>NC_140740.1:69130000-71737500 GCF_050655825.1 Lonchura striata
GTATTTGTAGATATGTATACATATATGTATATATATATTTGAATCTGTGTGCAATTATATATTTTTTCTATGTTTGTTTCAGTGTTAGTGTGAGGTCTTGAGGCTGCATCTACTTTGAGTCTGAAAGCAAATGAAATTGCACTTTCAATTTATTCTAGGCAGTGTGTTCCAGGACTGTGATGTGACGATGTGGCCTAGCACATTTATTCACATCAACTGGAAGCATGCAGCATCGAAGTTGTTGATCAACTCAAGCATGCTGTTGACCTTCCAGTTTTCTTCTGTGCATATATATATGTATCAGCATAAAAAATGCACATATATATATGCGCGCCTGTGTGTGTGCGTGCACGTGTGCGTGTATATCTTTTGCATGGTGTTTGTGTATTGTTAGTATGTAGTTAGTTACATGTGGGGCCCTAGTAGGTCTGAATCAGCCTTTGTATGAATGTGCCTAAAAATATCCTCAAATAAATACAGAATAATTCATATTGTGTGCAGACAAAATTCTTGTTTGGACTCTTTTTACTCTTATATATATTTTCTGGCAGACCGGAATAAACGCTAAAATAGTAAATTGTGTCTGTACACTGCATGCTGTCCTTATGCAAGACTCAGTTTCCTTTTTTGTATATGTTATTACCTTTGTTTGTGTTTTGTTCCAGTTCGACGGGTCCCACCGAGGTTCTCTATACCCCCAACAAATCATGAGATCATGCCTGGCGGGAGTGTAAATATCACCTGTGTTGCGGTGGGATCACCAATGCCATATGTGAAATGGATGCTTGGAGCAGAAGATTTGACACCTGAAGATGATATGCCAATAGGGAGAAACGTCCTTGAGCTTAATGATGTCAGACAGTCTGCAAACTATACTTGTGTTGCTATGTCTACCCTTGGTGTTATAGAAGCAATAGCACAGATAACTGTCAAAGGTATATCTCAAGCATATTTATTTTGACACTGTTCTGTCTTTTATTTCATTCATTCTGAGCAAATACATTACACTGAAAGGTCTAAATGCCATTTGCCCTCTTATACCAAGAGGGTAAATATTCTAACCACTCACTAGCATAAGACAAAATTCAGGTTCAGATAGCAGTAATAATCACTCATTTAATAATTAATATGTATTAAAATAAGTTAGTCATAATTTTTTAATTTTTCATTATTCTTTGTCTACCTCCCAGCCTTCATTTCAGTTAAAGAAATTATCTTGAAATGTTATGTTTATTTATCAACAGCAGGAACCTTTAGGAACCAGTCGTTTGATTTTTAGAATTCCAGGGTGTCCAAGTATCATATTCACTGAGTAACTGGAAACAAGAGGTTAAAAAAATCTGAAAATTCAGTTGTAATTTTGAATTGTCTTTCTATAAGATTCTTCTTCTACATATGGCTATGTTTTTATTACATAAGTCAGTATCATTAATTAAAGAGAAATGAACTGCACTGGACAAAACTTGAAAATTTTCCAATCAGTTTTGGAGGAAATAATAATTAACAAAATCTTGTTCTGAACAGATTACTCCTTCTTTCCATTTCATCTTCGTGTTTGTTTTAGTTTTGTTCTTAGTTATTGTTTGTAAGCTTTTTATTCTAATAAAGAATGTCTGCTATTACATAGTGCTAACTGTAATTTCTTTTATGTGTATTTAGCCTTACCCAAACCTCCTGGAACACCTGTGGTGACAGAAAGCACAGCAACTAGCATAACGTTGACTTGGGATTCTGGAAACCCTGAGCCAGTTTCTTACTACATAATCCAACACAAACCCAAAAACTCCGAGGAGCCATATAAAGAAATTGATGGGGTGGCCACAACGCGTTACAGCGTGGCTGGCCTAAGCCCATATTCAGAGTATGAATTTCGGGTAGTTGCTGTAAATAACATTGGGCGAGGGCCACCCAGCGAGCCTGTGTCAACACGGACTTCAGAACAAGCACCTTCAAGTGCACCACGCAATGTACAGGCCCGAATGCTGAGCTCCACCACCATTCTGGTACAGTGGGAAGAACCAGAAGAACCTAATGGGCAAATACAAGGTTACAGAGTTTATTACACCATGGACCCCACTCAACACGTCAACAGCTGGATGAAGCACAATGTGGCTGACAGCCATATTACCACTATTGGGAATCTTGTACCCCAGAAAACATACTCTGTGAAGGTTCTTGCTTTTACTTCTGTTGGGGATGGACCACTTTCTAGTGACATTCAAGTCATCACTCAAACAGGAGGTAAGCTAGTAATGAGCAAAATTCGTGAGAGAGACTTTCAGTTTAAAATATTGCAAAAAAGACTACCCCTTAAGTATAGCTAGTTTATTCAGGTAGTTTTTGCAGATAACCTTTTCTCAATTCCACAGTGCAGGTTATCTTTGCAGAGTGGAAATTACCCCATCATGCCTTCTTTTTCATCAGTGTCAAGAAATATATCTGCAGTCCAACTGACATCTCAGGGAGACCTCATCCTGAAGGTGGCCAAATCTTACGGTTTTTGGCAATGCTGTGTGCACTAAACCTACTTGTCAGTAATTCTTCATAGGGTTTTTTTTTGAGATGTTACTTGTGTGTTTTGGTGGGTTTTCTTTAGGCAACATGCAGTTCTATGCTCTATCACTCTAGGGAATATTGCTTTTTTAAATTTAAAATGTATGTGTATGTATTCAAATAGTTGGTATGATTCTGAGAACACTGAAAACATGAGACCATTAAATACAACAAACCTTTGTGTAGGTTCAAGCAAGCAGGTTTGGATTTATAAGTCAAATCAAAGCTGTCCCAACAAAATGCATACCGCAGGGTCACAATTTTCTTGGTTTATGTTTGCAGTTAGGTTGTTTTGTTTCTTTTCAAGAACTTTTAGGTCCATGAATTAGTTTTATTAGTAAAGGACAAGCAAGCACAATAAAAAACATGGCAGAAAAGTTTTTATGAAATCTAAAGTGAGAAGCTCTGGTAGAGTTACACTGCACAAAGTGTTTTATTGTAGCAATAAGAAAAAATGGTCCTTTTGTCTAGCAGTTTAGCGAAAGCTGTATGAAGTATTACTGTAGGCCAGTGATTTCCTAGAAATATATAATAGTACTTGAATTTTTTAGTACAGGAAAGTTTCCTGTTGCAGAATTTAGCATCATTCTAATTCTTAAAATCAGATCTGTAAAGTATAATTGTAGACTGTTTTTTCATCCAGTTTTTACTTCTGCATTTTATCAACATGCATTTAATAAAGACAGAAATTGATGTATTGTCCTGGAATCATTCTAGGTGTTGTGTTGCACAAAGATCTAGATGTTACCTTTTGCAGCATCTCAACTAAGAAGTTATAAAATTTGCATGTGCAAATGCCAATATATACACCACAGTTTAATTTTGGCATTTGCAATCATTTTCAAAGCACTAGTTTTTATATTGACATCTGAGTTCTGGTTGAATCCACACGCATAAGGCTTTTCCAGAAGAAGGTTTAGTGAGCTCCTTATCTGTGTGTTCACTCACAACTGTAAACCTCTTAGATTAGCAAGTGTCTGACAGTGGCTTCCCCAGTGAAGGATGAAGGAATCAAAATAATGAGCACTGAGGCTCAGCTGGCGTGGCCCAAGTTACATTACTTTCTGAGGTCACTTCAGAGAAGTAAGCATGTCTATCTGTTTCTGATTACTGTTGCAATCTGAAGAAATTACAACATTAACAGGGCTGGAGGGATTCTCAATACATTATTTCAATGTTTAATTGTGACTGTTAAAAAATTGGAAAAAAAAACAAAGAATGGGGCATACAGAAAGAATATTTAAGCACTGATACTTTTACATGAAATACAAATTTTTTAAGTCATAAAAGAGATAAAAATGACAAAAGTCTAGTGAAGTTGTCCGGTTCAGGGTATGGTCAAAAACTAGGATTTGCCCATCTCTCTATCCATTAGATTCTCTTCAGTAAACATCATAGAAAAAAATTCCCTCCTTGCCCTTCTCTTCCCAATTTGCTTTAATGTAATCTGAATAGAATATGATTGTTTTAGTTAAAACCTCTCAAGATTAAACATAGTCCAAATATTAAAGGGAATATAAAGTGCCATTTAAGGACAGGGAAAATGGATTTAATGAAAACATTTTAAAAGAGTTAAAGTAGGAATGGGATGCTGATTACATTTGGTTGGTTTTATTTTAAACAAATAAGCCTGCTGTTATATATATATTTAGCTTAACCCTCACTTTGGGGGTATTAGAGCATATATAAAAGAAAATCTTGCTGACATATGTGACTTACAGGCTCTGTTAGAAGGTTCAGACTTTTCCTGCCTTAAGTGTATTCTGATCTTTGGAGAGAGATTATAAAAATGAATAATTTCTTCTTAAAAAAACTGTTCAGAGGAATTTTTGTTTTCTTAGTATAGCAGAATTATTCTTTTGAAATGGGTGTATGAATGTCTTCTTTCTTTTCAGGTCAGCTGAAATTCTGCTGGTAGTGAAATTTAGATTTTTAATTAAAATACTTACTGGGAGCATGTAGTTTGAGGGGTAGATAAGGATATATTTTTCAGACAACCCGACATGGTAAAAAACCCCAAAAAAGTGCTATTTTCAGTGTTCAGTACTTTTTATTAAGCATTTGAAGGCAAAGCCATGTCATATTGCCCAGTTGTTTTCAGCAGTGCTTTCTTTATGGAAAAAAGACCCAATTTTAATAGATTCTGTAATCAGAAAAAAGTTGCGCCTTTTGAGTAAAAGGAAATAAATTCCAAAAGTTAAGGAAGTCTTTACTCTGCATTTTGGGCCAAAAGATTAGATTATGTTGAGGATGGAGTCAGGACAGGTCTATTATGTAGGTTAATACACTTACCAAATTTTAGAATAAAGAAATATTGATATAAGTTTTACTGTGATACTTCTTTTATTCTTGTCTTGTTCTTACTTTGTTAGAAAACAAAATTTGTTTGTGTCCATTTTGGCTGCTCAGGACACACTATTCGTAATTTCTCTGAAGGGCTTAAACTGGTCATAAGAATGTTATTTTAAACATATTTTAATCTGTGTTTACCAAGAAAACACAGAGTTTTGAACTGTCTGGTTTTGGGTTTTCATTTAATTTTTAACCTGCAAAGAGAGGATAGCTACTAAAGGAATTAGTGAATCTTCTTTTTCTTCAGAGCTTAGATAGAAAGACAGGAGAGAGGTACACAAGGTCTATTGGACAGTGGTTACTGTTAAAAAGAGAGAGGAAAAAAATACTCAAGGAAATAAATTTGTAGCTGTTCGTGTATGTTTCTGTGGATAAAACTTAAAATACAAAACATATTATTAGTTTAAAATGAAAGATTCTCCTTTATTTGAAGACTAAGGTTTATTACAATGATTAAAGGACAGTATTTTGAACATAGGAAAAAGGACAGTAATGAGAGGGTCAAATATCTGACTTGCAGGGCACATAAATGGACCCTTAGATTCAACAAAAATGTTTCTGGAGTTCTTGTGGTAAAAGAAGATTAGAGGTTTAGAGAAAGAGTTGGTAGCAAGTACTGTTCTGTGTTGTAGCTACCTACTTTACCAGATATTTAAATTTTTTTCATGAACATGTGAACAGGGAAACCTGATGTCTCTTAAACTCCACAGTCCTAGCCTAGTAACTTTTGCAGCATTTAATGAAATGGACCTCTGCATGAAAAGAGTTGAGAGCATGTACCTAGAAACTCAAAAAGCAAGAAGGCAGGTAGGAGAAATTTAGGATTGAAAGGGACCTCTGGAGATCATCCAGGCCAACTCCTCTGCCAAGTCAGGGTCACCTGGAGCAGGTGACAAAGGAACACGTCCAGGTGGGTTTTGAATGTCTCCAGAGGGAAACACCACAACATCCCTGGGCAGCCTATTCCAGTGCTCAATATAAAGAAGGGCTTCCTCAGGTTGAGGAGAAATTTCTTGTGATTTAGTATATGGCCACTTCATCATCTTCTCTCTGGGCACCACTGGAAAGAATCTGCCACCATCCTTGTGGCATCCCCCTTTCAGATACCTACATGTATTGATGCTGAGGCCAGGTATAGGATAGATTTTTAAGTGACTTAGATTTTAAAACTTCCCTCAAGTGACATTTCTGGTCAGGTAGGAAAGACTATTTCAGCTTTTTAATAACTCCCTGACTCTCAATGCACAGGTAACTTTTGTTTAGTGCCATAGTGTCTATTTTACTTCATTTAAATGCTAACAAGATGGTTCAGTATTGAGGATCTTAGCTTCACACTCTGATAATTCATCTCTTCACTGTGTTCTTGACTGGCTAACACATTTATTTTATTGTCTGAGTTCCCACTATGTCAGTTAGAGATAATATTTTAATAAACTGATCTATGGATTTCTGACTACTTTTTACATAATATACTATGCTTTTTTTAAAATCTGAAATGTATAGTACTTAATTATTTTGAGTACTGTGGTTCGTTTTCTGATACTGCAAACCTCAGGTATCTTCAGACTCATTCAAAGAAATTATTTCATTTGTAGCAGAGACAAGGAGAGCACAATGCACATATGATTTTGTATGTTAGACAGTGCATATTTTATTTTGTATGTTACCTATTTTATTTTTTAATTATATTCTATTAGAATTTGTTATTTCAAAATATACATATATTGTTTACGGAGAAAAAGTGCTGGAGTACAATAGCTCTTCAGTTGTAAGAGGTTCTCTGTAGAGTTTTATGCTTCTTTCAGAGAAATCAGAAGCATAAATTCTTGGTCCCTTTAGGTTCCCTACTGATTGTAAATTCTCTTGGTCAATCTATTGCCCTTTGCAAAGCTGATTTCTTACTGCACTCATTGAGTTTTACTCAAGGTATGGATTTCACCTTAACAATGTCATGGGACTCTTTCTATCCTGTAGACTCTCCCCTTTTTCCATTATCACTTGCAAACCCAATATAGTCCTTCCTTTTCTGGTTACCTCAGCCAGCTGAAGAGCTGTGCAGGGAACTAAAATGCCTTACTGAAGTCCTATTTTATGATCCTTTTATGGCATTTTAATCAGGGATGGAGATAAAGCCACATATGCAGGACAAAGTCCAGCAATCTGTGTTTGTTCCTGGTTATCCAGCAATAAACGTGGAGGAATAGGCAAAAGAAAATGCAGAAGTGAATGTGAAGTTTTGGAAAAAGTAGTTGTGGGCTTCATTCTTTGTTTTGTTATTGCATTGTAGTCTTTTGTTGTGTGTACTGCCTAAGATATATTTAGAAGAAAGGAAAGAAACACTTGGAGCACACAGAAGTTAGGGGTTTTAATATACTCTTGTATTGCCCTCAAAACAGAAAAGACAGTATTGAGAGAATGCTCATGCAAAAACATCCCATTTAGTGGACTGCCCGTGTACTGTACTAATATGGAGTTAGATTTGATGTGTGACATTAAAAACACTTCTGTAAGAGTGTAAAGTCCACCTGCATATACTTGGCAGTTTCTCTGGGCTTTTTTCTTTTTCTGAAGGAGACTAGTAGCTTCTGTCAGCTCCAGCTTGGCTTAGCTCCCATGTGCCACTGAAAATTTTTTTACCAGATGTGTGTTCTAGGCATAAATCTTAAATGGCTTAAAAGTTATTGTTCTACTTCCTTAACTGGTACTTCTCCTTTGGTACTGGGTTCCATACCAGAGTTTATTGGCAATAAAGCGTGTTTAGTTTCTGTGATTTTGGTTTTGTTTTCTCTCTTCGTCATCTTCTCTTACCTGTTTGGTGCAATGCAGACTTCCTTGTCACCTTTTTCTTCTGTCAGTGTTCAATATCAGAGTTGTCTAACCATGGTTAAAAAATCCAAGGGGAGGCTAAGTTTTAAAGCAAGATATTATTTTGACAAACAGCATTTGGAAAAGTTCAATTAGCCATCAGCTTGTATTATAAAATGATTGAGAATTGCAGACCTAAGATGACAAAGGGTTTGGGTTTTTCTAAAATGAATACTTGGAGAATGAAGGCCTTAAAACATGTAGAGAGTCAGGAAATACCCTTAGTTCTCCATCTGCTGCCATATTTATCATAACAGATGGTACCAGTCTTCATATGAGTCACTTGACTGATCATTTACTATTATTGTCTGGCTGTGTTCTACAATTCATGTATCCATACATTGAGTAGGGATCATAGATAGCATCACAGGACAATTGAGGCTGGGAGGATGATTATCTGCAGAGGTGTCCAGCCACAGCCACTGCCCAGAGCAGGCTCAGCTCTGGGGTCAGACTGGGTTTCTTAGGGCTTCACCCACTTGATGTGTAAAATGCCCCAGGGCTGGCATGATCCGACCTTCTTGGGTGCTGGCTGTATTTCTGCATTGTCCTGAGCCTCTCATGTTTCAGCCACTGCCTCTCTCTCACCTGCCACACTCTGTGAAGAGCCTGGCTACATCTCTTCCATCCCTTCTGTCACTGCTGGGAGGGCTGTTGAGAGCCATCCATTCTCCCAGCTGAACCATTGCCATCACTGCAGCCTCTCCTTGCAAAATTACAATCTGTCACAAATACTTAGTTGATGTTTCCTCTAAGGCTCCCCATGCTTTGGGATCATTTCCTCTTTGCACTTTGCAGGACCCAAGCAGTGGATTCTTTTTAGACCAGACAACTTTTAGGAAAACATCTAATTAGTCCTGTCCCTTTTTATTCCTGTA
This sequence comes from Lonchura striata, assembly GCF_050655825.1. Classification (NCBI taxonomy): domain Eukaryota; kingdom Metazoa; phylum Chordata; class Aves; order Passeriformes; family Estrildidae; genus Lonchura; species Lonchura striata. The sequence continues at coordinate 69,138,649 of NC_140740.1, forward strand.
AAAGACCTGGTCTCCTTTTACTCTCACTCACTCATTAAAAAGAAAAAAAAGAAAGAAAAATAAAAAGTCCACCCAGGAGCTGGAAGAATATGCATCTCATGTATAAAGGTTCTGTTTGTTGAAAGTTAGATATCAAATCTGCACCAGAATACACAAGGGCAGTGTCTCAAATGGATATTCTGTAGAAGTCTGGAGAAGATAAAAATGAAAATAACAAATTATTTTAACAGTTTACTCTCTGAAGTTTTTAGGTCTTTTACTGTACTAAAAGAACATACTTGTAATGCTGTCACAGAATTCTTCTCTGATAAATGTTTATGAAACCATCATTATTGTCACATCCTATTTCTTACGCCTGTTCTCAGTGTGTGCTAAGAAGTCCATCTTTTTATTTTTCCCCTGAAAAAATGAGAGCATGTCACATTTTATTCTTGAACAGCTAGAGATGCTGTGGAAAACTATTTCATGCCTTATCAATGGCACTATTAAGTTAATAGTTAATAGTTCTAAAAAATATTTTAGAACTTGGGTGCCAAAAGAATTGTACACAATCCATTTTCACAGTCAACCTTATCATTTGCTTCACATTTGCAGAAGTAAATTAGGATAGCATTTAGTCTGGATAATTTCTGTGACCATTGCACAAGATTCAAAAACAGAGAATGCTATTGACTAGTGCACTCAAAAGTGTTTTTTTATTTCTTGCAATTAGAAAGTGTTGTCACTAGAAATTCAACTATATTCTTAAAAATACAAGTCATTAAAGGGTGAAAAAACTTTACCTAATGAAAAATTAGCTGACTATCTCTTCACTAGGTTATAACTACTTCAAATTAAACAAGCTGAGATTTGTATGTAGGTGCCTTCTTTAAGACTAGGATATGTTTACTGTCTTTCATTTATGAGCTGAGAAAAAAAATTAATGTCTGGAAATGCATCTAATAGTTTTAATACTTTATTCTAGACTATTTCAGCTATTCATATGTTCTATGTTCTAGCTTCTTCTCATGCACACACAAATATATAGATGTATATATTTGCTGTTTCCCACATAGGTTTTTAGATTGCTGGCATTCATCACCAGGCATATCTTCAAATGCATTTCAATTCTGTTTGCTTTATTTACACTGCAAAAGCATTTATTTGAAATCCTTGATAAATTTTAACAATTAAATGAATTAAATATATCATTTTAATTTTTCTGTGCTTAGATAATTTTGTTTCAGAGTACTGTGAATCAGTTTAAGTTCAGTAAGATAAATAAAAGTAATATTGCATGCCATGTTCAAATAAGATTTTAAAGCATCTGAAAATATTGAAGTATCCAAGTAAATAATTGGCCTCACTGCTCAACTTTTCTTTAGTGCCTGGTCAACCACTGAACTTCAAAGCAGAACCTGAGTCTGAAACAAGCATACTGCTTTCCTGGACACCTCCACGGTCTGATACCATTTCCAGCTATGAACTGGTTTACAAAGATGGGGAGCATGGGGAGGAAGTAAGTGGCAAGACTGTACATATTTTGAATGATCTTTAATAAGTTGGGTATAAAATGCGGCAATGGTTTAACTTTCATATTTTAGTAACTTATTTTAGTACAAATGCCTTGATATTTAGGTTTGTTAAGCTCAGCTGTTAGCCTAGTGACAGACTTAAAGTGTGTAAACAGCAGAAAATGTTGTCAATGGTTACCAGACAATGGAATTTTCCTGTAGATGGCAATGAATCCTCCACAGAAATTCCATTCAGTTTCAGACATTGATTATGTCTCTCTGAGCCTATTCATCTACAAAGAATTGGAAGCAAAAATATTTGAGGACATTTTATGAGCCTATTAAGTCTTTTTAGAACTTATACCTGAACTCTGAAATCTATTTTCAGACTTAGATAATTTTTGTTTCTTTGTGCCATTGTGTAAGAAAATTCCTGAGCTTTTCTAATCTTTCAGTAATAATGGAGAAGAAAACAGGAGGTTCTTTCTAAAGATTAAGGCCTGCTATAGACTTTTTCCGTACCACTACTTCATAAAAAATTTTCACTTTGTGGGCGTCTATCATTTTTGTCCCATAAATTTTAGAATAAACTGTTCTTCTGGTAGGGAAAAGGTGGTATTACCAGGTGTCACACAGAAAATAAAGAAGCCAGCATTCTCAGAAAGGCACAGGAGATTTTCAGCCTCATGGGTTTCTCTTTCATCTTCAAGTCCTTGCTGATGCTTCAACTGAGCAGCTTCACACATACTGTGGATTCATAAGCATATTTTGTGTAAGGGGGCCAGGTCTGTATTTCACTTCCAAATAGAATGCAGGCTGTTGCTTAGTAAGCTACCCTGTGGAAGAATTTGCTTTTAACAATTCGAATACAAATTTGACTACAAGGTTAAACGCAAGATAATTTACACTACAAAATCACTGTTGCATAAGACAGTTATAGGTAAGGCTTAGTTCATGTGGTATTCTATGAAAAGCTTTTCATACTTTGGATGTAGTTTTGTGGCTTTGTGGCTCTGAGTTTCACCCATTAAACTGTTGACTTTAAAAACAGTTTATTACTATTTGTCAAAAGAAATTTATTCGGGTTTAGTTTTGTTTAGTTTGGTTTTGTTCTGCTTTATTTTCTTGAATCTAAGTTTTTCTCTGTGGTTTTATCCCAGTACAAAAGCATACAGGCAATATTTATGGAATTCAGAGTCTCTGAATACTAACTATTCTCTTATAATCTACGTTTAGCAACGTGTTTCCACTGAACCCACGACATCGTATCGTCTGCAAGGCTTGAGGCCAAACAGCCTGTACTTGTTCCGCCTAGCTGCACGGTCTCCTCAAGGCCTGGGTGCCTCAACAGCAGAAATCTCAGCCAGAACCATGCAGTCAAGTAGGTGTCTTTCCTTGAAATATTTATTCTCTTTGTTTCTATTAATCTCAGTAGCCCAGGTAGGCAGAAACAGAGAAAAAAGCAAAATACGGTATTCATGTTACTTGATACAGCAAAAGGATGCTTAAAATTATGAGTTTGGAGGTGTATCATGATCAACTTAATATATGAGTGTTTTTACATAGTTTCAAAAAATAACCCAAATAAATCAGTGTCTCAGGAGGCAATATAAAGTTGGCATAATGAAATTTTATTTTATAATAAGGTGAAATGTTGTATCATGTAATAGGTATATATTAATAAAAGTCCTTAACCAATCAAATTCCACTTCCCTACTCTGCACACTTCCTAGGTGGTTTCTGCAGCATCTCCCTGAAGTGCAAAAATTTGTATCAAAAAAGTGGATCAGGTTGAATATTTCAGACTGTACCAGATATTTCCTAACAACTTGTTCATCCGGGCTTTTTATGATGTTCAGTCATTTCCACCTTGAGAAAAACAGTTATAAATATAAAAATTTGTCAGGGACTTGTATATACACCTTAAAACATTTAAATTAAGACTTAACTAAAGCAATCAGCTATACAGCAATGATGTCCAGAAGGATTATTCTTGCCTGATAAGTTATGTTTTCCTGACAGTTTGCATTACAATGTTTCATTGAAAAACTTAGTACAATTTTGGTTTTATTTTTTTTTTAATTAAAATAACTGTCCTTAAAGCAAGATAATTCAAAACAGAAAAATCAGTTTCTCCATTGGCAGTAGTCTTTCTAATTTGCAGTCATGACATGCGATTACACAATCGTTCCTTGTTAGTGTTATGTATTAATATCAATTAGTGTGACTGGAGACACAGTACTGCTCACCTTTAAGCAAAGCTAAATGTGTTTCTGAAGCACTTCTAAGGCACTTGGAATAAGCACAAAAAACCACATGTAACACAAGGTTAGTTCTAGATATAGTGGCAAGGCAATTTTTCAGTTTAGTAATTCAGAATAAATAATTTGATTAAGAAATAGGTGTTTGTTTATTCTGAGAGCCATTTCAACTATTTAGAATGCTCATTATCTTATATTGTGAGACGATTGCTTACAAAACATACATCTAGGAGCCAAGGCTGTGTGTTCCTTATATAAACACATTGCCATTTTCTCTTCTTGCATATAAGAATATGTTATGTTTTTCTGAGCCTTGTGTCTTCAGATAGTTGCAAAAATCCAGTTGATTTCAGTGGTCAGATCCAAGTTATTTGCTGCAAAGATTACTTTTTTTTTAAATGTGCAATTAAGAAAAAACATATATGCATCAATAAAACTGATTAAAGTAGCCTTCAAATTAGCTTCAGTTATATAAGTGCAATATTTTGCATTTTCAGAGTATAATGGATTAAAAATTAATAAACTTCTGTGATTTTATTAGCAATATTCACCAGAATGTGCTAGTGCCTTTCATCTTGGTATCAGAGGAAGATGATGCAAGGATTTATTTCTTTTTTGTAAGACCCTTAAGGGACATTTTACATGTGTTTCACTTCTTGCACAAGTTAATGGTAGAAGGGAATCCATTTCTTTTGAGTAGTTGATTACTCAATTAGTCTGTAAAAATAACCCAAAATGTATTAATTCTCATCTGTTCTTCCATCCACCTCCTCTAGTTAATTGAACTATTAGTAAATTCCCTCCGATCTTCTCTTTGGAGGAACAGTGTACCATACTGAGTAAAAAGCCATTGATCCCTGTAGAAAGAACTATGGGGAACCAAAAGCTACATGTGTAAATGCAGTAGGTCACAGCAGGGTCCTAGGCCTTCTCTGTTCTTTTAATTTTGTTTGATGTGACTATTATATGTATGTATAAGTATCCGTTTGTTTCTTTTTTCCCTTAAGAAATGGGAAGAAAAGGTGGAGAGGGGGATGTAAAGGGGAAAAAAGATCTTGCACACAAAATTTATGCTTTTCTGACAAGACAGGAAGCAGAAATAGGAAATCAGTTCACATCCCCTCCTTCTGCTAGTGAGTTTGAATTATGCCTCCTTTTTTTGGTGCTCTGAATGATCTGTTAGTAAGCATAGATTTTGGTAAGTTAAAGTGCATTTAAGCACATAAATGCATACCTAACTTTCAGTGCTTGGTTTGCCTCACTGAAAGCAGTGGAATGACATGCATGCTTAAATGCTCTGAAGCTTGGAAAATGTAAATATGCTAACATACTCCTTTGAGAACAAATGACTAACGGTGAGCACTTCTGCTCTGAAGACTAGTGATGCTGACAGGAGTTGAAACAAAGTCAGAAACTCACATTCTGATGCATTGAGCTTGTAAACTTACTTTTGTAAAATGAACACCTGCTTTCTTTACACGTTGTTTGGGGTAGATTTTTTTATCTGTAGAAATAATATACATTATTGGTAGCATTAATTCTTTGCTAGCAAAGGTGTCTGCAAGAGGAGTTAAAAAAATAAAACTGACAGCTGATCTAGGGTAAGTACAAGTTACAGTCAGAATCAGCAAGCCTGTCACTTTTTCCTGGTAGGTAAATCTTTGACTAAGACTTTCGCCATCTTCTATGGACTGCATGCTCATAGTATGTTAGCTGTAATAAATGCTTCAATAAATGCTATCAATTTAAATGTAATTTATGGTTGACTTGTGTCAGGCAGACTCATTAAAAAGAGCCAGTAATTTGTTTATGAGAGTGAAAAGGCTGCAAAAACTGCAACCGATGGAGCAATTTGTAGCAATTATTGCAAGTTTTTAGGAATTATGTAAAAAGAGATTTTCTGTCTTAAGGAAGTAAAGCCACTTGAAGGGGATGTCAAAATTTGTAAGTAAATACATGTCATGTGTTACTTAAAATGTTAAAATTAGCTTGCACTAATTGCAAAGATTTTAAAGATAGATCAGTAGTCATAGAGGTATCACGTTTTTGTTTTATTTCAAGAAGAATTTTACTTACAGGTAGGTAATGTTATTTTGAGGCTTCATTTTCATATATTTCCCCTACATCCTTTTTCACCATTTAGTTTGCCTGTTCATTTTCAGTTTCCTTATGTTAATAAGCCAAGGTGCATAAGATTATCTGATGTTTTGCTTTTTTGAGTTTCTACTTTTTTTTGTTTATTTATTATTTTCATTTGTTTATTTATTTTTTCTTTTGTTCATTTTTTTCAATCACTTCTATCCTTCCACTCAAATCCTCCTTTAACCCACTACTGAAATTAGAGCCATCAGCTCCTCCTCAAGACATTAGTTGCACAAGCCCCAGCTCCACTAGCATTTTGGTAAGTTGGAAACCTCCACCGGTGGAAAAACAGAATGGCATTATCACTGCATACTCCATCAAGTACATTGGAATTGATGGAGAAGATGTCAAGCCCCATGAAATTTTGGGAATTTCCTCGGACAGTACCCAGTACCTTTTGGAACAGCTGGAAAAGTGGACTGAGTACCGGATCTCTGTGACTGCTCACACTGATGTTGGACCTGGCCCAGAGAGCTTAGCAGTATTGATTCGGACAGATGAAGATGGTATGTTGCCTCCACTACATCAGTTTGCACCTCTATGACTCTGTCATCTGCTGTCTTTTGTGTAGGCTAACAGTATTTTTTCTGCTCCTTTTTTTTTTTTTTTTTTTTTCCAAATGTAACCAGATATTATCACCCTTTGAGATTTTTATTCAAAGACTGTTCTTTCTACATCATTTTTCTATTTGGTATTTTTGTATTTTTTAATCAGAAAATATTTTTTGCAAGTGACATGAATCTGCTGCTCCTATGAGCCCATACATATCCTTCTTGCTCCTCCTTTAATGAAAAGTAACTCCTAGGGAAAAAACTTCCTGCCTTTTCCTTGATTTTACAGTCATTGTCATTTTTAAACAATTATGTGTATAAACTTTTATTCAGGTCTTGGTTTTTTGGTTATTTAATTTTTTTTTAACTGCTTTCTTCTTCCATATTGTGCTTTTTGATTTGAGGGTTTTTTTTGGGTTGTGGTTTTTTGTGTTAGCTTTTTTTTTAGCTTTGTTTTTTGATCTTGGAAAACTGATGCTCCACACATTTTCTTTTCTTCCATTCTTGAAAGTGACAGAAGACAGCCTTGTAATCAGCCTCCTTTTTATCCTGAGAGAAAAACAAACCAAAATAAAACATAGAACTTGACAAACAGAAAAAGGGAAACTTTTTTTTTAATATTTTGTGGTTTTGTTATTATTATAGTGTTATTATTTCAATGATTAAAATGTCTCTTTGTACTATAATGCTTTGAATCTCAAAGCATCTTCCTTGGCTTTTGTACATTTTTACATGTTTTTCTATTTCTCTAATACTCCTTTTTCTTCCATTTTTTGCATCAGTCATGTTTTTTGATCTTTTCACTGAAAGGTAGAGCAGATTTGTTGAGCATCTTCATTTGCTAAATGATTTGTATTCTTCAAAGACAGCATAGTGAGTCTGCCCTTTCTTAAAAGAAAAAGCGAAAGACTTGGGTGGGACAGGTGGCTGTAATTCTCTTCTGTCCAATGATGTTGTTCCAGTTCCTAGTGGTCCTCCTCGCAAAGTCGAGGTGGAGGCTGTCAACTCCACTGCTGTTAGAGTGTCGTGGCGCTCGCCTGTGCCCAATAAGCAGCACGGCCAGATACGAGGCTACCAGGTCCACTACGTCCGGATGGAGAACGGGGAGCCAAAGGGCCAGCCCATGCTAAAAGACATCATGCTGGCAGATGCACAGGTAATTGGGACACTCCATTCTTTTCTAGGTCACAGTGAAAGCATTTCATTTGCCAAAGAGTCGCCTGTTGTCGTTGAGGGTCTTTGTTCTTTCTATTTAACAGTCTGCCAGCTAGCATTTTCTGTGTCTATTTTAAAAACTTTTTTTTCAGAAAAAATTTAAACGTTCTTGGGCCAAAACAAGACACTTTCTTCTCTGTTAATCTGCAACTAAATGCTGTCATTGTTCTGATTCTGTTAAACCTGGAGACTTAACCTATACTCTGAAGTTCCAAAGCATCAGGGTGATCTGATCCAGAGTCGGTGTAGTAAATAAAATATGTATGTGCTGATCCACCCACCTCCTATTTCAGTGTTTCAGTGGAGAGCCTAGGATCTTTAGAAGTCTGTGTTAGCCTTTTATTACAGTGTTTCTCTGATTAGCTTGCTACACATTCGCACCTTGCTACACGTTTCACAATAAATTAATGTTCTTAAGGTAACTTTAGAAACCACTGAGGTATTATACTTTCCATTATTCATATCAGGATCGTCAATAAAATGAAGAACTTTGTTTGAATAGGTATGTGGTTATTTATATTGCAAAATTTCCCATGTATTTTTGAAATTATGAGAATATGAGATAATTAAAACATCCAGTTTAAAAAGCTTCTCAAACTAGGATTTTACTGATTGAGATATACCAGCACCCTGTAAAACTTAAGATTTCCAAAGCTCCTGACACTGAAGGAGTCATCCTATGGGAAACTATTATCTATTATACATGTCTCACTGCTAGCTCACAGTTTATAACTGGATTGTGTGGAAATAAAAAGAAATTATTAACTTAAATCAAAGAGTAAAATCGGTTTTGTAAGCATTTTACATGGGCAAACAAATAGGTGGTTTTCTTTATCTTTTTTTCCTTTTCAGTTTTGGTTCTGATTTTCAGATTTGCAGAGACCTCTTTGAAGAATAGGTCTACTACACCTGCGTTTTGCTCATAACCCTATTTGCAAAATACTGTGTCTGCTTCTGGTGGACTTTGCTGCCAGTACTTACTTTCTTATTTTGGAAAACATTGTGTTCTTACAGTTTAAATTCAGTGCAGACAAGGATTAAAGTAGATCAGGAAGTGGAAGGGAAAGGAAAGGGAGAGGAGATGGAAAAGGACATGCTAGTGTGCTGTGGTTCTCCTTTTCACAAATTTTTGCTTTCAATCTGTCTGGTAGGGGATTAAAATTATTTTAAACACTAGAAGATCAGTAACTAGAGACTAGATGAGATATTAGAGTCCAAACATCAAAAGGCAAAAGTTGCATTTCTTCTTTTGTCAAGTTTAGCTTTGAGCAGCCCACTTGCCACTGTTTAAGGAAGGATAGTCCTTTCTCTTACCACCACCCTTCCCTGCCTGTAGTACTTCCATGATACATGTGATCAAGGCTTGTACTGGTATGAACACCTTGATGGTAAAACATCTGTGTGGTTTCAAGACTTAATGCATTGAATTAGTTTAGGGAAACTGAAGTATATAGCCTGGTATCATGATTAAATGAGCCAGGTAGCCTTTAATTCTGCCTTGGTAACTTTTTAAAAAAAGTATTAAAAAATAGTACTACATGGTACAAGAGGATTCATTGCTTCTTTTATTTGTCAGTGAAAGAGAAGTAGCTGGATTTTTAGGGAAAACAAAAATGGAATTAAAAATGCCTGGCCTGATATCATTAACTAAATTTCACATGATTCTACATGGATGATTTGAACTGTACATGACTTTTTCGGGCATCTTTCATACTGATTTTACTCTAAAGAAGAAAACTTTATTTCAACTGGGCTACAAACCTCCTTATTTCTTTTGTTTTTCTTTTTTACTTCCTTTTCTGTAAATTAGTGGGAATATGATGATACTGCTGAACATGTAAGTAGTTTTTGATTGGGCAGAAAAACATTGTGTGTTTGGGTTGAGATTTTTTTGCCTTGCTTGTTTGCTTGTAGCACTGTATGGTTTTGTTTTGGAATAGGGTTGTTTTTTTTTTGTGCTTTCTTTGGGTTGGTTTTTGTTTTGCAGGGTGCTTTTTTTTTTTTGTCATTTGCACAAATGCACGTTCCTAACATCAAGGGTTTTCTCTTATGACACCTTTTTCCTTTGTTCTTTTTTCTTTTTTTTTTTTTTTTCCCCCAGGGAGAGTAGTGTTACTGTTGCTTGCCTGTTCTGGGGTTTAGCATGATGCCAAAATGTACAGCACTGATTTGTGTTTTCATCTTTTTGATGGCTGTCACTAACTTTGCCTCACAATTTCTTCTTTACAAGATGATAGAAAAATAAAACAGAAGTCGTTCAGAGTTACATACCAATAGTTGTATTTTTCTGTATTCATTTTAAGGTTATATATATTTTTTTTTGTGTATGTGTGTGTGTAACAGAAAGTAGAAGTCAGTTATGCTTTCTTTTGTATAAAATAAATACATGCCATCAGGAAAGCCAGATGCCCTGCAGTGTTTATGCCCAAGTAATAATGTTTGCTGTATCCAAACAACACTTTAAAACATTACATGCAGCCATAGCTCTTACAACATGAAGTACTGCTTGCTTTAGATGGGGCTAATATCTTTTTAACTCTTTCTGTTTTGTAGTTTTTTGGCAGGTTTTTTTGCCTTTTACAGTTTAATTCTGGTAGTACCACGTGCAGTTTTCTTATGAAAGATATGAAGTCTTTCTTACTGGTTTTGGCCTTACAGTTCAATTTAATTCTGAGATAGAGTCTATGAAGTGTTGTTTCATTTTGTTGTTTGAGGTTTGTTTTGTTTTTTGTTTTTTTTTTTTTTACTTGAGCTATTTTGCTCACTCATTTTGATCATTACCTAATTATTTCTATATTGCTAATAACTGACTGCAAATACAATGCTGAGATCTAATTACATATTTACTAAACCCATATCCACTATCTGGAAAAATCCATATACTCTTAATAGTCTGGCCCCTGATTTTTATATTAACTTTTCATAGCTGTTGCATCTGAGGGATGTGTGATTGCACATTTGCTATTTATTATATATATATATATATATATATATATATACCATCCCTCTGGCAGCCTTGAAATATAGTGCAAGTTCATTCGGCTGAATGAAAATGCAAAGGAGTAGTCCATTGGCTACAGGCTGGAAGTTGGGGGCTCCAGGCCCATCAGGCTTCCAAATACTGTCCTTTTATATTTACATATAATATATATTTATATCATGAGTGTCAAAACTTACTTCTCTTTTTGTCCCAGTGGCAGGACATAAGTTTAGTACACGTCTCATAGATCATTCAGCATCCTGTGTGTGCACACATGTATGAAAAGATACAAGCAAGATAAAAGATACTCTTGCTCTGAAATTTACACTTGGATGTTCCTGTTACTTTGCTCTAGCTGAGAAAAGCTACTTGTTTTGTAGCTGCTGTCATCTGAGGGCCATAAGATCTCTCCTCTGACTAGATTTTTAGTATTGTTTTACACAGTTCTTTTAGATCTGAAGGGCTGGTTTTTTCTGAAGTCCTTTCAGATGTTGAGAAGTGTAGTCTACCCAGTGACACGGGTTACAATGACAGTGTTATGGGAGTAACAAGGTTTTTTGTTCAGCTAAACCATCATTACTTACAAAGTGTTCATGTAAATGCACACATTTTTCTTAATAGGCATTTTACAGCTATACCAGATATCCTGCTAATGATTAAGTTAAAGTGAATTTCTCATATCTACATGTTCATGTGTTTCACAATGTCAGTATTCCTCACACAAGGTATTTCAGAAGACTTTTCACAGTTCACACCACTAAGCCTTTGGCCTTTTTCTTTAAACTACCTGAAGTATACTGTTTAGATGTGTGCTGTACTTTATTGCTTAACTGAGTGAAATTGCATTATTAAGTATTTCATACAGTGCAGTCTGTTGGTGCACTCACATGCTTGCTATCACTGCCAATAGTGCAAAAGTGTAATATAAATGGGGTTTCTAAAGGACTCTGCATTCTCATGGCAAACAATATATTTTAAATTAATTTTCCTTATTTAATTTTCTTTCATCTTAGGAAATGATAATTTCTGGGCTTCAGCCTGAAACTACATACTCTTTCACTGTGACAGCCTATACAACTAAAGGTGACGGAGCACGCAGCAAACCCAAACTTGTATCTACTACTGGTGCAGGTAATACTTATATACAAATTGAGCTCTAAATGAATCCTTTGACTTTTTCTGCTACTGTTTTGTTCCCACTATTTGGAAATGCAAAGGAGTAGTCCTGTCCCAAACAGTGCTACTGTTTTGTTCCTACTATTTCCTATTGTGTGAAAAGTGTTTCTAGGACATAGAATTTTCTGCTTCAGTATTTGGACTTTAATTTATTTAGATAAAAATAGAGCAGTGACTTCCTTTATCCCTTCTTAGTTCCAGATGAGGTCACTTTATAGGTTTTAGTAGCTTGTCCACTAAAATTGGTGTCTTCTGTGAGAGGAGAAAATAGAAATTCAGAGCTCAGAAGGATATTTGAAACACTTGTAGAGGGTTTTCATGATCTTCATGAAAGTAGCACCACTGCTTCCTGTTAGTAAAAGCGTTGAAAGCATCTGTATGATGTTTACAACTTATCTCAGAAGAATGTAATTATTAAAGCAGAGAATTGGAAAACAGAATGAAACTCCATCCTGTGAAACCCTGAAGTCCATATTGATTCAGGGGTAATTTTAGGAACAAACTGGAGCAAAATTCACCCTGCCACTGTGTTCAGTCTGTGTTTGGTCTCAGGTGGTATTAAAGGCTGAATGTCTTGACTGCATAACCCACACAGCAGTTAGCACTGATCTGATGAACTGAACTGGTTTTAGATGAGGAACAATTTATAATTTTTTTTTTAAATGTGTCACTGTGGCACAGCTTAACCAATTGATGCCTCCACAGGTTTACTGTGATGCTTACCTACAGCTGTCCATAATCTTTAGGTATTGTTGTCCATTTTTGGGGGTTTTTAGTGCAGCCATTAAGGATCTTCTGTTACAATCACATATAGCACCATTACACACTCTCTGAATAACAATATATTGTTTATGCTAATAGATAAAATCCAAAAGGCATATATATTTGTATTTATAGTGATGGATTCAATTTTTAAAACAAACATGGAATGCAGAACACATCTTGTATTAATATCAAAACCATCTATATCCTTTTTTTGTTATATCCCTTGGAAAAATCCAAGACTTTGTGGCTAGGTGCACAATGCTTGATTTCAAATCTTAGAATACATTCTAGTCACTACTCTTGGCAATTGCTGAAACTTACTTTCTAACTTCTTATCTTTCCTGAATTCTCATACTCTGAGATAGAAAAAAAAAAAAAGGTGATATCTATTTCTGGCATGTATTGGAACTTGACTTAAGAAAAAAATGCACTTGATCCATCACTCTTTTTTGAAGTTCAATTCCTAGTTTAAATAAACTCATTTATATAAGTTGTGATTTTATTAGATCCTAGACATAAACATAGGTTATACAAATAGGCTTGCAAAACTTAAAGTTTCACTGCATTTAGTCCTTATGGACCCTTATGGACTGTTCATGTATCACTCTGTCAAGAACTGATGTTTCTACTTGAAAAAGACAGAAGAAATCCTATGTCCCATATAAACTTGATTGAAGAGCAATGGAGAATCAGAGGCATGTCTATAAATGTAATGCATATTGCACTGTTCTTCTTGTTTGTTTAAACCTGTGAATAAGAATGTTTTTTCAACTAGTTACCATTCTGCTCCTTCATACATTCCAGACTGTATGAAATCACTTCACAGCTTGCTGTGTTTGGGGTGTTTTTATAAGAAAAATTTGTATGCAGATTTTTGAAAAATGAGACATTGAATATAATCAGTACCAAGAGCTTCCTCCTCACTTTCTGTGAGAATGCATCACACCAAGGAAGGAACAATGCATTAACACCAAGGGGTTGTAGTCTGTACTGCAATCTCCTATTCACTTTCAGTTTCCATTTGATTTTTTTTTCCTAGAAAGATGCTATTGGAATACTATGATGAAAAATGAAGGATCTGACTTTCTTGTCTAACTTTTAGAGTTTAAATGAGATTGACTAAGATTATATCCGTAAAAGACGTGAAAGGAGAATAGATGTTTGAACATTTACTAAAGAAGCTATCTCTAAGGTATTCAGACAATAAGTAACTATTCAGCTGTCCAGTTAGTGATACGAAAGCATAATTTACATTTTTAGGCAAGAAAGATTCACCAAACATAAGTAAGCTTATAGGATGGTAACTCAGTTATTATTAAAGTCACTGAACACTGTTGATATTTTTATTCAAGAGTGTGGTTTTGTATTATGTTCAGTTTCCTCACTGTTGAAATCAGATGAAACAAAAACTGTTTCTGAACATTTCTAAAACCAAATACAAATTAAAATACTTGGAGCAGAAATTACAAAATGTATGATTAACACGACCTTGATAAAAATGAAGACTTACTAGTCAGTGATATAATACAATTTTTATGAAGATTTTAATCAGACCTTTAATTTCTGTGTCACAATAATTGAAGAATCTCATAGAACAATAGCTTGTCCATTACTTGTCTTTTGCTTTCATACTGGACAGCACTCTTAAAATATAGATTTCAGCTTAAAAATGAACGATTGTATTAAGGCAGTGGTGTACTTTATAGCAACTAACAGAAAAAGGTTACTTCAGGTAATTTGGCAAAAGCAGCCTATGTGAAATTCTACTTGTGGTGGCAATACATTTCAGCAGTAACATCTGTTAACAAAGGGCTGTGTGAACGATGTCTTGCTATTTACTAATGGAAGAGGATTTCACTAGATCAGAGAATATATTTTATTTTATGGACCATTTCACTTCTTTTAGGCTCATGGAAAATTCAGATTATTATCAGAAATTTCTAGACAGCTATTTGGTGACACAACTGTATATACAACTGGAAAGAATCCTGTCATTTTTCCTAAAAAAACTGTAATATTCATAAGTAAATCATACTGAAAGTAAATGTTAATTGACAACTTTCTGGAAACAAAAAGAAATTTATCTTCTTTGCAAATCAGATAGGCTTTACAGTATTAAAAAAAAAAGATGACCATTGTTATTTACTATTTTAGTCACAGGGTATTTATTGCATAAGCAAACTTTAATAGTTCCTTGGTTCTGATCAAGAGCAAATATTAGTTTATTCCTTTCTCTGTAGCTAGCACAGAGGTTAAAATGTCATTCTAATTGTGAAGTCTGCCACATGAACACAAAAAAAAAAAAAAAAGCAATTTATTACAAAAATAATTTAGTTACACCTTCCAGTAATCTCTCCTGTAGAAAACTGAAGGGGTATTATTATTTTTAGGTAAACTATTATATTCTCTGCTACACTGATTTGAGTAATAGTTAGAATACAGAGAAAAATATGGCCTGCAAAAGGCCTTCACAGACTTCTCTGTGTTCGATAAAGTCTTTTAGTTATCAATGAGGAAAAGTCAGAACTAATCAGAGAGATATTCTTTACACAGCATAAAATGTGGGAAGACACAAGATTCCATAATAATGCTGCCAGGTGAACTCAGCATTTAAATTTAAAGATATTTGGAAAATTTATATAAAACCTACCTATAATTCTTAAGAAATTAGAAGCAATGTCATGACTTACAAAAGACGTAATGAGGAAAGAGTTTACTAAAGGCAGAATTTTCTTCAAAGCATGCCATTCTTCCCTCCTTATTCCTAATTCTTTATGGAATGGTAGTTAGACCTTCTGACAATAACAATCTGATTTGCTGGGTGCTTGAGAACTGAAGATAAGTAATAAAATCTGTTGAAGTGTTTAAATACAGGAACCAGAGCTCACAGTGCAGCAGCTACATTCACATGAGAAGGCTTTGAATGTAGATGAAACTAATTAGTCTTTATTGAAGACCATGTTTTTGCCGTACTACTCCTGAAAGTATTCTGGTTTCTTGACCAGAAATGAGCACCAAATTTCTAAATATGGATATGTTTCATTATCAAATAAATAACTGCAATAGACACAGACTTCTTAGAAGCAGAAGTGTTAATGAAAATATAAATGAAAAGTTACAAATGGATACGAATAAATTAAAATGAATTAATCAATTAAATAGAAACAGTAAATGAGAATTCATATTGAGACTGAAAATGTACACTATATAAATTGAATAATGGCATTTCTGGTTTGATTAGGATTCATCTGGTCTGATTCAGTTCAATTCCTCCTCAATGTCCATACCAGACTTCCAGTCTGAACTTCCCTAAAACACAAACCACTAGCTGGGACCAATGGGTCCCAATTAAGTTTGTGCCTGTATGTATTGTATAGGTTAAGAAAAACTACCAATTTAGCCTTCTTCAAAAGAAATCCAGTTCATGTGCACAGAAATCTTTCTGGAAAGTAAATCATATCTGATAAGCCATGCTGGAAAATATTAAATTCCAAACTGTGCTACCTCACCACACTGGTGAAAAGAATGGAGGCAGAAGTGATTTTTGTATGGAAACTAGAATGACAGAGTAATGATTTTTGAAGTCAAGGTTGTTCTGACTTCTACTACATTTTTACTATTAATGACAATGTTATGTTAAACTTATCTAGAAACTTATTATTTCTTCATTAATTATTTTCCCATTTACAGGAAATGTGCCTTGGATGAAAACTTATAACAGTACTTTTTTTTTTTTTATGCAAATAAGGATTTGTGAGACAGGACCATTCATAAGACATTTGTTGGAAGTTTTGCTTCTTGATTTGTGTCCCTAGAGCCTGTGCCTCTGATTATGCTCTGTATTTAGAAATAATGGTGAGGGAAGAAGACAAAAGCAGTAAATGTCTCTACTGTTGAGTTCCTTATGCTGTATTACTAACTAGTGCAGGAGCCAGACACTATTTCTTCATTAGGACAATAATATGTGGAACTAAGAGTGAGGAAAGAGAAATATATCCCTATTCCTGCTAAAACTAGCCTCAAGAATTGTACGTTCAATTGTGTTTATATCTATCCTCTTTAAATAACATTGTGCTACAGTTCCAGGCAAACCTCGGCTTGTGATTAGCCACACACAGATGAACACGGCGCTAATTCAGTGGCATCCTCCAGTGGAAACTTTTGGCCCGCTGCAGGGTTATCGCCTGAAGTTTGGTCGCAAAGACATGGATACATTAACGACCATGGAGTTCTCAGAGAAGGAAGATCACTTCACAGCCACAGACATTCACAAAGGAGCTTCTTATGTCTTCAGGCTCTCAGCTAGAAATAAAGTGGGCTTTGGGGAGGAGATGGTTAAAGAGATTTCTGTTCCTGAAGAGGTACCCAGTGGATTTCCCCAAAATCTCCACTCGGAAAGCTCTACTTCTACATCAGTTCAATTAACTTGGCAGATGCCACTCTTGGCAGAAAGAAATGGCATTATCACCAAATACACCATCTTGTACAGAGATATCAATGTTGCTTACCAGCCAATTGAACTCCCTGTTGTTCCTGCTGATACCACTATGACACTTTCTGGCTTAAAACCAGATACCACTTATGATGTAAAAGTACGTGCCCACACAAGCAAAGGGCCTGGTCCATATAGTCCAAGTGTCCAGTTCAGGACACTACCCGTGGATCAAGGTAGGATTTGTCTGCTTATGGCGTTGACCTTTAAAGGAGTATCGGTCTTTGGATATCAGTGCATTTGAAGGTGTAAATAAAACTCACCACTCCATTCATAAAAATAGGTTCATCAAGCACAAAAGGTAAAGTATATAAATCTTAATATGTTTTGGATGCCTTAGAATTCAGTTGTCCCTTGCCAAGCAAGTTCTGGCGTAACTTCTTCACAACATTTTCAGGTAAGGAAAATGTGTGTATTGAGTTGCACTAGATAAGAGTGAGAAGGAGTTTAAATGTGATATTTAAATATGAACAAGCAGGTAGGAATATTGAATTCTTGTTGATTTTTGACCTAAATGGAAAGCTAATACTCCCAAGAAGCAGTAGAAAAATGACAAGATCTAAGCTCCAAGATGTTGTTTATATACATTGTTTCTTTTTTTCCAGCAGTGTTTGCAAAAAATTTTCATGTTAAAGCAGTAATGAAGACTTCTGTTTTGCTGTCCTGGGAAATTCCAGAAAACTATAATTCGGCTTTGCCTTTCAAAGTAAGTTACTTTCCAAGAGAAATAACAGAAACTAGACAATGTATTTTCCTGATTAAGTAGCTTACTGATCATTAATCATGAATATGTACTGGGGATATTGTTGTTTCTAAGATTGCTAATCTTTCATTCACCACTGCAGTATGTTAAAGAAAACAGCAGAAGAAAATTTTTCTTCTTTTTTCTAGTCCTTTCAATAGAAAATACATTCTAGTACCATTTTGGGTTTTGCCTCCTCGATGTACAACAACATATTTTTGATTTGCAATTCTTTTACTCCACTAGCTATAGCTGTATCCAGATACAGAGACTCAGGGTAACATGCAGTCTTGCCTGGAATTTCTTATGCTTCATTCTTAATCACTTGTGTAATCTCAGGCAGTGGCAAGTGAAGAACAGTATTTTAGGAATGAAATGGTACGAAAACCTTTCTAAATAAGGAGTGTGAATGAAAAAAATGAAGATACTTTAAACAAGAGTACCTTGCTATAAATTCTGGGTTCAAGAAAAGCTGCTTACTTTGAAAAAGTGAAATTGGATTTCAAGAGTGTTTACATTGCTTTCCATTAATGTAGTATTTTTTTCTTTTCCCCTGAAAGTGAGAAGTTAACTTTCAGTAGTGAATTCTGGACTGCTTTACACCCTAAAGTACCCAAATAAATTAAAATTTATTTATTAGTTAAATTTATACCTAGGTTGATTCCTGAATTCAGTGTGACAGCATCATTTCCCTTCTCCTAGTAACCAAAGTTACTTTTGCGTGTTAAATTAGATCCTTTATGATGATGGGAAAATGGAGGTTGATGGACGTGCTACTCAAAAGCTGATCACAAACTTGAAGCCAGAGACATCATATTCATTTGTCCTGACAAACAGAGGGAATAGTGCTGGTGGCCTTCAGCACAGAGTAACTGCAAAGACTGCCCCAGACGTGCTTCGCACAAAGCCAGTCTTCATTGGAAAGACCAATTTAGATGGCATGATAAC
Source organism: Lonchura striata (assembly GCF_050655825.1). NCBI lineage: Eukaryota > Metazoa > Chordata > Aves > Passeriformes > Estrildidae > Lonchura > Lonchura striata. The sequence continues at coordinate 69,157,414 of NC_140740.1, forward strand.
TGTGGAACTTCCAGAAGTACCCTCAAATGAGAATATAAAGTGAGTGAATGAATGACATACCATTGTTTTTAACTGCAAAGAGATGATCATTCTAACTCTTGATGGTGGACCACAGCTTTATTCTGCATAAAGAATTATGAAGTACAGAGAGTACAGTACTCTGCAGTAGTATTTGATCTAATATTGGTGTAATGTTTGATATAGTAAGCTGGGAGGTGCTGTTGACTCTCTCAAGAGACAAGAGGTCTTACAGAGGGATATAGATAGATTGGAACACTGGGCAGTCATGAGTGGCATGAAAATTAAGAAGAAATGTCAAATTCTGTTGTAAAGGTCCTTGAGTACATTCAACAGGAGGCAACAAAGCTGATGGAATGACTGAAAAAAATGTCCTGTAAGGAGTGGCTAAGGGCCTTGAGCTTGTCTAGTTTGAAGAAAAGAAGGCTACGGGCTGACCTCCTTGCTCTCTGCAGCATTCTGGAAAGGAATGTCCTGTAAGGAGCTGCTAAGGGCTTTGAACTTGTCTAGTTTGGAGAAATGGAGGCTGAGGGCTGACCTTCTTGCTCTCTGCAGCTTCCTGAGGAGGGGAAGTGAAGAGGGGGCTGCTGATCTCTTCTTACTGAGATCCATTTATAGAACATGAGGCAATGCCTCAGAGCTGCATCAGGGGACGCTCAGATGTATTAGGAAGCTTTTGTTTCAAACTGGAAGAGGCTTCCTAATCAGGCAGCTAATGTGCCAAGCATGTCAGTGTTTAATACGTATTTGGATGATCCCCTTAATTTGTTTTAATTTTTGGTCAGCCCTGAAGTGGTGAGGTAATGGGAATAGATGATCACTGTATGGCAGTTCCAACTAGAACTCTTAAAAGTTTGTCACATAGCCAAGTATGTAAGATTTGTATGGAGACTGATTATCTTTCAGTTTGCAGATTTTTCTCAGTAATTTTGTATTTCATCATGGACTGCAAAATGAGGGATGCAGAAAACCAGTTATATTTTCAACAAACAATCTCAAAAAGAATGGATAAGCCATCAATGCAAAACTACCCTGCTGTATCTCCTTGAAGTAGTCAGACTAAGTCACTCAAGAATTATATTGAGTTTTAAAGAATCGGTACTGCTTTAAATTAATTCAGATTAATTATTTCTGATAGTTTTATCAGGATAAAAATACCTTGTCCTCTCCACTGGTCTCAGAAGGAAAACAAGAGATTAAGCTAAAAAATTTGGAAGTTTTAGAGGTTACATAAGTTTTGGAATGGAACAGGTGGTGTGGAAATTTAAACAGAAACAGGACTAAAGACCCAAGAACATGTGGTCAGCAGGGATTAGAAAGGTTGGGCAATAAAGATTTTCCAGGAAAACATGAAGCATGATACAATCAATAAGTGTTATTGCTCTGCTTATACTGATTCCTGTTGATCTGCAAGGTTCCCATATGTAATATAAAGGAAATGGGGAGGAAAATGAGCCAGTCACTAAATGATGGGGATTCAACTTGTCCTCTCCCTGCTGGATTTTTTACAGCTTTCTAGAAAGCTGACCTCTTTTTCATTACTGACTGAAGATTTTCAGGCAGGTAAGGTCAAGAAATAAATGACTTTGAAACATTAAAATGATGAAAAACTTAAAAATGTAGTCATTATCATTAGATTGAGTAAGATGTGGTCAGTAACAAATGCAGCTAAGGAACACTGAGGATGGAATGAGTCAAAAAAGATTTATGAGGCAGAGCAGTCACAGAGAGAAAAATGTGCAGGATACCTGATCAAACAGCAACAGCAAGATAGCACTGGAATAAAAGACAATTCCCTTTTATTTTATATAGTGTAAAAAAGTTAAAGAGGCTAAGTGACATCAGAAAAGGTACATTAAATCTACAGGGTCCAACTGCCAATTTTGCAAATTATTTATCCCCTATTTGTGCATCTGTTTTATAAGAAGATTTGATCAGGCTTGAAAAAGTAAAACATAGGCTTGACCCTTGGAGCAGGCATACCAAAGCAAGTACATACTGAATGGAAAACCTGACCTGATGCTTGCACCAATAAAATAAGTAAAGTTGTTCTGCATTAGTATTTATATGGGAAGAACAATTTCATGTATTAGTCAAGCTGACATTTTTAGACATGCTGGTCCTCTATAGGTACATTATATGTTCAGAATTGTCCCTGGCTTACAATGAAGTACTGAGAATTTTTCAATACTAATTACACAGAAAGTGAAACAGGTAATAGATTGCTCTAATGAAGTATAGGTATTGAGACTGACGGTAATGTTATAAAAGCCTTTGTAATATTTATAATTAAAGAAGGTAGTATTTATCAATGTTTGATGGTGATACAGGATAAAAATTGCTGCAGAGATCACCTTATGATTAGCAAAATAATCTCTTTTGCTTGTCTTAAGGAAGCAAGTTCTTAATTTTTATTTCTTTTAGTATTTTGGGCTATTTCCAAAACAATTTTTATGTGTAAAGGATAGTCCATGTTTCACTGAATCTCTAACATCTTTGAAAAGTCTTAAGTAAAAGCAGTTTCGTTGAAGATTTTGACCTCTCAAATACTCAGTAGGTAAAATAATATCCAAATAAACTCTTTGTTTCTCACCCTCCTCCCCCCGCTTCCACAGAAAAAATTCCAACCTAAAAACAGACAAGCAAATAATGAAGTAAACTATAAAATGTTTTTCAGGAGATGCTACATTTTGCACAATTAAGTAAAAATCACAAAACTTTGTTGTCCTTCACAATTTGCAGCACTGCATTTTGGTGTGGAAATTTTCATTTTTCTACTTACTATTGATCTACTTATTCTTTCAGTTTAAAAATGTATTGAAAGTAGATTTTCAACGTTATGAGAGACTTTCATGAGGGAAGTGACAAAGAGTGTGAAAGTTACAATTATGTGATGATGTTCCTTGATTGAAAAGAAAAATGTATGAACACTCCGTTAGCTTAAAAAATAAAAATATGAAGAAAAAGAAAAGGATAAGTGCTGTGTCTCCCCCTCGAATCCACGGGAACAGAATCCCTGTGGAGCCCGGCCAGCTGGGCAGTGGGGCGAGTTGGGCAGAGGGAAGGAACTTCTCCTTGGATCCCGGGCCTTGGAGAAGCTCCCACGTGAGTCCAAAGACGAGCTGGTCCCACAAGCAGAGGAAAGAGGCGCTCTGCCTCAGGATTAGTTCCAAAGTTTAATGAGGGCCTGGAGAGATCCCAGGCCACATCTGACCTCGAAGGACATCCGGAGCAAGAGAGAGAGTCTCCCAGCCCGGAGCAGCTGATACAGGGGGGCAGGAAACCAGAGCAGGGAATGGGGAAGAACATGGGAGCAGCTCTTGGGGGACAAGGCCTCAGAGTGACCCCTGAGGAGGGGATGGGGAGGAGTCCCAGCCAGGGTCCAGTTACCTGGTGACCCTGGGAGAAGGATCTGGACAAAGGGGAAGGGTCACCAGGTGATGGACACATCACCTCTGAGGAGACAGGGGGATGGGTTGAGGTTTGATGGACATACAGGTACTGATGGGAAAGCTGGATGGACCAGACAGGTACAAAGAGGGGATATGGAGGGACAAACCATTATGAGGGGATATACAGTGCAAACACAACTCTACAGATAAGTGTGTTTCTTTGATGTTTGAAAGACATAGAGGAAGTTTTCATTTCTTTTTGCCTTGATTCTTAGACATCTCTTAAAGAAAGGATATGTCACTCACTGTTTACTAGGATTTGCTATTCAAAGTATTTTTAATAGACCAATGCAGGTTTAAAACCTGGGGTTAACCATCCTTAAGAGTTTTAATATTTTTTTAAAAATTATTTATAATATTGTCACTATAAGAATGCATGCCACAGATGTTTTTTGAAGTAATGAAATAAAAGAAGTGGACATTAGTTAAAAATCTGTGGGCAGCACTGCTTTCCAGAGCTTCTGTTGGAGCTTAGCATTCCCACAGAAAATTTCCTCTAATTTCTTGACATAAATATTAATGAATACACGTACTTTCTACAGGAGCTGAAAATCTAAAGTTTTGTTACATTTATTTTATTGGAAAGAGCTTTAAATAAGAAGAGATTTTTTTAAATCGATCAATGTCTTGCACTGGTATGGTGAAAAAGATAGTTTAGGATTGGCTTAGACTGAGATGGTTTTTAGCCAGTATTAAGGCAGCTCCTTTTCTATAGACTCTTTGTTAATTACTTAGGATTTTCAGCTGCTTTTAATGAGTAAAATTAATAGTTTTGCAGAAGGTTGAATGGATTGTAAAAACAAAGCAGACTGAAAGAGGAGATGGCCCATGAGACACTAAAATTATCTTCCATGATGAGACCCAGAAATAACTTAATAAGCTTTTGTTACTACGAGCAAAGTAAATGTTTCTTTCCCTTTCCCCTGATACGGAGAGTGTCTGACTTTTTGACAAGTATGTTTATCAAGAAGATGTATATTATACTACCCTGCATGTCCTGCTGTTGTAATTCCACTGCTTCTTCCCTCACACTAATGTGAAGTTATGGATCTGCTTGACACATATCCAGGCTTTGTGAAGCAGTGAAAGTACCAGATCTCCATCACACTAAAAAATATAATTTCCTTCCCTCCATGGGTGGGGAGGAAGAAAATATTATTAGAGAAATATTTCTGAGGAACACTGATATTTGTAATTTACAAATACTAGATATGAAGAGAGTATATATCAAGCTCTCTTACCTATGACTGTGAACAAGATACTGATGTAGCTAGAACTGGCAATGTAGATGGCATTTGATTGTCAAAAGGAAAGAGAATATGGGTGTGTTGTATGTCCTATCTGCTTCCTTTTCTCTTTATTAGGATATTGGCATTAAAAAATACATTTTTTAAACCTACTGTTCTGATTATACATTAAAATGGGGGATGATTGGTTGGTAATTAAGATTTAAATATATGGTAATATATTTCAATTTAGGGCTTTGAGGGTTTTTTTTCAGTGTGATGGTGGCAAGGCATACATACCTATGGTTCTTATATTTCATGTTGGCATTTTAGTACATTGTAATTAAAGTTTTTTATAAATATTTATATGTTTGCACAAAAAGACAGATAATTGGTGCTATTTGTTTGTCAAATGCTTTACAACTGATGCTATTTCAAGAGTGTGAATGTTTACAGCTATGTTTGGAAGGCTGCAGTGACATAATAATGTGCAGAATATTCTCAACATACCACTTTTCTCTTAAGTTCCTCTAAACAGACCACTCCATCAATTTATCTGTTCCTTTTCATTCAACTTCTCTTTTGTCCAACTTTGTCATTTACAGAGGCTATTACATAGTTATTGTGCCTTTGAAGAGGTCCCGTGGAAAGTTTATCAAACCATGGGAGAGTCCAGATGAAATGGAATTAGATGAGGTACTGTATTCAGTTTGTTTTTTTTTTTTTTTCTTCTCCTTTATTGAAGAAGCAGTCTTTCTACTTTTAGGTAATTAACTCACCACTTTTAAAAGTTTTGTCAGGATACTTTATATTTATATTTGTATTAGCCTGTGGAGATCCAAAATAAAAATCATATTACTTAAATGAGAACACAGTATAGACATTAAGTTTCAATAAAGAACACAAAGTGTCTTATATTTCTTGACACTAATATTTAATTCTTTTTCTATTGTAAAGAGTGATGCAAAAGTGCAGGAGGTGAAATGACTTGTCAGCAAAAGCTTAATCACCAACAATATGAACTGTAATAAAGGTCTGGTTCATTAGAGGGGTGTTTACTAAATCTGTAACAAATGCTAAATTGCAATTTGCACCACAGTTTAACATTTGACCTTCTGATACTGTTTTTACCTGATTGTCATATACTGTAATACTTCTGGTGAGCATACCCTCCGTTCCATCAACAGTTTGTGATCAGAAACTAATCCATGAACAAGAAAGGAAAGAGCAACATTGTGTCATCATTTGAAACTACAAATGACATTAATCCAAGGGGAGGAAATACTTTCCTTTTATAAATAAGCCCAGCAATGCTAGAAATCAATTCAGTATGTTATTGATATAGTAATAATTCCAGGAAATACAATATTCACCCCCATTTTCTGTTTTACTGAAGGACAGCTCATTTAAACTTGTCCTTCTTCTTTCAATCTGTAAATCTGTAGTAACACTATTGTTTGTTATTTTAAAACTCTTTCAAGGATCCCATATGAGAGACTTTTACAAAAACAGGTTGTAGTGTTATTATTTTTCTTGTTATATCTGGTCAAGATTTTAAATAACATTCAAATGCTGTGGTACTTTGTACATGTAATATTTCTGCAATTCAAGACCAGAATCAGGGGGTTTTACTCCTAATATAGTGTCCTTTTGACCGTATCTATTTATTTTTCTATTTTCTCTTGGTGGATCCAAGAGATTTATGTTACAGAGATAACCTCACCATATGATTCCTCATAACACAGTTAGTTACTGGGAAGTGTTGATCACCTGCAAGCAAGCATAAAGGTTCTTTTCTTTCCTGCCATTGACAAAATGGATACAAATTTTGAATTTTGCACCAAAATATAGGGAGAATACAGATCTTCATCAAACTAAGTGTTGTAAAAAGTATTCAAAATATAAACAGAATTATTTAAATCTTTGTCACAACAACAGGCAAATCCTTAATCAGAATATTAAAAAACAACTGTTCAGAGGAAGGCATGATGACTAACTGATTCAACCCTATGTTTCTTCTTGACCAATTCCATTTATGTGATCATCTCTCTTCATTCAATTGAGTAATGGCTTTGATCTATTAACTGCTTCACTTTAAAAGAAGTTGGATTGCAAATGCCATCAGCTCATGATCATAGTTATAGGTGACATCAAGTACAGTTAAACAGTAAAACCTTGACAGCCACATCCATACAGTAATGGAAACTGATTGAGTATTACCACCCTCTTTTAACATCCAAAGGCTGTAGTCACATTCAGCAGTATTAATAGATTAAAGGATAGGTGCCAGATGACATTGAACTTTTTGGCAATTAAATTCTATAGTTCCTGCTGATTCTCATAACAAAGGGACATTTTAATCATCCTGCAAGTTGTGTTGCCTTAGTCTGTATAACAGATTGATAAAGAACATTTATTAATTCAGAAATATTTGTGTCAGGGTGGGTTGTTTCCCACGTCTACTGATATAATTGAGTCCACATTGTAGAATTAATGATGGAAGAAATAAGATATGCATTGACTGGAAAATGAAGTTATTTCTGATAAAGAACTAAAGCCTTGATATATCTTTTGCAATTGCCACCAATAATATAGCAAGAACTGAGCAAGGAAAAACATTAAAAGCAGGCAGCAACTGCATATCATGCTAACTCATTCAGGTTCTATTACTTAAAAGACTGGTTTGCTTCCAACTTTGGAAATTATGCATTTTATTAAGTGTGCTACTCCTGACAAGTTTGTGAACACAATAAATACATTTGGAAAAAAATAACAAAAACAACAACACCCCCCCCACACACACACACAAAAAAAACCCACCAAACCAAACCAAAGAAAAAATGAACCAAAAAAAAACCTCAGAATAAAAATAAACAAACATATAACAAAAACCAAATATAAAACCTCAACAAAATAAAAAAAAAAAACAAACAAAATAACACCACCCCTCCAAAAAACCACTACTCTCTGGGCAAATAGTTCCAATGATCAACTGGGGACACTTATACGTATTTATACTTTAAGTATGATCTGAGATATGTGTCTGGTATCAGAAATGGTTGGGTAATAGATATTTCAAAAAGCTATGTTCCAAATACTTTGCTTAGATTGTCAGAAGGAAAGTATTTGCTAATAACACAGCTCTTGAGTATAACTCCATTACATAATTGAACAGTCTAAAAAGACTCTGCAGCCTTATTGTAGTTACCTAATCTTCCTGCTCCTTGAACCTCAGCTCTGAAAGAAACTAAGATAGCTTTAGAAGAGCAGGTAATGAACTGGATGTTTGGTATCTGAAAAAAAAAAATATTAGAGATACAGTCCTTTTTTATTAACTCAAAATTTCTTTTTTTTTTTCATAAGATGAGGTTTAGTGACTTTAAATAGACAAGTCATGCAAATAAATGAAACAGAAAAAATATTATGATTTTCAGTAAGTATTGCCTAGTAGGATTACTTTAGATCTGTAAGCAGTAAAACCTAAATAAAGGTTGCCATGTTAAATATTAAATTAATTTTGTAATTTTATTGAAATCTGTATATAGAGTACAATAGAAGATAGATGAACATGTAATGATATTTGGCAACAACCCAAATTCCATATGAAACATTAATGAGGCTGGAGGTTCACCTGAGGTCTACTCAGTCATGTGTAATCAATGTTACAGACAAAGTTTTTATCTACACACAAACACACCTAAGTTAATTGGCCTCAGGTGATGTATAACCATGTTTGAAAAGTTTAACTAATTTTATTTGATCAGGCTAACTTTTAGCATTCATAGCCAAAACTCAGTTTCTGATCACTCTAATACTGTACTTCAGCACTGCATTTTCTTCCAATATATGGGTTTTCTGTTAATATTTCAAATGCAAGAAATAATCAAGATCAAACATTTTCCTTTGCTTCTCAATCTAATTTTGATTGCAGTACTCCTACTGTACCTTGACATTTTATTATGAGTTATTTATAATCTAAATTGTAAATCTGGAAATATATGATAAAGCATAAAGAATTTAATTGAGGCAGACTCACAACTTTAATTCCAGTGGAAGTGGTAATGGAGGTATCCATTATCTTTGGGGATGGCACAAGCTGTATACTTCTACTAGTGCTGTTGTGTTTGTGGCTCCTGACTTTACAGGAGTAGCATGTGCTGTTACTACCCAATTCTTAGCTTCGTGTTTTGGCAGACTTCCAGATAACCGATGCTCAGCACTCTGCATAGCCCTTGTTGTAAAATGTGGCATCATACAGAGACAAACTTTTCAAAGTGCTTCCCTCAGCAGATCTTATGAGGGCTGATCTAACCTGGAACAATCTTTGACTATTCTCTGCCTCATGTTCTACATTTAGTAACTCTTCACAGGGCATAGGAAGCTACCAACAGATGTAAGAGTCACCTTCAATAAAGTGACTAAATAGAAATCTCTTCAATATTATGGTTCTCTGCTGCCCTCATTTTTATACGACACAAATAGACTCTAGCTGCTCATTAAACTGTTTAGGAAGAATGAAAGAGAAATATGGACTGCTGATTGGAATCGTGTCCTTGAGTAATGAATAACGATTTCTAGTCTCAAATTATGGCTAGTTCATTTTTTGCTCAGGGGATCCATTGCACTGTACCAGCTTTTGTGTCATGGCATTGAATTTGATAGAGGTAAATGGATGTAAAATCTCTGCAACAGGGCACAGACACAGGATTAGATCTGGAAAGCAGTTGACTGCATAGATGTTTGAAGATATAACATCCAAACGCCCTCAATGTTAAGGAAGCCTGTATTCAAGTGGCACAACTTGCTTTCATATGTATCTGCAACCTTCAATTTAGTCAGTAAGAAGGGGTATCAAATTATTAAAAGCTTCTTTCTGAGTAGTAGAGTGAATATTAGGTTGCTTTACATGCATTGCAGTTGTGAATTGTGCAAAATACAAGATCTCGTAAGGGGAAGACAAAAAGATGTGTTCATTAAGCTGTGGCTTAAATCAAAAGAGCATGGAATATGGTGAGGGGCCTTGAGGATGGAGGCACATGGAATGACTCTTGGGACTATCCTGTGCAGGGCCAGGACTTGGACTCACTGATCCTTGAGGGTCTCTTCCAACTCAGCATATTCTGAGATTCCATGATTCTGTGGAGAACTTCCCTGACTAAATATGTATTTTGAAATTAATATATATAGTTAAGACTGGATTTTAGTATCTTTTATTTTTTATCACCTTCTCACTCCAGAAATTTGTTTCCTCCTTCTAGAAATTAATTTTTTGCTAATCTACTGTATTAGAAGTGTTAGTGTGCTGAAAAGACTAAACAACTACTTAGAAAAATCTGTGATTTAACTATAAAACTGCAGGACATTGTCTAAGTTTCATAAGCAAACATAAGGGAACCACAAAGAGACCTTAGAAGTCATAATTTAACACACAGGAGAAGTTCAGACTCCTTGTAATCAAATCAGACTAATTTTTGTGGAATGCCATTATATGTAAAGCAAAAAAAGGTATTGAAGAAACATTTGTCTGATTTAATAAGTAATTCATCAATAGATTATACTAGCTGAGCTTAAGTTCCTTTATTACTAAGTGTATGTTTTCCAAGCTTGAGCCTACCATCTGGTCTTGTCACAGATGTACTGATGTAAATTTTAGCTTTGTTTATCAGAAAAGGTGATTTAGTCACCATTCCTGGAGGTATTTAAAAAGATTTGTAGTTTTGGTGATTAGGGACATGGTTTAATGGTGGACATGGCAGTGTTAGACTAATGGCTGGAATCAGTCTTAGAGATCCTTTCCAGCATACTTGATTCTATGATTCTATTCTATAAGAGAAATAGATAGATAGATAGATAGATAGATAGATAGATAGATAGATAGATAGATAGATAATATTAAAAATTAGATTTTTTTAAAATAGATAGAAAATATGTAATATGTTATGTGTTTTTGTATGTCTTCAACGAAAATATATTGTTTTCTTATTCTCCCTCTCCCAGCCTCCTCCTAGACACAACAGTACCTAAAAATTATTTTATGTTTGTAGTCTGGGCACTGCAATTGCCTCCTAGTATCTTATCCTAACAAGAACTACAAGAATTTGGAAAATTTTGCAATTGATTTAGTGATAATGATATGTCCCATGAAATGTAAATAAATTGTTTTTTGTAGTTTCTGGTCATGCATTAAATGTTCTCATTACACTGTCAAAAAGTTATGTTAAAACTGTTTACAGTTATCTTTCTGTTCATGCTTGCTCTCTCTCTCTCTTCCCCTGCCTTTCTTTTCCCTCCCTTCATTTTAAAGCTGCTTAAGGAGATAGCTAGGAAACGCAGAAGCATTCGTCTTGGGAGAGAAGTTGAATTAAAGCCATATATTGCAGCTCACTTTGAAGTTCTTCCTACAGAATTCACATTGGGGGATAAGAAGCATTATGGTGGATTTGAGAATAAGCAACTGCAGAGTGGTCAAGAATACGTCTTCTTTGTGTTGGCTGTAATGGAGCACTCAGAATCTGTAAGTTAGTTAATGTTTTTCAATATCAGAATTACCTTACACAACCACGAAAACATTTTTTCAATGCTTATTCCACTTCTCTAAAGCTTTTTTTTAAAGTCAGAGCATCTTTAAAGTGAGTGTTTCCTTACTCAATGCCCATTAATTCTTTGAACTCTTCTATTCTGTTTGTACCTTTGTGTATTACTTTGGCATATAACTGAAACCTAAGAGTCACCTTTTATTAGCTGTGTCATGATCCTTTAAAAATTACATTGTGTATTTTTTTTGACCATGGATGCAGCTTTTGAGACATGAACTTTACAGCAGCATCTTTATGTATTTAAAAGAATTTAAAAGCTGGTTTTTGGTGCTACCATTGAATAATGGTCTAGGATATACAGGGTTCTTGGAAAGATCCATTGAACTAGAGACATGCACAGCTACCTGTCTAGTTAGTCATTCCATAACAATTTTATCAGTAAATTTTTAGAAAATTAGAAAATAATTCAATAATAGGGAAAATTCCTGAGGTGAACTAAATAATGAGCTGTCATTTCTCTTTACATAATTCATTTTGTAGTCACATCCCTTTATGCGTGAATTAAGCTAACGCATGTAATGTATTATAAAAGAAAAAAAAGACAGATGTAAGACTTTTGAAAGATGCAATACACATTAGCATTTTAACATATAGTGTGTAATACAGTGTGTTTCTAATTCATAACTAAACCTGACAGGTACATTTGCAGGTTCAATCACTTGAAACTCAACACAAATACTCTGAATTCTAGTCAAATGCTTGCAGTGCATAACTCTGCAATTGCTTTCTTGGTGTCAATGGAATGTGCCTATTTAAGCATGATGAGGAGGTAGTTCCACTTTGAATACTTTTAGACACACAGCTTCATTTGAAAATAAAGTGCCTCCTTCCTTGCTAACATAAATCAAAAGTTCTCTTGTCACTTTTTGACATGGGTTGCATAGACAGATAATTCCGAAGGTGTTGAATCAGATTGGAGACGGTAAACAGCTTTTTACTATAAAGTTAAGAGGCCAGAAATCTGTATATCATAAATTACCTATACTAAAATGAATCTTCTCAATATAGTGCATTTTTTGTGTGTTTTGTATTAATTAAGGTATAAATTACTTAAATGTATTGCTTTGTTAGAAATCAGGAAAAAGCAGGAACAAATAGGTTTGTAAACTGATGCATATGGCAAAATGTATATAGGGTCCTACTCTTGAAAGACTTCAAAAGGCATTAATGAACTTAGGCTATCGATAAGACATTTCAACATGCCCTCTGAAACATCTGTGTGATTGAGTAGCATTGAGGTAGTCACAGACTGAAAATTTTTTAAGGGTGTGCAAGATTCAGCTTTCAATGACTTTCAATGCTTGAGTATATCAGCTCCCAGCATATATAGCTGATTTTCTTTTAGGACTACAGGTTCTACTGACATAACTTGCAAGTGATGTTTTTCTTGGTGGTCAGATGTTACATTTTACATAAGGCTTCTTATTCAGAGAGCACAAAATTTCTCTCTTGATTGGTAGAATAGAGAACTTGAATTAAAAGAGGTCATGGGAAGGTCTGAATTTGTTTAACTTAGTAAAATGGGAGCTGGAGAGCTATGATTAGAATCTATAAATACGTTAAGAATGTCATCAAGAGGAAGGAAAAAATAAGATAAATTTTTAAAATAATAAATGAGTTTAAATTTTTCATTAATACAGGATGGTTTAAATTGAAAGTGAAATCCTATTTATCGCGGAAAAGGTAGTAAGTGTTAATATTCTTGCCCTCAATATCCCTCTATATCTTTTTCCAGGCATTTTTGCTGCCCACTCCAAAGCAAGAAGAGAAATATAAAGAGTTACTTCTTGTAGGAATGAACATTTTTATATTTCTTGAGAGTACTAAACCTGGGGAAAAAAAAAAATCAGTCTACTTGGGTGGTGCAGGAATGGAAAGTGAAGACTCCTCAGTTTTCAGACAATGGTCATAGACTTAAAACATGGGGAGGTGTTGATGTCAGATGCCAGGTGTAGTAAAATCCTATAACATAACTGGATATTGTTGGCATAGGTGCTACGTTAGTAACAATAAGTGCCTCAGCTTTGCCAATCCTAATCCTGTCTCAAAGCCAGACACTGTCATAGCCCAGAGCCCAAAACACGGCCAAATGAAGTGTAAAAAACTATGTCTCCTTTGATAACACTTCTCCTAGCTTAGGGCATCTTTCATAATACAGTGCAAACATAAATGGAAGCTAATCTCTTCTCCCGGTTATCTTACTCTGTTTTAGCTGACATTTCTGATCTACTACTGAATCAAGTTTTTAAGTATTTTTTAAGATCTCTAGTTCAAATCCTAGTTTAGTGCTGATGAAGACACACTAGCACAGATAAGAAATATGTACAAACAATTTTGCACTTCTGACTTTAACTCAGAATTCTTAAAATGATCCAGTTTTAGCAGGCTGACTCTTCAGCCTCTCTAGTCTGTAATTTTAACTCTGCACTCAGCCACAGATGAAACATCTCAGGTCAGACAAGAATTTTTAAAAAATTCTCTTACCACAGATTTTATCCTAGGCCACCTGGCTTTACATCATCTAGTAAACCAAAGGGTTTCAACAATCTCTGTTGGTTCATAATTCTAGTTTCATCTTTATGAAAGACTGAGTGTTTGGCTTCCATTCTTATTCTACAATGAATTCTCCCATTTTTCAGTCTTAAATTCAAGTTTTCTCCACCTTGTGTAGGTATATTCTGTCAGACAGTTTTTGACTGGTCAAAATGCACAGTATTATTGTTGCAAGACCCTTTTCAAGGAACCTTTTACATTCAGTCCCGTTTATTTTTATCTACAGCAGTCTTATGTCACAAGTACCCTTTCATAATGTGCAGGAGGAAAGTGTTAAACTGGCATGAAATTAAAACAAAAACTAAAAATTGGTAACTGGTGGGCTATTCTCAGTGTCCTGTTCATTTTTTCATTCTCTGCTTAGGTTGCAAAGTGTTCTGCAAGGACTGTGCTGCATGATTTGTCTGCAGGTCATTGCTAATATGTGGAACACAAAATAAAGATGATAATAACAACACTCTGTTCAATTTGCAAGTTTGTGTATTGCCTTCAAGAAAAATAGCATTTGCAGTTTGCTGTGGTAATTGCATCATTACCTTCTATACATTTATTTTAGATGTGGGATAGCTACATTTTAATGCATTGCTTCATGATTAAGTACAAATTATTTTTATTTCTACAGACCATGTATGCAACAAGCCCATATTCAGATCCTGTTGTGTCAATGGATCTTGATCCCCAGCCAATTACAGATGAGGAAGAAGGCTTGATTTGGGTTGTTGGACCAGTGCTTGCAGTGGTGTTTATCATCTGTATTGTTATTGCTATACTTCTTTATAAAAGGTAGGTCTATCTTTTAATTTTTTTGCAAGGTATGTCATTTCCCCTCCATATTGATCACTTTGTAATACTGTTCTAGACTGTATTTTTGTGCTGCAATATTAACTGTCATTGCTTTGCAACATTTTGAAATTTATCAATGGCTTCTAGACTGCTGCAGAAATGTTTGACTGAAAGTTTCCAATAATTACAGGTATGCGAGTACATTTTTCTGCTGATTACACTATATTAACTCTATTGCATTTAAATGTTTTTTCTACTTTGCATACATTTGTATGCAAAGATACATTTGTATGCAAAGAAAGTAAATATGTGCTTGCACATAAATATGTATGGAATTTGCACATTTGACTTTTTAGAACTTGTTTATAGATGTATAATAGTAATGCATTAGGGGTTACATTCAGCTTGTTTTAAATGTGATTTTCATCTCCACTCAAGTAATTTGAATTTCAACTTTTGACAGTTGGCCTCAATTTGGCAATGTATCTATATGAATTTGGAGCTGTAAACTGAGAGATTAAAGAGACATCAAATAGCTGGTTCCTACTAATCTTGCAATAAGATCAAATTTCACTCATTCTTCTTTCACTCTCTATGACACAGATTTACTTTTGCTATTACACAAAGGACTTCCTTCTGCCCTACAACATGCTCAGTGAAAACTGTGTATGATGCCATAATTTATATTTAGTGGCCTTTTACAGTGTAAATGAATTAACACAGTTCAAGATACTAAATCAAAACCAAAGAATAAAACACAAAAACTTCTATCTTTAATTCCTAATACATTTTTGAAATATATTGACAAAGTAGATTTGACTTATATTACAAAGATGCTGCCAATTTCTGAGGAGGGGGCACACTAGGAATAATTGTATAAAATGAAGCATGTTTTCTAAAACTAATGGCTATGATGTTCCTATTATGTGCATATAAATATTTAAATCCTAGTCTGTATGCTCTTCCCACCTTTAGTGTCTCCAGTCAAAAACCTCTTAAGTTTCATGAAGAGAACTCTCTTCAGATTTTGGAAGGAATTCTCTGTTTGGAAGTAAATAACCACTCCAGAGTTAACTTCACCTTTAGACTGCAGATAGATATACATTTATAGAATCGTTTCAGGGCTAGAATCATACAGCATCTATTGCTTACAGATACTACATCTGAACGTTTCTGGTAGTTCATAGTGTCTCAGTCAATCAAATTAGTTACCAACTCTATTTCAGTCCATCACTTCAAAAACTGGTCATTGGAAATGTGCTAGAAATGAAAAACTCCTTTCTTCTAATTATTTTTAAAGTAAATTTTCTCCCATTCTACAAAAGAAATCCAAACAATAGTCTATTAAGTAGATGTGCAACTGCTTCTAGAGTTACTGATTACATTTATGAAACCAAAATAACAATCTTCTAATCTATTATAAAAAAAAAAAAAAAAGGGAATATTCCACAAATAAGCAGGTAAAATTTTCCCATTAATAGTATGAAGAGATTGTCATTCGCTGAGAATGGGGGACATGTATTCCATCTGTTATTTACTACTTGTACTGGAACTGTTTGGGCAACTGTCCATATGTATTTATTTATTTTTCTATTTTCAGCTGTTTATTCTAATTTGTTAAACTACACTGATTTGGCAAATTACCTCCAAGAAATTATGACTGCAGTTTTAGCAGTCTGTGGTCCTCTATGAGCTTTTCTTTCTATAAAAATTTAGTATATAATTGAATATTTTTTCCAAGAGCAGGCAACCTGAATGCAAGTTTACTGCTACATTTTGATAGATTTGCTGACTGTAGAAGAGCAATGACAAGACAGTTGGGATATTTAACATATTGCTTCAAGAAAACAGTGCAGTTTAATTTGTGAGTTAAATAGACTTATGTGGCTACAGGAGTTAGATGGGGAAAATATATTAAATAAATGGGCAAAAAAGTAATTTTTGTGGATACAGAAAATTTTACAAGTATATTTCTAGAATATATTGGGGTATAAGTGCAACAAGTATTATAGTGAGAAAAGAAAATGAAGGTAGAGGGCATCAATCTAATTATTAACATATATGCAAAAAATATTACTGAGGATTTTGTTAAAGAATATGCAGTGCAAAGAGGACAATCAGTAAATGACCGTGTCTTCTGAAGTGCAAAGAGTAGTAACTCAAATAAAAGTCAACTGTGCTTAATTCCCTTTGTCCATAGAAACCTTTTTGTACAGACTTGGACTACTAAGCTCTTGATTTACAATATTACTTATACATTTTAATTACAATTACAGAGAAAATACGACTGCAGTTTCCAAAAGAATAGTTTTATGGGGAGAAGTCTTCCCCTTCTTTAAAACAGACATCATTAGATAGTGTGGATAAGTTTCATGGGTTGGTTTGAAGTGCATTTAACTGTTCCAAAGACAAGGAATGCATTGTTTGAACTCTTTAATATTTGTTGTTAAGCTGTAAAAAAGTTATTGCTTCTGCATTTACTTTTCCTGAAATCTGAAAGCCAAGATATTTAATGGACAGGTTTTTGGATCATACATTGGAATATAGCCAAAAGGTCATTGCAGCTTAGTAAGTAACAGTAATAGATGAGAATAATACTGAAAAATACGTTTTCTTCTCATTGGGCATACTATTGGTATAACAGCCAACACAGATGAAGCCAATTAATATCCTGTTTGCAGAACTCACAGATTCCCAGAATCAAAAGGACAGACCTCTGGAGCATGTCTCATCTGTTCAGAGCATGGTCACCTGCACCAGTTTGCTCAGAGGCAAAGTTTTGTATAGCTAAGAAAGGAAACTCAATTACCTTTCTGGGCAACTTGTTCTCATATTCAACTATCCTCACAGTAAAAACTACTTTTTCCTGAGTTACCGTTGACTGTGTCTTGGCAAATGGAACTGACTTGGCCATTAACCAGTTCCAGTGGTCTGCCCTTGAAGCAGTGAAACCACCCTGCAGTCATAGTAAATGGAGACACCTATTTTGGAGTAGATCTTTCCATCTATTAAATTTTATAAACAATCAAAACAAGGGATTCAAATAAATTAGATAAATCTTGCTTTATTTTTGGCCATTTTCTTGTTGACAAGAAAATAAAATTTTTCTTTGTTTGAAGATGGAGTATAATATTCAGCACAGTACAATTTTTATCCAAAATCTCAAACAAAAGCAAACCTGGATAGATAGATGGTGTAAGTCCTAAAAGAAATGCCCAACCATTTGGAGGTCTGCTTGAATCACAGTTTACATATATTTTATGTGTTTGCTACATGCTCAGTTACATAAGATTTGGTTAGTTAGGAACTTAGGAAATGTTAAAGAGCTCTAGAAATTGTGTGGTGTTTCTCAGAAATGGACAAAGTGATTGTCCCCATGATGCATCCTGCTGTCATGTCATGTCATTCTCAGGTTTTAGGTCTATTTTTCTTTCTTTTTTTTTTTTTTTTTTTTTTTTAGTAAATTAATTTATATGGATGGATATCCCTTGTAGTTTTTAAGAAATCACAAATTCTCTAATTTCAGTTTTCCACTGATGAAAAGCAAAAGGTTCCTCATTCTAAATCTTTAATTTTTAAGGAAGAGAAGTTAAAGCCATCTTGACAGACTTTGTATTGTTTGCTTTTATAAAGTGCAGCTTTTTGATTTGATTAAGAAGACTGTATCCTAAACTTAAATCTTTTGAACATAGTAGCTCTAGCACTCTGAATCATAGAATCATAGGTTAGTCTGGGTTGGAAGGGCCCTTTAAAGGTCATCTGGTCCAACCCCCTGCGATAAGCAGGGACATTTTCATCTAGGTCAAGTTTCTCAGAGCCCCATCCACAGGCCTTTAAAGTATCTAGGCATAGGGCATCCACCACAGCTCTGGGGAATCTAATTAAATAGTACTTCATAGCCTTCATGATTAAAAAAAAAAAAATCTTTCTTCTGGCTAGACTGAATCTACCCTCTTTCACTTTAAAATCATTACCCCTTGTTTTGTCATTATGGGCTCTACTATAAAAGCCTGTCTCCATCTTTCTTATATGCCTCTTTAAGTACCAGAAGGATGCAAGAGAGTTTTCCAAAGCCTTCTGTTGTCCAGGCTGAACAATCCCAGTTCTCTCAGCCTTTCTTGTTCCATCCTCCAATGATTTTTGTGACTCTTTTCTGGATTTACTCCAACAGATACATGTATTTTTTGTACTGATGACCCCAATACTGGATGCAGCAATTCTGGTGGGGTCTCATCAATTGGAGTAAAGGGGCAGAATCTCCTCCTTTGAACTGCTGGTCCCCTGCTGAATCTTGAGATATAAGAAGAGATACACTTCTAAAAGAAAATGTTAAGATGTTAACAAAAAATTTAAGAATCACATAAATGCAAAACAGAAAAAATAGGAAATCTTAAGTGATGATGAAGAATATTAAACACGTTCTCATAATGTGTGTAATCTGGTCATTGCAGAGTAAAAGCTATTAAAGTATTTGTAGAATCCCTGTTTTTTATGAACACGGAGAAAGATAAACACTGTAGTTATAGTAGTGTGTGTATAATAGAAAGAACACATTGGTGAGAGATAATAAATTATTTTTCCTGTTTACCTAAACTTTATAGATCATAGATCACTACAGATCTATACAGATCACTGTAGACCTCTAGTATATGGCATTCATTCTAAACCTAAAAAGGCATGTAATACTTCATTGGAAAAAGATTTATGATTCCCTTGCTTTCCAGGGTACTCTTAAAAATTTCTTGATATTTTATTAGCTGGTTTTGTAAAATAGTTTTAGAAGTTTTCATTTATTTTTATTACTTTTTTTTTTAAATTTAGAACAGGTCTTATGTGTCTCATATATTTAACCTTGTTCATCACTTCCTTTTCTCTTCTTCTTCTCCCTTTCTCTTCTTCCCATTCTAGTCTGCCTTCCCCTTTCGTTTTTCCTCTCTTCCCTCCTCCCATTTCTATTCTCTCTAGAAAGAAAGAGGGAGCAACATCTCAGTGAGAAGTAATTTTTCAATGTAATGTTAACATTACTTTCACGGCTCAAATTAATCACCCATTCTCCATTATCTCACTGGCTAAAATTTGAAGTCTCATTTCTTGGCAGATAGAAGTGTATTTTTCAACAGAAGATTCACCTGGGACATGACCTTGGGTCCTCCATTAATTCTATGATTTCCAAGAATTGGATATTTTGATGAGCCTCCATAGCTTAATTTGGTTTAGTTACATATCTTTACTGCAAATCAAAATTTCTTGCATCTCCTATTTTCATGATTATTCTCTGTGCTGCTGATCAACTAACATTTCACCTTTTCTTCCCTCCTTGCTGCATTAAAATGGAGCAGTAAACCTGACAGGTGAGAAGTGAAAAATAATCACTCTTCATTTAATACAGAAAAGGAGAAAAAAGAGAAAAGTCATCATGATAATGATCTAAGGCAAAGCATCTCTCAGTCTTAAGTGAATGTAGGCAGTAATCTATCAATGAGGGCAAGTGCAATATTTTCTATGTTACTTACAGCACTGAAAAATAATGTAATACAAGTAGCAAAGTTTCATTGAGGTTTTTTTGTGTCTCCATGGGGTAAATTTTCAAGAGAGAGTAGAGCTCGACAATGCTCAGATGATTTTATTTGTGTTTTAGTGACATGCAATGAGTGGTTGTACACAATAACCAAAGTTCTTGAAGGAATCCATGGTTGTAGTTGAGGCATTAGCTGCTCTAAATGTTCACAATGTCCAATATACATAAACTCAACACTGACTTATAGTTCTACCAGTGAAAATTATACAGTGATATAATTCTTCCTTTTTGGAGTTTTTCCCCACCTATCTCAGAATCATTGCATAATCTGGAATAATTGAAATGTCTTCTACAGGCTGGAGAGATTAAAAAAAAAACCCAGAATATTCATCCAATTACTAATACGTAATAAATAATTATGTTATTCTATAAGTATTCAAAATATTCAGATACATGATTGGAAGAGATTTTAGCAGTTTTATTAGATTATTATGAAATTGCAGCCTGGTACTAACTTTCAAGTAGAAAAAAGTTAAATGAAGCTTGTCCTTGGACAGTACCAGAAACTTAAGGATACTTAAGACTCTTAAAAAAAAGGAAGTACAGAGTAATAGACTTTTTGAAAGCTATATCACACATCTTCAGTAAGAAGAAAGAGCACTAGGGCCAATGCTACTGTGAAAGGAGTTTGGAATAGTCAAAATCTGAATAAAGTACTCTCAAATGAGTTTATATGTACTAATTTTGTTTTAAAAAGACTAAAACAGAATAATCAGATTTAAATTTTTATTGCTTCACTAATGAGAAATTATTACATATGTTAAGGTATTTTCTGGAGAACAGGTGGAGTGTTTTTACAGTAAAAATTTATTTTTTCCAATAAAACCATAGGACTAGTGACTTTCAGAAATTCAGTCAATGGTATTTGACTTTTTTGCATAACTTTTGTAATCTCACTGAATGTCATGTGGCCTTCATTATTTCAAAAGCAGTAAGAAATTGACTGGAGTAATTACAGCTTTATCATTGTCACATTGTGAATCAATGAGGAAAAAGAAAGTATTAAGTTAATGTTAATACTGAGCACCTGGAAAACATTCTGCTATCATTATCCTTAAAATAATCTCAGCTCTGTTTTCACAACATAACTCTTCCTCTGTTTCCTTCTTCATTTTATGTTACATAAAAAATATCAGCCACATTGTTTTTTCATTCAGGACCCCACAGATAATTTGTGAAGAAACACTGTCTGTATAAAAATGCAGAGCGGTAGCTACTCTTCATGTGACACGGTTCTCCATGTTTTGCATCAGATAATGATATGTACAAATAACAGAAGTCAGTTTTAACAAAAATGTCAGTGAGAACACACATGGATTTTGCTTCTCTCTAGAGAAAGGGAAACATAGACAACTTTCTTTCTCTTTTTTCTCTTTCATTCTGTCTTTTTGTTTGTTTGTTTGTTTTATTTTCCTTCATTTGCAGTGGAAGTATTAATTTGATTATAAATATTCATACAGATCTAAGCCTTGAATATATGTAGACCTGATAAGACATATGAAGATTGCATATTTCAGCTGTTACAGAGATGAGAGGAAACAGAGCACATTCTTATGTCCTAGAAAGTGAAAAGAATAGATGTCTTCTCGAATAGGTGTCTTCTGTACTGTTTTTTCTCATATTAAAAATACCTAAAGAATGCATATTATTTTTTTATAGCAATGCAGAACTCTGTGTATAAGATAAGAAATATTTAGTGCCAATAACTTGGGGTGGTCTAGCTCAAGCGTTGGCTGCTTTTTTTATAAAGGTATAGCTAGGTAGCATTTCAAATAAGAGAATTGCCTGAATTTTTATAGGTTTAGCATTATAAAAGTAAAGTATTAGGATGACCAGAAGAATGTTCTGGAAGAGCAATTTACAGCATAATGCAGCTAATTTCTCTCTGACCATTTTACCACTGCAAATTGTAGGTACCCAACCCACTACACATATCTATATTACCTTTGCACTGCATCAAATACTTTTTCAGAAATAAACATCTTGCCTTTAGCATATAATGCCAAACATTCAGGTACCTTTGTCAAGCTAACATGTCTATCTTCTGTTTATGTGTATTCACCTTCTCCATGCAGGAAGAGGGCAGAATCTGATTCTAGAAAGAGCAGCATACCCAACAGCAAGGAGGTCCCCTCTCACCATCCCACAGATCCAGTGGAGCTGCGACGCCTTAACTTCCAAACTCCGGGTAAGTGACAATATCACACTGAGAACTCTGTGATCACAGGCTGATTGCTGATGCTATAACAGAAAAGAAACATGGATTGTTTGAAAATATGTATTCGAAACAAGGGTTTTGGGGGGTGGGTTTTGTTTTTGTTTTTGCTGCAAAATATGTTTCTTCATTAGCTTTTAAAATAATTAAGTAATTTCTTTATTTAAAAGAAAAGCCTGCTTCAAAAAACATTTGAAGTTTTGTAAAAAAAAGAAGCCGAAAGACACATATGCTGTATGAGTGTTCTTTATCTGCTGAAATTCCAGCTTAATCCTAACAATGATAGAAAATATTACTGGGAATGTACATCCCTCTGTTTATTAATGATATGTTTATGGACACTTCTTTATAAATAAGCTTCCCTTTTATCTAATGCATTATCAGGTAATATTAATATCACTGTGAATTCCACTGTTTTGCAAATGTACAATACAGAAGAGAAATACATAACTGGATAAATTCTCTTGATGTTGAAAACAAGGCTGTATGGTATGGTCAAGGAGGATATTAATACGTCAGTAGTTTTGAGGTCAGAAGGAACACACTCTCAAATAGTTTATTAAAGTTTTTTTCATTAATCACTGTTTTATTAAAGCTGTTTAATCTGATAGTCAAGAAGCACAAAGAGAGAAATATTTAAAATAGTATTTTTAACACCTTTGCAGGACTCAGCTTTTTACTTAAATTGGCTTTGTTTTGATTATGTCCCAGTAGACTTGTTTTGTACTATAATATATTTTCATGGAGTCTGATGCTAATAAGATGCTAAATCTTCCTGATCCTCATGCTTTTGTCAAGCTTACTATAGTAAGTAAAAAAAAGTAGTCAATCCAAGTCCATAAAAGCAGGAAATTATGTGCTTGAGATCCTGAGAATTAGCTGCTGAAGTTGACACAATAAATACTATTAAAGGGTTAAGTGAACATGCAAATCTCAATCCTGATCTTCTAAATAATGACTGTATTGAGATGTTGTTGCCCTAGAAGGAGTGTGTCTGCAGACTAATGAATGTGGCTAAAGACCCACACTTCATGCACATGGCAGAAGTAGAAAGGGAAGAATCTGGAGGCTTCAGTATTGCTCCAGCCTTGCTTTTTCAGTCTGTTCCAGTACACTGCTCCTAGCAGCTGGAGCAAATCAAGTGTATTTCAGGAGCACATCTTCTAATTTAATTTCATCTTAGTGTAGGAATCTTGTTGACATGCTCTGGGACCTGTTTAGCATAGGAACTTAAACACAGTAAATATAAGTAATTGAAAGGCTTTATTCAGTGTCCTTCCGAGGCTATAATTTCAGTGGTGGCTCATTCTTTCTGGGTGAAGTTTTCATCTGTTCCTCAGCACTTTTGTAAAAATTTTGAAGGGTTTTACAGTGAAACATATATACAAATCTTGGAAACATGCAAAAACAAATATTGTTCTTAAAGTCTAGTTTATGCCTAAAAGAAGTAATTGTTTGTATACAGATATATAATGAGTAGAGTAAATGGCTGACTAGAATCACAGATTTTTTTTTTTACAAGACAAAAATCATTAACTCCAACCTAAAATCATTAACTCCAACCATTAATCAAGCACCTTATATTCAACAATGAACCATGTCCCGAAGTACAACACCCACATGTGTTCTGAACACTCCAGGGCCAGTGATTCCATCACTTTCCTGTGAAGCCTGTTTCAATGCCTGATGACGCTTTCATCATGAATAATTTCTTCCTATTATCTAATCTGAACCTCCCCAGCGTACCTTGAGGCCTTTTCCTTTTCCTGTATGACTTGTCACCTTGGAAAAAGACAGTGCCCCCACCTAGCTTCTTTCAGGCAGTTGTGTAGAGGACAGAGTCCCCTCTCAGCCTCCTTTTCTCCAGGCTAAACACCCCCAGCTCCCTCAGCTGTTTCTCATAGAACTTACGGTCCTGACACTTCCCCAGCTGCATTGCCTTTCTCTGGACATGCTCCAGCACTTCAGTGTAATTCTTGGAGTGAGTGCTCCAGAACTGAACACAGGATTTGAGGTTTGGCCTCACCAGTGCTGAGTACAGGGGACAATCCCTGCCCTGCTCCTGCTGGCCACACTATTGCTGATCTGCTCAGTGACCTTCCCTGGCATCAAGGCCAGGTTGACAGGCCTGTAGTTTCCTGCATCCTCCTTCCTGCCCATCTTGTTGATGGATGTCCTATTTGGAAACCTCAACAAGTCAACAAGAACATCCCTGTTAGGCAAGACTGCTGGTACATGAGGGAAGGAGGCTCAGTGAGTACTTTAATCAATTCCCTTACTACCCTTGGGTGTATCCCATCCAGTCTCATGCAGTTGTGCATGTCTAAGTGGTGTAGCATGTTCCTAACCATTTTCTTCCAGGATCAGGTGACTTAAATCTGCTCCCCATATTTGTCTTCCTCAGGGGTCTGGATACCCACACAACAGTTGATATTGCTATTAAAAATTTAGGCAAAGAAGGCATTAATTACCTCAGCCTTTACCTCATCAATTGTCACTATGTTTCCCTCTTCATCTAATAAATAATGGAATAATAACTAGATAGATAAGCCTAATTTTTTGCACTCCATTTATTTAGATGCAAAATCTTACCTATCTATTTAGTATTCATCATAATTAAAATGAAACATGAGAGGAAAAAACCCTGCTGTCAAGTGCTAACATAAAATTAATTTATTGCTATTAATTTTTAGTTTACATTGGGAAGGTAAAGTTCTTAAGAAATGGCAAAATTTGTGGCACTTGTAGACACTGTAATTCCACGTCATTGATCTGAAAAGAACTAGAGAGGATTTAAGGTGTACTTTTTCTTGCAGGGCTATAGTTTATCTGTGAAGTTTGCAGTTTTCTGTGAAGCTATTTGAGCAAAACATCTGTGATCTGTTTCTACTAGGACTCCTTTGCTATAATCCTTTTTACAGACTGGAGTATTACAATTACTATTAAAAATACAAGACATCAAATGGTGTTCTTTTTCCCTATTATTATCCTTAATAACCCTAGACAGAAGTCAAGATATTATTCTACTCAGCATACAACCAAATATCAAGGAGAAAAATCTTACTCCAGTAAATTTGTCTTACTCTGTTACACTTGCTAATTAACATGGTCTTAATATGTAAACAGTCACAGTGAAATCGAGGTACAGTTTTTTGTTAGTAAAAGCAGAATTTCACTTAAACTAAATTCAATTAGGGCTACCATGTCATTAAAATCTGACTGATTTTAACTTAGGGGTTTAGAGCCTACTGGAATATTTATCCATCTCTCAACCAGAAACACACCATCAAATAATATGCAATAAAAATTTTTGTAATATGAACATAGAGAAACTACAGAAAGGCTATACATTCAGGGTATCAGCTTTGTTGAGTTTGTTGTTCTTTCATTTTCAAATGTATGAGTTTTATTTTCTGTAAGGTAGCAGAACTAGGTAGGGGGGTACTGCAAAGGGGGCAACTGAGGAAGGGGTAGGGCTGATATGGTTATGTATTGGACTCCTTTTACTGAGAAATCTGCTGTTGCTCTCATAAAATGAGGCATTTCTCAACACTGCCTACGGATAAAACAAGGGACAGAGTGGTGAATGTACTTTCAGCACGAGTGCATCAAGGAAGATGATTTGACATAGTTGTTATTCTAATGATTTATTTCTTTAGATTATGAAAGCATCCACAGTTTGCTTGGAGCTTTCCAGGCAGACTAACTACTTCCAGTGAGAGAGGAAAACAATTTTGAATGAATCCGTAATGTACAGAAGTGTTAGTGAAAAAAATTCTGACTTACATTGGCATACCTGGACTGGCAGTTTTCATTCACCTTGGAGAGGTGAATGAGACACTCCTATAAAATTATGGATTGTCATAAACTTTAGTACTTTAGAAGATTTCTAAACAGCTACATTCCAAAACTGCTATCAATCATATATTTTGTAAAAGGAAAGACCTGATCAGATACAGATATCAAAATAATTTGAAACCTAAGTCCTTGGGACTTAGGAATTTCAAAGTAGGAAATTTGAATTTCTAACCACAATTTTAAATTACTCCAAATAGAGAAGATTAGGTATAGATTTTTGACAAAAATATGAGATAGCAGTATTTTATCTTTGGTGATATTTAGAGAATCATTTCAGTACAAATATGTTGTACTTGTCATAAAATTTTCAGTTCCACATGAGGATGTTATAAAATTTCACAGTCTAAACTACCAGCACAGGAAATGTCTCGCTTTCCTTTCATTTTTAATTGTCTACATTCTTCAATAATGTAAGGAGATCTAAAGAGCTCTAACCTAAAGAGTTTCCTGGCTTACCATGTTCTGAAAGGATCAAATTTATTTCTGGCTTCCATCCTCACTGGATGAAGTAACTCCATAGATAAATTTCACACTTTGCCTTGACATTTGGAATAGCCCACAGTTCTCTAACTGAGACCAAGATCCCAGGTCCGTGTGTGTTATCCAAAAATGTGTATGTGTTAGATAAGCCCATATGGCAGTGAGTGGGTCACAGCAGTGCCAAGTTCTCTTTGAGTAAACATGAAAATACCCAATCTCTCAGTAGGATTTCATTTTTAATTCTGTTATTCTTCCATAACTGGAATAGCTGAAGAAAAGTCTATCACATTCTTACCTTTCTACAAGTTGCCTGTGAAACACAGAATTAAAATCATTAACCTGGTGCACAAATTTTAGTGGTCTCTATGCCACATGGTAGAGTTAAGGTAAAGAAGGGCTAATAATTAAGCCTCACAAAAGGTTTAATCAAATAAGGCAGCCCAGTTGTACAGAGGAAAATTAACTGAAATTAAGTAGTTTGAGTGGGTTCTAAGAGATACAAGGCTCAGGCAGACTTCAATCTGCCAAACAGCCAGAGAAATAAATTGAGTCATGTCTCAAAAGTGACTGATTTTTTATCCTCATTTAACTATAAAATGTGTCACACTTATAAGTAATTTTTGTAATTGGGTGCCAATTAAACAATTATCTCATTATATCTTATGAACTAAAGAAGATGCTTTTAAATACAAGAAAAATAAATAGAGTCATTACAGCTCTAAGTTAAAGACTTTTTTTTTAATTAGATAAGTGCTCACTTATTCCCTGAGTTGCTAAGGAATTGCCACAAACTTATTTCCATGATAAAGAAGAAAAAGCATAAAACATTTTCAGAGGAAAAGTGTGCAAACAAAAAAAAAAGGTGGAAAAAATGACGTCTGGATTTAGGTACCTGCTTTGCAAGACAGCAGAAATTTTTTGCGCCTTTTGTCCACTCAACATCTGTTTAAGAGAATCATGACAATGCTGAAGGAAGTACTGTGCTTTGTCTCCAAAAAAACAGACTGAAATGCTTTCTCATAGTGTGCCATTCTACATTTATGTCTTCTTATGCACATGTCTCACATGGAGAATTGAGGCATCTAAGAGAGAAAACTGATGAAAACTGCACTTCTCTGATATCCCATTTTGCTTTGAAACCTGGAGGAACCCAGTATTCGTTTAGCTAGGAGATGAAGTTGAAAATTCTTCTCTTCACAAGAGTTATCCCTTTTTTTCCCCCTGGATTTTGGACCATAGTTTTTGTGACATCTTATTGTATTTGACATTTTTAGATCAAGACCTTCAAATTAGGCTTCTCCTGTTCTCACTATAGGTGACTTTTACACATCACTCAGAAGTGGTGCTTCTGCTATGAGATCCTAAGGCTTCTTGTTAAAGCTCAGTCTTGTTGCAGAAAAAGATAAACTGTTTTCATTCCAGAATAATTGATTAAGTTTTGAAGAACGTAAAATATTCTGGAACAAAAGTGGCATAATTTTGCAGTGTTCTATATGCATTTGCAATTATTTTAGAATAGCTGTTGCAGAATGATCTATTTCTCTAGACATTGTCTTGTAAATTTGTCTTTGTAATTTCTTGCTCTGGCCTAGCTTTGTCTCTGTGAAAATGAAATTTTAAAGTAACAGTAATTTTCATGTACTAAAGGCATTCTTGATGAATTTTCATGAATGCTGAATTCCTACTGAATAAGGGTCATCTTTACTTTTTTCTGTTTTCCATGTCAGAATTTAAAGTAGGTGGTTTTTTCTATCCTTTTGATAAGTCTCAACAACCACTATTACTTATTACTTCCTTTACTATAAAGGGATATCTTAATCAACATAGATTAGTATGTAAAAGAGTCTTCTATATTATTAAATAAAAATGAGAAGTTTGTAAAGACAATTAATTCAATGTGGACCTAAAGTACCACTCATTTCCTAAAGAAATTTCTGTGACAATTATGTGTCACATTTCTGTTTCATGTAGGTTATAGTCTGGATATCAGCATATTTGCTCTTTAATTTGTAACTTTGTTCTTGTTTATTGTGGGTATGTGAACCTACCGTTCCAAACTGGTAAATAAATGTATGTGTCATAAATGTTTCTAAAAACCTTTATCATAAAACCCTGACAACAACAAAATCCTAATTTAACACACTAATGACAAGCCTAAAACACCCACTTGATAAAGGAATATAATTAACAGGTTTAATGTCTGTTAAGATATAGATGATTTCTGACCTTGCTCTCTTAGTTTTTTCCTTGAAATTGTGGCAGAAATAGTATTTCATGTTTCTTAGTCATGTAATTACCACAGATTAAACAGGGGATAATTCTACACTGTAATCAAACCATATATTGTAATTTAATTAATGTAAAGGGATTACTACTAGTCTGCATAAGATCAATTACATTTGGTAATCTTCTACCAAGTCTGGAAATAAAATTTTTAATGGGTACAATTTTAACTGTGTTTTGCATGTGATGGTTTTGAGGGTGTTCTTTCCTTTGAGTTTTCAGATGGTTTTATCTCTTTTTTTTTTTTAAAAAAAAGGGATACTGTACTTAAAAGAGAATTTGAAAGCATGTTTCAGCATGCTATTTCTTTTGACTTTTTAGCATGTCACAGGACCTGTTGTAATTTAACTGTATTTTGTCTTTAAGTTTTTGTGTTGTCATGACATGTGTTGATTGGTGTGGGAGTGTGTCATCAAATAAGTGTATTTTCTTATTTGTAACCACAAAAAGAAGTGAGTTTAGCTGTTTTTTAACTGGGATCTTTTGAGTCAAGTTCTACACCTGCTCAATTGAAGCCTCATGCTTTTGCATGAGGTGTGATGACATCTTAGGATGTTTATTCATAGCATATTCTTTTATGATTCACAGACTGATTGCATAACAAAAGCCCTCCAGCAGTTCTTTTAAAAAATAACTACTTCTATCATATCAGTAGAACCCATTTTATGTATTTAAAGTATGAAAATAGAACAAATGCAATTACTTTGTAAGTTAGCTGCCAAATATTATTTGAGGAAAGTTATTCAAAATGTAATTGCTGAAAATGAGACGTAGAGGAAGGGTTTAAAGTCAGTTAAAATGTGTCAGTTTCTGAAGTTGTAAGAAGCTCCTCCTTTTGCCTTAGAAAAATTTACCTTCTAATTTGTTATTTGCACAAATTGTTTAATGTAAAATCTCCCTTTGGAAATGTTAAGTGTCATATAGAGAAGCATATAAATAAAAACAATTCAAAAAAAGAATGGGTGTTTATCATCTTTAGAAAAATATTCCTTCACAGTAAGTTAATTATTATGATTTGTGTTCATGATGCTGATGATTTAGTCAGGTTCACTGTGTGATGAGTGAGTCTCATACTCACTGGGTTTATGACCTGTATATTTACAGTAGGGTTATTGCACCTTTAAATATCTTAGTTGAGTTACCAGACGCTGTTTTGTGCATGTCTGAAGTGCCTGTATGTACAAGATGATTGATTATGATGGTCTACTGCTGTTACTAATTTGTTTCCCATTTCCGATTGGCTTTTACTTTTTACAGCTTTGAGCAGTAATTCAGTCCCCTACGCCTCCCTGATTGGCTCTGTGTCCTCCCTCTCTAGCCAAACTACCATTCAGTCCTTATATGATAATAACTCTCTCCCACGATTCGCTCGAAAAGGTCTAAACATCTTTGTCTCTATTATTTTCTCTGTTCAAGCACTGTTTTAGATGTACATCAGTCCACCTCCATTTCTGGATCAATCTAGAGTTCTCTTGTGCCTTTTCACCCACATATTTTCCATAGGGGTGCTTGATCTGGATCAATCCGTCTAATTATTAGATGACTGTCACCCACACTCATTTTGAGAGTAGCCAAGTCCTAAGTAAAATTTGTAAGAAATGGGAGAGAAGCAGAGCTGCAGCAAATAAATTAGAACTTAGAGACTAATTTTTTAATTTAAATTTTTAAGGAATCTCCCCAATGATCTGAATATTCTGCTGAATAGTTGACTGACAACTTGCCTTAATATCTTAACATCACAGATGTGCTATGAAGATTCCCTGAAATATATATATAGGGTCAGAAGAATTAGGGCCAGTGCTGCTGGACATTATTTTGGAGTCTATTATGATGCTTGAAATGTCAAAAAATCCAAAAGAAAACAGGAATTAAAAATAAAATTAGAATAATTAAAATAATTAAAGCATATACTATAGCGTGACTGTGTTGTAGCCACATGGTCATTTTCAGCTATGTTTAAAGGAAATGCAAGTCAACTGTCTTAGGCATGCTCTTGAAAGTCACGGTGACAAAGCAAACTGCATTGTGCAACATGCCTTCCAGCTTGAGCCCCCTTGAGTCATCAGTGTTTTCCCTTTGTAATTTCAAGAGATCCTGGGGTTCACTAGCTTAACTTTTTCTTGCCAGCTCTGATTTCTTCCCATAGCTATTGAAACCTCACTTTCATTTTAGGTGTGATAGTCTAAAATATGAAGAGAAGAATGCAAGCATTTTGGAGAAAGCTCACGAAGACTAATAGCTTGAAATAAATATGTGCACAAAATTTTGCCTGTCAAATCTTAAGCTGGCAGATTGTTCTAGTTGACCCCACATCTTTTCTATCTTTTTTGGGTTTTTATTTTTATTTTTTGGGTTTGTTTTGTTTTGCTTTATTTTGTGTTTTTGCCTTGCTGTCCCTGTACGCCCTGACATACCCATCTGTACTTCCAATTCCAAGCCCTTCTTCTTTTTCACTTAGTATCTTCATCAGTGGACAAAGATGTTTACACCTGAAGTAGATTGTAGGTACTTTTAGAGGTTGATAAATGGGGTTAAAGACTAAGCATATTTTAAGGCACTAGTG
Source organism: Lonchura striata (assembly GCF_050655825.1). Classification (NCBI taxonomy): domain Eukaryota; kingdom Metazoa; phylum Chordata; class Aves; order Passeriformes; family Estrildidae; genus Lonchura; species Lonchura striata. The sequence goes on from NC_140740.1 coordinate 69,189,019, forward strand.
CAGTCAGCATGTGAGTCCAGCCAAACTGTACAACCCCTGCCTCTACAATCTGCTACTAGTGAAAACATTTTTGGAGTTCTAATTGTCTTATGTCCAATGTTGTCTTCAGTGACTGTTGTCTTAAAGCAGTGATGCATGTTGTTCTAGTCATTCATAGCTGCATGTCAGTCACCTCAGAATTCTGTAAAATACTTAAGTATTTCTAATTTAGAGTACACAGTCAGTCCTCTATACCTTGATGCATTATTATTATTAAATCTTTCAATTTCATTATTTTATGCTTTATTTTATAAGTTAGTTTTATGTTGGTTTAGGTTTGTTTTTTTTTTTTTTACCTTTGCAGGTTCAGGTGTCTCTGGTTACCTTGGTAACCTTCATTATTGAAGTTTGTTTTTCTTGATTACGCATAAGTCACTTTGTTTTCTGTCAAAACACTATTGTTTCCCCTTTAGGGCTCTTTCAGTGTCTGTTTCTCAGTTCACATTTCCTCATCTAATTCAATAGAGTTTTCATTTCATGCATTGCAGTAGAAGGAGTTTGAAATGACATTAAGAGTCATTACTCAAAGCAGAGGTCAACATCAGGTCTAACTGTTTCATTTTTCCATGCCTAGCTAAACTCATTGACTCATATAACACTAGCTCTTTCCTTAACACTAGGAATGTTAGCTTTGGGAATATGTTTGGTGACTTCTTTTAATTTGGCTTCAGAGCTCATCTATGCAGAGCATGTCCTGCTTTGAGTAACCAAACTATTTGCCTGCTTCTCTCACATATGACATCCTTACACATTTATAGACATTGTAACTACTGCATTTTCTAAATTTTAGAGCAATGCCATCACTGTAATTTACTTTAAATTTTGTTCTTCTTTCTTGTTCAACAGGTATGGCCAGTCATCCCCCAATACCTATTTTGGAACTTGCAGATCACATTGAAAGATTGAAAGCAAATGACAATTTGAAGTTCTCACAGGAGTATGAGGTAATTTTCCCCACTTCTTTACTATTCAAATTTTAAATGTCATGCTTGCTGTTTCCAAGACTTCTCTCTGATATGGTGCCCAGTTTGTATGATATGATATTAAAACCATGATAAAAAATGGTGTAAAAGGATGGGTGGGGTGGTTCTTTTGCTTATAAAATCCAGTTCTCTTTTTATAAGTATACATGTCAGGCAGATTCCATGGACACATACATGAAGTAATGTGTGAATGATACAGCACAGACTTGTTTTAATATACACAGACATATCTCTTTCCTGCAGTTTAAAGGTCCTTAGATTGTTTTAAAAATCTCCTGTATAATGTTGACAGGACACATACAGCAAAAGCTCCAAAGAAGGTTCAGTCCACTGCTTTAGTTTTTTACATGAGATAAAAGTGTTTGCAAGTGCTTGTTGTCTCTTCTAGTGTAGCAGTTTCAGGACATTGCATTTTCCTCCTGTCAACAACACCACTTTGATAAATTGTGAATGATGGTCTAGAAGAGTATGAAAGAATTTAACTGGAAGACAGTAATCATTTACCAGCCACCTTGTCTGTAACCCCTGGAGTATTATAGGTATTGCTATAGTGGAGGGTAACAGCCTCTCAGGTTAGTAATTTGTGGTTAAAAGGGAGCCATCCATTAAACCTGGTAAATTATAGCTGTTACTTTAATGCCAAAATATTGTCCATGTCAAAAATATGTGGATCAAGTATACACTGCACCATTAGTAAAGAAGTGCTTCTACAGATCAGCTATAGGTGATCATGTCAGTGATCCAAGGATTAACAGCCCCCAGAGGGGTCACTGACACTGTATTTTCTTTATGGTCTGTTGTGTCACTAATCCTTGCTTAAAATCCTTCAACACTTTTTCAGGATGGTGGAGTAAAAGCCTGAGTTGCTCTTATTTTTTAGGGACCTCTCATTAGTTGCATTTGAAGGTTCATATGGACACTGGCAGTGCAGTAAAAAACACTCAAGATAACTTTCACATTTTAGTTTCATAGTAACATATTACTGCAGGGTACATGGAAACCCTATGAATTTTAAAAGTCTTGACAGAAGATGTTAAAAATTGATACTAAGTACTATGATAAAGAACTACAATTGCTTATTTTTTAATTGAATGTAGTATTCAGAAAGTCCTTAAGACTGCTTTAAGAAATTATCTCATTAGATATTAAAAGGAAAATACAGTTTCAACAATTCCTGGAAATAAATTTGATGAAGAACAGCTTAGGATTGCTCTGTCACACAAAAAAAAAATATGGGAGAATCTCCTAATATTTCTATGTGTATACTCCTAACTATGGAGATTGTAGCCTGTAAATAATCAGGCAGAAATTTAAGTTGCAGAATGTTCACCATTATAAAAGATAACATTTGGTGCAAATTTCAAAACCATTTGCTGTTGTATTATGGGCAAATTTATTGTTTTTTCAGTGTAGAAAATCCCAAGCCATTTACAAATCATATACTATAGAATAATTTCTCTACAAATAAACAATTCAGCTGTACAACATCTTGAACATGGTGGGGATGTGGCGTGGTTTTCTTATGCTGTAATATAAATTAGAATTTTTGTTTTGTATTATCTCTTTCTTACTTAAGTATTTTGTCTCTTTCTTAATTAAGTAATTAAAATAATAGTGAGGGTGTAATTTTAATAATTTATAGCCAATATTGAAAGATATATCATTTAATTCTTAGTATCTTCTGACCCCACAGAAGTTTCTCTAGTCTGCCTAAACAGGACAATTTTCACATTCTGTCTTTCCTTCATTTGTTTGAGGTTCTTTTCCCTTTTTTTTTTTTTTTTTTTTTAAGTCTTTATAAAACATACCATCTGGAGCAGAATTGTCAGACATTCAAGATTAGAATATGGGCAACTATGGGTCAACATCAAGCTTCATTCATATTGCTTTGCCCAAGAAGTTTCAACATTTATCTTTAAAATTACAGCTTTAGAGATAGCACTTCATTTCCATCTAGTCCAAGATTCATCCATTTTGAAATAGAATTAGTGAAAAGCACTGCTTTTTGGTTTCATGGTCTAGGCTAGGCAGTGGACTAAAGCTGTAGTTTGATGATCACTGTAAGTCATCTCTGTGTCTTGGCTGTGCATTCCTGTTGTCTCTCTTGTGCCAATCCTGGCACTAGCAGATGTGCAGCTGTTCAAGGATTATCTCAGGAAATAGATTCAGCTGAAAACTAATTGTTTTATTTTTCTTTGCTGTTCTCAATTGGATCTGTTCCCTGAACTAGCTCACCACATGTCTACTTAAGCTCTCGTGCCAGCAACAGGAAGTAGTGAGTATATTTGTGGTCAGAGATTGGGACCTTCTACTTCAGCAGCAGTTCTCACTAATATCCTTTAAACAATCTTTTTAAATCTGATTGCAAGGCAGAAAGAGGTGCAGATGGTAACAGTTCAGTCATTATCACTTCAAATAATGCTAGAGTATGTGAGACAGAAGGAAAAAGAAATACTTCTCATATTCAAAAGTTCAAAGTGTAACACACAGCACAAAACTACTGACCTTTATTGATACCAGCCAAGTTGCCCAATTAATTGCTGTTTAGGGAAGCAAAGAGTTTTTGTCAATTACCACTGATGATTTGGTTTGGTTGTTTTTGGGGTTTTTTTAATAATGTCCTTTTCTCATTGGCAGTCAATTATTTTACTTTACTTTTTATGGAATTGTTTGCATTGCATGGATTAAATTCTTCAAAGATGTATTGATTGTATATAGTAAGTGATAACTTTGTGATACCATAAAGTAAAATATATGTTGATTGTTTTCTGATAGACTCTGGCTTCTCTTCCTTCTATCAGGAAGTTACTTCTATTTCAAAAGGATGTCTAAATTATTTTTTTAGCACAGCCTACTTCAGTTACCACTTCAAAAGAATTGCTTGTTTCAACACACAAACACAACTTTTCATTTTCTAAGGAACACCTGAATATGTATTCCCCTTCCATTCTTGCTCATATTCCATCTAATTACTTTTGATCAGAATTTCTGATCAAAAGTCAACACAAGCTTGGTTTCTTCCTTTTAGGAGAATATCACTTCTTTCCTGTTTCCACTTTCTCCTCAGACAGACAAACCTCCTTGTCTCTTCATAACAGTGTATTCTCCAGTGTAGAACAGCTTCTAGATATATTATGTTTTCTAAGGCTCAGTGCCATCAACTAGACAAGTTCCTACTTCTACAAGTTTTCAGACACTATTCCTTAGTGTCTTCTTCAGGGCATCTCCTATCCCAGCCCTTACAGCATCTCCGCAGAGCAATAGAGATTTCTTCCATTGTACTTCTCTCACATATTTACCATGAATACCATCTTTTATGGGACAACAGGGGCCAAGCCTCATGGATTATTGGCAAGATTCAAATAAACTTAAAATTCATATGCCGTGTAACGTGTTAACACAAGATAGCGCTATGGCTCCTAAAAGAGGTTAATTTCTACTTCAAAATAAATTTTTCATAATCCTTTATTAATTTTTTGTTAGCTTGCAATCCCAAAGCCTAAACAAATGTTGATTTACTTAAAATCAAATATCATATAATTAATGTCATACAGTTATTTTGTGTTCTCTAATTTAAAGTCAGGATTGACCCCAGCTGATTATTGGGAAGCTTTTGCTGACTTTGGCAATTTCAGTGGGATTTTTATATAATGTAAGGGTCCATATGGACTTGACAGCTGCTAAGCAAAAATCTGTGTTTATAAGATACTGACCTTCATATTGTATCTCCTTCTTATCTGAGACTTCAGAATTTAAAAATAAAAAGTGGTCATGGAGATAAACTGAATAAAACCAGTAATGTTCTGCCTATTCTATGATGTACTTGTAATTTCCTCCTATATGGTAGAACAGAAAATATATTCCTCCAAAGCAGATTTCTGAGACTTGTAATAATTTAACATTTCTTTTCTGAGGTTTGTACATAAAACTTAGCACCCTTAAGGAAGTGGATTCAGATTCACACTATTTTTGCATGAGAATCTGTCACTACAACACAAAATTTACACTATCAGATTCTGCATGATTTACTGTGAATATGTATATATGCACTGGTTAACAAATGTTACAAGAAATTTTATATAATTTAATGTTTTCTCTCATCAGATTTCTTTCTGTAAAATTCTGTAAATTTATTTCTGTAAAGCCAGTCTTTGAATTTAAAACTGAGTATTGGAAAACATGAAGATGCATTTTGACTTTTCTTTTGTAGCTTTTCAGAATTGGTTAAATTTGTAATGGGAATACAATTTACTGAATATCTTGTATTTCTCTTTTTGTATCTCAAGCTGCAACAACATAAATATTGGATAGTAAAACATAGTAAATATTGTATAGTAGAACCACATATAAAATATATATCGGTTCAGGAAGAACAGATAATCCTCTGAATTAATCTCTATTGAAGAAACAGCTGCACTTAACTGTTACATCATTGTAGATAATAGTGTCTTGTGGAAAAATCAATTTTTTTTCCAGCAAAACTATGGTTTTTGTTTTTTTTCCTTATAATGGTTTCATCTTTATAATATTACAAACATCATTTATTGGGATTTTCTAACTTTACTTACATAGGATGTGCTCCATTTATTAAGAAACAATTAGTGTAGTCAGTGAACAGTGAAAAAATGTCTTATTAGTATCACATATATTTGCATTCATCTTGGTTGTTTGGATCTTAGTTCCACCTAGGGTAGTATCTGAGCCAGCAGTATAGTTATGGTAAAGAATTTTAAAGACATAGTGCAGGAATTTGAAATTCTGCTAGTCAAGACTTAGACTGGGGTATTATCTTCTTCCTTTGTGTTGGGAATGCTTCATTGGGATAACAGCATTTGTTTATGCTTATATAATTAATCAAATAAAAGAAAACTGGTATTACATATTAGGATGCAATGTTTTGGTCTGATACTGAATGTTTTTTTTGCCAAGGCATTTCACAGACACAGTTTAGGTAGTCAAATTACTGCCTGACAGGAGGGATAGCCAGGTGGGGTTTGGCCTCCTCTCCTGAGCAATAAGTGACAGGAGAAGAGGAAATGACCTCAAGCTGTGCCAAGGGAGGTTCAGCTTGGACATTGGAAGGAATTTTTTGCTGAAAGCATTGGAACAGAGGGAAGTGGTGGATTCACCATGACTCAAAGTGTTCAAGAAACAGCTGGGTGTGACATTTAGTGCTATGATTAGAGTGCTGGTGGTTGGTCAAATGTTGGACTCAATGATCTTGGAGATCTTTACCAACATTAATAATTCAAGGATTCTATACTGTAATGTCTTGGTTCGACAAGACAGGAGTCTGTGCAAGAGGGTAAAGCCTCCTGTGCAATGGAGAAGGCAAACCCCGCTCCCTCTGAATTACCAGGATCTTTAAATTAAAGGGCTCTCAGGCAAAGATATGGGAATGGGAGTAACAATTCTTTACTAGGAAAAAAACTAGATAACAATTTAAAAAGGCAAATGCAGTCAGTACAAACAAAACTAGTGAAAAAGTCCACAACCTGAGGATTCGGGGTGCCAGTAGCAATCCTGCTGGGTGATTGCTCCTCTTGCAGTGACTGATGAATTGCAGCTGCAGTGGTGATCTTTAGAAGGGTATAGTTTTCTCTGAAGATCTGGTGGCAGTGGGGCCGGTCTTCCTCTGCGCCGGGGTTGCCTCCCAGCTCCGCCGCCGTCGCCTCAGCGCGCTCCGGCTGCTTCGCTGCGAGTGCCGCCGAAGAGAGCTGCTTCTCTGGCAATCCCCCAAAGTAAAGAGCTGCTCTGTCCCCAAAAAGGTACCCCCTTATATCCAATAAAAGAGTGCTTGGCTTCCCCCTCTGGGTGGAACATCTCACAATAGGATGGTGTTACGTTACCAGCCCTGCATTGAATCAGTCAATGGCCCATTAACAAACCATTACCTCTTAGGAGCAAAACCGGTTCTTGGAAAAGATAACAAAACCTGCCCAACCTTCAAGAGATGGCAAATAGAATACAAGCTTATCTTACAACCCAGGACATTATCCACCCCTTATTCTATTTCCATCTGCACACCATGAAATCTTATACCCAGTTCTCACTTAAGACCAAATTTCCCTGTGGTACACAGCGGGTCTCCCCATCTTTCTGCATTACCCACCAAGTGTAACCAGGTCCTTGAGCAAAGACAATCCCACGAATGGGTTAGTCTTTGCCTGAGGTGGGATTAATCCAAACAGTTTTCCCTAAAATACTTTTCATATGTACTACAGGGACCTTATCTCCATCTACTGCGTGTAAGGGTTCTGACTGGGCAGGGCCAGCTCGATTGACAGACCCCTGGGTGTTGACCATCCAGGTTGCTTTTGCCAGGTTAATTTCCCAGTTTCTAAATGTTCCCCCACCAAGTGCCTTTAGGGTAGTCTTAAGGAGTCCGTTGCACCGTTCAACTTTGCCGGCAGCTGGAGCATGATAGGGAATATGATATATCCATTCGATACCATGTTCTCTGGCCCAGGTGTTGATAAGGCTGTTCTTGAAATGGGTGCCGTTGTCAGACTCAATTCTCTCAGGGGTGTCATGTCTCCACAGGACTTGCTTTTCCAAGCCTAAGATGGTGTTCCAGGCAGTGGCATGAGGTACAGGGAAAGTCTCCAGCCATCCAGTGGTGGCTTCCACCATGGTCAGCACGTAGCGCTTGCCTTGGTGTGTCTGGGGCAGTGTGATATAGTCAATCTGCCAGGCCTCCCCATACTTGTACTTGGACCACCGCCCACCATACCATAGGGGCTTCACTCTCTTGGCCTGTTTGATGGCAGCACACGTCTCACAGTCATGGATAACCTGAGAAACACTGTCCATGGTTAGATCCACCCCTCGGTCTCGTGCCCACTTGTAGGTGGCATCTCTGCCCTGATGACCTGAGGCATCATGAGCCCATCGAGCCAGGAACAACTCCCCCTTATGGTGCCAATCTAAGTCTATCTTTGACACCTCTATTTTTGCTGCCTGATCTACCTGCTTGTTGTTTCAGTGCTCCTTATTAGCCCGACTTTTGGGGACATGGGCATCTACATGACGGACTTTCACCGTCAGCTTTTCCACCCGAGAGGCAATGTCTTTCCATATATCAGCAGCCCAGATTGGCTTTCCTCTACGTTGCCAGTTGGCCTTCCTCCACCTTCCCAGCCAGCCCCACAGAGCATTGGCTACCATCCATGAATCAATATAAAGGTAGAGCTTTGGCCACTTCTCCCTTTCAGCAATGTCCAGAGCCAGCTGAACGGCCTTGAGTTCGGCGAGTTGGCTCGATCCACCTTCTCCTTCAGTAGCTTGTGCAACTTGGCGTGTGGGGCTCCATACGGCTGCTTTCCACTTCCGGTTCATCCCTACAATGCAACAGGAGCCATCAGTGAAAAGAGCGTAGCAGGTCTCTTCTGCTGGTAGTTGGTTGTATGGTGGAGCTTCTTCAGCCCTTGTCACTTGTACCTGCTCCTCATCATCAGTGAGACCAAAGTTTTCACCTTCTGGCCAGTTCATAATTATCTCCAAAATCCCAGGGCGATTCAGGTTTCCAATACGGGCGCGCTGAGTGATGAGGGCAATCCATTTGCTCCATGTGGCGTCAGTGGCATGGTGGGTAGTAGGAACCTTTCCTTTAAACATCCACCCCAGCACCAGTAGTCGGGGTGCCAGGAGGAGTTGTGCTTCTGTGCCAATTACCTCCGAGGCGGCTTGAACTCCTTCAAAGGCAGCCAAGATTTCCTTTTCTGTGGGAGTGTAGCTGGCTTCAGACCCTCTGTAACTTCGGCTCCAGAATCCCAGTGGTCGGCCTCGAGTCTCCCCAGGAACTTTCTGCCAAAGGCTCCAGGACAACCCATGGTTCCCGGCTGCAGAGTAGAGCACATTCTTGACCTCTGGTCCCGTCTTGACTGGGCCAAGGGCTACAGCATGAGCGATCTCCTGCTTGATCTGGGTGAAGGCTTGTTGGTGCTCAGGGCCCCAGTGGAAATCATTCTTCTTTCGGGTAACCAGATAAAGAGGGCTCACAATTTGGCTATACTCAGGAATGTGCATTCTCCAGAAACCTATGGCACCCAGGAAAGCTTGTGTTTCCTTTTTGCTGGTTGGTGAGGACATAGCTGTGATCTTGTTGATGACCTCAGTGGGAATCTGGCGCCGTCCATCCTGCCATTTCACTCCCAGGAACTGGATCTCTCGGGCAGGTCCCTTGACTTTGCTCTTCTTGATGGCGAAGCCAGCTTCTAGTAGTATCTGGATGATCCTCTCACCTTTTTCAAACACTTCTGCCGCTGTGCTCCCCCACACAATGATGTCATCAATGTATTGCAGGTGTTCTGGAGCCTCACCCTTTTCTAGTGCAGCCTGGATCAGTCCATGGCAGATGGTGGGGCTGTGTTTCCACCCCTGGGGCAGTCGCTTCCAGGTGTACTGCATGCCCCTCCAGGTGAAAGCGAACTGAGGCCTGCATTCTGCTGCCAGAGGAATGGAGAAAAACGCATTAGCAATATCAATGGTGGCATACCACTTCACTGCCTTGGACTCCAGCTCGTACTGGAGTTCCAGCATATCCGGTACAGCAGCGCTCAGCGGTGGAGTCACTTCATTTAAGCCACGATAGTCCACAGTCAATCTCCATTCTTTGTCAGATTTGCGCACAGGCCAGATGGGGCTGTTGAAGGGTGAGTGGGTTTTGCGGACCACCCCTTGGCTCTCCAGCTCCCGAATCATTTTGTGGATGGGGATCACGGCATCTCGATCCGTCCGATACTGCCGACGGTGCACTGTCGGTCGCAATTGGCACGCGTTGTTCTTCCACCCTTAGGAGTCCTACTGCAGAGGGGTTTTCTGACAGTCCAGGCAAGGCGTTCAATTGCCTAATGTCTTCTGCCTCTACAGCGGCTATTCCAAAAGCCCACCTGAGTCCCTTTGGGTCTTTGTAATAGCCGTTCCAGAGGAAGTCTATGCCTAGGATACACGGAGCATCTGGGCCAGTCACTATAGGGTGTTTCTTCCACTCCTTCCCAGTCAGGCTCACCTCAGCTTCCACCAGAGTCAATTGTTGTGATCCCCCTGTCACACCAGCAATGGAAACAGGCTCTGCCCCCACATGTCCCGATGGTATCAGAGTACACTGTGCACCAGTATCAACTAAAGCATCATATTTTTGTGGCTCTGATGTGCCAGGCCATCGGATCCACACTGTCCAGAAGATCCGGTTTTCCCGTGCCTCTCCCTGGCTAGAGACAGGGCCCCTCTAACACTGGTTATCATTCCTTTCCTGGGCATACATACTAGAGGTCCCTTCAAGGGGGTCTGACAGATCGTACCCACAAGCTTGGTCATGGGAGGTTGAGGCTACCTTCACTTTGGTGGAACTCCCCCGGTTAGAGTTTCCCTCCTTGAGTTGACGGACCCGTGCTGCCAGGACAGAAGTGGGTTTCCCATCCCACCTCCCCATGTCTTCCCCATGGTCACGCAGGAAGAACCACAGATTAGCCCTTGGGGTGTACCCTCTCTCTCTAGCTGGGGATTGTTGGGCACTGATTCTGGGGCCTGTGACTCTCACGGGTGCTGTATTAACCTTCCTTTTCTCCTCCCTCATCTCCTCTTTAAACTCCTTAATCACAGCTGAGATATGAGCCTGCATTGGGCCATTAATCATACTCTCATAATTCCTAAGTTTGTTGGCAACAGAACCTATTGTCTCCCGGTGGGTGTCAGCATTGATTGTTGCAATGAAGGTGGCGTATTGAGATGGCCCAAGATTTGCCAGACTCTACAGCATTTGTCCCGTACACCTGACCTTGTCAGGGTCATTATTGTGTCGTCCATCCCTCCCAAAGAGTACCTCCAATACTGCCACTTCCCTCAGCTGTTGGATCCCTTCCTCGAGGGTCTTCCAGCACATTCTATGATGGTGCTCCTGCATTCTCTCTCTGTGGACAAACCTCTCCCTGACACTCATTAAGAGCCGCTCCCAGAGAGAAAGGGACCCTGGTTCCCTTACAAAAACCTGATTTATACTCGAGTCCTGGGTCAAGGGTCCCAAGTTCCTTGCCTCACCACCGTCCAGCTGCACGCCTGTACCCATAAGATCCCAAACCCGGAGTAGCCAGGTAGCATAAGCCTCATGCCCTCGTCGCACAATGTCTTTATGCAGATTACGAAAACTTTCGTACGTCAGGGACTCGGTGATGATAGCAATCTCTGGGTCCCCTGTGGGTTGTGAGGTTCCTCCATTCCTGTCCCTATCTGCAGGGTGCTCTGCTTTCACCTTAGACTTCCTTGTTTCTACCGGGGCAACTGCTGCTGACCGTGACTGCCTTTGTGGTTCAGCTGGAACCTGGACAGTTGTAACATTTGTGGGTTCCACAGCTGTACTATTAGACTGTCCCTCCTCAAGGCAAAGGGCCGGTTTCTCACCAGCTGGGGAAATGCACTCCTTCAGCATCTCTCGTATCTCCTTAACCAGAACCCTCACCCAATCTGGGCGGTTCATTTCTGAGGTGGGCTGTGGGGCAGGGTCAGGCTCTGGAGCAGCAGCATCTCGAGTCTGTGGTGTAGGTGTGAGGGTAGTTATCCAGGTTAATCTTCCCTTATCTCTGAATGCTAAATATAACAGGACTATCAGCAACACTACCCATTGTATGGTATCATTAGCACCTAGAAAGGATCTTAACCCTTTGAGAACTGGTGGAGCAGACCCAAAAAAATGGTTAAAAGGTTGGGAGAAAGTTTCCCCAGGTGCTATTTCCTCGCAGTATGTACTGTTATTAAAGTAACCCCAAAAACATACAGTTAGTGTGTGATAGCTATGAATCCATGTACCTGCCTTCCAGAGGAAATTAAAGATCCATGAATTCCTCACCCAATTAACCCAGAAGCCAAACTTGATAACAGACACCGTAGCCTTAGTTATAGGACCCATTTTTAGATAAGGGTCTGCAAATGGGAAAAGTATAGCTACGATCACATGCCACCCAAAACAAGGTAAACTAGACCACATGGTGATGCTTAAGATGTTTCTACACACAACAACAACAAAAAAACCAAAACCAAATTACTTAAGAACTGTTAATCCTTTTTCCCTCTCAATGCCCTCAGGCCCCACATTGATGCGCCAAAATCTGTCTTGGTTTGAGAAGACAGGAGTCTGTGAAAGAGGGCAAAGCCTCCTGTGCAATGGAGAAGGCAAACCCCGCTCCCTCTGAATTACCAGGATCTTTAAATTAAAGGGCTCTCAGGCAAAGATATGGGAATGGGAGTAACAATTCTTTACTAGGAGAAAACTAGATAACAATTTAAAAAGGCAAATGCAGTCGGTACAAACAAAACTAGTGAAAAAGTCCACAACCTGAGGATTCGGGGTGTTAGTAGCAGTCCGATTGGGATGATTACTCCTCTTGCAGTGACTGATGAATTGCAGCTGCAGTGGTGATCTTTTGAAGGGTATAGTTTTCCTCTGAAGATCTGGTGTCAGTGGGGCCGGTCTTCCTCTGCGCCGGGGTTGCCTCCGAGCTCCGCCGCCGTCGCCTCAGCGCACTCCGGCTGCTTCGCTGCGAGTGCCGCCGAAAAGAGCTGCTTCTCTGGCAATCCCCCAAAGTAAAGAGCTGCTCTGTCCCCAAAAAGGTACCCCCTTATATCCAATAAAAGAGTGCTTGGCTTCCCCCTCTGGGTGGAACATCTCACAATGGGATGGTGTTACATTACCAGCCCTGCATTGAATCAGTCAATGGCCCATTAACAAACCATTACCTCTTAGGAGCAAAACCGGTTCTTGGAAAAGATAACAAACCTGCCCAACCTTCAACAGATGGCAAATAGAATACAAGCTTATCTTACAACCCAGGACATGTAATAAGTATCAGTTTCATTTTGCTTGTTATTTAAATAGCAGTGATATGTCTAGAAAGAGAAAAGTAGTGTTCTTGAAGAAATAAAAATTATTCAAGGACAAACTAACTAGGTCGTTCTAGATAAAATTAAGTTTTGCAGGAGCTCTTTAGAAATACTAATTAGCAATAATTTTGGGGGCTTATACAGAAAAATCAATTAAAAATTTAACTCCTTTACTCTTTCCTTGAAATAAAAAATGTGTACAGTGCTTTAAAAATATGATGAAAAACATGTTTAAAATTTAAAGTAGCATAGTGTCTCATGTGAGACAATTATAAAGTTTAGTTTAGAAAACCTAATGCATTTCATACACTATGTAAAACAAACCAGCAGGATGCTTTAACCATAAAAATATTTAAACAAAGTAAGTTTCTTTCATTATTCAGGTATTTGTCTCTTCCTGATGTTTATTTTCTACCTGAAGTTGACAGTAATCCCCAATTTTCAACACAAAATTATTTCCATTACAACTGGTTATGATATCATGGTCAAACTATTTTAATTGCAGGTAGGTTATATTTAAACTGGTCGTAAATAAATACAAACCAAAATTATGAATTTTAAAAAACTAGGGATTTTATTGCTTTTGGAAATAAATAATCTCTTTCAAGGGTGTTTTGAAATAATGCTTATTTTCCTCTTTAAATTTTCTTTAGTTGTATGCTTATATAGCTTGTTTTATTCCACTGGAGTCAGGTTTTGCATAATTTCATTCCATGAGGAATATTAGCTTGATATTGTGAAGAAAATACTTTTTTTTTTTTTAAGAAAATTCTAAAAAGCTTTTGGAAAAAAGGTTTTTGTATTTCTTGCTACTCTTGAACAATTAGGTCCCTCCTTTAAGACTTAACAGAAAATGTCTCATCAGCATTTTTTACTGTTTTTAGGACTAGGATGAAAACTCATATTCAAGTTCAAAAGAAGTCTTAGTGGTGGTTTCCCCCCATATTCTTGAAAATTATGCCCTTTGCAGTATAATGGGAAAGTCTCTGTCTTAATTAAAAAATTCCAGTTGACAAATTGCCATGATCATGAATTAATGTTCATGCATCTAGCATTCACATTTTGGTAATGCAGTGTGTAAATCTCATTCTATTAGCAAGTCTCCTGCATAATACAATGGCACTCTATTATAGATTCATCAGCTATGTTATGAAATTCTCCTCACAGTTGCTGACTTTAGTAAAAGAGGGTCAAACTCTTCATTTCTCCACATAGCTGTGTACCTTCATCAGTTCTGAGTCTGTTTGCATTGGCAGGCTCTCCATTTTTCATTCTACTTTGCCTACCTGGTTCTAGGTTTCTCTGTGAAGCAGTGATCATTGGTGATTTAATTCAAGGTACAAACAGTGCACCTACAGTGCTAGAAAATGCTTTACAGGACATGTTTCCTTCCCCTTCCCTGTGAAATTTGTGCAGTAGATATCAATTCCCACATTCAGCAGAAACCTAAAACTGCTAGTTTCTAATTTTCTGCCATAGTGACCCTTAGAAGAGCTCTGTTCCAGAGCAGGCAGGCACATGCCAGCTCACCCCAAGGGGGGTGACATTTGGTCATACTCCTTCCTTCCTTAGTCTGAACCAGGATCTAGCCCTGGAAGACTTACATCAAGGAACATTTACCTCTTGTTAAGTGGTGTAAAGGAAAACTGTGCAGTAAGTGGGCAGGTACATTGTTTACTGGAGGGGGATTGTTTGAAATTCTCCTGGTCTGGATACCACCAGAACGTTTTGATGATTATTAGTCAATGATCTATTTTATGGACGGTGCATTGTGATAATAAATATTGCTCAAGTCTTTTCCCACTAACTGATCATACTTGTTTAAGTAGCCAGTCATTTAGAACACACAAGCTGAAAGATTTGTCAAAGTATGAGAGGCAAATAACAGTATTACAAATATTTTTATTTCTTTTGTATAAAGCATCCATACTACACAGTTATGCTGCGCAGAAATCCCCTTCTTTATTAATGACAGCTTTATTGAAGGCAAGCTTTCAGAATAAAAATACAAGAAATCCTATTAAAGTGCCATCCATTAAAGCATTAAAGCACTCATTAAAACTGTTAGCACAGACTTGTTATTCATGAGTTATTGGTCTTTCACACTTCTGAAATGCGTCTGCCAATACCACTCAACTCTTTGTTCCAGTGTGGCTATTAAATCTGAGGAAATACAGATTAACTTTCTTTTGACAAAATGGTGCTTTATGGGAGGATGGTATGGCCACAAAGTGCTTCAGATTGGTGAGGAAAATAGGAAAGATTAAAGTTCAATCCATTTGCCTGTTTCTGATAATTTATGTTAACTATGTCTGTGTGTAGACCTAAATATTAATCACTAAACTACACCATCTGGCCATACATCATACGATGTGTATGTTTGGGTGTTTTCTTGATATTGAACAGTAGCTTTAGAATGCTTAAACATTCAGGAGTGAAAAGTGGAAGAATAATACTGAATACTGAACAGTTGAAGCTAAATTTTAAAGTTTTCTTTCCGTAAATTCACATGAAAAATAGGTATAATATAGAGCTGAAGCTGTTCTCATAATGGATGAAAAACTCAGACCGTCATTTTCAACACATATGCAAAATCATCTTTGTATATGCAAAACTGCAGTTGAAACTTGCTGTTTGCAACCATTTTTTATCATTATTTTTTACATTCTCTTTTGCTGTTTATGATTTAAAGTCAAAGTCCTTCAATCCAGGCTCAAAAATAGCAGTATGTTAGACAGCCAGTTTATTCAGTTATTTTCTAGTTTTCTTATGTGAAGAGAAAGTGTACCTGACATCTTACTTTGTGAAGTAATTTCCAGACTATTTTGGCAGTGTAGGTAAAAACCTAAAAAAGACACATGGTCTGCTTCAATTATGTGTCTAGAAAAATGCAGAGTAGTGTGCTTCATTCTAGGGCAGTGGATTGTGGTTTAGATAGCATGTTTCTATATATGTCACTCAAAAATTACTGTCTGGATAGTCAGATATATTACAGATGTGTGTTATTCCTGGTCAGGTTACAATTTTATTTTAAAAGTTAATGCACAAATACAGCATTAGCATTGTCTGTACTATGTTTATCTTCTATATTACTACTAGAATTCTAAGATAAATCCATAAAAATTATTTTCCAAAGTTCTGAAAACTTGACCTGTAAATAACTTATGTAAGTTTACTTATTCACCCCCATTAACTCAAAAAGGAAAAGATGGAAGATTTATTACTTTTCCAGTCACATGATTTAAGTGCTTTGTTGGCCTGCTTATAAAGAGGTATATTTCATCTTAAATATAGTATACATATATATATATCTAACTGTATTTTTCCCAGCACTGATGGAAATGCACTTCAAATTCTTTCTCTACACCTTTGATGAAATAAATCGCACTTAGAAGTAAAGATAAAATACTTAGGTTTCTAAATTACACAGTGCATACATGCTTCAAAATTCTACCAGTGATCTTTCTCAGAGTATGGGAGAACATTACTAGAATGAAACTAAATTGTAAAAAGGAACAAAAAAAATTTACAGAGTGAAATTAGATAGTAATTGTACCATTTGCTTTATTGATGAGTAAGAATTTCACTTTGTAGTCAGAAAAGTAATATTTTTGTTGGAGAATAGTGAAGCACTACTTTTGCATCACATCACTGTGTTTATATTTAAGCACAGCACAGAAGTGATGTCTACCTTTGCATGAGGAAGAATACTAGTTGGGGGATAATTCACTGTCCCTTTATAGACAAACAAAATACAATATGTTTCCAAAAAAATCCATCACCAGTTTTGCAAATCTCTTAGTCTATTTAGATACTAACTTAATAAGCTCCTAATCCTACTGACATTTTAAGATATGTTGATCATAGTCACTCAAATTTCTAAGATAGTGAACCCAAATAGTTTGGTGTCAAAAATTGTGTAGCAGCTTAAAAAAACTTGGTTCTTTCAGAGATGCACTGAAGAGTGCCTTTTGAACTGTTAGTAACACATACAGTGATGCAATTCATGCATCACATATCACTATATGTGATATACACTATATGCAACAGGGGCCAAGGCCAACAACGCTGACATCCTACTGCGTCTGTTATGGTCCACCCAACCAGGAAGAAACAGTGGACAATTCATTCTATAAACAGCTAGAGAATGTTTCTGAATCATCAGGCCTAGTTCTTGTTGGCAATTTCAACTTGCCAGACATTCGTTGGGACCTCAATACAGCTGAAGTCTAGGAAATTTTTAGAGTTTGTGGAGGACAAAGTTTTGACATAGCTTGGTTGTCCCAACAGGGGAAGGACTATGTAAGGCGTGTTATTTGCAAATAGAGATGGGCTGGTGGGAGATGTGGTGGTTGGAGGCCGCTTGGGGAATAGTGATAATGAAATCATAAAATTCTCAATATTTGGTGAAGTCAAGAGGGACATTAGTAAGACTTTTACAGTGGACTTTTGGAGGGCAGATTTTGGCCTGTTCAGGACACTTATTCAAAAAGTTCCTTGGGAAGCAGTCGTTAAAAATAAAGTTCAGGAACTGTGGGCATGCCTCAGAATGGAGTTATTGAGAGTACAGGAACACACTGTCCCTGTGTGCCAAAAGATGAGTTGACAAGGCAAACGTCCAGCCTGGGTGGGCAAGGAGGTTTTTGAGAAAGTCAGGAAGAAAAAAAGGATGTATTATATTTGGAAGGAGGATCAAGTTTCTCGGGTAGTATTTAACAGGACTGCTACAATATGTAGAAAAAAAATAAGGAGGCTAAAGCTTAGTTTGAACTTAAAATGGTGACTTTTGTTGCCAAGGATAACAAAAATGTTTTTATAAATATATTAAGGGTAAAAGGAAGAGTAAGACTAACCTTTATTCTTTATTATATGCAGAAAGAAACTTTGATATGGATGAGGAAAAGACATAGGTGCTTAAAACCCTCTTTGTCTCAGTTTTTAGTAAGACTTGCCCTCAGAACTGTCCTCTTTGGCTGCTCAGTGATATCTGGGAGCAGAATGGTCCCCCTGTTATCCAAGAGGAGGCAGTCAGAGAACTTATGAGGTGCTTGGATATTCATAAATCCATGGGACCAGATGGGATCCATCCCAGGGTGATGAGGGAGCTGGCCGATAAGCTTGTGAAGCCACTCTCCATCATTTACCAGCAGTCCTGGTTCACTGGTGAGGTTCCAGATGACTGGAAGCTGGCCAGTGTGACACCCATTCACAAAAAGAGTGGGAAGCAAGACCCTGGTAATTTTAGGCCAGTCAGCCTGACCTTTGTATCCAGTAAGATTATGGAACAGTTTATACTGAGTGTCATCACACAGCACTTACAGGATGGCCAGGGTATCAGACCCATGGGTTTAGGAGGTATAGGTCATGTTTGACCAACCTGATCTCCTTTTATGACCAAGTGACCTGCCTGGTAGATGCAGAAAAGGCTGTGCATGTTTATTTGGACTTAAGCAGGCCCTTTGACACTGTATCCCACAGCACACTCCTGGGGAAGCTGCAGCCCACGGCTGGGACAGGAGCACTCTGTGCTGGGTTCAGAACTGGCTGCATAGCCGGGCCAGAGAGTGCTGGTGAGCAGTGCTGCATCCAGCTGGGGCCAGGCACCAGTGATGTCCCTCAGGCTCTGTGCTGGGACCAGCTCTGTTCAATGGCTTTATTGATGACATGGATGAGGGGATTGAGTCCTTCATTAGTAAATTTGCAGGTGACACTAAGTTGGGAGCTTGTGTTGCTCTATTGGAAAGAAGAAGGGCTCTGCAGAGAGACCTGGAATGGTTGGATGGATGGGCAGAGTCTAAGAGGCTGAAGCTTAATAAATCCAAGTGCCAAGTCCTGCATTCTGGCCACAATCACATCCTGCAGGCTGGGGATGGTGTGGCTGGACATTGCCCAGGCAGAAAGGGACCTGGGGGTGCTGGTCAGCAGCCGACTGCACATGAGCCAGCAGTGTGCCCTGGTGGCCCAGAAGGCCAAGGGCATCCTGGCCTGTGTTAGGAATGGTGTGGCCAGCAGGAGCAGGGAGGTCATTCTTCCCCTGTACTCAGCACTAGTGAGGCCACACCTTGAGTGCTGTGTCCAGTTCTGGTCCCTCAGTTTGGGAAGGACGTTGAGACCCTTGAGTGCATTCAGAGGAGGCAACAAGGCTGGAGAGGGGCTTGGAACACAAACCCTGTGAGGAACGGCTGAGGGAGCTGGGGTTGTTTAGCCTGGAGAAAAGGAGACTCAGAGGTGACCTTATTATTCTGTACAACTGCCTGAAAGGTGGCTGTGGTCAGGTGGGGGCAGCAACTGACAGAACAAGTGAACACAGTCTCAAGCTGTGTCAAAGGAAATACAGGTTGGATATAGGGAAGAAGATTTTTACAGAAAGGGTGATAAAGTTCTGGAATAGTCTGCCTGGAGAGGTGGTAGAGTCACCATCCCTGGATGTGTTTAAAAACAGATTGGATGTGGCACTTGGTACCATAGTCTAGCTGAGGCATTAGGGCATGGGTTGGACTCTATGATCTTTAAGGTCTTTTCCAACAAAGTAATTCTGTGAATTCTGTGAATTCAAATTAAACATATCCAAAGTATAAGTAGAATTTTCATGGCCTTCATTATGATCCCAAACATTTAATTTCTTCCTCATTCCTCTGAATGGTCCCAGTTCATTCCCTTTTGAGGAAGGAGTTGCCAAGCACTCTATCTCATTTGCTGCAGGTGAAGGGTGAGCCAGAACCTGAGCCATCCCACTCCTCTACTTCTCCATAGCTAGGTTATGCATGACTTTATAATGTTTTGTTATAAAAGTTAATTGAGCCTAGGGTATTGGTTAATAGGATAAGGCACTTGTTTCTCTGAGGTATTTGTTTTCCCAAAGACAAATGCTTCTCTATCAGGCAGACAGGCAATTTTTTTTTTCCAATAATCTCAATAAAGAAGCAAAGTCATTCTCAAAATATTAAATAAATGAATTGTATAAAATATGTAAAGATACATGAGAATGAAGCAATGTTCAGACTGGCCATATTATCAGTCTAAGGGATAAGTCCTAGAAAATCACATTAACTAATTTCACACATGCTCATTGTCAGGTAATACCTGCTCTAATAGATTACAGGTGAACTACCCTACCTTGGCTTATCTGTCATCTTTTTTTTTTTTTTTTAATAGTTTACCACTAGCTGTCATTGGGAGCTGCCATTTATTACTAGGATTCAACAGAGGGCATAAACCGCAAGCCATAGTTGTGTATTCATATTGATGAAACAATTTTAAGGTCTCTAATGTTACAGAAAGGGAAAGTAAAACAGTAGGTGATTATTCATGTCTTCTCAGTATGAGATGACCTTTGATACAAGCCACTGCCATAGTGAGCATAAACAGGTACCATCTGTTACCTATTTTGTATTCATTTTGCTGCATAAATTGTTCAGCCATAGAGGTAAAAATACTAGAGTCTGAAGTTTCCCTAGTGGTGAAGGATGAAGTGGCGTGATGAATGCTTCTGTAATTCCACTGTGGAACAGAAAATAAACAGCAAACCTGGAAACATGTAGTTTTGTTTATGAATAAGATTAGTTATGTTTATGAATAAGACATCATTAAAATTTCAAATATGCCTGCATTGCTTACTTATTTATGACTCAATGAAATGAAAAGCAAGTTTCTTTATGTTGTCTATGGATGAAATGCAGCTAGTTTCCTGAGCAGCACTAGAACTGTGGGTTGGCCTGGCATCAAAATGAAAGAACAGAAATGGGTTTATTTCTTCTGAAAAACTTCTTCAGGAACCTTTGGACTTTATTTAGTAAACAGGACAGGGAAATTTTTTAACATGTGTTTTTTCTATTAAAGGCAAAAATATTTATTACCCTTCATCCCAGTGTTTTTGAGATTATGATATTTATTCATTTTCTGTTAATCTAGAACCCCTCACTTTCCAAAATGAGTAACAAGATAAAAGGGTGGATAGCTTGCTTTCTCTGAAGAAAAAGCCCTGGATTTTAAAAACTTGTAGTTTAAAATCTTTATGTAAATTTCAGATGCATAAATACCAAATGGTTAATGTAATATGATCTAATATGTTACAATGTGTCCTGAAGTAATAATGTTCTTTCAAAGGAAATTATTTCCAAAACAAACTATGGAATTTTAGTTTATAATTATCATAAATAAAATAATTATGTAGTCCCTAGCTGAAAGTTTCCTTTTCTTTTTTTCTCTTTGTCTTTTGAAGTCTATTGATCCTGGTCAGCAGTTCACATGGGAACACTCTAACCTGGAAGTAAACAAACCAAAGAATAGATATGCGAATGTAATTGCATATGACCATTCTCGTGTTCTACTCTCAGCAATAGAAGGTAAGGAGACCTTTAAATTTAAATTCATTAAATCCTAAAATCTAGAATGATTTTACCAATCATTACCTTTATATAGTAATACAAAGAAGTGTTAAAGTGCTTCCAGTAAATTTCTGTAATGACAATCCTTTTCTGATGCTTATTGTCAGTAATGTATTATGAACTTGCACTAAAATGTACATTCATGTGTAACACTGAATGCATTAGGTCCCTGTGTATATGGCGGTGAGTTATCTGAAGTAAATGAATATTGCTGTTTTCTTATACTAACCCTACAAAGCAAATGTAACAAACATATTTGAATTGAGGCATTTGTTGACGAATGAAATTATCAAGATATTTGCTCATTGAGTTTTATTTTGCAAACCCTTATTATAGGAAAAAAATCAGTTCAACCTCATGTTCTCTGGAGAAATTTTAAAAACTCTCTTAGAACTTTAATTTTTATTTCCAATCTAAATATTAAAGTACAGTTTTTAAACAGATGCCCACATGCAGGCATTTTTGAGACTATCTCACTAAAGATTGATAGGGTGATTTGGTAAGAGCTTTTCATTATATCTTGCTTTGTTAAAAAGCTTTCCAAAATCATAAACACTTCAAAGTTTTATCTGAAGCAAACTGTTACAGGTAGTCAGTCCTAGGTGTTGTGTCTGTTTTACCAAGCATCAGGACACAGTGGTTTGCACTCAGAGGACTTTTTTTTTCAAATTTTGCCTTACTATTAACCTGCTTCCTAGGTTCAAGACAGAGTTTCAGTTTATTCTATTTTGTTAACAGTCAGGTATTCATGATGGCTATAATCAAATAAATTATATATTTAAATGACACAATTTAAATGAAGATAAGAGTTGTCTTTAGTTAGCTCCAACAGGACTTGCATACAATACATAAGATAGAGGGATCTGTATTCAAGTCATAACATGGTATAACTTAAACTGCAATTAGTTTAATTTATGGTTATAAACAGCTGCTTATCTTTGTCTACTCCAGACCTAAAGACACCAGATTTATTGGTGTAATCCACTTTATTATTAGCTTCTTGGTGAAGAAAAAGGCAGTCCCAATGACTGAAGTTTAGATCTTTCCTCATTCATTGCAGCTGCATACCATAGGCTTTGATAATACAGATAAAAGCTTCTCAATTGTATTAATTATTATTAATAATTGTATTAATTATTATTAAATGTATTATTAATTGTTACCTTGAAGAATTTGCATATGATAATTTGCTTATATTTGTTCCACATTTGAGGTTCATATAGCAATTCTGACAAGAATTTTTTGCAACATACAATTTTTCACATTGCCTTGTAAAAGAACATGGCTGTGTAGAAACCTGACTCTACATGGTAGAACTACCTGTCTCAACACTGAAGAGAGGGTATGCTAATTAGCACTATATGTGATGTAACTCAATAAATATATCCTTATCTGTCCCACTGGTCTAGACAAGAGGTCAAAGTACATGGTCTGAATAGGTCAGGAACAATAACTGGACAGAGTTTGTGAATGTTAAGTTCTTCAGAACAAAATGCTTAACTCAAAGATAAGTCTAACTGGCAAAAAGAAGATTCAAGTTTTCCTAGGGATTTTGTTTGGAAAAAGAGTTTTCTAAAGGAGGAGAGAGGAGAAAAAAAAAAATTAAATTCAAACAAATTTATTTGATAATTTATGTATTAGACAACTGTACTGCCATTTTTCCCTGTATGCAAATGTCCCCTGAAATTTGGTTACCTTTAAAAAAAAAATGAATATATTCAGAGAATATTGAAGAGGTAAAGCAGAAAATATTAGTGAAAGTAATTGAAAGTATGAAATTACACAGTACATTGGACTATGTTTTTACATAAGGGATAGTAAAAATACAGAAAAAAATTTACATTGTAGCTGGAAAGTATTGAGTATTTTAAGGAGCGGGGGCAAAATATAGTTAAACTGTAATGTTTGATTCCTTTTTAAAATAAGAAATACAACAATGAGGCTAAAATTTCTACACAGGGAAAAGTATTACAACCTTTTGTAATATTATTGTTGGATGGGAAAATACAAATAGAATATTCACCCATTTGGTGGTTTGCATGATTTTAAATATTTCCAAGTCTTTAGATTATGGTGAAAAAAACATATGGTGAATAAATCAAACATTAAATGCCTTTTTATGAGATGATATTTAGTCTTGAAAAGAAATAATTTAGTATATAATTATCCCCTTAAAAATTTTTATTCCTGGGATTTTGTATTAGTAGATGAAATTTTGTGAACATACCTTCAAAAGTTTAATACATTGGTTTTAGCATTTAGTAAAAAGTACTTCTCTTTCAGGTTTTATGTAGATATTTCACATATAAAAATACACAGTCTGGCCAGCACTTTATTCAATTGATAGCTGTTTCTTTTCATGTCACCAGGGAAATCAGTATTTGGAATATTACTTAAAATTATATTCTCCTTTACCTATGTTACTATATAACTTAATTAGGACCTAAATTTGGACTACATTATATTTTGTTACAACTGTTTGGAGAATATTTGGTATATATATGTATCTACATGCACATGTACATGCCTACACATAGACCTCATCTGCATTTCTTTGGTGACCACAAGAAACTTAATATTATTAGTGAGGTTTGAATAGTAACTGTGCCTTTCTAATGAGGAGAGCTCCGTTTTACACCCAGGCAGCTGCTTACTGTTTAAGAGAAAATATATATGAAGAAAAGACTAAGCATCTGCCAAACTGTAATCCTACATTGATGAACATTTTTCCTCCTAACAGTGTTGCAAAAATATGGAATGTTGTAATTTGTACTTCAGAATGAGACACAAGGCCAGTTTTGTGCAGTAACAGAACTCTGTAGCCTCTTTGGAGTGATTACTAGAAAGTCTTGAGAAGCAATTAGCAGAGATTTGAAATGACTTCTTTCCAACTATTGATAATATCAAATTGTTAAAAATTGCATTAGCCCTGAAACACAAGGCTTACTAAAAATTTCAAAGTATTTCTTTTGGTACTCTTCATAATTCCTGTTCAAACCTGGTTTTGAATCCCCACTAAATTCTTGACCTCTCTAATTACATACAGTATGGAGTTCCACAACATAATTACTCATTTCACAGAAATACTTTTCTTATCACTGTTTAAATTTTATTACATAAAATTTCCCTTTGGAAAGAAAACTCAGATTGGATGTGGTAATTTGATTTTCTACCTGAAAAGAAAATTTTACTTTGCAAAATTTTGTTTCCATGTTCTTGAAATCTGATTGAAGACTTGAAATCATCTCATATTGAACTGTTCTCAGCTGTTTCTGAGATGGACACTGGGAATTTTAAAGAATAATGACAGAAGGTTAGAAAGTAGTGAAGTTTATTGCATCCAAATGGATTTAAGGGAGAATTTACTGATTAAAAGACAAACAGATTGAGTTAAAACAGCTACATCTGTGATCTTCTACCTCTAAGAAGAAAGTAAAAATTCAGGGTGTGAGGAAGGAATGGATAAACATTCTGCATTATAAAATATCTTGCTGATTCTTTTAGGAGATATTAATGACTAAAAGTCTTCTGTATGTGGATATATTTGCATAATGCCAGTTATTAAAAGAAAAAAAATACCTATCATATTTCACCAGGGTATTTTTTTTAATGGGGAATTTAGTGACTTTAAAATTCTGCTAACACTAGAAAGCTCTGACTGAAATACAAATGGTCAATAAAGAAAAGGCAAGAAGCTGCAAATATTCTTATTTGTCTGATAGCCAGTTGCCAGTAAATCAGCTTTGATTATGCAGACCATCATTGTAAGATTTAGAAACTGTTTGGAGCATTGCAACCAAAGAGTCATGACCTGTACAAAATATTTGCACTCTGTCAAATTGCATTTTTGTTGCCTTCTGCTAACAATAGGAACTGAATGGCCCCTCACCCTACAAGTTTGGAGTGCCATAAAAAAAAACAAAAGTATTTTATTGATGGATACAGAAATACCCATACAGAATATGCATACAGAAAGATGGGTGAAGTGATTTCATGGTGTTAGGGGCCCTGTGAAGTATATTTCATAAAGTAGACTTTATGAAGACTTTATGGTGGCTGTCTTGACAACAATTCTGAGACAAGTTTTAGATGTATGAGCCTACTGATACTTAATAGTTATTGTAGTTAATATTTAATATAAAATGCTGCCATTCTTGATGGCCTGAAAATCCACTCAGAACATTTTTTCCTGCATATGTAGCCATACTTTCCATTGGTAAAATCTTCAAGAAAACATCTGGTGGCTTTGTCTTGACTGACTAATGAAGATTTGATACATATTCAATGTGAACACTCATATTGAAACTGGATTTTACAGGAAATATCAAACCAGATATAATTTCATTTCATACTATTAGAGGCACTCGTCATCTCTTTGAGTGCATAATTTGGAGTATAAATTAATATTTCTATTAAATAAAAGATCCCTTTGACTGTTAACTGCTGTGTAATTCAGTGTTAAAGAGATCACTAAACCCAGCTTCAGACAGCAGAAAAATAATCACCATACCATGACATCATGTTAGATTTCAATATCTGCTTTGTAGTATTGTGCAACATACTGCCATCTGCACATACTGTCACATATTGTGGATAGTTTCCTGATGCAATGCTCCTACCTATGCCTCTAAGGACCTGCACAGAACAATCTGTTTATTTCTATTCTGGACTACTTAATACTAGACAGTTTTTAGACCAAAACAAAACAAATTCATGCTTAGTTTTTTTTTCTTAAAGGAGCTCCTCCTTTTTGCCATGTCTTTTTGCTGGTTACCTTCCAAATTTCTTTTCTCACCTGCAGATCTTCCAAATTTCTCATCTTAACTGCAAATCTTCTACACTCTTAGTTCTTAGTTTGCATACTTACATTTCACTTTTGTCACCTTTACCCTTTTCTTTCAAATACTTCTCTTCTGTCCTCTAAACAATCCCTTTCTTTGTCAGGCCTAATTATGCATCTTCTGCCTATCCCTTTTTGGCATTGTCTTCTTTCCATAAATTCTCTCTAATTCAACATTTGTCTTTGAGACTCCATATCATTCATCCTTTCCCTTTTCCCCAGACTCTCCTAGTCCTCCTAACAGTCTCTTCACAATCCAGCTATCTATAGGTTTTCTTTTGCTGACATTTCTTCCTTCTTACCTAAATTTGTTAAGATGATGTGTAGAGAATTTTCCTCAGTCTTTGTAAAAACCCTTCATTTTAGAAATATTCACTACTAGAGTACCTCATTGGTTTTGTGCTGCTTCATATTTCAGTGAGTTCTTAAAAGTACAGATTTGTACTTAGATCATTTCAATGTGATTATTTGCTTAACTATATAGATTTCATGTAATAAAAACATCCACATAAACACTTGTTACTGGTACCTAGCACCTGTTCATTGGACAAGCAGATTAAGGAATGCCAGCTGATACAATTTTTTTGGATTTCAGGAAAGCTTTTAGTACCTTCTCTCATGGTATGTGTTTTTGGACAAAATGTCCAGCATACAGCTGGATAAATACATCATGTGATGGGTGAAAACTGGTTCACAGGTGAGACACAAGGGGTTATGGTAAATGGGATGACATCAGACTGGGGACCTGTCATTAGTGGGGTTCTGTAGGGCTTATGTGCTCTTCAACATCTTGGATTCAGGACTTGAAGGGATACTAACCATGCTTGCAAATGATAAAAATTGAGGAAGCTGTTGACTCCCTTAAAGGCAGGGAGGCCCTGCAGAGTTTCCTTGACAAATCAGGGGGCTGAACAATAAACAACCACAGGAAGTTCAACAAGAGAAAGTGCACCTGAGATAGGGCAACCTCTCAGGTGCTTGAGAGCAGAAAAGGACCTGGGCGAGCAAGCTGAACATGAGTCAGCAGCTCATGAGGGCCAAACATGTCCTGGGGGGAACTGGGCACCAAGGGGCATCCAGAGGGGCAAACATGTCCTGGGGGGCATTGGGCACAGAGGGGCATCCAGGGGGCATCACCAACCAGGGCCACTGTTAGAAGCCACAGTAGGAGGCATGTTGTCGTGGTAAGTTCTCACCAGGATGAACAAAGACACAAGTCAGGACTTCTTATGCTTTTACTGTAGACATGCCTTAATTCCAGCAATAAGACAACTATTTAGACTCAAAGACTGTTGTTTTACAAGCCTCTAAATTCTTACAATCTGCTTCCACAAAAGTGGTGGCTAACAAGCCCTTAATTTTGTACAGTACACTTATGTAGTTCTCACCTCCTAAAATAAATCCTTTAAAGGTGCTGGCTAACAAGCCACAGCACACGTCCACAGTCTCTCCACTCCTGCAATAAAGTTCAGTATGTAGTATGAGACAGAATGACAGCTGTGGTTTGATCAGACAAAGCAAGAGAGAGACAGAACAAAGAATATTGCCCCAGATTCCACGTTGTTCCTTCCATGTGGATGGTGCAGATCTGGGTGGTGTGACAAAGAAAGCAAAAGAGAAAGAGATGAAAAAGAGAGGATAGCAAAGGT
This sequence comes from Lonchura striata, assembly GCF_050655825.1. Lineage (NCBI taxonomy): Eukaryota > Metazoa > Chordata > Aves > Passeriformes > Estrildidae > Lonchura > Lonchura striata. The sequence continues at coordinate 69,216,791 of NC_140740.1, forward strand.
CCTGACCTGCATCCTTTTATAGTTAACTTGGTGCATGCCTCTTATATGAATAAGATTTTTTGCACTGTTTTGTTTGCACATGCACAACCAGCCTGTGGTTTTTGGTCTGGCATTATTCAAAACACTAGACATTGATTTAAATCAGTAGTACAACTTCATCAACACTCTGAGTTCATCATGGTATTTTTCCAACTTGTTTACAAGCATGACAGAATTTAATCCTATTACTTCACACTATTTATGCACATGACTAAAAGCACATGTCTTAGGGAAGCAGTGCAGAAACAAAGCTTTATAGTTTAATTTATTTTAAATAGAAAGGCTGTTCAGTACTCAGCCTTTGTAAAGGCTTGAAATAATTCTGCTGTTTGATTTAAGTTTGTGAATGAAATGAGAAGTCTAATTAAAGTTACTTAAGATTATAACTCTCTCAGAAAATCAAGTGAATCATTCCTAAGGTCTACATTATTAGCCTTGTGGATCTGAGTCTATGTTGCAGTCAGCTGTACTGTCAACTCAGCTCATGAGTTCTCAGCATAAATTGAGAGCAATACAGTTCATGGGGATTTTTTTCTTCTGTTCTTAGCCAATTGTGGCATTGGCTAATTTTATTTCATTGCTCATTCACACTTACTATCTAAAAACTAAACTTTGTTCTCTTGAGATATTTAAAAGTGGATTGTCTTTCATGCTGAGCTACTTATCTGATTCTTGCCCATTGTGCTTAACTCCTGTCTGGCTAAATAAAGAGACTGCAGATTCTGGTCATTCATCACCACAGTTGAAAATGCTACTAGAAAATAGTTATGGTAGAATCATGGTTCAGGAGGTTGGTCTTTAACTGACTTCTTGTGCAGAATCTGTGCCTCTGCTTTCATGAAACTTATAAAAGTCAGGTTATACTCCATAGAATAACCTAAATTTATACTTCAGGTATGCCATCCTAAAGGCACAGTAAATCTCACTGAAGCCAAAAGACTTAGATGAAGTTCATATCAGTATTACAGAATTTGGTTGCTTTGTCCCTTTCTTGACCTATGCTTTTACAGAACAACTGACCTCTCTTAACTGTGAAACCCAAATTTAAGTAATGATGGCAATTGCTGCTGTGCTTGTGGGTATGTTGCCTTCAAGCTATGGCAGCTAACAAAAGTTTGCAGGATTTCATTGTACTGCAGTCAGACTGGTTGTCATTTGATTGCTTTTGCACTATTAAACTTGACACAAAATTGTTCTGTTTTCTCAGCTCAGAATGAGGATCTGGCCAGAAAGTAATTTCAGAAAGGAAAATTTTAATATTCAGATTTACTTGTCTTTGAAGAATTTTAATTCTTTGTCATTGTAGATATTTACAGATATCCAGGTTTTGTATTTGTTATTTTTAATAAATTCATTAGTCCTCTTATGATAAGGCACTGTCCCTAGAGGGCTTTAAGGATTTTGGAGCAGGATGTGAAACTGAGGTCATGCATGAAAACAGTGATGAAAAGAGACTCTGTGAGAAAAGGGTACAGTACTTAAAGGGACTATAAGAATGGATGGAGAACAGAGAACATCCCTGTTTGAGAGAGAGACAATGGAGCTGAGCATTCTGAATCAAGATGTTCTCTTGATCTCAGCAGATCAAGTATTATTGAGTACTGTATTCTGCTAGAGATAAATTCTTGATGTGAATCTTGGTGCAAGTGTTGGACCAACATATTTTTGTTTGTCTTTTTTTTTTTTTTTTCTCCAAAAAGTCATTGGTTAATTCATGAATAGTTGCTTAGGGCCTGTGATAAATGGATTATCATGTCCGTGTCCCACATATATCCTTGTTTGGTGAAGTGAAGCTGACTTGCCTTGTAAAATAATTTTTCTAGCTAAAGGACATACAGAAGTTTTTGAGTACACTTTACAGAAATAAAGTGGAAAAACAGAGTGGAAATTTCCACTTGAATCTATATTTAAAGAAAACTATGCAATTATCAGTAATTGTTAATCTTAATTCTTTCTTTCTTGAATCTTAGATCAAGGAAGGTATAATCTGGAAGCTTTTATTCCTTCTAATTTAAAGAATTTGAATTTATTTAATTTAGGAATTATAGATTTAAATATAATTTATCAATAAATTTAATACAAATTAACAACTAGAAGGAGAATTTACAATTTTAGACATTCTGGAGTTTTTACATCAGGTGCTGGTATTGATTGCTAAGATTTGTAAAGATTATTCTTTAGGGAACAGCTTGCAATAGTTCTCATGCTTAATTTTCACACTGAGTTTGTGCATTATCAGTTCCAGAGGACAGCTTTCCCAGAAGATCATTTAACCACTTTACAAAGTGTTGTTTTTCATTTTCTCCTCAGGCTTCTATTTATAACGTGCTTCAAAGTATGATACCAGGCATCATAATATAATTCTAATTTATGCAGAAAACATTTCTTACCAGCTTTCTCAGTTCCTTTGTTAATAATATCCAGTTGGTGTAGATTTTTCCTGGCTTCATTCTTCCTTCTCATCTGTTTTGTGAAAAAAAAAAGTTTTATTATCTTGATAAAGGAAGAAAATACGTCCTTGTTCCTAGCAGTTTTATTTTCTATGTCATTAATTCCAATATCCACAATGAGAAGTGTCATATAATACAGCATCAGGTCTACAAAAGTGATGCTTTTGAACTCCACTTTCTACCTTTAATGGAGGGAAATCATGTTTTTCATCTATAGACTATGCAGGTTAACAAGTTTTTTATTTTGTTTTATTTTTCCCCTGGAAGAGACTTTCAGTCAGGTCAAATCAGTCAGACAGTCTGCCTGTCTCCATTCTTGCATCTTGCCTGAGGTGTGCCATTTTCTGCCTCTCTTGTAATCCTGAAGTTACAAGGTCTTTCTATCTCTGAAATATTTTGTGAGGTTTTTCTTCTAATTCTGTACAGAAAGTTAAAACTAATTAAAATTTTAGTTTAAGCATGATTTGAACATATGAAACAAGAACATATATTGAACTTTATCGAGCATGAAGGCATAATTTTTTGCTAGACTACAGCTGCAATAACCCATAATCTGAATAATTTCCATATTATATTGGATCTTATTTAGCATGACATTTAGTCTGTGGGTTCATTCACTGCTAAGTAAGCAGAGGAATGAAACATTCGGGCTTACCCTGAATGAGTGTTGAAACTATTAAAATTGTAGGTAAACAGGAGCAGTCTATTTTAAAGAGGTAGACCTAAATTCCATTCAAATTCAAAACATTTTGGAAGACATTTTCAGATTTGTGCCACTTATAGTCAGGAAAGACAGGAGTGTGCAGCTCCAGTAATTCCCAATTTGGGATCACCAGCAGGAGATAATGCATCAGAAATTATTTGAATATTTTGTTTCTGACAGAAATCTTGGGAAATATTTATTTACAATTTATTCTATTTTATAGCCAAAGAAACTCAATTTTCTTGCTTTGTGGAGGGAAAACAGTCATAGCTGTAGAATAAATCTGGAGCTGGTATCATCACCTTGACTCTTTTATGAAAGAGTTTGTGGAACCTCCACCATTTCTTGGGGTTGTAGACTTGTGCATGACAGATTGGCTGCATAAATATAGATCATACATTTCTGCTCAAAGAAATAACTTCTGTCAATTACTTCAACAAAACTTACTAAGGTGCAGATAACTATATTCAGCTAATTAACACTGCTTTGCCATTCAGCCAGCACTGAGATCTCACATAAGTGTCTTAGTTCTTTCTCTGGTCATCAATTAAAACAGCAGCAGTGACAAAAAGAATGGTTCCCTCAGTGCTTTGTCTTCCAACATGCATGTTGTCTGAGTTAAAAGCTGAGCACTGCATTGCTGAATCCAGCAGTATTCTGAGAATTGGTCCTTTTTTTTCCATTTCCATAAGCATGTCTGCCTTATTAGTGCAGACTAGTAATGTGACTTTCACTACAGCCAGTGCATCTCCTCGGCCTGGGCAGGCAGCATGTTCTAAGTCCCCACATCCTATGGCATACCCTGAGTTATATAGATTGCAGTTAGGAGCTGGCCTGATTCCTATGGGGCTCTAAGAATGGACATGTGTCTGTCTAGTAGACACAGCCAAAGTTCCTGTATAAGTCTTGTCCAAAACACCTGAGCCTCAAGCAAATAATGGTGTAGGTCCCATGTGCACACAAGTCTTGGATCCCGCTTCTTTTAACATTTTTAATTCTTATTCAGTCATGCAAAGGTTATTATTTCATGCATACACCATATAGAAAATTTCACTGTTTCTTGTATCTGACTTACATCATATGTTTTGTTACAATAAAACTCAATTATCTTTACATTTAATGGAGAAAATGAATATAGCAGTGATATTAATAGTCTTGATATTTTTTTTTCTTCTGTATTTAAAGGAAATGCAATGACTTCAACAAGAATGTTTGAGGAGCCTACTCAGGGTGTCTGATTGAGAATCCTCCCTGTCTGTCTCAGGTAGCACTGCCATATTTTGGGTGCCTGCAGCCAGCATCAGACCAGCTTTTAAATGCTGCTGTGTTAACCCCCGGGTCTCTCTACCTGATACAGATTTTCAGTCTTCTTTTATACTTCTTATCATGCAACATCTCTTGTTTTAAAAGAATAGTTATTCCCAAAGAGACCACCATGCCTCTTGACTCCACAAATGGCATATACTCATTTGTAAGTACCCATCTACTATTTGGCATGCAGCAAGCCCAGATTCATCAAATGAGCTGTGACATGGGATTATTCAGCCCCAGTACAACAGGACACAGAGAAATTCTGCCCTGTATTTTCACTCTCCTCTCTTTGCAGGCATACCAGGCAGCGACTATATCAATGCCAATTACATAGATGGATACAGGAAGCAGAATGCATATATAGCAACGCAGGGGGCACTGCCAGAAACCTTTGGTGACTTCTGGAGAATGATGTGGGAACAACAAGGTGCAACAGTCGTCATGATGACAAAACTAGAGGAGAGGTCCAGGGTAAGAAAAACTTATGCAAGGTTAATAATATTGTACCCGAGTTATCAGTAATGTAAGTGTTCTGTTTCCTTCATGTATGTTTGCCTGTCATCTTTATCTGTGAAAAACTGAGGGCTTATTTTTTTTAGGTTACCATGAGTCAAAAGTGTCTGCATGAAAATTACTTATATATAGGCAATCTTGCTTTCACTATGAAACTACTAAGTCATGACATTTATTTAATATTTTTTGATGTTCTGGAAAAAAATTAATTTGTTGATCACAATGATTTTGGGGGGTTGTTTTCTTTTTTAACAATGTTGGAAATCTTATTGAGGTGACCAAAAGAATTACATCCCCAGTAGTAATAAGAATATGATTGCGTCATCCTGTTGTGAGGAAGTTAATGTATGTCAGCAGCATTCAGTTATCAGTTTTAAATGGTATAACTTCAGCATTATTTAACATCAGTGAGGATTTGAGGATTTGGATTTGCTTGAGAAACATTTTTTTTTTTTTTTTGGGCACATGCTGGTAGCTAGGAAAATTGCAACAGCACGTGCAATAACAGAATAAAAAATTATCTGTGGTATTTCAAATTCAATTTTGCATACCAAACTAAAATTAGGAAAGTAAAGCACTGAAACATGGATATTTTTCTGATAATAGCATGACACTGTCCAAATAATATATTCTATTATTAGAAAAGTTATAATAAAATATGTGCTATATGTAAAGGGAAATAAAAAATAGTAATTAGGGTTTTTTATAAGAAAATGAAAGTGATAGAAAGTGTAGTAACAGATCATTGTGTGTTGTATGAAGATTTAATAGTGGGTCCGTATTTGGTGACACTCATCAATTTTAAAAGTGGATGTTAATGGAAAGGAGGGAGTAAACGGGAAAAAAAAAAAAAAAACAGAAGATATGAAGAACACAAAGATGGGGAGAAAGAGAAATAAGAAAAATCATTGTCAGCAGTCAATCAGGAAGACAAACAAGTATTTAGCCCTCAATAGTGGTTCCTCTATCAAAATTTTTCTACAGCAAGAGTATTTTGTGTCAAAAGGTACTTGAAGTCCTCATGGGTTGTTTGGGCTCATGATGCTGTTACCATTACTAGGAGCACACACTGGTTGGGGAGAGTGCTGCATAGCTGGTTCACTGCTGTTTTCTGTAAACACGTTTATGCGGCCTATATCATAAGCCAGAAACTTCAACCAAATGCAAAAATTAGAAACTGGGAGAAAAAAGTGGTGATTCTAATATCAGTAGTCATCACTTCCCTTGGGACCCTGCCAACAACAGTAGAGGGTTTTCAAATTCAAGAGGTGAATAAAATAAACAGGAGTGTCACAGAAAAAACACTGCTGGAAGCAATCTGAGGTACTCTGTCCTAGGAGCTTGTGTGAAGAGGCAGGAAGCTGCAAGTGGGAAGCAGGCTGCAGGACTGCAGGTGGAAGGTAGAAAAAGCTAAGGTATCAAGGCTCTGTGCAATGATTTAAAAAATGCCATAAAAATATGGGAGATCAAGAAAAGTTCAGTAATATAGAAAGACATTATGGAGGAGGACAGAAGATTTATCATCCAGACTGGTTTTAAATCAATATAGGTATATAACAGAGGTAACTGGATAATAGTTGGTATTTCAGTAGTTCATGGATGAGCTCCATTTCAAAAGGAAAATATTTCAGCATGTGTCAGCTTGGAACAGGGCGGAGTGCACCACATAGCCTAATGCTATACTGTGTTGGCATTGATGTCTTTTTTATATGCTTGGATACCTATAATTGCAATGATTACATAACATGAACCTCTTGGCAGCAGTCATTCCCTTCTGGAGGCTTACCAAAACATATATATTTATTCTTTTACCCTTTCTGTCATTTCTATAAGTAGAGTAGGCTTTTTGCAGTTCAAGCAATGTATACAATTCTAATTATAGAGTCGCTTCCCACATGTAACTTCAACCTACATTAACACCACTGCTTTTACATACCTGTTGGCAATTAGTACATAGCAGAGGGTAATTTTAGCAGAATTTTTAGTTTTATCTTGGGTCTACAGACCTTGTCTAGTCCAGGCACTGCCTGTTTGGAATTGAGGAAATGTAATTTTGCCCATTTCCTCACTAATTAATTCTTTAAAGTTACTGGTAAATGACACCAGAGCAAAGAAAAAAACAGTTCCTAATAAGCAGCCCATTGCAAAAGGCATACTTAAGCACTTGAAAGTTTATCTTAATACTGCAGGCCACAGACAGTCACTGTCTAGAAGGATGTTTTGATGTAGCTAAATGAAATTCTTCTCATTCTCTCCAATAATTGCCTAGCAGAGTTTTAAGCTAACTCTAGCCTTTGTTGGCTGCACCCTAAAAAAACACTGATCAGAATAATAATCACTTCCATAAGTGATTAGCATTCAGAAGCAATACATTCTGTAAGTGGAATGTGAAACTAGACATTCTAGTCAATGAATTGCTCATGCATTCACTGCTTATATTTGTGTAATTTTTGTGCATAATTTAACGCCTTCTATGTTCATAGGCTGAATTTGATGCATTCCTTGGAGTGCGTTACATACCAGCTATCCAGTATGTAACTCAGCTCCCAATCTCAGAGTCAGCAGCTTTGTGAAATGGCATACCAGTTACCTCTTCTCATACTGCATGTAATGTAATTAATGGGATTGATGGTGGGGCAGCAGTGGGAATCCTTGTGCAGGAAAAAAAACCCAACATTGCTATTTTTCTCTCGTTGCTATCATTTTTATATAGCATATTCTTGTAGCAGAAAAACAAGTGAAATTTCAAACATAAAATATAAGCACTGTTACATATTATTATGGATGAAGAGCTTTGCTAATTTTGTTTCTTTTTCTCCTTTGATTCTGTTTTGATTGCTTTTGTGTCTTGGCAGCCTGATCATTATTCCTGCTGCAAGGCAAGATTGTTTCTCCCTCTGACTTTCTGCTTTCCATTTCCATGTCGTCATTTCTGTTTAGCTAGCTTTCTTTCATTATGTAGTCCTGCAACCTGGTATCAGACTTTATAACCTGGACTGCATAGATAAAGATGAGGCTTTTAATTGAATTTGCAGAAAGAAATTTGGTTCATTAGCATGTGTAAGATGTCTGAGTGACTTCAGATTTCAGAATGCTCATATTTTACAGCTGAGTAGATCAAATGAAGATGTTACAGTGAATTCATTATTCATTTGTTTGCCTATAAGGAAGCTGCAGGAAAAAAAGGTCTTTCACTTATAACCTTTCATACTTAGTTGGTTTCATATTAAATGTCATCACCTGAATTTCCCTTGACCTAAACCAGACTCCAAGAGAAAGTCAGTCTGATCATTCATGAAAATAATTTGTATCAAAAAGGATTATGCACATTGGCAGTGCATTGAACAGTGTTAGTAGCATTTTTGTCACAGGTACAAGTTTAATCATAGTGAAATAAAAGAACAATATTGAAGGTTGTAAATTAGAGATTAAGAAAAGCAGTTGTGTGTTATACTAAGGAAACATAGGAAACATATAAAACTTTAATGTGTGGTACCTCTCTTTCCAACTTCTCTGTCTCTTCCTCCACCCCAAGTAGTACAGATTAAATTTTGTTGTTGTTGCTGAGTTTTGGGTGGGTTTTTTTGCTCTTCTCAACTAATTGGATGTTCTGAGTACTCATGTGCTGTAGTAAATTTTGTGAATGATCAGATGAAAAATCTCTATAGAAAAACATAACGTTGCCTCTGACAAGAAATATCTAGTCCTTCCTCCTTTTTCAGGGTAGGATACTGTTGTAGATTGTCTGCTTGCAAAAGGATTCAGTCCTTTCCTTCTTTGCTTTGTTGTTCTGTTTTTGAATACATTTGCTGTGCTATCTTGGAACTGATAGAAAATACTTTCCTCCTTAACTTCATTATAATATTTTCTGTATTGTGACCCAATTGCCTAGTTTAAAATCTTTTGACAAAAAACCCAGTCAGGTCAAAGCTAAATAAAAATATAATGACACTATCAAGTACTCAAATATTAGAAGCCAAATAACAGTATAATGTCAATATCAAGTTGATATTGAGCCAGATTCTGAACTTCATTTCTGATCAGGAAGACTTTATTTTTCTTAGTGATACTATAAGCTTCATTCAAATTTGCTAATGACTAAGTGAATACATAAGGGAACTACATTTGTGGCATTCTGTTAGCCTGATCCAAACACCTATTTGACTGTCATGAAATGGATATCATCATCATCAATATTATAAGCAAAAAATATCTAAAACCCCATACACGTAGAATAATCATCTTAGTTTGTCAAGGTTTAACATCCTGAGTCTTCATTGGGAAGGGGGAGATCAGTAGAAAATTGATGTATCCTCTCTCAGATTTTATTCCCCATTATTGATGCACATGTGATTATTTGCATGGGTCCTGTATTTATTCCATAAGAACATCAAAAGCTAGTTGAAAGTCCTTGGCCTTACCGTGTCTCAACTTGTCACTGATGCCTGAGAGAGTCAGGAGAGATGGTACTGTCACAATAAAAGGTAAAGGGACTTTTCCTGGTATTGCTGAAATACTAAATAGGATCTCCTGTTATTCCAAGTGTCAAGCATCAGAACACTTGTGTCCAAATATTTCAAGAAAATTGCTATAGATTTATAGACTATTCCATGCATAATAAAACTGGAAAATGGATGACAGTAGAAATAGGTAGGTAAAATAATTCTTTGGGGTTTGTTTTGTTTAGTGGATTGATTGGGTTTTTTTAAGGCGATAAAATAAATTAAATCAGGGAAGGTTTATTCAAGTTGAAATAGGACAAAACGCACAATGAGTAGAAAATGCACTTGTACATTGGGACACCTTAGTAAAAACAGCTTAGAAACAGACGTTGGCAGGCTAAGATTTCTAAGTCTTGCTATAGATAAGGAAAAAATTAAGGCAGGTCTGGGAAAAGCACTACATTTTTTTTCTCAAAATGTGCATGTTGCTAAGAGTTGTCTTGAATCCTCATTTGCTGATGGCAGAGTAGGAACTGATATCTAATCTATCTGACTTCATATTAAGACAAAGCAAGAGTACCTGCACCACAGTAAGTAATAAACACAGAAAACTATGAATGCAGTTTTCTTTCCTGTATGAAATGGATGTAGCAGACTTTTATGCGATTGTAATGAAGTTAGTTTTCCATTTGTTGCGCAGGGCTTCTGCAGCAAATTTCAGATCTTTCCTCCTAAGTATGTTTGGGTAATACTGGAGGTATTACCTATCAAAATACTGCATCAAAAATAAGTGGCAATTAGACATTTTCACTAAAGGAATAGAGAAGTCAGCAGGAGGTACACTTAAAAATTAATTTAAGAAAATTGTCAATACAGTCCCAAGTGCACCTGTATTCTATTGTATTTAGGCAAAATGTAATTGATTTTTGCAGAAAACTTTCACTAGTGTTTCATATTGGGCAGCACAGCTGTGTAAAAATGTGGGTTTTTTAAAGTTGTGAAATATATTTATATAAGAAAATATAAAAAGAAATTTTAGCTATGCTTTGTAGCAACCAAAAAAATCATGTCTTTAAGCTGCAAGTGGTAAGTTAGCATATAAGTCAGCAGATAGTAGATAGGACACATTGCAGATGGCATTTTTTCATAATAAATGTATCATTTTATTAAAGAGGAATTAAATGTGCAATTTTATCATTGTTAATTCCCTACTTTTAATGGCAAACCAATACCTTCTGTACCAATAATGTACTGTCTGTCAAAATTTTCACTTCTTTAGTGTTTGCTGAATGCTATGATATGAGTCACATGAAGAATGAATGAGAGAACTGGGGGAAAAAAAGAACACAAAATCAAGTACACCATGTGTTCACCAGATTTACAAAAATAAAAATGTGTAGGTTTGTACTGGGGTTTTTTTCACTGTAAGAGAATGCCATGGCTACAGTCCAAGAATTCCTACACCGTCTTATGAGGTAGAGTCACCAGTTGTAATGTCAGAATTGTAAAACGCAGTCATGACTGTTTATTATGGAAGGATTCTCAGAGGCACAAGGACAGGAACATGATCAGCTCTCAGTTTCTATGACTGAAATATACTCAGTCAAAGATGCTTAATGCATGCAAGAATCTAATGCAATAAAGCTTAGAGTTTCTTTTTCTAGGCACATTTCAGGTAGAAGAGCTGTGCCAAGGTGCCTCAACTAAAATTCAGACTATTGATATCCAGGAAAATAGCTGTGAAAATGCCATACTATAAGTAGGGTTAATTTTGCTTTTACACACTAAATAGGCTTAAAGTCAGGTTACTTCAGCTTGTATACACTTGAAATTGAGAACATACAGAATTAATGTCCCATGTGAAAAGATATTGATAAATCAGAGAAAATCTAGAAGGGTACAGTAATGATCAAATGCTTGAGAAATAGTAAAAATTATTTTTATTTATTTTATTTATGAGACAGTGAAGGAAACCACAGTAGTCTTTCAGCATATGAAAGGCTGTTAAAAAACTCCCTGCCTTTGGAGTTTTAAGGAGGAGGAAATAAGCTATGCAGCAAAGATTATTTATATTGAACTCTTAAATGACTTCCAAAATGTAATGTCAAGAATAGAGCAAGCTTTGTAGGATACTGTTTGCAGTCTCTACCCTTACAAGTTTTCAAGAACTGTTTGCATCAGAGTTTTGCCTGAAATGGTCTTGAGCTCCAATACCTGGTATTGCCAAAAATATTTTTCAAGGCAACCACTATTTTTTTGTGTAATCATTCTGTGTGCTTTCTTTTAGCTGTTAGGGTAAACTGATGGTTTTCTATAAAAATATAACTTTCCTGAAGCAAGTGTATAGCAAGTTGTTTAGTCAAAACCATATTCTAACTCTCTAATTTGAATTTATTTTCTTAATTCCTTTGCTTTGTGCTTGAGGTAAGACATGTACTACTACCTCATAAAATTCTTCTTTTAATACAGACAGAGGAACTATTCCACATGTAGAAAATGCCCATTGACATTTTGGGTTAGAATATAAAAAATTCTGTGTATTTGTTTTCAAAATTGAGTGAATGTAGAATCTTAGAATCATTACGTTTGGAAAAGACCTTCATGAAATCCAACTTTCTACCAAGTACCAAATGTCCATTCGTTTTTGAACATTTCCAAGGATGGTGACTCTCCCACTTCCCTGGGAAGCCTGTTCCAATGCTTAACCACTTTTTCAGTGAAGAAATTTTTCCTGATATACAACCTGAATCTCCCCTGCTGCAGATGGAGACCTTTTCCTCTTCTCCTGTTGCTGGTTGCCTGGAAAAGGAGATCGACGCCTTCCTCCCAACAACCTCCTTTCAGGTAGTTCTAGAGCACAATAAGGTACCCCCAGAACCTTCTTTTCTCCAGACTGAACAACCATTGTATCCTCAGCCACTCTTCATAGGACTTAGAGACCCTTCACCAGCTTCACCCTCTCTGGACACATGATGAGTTCATGTTTGGTTTACCACTGTAGTGTATTACTTCAGCGCATGGTGTTCTGTCAAGCAATTTGAGGCTTGAAAATGTCAGAGAGTGGATTTAGTATTGTTTATCAAAAAGTTATCCTACTTTTCCTTATTTAGCAGATTATGGTGAAAAACTCAAGGCCAGTTGTCCTCTATGGCAAGCAACAAATCAGGAAAATTTAAGTTCTTCTAGCTGTCTCTGAAAAATAATATTATTGTTTACATTTGCATAATTTGCAGAGCTTTTCATGTGTTCTAAGGAAGTTAATGGATACAGATGGATACTGAGGTTGCTAATCAATACTTTTGCTAGGGGATTTTTCTGGCTCATGTTACAGGAACTGTATGAAATACATTTATGAGATAAAGAATTTCATCTAGCTATAGAAAGATTACCTTGACTTGAAGTTGCATTCAAAAATCAAAATCCAGACTGAGACCTCTAGGTCCACAAAATACCTTCCAATGCACCTTTTCATGTATTAGTTCTGTTTCAAGTGAACCAAAGACACAATAATAATAGAAATTTTTTGATCTGATGTTTCTTTCTTTTGATCCTTTTGTTTAACTGATATTTTACATAATATTCATATCATCCTGAAAAGGTAGTTCTCTTTTATGGAAAATAGTAGATCTTCATTACAGCACTTGAATAGCAGGCTGAAATGTTCAATATGTTCTTCATCCTGTAATATCTTATTCAGTGAACGGATTATTCAGGCTGTACCAAGTGATCAGCCCTGAGTACAAGAGGATGAAACAAAAAGTAGTCAGCACATTCAGTTTTCCAGTCAGTCCATTCATTTAAACTTTTTCAAGACGTTTTTGGAAAATCTTGCTGAACTTAACTGTTTGACAGACTCATCCTTCAAAATGAATTACTTAAAACCATGCCTTCCCTGCTGTTAGAAAAAGCTCAAAAAAGACATCTCACATTGATATCAGCAATACAATTTTGAACTGTTCTTTTCTTGTAAAGATGAAGATGAAAATTGAGATAGAGAACACTTTTAAATGTGCCTAATATTCCTTTCAATATCTGTTTCTATTTGTTTTTATAACCATACCACACTCTTTCATAAGAATCAGAATGAAAAAATTCTGGGGATAGTCTCTTTAATTAATTATCTTTCAGTGTTAACTGTTAACCTATTAACCATAGCTCAGAAATTCCAGAAAGTAAGGGTGTAATGAGGGTGTATTTGAAGCCTTAGTAGAGGAGTAAAATTTGTTATTAATTGATTAGCCTATTCTTTATTTGTGTTGCCTCCAAATTCTTATTGGAATATTTCTTGGGGCTACTGTACTTAAGACCAAAATTTAAAACTTATTTGTGACTATGAATTTATATTTTAGTCTTTCATTTAGACCTAGACTGAAGTCAATGAGTGACACTAGAGCAAATCTTGTCCAAATAAAATCAAAAAACATGTCTGTACTCTGATGTTCTTTCTTTTATCTTTGCATTATAATCTCAAATACTATTGTCAATGTCTTTAAGCTTTAGAGACAAATCAGACTAATCATTACATGGCAAGGCATTGCTGGAAAAAGAAAATGGCTTCAGAGTAACAACTGTTTGGAGACAAAATATTAGCTGAAATGTCTGTGGCAGTAAATTAGCCTGATAGTGTTTGAGACAGGGTCCACCGCCACTAATTGGCACTACTGTTCTTATTGCATAATTATTATTAACATTTATTATTTTTCTGTTTTTGAAGGAAGATCATCTGAAAATACTATAGAAAATTCAGTCTGCAAGTCTCTTTTTAGTAAGAGAACCATGGCAAGAAATTATGTATTACTGATATTTTGTATTCTATAGTCAGCATGATTAATACACTGTTCTTCCAGCAAATCATGTGCTATATATATCTGCCTTACCCTAATTTTCTGTCTCTTTCCTGATCTTTTTTTGTTTTGTCCTTATAATCTTAGATGGCTTAAAGCAGCTGGTTCATTTGTTAAGAATCACCTGAAGGAGCTTTTCAGCATGAATGATGGAACTTTATACTGGAAAATTACTTCTCTACCCTTGAATGTCAGGAATCTTTGTATTCATATGTTCATATGGAAATACACTTCCTTCAGCTCTCTTGATGCATAGCAGCATGTTCTCTAGTGTCTATGACTTGTTGAAGTGTGAATATCCACGAATATTAGGAACTCTTTAGCTGAAACCCTTCAAGTCTGAAAATGTCTCATGCTTCTCATTTGTAATGAAAAAGGATGCATTTACATTTTTTTACAACTTTGCTTTCAGTGAATACTTGTACTTCCATAAAGAGAAAGGATTTGCATGGTCTGAGTGGAAGAAATACAGAGAAAGAAAATATGTGCATGTTTGAGAGGCAAGTTAAGAGAATGTGCCTACAATTAGTTATATATACATCTACTTCTATGGTACTTAAAAAGTTTTCTTAATGTATTTAGTCATTTGAGAGCTACTCTGATTTCATATGTAGTGGTTTTGGCACTGTACAACTTATGATCATGGGTTGAGTGATGGTGTCAGAGAGCAGAATGGTCCCCCTGTTTTCCAGGAGGAGGCAGTCAGAGACCTGCTGAGGCACTTGGATATTCATAAATCCATGGGACCAGATGGGATCCATCCCAGGGTGATGAGGGAGCTGGCCGATAAGCTTGTGAAGCCACTCTCCATCATTTACCAGCAGTCCTGGTTCACTGGTGAGGTTCCAGATGACTGGAAGCTGGCCAGTGTGACACCCATTCACAAAAAGAGTGGGAAGCAAGACCCTGGTAATTTTAGGCCAGTCAGCCTGACCTTTGTACCCAGTAAGATTATGGCACAGTTTATACTGAGTGTCATCACACAGCACTTACAGGATGGACAGGGTATCAGACCCATGGGTTTATAAAAGGTAGGTCATGTTTGACCAACCTGGTCTCCTTCTATGGCCAAATGACCTGCCTGGTGGATGCAGAAAAGGCTGTGGATGTTGATCATTTGGGCTTCAGCAAGGCCTTTGGCACTGTCTCCCACAGCACACTGCTGGAGAAGCTGCAGCCCACGGCTGGGACAGGAGCACTCTGTGCTGGGTTCAGAACTGGCTGCATGGCCGGGCCAGAGAGTGCTGGTGAGCAGTGCTGCATCCAGCTGGGGCCAGGCACCAGTGGTGTCCCTCAGGGCTCTGTGCTGGGACTGGGTCTGTTCAATGGCTTTATTGATGACAGGGATGAGGGGATTGAATCATTAGTAAATTTGCAGATGACACTAAGCTGTCAATCTGTTGGAGGGTAGGAGGGTTCTGCTGGGAGACGTGGAATGGTTGGATGGATGGACAGAGTCTAATAAAATTAAGTTTAACAAGTCCAAGTGCCAAGTCCTGCATTCTGGCCACAATCACATCCTGCAGGCTGGGGATGGTGTGGCTGGACATTGCCCAGGCAGAAAGGGACCTGGGGGTGCTGGTCAGCAGCCGACTGCACATGAGCCAGCAGTGTGCCCTGGTGGCCAAGAAGGCCAAGGGCATACTGGCCTGTGTTAGGAATAGTGTGGCCAGCAGGAGCAGGGAGGTCATTCTTCCCCTGAACTCAGCACTGGTGAGGCCACACCTTGAGTGCTGTGTCAGTTCTGGTCCCTCAGTTTGGGAAGGACGTTGAGACCCTTGAGCACATCCAGAGGAGGCAACAAGGCTGGTGAGGGGCTTGGAACACAAACCCTGTGAGGAATGGCTGAGGGAGCTGGGGTTGTTTAGCCTGGAGAAAAAGAGACTCAGAGGTGACCTTATCACTCTCTACACTCCCTGAAAGGTGGCTGTGGTCAGGGGGAGGTTGGTCTCTTTCTCCAAGCAGCAATTGACAGAACCAGAGGACACAGTCCTAAGCTGCACCAAGGGAAATATAGGTTGGATATAGGGAAAAAGTTTTTTACAGAAAGGGTGATAAAATTCTGGAATGGTCTGCCTGGAGAGGTGGTGGAGCCACCATCTCTGGTGTTTTAAACATCTCTATGTTTAAAAGCAGACTGGATGTGCCACTCAGTGCCATGGTTTAGTTGAGATGTTAGGGCATGGACTGGATTCTATGATATTTAAGGTCTATTCCAACCTAATGATTCTGTGTTTCTGTGATTCTGAGATAGTGAAAGTAGTGATAAAGTGTATGCTTTTCAGTACTCGTAGTTACATTTTTCTTTTAAAAATACCACTCTTAAATCACCAATGAATTATTTCACACTCGTGTCTGCTTTATTCATCTTGCCATCTTTAGTCACAGGCAAGAGAACAATAGATAATTACTAGTGAAAGCTGTTCTTATATACTGATAGTGGCACAGAAAAACTCTCACTGGGTGCAGGCGAATACAGTCTACTAGGGAAAAGATCAACCCTTGGAACTCGGAGCTACATGGATAAGAAAAAGATGAGGATAGAAAATGGAAACTGCATGGATAGAAAAATACTATGATGTGAGGGCTCATCAAAGGTATATTAGAAAATAACTGTGACAATAAAAATACCATAATTGTATCTCTGGGGAGGGCTAGTATTATCACCACCATACTTTGCCACAATATTTTTTTTCCAAATAATTTACAGAAACAAGGGAGAAATGGCTCTTACTACAGAGAAATTAAACACAGGCAAAAAAGCTAAAGCAAGAACACACTTGGCAAAACATTTCAAAATTGACTTCTTGACATTTAGTGTTAAATTTTGGATGACTCAAGAGGGTTGAGATTTGTCTTCTGAAAACAACATAGAATATGTAACCTCTCTCACTTCAAGAGCTGAAGACTGGGATCTTAACATTGAACAAAATATTTGGAAAGAGCTCTGTCTCAGAAATTAGTATCTTACCAATTAACTTATCTGGTCCTCTGCTACCAGTGAAGTCCAATAGAAAACATTGTTTGATCTCTCAGGAAGATAAAGGACTCTAAATTGTTAGGAGTATTGGGAATATAAGGTTTATGATCACTGAGCAAACAAGGGTAGGAGGCACATAAGGACACATCTCTGAAGACGACCTCTTGATCTGAGAGAAATCAATAGGCAAAAGGGACAGAAGATGTAGTTCAATTAACTTATTCATCATGTTCTCTTCCAGAAGGTCAAATCCACATCAACCTGAAATCAGATTTTCTTTCTAAAAGAATTGATACTTATTTTCATCAGTTTCTACTTTCAAATAATATATATACTACACTACAAATCAAGTTTCTTATTGTGCACTTACTGTCTACTTTCAGCAGCAATTCTCTGCATCATGTAGCTCTCACAGAAAGTGATATGGTATAATTCAGTTATAGAAAGTGATATGGTATAACTCAATTATACCATAACTGAAGTTTATATTAGATAAATTAGTACAATTAAAAAAAACAAAAACAAAAACAAAAACAAAAACAAAAACAAAAACAAAAACAAAAACAAAAACAAAAACAAAAACAAAATTTCCACCAAAAGGAGAGTGCACATTTATTTTTTCTTTATTTAACTGAAAAATACCCTTCTAAGTCTGAGTAAATTCTTGATATTAGCTTACAGAATAAAAATAAAAATAACATTTTCTGTCATTTTCAAGCTGGTCAAAATTTGTTAGCAAACTGCAAGCTGTTTAATTTTTCAGGAATTGTTTCTGTAAGCTGGTACTGTTTCTATAAGCATTTATATGTGAGATCTGCATGGTGAAGAAGAGAATAACATTTAGGCATGCAAAGGCACAGGTACACTTTTCTCTCTTAATTTAAAAAATCATTTTTATTAATTTGAAAAACCTTCAAAATTACCCCAGTTTTAGTCAGAGTAAACCTGCAGTTGCTAAGATTACAAATTACAGTAATTATGCATCAAAATTTTCCACAAAAAAATGTGTTATTCCATGGGAATTAAAAAAATAATAAACTACAACTTGATTGTTTAAAGTACAGGTAACAAATATAGACATTTTGCACTCTTTCTGTATTACTTATAAAGTGAAGCTAGATTTACTATAATTGTATTTAAATGTCTCAATTGAAAACTTGCTTTCCAGTTTGATTTACGATGATCAAGGGGACAAGTACTAGGAATCTTGCAAATATATACTGGATATTTCTGAACTATTTGCAATTCTTACTCTTTCAGTAAATGTCACAGGAAGTAATTATTTAATTACTTAAGAAGAGAATTTTTTCACTATCAATCACATTTTTTTAATGCAGTATCAGTAAACATTTTTATTTACTTTGTTGCAATTCCATATCACTAAATTAAATTATCATTTCCTGTAAAAAATTGTTTCCCTTTACTTTGCCACTAATGAATTCTTATCCCCTACTTCAGTGGCTAGAATTTTTTCCTCTCTATCTAGATTACTTGTTCCCAGACTGTGATTTGTGAGCCATTAATGATCTGTGACCTCTGAGCCTCAAAAGAAAGTGATCTGTGAACAAAAGCTATTTGTGTCTGGAGACTTGGAGAGCATACCAAGTCTTTTTTCAATAAGTGCAGAATGAAGAACCTGGAGAACACACGAGTTTCAAAGATGCATATATTAGTTTTCTGTTTTGGGGAAATAATCAGTTTTTGTCGGGGATTAGCATAACAATTCACAATTTTTACTGGAAATATTGTGCAATATTCTGCTTTTGTTGTTTGTTACCTTTAGTGTATTCTCATTGAATTGCCTGTGAGTCTGGCTTGGAGTGATTTATGAGGACAATTATTTTAAAAAACAATGTGTTATTACTGGACTCAGTTTAAACTTCTTTTCTGTAGTGTAGGCAGGGCTATAAATAGAATAAAGATTAACTCTGTTTCACCCATCAGCCACTGAAAGTAACATGTTTTAAATTACATGACTGCCACACTGCTTTGTACTACATTTTTTGGTGGGTTTAGGGATTCAGCATTTCTGTTTTCTTAACAGTTGTCATTGTAAATACCCTTTTTAACTGAAAAAAATTATTGACCCTTAGCAATGCTGACAAAAATATGATTCTCTTATGTGTCATCTTACACAGAATTATTGTATTTTTTTAGCATTCTAGACTGTGGTACCTTAAAATTAAGATTCCTCTGAATTAAATGTTCTATGTATTTCAAAATTTGATGGATAAACTCTCCACCAAGCCATGTTTTTTAAATGCCTGTGGTCCCAATTTCATTACATGCTTCTTCTCTGATGAGAACTGATCTCGGAATGTTTTTTCTCCCAGTCCACATAATAGTTGTGATGCTCTTTCATTTATCAGTGTACTGAAATGATTTCTAAAAAAATACTTGTTTGTACTGACCTATTTCCATACATAATGAATATTAACATCAAGCAGTAGTTTAAAAGTTTGGGGACTAATGTAAATATGGCAAATATTTTAAAAATGTTCCACCTATGTTGAAGTGATTAGTACTGTTATTAAATTATGGACTGTGAAAAGTGAAGATATAGGTCATACTTTAAGCTACTATAAATTGTTTTTTCTTCAGTGTATCTATTCTTGTAAGCATTTTCCAATTATCTGTCTTACTGAACTTGCCCATTATGGAGGAAGACATTATATAATCTACTACTACTACAGAAGAGAAGTTCTTGTGGATGATAAAATAAATTTCTTGTGTGGGAAGTTGGCCACTCTATCTCCACATACTTTTGAAGCCTGTGGTGATATACAGTCAGATAGGTAATAAATTTCAGCACTAAACGTATTAAATGATAACATGTTTTTCACTGCAGGTGAAGTGTGATCAATACTGGCCAAGCAGAGGCACAGAAACATATGGATTAATTCAAGTGACCCTTTTAGATACTGTTGAATTGGCAACATACTGTGTTCGTACATTTGCACTTCACAAGGTATATATACTTATATATACTTACTATATACTTTTAAATTGAAAGGCTGGCAATTTTTTCCCTCATGTCTCATTCCTTCCTTTCTATCACCAGCCTCCCTCTTGTCACCTTGTCCTCCTTCTTCCTTTTGCTTCCTGCCTTATCTATGTGGCTTTTCCCCTTACTTCCTTATTCTCTTTCTCCACTTCCCCTCCTTTCTAGCCTTCTCCTTGTTTCCTTCTAACAGTGCTGAATGTTGAGACTTCTGCAGAGTACATGTTCCTGATAACATGAAGTTTTGTAAGTTAATGCAGAGTCTCACCATTAAAAACCTGAATACTAAGTCTATGGCACTTGTGGTGCACAAGTATCCAGCACAGTTAAAAGATCTTACATTGTTTGAAGCTGTAATTTGGATTTTCCTCCATAGCCAGAGTTCTTTTTCTTGCTGGCCCCAAATATTTAAACAATTTTCACTGGTATATATGCTTTTGCAGTTGTTTCACTAAAAAGTGCTGATATCATCTCAAGTATCAGTTTTGTCATGAAACTTTTAAATTTCATAGAACGGCTCAAGTGAGAAAAGGGAAGTGAGGCAATTCCAGTTCACTGCCTGGCCTGACCATGGTGTCCCAGAACACCCAACACCATTCTTAGCTTTTTTGCGACGAGTCAAGACTTGCAACCCACCTGATGCTGGACCTATGGTTGTGCATTGCAGGTAAGCCCAGAAGTTTCTTCAAAGCATGGTATATCAAGGTTATTGCTTTCTGTTTTATTGCAGATGAAAGTATGATTTTCTTTCAAATAGACTTCTGAGTCTGTCAAAGAAGAAGGTGGTTATATTGCAAATCAAGAACTTGAGTATGGCACTGCCATACAGCTTGGGTAGGCTAGAATTATTTTATTTGGTCTATGCAAAATTAATTTAATTTTAGTACATCAAAAGATCTCCAGAGAGAATGTCTGCAGGGAGAATGCAAATCAGAATGGCATTCAGAATGTGATGTGAAAAAGGAAAAGGATAGTATTGGATTTAAGAGCCTAAGTGTTGAAAAAAAGTGTGGTTTAAGCAATGAGACAGTTTTTGAAATTATTATTACTTATATTGTGTGAGAAAGTAATAAACATGAGAATTAAGACAGATAAAGTCAGGTAAGACCTGAATCTGTATTCAAGGTTGAATCTTCAGTTTAGTGCTTTGAGGAGCTGAAAATGCAATGGATGTACCTGGAGAACAAGGTGGACCCAGTTCTAGAGAAATCAATGCACCATGCTTTTTTGCAAAGTAGCATACTTCTTCTGACATTATAAGGTATGAATTAATAAAACTGGAAGAAAAAAAGTCAGCTGCTTTTTGTGTGTTGGGACTAAGGAAAACAAAGAGGAAGAGATATGGCTTCTTTGGAATTTGCTGAACAGATCTTTGAGAAAGCTTTATAATCATGTTGATAAGGACATTATCAGAACATATGTACCAATTCTGATGGAAATAAACTCCAAGATATGTTTCCTCATTCCACGGCTATATTTTCATATGTTGTATAGCTTGCATGTAGCCCTTTTCAAAGCAAGTTCCTAAAATCACTTTTTCTTCTGAACTTAATTTTGGAATACCTTCAATTAGTAAAGCTGAGAGTTATTACAAATGAATCTCTGATGTTACAAATACTTAGCATATTTGAAAATTGTCTTGCTTTTTTTTCATCCAAAACCTGAGGAATAGTAATTACAGCATACCACCATGTCTAGTTCTGACTTCTTAACATATTGATAACCCAGACGTGGAATCTGATGATTTAAACACTTTTAAAATCATTGAAAGAGTGTCCTGTAAACAAGATGGAAAAATAAATTCAACAAGAAAACAAAATAAGCAGAACTTAAATGTTGAAAGACACAGACTGTTTACAAAATACCATAAGACACGGAAGAGAGATTATGTTTATTGAAACACCAGGATTAAAAAATGTCAAATAATTACGAATAACAACACAAATATATTCATAAAGTTTTCTGAGTGTTCCTTGAATGAAGACCCTGCATTCACAGGGTCTTAAAACATTTTATTAATTGTCTAGTATTTTAGATTTCCTCAGATACATTTTATTTATCTTGATCCATATACAGACTACTTCCAAAGCTGCTCAACAGTGAAGATGCTATTCTCTACATCAAAACCAAAATGAATAGAAGAAATTAGTCTTGCCACTCTGGAAAATCTCTTAATATAATAGCCTAAATTACCACAATGCAAAAATAGACAGATTAAATGAGTTTTTATGGCTAGTCATTGGAAAAGATGAAATAAAATGCATTGTTTGTTATCACTCAGTTGTACTGATTAAGTACAAGGAAATTATTTTCTCTTTGTCACTAGTTTTGCATGCAGATTTCATTGAAAGTGGTGGTCAATTTAGGTAGTATGATTTTATTCCAGATTCCTATTAATGTATTTATCAATAATTTATCTGCAATAAGCATAACCTGCTATATATAAGCTTCTTGCCTTATGTATAGTTACTTAAGACATTAAGATTTCATTCACTTCATACAACCTCACCTCTAAAAAACAGACTTTCATATATCCTATTATTTTAGTAAGGATTTTAAATTTGACTCCTAACAATTTGTCTATGAGCAGAATTAATGTAACCAGGTTTCTGAAAAATTTAAAAATTTATATCTCTTTAATAAAACAGGCTGGACATGTAGCATCAAGTATTCTGAACAGTCCAAAGTTTATTAATATACTAATTAACTCCTCAGTGTAATGTGTTTACTATCCCACTGATAGACTAACAAGAAGTTACTAAAGTGTTTATCACAATAGTAATGTAAATGTGAGTGTCACTTTTCAGGCATACTGTAGGAACATTATATTCAGAAATATATATTTAAATTCAACATTATTTTCTTGGGGCTGTCTTGTGCAGGGACAGGAGTCAGACTTCAATGATCTTTGTGGGTCCCTTCCAACTCAGGTTATTCTGTGATTCTATGGTTATTAAATTGGTTTAAAAAATCAAAAGAGGAACAACTATAGAGCATCACCACAGTATTTTTAGGATAAAGGATATGTCTTTCATACAGCAATATAAAAATTCTTCCCATTTGGGGAAATTTCAAGCTCATAAAAAATAATTTAAAACAGCTAAGTACAAACCCTGTACATTACTTGGTTTTTAATTAGAATCTGCTTTCTATTTTTTTCCTTCTCTTCTCTGTTGCTCACTTCATAAGTTTCTCCATTCCAAACTTTCCTTTGCCTATTATAAGCAATTTAACACTTTTATCAATTTTTTTCTCTCCACATCTGGACTGATCCTTATTCTGTGGACCCCTCTTAAGTATATTCCAGCTGTGTCCTTCAATTCCATTGTTTTCTCAAACTTATTTTATTGTTGATATCACACTGCTGAACCATTTAATGGAATATGTTCCTACCTTTCTTAGTATTTCTTCTGAAATAAGATTGTAATTCTAATAGTAATTGTTATTCTAGTTTTTGGCAAGCATCTCCTTTTACTTCCCTCTACTAGTTGCTGGTTTTCACTGAGATAGTTTTCTGTTCTTGACAAACTTCTTGTTTTTTGTTTGTTCCTTTCCTGGCCCATAGTCTGACTCGGCATCCTTTTTAATATTCCTCTTCTCCTTGTTCTGTATCTTGTCTGTCATTGTCTCCCATTTTGTGTTCAGGACTACCTAAATCCCTTTTCATTAAATTCCCTCTTTTCATCATCCTGATTTAAAAAGTACTTAAGACTTTTCTAACTAGAGCCTAACAATATAATACAAAACTATATCTTATATCCTTTGCCTATATTAGACAGTCTTTTCAACAATATCTCATTGAAGGAGTAATCTGAGTTTTTAAGCCATCTGAGACATCACTAATACCTTATTTTATATTTCTTCCAGTACCTACCAAACTATCAGAGCTCAAGAAATTCTAATAATCACATTACAGAAGTATAAACAGAATGGGAGTTGCCTTTCAAAATGTGTTTGATGAAAAGAAAGAGTAGTCTTGAAGAACCTGTAGAAGCCTTTTTCTGCAAGCTTTTAAAACATAGAAACTGAAAAACAAAGCTACCAACTGTACAGGGAGAATTTATTTCTCACCCTGTGTGGGTGAAGAACACCAGAATGCAAGGAACACCTGTCTGTGTTTTAATCCTTATAGAGTAACCCCTGTTTTATTCTGAATATATAGGTTTATATTGCAAGTGAAAGATTTAGCCCAAGCTTTTCCTTACTGCGTTTTTACCCATCTGCCTTTATAATGACTAGCAGTTGCCTTTCAGTCTATTTCATGTTGAGGAATTAAATGTTTTTTCTAGTTTGCTCCATGGTTTTGGGGTACAACTAAATGTCCAATGGAAAATCAAAGTAGATGGAGACCCAGTTCACAAGTGACCCCAGACAAGTTTGTATCAAAGCTTCATTTGTTGGTAAGCTATTTTAATATCCTGTTCTAGGAACTGGTTTTTGAATGTGTGAAGAATTTATTTAATAATTACAACGGGAAGAAGTCTGAGCTGAAAACACCTTACTTCTGAAGAGCCCACCCTGTAGATACTTGAATACCCCATATTCACATAAGAGTGACAAAAAAAGTATAGTTCTATTGAGTGAAATTAACTGAGAATGTACATACTACCATTCTATATTACTAAACTTGATGATTTCTGATAAATGTATGTCAAAGATATGCAAATGGAAATCTTTTTAATAATATTGGTGCGATAATAGAAAAGAAATACAGAATTACATGATCACAATTTCCAAAACATTGGTAATTATTAATTACTAATGTATATGCAATAGGCATCTTTGTCATTTAGAAATCTACTTTTGATAACAGTTTGAATGCCTGTACAGTATTGAATTTGAATCCAATACAGAAGTCAAAACATGTTGAGAATTCCATAAGGACATTCTACCAGTCAAAGCTTTTACTTGTTGTTGTGGTTTAACCTTAGCCAGCAGCCAAGCCCCACACAACTGCTTGCTAATTCCCATACAGTGGGATTTGGAAGTGAATCAGAACAGTAAAAGCTGGAAAACTCATAGGTTGAGATAAAAGCAGTTTAGTAGGGAAAGCAAAAGCTGCACACACAAGCAAAGCAAAACAAGGAATTCAGTCATTTACTCAGTGCTTCCAGTGATCAGGCAGGTGTTCAGCCATTTCCATGAGAGCAGGGCTGCATCACACATAATGATAACTTGGGAAGACAAATACCATCATTCCAAAAGTCTCCCCTTTCCTTCCTTTCCCCCCCCTCTTTCTATTTTAAGCATGATTCCATATGGTCTGGAATATCCCTTTTGGTCAGTTTGAGTCACCTGTGTCTCCTCCCAACCTTCCATGCACCCCTACCTTCCTTGAGCTGCACCACACACTGAAACTGAGGCAAGAAGTCTGTGAAGAAAATCCCAGCCAAAACCAGCACACTTGTGCAGAAAAGTTGGAAGGATTTTTAGTGGAAAAGGTATTTAAAATATATTCACATGTATGTTAATTTTAATGGGAAAAAAAATAGATCCTTTCTGAAAGAATTATGTAGCACCAAGGGAAACATCAAGGCCTAATCTAAATGCAAATTTTTTAATTTGAGTAATCAGATATTTTGTAAGGACTACTTCCATGAATTGTGTAGTTGTCTTAACATAAATGCATAATTCCACTATACTTTTTTCCCAAGAAAAAAGATAAAGTTTTCTGTCTGTATCTACCAGGGAAGATAGTTCAGTAGAGCCTTGGTCAAGGCTGGGGTAAATGTTCCATGATTCTTATTCTCTGTGTGTAATTTTGAAGAGAAAAACAGATAAATTAAAAATGAATGCAAAAAAAAAAAATCATCCACAAATGAAATTTTGCACTCCCATCCTATTTGTAGATACTTTACTTAAATAAAACAAGTCTTCAATTCTTGATTGGCTTATTTAGAGTAACTTGTCTGAAAATTTTTCTGTGGTGGTTGAAATAGTTGATGCACATAGAGTTTTTTTTAATTTACAGTTATATTTTAAGATTACCCTTTCAGTCCCTTTCCACAGCAGTTGAATAATACCACAATCCCACTTGTTTTTCTGCATGACTTGCCTTAATTTGCAGAGCTGATAAAGAAAAAATTGTTTCTTTAATGAAAAAATGCAGGATTAAATCCTAGGATTCTGCATTGGTGAGACACTAACTTGTGGTCTAATGATAGTAGGGAAAATGCATTTTTGTTTGAAGTTGGATTAGTGCAGGCAAACAGGTGCTAATCAGATCACAATAAACCAGTACTGGAGGGTGTTTGGAATTTTATGCCACTATGTTTTCAAAACATCACAGAAACTTTAGTTGTTGGTTCAGTAACACTACCTAAAAGCTTAACATGTTAGTGCAATCCCATATGTTTGAGTCCTTCTTTTAATACCAGCACCAAGGGGCATATCTCTAAGACCCTTTTTCAAGCTTTGGCAAGTACTGTTAATGCTGCTATTGCTAACAGAAAAACTTGGATATTTGGAGGAATGTGACTATTTTCAGTAAATCTGTGTCTGGCTACTCTAACATAACCAGTTAGCAGAGTGAAAAACAAGATAATTTTCAAAAAATAACAAAACACCATATGATATTCTATTTCCTAAAGTAGAATTCTTGTTTAGTGTTTGTGAATAAAAAATAGAATATTTAAGAAAAAAAATATACTTATCAAAGGCAATGATTTTCCAGTGGATTGCTTTACTTCACTTCTGTGTAGTTTGAACTGTTTCTTTTGCCATAGGCCTTACAAGTGCTCATTTTTTAATCCTTGCAGTGAGTAGGTTGCAGATAACTGCCTATCCTTTTTCACGGTGGGTTAAAAAACCTCCCCAGTACCTATTCAGAAACAACACAAGTAAGATTGAAAAATACTAGAATCTTCCTCATCTCTTCTCTTTCCTTCTTCTGAGAACAATCCAGGACCCTTCCTAACTTCCTTGAACAGATGAAAGCTCTAGAGAAGAAAAGTCAGTGAAAGCATTTTAATTTAAAGGGATTTAGGTAGTCCTGAACACAAAATGGGAGACAATGACAGACAAGATACAGAACAAGGAGAAGAGGAATATTAAAAAGGATGCCGAGTCAGACTATGGGCCAGGAAAGGAACAAACAAAAAACAAGAAGTTTGTCAAGAACAGAAAACTATCTCAGTGAAAACCAGCAACTAGTAGAGGGAAGTAAAAGGAGATGCTTGCCAAAAACTAGAATAACAATTACTATTAGAATTACAATCTTATTTCAGAAGAAATACTAAGAAAGGTAGGAACATATTCCATTAAATGGTTCAGCAGTGTGATATCAACAATAAAATAAGTTTGAGAAAACAATGGAATTGAAGGACACAGCTGGAATATACTTAAGAGGGGTCCACAGAATAAGGATCAGTCCAGATGTGGAGAGAAAAAAATTGATAAAAGTGTTAAATTGCTTATAATAGGCAAAGGAAAGTTTGGAATGGAGAAACTTATGAAGTGAGCAACAGAGAAGAGAAGGAAAAAAATAGAAAGCAGATTCTACAGACAAATATTTTAATATCATAAATATTCTAAATTTTCTCTGCCTTAACCACATGTCTTTGTCCAGAAGTTATTGAGTTGCTCCTGTGTATTAAACTGTGCTGGTTATCATCCATGCACAAAAACACTATAACACTGTTTAATCTTCAGCTGTTAGCTGTGGATCACTTCACATCTCATAAGTATTGTTTTTCCTCATATTCGTTGTTCAGTAATAGAAAACAGAGAGGAATAAGATTGTTATAAAAATCACATATTGAAAAGATGTCTAGCTGGTGATCCTACTTAGGATATTTAGTTCCTCTTAATATAAAAATATAGGAATGAGTTAATGTACATGCTTTTCCTTATATTTCATCTGTATTATATAGTTTCACCAACTCAGACCATGCAATCAGAGAAAGTAGTTTCAGTTCTACACATATCTTTATCCTTAGAAGTTATTTAATTTCAATATATAGAGGATGAGGCTTGCAGTGTGTATGCCTTGGCTTGAACTCTGTTTAAGTAAGTGGAACTGGATTCACTTGATTTAGAAAATTTTGGATCGTTTCTATGTCTTTGATAAATTTTTGGAATTGCAGAATCTTCTGGAAAATGAGAAAGAGTATAGAAAAAAGTTGATAAAGGCTAAATGGAAGAAATTGGTATAGCAAGACACTCCTTGGTAATTTTGTAATGAATAGTATTACACAGCTGGACAGAATGTGTTACAAGTAGAGGAGAGTTTGGATTTGTCTTCATATTTTCATCATAAAAACTTTCAAGGTCATGAAAATGCAGATTACAGAAACCTTACAGTTGAAGACCCTGGCTATTTTATGCTGAATATGCAAGAGCTCTTATGTAATTACTGGACTATGTTCATACGAGTATACAGACAAGAGGTAGCATCTCCATCTGTATGCTGATAGAGAGAGTGATGGATGGGTAAAGCTTGATTTTCTTTTCTGTTTCCAGTTTGAGCGTCACTAGTTAGAATCATCTGGGTAGCAAAGATACTATTCCCCAACTCACCCTTTAACTTAAGAGTGTTTTTATTAGCTTAGCTATTTTTGTTTTCCTCAATTTAGGCACTTGCTTATGAAAACCTGGGAGTATGAACATGATAAGAACTAGCATACCATAGTTAATGTGGTGGTGTGGAGGGTCCTATAAAATTTGCCCTGATAGAATTTTTTCTTAGAGTAGGAAGATACTATGTTATATTATCTGTAAATCCCCCATGAGGTGTCAAAGACAAGCAAACTGATGCTGATCCACTTTCAGGTTTTGTCTTCAGTTAGAAACCAGTTCTTCACAGCAAACAAGCCCTTTCTAATATCTGAACTGCAGTTGCTGTATGTATAGTATATGCTTCTATAGTTTAGAAGCATTAAAACTCAGAAATTATCACTGAAAACATTATTAAAATTCAAAAACATATAAATAACAAGTAATAGGAATATTTTGTTATGCAGGTTCAAATAATAAAAACCACCTACTTTTGGTCTCTTTGATTAAATCTGTTATATGTGTATAAAGCCATATTTGGTTGGCACTTAGCCTGTGATTCAGGGGATTATACTCCCCACTGGTGTGACTCAGGGCTGGATTATCTTTTGAAATCCTAAAAAGCTGCTGTGACTGCATAGGACAAGATTTGTTTCTGGTAGCAGTCAGAAATCTGTAAAGGAACGTAGGGAATGCTATTACTAGATAGAATCAGTGTTCTGTCTGGGCCAGTATCCTGTCTCTGACAATAGCAAATGTCAGAAATTTCAGGGGGAAGTACAAAACTCCAATGTCAACAACATTTCAGTAAAGTTTCCTCTCCAGCAGCAAGCAGTTAGTGACTAGTTTAGCCTTGCTTTGTGGGGATTCCAATTATTTTACCCTTTATTCCTTTAGATACCTGGAGAAACTCCTGTATACATTTTTGCTTATATTCATGATTGTACACACATTTCAAAGAACAGAACCAGGCAGTATTAACTATCTTGTTCCTTTTTAAAGTTTCAATAATATACATTAGAAGATATTTATTTACTTTTAATTTGAATGTGTCTCTTTATTTCACTAAATGTTTTTGGATAAAAGGGTTAAAAATGTGTTATTTAATGTTGTTTCATGTTTGACATGTCTACAACTTTTTCTTGAGTTCATCCATCAAAATATTCTAACCGATCCCAGTATTTCTTATATGGAGGGAGGTGGAAGGGAGTTCTCACATCGTTGACATTTTTGCTGGCTGTCTCCGTTCCCTCCTTTTGTGACATACTCTTTTTGGGTAGTCTGAGTAAAAGTAACTATTCTCTGGGGATTTTTTTTTTTTTAATAAGAGTTAAGGCAGTAAAAATAGTTCCACGATTGTGCCACATTTTCTTCTAAGCTTCCCAGTGGACATAATGAGGCCTGACTTCGATTTGGCCAACAAATGGTTTCAATTGAGCAGTTCTGCTGAAGACTGATGACTTTTTGCTGGGCGAAATAACCTGCCCCTCATTAAAATGTAATAATTGTCTGTAATATTTTTTTAACAAATGCAATGCCTTTTCCATGTGTTATCTCAAATTACAAATATGTTGGTGCTGATAATTATTTCCATATATATATTATCATGTCCTACAAGGCCTGTAATTTCCTTTGACCTAAGCTGTAGTTTGATACATTATTTGATCAGCACTCTTAGTGAGTCATTTTATCCATATGTATTTAGTTAATTGGTTATTTTTCTCCCCACCCATGTTTATATATAATATATTCTACAAAGGGAAAGGAAATCTGACTGCTTGCAGCTGAGTCTAGTAAAAGAGCAATTAGGTTCTATCAGAGCCAGCAGCTGTCCGTAATGAATTCTGAATTAAAATTATGAGTGAAGAAAATAATCCAGCCATCTGCAGGAAATGTGAAAATATTTTTATAACCCAATAGCTGAATTCTGGAAAGGGGTATCTCTGAGATTTCCCAGCTGTACCTACATTAAATTCCAGAATATCCATAGACACAGAGTATGCTGGAACACATTGCATTGACTTGGCTAACCCGTGTGTTTGGCTAACTTCGAGCAGGCTGTATTTTTATCTAAAGTAATCAGCATGAAAGTCTCTTTAAATCCTCTCCCCACATTTCTAGAAGTAAAATGCAGCTTTAAAAATAGTCCTGTTATCTTTACATTGAGGCTTTCCAATCAGTATTCTGTCCTGAATATTAATCTTTCTTCATTTTTTATACTTTTAGACTTAATTTAGGTCTCATCACTTATTATCAGATTTTGTCAGTGACTGCTATTCCAAGTAAATTCTGCATTATGATGTCTATTTTTTTGTCACCTGAATTTTGAAAAAGTCATAATACTATCCAAGCTTGTTTTACAGCTACCTTGAAACTTCTGTGCTAAAACTCCCATGATTTCCATTTTAACTTGCCCACAATTTTTGCACGTACATTCAAAATCCTGGAAAAAAAGGAAGAGATTACTGTCTAACCTCTAAATGAAAAGTTGTGATTAAGAAATGTGAAATTCTTAGTGGTATTAACCTTTCACAACCTGATTTTCTGCATTACAGAGAATTCATGTCGGTATAAAGATTTCAGAGGTTAAGAAATTTTCTAATTAGTACCAGTAACCAAGCTCTTCAGTGGTCAGTTATTGTCAGATATTACAAAGGGTATTTATTTTTTTTCATTACTTGATCTAAAAAAACACAGGACTAGCCTTCATATGAGCTCATCAAGAAGCTTCAGGTGTCTTTAACTCTGTTTTATACTGTGTAACATCTCACTGCATTAATACTCTATTGCTATCAATTCATTTTAAACCAAATCTAGAGGTGGCAACATCAAGTTTGTCTCATCCTCTGAATGTATCCTCTAGGTATATCCATTTTCAATTGAAAAGGGAGAGATGTTTTGAGATGGAGAACCAGAAAAATATGTCTACTACTAAAGTCGTATCAGCTTCAAGGTTCAGGACTAAATTACTGGTTATTTCCAGGTTTTCAGAGTAGGGGAAGGGGGAGCAGTGGAATGAGAAATTGTACACAGATTTGTTTAGGGCTTTGAACTGCATTTGGTACTGCAAAAACAACAACAACAACAACAAAAAGCCAGTGTGGACTAAAGAGTCCTGGTGATAATGTCTTCCTTTTGCTTTGTGTTTACCAGATTAAGTCCTGTGTCTGGATGACAACCTCAGACTTCATCACTGTTCCACCAGTGTAACACCCAACCAGAAAAAATCCTGAGGACAGCTGCTATTAAGAAGCAGTTTTTAGCCACAATAGGAATACAAAACCTAGAATCAGGGAGGGGTCCAGAGGACTCTGAAATTTGGAATAATTTTAGTGGCTAGCAAGTACTTTCAAGGTCTTCCAGTTATCCAGATAGCATCAATTGACTTTCTGTTACTTGCAGCGGTAGCCTAATAGCTCTTCTCTATGAAAATGTAATAAAAGCACAGAAAGAAATATTCAAAAGTATGAAGCTACTTCTCAAAACATACCACCCTGAGAATGCAAAGCAGATTAACTGCAAAGAAAGGAACAAATAATTGTTAGTAGCAAGCAGCCTATTTTCTCTCCATTGCTGTAATCTTCACTTTTATTTATTGACTATAGGATCACAGTGCACTTCCTCTGCTAAATTACCCAGCAATAGCATTTTTTGTATTTACTACAGCTATTCAGGCCTAGATCTATCTTTAATTGAAGATAACAAGTCACAGTAAGATGTGTTTTTAAAATTAACCTTAAAACACTTTCTCCTTCTAAACTCTGTATTTCAGTTAATTTTAGATCATTCTTTCTTTAGTGGAATTCATAATGTCAAGAAGGCATTGTACAGGACAAAAAATGTAAAGTATACACTCAACCTCAACAATTATCACAGAGATTTTTTTAGGATAGTTACTCTTAGATGATAAATACAGAAATCAGTACATTCATATATATGATTGTATTTACAGAAGCAGGAAGATAAGAAGGAGAATATATGAGAACTGAATTAATTTTGGAATAAAAAATCACACTAAACCATTGTATACAGATAAAAAAGTACAGAGGAATAAAGTTGATTCTAATGTTTTTTCTTTATGGTCTGAGTAACTGAAGAAATCAGATAACATAGTGATTAAGCAAGGTGTATATGTTAAAATCCTCTATGAAAAGCAGGATTATGGCACTTATTGTTATAAAGAATCAACAACCAATTGTGAAGGAAAACCATAATGAGAAAAGTAACTGGTATGAAATAAGGTCAATGAACTTTTCAGTTATGTACAATTTCTGCTATTCCATCTCATAAGCAGAACAATAAGAGATTTTTTTTCATCAACAATTCATTATTTCAGGAAAGAAGTAGGTAGGATAGTTATCATAATTTGTCCATTTCAAGAAAGGAGAAGCAAGTATCACAATTAATGGTATGCCATTTCAATGGTATAGTTACTAAAGGTGTCAAGTACCTGGAGGCTGAAGTGTTGATTCAAAAGAAGAGTTCTAAGATGATCTGTTTTATAGCTGGGAAATTGAATGCTTATGCCTTTTATAACTATGTAGGATCACAACACCAAATTTAGACAGTGCATTTCAGTTTCTCTCCCAGGACATGTCTAGAATGTTATTTTTCAGAGTCCCTGTCCAAACTCCAGCAAAATCTAATAAAAGGATTTCTGTAGGGGAAGTTGTGTCTGTAACATGTTGGTTAATTATCCTTAATTGAGCCTTTTCTCTCTGAATTTCTTTTGTCATACATGATATTCTGTTACAATGTGTTTCACAATTTAATTATGAACTACTTTAAAAATTACTTCCTGTTTGTTTGAAAATCTCATAATTTCATTTTATTATCCTAATTTATCTTTGGCAAGTAAAGAATGAATAATTTTTGTTTCATTTATTTCATTCATTTGTTCCATTAATTTATGACTGGTGAGAGGATTTGAAGTGCTCTAATGGAATGTCATTGTTAGAAGGGTCTCCTAAATTTTTTGTTTTGTTGAACATTCCTAATGCTACATTTTTAGCCTACATGGAAAATTCATATTTTAAAAATATTTTAGTAAACAATTATTTCCTGTACATGGAATTTGTAGAGAAATTTTTAGTTTTGATTCTCTGTGTTTTAATATTTGAGAGTTTGTTTGTGTTCAAGTTACAATTTCATAAAACAGCTTCATAAGCTATATAAACCTTGATCTCTCCAGAGCTGTACTTGGGATTAGATGAAGAACAAATTTACTTCCTGAACATTATTATTCTTTTGCAGGTGTATATTACAAAAAAAAAAAAAAAGAGGACTTAAATCTGAGGCAGTTATATTTGAAGAATTTATGGTAATACTAGAATTCTGATAATGTACAGATTGAAATTAAAAACATTATTAAAACTCCATAAAGGAAGAAAGATGTAAGGCTGTCTATTGGGTTGTGACTATCCCATGCTTTTGTCTACTACCTATGAAAATTCTGGAGTGTTCTAGACTGAACTTTATCTGCTTATAGTGAAATATTTTCCTGTTTTCCGATTTTTTTTATTCCATGTTCTTTTTCAGACATTTTATGTGACTTCAGTGATAAATCTGATTGCCTCCAAGCATAGCCTAGGAATGAAGAAAATTCAGTCAGTGAGGTCTTTTGTAAAGCGCTGCGTATAAGAAAGTGCTGAAACCATTCTTGTTGTCTAATATTCAACCATAACCACAGTGAGAAGGAAAAAAAGTCACTGTAAACTTGCAGATAAATTCTCAAAGGTCTCTTATAAGCTGCTATGTAATTCTTGAGGCAATCCAGTATCTCTTCAAAAATGAAATTTCAATTTACATGTTTGCACAAGGTCTTTATGTTGTTTTGATCAGATGTTTCTTTTCAAAAGGATGTTAAAAGGATGGGGTTTTTTTTCTGCTTCCTGGCCAGGGGAGTGATTTTCTGCTCTGTTCTAATTTGCTAACTACAAAATGGGAAAATAATCTAAATATTGCTCTTGTCAGAGCAATACCACAGAATTTCTATGGGATTGGAATCTAATCAATCATTAGAAGTTCCTTAATAAAATCCAGATCTTTTTATATATTTCCCATATCACAAGCAATTTCATGTACTTTCAGTTTTTAAATGCAAGCTTCATTCAATCTGAAACAGTAATATTCGATAAAATTTTCCCCTGATATGAGTCAAAGATGTCCTACAGGATTTTTGGTCCATATTTTACTGTCTTTACTTCCAATTAAATGATCTGTGAATACTGGTAATTACACTGCCTTCCCTTGCCAAATCACTGAAGTATCAGTAAAGGGTCATCATTTAAACAGCTACAAATTAATCACAAAAGCCAACCTTTAACACATCCATACAGTGATTTGAATTCAGAATGTCCCCCTTATGCCTCTTCATTTTCCTTTTTTGAATTGTAGCTATTGTAGCTGTATTGCATCACAGGACGTTAAGCATGTTTCAGCTCATGGGACTGAATCAGTCATGATTTTAGAAATTGAAAACAATGTTATAATACTGTAAATGACAATATTTGAAGCAGTAACAGTTTCCTAATAGACATTTGTCATGGTTTGACACTGGCACCATGCCAGCGCCCCCATGAAAATGTAACCTATCAATTAAATGCTGTGAAATGCAATCTAGAACAGAGCGAAGCAGGCCAAACTTAATAACAAGGGGAAAACTTTATTACACTACTACTACTACAATAAAAGGAAAAAGAAAACCACACAAAATTCGAAATTAAAACCTTTCAAAACATTCCTCCTCCCACCACCCAACTCCAACAAATCACAGCGAGACACATTTGGACGCTTAATCCAGTCTTCACCCTTCCACATAATCAATCCTGAGTCCATCAGGGGAGAGAGGAGTCTCCCTTGCACCATAGACCCCCAGGAAACACAGCTGCCACCTCTTGTGTTTCCATGTCACACGTGGCACTGCCCAGACACACCAGCCAGTGTGACACTCTCCTCTCCATGTCACAGTGCTCTCACCACCGTGCATGGACAGAGACTGCTTATAGGGCTCCTTTAAGGATGCTTTGCCAAGGACCAACAGGAACAACAGTCCAGTGTCTCATTTTGGGACTACAGTCCCCCCCATTTTCCCCTGGGGACAGGTGTCCAAGAACAGAGATCATCTTCTCTTCTTCTCTGAAGATGGAGGGCATCCTCACACCCTCCTCTGCTTTCCTCTGTTCATTCCTGAGCTGGTAGTTTCTGAAGGAGTCTCTTGGCTCACCATTGCATCCCCCTAAAATGCAGTCTCTCTTGGAGGAAGGATTGGTTCAGTCTATGGCTAACAAGAAGAGTCCAGCCAAAAGCCACTCCATCATCTGCCCCCAGCCTTCTTTCCCTAACATCTGAGGTCCCCGGCTGTCTCTCTTTCCTTCAAATTGAGGAGGAGCAATATTTCACATAGCCTTCATTTCCCAGGAAAGGGTTAAAATTCCCGGACTCCCTGGACAGCTGAAATCTCTGGCCAGGATGCTGTGCTCTCTCCCACGCTGGGCATCTTCCCTCCCTTCACCTTCTCCTCTGCTGGCAAACTCCCGGGTGTCTGCAGGCTCTCTGTCTCTTTCCCTCTAGTTTGGGGGGACAAAGACATCTCAGACGTTCTCCACCCTTCCGTCTGCAGGAGCTGGCCCAGCTCGGTTCCAGACCCTTCACCCCCTGGCCTGCCTCCCCAGGCCACACGGCTCCCCTCCCCACCCAGCTCATGGCTGGGCAGGGGAGGTCTGCACCCTCCAATGACCGAACCAAAGAGAGCGAGTTCTCCTGGGAATTCTGCTTTAAACCCCTCTGTGCTCTCAGAGGCGTGTCCACCTTCAATTGGTCACCCAAAGTGTCAGTATCCAAACCTGACCCCTGACTGGACTGACCCCTTCATTCCAAGAAAATTCTTTTCCTGTGTCAAACCACGACAGCATGTATATTTAATTGATATCTAGGTTTTCAGATAGAAAATGAAATAGTTCTTTCACTAACTGAAATGAAAATTCTAAGTTTAACAGCAACATCAGAAGATGCAAACGAAAAGGGCAAGAAAGTCAATAACAAAAGTAGAAATTATTTGTGAAATTATTCTATTAGTTGAAATATCATGGCTAGCAGATGAAAGACAGGGATATTTTTTTTATATTTCAGTGGCTTATTAGTGAGGATTCAAACTGTATGGTTTCCCATATTAAGAAGGCTGTGTAAAAGAAGAAGAGAAGGAGAAATGGGATAAAAAATTAGGATAGGATAGTTTTGTTTATATAATAACCTATTGTCATTTGGAGTTAGAAGGTATTGGGAGCAGGAAGGGTACATTTCAAAGAAAAGTTAAAATCTTAATACCACTGGTTCCATTTCAACATGGAAAGTTAAAAGAGTAGTTTGGTAGACACACATCTCATTTATTTTGGGAAGAACTAGAACATAGTGAACATCTTAAAAGAATAATGTATCTCTCTAGATAGAATGGTCCAGAGAGATTTGTGTCAGGATCCAAAATTCCTCCATAAATGTAGTGTTTCAGCCCCTTCATCCTTATCATGAAATGAGTGCATAATAATGATCTGCTTTCATGATCTTCACAACTTCTGTATAATCCTGTAGACCAGCAAATATCTTCTGTGCTAGAGTATGCTAATAGCTATTACTCTTTGAGTTTGCCCATGGAAAAAATAAATATATAAATCATAATAAAAGACATGAAAAGAAGAACTGAAAATTGCTCATTCCAGGTGAAGGTGCAAGCTTTTAAATGACTTGGGATTTTCCAGTTCTGGTCTGTGGGTACCAGTGACCTTTTTGATGTTCAATCTGAAAAATAGCATATCCAGTTATAAACATGATGTTGGACCAGCAATTTAATATGTTATAGGAAAAAGAACCATATTCTAGATTACTGATAAAATCTGTCCTGCCAAACTTACATATTTCTCACTTGGCCCACTCTTATTAAACTGATAAAAACTGAATGTCAAGAGTAATTATTGAAGGAATGGTTTAAAATATTATTTAAACCAATCTGACATACAAATGTGTGCTACTTCTGTTGCCCTTATTCTTAAGATTTTCTAAAGCCTTCTGAGTTCACATTCTTGTGAGGACTTTCTCACACAACTTTCTATAAACAACCTATTGTTTTGCATTCCTTCACTGAGGTGGAGAAATTTGATGTACTAGTAGTTTGTCCAATGTTGTTGGACAGGTGGCATGTTCACCCTCCAATCCACTGTCACCTTTGGAAAAGTATAAATGCTGGAGTCAGAAAATGAACTTCTTCTTTTTCACCTTTGCAATAGCAGCACTTGCGTCATGTTTTCACATGTCCTATAGTGACACTATTTCTGTTTATTTCCATGACAAGAACAAAAAAAAAAACCCAAAGAAAATCACAGTAGTAAAACAGCTTTTTGGGGTTTTCTCCATGATTTTTAGCAATATTAGTGTCAGGTTTTCCTGAAATGCAGTGCTTTTATTATACAAGGTAAATGAACTATTTAGTTAGGATAACCATAATTTTGTTTCTTTTTTTTTCCTTCTCTACAATTCCCACCAATGAATATCAGTGAGAGGTAATTTTTCTTTAACTCAGAATATGGGTTAATTATTGTCAGAGTGGCATCTGAGAAAGTTGAGATTGATGCATTTGGTCTATTAGCAGAAATCCTCAGCTGTTTGAAGGGGATCTGCTGCTTGAAGGAGTAATCCAGGCAAGAACATGTGATTAACAATATGTAAATCTGCTGTCTTAGAAAGAAATCTTGCTTTATGTTAGATAAAATAGCGTTCTCTTCTATACTTCCTTCTGATTTTGTTATAAGGAAATTCAGTTTGCTGGTAATTGGCAAAGAATCTTAAGAAATAAGAAAGAAGAAATAAATGCAAAAAATAAATGTTTGACCTTGCCTATTGAGTTCAGGATGGATTTAAGATATTTAATCTCTGGAAAATATAGAAACTGTGAGAAGTTTTGGCTTTTATACAGTTGTCCTCTAGAAGCTCAGTTATAATTATTTTTGTTTCTTTCTATTTATACTCAAAAGATTGCAGTTTATGGGGTTCTTAAATACTCTTAATTTAGCTAATCTCAATGTCTTGAGGATTTATAAACTGTTGCTTAATATACTATGTATTTTATTTTCAGTCACTAACTGAAAAACATTAGGTATTTAGAAAGCCTGGGACTGTCAGTCATTGTTGCAGATATGATGTGATCTTGGACAGAAAAATGATGTACAAATCCCATCACATTTTACATTTTAGCTTAGTTTAGTTACATGTTTAACTTATTTTAGCTACATGGAACAAAACTTCATAAAGTTCAATCATGCAAAAAGATGGTCTGGTTTGGTTCACTACAGTTGCTATACAAACAGTTTGATTTTCCCCAGCCTACAGCTAGCACAGCTATCTAGTCATGGGTCTACATTGCAAAGACTAGCAGCATGTCCTAGCCAAGTGAAACAGCAGAGGACAGAACAAACTGTGTTAATAGAAGCCCCATCAATGGGGTTGGGATATGGGTGGAACATTTACCAGCAAAGTGTCATAGAGATATGTAAGACTCATTTTCTGTTTGATTATTGTTTGCCAATAAATTTACCTCTGTAAAGAGAATAGCAGCAACAGTATGTTTAATTACTTAGAAATCATGCTACAAATAAAGCTTGAATTCTTAGAGGATTCATCCTCTCCAGTAATTTCCATTTTTAAGAATAAACCTCTTGAGAATATGTTGCAAGGTTTTTTAATTCTGTTATGTCAAACCTGAAACTGCAACATGCAAAGATATCATACAAAAGCGTTCTGTGTTCTCAATTGCTTTTAATGGATATTTAAGGTGTTTACTTATTTCAGGGCACCAACCTTTTTTGTAGAAACTGATGCTCGTATTCCGAAACATGTGCTGTTTAAATCAGCATTACAAAACTTTAAATCTTGGATGATGTAAAAATAAGCATAGTGAATGAAACAGTCCATGTTATCTCTCCTGTGTTCATTTCTTTCAGTGCTGGAGTCGGCAGGACTGGCTGTTTCATTGTGATAGATGCCATGTTAGAGAGAATAAAGCATGAAAAGACTGTAGATATTTATGGCCATGTAACTCTAATGAGAGCACAGAGGAATTACATGGTTCAAACTGAGGACCAATACATCTTTATCCATGATGCACTACTGGAAGCAGTGACATGTGGAAATACCGAAGTGCCAGCCAGAAACCTGTATGCATATATCCAGAAGCTGACACAGATAGAAACAGGCGAGAATGTCACAGGAATGGAACTGGAGTTTAAGGTACTGGGATTTTATGCTGTGGGTAACCAAAACAAAATGATGTAACACTGAAGCTGCTCTGTTCTCCACCACTTGTTTCCAGTAATCAAACAATAAAAGACACCATTAGACTAAAATTTTAAATCAAGATAATTCTTTCTAAATAGTACAGTTCCATTCTCAGTGGGTGTCTGGACAAGAGCCATTCAGTTAAGGGTGATTTAACCATGATGTTCCTTTATTGTTATTGTATCTTGAAATACATGTTTGTATAGTGGTTTAATACTGGAATTTGTCCAAATGCACTAATAAAGCAGACATTGTACTTGTAAAAGGTATTAAAGAAGCTTTACAGATATTTGAGTAATGCAATAGAATATGGAAAAGTGAGCATCTGAAGTTGAAATTATTCATTAATGGCTACTGAGCAGAGATTATAAAACCTGATAGCATCTCTTATCTTTTTTATACCTGGCCTTAATTCTTTTAATTTGTTTTCAACAGCGTCTTGCTAGCTCTAAGGCTCACACTTCAAGATTCATCAGTGCCAATCTTCCATGTAATAAATTCAAAAATCGCCTTGTCAACATTATGCCATATGAATCCACAAGGGTATGCTTGCAGCCTATCCGAGGAGTAGAAGGCTCTGATTATATTAATGCCAGTTTCATTGATGGATACAGGTACAAACAGTGATGGGGTCTTTTCCTTACTTATCTTAACATAAAAGTTTTCTAAATTGTTTATGTAATTATATTGAAAATAACAAAACTTAGTATTGAAATCTAGTAATTTTTTTGTCTGTTCAGAGCTTGTTTGATTGGGTGTTTTTTACAATTTTAGTAAAGGGTTTATATTTTTCCCCGTGTAATAGAAAACAAATTTGTAAATCACATAGTATCTTAAATATTATATTTTTACCTGTGTTTAAGTCACTGAGAGCTCTTAGTATGCTTTACATGCTGAAAGTTAATGAGATTTAAGCATGATCATGATTTGGACCCCTGTTTCTTCACAGTTTTTCTGCTTAAAATATAGAAATAAGAAATTATTAGAATATAGAAATAAAATATAGAAATATAGAAATAAGGTACAGGAGATACACGCTGTGTGTCAAGGTGATAACCTATGGCTTTGGAACACTGCCTAGGACTTGACCTAGCCACCAAAAGACTTTGGTATATAAACAGATGTGCAGCCCACTGGCATCTTCATGACAACATGGAGCAATACGCCCTCAGCTGACTTAAAGCAGCTGGTTGAAAAAGACATGAAAGGGAAATGGCATCACTTGCCTATCTTTCCATAGTGTAGGTGTGCCTAAGTATCTATATCCACAGAGTGAATTTTCTGAGCCTCAGCTCATAATTAAAAATAAACTTCATCTCCACTATCACCCTCAAAGGTATTGCTGTTGCTTGAAAGATGCGAAAGTAACACAAACTGTTCATCATCTTATAAAGCTGTTGATCCAATCTTTTAACATTTTGGTGGTATCTTTCCCTAGTAGAATATTAGGACCTAGAAATTCACACTCAATTCCCAAATTTTCTTCCTGCCTTACTTTTGCTGGAGGCATCAGACTGTTGAAATGAAGTTAATAAAGAAACTGCTCAATGCTATAATTCCTAAACTTAATAGATTGTTAGACAGTTATTTCTATAAAATGAACCAGCACAACTAAGTGTTTCTTAAGTGCTTTTTACAGCACACAAAATTGAGCAATTAGGGTTGCATTAAAATTTAAATAATAATGATAAAGTCATACATCATAATAGTAACAGAGTAATTTTCCTCTCAAAGTTCTAAAAATAAAAAGCCATAGTTTGATTAAACAATCATAATAAGGTTTTAATGTGCTCATTATTAACAGTATATACATTTTCTCTCTATATAATGTTTTTATATAAGCAAAGAACATGAGTATAAATCCACTTTTTTGCTTAAAATAATACTGTTAATCTACTTTTTTTTTTACATAGACAACAAAAAGCTTACATAGCTACACAGGGTCCTTTAGCAGAAACAACTGAAGACTTCTGGAGAATGCTCTGGGAACATAACTCTACAATTGTGGTCATGCTCACTAAACTACGAGAAATGGGCAGAGTAAGTACTGCTCTAATATTCCTTTACTAAAATGCTGGTTACAACAGCTCTTTTCATTAAAATATTTCATTCTTAGGAATATCTAAAGATGAGGATTTTGGTTCCTTCTCCTTTTGAAATAGGAGTGGCCTTCCTGGTGTAAGTTTTTCCAATCTGTTGATGTGTTGCAATGGACAAACTAAACATGATATGTTTTTGTGGGACACACTGAGATTCAGCAAGAGAGACCATTGCTGTCTACTGAAAAAGAAAACTTCACTTTTGCAGCATCTCCTTGTAAAAATGTTAAAAGAAAGTGTGGTATTTTTTAGGTCTAAATGTCTTCTTTGTGTTCTGTGCTGTACATTAAATTTTCATCCCCCAGTTTACAGTTCTAAACTCATTTCATTGGTACTCTGTCTCCTGGAAGGAACAAAGCAGTCTACTTTCCGGACAGGATTACATCAAGAGAAAGATGACATATGATGAGTGAAATCTGAGTTAGGCCATGTGTCTGATGGAAAAGAGATTATTCAGGACATGGCTAGTGGATGCTGAGATAGAGTTGTGACTGAGGCTGGGGGACTTGCTCCAACAAGCAAAAAGGAAGAAAACTGAATGTGGTATCAAGATTTAAATTGAGATAAAAATTCACCATTGAAAATTAGATTAAGGCTAGCTCTTGTTACTGATAGACAAAACTGAGCAGAAGTATAAGCAAGTTCAGATATAAGGCAACATTTTACTCTTCACCAACACAAGCAGCCCACATTCCTGTCACTATTGGCACTTTCCACGAATATTATATTTAGCTGAATAAAAAAGGCTTTATACCAGTTTATGGTAGTGCTCTCAAGTAATAGAAAATGTAATTTACTTTGTTATTTCATAGGAAAAATGCCATCAGTACTGGCCTGCAGAGCGCTCAGCCAGATATCAGTATTTTGTGGTAGATCCAATGGCAGAGTACAACATGCCACAGTATATTCTGAGGGAATTCAAGGTTACAGATGCAAGGGTAAGTCAATATAGCATTACATTTGTTCCCACAAGTTTAAAAGAAAATGTCTATGTCTTTCTTTTTTCTATGTTTGGGGGTTTTAGAATTTTTATTATTATTAAGAAAACTCTAGAGATATATTTTCTACAAGCAATAATAAGAAATCAGATGAAGTTATTTTTAAATAAATAGGATCTTTCCATAGGAATGATTGACTTTATTCAGCTCTAGCATCTGGGCAGCACAGTTTTATAGTTCCAAACTATTTGTGCCAAAATACATTAGATTATTTGAGGACTCTTTACTCATTTTTCTCATTTTCCCCTTGACCATTATTGGGTACAATTTTTGCAACATAGAGTGTTGTTTTGTTGTTTTGCACCACCCTTTAGGCTGAGTGAGTATGAAGGTTAATTTTCTGAGATTTTAAAACTGCAGAGCAAATGACATTCATAAGAAAAGCTGGACAAGCTTTGCACATTATAATTTGATTTTTCATGTAGCATATTTTTAGCTCTCTAGTATATCTGCAGAGTAGATACATGCAGCTGTGACCTTAGCATCCTCATTTTCATACTTCATTCCTTATCTGAATTCCTGAGTCCAAAACTGAATACTCATATAAGATTAAACATACATAAACTTTTAATATATATTTGGCATTTCTCAGACTTGATTTTTAACACTGTAGTCTGTGTGGCAGGAAAACATACTGTCAGCCTCCTTTTCTGTAGACACTGTGGAATAATACTAGTTCAAGCAAAATAGCAGGATGTAATGTCCAGGAATAATATGAGTGGCTACTCAGAGCTGCCTGTCAGCATCTGAAATATTAGATTTCCTCATGGTTAGCTAGACCACTGCTTTTAATGTGAACTTCAAGTAAAACTGGATAGTATTGTATCAAGTCATCATATGAACCTTTTGTTTGGCAAATGAGATTCAGGTGTAGATTTTTGTAAAGGCTCTGTAGACACATTTGAAATGTAGTAAGAATCAAGTAGACTCATTATCTTCTCTAGCTTATTTGTGCTTAAGAAAAGTGGAGAACAGGCTCCTAGCATCAGTCTTTAGACCCACATGCAAGCAAAGATAGTTAAATCCAATTTCACTGCAAATATCCTGATAGTTTTAATTGATTTTCTATTAAAAATCTGTCTCAGGTTGGAAGAGATATCATGTGTCATAGTTCACAAAGCTCTGATCACAAAATTACAGTTATAACAAAAAGCCATAGCTATAACCAAAGTATCCTCAAATATTGTATATTTTAAGAAAAGTCCTTTCAAGCCTTTGTACTGAAGTAGAATATT
The DNA here is from genome assembly GCF_050655825.1 of Lonchura striata. Taxonomy (NCBI): domain Eukaryota; kingdom Metazoa; phylum Chordata; class Aves; order Passeriformes; family Estrildidae; genus Lonchura; species Lonchura striata. Next base: position 69,261,221 of record NC_140740.1, read on the forward strand.
TAAGAAAGTCTGCTTACCTACAGCTGTCAAACCAGTAAAGGGGAAAATAATTAAATAATTAATTTACCAGAACTAATTTTATTTGATGTGATATTAATAAACATCTTTTGGAAAGCATTAAGCACATTGGAAGTCCTGATATAACACTGTACTATCACATGATGTTGCTTCTCAAATATTAAAAATCTGTTTATCTTGATGGTCCAAATTTTGTTAAACTCCTTAGCGAGCTGACAGCACCATCCTAAATTTTCTAGTTATGCTGGAAAACCATAACTCCTTTCAAATTTACTGGAAGAAGTGGGAAATACTTACAGAAAGATACATTATAGTTTTTTTCTAGTTAGGCTTTTGTGGCTGCCACACCCAGTAATTGAAATAGTTTGACTAAATTGTTGCACTCAAAGAAGACTAAATGCTGAAGTGATTGCAAATGTCCTCTCTCCCTTTCGCCTCCAAATCCATCTGTACTGTTACAATACCATCCATACTCTGGCAGAGTGAGGATAACGAGTCATTCCACAGGGACAAAAAATGAGGCACTGTACCTGTGTAGGCACCAGTAACAAGTGTCTGGTGTGGAACTCTCTTTTATTTCTGAAACTGAACTGTGAGTTGTTGTTAGGTGAAATTGACCTCTGTTACTGTTTCAAGTTATTGCTTCTAACTGTTTTGTACTCTCTCTGGAAACTCAAGAGGTTCGTATATTGGGCCAGTCTTATTTAAGGCTAAACTATTAATGATGGCTGTAAGAGAGTATTATCAATTCTAAAGTGTAATCAAAAGACAATTGAATATCCCCTGTGAGGAGGAAGAATAAATCCAAACGGTTGGCCACTAAATAGGATAAAACATTAAAAGCCCACTGTGCCACACAGGGATCTGAAAGCACTCATTTTGATAACTAATGGTGCAAACTGTCACAGTATTTGAAAGTAAAGATTTTAATAAAATTTGGCATTTGTATCTGGACTGCTGTTGGCAAGAATCTCATTAAAAGAAATCAACACTTTATAATGTCAGTAGCAGAGGGAGCTGTAAGAAATTGCAGATCAGTTCCCAAGATGCTTTAATGCTAGTCTAACATAGACTAAGTAACTTTAATTCTCTGCTCATTAAATAACAGAGGTTATTGTCATTTCACAGACTTGCATTGGAATACTGAGTTACTGAAATAATGAAACATACTAATAAAGTTGATACATACACACCAAAAAATAAATATTTACCATTAGATCTATTTATGACAGAGAAATGTGTTAAATTTCCAGTCCAGACAGACTGGACTTAAATAGATTAGTGTCTTCCTTACTTATTCTACATGGAAAAAGTTACTGTTATTTAGTGTAAGTCCTATCAGGGTCAGAAATTGCTGAAGGCTTTCCATCTCCTTAACAGCATGTTGCAAGTCAGATTTCAGGTTTTCTTTCATTACTTTAAAAGAATGGAAAGTTATTTTGAAGGGAATGAACCTGTACTTATGTCTTCTTGATAAATTTATATCATCTGCCTAAGTCTATCTGGATGATGCAATATCATTATGTTTTTTCGGAGGAAAAATGGGATTACAGAAACCATTATCAGAGATGTTTGTATTAACAAAATACCATTTTGGAAGTAAACATTTAGTTCTTTGTGTTGATGACCACAAGAAATCCAATTGGGTGAAAACTTTACATATTTGTTGGAGAAAAGGTTTTTACAGATACAGGCCACTAAATTGTCACAGTGGTCTAGTGGAAGTACACAGGATGGGTGTCCTCTCATGGAGTAGTTGCTGGCACACACACACACATTTTTTTCTGTTTTCCTCACTCATCTGAGACACAGGAGGCAAAATCCCACAGAACCTGAGGAAATTATTAGGGTTTCCTTTGGTTATATTTAAAATCACTTCTATATAATTTCAAAGGTCTGTAACAGCTGAATGCTTGTGGTCTAAAGAAAAAGAGACAAAGATTGTTCTTGCCTCTGGCATAACTTGCTGCTTTTTGATGGGAATCTCCAGTAATAATGTCAATTTTTCATGAGTTTTACTTAGAAGAAAGTTCAATTTTTCATGAGTTTCACTTAATAGAAGACCATTTTGAAGACATGACAAGGTAGGTGCTTAGAAAACATGATGTCTAGAGGCACTAGTTAACATCAGTAACTCATATTGCCATGATTTTGAACATTACAGTTGTGCAGATTGACAGTGTAAAAATCATCAATGTTTGAAAATGCAGAACAAATTTGCTTTATTCATTTGTATTACATTTTTCTGTGTCATGACTTTTTACATGTTAAATAGGCAGATAGCACAAGTTGGCACTTAGTAATTCCAATATCTTCATTATAAAAATAACTATGATGCTGTATTCTACACTTTAAAAAAATACTGTTTGTGTTCCTAACCACAGGAATTGAGACATTTCAATAGGCTTGTTTAGAGAAAGGAAGCCCTTCCTCTCAATTTTAACTAACTCCAAGATGTTAGTGAATTAAATGAACCATTACTGAAGGGAAATTTGTTAAACGACTGGCTTGTTTATCCATCTTCTTCCAGGAAGAATGTTCACCTTATAGAAAACAGCTTACTATTGAAGATAACATCTGCAAGGAGGGCAATGACTAAACAAGTCTTATCAGTAAAGATATTTCTCCTGTGAAGTAGTTGAGCATATCTCAGAAATAGAAAGTCAGATTAGATGACCTTATTCTACCTGATCTGTATGTAAAGGAATTTGTAGTCCACAGGATTCAAATCATAACATACCAAGAAAGTGGTATACCTTGGTGGGGTATATTCAATTATATATGAATGTTATATATATTCAGCTGCATATGTCTGTTATACCTTTGGCCTCAGTCACACTTTTTACACTAGCAGAATGCCAGACAACTCTCCTATGTAGTGTGAATGAGAATCCATGCCATATTGTCAATGGAACTCCTAATAATAGTTCTGGGCTGATACAAAAATTTTGATAGTAGTACTGCAGTTGAAAGAGTTTCCATAAATGCAATCTGAGCCATTCCCCAGCTCCTCTCAACATCCTTACTTTGTGATTGTCTTTATGATTATTTGCTGACCAATTTCAAGCCACAGCAATGATGCTTCATTTGTGTCTTTTATTAAAGGATGGTCAGTCCCGAACAGTGAGGCAGTTCCAGTTCACTGACTGGCCAGAACAAGGAGTGCCAAAGTCTGGAGAAGGATTTATTGATTTCATAGGCCAAGTACATAAAACAAAAGAGCAATTTGGTCAGGATGGACCAATTTCTGTTCATTGCAGGTAAGTAAACAAAGCTTAAAAACAAATTATATGCAGATTTGGTTTTTTTCTAAAGTTGATTGCTGATTGTGGTGAATGTGTGTTATTTAAACACACATTTCATAGGTGAACTGTTATATAATGTAATCAGAGGATCTAAAATGGAACAGCATGAACTGCTTTACGAAATGGGGACTGTTCTGTGACATTCCATTTATACAGAAATAATTCTTCAGAAATATGTGGAAACATGATTTTTTCACTTATAAATGCCTCTAATAGAGCATAAAAGCAGTCAGTACTGCAAACAGAAGGCACAAGAAGAGCCTTATCACAGACTGCTACATCTGATATTTTTTTAACTAGAAATTAAAAGTGAGGCTTTTACTTTGGTGGGAATTATTAGCTGCAAACAAGCTAGTTACACCTCGGTGGCTCATTAGTAGCAATCAAGATGAGGCAAAAAAAAAAAAAGGTAGTTATCTCAAAAAAGGGAATGGGATAGGAAGTGGTGTTTAGAAATTTTGTCTGTCAAAGAAATCATTGATGTTTGAGTTGATGAGTTCTAGCTTCAGAACTTAATGTTCATTTTTGATGTGATGACTACCCTCAATTCCTTTTCAATTGATATGCAGATGAAAATGGCTTGCATGGTGGTTTGAAATAATCCAGCATGGGCTTTTTAATATTCTTGTATTTTTTATTTATTTCTTCTGCAATATCCTAGAGTTTATAGCAGATGGCCAAAAATAATATCTTTATCTCTTATCTCTTATTTAATAAATTGTTTTCTATAAATGCCATTAGGATTTTAGATACTCATTTTTGTAATATGAAATTATTTTTGTAGATTAAATGTTATTATTTATATAACAGAGACGCAAAATACTGACACAAGTTGCAAGTCCTTACAAAAAGCCAAGTAGTGCCCCAATACTATCATGAAGAAAAATGAATGAGTTTACTAGAGCCTAGTAAACAGAGGGAGAGAAATTTTCATCTTTCCAATGTCGGGTAAACAGAAGTTGAGTTCTTTATGATCCTGTAATCTGAAAGACAGACAAAATAAATGCATTGGAATACTTGAATCCTACTTTTCTTGTGTGCCTAAAATTTTTTATAGGCTGCTAAGGAGAATAGCATTGCAGAGCACTGATTGGGATTCATTACACAAGGGAGATGAAGAACAACCCAGATAAGAATAAGCCTTATTCTTCAACATTAATGAGTTTTGAGAGGACAGGAGTTATAAGCAATATTTATGCCTTTATACTGATAAGAAAGCAAAGTGGTATTTTTCTTCTAGGTTCTTTGTACCATGTAGATTTGTCCACTTGTGACTACAGTGAATACTGCTTACAGGACATTATATATCCCTCTCAAATGGATGTGATCTTTCATAGTAAAATTATGGACTTTTATCATTGACTTTGCTAGAAACAAAGTCAAATGCAGTGTAACTAATCATGGCTTGGTTTTTAAATGTCTTTATCATTATTGTAATGACTATTTAGGGGCTGGTAATGCTAATCATCATTGCCAGTGTTAGTCAACTTAAATGAATAGGAAGTGTCCCTAGCAAATTAGTACATTTGTTTATTTCTTTCTGGAAAAAACACAAGATCCTGGATACCTATGCTTTCCTAGTCTCTGAGGGATTGTTGAAATAATGCCTCCAGTTTGTACCATGATGAGTTTTACAGTGAATTAAAACTCCTCTAGTGTCCCTTCCTTTGGGTCTTCTTTACACTCTATACAATTTTCACTTGTTTTATCTGTTACACAGTAAACATTCACAACCCACAATTCTAATTTTTTTTTTCAAAAGCAATTTTACAAATAGGTCAGTGTATTGAATTTAAAAATTTCTAGCCTCATGAGGTAGATACTTAAAACTATTTAAGAAGCAATGGGCTATTCATCTTGAAGCAAACTTTTCACTTAAATCAATATTAGATATTTATAGTCTTTTTATTCCAGGTTTTACCTCAAGACTGAGGAAGACCTTTTCCAGAATGTGGTCAAGATATATTTGTAATAATAAACTCTTCTCTCTTTGAAAAAAATCAAGACATCCACATAGTTCATTAAAGCATCTCAACTTCAGTTTCTAATCTAAATTACAAACCACAGGGAGTCATAATGCATCATGAAGGATTTCTTTACTCTAGAAATCCTAAGCATTTTTGGACAAGAATTGTTCCAATGTTAAAGTATGTTTGCCACTTTAAGAGGAACAGGATCAATTTCCTACAGGCTTTTCTCAAGACATTACACTTGAATTAGGATTTGCAAGCATTGAGATGTTTCCATATTAGTCTCTCTTCCTCATTAAGTCTCTCCTGGAGACACTGATTTTTAAGTACCCAAGACAACAAATAAATTTCTTCCTTTTGCTTGAGATTTCTGAGTAATTTCTTAAAAGTAACAAAGATTTCTCTAATGTATGATGTCAGAAACCCACTCACACATTTAGATTTTTTTTTTTTTAATATTCAAATGGCAGAGCAGGAGAATGTGAAATGGTAGTCTGCTTCCATTCTTCTGGTCATTTTCTGCGCTACTTAGATCACACTAAGGTCAGTGTGTCACTTAGTTTAGATCACAATATGGTCATCAGCTCTGTTCAAGCTCATTCCAACAAGCAGTTTCCAGGATTTTTCAGGATGTTTCTTAAGTACTAGCTGTCTAATTTACCTCATCAGGTACCTTACACTACAACTGCTTCAGATGTCCAGGACTGTTGTTACACCATATAGGTAAATCACCACTGACAACATGATATTCTGTCAAGTGCTGTGTCAGTTGTCCTTTGGCTTCAGCAATCTGAAGGCCCACAGTCCATGCAAAATTGATAAATTAATTGCATATGTCTAATAGCCCTAGAAGAGCTCTGACCTAGACCAAACACTAAAATACCCTCATACAAATTGAACATTCAATTTCCACATTAGTTTTATGAATTTGCTGGTTTCTGTCATAGTTCATATGAACATTCAAGAGTCATTCAGGATTTCCCTGTTGTTCATACTGTTCCATTCATCTGTCTGGTGAATAGGTCTCACAAATATTCAGCTTTCCAAGGTTATTTGGCTAGAGAAAACCTTGTGATATTATTACATCAACAGTGAGATGACGAGGTGCTTGGTTTCCATCCACAGAAGTTCGGACTTAGAAAGTTTTCTGTGTAGTTACCTGTCTCTTCTGCAAAAGATAATCCTCATGAATAAGTGATTGTTTAATTTTAAAAGCTGATAGCTATTGGTTTTACTGATGGTGTAGAATTTCCATCACTTCTTGAGGGTTAAAGCTAATAGCAGAAACCCAGGATAGAACAGAGAGCAAACAAACCACATATATACTCAAAGATTTTTGAGACGAATATAGACAAACATGGTAAAAGTAAAGATCCAAACTGCCAGACTTGAATAAGACCTGAATTGAGATTTTTCTCTGTCCATTATTTGAATTGGAGGATGTATGAACAAGTTCAATATTAAATGAAGATCCATACTTCTAACTTGAAGTAGAAGGTAAAATAACACAGTGAAGATGCACAAAACAGGGCATATACATGACAAACTAAAGTAAAGCAAGCAGTAAAATGCATTTTGGCTTCATTTTCTTGTGTCAGTATCATTGTTGGTTATTGGCAACAAATGTTAATATTTGCCTTCACCATGCACTCATTATTGTATATCTGGATGAACAAACTACATCACTTTGCAGGCAAGGCTTGAGAGTCTGGATACACTCAGTACATGTAAGGTTAGCTTGAGTGCTGTTATTCTTTAGAATGCAATGTGGTAATTTGCTGTGGAATTTTGCTTAGTGAGCCTTTCTCCATATAGAAATTTATACACATATGGTGTGTTGTAACCACAAAGAATTTGTCAGCCAATTCTTTCAGCATTAACTGTCAATTAACATTTGGGTTTTCCTTTTATATTATCTTCATTTTCTTCAACAGTGCGGGTGTTGGAAGGACTGGAGTATTCATAACCCTGAGCATTGTGTTAGAAAGAATGAGATATGAAGGTGTTGTAGACATCTTCCAGACTGTCAAAATGTTAAGGACACAGCGGCCAGCCATGGTACAGACAGAGGTGAGCAAAACAGTATCCTTATGCAATGGTGATGGAAAAGAAGTGGTATTTAGACAAGCAAAAATATGCACAGTTAGAGACTGTGTAAAACATGTTTACAGTTATATCTGAAGCTATATATTGGCCCTGTGACTACAGGGTAAAATCTGCCATGAAGGTATTGCAAGGACAGTTTCCTGTTATTGCAGTAGTTACTGCAAGGTGAGGAAGAAAAAGAAATCATTTCCATAGTGGATCCTAAATTATGGTAGTTAAGAAAATCCATTTGTGAATCATCACACATTTTTATTTCATCCTTGTTCCCTGTCAGAAACATGTGGTATTAAAGAAGCAGGCAAATTGTGTCTGCAGGTGGATCCACTGACTTTTTTTTTTCCCCTGGGAGCAATGTCTTGATTTTGTCTGCAGACTGACACTGTATTATTTTCATGTTTTTTTATATCACTAAGCAAATGGCTCTTTGGCCTGAATATCATAGTGGTAAATTCAGGATAACTATAGTGTAAATAATTTCTATGCTATTAAGTGTAGCATAGAAAAATAAAGAAAGTTATAAGGTGTATAGACCAGTTACCTGGGCCTGTGTGCTTGGAAATCTGTCATGTCATAAAGAATGCTTAAACATTATCAGTTAATGTGCTTGATTTTTGCCTTAATTTCTGAGCAGAAGACCTGGACTAAGCAAGAGTCAATAAGTTAGGAGAACCAACAAAAAGGGCAAGAGTGAGGAAACATTTTAGATCACACATTTATTTAGTATAATTTGATTGACACTGGCCTTTAAATCAAGTCCATGAAATTTAAGATGGTTCCCGAGAGTTTGCTATTTTCCACAAAAAAATTAAACTTGTTCAGTAGAAGCTAGGTAGTTTTACTTCTAAGAAGACTTCATAAAAGCTTATAAGAAAAATACAGATATTTATTTTTAATCTTGTCAGTCAGCCAAGTAAATCACTGTGACCATACTGGAGAGTTAATTCCATTTCTTTTCCATTACCATCATTCTTCTGGATAAGCAAAATGAAAAATGACTGCTTTCTGTCATTTTCGCTCAAAGAAATAACTAAAGTATACAGAAAACTATGCTTCTTTGAGCCCACCTGACAAATGCAGAGTTCAATTCTGCAATATATGCTCCCTCCCCCTGCTTTGATTTATTTCTGTATGCTACCCTTCATCCCCACTGCTGAAAGCAAAGGTGTTCTGTACACATTTCTTCCAGGATTCTGTGGCAAACAAATCTCTCATTCAGTGTTATAAACTGCCAGGAAACCTAATCCTTATTAAACAAAGAACTTCCATGTGGACCACACATACACTTAAAATTCAGACATATTTGTAATGTATTCTGCCACTTTTCTAATTATTCCAACTAACAGAAATGAACTATGAGTAATCATACCACCTCAGTGAAGCAAATATCTGATTAGCTTCCTGGCCTCCGAAAGAATTTTAATTGTGATCTTAACTGCAACCTATGCAGTTACCACATAGCACTATCAGAAAAATAAAAAGGCATCCCTGGTATTTTTGAGCAATTTATTTTATGGGGTTTTTTTATTTTATTTTTTACTTTTTACCATTTAAACCAAGAATGGCAGATGGAAATAAATACGTAGATGTGCCATTTTAGTGTAAGTGTTCAACATAGCGTAAATGTGCAAAAGGAAGGCTTTATAGAGGTGAGAATAACACAAAATTACAAATGTTGGATTCATCTGAGGTATAAGAAAATTTCTCACCACACTAAACTTCTGTCTGCTTCTATGTATAGGTTGAAATGTAGTCTGTTTTATGTGAATAAGGTCCTTTAGCACCATTTATCTCCTTAGGTCCTTTTCTTGCCACAGGCCTAGGTATATTCACATCTTCATCAAAGCCTTTATTACTGAAAGGTTGGGATTCCCTTTGCCTTCTTTACATGATTTTTAATCCGATGGTTTTCCATACAGAATTCCATATTCAAGCTGTGATGGACTTTTTTTACTTAGTGTGTTGTATTGGCTGTAGAATTAATTGTTTATTTTGCTACTTATTTTCAAATATGTGGGGAGAAAGCATCCTAGCATGTTCCTATCAGAAGAAAGCTTTATGTTGATATTGTTTTAATCCAGAATAACAGACTCTCAGTAGGTGGGTATATAGTCTCTGCACAAAATGAATCTGCATTCTGTGGAAAATGTTGTTGCATTAAATGAGTGTCTGTCTTCATCTGTTGTAACTCAGAGTGATTTTCTGTTGGTGTCAGCAAGTGAATATTGCTGAACTGCAGATGCCTCTGCAGTATATTTGTCTGTAGCTACAAAATATTCACTAGTATTTGAAAGAAAGTAGAAACCAACCAACAAGCTGACTTTTTGATGCATTTGTTTTCTATTTTTCTTTCTCTAGGATCAATACCAGTTCTGCTATCGAGCCGCACTGGAGTATCTGGGCAGCTTTGATCACTATGCAACATAAAAACCCATTGTGGATTTTTATTGCAGGCCCTTTAAGATCCAGAGAGCCGCTTCTGAGCCATACAATGTGCTTTAGAAGTACTTCTTAACTCTTAGCTAAGGAGCAATTATTGGGGATATATAAAATAAAAAATAATAAAAAAAAAAAAAACAAATGAACAAAGTATTGGGGATATATAAAACAAAAAAACAACAAAAAAAAACCCCACCCAACAAGAAGTATTCCATGTGGACCAAGAATTCACAGTTTAATAACCTAACCATAATAAAAGAATCCTGACCACTGAGGCGTCTGAAGGATCTCATTTACAGATACCTCAAGGGTTCGACATTGGTTGAAGTTAAAGGGAAGAGGAAATTTAATCAGAAAGAGTGATCATCTTATTCAGGATTACATTATTTTGCAAAGAGGAGTTTTGAGAACTGCAGTTCAGTGCAAGATGTTTGTGGCAAGGTTGGGTTCTGGCTTCTCAAACAAAGCAGACTCTTTACTTCAACATCACCGTTTCCCATAATACTGCTCATCATAACACTTAAGGGAAAATGTGGGAATGTTTAAAAAGAAAGTCCTTGACTTAGTTTTTTAGTATTGTAAAGATACTGCTGACCTGTGCTTCATTTTTAACTGTGTAAACTTTTTCCTTTTTTTAACAAGAGTTTATCATTCAATGAAGTGAATTAAAGAAAAGGTTGCATAACTGTTAATATTTTGGTTTAAAACTGTAGATTTTTTTTTAAGCTGTAGAACTGTTATCTGTAATATTGTGCTGTAGAAATGTTAGATACTTTGAAAATTTGCACATTTTTGTGCAGTCCTACAGTACCACAGTCTTGTTAGATATGAATTTTGTAGCTTTATTTGGGTTTTTTTCCTTTAAGAAAATATTCATTGTAATCAGTTACATCAAAATGGGGCTTTTGGTTTATTTTGGAATCAACAGGGAGGCGCAAAGTATAAAGATGCTGCTAGCACATACACACACACGCACACATATGCACATGCACACTCACACCCTCTCTTTTATATATATATATATATATGTATTACTGTCTACCCTTTTTTGACTCTGTATAGTTGCAGAGAATACAGATGGATTCAGATGCAGTTTCACACACATGCACATAAACATAGCAATCCTTACATACCTGGATTTATGAATGCATTGGGAAAGTTTTTCCACATACTACAATTATATCAAACTACAATTTGATCATCCCTGCATTTTTAAGATCCATAAACTTCTGTTTCAAAGGGAAGTGAGGAATGCACATCATTGATATTTGAATGCCATTTCTATCCCAAATAATATTTCTATCCACATTTCCACTTGAACACACACACATATGCACACATACAGAGCACACACATGCACACACGCACACAGAGTATGTGATTTAGGCTTCAAGTGAAGTTCAATATTTGTAACACTATAGTGCAATAAGAAATCATATTATTAAATGTAGGAGGTGTGCATGTGGGAAAGGTCAGTGCATATCCCTTTAGGAGGGGAGAATGTTGTAATATACTAGGTATTAAGATGTTTTAAAATTGTATTCAATAGTATACTGTCTATAGTGTGCGCTATATAATTTACATTTATCGTATGTAACAGGGCAAAGCCAAACACACATTGCTCTGTGAAATCAAACATTTTGTGGCATATAGCATTGTTTGGGGATGCTGGGGTTTATTTTAATTTTACATTTAGAGTGCCTTATATTTGATGCCTATTTTGAATAGTATTTCTTTAAGTTAGCCTTCATTTGTATTTAGTTTAGTTCGTTTATATCTCTGTTGTTCTTTTCAAACATTTTAATACATGTACCAGACAATTTTGAAAAATATGCATTTCCAGTTTCTAATCAAGTATGGATGGTAATAAATGATAACCTAAAACACATAGGTAGTCAAGGCCCTTTATCTTTCCATATTTCTAATAAGAGAATAACCTACAAGTTGGAAATCTATTTCTGGTTGGCTTTTCAAACCCACTTTGTCACTGGTTTTAGTGTTATCTGTCATTGCCAAGCTGCAGCAGCAGAGTAGCAGTAGTTGACATCAGCAGTGCTTCTGCATCTTCTTTTTTTTTTTTTTTTTTTTCCTTTTTCTGTTTCTTTTTTATTTTTTTTTCAAATTTATATCTGGCCAAGTCCTACTCATTCACTTGTGTCAACAGATTGCTAAAGTCAAACCCTTGCTTTCAGTGGGAAGGTTCATAGGTTTATGCAAGGCTAGCAAGCCTGAGCCCACATGACATATTGGAGATTGACAGATTTTATTCCAGGAAAAAGGAAAATTCTCTAAACAGCACAAAGTACTTTTTGAGACTCTTTCTAGAATGCCATTTACATTGACCTTGGTCACCATGTGTTCTGCCGTTGTTAGTACATCAGGATCAAAGGATGCTTTCTTTGGGGTTTCAAATAGGAGCATTGCTGTGGCTTCTCCATGTGGCCTCAACATTTTTAGTTTTTCTTCCAATTTCCCCACTCCTATGAGAAATAAAAATAAGAAAGACCAAACTCCAGCAATTGTATTTGAGCACTTTTGTAATGAAAAAAACCCAAACCAAAAAAAATCAAAACAGAAATATAACTCTCTCTCTCTCTCTCTCTCTCTCTCTCTCTATATATATATATATATATATGGAATAGAAGTATTATAGAAGGCTACCTCAGAATGAGATTCTATAATTTACATCTGAACCAGAGAAGAATGTGCACTGTGTTTGTTTCTTTTCTTCTTTCTTGGTTTATATGTTGAAATAATTATTGAAATGCCAGGTTATATATTGTGGTCATATTCTTCAACTAAAATACAGAAAATCAGAAATAGAAAAAAAAGTGTCATTTCAAAAACATAGACTAAGGTACGTTCCTGCACACTAAATCTGTACAAAGATCAGTGCATTTTCCATAGCAGACTGTCTTGAAAACTCCAACAAAAATAAAGGAGTAAAAGAAATACAAAAAAGCAGAGCCAATTTGTGAGAAAAACTGTTGTACAACTGAGTACTTCTTTCAGGGTTTTGTTTCTTATGATAGGTCTTAGCATCATTGATGTGCATTCCACTTTCTGTATTCTAATATATGCATCTACAGTTAATTTAAATTGTGAGCATTTTTGTCTACATACATCATACATTTCCAAGCTTAAAATTGGTTTCATCAGCATAACCAGTACGGTGCTATTATTTACGTTTCTATGTGTAGTTATGTCTAATTTTGTAATTAGTTGCAATGGGGAAAAAAACACAAAATATATAAAAATGATTTATACAAAACTTTAATTTAGCTCTTTTTTTAAAAATTTATTTGAGTGGTTAGATAGTGGAGAAGATGGCTGGGGAAAGGAGTGACCTTCTAAGGAGATTTGCACTTTCTATATATACCTTTGTACTATGCACTGCCCTATTGATTCTACACCCAATAATAATTTGAACCCATCTGTAAGAAATTGCCTACAAAATCCACTTGTATGTATTTAAAAGACACAGAACATGTATAAAAAAGCAACTGGTTTTTTTTTTCCTTTTATTCTCTCCCATTTTTATTTATGTTTCTTTTTCTTCTTTTTTTTTTTTTTATTTTTTTTCCCCTTGGTGCCCTGATACTCCACAGATATCAGAAGGCTGCAGGTCTCATTATAACCATCCGTTATGTGGCTTTGCCATTCAAGCTTGGAGTGTCTTTACAAAGATAATAAAAACTTGTGTTCTTTGCTCTTGTTTTGGATGCATAGACTGAAAAACTTTAAAAATTTACCTTGTAAAATGGCTTGTTAAAAAAGATACAATTACCTCTAATTAGTAGTACGCATAAATGTTTTACAGAATGAAAGGCGTGCTTTTTATTTTCTTACTTCGTTACATTGGTGGCAAAAGGAAGTCTGTATGAAAATCAGTTCTTTGCTGACACAAGTTCCATTTGTTACAGATGAATTCTAATAAAATGTCAGTGTTATGCAGCCCTGGTCTTCTTTCTTAAGCAGTACTTTTGAAATCAAAACTTGTTTGGTCCCTCTTGGTGATAAAGGAGTTTAATTGAAACTACAAAGCAGTCATTAATCTTCTTAACTAGCTGCTGGACAGTGGAAAATGCATTCTTAGGTTAGCAAATATATATCATCTTCAGCAGCAAGCTTTGAGCCAGCACAGGCAAACCCTTTGCCATAATTTCTCATCATTTCATGAGTTTAATTGAAATTACCACACTTTACATGCCTCTGGAGTTCCCCTTTGTGCTTTAGAAATGTATCACTACACTGAGAAAATAGATTCCACTCCATTGATAGGTGCAACTCAAAGAGGGTAAAATATCCACACGTATGAGGTAAATTGTACATTTTTAATTTCTGCAGATTTGGCAGCTTCTGGGGTAAATCCAAAGTCACTTGTCAGAATTCAGTCCCTGAAACTGTCGCAAGCTGTCATGAGTTTTGACTGATTTCTGTTATGCACTGCACATGCAGTGAGTGCAAATGTGAGTCTGTGAAGCTACTATCCAAATACTATGGTAGAGTTTTTAAACACGTTGGAAAAGTTGTAGATTAATAAACACACCAGATGTATCAAGGCAAGCTACAAGGGGCATGGCGTGGCAATCTATTCAAAGAAAACAAGTCTTGCTCTGTCTGCTTGTTTTGAAAGAAGGCAGGCTCTGTCTCCAAGATTACTTTGTAAGGGAATACAGTCTATTAGCAATTAGTATTAAGTATATGTTAATATAGAATTCTCTGTGCTGGAAGGATGTGCAAGACATTAACACTAAGGTGATTTCTAAGAACCTGTATTGTTCTTGGCCTAATTTCCACTTGAAGATGGTGATAACAGTGTAAATGTGAAGCCTTGGTATTCTTACAGAGGCCTATAAATGTTTTTCCACTGACTTCTGTGGATTTTACAATTACTGCATTGCAGACTGCCTTTGACTTGAACCTTTTTTGCATAGTCTGTGCAAGGTGGTTTAGAGCTGTGTTATGTAAGGGTTTCTTTAACTATCTGAGTGGCTTTAGATGGTACCCTTTAATGTCAGCATTGACTTCTTTGGATTTTCCTGTTCTGTGCGTCTAGCATGGACCATAATAAAGTGTGAAAATGAGTATTGACAAAAATATTTGGCTGTGTATGGCTTAATAACTTCTAAGTTAATGGAGTTTTAACAAAAGTTCTAATACATGATTAACACAGAAAAAAGATGCCACGTACTTCAAGATCATTACTGTTCAGAAATGCTGTTGAGATGTGAAATTAACCTATCTCAAAGCAAAGCAATAGCTACAGACTTTCAAACAAAATAACATTTACATCTTTTCTATATTATCCAATTACTTGGACCAAATTCTAAAATTCACAGAATCTTTATTGTTCATTAGTATCTCTCCAAATGGGTCAGATCTGATTCTAAAGTAATAAGTGATTTCCATCTATAAATTTACCCATTGCCTGCTTTTCCCAGTCTGTGCAGACAGAAGTGGGACAGAAGGGAGGTATTGGTAATGGAATATACTAAGTACTGAAAAAAATAATGATAAGGAATGTATGAAAATAAATTATTCATTAACCAGTGCCCAGAAGAGTTCATTAACAACTGTATCTGTACCTAGTGATCCCTGAAGAACATTATACCCATCACTGGTCAAAAAAGGAAAAGGAAAAAAATCTTTTTCGAAATTGCTGTATCTTTTTTTACTTCAGATGCAAACATGCCCTTTCCCCCCCACCGCCTCTTAACCAGTTTTATAAGCAGAATGAGGTTGACTGAAATGATTTTTCACAGACTTTGGAATTTTGAGGAAAATAACGAACAAATTTGCTGATGTGTAAGCCAAGATACCAGTGATAAATCACTCCCTTTTCCACAACACTTAATGTGAAAAAAAAATTGTATCTTGCCCATAGAATTGCTTAATTCTATGAAATAGCTTTGGATTTTGAAACTTTGAAATATGACAGCTTCAGATAACGAAACTTCAACAGCACTGGATCAAATTGGCAAAATGTCCACAGAAGACACCAAATGGTATCAATATTTCTTTCACTGTCAAAGAATATCTTTAAAGCAGTTTCAGAAGTTTAAAAGACTGATAATTTTGTCACTTTGCATGGGGAAATAAAACACTGATGGGGTGTGAGGCCATAGTAAATGGCAAAAATTTATTGTATTTTTAAAATTTAATTTTAGCTTACTTTTTTACTACATTTTATTTGGTTAATTTTCTCCCCCCTTTCTCTCAAGGAAGATCTTTTAATGCAGTGGTACTGCAACTGTTTGAAAAGTTATTTGATTCAAAATCTAAAGTATTTGAATATCATAACTATACTAATATTGAAGAGAATTTTCTCTTTATACTGTCCTGTGTTTTCAACAAATTGGTTCTGTCATCCAAATATGCTTATGAACAGTACCATATTAAGATGCAAAATGTTTTTCTATCACTAAAGCAATGAGTCAAGATAGAAGGAAACATCTGCTGACTAGCTTTCAGAGGAAAGCAGAATGATAACCTGCAAATGATACATTGTACTGAATAGAGATCATTTTGCATCTAGACTATAAATAGGATGCTTTTGAACCCAAAATGCATTCAGCTTGCTTCTATCAGCAGAAGTCTTAATTATTGTAGCTGGAACATGCAAACAACCTTTCTTTGCCAATAAAAGTACTTCATTGTATATTTAATAGCCTTATTGGATATAGAATGTAAATCTTTAAAGTCAAAACTGTCTGCTTTTCCTTCTCTCATACATAAAACAAGACAACAGAATATCAGATTTTCTTCTTTGAAAGAAATTATTTGAAAACACATCTTAATTTCTATACTTCTAATCTTCAAAAATCCAGTTTGCTCTTAAATCTAAAGGAGTTGTATAAGCCCAGCATTCTACTGTAGTGGTCAATTTACAAACACACGGAAAATCATCTATGCAGTAAAAGAAAACAAAACATCATATAGAAACTCCAGGTAGGATTTTTAAGTTCACAGGCCACATCAGCATCATCACTGACACTAAATCCAAACCAACCAGCTTGCACTGCCACTGCAAAACATCTATTTCAGGCATTGTGATACTTCAAATTAAGCACACCGAAACCACCAGAAACAGTGACTGATGTTGAGTACATCGCTGAATACAGATGTGGCAAAACAGCCATCTTTCACTGGCAACAACAAAACCATGTGCTTCTGTTTCATACACATGCAATTTTTATGAATGCAACAGCCTCTCACTAGTCCACACTTCCTAAGACTATTTTGCAAGCATTTCACACATTCACACCTCCTGTTTGAATTCCTTTCATTCTGTTTTTTCCACAAAAGTTTCCTATTCAGTTTTCATCAAATACTTATTTTTATTTTTCTTTGATTGTTTCATTTAAAGCTTAGTCCCTTGCAGATTTAGAGAACTCTTACCCAATTTACAGCACCATGCAGAAAACTGGAATGACAGATTGAGGCCCAAACCTACATACTTTAGGCTAGAGGGAGAAATACATTCAGCCACGTGGTAGAATAAGGCTGCAGAGTAAGTCTTATGTAAGCAGTAGGCATCTGAGCAGCATATCAGCATGTTGAAGTAGATCTCTCTCTCTACTTACATAAAAAAGAGCTAAAATACAGACTTCTATTTAATGTAGGTATGGGAAACAATATTCCTAGTGATATTTGGGATAGTCTAAGTTTGGTTCCTTTTTGTTTTGATGGTTGTAGGGCTTTTTTATAATAGGCAATATTTATTCAAAATCAGAAGTTAGGCTTTTTTCTGAAGTTGAAGTTTTTTGTTTTGTATGGCAACTTCTATGATATTTGGTTTTAGATTTAGAACTGAAACACTGTTGATAACACACCAATGTTTTACTTACAGGGAAGCAGTGTTCAGGGTTTTGAGGTCATTGCTCCACCAGGTATTTGTATAGGGGTACACAAGACATTAATAGAGAACACTACTGGGACAGATCACCAAAGAGAAATCCTACATGAAATATAATTGTGTTTGTCAATAAAAATGGGGGTAAACCAAGATGAAAGATGTGTGTTCTGAGTTAGGCATTTGTCTTCCTAAGTAGCCATTGTATGTAATGCCTTGCTTTCCTGGAAAGGGCTAAATATGTGCCTGCTGATGGGAAGCAGTGAATTAATTTTTTTGTTTTCATATGCACCATCAAGTTTGCATGTGAAACTGTCTTTATCTCAACCCATTTTTAATTTTGCCCATCGGATTCTCTGTCTATCCCACTGATGGGTGAAGTGAGTAAATGGTTGTATGGAGTTTAACTGCTGCCTAAGTTTAACGCACAGCATTTGGCTATAGATTTTTCTTGGCAGTTGTAATTTCATTGACATTGACCAGAAATTTCAGATTATCTTCTTGGGGACACAATTGTAGAGAAACATTGCACACCGGTGCAGAAGCAACAGAAAGAAAACAGTGGTCAAGCACAGGAGTTACACAATGGGAAACAGAATGTTATTGTTGAAAATCTAGATAAGGTGTGAGAGATAAACACTGCAACAAAGATATTAATAGTATCAATTTTAACTGACTGAAAGTCAATTTTTGCAAATACTATAGAAAAATTACAATTCTACAAATAAACCTCATAGATGAGAACTTTCACGCTTCAGTCAAGACATTGCTCTTACACTTGACACTCACATAAATGCATCACCAGCACTGGTCTCTCTGGCTACTTGAAGAATTAATCCAAAATGGAAAGCCTCTTCAATGAAATGAAAGACCTACTATCGTTCCTGCGTGCTACTTCTTGGATCAAATGCATGTACAAATACATTTAAGATAAAAGAACACATTTTAAGCCTTTTTAAAATAAGTTTAAAATTATGAATATTTATTTCTTAATGAGATATAAATGGACCATCTAGAAGAAAACAAAGTTCTGTCTTCAAGAAAAGATTTTCATTCCCTGTTTTGATATCCTTACTAATAGGATTTTAGCTAGGTAATATCAAATAAGTAATATACCAAATGCAAGATGTTTGGTAAATATCTGATGTTTGGTAATTATTTAAGGACATGTGAAAAAGTTTGTGTAGACTTGTTATGTCTGACTCATTTAACACATGTGCTCTTTAGATGTAATGGAAAATGATCATCAAGGCTCTGCACACAGGAGGAATTTTTCATCTCTTAAAATTGACAGTGCTCAAACTGAAAGTTATGGAGATAGAATGGATTTAGAAATGCTGTTCATTTATTCCTTCAAAGTGTTTTGTTACATTACTGTTTCTTGACAATGTCTTCTAAGGACCCAGCTGGACTTACTCCTTTGCCTGATTACAAAATTGTTATTTTAAACAAGTAAATAACATGTTGTGTGATTGTGCTAATTTCAGAATTGCTCGGAATAAATTCTGAAAGGACAAAAAGGCTAATTACCTGATTAAAGTTGTATTATTATATATATATACATCATCTGTTCTACACAAGATCTTGCAGGGAAAAAGGTTAGATGGGTTTTTGTACTACAGGCTTTTTGGGAGTGTTTCATCAAATGGAATGTTAAAAGCTTAGTCAAGGTATGAAGACTTTTAAATTAATTTATTTACAGAAGTAACACACAGTTAATTACACACTTGTGATTTTGGTTGTTTTGTTTTGTGTTGCTTTGTTTGATTTTGTTTGGTTTGGTTTTGTTCTGTTTTTCTTTCCAAAAGAAGAGCGATGTATGTAATAAATTCTGTTGATGGCATCCACTCTAGGTAGTTGCTGGCATCACTTCAGTATGATTTATAATTTAACCTTGTGCTCCTTTTAATAGCTATAAGAGGGAGATTAATATCAATGTGCTCTGGCTATTTTGACAGAAATTTCCTTTGGGCAAAGATTTTACTTGCCAATAAGCACACACCTGCATCAATCACTATAAAATACAAAAAAAATATTATTTAATGGGATGCTACAAAATCAAATAATATAAATTCAGAATCAACAAACTCAGAAAAAGCCTTGAAAAATGGAGAGGCAATGAAATTTAATGTCAACACAAACTTCACAAAGTTCTTCCCTCCTACCTTCATCAATGTAATAGGAATCTAAAACTATTATTGAAGCAAGTTATTTTATCAAAGGGAGGAGACAAGAAAGATAAACAAAAAACAAAAGAAATAAATATTTTTTTCTTTCTTGTTAATTAGTCATTCTCAGTATCTGGCAGAAAAGGAAACTGGGGAGGAAGCTTTGAACCAGATAACTTGATGGCTTGATGGCTTTATGGAAATGCTTAGAATGGAATGGTTTCAAAAAGCTGATGAAAGCATTTTTCCATTGACATGCGTGAACATACAGGAAAACAAATAACTTTTTCTAAGAGGAAAGCAATATCTTCTAGATGAGCAAAAGATCTAAAAAGAATGGATGTCAGAACATTTGTCATAAAGAAAAAGCTGAGGGTGTTCAGTTCTCTAAGTTTTATACAATGACTGATGAATAACTTAGAGATTCCCATGAGTCATGAAAATTTAAAGGGACTGCATCTGAAACAAAACTCTGACCCAACAGAACCATGTGGTATACCTATTCTCCATGGCAGAGCTGAAGGCTCTCATAAACACAAAGTTTTGCTCATTACAAAATTATGAGAGACTTCTCAGCCTCTTCCATGTTATATATATGACAGTTTATATTGAGTGTCCTCACACAGCACTTACAGGATGGTCAGGTATCAGACCCAGCCAGCATGGATTTAAGAGGGGCAGGTTCTGATCTCCTTTTATGACAAGGTGACCCACCTGGTGGATGCAGGAAAGGCTGTAGATGTTGAATATTTGGACTTCAGCACGGCCTTTGGCACTGTCTCCCACAGCACACTGCTGGGGAAGCTGCAGCCCACGGCTGGGACAGGAGCACTCTGTGCTGGGTTCAGAACTGGCTGCATGGCCGGGCCAGAGAGTGCTGGTGAGCAGTGCTGCATCCAGCTGGGGCCAGGCACCAGTGGTGTCCCTCAGGCTCTGTGCTGGGACCAGCTCTGTTCAATGGCTTTATTGATGATATAGATGAGGGGATTGAGTCCTTCATTAGTAAATTTGTAGATGACATTAAGCTGGGATCATGTGTCAATCTGTTGGAAGGTAGGAGGGCTCTGCAGAGAGACCTGGAATGGTTGGATGGATGGACAGAGTCCAATAAGATGAAGTTTAACAAGTCCAGGTGCCAAGTCCTGCATTTTGGCCACAATAACCCCCTGCAGCATTATAGGGTGGGGACAGTGTGGCTGGACAGTGCCCAGGCAGAAAGGGACCTGGGGGTGCTGGCCAGCAATGTGTCCTGTGTCAGGAATAGTGTGGCCAGCAGGAGCAAGGAGGTCATTCTTCCCCTGAACTCGGCACTGGTGAGGCCACACCTTGAGTGCTGTGTCAGTTCTGGGCCCTCAGTTTGGGAAGGACGTTGAGGCGCTTGAGCACATCCAGAGGAGGCAACAAGGCTGGAGAGGGGCTTGGAACACAAACCCTGTGAGGAATGGCTGAGGGAGCTGGGTGTGTTTCACCTGGAGAAAAAGATACTCAGGAGTGACTTTATGGCTCTTTACAACTGCCTGAAAGGTGGCTGTGGTCAGGGGGGGGTTGGTCTGTTTCTCCAAGCAGCAAAGTGACAGAATCAGAGGATACAGACTTAATGTGAGCCAAAGGAAATAGAGGTTAGGAAAAGGTTTGTTATGGAAAGAGTGGTAAAGTACTTGAATGGTTTGCCCAGGAAGGTGGTGGAATCTCCATCCCTGGAGGTGTTTAAAAAAGGATTGGATGTGGCTCTCGGTGCCATGGTTTAGTTGAGGTGTTAGGGCATGTGTTTGAACTTGATGATCTTGAAGTTTTCTTTCAATCTATTGATTCTGTGATTCTGTGATATTAGTACCTCACAGCCCACAACATCACCTTCTCTAAGAGTCCTATGATATGCTAAGATATCATTTCTGTGTTGTGCCTGTAAACTGTACATTATTAGCCTATGTATGCATATATCAGTTTGTCTACTCAATATTTGAAGTCAACATTTAAATTTCTTCAAGACTATTCTCAATTTTCAGCTATTTCAGATCCTAGTGTATTTAATATCTAATACAACACAGCTTAAACTCAAACTGGGAATCCTACAGAGCAATTCTCACAGTGATTATTCCAATGCTCTCTTTTCCTGATAAGTCGAATACTGTAGGTAAGTTCAGAAAAAAATTTAAAACTTCAGTTACAACATGCAGTGGGAGGTGGAGTGCAGATTTGCTGAATAGCACAGATACCCAGTGGCAAACTGGTAGGTTCCTGAGAACTCTGGGATAGCTGCAACTTATTTTTTCCAACCTTCTCTTTGCCCAAGTGAAGGCAATACTAATTACCAGGCTATTTCTTAGCAGTGACATAAGGGGCCTTCTACATAAGCATAAAATAGAGGAAAACCTGCCTCATATTTTCAGAGGAATTTGAGAAATTTCCTCTCAAAGCATATGCAATTCTTGCAGGAGCATCTGTCCATTTGGGTATCAGCAAAGCAACTCAGCTGAGTTTGCACCCTCCTTGTAGACACAGTTTAGCTTTAAGCTGATATATTTCAGGGAAGTCATAAATACTAGAGTCATAGCTAAGGATTGCAGCAAGTTTCAGGGCACCCAAGAAATTGAATATTATTCTTTCCAGGTGATATTTAGCCCAGAGGCGATTAGGAGTTGCATCCTGTTAAAATTATTACTCAGTTTGTTTCCACTAGGACTACTGAAACATAGTTGGAGGCTTGTAGGTAATGATATACTTCAGTGAGTACTGGGTCCAACCCTGTTCAATATCTTTGTTAATGACCTAAATCATGAGGCAGGATACACATCAAGCAAGCTTGCTGATGACACCAGCTGGGAGCAGTGACCAGACAACTGTGATGGTCATCAGAACCTCAGCATAGCAGAGAAATGGGCTAACAAGACCCACATGAAGTTCAACAAGGGGAACTGCTATGACTTGCACTTGAGAAGGAATGATCTCAGCCATTCATTTGGAAAGTAGATGTACATAAAAGGCCATGGGATTCCTGGTGGATATGAGCTCAAATAGGAACCAGAAATAGACCCTTGTCACAAGAAAAGCTAATAGCATCCAGATAAACATTAGGCAAAGGCTTGCCATCCAAAGGAGGGAATCCTTACCCTCTGGAGTGCTCTGTCCCCTTCTGGGCTCCCTTTTACAGGTGACACCTGGGCACACTGAGAGCCCAGAAAGGGGCTGTACAGATGATGATGCACAGAAGCATCTTTCCTATGAGGAAAGGCTGAGAGAGCTGGGAATATTCAACCTGGAGAAATGAAAATCCAGAAGTATCTGACTACTGTATATATATGTCTAAGGGGAGGGTGGCAAAGGTAATGGAGTCAGGCTCTTCTCAGTGGTGTCCAGGGACAGGACCAGTGGCAAAGGGGAAAAAATGAAACAAGTAGTTCTGTCTGAATGTCAGATAAATACTTTTTCAAGGTAAGATTGACTGAGCCCTGGCACAGGATTGTATCCAGTTGAGTATCTCCAAGGATAGCAATTCTGCAACTCACAAATGGTAATCCTGTGTGAGCAGTGGGGTTGGACTTGGTGACATCCATGGGTCTTGTCCAACTGTAACCATTTATATATGAAGCATAAAATCTGCACTTTAGAGATGAACTGAAAGTTCTCTAAGGTCAAGTTTCTTATCTCACTCAATGTCATTTTCAGTTTTTGAATTTCAAAACTTAAGAAGGCAAACAGAAAAAATTTTTACTTAACACACATTTCTGTTTCTCGATAAATGAATGTTGACTACCTTCAGTCATATATACATGCACGTATAACTCTACAAATATGTATTTATTGTATATGCATGCACACAGTACTGTTGTTCTCAAAATTTGTACTCAAAGATGTTCTATTTATTTTAGCTTTTCAGAAAATTTGTGTCATTCATGTTTTTCTTTTTTGGTGTCTTGATCTGTTTAAACATGACATTTTAGTGGTATCATTTTTAACTAGAACATTTATTACATCCTTTCTCCTTGGTTCTGAGAGACATTTTGTTTACAAAGGAAAATTTCTTATCTTGTCAAACCCTTGACTACATTTTTCTTCTCAGAAGGCATTTATGTTTTCCATAATGATTTAATTGTGAAGTGAGGTTAGTGGAACCAGATAACATTAAGTAGATAATATACTATTCTTACTCTTATCTCTGAAAATTAGTCTAGTGTTAGCATTTCTATATGCATTTCTTGCACAAATGATTCAGTATTTTTAAGAAAACAACTGAAACAATTTTCCTAATTTTCAATTTCTCATCTGCTCAGAACTTTCTATTTTACTTTTTAGAGTTCCTCCAAAATTTTTCTAATGGGAGACAGTCTTATGATTGAAAAAATTGTTTAATGTCACATGAGCATGAAGAAGTGGGGTATGCTTCAGCCCTTCCACTCTCATGTTTCTGTTCATGGTCTCATTATCTATTTGGTATCCATAAAAATTGGTGGTTTAGAGGCAGTTTGTTCAATGGCTCTTTGGACATTGTCTGGCTTTGTGCCTTTGCAGATGAGAGGGAAAATGGAAAGCAATTTCCTTGGAGGTGTATTTTTTGCCATAGTTGAAGACCCGTAAGTTTCTGTATTTACCTGATTTAAAGCCATGTCCAGAGGTTAAAATCAAGACTAAAGCAAACGGAAGTCTTATGACAGTTAATTAAAACATCTGCACTGTTTTCTTTCACTGTTGAATGCTTCTGACAAATAAGTTCCTAGAATAATGTGGATCTGGTGTTTTCTAGATTTTGTAGGGTGCAGCACTCCTAGTATGGCCTTAATTTAGTGCACCAAATGTATACATTGATTATGCTTCTTTTCTATCTTTGTCTTAATTTCTTTTTTTTCAAAGGAGATAAATAAGTGTCTATCTCTTGTGATTTCAGGAGAAAGAATGGAAGAACACACAGGGTTTCCAGGGAGAGAAGAGACTTGTTGCATTAAATGCATATATTAGAAAATCCTTACCTTGACCCAAGCAGTTTATGCATGGAATTATGTCCCACAGAGCTGAAAGCTGTCAAGTTCCAACTGCTGAGTGGTAACCCTCTGCTTGGACAAAACAGGCTGCAACAGGGAAGGTGTGGCATGAAACAGGTAGCTAGAAGCAACCTCTCCACCCTAATTTCTAGTGTTTCTTCATGGAAAAAGAAGGATTAATTTATTTCTGAGTGTCCTTGCCCCAGCTTGTACTGGTCTGTAGAAATGGGTCCATTCCTTGAGCCAGTTAGATGACCCAAAATTTTTAAACTGTTTCACCAGTGGAATGTACAATAGGACAGGATTTTTCTTCTTCATACTGTGAAAATCCCGCAGATTAAATCATGCCATCAGGATGTGAAAGAGACCAATATACTGGCCAGCTTCACATTAGCTCCTGAGAAAATGATGGGGAAAGTAGTCCTGAGAATCTTTTCTTGACACATGAAGGATAAGAAAGTAGATGGGAATAGTCAGCATGAATTTACAAAGGAACAGTGTTATCAAGGAACTAAAAAGAAATAAGGTTAAAAGAGAAACTGAAAATACAGAAACCTATATTTAAATCTGGAGTTTTATATTACAGTAAATGCACAAAACTGAATGGGAAAAACAACAACAGAAAAAAAGATACACAGGAGTTGCTTGCAATTCTGAACCTCTATCAGACAACAAAAGTTTTTGTTCACTCTGATGTCTGTTTTTCTTCACATTCACCTATTGATTCTTAAAATACTTGCATTAAAAATATCTCTATTTTTACAGCTGACATTTCTGAGTGCTCACAAGCATGTCCCTGTGTTTGGGATAGACTATCTCCTGGAGTACACCAACATTCTCCCAAAAAGAGACTGCTTTACATCTGCTGAAAGTAGGACAGCACACAACTGACAGAAAGTCAGTCAGGATGATGTGGGTGTCTGTGTCCAGGTGCTGGTAGTGGGGGACTGCAGGGGTGCTGTCTCTGACAAGAAGACAGGGACCCCCTGTCCTGTGTGCAACCTGTTCCAGCAAGTTCCAAAGTGAACCCATGCAAGACCCAGCTGAGGCCATCAGCCTCATAGCATGGGGAAGAAGCACTTCTGTGAAAATGTGTTTAAGAAAGGGCAAAATACCAGCCATCAATGTGAGGAGTGAGGGAAAAAAAAAAAAAAATGCATGCTGATCAATCCTGTAAACAACAAGGTCAGTGAAGAAGGAGCGAGAGCAAAAGTTCCTTCTATCCAGGTCCCAGAGCAGAGATTCCACTGCAGCACTGCTCCATTCTGGAGCAAATATGTACCCTGTATTCCATGGGGAACTCTACGCTGGCGCAGGTACATACTTCCAGAAGGAAATGCACCCTGTGGAGGACCCATGCTGGAACAAGAGAAATGTGTGAAGAGGAAGTAGCTGCAGAGAAGACAGATTATGTACTGATCCCAAAACTCCATTCCCCATCTTCCTGGTCTCCCAGGGTTGGACAAAGGAAGAAGAGAAGTGAGCAAGGGAGCAAAGTCGAACCTGGGGAAGAAAAGCCAGGGGAAGTATGTGTGGAGGCTTTTAAAATTTGTGTTAGTTTCTCACTATCCAAAACTATATTAATTAGCAATAAATTAAATTAATTTTCCACAGGTTGAATTCCTTTTCCCTGTGGTGGTAATTGGCAAGTAATCTTCTTGTATTTACCTTGCCTCATGATCTTTTTCATCTTGTTTTCTTCCTCTGCCCTGCTGGAGGAGTAGTAGTGACAAAGCAGCTCGGTCAGTGTCTGGCAGCTGGCCAAGGTCAACCAACTACATAGGTTAATGAGAAATTTTGAATTTTGCCACTCTTTTGAAAGTACACTGTCTCTTATGCCATGTAGATTTTGTAGCAAGCACAAAAAGGTGAGAATCACATGGCATGGAGAACAGCACTACTCTGAAGTACATCCCCTTCCTTTGCTCTCTGAAGTCTGAGGAAGATTAAGGTCTTCATTTAGTTTCATTTCATCTCAGTCATCTGAGAAAAGTAATTAACCCAAAGAGACAGAAGAAGATGCCCAAAAGTCATGATAGCAGAAAATTTCAGAAATGCATTTTCATGCATTCCCTTGCAAATACCTCTTTGGCTGGGACATTGCTGCACTGCTCCGTGGTGGGGACGGCAAATATCTGAAGGGAGCTCAGAAGTATGCTGACAGTAAGGGAATGAGAAATCATTCTTAAATCCCACTGAGAAACTTACAGTGCACCCGAGAAAAAAGTGAATCTATATGGTATGCAATATGGGCATGGCAGCAGCTTGGTGCCTCAGTAGACACAGAAGAGAGGTTGGCAGCTTGTAAAAGATAAGTTTCATGTATTATTTCCACAACCCTCATACTATATTATAAAACTGTTGTATGTTACAATACCAATTAGTCTTTCATCACTCTGTTGCCACTTTAAGCAGGACACTGGTGAAGACTTCTGTCAGTGCAGTCATTAAGTATCCATATACATAGAGTTTTATTCATCGGATCAATTCATTTAAGCAACTTAGTTGACTAAAGCTGCATGAAATGAATATTCAATTAAATCTGTTTTGAATCTCATTCAGATATTCAAATAAGCTAAACCTTTGGCTTGTTCATTTGTGAAATAAGGTCTTTTATATGGATGTAAAATAGCTTTTCACAATGGTTAAGCTCTGATCTCTGATCCACATATGTGTAGCATAATCCAGGAATTTGAGAAGCAAGCAACAGTATCTGCACTGAACTGTTGCTCTACTGGGACTTTTCACCCTTCCAAAACCACATCAGGACAGACATGCTTGTCTTGCATGTCTGTACTTCAAGATAATAAAAATGAAGCATTGAAACATGGAAGAATAGTTCCTAGAACACCTAATCATCCTTTCCCCTTTTGAAATTCTGGAATATGGTCTGTAAACACAGATGAATAATTTTCAGATTTTCAGAGAACTTTTTGCCTCATGCATTTTCTATAGTTAACTTCAAATACTCATTTCAGAACTTTTGAAGTCACCAACCTTTTTAAAAGCAGATCCTTCGAGGCTTCTTAAGTTAGGTTCTTAGCTTAAGCTAGAGATTTACATAATTACTAGTACCACGTCAGCTACAAAGTGTGAAAAAACATGAAGTTTTGGATAAATATGACCAAGAGCACCGCTACACACTTGAACCAGGGATTGCTATGTGTCTAGATGTCTCAATGAATTAGGTGAAACGTGTCTTTCCAGTGCAACATTCAGCAGCAACTAAAGAGGAGAGATATTCCACAGAAACAGGTGGGATAGGACTACATCATTTGTTTGGTTTGGGTTTTTTCATACTTCTGGAAAATATGGTCTAGCTGAGAGACCGATATCATGGGACAAACTCTACCTGATGACCAATGCAAATGTGGCATGACTAGGGTATTTCACCAAGATGAAAAGCAAGTCGTGTTGTAAGTGCTGTGACTGGCAGGCGACACAGGTGGAAGCAGGTCGAGTGTGTTGAGAAATGACAGGCAAGAGTGCTTTTACTTTTTAATTCACTGGAGGTGATAGAAAGTTACCTGCTTAGTGAGAACAGAACTGATGCCAGGGCTGAAAATAAAGACATATAGGCAACCCATTCCACAAATGCATCAATAAGCATTAATAAAAACAAAGAGCGCTCTGAATATTTTAATATGTTTGCATATTCTTGCACTACATTTTCCCCCTTTTTTCTTCTTCTTTTAGTTCATAGGTTGGGTTTTTTTCAGGAGTCATTGTATGCTTTGTTTTGAGGATTAAATTCTATTCTTTCATGGCTTAGATAGATTTAGAGAGATGAAAGGTGGTATTAAAAAGGGGGAAATTTACTAATTACAATCAGAAAACATAGAAAACCCTAGTCTTTTCAATTGAAGAACAGCTACCTAATTGTGTCACTATCAGATGAAAAAGATAGAGATCTAAAATAGAAACTTACCCACAAAAAAAAACAAGTAACAGGACAATTGAGAACTTGACAAGGCACAGGAAAATAACTTCATTTCCTTGGTTTTTTTTGTGTTTTGTTTTGTTTTGGTGGGGTTTTTTTGTTTTGGTGGGTTTTTTTTGTTTTTGTTGGTTTTTTTGTTGGGTTTTTTTTTTGTTGTTTTTTTTGAAAGATAAGAATAAAAAGCAAGTAGGCAAATCAAGAATTGATTTGACATGATTTTGTGAATGTGTCTTTCTTTTCTTCTTCCTTCCTATGGAATGCCATAGAAGTTTTACATTTAACTGCTGTTATGCCTGGCTGAGATGAATTTAAAAGTTTTCTATCCTTGGAAAAAAGTTACTTTATCTGGTTGAGAAATACCCACATTACTTATTGTGCTGAAATATCTTCTGACAAGTCAGATTTCAGATTTTTGCACTGCAGAACCAAGTATAGTTACAATCTTCTTTGAAGGTATTTTAATTTTCTCTCATTTGAAATTTTCTGCCCTATGAACTAATAATAATCTGCAATTTCTTTCACCAAGAGAAGTTCATTACCCCAGGAAAAATTATCATCCATGCTTCAATCATGTGACCCAATTCCTTTTTGGACTGACAGCTTACCTAGTGCAAAACAAATATGAACCCAAAGTAAACAAATGAATCTAAACTACTAGCAGGTTAAATAAATTCCTAAAATATAAGGTAAAAATTTACCATTCCTGTGGCGTGGCTTACATGACAAATGTTGAATAACTTACATGAAACAGGATAGGCGCTGACTTCTGTAAAACCTGATGTATTGCTTCATAATATCAGAAGCAGAAGCTCTTAAGAAAAAATAGTTAAAATTATATTAAAAAATGTTTTCTTCAGAGTCAAAATAGGAAACCCGTCAGATACAGCATAGAAGTTCTAGATCTGTTTCACCCTAGCTTTTGTACAGAGTACATCTCTCAAGAACATCTGTGTTTTGAAGTTGTTAACTCATAAATTGAGACTTTTGTGTCTGAGCACAAATAGCATTATTGGTGTGCGGAGGTTTTAGTCCCATCTGTCACATCCTGAGGAGGGATCAAGACATTCTTCAGCCTAAGTTTCCCCAAAGGATACCATTCTGCTACATGCTCACTCTGTGCTGTGCCCTTCCTCAGCAACACGAGCCCTGCACAAGCAGCAGGTGATCCCTTTCATAAAACACCCACCACTTCGTTATGGTGGTTGATCAGCATTACAGAAGCATGGCTCTGCTTCCTTAGGTCCTTACACAGTTCAAACCTGTAGCCTCTCACCACCTTCAAGCTTCTCTTCCCTCAGATCCAAAAACCAGGACCAGCTTCCAAAGGCAGGTAAGGCGGGAATACTTATTATCCCTGTGTAATGGCTGCTCATAGCCAGCAGATTGTATCAGCCTCTGAGAAAGGGAAAAGCAAAAATTACCAAATTACTTGTTTAGGGCTTTACAGTTTCAAAAGCTGGCATGGCAATGAGTTTGGAAACACTTGTATTTCATACCTAGCTGTGAAAAGTGTTACTTTCACAAAGATTAAGAGAAACATTCGGATTCAAAGAGAGTTAAATACCTGGGGAGTAAGGGAGAAGGGATGGACCACATATGCAGTTATGCACAAGAGTTTCCACATATCATTCAACATGCGAGTCCAGGATTTCTGATCCACTTGTTCTGTGAAACTTGTATTCTCTCCTGTCCTTTTGCTAGTTCTAACTACTGTAATTGCGCCTATTTTGCTGAAAGGATCGCTAAGGGGAGGGAGGGGGACAGGTCAGGAGGGGTTGGAATGTCTGGGGACAGCAGGGGGAGTGCAGAGGTTCCATCGGTCACTGTTCTGCTGGTCCCGGGCAGATGGAGCTCTGCACTGTGGGCAGACAGAGCAGCTCCCAGAGCTGAACTGCACAAGGGCACATGTCAGCCCTGTGTGGCCACTCAGCATCTATATCCAGAAACAATGGTATGTCCTAGGCTTCCCAAGGAGCAAGGTTTTTCCAAATTTCTGTACATAATTTTGTTTCAGATCCTGGGCAAAAACTGTTTTAAATATTATGTGTTTTCCCCTCAGCTGGATTTTAATGCTGATGTGGAAGGGAAATGAATGGTCTAAACAACACATTTGCTACTTCTTATTGTTAAAGTGTCACCACAACTCTTGATAGAATTAAAATATATCAAAGTAAATACTTTTCTGTATTTGTATTAAATACCCAATTGCAATAAGCCACTTTATGGGCCAGTGAACTGGAAAATTAAATTATTTTATTAATGTGACTTTTTACTTATTATAGGAAAGCAGTGTCATAAAAACGTCAGTATATTGGCTTTATTTTCACACCTGAAAATAAAACAAAAACAAGAAAAATCTGCTGAAGTAGAGTAAAAAGACATTGTTTGACATTTTTTTTCCCAGCTCTGGCACTTTGTATTTAGTATCTGGAGAGGAAATGCTTTATGACTGATTAAAATATCCTTTAAGAGGAGTCTCTGAAGAGAAAGCATACAGATCCTCAGCAAAGTATTTTCTTGTACATAATGACCATTATTTTCTCAGCCCACCTGGCCTCCAGGTCTCTTCACAGTAAACCTGAACCTATTCTTCCAGTCTCAAGTCTCTCATGCCATGCACCCAGTTCCCTGTGTTGGTTCCAGATCTACATCCCCTGAAATAGCCGCTGGAAATGCACAGCATCTGAATAACTCTGCAACATCATTGCAAGCCCCAGTGCTCCTGCCTGCCTCCCACTGCTGGGGCAGTGGGATAAATCCAGCTGCCAATCCCTGCCTTGGAAAGCCCCCACCACTCTTGAGGTCTCATATGTCTCTGAGGATTTTTGTGTTGAAGATGATTTTTACCAAAGTTATTATCATCTTATATCAATGTGCAGGAAAAATGTGTCTAATCTAATTTTATTTGATATCTGACATAATCCTTCCTAAGAAATAAATTACAAACATTGGTACTGGTATGAAAAGAGACTCCAGGTTTTAATTTAGATTTGGGTAATCATAATCCTGCCTGCTATAAGAAGTTTTTATTAATATGAATTTAATTCTTAAGAGATTTTTTTTCTTAAAACCATCTTGCTCATTAAATCTCTTACTAAAACTGATTCAATCAAAACCTAGTATTAAGCACTGCATCAGTACAGTTCACCACTGATGCAATTCCTAAAGCAAATTAATATGGGAAAAATAGTGGTGATGTAAAGACACTTTTTTTTTTTTTTTTTGTGATTATTCACAATTTAGGAATGTTTTGACTACTGTAGACCTTTCAGCAATATCTTTTCTTATTCATTCAACATGTTTAATGAACATTAGCAATTGCAGTTATTACTCAACTCCAAAAATTTCTCTCACAGTGTCAAAACCTCTTACTGTGGTTAGTAGATCAGAATAACTTTGGAAACTTCATTTTTTTTTTTTTGGGGGGGGGGAGAGGGAAATGTTTTGGGTGTTTTTTCTCATAAAGGTAATCACAAGCTGGCAGATACAACATCTTAGAAATCATCAAGACCAATGGTGAATATAATGAAATTAATGATTAATTATTATGCTCATGAAATTAGCTTACATAGTAATCTACAAGTGAAAGTCTTCAAATAACATTGTCATTGTAAGATGTCTGGACTGCTGCATAAAAAATTCACAATAGGAATAAATGTGTCAAATAATATATTCATAGTGGTTTCCATGACTTGTTATATATAATGATCTTATTTCTCTGACCTAAGCAGCACCTCTGATGACAGCAGAAAAGACCTCCCTACAGAAAACTGAACCTAAACTTCACTCATGTCTTCAGTAAGTTTGTATTTCTAGGTACTTAACTGAAATATATCAAATAAGAGAGAAACCAATACTATCTGAATTTTGAGGCAGTGATCTCTATACTCTTCTCTTCATAACTGTTTATTCCTGCGGGTGTTTAGATTGCAATAGGTGATTCTTGGAGGAGCAAGAATATTAAACTGCAAATACTCAGTTTAATATGAGCATTTTGCCTATAGCCAGAACATAGTTTATAGCATCAAAAAAGTCTTAGCAGCACAAGTGTTTTCAAGACTTTCTTCATTCTAAATGGTTTTACAGAGTTCCCATATCTCAGAAATATACTCCCTAAATCAAAACTGTGTTAGAGACAAACTGAATGTTTTGCTGCCCCTCTTGCTTCAATGAAGTTGGGGGATAGAATAAGTTTCTTAGTAATTAGGACACTTAGTAGTGAAAGGATAGATCTGGGACTCTGGTTTCTATAGCTGATTATTTCATACTACACACTGACTTGAAACCACATTACAGAGCTGCCTACAAACAGACATGTATGGCTAGACCCTGAAAAAGGGAGAACTGGTCAGAGATGTGGAAGTCAGCATGACCTGTGCCTACAGATAGGATGATACAGCAGAGCTCAGGACAGAAAAGAAGATAGCAAAGCAAAAGTAGGACAACAATCCTGGACCTCAGGAAACCAAACTTCCACATTTTCTGCCTGGAAAAATTAACGGGACGGAGCCCTGGAAAGAAGGCAGGTCTGGAAGACCTTGTTGATATTCAAGGACAATCCCCTTAAGCTCCCAGCAACCACGGAATCAAGAAAAGGAGGCCCTCTTGTCAGCCATTCAGGCAAAGGGAAGAGCCATCTTCAGGCCATAACAGACAATTTAGAAAAGGCCATGGGGGAGTGTGAATGTCCTGGAGCATGGTGAACAGGGGTGTGGCATGAATATGAGGGCATGGCACAGCAGCTTGCATGGCAGCAGGCATGGCAAGCAGGCAGGATTGCAACCACATTCCTGGTGGTGGATTATGTTGTGTCATTTTTTACTCTTTTTCCTAGCCATGGTTTTCTAAAAATCAAAAACCGTTGCTAGTAAAAGTGTCTTAACACAAACAGAATATTTCGGAGACTGGTGATAGTACCAGAGGAAAAGACACCTACACATGGTGCAAGCAGGTGAACAATCTGCTCTGTCTGGTGGCAGAGCTTAAGGAAGAAGTAGAAAGATTAGGGAGTATTAGGGAAAGTGAAACAGAAAGAGTATGGTGGAGTTACACCCTTCCATCCCTGATAAAAGCCCACCAGGATTCAAGTAAACCTCATGCCTCTAATCATCATGCAGTAGAAGACCTAGTAGATATGGGGGAAAGGAAACATATCCCTACCCAGAGAGGTAACAAAATTACACGCCCCCCCCCCCCACCCATAACCTTCTCAGGTGCTACTTCAAAATAGGTTCAAGGATCCAGAAGTTCAGGCAGAAGAGATCAAAGAAAATAATCTGTCTGGCGAGTCTCCCTGTAATACTTAATCTGTCAGGTGAATCACAACCTTTTGTACTAAAAAGAAAAGGGTAGTCATAGTAGGTGACTCCCTTCTTTGGGGAACAGAGGGCCCTGTATATCAATTAGCTCCATCCCACAAGGAGGTCTGCTGCCTGCCTGGGGCCCAAATACAGGAAATCACCAAGAGACTCTCTGAGCTTATCCAGCCCTCTGATTATTCTTCACTTCTGATTGTTGCTTCACTGCTGATTGTCCAGGCTGGCTATGACGAGGTTGACAAGAAGGGCACCATTGAAATTAAAAAGGACTTCAAGGCTCTGGTCAAGAAGTTGATGGGGCAGGAACACAGGTGGTGCTCTGCTCAGTCCCTTCAGTGGCAAGGATGAATGATGAAAGGAACAAGAGAACCTACATGATTAATAAATGGTTTAAGGGCTGGTGCCATCAGTGGAATTTTGGGTTCTTTGATCATGGGGCAACTTTCATGGCACCTGACCTGCCAGAGTCAGATAGGTTCCACCTATCTAACAAGGACAAAAGGATTCTAGCCCTTGAGGAGGCAGGGCTGACTTGAAAGCCAGAATCAGGGCCGAAATCAGCAGCTCAGCTGAAGTGCATATACACTAATGCATGCAGCATGGATAAACAGCTGGAAACCAAGGTATGGTAGGGAAGCTATGACACAGCCACCATCACAGAAATATGTTGGGATGACTCACATGACTGGAGTGCTGAAATGGGTGACTACATCTTCAGAAGGGACAGGTGAGGTAGGAGAGGTAGGGGGTGGCTGTGTATGTTACAGAGGCTCTCAACACCATGGAACTAGAGATTAATGATGATAGGGTCAAGTGCCTACAGGTGAGAATTGGTAGGAAGGCCAACAAGGCCAACATCCTGGTGGGATTCTTTTATAGATCATCCAACAAGGATGAAGAAGTGGATGAATTATTCTATGAACAGCTGGAGAATGTTTCAAGATCACCAGCCCTTGTTGTTGTGGGAGACTTTAACCTGCCAGATATCAGTTGGGAACTCAACACAGCAGAGAAGAGGTAACCTAAGAGGTTCTTAGACTGTATGGAGGACAACTTCTTGACACAGCTGGTGAGAGAGCCTAACTTGCTGCTTACAAACACAGAAGGTCTGGTGGACATGTGGTGGTCAGAGGCTGTCTGGGGTACAGTGACCATGAGATAATAGCATTCCCAATATTCAGTGAAAAACAAGGAGTGGCATCAACAAAACTTCCACTCTGGACTTCCAGAGGGTGGACTTCAGCCTATTCAAGAGACTGATTTGGACAGTATCTTGGGAAATAGTTATTAGAAATGAAGAGATTAAAGAAGGATGGACATAAATGAAGAAACAAATCTTGAACGTAGAGAAGCAGATAGTCTCTATGTGCCAAATGATGAGCCAATGGGAAGGATGACCTGCCTGAATGGGCAAGGAGATTTTTAAGGAACTGAAGGAAATAAAGAAGGTGTACCACCTTTGGCAAGAAGGTCAGGTATGTCAGGAAATGTTTGAGATTGTTATTAGGTCAGGTAGGAAAAAAGTTAGAGATGCAAAAGCCCAAATAGATCTTAATCTGGCCACTTCTGTGAAGAATAATAAAAAATGTTTTTATTAATAAATTATTGGCAAAAGGAGGGCAAAGACAACCTCTACTCTTTGTTGGACACAGGATGGTCCAACATGAGGAAAAGGCAGAGTTTCTTAACATCTTTGTCTCAGTTTTCAACAATAAGAAAGGTTGTCCTTATGACAGTGGGCCTCCTGAGCTGGTATACGGGGTCAGGGAGCAGAATAAACCCCCTGGAATCCTGGAGGATGTA
Source organism: Lonchura striata (assembly GCF_050655825.1). Lineage (NCBI taxonomy): Eukaryota > Metazoa > Chordata > Aves > Passeriformes > Estrildidae > Lonchura > Lonchura striata. Next base: position 69,297,116 of record NC_140740.1, read on the forward strand.
GTTAGAGACCCGCTGAGCCATGTGGATCTCACAAGTCTATGGGATCCATCCTAGGGTGATGAGGAAGCTGGCCAAAGAGCTCACCAAGCCACTCTGCATCATCTGTCATTAGTCCTGGTTCACTGGCTCACAGTTCCAGATGACTGAAAGTTGTTCAGTGTGACACCCACCCACAAAAAGGGCCAGAAGAAGGATCTGGAAAACTATAGGGCATTCAGCCTTAGCTCGGTGCTTGGCAAGATTATGGAACAGATCATCTTGAGTGCCATCACATGACACCTACAGGATGGCCAAGGGCTCAGACCCAGCTAGCATGGACTTAGAAGGGGCAGGTCCTGATCTCCTTCTATGACCAGGTGATCTGCCTCGTGGATGCAGGAAAGGTTGTGGATGTTTATTTGGACTTCAGCAAGGATTTTGATACTGTCTCCCACACTCCTGGAGAAGCTGCAGCCCACGGCTGGGACAGGAGCACTCTGTGCTGGGTTCAGAACTGGCTGCATGGCCGGGCCAGAGAGTGCTGGTGAGCAGTGCTGCATCCAGCTGGGGCCAGGCACCAGTGGTGTCCCTCAGGGCTCTGTGCTGGGACCAGCTCTGTTCAATGGCTTTATTGATGACATGGATGAGGGGATTGAGTTCACCAGCAGAAAATTTGCAAATGACACCAAGTTGGGACCTAGTGTTGATCTGTTGGAAGGTTGGAGGGCTCTGCAGAAGGAATTGGACAGAATGGATTGATGGGCCAAGTCCAATAATGTAAAGTTTAATTAGTCCAAGTATCAGGTCCTGCACTTTGCCTGCCACAACCCCAGGCAGGGCTCTAGGCTGGGGACAGAGTGGCTGCACAGCAATCAGGCAGAAAAGGCCCTGGGGGTGCTGGTGACAGCAGCTGAGCATGAGCCAGCAGTGCCCAGGTGGCCAAGAGGGACAATGGCATCCTGGGCTGTGCCAGCAACAGAGTGGCCAGCAGGAGCAGGGCAGGGACTGTTCCCCTGTATTTGGCCCAGTTCTGGGTCCCTCAATCTAGGAATGATGTTGACATGCTCAGACATGTCCAGAGGAGGGCAACAAGGCTGATGAGGGGTCTAGAACATAAGCCCTATTAAGAGAGGCTGAGGGCGCTGGGATTGTTTAGCCTGGAAATGTGTGTTAGGGAATTCTTCATCACTCTGTCCTGGAAAGGAGGCTGTAGCCAAGTGACAGTCAGTCTCTTCTCCCAGGCAGCCAACAACAGGACTAGAGGACACAGCCTGGAGCTGTGCTAGGACAAGCTTAGACTAAACGTTAGAAAAAAAATATTTACAGAAAGAGTAGTTGTGCACTGGAATGGGCCACACAGGGAGGTGGTAGAGTCACAATCCCTGGATATATTTAAAAACAGACTGGATATGGCACTTAGTGCCATGGTTTAGTTGATAAGGTGGTGTTCAGTCATAGGTTGGACTTGATGATCCCCATGGTTTTTTCCAATCTTGATGATTCTGTGATTCTGTGATGAAGCATGCCTACATGACCAAAAGGTCCTAACTGAACTCAAACATAAAAAAGGAACTTCACAAGGTATGAAATCAAAGACATATGACCCAAGAAGATCTGCTATCTGATATTTCAGCAATAGAGTTAGAAAGGCTGCCTTGACCTTTGTAGCCAGCTGGCATTGAATCTGGCAAGGGATGTGAAGGAAAACAATAAAGGCTTCTTCTACATATCTATGAACAGCAAAAAGAAGACTCAGAAAAATGTCAGACTGCTGCTGAAAGCAGAAAGAGAATTGATGAGAAATAAAGAAGAGGTCAAGTTATTTGATGCCTCAGGATATTAGTTTTTATGTTTTTCATATATTTTCATATATTGTAATCCTGTAATTTTTTTAGTGTATAATTCTAAACTCCATATACAGTGCTAGCTACTGTCTTCCCATTTTGGTCAGACAAAACAATTCCTCTTTAGTCCTGTGAATCAAGTATACCTTACTGTCTCAGGCCCCAAGAAGTGTAAATGAAAGTAAGCTGGAGGGAGGAAACTTGGAGTAAAATTACTTCATTACCTGAAGCTGTATTTGGAAGATTAACCCCCAATATCCAAATGGACCAAATTTATAAAAGTGTGAAAACTCATGACTCATCATCTATTTTGGGTATAGCCCCTGGGAGGCTCTGTCTGCCCAAGGTATACCTGAAGGACCTTCAATAAATATAACCATTTTTTATTCCCTTAATTTTGTCTGGCCTCTGTTTTTAGGTAAGCCCGAAACAGGCATAAGTTTCTGGCAACCCTGATGGGATAAGGAGACTTCTGGAAAATCCTCTGGACTGAGAAAGACCCAGCTGCTCCCCCACCACTGCCAGCACTTTACAGGGGGCAGTGGCCACAGTCCAGGTGGTGCCAGAGCCAAGAATCCTCCACATCCAAGACAAAGACACACGAGTAAGCAAGTTAAAAATGGTGGTTTGTTGCTAGCACTTAGGTTTAGTGTTTTGTCTGGTGTGTGGAAGGATCTGAGAGGATCCTAGGAGGGGGTTTTCATTTGGTTGTCATTATTCCCATTTGCTCATAAAATTAGGGGAATGCCCCCTGAAAGAGTGGAGTTTTAGCACTGCAGTGGCAAATTTTGGTGTAGGGCCAGTGGTAGCACAGTGACTTAGGCTGCACACTGCTGGTCCAGAGATTGTGAGTTCAAGTTCTGTGTGGTTTTTGTTGGAATGCATGACATTGAAGCCTCTTTGAGTCCCTCAGAGACAGAAAGGAATGCAGGGATTGATGTGGAACCTTTAGAGAAAGTGAAATATATTATTCCACACAGACATGAAGTAGGAGTGTAAGTTTTAGTTTTAAGTAGAAATATATCTCAAGTGCCTTAAGAGACTGTGTTAGCTAGTAAAAAGCCCTGAAGCCCAGTTTAAAGTTCAGTGGTGTTACCTTTCACAGAAGTAACTTAGGTCCAGACATAACAAAAGCAGAACATTGCTTGCATTTCTAGGTAGAACACGTAGAACTATTTTCATTAACAGATAGAACTGTATGCATAGATTTTGTGTAAGAACCGACACTACTTTTGCACATTAGAATTAAGTTCAGATATGTATAGGAAGAATGCTTTAGTGTGGTAGTCTGTTATTTTACAGTTGATTCTTCTGTAGTATGTTTTAATATTTCTTGTTATAAGTTTGTTATGGTTCATTCTTTGTACCCCATTTGGCTTCCCTAATGGTTCAGTCTTGAGTTGTTTACCACAGTTTTCCCCACCAAAATGCATGTCAATACACTTGTCAGTCTCTGTATGCCTGCCTTGTTCCCTTGTCTTACCCCGTCTGTCAAAGGTAGCACACTCCTTTGGTTCTGGAGTGTTCCCTGTCTCTCATCCCTTCCTCGAAGCAGGATTGGGTTGTGAGGTTTGCTCCATCCCCGTGTTGGCTTCTACTGGGAGCCCTTACCCTGCACCCCTCCCCTGATGCCTCCTGTTGGTCCCAGGCTGTGTCCTCCCGTGTTCCCTCTACCCTTTCAAAGCAGCCCCTTCGGGTTCAGATTTGCCACTTGTTCTGCCCCGCTTTGGGATTAAATCCTTGGAGACTCACCCAAGTGCCCTTCCCTCATTCCCGTGCCTCGGTTTCCCCGTGCTCTGTCCCTGCTGTGCTCCCCACCCGCAGCGATCCCGGCCCCGCTCCGGGCTGGGCTCAGCCTCGGGGCGGCCGCTCGGGGTCTGCCCTGGGCCAAGCGGGACAGCCAGGGAGCCTCCAGCCCTGGGCACGGACAGCCAGACACACTTTAGAATTGTGTTTTTAGCTAATTGGATGATTTGTTAATAAAATCCCCTGTATTGGGGTGTTGATTATCTTTGAGCAGTCATAGCAACTGGGAGAGGTTGCAGAAGACTGGAAGAAAGCAAAGAACACTCCTATATTTAAGAAGGCCAAGGGAGTACCTAGAAAATACAGCTCAATGTGTTTTATTTCAATTGCATCTGGAAAACATTTCCAAACCCATGAAAGAAAAGCAGGAGATTGGAACTAGCTAGCATGCATTTACAAAAAGGAAATAATGCTTATAGAACCTGATAGCTTACTAGGATGAGGTGAAGTTGCTTCAGCAGCTTCAGCTTCTCCAGGAGTGCTGTGGGAGACGGTACCAAAGGCTTTATTGAAGTCCAGCTAGAAATATTCCCCTCAGCTTTTCCCTCATCCAGTAGGAGGTCACCTGGTCATAAGAAGAGGTCATGTTAGTCAAGCAACACTTTTCATTATTGGTAACAAGTATGAGGAAGAGAGTACCCTTCAGGGAGTTTTAAAATGGTACAGAACTGGGAAAAGCTGTTCATATGTAACATGATTGTGCTGCCATTCCAAGCATTCATGACAGGCTGGAGATTTTGGCAAAGAAGTCAATTTTAACAAATGGAAGAGCAAAATCCTGCCTTACAAATAAAAAACCCCAGTCCCTCATTCACCTAAGAGACCACCCAGCTGAAAAGCTTTTGCAGAGAAGGACCCTGGGTCCTGCTAGACACTTTGTTAATCAGGAACCAATGGTGCACCCTTATGACAAAAAGGGAGATAGTATCCTAAGGTATATGAGAAAAGCCATTGCCAGCCCTTTCAAAAGAGGTGATCCCTCCTCCCTGATCAGTACTGATGAGACAATGTCTGGAATACTGTGTCTAGTGTTGGCTCTGAAGTTCAAGCAAGACACACACTTCACAGAGCATATCCACCTCAGGGTCACAAAGATGATGAAATAACTGGAGCATTTGTCATATGTGAAGACTGCTGCAAGTGTATAGCTGGTGGAAAAGTCTCAAGGAGCATCTTATTATTACTATCTGGCAGGGGAGAATGAAGAAAACAGAACTAAACTTTTTTCAGTGGTGTGCAGAGAACAAAAAGCAATGAGCACAAATTTAAAAATAGTAAATTCAGTGTCAACACAAGGACACCTTTACTTCTGAGAGGTCATCTCCATCTTTGGTTACACAGAAAATGTGACTGGACACAATGCTGGGTAAAATGCTGTCGGTGACCTTGCTTGAACAGGGAGGATAGAATAGATGGTCTAAAGATCCCTTCCAACCTAAATGATTCTGTGAATCGGCTTTTCCATGAACCCAAAATGTTAGTGGTAATTTTGGAGGAAATTATCACCTCATCATGCTGTTCTAAATCAGATAACTGTCCAAATTAACAATTCCTGCTGGTTGAACAATCCTAATCACTGCTACCTGACTGGTACAAATTGCAGCATAAATTTAGAGAAAGAGAACATAATGGAAGAATCCATCAATATTTATTTACTTTTATGGATATGTTGTTCCTTCCACATATGTAATGAAGTGCACACATAAAGCTTTGTTGCAGTTCTGACCCTACCCTAATGTGTTGGATTAACTTTTAGGTTTTCAATTATCTTTCTCCGCCCCAGCCCCTCAAGATAGAGAGTAGCTGCAGAAATTTATCTTCTCCATAGCTGTTACCATAGCAACCCAAACAGTTCATTTGCTGTCTCAAATAATGTGCACAACTGTCTGACTAACAATTCAGTGAGGACATTGACAAATGATCTCAGTGTTCAGGCAGACATTTAAAATATGCAGATATTTGTCTGAATTTTAATATGACCAACAGATACTCAAAAGATAAAATGTGTGATTCTTAAATGAAATGAAAGAAAACTTTTCCCTGAGGATACTTCTCAAAACAGAGATGAATATATATGGTGGGATAGATTATCTTCTACAGATAAGAGATATTTTGTTCATATGTTAGAACTTTCTTTTCCTAGACATTGTTTTTTCTTTATTAGCTAATCAGCAAGGGAAGGAAAGCAAAAAACGTCTTCTCCCTCTCTGTTCTCATCCCCCCCTTGCCCCATCCTCAAGATAACTGAATATTCAAGGAAATAAGAGCAGCTTTTGAAAAACTCAACAGAAGTTAATTACATGGGAAAAGCCAGCATGTGGTCCACTAGCATTATCATTAACCTGATACGAAAGCAAGAGAAGTCAGACTCTTTGCATGTTAAATATTGACCTTCCTGATGAAAATTAGCATGTGACTCTCCCAGAGGAACTTCATGTCAGGTAGAAGCTGAGCACATTTTTACAACGAGGTTCATTAAATACAAAAATAGATATACCAAAGAAACTGTGGAATGTCCATTGCTAGAGATATCAGACAAGGCTATGAGCAGCCTAATGGAACTTTGAAGTTGTCTCTGTATTGAGTGGGATTTGTACCAGATGACCTCAAGAGATCCCTTTCAATCCAAATTAGATTTGGAGTCCATTGCTTCACTTCACATAAGTCTTATGAAATAGTTAAAAAATTAATAAGCCTTCAGTCTCTGTTCATACAGACTGGATTTTTACTAGAGAGACAAAGGTGTAAGACCCCTTTTTAATAACTAATCTCCAGCATTTCTAAGACTATGAGGTCAGTATTTACTTTTAAAACAGCATTGCACTTCAAAAACACATTACCTAATTTTTAATACTTCCTACTCTTCTGACCATTCATTTGTTGCAAGGAATGCAGAACACTGTCAACATTTCACGTGTGCAGCTACCCTCAACATTGGTCTTTATTGCAGATGCAATGTTGAAAATATCATCTTTGCACTGAACTTTCCCACCTATGGAATCCAGATGTCAGTTCCTTTTTCCTGGCTTCTCACCTGGCTTTCTGTCAAAAACAACAAGGATGGTTATGTGAGATTAACTTTTCATGCTTATTTTCTTTCCTCTTCTATCACTTGCATAACAGCATATTCCATTCAAGTTGAATTTAAACAGTGACTTCCCAAGTTGACAAACAAGTTGTTCATGAGGAAAAGAGCTAATTTAAAAAAGACTGTCTAAGAAATGTATAATAGGTCCCCAACAACTTTAGTGATGCTAAACAAATAATGAAGCAACTCTCCCCAGGGGGAAGAGCACTGAAACCCATGCAAAAATTATATATTTGCCCTCAGGCTCCAAGAAACAAGAGCACTTAGTTTATTATTCTAAAAGTCTTTAGTGACCTACATGTTTGCAAAGTTAAAACTGACTAAAAAAAAACCAAAAAAAAAGTAAATAAAATAATAAATACACAAAAGGAACCTAAACCAACTATTTTCATACTACTTACTGGAAGACCAGTGAATGAGATTCACAAATGTTAAATATGTTCTTTGTTAAGCAAAAGAGCATTATAAAAGAACTGGTCCTAAACATTGAAACATATCAGCTGCTGGCTCCAGAAGGTATTCCTCAGAAGGTAGTCTCAGCATGATCACAATTAGAGAAAAAATTAACCTCTCACAATGACAACTTTACACTTTTGACAATAATTCTTTAGCAATGGTTTCCGTCTCAATTTGTCTTAGTCTTTGGAGAAAGTCAAAGTTTTCTGTTACAATTTTTTTCTTTGCCATAAGCTTAGATAAACATCTGAAAAGGGAGCCATACCCTGGTTTGTAAGTAGAAAAAAAAATTCTAAAAATGATACAGAGTTGTCAATTTTAGTAAGACTAAATGTTGCCAAGAAGGATGAAGGCACATTGACTCTGCTCCAGGAATTATTAACAATAAGCCTTTTTTGAGGGAGACCTAGTCAGACAAACATTACAAATTTCTTGAGCACCAGGAGATGGGATATATATCCCTCATCTCCTGGACAATACCTCACTTACTGATTTAGAGGTGTGGTCCTAAAATATTTGTGTCCTTGCCCTTGTCTTTGCACTTGTCCTTGCCTCAGTGGTTTCTGAAGACATCTATATTTTTGAATTTGTGTATTTCCTAAATGTACCTGCATTTTTGCTGTTCAATAATGTAACTAAGGCTTAAAGGTCCTGTTAAACAATATCTAGCCCTGCTACTTTTGTCCCAATCCCTTTAGAAAGCAAAGGAAATAAACAAGCAGATCTAAAAAATGCTATCCTCCACATCATAAATTTTAACCAAGGTAAAATAAAAAAAAGGAGGAACTAAACTACATAAAGAGAAGGTACATCAAACAGTGGCAACTGACAAAGTGCTTTTTAGGATGATTTTGTAAAATAGGAACTGAGTAAAAATTAAGTCAGATTATAGAAAAGGATACTTCTTCCATCACTAACACTACCAGTGAAGATGAATTTTGTATTGAAGAGCTATTGTAAGATCCTATTTCCCTTTAACAGTTTTTAGTTCCCATCCCTTACTTTTCTATTTTTTTATTCCTGTTATGAGGGGAGGAATGTCACCACTAACCAGAGGTCAGAATGCCAAGAGGACATTCATTTAATCTTGGATTTCTCTGTGCCTCAGAAAAATACTTAACCTGATGGGAAAAACTGGAATAGGTTATCATTACAGAAGACCTGCTATAGGAAAGACACAAGTTATTTTTTGTAGGGAACATACTCTCCTTACTTTTACAGGCAGAAATACAGGTTTGGCTTGGAGGTCATAGATGCTTTTATAGAACGAGAAGAGAAAGTCTGCACACTGAAGGGAAAAGATAACAGCTAACTTTTTATTTTATTTTTAGGTAAAAGTAGAGAAATAAACTTCTGGAAAATGGATTGGCACAGTGCAAAATGAATTGAGGACACAATCTACTTGCCTTTCTGACAGGCTGGTAAAAACTGTTTAGCAGTTGACCTCTTTCAGGAGAAATGGTGACAGGGTATCTGAGAAGATAAAGGGGATGTATAGGCTGCAGGACCAACTCTTAGAGAAATAAGTGTGTCTAAGGCCCTCTGAGCACCTAATACCTCAGTAGGAGAAAGTGATACTTACACAAACAACACCTGGACTGCCAGCAGGTTTGCTGAGATATAATAGGCAGACACACTGCTATGTACCCCCTCTCCTTTCACTGCCACCTTATTTCTGCACAACTGATGATAACCTTCTGTGCAAATGCATGCTTAAGCCTTCCTGTGACCTGTGTCCTGAGGAGGCTCCTGTTCTCTGAATATACCAAGCAGGACCTGAGCTCCCATTGCACAGATACTGAGGCTTAGTAGTGGCAAAGCAAGAATCCAAGGGCTCTTGAGAAAGTGTGGAATGAAAAGATATTTAAAGGGCAAAAATGCAGCTTGGAATGAAGAGGAGATTTGAGAGTATGTAGCTGTATGTATGTATGTATGTATGTAGGTGGGATGGAGGTGAGAATGCAGGAAGCTGAATTTGCCCCTTTTTTCCTATCATTATATTCTAAAGAGATGATAAGGAAAAATGTTAGGCAAAGGAAAAAGAGTGTTGAAAGGGAGAGTAAATGTACAATAAATTAAGAATTTTCTCCCTCTTCATCTAGATTTTTATACTTCAAGCACTGTGTAGCAGCAGAGATGACACAATGGAAAAAGAGGGATTTTCTTTTTCTGTATTTACATGACCCGGCTGTTAAATGTTGTCTTTACGTAATTTGTGGAAGTTATGAGAGAATGTATACAACTGCAATGAGGCAGAAAAGGGTTAAAGGCTTTCAATGTGTAAGGTTGTATTTAGAACCAACCATCTAAGTAAGGGAAGACAGGACAGTCGACTTCTTTAAAAGTGGAAAATTGAGGCTGCAGAAGCCTTCATTCCCACACCTTTTTTCTTGTGAGAAGCAGAAGTTCAGGGGATGAGAAATTCCATTTCTACTGCTGTGTTTTAGGAAGAGCAAAAGTCTCTGGTTCTGATGGTGGCAGGGAGCTGATTGCGCAGTTAAGTGAGAATAATTTGGTGTAAAGTATATTATGTAAAGATCTTGTGTTTTTGAGAGTGAGTCTAGGGAAACTGAATTGAGACTAATGGTTGTGAATGCCCAATAAATGTAGTGAATCAAATACTTCAGTCTCAGAAATGTGTAAGGGGTGCCTGGCCAGAATTGGTGAGTTTTAAATTGCTTTTCTACTCATAAAACCTACAACGATTGTTAAATTTGGTGAATTTTCAAAGTTATTGACAATTTTGGGTGTAGAGAGTACTTCTCCAGACTATTGCGTGAGAAAGAAAGCAGAGAAGTTAAATTATGCAAAAATTATTTTTTAGCATTGTTGGTATGGTGGCAGTTCCAACTCCTTGATGTTTGCTTCCAAGGTGCTTGTCCCAACAAGCATTTTGATTGCAATGAAATCTCGGTTGGATTCAGGGAAGTTAAATACTTTAATAAGCTGTTAATACTATTTTTAAGTACTGTTTTATGTCTAGTTTTCCAAGTTCTCATAAATTAAGCCATGTCAACAGTTGATTTCCACCTGGTCTGGTTAGAAGTTGTGCCAACTGAGATATTTGCTACTTGATCAGGAAAATGGACAATTAGGGATAACAGAATCTGTTAAGGACTTAATTGCAAATTCAACTGACTCCTGTCCTCTGAAATCAACAAGATTTCAGAGTCTGTTATAAATGGGTTTTTGTTTCTCAGAGAAAGCAACTTAAACACATATATTTCTACTGCAATTTATATCTCATACTGGTTTTGTGATTAAAACTAAGTGAATCATAGCTATCTAAATTATGATCAGGAAAATAAGATATATGTTCCATATCCTTAGCTCAAAAGACAAAGGCATGTACTTAGGGAGGAAAACCCCAGACATTTGAGATATGGGCTGGGGCTGGTAGGCTGGAAAAGAGTTTTGCTGAGAAAGCCATGGGGCTCCTGGTGGAGGCTGGAAAAGAGCTTTGCTGAGAAGGCCATGGGGCTCCTGGCAGATACCAACTTGAACAGGAGAGAGAAATGGGCCCTTGTCACAAGAAATGCATTAGGCAAAGGCTTGCCATCAAGGCAAGGGAGGGGATCCTTACCCTCTGGAGTGCTCTGTCCCCTTCTGGGATCCCTTGTACAGGTGACACCTGGGCACACTGAGAGCCCAGCAAGGGACCACACAGATGATGATACAAGGGAGCACAGGAGCATCTCTCCTATGAGGAAAAGCTGAGAGAGCAGGGAATGTTCAGAGGGATCTGACTGCTGTATATACACATCTGATGGTGGAGGGTGGCAAAGGTAAAAGAGTCAGGCTCTTTTCAGTGGTGCCCAGTGACAGGACCAGTGGCAAAATCCACTTACTTTTTCACGGTAAGATTGACTCAGCACTGGCACAGGTTGCCCAGAGAAGTAGTGGAACTGTCGTCTCTGGAGATAGTAAAAATATCTGTGGATATAGTCCTGGGTAACATCTCTAGGTGAATCTGCATGACCAGTTGCACTGGACCAACCATGGGGCTGAACCAGAGGACCTCCATAGGTCCTTTTCAACATCAGCCACTCAGATTATGTGATACTTAAAAAAAGTCCTAGAATACATACAGAATTACAGATGTACAGCAGTTACAGTAATACAAGTTTAGTCCAGGACATTTTGAGGACATCCCAGTGTCCCCAAGTATAAAAAAGTCTGTATTGTTTTCTCACTGTTGCTACTTCACAGACTTGCTTAAGATTTATCATTTATTGTGGTACCTTACAGTTACATGTCTCAAAATTTCAAATAAATACGCAGGAAATTAGCTCATATAACTACCTATTATATGTTAGTAAATTCATACTCTCATCCTATCAGTAGAGAGGCATAACATTTGGAGAAAGGCACTTCTTTGGTTTTCTGGTTATTTTGCACTTTTTTTAGCAGAAATTAATTTTCAATAGATGTGCTTAAATGCCAGCTCACAAGAGAAATTTAAGAGGTTCATGCAACTGTCAGCTCCAAGATATCATCCTTTACTTGAATTGCTTTATCATCTTCTGCTGGATTTTCATTAATTGATGTTTGGTGAGGAGAGAAGAAGCCGTATTTCTGAAAATTCTCTGGAACTGCTTTAAGAGTGACAACCACATATATGGCTATTTTATTAGAGGTAGAGTGTATGCCGTTCTATCTAGACAGATCTATATTCTCTAAAAGATAATATAGAATTTTTTTTAGTGAAATCACTGAGTAATTTCTACACAATGCTTGGGAAGAAACCCTGCATGTATAGACACAACTGAAGACTATCAATAGCCATGCTTAAGCTGAGATTTGTAATGTCTCTATTGGATGTAGCAGAAGTAAAATATAAGCAAGATATTAAAAGAAGATGACACTGATGTGTCCCTTCCTAGCTCTAATTACTGAATTTTTGTGTTGTATAAAATACACTTTGTATGTATGCAATTAATTAATTAATGTGTTTTTGCTTAAAGGTATAGTATTTTACAGTGGTACGAAAGCATCTGGTGAGCTGAAGGGAAAGCTGTTGGAGTCCATGCTGAGTAGATATATGCATGCAAAACTGGGTACGTATATGAAGCAAAGAAGGATGACAGCCATGATGGTCAGAGACTTTTTTTATTATCTCACTTGTAACAGTGTTGATGCTAATGACCCACTCTGCACTGTCCTTTCCTACTCCATTGGGAACTCTTCAGGACATCAGTCTGCTTTCATGACATCCATTTCTACCCACTGCCTCTGATAGACTAACTAATTAAATTGAATTGTTTTGTTTTGAGGCACCTTCTCATCCTATCTGCAGTAATTTCTTTATCCCTGAGGTTGGAAACTGTAGGCACTACATTGCAGAGCTCAGGTGTATTTAATGAGTTGAGAGTAGTCAAAATATTGAGGATGTTATTCTGCAGCTGATGTATCTGGAAAGCTCTTGCAGGTACCAAGTACCATTTAGTGTACTTAGAAGGGTAGAGCAGACTGCAATTCCTGATGTCAGAAACAGAACTGTATTTGTTTTTAAAGACATACTTTGAGAAAATAGTAATTGTGTGCTATAATTTTGAATAAGAGATTACTGAAAACTTGAAAACTTGCAGCTAATGGGAAGGGAAGGGAAGGGAAGGGAAGGGAAGGGAAGGGAAGGGAAGGGAAGGGAAGGGAAGGGAAGGGAAGGGAAGGGAAGGGAAGGGAAGGGAAGGGAAGGGAAGGGAAGGGAAGGGAAGGGAAGGGAAGGGAAGGGAAGGGAAGGGAAGGGAAGGGAAGGGAAGGGAAGGGAAGGGAAGGGAAACTATTTATGCATGCTTTAGGTAATCTGTTATCACAATTTACCTGGTCAGTCAACTTTTTTTGGTGCACTAGTTTACCATTAGCTTCTACCTAACACTAAGGCCCTTGTAAGATGCCCATTATTTTGTTATTATTACTAACTTCACAGTTAGGATCTATTTAGACATGTTCTTGAGCTTGGTCCTGATTCCCTTCATCTGTACTCCTCTTTCTAACTCCCTATCAGATTTGTAATAAGAAAGCAATTACCATCTTTGTAAACGGATAGTGGAGAAGTTGTGGTAGGCATTATGTTTTGCTCTTGAGACCTCCTGTTAGATGGTAAGTCATTTAAGGTTTGTATGACTTTGCTTCTGTGAAAAATAATATTAACTGTTGGATACCACTGACAAATAGATCTAATGCTGCTGTCTGACAGTGGTGCACTGTCTCCTTTTCTTCATTATTCAATTATGTGATGGATGGATTGATTGATTGACTGATTGATTGATTGATTGATTTTTTTTTTTAGTGGAGGCTCACTAGGATGCATTCCTCTTTTAGATGGTTCTGAGATATGAGGGCATGTTTAAGAATATCATATAATTCTACAGTGTTATCCAGACATGAGGACTGCAGAAATTCAATGCAATTTTCTTTTTCTTTTACACAAAGAAGCTAAGGTCAGAGCTAACTTTTGCTGTTATGTAGTAGTAAAATTTACAACCTAGTGACTTAATCTACATCAAGCTTCAAGTATGAAATCAAATAATGCATCTCTTTTTCTCTAATATTCTTTACAGTTGAGCTTTTCGCACCATCTCAGTTTTAGATTTAATGGCTTAGCAAACTATAATATAACTAAAATATATCTAATTTTTATTCAAACTGGTTTATTACTAATACATTTGCTAAAATAATGTATCAGCAAATGAATGGAAAATAAGTATTTTCAATGTAAGTAGACTGACAGCGAACCTGAGTTTTTTAATACTTATATTTTCCCAAAGTTATAATTCTTACTAGATGGTAATGGTAAAAGCCCATATGAAAACCTGACTTGTGTATAATAATATTCAAGGCTTATGTAGAAGGCAGTAGCTATAGCACTACTATTATAACTACTCTGCTGCTGATCAAAAAACAGAACAGCGGTTGAAATTGTTTTCTATAATGACCATTATTAATGTAAATAAATTCAGAATAGTGTGGTGAATAGGTAAATATGTAGAAAGGCATGTTCACTCATTATAATATCCAGTTTACTGAGGTATATCAGCAGTCTTTACTGGTAAAATGAAATAGGTATTAACAACTAAGCAACTCGTATACACTGAACTAAGCAACTGTACACACTGAATTTATTTACCTAAAATAATTCAGGATCTGTAGCAGATCCCAGTCCACAGTACTGATCTTCCTGAATCATATACCTAGGCATTCTTACTAATCATACCAGAATTGAAATACAAGCCAAATTATTAGTTAAATAAATATTTATTTATGGCTTTGGAAAATACTATCATGGCTTTGGAAATTATTACCATTAACTAGATTAGATTTTCATGGTAATAAGTAAAATTTTTCATTCAAAAGTAAAAAGAAATTAAATCTAAGGTTACATATTTCTAACAACCTTCATATTTATGTGAGAATGGTCTTTGATTATGCACATTTACTTTTAAAATACCTCTTTTAAGGCATTTGAAGTTCATGTGTTGAAGGTAAGAATTACTAAAATATGATGGGAAACTGACATCTGACTAAGGCAAAATTCAATTTTATTAAGAAAAGAAAAGGATCATAAAGGTCTCTAATATGATAGATTTTGACTCAATAAATCCTGTACTACAATGCCACTTAAAATAATGAGTGGATTAAGAACTTGTTATTACTAGATATTTATATGTTATGTTCTTAGAGAAAATATCAGCTGTATAGAAGTTTACCAGAGAAATTCCTCAGTGACAAATAGACTAAATTTAGTCAATATTTTCATGCATTTCAAAGAAAAAAAATAAGCAAATTTTGTGAAAATTTTTGGCAAAAAGCTTTAGGCCATAAAACTCCAGAGCACAATTAGATATCATGTATAAAGAATAGATGACCTCAAGCATAAGAGGAAAATATAAAAAAATAGAGAAAGAAATCTCAGTGCCATAAAATCATGCTCACAAATTTAGGGGTTAGTGATATTCCTTAAGTTCAGAATCAATGGTGAGCAGTTGAAGAAGAGGAGAAAATATCCCTTGTACTTAATAAAAATAGAGTAACTATGTCTCCGTGATGATGCCAGAATAAAGAAGAAATACTGGGTGCATATTTACATTAGAGACTTCCAGAGGAAGAGAAGAGCTTGCAGCAGAGTAAAGACATGTATCACATTTTTCATAAATTCACACTGTAACAGGTTCAGAAAAGACCAACCGATGATCGGAAAAAATACTTTTCTATTTATGATACTAATGGATTCCTCTGGGTTACGTTAGTAACTTTAGAGAGAATATAATTATTTGTGTCAATAAAAGTAAAGGAATCAGCTCAGATAGGTGTGACATTTTCCTATTCATCCTTTTGTCACATACATTAAAGTGAAATAAATTGTGAGAACATGACATAAGTGTCTTATTATTTAAAAGATTAAGAAATCTATCCTTTTCTTAAGATAAAAATGCAGGAAATCATGTCATTCAGTGCAAAGTGAGAAATTCTTAAGTCTTTCAAAATTGTTAATATTATTCGGATAAGCCTATTCTGTCGTCAAGTATAATTCAATCTCCCATATGCTTAGCTCAATGGAACCAATGAGAGTTTTGTGAAGAGTGCTGTTTCAGGAAAGGCAGGGCTTGGGCAATAGTGCCCTGCCCAAAGACAATTCATTCACAGAGATGGGAACCGTTTCTTCTTTCTTCGTCTTCCCACTGCACTTGCTTCACAAAGAGATGAAATCTGTTGTATTATAAAAGGCAAGCTCCAAATAATGAAAACTATTTTTCCCAGAGAAGGATTAAGTGTTCCATCAAAGCACAACTTCCACCTGAGGAAATTGATTTTATATGCACTTATCAGAATCTTAACAGCTGAAATGTAGATCAGCAAACGCATGCCACTGAGTAAACTTGTGTGAAGTTTATTTTATTTCTTGCTTATTGCAGCTGAGTCTTGGGCCAGCATTTCATTTCAGCTTGTTCTGGAAATATTCCCTCCATCCATGTCCATAGACTATGTACATATGTTAACCCTGCAAAAGCGAAAACTTTTCATATTCCTCACAAGTAAAAATTCAACTGTAATTCATTAGTTTCCATCTGAAATTCTGAATAATGGGATCAGATACAGTATTTTTTTATTGTTTATTGTAAGTGTACTTGTTAGGTCAGACTTAGAAAGAAAGACCTGCTCTGCTCTTCCAGCCATACAACTGTTTAAGTTAGGTTTGAATTTGCAGTCATAATATATCTGATAATCTCCCTCTCCAACTTCAAAGTAGGCATTTAAACTAAGAGTCTCTATTTTATAGTTTATCACCTTTCTTTTATAGGTGCTCCTGTCCTCAGGCTGATGTTCTGGAAACTAAACTGGTACTGTTCCAGTAAGACAGTGCTGCTCCAAGTACCTTCAAAACAAGCTGGTGTTTTTTTGATAAAAAGTGCTGAATTATTTCTTGCTGTTAAAACTATGTATAGCACATTAAGGAATAACAGTAAATCAAATTTATATGAATACATGGTTTGTGAGTTTCTTACTCAGATGTGAAGGGAGTGGAAACTCTTTTTTAATTTCTTAGTTTCCCTAATGAATTAATGTGCTTCTAAGAAGTTCAAATCCATCCTCAGAAAGTAGACTTCATTATTCCCATTTACAGAAATAAAACTCTATTTTTTGAAAAAAAAATTCTCTAATCGCTTCAAGCTAAATTCTGAAACTGATTTAATTGAGTTAATTCTTTGACATCTGTGGAAAAACAACCAGAAAAATGTAGTATCATACATGTATCATACAAAACACATAAATGATCCTAAGGCAATTAATGTTATTCAATTTAATAGGTGAAGTCTGGTAAATAGATAGTGAAGAAACTTGATTTAGCAATTTTTATTTGGTAATCTTCATGGCTTTGATTTGTGATTTATATGATGCATCTAATTACATACAGAAGTTGCAGATGAAATTAAAGAAATAAATAGCAATGACAGAAGTGTTAGCTCAAATGTTATCTTAGGTGAAAAGTCTTGTTTTACCAAAAGTTTGAAATAGCTTAAGTTATTCTTTTCTCAAGATCAAAATAACATTAGGATATTCCCTGAGTTCTCAGCCCCTATTTTCTGCATATGACTGAGCCGTGAAATCTCAGAACAGGTTTCCATATGTGTTCAGTTTCATAATGCATTATGTACTTTATTCCATTTTGCTTCTTAAGCACATCATCCAGTAATTCTATGGGGAAGAGTATGTGAGAAAGAAATACTTTGTTGGAAGAGACAGAGATGTAATTTAGAAATATATTGTTCCCATACGCAGATGGTTATCTTCCTTCTGCCTCCACTTTCAGCCTTTTTTAAAAAAAGATATATGGTAGGGCTTACGTTTGTGAATCACTTTTCTTCCACAGGGTCATCTCAGTGGATATCTTTTTGATTTACCTAACTGATTAGAAAAAATACTGTATTAATGCTAGTCTCAATCAGCTAATGTTTCTCGGCAGTGTTTAGAAAGATGTAAATTTTATTATAGACTGATGGCTTCAGCCCTTCAACCTGGTCTGGGAAGAGAGTCCATCACCAAGAGCAAATAAATAATCCACTGCAAAATGAAAGCAGTGTTGCCCTCAGACTAAGATGATTTTTTACTATTTTTGAATAAAGTAGTTAAAATCAAAGTTATTTGAAGTTCTGCTTGTGTACTTACAAATCTTGATCAACATCATAAATCAAGGAAGTTTAATTCAAATTTAAAAACTGATTCTTAAACTTTAAATGTTAGAGTTCCTCTTGGAAGGTATTGATATACTTGGCTATTGAGGGAAGGTATACAAATCTGTTTGCTAATCTGTAAAGCAAGTACATCACAGTGACAGCTTGTGTTTCTATACATTTATTTCATTTGGAAACCATTGCTTCGAACTGCAAACCTGCTGATTTGTCTAATTTACATAAATACCATGAACACCCATTCTGTTCTCAACAGTCAAGTCATAAGAAAGAACTGTAACATAATCTGTTATGAGGTGAGTTTTTTTTTCCTTACTATTAAAAGGTTTTCTTCAGGTACGGTTAGAGTCTAGTTTATAAAATCTGATAGCATCTTCATTTCTCAGGAGGATGTGTCTTAATTCAGTCAAAATTAATCTGTTTCATGAGCTGGATTCTTATAGGCCAAACTCAGAATGAAATCAATTGACTCTTGAAAGATTAATAGAAGAAACACAATAGAGCCTTAACCAAAATACAAACAGAACTAACTGCATTGAAATTCCTCTGAAGAATTACAATAAGAAATTCTTCAGAAAAAGGTCATTAGGAGTGACAGATTATTTTTGGCCAAAATACATCTTCCTGCTTTACTCTAGAGCTAGAATTTTTCAGTCATTTTTGCAAACACTAATAATATTCTTATGTGAGATACATTCTTGTTATAAATTGTTTGTTATTTTGAAAATTATGCTTATCCCCCCCAGAAAAACCAACCAACAAACAAAAAGCATAAAACAAAATCCAGCAAAAAAAAGCATGCATGAGGAGCAGCATGAATAGCTGTGCTTTTTTTTGCTTTTTTTTAATGAAAAAAGAAAGAAACCACTTCTAAATTCTTGTGTGTCCATTCCAACTTAGGATATTCTATGATACTAGGATTTTAAATTCAATGTTGTGTACTAGTAAAAATATCCTATAATAAAATTAATTATATGTTCTGTTAAATTCCTTCGTCTTTGCCTACAAGAACAAAACAAACAAAATAAGAAAAAAAGCAACCAGACAAAAAAGGTAGAGATTTTGCATGCTAGGTTTCTTGCTCTACTTTTTTTCTTTAGAAGAATATTTTTGTGTGAAAACTAGAGAATATATGCGCATTTAAACTTCTTACTTCTTTGATTCTTCTTGAAAAAGAATGGCTCAGCTTTCAGCAGAATGCATGAGCAGATTGTTAATGCTTTTCTTTTATAACAGCAGTGTATTCTGAGCAATTTTCTTCCCTCTTGCTGTGGCAAACAAGAAAAATTCAGTAAATTTTAATTTTATTTTCTTTCTCAGTTTGGTGGAAAAATCTCAAAATCAATTGCATGCATGGTCTTAATTAGCACAAAGTCTAGGGCAGAAGTAAAAATATGCAATAGCTAGATGAAATCACAAAGGAAATGGAGATACACTCAACTTGGTACTTTTCATTTGAATTTGTTGAATTGAAAGTCCCCATATACTTTTTCTAAGACAGGTATATGCTATGCAGATATTATTAAATAGGAGAGTGTTGTTGCAGCAAGAAATTTGTCTTGTTTAAATCATGCAAACAAAAAAACAAACAAACAAAAGAAAAAGGGAAAATGTCATTGCTTTAGTAAGTCCAGTTCAGGGTCAGGCTGAACTTGTGTTCCAGCCATTAATATTGATCTTGTGTTCTTATAACCAGTCTGCTACTCAATAAATAGGAATAATGACTCTGGCAGGGTCCTATTTCACTTCACAACAGACTTCATGCCAGAATGCAGGTTTGCATAAGTGAAGCTATGCACTATGGATAATTATTAATATTACCTCTGTTCCCCTTAACTCTAATGTAGTACCCATACTGAGAATTTATTTTAAAAGGAGAGGCTATATATCAGCTACTGTGGGATCAAATACGCTAATGTTACAATTTAAGGATTAAGTTGATTATTTACCTTCACAGTAAGTCTACTTCTTTGAAGAGAGCCACTATGTTCACAGTGGCATTACTACTCCAGCTATTAACCAGAAAGCATCCTACCTGACACTATTCTTTAACAGGGTAAATAATCTAAAGTCCACCATTAGGGATTATGCTATTTGTACAAGTTTTTCTACCAAGTAGTTAGAAGTACTGTGTTTTGCAGTCTTCACTGATGAGATATTTACCTAAGCATTAGTTAACTAAGAATGAACTTTCACCTCTGTTTCCAAAATTAAAGCTGCATATTGTGAAAGACTCATGTATCATGAGTACACATAAGAGATGATTAATTTGCTTTCCATAAGTCTTGATGCTTGGATATGACTGAGTATATTTTACCTTTCAAATTTGGGTCCGGGGAGCTTTCATGCTTCATTTGTTTCTAGAAGGAGGGAAAAATATGTCCTCATGAATCTTACTTGAGGTGTCACTGAGGAAGAAAAAGCAGTTTGTGCAATGTGCCAATTGCTCTTTCTCTCAGAACATCCATAAAACAAAATTATATGTTCAGAGCTTTTTCTGAAGCTGGGATGAAAGGACCATCTCTGCATCGCTGTCACCCATTCTGAATTACGGACATCTCTGTCCCTAATCAGTGAGCATCTAAATCAGTCATTTTGGATTACAACTTAAATTAAAGATATTCAAAATAAAACCTGTTGATAGATGTTTTATTAATGTATCAATGATTTACTGACTAATTTCTAGTTAGTCTGGAAATCCTCCCCACGTTTTCATCATTGTGAATATTCTGAGATTCTGGATTCTGTGATCCTAAAGGGAACAATAAGCAAAACTTTTCTAGTTTATAGGAATTATTTTGCTAAACCCTTCAGGTAATGGGGGGGTAGGGGGGGGGGGTGGGGAGGAACCCAACAAAAAGCAAGGTCATGACAAGTATTCTAAGTGTTAATCCTCTTCATGCCTGTCATCAGTGATCGGTGTACAGGATTGGGTGGTGCTGGGTGAAGAGTGAGTTAATATGCCCCAATATACTGATCTCCAAGTCTGTTCAGCTTCAGAAATGGCAAAAAATTTTCATTCAGTGACCAATTACCTAAGAATAGGGAAATACCCAAACTACCCTCTTTGTGGGAGTGTTTAAAGTTCTGTCTTTGCAACACTTTGTTGGAACAAATGCAGGTTTTCAGATAAAATATTGCTTTTAGTAAATAATAACTTAGAGACTGTCTTTTATACAACTTTCTGCTCAAAAGAAGGCTGCTGGCAGATTGTTAAAAAATAAGCAGAATGTTATCCAGTCTTGTCAATCTTATTAGTTACCCAGATATTCTTTACCTGTTAATGCTGTATACTGTCAGAGAAATCACCGCTCCAGTGGGCTAAGAATTCAGATTAAATTAGGTGACATGATGAATACTATTCATACTTTTTAATTCTCTTTAATAGTGTGTGTTTCTTCCAAAGCTGCTATCATGTTGATAATTATGTCATTCATCCTTCACTGTATGTGTTTTGGACTGCAAAGAAACATGAGGGTGCTTAAGGAGTCTGTGTCCTCTGCAAAAGGCAGCTGCATACAAGTTTTTATACACTTACTTGTATTTGCTTTTATTGGGAACCTTGAACAGAATTTTTTGGAGTATTTGAAGTACCACAGTAGAAGTGTGTCTCGCTTTAAAACAACTGGAGGAAGAACACTCTGGAATGTGTTGCCTCCCTCTCTGGGTTCAACCAATTCCTTACCACTAATAAGGAATGAATGCAAGTAAATTTAAGTTAAAAAATAACAGTTAGCAACAGTCAAGAAATAGCAAATAATACAGAACTGCTAATTTTCACAGAGTCCCTAGAATAAAGGGAGATCCAAAACACCATGGGTGCCCCACTAACATGGTGTACTGCAGCCAAGCATGTGCTTTAAAGGGTGGAGGAAAGATGGTGTCTATCTTCCCCCACTGGCCCACTCAGCTTGTTTCTCAGTACTGGCTAGCATTCTCTAGATTCAAGGGTTAGAGTTCACAGAGGGACTTCACCTTTCTCGTGGCAGGAGACAGCAGGAGCAGTCAAGGCAAGGACAAGGAGGGTGCACCGGGGTGACTTGTGGTCTTCTCTTCTCAGCTGGGTGCCTTGGCAAGCTGGACTGGCTTGATGGAGTGGGGCCACTTGCTCTCTGCTCAAGAGACAGGCAGGAACCTGTGGACTTCGTCCCCAAGCAGTTCAAAACCACTGAGTGCAATCTCTCGGAGACAAAGGAGAAAACAAAAAAGAAAACCAAGAGGGAACCCAAAAAGGAAAAAGCTTCTGCCTAAGGCAAAATATCGAGAAGACAGCAAGGCAGAAACTATGAAGCAAAAGGGCAGGAGCTGACTGCTGGAGACTTTAAAAGTACCTGAGGAGGCTTCTGAGCATCTGCTGTGCCATCCCACCCCAACTTCCCTACTGCAGGGCTTTAAAGAGACTGTAACTATTTGGGGCATAATAAGATATGGAATACAGTAACATTTTGGGTTACCCATGACTTGAGTTTCAAAGTTGTGTAGTTAGAGTGTCAGAGAAACAGAGATCAGCATTAGGCATGATTCATTACTGCTATTGATGGGAAATGGCTTTTCTTTAGGAAATCAGTTCTAATCAGTGTCATCACAAGTCATGTAGATTAACAGAGACGCTACACACTGTCAGTTCAACAATCAACAGCCGTCAATAGTGCCTAGCTTCCACTTTTAGTGCTGTCAGTAGTCATCCTCACCTGTACGACTTTGACACCAGGGACAAGTGAAGTTTTTAACCTGCTGTGCTCTCTTAACAAGAGAAGTTGCCAAGGCTGGCATGTGTTAGATGAATGTTCATATTCACTCAAGAATTAGGCAGACTTCTATTATGGACTTCAGTTGATGTATTTATTTCCTTAGATGTGTATGCTCCCTGAAAACTTGAGTGGGTCAGCTGTACAGCATTGTTTAGGCTGCAGATTCACTGATTCTCTCCAGCTTGTCCTAGAGTGCTAAGAGTCCTATTGAGTCTATCCATATTAGAGTATCCTAGATAAAAGTCTTGTAATTGAAGGAAAACTGGGCAAGAATACAACAGGTCTTGTGATGGCAGTTCATAGATGTATTCCTTTCATCAGATGAACAGTAGCATTTTCACCAACTTAAGGTTTCAGGCAGAACTTACCAAGGCAGGGAAGGCAAGACTGACACATATTACTGTGACACAGGTGAACAAAACAATGTCCCTGGCGGAAGAAAATGAGCACATCTTTGCACAAAGAAGGCAAAATGGTGAAAAATCATGAGAAATGACATTGTGCTCCAAGAGCATTCAGAATGAGAATTTAGAAAGAAAACTGGGAATATTTGTGAAGCCTGTTCATCAATTCAATGTTGTCTGAGATTTTTGACTGACTCCTCTCTTTTAGCATTTACCTGCTTTTTCTTGACTCACTGGAGCACATCCTACTGTCTCCTACTCACATATCAGCTATGGCAACGGAATAGATAGTTGCCACAGCATGGAGCCCTGTGTCTGCCTGCAGCAGTGGAAAGGAACACTTAGGATGTCATTTGAGGCACCAGCATTCTGTCCCACATTGTAAGATTTCTTTGTTCACAAAAACATCACAGGGAATAATAAGCTTCAGTCCTCCCAGACACCACATCTTCAAATGACTGTAGGAAATGGCCTCTGAAATGGTTCACATAAGAGTTGCTTTTTATTACTAACTTTATATGACATAAAGTTGTGATAGGAAGTATCAATGACCTGCTCTACAGGCAGGAAGAACATTTCTCCTCCAATGCTAATAGTTATTACTGCTGAAGGATAACCAGCTGCTGTACAGGCAGTATTTCTGGCATCCAAGGACAGAAAGGATGTCAAATAAGAGGCTGGCCTGCCAGTATTTTATTAAGGAATGTTATTTTGGTTTTTTTTGTTTTGTTTTGTTTTGTTTTGTTTTGTTTTGTTTTGTTTTGTTTTTTGTCCGCAAGAATCCTTGTTAATAAGATTTTAACACACAGCTACAAATTTGTTTTCAGCTGACCCTGCAAAGCTATATTATATTAGCAATCCTTTATAATATGAGCTTCTGCACATTCCCCATGGGCTTTCACCTAACAAGACAGGCAGAGGTCTCACAGAGTTTGGAATACTGCTTATAGCTTTTGTGTGACCTCTGGGTCACTCATTGAAATTTGAAGAGATAGCCAAACTTCAAAAGTGGTTGTTAGCTTGCCAGCTTACTGCACTTCCAGTAGTAAGAAGAAAAAAAAGATCATTACTGCTCCCAAGCAACAGCATAATTTTTATAATGTAATTTGTCAGTATGAAGTCCTTTCCAGTTTTGGAATCTGGAATAAATTCTAATTAATTATGCCTCCCAAAATCAGGTTAAGAAGAAACTACATCACACCAGTGATAGTTTTTTCCTTTGGAGTGTTACTTTCCTCTATCAATCCCATGAAAATACAACTGTGTCAAGGGAAGTCTAATCTATTCAAAACATCTTACTTAGTAACTTGTTCGTTATGGTTTTTTCATACTACACTAGGCTTGAAATATCCACTCCACAACTACTGTATCTGGTGCAGTGTTTTGATGCAAAACAAAGAAAGGACAGTACAGAAAGGTCTTCCTCATCAAAAAATAGTGCATTCATTAATTATAGTAGCAATTACATTAGCCAGTGACAGCCTTTTTTTTCTGTGAAGTACACTGTTTTGTATGATTTTCAAATTGTTGGTGCTTTTTTGTCATAGTCTTTAATGGTATCTATTTTAAAATCCAACACTTTTGATATCCAATACTTTTGGATGCTTACAACAACTTCTCTATTCAGAGTGGATAAGCAAGGACAGGTATCATGTGAAAAAATGTCAGCATTTAGGGGTAAAGTGCACTTGTTTTGCATTCTTTGTCTCTGAGTCAAATAATCTGTTTGTGCTTAATGTCTGTGCAGATGTGCAGTAGAAATATTTTGTTGAATATTTTATTTAAATTTTGAATATCTTGGAGGGAATGTAGGCAAAATAATGTACAGCTTATTCTAACTACTAACAAAAAATACTGGATGTTGATGGGAAAGAAGGTAAAACATCATAAAACATAGAAAGAACGATAATTGCTTATAAAAAATAAATATATTTATTTGTAATTTGATAAAAGAAAGCAGAGGGTGCACCTTTTATGATAAACATTTTGGCATCATGTATTCCTGCTTTTGCTGTTTATTCTTGGTTTACAATACTTCTGAATTAGAGGATGTACTATATACATGGGTCCTACCTAAAATTATAAAAGATGCCACCTAAAAACATACATGCACTCATTACTGGTTTTATTTTAATTTAATCTAAATTTATTTTTACTTAAATGTAGACCGAAAATATATTGTTTTCCTATATCACAAGGACTCAATAATGAGAGGAAATAGGTGAGTATAAAACTGCACTTGTTGACTAATTTGCATTTTAAAATAATCAGCATACCTCTGCAATGATAAAGTTTTCCATATGCTACACTGTGTATCTACCGAATGATTTTTATATTATTGGATGTGCCAGCAGAGGAGATGAGACTTGAAAAAGATCTTTAGGCAGTAAGAAAGTAAAGCCTTACTAAAGGATTATCAAAACTGGTCAAACTCAAAGAAAAGAAAATAAGGCTTTGGGTACACTAAATTTATCACAGAGAGCAGGAACAGATCTGATTTACTAAAGAACCAACCAACCAACCAACCAACCAAAAGAACTCCAAACAATTGTAACAAAAAAAAAAAGAAAACTCACAACACTCCAATACCCCCCAAAATAAAGTCTTCATTTATAAACAAATCCAGAGTAACCTCCAGAGTTAAAAAACCAGAGTAACCAGGTGTCCTTTCAGGCTAAGTACTGGTTTGAGGGAAGGGGGATGGAGGGGAGGAATTAGTTTTGTATGAAATAGCACAGGAGACCTCTGGAAGAATTAATGAATTTATACACAGTCTATAACTTGTACAGGAGGATGCTATTTTGCTTTTGGTTTTGGTGTGGGCTTTTCTGCGTTTTTCTTTTTTTTTTTTTTTTTCTCATTTACTTGAAGACATAATCTGGGAGGCAGCACAATGCAAACTTCAACTAAATCTAAATAGCTATCTTTAATGATTACTATGTTGCAAGAAGTCAGACTTTTTATGAAACTGGCACTATCTGTGCATGCACAGATGAATTAGGGCATCTGCTAGGAGAATTACCTCTCACCTTTTCACATATGATGCTATGCAGATTTTCACTTTCCCTGTCCATGTGAAATCACTGGCAAAGGCCATCAATATCTTGTAGGACATTAGGAAATTTCTGAGTACCTCTGCCCTCCCTAGTTCCTCTACAGTGTCAAGATTATTTACCATTCTTTAGTCTCTCTAAAAGCATGCTGAAAAGCAGAGTAGAAAATTCTGCTTTACTGTTCATCCAGTTTTAGTGTTGTACTTGGGTTTCAAGGATAAATAAATTATATACTTACTTCCTGTCACATGGAAGCTGAGGTGCCATTGAACTACTGGGCATCTTCAGAAAATGACTGTCAATTAAATATGTTATTTTAGACAGTAATAGAAGTAATTATATTTTGTGCCTGGAGAGAAGGAATTAGCACTGAGAGGCCATGATGGGTCTATAGAGTCAGTCAATAAAGGAAATATTTTACAGTTACTTGACCTGATTACAAAAGATGGTGTTAGAGCAAATGTTGTGAGGCAGCATGTAGCACAAAATAAGCAAACAGCATCAACAGGTTGAATGTCATTGAGAATAAAAAGGATGCTGGCAACAATAATTAAATTAATGGGATTTAGGTGAATAGTATGAACAGGTATTATAAGACCAGTTTTCCAGTATAACAAAGGAAGCTATCATTTATAAAACAGCTTGACTCAGGACATGTTACAGTGTCCTTAAAAAAATAGCCTTGAAAGGTAAGATTAAGCAAAAATTTCGATATAAAGAGTTTGATACTCGTTGGCCATCCTTATCTCAAAGTGCCTCATCCCAATCAGAGTCAGCACATAGACCATCCATCTATTCCAGCTGCAGAAATTCAGCATGTGCTTTAATTAACATTTGGATTGATATAAGCATAAACAATTAAGTAAGCAAGAGACAAGTATACTTGTAAGCAAGATCAATAAGTATACTTACTGCCACTAATCTTTTGGTGAGTGTTTTTGGAAGATAATATAGTTGTTTAATTCCTTACTGAAGAAAGTAATTAGGGATCCTGAAAAGCATGGCCACACCATCAGTTTAACCACAGAATTATTTGCCTCACCATACATGATAACTAGTCCTTCATTTTGCCAGTTTTATAATTTCACTTCCTCAATTAGGTAGAGGTAAATAGGCTTCTAATAGGGAAAGAAAGTGGAAAACAAAATGACAAAGTATGACTGCAGTTTCTGAGCAGTGTCAAAGCAGAAGGAGAAAAGGCATACCAGCAGAATGGGCTCTCTTGGGGAAACACAGACAGAGAATCATCTATTTCAGGATCAAGATGCCAGTAAGAGACATCATGTAACTCTGATCATGGCAAAAGTCAAAAAATATATGTTTCTTTCTCTTTCATGTTTTCACTTTATCTTCCTCAGTTTTAGTGGTTTGGTTTGATTTGGGGTGGAGGTTGGGAGGGTTTTTTGGACTTTCTTTGTTTGTTTTCAAATTTAATTTTCATGAATTTGCTGTTATGGGTGCATTTTACCTGAGTTAACTGTAAGAGCTCATTTAAGAGCTGATATAATCAGTCAGAAGTGACAGAGATATGGTTAGCAGTGAGACCCAGCAAACTCAGCCTTCTTGCAGCCTTTTGATAAATCGGAAAGCTGATTCCAATACTCAGAAATCAGAGAGAGTTTGTGATATGTAGAAATCCATGTACTAAAAATAAAACTGCAAGGCCTTCTGTATAGAAAGGGCTCTCTTTCAAGCTAGTATTAAGAGTTCCTGGCTTGCTTGTGGTGCTACACAAGCACCGTAGTTAAATTTTATGGACATTTTTCCTGTTGACCTGCAAAGGGGAAAGAGTGAATGAGTGAGGTGTCTGTGTATGTCAGGGTCCTACAAAGAGTAGTTCAGGAGCACCCTTTGGATACCCACTCACCTTTGGATTAAATGAGCAGAAAGTTTTGAGGCTGGGGGAAAGGGGAAGGCATGAGAAGGTCAGAGTAGGCTACAGGTGATGTTAGATAGAAGCATCAAAGGTTTTTTGATCAAAGACTGGTTTTATTTTATTTCTTCCCTCCCCATGTTGGTAACAGAGGTGGTCAATAAACACAAAAGTTTGTGAAATCCTTCACTGATCCTGCTTCAAGACAGTCCAAATAAACTGGGAAAGTCACTGAAGACTCTTGAGGATTCTTCAAGAATGGAATTATTTGAGTAACTTTAGAGCAGATGCTGCTTCCAAAAGAGGTGAGAAGTACTGGAAACTTTTAACAAGATTTTCTTCCATATGCACACCAATGGCAACCCATAGTATATCAAAAATAATTGCAGAGCTCTGATGGTGGTATTTAGGGAAATGAGGGCCTAAGCAATGTCTTCCTCAGATCCTGTAGTGATGGGAAAGTCTGCGAAGAAAGACTGTGTGTCAATAATTGCAGAGCTTATGTCAGCAACAAGACTTTAGTTTCTATGACCATGGGTATCTCTTCCGGGGTCAGCATCTGCTTGGAAGAGATGGGGTACACCTCACTAAGCAGGATTAAGGTATTCCTTTGTGGAAAGGCTGAGAGAATTTGGATTGTTCAGCACACAAAAGAGAAGGCTTTGGGGTGGCCTAAATGCATCCTGCCAGTACCTGAAGGAAACCTACAAGAAGGAAGACAGGGAGACTTTTTACAAGAGCGTGTACCAGTAAAAACCTAGCAAAAGGACAGGGGGAAATGGTTTCAAACTGAAAGAGACTAGAGTTACATTAGATAGTAAGGAAAAAATTCTTTACTATGAGGGTGGTGAAGATCTGGATGAGGTTTCCCAAAGAACTTCTGGATGCCCCATCTCTGAAAGTGTTTAAAGACAGATTGGCTGGAGCACTGAGAACACTGGTCTAATGAAATGCATCCTTGTCCATGGAAAGAGGGTTGGAATTAGATCTCTTTAAGGTCCATTACAGTCCCAGCTATTCAGTGATGCTGCCTAGGCAGACAGATAATAAGCAAAACGAGAAATTGCGAGTAAGTCTTAAAGAGCAGATCAATAAGAGTAGCATAATGGATGTTGGTCACCTGATCAGGAAGAAAAAGTAGATGAGTCTAGAAGTGATTTCAAATTCATATGCCATGCTTCCCATGAGTTATTTCAACCACTCTGATATCACCTGGAGAAACACCACAGCAGAAAAAAAATCACTCCATGCCACCCCTGAAGAGCAACAATGGCAGTTACCTAAAAGGTAGAGGAGCTAATGAGAAGAGGAGCTGTGTTGGATCTTGTATTCACAAACAAGGAGTGACTCACTGAGGGTGTGAAGGTCAAAGGCAGCCTTAACTGCAGCGACCACAAAGTGGTATAATTCAAAATCCTGAGAGGAGGGAGCAAGGCAGACAAAGACCACAACTCTGGACTTTATGAGTGTAGTTTTTGACGTCTTCAAGGACTGGCTTGTAAGAATCTTGTGAAGAATGGTTGTGGAAAAACCTGAGAAATGGTTGTGGAGAAATTCCTGAGACTTTGGTCTCAGGAATGGCTAACCCCTATTTGTGGGAAATAAAGCAAAAATTACAGAAGGATGCATGGATGGAAAAGTTGCTCCCAGGAAAACATATAAAGAAAGGCAGGTGACCTGGGAGGAATAGAAAGAGATATTATCTGAGTGCAGAAGTGTGTGGGATTAGAAAAGATGAAACTTGCCCGGAATAAAAACTGGTGAGGAGCATAAAGAAACACAAGAAAGATTTCTACAGGTTATCATCTGCAAGTAGTCTTCACAGGAAGATCGACCAATGAACATGGAAGAGATCTGAGCATAAAGGATGGATAAAAAGCCAAGATACTCAGTGCCTTCTTCAGCTCAGTTTTTATTGGTAAAACAAGCTTCCAACAATTTTCAGGCCCCTGAGACCAGGAGGAAAGCTTGGCATCTTGGAAGTTTTCCTCAGCTGGAGAAAGATCAGACCAGTGAACATTAAAACAAGATGATTTCACACAAGTCCACATGTCCTAATGGCATGTACACGCTCTGACTGGGGGAGCTGGACCATGCAATTGTGCGAATCACACTCAATCATCTTTGAGAGACTGTGAAGATCAGGAAAGGTTGCCGAGAAATGGAAAAAATCAAAGTCATCCTTTCCTTCAAGAAGTAAGCTCCAGACCAGTCATTTAAATTTGGCAGTTACTGCATTGCTACACAGTAGTTCAATTTGGTCTACCATTTCAGGTCTTGATGTCTGTCATCTCCTCCTGCTCTAAAAAAATTTTCAATGGTAAGATGGCACATGCAGCCTTTTAGTTGTATTTGCCAGTCCTTTTGCTTAGATCACAGGTCTGAAAGATTCCTTGGTCTACTGGACTCCCTTTTCTGTATTATTTTTAATTTATACTGTTTTTTCTGTGCTTATAAACATCCTTCTCTTTGAGGTGACAGAAATAAACATCTTTCTGCAGACTTTTTAACAACTCTTCAGTTAGTATTTTTCCATAGAAATCTCTTCACTATCATTTGCTGTAGTCCTTGTAATGGTTTGTGTAACAAAGTCCTATATTTCCTGTCAGGCAAAACTGCAGTTTTCAAAGTATTAGCAAGGAACAAAAACTTTTCAATTATTAACAAATCTATGACATGGAATTTGATGGTTTAAGGTTGATAGTAATTCTTTTGATGAGAATGGAAACAATTTTAGTGACTTAAACTGGCATTAGTTCAGGTCCATGGTCCATCCACTTCCATTGGTCCTTCAAATACTGTATTTTCTAATATGGTGTGGGGTTTAGTTCAAAGGCTTTTGAAGCATGTTTTGACAATCAAATGCTGCTTTTATTTATCCTTAAATTTTCAGAGGACTACATTTTTGTAATCATGCTTATTTCTGGGTCACAGAGTCACAACAACTTTAACACTGGTAAATCAACCTCTCTCTTCAATTCAGCATAATAATTGAAGCTTTATCTCTTAATGTAAAAAGTTAGACAGGTGTCATCCATGAGTTCATACAGTGGTGATTATGAACAACATCATCATGAAAAAAGGATTATAGAGGAAACAAGTGACATTTTTCTTACTTGTTTCTTTATATATACAAAATACAAATCAGTTGGTACTGTACAACTAGGAAAGATCTGCATGTTTCTTTGACCTAATAAATGGTCTTCCAAAGAACTAAATCTAAGATTTTCAGTGGACCTGATTGATACTGAACTTATTTTTGGTCATATGAACAGCAAACACAAGGTTCTACTCTGATGCCTTGGACATAAAAACAATATTTAAATGCATTTTCCTGTTTTAATTTTTGAAAGATTAATGTGTATTGCAGATTTAGGATATGACTTGCAGGTTGGAAGGCATGGCGGCATGGAAGCCACCAGAAAAAGTCTGGAATTTCATCAGACCCCTTATTATTAATATGTGTTGGAAAGCAATTTACTCTGACTGTGGATTGTCATTTCTTGTCTGGGTGGGTTTGAATCTACATCTATTAAAAGTCCCACTAGAGAGCAGCTAGAATTATCTGGCACTCTCCTACTTTGCGGGGGTTTTTTGTCTTGCTCTTCACTACAGAAGAGTTTATTTGTGTTTCTAAAGTGTCATGAAGTTAGTGTCAACAATATAAAATACTGAAGAAAAGAGAGCTTGAGAGAAATTTCAGATTTAACTTTTTACTAAAGTAGGAATTCTAGCACCAGAAGTAGCAAAGATGAGCTAGGTATCAGTATGGGATATGCAGTGGAGAAACAGAAGATCTTGATGCTACCCACATTCATATTTTTCTTCTTAAAATAGCATTGTTCCCAGCTTACAGGCAATATTTATAGACTTTAGCATACGTAGATGATACAATAAACTGAATACAGGCAGCTGAAAGACATGACTGGAAAGGAGATAGATTACCTGTCATGACTTTTGACAATTGTCTCTTTCTAGGAGAAACAAACACTGAGAAGCAGTGTTGGAAGTGTAAAGGCACTGGGTGGAAGTATTTATTGTAAGTTCAGCTGATGCTTCTCTGAGGATAATCAGGAAATAATTGTGTTCAGAACACAACTGAACATGTACTTGTATACCCAAACTAGTTTTCATTTATACCCATGTATATCAGACCTGTCGCAAAAGCTCTCCACTTCTAAAGTCCTCTGTTTGTGTCTGTGTGAGGGAAGATGGAAGAGCTGAGCCTTTGCATTATCTAATTGTAATCCAAAAGCATGGAAAGACCTTTGCAACTACTTAGGAGTAAGGCATGGGCTAAAGCCTACTGTGTAGCATCCCATGAACTCTCCCACCTCAGTCTATTCCCAAGTCCTTGGCCCTGGCAATGGCAGTAACTATTCACCATAGAGTCAGTCCTCCTGGGGAGAAAAGCAGTCTCCCATTTGGACTTCTGTGCCGCAGCTTCCTCTGTGTAACTTCCCCTGGCTTCTCCTTTCCCAAAAATGCTCTCTGTTCATGCATAGCATCACAGCACATACTTATACTTACCCCCTGAACTGAGGCACTAGGAAGAGGTGTGTAGTTTTCCAACTTTATTTCCTTAGGCAAAATCTGTGGTTCAAATTTGAAACTGTTTTTGCCTTTCCTATTATGAAGGGCAAAAAAAATTTCTTTTTTCCTTCTTTTGAATCCTTCTTCAAATGTCATTGAAACTTGACAAAAGATTGCAGAACTCAAAGGAGTAGAATTAACAAAAACAAGTAAATGAGAAATATTCCCTTGGTTAAAGGAATAGCATACACTGAAGCATTATTAAGAAACATAATAGCCTCATAAAGCAGAGAAGCTACTAATAATCTAACTTAAAGAAAATAAGGCTATCAGCTGTGACACACTATCAGACATCAGAGAATGTGCCCACAGTCTAGGAAGTGAGGGTTCATTCATTCCTCCATGTATAGAACTATTAGTTTCCCTAATATAAAATCTGAGCCCTTTCAAACTTGATTCCAACTGTTACGTTCAGAAATACTTGTGACTTAAAAAAAATCCCAAAATGCAAAAAAAACACTTCTCTGTTACTTTCAGCTCCCATAGGTCATAATTGTGATCAAAAAGCACCCAGACCTGCCACCTTTCTTTCCACAGGTGTGGAAGTAGATGAAGCAGCAGGACTTAGGTTTCATGAAAAGTGTGAAAGGTGAAAAAATTGCGCTGACAGCAGTATATTGGAACTGAAAAATCTGTAGTCAGCTGTAAAACACTGTAATGTCAATCATAGTTTGAAGAGGATCTTTTCTTGGCTGAGAAATGAAGAAATCATAATCAATGCTACATTGCATGTATTTTTAGGAGTATACCTAATATCATAAAGAAGCGAGAGGAGATGGTTCTTTCAAGACTACATATGTGATTGCATTTAGGAAAGATGACTAATTCTTCAGAGCTGCCATCTTGAATTTTCTGGGGAGAGGAGTGAAGGACTCCACTTCTTCACTGACCAGAACATCCTTAACAGCCTGAGCTATGTCCACAAAACACTGCTATTGCTTTCCTGTACCACCATGGTATTTCCACATCTAAGAATTTTATCTTTAAGCCTCAAGTTTATACATCATCCTAGGACTTGAGGAATGCAAGTATCATTCCTGTTTCCAAGAAGAGTAAAAAGAAGAATCCATGGAACTAAAGGGCAGTAGGCCACACCTCAGTAAGTAGGAAGGTGATGTAACAAATAATCCTAGTGGGGAGCACACTGACCATGGTCAAACATTGTGCCCTTCCCAAAAAGAAAGCCAGCAGTCCTGTGGGCTTCATTAGGAAGACCACAGTCTGCAGATCAAGAGTCTTGATTCTTGTTCTCTGTCACATCTCTGCCACATCCATGGGCTGTATTGAGAGCTGGGCTTCCCAGAGACAGACAGAAGTATGACCAGCAGAGGATCACAATGATGTTGAAGGGACTGGAGCATTTGTCATGTGGTAAGGGGGAGTAGGAGGTGGGAGGCTAAGAGCACTGGGAGAGTTAATCTGAAGAAGAATGGACTCGGAGAGATGATAAAAATATATGATTATTATATTGGTCAAACCAGACTCTTTTCAGTGGTGTCTAGTGATATGAGCAGAGCACAAACTGAAAAAAAAAAAAAAAATCCAGAATTCCAGTTAAACATTAGAAGCCCCATTTTTACTGTGATGGCAGAGTCAAACTTAGGCAAACTGAGCTGAGGAAACCCCATCCATAGATATATTCCAACTTGCCTGGACATGTTCCTCCCCAGGTCACCTGCTGTAGCTGACCCTGCTCTGAAAAGGAGCAGGAGTTGGCTGTCTCCTGAGGTAAGATGCAGCACTGTGGTGCTGTAAATCTGTGACACATGTGAGTGTCCTCATGTGTGTTTCTATGCATATACATATTCTCAGAAGAATTGCAGCCTTATAGGAAAAGTCAATAGTTGTGAAGGGCAAAACAGATTCTGGCTGAAGTGCTTTATATCAAACCTGCCCTGGGACTGGCAATGAAGTAAGCAGGAACTTTTAAGTTTAGTTGAAAGGAATTATAAAAGAAAAGAACTGAAACATAAAAGGTTAAGGGCAGCTGCCTTTGAAGAGTTTAGTGCACTGCCTGCTGGTGTGGTTTAAGCAAATCAGAAGCAAAGGTGTTTCCTTATCTGGAATGTTAATGAGGGAGAAGCTGAGCGCTTTCCTAAGCAGAATTGTGGCCTGCATGATAATTTGTCAGTCTCTGACAGTATTATGCTGCTTCAAAAGATGCTGTGACATTCTTGAACTCAAACTTATGGGAGGATGACAATTCAATCACAGAAGAAGCCAGTGGGCTTTCAACTAACTTTAAATAGTTATGAGACAATGTGAGCTTTAATTCTACAGTCATCACAGAGATAGCATTTGGAGTTGGTTGGGGTTTTTTTAGGAAAATGGGATCATAAGTTTTCAGCAATAGTACACTGGAGTTATATGAGTGAAAGATAGGTACTGTGGATGTCTGGAACAATTGATTTAAAAAATATATTTTTTTAAAAAAATTAAGATATCAAACAGACTGTTACCAAAAAAAAAAAAAAAAAAAAAAAAAAAAATCTAAGTCTACTGCTGTGCCTGGTTTTCATGCAACACAGGGAAGCTAGACAGCTGTCAAATAGAAACAAATTTTCTATTGGTCTAACAAAACTTTTGTATTAAATCTTCTTTATCATCCTTAGCCTTTAGTTTACAAGCAGCAAAGATGCCTATTATGACTGCTAGAGCTAAAGCACAAGATAGAAAAATAAGTAATAGCTTCATTGTTGCCAACAAATACTTGGCCCACAAACCATAATCAGCTTTGGGTTTTGAAGGGAAACTAGGAAAATGTGGCTGGCACTTTTATCTTCAAATATTTTGATCCCTTGTTTGGAAGACTTTGACTTCAGGCAGTGTTAGATTTTAATTATACTGGAGAATGTGTACTTCTTGCTCCTCTCACCTGGAAGCCATGGAATGAGACAGAAATCTATTTGGCACATTTGGTTGAAACCCAACTGAAAAAAGAGTTGTCTCTACTCTAGAACTGACTGCTACTAGAAAAAATGTGGGCAAGGAGACCATGGAGCAGACAGATGCTGTTTTCCTAAAAGTGTTAAAGGTCATTCAAGACAAACAAGTTAATGTCAGTGACACACTGAGAATAAGACAATTAAAGTCAAATGGAGTCGCCACTGAGCATTCTGTTAAATTCAGTTTAATCTGTAAATCTAGAATGTAGCACTGTAGAATTCTCCCAAAATGATCATGAACAGCCATTAACGCATCACTAAATATAAGCATAAGAAGATTAGTCTGGTTTTGAATATACTAATCTTTCCAAATCCACATTGCAAACAAAAAGCAGGAATGGGAATTTTCATTTTGTTTGTGTTGCATCAAAATTAAAGTGCATGTATGCGGAACTTTTGCTTGAACAGATCTTAGAAGGGGAGGGTGCAGTGCCAAATGTGTGCTCTGCTCTAAAGATTTTTTTTAGGGGGTGGCTTAAATTAAAAATATTATAAAACAGTATGGAATTCACATAATGGAAATGGAATTATGTTGACAAGCTTTCTCCCCATTTCACATCACTGTTATCCAGGACAAATATGACATCTTACGTGAATGACTTGTCTCATAGGTAGGTATTATCAGCACTTCTAGCAACAGGGAAAAAATATCAAAACTGCTTAAAAAAAAACTAATGAAAACTAATGAAAAATAATCTTTGCTAGCTCAAAGAACTTTATATAAGCATTACAGCTACAGTGTACACTGTGAAAGGCGCTCATGGAGTTTAAAGGATAAGGTTACCCACAAAGACTTATCTCCATGTAGAAAGAGTTTCATGAGTGCAGTCAGGAAATATGAAAGCTATGGTTATCCTAGCACATCCTGAATATTGTCTATAAACAGAAATATCTTTTATTAATTCTCTCTTACCAAAGAAGTAGGTATATACATTGATGATAAGACACATTAGTAGCATCTTCACCTTCTGTGGTATCATGTTAAATGGAATGCTGATTGATATATTGGACATATATGATCCCTTCTGACTGCATTTTTCTGTTGATGTCCTTCACTTCAGGTTAGTGGTGATTTTTTGATGACTGATTTGTTCTACTTTTTAAGTCTCATGTTTGGAAACATTTGGAAGTCTTTCATGGAAAATGTTTTGAAATAGGTTCTGTCATGAGTAAGTAATATAAACTGTTGAACTGTTTTCTTTTATTTTTTTCTTGTTCTTCACAAGCATTATCCTTAAAAATTCAGTGCAATACTCAATCATCATAGCTAAGAATGATATATGCTTTCTGTTAAGACATGCACATTCTGATTTGGCGTACAGTTTAAGATCATTGGACTTTTTAAAATTGTTTGTTCCTATACTATACATTAGCAGTGCTCTGCTGAAACAATAAAATAGGAAATATTTTTCATTTATTTTGCTTAATATTTTTATACTATTACTTCAGTTCCTCCCAGGTGCTATTTGTAACATGGTGATTTCTTATATATCTGCACCGTATTTCTTCATTAACAAAATTGACGAGACTCAAGCATGCTTTTCCAGTGTAGATAACTTTGTTGTACATTTACAGGAAGTGTATGAATGTCTACATTTATATTTATAAATTAGTAGCTGTGTCTGGTTTTATTTATGAAAATTAATACAAGTGATATGCTTAGAAACTAAAGCAAGTTACTGGTTCAATTTCTTTTCACTTAAAATTTGCTTTCATGAAGCTTTCATTGTGAAGGTTTCTAGGGCCTTAATTATGGGATATCTGGAACTTATTACATAACTGTGAAAATGGAACAAAAGAAAGAGAAATTAAGTAAAATACAGATATGAAGCAGGGAAAAATAAAATGAGAGGGAAAAAGGCAGGCAGGCAGGCAATGAGGGAGGGAGGGAGGGAGGGAGGGAGGGAGGAAGGAAGGAAGGAAGGAAGGAAGGAAGGAAGGAAGGAAGGAAGGAAGGAAGGAAGGAAGGAAGGAAGGAAGGAAGGAAGGAAGGAAGGAAGGAAGGAAGGAAGGAAGGAAGGAAGGAACTTAAAAATCACAAAAATATTTTTTAAAGTTTTTTAAGGGGAGCTGGTGGAAGACAAGGAATGTAAACTAAAACCTCCTCATTTTTATACAATGTGTACTTGACACAACTTCAGAACTTTCAGAGAGTAGTCTGAACAGAAAGATCTCTCAAGAGGTCGAATGTCAAAACTTTGTTCCCACATTATGGCACAGGATGGATGTACAGAGTACTTACCAGATACACAGTTTTGCAAGGGTCAGAATTCAAGTTTGGATTCACCCCTTCTAATCTATCTAGAAGTCATTCAAAACCCTTTTTTTTAATTTCTGAGAGAGGACTCAAGAATTTTGAAGGCTGCATTTCTCATGACAAATAACAAAATACAACACTCTATGCAACTAATCTGGAATATAATAAACAAATTTGAAGCATTAGCAGTCTCTCCAATTTAATAGGTAAGGATGTCCACAAAAGCAAAACATTTGCATGCAAAGAAAAAGGTGATATTTGCAATGAGAGTAAGCTTTTACATATCCTGTATAATTACAATGCTTTCAATTACACATCCCATGATTGTCTTTTTCCTATATGAGCTAAATCTAGCTGGTGATTTATATAAAGTAAATCTCATGTTCAGTAACTGAAAGGTAAGGAGATACTGTCCTAAGAAGTTGTTAATTGTCTAGCAGTACTCTGTGATCACAAGCATCCTCCGTGAGTCTAAACCTGCAGTTTCAGAGCTAGGAGAGTTTAATTTAGGTTGAAAACACACAAACATGAAAAATTAGGCAATCTAGCAGACCGGAGTGACCTATGCTTTCAGGTCCAAAGCTAACTACTTGACCTCTATGAGGCCATCCATAGATGGACCTGAAATTCAATTTGAAGATGCGACAATAAGGAGCTACTGCATTGTCAGGTAATGGGGAAATGGGAACAAAAAAATGTTGCCCCTGGTCATATAATGGTGTGACCAGTCTACTCTAATGCAGAACCATCCTTTAGAACAGCCTTCAAATTTCTTCTGAAGCTACTGAGAAGTGGCCACGTTAAAAACAAACAAACAAACAAAACATTAAAAAGTTAAAGCTAAGAGAGTGATCAGAAAGTTGTTCTTTGTCAACTTGAGCAATAAGTTATGGCTTTCCAGCTGAGAAAGGCATCTCATAATGTGAGACTTCATCCTAATTCAAATGATCTGTAGAACTGTATGATGAAGAAATTTTTGAAATACTTTGTCAGCCACAATATTTCATACATTGTTTGCAATAGCAACAGAATCATGTCTCCTTTCTCTTTTTTCATATGCCCTACATTTCCATATTTTATTTTACTTATTTGAATACCTGACAAGAAATCATGTGGAGAAAAATGTCCAAATCTGATTGTGATAAGGTGATAGAGTCATAAAAGTGCCCTGGTTGCAAGTGACTCAAAAGTTCATGGAGTCCAATCTTTCATGGGACAGAGTGCTCCTATTAGAGATACAGAAAGCTATCCAGCACCATGCCCAATTACATTTGGAAAATCTCAAGAGATAGGGACACTGACATACCCCTGGACATCCTGTTCAAGTGAAGGATTGTTCCCCCTGTAAAAAAATTCTTTCTTACATTTGATCATTTTTGTGGCCTTCCTTTGCATGCTTTTCTTCTGACCTTGATTTTCTTGAATTGTGGGGTCCAGAAATGGAAATTATTTTCCCGGTGTGGTCTGAGCAGCACTGAGAAGATTGGGATGATCCCATTTCTACCTGTGCTAATAATGTCCCTAGGGATGAAGATCAGGATCAGTTCTGTCTTTGTTGCTGCAGTAGTACATTGCTGATCTATGATTATTTAGGTTTTCTACCAAGATTTCCCAGCAAGGCTACTCCCCAAATTCACAATCAAAGCTTATACTGAGCTCTTTGGTCATGTCATCTCAGGTACAGGCTTTTCACTTGTCTCTGTTAAACTTCAGACTGTTCTTGATAGCTCACTCTTCCATCCTGTCTAGCTTTTCTCCAGGATGGGCTCTCCCTAGTGATGTGTCCACTTAACCATGCAGTCTGGTATGGGTTCTTCCAATCCAATCCAGGGAAAAAAGCTGAGTGACATGGGGGCAATCGCTGGGGAATGCCAGTTGTTATAGACTGACAGCCTGAGTAAAAAGCACTGATCACCACCCACTGAGTGCAACCTGTTAGCAGATTCCTACCCATCTTGCAGACTCCCATCCAGTATGTATACTAACAGATTGGACTTAAATGTCTCTGGAAGATTCTTTTTACTTTATTCTCAAGTGTGAAACTCATCTTACAAAGCAGCTTTGCCCTCCTCAGTGGAAACCATTTTAACACTAATCTTTTAATGGGGATTTAAACACTTGACTTCAGCTATGCAGGCAATTTAAAGAATCAAACCCTGAAATTTCCATTCCTATTTGGAATTTTATGCCACTTACTATGATTTAAACCAAAATACTCTTGTGGGCATATGTCATATATAGTATATAGCATATATTTTATCTTATGTGTGTCAGCTTTTTTTCCTTGTTATGCAGATGTCACCTCTATAAGCTGCTAATACTTAGGAGTCTGTAGATCTTGCACTTTTGTCCTCTGGAGGGTTTCTGATACACTGTCTGGTTCAGTTCCCTGAAATTCTTTTCTAAAATAAAACCTAGCAAAATATGAATAAAGTAAATGAAGCTGTGATTGTAAAAATTAGCAAAAATATGAATAAAGTAAATGAAGCTGTGATGTCTCTGCAGGTAGATGTTTCTGCCTGTGGCTTGTTAATTGTTCTGTGCAGGCAAAGTCATGTTGAGGAACTGTGCTGGATACTTACACAGAGTTCACTGAATTCTTTGTCTGTCTTAAGTGCCAGTTGAAAATAATATAGAGCACTTTTCTCTCCTGGGTTTAACAGCATTTTTGGTTATTAGAGGAGAATTCTAGTGAGTAGACTTGTTAATGAACATCTTGCTAAATAAACAATTTATGTGTTTATTTGTTTGAGCTGCAATCTCAACCCCTTGTGCTTAAACACTGAGGGACAATGTTCAAAATTACTTCTAATTGGAGAGATCATCTCACTGGACATTTTGTTTGCCCTTGTCAACATATACGTGCTTCCACAGACTCATTTGCTCCACCTATGAGGAAAAAAACATGCTAGTTTTCATTAGTAAAATCCATTTTAAGGTCTACAGGAGGTAAATTATTTTTAAAATTGGTTTTTTATTTTATTAGTCAGGTTGCATTGTGTCAAAACCATGTTGGAGTCAGTGGCACTTCATTTGACCTTGATAATATTGACACAATCACTCTATGTCTCTGTTCGGTATGACACCATTAACCCTCCGTGACTAATAAATATTTTTAAAAAGACAACAGGCAATTTTGAACTAATTACTTTTAAATAAATTCTTACAGTATGTTTCATTTCTTACTAGCTTTATTTCTAGACAAAGAGAATATAAGCAGCAATTTAATTAATTTATCATATGAAAATCAGAGGAGAAACACCTGAAATCAGATATAAACTGTTATGTATATCCTTCAGAAACTGTGGCCAATGCATTTGACTCCCAGCTACAGCAAAGTAAGAGGTCAAGCACAAATTTGCATAAAGCAATACTGGCTGCTTTGGCATACAAAAATAATAGGACAATACAGTGAAGCTTTTTAATACACCTGTGTTGTTTAGGAGGCCATTACCTTCCCATGATATATGCACAATTTTGAAACTTTACCCTTGCTGTCTTGCAGTTTACCTCCTGGAATTGTCAAGTACTTGAGTATAATCCTGATCTGTAGTTCAATATAGTGGAAGGCGAGAAGGAATAAAATTAGCTTTCTTTAGCAATTCATACATTTTCTTTGCAACAGAACCACACTGATAGAGGAAATTATAATGGTAAGTAAATAAAATTTCATTTCTGCTCTACACACTTGCTAAAACATACATTAGTGAGATCATTAAATCCATTATTGTAGGCACTTGGTCCCTTCATCCCTGCTGAAACTTCTGCATTCTTGCATATTCAGTCTTTAAAGATGTTTCCAGACTGTTACCTCATAGTAATTTAGACTCAAAAAGACACAGGGTAATGTTATAAAGCTGAACAGTCTTTGAACAGAACAACATGAACCTGATAGGCAGGCATTATTTTCATGACTTGACAGTAGAGTGAAGTTGATAGCAGAGGAAAGCAATGAAGACTTATTGAAAATTCTGTATGCACTGGGGCAAACCCATGATCTGAGGTCACTTCTGAAATGGAGAGTAGGAATTTCATGATGGCTTTGTTTAATATCACATGCCAAACTATTGATGGACTTATGAAGCAAATGAATGAAGCAACTAGAGTGCTTATGTACTTATGCTACAAACTTAGATATGGGCCAACCATGAGTATGTTTTGATGTGGGCCAGACAGGATGACAGAATACAGGAAAGATGTTAAGACAGAGCTTCAAGGTGAAACCTAGGACGTTCTAATTGTTACAGAGTGTTGCCTTGCGAGACTGGCTCCGGGCGGGCGCCGGCGGGAGGAGGGGAGAGGCAGCGGCCACTTTTCCCCTTCGGCTCTGCGAGGCTCGGTTCTAGCGTGGGAACAGATGAAATGGCAACACGGAGCTCGGGTGCAAACACGTGTTTATTGTGGGAGCGTGTCCCCGAGACACCGGGGCAGCGACCGAGGGTCGGTTATACCCCGTGCCGGGGGTGAGGGGGAACCTGAGCCACGGCCAATGGGACAGGAGGCAGGGGACAGGGGCAGGGAAACACCAGGGACAGCGATGGGAAAGGTGGGGAGGCAGGGACCGGACCGCGTGGTGAGGGGGAGTGATCAGGGAACAAGGAGGAGTGATCAGGGAACGCAGCATGGGGAACATGCGGGAAGCGGGAAGGGGGAATGGGGATGGAGGGGAAGAAGAG
The DNA here is from genome assembly GCF_050655825.1 of Lonchura striata. Lineage (NCBI taxonomy): Eukaryota > Metazoa > Chordata > Aves > Passeriformes > Estrildidae > Lonchura > Lonchura striata. Next base: position 69,339,529 of record NC_140740.1, read on the forward strand.
AAAATTACAAATCCCACAACAGAGAGAGAAGCACTGGAAGAAAATAGTGTATTGGTGTGCATCTGCATACTCATTTCTCTCTTGAGTTAAGTAACAGCTCCTGACCTGCTGCCTCTATGCTTTTCATTACTGTAAAATGCCATATTTGATAAAATACAGGTATGTCCTCCCTGGACCATCTTTATAACGTATACTGGAAGATAACCCACTGAGGTAGTTCACTTACATCTTTCACATATGGATCTCTAGTAAAGCAATTTCATAATATTGTCAAGGGACAATATTAAATTGTGATGTGTCTCTAATGTTTTAATATTCATTGTGGCTGAAGTGTCACTTGGCCAATATTTGCTCTCTGTCATAGCGGTACACATCAAGGGGAATCAAAGGTCACAGATCAGTCAAGGTGACACTGAATATACCACAGTGTCCCAACTGTTCATGCAAACATTCTCTATGATCTGACTTCCATGTTCAAGTTTTTTCCATAATGCAAATATGCTCTGAAAAAGACATCTGCTGCCTTTGAACACTTTCATGGCTTATATCCAGCCTTCATTTGGTGTTTCTGTAGTGGTAACTTGCTTTCTCTATATTGGTGGTAAAGCATTGCTTATCAAAGTGTTTCTAAAAGTGACTCCAAGTGTCTTCTAATTCACATGTTCATTCATCTCTTTCTTATAGATATACTTATGAAATTGACCAGAGCCAAACACAACCCTGTATTTTTCTTTCTTTTACAGTGTTAATGTTGTTGAGCTGTGTTGAATATGCATTACAAGTACTGAGAAATAAGCAGCCTACTTGTAAAATACTTGTGAAGACATGGTTTATGCTATTAGAAAGTCTGGTTCAATATGAAATTTGAATCCACTGTTAGAGGAAACAAGCCAAAATCCCCTTTGTATTCAATTATTTAAAAACAAGTATTAGCACCTCCTGTACTTTCTCATGTATTGACATTTTGATGAAGGATTTTATTCGTCTCTGTAAATGATGGTGGAATGATGTAACTAATCACTAATTGTTGATTAGAAAATCAACATTTTTCTAAAAAAAATGTCAAAAGTGTACAATTTCAGATTCCTTTCTACTTCTGATATTTTTGGCCAATAGAATTACAGAAACCATTGCTACTGGAAATGTGTAAATAATTTTCTATTCTCTACTGCTTTTTTTTCTCCAGTAATATGCAAAGACTGTTATTATCTTGTAGGCACAGTTAGACTTACAAGGACCCATACATTTTTATCTGAGTCCTTTCAGATCTATCAGCAATTGCCTTTTGTTCTCTGCAACTCTCTAACTTGCAGTTCTCCAACAGAGCTTAGCTGTGTTTCTAGTTTTCTTTGTAATGTCACCATTACTTTCTCCAGTACTTTCCTACTAGTGTAACATTTGAGTTCATTTTTATGGTTTGTTTTCCTGGAACATACCCAAACCCTTCAAATACAGTCTGGTATGCTGTAAACATGTCAGCATTCACTTCTTCCTGCTTTACAATATTGACTCTACATTCATGCTTGTTACTACTGGCACACCAAGAATTGCTTATAAGCCAAACACCACAGTGTGAAATAAGTGTTTGCTTCTGTTCTCTCCATATAGAAAGTACAGTTCAAGTTAAATTTCCCAGATGCTTGCCTTTCTTTTTATGAAAGAAGACCTGATGCTGAGCAGGGTGGTGCAGAAGTGATTCTTGGCAAAGTCTCAATGATCTGGTCTTCCTTTGAAGTATCACAGACAAGCACATTCATAATTATCACACTTATCTTCTCTTACAGTCACTGCATATTTTTGATAAACAGTTGTATTGGCTAGATTTCCAGCAATTACATTCAAATCCAAAATATTGTGTGAAGAGCGTTTTTGTTCACCATCTGCTATACTGTCTCATATGTCAGTTGTGCAATTCTAGTGAACTTTTATGTATAACTTCCTGCTTTTAGTCATAATTGGACTTCATCATCTTTCACAGCATTTGGTGGGTAGTAGTGTAGAGCACTGAAACAAGCACTGTAAGTTAGGCATTACAGCAACCTGAAGATGGTCCATGTTTTTCATTGCATCAGTGTCATTGTTTGACACTGTGCCAGTGCCCCCCTGAGAATACATTTCCCCAAATGAGTGCTGTCAGATGTGACCAGAGACACATCAGAGCAGGCTGGAGCTTAAGAATAGAGAACAGAACTTTATTAACCTACAACTATAATAAAAGACACATGTTGCCCAGTTCTTTTGAGAGTTTTAAAGTTGTTCTAAAAGTTCCTATGCCTTCTGATATTTACATATTTACACTGAGTTTTCTCATGCATATTCGTGTAAATAATGGTTGTTTTGCATTCTTCTTTGTGGGTGGAGAGAATTGATGGACTGTTGGTTTGACCCGTGTGGTTGGAGAAGTGGCAGTTTCACCCTCCAATCCACTGCCATTTTTCCTATTGTATATATAGTGGAGTCAGAAAACAAAGTTTGCTTTTTGGGCTCTTTTTCTTTCCTTTTACATCGAGTCTGCTTCTGTGAGTTATTTCGTGTTGCAGTGTGACAGGCATATACTGAATCCAGAATGAAAACCTTCCAAAACCTTCCTCCTCCCCCCACCCAATTTCCAAAAAACACAGTAAGACAAAACTTGGACCCTCAATCAAGTTACCACCCCTCAGATAATCAATACTCAGTCCATCACGGGAGAGAGGAGTCTCTCTTGAACCATAGACCCCCAGGAAACACAACTGCAACCTCTTGTGTTTCCATGTCACACATGGTGTTACCCAGAGAAAATCTGCCAGTGTGACATCCTCCTTCCATGTACAGTGCTCTCACCACTGTACATGGACCGAGACTACTCACAGGACTTCTTTGAAGGATGCTTTGCCAAGGATCAAAGAACAACAGTTTCTCATTTTGGGACAAGAGTCTCTCACCATTTTCTCCTGCCCTGGGGCTGAGGGTCTCAGGAACAAAGATCTTCTTCTTCCCTGAAGAGAGAGGGCACCACCACACCCTCCTCATCTTTCTCTGTTCACCCCACTCCTGTCACTCTCCTGGCATCACTGCAGCAGGTCACTCTTGGCTCAAACCATTGCATCCCCCTAAGAATTGCAGTCTGCGTTCAGGAGAGATTGGCTCATGGCTATACAAGAGTCTATGGCTACGCAAGAAAAGTCCAGTCAAGGCCACTCCATCATCTCCTCCCACCTAGGATTTCTTCTTCTAACACCTCAGGCCCCAGGCCATCTCTCTTCTCTTTCAGATCAAGGAGGATTAATGTTCCACAAAGCTTTCATTGTCCAAGAAGGGGTTAAAAGTCTCAGGCTGAAATCTGCAGTAGGCTGCCCAGAATGCCCACGGCTGGGCACCTTTTCCCTCCCACCACTACAATTTCTCCTCTGCTGGTGTACTGCCGGCACAGTATGTGTCTCTCTCACTCTCTCCCGCTCTGGGTGGGGGTACAAAGACATCTCAGTCTCTCTCCACCCTCCGTCCAGCCCGGTTCCAGTCCCTTCACCCCCTGGCCTGCCTCTCCCAGGCCGCATGGCTTCCCTCCCCCACGCAGCCCGTGTCTGGGCAGGGCAGGTCTGAGCTCTTCTGCTGACCACAACCAAAAAAGAGAGTTCCCCTGGCTGTTCTCTGCTTTTAACCCCCTGTGTTCTCATGCCTTCAGTGGTCACTCCAAATGTCAATATCCAAATCTAAACACTGATTGGTTTGACCCTAAATTCCTGAGAACACTCACTTCCTGGTCAAACCAGGACAGGTAGGTATAAAAAAAAGATTGTGATGATTTTCCCCATACGTTACAGGACACATACCATTTCTTCTTATATGTAAAGGAACATGTAACATTTCTTCTTCTACATGTAATTTCTTCTTATAAAAAGAGTAAGTTCTTTCAGTTCTTTTTACTGCCCTCTGCTTGTACTTAGGGAATGTTTGACCACAATATCTTGTCTTGCAATGGTTATCCTAAAGACCTGAACACAACAGAATTATTCGCATCACAGTTAAACGTAGGATCTACTTTCAGGTGGCTTCACAAGCAGCTGTAATTGTACTATATTTATTTTCTTGAGCAACAAAGGAAAAATCCCCACATGCTTTTTGTCTATGGTGCTCTCAGACATTTTTCATATGTACCGCAATAAATCTGCTTCCAATCAATGAAAAATGTTTATGTTTTAAAAAAAATCTGCTTCTTTTTAAACACAGATTTCTTCTACCACATGGAGAAATAACATCACATATTTTCTTCTGGAGCATGTATGTAATGCTTTTATGAGATCTGTAACAGAGCATGTTGGTGTATATCTGCATAAGCAAAACAGTGCTTAGTTGTTTTGCTTATGCAGATAAGCAACAATTAGACATGAATTTCCTAAGCAAAATGGGTGCAGTGAGTGGATTGCAATTCATCTCCTAAGATTTTTGTTGTAAGACGCACTCACACTTCACACTTACACAAACCAGCCACTGCTCCACAGACCAGCACAGCCCAGTCCAGATGACAGGCCCAGGACACTCAGGCCAACAGCTGGACAAGTGACCTCCATGCACTACAGCTGCAAGGCAGGCTTTGCCTCAGTGCAGTGTTGGACACCTGTTGACATGGGTCCCTGACTGAGAAGCTGCTGGTTTTGCTGTTAACGTTGCATGTCAGGTATCCAGCGTGCACTGTGGACATGGCTCAGGGCCAGTCTCTGTGATTCCTCATCTGAGGACAGTTGGCAGCTGTCACCAGGGTTTTTGTCATCTGCTGTTCCCTTGTTCCAGATGTCTTACACAACTGTGAACCTTGCATTAGTTATGTGACAATTTTTTTCTGTTGCTTCTTTGTTTTTCAGCTCATATTTCAACGATCTAACCAGTTATAAATGAGCAAATTTTGTCAAAGTCTTCTCTGCCTGAGCCCTCAGGTAGGCTTTGACCCAGCAGCTGCTATGTTTTCTTATGTTGTGTAAAAGCTTGTTCTGAACTTAACTTTCTTGGTGACAAGTTGTCAGTCACTGCACTCTGCTTTTGTAATTGGCTGTCAAATTTTATTTGTGCATTTTAAATAAAATGATCCCTTCATTCAATTTCTGTCACCACTGTTTCTTAAATGTGCAAAAACCCCCAGTAGATATATGGATATTCAATATGTTTCATGTATATTTATTAAAATATTTGATCAATTGCATACTTTTTTCATACAGGCAAAACCAGATTTGTTATACTCTTACTCAATACAATAATTATTTTGATTAATTTGATTATTATTTGTGCCAATGTTCCCATACAAAAACACAAACCACATTCATGAGCCTCAAACACATGAATTGCTAAAAAAATAAATGGAGGATGGGAGCATTTCCACTCTTACCTAATTTCAGAACTTGAAAATTATAGCAGGGCAGATGTGGTTACTTCCATTCAGTGAATGCGTATAAAATATGAACAGACATTTTTCAGCTTGGAGGGAGAATATGATCATAACTGCATCCAAAAAAGACCATTTGAGATGTGTAATCTGACCTTTATGATGTGCCAGAATAATTTTTGCTATTATCTTAATCAGAAAAGGCTTTATTTTTTAAACAGTAAATTAAGTGTTTTGTTAATGAATTATTCATCATAAATGTATTTAGTTACTTCCAGTAATGATGTAATAAGAGACTTGGGCTTTGAATGGGGAGAGGGTGGGAGAAGGTAGTATATTTAAATATATTTAATAGCCTACACAATATATCACCAGTAAACTCATAAATACCAAATGCACTGCTGTTTGCCTTCACCTGTGTTTTATTAATTGCTATACTTTCAGTAACCTTATAAATGTTTCACTGTATCTGAAATATACATTCATTATGCAATAAATGATTGAAGCTCAGTAATGGGTTTTCCTTTAAGCATAATTTATGACTTGCCTTGGCAGGATAATACCTTGAAACTCTTTGCTGCTTCTGCCAAAGAGTACATAAATTCCTACCAAAAAAAAAAAAAAAAAAAAAAAAAAAAAAAAAAAGAAGAAGAAGAAAAGAAAAGCAAGCTTATAGTTAAACTATGAAACTGTACTTTATCCAATGGGAATTATGCCCAAGCTCAGAAAAGTAAGCCTCAAAATTTTGTATCACTCATTTTGTACACTAAGTATCATTGATTTTACAAGTTTCCTGAACAAGACCTGTTTCCAATTCTCTTGCAGAAAAATTGTAAGTATAGAGCTGGTGTAAGTATTCCAAGTATGCAGTGCGTTCCACTTGAAAATCTTGTTGACAGCTGAAGCAAGACCAAATGTGTGTATATAGCTAATAGGGAATATGATTGAAATATGTCATCAAAGTGGTCTATGCTACAGTGACAATAAAAATACAGAGTTTTGACAGGCAGTTTTCCTATTGAACATAATGTTCATGAAATCAGTCAGAAGGATTTCAGCTCACTGCAGATTTAACTAACTTCTTAGAAAATTATGGAATAATAGCCAGAATAATAAATATTAGAGGTAACATAATGAAGAAAACAAGAAGTGGAAGAGAAAAGGCAAAAGTGAAGGAAAGAATAAAAGTTTTATATATTTAAATTTTAAAGTACACTGAAGAAAAACTAAATTAAGCAACCCTGGAAACTAAGATAAAAAACCATTTCATTTAGTATCCATTCAAAATATTTTAGCTGGAAAAAATCCATATGAGATTTTAAACTGATTTGAATAATGAGAATGATGCAGAACAGATTAAGGAAACAGACCCTCACTATAACTGCCTATTCCCTGTGTTAGAATGTACAGGGCTGGCTTTCTGTGCATTGTTCAATGTCTCTGCATGCTCAGAGGCAGTTTTTGGATGATACTTTGTGCTCTCACAAACATGGCTTGTTCATACCACTTGCTTACACCACGGTGTTTGACACTTGGACACATGTTACCGATGACAGCAGTAACTCAGCAGACAGCATTTAGTCAGATGTCACCCCCTTCCAAGGAAGATGCAGTCATTCTTAGGATTCTCAAGGCCTGCACCATGTCCTTGATTTACCTTATGATATGGGTAAGGGGACTTAACTGTGGGATTTGTAATTTTCTCTTCTTCCACCCCCCATTCCCCCTCCCTCCCTCCCGCACGTTCCCCTTTTGTCCTGTGACCCAGCCTGCCCCTCTCTCATCCCCCCATGGTCCCTTGTCCTGATGCTGCATTCCCCTATCACTCTCCCTTGCCATGCAGTCTGTCCCTGCCCGCCCCAGCCTTTCCCATCGCCGCTCCTGCTTCCCCGGGGTCTCCAGGGTTTCCCTGCCCCTCTCCCCTGCCTCCCATCCCATTGGCCACAGCTCAGGTTCCCCCGTGCCCCTGGCATGGGGTATAACTGACTCTCGGTTGGTGCCCCGGTGTCTCGGGGACATGCTCCCACAAAAAACACGTGTTTGCACCCGAGCCCCGTGTCGTCCTTTCATCTGTTCCCGCACTAGAACCGAGCCTCGCAGAGCCAAAGGGGAAAGCGGCTGCTGCCTCTCCCCTCCTCCCGCCGGCGCCCGCCCGGAGCCAGTCTCACATGGCAACAAATGGTAGCAGAAGATAGCGATTTCCATTGATTTGTGAAAGCGGGGAGAGAGAAAGGAATTCTGCCGCCGTAAGAGGAGTTGACACGCTGGGCGGAAATCAAACCCGAAGCTCCAGGGATCCTCTTCTGTCCTCGCTGGCGTGCTCTCTACCCTGTCCAGTAGCAGCCAGACTGCAGGGCCCGTGAGCCGGGTAGACTTACCCGAGGAGCAAAGAGGAGAGTTTGGCAGTGGCTCGATGGACTGAGCTCGAAGAGTGGCCCGTCAGGGGAGGCACTTGAATGGAGACCAGAGGCTGACAGTGGCTGAACCCAGAGTTTCAGGGATGAGCTCTGGTTAACGGGAACACCCAGGCCTCTGGGAGAGCCAAACCGCGAAAGAATACGTCCTCAGTTCAGTGCAATTTTCCACCACCGAGGAGAGAGATAGAGGTTTCACCGCCCAAGCCCAGAGGGTAAGTTGGATCTGAGCAGGGTGGGACTCTGGTGGGTGGCTGAGCTACCTTTTTTTTCTTTTCTGAGTTTTAACCACCGTCCGTGCCCAGATGGGGACTGTAGCCTTGCATGTTCCTGGCGGCTGGGAGGCTTTTTCTTTTCCGAGGAGGACGCAACCTCGCTCGGTCTTTTTGGGGTAACTCATACTGGAAAGTTCCTTCTCTTTCTTGGAAAGCTGCCTTTTCTACCCTCTCCTCCCTATTCTGGGCTATGGGGACAGGCGGAGTCGAAAGGACACCAACGGGACAGAATTGTAAATGGCGACACGTCAGCTATGGGGGAATTGTTAACATCCCAAGAGAGGGCCTTCATATCCACACATTTTGTCGGCTTCCAGCCGCATTGGGCTCCTCTCCTGTAGTTTTCCCTCTCAGCTTCTGCAAAGGGGACTTCCCCACGGACTTCCCTAAACCTTCTCCCTTGGGGATGGCAGCGGCCGAGTCGCCCCAAGCAGCCTGCCAGACACTGTTATCCTCCCTTAGGGGTGGCATTGGCCGTGCCTCCCTGTGTGAGATGCAGTGCACCCAGCACCCCCTCCCAAGATGGCCCTGGCCATGCTACAGGGACCCCGTTTTCCCACTGTAACCCTGCTCTTCCACCCCAAGTTTTCCCGCCAGCCCCACCCCTCCCCCAATGGCCCTGCACTATCCTGCAGCGAGCCAGCCCCTATTGGGGGGGAATGTGAGGTTGGATTAATCCCTCAGTCCTTCTTCTGGCCCTCCTCTGATAGGAGAGATCACCAGAGGGGCCTCTCCATTAGAGGACCTCCCTTTGTAAGAGAGCTTTCCCCTTCGAAGAGAGTGGAGCTGGAAACCTGGACCAGAGCTCCACTGTTTTTTTTCCCCTGAAACAGTGGTGCCCAGGTTCACCCCTTTATCCCATCTCCTAAGTGTACCTTGCCCAAAGTTCCCTTATTATTTCCATACAAGTTTTCCCCATTGCTTGTGATAATTTGGAAATAACTTCTTGGATTGAGTTATATCTTATAGAAGGAAAGATCATCCTCTCTAATTACTGCCCACAATGCTATCCCAACTTCGCAATCAAATAACCAAACTGGCAAAACCACGTCACTGCTTCTGCTCTGCTAGAATTCGAAAAACCACAAACATCGCATCATTAATCCTGCTTTCATCCTTGATACAGAATGTGTTTGTGATAATTTTGTACTCTTTATCTTAAATTGTAATGTTGAAAAAATTTTTTCCCCATTCATTGTAACTATGATTGGTGTATCACTTTCTGATGTCTCTCAACTTACTTTTTCTCAGTAATTTGTAACATTGCTAATTTGTTTTTACCTCAGAACTCCCTTTCCTTTATGTAAATTCTAAAGAATGAGTTGCAGGATTTGTAATTTTCTCTTCTTCCGCCCCCAGTCCCCCTCCCCGCCTGAGGGGAATAGGAAGGACAGGCATATGCCTGAGTCCTGCTAATGTGCTGCTGATATTCCAGTAAGGGGTTGCAAATTCTTTCTTCAATGAGGAGCAGACAGATAGAGCAGTGGTCGGCAGACACCTAGTTTTTTGTGGGAGAAGCTGTTAGTAATCCAAATGTCTTATTATTTACAATATTTTTGAACAGTGTATAGGAGCTTACTGGGGAAACATGCATTTATTACTCTAAAAAGAATTCAGCATCTGTTTTTCCTCACTCACAACCTACTTTGACAACTTTTGGCTTAACTGACTCACTTTAGGCAGATGGAAAATACCAAATATTCTTGACTTGTAAGGAAAACGTTAAAGAATGCTTTTTAATATAAAAAGTTGTTTCTTTCCATTGCATAAAATCTTTCAGTTTTTACTGAATATGTCTAGATGCCAATCAGATAACAGAAAAAGTCTGCCTTTTGAGTACCCTGGTTTTTGGCCTTGCAACATGTGCAAACATGTCTTAATGATGTGCAGATGATCAGCTCCTCCTTTGGATCAAGTAGCCTCCTTAGAACTCAGAGCTCACTGCTGATACAGTTCCAGACTGGGTTAATAATAAATAAGTCCTTCTTCTGTGTAATTCATTGATGGAGCACTTTCATATGTGTGTTAAGCCATCAGTGAGAAAGAAGTTCCTATACAGGAGTATTATTTTAAGTCTCCAAGTCAAGACCTGTAGCTGTGCCAATACATTTTTAGACCATTTAGCTGCACTCAATAGTAAAAAAAAAAAAACCTTTCAGACACATATTACTTCAGATCATACCTAAGAACAGATCCACATGAGTATAGACTGAGAAACTATGCTATGCTCTGCTTTGTTAGGTGTACAGTATTTAGTAAGGTTCTTTTGTTCATTTTTCAATTCCGTTGCTTCAGTTCAGTAACCAGAAAGACAAACAGAAAATAGATTTTTAAGGAGATTGTGTTTTAATTCAATATTTTGGACTGTCAGGAAGATTTGGTAAAGCTGAAATTAATTTTCAGATTATTTGCTGTAAAAGAATCTGTGCTTCTGCTAAGAGCTTAAGCAGAGAAATTTGAGGAAGTTTTATTCATACTGAATAATCCAGCTTGCAAATAGAAACTTTAAATAGTCTCGATCTGTCTACTGAAGTCAATATTGTACAGAGATTTTTTTTTTTAAAAAAAACACTTATACCTATACAAATGTCAAGGCTTAATTCTACTTTAAATTCTTTTATATCCAGGAATGATCTGACATGTCAGGAACTGTTCTGAACTTTTGGCAGTATGGGAAGAAGGTGATCCTAAGTGAAGGAAATATAAGTGGTTTTTGTTACCTGATAGTAATTTTTAATGTATATAGTTGTCTAAGAGCTCTTGTAGGATTTGCTAATTATTTTCATATTTATTAATTATTATCCTGGGACTGTATCATAAGATGTCTCATATGCTTCTACCTTGTCTTGACACAAATTAAAAAGTCTAGGTTGCCATTTCCTTTACAGAAAGGCAATATATTTTGCTGCAATTGCACTCTTATTACATAAATGATTATATATATATATATATATATATATAAATAAATATATATATAAATATATATATATAAATATATATATATATATAAATATATATATATATATATTTATGTCAACTCTGCTCCTTAACCAATATTCCTGTAATGAAAGTAGGAAAAATTATGTCCTCTTGGTTCTGAAATGCATTTTGGCACTGCATGCTATCTCATATTTTGTCTGTTCCCATACTGTGCATCTCCTTTCTGAATTGCAGCTGATGCCCAGGACGTAGTATATAATGACTTGCTTTAGGCTGTATAGTAGTCATAGAAGTAAAAACTTTACTGAGTGGTATCCTGGAATGCAACCTGTGACTGGTGATCAAGGACAAATAAGAAGCCAGGTATCTTCCCTCTAACAGCTTCAGCCACAGGACTGAGTCCAGTTGCAGCAAAACTGGAAATAGAGGTCTTCTCCAATTAATTTCCTTCAGAGTATGTGACAAGGCAGGATGCTGTTCTGGTTCAGAAGCTCTAGCAAAACTCCTGCAGGGGAAGGGCAGAGTGGAACAAGAGGAACTAAAGTGGCAAGAGTGGCTGAATGAGCTGTACCAAAATGTTCAACTTAGAATTAGAAAAGATGTGATATAAGTAAAAGCAAAATTAAAGAAAAGCAGTATGCTAAACATATTTGCCATTCTTGTGTTTGGGCTAGGGGTGAGGGAGTGTTGAGTGGCAGGATATTTTTGCACTTTTTTTCCTGCAAGAGATGAGGAGTTGAAAGGGGAAGAAATTATGGATGGATCTGAGGAATAATTACTATGAAATGCTGAGGTTGTCTTTGAGCAGACAAATCTGAGGAGTTGGTGACAGTTACAGTTTTCAGCACTTTCCCTTTTCCAAACCAAGCAACCAGAGGGAAGTATAATTCTTCAGCACTTAAAGCTCCTTAAATTAATATTTTAGGATTAATTTCTTTGATTCCTGGCTTTTCACATAATTGAACATATTTTATAAGGGGAACCACTGCAAGAAAGTTCATGACATCCATTATATGAAGCATAGCCCATGAAGATACTTGATTAGACAACTCCTGACCACAGAAGGAGGCATTAAAAAACTGTCCAACTGAATGAGATACTTTACTGTGCCAACTTCAATCTACCATTTCTATCATCCCTAATTATAGTCAACTAATTCCATTAGCTTCTTTAATACATTTTAAGCTACAGTGCTTCCAAGCTAAGAGCAAGAACTGCCCCTTAATGGTGTTATCATTTTCAGCGGAACCTTTTCATTCTATGAAGAAAATAATTGTTCATTTTTTTTGCCATGATGGAAGTTTTTTTCTGTTATTGGAATATTTTACACCAAAAATCAAATAGCAATTTTTTTTACTTAACAATATTTGCAGTCTGCCAACAGAAAAAAAAATATGAAAAAACTTATGTGAAAAGGAAAGAAATAACTTGATATTCAATTTTTGGTAAGGTACAGAAGTCAACATAATAAGATATTCTGCTTGCTCCATCACAACAAATGGTAGACAAAGTGCACCTGTAAGCTGTTTTTAAATGCTAGACTGCTATTCAGAGAAGTGATATTCTCCACTGTAGTCATCAGCTTGGCAAATCAGAATGAAATTCAATAATTTTTACTTTTTTTTTTGAAGGAGAATAAGAAATAGGAATCATAAAGTAGAAATGAGGCTGAACCAAAAAATCTTTATCTGAGTTAGCTCATTTTTTACAGGAGCTTGGAAACTTTTCTACTAAAAAAAATCCTCAACCTTGTATTACCTATAGTATTCTATGTATCTTTTTGATTGTACAGGTATGTGAAAATTATACATTATGACTAAACTGTCAGGTAAGGATTACATTTAGGAAAGTAATGGCACTGTTCTGATGCCATATCTCAAGAGGCAATTCTTGATACATTGATTCAATAAAATGCACTTATTGAACGGTGTGTTTCCTTCAAATATTCCCATAAAAGTCAATACTTGTTAAAAGGTGCATTTTCTACATAGAAATACCTCTGTTTCTACATGACCTTTGAAGGCATTGCATATACTTACAAATTTCAATCTCATGCTTGCACCACTCAGAAATATAAGCCAGAATGTTGCTTCCTCAGTGATGCAATGCAGGCTAGAACTTAGAAGAAAGGAAGTGGAAAGGGGCTGTGATTTGTGATAAAAATGCGTGTGTGTGTATGTGTGTGTGTGTGTATTTGTGTGTGTGTGTGTTGGATAACGTTTCTGCATCATGATTTCAGTACTTTGTCACACATCTATCCAGGCCTATATAGACAAGCACTAACATTCTTAAATGGATATAAACACACAAGACTTACAAGGGGCTTTGATCCTTAAACAAGAGAATCATTACAGAAAAACCCTTTGATGAAGAGTGGGCTGGAAAGAGAGGTTTTCAACAACTGTGGCAAAACTTTATTGCAGCAAGCACATTTCCGATTCTGAATTTCACATTGCTTTCTGCTTAGATGAACCAAGAAGGTGTACAACTTAGAAGTTAAGGCAAATAATATTTTAGCCTTTAAAACAGTTTTTCAGTTTAAACAGTTAAAAACGGCTCTTTCTCAAAGTTTTTGAGGTAATCTGGGGCTTTTTTCAATACTGTGTGGTAGTCAAAGAACACAAAAAACCCCATAAAATTCAGGAAATGAAAAGGAGAGGCAGCAAAAGTTTTCAAAGCAAGAAAATGAACATTGAGGACTGGAGGATTTTTCCAAGCAGGCAATTCCACTGTCCTGTTGCTGTAGTCTCAAAGAAGGGAATTACTCCCTATTCATTTATTAGAGGCTTCAGACTCAATTGTCCTGCAGTCCTGTAAAGGACATTGTCTTCCTTCTACCCAGAGTTGTCATGCAGCAGCACTGGGAAACACTTTAAGGGGAGCCAAATGAAGAAGAGAGAGAACTTTACAAAAAGCAGAGTGACACTAGAGTAAGAAGCTGGAAAAGAGGAAAAGGGAAGAAAAAAATTGGGACAACAGAGATAAGAAAGAGATTAAAGAGTCATGTGGATTCTCTACTTTTTTTTTTTTTTACCTCTGTCAAGGTCAGGATTGAAGGTACTTGAGACAGTATTTCATGTTCAGACTCAGGTGTTTATTATTTCTTATCAGTGAAACAGCCTCACAACCATGAGTTCTGCAGCCTTTCATTAGCAAGGCACAAAATGGCTAATTATCTGTTGTTGCAAGATCTTTTAAGACTAAACTGTGAAATGACAGCTAGATTATTTTCCCTTTTAACCTAATAACTGATCCCCCAAAGCCCACAATGCAGACTTTTCTGTCCAATTATAAAACATCACCCAAACCCATGAAGGAGAAAGAAGAAGAAGATGAACAATCTGCCTCCCCCCTAAAACCTCTATCTTGCTTTATATTTATTTCTATATTATAAAACCCCAAACTATAAGTTTTCTTCCCTGTGATATTACAGACTTCTAATCAACTGCACACCCATAATCTCAGTGCTGCCTCAGGTCAAATACTGTGCTCTCTTGCGAGTCTGTGCTTTTCAGCACAGAAAGTTTAAAATTCTCAGCATCCAGGATTCCAACAGAGTGGAGACAACAGGAGGAATAAAACAAATAACTTGGCAGAAGGGAAGAAAATGGAAGCTTTTGATGGGATAAACCTTCAACCCACAGCTGTCTGTAAATAGTTCCCAAATGTATTTAATTCCTGTAATAAAGCTTTTTAATTTCTTGATGTTATGCAGTATATGCATATATATGCAGTATAAAGGACAACCATTTTGCATATAAATCAAGCAAAGAAATTAGTAGTATTACTAGAACTGAAAATCAGAACCTTAATATTACCCATCTAACTGTAACAGAACAAGAAAGAATAAATCAGTTAAAGTTGTTACACACGCTCCTTAGTTTGTTCCTGCTCTGTTGGTGGTATGGTCACCTTTTCCAAAGCCTGTGCCTGGTGACAGAGCAGTCATCATCATCTGTAGTCCTCTGCTGAAAGGAATATAATATGCACACTCCTAGGATGCCCTTGGAATACTTTTTAATGTTTGATAATATCCTTTTACATATTTCCCTTCTTCAGGAGCTTGACATTATATATTAATTCACTACATGATGCCTTTATGTTTGGTAAGTAATATCTATTTCTTTTTTTTCCTTTTGCTAAGCCATACATCATTTCTAGGTCTGCATCTCTCTTAGTGACCACCATAGACTTGCTTAAGGTTTTCTGTTCCTCAGTGACAAGGCTGTTCCCTGTAACTGTCCATTTTAGTGGTTCTTTATCCAGCATCTCATATTTTCACTTATGCCAGTTCTTCTCTGCTCTAGATCATTGTGTCACAGTTGTATTTTTCATTTTACACTAAATAAGTACTCATTAGAGTAAACTGTATAAAACTCATTGGAAAATAGTGCTTTCAGTTACACCAGCCTGTCATCAGATAATTGAAAAAGCTTGGACACAGCAAGTTTCTGCAAACTCAGCCATTACAAACTCCATACAAAGCTGGTAGTTTGTTACTGTCAGTCGTGACACTGTTATGAAGCCATAGGACTACAGTGTCTTCTCTAATCCTACCTTGTGCTCTGTGATTCCACTGTTTCTGGGTTTCATTGGTCCATGTACGTATTGGGAAATTGTATAGATGCCACCTGGGAAGCTAGATTAATTAGTCTTTGGTTGGGTGGCCAAAAATGGAAATTGATCAATGCCAAATATTGACATAATTATGACCCATACAACATATGGAGAGTGGAAAAAGGCAATTATTACAGTACTTGAAAAATGATACAGACCTTTTGAAAGAGTTTAGCAATCACCTGGCAAACCCAGGATGGCTGGATAGGCACCAAGATTCTTGTGGGTTAATGAACAGAGCTGGAGAATTTCAAAACAGCCTGTAGGACTTGTACTAGTTTTTAAGGGTTCTTAAGAAAGTCACCATCTCATCCAGATGCTCTTGTCTAGGACTTCCTCCCAGGAAGCCCAGACAGGTGTGCCCAGGAACATGGGGCTCTATCCAGCCCAAGGGACTCATCTGCTGCTATCCCATTTACTGGTTCAGTGTGGAATGTCCCTGTTCCTAAGAGACATGAATTTGCTTTTGCCCTTCTTGTGTTGCTAATAACTCCTCCCTTGACCCAAGCCCTAACTCCACCCCTGTGATACCCTATAAAAACCCCACAACCTTGCCTTTTCCTGGTCTTCCATCTCCATCCCACCCCTCCTCCCTGGGGGTAATAAATGGATTCTCGAGCTTTCTGAAATGAGGACCCATCTTGCTTGTTCCCATGTCTGGCACTGGCAGCTGCACCCTCCCTGGACACAATGAACCCAGTTGCAACACGGTGCAACAGTTCATCCAGAATTGAAGCTGAGCACATATCCCAGGGACACATGCAGATATGAGCATGGACATGCACAGAGAAGGCATAGACAAAATATTAAAATGGCAGGTCACACAGGCTGCCACAGGCAAGATGATGCCTTCAACATCACCCAAAAGGTGATAGAACACATAGAACACAAAGACAGGTGAGTCCCCTCCTCTTGGACTGGAAGAGGCAAGGTGTTACTAGTGCAGTGCACACAAGTGCTCCCCAAGTTTACAACCACATATGCATTTTCAGGTCCTCTGTTCATCCATTCACTCTGCCTGTATCCTGGACCCACTTTATGGGCCCCTTGCCCACTGTCTGCTTCAGCTCAGTGCTCTGTAGGAAACACATGGTAATACTTCTTTGTTCCAGAGACACCTCCACACTCACAATCGCCCTGGCTAGCTAGTTCAGTCTGATATTTGCTAATGAATACACACATAAACCCCTCCCGCCCATGCATTTACTGGGTTTAGGGAAGATACTGCCACTTGACACCCACCAGCTGGCACAAGACCCATGGGCTGTCACCAGCAGTCTGCTTCAGCTGCCAGCACTGAGCATCTCAATCAATTCTTGTCATGTTGATTTCTCCACAAGTGTTTTCAGGGTGCATATCACTCCTGCTCCAGTGAATGGAGGTTAAAGGCTCCACTCACTCCAGTTCCTGGTATTATGACACCACTGCAGTAGCTGGCTCCACAGGTCAGTGTTCCCACAAGTTCAGCCTGACTCCTGTGGTTGGGCCCAAATTTTACTCACACAGAAGTTTTGCCTGTAGCTAGCACTTAGTCCTTGCAGCACATGTGCAAAAATAACAAGATAGAACAGACTGTGGTGATCAGCTTCAGGGCTTGGCCAGAAATGAGTACAGTTTATCCTGTTTTAAAAGAGAGACCTGTCCCTTTTATAATTATTTTATGCCTGCCTCCTACTGTTTCATTTTCCTTGTCATTTTCCTTCCTTTGTATATCCCTTCATGGGTTTGTATACTTCTCCTAGCCCGAGCTCCAGGGTCTCTTCTGGTTTATAATAATATCAGGTGCAGGCTGATCTTCCTGCAAAGGGCATCTGAGGTTTCCTGCTAGCCCATCAACCGATGTGATTGGTGAAGTTGTATCTTGTTATTGTCTCCATTTTTTGTTTGTTAGACATGAGTGTCTGTATATTTTGTTTCTGGCTTCCCTTTTCTCTCTCTGTTTCCCAACCAACCACATCCATGATCAGACAGTTGTGTTGGAATAAATATTCATGTACTCTTACACATCCTCAGCAGTAACTGTGAATGGGCAGACATGTCTCTCACTGTTTCCTGTGTTAATCTGGTTTGTGTCTCTGAAGCATTTTGCTTAAAGTTTTCCCCTCTCCTTATTACCCACTTTTTACATAGAAAAGGGCCCTTGGCCCTGTCCTTAAAGGAGCAGACTGTGTCATGCACATTGCAACAATATCTAAAAAATGTAACATAAACAAATTGCTGCAATGGCTGCTGATAAACTTTTAAGTCAGCATTGGCTATGTAACATTGGGTGGCTCAAGCCCAGATATCTCAGTATTTCTTGGTCAATGATGAAGTGAAAATTAAGCGTTCTTCTCTGGTAGCATAACAATGAGAACCATTCAAAACAAGTATGACTATGTGAACTTAAAGAAACTTGAATACAGCCAAATAATTAATATTTAATATTTTTATATCGTTTAAGTTCTAATTACTCCCAATAGTCATTACTACAATTTAATTACTTTTGGCCTACACTAATACCATTTCATTATAGCACCTCAATTTAGTGGTTTCCTTTCCATTGTTTACTTGACAGGAACAATGAGATGACACATCAACACATGCAAGGACTTACCATAAAATTCTCTCTCACTCTCTCTCCTTCTTAATCTATGTCTCTTTCTCTTCCAAAGGATCTCTTACACATTTACAGCTAGATACCCTCCTCTTTTATTTAGATAATAATTATTAGCCCTATACCAAATCTCAGGCGGTGTGGCTGAGAATTCCTCCAGGATTTCTAAGTGAATGAATTGCAGAGATAGGACTGCTGGGTAATGTATCCATTTTCTCAAATTATTTGGGATTTCCCTATTGGGTGACTATATCACTTTGTAAAATATTCTATTGACTTTTCCTCAAAAAAAAAAAAAAAAAAAAAAAAAAAAAAAAAAAAATCTTACCTTATTTTGAAGTGTGCCTTCCCAGTTACTGATTTAAAAAAAAAAAGTCACCAGTTTTTCCTGACTTGGCAGTAACATCTAGCTATTGGTTGGAAGACAAGATAGTATTATGTGAAATTAAACTTCCCATATTTATTCATTATTCATGTTAAACAACTATATAGACCAATTCAAGGACACTGCTTGTTTTCTACTTGGAATTGTCCTATGAGATTGAATCAGAAATTTTCAGGAACTCCTTTAGAATACTTTCTAAAGCTGTTTCTGTGTGAGTAAGGGTAAAATTTGCATTGCCCTGAATGACACCAGAGATAAAGGAACAGGCTGAATTTCTGCATAGTTGAATTTCATGGCTATAAAGTCTGATCAAAGACTGACTTGGGCTACCCAAGAGTTTTCTTACCTCACCAAGCATATCAGGGCAAGGGATAAAAGGAAAAGTTCACTTCCATTTTTGATATGGGTAATTACAGATAAATATTCTCAGTAGAAAGTATAGTGACAGCATGCAATATTCATTACTCTACAATTACCTTTTCTTGACTTTCTTACTACTTGAGTCTGTGGGTCAGATCGCAGAAGGGTGCTATCATGTTGAAGAAAATTATCATATCTGACTTCCAGTGCTCCTCTCCCAACCTATGACTTCAACTATCAATAGTCACTAATTGTAATTATTCAGCTTCCCTATAATGGAGTGGCTGAGGAGGAAGAGCATTGCTCTTCATTGCAACTGAACAACTGATAACAGAAAGGCAGATTGCTAAAATTACTCCTTTGCTATATATCGCTTTCAATTCCCTAGGTTTTAAGGAGAAAGATCCCCATTTTTGGTATGTCCTTTCTTTCTTTTTGAAATTGAAATGGTAGGTTTAGGAGTGGAAATACTATTATTATAAAAAACACCAAATGACAGACATTTTTGGAAGGTAGCTTTAATGATAAGGTATTGTTGGTTATGTAGCATAAAATCAAAATGAAGGGTCATGGACACAGTGACAAACAGGAAACAAGTAGTTTCTTTCTAAAATTTTATTAATAAATGTGAATTGCCTCTTGTAATGTTCAGAGAAGGATATCCTTCTTTTGCTTTAATCTATCATCTGCAATATTTCCACTGACATAAATACAGTTCTGACATACTTTGAACAAGAAAAAAGACCTCCAGTACAGTATAATTTCCAAAGGTAGGATACTGGTACTACATTGTAGACAGTTCTTGAATAAAGTTAAAGTGCAAATTGAATAACTGAAATGCTACATAATATAAACAGACACTTTTCCCCTGAGAAAGGTGTGTGGAATTTCTCATCTATATGGCATAAGATGCAATGAAACTGAATAAATCTGTATTAACTTTTAATCTGAAGTAATGCCTTTGTACTTGAAATTCTTCTGTATGCAAGGACATAATACAGTTAGTAAAGGAAAGCTGTTGGCAAGGAGCATTGTTTATAAAAATGGGTAGCTTTTCTGGCAATGGAACAAAAATCTCATGTAGGGTGGGACATTTCTCTGAAGTGTCACAGTGCTAGAAAAAAACATCTAGCACAAAAACTGTTCTCTTTGTTAATAAGAATCTTTTACTTCAAGGAGTCACTGAAATTCTAACCAATATTTGCAAGAGTCCCTGACAAGGGCCTGTTAGAAAGAGAGTGAAGTCAATAAAAGTAAAGTGTAAGTGTAACATTAATGGCAGGTTCTTGTAGCCATTTTCTCCCAAATTATACCATTCCTATTCAAATACCATCTCGAGAGTCTCAGACAGTGTCAAGTGCAATCATTGTTATTGTAGTTGCCGAGGTAATCAATTGAAATCATAATGAAGGGAACAGAAGGAAATCAATAGAGTCTGAAATTACAAATAAAGAGAAGCTATCGTTTAAAAGCATTTGGCTGAAATCTTCCATATTAATGGAGTCAGAAATGG
Organism: Lonchura striata; assembly: GCF_050655825.1. Classification (NCBI taxonomy): domain Eukaryota; kingdom Metazoa; phylum Chordata; class Aves; order Passeriformes; family Estrildidae; genus Lonchura; species Lonchura striata. The sequence goes on from NC_140740.1 coordinate 69,359,985, forward strand.
CTGTGCGTAATTCACTTGAGTGCATTAGAACACCTAAAAGCTATTGCAGCAATTAGTGCTGCCTACCAAGAAAGTGTCCACCTTAGAAGCCTCACTGAATTGTTTGGTTTCAATATGTTTTCGTATCTAAAATTGTGATTTTTTTTTTCTCTTTCAAAAAAGACATCATTATGTAATCTCAATAAACATAGTGTCTATCTCATAATTTCTTGTAGAAGGTTATCTAATGTGTGCTATCTCTTCTGGAGTTTTCTTCCAGCTAAAAGCCCTACCCAGATGTAGCTGCACCCCAATAGTTTTTACACCCCTTAGGTGCCCCAGTGACTGTGGAACATTCATACCTAATGGCAGTGCTGAGCATTTACAATCCTGTTTCACACAGAAATTATACCATGTCCTCATGAATGTTACTTAATGCAAATATGTGGAGCATACATCACTGCATCCAGACCAAGGCATTCTAGGTGCAGTGAAGGGGGTACTGGCCTTTTCTCTTTGAGCAAGTGTGAAAGCAGGATTCTTTATTTGGCTTCAGAGAGACAAGCAGGCAAGAACAAAGCACTGAATATATGTTTCTGCTGCGAGTGCACTATGAACCAAATGTTATTGCACCTTGCAAGGCCCTGTAAATAATTATTCTAGAGGAGAAGCTAAGTGTGATGTGATAGCTTGTTACTGCATTCACTTGGGAAGAAGACATGGGTCCCAGCTCATGAACTAACTGGAGCAGGGAATTGAAGTATCCATTGGAGCAAGAAAGCCAGGTCTCAGAGCTAGCCATTATGTTATGCAGCTATGTCCTCTCCCTCTATCCTTCTGGTGAGAGAGGTGGTGAATATTTAATAGTTTCATGCAAAATGGAACACTTTCTAGCAGAAGATTTGGAAAAAAACTCTGTAACATCCTACAACATTGCTCTTAGGTCTTTCCTGTGCAAAGCAAATTACCATCATGTGAAAAAAATTAATCTATCTGAATTCTTCCTGAATTAGTTGCTTCTGAAGAGGGAGAAAGGCAAGGGTCCACACTGCAATTTTTCAGCTGCATTCAGGAAAAAAATATGATGTGGGTTAGGTGTCCTTGCTTAAAGGCAGTTTCTCTTATCTCATTGAAATGTGACTTAGCCGTCTTGAGGAAATTGCTCTTAAAAGTCAAATAGAAGGAATGGGAACATAAATTAAGGTACTTCCTTCCTCCGTGATATAATAATATGTCCAAACACTGAGCTACTAATATCTTTATCTCTCAAAAACATTGATTGGTTTTCACATGGTGTTTAATAAAACCTTTCTATTACCAATTGCATAACAGCAATTAAAATTCTCATCAAATCCATCTTAACTGTTTATAGTCTTCCACTAGGGAGCATTTTCCTTGGTAAACATCTGCAGTAAAAGGCTATCTAATCTCCACAAGTGAAATAGTCAGTTATGCTAATTTATCTCTTCTACAGTCAGTTCACACAGAAATCTTGTGCAGATCTGGTCTTCTGCAGTCGGTGAGTTAAGGCACAATTTGGCTTGTTCTGAGAGGAGAAAAAGCTTTTGTCTTTTTTTCTGTCACACCAGCTAAAGTTAGATCTGATCATTGTGTGTCTCCATGAAGGAGTTCAAAGCACTTTGCTCTACAGTTCACAAATGCAAACTTAAGAAAAGGATAACTGATGAACCAACTTCTATAAGTGAGGGCAGTCAAAGAGTACATAGCAATGCAACACAAATGAAAGCATAAAATACTAGAAACTAGCCATATAATCACTAACAGCACTTTCTGCCTGTTTGTATAGATTTATTAACAAAGGAATTAAATGCAATGTATTGAAAGCAACAAACACTGTCATTTCTCTGGAAAGCATTGAACAAGTAATAAAAAAAGTGTCCTTCATATCATATGTGAAAAATCAGGCATGTTGGATTTTTTCCCATGTCACAATTGCAGCCTCTGGGGTTCCTTCAGCTCTCATGGTTCCAAGTTTGTGATCTCTGGGTTGTCACTTCCGGAGTTTTTTGACAAATATTACCATAAACAAATCTGCAACAAATTTGAAGATTCCAGGTAGTGCCTTCTAGTATCTCTAGCTTTGCTTTCTGTCATCTGGCTCCAGCTTGGAAGTTCTGAATAATTTCTTACTTCCTCTTCTTGGTGCTCACTTGCATCACTTACAGGACTACCAACTCTCCCACCAGTGCTTTATTTCCTTTTCTTCCTGAGAGGATTTCAGCTTTTACTGGTAATAACAGGAGCAAGTCCATCTGAAACAGCAGCCTGAATGTCATTTTGATTTTTAAGGAAAACTGCAAAGGAAGGAAAAGCTACCTTATAAATGTTCAGATAAAAGCTAGGAATAAATCAAATAGATATTTATCCTTTAAATAATGTACTGAATGTTTCTCTACTGTAAAGCCCTCATAGCAGATCAATACTGTTTACACTATTTACTTGCAGCAAGCAGTAAAAATCTTTCACTCAACAGTTTCCAGCCATTTAACATTGTTAAAAAGACAGCTAAAACATCAATTGGGAGCATTTTTTCCTAAACTGAAATGGATCGATTAGCTTTCATGGCATTCACTGCAATGATTGTGAACTAGGATTAGGAAAGAGGGAATATGGGAGCAAAAAAGGAAGAAGTCAGTGCACCTCTTTTAAGTTAATGAAAGAAATTGCATACATCTACTCAACAGAAGTAAATCTTCTTGGAGAGATTGACTTCTTTATAATACTGTGTTAATAACTACTTCTCTATACTTGTAGTATGGGTTGCCTTTTAAATTGATTTTGCTATATGTATGCAAAAGCAATGGCTCTGAAAGTCTGGTCTGTGATATTTTTCATGTTGAATCAGTTAGCTGACAGTGTAAATTTGTGATCAATGCCACTTCAGTAAAAAAAGGTATTCGTTATTAGCAAACTCTAAAAGAACTATACATGACCATTAAGTAGAAATTAATTGTTCAGGGCTTTTTGGAGTTAAAAAAATTACTTAGTTCAGCTAATGAATGCCTTTGGGTAATCTCCAGTCAACAAACCACTGTTAATACTGTACAGAGAAACAATGGGAAAGTTAGGACCATTTTACCACCTACACTGCATATGAGAAGATTTTTGATTGAATGAAAAAAACTAGACATGTATTCAGCATTTTTCTTAATAAGAAAATTTTCTTTTACCCTTACTCTCCTGTCTTTGGTTTGTTTTTTTTTTAATTTCTTTATAGTTTTCTGTAATGACTGCACCATGGTTAGAAACAAAAAATCAAATTTAAATATTAGCCTATTGCTCTTTAAATATTTTTTTTAATACTTCAGCTGTAGATGACATTATGTGGCTTATGACAACAGAGTACAAATCTGAAGCCAAAAAAAAATTAATAGTTATTTAAAAGGCTTGTGAAATGCAGATACTTATGTATATATATAAAGTATCAGAAGATGATAAATTAAATGCTATAGACACATTAAAATTAGAGATATGACATTTCCAGTTTATACCACTAATCAATTTTCCACCAATTACTATGTAACTGCTAGAAAAAAAATGGTTTGCAATATTGAAATTTGTTTCAGGAAATATTCCAAGTCAATGAAAACATTGGAAGCTTGGCAGGTAAAGATGAATTCACCACTCCTTCAATATTCTAGATAGTGAAAAGGCTTTTTAAGATCTTAGTTCTTCTTCTTCTTCTGTGAAGACAAGCTGAGAGAGTTGGAGCTGCTAGGACTGGGGAAAAGGTGCTGAGGAAACCTTATAGCACATTACAGTACCAGAAGAATGTCAACACTTCTTGTTGGCTGGAAAAGGACTTTTCAGAGGGCACATAGTACTAAGACATGGGTAGATGGCCTTAAACTGAAGGGGAATAAGTTTAGATAAGATTATATAAGAAATTCTTTACTGTGAGGATTGTGAGGCACTGAAAGGGTTTGTTCCCAGAGAGATTGTAGATTCCTATCCTGGAGGTGTTCAAGACCAGACTGGATGAGGCTCTGAGTGACCTATTACAGTGTAAGATGTCCCTATCTGTTTCAGGGGGGTTAGATCTAGATGGTCTTTGAGGTCCCCTCCAACTCAAACCATTCTACAGCTGTATCACTTTATGACTAAGTACTCATTTCTCACATTTTCCACATCTTTCTTTATGTACAAGCATCATCACTTTTTGTAGGTATGAATATTTCCTGACAGTAGGAACTGTAGCTCTTAATTTAACTATGGTCTGATTTTTCTCTTCCTACAACCTTTCACAGTAGAATGCTCTTCCAAACCCAAGGAAAAATCAGCTGTATAAGAAGTGGTGTCTAAAGACCTAATGTAAGAGGCCGTCTGAAGACCCTCACTCATTTGCCTGCCGATTGCCACGAGCAGGATTTCCCTTCCCCCTCTGCAGTTCCGGCTTGGAGAAGGCAACAGTGCAGGCGCAGCCGCTGTACCGTTACGTGCTGTTCCCAACGAGGCCCGGCAAGAACTTGGCAAGGAGTTGGCAAGGACTTGGCAAAGAACCAGCATGGACCCAGCATGGAGCAGCCTGCTGCAATTCCTGCTTCACTCTCCACCTTTAAGCTGAATGAACTGTTGGGGTGACTCTGGTGGTCTCTCACTGCAGACCCCTCATCTGCCTCGTTACCACCGTGACAGAGGGAGATCAAGAACCCTCTCCCCAAGGACTGAGACTGAGACCCCTACCACAAAGAGTGGTGGGGGAGAATGACCTGACCTGTTCTTCCTGGATGATTTTATGTAGATACACCTGTTCCCCCCTTTTCCCTCTGTGGACTATAACTGGACCCCTGGGTTAGGTAGGACTTTGGAGACTCTCCCCAACACAACAAGACGGATCCCCATCGATCAGACCAGTGAGGACTCCGCCTGTGTTTGTAGCTATTCCCATCCCCCCTTCTCTCTCTCTCTCTCTCTCTCTCTCTCTCTCTCTCTCTCTCTCTCTCTCTCTCTCTATCCTTTTTATTTCTTTTCTGACCCCACTATCACATTTATTGTTTTGGCCCCTAATAAAGGTGCATTTGTTGTGATTAACCTGCTGTTTGTCTTTTGCACTTTGGGATCGGCTAACGAACCATCACGACACCCCGCTATAAGCGGATCGTGACACCTAACAATCTAATGTTTCTTCAAATAGCAGCTTCCTGAAATGCTCAGTGAAATCTAGGTAGTTCAGAATACTCTGTATTTTGGGGAAATCCAGAAAGTGAATGATAGTTTTGATATCTTATATCCAATAAACTTCTCTCTTTCTTGTTGGACTTCAGGTTGTTGATGGGACAGGAGGCTGTCATTGGTACTGCCATTTGCTATAAATGCAAGGTTTGTTTCACATGTATCAACACTGGTCAGCATTCAGATATCAAAGCCAGTTTTTACAAATAAATAAGTTTTCAAATCCCACTAGCTTAGTCCTTGGTGGTATGAGATGAAATCAGACATGCTATGAGGAAAACCATGTATAAATTATTTTTAGTTTAAATAAGATGGAGATTTTATGGATTTGGGTCAGCAGAGATCACACTAAAAATGTTCACTGCTTCATTCTAATGAGTTTAAAGGATGGCTGCTCTATTTTTCCTTCAATCTATTTTTGTCATGTTAATACATAAGTACAATATGTTACAGTGGAATAAAACAAACTGACTCCTGAAAAAGAATTAATATAGGAGATGCCCCAAAAATTTTGTTCTACAAAGGTCTACATATGACCTACAAAGGTAAACATTTGAATATTGAAACTATTGCTTTTCTGAATGTAAACCTGATATTTTAGCAAATACATAAGATGTGGTCAAGTCTTTCTCTAGCAGAAACAGCATATTTGCCTCTAGGTAGATACATCTATTCCTCCAGGGAAATGCAGTATGAATCTAGTCAGTCACCAGTGAGAATTTTGCCTAACCTTTTTGTATTGTAATTTTATTGCAATAAAGCCCTGCTCTGTCTGTGCTTACATGCTTTCTGTGTCTGAAAAATTAGTAAGTCCAAACCTCCTAGTGCCTGCCCCTGTTATTTGTTTACAAGTCAGGTAATTCCACCTGTGTAGTAAGTGGTCCCTTTCAACTGCAGTGGATGTATGGTAATGGAAAAGAGATAGCAGAGGCATCTAGGTAACCTCGGCAATAGGACTCACCCACATGCAGTGACAGAGGCAGAAGAGCAGAGTGTTTGCTTGGTCATGCAGTCATTTTCTTCTTGAGAATGACTCAAAGATGGTCACAAAACTGTGTTCAGCACAGTGCCTTAGGAAACAAGATTTCAATGGATCTGCTTTTCAGAAAAACTGTGAACTCAGATGTTCACCAAACTGTGCTCTGGAGCCAACATATCTTCATTTCAGCTGCCCTTTGGCAGGGACATATAAATACAATGTGAGTACGAAAGTCCCTTATAGGTTTTGGCTTTTAACTTTCTTCTGCAAGGTTAATAGAAGCATAGCACGTATCACAGTAGCTGTCTAAGAGTTGCCTTCCTTAACAAATATTTTCTTAGATTAAGGTTTCCTCATTAAAAACTCCCTGAACAGAAAAAAAGGCTTAAAACTTAGCCTTTAAATCCATATATTTGGCTCCAGTACTGAGCAGCAGAATGCATTATAGAGCACATCAAAAGAGTAAAATAATTTATCTACAAATACAAAGTGAAATAATATCAATCATGACCTCAAAATTCTAATAGCTACTACTCATTTGAAATATATATGTTTACATGAAAGAGGAGGAATATATCTCTATGATAATATGCTATTTGTTAGCAATTGTATAGCATATTTTTTAGATTTTCTTTTGCATGAAGAGCTTCATTATGCATCTCTACCATACTTATTATGGACAATGCTTGCACTTTTAAAATAGAAGCTGGGCAAACATATCCTAAATATAATAATTCTGTTTCACATTTAAGTTACTCAAAATGCCATGTTGCTGTTCAAGAAAATGCCTTTTTAAAAATAGATTCTAAAAAATTAAAACATGCCCTTTGTGTCAACTTCATCTAGCTGCCAATAGCTCTTTACTAGGTTAGTCTGTGGGCTGACTGCCTTTTGCAGAAGTTGCTCCTGGAATAGATACAACTTGCAAAAAAAAAAAAAATTAACCTTTGGGGTTTTTTCCTAAAAAGTAAGTCAGTTTCTGTATTTAGGCCAAATTCAAACTGGGTGAGTAACATTGTAGCTCCTTTATTCCTTGCTATCTTTTTATTGGTTGACAGTTTCTTTAGTCTCTGTAGAGTATATGCATGTGTATCTGTGTTGGTGCAAGAAACCATTCCTGGAGGTGTCGTTTATTTTTGTATGCCACTCAAATATTTCAGGATATTTAGGCCCTTATCACAATAAATAGAAAATATAAAATAAATATAGTAAAAATAAATATTTTAAAAATGCATTTATTTTTTAAAAAATAAAAGTTGTATATAATTATGCTTTCAAGAGATTAATTTTATTGAAAAGAGTGTAGCTAAAATAGGACTTAAGCCTCTTTGATCTGGTAAGACCAAGCTTGGGAACAAAAGTAATGTTAGATCAGGACAGAAGGTAGAACCAGGAAAAAATGGTCTTACTCAATCAAAAGACTGGGTCAGGCTGTTGATTGCTGTATTGACTGCTTAGATTTTCTAATCTTTCTTAAGTATGACAGGTATGATTTTTTTCTAATCTGGAAGCAATATATTTAAGGAATCCTTCCTGCAGGGTGGAATTTTCTCTGTAAAGACTCTTTGGAGTGAGCGCAGAAACCTGCTTGTATTTCCAGAGATGACTGAAACACAGATGTACAGTCATGCTCCATCAATTTACCCCACGATGAATGCATTTTTAACTTGTAATGTGAGAGAGCAGTAACATGTTTATTGGTCTAAACTGTGATTTACTGAAGTTTCACAGTAAATGTGAGAGCTGTTAAATCAGATGTAATGGCAAGGAGCTCTTAAGTGTTTACAGCAAAAAGGACAGGGTCAGGCAGACCCATCAGAGATCTGCTGTTGAGTCAGAGGTTCAGAAAGGACCCTCCTGCTTTCTAAACTTCTTTCAGGAGCTGCATCCAGACTTAGTTCCAGACCTGGTCCATGTCTGAATGATGACATGGGCACAATCAATCCTTTATATCACTTAGGCAGGGTTTCAAAGGGTAGGATCCCCTTGATCACTTACCAAGGATCTGTTACATCAAGGAATCTCTCAGCCTTGAGGAGTAACCTTGAGAGGTGTCCCTGCTCAAGGGGAGATCCCGGCTGCAGCTGCTGAACCATGGGAGAGATCAATGGGCCCTGGGCTGTCCTTGGCTTGTGGAGGAGGATGGTTGACCTACAGCAGCTGCACTTGGGGTCGGCATGTGACCAGCTAGCCTTTGCATTGTGGAACAAGAATTATGGACATTTACTTCTCAGATCTGCTCTTTTGTACTGAGGGGTGCAGAGAAGAGATTTAAGGAAGTGTTTTGGAATGGGTGGCACAGCTCCATGAACAAACTGAAATAGTAACAGAAAGTTACAAATTTTCATTTAAAATCAAGTCCAAATATATTAGGAAGTTCAAGAGAGGCTTGTTCATGTTTAAGATTCAATAGAGACAGCACCCATGATGAGCAATTGCAGATGTTATTGCTTTTAACAAGAGATTCAGGGTGTTGAATATTTTTTTTATTAAATATAGGCATGTAACAAATACTTGGGTACAAATCTAATGAACTATTAAGGGCTTCCCAAAAGTGACACATTTCCTCTTCAGTTTAGCTGCTGTTGCTAAGATCACTGCAGAATTAGGGATTTTCATGTCTGACTTTTAATGGGTATGAAACTGGAATAATAGCTAATAATTACCTGTCTTGCAAGGATCTTGTGGGGGTCACATAGTTAATAATTGTACAACAGTTCTAATATATAAAGTGGAATGAGATAATCATAACCATATTGGAATATTCTGTGTAGGTTCTTGTATGTTAAAATTCTGTAATCCAGTGAGATTCTTTGTCTGCTTCTCTAAGTGAATGAAAGTGCAGGACCAGTACAGCTCTCTGAGAATAAAAGTTCAGAACAAAAAGCAGATCAAGGGGTTTTCTTTTAAATGGCCATGTCAGTTCTATCACTGGCATAGTCAGCAGGCAAGAACTAGCCAAATGATACTAAGCAGAGCTTCAAAGAATGATAGTAGCCCTGGAGATTTTGCAGCTAATCACAGATGATTAATGGGGAAGTTACTTTAAAAAACCAGCTACCTTTCCTTTTTGATTGCTAATTATTCATGAAAGACTAAGAACAAGAGTACAATGAAGCAGGACAACACATTTTAAGCACTACAATAAAAGGAAAATTGATCACCTAGTTAGTATGCAAGCAGCTAAGTACAGCAGGGTGAGCTGTGCTAATTTGAGAGTCAGATTGGGAGTTTAGCAAAGCCTCTCAGTGCCAAGTGGCTTATTTCAGAGTTTCAATTAAAGATGAACTGAACAGGTTTGCACATACTCATATATGCCTATGACGGGATACTTGCCCACTGACATTATTACCAAACAGAAAACTGGATTATTCCAGCAAGAATAACATCAAAATTTATTTTTAGTTTTTATTTTTTTAACACATGGGTGGGTTTTTTCTATGCTTGTGAAGACTGTTTCCTGACTGTCTTGCATCTCAAAACAAGAAATATGCGTATGCTGTTTTATTATTATTCACACTTTACTCTTTCGCATTCTTTAAGAGTACAGGATAATAAAATCTAAAATGAAAACCAGAATATAAAGATCAGGTAAGTATTTAAAAAATCAGATAAGCATTTAAACAATGACACTGCATTGAAACAAGGACAATAAATAAAATCTTCCCCATTCTTGTCTCTTTAGAATGCAATATCTTCAGGGCTAATATTTTGCATAGCTGGTTTCACTCTACCTCAACTAATTGGATAGGCCAAGCTGCTAGATTTGATTGGTTGTTTTTTGTTGGAGTTTTGGTTGGTTGGTTGGTTGGTTGGTTGGTTGGTTGGTTAGTAGGTTGGTTGATTGGCTAATTTCTTTGTTCATTTGGTCTTGGTCTAGCTTTTTTCTCTGGTGGGTTGGTTGGTTTCTGGTTTTTTGGTTTTTGTTTCCTTGGGTTTCTGGGGGATGTTTGTGATTTTGTTTTGGATTTTGGTTGGGTTTTTTTGGTTTGTTGTTGTTGTTTTAGGGTCTTTGTTTCCTTATTTGCTTTATGTAAGAATCCTTAGACTATAAAATCCTGAATGTGTTTTATTGGATGACTTATGACAGGAGTAGTCCCTAGGCTTCCAAGTTTCTCACAGAGGCAGAGATGCAGTGATTGCCTCAATGGGCTTTTAATCTTATATTTAACATAATATAAACAAGAGTCATCTCCATGAGAGCAAGGATAAATATAAAGGTACCAAGCTACATTGTATTCTCACTTTTTCCTACCTGGTTAGACACAAATTTAGTTGTATTGATTAATAGAAGAAATATCAACCATATTTCTGTATCAAAGCTGCAATTCCTTCAGGGAAAATAATGTAATTTAGCTGTGTAAAAACCGCCTACCTAGTTTTATGTTCTATGAAAGTAACAGGGTATTGGCTAGGACTCCTGTCATTTTAATCGAAGGACTAAAATTTGAGGAAGAATCTAAAAAGTGGGAGTTATTTCATAGGAAGGATTTTGAGAGGTCTGTCTTTGCATATGCTCTTCTAAAGTCAAAGAAGTAAAAATTAACTGAAGGAACAAAGATGCTTTGGAGAAAATGGCCTCTGCTGTTCAGGGAAAAGTAACAGGCCTGAGGATAAAATCCTTTGACTGGTACTGGTCTTGCCACTGCAAAGCAGTGAGCAAAGAGTGTCATAGTTCTGTTCCAAAAGCAAGAGCCTCTCACAGGCCATCTGCAGTGCTATAGCAGACATATGAGGTTTCACAAACAGTTGATTTTCTCAGACTTTAGCTAGAAGTGGCAGATCTCATCTATCACCATACCACAAGGCTGCAGACCCCAGATGAGACAAGAAAGGTTACAGCTTGAAAATACCTTTGAGACCATTGTCCTTTCCTTTTCCTGTCCTTCACTTCTTGAAGGGAAAACACCAAGGCCATAAGCTACCACAGAAATTACAAGACGGAAAGCATTTTCAGCAGTCCTTTGCTCCCAATACCAGATCAATCACTCTGCCTCTTAGCTGAGCAAAAGGGCATCAAAATTAGATTTAAGTGTGACGAAGGTTTAGACGGAAAGAGAAGGTTCCAAAAGCAACTGAGCCTATTAGAAATATAGAAACCAAAGCAAATGCACATGGGTAAATATGTCTGCCTCTTTATTCATCAGTGTTCCTACTTCCCAGACCATAGCAAATAGGGTTACTGTAAGGCCCTCTGGTAACTGAAAGAAGATACCTACAGTGGAATGCACGAGTTGCTGTGGAATTTATCACTGTGGAATTTAGTACTGCAGCTGAAATTACACTTTAGAGTCATTAGAGAAACTTTCACTGCAAGAAAATAATAATAGTAATAATAATAGTACACTTAAAACACCGCTGTAATTCTGATCTTGGTGAATCAGAAGTAATTCTCATTGTCCCACTCTGAGAATATATTAATTAGTGGAAATAAAGCCTCGTTGCAGTTTCATCACTCCTGTTCTTGTTCTTTTCTGCCATGTAAGAGATGCAGTGTACTGACTAAAAAAGCCTGCTTGACTCTAAAAACATCACTCCTCTCCACTAGTCAGCTTCCTGGAACAGCTAGTTAATACTGTCATCTACATGGACTGCCTGTAAGGAAGCATACATGAGATGTATATGCATGAAGTTCACTCCTAGGTTGAATTTATCACATTGCTTACAGCATAAGAGGTGATTTTAACTTAAAAATCCTAACAAAAAGCCCCAAATGAACCTACAGTCATTTGCAACCCTAATTTGTTGTATCACTCCAAGATTAAGCCAGACCAATCTTTACCACTCTATGTTGTTGGACTCCTGCAATGAAAAAAAGGAAGTAGAACCAGATAAAACCCACATATCTTTAAAGGCATTTTCATGATCTCAGAACATTACAAACTTTGCCCTTCTAGCTCTCCAATTAATGATTTTTCCTTTCATTATAGAACAACTTAAAGGAAATATTACAGATAGGTATCTGTGTGGACATTAGACAGAACAACTGATAATCTGTTGGATACATTAGTAGAAAGTTAACCCTGGCAGGGAGTTTTCTGTTGATCTTTATTTGGAAGATTTTTCAGTTTTGTGAAGCCAAAGAGCAACTTTTTGTGTACTAAACAAACTTTTATGGACTAACTCTATCTTAAGGTTGCAGAGGAATCAAGAAGATACTAAATCAGCAGAGAAGAAAGTCTCTGTGTCTCAAGACTGTCATTTCCATTTTGCACTTCATATATTTCTTGATCCTTTTGCTAGAGCATTATAACTGACATAAAGATGTGGAACAATAGAAAATTAGATTTCTATAGAGTTTAAATAATGGTTCTCATCAAAAACTTTAAAGTTGATACTTCTATAAGGACTTGTATTGCATGAGGATCTTGTACTGCCTGAAAAGAAAAAGAAGATGTAGCTGCAGTTTGTCACTTGTGAATAATACAGTGTAGTTCAGGAGTGTAGGCTGATGTCTCTTGTCCTCATTCAATCTTTTTCCTATATTAACCCAGTCTTGACCTTCTACATAACTGAATTATATTAGAATAATTAAATATTATAATAATTAAAGTCATTATTTTCTTGCCAAGAATATATGGATAAAATTGCACTGTTGCTGTGCACTTTTACCTGACACAGTGCCTCCTCACAGTGTGCCTCCTGTTTCTTCTCTTGAAGCAAAAGGAGTAATGAGGACCACAAGGGAAGGTGTATATCTTCATCAGAAAAATATCTTCCTTCAGCAACCTCTTTCTGAAATTCTGCAGCAACCTTCTCCCTCTCAAAAACAACTACTCACAGAGATTATAACTTCAGTAACTTCTACATTCTCTAATCCTAGTGTTAAAAAATGTACACTCCACACAACAGCTAAACCATTTTTGCTTTCACCAGTTAACCCAAATATTTTCTGAGTTATCTTTAAGGCAAGTCTGAAATTAAATATTGGAGTCACATGGGCAACAGCAAATCTTTGCTGTTGCAGTGTTTTCATCACACCACAGTGCCAAAACACTAACAAAAAATTTAACTGCATTCAATTTGTAAATTATAATGCCATAATTAACTTAATGCCCCTTTCTAACCATGATCATGTTTAGTGACTAAAGAACAAAAGGTACAGTGATGGTTGCTTTTAAGTTTTATACATTTTTTTTTTTTTTTTTTACTAGAAGCACCATTTGGTCAAATTATGTTTCCAAAATTAGCAATGAAACCTGAGGTGAAGGCATGTAATGAATTGGTCCAAATTTCATGAGTTCTAAATAGTTTAAAAAGCCCTCCACAATAAATGAAAATGGCAACTCTTCAACAGTTTTTAAAACCACACAATTTATACATTTAGACACATTAAGGCAGGCATGCAATCAGATCTTCCCCTAGATTTTGGCTCAAGCTCCAAAAGTAATACTTAGATGTAAAGTTATGTGGATTAAATAGATGCTTGTGGATCTACAGCAAATAACAGCAGGATTTGTGAGCAGTAGTCAATTTCCTCCCGCTTGCCTTTAAAATAAAGTTTACCTTTGTATTTGTGATTGCAAAATTCCAATTTCATCTGGGCTAACTGGCTACATTTTACATTTCCTGTAACCCCACATTTGCCTGTTGTGTTGGAAGGATGTGTTTGCTAAAGTAAAACAAGCCTTTTGTGTTCCAGTGGCACTAAAGGATGTTCTTTCAAGCAGAAGTTATCTAGTCACTCACATGCAATTTTTCCCACAGACCAGCATCACAGTTTTTGATGTTCTCACATTTTTATGTGTGATGCTTTTGAGCGCCAATAAGTAAACATGTGAATTTAAGTACTCTTCAGTCTTGGGTTTTGATGAAAGGCAAAAGCATAAGGATTGCAACCATTTACCCCCCAAAGCACTCTGCTAAGCTTGTCCTTTTATTCTCTTTATTAGAGCTCTGAACTCAAAATTTTGAACAAGGCACAAGAGACAGAATACTGAAACAGTGCAAGCTCTTTTGCTTCTTATTCTACTGAAGTTAGTTTTTGAGAACTTTACTTTTAATAAGTTTGGTAAGATATTGCAACTGCAAACTCAAAAGCAAACCAGAAAGCACGAATTCCACACAGATAATTTGTGTTATGCTGGAGCATGATGACTGCTTGCCATTCGAAATGTCAGTGGGTCTGTGAGTAGGAGGGAGCCTTGGGGCTCTTCAATGGGCTTCTTCAAAAGCCTCATCACAGGCGTCTGGATGCTGGGCAGATTGAGCTCTCTTCCTTTTCTTAGCTAGCTTGGTTTTCATCAGCTTGGGCGAGGTTTTTTTTCCTTTCCCTGGCCTTGGAGACTGTGGCAGCAATCCTTTGGTAGCCTTTGGTTTTCTTGAACTGGTTGGTTTTGGTCCAAGATGAGAGAGGATAATCGATGGGAGGCAAATCAGTCGGGGGCCAGCAGGAAGCTGAGGAGCCACTCCATCTCAGACCCAGACCTCAGAAAAGCCTACCCAGAAAAAGACAGGACACCAAATCCACTAACTTCATCTACTCTGCGAAGGCACTACCATGAGAGATTCACCAGATTCCCATCTGGTTTTTCCTGAGCTGCTGAGGGAACTATTTGGTTTTTTCTTGCCTGAGACAGAAGCCAGTGTCACTTTTTTCTTCCTCACCATGTTGCCAACCAGTGGCTATTTCTTTTTCTTTCCCTGACATTTTGGGTTCTTTGGTTTCAGTGTGGGCATGTAAGGTTGGACAATTCAATATTTAGCATCTGTACCTTGTTTTTCCATGCTATGTGGGCATTCTGTTTCTCAATAAACCGCTGGGGTTTTTTTTGCTTTCATCCACTAGTATTAATCTCTAATTGACAGAAGGGGATTGTCAGAACCCATTTTTTAGAGGAAACATTAATTCCAGAGTGTTTTCTCCTGATAAAACTTTTATAACTTTGTCCTTCACTATGTTTTTGATATGGATGCTATACTCTGTAGAAAATACTATCATCCTTAATTTTGTGTCACATGTCAGAGTCAAATGACCCTTAAATTTATCATTTATTTTTCACACAGGAACTGTGAATGTGTAAGTTTGACAGATAGGCTTAAGAATTAGATAGTCCAGATTAAACATATTTGTTTTAGTTAGGGTTGCACAGAAGTGTAATACATGCACAATTGATAACACAAATGTATAAAAGTGTCATTAATCCTTTGGTCTAATTTGTGCTAGACTGTTACTAGAACACGATATATCTTCACATAAAAAAACAACAAATAGAAGATGTTAAGTACAGATACAACTTTGTAAAACAGGTGAAACTACAGTGAAGCTGTAGGAGTAAGATTTTCAGAGGTATTTATGTCTAAAGCTTCTGGAAAAGAAGCAGCAGATTGAATTGCTGGTCTGCCACTTACTATACCTAAGAGTGATTCCTGCTAATGGGGATCCACTTGTCTACTTCATCCCTTAAACCAGTGCAGAGTAAGAAGAAACAGGTCACAGAGCAGGGCAAATATAAAACAGTCACATGCAGCCTCCCTTGCACAAAGGGAGGGACATGAACAAGCTCTGTATTATGCTAAGTGCCCAAGTGAAGGACATGGGATGGAGGTTTGAGTTAGAGTGTTGCCCTCCCATAGGAAACTGCTTCTTGTTTCCAGCCTCAGATTCTTTTCATTCCCTCACACCATTATGATCTGTTTATTAAGTGGTGTCTCTGCCTGAATTAACGTGCAAGCAAGACCATATGCCTAAGTCAATAGTACAGATTTTATTTAATATTAAATGTAGGTCGACAGTAAATAAGGTAAACAAAAAGGCAGAAAGAAACAGGAAAAAGGCAGAAGGAAAACAAGAAACAGAGAGAAACAGATTAAGTAGAAAGATATCCCCACAAGATATCCCTGTGGCACCCTGCTGGTCCTTCTTAGCCCTAGACTTCTTGGTGGCAGGGGTCCCAGAGTTATTCTTCTGGAGGTACCACATGTACAGTCCAAGTCACCGCTCTCCACAGGGCATAGATTTTGTTCACAAAACTTGAGATGGCATGTATAAGCACTTATTTCCTTTCCCACAACTTGCCATCATGGGAATTTTTATCCAGGTGCTAACCAACCTTCATGTCTGTTAGGACTGGAATTAGCTCCTTCCTGCTGTGCTATTTGTCCTTAAATTGTTCTTGTGGTGGTTTATCTTATGAGAACTTCCTTATTTGGGACAGTTTTGAGACTAGTAACTTCATTCTTTAAGTCCTTACACACAGTCACTTATTCTTCATACCAAGTAGAGCTTCTCCTTCCATGTGATTTTAGCTCCTACCCCCCTCCCAAGGAGGTTTTGTATCTTCTTTCAGTCTTTATTTTTGTTGTTTAAAACTGCCAATTCTCTCCAATTTCCAGCCAAAACAAAGAAAAGTTATTCTCTGGGTCTTTGTTAGTTCTGTGGCTGATATCTTTTGAAGTGTAAATATGTCTTTCTCAAATAGGGTTGAACACAACAATCTCACATGATAATGGTAATGTGTATTTGTAATGGCAAACATTATTTAATTAACACCTTGTTATTTGTAACCGAAAACTCTCATCTGCTATGTATTTACTTCCTCTACATTGGTTGCTTTAAGATCAGATGTTCCACTTTGTCTTCTAGTTCTAACTAGCGTATTTATTTTTCTCCCTTTAGTGCAAAAGCACAGTAAGAACTTAATGCACTGTTTTCATTGTACCATTGCATTTTGTTCTGTCCCTGTTACTTTAAATCTCAGGAGCACTCAATTTTTTTCCTTAAGATATCTTGCTATTCAAGCCTTATTTAAATGCCTACTCAATTTATGCTACCACAAACTCTGTTAGCACATGCCTACTCATGGCTTTATCCCACGGAAATATAAATGGCAATATTTATGAAGTGGAAGGAGAATCAAGGAATTGAAATATGCTTAGGGAAAAGTGTCTGGAATGTGATGAGCTTGCATGGAAATCTCAGTCAAAGAGAGCAAAAGCTTGTCTATAGCTGGTGGTATTTTTTTCACATAAAGAATATCTGCCTAGGGACTATATCCAAATATGACGAGTATTTTTATTTATTTTTATTTTCTGTTTATTGACTTTTTAAGAGCAGTTATTTCTAATATTGCTAAAATTGATAGCCCCAGAACTTCAGGTCTTTTATCATATATTGCCAAATTTATACACAGGGAAATGCTGATAGCAGGGGGTAGGGTGGAGGATTCCTACATGTTCTTTTTTTTATTTATTTTTTCTTTTTTTTTTCAGATTTGCTGTTTGACATTTGGGATTTTTTAAATATATTTTCTTCCTAGACTTCTTGTTTGTTTCTCTAAAATTTATGTCTGCTGGGTAAGACACATATACTTGGTTTTGCGTTTCTTTATGCCTTTCCTGTTTTTCCTATTTTTAGATCTTAAGCAAGTTCCTGGTTTTCCTATTTTTAGGTCTTAACCAAGTTAGCCTTTTTTTTTTTTTATATGATTTTGCAACCTTGACTCCTTTTGATACTCCTTTTGAGCTCTCATACATACAACTAATTCTAAGGTAAAATGTCTGCACAGAAATGCTCATGACATTGTAAATACAGAGTAGAAAGAAAAGTACTTTTAAAATCCTGAATGGGGTCTGGAACAAACATCTGATTAGAACGATATAATTTGGTTTTCATGGGGGACAGAGGGCATTCTGCCTTGATGTGATTTTCATTTTACTAAACACATATTATTTTTGCTATATTTTGTTTACAAGTGAGAACATTTTAATAGATTTTGTAAGGCAGCTAGAATTACTGCACTTTCTAAATTCAAATAACATTTAGATATGCATACTGCTTGGGGTTGAAAGTAAAGCCTAAGCAGTCTAATTATTACTTCTACTATGTTTTAGGCAAGTTCTTAGTGTAAGTCATCCTAGTAAATTTTCAGTCACATCTGCACCTTGTAAAGATTAATTTATTTCATAGTTTTCCAATGTGTTAGTAGTGATTAAGACAAAAACATTGCACCTGACAGTCAGGTTTCGTTTCTCTTTTTGGCTTTCTCTTCAGAAACATGTCGGTTTTTCTGTCATTATTGTCTATCTCACTAGAAGTGATAAAATGAGCCAAAAGAAAGGGATTATCATTTCTTCATGTGCGCTAATACAGACATGAGCAACAGGATCTGAGGAAGAGTGTTTTGAGTAGCACCTCAACACCAAAAATTAAGATAAAGTGACTAGAAATCCCTCAAATCCATTTGAATCAGATGCAGAATTTACTTGAGCTTCATGCTCTTTAGAGAGAGGAGGATCTCAACAGGATTTGAAGGAAAATTCCCCTGTTAAAATAGAAGACCAAGTATGTCTATTCATCAATCCAGTGATGAGCTTCATCCATGAAGGTGCTTCATGCTTCACCTTTTTTTCAAAGGACCTAGTTGATATTCATGAGGCAAATATTTCGCTCTGTCCACTTATTTCAGATTCAAATAACTTAAAGGTATATTGCTCTTAGACCCCTTCCTCAGTAATGTCCAGTCACATTCAGTATACAAGAAGGTAAAGGCAATGAATGATCTTCCATTGTTTAAAAATCAGCAAACGATAGGTTTTTTTTCAGAAATTAGATTTTTAATGAGTTGACGTGCATCAACTCACTAAATTTTCTTCTCCTAAAACCTGATTCTCTGTTCTAGAGAAGTCTCTGTTCCAGTCCCTCTCAGATTGCAGTAATGAGTCCTATCTATGGCAATCAAAACTCTAAATACCTACTTTAATGATCTAAAATATACTTATGAATTTCCTTGATATTTCAGTGCTGAAGTTATTTCTTTGTCATAACACTGTGTTTACAAAAGAATCAGCTTCAAACAGTAAGACAGGATGTGGGTTGGCCTTAAGTATCAAGGCTGCTTCTCAGATATCTCAGTACCAAAATCCTGGACTAGTCAGAAAATATTTTTGCTAGGTTCAGGCCAGAGGAGTCTGAAATATTCCTACAAGGAAACGTAAAATATCTTAGATGCAGACCACGTTTCCTCTCCCAGCAAATACATATATGTTGGGAGGAAGACGTAATGAGACAGAAACTCCCTGATCTGTTGCATCTCATGCTCCTTTATTCCCAACATTTTTCTCCAGCCTATAAGTGGCAGACATGAGTGAACCTTTCTCAGTTTGGAAGAAATTACAGATAAAAGCTTTTATTATCCCTTTCTAGAAAGTAAAGGAGCAGCTATAATCCTGGAACTACCCTGTAATTCAGAGTATTTGGAATCAGGTTCAGTTTTATTTTTAATTACCACTTTACTCACAAGATGGCCTTTATACCTTTTTCAGACAAGTAGAGTTCATTTTTTTGTAACTATCCCTGGTTTGACAGTCATCTGTTTTGTCAGAACAATCTTTGTTAGCAATATCAAGGAAAGTAAGATGTTGCTTTCCATAAAAATTTGCTTTTGTCAATATTTTTCCTAAGTCAGTGTGACAGCACCTTTAGAAAACTTAGCATGCTAATTTGGCCTGGGATAAAGTTAATTTTCTTCACAGTAGCTAGTATGGGGCTGTCTTTCTTGTTTCTAGTGAAAAAGGCCTCGATAATATAAAGATGGATTTGTTATTGCTGAGTAATGTTTGCAAAGTATTAAGGCCTTTTCTGCTTTTTGTACTGCCATATCACTGAGGAGGCTGAAGGTGCTCTAGAAGTTGAGAGGGGACACATCTGGGACAAGTGACTCCAAATGACCACAGGGGTATTCCAAACCACATGGCATCATGCTCAGCATATAAAACTGGGGGAAGAAGAAGGGAAGTGGGGAATATTTAGAAGGTGTTTGTTATCTGTCACCCTTCTGTGAGATGGAGTCCTGCTTTCTGAGGATAACTGAACACCTGCCTGCTGATTGGAATTGTGAATTCCTTGTTTTGCTTTGCTTTTGTGAGTGGCTTTTGCTTTACTTACTAAACTTTATGCCAACCCACAAGTTTTTTCATTTTAACCCCACCAATTAATTCTCTCCACCATCTTTTTGTGGAGGAGTGAGAGAGGGACCATGTGGGGTTTAGTTGCTGGCTGGTGTTAAACAATGACACTCAGTAATCTTAACAGGAGCTTGAGAATTCCTGAATAGAAATCGAACATCTGTTCTGTGCAAGCTGTCAAGTATGCTAAGAAAAATTTTGGGGTTGAGGGCACAACCTTTTTCCCACTTTTTCCCCACTTTTTTCTCATTGTTATAACATATTTGTAACCATCCATTAGCTAATGGTTTCATTTTAGATTTATATATAAACGTAAATATGCATACATATGTACATTTGTACTATCAAGTAAAATAAACATGGTTTATGTTTCCTGATCATGGCTGCTTCTTAGGTTTTTGTAAAACATAAGTCTAAGCTGAATAAGGTACATGCATATACACACATTATCTTGTGAATAGAAGTGGATTAAATGATGTTAGAAGAGCTTCTGTGCTTTGTGAAACAATGAATGATAACATATATATTGAAATAGTAAACGTAAGGACTCATGGCTTAAACTAGTGAAAAATGGGTATCAGAAAATTAACCAGAATTAGGATAATGCATCTTCTTCAGGATTTAAAGTTTCAGAGAAAGTTGAGGAGACTTAGCCTATCAAGTTACCTTTGTCAATTCAAGATCACATTTAATATTGCAAGAATTGCTACTGATGATTGTCCATGGAAGAACTGGCAATGCTGTTTATAGAGTATTGAATTATTCTTCTTTCTTCAACCCAGGCTCAGACTTTCATGCATGTATTAAGTTTTACCATTTTTCCAGATACAGCATTAGTATAGTAGGCAGGCAGTTAGAGATAAGCTAGAGACCAATTTTCATTTCTTCTCTTTAAGTCAAGCATGCTGGAGAGAAAGATTTTTAGTCTCATTGTATGGGATCATAAAATACTCACTCACTAGTGGTTTAAATGCGGATTTAGAGAGTGTAATGCAGATTTAGAGATTTATTTCGTGTACTCTTTTGCCATGAAATATGATGTGACGATTTCCCCTGTTGTTAAATGGTGAAATTATCTAATGAGAACCAGGTCCAGTACAGGTAAGAAACCACTAGAAAGAAGGGAGTGCTGGTGTCCAAAGTCTTGTTGTTGATTATATTAGTTATTGTTAGTAAAGAACAGAAACTTTCTGTGTTTTGACTCTTCTCTTGCCTTACTATTACACCCTCCATCAGAGCTAAATAAAACTTTACTTGCTACTTACTTGCATTTTTCCAAGAGACTAAGAAATCTCTTCTTCACGTAATATTGTGTGACAACCACTTTATGCTAGTGGTCTGTCAGTAAATATTTTTTGAATCTGCTAAGAACATAAAAATCCTCTACTTGGGAAATTGTTCCTCTTTGTATTTCCTCTCAGGCAGAAAAAGGCATTATTTTTATAGAACAACATTTTTTAATTACCCATCAATTCTTTTGAACTTATGGAAATATTTTCTTTGGCTTCAGCTATGTCAATTAATCCTTACTGATAGAGAATGTTGAAGTAAATATGAACTTCTAAAGGTAATGCTAACTTTATATCATGGGTAAAGAAAGGCAAGTCATTCATAAGATATTGCAATGCTTCACCAAAGCCAAAGAAGACAAAGTGATTTCTATGACATTTTTAGATAAGTGAGATATTTTCAACAGACTTTGCTGATTCATTTTGGCAATAACATGACAAAAATAAATTGAGAGACTGAGAAAGACAGTGAGAGAAAGGGCTTCCATAGTTGAAAAAAAAAATAAAAGGAATAAAGGAAAAGGGAAACAAAACCTTTTTTTTAAATTAAGTCTTTAATATCATTTCACATTAAGAAAATATTATAAATTGTGTTATCTATTCCAATATGCCAAATTTTGTGAATTTTTAAACTCAATGACCCTACATAAAAATGAGAAAATACTAGAGAATGAAACCAAATAGTTTGGTTTAGTAATAATACAATATTTTGATACTGATGAACTAAACACAAAAAAACAACAGTACATTTACATCTTCCTTAAAAATGGAAATTAGTATATTCCTGAAAAATATTTTTATTTTCAATATTTTTATGTTAAACAGAAAGTTATTCCCTTTATATCTTTTCCACAACAAGGGATGATTACACAGAATATGCTATTTCAAACATAACAGAGATTTGGATGTAGATTTAATTTTCATATTGAGGATGGAGCAGAAGCATAGTAAACTTCCTGTTACATCTGATTTCTTGACAAAATTACATTAAAATCATATGGTGTCCTTATAGTTAGTATCTTCTGTGAAAAATACTCCCTAATAACATTTGTTCCTAAGAAGACTCTAAGTTCCTAAGAATTCCTTAGGAGTTTGGCTCCACCTGTTTGGGATTGTTTTTTCCTGTACAGACTTTAGTGGACAGTGTTTCTTGTTGAAAAGAAAATCCTTGATTTATTGAGTT
The DNA here is from genome assembly GCF_050655825.1 of Lonchura striata. NCBI lineage: Eukaryota > Metazoa > Chordata > Aves > Passeriformes > Estrildidae > Lonchura > Lonchura striata. The sequence continues at coordinate 69,382,513 of NC_140740.1, forward strand.
ACTTTGCAGAGGATAAATCTGTATTTCTGTATTCTCTTTTTAGTCTCATTGCATGGGATCATAAAATATTGATTCATCATGCTTTAAATGCACATTTAGAAGAGTGTGAAACATATTATTGTGAAAGGTGATAATTCCGTATTTCTCTCTCTTTCTGAATCTTTCAAAGTGATTGGACAATGTGTAGATGGTGAATGGAGCTTTCAATGCAAGAGTCTTTACAATAATATCTTCAGTTGATTTAGAGGAGATTCTCAATCTCTTATCTTTTGTTGGTTCAGAGAAGATTCTCAAGCTCTCATTTGGCCAGATGTTTCCAATTAAAATCACCTCCAATTTTATGTGGCCACTCCAGCACATACAGGATCCATTTCTATCAATCATTTCAAATTACATAGAAGGCACCTGTCAACTCATGCATCCACAGGAAAAGCGTCTACCAATTATTTAAAATGGTTTATATAATTTAGTTAATTCTGCAGAAAAAGCTACTAGCTGTGATATTTTAATTCCCTTGTGTTTTTTATCAAGAATATTTAATTATAAAAACAGTGCTGATTATTTGGTTAGACAGCAAGGAGATATGTACAAACCGTCTAAAATGTTATTGCTGGAGGTATACTTGTTAAAGGCAAGGATAACCCAGGTCCTTGTTAATAGATCCCTCGGGGCGTATTATTAAGAGTGAAATGACACCAATGATTGGTTGATTGGTGTTTGTAAATAAATCTCTCTCTATCTATCTATCTGTCTGTCTATCTATCCGTCTTATTTTAGAACAATCTGGTTGCAGTGGAAAGCAAGTATGTGGCCATTTTGGCTATTATTATCTGTAGTAATATACCCATATGAAAGCTTAAAAATATGACTTTATAAAATATACTAGGAAAAGAAAGATGTCATACCTAGGGACCTCCTGACAAGACTTGTTTGTTGTAATTTCAGTATCTGTTAGTCAAAGCGATGGTTACAGTTTTGTCTTGCTGTGTGTGGGGAAAACCTCTGAAACACAATGTCCGATGGCTTAAAATGCACTCAGGCTCAGTCAGAATGCCCAGATACCTCCCCTGGTCAGAAGAATTTTACACTACTTTTTGATCACCTGCAAACTGCTGGTGGAAGGCCCCAGAAATTAGTCTGGGTGCACCATGGGTGTCGATGATGGTTTATGACACCTTCTAAGACCTGGCAGCTAGCTGTCTCACATGGGGGTGAAGGCCCATCTGACCTTCCCCGGGGGTAGGAAGGGAGTTTTACAGCTGAGTGAGTTGTGTAAGGGAGGGCAATTAGCATGATAAGAGGCACTATTTCACCTTGCAGTGTTAAAGCCTCTCACTCAGGGGTGGGGTCCAAACCCGACCTCAGCAGATGAGTCTGGGCTGTAGCCTCCTCTGCCCAACCCAGACAGAGATGACTTTCCACACAGCTGCTGAGAATGCCTTTCTTTGTGCATACATCCTTCTCTCTCCAGGCTTGTTTACTTCTCCTTAGACCTGAGATAATTGGGCAATAATTTACCACTTTTATCTTATCTCAAGTTTCTGGCAGCTGGCTTAATTCACAGTCCAGTAACTCACAGTCTGGTTCCCATCAGGAGGCATATTTGGGGATGAGTGGACTTTGGTGGTTGCAGACAAGCAGTTGCTTCTTTTTTCTACAATGGACAAAAATACTTTGGTGAGTTTAATTTTTAAATCACAAGCCATAACATTCCAGTTTCTCACAGTCCTGCACAAAAGTATAAAATGCTTTGTTATGAAATTATGAGGATGATTAGGGTTTCAGTCAACCACTTGGTCTTGCCAGTCCATTGCCAGAAGCCAATCCTTTGTTTTATGCAGAAATTAACAGAGTAATTGATGACTAAGTGCAACAGGCATCCACACAGCAGAGTGCTAATACCCAGCTTTTCCCATTGTGTGACAAGAAGAGGTTGGATACAGGTGAGAAATGTTTTTAGTGGTCTTACTGAGGGAAAATCTGCGTTTAGTCATTTTAGGTGAAATAGGTGTAACTTGCCTGGTTAAAATTTTCTATATTTTTGTTATTTATTTTATAGTTCAGATAGCATTTTTTTATTATAGTTGGAAGTAGGAAACAGAGTTAGTGGGTATGTGACAACTTAACTATTTCAAGGTTAAAACAGCCACTTCTAAAATCTTATTTTGGTGCCTTTTATTTCCAGTTGGTGAAAATATGGAGACTGGAAAGGAGGAGTAAAGGAGAAGATGCATGGTGACTATTTCTATTGAAATACTTTGCCTACATTATTCAAAAGGTGTGCAAAATGCTGTGGTGGAAATACAAATCTATAATTATATTCTGTCTTTGCTTAGTGTTCTGAAAGAAAAAGTGGCATTTTGGAGGAGGACAAATAAAACATGACTTGACAGTGATTAATAGTCACAAAACATAACAGAGAATGGGACAGTGGTTAACCTGATTAAGTATGAAAACATGCATTTAAACACCATCATAAACTAGAGTACCTGTATGATTTTTTAAGAAGTTTACTTTTGAACAATCCGTATTTATTGTTCTAGCTATGTACACAATATTTTAGTACATCTTTTCCCTGTAAAAAAAAAATGAAGTGTCTTGTTTTTTACTGCTCTTCATACCCCAATAATTTAGCTAGGTTTTAATGGATAGTGTTACTTGGATGTTTGAGGCAAGTGCCAATTGACATGTCACTCCTCTTTCAATTTCCAGATGAAAATAGGGACATAGGGACAAAATAAATGTATAGAATGAAGAACAGTAGGTAGGTTGTTATGGAAAGTTGGAAAATATAGTGATGAGCTCACATGGAGAGCCAAGAGTAACATTTCATGTCCTATGGCAGAGATAAGGTAATATCCTTCATTTAGTAATGAAGAGTATTATCAACAATACTTAAAGCTGCTGTGAAAACAAAATCAGTGACCGTGCAAACAAGCTTCACCTTTGACAAGATCTCTAGTGAGGGTGTGAGTTTCTCACACATGGGAAAATTAGGATCTAATATTAAGAATTTTATGATCTCTGTTTAGCACAGGCCAAAAGGTTCTTACTTGGCATAGACTTCACCTCAACTCTGCCTTTCATGGGTATCGGCTAGCTTCCAGAAAGCACAGAAAATTATACTGTGAGTGAAGTGAAATGGAGAACAGCACAACACAGAGAGCACTCTTCTAAAATGGTTCTGTTTGACACTAACTTAGTGTAGCATTTTCTCTTTTTGCTGTCACTTAAACAAAGCCTGCACCTCAGCAAATTTATACAGTACACCGCGAGAGCTCTACACAGCTGCTTACAGACCATCAAGAAAAGCAGGTATTCACCAGCCCAAATGCTAGAAAGTGATGAGTGCAGTTCACAAAAACAATTACATCAATAGCACTCCCTGTCCCTTTTGTTCTCCGGAGAAGTGTGGAAGCTGGGGTTGGTGAAGAGACACCCTCTGCATCTAAGAGAGGGAGAGAGAGAGACTGTTGCCATGGTGTGGAGCTGCTTTTTCATAAATGTTTCAGTAAGGTCATGCCCTGCTTGATTAATTCCAAGAGTTCACATTCATCTACTGCCACACAGCCAGCTTACAGCAGATGTTCACAGAAGCCATTTCATGCTGACTTATAACCCTTCCATTTTTTTCTGTGGCTAATGTATCAGGATGATTGTATTCTGAACACAGAAGTAACCAGTGCAAGTGCTGAAAAGCAGCCTCCATTGTGTCTTTAACTCTCTTTGCATCACAGCAGCCTCACTCAGCAACTAACTGCTAGCAGATTTTGCTCTCCCTGAACAACCACACACTTTCCCTAGTACAAATATTTCAGTGTGTGGACTTAGTGCATTTTTTTTACTCATAAAATTTTTTATGGTTGAAAGCAACATGCTCTCAAACATAGGAATGACACAATTTCTGAGGAGGTTAGGTATACGCAGTCCAAAGACAGGACAATGAATAAAAGTAGTTTATTTTATATCCTATGCCCTCCTCATCTCTCTATCTCTTACACAAGCATCAGGTTGACAATAATAAGGGCTAAGGGAAGGACCAGAAGGCTTTGGGTTTGTTACATGTTTTGGTACATCCTAGCATGTGATGTAAAGAGTAGAAGAAATACTTGCAGAAAAAGAATCTCTGTTGTAGTGTAAGAGAGTAGAGCAGAGATTGTTGCAAATGCCAAACTAAAAAAATAATAATAAAAAAATAATCTGTTTTTAGATTTTTCATAAATTTTTGAAACCATATGCTTCTGCCTAATTTATGCAGAATATTGCCATTATGAGAAATTTTATTTGCCTATTTCTTATCCATATTTTTCAACTAAATTCAAGGGCAAAATCCTGGGATATGAATTTGGTCAAATTCAACTCAACAAATGTTCACTCAGTTCCTACTGAGGTGATTAAATAATTTTAATGTGAGTGTGTCTGGTAATCACATTAACATGTGATCATGTTAACAGCATGTTAGTAGTACTCTAAGGTATGATGTCTTGGCTATTGTGTGAAATAATGTCAGATAGAAAGATAAAATTATCACTTCAGCTCATGTTTATGAAGATGGAATCTTCCAATTCCTTTTGTCATTAGGTTTTTTGTTCTGTAGAGCTGTATTTCTGAAAGACAAGCCATTTTAATTACAAATAATTTCACCCCTCATTTGAATTATCTTTCCTCTCCTCTGCTCTCCTCTTGTCTTCTCTCCTCTCCATTGGGTGAAGAGGAATGGTCAGTGGTATGGGTGACTCTGAAATGAAGGTACACTGACTGGACACCTCTGAGAAAGACAAAAGTTTAAATAATAAAAAAATTATTTTTTTAAGAACTTGATAGGGTTGACTGAAGGTATCCATCCCAAATCTACAACTGTGGATTATTAAAACAGTTTTGATACAGTCCTTTCTCCTCTGGTTGAATGGCAGACCAGTAGTCTTTTCAATGTATTTTCTTCACAGCCCATTATGCTGCTTGGTAAAATTAATTCAGACAGAGGCTCTGTGTATTTTCTAGGGTGAAGCTCACAGTGTTCTCCAGTGGAAATAAATGCCCCAAAACTTGCCCTGTCTACAATGAAAGCTTAGTCTCTTGCTCTGTGTTCATCACTGTAAATTTTATCACCTTCAGGATCATAAATCTTGAGACAGGTCATGGGTGTCAACCTCAAGGTCACAAATATTTTAAATAAATAATCATTCTTTCAAGAATATTTCTGAAATTTAGTGAAATTTGAAGCAAAAGAATTGGTCCAATCCATCACATGCTGAGCTCGTTTTTGTCAGTACATACACTTAATCACTTATCAATTACTTACACAAATTGAAGGAGCAGATGACAAAGCCTGTTTTCAAGGCTGCCTTGTGGGGGCCCTAAAAAACTAACAGTAGTGGATGTCTGTGGGTCTTGGATTTTTTTTTTTTCCTTTTTTTATTGCTTCTGGGCAGGGTGCATATAATTACAAGGAAAAAGTAATCTCACTGAAAAAAAAAAAAAGCAGAGAAAAGTTAGAAAATTAGTGGTGCAAAAGATTTTTTTATTTAAAACTAGGTTTCATGTTCTATTACACTGTAATCCTTTCCTAGCTGTTATTGTATGCTTTCAAATATTTTAAGGGTGAAGAGCGTATATTCTTCCCTATGCTTCCATTTTTATGCCCATCTTTCTTGTGTGCAGTGGTATCATACCTGCTATTTGTTGTATAAACTTAGTGTGAAGTGATGTGGCAAAATGTTAAAAGGTTGATCAACATACAATCCCTTAAGTGTTCTCTTTAACTTGAATAACTATGTTTAATTATTTAATTTAGAATGTATGTACCATTTTGATGTGCTATGGTGACCAGTGTCAAGATAAATTCCCTGCAGGAACGGGCCTTTGAGAGTCTCTGAGTTCCCACAGGGAAATCAATGACATTTTAATCTGAATTAGACATAGTTCCTGCAGAGAGGAATCTGAGCAAGCTTCCAGAAAATTGCTGATTCTTTTAGTAAATAAGACATTTTTCTGCTTTGCTATCATAGTACTGTAAAGATTTTTTGATGGAGATTTGTAAATTAATTGTTTGATATAGAAGGTATTTGCCTATTTTTAGATGAAAAAATGTCAGTTTAAACTCTGTATCAGGTTAAATACAAGCAATAGTAAGATTAATCTTTTTTTTATATCTGGTCTTTTGAAGATTAAAACCAATCCATGCATAATCCCTTGCTACTAACCAGAATGCATTTTTAAAATGTTCCTTTAATTATCTAAACACTAGGACTTGCACATTGTATAACATCATATGATCTTATCTAAAGTATTATTAATAGATTACTCTGTTAGAAAATGCAGGAAAATCCCTCTTTGTAATTTTCCTGTGTACTTTGCTCTCTCTCTTCTCTATACATTTGAAAATTTGTGTTGCTTGTTCATAGAAATAATACAAACCCAGAATGGTTTGCATGTTCAGAGAGGATCTCAATACCACTACTGAATAAATTATCAGCAACAGCTTATTGGGACTCTCTGAATTTTCCTAATTTTAAAAGCTTTACATTTTTTTGTTGGGGTTGTTTTTTTCTTTGGCATAGGGAAAACCATCTTGTGGAAACTGAATGGTTTTCAGAAGAGTACAACTTTTTCTGACAAACTTTCCAGTTTCGCTTTCATTTGCCCAACTCTTTAGACAATCTGCTACAAGTAAAGTTTTTGTGTCAGAAAGATTGTCAGAAAGCCAGAGATCCCAGATGCCTATATTCCCAAACTCTGGGAAGCTCTATCATGTATGCACAAAGCATTGTGTGTGTTTTCCAATGACCGTGATTCTGTGACAAACCTGCCTTGCATTTCAACCAGAACTGGTATTGTTGACACTGCCTCCTGAAATCTGGCATTGCCATTCTCTTGCTGGGTTTCTTTTCTATGCATCATCACTATTCATTTGTCAAAATTTGTTTTAATGTATATTATGTGGCAGAAATCTTAATTTTCTGTCCAATTATTTTTGAATTTGGTGCTATAATTTAGTTGTTCCTCATCTCTGGGAGTTCTTCAATTCTCCATCTTCCTCATGTCCAGAGGAGAGGATCCTGAAAAATACAGGTGTGTTAGCCTAACCTTGGTGTCTGGAAGGGCTGTGGAAGAGATCATCTTGAGTGAGATCAGACAGCACATGTTGGGTGTCCAAGGGATCAGTCACTGCCAGCATGGACTGAGGAAGAGCAGATCCTGCCTGACAAAACTGATCTCCTCTGACCAGGTGACGTGCCCAGTGGATGCAGAGAAGGCTGTGGATGTTGTTTACCTGGACTTCACTGAGCCTTGGACACTGTTTTCTCACAGCCCATGGCTTGGACAGGTGCCCCCTTCACTGGGTTGAGAACTGGCTGGATGGCTGGGCCCAGAGAGTGATGAATGGTGCTGCATCCAGCTGGTAGCTGCCCACTGGGTGTCCCTCAGGGATCTATGCTGGGCCCAGCTTTCTTTAAATATGCTTATCAATGACCTAGATGGAGGAATTGAATGTACCCTCAGTAAATTAAAGAACACCAGGTAGGATGGGAGCATTGATCTACTGGAGGGTAGGAAGGCTCTGCAGAGGGATCTGGACAGGCTGGATTAGTGTACAAATACCATCCATGAAGCTCAACAAGGTCAAAGACCAGATCCTGCACTTCAGCCACAACTTCAGACAACTACAGGCTGGGAGAAAAGTGGCTGGAAAACTATCTGGAGGAAAAGGACCTGGGGGTGCTGGTCAACTGCAGCTGAACACAAACCAGCACGTGCCCAGATGGCCAAGAAGACCAGTGGTGTCATGACCTGTATAAAGAATAATGTGGCTAGCAGGAGCAGGACACTGGTACTTGGCACTGGTAAGGCCACACCTCAAGCCCTGTGTTCAGTTCTGGAGCCCTCAATGCAAGAAAGAGGTGCTGGAACATGTCCAAAGAAGGGCAATGGAGCTGCTGAAAGGTCTAGAGTGTAAGTCCTATGAAAAGTGGCTGATGGAGCTGAGGATGTTTAGCCTGAAGTAAAGGAGGCTCAGGGACGATCTCATCACTCTCTACAAGTGCCGGAAAGGAGGGTGTAGCCAGGTGTCTGTCTCTTCTCACAGGCAACTAACAACAGGACAAGAGGACATAGCCTCTAGCCCTATCAGAGGAGGTTCAGGTTGGACACCAGGAAGAATGTCTTCATGGAAAGAGTTCTTAAACATTGAAATGGACAGCCCAGGGAGGTGGTGGAGTCATCATTCCTGGAGGTGCTGGCATGGCACCCAATGCTATGGTTTAATTGACAAGATGGTGTTTGGACAAAGGCTGGACCTAAATTACTCCCTGATTTGATGTAACATGAATCTAAGTCACTGTTTCTGGCATCTTGACTTCATCATTTCTTTTTACTTATAATCTGCAGTTCAGGTTTATCTTAGGATTTGACTGAGAAAATAATTTAGCAATTCCTTTTATATTGAGATGAATAAAAAAATAGGAAGAACCCTGATCTTCAATAATCCTTCATCTATGCTACTATTAATGCTATTTCTGTGCTGGTATTAATGAAGATCTGTGTGATCTGATTCAGATTTTACTGGATTTTCTTTGACATAGGTTTCTGTTTTTAGGATAAATGACCAATCATTCCTTTGACCCAGTCAAATGCTTTCTTTATTTTGTCTTAACCCCCTATTCCTAAAATAGTTTGAAGAAGGTGTTACTTTTATTTCAATACATTGACTGCAAAGGGGCTAAGTGCAACAGTATTAGCAGGTAAAAAGTGGTTCATATGCTGTCTATTTACCAGTATTCTTTTAATACAAAATAATTTTTATATAGTTTTCCCAAATGCAGGTGTTCACATATCATTCCAATCCATTTCATTTAATGAAATGAGTGAATTCAATTTACATACATTATTAAGTATCAATTTATCTAACAGTTGTGCAACTAAATCCAAATGAAGGTGCTCTTGTTAATAATAGAAATTAGTATTGTTCTGTAGTTTTATTCTTTATATTTTTTTAAATGGCAGACACTAGGTTGTGATTGAGAACTCAGAGAGAGAACCTAAAATGTGAGGAATTGCAATAGAAGAAAATGCAAGGACAAATGTGAAAATGCTTAGAATTCCTTTTATAAATACCATGTTGATAATCTTTTTAACACTTCAGAGGAGCAGAATTTAAATTTAGACCAAACTTGTTTGACTAAAAAAATAAATTCTTGCTTTTATCTACATATGTAATCTAGCAAAATCCTAACATGCAAATGTATAAAACTGACTTTTCTTTTTGGACAAAATTCATCAGCCTGCCAATTCTTTCAATAAACCGATATAATACCAAAGGACAGAACAAATTTTGCTGTTTATTCTATCAATTGATAACTTTTTTCCTAATTCCAGTTTCTTGATGGGCTTTTTAAAAAATAATAATTATTATTATTATTAGCAGAAGAAGGGGGAGTTTAAGAAATCTATGTGAAAAGATTGACAAAATAAGTGCTGTTAGAGGATGTCCTTCACCCATTCTGAAAATTTTCAGTTTTCTGTATAAGGGCAATAAGAAATGTTTTCTGGACTGCTGGCAGGGGAAATAGGTGCCTATATGCAATTTTTTCTTCTTGAACATTCTCATTCTTTATTAAATAATCAAACTTCTGCCATTCTAGCATCATTAACTGCCCACTTTTTGTGCCAGTGCCATTTGTCAGAGGCTGAGCTTCCTAACAACATGCCACTTTCTCCCAGGATGGAAGAGAATGGATGTAAACAAATATAATGTTCTGTGATTTTTTTTTTTTTTTTTTTTTTGAGCATTACAGTCAGAGATAAATGTTTACATGCTGTACTCAGGAAATGATGTGTCAACAATGCAGTGTGATTAACCTATTTGGACAAACCAAGAATTGGAGTTCATACAGTTCAATACATGGTTTATTGTTGGATTGACAGCACTGCATGGAGATGCTGTCTGTACTGTTTGATGAGCACTGTTATAAACAAAATCTTAATCCCAAACAACATGCAATCTAATGTGAAACAAAAAGACCATAAGCTATAACTGTGAACGGCAGGCATGAAGGAGAAAATGTGGCAAGAGCAAATCTGAATAGTTCTGTATTGATTTGATACAGTCTGAATGAGTTTATTTTCTATAAATAAATAAATAAATAAATTTAATCTCTTTTGGACTGAGCTCACCTAGTAAGATTAGTGACTGATTCCTTGCAGACTATGAAACTATGACTTATATTTGGAGAATGTGATCTGGTATGGTTTGCCATAGGAACTAATACCAGGAAAGAGAAAAGGGGACTATTCTGAAACAGAGATGGATGTGATTCCATTGAATACTCAGGGGCATTCCACCATTGACCTGAAGGGAAAAGCAAAAAAATTGATTAAACAGAAAGGTTATAGTTGTGAAGGGCATTGAAGGTGCAGATGAGACATTTGCATATGATGCTATGGAAAATGAGGAGATAATAAAGACATTCAGATAGGAATAATATAGAGTGACAAGCAAAAAGGATGTTTTTAGGTGATGCATTTTGATGGGATTGAAAAGTTCCAACTTGCATAATGACATGTTAGTGATGAGCACTTTGAAGGTCAAAGCAACATTTTTATCTGTGAACCTTCTGATGCCCATGAATTATCCTCAAACCAACAAATTCACCAGGGTTAAAATAAATTTCCTCAAGGTCAGCACACTCTGCAAATAGAATAACATACAGACTTCTTTGACTAATATGATCCCAAATTAGCACATTATGCAATCTATAAGAGACTGCATACTTAATGCACTGGAGGGAAAAACAGATTTAGTTTTTACATGATTAAATAAAATCAAAATAAAACTGCTTTAGAGGTGTAAATAAATGATTCATTACTTTGTGTCTGATATTTGTCAAAAAGCCAGGGAGATAATGACTTTGGATCTTCCTGCAAGGACCATCAATGTTTTTGGCAGCTATCATGTTCAGAACTCGGCTTTGTTTCAATGGATACATGTGATGGCTGTATTTGTGTGTGGTGCAGCCCTGTAGGTGCAAATCTAAAGCACAGAACAGCAGCTGAAGAGGATTCAATGCTCATGTAACAAGTATACCAGGAGAATTTATTTCAGGCTTTCTGCTGCCTGGTCCAGTGTTTATTGTCCACCAGCAACTTGAACAGATTGGATGTGCTCCTGAACCACCACTTCTGTTTTAGCCATGCCTGAAAGAAGCCCAGTTCATGTCCTTTATAACAGCTTGATGATGTGGACCAGAACAATGAGTGATTCAGAGATCTGAGTCAAAAATGTACCCAAGGTTTATACCAAAGAAAGGCACACACATGAACAGAGATTCATTGAGATGGATCTGGCCCTCACACCCTCATAGAAGCTGTATTCCTTTCCCTATATCTCCTACAACTTGCAAAATATGGATAGCATCATAGGCCTTCTATCAAAAAGTCTCGAGGCACAAGCTGTAGGCAGATCTTCTTGTTCCTTTAGAATATGTTATTATTAATGCTAATTTCACCATTCCTGCACATGCTTGATGAAATTATTAAGAGCACCTTATAGACACTACACAGGAAGCAGAAATTTTGGAAATAATTTAGATTCTCTGGAGATAAGCAGAAGCATTATAGAGAGCATTATGCTACCAGAACTGGAAATCTGAGTGAAAAAGGTTAAGGGGCAAATACTTCTTTTTAAACATGAGAATGGTAAGTGAAAGGAATAGTAAGAACACAAATTCAATTTTATGTAGGTATAAAAATGAAATTCCATTTGCAACACTTGTATGAATACAAATTAAATCAAGTGATAAGTGATGAAATTAGATTCACCCAGATGGTCCCTATCGCTGGGTAGTAAGGAGACACAGAATGGAAGATGGGACTAGAGGAAGAATATTCTCTAAAAGCAATGACAGGATGGGGTTACATGCTTATATTAACTGGATTGTTAATTCATGACTTAAAGGACAATCATACATTTAGGAAAGTCTCCATTCTTCATTCCCTGGTAGGACAAGGCTGTAGAAGCATCCCCCTGTAGTGTCCTCCTTCTGTCCTTCAGGGTCTGTATCATCTCTCTCCATGTTCAAAGTCCCACTGGATGCTGCAGTGCTCTTCACATAGAGGTTCACAGGACATTATTCATTTTAACAGGCATTGAGAGAACTGAATTAAAATTTGGGGTAGAAGAATTCTTTGAAATGTGTGCAATTTGGTCAGTGTCAGTGGAATTCTTGTACCCTGCTGATAGAATCTGGATCTAGCTATCAGACAGTGTGACCCATTATGTACTTTTTCTGCTCTGCTTCTTCCCCTCATAGAATTAAAAATCTTTTCATATTAAGGAAGCAAAGCTATTCACAAGGACCTAGACAAGCTCAAGAAGGTGATCCATGATAGCCTCATGAAGTTCAACAAGTCCAAAGGCAAGATTATGCACCTGGGCTGGGGCAATCCCAGACATGGTACAGACAGGGTAAAGGCCTCATTGCGAATGGCCCTGCAGAGAAGCACCTGGGGTTTCTTCTGGATGAAAAACTGGACTTGAGCTGCTACAAAGGAGGAGAGTGCAGTTTTATTATTGAATATTCAATACAGTCCACATCACTGCATGGGGAAGCAGGGAGATGTGGTTTTGTCAAGAAAGGCAAAGGGGCAGGAAGCAGCCTTTTGGCCAAGGCTGGAGAAAGGACAGAGGACAGGGCTGGGGTCCCTGCTTTGAAGAGATGTAATGTCCACACCACCAAAGATGCCAGCAGCCTCCACCAGAGTAAGCCAGCATACCAGCAGCACAATTCATTACTCAAATGAAAGGTTTCCAGGTTTTTGCTTTGGCCTTGTTCCCCATGGTTGGCCAGATCTGGGGAGGGCATTAAACCCTGTGAACTCATTTGTCACATTGCTTCATTTTGTTCTCTCTCAGCCTGTGTCCAGCATCAGGGCCCTCTACAGTCCTAGGTTTGCTATGGGGGTCCCAGGTGATATCTTGCCTTTGTTGCTTAAGCCATTTCTCTCTCTTGTATAATTTTATTTTTATTGCTGTGTTTATTGCTATTTTCTGTAGTAAATTGTCACTCTAATGTATAATTGGTCTGAGATTTTTTGAGTTTCTCCTCCACTATCGAAAGGGGGTGGTTTGAGTGGTTTTAAGTTGCCCACTGAGTTTTAACAACCATCCCATGAGCCAACAGTGTGCGCTCACAGCCCAGAATGAAAACTGCATGCTGGATGGCACCAAAAGTATGACCAGCCAGTCAAGAGAGATGATTCTGGTGTTCTACTCTGACTTTTAAGTCCCCATCTCAAATGCTGCATGCACTCTGGGGTCCTAAGCACAAACAAGATGCAGACCTATTGGGACAGGTCCAGAAGAGGGCCATGAGGATGATCAGAGGCTGGACCATCTCTGGTCTCCCAGAGGCTGGGAGAGCTGGGGTTGTACAACCTGGAGAAGAGAAGGCTTTGAAGGAGACCTTAAGTAGCCTTCTGGTATCTAAACTGGTACCTTCTGGCTTAGAAGAAAGAGGGAGAGTGACCCTTTTACAAGGATTGATAGTGACACAACAAGGAAGAAGAGTTTTGAACTAAAGCTTAGACGTTTACATTAGGTGTCAGCAAGAAATTCTTTACTCAGAGTATGATGAGACACTGGAACAGATTGTCCCAGAAAGCTGTGATTTCCCATCACTGTAAGTGTCCACAGTCAGGTTGAAAGGGGCCCTGAGCAGCTCTTGCACTAATGAAAAGTATCCCTGCCCATGGTAGGAATATTGGACTCGTTACCTTTAAGGCCCTTTCAACTCAGGCTATTCTTTGATCCTATGGTGATTGATGGATTTGCATTAGTCTGACTTAAAATTTGTGTAAATTCTAGTTCTGAGATTATGTTACTTTTCCTTTATATTTTCATATACACTTTCATTAAAAATATTATTATAGTTTATTAAAATGATATTATGAAAACAGACTTATTATTGCTTTTCTTTCCCTGGCAACTTTAAGTTTTTTCTTGGCATAATATCACATTATCCCTTCACTGCACATAAACACTGAAAATTCAAATAAAACAGAATAGGATAACAGAAAGAAAAAAGAAGATTTTACTTTAATCCACTTGTACTCCTGCTCTTCCCACCTTCCATTTTATCGTCTCCTTGCTATTCAGCCATTCTGCTTCTGTTTTTCTCTCAGCCCTGTTAATAATCTTCAGCTCATCTCTCTCTCCTTTACACAGCACTGCTTTTTATTTCCTTGGTATTGCTTGTTCCCAGCATAGTAATAAAGCTCATCTAGGCTGATGAATTAAAGCATTAGTACATCTGACTGATGTTTACTCTCAAATAAAGTTATTTCTCCCATGCCCTTGCCACCACACCCTCTGCTTTTCCACTTAAATGAGGCTTAGCTTGGTATAGTTCTGGCCTTTCTCTGCAAAAGTAAACTGGTAGTTTAAAGATATTCACAGCCTCAGAGTTTTAAAGTTTTAATTTAGCTTTTATTAGGTGCTGGGCAGCATAGTGCCAGACTGTGTACACAGTTAAACAACAAGAGCTCTCTCAAGGGAGTATATTGTTGCAAGCTTCAACATCTATATGCAAATTAAAGTTTGTGTACTTGCTATCAGTTACAACAGAAATTTTCCACACAGGCAAGCCATTTTTTTCTCTTCTATCTAAAAAATTACAAGCCCTAAAGACAATACTCTGATCTCACTGAATGCAAAAATTAGAGAAATTATATTGGGTTTAGGGATGTTTTTTAAGAGGCAGCCTATCCTAAAGCAGGGTTGTATTACAGTTGCATAATATTGCTGGAAAAAAGAAGAGAGAATGATGAAGTTTTGCATCAGCATTGAAAAGAAATTATATAAAAAGACTGTTGCTATTTATCATGGGGAGAATGAATCCTATACAAAGAACATTTCCATAAAATTTCTTAGGACTCTAAAATGCATCAGGTAGCCTCCTCTAAAGGCTGTCTGAAATGGTTTTTCTGTAGATCTTGTGGATTCCTGGAACTGAATCCCTGCAAACGTCACCCATGCTAAACAATGCTTATTTGACTTCTTGCCCTTGGAGGCTGAACAGATAAGCTGTATTGTAGAGCTTTGAGGGATGTGCCCTCCTCAGTTGCTATAGAAAAGGTAAGTTCAGTTCCAAATAAATAAAAAGAAATAATAATAAAAAGGTAAGTTCATTTTCAAAGAAATATAGTTTGAGTTCCATGCTACAAATGAACTGTTGAAATTGATATCTCAGACCTCTGTGAAAGCTGTCAATATTACTCATACTTTCTGGGGGCACTGCAATATGAAATAGGCATTGGTCTGTCATGCACCATATTCAGAGATAGCTGTTAGTATAAGTGCTTTTGTATTTTTCTTTGTGTTTCCCTGTTTTGACAGTGTTTCTCATTTTGGTTGTTCTTTTTTTCTAGCTCTGTCCAATTTATGCAACAGAATAGTCACATCTTGCTGTAAAATGTAATCACCTTTTTCATGCGTGGCAATGATGCACAAAAATAATTTTAATGATAAATATATCCCAATTATGAACAATGACTCACTAGCAGTTTAAGAATAAAGTGGTTTCAAGTGCTTAAATTCATAGAGGAAAAGTGCCTTTAAATACTGGTTTCCTGAGGACCTCACCAATGTTTATTTATTGTCCTGAGCAATGTCTTAGCATTCTCTCTTAAAGTGAAAGAAAGCCAATGTCTATCCTACCCATCTTCTGCTTCTGCCTATGTCCTTGCAAATACTGTATATCCAGTAGTGTGTTTCACAGCCTGCCACGCACAGGGTATCCTCTTGGAATTGGCTCAGAGAAGGAAGGGAGATATGGGACATGGGAAAAATATGCAAACATGAAATTTCAGAACTTGAAGATTTTGAGAGATAAGGAGGTTGTGTGTGAGATGAGCCAAGAAGTGGATGCAAATATTCCCACTTTACTGACCAGGAGCTGTGCATTCAGATTCTCTGATATGGGAGGATGTTGGGTCAGTAATCACAGGTATATGGATACTGACAGTTCCAGCTTACTTTTAGGACATCTACTTTATCCTTGGCTACAAAATGACCCTGCAAGACACATGTTAGACACATGGCAGGGAAGTATTCTCCTGGACTCATGCTGCAGGACTGACCCAGTCAGTGCATGTACAGAATGTATTAGGGTTGGAATGTGGGCTCAGACATTCATTCAAAACGAAATACAGACCTGCCATGTGTTGTGTTGGCTCCTAAAATGTAATGTCCTACTTTGACAGAAAAATGTTTTGATTGAAATATGTCTATAAATTACGCTGTTGAAATAAAATGCAACTCCAAACTGCTCTGGCTCTGGCTCCAGGCATCCAAAGTTGTACCCAAAATTTTCTAGTGGTTGAGCGTTGTTGAGTGCATGAACTTGAGTTCATCCATCATCAATGAAAGAAATTCTATGTCCGTAATGCTTAGCCCTAGATAAAGTCTGAAGCTGCATCTTATGGCTATTTTCCTGGGAATCTTTTATTTCCTCTGCTTGGTGTGTGATTGGCACTGAGTGTTATTTCTAAATTGGCTTGCCCTTTCAAAGAGATATGAGGATTCTAACTGTTGTCCACAGACAGTATCAGAATGTAGCTAATTATGTAATATTTTATACTTCAAGACAGTTTTTGGTAACTTCCTGAACCCACTACTAGCCTGCTGAGAATAGTCTGCTCTACTCTATACATGACATCCACTTAGAAACTTCCCCATTCAATCGGCAGTTTTTTCCTTGAAACCTTTGAGGAATCCATTTTCCCATGTGCCTATGATCATATTACTGAGTGTAAGGCTTAAAAACCTCTTGTACATGTTAATTTAACCAGTTTAGTTAAGGAATAGTGCTACTGAATTCTGTGCAAATCATGTTGCTTCCCTATATGAGTGTCCTCTCTTATCCTGCTGTTCATTTTTGCTGCCAAAATCGCAAGCCCATTTAAATTGGCCATGGTGTCAAAATGTATGTGCACTTCATACTTTACAGTTTGTGTTTGTGAAATATACATACACTGTGTCCTATGTAAAGCCCTCACTCTAGTGCATCTTGGGACAATAAGGTGAAGTGACATTCACAGTTTTGACTGTGAACAGATTGTTGGCTAAGGAGTGTTAGAACTTGGAACACTTTCATCTGCATTTACACAGGGAGAAAAAGGAGCAACGGTGCTTTGGGTTTACAGCAACAAATTGGTCTGAAGATACAGCCTTCTGCCAAGCACAGGGACAAGAAAATCCAGGTAACAAGCTAGATAACAAAGGTAGTTGGTGAAAATGTCCTGCTCTTCTGACAGAGACATTCTTAACAGTTGTTGAAACAATATATGAAGAAGAACCTGCACATCACAATTGTCTAAAAATCCCTGTACCCAACAGATAGAAGGAATAACAGTGTGTAGTGAATTTGAGTAAAAGGATAATATCAGAACCTAGCACCCTACTTCAGATCTGTATATTTTGTGTAAAAAACTGTTCATTGCATTCTTCAGATGGCAGGCGTCTGAGAGTGTACACAGAGGGAGGGCTCTAGAAGTGTCTAAGCACCTATGTAGTCTGCCCAGGATGTGTAATTGCTCTAACAGCAGTTCATAATTGTTTTACAGAACAGCTGAGACTAGGGAGCATACACAAGAAGTCTAAAAAAGAGAACATCCATGCAGAAAAAATATTTTTCTTTTGCTTGCAGATGCCGAGTAGTAAAACCTAAGTGTGGGGGCAATGAAAGTCTGCCTCAGAGACTTTAATCAGAGCTGCAAAGGGCTCTGTCATGTCATGTTTGAGCAAGGCTGAACTCTGATGCCCTGATTTCAGTCAGAGGTTTGCAAAATACGAATGACGGATAGTGTGAGAGTCTCCTGGAGCAGCTGGCAACTGTCAGAAAGCCATGGATTACACAACTTCTACTATATTTGTTTCCAGAGCAACATCTGGAAAATAGGTGCCCAGACAGTAGAAGTAGGTAGAATGAGTGGCTACAATGCCTCATTTGGAGAATGCTTTTGATGTTACACAATTCAAATTTAAACACAAACTCTACACTTAAATCCTACAGGCAGAAACAAAAAGAAGCACCTTGTCAACAGAGCTAGGAGATATTTTTTTCCTTGTTTTCAGAGAAAGCATGATAGCTCTTTTTTTCACTGCTTTTCTCCCTGCCATTTTTCCTTGGTGTTTTGTGAGATTATGTTGATTTCATGTTGTTGTAACACCAGGCATCAGGCATTTGCACAGCTGGACACACTCTCCCCTCTATCATCTTTGTTCTAGTTCACAACAATAAACAGAAGAAGTATTCTGTGCATAACTTCAAGGCAGAATTATCTCTCTTTTCCTTGAGCACCACAGGTAGGAAACTGTATCACGGGAGGTAATCTGGCAAAAAAGCAAATGCTGTCTTCTACCAAGGTAGGTTGCTGGCTGAGTGAAAATAAGTGAATACTGAGAGGGAGAAAGGAGTATTTCCATCATGTTTTTCTCCTTGAAGACAGTTGGGTCTGATTCATATGTTCTGCTACGCTTCTGGAGATGTCAATCCAACAGCATGGAGATGGGGATGGGGAAGGGGCACCCCAGGAAATCAAAGCAAACTCAATTATCTATCTGCTGACAATGACAAAACCATTTCATTCCTCAGCTCTTCACAGAATGTGAGGGGGGAAAGATTAAAAGCGTGAACATTTTTAATGAGTGCAATTATTGAATCATCAGTCACACAGTCCATCTGCTTCAGAGTGTTCCAGTGACTAGAGAAAGACAAAAATACTGCATTGCCTTTTTGCATTCATATAATCATATAAATATTCTTTAAGGAAAACTAATCCTATTCATACATCATGGCTATAATTTAAAATAACTTACTGCTCCCCTTTCACTTACTCCACTTTATTAATCACTAATTTTGAGTTTTGACACCATCATGGTGGAAATATCTTGGCAGATGCATGGCTAACAGCTAATCCCATGACATTAAATACAGAATCATGTAATATTCAATTTGAGAGATAAACTAATGTAAAATTTATCTCAAAGGTCCCATTTAGTCTGGAGGTTAGTGAGCAGAATAAGCTTCCCACTGCAGTAAGGAAAAAATTAGAGGCTGTGTTGGATTTAAAATTCCTTTCTCACAGTGTTATCAATCCACTTGGTACACAAATCTGAGTATGAAAGCATGTCAGGAAAGAGCCAAACTTATTCAATAGAATTTGAAAACCTTTGCAAATAGTCAGGACAGATAGAGGAGGAAAGGTTCAGATAAATGCCTGAACCTGAGAAACAGTGACAGAACTATAAATCTGTTTTGGCTGTGGTATCCTAAAATCTATCCCAGAATGGCAGGGAAAGTAGAGATTTGGATCTGAAACTACTAGGAGGCTTTGCTATGTGCTAACTTATTATTATGTTGGGATTTGTGCTACAAGCATGTGGTAGAATAAAAAGGATGATTTTGTGCAAGGAATGTTTTCTAGAACTGCAAATAAATGCCACATTCTGCAGAGATGTCCTTTGTCTACCTCTTTTCAGCTTTCCTCTGCAATACCCAGCTGAGAATTGCCCAGATACAGTAATGTGCACAACTATGAGACATATTATTTGAGAAATCTCTGACTTTGCCACAGGCATCAACATCAGAAGATTCTAAGGTCTGAACTCTAAAAAACTTACTTCATATTGGGTGTTGAAAACAATATAGAGTAGGCTTTTTTGGACAGCACAACATAACAAAATAACACTTCTTGTTCCCATCTTGAATCTGGAAATACCCTTTTTTGTAACACAGTACAGTCTGAAAACAAAGTTTAATCTCAAAGTATGAAAGTCACAGCAACTGATGCAAGTTATTTGGCCCAATAAATTAACATTTTGAATTATATATTGAGTCTAGTATAACATTAATACCAGTATTTGAGCTAAATCCAGGAGGATTTTTTGAGTGGTGCCGAAATCTCATTATGCTTTTTCTGGAATAATAAGGTGAGCTACTGTTTTAAGTTTCATATTTTATATTATTTAGTTACATTCACTCCATGAAATAATTATTCATTTTATTTTCAGATTAAAATTTTATATAATCATCCAAGATCAAAAAAACAAACAATGGGCCATAATGTAATCATGGCATCCAGGTTGTGCCTAATCATTATGCTATTTGCTTTTTACTTGTGTCCCAGTTTGAAAGGCTAAAAACAGTTAGCCAGAGTCACAGAAACAATTTTTGCTATCAGATAAAAAAAAACCAAAACAAACAAATAAACAACAACAAAAAACCCACATAAAATAAATAAGTAAGCCCTGAATTGGCAATTTGTTCACTTTGTAGGAATGCATTAGGTACTGGATTATTTTTCCTTTCATTTTTAAATATGTGAACTCATTGAACCACATCTCTGTGAAGAAGTATGGCTCCATGTTCACAGTTCCATGCTTTAGTAATTTAAAAGCAATCAGTAATCTCTTGCATCTCTAAGAACGTAATCAGTGACAGGCAGGAGATTATTGTTAGAATCCAGTCACTGGTGCTAGATTGATTGGGAGTTTTTTGTTTGGTTGTTTTTTTGGGTTTTTTTTTAATCCATCCCCTCAATTTTGACAGCTCTGCTTAATGACTGACAGTAAATAGGGTTTGTGCTGTGTCAGGTGTTCAGGAAAGGGCTCTGGCAAGGAAGATTTGGCTTATCACATTGCAACTGAGCATCCTGACCCAACAGACATTCAGAGCAGTAAAAACTTACTCCTTTCATTTCAATGAGAGCTCTCACTTGTAGATATATTTAATTTCTAAAATGCCAATCTTGCTCCCGTAGTTGCCTGAGAACCACCTATCTCTTCAGTAAGCAAAGGCAGAAGTAATTTAATGCTTCTTTGTATATTAATAAATTCATCCTTGGAACAATGATTATTATTTTATACTTGCATCCTACCTACAGATTAGTTAAATGCCTCACAAAAAAAAGCATAGAAATTTTACCTTCAATAAACTTGAAACCTGGAACACAGATGCAGAAAAAGGAATAAAGGAAAGAATGGAGAAGAGATAGAACACAGTGACACATAATATTCTCTGACAAGGCAAAAACAAAATGGTAAACCTTCATTTAACTGTTATGGGTTTTGTAGTCTTCAGGGCAGACTACAGGATGAGACTTTTCAGGATGAATTTGACTGAGATGAACATGGGGCCTTGGCAAATTGGTTTGGGGACACAGTTCAAGGAAGAAAAAGCAGAGGAAAAAAACAACAAGAGACCTGTACAAAGGGATGATTTGGATGTCTGTGTGATGAAAACCAGAGAGAGGAAAAAATGGAAGAAGTGTTAAACATCTAAATGCCCAGGAGCATGGCCAAAAAATTGAATTCTGCAGAAGTCGTCTCTAAATGAGAACAGAGATGAACTTCCTAATCTGATAAATAAAACAGGATGGTTTTAACTGAGGGACCTGAATCTGCTGGAAGTAAAACATGTGTGAAGAAAACAGCAGAAGCTGTCAGGCCAAACCAGTAAAACGCTTCCTGTAGAGAGACATGCACCCTCCTGCCTGATGAGGGGAGAGCTGCAGCAGGAGACAATTGCTGTCACTCAGGAGGGAGGAGGAGAGAGCACACACACAGAAAGGAACAGCAGATAGTGACTCTGCTGACACCAAAATAGAGAAGGGAGTGTTCTGAAGAGAGCACACTGGGAAGCTGAGTTTCAAACCACTCTTATTTCAAGATGTCAGCAAGCCATTTTAAATGGTGTGTTCATTGAGATAAGAACAACTAGGGGTCTACATCATATTCAGGGAAGGAGAGGCAGAATTAAGAGTTAATAAATTAAAAAAAGAGGGATGCTGAATTCTGCTGAGCAGCTGAAATGGGATTCAGTTTTGATAAGGATTGACTAATTGTTATTCTAGTGACACAGACTGGAGTTCAGATGCTAACTCAAAATGCATTTAGAAATAGTGGTAAAACTTTGCACTGAGATTTAAAGATACTTGGACTAAAATTTGTAAAAGCTCATTAAGGAACACTAAAGAAGTGAAAACCAAAAGCAAAGCATTGTCTTTCAAAACAGTCATGGAAATTGTCAGAAGCAGTAATTGTTGCTTATTGAAACATGCTCATTTAAGACTGTTTTATGAGTTTGTATCTCAGAGCATTGGGCCAAATAGAGGTCAGTGTTCTACTAAAATATTTTTACTGTGACACTTGTCCCAGAGAGCTTAAAAACTGAAATACAACACAAACTGTATATGTGAGGTAAACAATTTACCTTCAATTTGTAAGGAAGGCTAAAAAATTTAGAAGGATGAAATCCTGACCATATTGTATGCAGTGGCAGACTTCCTGTTGATGAACACAGTATGCAGGAGCTATTAGCAATTGCAGGAATCACAGCTAATCTCCTGACTCACCATGATCACAGACATATTTCTGTAGGCTGTCTGGCAAATGCAGGCAGCAATAACCTGATGTTAGCTCAGCCTCTTTAATATGACTTCTAGAATTTCTGTTCAACATGCCACATTTGGTCCTGACAGGATTGCAGCTCCCACTGATTTCAGAACTTAGTGTAGTTAACTGCATTGGGGATTTTTTCCGAAACAAGTTTTCAATTAAAAAAAAAAATCCTCTCAAAAATAACTTGTTATCCAAAGTTAAGTGCTAGGTACTTCTGGTAAAAAAAACCCAAAACAACAAAATGTTTACATAGTCAGACTGGTATACTGCTACTGTATTTTCTACATAAGTTATCATCTGAAGCACTTCTGGACAGCCATCACTGAAAATTTGTCCAAATAATATTTCTAGGTCATCCTGGGACTAGAGATAATTTTACATAATTTTGATTTCTGAGTTTTCTAAACAATTTTTGTAATGAGAAAGCAGTAACTTACATTCCATATGTTAGCCTCACAGTATATTTGATGGCAGGGTAACATTAATTGAAATGGGTGAGACAGAAGGGAGAAAAAGAGGGGACAATATAATTAACTAGTTTTTTTGAAGAGTAAGGGAAGGAATAGAGAGCATTAGCAAAGAATGCAATTTAATACCTAATCAATTTACTGATTGGATTTTTCATGAGATTAACTTTGAGTCCAGAATGAATTGCTCTGATCTTGGAAGCCTCTAATAATGCCTAGCAAGCAGTAGTGTTAAGTCTGTAGCGATATGAAAATAAAAAAAATAATGAGAGAGACTTCAAACAGCTACAATATTTAATTAAATGTTTTCAAATAACATTATGGTTGGATGTCAACCCACAAAAGCAAGGAGATTTTGAAGTAAGCCTGCCAGAACACTGTCCAACCATCTTCACTTTCTAATGCAATGCAACAAACTTTCCTCCCAGGGTGGTGAAACACTACATAGAGACACATTCTGCTCTCCAATGCACACATCTGACTCCTTTCAGTTTCAATATATTTTTCATATGCATTTCTAAAACAATCAACATAAGTGTCTGAGCATTGTATGATTTATAAAATAACCAGATATTATGATTTTGGTCTTTGGCTGAGGAAAGTCGTCAGGCAAAACTGGTTCTTGGGAAGCACTTTGATCGTGGGCAATGAAGCACACCACAGAAAAAGAGCCAAGCACATACAGCTGTGGTCTGGAAACTCCTTCTTCATTCCCAGGCTTCCTCTTTGCTGGGATGAAGGAAACCTCCTGATTTACTTTCAGTGATATTTGATAGTACTAATGCCAGAAGCACAGGAATTGAGTGTACATCCACAGCTTTAACTCTGGGGTTGTTAGGGTTCTATATCTGCATATAACATTTCAAGTGACTGTAGGGCTTCTGTCATACTCTCCATTTTGTTCACTTTCTTGTTGGGCTTTCATCAAACTAAGTGGCATGATACATCTGAGGGTATGTTATTTTCCCAAGTGAGGAATCAGAAGCTGCTTTTTCTATGGGGCAGAGGGAGAAAAGATCTGGTGAAGCTCCTTTTGATGCCTCTTTTGAACAAAGAGAGGCTGTTACAGCTTATCCTTCAGGCTGTGTACACATTGTGGTCTGGTCATCACATTGCTGGGACTCTGCTTGTTGTGAGACCTACTCAAGTCACAATAAGAGCAGACTCCCTCTGCTGCATCTCTTAAGTCCCTCCAGTCACTTTGGAAGTTATAGAGCCTGGGGCATGCAAGCTTTGGATGACTCCTCCTATGAAAACCCCTAAAATAACTCTATTGCAAAATGGAGACATATTTGGCTCTTTCACTATATTTATTTGCTCTTAAAAACTGAGAGCATAAGCATTACATATATTTATATTAATCAATCTCTAAAAATACAGAGAAATACCCCAGAGTGCTATTCCTACTAGTCTGAAGTCAGCAAAGGGGGGACTGAAGAGTTTTTCCCTCTGTTCTGAGCAGAGAGAATCCCTTTGATTCCCGAAGCTGCCCTGAGGGGAAACATCCTTGATGGTTTCTGCTGACCAACAAGAGCAAGTTGAAATAGTTTTCCTAAGAAACCACTAGAGGAGACCTCAAAATAATTGGGCAAGGAGTGAGAAGAAAATTTTTCCTGCACTTAATTTTAGCAGTAGAGAGACAGAAGAAGGAGAAGACAGCTTGAAGATCATGGACCTCTTTCCTGGTATGGCCTCAGACACACTTGGAGACTTTCATCAACTCATTAAACACTGTTTGCAGCATTAGCTGACTGCAGACTGTGATATTAAGTTGAGATAACTTTTCTGTTTATTGCAATATGGTGGGAAGACAAGGAAAATGGCATGGAGGATTGCAAATTTGGGAATAGAAAGAGGAGAGAGATGGTTTCAGGATGTCTGAGATTGTCACAAATTCACCAATGCAGGGTATCATAGTACCAAAGCAACTTGGTGATGATATAACCAATCTTAAAAAAAAAAAAACAAAACCAAAAAAAAACACACACACACAAAAAAAAACCCAAAACTGTAGGTTTTGTTGTTCTTTCTTCTGTCATGCTGTCATGCTCCCTGTTTTGTCCTCTTCCATTGAAGAAAAAGCAGCACCATTCTTTCAGGGAAATGGTATTTCCCCCAGCAATGAATCAGAAGGTACTTGTTCTATGGGGCAGAGAGAGAAAAAAGATCTAAAGGAGACAATTTTAAAATTACAACTATACAATATCTGTCTAAAAAGCAAAGAGCAGATTGCATCAATAGATGTTAGCTAGCCAGTTAAACTTGAGCTCCCCAGAGAAAAACAAAATACATGTTACACTTTATTGTGTTATTTTTTTTATAATAGCATGGAGATGCACCCAAGCCTAGTGCATTTAAACACAATAGTAAGCAATGTCCAGTTTCCACATATTTCACATAGTGACATGTCTGCAAAGGACAGTAAGACTTGCCTATCTCAAGTATTGTCCAGCTGGAAGTAAAAAGAACTTTTGGTTACCAGACGCAAAAAAATTTGTGCTATCATTGTAAATCTAAGTAATCAAAATTTTAATTTGATTCCAAGTGAAACCAAGGAATTTTGCAATATTCTTCATTTTTAAAATTTAAATATGAAGATATTTTGTAATTAATTGTAAAAGAGGAAGGAGTTCAGAATTTTTATTTTTTGAAATTATATTTTTAAAATAGTTACACATGCATATTCTAAATTTGATACTGAAGATTACTGAGTTTTATGGCTTTTTTTCATCCTTGTTGAATTCAAAATTTTCTTAAAAGCCTATTTTCTGCTCTGAACTGTCTCCTGGACCATTTTGTTCTAAACGGCTTGCAACCAGGGAGAGTATAATTACAATAGGCAATTTATTTTTATGTCCCACAAAACTAACACATTTTCCAGAAATGATATTGTTTCCTTGTTTCAGGAGGATTTTTTACACGTTCCCAAACATAGATGTGAAAGGGCCAACTTTTTCCCTCAAGCATAAATATATAGATATAGAGAGAGGGAGAGCAATAGATAGATAGATAGATAGATAGAGAGAGAGAGAGAGAGAGAGAGAGAGAGAGAGAGAGAGAAAGAGAGAGAGAGAGAGAGAGAGAGAGATAGGTCAATATATAGAGAGATAGATAAATAGATATAGATGATAGATGAGATGATGGAGATGAGATTAGAGATAGAGATAGAGATAGAGATAGAGATAGAGATAGAGATAGAGATAGAGATAGAGATAGAGATAGAGATAGAGATAGAGATAGAGATAGAGATGATAGAGATAGAGATAGAGATAGAGATAGAGATAGAGAGAGATAGAGATAGAGATAGAGATAGAGATAGAGATAGAGATAGAGATAGAGATAGAGATAGAGATAGAGATAGAGATAGAGATAGATAGAGATAGAGATAGATAGAGATAGAGATAGAGATAGAGATAGAGATAGAGATAGAGATAGATAGAGATAGAGATAGAGATGATAGAGATAGAGATAGAGATAGAGATAGAGATAGAGATAGAGATAGAGATAGAGATAGAGATAGAGATAGAGATAGAGATAGAGATAGATATAGAGATAGATAGAGATAGATAGAGATAGAGATAGAGATAGAGATAGAGATAGAGATAGAGAGATAGAGATAGAGATAGAGATAGAGATAGAGATAGAGATAGATAAAGACATAGAGATAGAGATAGATAAAGACATAGAGATAGAGACAGAGATATATAAAATTCCTTAAATCTTATTTGGAAAAGTGTTTCTGTACCTAAGTGCAATTTATCCTTACTGTTTTTAGGGGACTTCTTTTGACACCCTTAGACTTCAGGTGTTGCTTAAGTTATCGTTTTTGTCACCTGCTTCTGTTTTTATGCCAGCGAAAGTCTTAGAATTGCAACATCACATTTCAATAACCAATAGATGTTTCTTTTGCAAGAACACAATCCTTACTAGTGTTAAGTATTTCACCTCTCCATGAAGAAACTTGAACAGCAGAAAGGTCTCACAGCCAGCCTAGGTGTGGTTTGCAATTTTCTTTTGATGCTGTAACTTCTGTTGTTAAGGAAGCTGACCTGTTTGGCATAGGTAGTTCAAGGCTCTGATATGCCCAAGTTAAAGGATGTAAGGTAGTTATCTGGAAATCATGCTGTCAGTTCCTACACTCCAAGCTGTATATAATTTGATGTGTTTTATTGATTGTGTCCAAAGACATTCAGCATCTTCCTTAATTGAAACCAGTACTGTTAATTTGTTCTGTCCATAATCAACAAGAACATTTTTTCTTGCAGAACTCATCCTTCCTTTCAGAATTTTATTGGAGAAGAAATTCATTGGAGAGGAAAAACTATGATGGAAGGTTGCATTAAAAAAAGTGCATTAAATAAAAAAGGCAAAACAATTTTCATGGACATGCTTACAGATGCATAGAATATGAGTAATATAAATGAAAGTGTTTTACTCTTACTCACATCCTTACTAAATTAAGGATCAACACTAAAGCCTAAATCACAGGGAGACCTGGATTCAGTGTCATGCAGGACAGTACAAAATGTCCACGTAAACAGCAGGACTGGCCAGTGAATATTGTCAACAGCAAGGGAAAAAAATTGTTATAATGCTGAAAATATCCACTATACATCATGTGTGTTTCTCTTTGGTATTCATGTCTTAGTAAGGCTTTAGCACCTCTTAGAATCCTTGGAGTAGACAAGAATTAGTAACATCAAAGACATTGATTTACAATGGTGGAAAACTGGTGAAGTCTTGAAATTGACAAATTCTCAGTTGACTAAGTGGTTGTCTTGCTTGGCAATGCAGTTTTGGGACTGCTATTATGAATTCAAACACAAAGGCTTTGAATTTCTGAGTCTGGAAAATGGTAGAGAGCTGGGAACAATGAGCTGTGCAATTTTCTCCTGGTAATGCAAGCAGCAGAGAATTCTGTTGGGACAAGTCTATAAAAATCCTGCCTGGAATGACACCAAAGAGCATCTATTAACTTCCCTAATTATTAAAATTCAATCTGCATTAGTGGGTGCTATTTGTTTTCTTTGTGCAGTATTATTTCCTCTGCCTTTGTTGCTCATAGCCTTGATGATTAGTCATATTTTACATATGTACACTGGACATTTATAGGTAATTGCATTTACAGCTATATATATAAATTACTTAAAAAAAAACCCTGCTCTCTTTTCTGAAGTAAGATTTTCAGGGCAACTCTGATGACATTATAAAACCTTCCAAAATTCACCTTTGCTCTGTTGTTCATTTTAACAAACTCTCAATCAGAAATCTGACGTGAGCTTTTGACTTCTTTCCTTTTCTTTTAATTTTTGGAAGAGAAATAAATTTATGATGCCCTATGATGCCCTGAGACAACATGTATTTGTGATTCATATTTATAAGTGACAGAAATGGCTAACAATTCAACGTAGTGCTATTGTACAAAACGATCAAGTGTAGTATTTTGCCAATATGAGCCTTCTTGGAGATGTTACTAGTCCAGGGCAAGTGCCTCCTTAATATTTGAATGCTGGTGGAAAACAATACATTGAAGTTTACAGCAAGTCAATAAAGAAAAAGCTTAATATGCTTTGAAAATGGGTATTCAAAATGACAACATAAAAAGTCCTTACTTGGGTGGCATTTCAGTGATGTACAAAGGAGCAATCTCTTCCTGAAAAACCCAGTGGCTAATCCCATCCTTCAGGACTGTGTATCTGCATTTTATGTGTATGTACACATACATATAAGCATGTTTATGTTGCTCTGTCAGAGCCATGGGCTCTGACATGCTCCTACACAAAAGGGAAGTCTGCCAGCATCTGTGTGTTCATAGGCTTAACAGGACAGCTCCTCTCTACTAACCTGCACATTTTTTTCCTCCAGTTAGATGCAACTGAGAGGACAGCCATGCCCTGCAGGCTGCAAGACAGCCCCAGGATGTGAGAGCAATTGTGTAAGAGCAACTTAGAGCCACACTTGTTTATTTGGATTCCAGCCTTCACAAGAGATGGCAGCAACAATAGCAGCAAGAACAGCAGCAGCCACACTGTTAACAGGAAATCCAGCTGTGCTTTCAACAGCTGGGATATGTTTGATTGGAGCACATCCAATCAGTCAGGAGTGACTGAATCAGCTTGCATAGATTATCCTGCTCCTGAGGGTGCATAAGAGACCTGGCCAGAGCCATAGGGCTGTGACATGGGAGGTCCTTAGGGACAGCTCCAGGAGGCTGGCAGTGAAGACAGCTTCTGTACAATCTTGTTTTGTTTTTCATTCCTTTTACAAAAGTGAACAAAACCCATTAGTCCCTCGGTGACAGCTGGGAGGAGTAGGCTGGGCATGCTGCCTGTTCACCTGCAGGTTGAGACACCATACAGGCAACACATAGGTTTCTTTCTCCAACAAGATTCAAGGGGCTTGTGGGTCTTTTCCTTGATATTTTTGCTTTCTCAATGGAAAGAAGTATAATTTCATAGAATTTTCTTCCTCTCATGTAGTATAGTCTGCTCACCTACTGACAACCCTTCAAGATTTTCATGAGAAACAATGAAGTTTCAAAATCAGGCCGTGTTACCTTGTTTACCTACTCTGATAGGTCTAAGTAATTCTAGCTAAAATAAAAGCTGATCTCATCTTTCCTCTCCTTAACAGAACAAAATAAAACAAAACAAAAAATATAAAACAAAACAATCAAACAAAAAAAAACCAAAAAAACAAAAGCAAACAAACAAACAAACAACTAGCCCAAACAAGAACAAAAACCCCAAAACCCAATAAAACCAGCTATAGCAAACCCCTGAATCTTTTCCAGATACTGAAAACCATAATTTCCGTCACACCTTTCATGCATTATTTTTCAGACCATTTTTGATTCTGACATGTCTGAAACAGGTAATGGAATATTACACTGAACCTGATATTGGTCATTTCTGTTCATACAACTTAAAAATTCCCCAGTGCTATTCTTGAGAAGTTTCTAGTCTGCTCTTTATAGACTATAAAGCAAACATCATCCTTTCATGCCCTTTTCAATGTCTTCTTTGTGTTTCTCATCACTTTGATAGTGGAAGCGACTGGTAAGATAGAAAAATAATTATCTTCAAATTTCATAGCAAACCAGCCAACTAGGTCTTACATAGCTTTAAGTCACATGATTTATAAGTAAATACAAATATGTCTTTACATCATTTTCTTATGGAAACTGCATTTAGTTCAGTTACTTTTGTCTGCCTCTTTTTTATTCTGTGTTTTGGGTTTTTATAAATGAGATTAACCTAATTCATCCAATGGCTGTAGTTTCAAGTTTTTATTCTCTGTTTCTTGATAAAATTATTTATGTCTTGGGATTACATTTTTTTCTGTGCTTTGATTTCCACATTTTAGCTGTGGAAAAAAAATATAGTTTGCTACCTTAAACTACACCTGAAATTTATGGATGATAAATGGATCTAGATAGGGAGAAAACTGACAGGAATACATTGCACAAACAAAGATGTATAACAATGCTTCAATAAATATATTAGGAAAGTAGGTGTTTTCCATCATCTTTCATTGCAAATATATTGTGGACCCTCCACCAAAGCAAAAGAGGTAAAAATATCCAGTGGTTTAATCTATAGCCTAAAAACTGCTTTCTCCTGCTTGGCTGCTGAACGAATGATAGAAGATTTAACAGTTTACTCTATGACTCTAAAAACTAACTCACAGCACTTAAAAGTAAATATTTCTACTTGATATATAGTATTTTACTACTGATTGATTGTTAGGAGAAAAACCTCTGACTTCAGGATCCAGAGGAAATATTGAAGATAAATCAAGCTGTCATGCCTGTGAAATTAAAATAGGTTGGGATTATTAATACAATGTAATTAATCAATAGACAATAAACATTCTAGGATCATCAAAGTTGAAAGAGATGCTCTGAATATTCAGGATGATTACTATCTCTAGCTATAGTAGATGTTTAGAACAGTTTCTCCAATACTAAACAATATCTACCATATTTAATGTTTAATGCCATTAAGAGCTGAATAATGAGAAAAATCCTACTTAATAACAATAAAGTGTCATTGCACATTTATTACCACTGTAAATTTAAAGTAACAGTTTATCTTAAAGCTTTACCTTCAATGAGAGACTCTTGTAATAATCAATATTTAATTAACTTATAATTACTCACAATAACTTCCTCCTAAATATGAGTTAAAAGACTCTTTGAGGAATTTTAAGCATTATTGTTTTCTGGTTAGGTCAATTTTTCTAGTTTACCACCAAAATTTATCCTTAATCATGCTGAAGGTAACTGGAACTCCATATATATATATGTATGTATAGGATTTTAAATAAACCCTTCTTATATTTAGGTTATTAAAATAAACACTGCTTATAATAAAGTAATAGTATGTTTGTTGACAAACATTTTATCAAATATTTCATTACTTTGTGGGTAATGAAATATTTTTTAAATTTTCATCTGTATATATTATTATATAATATTCTGAAATTTGTTTAGAATGAATTGAAATAATATGGATTTGTATATTCATCAAATAATGACAAGTATAAATAGAGGTCTTCATCTCATACATTTTTATTGAGTTCAGTGAGTACTTACCTAACTGTGACTCTCTGGGGTTGAATCATCAGCTTTCTAATGAACAATGTCACTTCAATGGATAAAGTCCCTACTGAATAAGGGACACAACTCTACAAGTCATAAGCTACAGAGGAAAATAAATTTAAAATATATGTCTAGAAGACATTCTTGATAGCCTAACCATGCTCTGTGAAGGCTGTTTTTCTCAGTTCTTGAGGGATTGGTAACCTAACCAACAGATGAGATTTGCAGCAGCTCATAGATTTCAGATTAAATTTGAATCTCAACTTCACAGAAAACTAAAGCCTTGAACTAAAGTTTACATGATCTCTTCATAACAAACCTGTTTATTCATAATACCTTCTATAAATCTTTATTGTCCCTAATAATTTTCTACATGCATGAACCAAACTTCTAGGGGGAGGCTTTCTTTCATTTGTGTGTAGTAGCAGTATTTGATATCCTGGGATGTCATAGTCCCCAAGATTTGAAAACAGTGTTTGAATTGGCAGAAAAGACATTCCAAGGAAAATTCATTCAAGCTATTTGCTTGAATTTAGTGTCGCTGCCTTTTGTTTTTAAGGTAAAATCTCCCCAAGGTTCATTTGTGGTATCTGATGGAATTTGGGATATATCAAATTTGCAGCCCATCACTGCAACAGAAAAGTGAGTCTTTTGAGTCATTTCCACTAAACTGGAAGCAGGCAAAATCTACAAAGCTCAGCAGATATTGAGACACAGGTGTATTAAGGGAAATAAGAAGAAAAAGGAAATGTGTCAAGAAGCTCAGAATATATGGTGACAAAAACATAAGTTGAAAACTAACAGATGAGCACATTAGCATACATAATAAAAACCGTTTTCAGAAAGTCAGGGAAGATGCTTGTAGAAGACTTTTATGGTGGCATCTTAAACAAGATAAGTTAAGACCAGTCTATATTTCACTGAGCTTCCTCAGCCAAGTAGACTTATACACACACACGGAAAATGTCCCTAGTAGCACAGATTCACTGCCTGGTAGGAAAAATAATTGTCGTTCAAGGAGAAAATAAACAGGTGGCTGTAGTGGCTTGCACAGGATAGGCATAAGGTTAAGACAGGGAAGGTGATTTAAAAATACCTCAGATAAGTAGAGGAAGACAATGCAAAACCACAAATGAGAATGGCATGGTTTGCTTTCTTTATTTTGCAGAGCATTATCTTGGACTAACTTAAAGTTTAGAGGCAGGATTTAGAAAGATTATAAAAATAAAATTGCTGTCACTGACAGGAGAAAAATGAATACAGTTTTTAATGGTAATGGAATTTAAGCTTCAGTAAACCACAAAAAAAAATATTGGAGCAGCTTCTGAAAGAAATGCTTTGTAGCTGGGCTGAGGACAACATAAATAAATTAGGGGTTCAAGCAGTGATGTCACAGTCAGACATCTAATCCTTACAATAGATTTCCTAGGATCCCTCTGCTGAAAATCCTGCAATTACATGATTGGTAGAAGTGGAGTTACCCAAGACTATCTGTAGCTACTGCGAAAATCAGTTGTGAGCTTTTTTTATGAAGGAATAACCAGCTGACTTTTTAGCACTCGACAATGATGCAAGGTTCATCTGTACTTTATTATGCTGAAAAATCAGAACTTTGCAAAAGCAAAACTTAAACAGATCTTTCTCAAATTCATAACTAGCCCATAGAGTTAACTGGATTGCCCATGTGGAACGATGATGTTCCCCACCTCGCACAGCCCCCTGAATATCAGGCTAGCCCAGAGGTCCAAGGCTTTGAGGGGAGGAATATCATGAGATGGCAAAGATTTCCAAAAGAGGCTCTTACCCCAAAATACGTTGGTTCAGCTCTTTATTCTGTGGTGTCCTTGTTGAGGGCGGGGCAAAAGAGGAAGAACAGGAAATGTCAGGGGTCTATATAGACTTTGGACAGGGTGGGCTTCTCTGGCTCTCTGCCAACACTGTCAGGGCAGGAAGGAGGGTCCAGGGTTATCTTGATCAGAGTCACAGGGTCCCGAGGAAGGGGGAATAGAGTGCCCATGAGCTCACTGTAACAGAACGTGTCATAAAGCCCTAATAAAAAGCTACTCTTCTAAGAGTCACTGAAAGTTCAGCCTAGAATGTAACAGAATCACAGGATTTTGCACATGTATTTTTTAAGACTTCCATTCAATATCTACATGAAGTCTTCATAAAAAAACAGTTTTATGCATCTACATCAGTTCCCAGCCATTCTACATCAGTTCCCAGCCATTCTAAATAGACATTGATGGAGAGCTACAGCAGAAGGCTCATTAAGGTGGGGCTGGAGAGAAGAGGGGAGGACAAAACTCATGGACATAAAGTGACTCAAATTTAAAGAATATCATTATCTTCCAGCATAGAACGTCCAATTAATTCCAAAGATATACATCAACTACAAAGTGACAAAATACTTACAACACAAAAACATTTTAAACTAAAAGAAACCTAATAATCATTCCTGACACTATTACTCTATGTAATTGTGACAGAAAGAGTACACTTGGCAGTGACACATTAATGGAAGCACCTGAATGACATTCACAATATATGATTAGCTGAAAAGCATGTTTCCTGCTGGCTGAGAAGATTTTGTTTTGTTCTGTTTGACACAATATTGAAAATTTGTGAATGCTGAAACATACCCTAAGATTTAACAAAGAGAAAAATTGTTGAAGAGGGTAAAAGGGAAAAGGCTACTATCATTTTTGCTTTGGTGGAAAAGAGATAGGAGACAGGAAGCAAAAAGCTATAAGGGAAGGGCTGACTTCTGCAGTCTTTATTCTCATACTAAATGTATGAGAAGGTACATTGTGTGTCCTTTTCCTTGTTAGCAACTCACACAGAGGTCTATGTGAACTAAAGTTTAAAAATCATTTCACTGCATCTTCCATAATACTCTCAAAGTTAATTATGTACAAAACACACACTATCACACAAAGCAAGCTATTAAAATTTTAAAAGGTAAAAAGAAAAAAAGCAAAACCAAAAGCAAACCACAAAAAAGGAGAAAAAACACAAAACAAAACAAAACAAAACAAAAACCAAACAAAAAAAAATCAAAAAACCCTCATGCTTACTTACTTAGAACAATGACCTCAAAAGGCCAGGGAAATACAACCTTCAAATGGTTATTTCCCCTTGCTCCCTTCCTACATCTTTTGCTATGCTGCAAAATTTTAATATCTCATCAAGTATATAGCAGCCATAAACTACTGTCCCTTTTTGTGTAGTTTCAGATGCAAGGAGCATTCTTTATAATGACCTAAGACTATCAAATGAAGTAATAATGCTTTGGGATGATGAACTCTAAATTATGAGTGATTATTTCTAAATTCATTACAACTTTGTTTGACGTTTTTATTGCCTCCTTAATTTCTTCCAGCCAAGCCACAGAAGTTATTACTTATTATATAAACAGCACACCAATGAGGAAAAAGGGTTTTCTTAGGCTTTTACTCCAGCTGTTTAGCTTCCAAACTAAGATGACTGAATTGTTGTGAGGATATCATGGAATCCAGCTTCAGCACTAATACTACAAAGGTAAAATGAAGTTTGTCATATGTTTTGAATTCCAGAAACCAAATGCATTTCTCAGACCTTAAACAATTAAAATTCATAACAAGATTTTGATGAAGGTATTACTGGCTCCACTTTACAGACAGAGGAAATCTATGAGGAACTGGGTCACACAGTGTTTTAATACATCAGCAAGACAACAGTCTGTAGCAAAGGCAAAGGCAGAGATATTTTGACAATGAACACACAAGATATTTGTGGGGTTGGTATGAAATGTGGTATATTGCGAGCTATACAATTGTGTACTACTGTGTAAATATAAATAATGACTTAGGTGAGAAGCTGAAGAGTGTTGTCTCACCTTGACAGAGGGCACAGTTGCCAGAACAGACTGATCTCCATGCCTCAGTGGAGTTCTGCTCAGCTCAGTAAAGAGAGCAGAGCACATCCATCTTCATTTGCTGCAAAAGAAATCCTACTCTTCTGCTCTGACATTTGGATCAGGTCCTAAGGTAGATGAAGTCTGAGCTTCACACTTTCCACTTGTCTACACAGGAAAGAATGCATTTGACTGGTGGGAAAAGGATGACAGGAGAGAGTGCAAGGGTGTGATAACATTTGTAGAATTATGCTCAAGTAAGGTCATGTACTTAGAGCTAGGCTTCCAGGCATTTGTCTGTTGGGGTCTCTTACAAGACTGACTGAATGTGTTTAGAGTTTTTTGGCCTTCCTCTGACAAATCAGGTATTGGCCATTCCCTGAGGCAGGACATTCATCACATTTGACAAATCCTGAGTCCCTCTGATCTCTCCCTCTGGTAGGCTTTGCAATTAAGAACCTACAAACAATTTTCAAACTGAGACCAAGAAAAAATCAAGAAACCAAGAATACTGAAAGAGACAGGAGGACAATTTGCCCAAGGAATACATTACTCTAAATAGTCACAGTAACTAGTAAAGCTAGCCTAACATAAATGACCACCATACATGCATACTTTGGTGAATACTTTCATTTTTTCTGACATATTCAACAAAGAAAGAGATGAGTGTTACATTCTTGCCTGTTTGCTTAGTTTTTTGTTTGGTTTTGCAAGGAGAATAATTTTCTGTGGACTGAATATTTGCCAAATATCCATAGTATCATCAACTGCAGAAGTTTATCTTTAAAAAACCTGCTGTTTTTTCACTGAATTTGTGATAGTATCAGAACTGAATAGATTAGTTTTCACGGCTTTTTCAATGGATTTCATATTGCATGGCTAAGCGTCTTCAGGGTCTCTTCACAGGAGAACAGCATTCCACCCTTGCAAGAACTTATAGAAAGGGAAACCTTTGTTACAACCAGCCACACACTTACTCACCTTCTTTCTTAGGGGCATAAGGTGCAAGAAAAGTTTATCTGAGTAACTGCTTGTGACCCTTCTCAGGCTTTCTTTTTCTTGTTCACATGAAAACACTTCCAACAATAGCTGAGCTCGGGCACTCTGCCTGGAAAGTTCGAGCATCCGCCAGACAGCCACACACTGTTACACATTTTGCCAAGATGTGTCTGACAAGAAAACGGACAGATAAACTTCCTCAGACTCCTTTCCAGCTCCTGACTGCCAGCCCTGCATCACTCATCCAGAAAACCAAGAGGGTGGCAGAAGTGATGAGAGGCTTTCTAGCAGGAAGGTAGTTATGCCTGTGACTAAGGAATGTACCTTTCTGCTCACCAATAGTATTCAGCACCATTACAGTGTGTGAGCCCAGCATTGCTTCTAGAAAATACTTGTACACTGAAACTCAATTTCTTTGACATGAACTCAGAGAGTTTCAGAGGACCAGTCAGGAGAAACAAATAATTCTACTTTTTGGATCTGTAATTTCTGTCAGAAAAAGCAGATACAGGAGGTAATTTTCTTTCTGATTAAATCCACCTTATAAGGTATCAGATCCCCTGTGTGCATCTGAGTACTTGATTTCACTACTTTTAGTCTGCATGTGGCTTGCTTTTACTAATATGTGATCATTGATCAACTCATGAAAGGTCAAGGCTCCACTCTTGAGTGAAATGTCTCGTCAAAGAAAATTTAAGGACCTGAAATATCAGAGAAACAACAGACTATAGCAATGAAACATCCTTCTGTGTGTAATGCCACTGCTGGTATTCATTTCAATGAACATCAGCACCTTGAATCAGTCTCTTCCTGTCCTCCCCTTTTCTAAGACTGCATCTCTTCAACAACGTAAACATTTTGCATAGTCATAGGGCCAAGTTGTACTGCATGTGAGCAAAGAACTCAATAAAATGGCTTATATTCATCCTTGAAAATTCCATAAACTCTTGTAAAACAGAAGCAGTATACAAGCATCTAAAGACTGATTTAAACACTTGGCAGGAATATTTGTATTAACTACTTTCTATCCTTGTTTCAGTTCTTAAATTTGTTTCCTGTACATCCTTAAACAAGAACTTTTTGCATTCAGATTGGAACTTATTCTTTCCTGGGGCACTGTACTTGTGGTGGGAATTTGCAGTGATTAATATTGAATTATCACTCTATTTAAACAAATGTTGTTTTATTTATTCCCTGCTCAGGATGAGATTAACTGTAGGGAAATGGTGACCATAACAGAACTCCAAGGGTCTTTGAGTTAAACAGAGAGAGGAAAGAAATCATCCATAAGGATGTAAATATCTGTACATGGAGTATTAGGAATTTTTAGGGTCCATTAAATCTCTTCAATGACAGATTTACCTTGGGCCATGATACATGCCCACTTGACTAGTTGCCTCCTTGGCACTGAGCAACCATGGAAACCTTTGAATGACCCTTCCACCCCAGCTGGAGGCAGAGTTCTCTTTGGCTAAGGTCTGCTGTAGGACTTAGCTGGGCAAGAGGGCTTGTAAGATCAGGAGCAGCAACACAGTAATCACGGAGTCTTGAACCTGTCTCTCAGAAATGTTTTCAAGATGGTGGGGTGCAAATATTCAGCAGTTCGATTAGTTATTTTCTTTTGGATGGTTAAAGCCATGACCTACTTGCAGAGCAACAAGTACTTCCAAGTCTACTACTGATGGCTAACAATTTACAGCTTCTGAATTCTTCTCAATGTAAGCATTTTGTAATAACATTACATAAAATAAAATAGATGAACACTTCTCAAAGCCTTCCTGTCATATGTCCCACTAAAAAGTTAAGGTCTTGTGATCATAAAGCATAGAAAATTAACTGAATTTGAAGGTACTGGGAAATAACAAGTTCTGAAAGTATATATAAACTATAAGATCTGCAGAGTCATTTCTCCACAGCTTAGAAGACTTACTGTCATGATAATCATAAAAAATGACTACAAACCCAGCATTTATACTTCTAATCTTACAAGATATCAGGAAATAATATATTTTCTTAATTCACTGCCAAATATTAATAAGTCCAAATAACTAATAAATTCTATTTCTGTGCTGCAAAAGTATTTGAGAAGTTAGTTATTTAAAAACTACTGAAGAAGAAATATTTTATTTTTAATTATTTTTCTCATATTCAGAGTTAAATCTTGAAAGCTTTTCTGAGATTTTATAAGTAGAGCTTTTCACAGATAAAAATTGCTCCAAGACAGAGTGAGTTTAGATATTAAGATTTGGTGCAATAATAATTGCTCTGTTTCTACAAGTCTTCTATCCACAAACATAACTCAGCTGTTCTCCAGTTTTTCAGACTGAACAAAAGTGTGTATGTTTTACCTCTATCTAAAGCCTGCAGATCTTAATACAGCTGAATAAATTGGACACACAGAAATGTACACTCTTATCTTACCATTAATAATTTAATGCAGAAGATTGGAACCATGCTGCTAGAATTTTGAAAGATTAAGAAAGTTTTTTGATTTTTTTTTTTCCTTCATTTCACATGCACAGTATAATTTCTGCAGCATTTATAGTCTCCATATTTCAGATGTTTACTATTATGCATCACATCAAACAGATCTTCTTACAAGGGGAAACTCAGTTTGGGGTATACAAAAATTTGTAAAGCACTATAGATAATAAATACAACTTACAGGATACTCCATTTATCTTGAGGACAAAAAGAATCCAAGGTAAGAGACTGTGGAAAAGACAGGAGAGTGGACAGGAATTTCCAATTTGGTATCTGCCCAAAAAAACTAGATAAATTCATCTGAAATTGCATGAAATTGATGTTCATTTCATTATATTAAACTGATTTCATTCAGGTTTTTAAGCCAAAGCCTTGCTCATAATAACTTCCTTGTGACTAAAATTTAAATAACCATCTTCTTTTCCTTCCATCTGAGAAAGGACTTGCTTTCTGCAGGAAATATTCAGCTCTAGTGGTAGTGATTAGGCAGCTCTATTACCCAGGCAGTCCAAGGCTGAAAACAGCATGTATCAGTGCAAAAGCAGCAATAAATAACCGCATCATTTCACAGAGGAGGGAAGGCTGGTGTTGTCAGATAAGTAACAGAAAGTTTTACTTTTTGCTTAAAGTATTATAATAAAAAACCCAGAGAAAAACCAGTGCTGTCAAAATGGAATTTTAAGGCACCATTAGTCAAATAAAAATACAAAACTCATATCTGTTCATGCATGCATGCTTGAAGTGCACAAGGAGAAATCCCACAGATCTTGACAAGATCACAAAACATAGATACACCATGTTAATTTTAGAAGATAAACTATGGTATCAATGACACAGTTTTTCAAACAGGGAAAAAATTGTCATAAGATCACTAATGATTTCACATTAACCTGGTAGTGACAGAATGGAAGGACATTCTTACTGCTGCCATAAAAAAAAACCAACACACATACAAAAAAAAAAATTAAAAAAAAAAAAAAACAACCACACCAAAAAAACCCACAAAAAACCACCCAAATCCTGTTTATCAGACATTAAAGCGAAAAATAGACAAAATATAGACCTTTAATACAAGTTGTCTATATGTCAATCTGTAAAAAACATTCATTTCACATCCATACTTGCAGCATGTGAATACTTTCCTAGAATATTTCAGGTTATATTTTGTGAAGGAGGAGGAAAAATAATAGAGGTCATGATATTTGAAAAGTGAAAAGAAACAGTAAAATCTAGTGGATGATAATTTTTCCAAACCACATTATATAACACAATGTCTTACAAAGTTAAAATGTATTAAAGCTGGAAGCAGATATACTCTATTTACATCCTACAGAGCAGCTAAGCCTGTATGACTACCTATGCTATTTGAAATGCTATTTATTTATCTTTTCCTAATATTTTTTTCTTTTTCAACTGGTTCACCTTTACTATGATTTCCTTCACTTCTGCACATGCCCAGCCCTTCCCATTTTCAATCATGTTTTATAGAGAGCATATGCTAATACTAGTATAGTCCCTGTCTGCAGTTGCCAGAAGGCAAATATTTTTTATCCAGTAATAATGAACTATACCTTTGAAATACAACATGCAAAAAAATATTGGGATGCATTTAAAACTGTTTTAATAGCCCTTCATTCTTCTTCTACAACATCTCAAGCCTTTAGACTGAATTAATTTCACTTAAAAAAAATATATATCTCAAGTCTAAAGACTGAATAAATTTCACTTAAAAAAATCTAGAATTTACCAGCAATGTCATCCTGCAGATAAGTCCTTTTCTTTCCTGCATGATACCTTCATTGAACAGCTTGAAAGAGTTCTCATTCTATGTAATCAAATAATTTGCATGCATAATACTAATGAAGAATTTTGTTTGGAAATTCACATTAATAATGTTTTTTCTGTGAATAGGCTAGACTTCAATGTGTTATGCTTTAAAACTTCAAAATTTGAAGATATTTATAATGTAAACTGAAATTCTAAGAAAAAAAATGCACATATTCTCTGATTTCAAAAATAAAATGGATGAACATCTGAATTTTACTTTGCCACCCAGTTTTTCTTTCTACCTGGAGAAAAAAATTTAAAAAGTGGGCCTCCAAGTGAGGCTGAGGGTACATAAATAACCTATGGCTTCTAGAGAATGTTTATTTGATTTGGGCTACTTAAGTACAGAAGACTTAGGCATGGATAAGGAGGTAATATAAGAGCTTAGTGTCTCATAGGCACAATATATTGAAGTTTAGGTTCAAGGCTTCCAAGAAATCCTGTACAGAATTCAGACTGTGTTAGTCAGGACTGTTAATAGTGTCAGAATATCTGATAGTAAGGTCTGACTAATTTTCCACATACTATATTTAATATCTACATTAACTTAGCTGATATTAAAGACTTGCAAGTTCTCCTCAGCTTTGTGCATCAGACGCCTAGCAATTCTCACACACAAGCACATAGCAAAGGCAATTACATTTACAGATCTGGGTCCATAAGCTGTGTGTCACTTTCAGTAAAACTGTCACTTTTGAAATGTGCGAAGCTACCCAAGCCTAATTCAGGTAGTCAGCAAACCGCCTCATCTGCCGGCTAAGGATCATGTCACTGCCAGATACAGCCGTGTCCACCACCTTCCTTTCAGACCTGATGGCAGCTGAACACAGAGGTACCAAACGCCTGAAAGGAAAAAAGCCTGGGAGACAAGAATGGGGAGTGGCAGTTTGCACGTTCTGATTAACAGAGATTCTGCTCTCTGTTTCGTGATATTTCAAAAACATTGGATCACAAATGCTTCTTTGCATGTGGTATTCACTAGGTATCTAGTGAAAAATAAAAGCATATGCAATAGGGAAATTAAAATAATTTCTATATTTACTGAGGCAAAAGTCAGGTTATGATTTAAGAACCATCAAGTATGTTCTCAGAGCAGCCAAAAGCACAATTACTGTGCTCTAGATTAAAATATATATATAAACAACTGTTTTCCATAGTGGAAAATAATGTAGTGATAAATGTTGTTTCTAAAACGATTGCTGGAGTAAAAACCACAGCTCTGAAAGCAACATATTTAGGATGAGAATCATGATGAAAAGTGAGTGAAACTGGAAGATGCAGGATTTGTTGTCATAGGCTCCTTCCTGTACCAGGGAACCTGATCCAAAATCATGAAGAAGTTCTTTATGCTTCACAGTGTTATAAATTAAATTCCCTAGGCCCTCATGGCCTTTGCAGTCTCTTCTCTTCAAGGATTCTTTATACTGGCAAACACTTGTCAAGAGGCTTTTGCATAAAGGAGGCATATATGGTTCATTTTATTAATACATAAATATACAAATATGTTTTCATGCAGGTGAAGGCCAAAAATACACGTCAAGCAGCAAGTCAGTTGCTACATTTTGCAGTTCCAGGTAGCTCTGGGAGACATTTCTCAGAAATGGCACCTCGAGGTGTTTCCTTGTAACGTGCATAATGTGGGCAGGATACCCACTCCTCACAGCCCAGAAACAGACACTGGATAGTCCATGGGGGTTTGCTCTTTCCTGATTGATTTGACACCTGGTTTCTACACAGGGAAGGGACCTGGCTGTGCCAGCATTGCTGAGGTGTGACCTGCTTCACGCCACGTCTGCAGACAGGGTGGCACAGAGGAGAAATCAGTAAGCCCCCAGAAATGG
The DNA here is from genome assembly GCF_050655825.1 of Lonchura striata. Lineage (NCBI taxonomy): Eukaryota > Metazoa > Chordata > Aves > Passeriformes > Estrildidae > Lonchura > Lonchura striata. The sequence goes on from NC_140740.1 coordinate 69,425,084, forward strand.
CATCAGGAGTTTGTTCGGCTAAATTTGACCATTCTTCTAAACGCTTTAAGACAAAAGAATCACAAGAAAATCCCAGCAACAATGCCAGCAACAACTTATTTTCTAATAGAACTCATTAATAATATGAATTGTTCTTCCTTACCTTCTTGATCATGAGGATGGCAGAAAGTCATGAATTTCTCCTCAAGATAGCTGCAGGACCATTTATAATTTCATTCTGGTCTGGAGTCAGGGTGATTTAAGAGTAACACTTCGTTGCTACATAGATAAGTCTTTTTTTACAGACTTCTGAATCTTTTCAACTCTTCATCTGGGCTTTATAAAGTTGTTAGCATTACCAACAATAACTATAAGCAGGACAATGAATGTCAGTCATGATTCCTCTTCTTTTTCTGTAAACTTTTTCTTTTTTTATACTCAATACACGGACATGGTTATTTTAGGGGTACAAACTCAGAAATAAATTAATGTGTCTGACTGTGATACATGATTTTTACAAATAAAGCATTTTTTTTGTTTTGATGCACTGAAGCCCAAATGTATAAGTGCAATGACAAGAGATATAAATGTCTCGGCTGAAGTATGGACCCAAGCCAAAGGACGTGATTCTCAAAGGTTTTTTCTACTGTTTTCAGTTGCTCATTCAATCAGTGTTCCCCTGGATTGTATATTGAAAAAAAAGAACTAGATATAAAAGGTTTATATTCTTAGAAAAAGTTCTGAAGGTAAAATTTCTTCTGTTGCTATAAACAGGGTAGATTGGGAAGCATTCAGGACTGATGACATTCCTGCAGCTCTAGCTGCATACTTTCTCTCAGCTTCCTTTTGTGTTCCCTGTGGAGAAGATGCCATATGTATCTTTAATATAACTCCTGGTCCTGTAATAAAACATCCTGTGGGTTAATTTCTCTAATCCTCCTAGCAGGAGGCTTAACAGCTGGAGCTTATCATGTCCTCCTTTTATGCCGATTCAGTGGTCAGCAGAAAATATGATGATTCCCAGATGTTCACACTTGATAGACTCAACAGGCTTGAGAGGAATAGAGGCAAAAATCTGTGACAGGTGGGATTTTTTGGGCTTATTTGTTTGAAGGTTTGGGGTTTCTTTTACCATTATAAAGTACACAGAGGAAAAGGAGGTCACATGTTTAAAAGAAATAAATGTTTCTGGAGCTCCAAAATAGTTACAGAGTCTTTTTTCTCTCCTGCTGAAATCCAGAGATATGTACATGTATCATTGCATAGATTTAGCACATAGATGTGCATGTTTTTTATGGATTTATTACATTTTCTTTTTACTTTGGTTTGATAACAAAAACCAAATCAAACTTTCAATAATAATAGCAATAAAGTATTCTGGTTGCAGTAGGCAATAATATGCAAAGTTAATTTGAAATTTGAATTATCTTTTTTTTTTGCTCTTGTAGATTGGCAACTCTCACAAGACTGTACACAGAAGATCAATGACAGCCAAATTAATCAGAAGTCAGGGAAAACAAACTGATTGTCTAAATGCAAAAAGTGATGACATAATTGCTCTTTTTAATCAGGTCACTAACTCTTGAATCTTAGAAGATGCAGCCTTTCTGTATCTAGGAGGGCGTGTTGGACACTTGATCTGTTCACTCAGTTTCTTTGTTGGGTGCACAATTAATGCTTCGAAAGAAAATTCAAGGATTTCCTTTTCCAAATAGTTACAGAAGTGTTTTTACTACAATTTAGAGTAGCTGAACTGGGAGAGATGCCATGCTCCTGGTAATGTCCTCATCTGATTAGATGTTTGGCAGGCATATAGAGGTCTCTGGACTGAATCAGGCTTGAGTGAGGACATGCATTTGAAAAAATATTCTCATTACAGAGAAAGGTGCTGCTTGGCAGCATATCCTCTCTTTTGAAAACAGTGATTGTCTTTTAGCTGTCTCTTGGCTGCTTAAACTAATGTCCTTCATTTAGACAATGTGCTTAGCTGTCATATTCTTGATAACTTGATGAGACTTTTGCTTAGCTAGTGCCTAAGAGACCAGGATCTGAGATCGCCCAAATAATGTTTTGTTTCAAAAATTATGGGTCTCAGAGGAAGATTCTACCTCCCAATTACATCCCCAAAGCCTATTGGTTTGGCCATTCCTTGTAAGATGTCTGATGAGGCAGAGAGCAGGGAGCACCTGTAGCTTCTCAGGTTAATGTCAGACACCCCTCCACCTTGTTGATGAATATCTTTTCAACACAGAATAGGTAAGTAAGAGCACAACAGAGAATCCCAAAGCCAATTTGTGATTTGAGTAGTTACTAGACAAGAAAAAATACAATAATGATAATTCATCATTATCATGATTAGTATCCCACATCCAAGAAAAATCTTTAGGTTCTCAGCTCAGCTGGAGTACAGACTACATCCTGCAGGGTTTTTTTGTGTACAAAAATAAATGCTGTATTTGCAATGCTCATCCTATCTCAGCCTCTAAACTACACGGGTCTCATCCATCTGGTGCATCCTTCCTGTCTCTCCTTCCCAAAGAATTAGTCCCATGACATTGTTGTGAATGAGCTCATCACAGAGAGGACATTGTCATGGTGTGGGTGGAGGAGTCAAGCTCAGTACATAAGCAGATAAGTGTGAGTGCACATAAAACCTTGACACAGGAAGAGTAAGAAAACCACAATATCTTACAACAATATGGTGGTTAAGTTTCACAGAATTGTTTTTTCTGAATTAATTAAGGCACTTAAAGCACACCTTCTCCACTTGTCTAAAGCACTTTTTGTGCTCCTCTCCTTTCATCTCCTTTTTCTTTAGAATTGTCAAAATTGCCCTGCACAAGTGAGAAAAGTGAGAGAAACATGCAACTTAGTCAATGTCTCTGGCAGTCCTGAAAGAGCTCTTTCCTTTTGCCCAAACAAAATGCTGAATATATGGAATGCAGTTGCTGCCAAAAAGAATAGGTTGAACATACAGAAAGAAATTCATTATACATAGCTGACACATGATAATAGGAAGGATTGAGAAAATATTAAAAAACCTTTTATACCAAGCACTGAAAATTTTCTTCCAATAGATTGTACAGCAACGATCAGATGACTGCTTATAATTGTGCTTCATTTCCAAGATTAAATAATGGATGTTGAAAATTAAATACACCAACTAAAAGGTGATGTAATTGCTCTCACTGCAAGTCTTCTTTAGCAGAAACAGAGCTACATCTGGGTGCTACTTCAAATCATATGATCCAATTAACCAGCCCACCATAAACATCAACATCCTCCTCTGTGACTGAAGACAACTCAGTAGTGTGACTAAGACAAAGAGCTAGACCGTACAACAGACAGTGGCCTATCCTAGCCCATCAGAAATGACCCAAAACCACCTCACCATGCATGACCTACACCACTCTCAGGTTCTGGCAGTAGAAGAATCACTTGATATTCTAAAGTGTGTGTGCTCTCCATACATGATTCAAATGACCTAGACCTGAACTTGAGCTTCAAGCACTTCCCATTCTGTTCTTCTGTATCTATTTTGTTTGTTTGTTTGTTTTGTTTTGTTTTGGGTTTTTTTAGCATTTGCCCAAGGGTTGACACATACTAATCCTTACAAACATTCCGACCTTGTTTTTAATAAAATGCTTTCTGAAAAGGTAGTATTCATTTCAAACTAGGACAACTTTCAAAGCTTATGTTTCAAATGTGTTTCATTTGGCTTCCAAATTATGCTTTTTTCTATTTCTCCATGTGTGTTTTACGATCAGTAATGATAACTTTTAAACAAAGTGTGTGTTTCTGTTCTTTATTTTGTCCTTTGAAGGGAATTACTTATGCAGCTATTATGCATTGTTTGCCATTCATTCATCTGAACACTGCTATGCAGTGTATCTTTTTGTGCAGCTGGCATTACCTCTCTGGGCTGTCTCCAGCAACTGGTTAGCATTACCTTTTCCTTTCAAGAGCTAAGTGGATATGCAGTATTTTACTCTGACAGCTGGGCCATTTTATTTGAGCCTTATTGGACTTGATAGTTACCTTTAGGGGATGTCTTTTTCAATTGTTTATTTCCAAAGTCTTTTGTCAGTTCAGACTGTGAAACACAAAGAACGCTGAAATTGTTGGTACTGATACATCCATATGGGATAACAAATGATGGGGGAATCACAGTTCTTTGGACATTGCAGGAGGTTATTAGTATTACAGAGCCCCAAAAAGGAGAGAGCAAAGCTGTTCTCAGTTTCTTTAAAATTATTTTACTTTGCTTAATAAAGGTTTTGTGTGTGTGGTGCCACTACATTATGCAGGACTCCACAATGGCAATGGAACCAGTGACACAGTTCCAAATGAGGTTGCGTCCCACCCATGGCTAAGAAGTATAGCCCCATACATAAGAAATGGACTTACAGATGCCATATCATTGTGGATATCACAATTATCAAAATATATGGGCAGACTACTTTGTCACAGTAAGGTATCTAACAAGAAGCACACCACTCTTGTTTAAAATACTTTTTAATATCCTTGTACTTGATATTCACAACAAGCCAGTAAGAAATTTGAGGATTGATTTGCAAGTACAAATTACTGGTTGCTAGCTCTGTCTCCAGTTACACAGCTATGAATCTACTTGTTTGAGAATTATTAATGTCATCACTCAATTAGTGACTGGAAAGGGATTTTGTTCACAAGAGAATTCCTGTAAAATCCATTCAGGGTAGGCAGCAATAAATGCAGCCCTAAAGGGAAATGAAAGCCTGGCTTGAAAGGATTCTGTTTCTAAAATCTGTCAGAGAAAGTTATTTTAAAATTAAATAACTAAATAAATCAACTTATTACATGGGATTTTTCAGTAGTTATTTACAACTAATGTGCACACCTCATTCCTATATGAGGTAGTTTACAGAATTAATATTTGGATTCTGTTATTCTGGTCCATGCTATTACATAGGAAATGTCAAGACAGAGAAAGGCAATTGGGCTCTTTTTCTATACCTTGTCTCTACTGTTTCATATAAGGTATAAAAGCCAAAGGATATTAGTTGTACAATCAATTCAAATTAGCCTGAAACTTGTGGGCTTCCTCATTAATTCTTCAGTGTTCTGAAGATGCACAAATCAGATCTTATTCCTGAGAAACATTTTTTTTTTCCTAGGCTTTGTTTTCAAGTTTTATGATCCTCACAGAACTGATATTTGTTTCCTGTAGCTCCTGGAAAAAAAAAAAAATATCCACACCAATCCAACATCCCCCCAGTCCCCCAATGACAGGAACAACTAGTTATATATTCTGAGGCATTATCTGATGCCCATCAACCCCAGTCAGTTCATCCTGTCCAAGACACTGGAGGGGCTACATCCCACAGGAAGAATCTGCCTCACAGGCATGTCCTTGACCCCTGGACTGCTCCCATCCCAGAACAGCCAACAAGAAAATAGTTTCATTATTTCAGGTAAAAATTACAAGAACATGCATTTCAACTTTTAATGAAATTTGGATTAATTCCTAAATCAAATAACAGGTTTCTATGAATTAAAGCCAGTAACATGTGAGTGAGGAAAATTTACTTTTAAAATACAGGAGATGCCCTCAGATATGGCATGAATTTAACTCTCAGTGTCAAACAGGATGGATGCATGAGCTACAAAGGAACACTACAATGTGTATTAATCTCTTCAAATGATTGCAGCTACTGAGGGTTTGGACAACAATTTTGGAATGTAGGCAAAAGATTTCAAGTTTGGAGATTGGCCTGAGTTTTGGATTACAGGGATGCTGGATGGTTTAATCATCTTCCTTCCTTCCTTCCTTCCTTCCTTCCTTCCTTCCTTCCTTCCTTCCTTCCTTCCTTCCTTCCTTCCTTCCTTCCTTCCTTCCTTCCTTCCTTCCTTCCTTCCTTCCTTCCTTCCTTCCTTCCTTCCTTCCTTCCTTTCTTCCCCTTCCACTTCTCAAACCACTATAGATACACATATTCATACTGTGTCATCCATGTTTTGTATTCTACACATCTTTAAAATCTATTAGAATAAACCCAAAAACAAAGCTGTATTGAAGCTAACAAGCTGTGGAAAAGAAGTGAGCATTTACAGAATGGTTCAGTCATACATAACCCAGTACAATAACATTTAATAAAGTGGAGATTATGAAACAAAAGGGCAACACTGGGCACTAAACAGATGGAGAGAGCAGCAGGAGAGGCAACATTAGCATTCTGCAAGTCAACTTGGCAGCAGTTACTTAATACCAGTAAGTCAATGGATCAACAGGCAAAAGAAGGGCATTCAGCCTTTCAACCATATCTAACCAAACATTCAATTATTGCAATTCATATTTTCTTTCCTCCTTCCCTGTTTGTGCTGGTAATTAGCATTCTTAACTTTTTTAAAGTAGTGGTGTTTCTCTCAGATTCAGCCTATGTAGAAATATTTCAAAAACTTCCATAGAGGACTCAGTCATAGTTTACAACATCTAAACCTCTCCTGCATAGAAAACTGTTACAGCCAAGATACTTGGAAAAGCACAGAGAGTGATGGAAATTCTTATGCAATAGTCATATAGCAACACACACCAAACAGGCCTAGAAGAGCCCTGCTTTTACAGAAATTTCTGATCTTATTTTGTTTTAAACAGTCCGATGTGCATATTTGAATATAAGATCCAGGTAATTGTAAAATTCAGAATTTGGCCTTCTTAGTACCTGTGTGGGTGAAGAAAATAGTCGCATGATGCAAAAAGTTCTGAAATTAAAATGGGTGATGCACAAACATGTCCCCAAAACACAGGCACAAGTGAATGTGAATGAATCATGTCTAAAAAGACAGGGACTGAGGAATACAACTTTCCTTTTTTCTTAGAGTATTGTGGTGGGATTTTAGGTGAATGCCAAAAGAACAGACTACTTCAAGAAATCTCTGTTAAGGAAGATCAAATTCTTTTGCTAATGTGCAGATTTCTGATACGAGGTGTTTAAATCCTCTTCCAGAGACAACTGGCAGCAGGCTGAGGGGGAAGAAAGGAGCAAGTTCAAAATTAAACACATCGGCATCATTAAAAATCACATCTGGGGTCATTTAGCTGTGATCAAGCCCATAGGAATCATTCTGAATTACCTAAGAATAACCAAAATGTACTAATGATGTAACAGAAATGCTAGTTCTTTCTTTTATAAGTCCTGTACCTCACTTTTAGACCAAAACTATAAATTTTAATCAATATTTCACAGGCAAATGGAAGTGCACTATATTAAATACATTTACCTAATAAAGGTGTTATGTACACAACCACTGTCTGAAAGCTTTCCCAGACTTTTCCTAGTGGATAATATTGTAGTAAGGAAGGATAGGTGTTTACAAGGAAAACACTCTGTGTAAGGCTCACTCACTTGTTTAAAGGAAGGACATGATGATGCATGGAGAGTTTCAATCAAAGCATTCGTAATAGGAAAAATGGAGTAGTAATCTCTGCCATGAGGAGTTAGGAAGAGTACTGATAGCATATGACCCATCTTTTTAATACCTTTTCAATATTCTTTGATCTTGAAGTTGATTTTTTAAATCTATATATTCAAAATTTCCTTTATTTTTCAGTTTTTATTACAGCTAATTCAATGTACCAATATTTCAAAATACAGCACCATTTAAGGCTAAAGTGATAGTGCCTGAAATAGCACAAAATTTTTCTAAAATTGCTGAATGATGTATTTTCAGTACAATGAAAGTAAAATAGCCATGGAAAACACATTCCATAAATATTATAATTTAACCCTCTTCACAACATATAGTAGCTACGTATTTATTTGCATAGTAAATATTGAATGTAGTAAAATGTAGTGCAATATTTTGGTCTACAGGGAATTCTAATATATGGGCACCTTGACTTGTACACATGTACAAATGATTTGCAAGGCTTTCACAGTCAGCCAAATAAGTTGTATCATATTTACTAGCAATTGATTATTTCTATATCTGTAGAAAATTATATAATGTTGCGTGTCAAGAACTGAAGATACTTGAATATCTTCAATCAAGATGCCTTTAGCTAATTGTTCGCAAAATCAGTTAACCGAAGCAGAATTAGACTATCTTTCAGGATAAAGCAGAAAGTTATTTTTATTGTCTCAAGACTGCTCTTACATGATAGGGGGATAAGCAGGGACATGAAAGTATGGTTTTATAATTTGACAAACAAGTGAAGCAATAATAAACAATGTGCATGTAAAAAAGAAGGTAAATCATCTTCATTTACCAAATAAGGAAAATATTTATTTTCTTGAGACTCGAGCAAGATTGTGTGATAGACAAACATAAATGATGGACAAAATGTTGATAAGTCAAGAATGGGACAATTTTATGTAAGGATTTTAAAATTTATCAACAGGTTCTCAGTTTCTGTCTGTTGCCAGAAATGTTACTATGAAAGAATTGTCACATGGAATGGACCCATGCTGCAACAAGGAGTCATGTCAGCTGGATGGATTTATCACTACATTCTATGCTCTCCTATTGTTATCATTATCTCATATACACATCAATAGTCACATCTTGGCTTGCTTGGGACTTCAGGTTCCAGTTCCACACAGCTCTGATTAGGCAAAGGCTGACCCACATTGAGAGATGGTTGCTGATCTTCTTTCTTCTTTTAAAAAATTCATTTTTAAATAATTAGATTTCTCTCGGGCAATCAATAATAGTAAATCTTGTAACAGATAAACCAGAAAGAATAATAAAAGGAATCAATTATTTGGAAGTTGAGAATCTTGCCATGAAGTTACGTAATAGATTTATTTTTTGCCAGAAAAACTGGCCATAAAAATTCCTTTCATTACTTTTTTTTTTACCATGGATGTTATTCATCAGCCATGCCAATTCATTTGCTTATTAGACTATATTATTAACCAGAAAAAAAAAAAAAAGTGATCCTAGTTAACAATAATTCCCTTTTTTTGGCAGCTACATCTGAGCCAGTTTTTCTGCCAAATCTGATGGTCATATAACTACACATATAAAAGAACAAACCAGACAAGCCCCTATGGGAAAACTTTTCATTTTGTGAACAGCAATTAGGCATCCAATTACTATTTAACCATTCTGAAAACTGTTCCCCCATAATCCTTTCCCCTATTTATAAATTTGGAAATTCAAAAATAATATTTTTATCCACTTTTTAAATGTTGTGTATCTGGACTTGCTGTTCATTAGTTTGGGCAAGGTATGTTTTCATGCTTCCTCAAGATTCCTAAACCCTTTTTTGTCTGTGTTCTGGATTGCAAGAACCAACTGCAATCTGGTTGTGATAATGGCACTTTGGATATGATGACCATTTTCTTCTGTATGCAGCCTTTAGCATCAATTTTTTTTCTCTTACTGTCTCTCTGAGTTTTTTGTATTGCTTTGTTTGTTCGTCACATCACCCACTACATGCAGATGCTGATGAGGAGAGAAAAAGAACTAGAAAAATGAAAGTCTTTGCAACTCCAGGTGTGTTGTCAGTTGCTGCTCACTGTCATTTTTAGTTTTCTTTGGTCTGCTAACAAGAATATGTAACTGAAAAATACAAAAAACAAAAATTAATAGCTACCTGGAGAAAAAAGAAAAAAAAAAGTTTTATTTTATGAGGACTTTGGAACTGGCAGCTTGAAGCACCACCTGCCTGTTTGTTTTACTATTATTTGTTTTAAATTTATACATGGATGGGTGGGAGGGAAGGCAACTTACAGTACTTGTTCCTGTTATGCTCATTCTTTTATAAACTTGAGCTTGGTCCAAGTACAATTGCTAATGGAAAGAAAAGAATCATTGTTCCTCAGATCATGAGAAGGCTGTTCTGTGCCTATTTCTATTCCCTCTCTGGTAGCTATAAAGTACTTCCTTCAATGGTGAGAAGGTCAGTCTCTCACAGAGAAATCTTGACTTCTGTTACTGCTTTGCCATGTTTTCTGTTAAATGCAATAATCAAGTAGGACATACAGATTTATCCACCCTTGATTCCAATGTGTTTCCAAACATCCATATATTTAGTATTTTTCTCCTAGTCAGCATTCTCCAAGAAATGCCTCTTGTTTTGTAGGTGCTTCTGTTATTTATTTTGGAGTACAGGGCCAGAAGCAGTCCCAAACCAGAAGCAGTCCCCAACACTTTTTAGAAGAAATCTAATCCAGGAAAACCAGAGTAGCATGGAAGACAAACCCATGGTTTTCATACAACAAGCACAAGTATGAATGTGTTTGTTTCCAGATTTTCCTCAGACTGATCTCTAATCTCCAATCCCATTTTCTACTCTCAGTATTTGCACATTACTAGTAACTTTGGTTACTAGTAAACAGTGTGTGCTGTGTACACAGGGAAAGGAAATAAAGGAAAACAAATAGAATGTATCTTCAGCATATTTAAAATAAATTATTCAGAAAAAGACTTCCTGGTTCCTAGCAGACAAGGTAAATATGCAACTAACTGTTGAGGTGGTAAATGCACACTCATGTGGATTCTACTTTGGCTAGTTTTCAGGAGGATATACTTTTGGGAAAAATCTCACACTACAGGAGATCACATAAGACTGTCATTTTGTCCTTTCTGCCCTTTAATTCTCTGAGAAAAGCTTCAGCAGCTAAAAAAAGGCTCTGTAACTGCAAGTGAGAATAAGAGATGTGGCTAATGGGCCCACAGCTGACTAAACTCCTGTTCTCTTGGAGCAGGCTGAATGCCTCCATTTCACAGCCATACCAGTGAAAGGCTCAGAAATCCCCTGCAGCTTCTGAATTCCTGAGAACACAACACATTTAGCATTTTGTGTTGTGACCCCATCTGGGTTTGAGCTATCAAATGTCACACAGAATTCAGAGGCTGAATATGTGAAGGAATGAGTTTCTCAAAGGCTGAAAGAGCTGTCGACAAAGTCTACAGTACAAACTTGGATATAATACTTGGCATTTACTTGGATCATTTCAGGGTATGACATTAGCATGAGCATCTTTGTGTGAATTTGAGCCTGACCACAGTAAAAATAAATAAAAAGCAAAAAACTTTTTTGATATCCTTATAAATTCCAGACATTCTTTAATTACATTTTTAAAAGGCAAGAGCTACAAAGTAAAATGGAAGTTGTTTACAGCTGGGTATCTATTTTACACACCTTTACAAGGCAGTGTATTACATTCTGGAGAACCAGCTGGAAAACTAAGATTAAGCCTAACTCTCTTTGGGATTAGTAAATACCTTGCTGGAGCTAGTAATTCTGTCCTTTAGAAACAGAACAGTCTAATGGTCTTTTCCAATGTAAAGGAAATTACTTCCAAACATCTCTTTATATACTGGATTTTGGTTGCTTTTTGAAAACATGCATCATAAATCCAGCTCAGGGAATGATTCCTTGGGTTCATGCCAAATTACCAGGTCATTTAAATAGATGCTGTATGCTGTTACGCACTTAAAATTATTTACACTAGTTTTATAATTTCTTCAATCTGCTCTTTAACACTAACACAGTGGATAACCATTTACTCCAGAAAATCAACATCTTTCCTTTATTTCCTTTCTGTGCAGAGAATGTTATCCAGCATTAGTGTAGCTGCAGTGATGTTTCAGAGGATGTTTCATTTACATTGCAAATAGCTTATTATCTTTATTTTGAATACTGTATTTGTTCTTGTTAATTCCCCTCCCTTTCATTTTTCTCTTTTGAGTTCTGCCCATACTGCTTTGTAACTAGCTTCCCAGGCTTCTGAGGCCGGAGCATTTAGTAGTTCACATTTGGGAGCGAGTGAATGGCCTATTTTGCTGGCTGAGGTACATAATGCTTATAGCAGTATGGGCAATTAGGATTGATCAGAAATAACTGGTTTGTGAGCCTCAGAAAATGTCAATCAAAATAGCTTTAGTAACTTTAATATCAGTTAAGACTGTAAATAGATAGATGGAAATAATTTTACAATCATTAACTGCATGGTAGACACAAGGGAAATGACTTAAGGAGATAGCCTGAGAAGTTAAATTTGGAACCTTACTGCTTTTACTATGTTGTATAATTGCCTAGCTGCATGCCATCTGTTCCTCTTCCTCCCTCCAGGCAAAAGGGCATTACAGCCGAGCCAGTAGCAGGAAAGGGTAGAAATGGAATTCTATACATAGAAAAAATAGCAAGAAAAGCAATTGTAAATGTCAGCAATCAAACACAAATCTATTTTGGGACACAGATTAGCACAAGAAGAGATCTACTTCACTCAGCCTCAAATCCTTTTGCTTCTGGGTAAAACCCACAAGAGTAATAGGGTAGTCCCAAGCTCACATTCCAACAGCTGCAAGGAAGTTCTGGTGCCACAAAGTCAATGATAGATCTTCCACTGATTTCAAAAGAAACAAAAGACTACTCTTAAATTTATTCTTGTCTCATAAAACACTAAAATTATCATCCAAGTTCAACTCCTGATCCTCATTAAAAATATGCTTGATGAGCTCTCTGGCCGTATTTATTGACAATTCTGCTTGGTAAATGTTTTTCAATGCATGAAGTTTATCTCTGGACAGTACATAGGTTCCTTTCTGGAGAACTTCCCTTTCCCAGGTACTTCTGTCATGAAAGTTTCTCTGGGTTTTCCTCCTTTCCTCCACTATGCCTGCCTTCCTGCCTATTTTTCCAGAGACGAGAAAGAATCAGATACCTTTGTTCAAACTGTTTATTTTCTTGAGAAATCCTGAATCTTTTCACTATGTCTGATCTTGACATGTTTCTGCCATTGCTTCTGCAGCTCAGACATGTTACTGTAATAACTTTGAATTATTTTTGATAAAATTATTATTGTATCATGCTTATTTGCAGCTGGTTGAAAGTTTCTGGGTACATGCAGATCTGCCTGCTTAACATAAACACAAGCCTCATGGCATAGTGGGGGAAGACAAAAGGTTATTAGATAAAATCAAGAGGTGCTAAAGTAATTTGCTTTGTTTTGGTGAGCAGCAGTGATGGTCACCTATTCAAAAATGTTTCCTAGCATATCAGGACCCATACATTCCTACCACAATTTCACTTGACATCTTCCATGGGAATAATCTCTAAAACAGATCACATTTCCTTGATTTAACTGCACTTAAAAGAAAAGCAAGGCTCATAAAAACAGCCTTGGTCCCTGAAAGTATGGTCAGTATTTGTCTTCCACTTTCCTGACATGGTTAGACAATGATCTCTGGCTTTAATGGGTGCTAGGCTATTGAGCCCTCTCAAAAGCCCCAAAAGGACACCATGATATTGACTGAAGATGGTAGTCAAGAGACCCAACTCACCTCTGTGCTTTTCCCATCTCAGTAATAACCTGAGAGAGAAGTCTGTTAGGTCTTCCAATGTCTTCGGTAAGGATTGCTGCACACTGATTTCAAGTACAATTGTTGCTACAGACCCAAACAGCTTTTTTTTTTTTTAATTGCATTTTTTTTCCACTAATTAAAAACTAAGGGGTTCTCACTTGAAGTGAGGATGTCATCATTCTTGTTCAGCTATGTATTCAGCTATGTAACAGCTTTAACAATCAGAAAATAAAAATAGATAAAAGTTCATTATCATCAAAAAGTTACTTCTGCTTTGTAATGTTATTCTTCCAAAACACATCTATATTTCAACGTGTTTTATTTGAAGTAAAATGGTATGTTTCTGAATATAATAGTCCACATGTTCTTACAACTGGACTGTTCTTACACTGATGTTAATTTTGAATTTAGCATCTTAGATCCTGGCACAGTATGACTTTTAAAAAAATTCACCCGATTTCAGCAAACCCTTTGATATATAATGACAATATCCTATCCCAGTCATGTTCTTCACTTTCTTCTCTGCTTGTAAACGGATTGTTAAGTTTGTTGAAATGGTTAATGTCACTAACTTTTCCAGCAGAAAAATCACAAATCTAGGCAAATAAAAGGGTACTTTTTACAAGAAATTTCTCTTTTCTTATACTCACTGAGGAAAAATGATGCTTGAAGTTTAAAGCACAGGTATTAAGAAATACATGCACACACATATATCCACATATATATATATATATTCTCCTTTAGGTTTCTTTGTAGGTAAAACATGAAGAGCCTGGTGAACACAAAGTAACAAAACATTCATAACTAGGAAGATAAACTTTTATGAACAATTTGTATAATTCATTTAATGGCCTTATGGGTTGTAACACAAATCTTATGTCCTGACAAACTGATGCATCTTGTAATATCTCATGGAAGCTCAGCTTTTAAATAAACATCCTAACCCTTTCATTTTCTGCTCATGTTCCTAATTTTCCATGGGTCACTTAGTTCCTTTCATCTGGACCCTCTATTTCTCCCTGTGCCACTACCATATCTGGAAGTTTGCAGGGACTAACTTCATCCCTCAAACAAACAAACAACACAAAACAAAACAAAACAATACAAAATGCAACACAAATGTTTTCTATGGGTTTGCCACCACTGGGAGCTACCTCACAGCACAAAGATATATGAGCCTTCAGTGCGATCCTCACGTGGTCCCAAGCACTGGCACTGGTTATTGTGGCGCAGACTCTTGGAGTGCTAGGGCCAACATGACTTTGCTCTTTGGATTAGCTGTGAGGTAGACCACAGCTACAACAATCTATTATGAAGGCACTCTGTAATTTACAAAGCAGATTTATGTACTCCATGAGTGTTTGAAAATTTTTGAACTCTACATTTTCAGGATTTGGATTATGCAGTGGCAAATATTCATTCAAACTTATGGTATTCCTCTTACTATTTTTTCCCTGCCCTTCTGCTTACACTACAGGTTACATTTATGTTTTAACAGAAGTCCAGGCTTCACAAATACATGATTTCAAAACTGGGAAACATGAGTAATTATCCCAGTTACTTTAACTCATTAGCATTGCCCAATTAAGTAGCTGAATATCAGGAATATCTAGGAATATTGACATAGCAGCTTTTTATGTAATAAGTCATCTGTATAATTAATGATGTAATTTCAAAACTGCTGAGTCAGACAAGAGTAGTGTTGTTGTGGCAATTTTTCCTTGTTTCTTCCACTGGATTTTGGAATTTGATTTTCCATGCTAATATCTTCTTTGCTTTTCACTGACAGGATCTGACCCAATGATCCACAAATTTAGCTGCTAATTGCTGTTTAAGGTAAATTAGAGTCGAAGGACAGGATACATCTCATCTCATCTCAAGCTATATATGTCTACAGTGTACATATACATGTCTGAGCCATTCTCCTGAAATCCTTTTTCAATCACTGAAATTTTCTTCACTGAGAAATGCCTTCATAGGTACTTTTCAAGTTTGATTAATCTGGCTTATTTTAGATATATACTTTCAGAAGAAATTAATCAAGCCCAGGATACCACCGGTTAGTTTGATTAGATTGTCATAGATCAGACAGGAAAACCACAGTGATTAACTCAGATTAAATGTCTCCATTTAGTCCTATGATTCACATTCTGAGACACACAGAATAAGGTGTTCAGATTTTTTTGCCTACCTGGTTCTTTTCTCAATCTTTCTTGCAAGTATCCTTCACAGCTATTCTATGTTAGACATCTTACAGGTGTGTCTAGCAAATGTAGCTGACTTCTTAAACTCCTGCATTGACAGAATTCTTCAGATTACATTTCTTATGTTCTTGATGTATTCACATTATATATTCCAAGCAATTGTTTGTTTTAGTAAGTTCTGTCTGCATATTTCTTTAATTTGTCAAAACTGCCAGTGAGTCTTATCATACATATCCCTTTCTGTTTGCAGTATTTTTTTAGATAATGTTTACAACTTTTAGAGGGCATAAGCAATAGTTATTATTCTTAAGCAAATGAAGAGAATTAGGTTTTAGAAGGATAGCTACAATAAACATTAGAGATGTTTTGGGAAGTTTGATAGTGGATCATCTGTTACCACCTGTTATCTAACTTTCAGAAAGGTGATGGCTTTCTGCAAGGCAATATGACAAGATGAACTTGATATTATATCTTACCTGAAAGTTTGATAGATTGGCTGTTCAGTTAAATCTATATCCAGAACACAGGAAAATGCTTCTGATTCAGAGTAACTTGGAAAAGAGGGAGAAGAGGGAAGACGGGAATGACACATGGAGAGAAAAAAAGATATCTTAGTTTAGAGTTTATATATTTTACTTACTAATTACTTTGAATACAGGTCATGTTTCTTATTCAATATTCAGGTCTAAAGGTTTGTGGATCAGATGGGAAGTCCAGTTTCTTTTTCTTTCTCCCACCATGTTAAATAAGAACTACTAAAAGTGCTTCAAGGAAAATGTCAGCTGAAAAATAAAATAATAATAACAGATTTTACATTGTGTCTATACTGAGTGTATAAATTCACATGAATATGATGGCTATTGTACAGGAATTAAGAAGAGTAAGGAAAGGATAAGGAATTGTCATCTGAATAGTAATAGAAAAAGTATCTAACAAAACTCTAAAGAAATATGTTTCTAACTAAATTTTCCCAGTTTTCTTAATGGTATTCTGCCTAGCATAGTAATTCTTGGGCAAAAGTCCAAACATGCATTTCAGTCAGTCTCACAACACTCCTGTAAAAGTTTGGCTATAAAACCAGCTGTAATACAGCTTTGCATGCTGTCATTATCTTTATTGACTGGAAATACAGCACATAACTCCTAAGATTTTTGAGACACATTTTAATTTATTTTATTGCTGACCAAGAATTTTAGTAAGTCTTTATAAATGTCCATTTTCAATTTCTGCTAGTGCGATTGATGTGATTTCATATAGAGTCATGAGATCTTTAAGTCTTATAATGCACAGATTTATGGAACTCTAGTACATTTCTAGTGAAATGAAAATAGAACTTGCTCCTGCATTACTTGTTCCTCATGGGAATTCAAACTCCAAACTCATTGTAACCTGCCTGAAAAGGTCTATCTTGATGTTTTAAATGGGCAGGGTGGGAACAGGCTCCATAGATTGTCTCTGTTACCCTGATGGTTTAAAATGATAACAGTAACTAAATCTGATAACAACAGATTTATATGCTTCTGGGCCAAATCCTGATCAATCTATTTTATTTCTGTTCAAGTGAAACTCTGCTGAAATTAATGTGTTGATTGATGATACAACTAGGTGGAGCAAGTGGCTGAATGTATTTCAAGAGTTTTGGCAGGGGGGGAGGTTGTAGTTGTTTTTTGCATACACAGAATAAAAAGATGTCAACACACTCTTTTGTTTCACAGACTTCTTGGGTTTTGCTGCACTGTTATGAAAGTCTGTGTCACATAAACACCCCTTTCTCCCTTCATAACACAACAGCTAACTATTCATTATGAGTGAAATAAGCAATGGTTGCTTGAAGTGCTCAAGCTGTTCACATTTAGAAATATATGAGGGGATACCACAGCAGAGGATGTGTCTTCTCTTCTTTTTCATCATGTCAAGCTTTCTTTCAAGTACCACACATTATTCATCAGAAAGATATTAGAGTGCATTTAAAATGCACATTCCATTAGTGTCAGACTATTTACTATGCAATGCTCAGATTTTCACCATAGCATGCCTGTGCTGAAAATCGTGAAAAAAGCGATGATGCCATTACACTTTCTCAGCCCATTTTCATTTTTTTCTCGCCTTTTGTTTTCAATTCTTTAGTTCATTTCATTTTATTAGAATTTTCCACACAGATTCTGACTCCTTCACTCACAGGTGGTGAGAGTTAAAGAGCTCATTAGGTGAAAATCTACTGTCACCGGAAGTTTGTGGCAAACCTCCTGATGTCTTCTCTGCATACTGATGGTAATGAGAATTGAGGGGGTATGCATCACTCTGATCTCCTTACTTATCATCAGCGAACGTGTGTAAAGCAATTCTGGAAATCATACCGTGCTTTTTTGGGGGAGGCAAGAATGAATAATTTAAAACTTTTTGTTTTGGCATCACTCTGAACACTGTTTTCAGAATATACACGAGAACCAGTGGGAAACTAAGGGAATACAACATATCTTGAAAGAGTTTCCCTTTACTCAAACAATTTGCTATCTCTGTGCAAGACAGATTCCCAGAGCACTACAGTGTCAAAAGAAAACCTGTCTACATATCCAAATTATTCCCAAAAATCTGAGAATTGGCTAGGGTGAAGGGGAGTAAGGGTGTGGGCAACAGATACTGAGCACCCACAACAGCTTCTGACCAGGGTACATGCTTTACCTGCATCTCTCTTTAGGGAAAGATGGGGCAGTTGGAGCTCTTGCAGCCACACTTTGTCTGGGCTGATGCTTTCCTGATGGAGCTACATGTTCATGCAAGTTATTGGCATTAACTAAATGCAGTTAAATTTCTTCCTTTTTCATCTCTCAGCACACCTGTGCAAGACCAGACACAGTTTAGCACTTATTACTGAAAACTTATTTTCTGAGAAATGACGAAAATACAGTGTAAAAGAAACCTAAAACTGATACTCAGGGGTTTTCTTAGACCTCTTCTTTTCACAGATTCCTTTAGCATCAATTTCAATTTAGATGCTAATCTCATTTTTGCTTTTTGGGGGAGTATGAATTGAAACCTGTGTGATTTGAAGCATAGCATAAGGGCACACTTTATATTACACTCCTATTATAGAGTGGATCATATCAACATAAACAGCATATATCAGGGTCTTGGAAACATGCTGCAGAAACATTTCACATGACACTTTAAAGAGAGTCTAGATGGGGGCAGACCCTTGTTTCTTTAGCTTAAACTACCACTGCAAAACAGAAAAAGAAAAAGGGAGGGAAAAGGGGTAAAAGCAAAACAAAACAAAAAAAAAGAGCAAAATGAATGGAGTAAATTAATTACTGTTCTAAAATGGACGATAAAAGAAAAGAGCTTGCTAAATATAAGACAGTGTAAAATCTTGCTCTTTAGATCAAAGTAAATTAAAATTAATTCCAGAGTTTTCTGCAAATTCTTTTAGATTTGCACTAGTCTTGGTGACAGATGGAATTAGTCAAGCTTTACATCAGTTGCACTGAGAGCAGAATTTGTCTCTGTAACACTGCAAGAAGGAGGGCTGTCTTTCAGTGCAGAGTCCTTCTATTGATCGTACAGTTTTCTCCCTTTGTTTATCCTTAGCTATTCATATTAGTTTTAAATTCCCTTTGCTCACTCTCTTTCCTTTGCTTCCCAGTCTGTGTAAAAGATTCTGAAACATGCTTCCTTACCAGTTTCCATTCCCACATTTTAGATTTATTTTTACAATCCTCTGCAGTAATTCTTCTCAACACTGTTCCCACAATACCAATATCTGCTGCTTCCTATCCCTCAGGAACTCACACTGTCATACCAAACACTGTTTGGTCTTTTACTTGAGCAAAAATGCTACCACACCACAACAAGCTAAGGTGAACATATTCTTCTCTTATACTGATTTTACTGACTTTTTTGATGCAGCTATTATCTCAGTTTATTCTATAAATTTTTCTAAGGTCTTCGCATCATAAGGAAATCTGGGCTGCCCTTCCAAGAACATATAAGGTCACCACACTGTCTTTTGGTCACATTTTCAACAAGAGGTAATATGGCTCAGTGAAATACCATTTTCTGTCAGAAAGTTCTCGTTAGCCAGTCAAGATGTCACCATATAAATTTATAAATCTCTTTAAACTTTTTTCCTGATCTCCCTGTCTTACCTAAACCACACAACAGCTAAGCCATTTCCCAAGCACCACTGTACATTTGCACATGAAAACATAACAATACTTGTGAAGGGGTTTACATACAGCATGTGCAAACCCATTCAAACAGAGTAGAAGAAAACAAAGGTTCCAATTTCAAGGAAAGTGTCATGGTCTGCTGCTCCAATCTATGCAGAGATCTAACACAAGGCTCTTTTGCAATTGCAAACATTTATGGCCCTCTGCCTTCCCTAAGAATAACTATTATTTTTAATTGGAAAGCACAGCTTTGTGATTACAGAGTTAAACAAGTATTAAAAAGCAGGTTGCTCTTCAGAGTTATTCCTCTTATCTCCCTCATGGACAGTGAACAAATCATCTTTCTTTCGTGTGCTTCAGTTTCTTTTCCTGTACGGTGCATTCTGCATACTTTCATGGTTGGTCATCCATATTTATTGTATGAATGTCTTGTGTACAGAGCTTGCAGTAAGTTTTAATCAGGTACTTGCATTAGCACATACAGAAAAAGCCTAATGTTCACCTAGAGAAATATATGTATTTTCTTATTCAGAGTGTATGTTACTTTATTCAAGGCATAAGTGGACACCATTGCAGTAATGATTCTGTCATTTCCATTGACTAAAGTTTCCAGTCTATATCCATTGCAATCACACCAAAAAATAGAAAAGTGCCACAATCTGGTTCTGATCTGATTTTAACTGACCGTAAGTTGTATTTGTACTATCTAAGCTACTTTGTACTATCTAAGTAACTTTCCATCTGCATGTGCTTTTGGCCATCTTCCCCTGGGTAAAGCTATTACACTTCATACAGCACTTCAATTTTGAAAAAGAACAAACACAACTACATTGAAGAAGAAAAGGAAGGAAATGGTAGATCTGGTAAGGCAGGGAAATTACTAATCCTTTCTTTTGGTGAGACTGGATCCTACTGTGTCCGAAGCAGTCCTTTGCACTCAGCAAATTGAAAACATGAGGGTATCATGTGCCAGAATTTGGATGTAATAAGAGTTAGCAGGCAAACTTTGTCCTCCACTCCATTAAGTGTTTGAATGTTGCCTGTAGCTTTTCCAGGAGTTCACATTTCAATGCTTCCAGTGTTATTTGTAAAACAGAATGCTCTTCAGGAAGGCCTTTAGCAATGGTTAAATGCAGACCTGAAGGGATACAGAATGAAGACAGGAACGCACAGTGGGTTTAGCACCTTATTATGCAGTTTGTTTAAAGAGAGTTTCAGAGAGGAGTTCCTGCTTCATCTAGTTTCACCTTTTAGATAATTGTGGATGTATAAGCGGGATTCTCATTTCTCCATCTGAGGTGCATTTTCACAGCATGAGATGTGTTGCGGTGTGGTTTGATTTAGTCAGTTGGTTTTATTAATGTTAGTTAGCCTTCATGGTCCCCCATTTGTCCTGTTACAGTTGGTTTGATTCAAGTTGTTTACCCCAAAATTTCCCGCCACTTGGCTCCCCAGTTATCTGTCAATCTTCTCACCTCTCCTTGTTTTCTCCTTATTTGGTTCCATCAATCTGATTGTTTATACCCTTTTGGCTGTCAATCCTATGACAAGCCCCAGTTTCTTCCAGAGGGTTCTGTATCAATCACTCCAGTTTAGCTTTTCTATTTCTCCCCTGACCTTGTGCCCACCACTGTTATGTTACCATAGGTTGTTATAATCTATGGCTCAATCCCTCTCTTGCTTGTCCCCATTGGACGAGACAGGTTTGCACCCCTGTCCGCCCATCCCCTATTTAAGTTGCTGTAATCGTTGATTTCATTGGCATTTGTCACTGCACCCATCCAGAGGGCACCTTTCTTGCCCCACCTGGGGCAAGAAATAAAAAATAAAGACAATAAAAAAATAAGAAATAAAAAAATAAAGGAGTCTTTGGGCTGGCATACAGGTGTCCTCTCTCATCCCTTCATCTCTTCCCAGCATGCAGAGTTACCCAAGCTGTGCACCCACAAACAGCTCTCAGCACCATCAGGGGCAGATGGTTCTGATGTTGGTTTTTTCAGTGTTTGGGACTTTGGGTTGTGTTCAGAGTTGTTCATTTTCTTGTTGTTATTGGGGGGTTGTGACTTTTTGTTTTGAGGGACCTTTTTTGTGTTCACTTTGTGGTTTTTTGGTTGTTTGGGATGGGTTAGGATGAGTTTTTGTTTGGCTGATTGGTTGGTTGATTTGTTTTGGTCTATACTTAGATTTCTCAGCAAAACAGATTCTTCTCATAGTGGCTTTTCCTGACTGACTGACTCTGAGGCCCACTGGACAGATAACAGGACTGTTCATGTGAATTTTAAAATAAACTCTTAATCTGAAACAGATAACCCTGTTTTGAAAAGTTTTCTAATCCAAAGAAGCAAGAGAGAATCTATCAACATGACCAAGAATATGTATATATCCTGTAGGACATGCACATTTCCATCCAAGGAAAATCTCACTGTATTTAACCACATTTTAAGGAGACATGCATGTGTTTGCAGTTAAATGCTCTGGAGTTGTAGGAAGCCCTATGATTTGCCCTGCACAGAAATTATTTCCCAAATACTTGGGACAAAAAATTACTAAGAAACAGGAAATTTCTTAGATTTAGACAAATTTTCCAGAAAGTAAGCATTTAATAAGCATGTTTGCAGTAGAAAAGGCTGTGGAAGAAATTGCCTGTAGCTTCTAAAAGTCCTCACTGAGATTTGGAAAACACAAGTAGGACAGAGAAAAAAGAAGAATCCATTATAATAGCACTGCTACATATACCTTGACTCTGGAGAACATGAGCAGCCAAAATTGCTTCAGGTAACTGTACCAAAGAGTGAAGCTTCAGTGCATGCTAATACTCTCAATGCTGGACAGTCAACCATCACATTAACCCGTTACTTGTTTTCTTCATCTCTCTATCCAATTGATCATATAGGAACAGAAAGGCATTTAATTTTTTTTCATATGCTTACTAATATTAATACAGCTGAATCAATTCAAGCAGATTAAATCTTTCTAATATTTTTAAACATGAGAAAAGACACAAATTATTTTTATATTCCATATGACTTAATACAGATGTATATTATATAATACAGGTGTGTATATTGTTGCACGACATTATACAGATGTATATGATATAATACAGTTGTATATAGTAGTTCCTATTTTAGTCAAAACTCTCATCTATATTATAAGAACCATCTATAACTCAAACCACGTATGAATAAAAAATTTTAGCAGCAGGCAAAGAGTAATATCACCTCTGTTCTGTGGGACCACACAAACATTTGCTATGTGTGTTGAACAGCAAGTAGAGCAATACTCTCTTGGCTTGGTTTGGGCCTCAGTTTTGATCTGGATCACATCGGGTTGTGATTTCTGTTGTTATTCAGGAGGTAACCACACTTAATTATCTGTCTCCTTTTATAACACGATGGAAGTTACAGGACTGTCTGATTACTTCAATGACATTCCCATTTGAAGACCTGCACTTTTATGAAATTGAACCTCATTAAATCAAAGGTCCTTTTCTATGTTATACTGTTATATATCAACTCCCTTCACTGCAGACACTTTCATTTGACGTTACTTTTATCCTGTTTTAATGTACTGTGAGTGTCAGAGCAGTCCTGGCATCTGACATTATTTTTGACAATGTTCCATTTTATCATTTGCAAATTCTTGGCGTGTTAAAAACTCCTGTTGATTGAACATCCCAAAGGGAAGGAGGCAGGTAAAAGTGAAAAGAGTAAGAAGGTGAGATACGAAAATCCTGACACTCATGTTTATTTCACAGATTAATTATTTCAAGTAATTTGATTTCCAAGGATTTATGAGGTCAGGTGTATTTGCTGTAATTTATTTAGAACATAATTTCCAGGTTTTAAATAGGCATCAACCCTGCCTAACATGTTGCTTCCAGCCTCAATTTCTTCTATTTCACATGATAAATATTTTGATGTGATGTTCTGTAGCTAATTTAAAGTGATCATTTTAGAAGATATTGTTGCTTGTTTTATCTGGCACTATTGTCCAAACACATCTTAAGGAGGTGTTGAAATAATTAGGCTGAAAAGAATTAACTTTTTAAGTATCACTCATTTTTAAAGTTGTTGAGAGGTACCTCAAAAGATCATCTAGTCTAAACTTTCTGCTCAAACAAGGTCAATTGCTGAGGCCTGTGTTCTTTTGGATTTTGAGTATCTGCAAGGATGGACACTCCATATTCTTTAAGCAAGTTGTCCCACAAACCAGTCTTGCAGTGGGAACAAAAGAAAACAACCTGCCCTCTGCCACGCCACCCCCAGAAAAAACCCAACCCACCTTTTCCCCATGTTTAAATTAAATTTCTTGTATTTTCCCCTATGTCTATTGCCTCTTGTCTTACTCCAGCCACTTTTTCATCTTTGAGGTCCTTTGCTGGACTTGCTCCAGTCTTTTGATGTCTTACTTGTATTGGGGAGCTCAGCATAGCACCCAGTACTCCAGATGAGTACAGGGAAACTATCAGCTCCCTCTACCTATGAGCAGTGATCTGCCTCATGCAGTCCTTAATTCTTTTGACCTTTTTGTTTTCCATAAAAGCACATTGCTTGCTCAAGGCAAGTTTGTTGTCCACCAGCTCAAGTCATTTTCTGCCGCGCTGATTTCCAGTTGATCAACCCCCAGCCTCTCTTGATGAATGGGATTAATCTTGCCCAAATGCAGAATTTTGCACTTACCTTTGTTGAGATTCAAGAGGTTGCTGCTAGTCCATTTCATGTCCAGGCTCCTCCAAGTTGCAACACATCCATCTGGTCTATCAACCACTCTTCTCACGCTTTTTGGGAAAACACTCTGTCCCATCATCCAAGTCACTCAAAAGGATGTTAAATAATATTTGCTTCAGTTTTGATCTCTTTACCTTGCTAAAGGTTTTTGAAGAGTATTCAGTCCATTGCTTCCATCAGAAAAAGGAGAGCCTGACTGGCCTGCGTTACACTGGATCCTCCTTCTTTTCCTTC
This sequence comes from Lonchura striata, assembly GCF_050655825.1. NCBI lineage: Eukaryota > Metazoa > Chordata > Aves > Passeriformes > Estrildidae > Lonchura > Lonchura striata. The sequence goes on from NC_140740.1 coordinate 69,449,693, forward strand.
AGAAAAGCAGAATTGGCCATTGCTTTCTTCCATACACAGGAATTTCCCTTACTTACCAGAGACTTTGAAAGTTAATCAAAGATTTTTCTTGCACCAAAATGCATCAGCTCCCTCAGCACTCAGAGGTGCATCAGGTTTCATGTCCAGTTTTGTTTAAATGCTTAAGTTGATTCTTATCACCCTGGAATTCCTGAAGACAGGTCTTACCAGTAAAGACCAAGGTGAGAGTAGCAAAGACTCCTTTTGCCTTTTCAGCATCCTTGTGATGAGATCTCCTTTCCCATACTTTTTTTCAACTTCCTTCTGTTCCTTATGCATGTGTAGAAACTTTCTTTCTTGCAGTTTACCTTCAACTCCAGAAAGCTTTTCCTTGTCCAATACCTTTATATTAGTCCAGTGTTTATTTATGTTAGTCCAGGGTACTTTTTCTCTGCTTCCACCTTTTGCACTGTTTTTTTTATGTTTAATTTCAGTCAGAAGCTCCTTTATCATCCACAAAGTTCTCCTGTTTGTCAAAATGGACCTTTCTTTATCTTGGAGGAAGCAAACCTTGAACATCCATCAATTCTCCTGGACACCTCTCTAGGACTGAAACTCATGGGATTCTTCTCAGCAGATTTCTGAAGAGTATTGAAGAATCTCTCCAAAAGCTGTGACCCCACTTTTTTCTGTTTCCATCCTTCAGATTCCTTACCCTCATGGACACCACATCCTTTCCAAAGGTTTATATCCTGGCCAATTCTTCCTTGTTTGTGTGATGTCCAACAGAGCATCTCCTCTCATTGGCTCCCTGATCATCTGTGTCAAGAAGAAGGTGCCTTCAACACTCTGCCAAAATGGCTTGGATTTCACACTACATTGCTGTAGTCTCTTTGCAACATATATTGGTAGGCTTCAAGTCCCTCATAAAACATAGGGCCTGTGAACATAAGTACTCTTCCAGCTGTGTTAAGACAGCCTCATGTATATTTTCTTCCTAGTAAGGCAGCTTGTGGCACCCACCATATGGTTTGCCAACTAATCCTGACCCATCAGCTCTCCTCAGCTCATTGGGCATCTGCAGACATACAACCTGTTGCAGTCTCATGTCCTTCCTTGGTAGCCTGTATCCACCCACCACAGTACTCCAGTTGTGTGAGCTATTCCAACATGTCTCCATAATTCCAATGAGATAACAAATCTTTTAAGTGCACACAGACCTTGAAGTCTTACAGTTTGTCCCCTTCAGAGATGCAGTAAGTCATCCTGTTTTCCCAGGAAGGCTAATGGAGAACCTTTCCTACAGTTCTGTCTGGTAGCACTTCCCTATTTATGTGGATATATTTGAGTGGGGCTACCTTCTGCCCTGATCTGTTGATTACGACATCCCTTGTATTTATATCAGTGTAACATCCTAACCTTGTTCATCACTTCTTTGTATTACTGCTCATCTTCTTCCCCTGTTTCTAATTCAAGTGTTTCTTCACCAGGCTAGCTAGCCAGCTGGCAAAATGCTTTTTGTTCTGCTTGATCATCAAGCATTGTGAGGGATATCATCCCTCACAAGCAATCCTCAATCCTCACAGGGGGTCCTTGACTGTATAAAACAAAACTGGGTTGTCATCAATGTTTAACAGCTGCAAAAACAATTTTTGACCCACATGTATATTTGCTGAAAAAATATATAATGGATGCTAAAGATTAAAGTTTTGTCATTGCTCTTTGTTTTGTTGTCTATGAATGCAGGTCTCCAATGTAATTTGTTACTGTTTATCACACGGTTGTGAGTCACATAAGACTGCTCTTGTTCTTTAGTTCCCTGCATGTTGCCCTGTGTAGCGTATCACATTGCTTGCATTCACTTTCTAATCTGTGCATTGGGGAAAAAAGTGTCCCTTCTGACACTGGGAGTCAACCTAGTGAAACTACTGATACAAGTAATTGTAACTGAGAGAATAGTTTCATTTCAAGCTAATTTGAGAACGCCAAGAATTTACCAGTTTTAAGTATCTGTATGTTTCAGAAGGGATACTTATTCTCTTTGAGCATAATGCACCAAGTAAGCTATGACATTAGAAAACTAGCCATGGAGAACCCATGAGTTCTAAATGCTTGCTATCACTACTGTATGTGTAGTCAGAAAAAAAAAATTGTAGTGTGACTGAGATATGATTCTAACCGCATAATTCAGATTAAATTATGGATATGATAGATTATATTCTGTCTAGTCCTACTTGATATTACATATAATAATTTAGATAGCATTTGGAAAATAATGGGTAGAGTTTGAGAAAGGAAGTCATAAAGTAAACAAGAAAGTCATATTTGTAAGAAAAACTGTGATTCCATTTAAATTAAACCTAAAAAAATATATTCTTTTGCCTACCATGATCTAAACATGCTAAACTTTGGTGATTCTGTACAGCTGGGGAACCCCATACATCAAAAATATTTATTTGCACCAGGCCAATACTTCCAGTTGACCTAAACAAAATGCTACATTCACTAAAGACATTCATTTTCATTTTCTTCAAAATTCAACCACCACTTTTAGGGCTCACAGAGGCCATTTTAAAGAGCAGTAGTAAGGGGTATTAAAAAAGGAGGTCTAGGAGAGCAAAGGATACCTTTCAGAAAAGTCTCCCAGGAGGGTGCAATCTCTTGTCTAGGAGAATGTATGCAGAACTAAGTGTAGAACCTTCCTCAAAGGACTGTGTCCCGCATATGGCTGCTTTGGGTCCAGGGACAGCATTGCTGCCATTCAGCATGTGCAGGAGCAAGACAGTTGAGCTGCAATGTTCCTGGCACGTCTTGGCCACATCCTGTGCTCACACCAGTCCTGCTGTCTCTTAGGCATGCAAAGGAACTGTAGATACCTAAACCAGCACTGTCTTTGGCCTTGAATCCACACACAGGAAGAGATAGAGCAAGGTCAGATAGGGTTATTTTCTGAAGCCCTGGGGATCTGCTCATGTTTGCAATATCTAAGGAAGGAGGGGTGCAGCAAATTAAGCACATTGACCCTATAGCACTTCATCACAGAGCAAGAAGGCTTTTCAGCCCTTAGCAGAAAAAGAGAAGGAAGGAAATAAAAACCTAGGGATGGAATGAGAAGATGAGGGCAATGAAAGCAGCTGCCAAAATTGAGCCCAAAGGCAGAAGGTCTGCTAGTGACAGACGGTAGTGACCAAAACACTGCTGGAAGCAGAGACCATATGCAATATTTATTTATTTGAGGTTTAACAGTTCCTATGTGTGCTCGTAACAAACTGCTTATAACCAGGGTTCCTTTGGCTAAGGTTTTAATGATACTTGCCCATCTGCACAGTTTCAGTAGTATATGATGTGTCTGATAAAATAAAGTTTTCCTTAGTTAAAACTCTCTAAGTGTATCTTGTGTCCAGTTAGTATAAAGAATGGAGGCAAAATCATTGTTGCCAGGATCATCTTTAGCAGTGGAATAGAAATGTCCTAAGCTCCAATTCTCTCATAAGTGATCAATTAATAAATGGAATAATGTGAATGCAGCTTCTTTTCCTGAGCTGTTTAAATCACACTTCTGGCACAGTAAAAAATGTTTTTCTTGGTAAGCTTATAATATTTTAAGTGTCATTTTTTAATTTACCTCTACACAGAATTTTTTTTTGTTTTTTTCCTCCCTGAGGAGGCTGGAGATATCACACAAATACGATTGAATACTGCATTCCAATTCCTGCCCTGCAGTTACAGAGCTGTCACAAAAAAAAAACCCTCTGTAATTGTTAGACAAGATAATTTCAATATGGCTACATCATCTGTTTCATTATATTAATATTTTTAAATTTTACTTTAAAAAAAAACACTCAAAACATGAAATTTCTTAGGAAGCACCCATCCTCCTTCAGAGTCCAAGTGTTTAAAGTGTCATAACCACTAAGCATGTTTTGGTTTACTTTTATCACAACTTCTTGCTTTTTAAATCTATTTTTCAATTATCTCTTTTTCCATCAGGAATCTCAAATCAACATCACTAAGAAGAAAAATAAAAAGTAATTGGTGGTTTGATGGAATTTGAGATAATAATAGAGCTACCATAAAAAATGAAGATGATATTCTGCCTTTAATTTATTTCTTTGCTTTGAATGTGCTTTGGAAACTGACTTAGTCAGAGGTCCCAGAAATGCTGTGCTTAAGTGGTGGACCTGGCAGACATTTAAAGCATTCAAAACTCAACAGCAATGCTCTTTGGGAAATTCAGAATAGCTTTGCAGTTGAAATGATAGGTATATTTCATATTGGCAGAATGTGATTTCACTATCTGGAACTTGGCCAAATTATCAGGGTCATGCTTTTATTCTTAGGAAGAGGGTCTTGGGATTTTTAATAATCTCAAGCAGTTGGGAGCTTGGTTTTATTTCTGAATTAAATTTAAACACTTCTCTCAGGACCCTGAGACAATGCTGAAGTACCTTTCCAGTAAAGACTCAGGCAAAAAAGCACGTTGCCTAATTTTAATGTTTACCCTCATTTGCTGAATTTTCATGCCTGATGCCATTTCCCATCCAAGAAATTGCCAGGTATGAAACCACTCTGTATATGAGATCTGATGACAGTAGCCCAGCAGAGGAAGCACATGCTAGTGATGCTTTCAGTGCCTTCCACAAATAATTACACCTTCCTTTCAGACAGAGAAAATGTTATTAGCAAGGGTCTCAAAAAAAACTCCTTCCAATTTGGCTAATCAGTATTAGCATAAACAAAGTAGCAGTGCAATCAGGAACAGCAGAACCAAGAAAACACATGCTTTAGTGCTGACAAATAGCACAACATATTTTAGGGCAAAAGAAAAAAAGGAAATATTTGTCAAATGAAGAGGATCTTCAGCTTACTGAACAGAAGCCCTTTTTTGCAATAACATGAGGAAAGGCCCTCTAGTATTCAGCACAATTTGCAGCTGTAAAAATGGAAACAGAAGGGTGGGTTGTACTGCTGGAGGAATACATTATCAATCAAAGCAAGGGCAAATCCAGGACACCTTCTGGGGAAAGACAAGTGCAGAGAAAATGCTCCTCCCTTAATTTTGCCATCTCCTTCTTGTATTAAAATCTTTATTTTTGGTTGATCTATTACATCTGGATGGAAGATTGAAAGATTGAAGATCAGCCCATAGATAAGACTTAACACCATGAGAAGCATGGGTTTTGGGGTGTCCATTACTCAGCCTGCAAAGCTCTGGGGAAAGGGCAGGAAAATTTTTATGCATATTTAAAAATCTATTTAACTAAACCAGTTTCAAAATCAGCCTACTGTTGCAGCACACAGAAAAACTTTGAAGAAAATTTGAGGCTTGTGTGGGGTGGAAAGAAAAGTGATTGCTGAAACTTTGTATCTTAGATATATAAATACATCAATGGTTGAAGAGGCAATCTGCCTTCGTTTGCAGCTCAGGACAGGAAATTCTTTGTTTTATTGTAACTTGAAGGAAACACAGACGCATAGTATGGGAGAGTGATTGAACAGATTTTTATCAGGTAGTCAGGAGGCAGCAACTTCACTTAGTGAAGAAGAGCAAGAGAGAATAAATCAAACTGTCTTAGTAAGAACATTTTTCTTGATGTATCAAAAGAAGCTACCTCCTTGCTAGTACATGTTAGATTTCTAAAGGTAGATATCTACCTATTCAGCTCTCTGGCATGCCCTTATCCTCCTGACAGCTAGGAGAGCAAGGAGATGGATTAGTGAAGTTTGATTGTAAATACTATTGGAGAGTAAGAATATGTTTGCTAATAAGCTGAACCCGTTAAGAACGTCCCAAAAGGTAAAGAAGAGGGTTAAACTGAGGAAACGGGAAGAACTACAACAAGAAAAATAATATATTGTACAGTAAATTTAGAACCATGGCATTATATCTCAGGCTTCTAATATACTGCAGCCACTCAATATGCAGTCTGCTTCAGGCCCAAAGACTATTGGGCAAAACATAAAGTAAATACCAGCTGGACAGAAGGAAAATTATAGAGATTAAGGGCCAACAGATCTTTATTGCAGTGACCTTGAACTGTAATTGGGTAAAAAAAAAACCACTTACAGAGTGATCTATACTGTATATATAACATTACATTATACACATGCATTCAAAATTATCAAAGCTGGGGAAATGAAATACCGTTTCCAGACTTTTTTCCCCAAAATCTTTTCCTCTGAGAAAAACAAGCAATTACTCTTGCATAATAACACTAAGACCCTTTTCCCACTGGCTAAAATTGCACTAATAGGAAGCTTGACCAGCTGTGAGCCACTCAATATATCTTATTATGCCAATGACAGAATCACATAATTTTTTGCGTTGGAAAGAAGCTGAAATATCATCTAGTCCATCTGCCCTATCATGGGCACAGACATCTTTTCCTTGGTCAGTTTTTTTTGCTTAAACTTCTGTCAAACTGGACATTGAACACTTCTAAGAATGGGTCATCTACAGCTTCTCTGGGCAACCTGTGTCTGAGCACTCTCATAATGAAAAAAAAACCTTCTTAAAGGATCCTTCCTGCAATCTATATTTATATAGTTTTATATTTAAAAGTCTTCTTCCATTCTGTCACTACAGGGTTCTTTCACTACTTCTGTCACTACTTCTTCTTTCTTGTAAGTGCCATCTAACCATTGAAAGGACGCAATAAGGTCTGCCTGCATTTTCTTTTCTCTAGCCTAAGTAACTCTGCATCTCTATCAGCTTTTCTTCTTCTTTTCTTCTTAGGAAGGATATTTCAGCCATCTGATCATTTTTGTAGCTCTCCTCTGGACCTGTTCTAGCGGGTCTATGTCCTTTCATACCGTGGACCCCAAAGCCGGATTAAATACTCCAGGTAGGTTCTCATGAGAGCAAAGCAGAGGGCAAGAACCACCTCCCTCGAACTGTCAGACAGTTCCTTTTATGCAGTCCAGGATAAAATTGGCTTCCTGGGCTACAAAAAGATAATGCCACCTAATACTCCCAACTTCTCTGCAGGGCTGTTCTCAATCCACTAATAACCCAGTCTGCACTGATATAGGGGATTGTGTCAACTCAATGCACTACCTTGAACTTGGTCTTTCTGGAATTCATGGGGTTTGCATGGATGCTCCACATGCCTGTCAAGGTCCCTCTGCATTCATCCTGACCTCAAGCACATCAACAGCACCACTCAGCTTGGTGTCATCCAAGCATCCTGCTGCTGATGTAATTGATGAGGGCAATGAACAGTACTGGTGTTGGTATGGACCCCTGAGGGTCACCACTTATTGGTCATTTCCCTTTGCACATTGAGCTGTTGACTAATTCTGTGGATGTGGCAATGCAGCTAGCTCTTTATCCACATCAAGCCTATCTCCCCACAATTAAGAGGCAAAAATATTTCACAGAACCCTGTCAAATACCTGACAGATGTCCAGGAAAATGACAACAGTTGCCCTTCTCTTGTCTGGTTATGCAGCCAGTCCAACATTTGTGAAGGAACAGTTTTCCCTTGGTAACGCCACATTGCCTGTCCTTAATCACTGCCCTACCTGGCTTATGCTTCAACATAGCTTACAGTATGATTTTTCACATGATCTTAGCAGTTACTGAAGTGAGGCTGTGGAGAATTCCCAAAGCCCTTCATTTTACTTTTTAAAAGAGAAGTGAAATTACCTTTTCTTTAGACTCTGAGAAATTTGTCAGATTGTCATAACTTTTATAGTATGATGGAGTGTGGGTTGGCAACTATGACTATTCCAACCAACAAAGTAAACTGTCCATTTTACTTAAGAGAGGTCTCTTGGTCCTAGCATTAATTTTGGATAAGCAATTAATGAGCTCCAAATAGTGGTACTGACATTTTTGTATTTTCTGTTGCTACCAACATCTTCTTGGAAGTAATTTCTGGCAGTGACTATGGAAAGATTAAAATTTCTGGCTTGCCTAAATTGTACCTAATTTGCTTTAGATGAACAACCTCTGATCCAAACAGATAAAGCCAAGTAAGACGGATGATGGGTTTCAGTCCTAATCTGGGCTCTGGAGAGCTTGCAGAAGGGGTTGTGCAGATGTATGGGCAGCCCTCATGGGCCTGCAGTGGTCTGAGGATTTCTTTCTTCTTCCTATACTGCAGTAGACAGAGCCACCATAGTGACTTCCTTGGAGTGTATGTGGTCCTTCAGCAGGACCTTCTCTGGCAGATACAGAGCAAATACCATGCCAACTTTGAAAGCCTGTCCCCTCACAGTGTGGGACACCTTGCTCAGGAGATTATTCTCCACCTGCTTCTTCAACAATTTTTAAGTAGGTGTGCCAACTAGTATGACCTTGAACATCTGGAATTGCAATGTAATTCGCAATGTATGCAGCTACTTGTTTTCACATGGTAAACGGTTTTAGCAGTTCTTTGCAGTAATGGTTAATGGAATATAAGGGAATATAAGAAATATCTTTCATTTTCTAATTTTGATCAGTTTCCTTAGAAGACTTTAAATAGTTGTATGTGAGTCCCTACCGTTGCTTAGCAGAAGTGGTCAGTCATCGTCCTAACACTTATCATGAAAAATTCACTTTGCATTCCAACATTGTGTAAAATTCTATAGGACATGCTCCTTTGTTTTCTTGATTGGCACCACTGAAATTCTCAGTACTATGCATTTTTCATGGATATACATATGGATATACAGACTTCTCTGTTGGAAGCCAATAGACACACCCCACCCACGTCTAAACACAAAAAGACACATGTGCACACACACAGGGAAGAAAGAACATAGGAATGATCATTCTGCTTTTTTTGCCATTTCTACCAGTGATTATTTTGTTCTGTCAGATCCAATAATGGACTCTAAACTGCTGCCCATTTCTTTATGATCCCCTCATGAATCAAAGCAAGCAAGCAGACAATTCAAAAACACCACAGTCCATTGGCAGCCTTTGGTACTTAACAGCCATTTTGTCAGAGGACAGCTTGCCCAGGAATGTACTGATGTCTCCTCTTTTTGAACACCTCCACAAACTGTCTTCAATCTATAAGATCAAACCTGAGTAATCTGTCTTCACTCTCGATACTTCTCTTAGTATAATACCACCCTATAGATATGAGACATGCAGTTAGGTAGATCATATTTCATCCAGGTTGGCCCATGATATATCTTTACCTCATAGTTGCTACATTTTGAAATAAACTTTTTTCTGTTTTTTCCCCCATACTGCTCATTACACAAGGCCAAAACTTTCTCGTAAACATCCACAATACTGCTTCCTTATCATACTTAATTTTTGTTCAGCATCATGTATTGAAATTTTCTTATTTTTTCCTACCCATTAGAAAAAACAAACCCAGAAAACACAGTGTTGTAGATGTATTGCTACTGTTGCCATTCATTCTTATTATGCCATTGCTTTCTTGTATACATCCATTTGGAGTATTGTAAGTCCTTTGAAGCAAGAACCAGCATTTTGCTTCCTAATTGGACAATGTCTGAAACAGTAAGGCTTCAGTCTCTAGCAGGAGAGTAATACAGATAAGAAAATAAAAAATGACAAGAGACATGAATATTCCTTTTTCAAGTTGGCATACATTTTGCATGGGTAAGATGTGAGTAATGACTGTAAAAAAAAAGGAAAAAAAAGTCAGCAAAATATTTTTTTTTTCCTTCTACCTTTTTTTTATGGCAAACATTTTATATTTGGCTAGTCTTCCTTTCTGAGGTGTTCTCTGCAGCCCCAGGAGGGTGACAGTATTGTGAGAAGATGACTTGGAATACATGGACACAATTGATATTTTGCATAGGAAAGTGCTGCTTTAATACACTTTTTAGAAGAAAACTGAAGGAGACAGAAAACACTATTTTTATATTTTATAAATAATCACCTCCTTCAGGATATCAGAGATACACGAATAATTGCTGAGTCTGGAAGTAGGAAAGAGCAATTTCTGCTACCAGGATCATAAGGAGTTTTAAGAATTCATTTCCTTTCACAATTTTCTAACCATGAATTAATTAGCTATATATGGTAATTTTGCTTTCTTAATCATTGTCAATATTTGGAAGCTCCTTTTATAGATTTGTGATTAACTTTAATTGTAAACTAATTACACTGTTCATAGTAATAGAGGATCTTGTGGGTTGACAGAGAATCTATAAATGATGCCCAGGAGACAGCAACAGATTGAATACATTCCAGTCTTGTCATCTCCATTTACTAACCAAAAAAGCCTCAGGACACCTAGTGCTCAATCTTGGGAGCTATTTTTGCTTCCATTAAAAAACTGAGAAAGAATTTCAGCTGCCAGCTGAAACGACATAGGTGAACTTTCCGCTTCCTTCAAGTTTAAGCAAGGTGATAAGAAAGAAAAAATGGAACACAATGATAGACAGCAGTAGCTCAAATGAATTGCTTTTTTATGTGGTGGAGAATAGATTCAGTGCAGCTGTCTGAAAAAAAAGTCTTCATTCCTCATGCCTGTTTCCTAAGAAAATAAAGGTGAAGATTCAGAAGTACTGGGGGATAACAAAGCACCCACCCTAGCAGAAGTTGGATTCAATCATACTTTCTGCATTATTTTATTTTATTCCTTGTTTCATCACTTATTTTATCCATTTATACAATTCCTTTTTGGGTTTTTTTTTTAAGTATTTCCATCTACTGATGATCACACCCAGAAAGTTTGGATATCACTAAAGTTTATATTCTCCTTCATGTTTCAATTATATTAACTGTAAATATTGGAGAATTTTTCATCTTTTCATTGCATCAGAATGCAAACACATTGCTCTGCAACAGTGTACAGCTTGCCATTTAGGGCTGTTTGTGAAACACCTGTCATCTCCCCAAGATGAAACTAGGCAGTGGTTGGTCAAAGGGCAGAGTGAGTAAGAACAGTAAAAAATTCATCGTTGGTAGGGGATGACCCAAAATATGTTCAATATGTTCCTAAGAAGCTCACAGGCATCCTTGTAGTGACAAGATAATATGAATGGACAAGGTATAGATAATGGAAAGTTGTATAATAACAACTTTCAAGGGCTAGCATGCATAGACACTTGGACAGTGATATGGAATATAAGGAAATTGAAGAACTGGAAGTTATGTCCAGAATTCTGGGGGAAAAAAAAAAAAATGGGACAGTCAGAATGAAACAAATAAGCAGACACATGCAGATTTCTAGTCTCCATATCCAGCTTTATGAATCACATGATTCCCACAGGAAAAACTCTACCAATGTGCAGTGACAGAGCTGGATGCAATGCACACTAAAAGTAAGTTAAAATTAAAAAAGCAAGTTAAAACCACTTAGAGTGCTTCTGATATAGCTGACCTTTGAGGTCCAGAGATGTAACAGGATGCATCCCTGTGCATCTTGCTTGCCCTGGTTGTATTAGGGTTGTACCTTGGAAAACAGGTTAAAAGCAAAGGGTACACATATTGTGGAGGCTGTTTTCAGTTTGGTACTTCATCTGTGAGATTTGAGAGAATCCCATTTGCCTAATGGACCAATCACACTGAGAATTTGATGCTTGGTTCATTGCTATGGGATAAAGAGCAAATGTTTTTCTTTTACTTGATAGGGAAAACTTTGGAAAAGTCTTTTATTGACTAATATATTACCAGTTCTGTTTACATTTGAGTCAGCACAGATATATCTGATTCATGTTATTCTTGTTTCTGTATTTTGATCACAAACAAAACAGTTCCTTCATCTGAGATTTATTGTTTTGACCCCTTTAAAAAAGCAAGCAGATACTACTTATTAGTTACATTTAATTTAGATACCTCTTCTTTCTTTTCTCCAGATGTCCAGATGAACAGATAACTGTGTTTTAAGGAAAAGACAAAAAGTTGTAGTGCCAGAAGGTTCTAGTTCAAGTATGGTGAAACTATTTGAATGAGTCTGGGAAAAAGGGTACACTTTAAACTATTTCAGTTCAAATTATTTGATTATTTTAGTGTGTCCAATAGTCATATTTGTTAAGACCACGGAACTGCAGCCTCCAAAGTTCACTGAACATCTCAGCCCAACTAATATACTTCCTTCATCTCACTTTGGTGTTTCATCTGGTGAGGAGATAGACTCCAAGATAGGGCTACTGTGAATTTTCACCCATGTGAGGCCTAGGGCACACTTGAACAGGAGACTTATCCTTTACACTCTGCCAGGCAGATTTCTCTGCTGTAATCAGTAGGTGTTTTGGATTCCCTAGCTACAGATAAGTAGCCTGTTATTACTGTCATGGCTGTTGGAAAGTAAAACCAGTATTGACCACTCAGGAAAATACTCAAATGTAACCAGAGTAGGAAGACCTGGATGAAAGGAAGCAGAGAAAAAAAAAAAAAAAAAAAAAGACAGGCTTTTCTCTAAGAAAGGACCTCTATATTTACTTTTGCAAAAGAGAGCAATACAGTGGAAATAAAAAATAACTCTGAAGAGAGCAGTCCTGGATTTTTCATCTGTTTCTTCAATGTCCTTCTGATATCTAAAATAGATCAACTTTTAAAAAGCTCTTATAGATATAGATATAACAGATTTTACCACAGAGGAATTGGGGCTGGAGGACCTGGAATATGTCAGGGACATAACACCTCAAATTTATTCCCTAAGTGGGATCAGAAATTTTTCTAATCTCCCACTGAGACACACACACACACACACACACACACACACAGACAGTCATAGAATAAATTTCACTGAAAAAGACTTCTAAGATCATCAACCCAACTATTAGCCAAAGATGACTACTAAATTAGATCCCTAAGCACTACAGAGGGTCTCTTAAATATTCCTGCAGAAGGCGACTCAACCACTTCTCTGCACAGACTGGTCCAGTGCCTAATCACTCTTTTGGTGAAGAAATTTTTCCTAATGTTCAATCTGAGCCTCCCCAGATACAATTTGAAGCTGTTCCTTTTCTTCTGAAGCTGGGTACCTGGGAGGAAACCAACTCCTTGTTCACTACAACCTCCTTTCAGGTAGCTGCAGGGAATTAAAAGGTTCCTTATCATTTTCCTTTTCTTCAGGCTAAACAACCCCAGCTTCCTCAGGTGCTCCTCTTGAGACTTGTCCCCCAGCCTCTTCAACAGCTTTGTGGAATTTCTCAGGACACACTCCAGCGCCCCAGCATTTTTCCTTCAGTGAAAGTCCCAAAACTGGTCACAGGATTCAAGGTGGAGCTTCACCAGTGCCAAGCACAGGAGACAATCCCTGCCGTGCTCCTGCTGGCCACTCTGTTGCTGGCACAGCCCAGGATGCCATTGTCCCTCTTGGCCACCTGGGCACTGCTGGCTCATGCTCAGCTGCTGTCACCAGCACCCCCAGGGCTCACTCTGCCCCAGTGGATTGTTGTGACCCAACAGCACAACCAAATATTTTCTGTTGTCAGACCACTGTCCTCAACCTATTCATCCATCCTGTCCAGATCCCTCTGCAGGGCCTTGCTGCCCTGCAGCAGACCATCAGTCCTGCCCAGTGTGGTGTTGTATGTGAATTTACTGATGATACACTTGATCCATTCATTCACATCATCAATTACAATATTAAGCATGACTGGCCCCTGTACTAAGCCCTGGGGAACACCACTGGTCACTGGCCACCAGCTGGATGTAAGAAGAACCTTCTCCTGATATCCAAATAAACCTCCCCTGGCACAACTTCAAGCCACTCCCTCAGCTCCTGTCACTGGCTGCCAGGAAAGAGATCAGTGCTTGCCCCAGTGCTCTCCCTCACGAGGAAGCTGTGATGTAGTCTCCTCTCAAGCTCATCTTCTCCAGGGGGAGGAAGCCAAGTGATGTCAGCCGCTCCCCCAGATGGCTTCCTCACCAGGCCCTTCACCATCTTCAGAGTGCTCCTTGGGACCCTTTCTAATAACTATGTTTTTTCTTTACTTTGGCACCCAAAACTGCCTCTACCACTCAAAGTGAGGCCACCTAGGGCAGAGCAGAGCAGAGTAGGACAATTGTCTGGCTGGTGACGCTGTGCCTGATGCCCCCCAGAACGTGGGTGGCCCTCCTGATTTCCAGAGCACTTTCGACTCATGTTCAACTTCCATGGACCAGGACTCCCAGGTTTCTTTTTATATTCCTCATTTCCAGCCACAGTTCAGTCAAGTGTGTCTACAGCCCCATGGTTCACCTTTTAGTACATCAGAACAGCCTGCTTCTGAGCCTTTAGGATTTCCTTCTTAAAGAATGAGCAACTTTAATGGACTATTTTGCCCTTCATAACTCCCTCCCAAGGGAATCTCTCAACCAGTCTACTAAACAGGCCTAAGTTTGCACTCTGGAAGGCCAAGATTGCACTTTTGCTGAATCTGCTTCTTACCTCTCTAAGAACAAAAAAATTTAATTTCATAGGTGCTGTGCCCAAAATTATCTCCAACCTTCATATCAATGACATGTCCATTCTGTTCACAAACAACATGTCCCAGCTGGATTCCTCACCAGCTGTGACAGGAAGTTACTTTCACACAGTCCACAAACCTCCTCCCAGCTGTGTTGTATTTCCAGAAATCATCTGCTAAGCTGAAGACCCCCCTGAAAATAAGGTGGTCCAATGATCATGACACTTCTCCCAGTTACATATGGAATATTTTTTATCTGTCCTTCCCTTCTGGATGGGTGGTCCATAACAGATTTCAGCTAGGATATCTGCTCTGTAAGCCTTCTCCCCAACTCCTTAACCCTTAAGAAGTTAAACTTATTGTCACCGTCATTAAGCTCTGGACTGCCAAAATACTACCTAGCACACAGACTTACCCCACCTCCTCCCTTGCTTATCCCTTCTGAAGAGTTCAAAGCCTTCCATTGCAGCATTCCAGTTGCCTGAATCATCCCACCATGATTCTGTGATGTTGACTAGGTCACAGTGGCCTCCAGCTCCTCCGTTTCTTGTCCATGCTGTGTGCATTGGTGTAGAAGTAGTTCATTTGGGATATTGATCCTGCCACCTTTCCAGGGAGAGAACTTTACTGCTTGTGTCACCATTTGCAGGCACATCTGTGGTTTCTAATGCATCAACAGCCCACACGGTTTTGCTGTTGCATGGTCTTCATCCTCTTCCTGTACTGAGATGGCCACATAAGTGACCTTGCTAGTACACCACCCCTCAAACAATGTCATGCTGCCCTCAAGCTTATCTCTAGCAGGCCTGATTTTATCCCTTTCTCCTTCAAATATAGCCTAAAAATGTCTCAATAACTGTTGTTAAATCCTGTGCAGGTGTCTTTACCTCCTTTTTTACAAGTGTACCCCACCAGTTGCCAGCAGTCATGTAAATCAACCCATGATCAAAGAATGCACAACTTTGCCAGTGACGCTAGGAACAGTCAGGTATTGATCTACTGGCTCTCCTTCCTTCTTCTTGCATCATTCTGTACTCTGCAAAGCCTTTCCACAGCTAGCTACAAGCAGCAGTAGGGATTTCAATTGCAGGACTCCAATTGCAGGATACTCCAAGCCCAGTCTGACAGACCAACTTCCTCACTCTTCAGCCTTCTGAATGGTGCAGACATCCACAGATTTGTGGCAATCTGTGGACTGAGGCAACACTGTCTTCCCTAATTTTTTTCTTCTTATTTAGATGTCCCTATGTGCCATCACAGGCCACATTGCACACCATCCCAGTCCACTCTCTTTGACTTTCTGCATTACTAAAGTGAACCAGTCGTTGCTTAATTAATTTTTAGCTTTTTTCAAGTATTTCACTTGTTGCAGAAATGTAAAGCTGTTAATATTCTGCAGTATTCCCCCCTTGTCATACGTAACCACTGCAAAAGGCAATTGTAGTCCATAACTTTTGGTACTCCCTTCCCCATGACAGTTGTCTGTACCTTGCTTTGCTTTCGCTGCATATATCAAAATCACATAATGTTAAAGTTGGGCAGATGCCCAAAATATCACTTCTCTAAACAGGACTTTTGCATAAGCTTGTCCTAGGGTCGGATATGTACAGCTTTTCAAAAACCATCATCATGCCCATCTATAAACACCTCACATTGCTGACTTCTCATCCTCTGAGATTATTTCAGCATCCCTGTAGTCATGCAAATGATTCAGTATTTAGAAAGTTGATGAAATGGCAATTGGCTCTTGCCCATAGAGCATTGGCTCAGAGTCAGTTTGCCATAGCTGAAAGAGACAAGATGGGATCAGGTTCAAACTACAGACATTCAGTCAAGATTGAGTGCTGTACCTGTGACACAAGGTAATGTGTAAGGGCAAACCTGGAGAGTAATTAAAACATAAATCCATCTAAGAAGTGTCTCTAGGGCTAGATAGATTGCGAGTTTGAAATAACAAAGTATCAGAGAGATCAAGGACCAGTTGGCACAGTGCATGTAAGCACTGCAAGCACCATTTCAACTCTCTGAATTCTTATTCTTTAAAAGTTTGAAAAATATCTACACTGTTTCTATCAAAATGGTTAGTTTATTGATCCTCCAAAGAAGCAGAACCTCAGCTTTAGTCTTCACCAGTGTTATGAGATTAGCTCACTCAGAGCATGGTGTTAGTAATGCCAAGATCCTCAGGAGCCATTCACTTAGGAGTGGGACTAAAAATGATCCTTGTGAGTCCCTTCCAACTCAGAAGACTCTGTGTTTCTGTAAATTATATTTGAAGCATTGCTGCATGCTTCCTTAAGGACTGGCTTCCTATGTCCTAAGGAATCTGGCATTATTCTCCATCACTTGTTCTTTCTCTCTAAACTGAGATACTACAGCTTTAGAAATCCAACAGATAGGACTGCTCCCTGTGGTCATGAAAGACACAAGAGTTTGATAACTTCCTTTCTTTGACAGTTTGCTCTTGTAATCTGATCTGCTTAGGAATTTTCATGGCAATGTTTAAACATAGCTCTTACTGACAGCTATTTGAAGATCATTTATACAAATGGATCATAATGCACTTGTCAACATACAACACAAGGGAAGAAAGGAAAGTTAATTTTCAAATATTTGGCTCTGGGATCTGCTCATGCCAAGGATAAGATTAAGCCTCAAGCACATGGGATAGCTCTATTTTCTGATATATTGCACAGGGAAATAGACAACCACAAGTCATTGAAGTGAAAAAAATCCCAGTGTACAGTCATATTTTTCATCTCTAATCACAAATGTATTCAATTTGTTTCTCTTATTTATGTATTTCTAAACTGAAAGAAATTGGAAAAGACTTCAGAGTCTGTACAACAGCAGTCCACTTGGTTATGGTGTGATTGTACATGCGTTTACATTAGAATTAATACTAATATATGAGCTGCAAATCAATGGCACCAAAATTCTTACATTAACAAAATATACAAGTGGCATAATGAAGAAAAAATTTTGCTTGATGATGTGACATCTTTTTATCCTGTTTGGCTGTAAACAGTGGGAATATCATGCCTAAAAGTATAAATATATTGGATCAACATCTCATTAAACTGTGCTAAATAAAGAGATCTGCTTTAGAGAACTCTTAAACTGACAGAACAAGAGAAGACAACAACAATTTTTTTCTTCTGAGGAAATTTGAAAGAAATTATACCATGTAAAAATCCATGCTCAGCAGATACAGTCTAGACTTACAAATTTATCAATCACATACTTGCACAAGTTAGTAAGCATCCCTCAGACAAACTTAGGTAATTTATAAATGTATACGTGTGGCTTGACTTATTTTCTATTGTATTTTGAAAGTAAAAGAATACTTCAGCTAATGTGAACAATTTATAATCTAATTTCATCCATGTGACTATAAAAATCAACTTTTAATTTCCATTTTTCCATGTTGTAGAGCATTTTCCCATGTAAATAGTGCTAATGAATGTACTTAAACAGTCTTTCATTATTCAGCTCACATATATTCCTCTATTCAAGGAACACAAAATATAACTCATTTCTGTATTACCATTACTAGCATCAATATGGAGTGTATATTTTAAACCTGGGCTAATCATCTTTGTTATGGCCTGCATTAGTTGTTTTCTAACAGAAAAATTTAATCTGTTGATTTCAGAAACTGTTCTTCACACTGAGTAGATAAGCATGCATACAAATTCTATACTCAAAACAGCACAGTAAAATCCTTATCCTATTCCTGAATGGTCCAGTCAGATGTCACCACTATGTTACAGACAAGGTTCCTGTGAATATACAAAAGGTTCAAAACAGGGCATAGAAAATTTGTGAAGATCCCCAAGAAACTATCAGTAAAAAAAAAGGGTTATTCCTTTTAAATTAAAAAAAAAAAAAACAAAAAAACCATAACTTATAAAAATTGCACTTATCAATATTTTGTAATCATAAAACCTTGCAACAAAAAATTTGAAAGTCTTGAGTGAGGAGTCCAAATCTGATTAAATAAAGGTTCCATTGCTTAGATGATCTCCTCTTCAGCAACTTGCTAGCAGAAAGAAGCTGTGGTGGGATAACCCTGTAAGATACCAAAGATATTTACATTTCACCAGCTTTAGGTCTTAGAATCAAGACCTTGTAAGACAAGTATCAATTTATTTTTGATAAAATAATATTTTAAGATATTTTGAGAGAAAAATAAATACCTCAGCATTTTCAGATACTTTTGTATTACTTTTGTATGACTACTAGGTTTGCATTTGGGGGTGTTCTTGGAGATATCCAAATAAAAATAGTTAATTAATCTGGAGTTTATGCTGTGTGCTGGTTAAATTCCCTTGCATTCCATTCTTGTAGGAGCTTACTGTGATGTTATAAGAAGTAAGTGTTTGGAAAGTATTCAAATGGAATAGCAGTAAAACTTCTGCTCTGAGACAAATATGCTTCCAATACTATTGCTTGGCAGTGCACTATTAAAAGCTAGAAAAATCTACCTGGGGGAAAAGGAAGATAATAATAAGATACTGAGGAAAAATATTTATTTCTTTAATCCTGTAAATGTGCATGATTTTAAAAATCCCCTAAAATTCAAATTTTCTGTGCTGCAGACTTCAGATAACCTCAGATTTGTTTCCCATTGTTTAGTGTGATGTTAGGCATTGATCCATCTATAGCTATGACAACAAAACTCAGATGACATTAATGTAAATGACAGAATGTCATTGACATATGACCAGACATAGCAAATGGGTGGGAAAACAGCCTAAAACATCACTGAGCAGCAAAGGTGAGTTCTGTATCCCCTTGCTGTTCAGAACCATAGCAGTTCTTTGCAATATTAAATTCCAATGAATCTTATTTACAATCTATAATTTGTATTTAAGCTAAAAAGTCAATGGGATTTGTATATCTATCATTATTATGATTCTCTTGCTATTTTGAGTCACATGTTTCTTCAGAGAAGCAGCAGCTGTAAATACAGCATATCTCCTAATCTGTATGCTCAGGCTGGCTAATTTTTTTTTTTTTTTTTTTTTACCATACACACCCCTAGCAAAGGCTGACTTTGTTTCAGCTACAACAGAAATTTGTCATGGCTTTGCTGTATAAACTTGTGGTAGGTTTTTCTTTCTTGGTTCCAGTCATGAAGAACTGTGACAGGAATTTTTACTTTGTTATTTCAGTGCAGAACTGAGACATACAAGACAGTTACTTTGATTAACTTAAAAATTATACTTTATAGTCAAATCAAATACATTATAGTAAAATAAAATACATTCTCATATTCATATTAGTGCAGAAAGAGCAGTATTATACCCCATGCTGACACTTGCAGAGTCTGGAAGAAAATTCTACCATATTTGTTTGCCTTGTAACTAGTTTGGCAGAAAAGACTTTTTCAGAAGACCCAAACAGAGCATATTTTCTAAACTTATTCTAAAACTCAGTCTTTCAAATACAGGAAAGATTTCACCTATAATTAATTCAGTGTACATGCAATCCAAGGACCTCAAAGACATTAATAAATTTTATTTAACTCATATTAAAAAGTTTTTTTGTAATTTAATTACTAAAACAAATAGAAAATTACTTATGTCTGAGAAAACTGCAGTGTTATCTGCCTATTTATCTGCCTATCATCTCTCTCAACACTTCAAATAGTTTCAGGTTTACTTTTCTCAGCTGGGTACATGTTATGCCACTTACAAAAAGGCAGTCTAGTAAAGTGAAAATATTGTTTGAATATTTAGAATTTAAAATGTCTATATATATATATATGTAAAATTCTGTGATATTTAGCTTTCCAAGTACACAAGATTCCTGCACTAACCATGAGAAATCTTGACTATTGAAATTCAAACCTATTCCTGGTCCAGGATGAAATTTTGTCCAATCTGTGTACACACCAGTGAATTTTGATGCAGAAAAGACAACATTCCTCTAGGAATTTTATTGAAGAAGTTACATCTGTTTGAGTATATTTAGGAACTCAGAATGTTAAAATGAATCCTAAGAAAGCTGGATTAGTGAACGGATGACAGGTTAGGAAGTCCAAGGTATATGATGAATACACAATTTCCCATGGCTCTGGAATTTCTTACATGGTCTTTACATCTGGATATATGCTATCTACTTTCACACATGTAGAATGTATTTTTTGGCAGTGAACTTTTATCTTTTCTTTTGTCTTTCATATGTTTTTCATAAGCAAGTTATGTTATTCTTCTCTAGCTGTGAATACATCTGATGTTACATTTTTTGGTACACTTTTAATATTTACACTAATGGCAAGCATCTGTGACATTTCTACTAAATTAATTTGTTATAATAATCCAATTAATAGGAAACCATTATACAGACTAAGATACTGTTGAATTAATCTTTTTAATATATGCTGTTCAAAGTATTATGCAGTTTTTATTCATACATCAGTACTTTGGAAAATTAAGAAGGAAGACAGAGACACAAATAAATGTCAATATTGCATCCCTGAGAATCTGTACTGAAGCTTTTTAAACTGCAGAACTACTATCTTACTTTGGAATGTGCAATTGTTATGAATTAACCCTATGAAATTCAAAATAAGTACGTGGACATGTACGCTGCCTCTATGACATGAACTAGAGCTGGCAGAATCCAGTAAAAATGAGATAATTAAGAAATATTAATGAATTTTATTATACATATTTAGTAAAGTGTTTGCTGCTCACTAAAGCCATTAAAGAATACATTGAGAATATGTTGGGACTGAAAGGTTTGAAGTCTGAAATAAGGCAACTAAAGATACATTGTATGAGCTACCTGTCCTGGATCTGTACCTACTATTTTATGAATGGCATAGGTATACTGTAATGGTAAAGAGATATTTACTTATCTTCTGTGGTGGATTGGACGTAGCTGGACACCAGGAGCCCAAGAGAAGCTCTATCACCTCCCACTTTACCTCTACAGAGGCAGAAAAATACAATGAAGGACTCATTGATTGATATAAGGGCAAGGACAGATCACAGACAAAACAGACCCAGAGAAATTAATTTCTTATCAGTCAAATCAGAATAGGGTTATGAGACATGAAAGCAAACCTTAATACACCTGCCCGCCACTCCATCCTTCTTCATGGGCTCAACATCATTTGTGAATTCTCTGCCTCCCACCCCTGAGCAGCCCAAGGGAATGGAAGTTACAGTCAGTTCATCACCATTGTGCTGTTGTTTCTTTCTTCTCTTTCACCTGCTCCAGTATGAAATCCCTCCCATGGAAGATAGTCCTCCGGGAACTTCTCCAGCATGAGACCTCCCCACAAGCTGCAATTCTTTCCAAACTTCCAGTACGGGTCCATCCCATGGAATGCAGTCCTTCAGGAACAGCCTGTTCCAGCGTGGGTCACCCAGAGGGTCACAAGTCCTGCCAGAAAACTCACTCCATTGTGTGCCACTCTCTTCACGGGGCCACAGCACTCGGCAGGAGTCTGCTCCTACATGATCTTCTTCATGGGGACACAGCATCCTTCAGATCTGCTCCCATGTGGACGCCCACAGGCTGCAGGGGAACAGCCTTCCTCACCATGGTCTTCACTACAAGCTTCAGGGAAAACTATCCTTTGGTACCTGGTACACTTCTTCCCTCTTCATTGATCTTGGCATCTGCAGAGCTGTTGTACACATTCTCACTCCTCTCTTCTCTGGACCCAGTTGTTCCTGCACAATAACTCTTTCCTGCTACTTCAATATATTATCCCAGAGGCTGATGATGTGTATGGTCTTAGCCATCAATGAGACTGTCTTGGATCTGTCTGGCATTCAGACATAGGGGAAGCTTCTATCAGCTTTGCACAGAAGCCACCCCTATAGCCCTTCTACAAATTCACAGATAACTGTACAGATATAGTGGAGAATAGAATTTAAACATAAAGTGAACCTAAAGAATTTGTTGGAGTTCCTGAGAACCTGCCTGGAAAAGTAAAATCCAGTGCATCAAGTTATTCATAATGAATTCATGAAGAGTAACTTCATGAATTGCAGAGGCTTCATGATTCATTAAGTTAGCTACCTGGCACATACTTAGGCAGGACTGGCAATAACTGTTTAGAAAATATGGAGAAAACTACTTCCAATGAGTTGATAATGAGTGAGCCCTGTTGTATATAAGTAACTCCTGTTAAAGTGGTTCAGGAAAAGCATATATTACCCTGGGATGCTTTAACAAGAACATAGTTCGTTATGTAAAGTATCACCTCCAGTGTACTCAGGAAAGCTTCTGCTGACACTTTGCTACTCCGTGCTTGAAAGGTGTTGAGAACTAGACATGACTGCAGGATAAGCAGGTAGACATAGAAGGGCTATATAAAGCATGCAATACAATATAAGTATGGTTAAAAGTAACACACTGAAGCATCCTGTATCTGTAGAAACTGCAAATTACTAGTGTAAGTTGTCCTGGGATGTCACAAAGTCTCTGGTACTAAGAATTTTTAAAAACAGGTTGGACAAATGACTGTTTGGGAAATTGCACATATTAGGTTTCACACAGAAAAGTTAGGCAGGTGAAAAATATTAACTTCTTGAATTTCTCTTCCATACTCAATTCTTTGATATATCAGTATCTTCAGGATGTACCTTGAGAGCAGAAGCAGATCTTTGTGTGAGAATAAGAAGGAAAACATCAAAAGTCATGTAGCTGGAGTTAAGTGTTAATAATTCCTCTGTCACTGTCTATTCTTGTTTGTAAATTGCATAAACATACAATTTAAAATATTATATAAAGGTAGCAGGAGGAAAGAAATCCACTTATTGCCGTGGTTTGACATGGAAAGAGAATTCTTTCCGGAAGGAAGAGGTCAATTGAAGGTGAACACGCCTCTGAGAACACAGAGGGGTTGAAAGCAGAATTCCCAGGGGAACTCGCTCTCTTTGGTTCCGGTCAGCGTGCAGTGCAAACCTCCCCTGCCCAGCCACGAGCTGGATGGGGGAGGGGAAGCCCCCATGGCCTGAAAGGTAGGGCCCAAGGGTGGTGGAAGGACTGGAACCGGGCTGGCCCCTGCAGATGGAAGGGTGGAAGAAATCTGGGATGTCTCCATTCCCCCCCCCCCAGAGTTCCTCTCCCGAGAGGGAGAGAGAAAGCCGCGAGGAAGGAGGAGCGGGGGGAGCTGCTGCAAGGTGCCCAGTTGTGTGGGAGTTGCTGGATGTCCGGGCATCGAGCCATCCTGGGAGTTCGGACTTTTAACCCTTCCTTGAGAAATGAAAGCTTTGTGAATTTTCCTTTCCCCTCCTCGGTTTGAAAGAGAGGAAGAGGGACACCTTGGACCCTGGGATGTTGGAAGGAGGAATTCTAGAGGGGAGGGGGACAAGGAGTGGCTTTTGGCTGGACTTTTCCGTGTTAGCCACAACCTGAACCAATCTTCTCCTTCAAGAGGGACTGTGTTTTGGGAGGATGCCAGTGAGTCAAGAGACCTGCTTCAGCTGGGAAAAAGACAAAATTGGAGTGAACAGAGAAAAGGTTAGGGGGTTTGTGGTGGCGCCCCCTGTTCTGGAAAGGAAAGAGAAGAGAAGAAGATCTCTGTTCTTGAGCCCTCGGCCCCAGGGCAAAATGGGGGGGGACTGTGGTCCCAAACAATGAAAAACTGAACTGTTGTTTTCTCCCCTCTTGGCAGGGCATCCTTGAAAGGAAAAATCCTAAAGGCAGTGACCATCCATGCATTGTGGTGAGAGCAGTGTGCATGGAAAGGAGAAGGGTCACCATGGCAAACTTTTTCTCCGGGCGGTGCCATGTGTGACATGGAAACACAGGATGTGGAGCTGTGTTTCTTGGGGGGCACATCTGTGGCACAGGAGAGAGAGACTGTTCCCTCGATGGACTGAGTATTGGTTGTTTGGAGGGTGGAAACCTGGTTGGGGTCCAGATTGTGTCTCACTGTGGTTTGTTGGAGTTGGGTGGTGGGAGGAGGAATGTTTTGCAAGGTTTTAATTTGATCTTTGTGTGGTTTTTTTTTTCCCTTCTTTAGTTTTCTCTTTTCTTTAGTAGTAGTAGTTTAATAAAGTTTTTTTTTCCTGTTATTAAGCTTGGGCCTGCTTTGCTCTATTCTAGATTCTACTTCACAGCATTCAAGGTAGAGATCACATTTTCATGGGGGCACTGGCATTGTGCCAGTGTCAAACCATGACACTTATATAACATTCTATAGTGTTAAAATAAAAACAAAACAAACAAAAACCAAAACAAACACAAACAAACAAATAAACCACAATCAGGGGCAATTAAATACTCCTCACATATGGATATGGATGTTCCATGCCTGTTGTAAAAACTTTTCCTGGTTCAGATCAGCTACAGGCAACTTGGGTCATTTCATTGAGGGTTTTTCACACATTTAATAAATAACCAAAATTAAATGCTTAAGTATCATTTAGAATAAACATCCTAAATATTAAAAAATCAAAATTTATTTAGAGGCAACTTGTGAAAGCCTAGAAACCCTTGAGACTGAATTTTGTCAACAAATGAGAAGTCCTTTTTCCCAAACTCCATGTGAAAGCACAGAGCTCATCACAAAATATACGCTTTTGATTATAATAATGAGAAATAGCTGTGAGGCAGATCTTGAAATCTCTTCTGCAGTCAATACAGTATCTGATTGAGTATAATTGGTAAAGGATTCAAGATAATTGCAAGGTACGAAGGAGTAGCAGAATCAACCACCACATTTACATTTTCAGAAAGAACTTAGTATAAACCTGGATATCACAAAAGTTTAAAGAGTTTTTAAAATTATAATTCTGATAAAATGCTCATTGTATATCCTGGAAATATGAGCCAAGCACCAATCAGAATTTCATTTCAACCAGTACCTTGTTCAGATTATCAGATCAAACTGAAGTTGTATTGAATTTCAAGGTGCTTGACAGTTACATTAATGCAATTATTAGAAATGTTATTTAAAAACAGTCTATTTCATTTCAGGGTGTTAGAAAATCATTGACAGCAATTGCTAGAGTTGTTAGGTTTATGATTCTGATCAAAGTAGATCATGAGAAGTCTGGATTCAGCCATGAAAATGGTAACTAGGTGATGGTAAGCACTAGCATTGACATAGGGCATAAGGTCTATCAGCTGTGATGAGGCAGTAGTTTTTATGAACACCAATATTACTCAGATATTTTGATTGGGAAGTTTGTGGAAAATTTTCAAAGCTTTGTAAAGATAGAAGATAGCCTTCTTGCAGAAAAATCGTATAATCTACCTACACATTCAATTCCTATCTGGAACTCCCAGGTTTTCACAAAATGTTCAGACTGAATTCAAGAAGAATGCATATGCTCATAGTTCAGTATGCACTACCCTATAAATGTATTTTCTTGTTTAAATTAAACAGATCAATGATTCAGAAAGCATTTTGGCAGTCTTAGTGTTGTATGTTAGCCAGTGAGGTTCCACCTAACAAGAAAGGACATAAATTTTCTTATTTTTTTCAAGGATGGCACTATTTTCAGTCCTGTTGGCACAGGGGAAAAATACCAATTTCTTTTTAGAATTTTATAAAAAGCAAAAGAACTGATATTGTCTCTTGACTAGGATGGCAATAGCATTTGCCATTATCTAAAATACAAATACACAATACAAAGAACTATAATGAACTGATTCAGTATTGTCTTCTAACTTCTTTCTGATGGACAGGCTAAAATCCAAGCAACAGAACAACAAACCAACCTTTTTCTCTCTCTTTGCCCAGTGAGCCCTGGAGGATTTTACGTCAATAATATCTGCACATATACCCAGGCAAACTTGCACACCCACTCCCACACATGCATCAAATTCATAGCCAAATTCTGTTTCCTGAGACAAGCACTCGTAAATCACAATTAGATCCATCTGTTTAAGAACAATTTGGCTCACAAGATTGAAAATACTGCAGTGCAGTTTACACTGAATGGAAGTAGCAGGGCTCATTGACAGAGCTTTAAACTGGATGTGACAGGACAGAGAGACCCATCGCATTGGCAAGCTGTGGTATGACAGGCCAAGGTTAGAGGGAGAGGGTGATAGCAAGGGCCCACTGCCAGTGGCTCTGAACTGTGCTAGCCATACTGGGCCACACTTCTTGTCTTAGAGAGATGAGCTAGGGACTTCTGAGGTAACAGAAATCAGTAACAGGGAAAAATAGGTTAACAGGGAAAAAAAAACAGGAAAAAAAATCAAAGTATTTAAAGGGTGTTCCCTCTGGGAAGGCAACATATTCATCAGCCCACTTGAAGTGCAAAAATACACACAGCATGGGCAACAAATAGGAGGAGATGGAAGCCACTCTGCTGCTAGAAAGTTATGACCTTTTGCCCATACTGAAACTTGGGGGAGAAACTACCAATGACAGCTAACAATGGCTGCTGGATATTCAGAAGAAACTGTAGAGGAAGAATGGAGAGCCTGACCTCTACATCAAGAGATGGATAAAGTGTGAAGGGCTGCATCTGCAGAACCATGGGCAGGTCAAAAGTCTGTAGGTAAGAATCAGAGACAAAAGAAACAAAGGGATCCTTGTAGTGTCTACTGCCAATGAAGTGGACTATATGCACAAAGACTTTTTGCTCCAGCTACAGGATGCATCACACTCACAGGTTCTTGTCCACTCTGATACCTGATGAAAAAAATAGTACAACAAGCTGCAGGCAGTCTAAAGGACTCAGGAAATCCATGAAGGATAATTTCTTGAGGAAGGCCATAGATGGCAGCCCTACCACAGGGGATGCAATTCTGGATCTGATGGGCATGTAGGCAAGCTAATCTTGAACATCAAACCTGAGGGAAGCCTGAGTGGCAGTGATCATACATTGGGATGCAGTGATCATACATTGGTGGAATTTGCCAGTCTGGGAGATATAAGTCAGGTAAGGAAAAAAGTTATGCCCCTGAATCTCAGGAAAGCAAACTTCCGGCCCTTCAGGGAGGCAGTCAACAGGATTCACTGGGCGACTTCCTTCAGAGACAAGGAAGTGCAGCAGAGGTGGCAGATACGTAGGGAAGTGTTCCACTGAGCTTAAAACCTGGCAATCCCCAGGAGTAAGAACTCAGGGAAAAAAAGGCAAGAGGCCAGTATGGCTTATTAGGAAACTGCTGGTCCAACTAAAGGGAAAGAAATAAATGCACATATAACAGAAATAAATACAGATAACCTGAGAGAAATATAGAGATGAAGTACAGTTTTGTAGGGTTATGATGAAGAAGTCCAAGATGACGCTGCAACAGAACCTGTCAAAGGACTCGATGGGTTTTTACAGGCATGTTAACCAGGAAAAGAAAGTCAAAGAATGTGACCAACTCTGATAAACAAGGATGGAAAACTGGAAGCAGCAGACGAGGAGAAAGCAGAAGTATTCAACAATTTTTTGTCTAAATGTTCAACGGCACCACCTGTTTCTACACCTCTGGATGGCAGGATGGGGAGTAGGGGAGAAGAGCCTTTTTCACTCTCCATGGTATTTGAAAAGTCCTGGCAGTCAAGTAAAATCTCAGGTGACTGAAAATAAGGAAAATTTGTTCCTGTCTTTAGAAATGAGGACCCTGAGAACTACTGGAAATAAATCCTCTTAGAAGCTATATTAAGGCATCTGGAAGACAGCTAGCATGGCTCCATCAAGTCCTGCTTGACCAATCAAGTGATTCTATGATGGGGTGACTTCATCAGTGGACAAGGGAAGGGTTACAGATGTCATTTATCTGGACATTTGTAAAGCCTTTGACACAGGCCCCCACAAAATCCTTCTCAATAAAAGTGGAGAGAGATGGATTCAATTGGACTGTTAGATGGATAAGAAATTGTTTTGACAGTGGCATCCAGAGGGTAGTGGTCAATGGCTCAGAGTCCCAATGGACATCAGGGACAAGTGGTGTCCCTCAAGGGTGCATACTCGGACCAGTGTTATTTAATGACTTCATTAATGACATGGAAGGGGAATAGAGCACACTGCCACCAGCTTTGCAGCTGACACCAAGCTGAGTGGTGCAGCTGACACACATAAAGGATGGAATGGCTTCCAGAAGGACCTGGGCAAGCTTGAGTAGTTGGTCTGTGGAAATCTCATGAGGTTTAATCAGAACAAGTGGAAGGTGCCACACCTGAAACAGGACAATCCCCAGTGCCAGCACAGGCTGGGAATGAACAGGTCAGAGCAGCCCTGCTGAGCAGACTTAGAGGTGCAGGTGGCTGACAGGGAGGACCTGACCCAGCCATGGGCACTCACAGCCCAGAGAGCCACACGTGTCCTGGGCTGCATCCAGAGCAGGGTGGGCAGCAGGGCCAGGGAGGGGATTCTGCCCCTCTGCTCTGCTCTGCTGAGACCCCACCTGCAGTGCTGCATCAGCTCTGGGGTCCCAGCATGGGAAAGACATGGAAACTGTTGAAGTGAATCCAAGGGTCACCGAGACTATTAGAAGGCAGTAGCACCTCTCCTGTAAAGAAAGATGAGAGAAATGGAATTGTTCAGTCTGGACAATAGAAGTCTTTCAGGTGACCTAATGGCAGCCTTCCCGTACCTGAAAAGAGCCTTCAAGGAAGCCAAAAACGGACTTTTTTACGAGGGCATGTAATGACAGGAAGGTGGAAGGTGATTTTGAAGGCTTTGAACTCAAAGTTTGAAAAACTGTCGGTTGAGTATAGATATTAGGAAGAAATTCTTCCCTGCAAGATAGGTGAAGAAGAGGAAGACGTTGCCCAGAGGAGTTCCAGATGCCCCATCCCTGGAAATATTCAAGGTTGGGTTTGAATGGGACTCAGAACAACTTTTGCTGTGAAAGGTGTCCTTTTCAAGACCCCTGCAAGGGGTCTGGATCTAGATGATTTTTTAGATCCTTTCCAAACCAGACTATTTTAGAATTCTGTGATTTCTTAAGAACCAAATGGTGCTACAAGTCTTGAAAAAGCAATATAATATCTTCAAACACACATTATGCGTGTGTTATATTACTCATAAACACCATGCATAATGGTAATTCCTTAGAAATATACAATTAATTTAGCATCTCTTGCAAAACTTCTGAAGAGTTGAATTGACAATGAAATGATTATCAGTCATCTCCAGTTTTTAATACATTTTTAAAATTATAACTATAGAGATCATTCTGTTTTTAAAGTAGTAATAGACCACAGACTTGATTAATTTGGAGGCTAAGATTGTTGTGGTGTGGTTTTTCTTTTTATTAACGTTTGTCCAGTGTCTGCTCCTTTCCCTCTTCCCTAACTCCCTCCTCTGCAAGTTGTCAATCCTCCCCTTCCTCGCCCACATTCCCTGTCACTCTTTCTAGCCCCCTCCCCTGCTTCCAGAAGCATTCCCTGTCCATTTAGTGATACTCAACACCCTATTGGTTATTTTGTGTTATTCCACTCCCCTGTTTCCCCTGATAGGTTTATGATATTTTAGTCCCACCTTAAACTCCTCCCCAACTCTACCCTCATTGGTTGCTGTTCCTATACCCGCCTCTTGAGTTCTGGTATAAAACCTTTGTTCACCCTTTCTGGAGAGGTGTGGGGCTCACTGAATAAATCCATCTTGTTACGCGCCAAGCCCCATGTCACCTCCATCTGTCCCCGTGCCAACAACTGGGAAAACAGAGCTCACAGGGAGAGAGGCCGCCTGTTCTCTTCCCTCGCTGCCCGGCATGCCACTGCTCAGGGTATCGCGTGTGAGGAGCAGCCGCGATGCAACATAAGATCTAGAGAAAGTAGTCTTTTCAGAGAAGGATATGGCTGTTAAAAACTTAATACAAAAAGTATACGAATGTGCAAACAAAAGAGCCTGCTAAATTGCACAAAGAGAATAGAAGGTTTTAAAAACTTTTCTCCTGAGGGCCATTATCTGGCTTTTTATTTTAACTTCTGTCATCACTGCTTTATTCCCTTGCTTCCCAACCCTCCCTTCCTCCATCCTCCTGCCCTAAGCTGAGGTTTTAAACCACAAAAGTTTCCATAAAATGCCAGATAGTATCCCTCCTGCCAAAAGAGTGATTAAAAAGGGTAAATGTCTATACTTATGCATGCTGCTTGTTCTGGGAACAGAAGTTTTGCCTATATATAAATGAATGGAAAGACCAATTGAATAATAGTAATATGGGAATATATAGCCTTCTTTTGCTATATACACTTAAAACTAGATGACTTAAATCCATTATTTCATCCTGCATCTCAGCTTCTACTTATCACCCATGACTTTATTGTTTGTCCAAAATTTTTTGTATTTCCACCAAAAAAGAGAAAAGCAGAACCCAGATGTAAGTGTGTTGCTGGCAAACATTTCTGTCACTTTCACTTCAAGCATAAGAACCAGACAGGCCAGATGCCAAGGCTTTTAAAGGTGCTGAGCTTCATAGTAGTTTCCACTGATTTCAGAGGGGTGTCTATCTATCTAGCATATTTCACACATTTAGGTCAAGAGCTACACTAACAACTTTACTATGGACATTTGAATAGTCACAGTATAGTCAATGAGACTGTGAAGCAATTACACCAATCCCTCTCTCTGAATGGCTAACAGTGATTGTAAGACAATTAATCTACACTGGTTTTCATATTGTAAGACAATAAACTTGGTATTTATGTAACAGCCAGAGTGCAGGGAAATACATAACAGGGGGGAAAATGTGCCATTATACATCATTATGCTAACTGTATAGCAATCTGGAGAATAAAATTCCATTTCAGTATGACATCCAGTGAGAACTTAGTTTCATCATAGACTGTAAAATATATTTTTCCACCCCAAATTATATTATTTTTGGCAGAAAAAGAGACATTCGCTTCCACCTCAAACTGTCAGAGTTTGTTTTTTAAAAAATCAAATAATTTCCTTCTATTGTAAACCACAAGGGACAAATCTGGAAACATGTAAGGCCAAGTCTGAGTTAACTTACACCCTTTTCAACTCCATTAACTTCAGTGGTATTGGCCACAGTTGTGAGTAAAGTTGGAATTTGGCCCATGGAAATAACTGTGTTTCCAAAATGGTTTTGGCTTTTTTCTTTTACTATGCATTTTACAGCCCTTTTAGACCATATTTCTTTATCTGAGAAATATTTGAAAGATGCAATATAAGTAAGGGCATAATTAGAACTGACCCAATTCATTTCATGCAAATCCTGGCATTCAAAATAATATGCATATCACGAAACTTGAGGCAACATTCTCTTACAAAAACGGCTTTATTAAATTACACTACATTTACAGAATGCTGTCATTAGTACAATTTTTCTCAGACACAGAATTACTGTTTCTCAGATATGGCTTGTTGAGACACTCTTGAATACAAGCAGAAGGTTTTCTCTCTGTGGGAGACACATACAGTTAATCCAACCCCCAATTCAGCCCAGGTAGTATTGTGGAAAGCACATATCCAAAACATCCTGAGATTAAGATGCATGAGCTAACTATCTGTCCATGTTGTTCATCTTTGCTGTTTCCATAGAATTCTCCAGGAACTGTCATTTAAACACCCTAGCTTCTCTCTTTTTCTTCATTTTTTTTCCTGTACTCCAGAGCTGAGAAAGCAACAGCAACAGGCTGATAGAGAAGGTGCTGGTCCCAGTGTAACAAAACTTTATATTTGGGACTGGTTTTGACAACTACTTGTGTCATAACTACAGATGATTCCTTTTACAAAGCAAGCCTACAACCCTAGGCTGAAATTCCAGAATTCACCTGTTCTTTCAATTTTTCCTCTTCAGAATTTAACTGAGCTTCAGACATAAATTGCTAAAATAATCCTTCAAAATCTTCAGACATCAAGAAGGTTTTATCAGATTTTTGTAGCCATTTGCTTTTCCATTCATTAGCAGTGTAAGAGACCTGTAAACCTACTACTGCCTGTTCTTAACATTTGCAGAAAAAGACCTTTTCTAATCATTGTGGCAGTGAATGTTTGTGTTTCTTCTCCTGTGCCTCGGAACTGGGCCCACTATAAATATAATAAACAGAGTCCCTTTCCCTGAGGGTTTCTCTGAGTTTACAATCCTATTGTGTTCTTCACTCAGAACACTACTTTGGTTTAAATAATCTTTCTACTGCTGCCAGTGGTTTGAAGGTGGTGGTGAGAATTTCATTAATCATATATCCTTTAACAAGTACCTACACAAATGACCCTATAATATCATTGAAATTAGTCAACAGATAATAGCATAAATAGATCAAATGGGAGATTAACTGAAAATAGATTTGAAATCTAGGTTTTGGAACTCTTGAAGTCATCTTATTTGCTCAGGAGAGAGATTCTTAAACATTCTGTTCTTTTATGTAATGCAAGCATGCACACCTAATGTTTCTGGTTTAGCAGGCCACAGAGTCTTGCTCATGATTGTATACATTTTGAAGAACAGGTATTAAATTCTGGTCCTGGAAATCAGCCGGATTTAAGAAAAAACTCAATACACTAAGTACACAAAATCTCTTTCAATGCTTAGAAATATGGCAAGGTGTTCCCTTTGTTAATTTCAGAGTTACTGTGTGTATAGATACACATTATAGAAGATATATTGTAACAAATTTTGCTTCTTTTTACTTCATCAAAGCATCTGAATACTTTTCAAATATTATAGAAATTCTAATAAGGTCTAGACTGTCTCCTATGCTGCTGGGTTTAACCTACCTTAAAATAGTTGGCTGTAGAACTAGAAAATACTACAGGTGTTTGGGATTAGGCAGATGCTGGACTTTGTGAAATAATTTTGCCAAGAAGAATGTGTATGCTACTAAACATTGTTTAACAATTTAGAAAATTGTTTAAATACACTTTTAGCAGTTACAAAAAAGTGACAGATCTTGCAGGGAAAATAAATTGATTTTATAGGCTTTACGCTTACATTGGAAACTAGGGGGCGAGTTTCCTGAAAAATTACTTGAGTAAAAAGGCGGAGAAGTGCAATTTCTTCATATATGATACACAAAACCATTTTAAAAGAAAGCTGAATATTTACCATGAGTTGGATGGTTTTGCTTTAAAAAATAAAAAAAAAAAAAGTAATCCAAACCAAAGTGCCATACCAGTGAAGCTCAGTTAATTTTCCTGCTGCTCAATACAGTGGAAAAGCAATCCATTACATCTCAGATTAGACATCTTGGCTGCATCAACACAAGATTTCCCAGTAGTCTTCAATTTGTGGTCCATCAGGAGTCATCTATCAGCAAGTCCTTTATGGTAATGAAACAGAGGAACACCATTGTGCCAATAAAAGACGTAGTGCATTTGAGATGCAAAGACTTGTGGAGGAAAGAAAGAGAATACTGATAAAACCATTTATAGAGTGCACTTAAACCTCACTTGAAAAAGTTTGAGTACACATTCCCTGTGCATTTGGGGTAAGAACAAATCTATTATGGTCAAAGTGAGGAGGAAGGGAAGGGAAGGGAAGGGAAGGGAAGGGAAGGGAAGGGAAGGGAAGGGAAGGGAAGGGAAGGGAAGGGAAGGGAAGGGAAGGGAAGGGAAGGGAAGGGAAGGGAAGGGAAGGGAAGGGAAGGGAAGGGAAGGGAAGGGAAGGGAAGGGAAGGGAAGGGAAGGGAAGGGAAGGGAAGGGAAGGGAAGGGAAGGGAAGGGAAGGGAAGGGAAGGGAAGGGAAGGGAAGGGAAGGGAAGGGAAGGGAAGGGAAGGGAAGGGAAGGGAAGGGAAGGGAAGGGGTGTTCTGTGAATATCTCCTTAGACATTTTTGACAGTACAGGATCCTGAGCAATCTGAACATGCCTTAAATTGAAGAGAGACAAGGCTAGATGAACTTCAGTGATCCTTTTCAACCCAAGTATTTCATAATCTTGGTCAGCTAAAGGGTCAGGCTCAGACAATTGTACTAAGTGGGGCAACATCTGACTGGCTACTAGACACTAAAATATTCCTCAGGGCTCAATCTTAGGATCAGTTACCTGCACTGTTTTCATCATTGCCCTGGACACAGGCACTGAATGCTCAGTAAGTTTGCCAACAATATTGAATTAGGGGGAGGCATTTATTACCTTCACAGCAGGGACATCTTGAAGAGACCTTTAGAGATTGAAACACTGGGAAATCACCACTGGTATGAAGTCTAACAAGGATAAAATGTCAGACTTTGCATCTGGAATGGTGTAATCCTGGATTTTGCATCTGGAATGATGTAATCCTGGATGTCATATAGATTGAGGGATGAGAGGCTGGAATACGGCTCTGCAGAAAGGCTTCTGGGAGTTTTGGATGATACCAAGCTCAGTGTGAGTCAACAGTATGTCCTGGCAGCCAAAAAGGCCAACCACATCCTAGCAGCATGCATTAACCATCAAGAGGAGTCATTGTCTTATTATATTCAGTATTGGTGAGGCCTCTGTTTGCAGTTTTGGGCTCAACAGCAGAAGCAGATAGAGAAATATGAGAATGTGTCCAAAGTATGTCAACAAAGATGGTGAAAGATCTAGAGGGTTTGACTTAGGAGCAGCAGCTGAGGGTACTAAATTTGCCCATCTTAGATTAGCAGAGGCATAAGGATGACATCATTGTTGTCCACAACATCCACCATGAGAGAAAGCATGAGAGAGGTGCAAATCTCTTTTTTTCTGGTGTCTAGTTCTGGGACATTAGGGAATAAATTAAAGCTATGTCAAGGAAAAACTTAGAACAGATATTGGAAAAAAACATTCTTTGAGAGTCTGGTCAAGCACTGAAACAGACTCAGCAGAGAAATGCTTATGGTGTCCAGCCTGTTAAGTGTTCAAAGAAAGTTTGAACAGTTCTTTCAGATATATGATTCATCATTTTGGTCATAAGTTAGACTCAATGATCCTCGTGGGTCCCTTCCAGGTCAGGGTCTTCCGTGATTCTACCATTCTGTTGTTCTTTCAAGCTGCTAGTACTTCACAATTTTACCTGTGAAATATTTTGATTCATCACAGTGTCTCACCTTCAGTCCTATTTATTTTAACAAAAAATAAATTAGCTTAAGCAACAGTACCACTCAGATTCCTTCTCATATTATTCTATATCGAGTGGTTATCGAATAATATTCCTTCTCTAATGTAATACCAAATGCAAAACTGAGACCAATCTAAAAAGTGCTGGTATCAAAAACCAGCTCTACTGTTTCAAGAGGGAATGTGGACTGTTGCTCCTTATGAAAATAAATTTAACCTGGTCAATCTTACACACAAATGTAAAATATCCTCCTCCATTGCTACATCTCCATCTCCTTTTTTTGCTGCAGGAAGCAGGCTCACCCTGAAGGACAGCCCTGAAGGACAATCTCAGCTCTCACGGGTTCTGATAATATACCCATTCACGCACATTATCGAAACAAGGCATTGCTGTGCAGCTAAATCTGAAGCTGAACCCCACCATCTCCATTTTTCCTCCTCATTCAGCAGCTTTCCTGCTTTTTTTGTAGGCAAAACAGAGTTTCTTCTGCATGCTACTTTTGGGATGAAGTTGAAATCCTGTCCTAGGACTCATACAAGGAAATGCAAATTTTTCTACAGCTCAGCCTCTCCTCTTTCCTCTTGGGTGTATGTATCTGGTGGTAGTTTAGCTCACTTTTAGTCTCTGGTTTCTGAGGACAAATTGGATATCTGTCACTGACGGATAAGTAAAATACACATATCATGGTGCGAACCAGACCTGCTGTCTGGGTTTACCCAGGGATGTAAAAGCCATGAACTTTGATTTCTATCATAGGTTTAGTATTCTCTGAATTGTACTCTCTCTTGTCCCTTTCTACAGTGTCAATTCCAAGAGCAGGAATAGCAGTGCCATTTGCTTAGCACAATCCACAGGCTTTACCAGAAAAGTGAGGTATATAAGGTAGTTTTCTCATGTTGAGGTTCACATAGAATTCAGATATCTCATGTCCTGAATAGATCATTAAAGAGCTACTTCATGAAAAATAATACTTTATTAAATGCTAGCATCAGTCTTAAAATATCACAATATCATAAAATACCACACTAGGAGAATGATTCAAACATTTCATATACATGAAGACTATGATCACCTTGTGTGTTAGATAAGAAAGATATGAGCTTCAGAGTTGGAATATAAATACTAGCATGCTACATTTTTTATTGAAGTCTTCCATCAAGGGTTAGATAACTAAATCCACTTAAAACTACCTCTATAAATTTTCAACTTTCACAGCATTTCTAAGTTCAAAATTAATCAGGTAGTGTTAAAATGCAGTGGATATCAACACACCATAGAAGATGAGGAAACATGAAAATATAATGTTCAGATTTCTAAGTTCTATGCCCCTCAACTGTTAAGATTATTCTCCTTTCCCAATACTCTTACATCTGTGTTTGCAAGAACATCTTATTCTTGGAAGAGGCATCAGTATCATTATCATGATGCCAGTACTCAGATCAGAACCTCTTTAGTAAACTCATTATTTCCCTAACCTCCATAGCAATTAACTCTGTCTTCCATGTGCTGGAGCACCTCTTCAGGGTGGTTTTTTCCCTGTGTTTCTCACAGATGAGACTATCCTGCAAAGGTGTCTTTCACTGAAGAAATTCCAGAGAACAGGAGTGAAAGTGCTGTACAGAACACATCCAGTGGATGCGATCAGTGTGAGCATGCTGCTCCCATTTGTATAAATATACACTGGGCACATGTAGCTTGCACAGAAAGGAGAGTTTGACACACCCTGAATGTGCTGACCTCAGTGAGACTATGCAGAGGAAGCGGGCTCTCCCATGACACCCATCCATCATACTGATGATGCCCCCACAGTGAACTCTATGACACTGACCTTGTAGGGGAAAGCAATTGCACAGGTCATCTTTGCATATCTAGTAGCCATTTGCCCAGACTTCCTAAACTCACAGCAGGCAGTTTTACTGTTGCTTTCACTGAGATAAATCCAAAAATTCTGAAATACATCTTCCTTTTTTTATGAGAAACAATTTTTATTGTCTAAAACATCGTTATTTACCACAGTCTTAATGTATGTAGGGCATTTATACTGTTAAAATAACATCTCATCAATCTTTGAAAGCAGAGTTTCATCTATTTTTACTTTCACTGTTTTTACTCTGATGAAAATAAATGGAGTATAACATCTGCCTTTGTCTTGTTCTGCATCTTCCCAAAAGCAAAACCCAAGCTCTTTTATTTTTCCCACACAGTATGAGTTTTCACTCCTGCAACATTTGAATGTGCCTAAAATGAGAGTATGTACTGTCTTACATATAAACAATGTGCACACTCATATACACACACATACATGAAGCTTTTGTACTGAGATAGAGGCTGCTTGGTGAAATGGGTAACAGATCACAACAGATCACAGAACATGTGGCACTCAAGTACATGTGCTTTAATAATGTGTGTATTTTCAAGAAATAATGTGCTAAAGCTCGTCCACAATAGTTCCTTTTTTGAGTTCCTTCTGTTCCATGAGTTTCACAAGTTTCTTGTATGCTTAGAATACAGTTCTGTTCCTCAGGACTGAAAAATCTTAAGTTTTTTTTTCATTAGCTGAAGCTCCTTTCTTTAAGTGGTGCTCTCTTAAACCACTGTTTCAGGTATCACTGTTGGCAAAATAGGTATGGTCATTATAAAGGACTGTGATAAAACTTCAACTGTTTGTTGCCATCTGGAAGAAATTTTGTGGTAACTTTACATACAGCATTCAAATGATCTTTAGGAAGTCCCTTTCCTTCCTAACAACACCCTAGGGTGCATAATCCATGCTTTATAAACTCACAACAGATGTCGAATAATCTGAAGCAGCAGTAGGGAGCTAGTTAGATATTTGTGACCAGTCCTGGGTTCTCTGCTTAAGAGGAAAAAAAAAAAAAAAGGTATTTGAAGCTACCTATGAACAGATAGACAAATTTCCCAATATGTTTGCACATTCACACAGACATGTAGTAACACCAAGGTCACAGATTCAATCTCCTTATGGGCCATTCACTACAGAGTTGGATTTGATGATCCTTGTGGGTCCCTTCCATCTCAGACTGTTCTGTGAAACTGTGAAGCTCTGTATATATGCATAATTATTACATATATATTGCTTACATGTATGTATATATTTAGCTTTGATGAAAACTTAACAGAGTGAAGAAATAATGGAAATGGGGTACTGTTTTTCTCATTTAAATGTTGAAAATTAAGAAAACTCTACAGAGAAAATTTTCTCACAGTAAAAATAACATGGAAGACACTGCAAGTCATGTCTATATAATGTCCATCATTCTATATCTTCTAGACACACTAGATAAAAATCTCCAAGGAAAGACAAACATTTCAATGATTTCCCTTGAGCTTGGACTAGATACTCCCTTGAAAATGAACTAGAACTTTAGCTTTAAAATGAATGGCAAAACTGTTAAAGACAACTGCTCCACCAAGAAGATGGAAGCCTCTGAAGTTATTTTAAATTATTTTAGTTACTCTGATACAGGTCTTTAGAAATTATGTATTTTGGTTACCTGTTCAATTAGTAAAAAAAGCCAATGTGGTCTCATCCGCTGGAGTCTTCACAAAAGCGAATTGCATTAATGCACTAGCTCTTATTCTTTTCCTTTCAGGCATATGCCTGCAATAAATAAATAAACAAATCAACAAATGCTGTAATTCTAAGTTTCTGCAGACTACTTCTCCTTTGCCACTACCACAAAGAAGTACAAACTACTAGTACTTCACACATAGTATAGTATCACCTACTTTTTTCTCCATTAGTGAAAGTGGCAAACCCTTGCTTGAAATATAAGAGAAAAAGACAGATTTTCTAACATACAGTGAATTTACCATTATCTGAGCGGTCTGACCTGTTGCCAATGTGCTATAGTACCAAAGATCCAAGCAAAGTTCTAGAGTGTAAAGGAGTTTTTTTTCATTCTGTTATTCAAATGTTTCTACTGAGAATTTGTGATTTCATGTTGTGCTGGTTTCAGCTTCGGCAGAGTTAATTTCTTCCACTGCTGTGTTTAGGGTACATAATAAGAATGGTGTTGGTAACATACTGATGTTTGGGGGTTTTGGTTTTTTTTTGTTTATCCTAAATCAAGGATATTTTTTTCTTTGGCTCATGCTCCACCAGTGAGGTGGTGAGCAGAAGAAACCAGGAGAGAACACATCTGAGACAAGTGACTGGAACCAACCAAAAAGATATTCCACACCACAGAACATCATGCCCAGTATTTAAACTGGGGAGAGTCACCTGGAAGGGGCTGATCTGGGTCCAAGAAGGGAGGTCTGGCATCAGTCAGTAAGTGGTGAGCAACTGTATTGTGGATCACTTGGTTTTCTCTCTTTTTAAAATTATTATTTTAATTGTTTACCATTATTTTACTTTATTTTTAATTATTAAATTTCTCTTATGTCAACATACAAGTTTTATCTCGGTTTTCCTCCCCATTCCAGTGGGGTGAGGGTGGAAGACAGGCACAGTTGAGCAAGTGCCTGTGTGGTGTTTCATCTCCAGATGGGCTTAAAACCTTGACACGTGTTCACTGAGATGTTCCAGATTCTCTCTGCTTATCTCCTTCTCTCTAGCAATGTTTTAAAAAAATGTATGCATATTTTATCATGTGATCTCACTAATCAGAAATAGACTCCAAAGAGTTTTTTTCTCTTTTTGTTTTCCTTATGAAAACTGGAAGTCTGTAACTAAAGAATTTAATTCTCTGCAGCATAAGGAGAATGCCATTTGGCAAGTTTTTTACCACATATAATGTATGTATCTACCAGTTTGCTATCTTTTGGACTTTACTGAATACAAGGAAGACATCCAAAAACAGGCAATAAGTGCCTATTCCACCTACAATTCATATTAATCTTTTCTCATTGCATTCTTCTTGGGCTAATTTTGTTTCCTGTGTCTCCTTCTGATTTCATGACAGCAGTTTCAATTTACTGTTGAAATAGCTGTACATTTTAGAGAAATAGTGTCTCATAGTCAGGTTACCTTCTAGTTACATTGAACAGATCTGAATTTAGCATTTCCTCAAAATACTGAAAGATATTCTGTGTTTATTTAGTTTATAAAACAGAGGATCCTAATTATAACTAACTCTTTTGAAGTTATTCTTATATAAGTTGCCATTAAATCTTATAGAGATAATAATTTCTTTCTTAATAACTTTCTGAATAAGTTTTTTTATTTGACAGACAAATCTTTAATTGGCATCTATAAAATGAAAATGTCCTTCTCTTCAGCTGTTCTTACACCAGAGCATTTTTAGTTTCCTAAAAGAGTAGGTTTTATTGAAAACCCACCTAGCAGTAGTGCAGGATGCCTATGTTCTGGTTTGAAAACAAAACCAGTGAGAGACTCCAAGGCAGAAATACAATCTATCAGGAATAGGGAAAAAGAAAACAAAATACATGCAATAATACAAAAGAAAAATCACTGACAGAGTCAGAATACAACTTACACCCTTTTTGGTCAGGGTGTTGTTAGCAGTCCAAATTGGAACAGCTGCAGTCCTCCTGGAAATCCGGCAGAAAAGCCTGAGTCTGATGTCCCAAAAACCCAGATTATATCCAGTTAGGAATGCTTGGCTCCTCCCTTTGGGTGGAGCCCATCTCACAATGGGATGCTGTAACTTTTATCAGTCATGCAGTGACATTCAATAGCCCATTATCAGCAGATGTCTCCCCAGAGGGAGGATTGGTTTGTGGAAGAGATAAGGAAAATGGCCACTTAACAGAAGAGAACTGCCATGCAGATGGCAAATGAAATACATCTTGCCTTGCAATCTGGGACAGCCTAATAAATCCTTGCTACTCAGACAAGCATCCCTCATATTTCAGGAGAACAAGGAAATACAAAAGGCAGTCTGAGGGTTTTCTCTGTGTTTTCACACCTGAGAATAGCAATGTGGTACTAGGGGAATGACATAGGAAGAGTATGTAAGAGTATGTAAGCAGACAGTTTTTTATAGGATATGTATTATGTATAGAATATGTTGGTTTGTTGCTGCTGTTGGTTTCTCCCTCATTATGCCAACTATTTCTGCCAAAAAATACCCAGTTTAGTCAAAAGCATTTCACCATAGCCTCATCCTGATGCTCTTTTACTGCAGAGTAGTCAGGAGTTTAACAGAAGTAATTTTAATTGAATGTGCCTTTAGGTTATTCCTAAAGAGCATTTTGGATAGCCATGCTTTCTTCTCCTATACTCCAGTTCCTTCTATCAGAGCAGCTGGATGCTTTTTATTAGCTCTTTGATGGGCATGCTTTTAGTGTGCTCTAAACTTTGCCAATGATGAGTGTATCATCATTAAGAGAAGTGAGTAATACTTCTGAGAGAGACTGGAACAATGTTATTAATATTGCAGTAAAAGGATGATCAGGAAATCTGGTTAGGATTACAGACATAATTACTCTTTGCAGTATTTGCCTCCCTGAAGGTAATCAGCAGAAGCAGCCATCAAGGAAAACACCAACAGATCTTCCTGTCTTGCATTCAGTGACTAATTCCTTGGCTGCTGACATGTTGATGGAATGGTAAGCAGAGACACAAGTATTTTCCTTTCCTTCTCACCCAAACTACACATTTTCATCAAAAAAATACTATGGCAGCAGCATGCATTGCACATGACAGCAACATCTACCCCCTTGTTCCCACAAGCTTAGTATATAAACAAAGAATTTGAATCTGGATATGTCACACCACAACAAAACCCAGTGTCTGACACTGAACTTGCCATCTCCCAAACACAGCTCATCAGCCCTCTCTAGTCCAGTAATAGGTAATGAGCCAGAAAAAAACTTAATCATAGAGCATGTCAATTCTGGAACCTCATCTAGTTTGACTGATATTTGAGCACACACCAGTAAACCTATCTTTGTTACCCAAGTTCTGAGCCCTGACCTTTGCGCAATCCCCACTTCATCTGCCAGACATACTAGTAAGTACAGCACAGTAGATTTTTGTCACACCAGTTCTGCCACCAATTTAAACTCAATGACACTCAGCAGCCCCTAAGTTCATCTGGGGGACCAATCATGAATATAGTCCTAGCCCTAACACAGTAAGAGAATTTGCATGACAAAAAAAATCCAGTTCACGGAGTACTTCTGTGCCAGACTCTTAACTAAACCCTAACTTCAATAAGAGCTCTAGTGACACCTGACAGGTCAGCTTATAACAGCACAAGACTGGTCAAGTTCAGCTCTAATGCGAGTCCAACATCTTTTCTTGACAGGCAGTATTCTTCGCTCTTGGCCCCTTGCTAAACTGAGTTCTAAGCTGCCTAATAATGCTAGCATTAGATACGTGGGTATCTCAGCACTACTCACCTCACTAAAATTTAAAAAAATCTGTCTATATTCAATATACTTCTTTTTGTCTTTGCTTCTGTACTAATCTTACAGTGATACCTCTACTTGATTGAACTCTGTGGCCTTTGTTGGATCTTGTATGAATCCACTTATCAAAAACTATTGGACCAAGCATGATCCAATTCCCAGAGCTCAGCTCAAAACTAATATAGGAAATTCTCCCTATCTTTAATTGAAATTTAGGCATCCAGTTTCTCTCCAGACAGTCCATTACTGACAACTTTATGGAAAAAGCATATCTCTTTCCATTGCAGTCTGTTTCAACTGGGTACATCATGTCCAGGGAGGGTGCAGCTGCCAGTGCCAGGCATGAGAATAAACAAGACGGGTCTTTGTTTCAGAAAGATTGAGAAACCATTTCTTACCCCTGGGGAGGAGGGATGGGATGGAGAGGAAAGACCCAGCAAAAGCAGGGCTGTGGGGTTTTTATAGGATATTGCAGGGGTGAAGTTTGGGTTTGGGTCAAGGGAGGAGTTATTAGCAACACAGGAGAGGTAAGATCAAATTCCTGTCTCTTAGGAGCAGGTGCGTTTCCACAATTCCCCTGTTCATCTTTCTCCTCCTTTTCTGCTTATAGCCTTGTGATTCAATTGCCAGCACTAA
This sequence comes from Lonchura striata, assembly GCF_050655825.1. Classification (NCBI taxonomy): domain Eukaryota; kingdom Metazoa; phylum Chordata; class Aves; order Passeriformes; family Estrildidae; genus Lonchura; species Lonchura striata. The sequence goes on from NC_140740.1 coordinate 69,492,862, forward strand.
AAGGAATGGGGAAAGGAAGGAAATACAAGCAAGTCTGGAGTGAAGAACAAAAGAAGATTTCTTCTCTGTTCAGCTTCTGTGTCTGTAACCATACATTTTAGTACAGCCCTGTATCTGTCTTACACCTCTGAACAGATAATGTTACCCAAACATGACCAGAAAAATCCACAGGGAAATAAACCATCATGTTTAAACAATTTACTCTGGTAGAAAACACCAAAACTAAACTCTAGTACAAACTCTACCCTTATCCTTAATGCATCATTAGGTCATACAACAGCCAAACATGAAAATGAATCTGCTGTTCAAAGCCCACTTTGGGATTGATTGTTAGTGGCCATTCCGGAGAGAAAGCCAGCGGCCAAGAAGCAGGATATCAAGTATCTCAGGGGAAAACAGTTCCCTTTGTTTACCAAGCTGAACTGAGTTGACAGTGTTAGTGACAGCTACGTCTTCTAACACAGTATAGGTGAACCACGATTTTGCACAATGTTCAGTATAGGGTATGGCATTTCTTATTTCAACCATGAAAATGCTGTCTGGTATCATGCTTTTAGGTTCTGGTTGAATCTGTCATTTTTACAGACATTTTAGTGAATCTACTAACCACCAACCATAATCCCAAAATTAAATTGGGTTCATTGGTGTTACATGGAATATCTCTTCTAATTTTTACACCAAGTGGTTCCTATTCTAAATGTATTTTGTTACATGCATTTTAATTGCACTTGTACTGTCACACTGAATAACACATATATCCAAAACCTAGCACTAGGCAAAGGCTTGATTAGATCAATATACTCAGAGTGGTGACAGTCTTAATTTTTTCCCTGGGAAACCTAATGACCAATGGCACAGTTTCTGTCACTCCAGAGCTTCTCATTTGCCAGTCCTTAATCTGCACTCACACACCTAGATTCACAGTTCAATCATATGAATTACATGCCAAGATGGAAATTTAATCACTCCCATCTTAAACCTAATTTGAAATCTATTTCAAATGCTGCATTTGTCTCTCTCTGAGTTTCTTGTTTACTAAAATTTAACAAAAGCCTGAGACTGTGCACACTGATGCCCTATGAGACACCTAGAATCACTTGGTTATGCAACGGGAGTAGACCATGAGAGGTCTCTTATTCAGTCTCCCACCAAAAGCAGAGTCAACAGTGCATCAGGCCAAGTTGCTCAGAGCTCTGTATAGTCTGGAAGTCAGCAGGGACATATATTTCAGTCTATCTAGGCTGCATATGTTTCCTCACTGTGAGTGATTTTTCCTTATGTCCAGCCTGAGCCTCCCATGTTACAACTATTGGCTGCTGCCTCTTTCCCTCCCACATGTACCCCTGTGCAAAACCTAGTTGTGCCTGGCTGATGGTGTCCTGTCAGGGACAGAGTTGCTATTAGGTGCCACTGTCATCAACACTTCTCCTGGATGAACCAGCCCTAGTGCTACAGCCTCTGCCCACAGGATATGAGTTCCAGGTCCACCATTTTGGTAGCCTACACTTGATTGCATCATATTGCAGTTGGCACTTCCCAGTGCCAACTGAAGAGCCATATTGACTTTCTTTGATATACTGAATATATTCATTTTGAGGTAGCCCAGGGTGCTGTTTGCTGTTTGCTTGCTGCCAGGGTTCACTGCAGGCTCAGTTCAGTCAGCTTCTTCATCGGGATGTGCAGATGTGGCACTTAAATACATGGTTTAGCAATAGACTTGACAGTGTTAGTTTTGTTGCAAAAACAACGTGCCCAATCATGAGTGCAGGAATACTAACTATGGGTTGCATTCAAAAGAGCCAGTCAGGTAATGTGTTATTAAATGCAACAGATTACTTTTGGATTTTTTAATATACGCATTAACTGCAGAATGGCTGTCTTGGCTTGAAAGACGTGTTTGCTAAGGAAGGCAGGAATAGAAAATGTAAGCCCCTTCACTCCAAATTATAATTTTGAAATTAAGGGTCTCTCAGGCAAAGGTATGGGAATAGGAGCAGCAGTTCTTTCCTAGTGTGGATGCTAAAGCAAACCAGCAGCCGCTGCGGACCCAGCAGAGCCCAGACCCGCTCCCGGCGCTCCCGCGGCCGCAGGCGCCGCCCGCGGGTGCAGCTCCGGGCGCGGCCAGCAGGGGCGCTGCCGGCTGCCGGCGGCAGGGCGGGTGCGGTGCGGTGCCTCCCCGCGGCTGCAGGGGGCGCTGCGGGGCAATGGCGGCCGGGCCAGGCGGGAGGGGCGGCAGAGAGGCTCTGCCCCACAGACCCTGCGGCTGCCGGCCCCGCGCCCCAGCAGGACCCTCAGAAGCAGCAAGCTCCTGATCAGCAGGACATCTCGGCAGGCAGAGGGTGTGTGGCTACAATGCAGCAAAAGCTCAGAGCAGTGCTGAAGAAGCAGCAGGGGCAGAGCAGCGGTGGCCCGGCTCCCAAGAGGGCAGAGAGGGGCGAGTTCAAGATCCCGGGCACCGGAGCAGATGGGGATGGGTCCCTCTTTTGGTGAAGCAGGTGATGATAAGGTCTCAGTTCAGTGGCTGCTCTCATGAGCAGAGGCTCACCCCATGGCAGAGGAAGCAGCACTGGGCTGGACTCCAGCAGTAGCAGCCAATTCCCCTCACTAAGCGGCAGCTCTGACTCATCCGAGAGAGAGAGAGAGAGAGGGAGAGAAAGCAGCTTCCCCAGCCCAATCTTTTGTCAGCCCAATTCTCCCAGTATCTCTACCCCTTGGAGAGAAACTCCCAGATAAAAGAAGTGCAACCAGATGCCCTCCTTCCCTGAGCTTAGCCACTTCTTTTGGTTTTTTTAAGTACCCAGTCATTAGTGTTTCCTAGCAATTATAGGGAAAAAATTCCCTAAGTAAAAAGGAATAAAAGGAAAGGAACCTAAGCCCCAACAATGGCTGTATCTATCACTAACAATATTAATGCAATCATAAAATTAATTTCCCAGATGAAAACACTTGATGTAGATGAGGATAAAAGACTTAGTGAAATATCTCCCTTCTAGGGAGAGCAAGGAGGACAAACTCATCATTCTGTCCCTACAAATTCCCCCAGTTAGGTACACTCTGGGTGGAACTGTGGCCAAAATTTGCTTTCTTTATGGTCACATTCTATGGAATATGTATGATGTCTATTTTGGTAGCAGTTATTCAAAACATTCCTTGATATAAACAGAAATAACAGGACCACAAAGTTTTCATCCCATTTCATGCTCCCCTCTGATGCCATGGCACCACAAACCACTTATCTCTATCTGGCTTCAGTGTCCATTAAGATGACCATATTTGAGCTTTTATTTTCTTCCCAGCTTCATGCTTCCAATAGCTGGACTGATCTAAAGATCTTTTCTAAATGAAAAGAAAATTATTCTAGGACCCAAAGGACCTATCCTACAGAGTTACTGCCAGGGCTGACAATGACGCAGTACTCTACATCTTTTCATTTCATGGGACAATCACTCTAGTCCTCCCACATGTGCAGCTCTGCTTTTTTATTTTATGGGCTGTACCCCTATCACTCTCTTGATCAAAACTTGATGAAGGATATTTCACTTTGTCATCTAGGCCATCGATAAGGATGCTAAACAGAACAGGTTCAGGATAGACCCAGAGATATTTCAGCCTCAACAAGGATTTGGACTCATTAACCTCTACACCGATTAAGCCAATTTTTCACCTAGATGGTAGGCCAAGCACCTATATTTTGACATGCCATGCTGCTTACCAGGATTCTACTGGAGACTTGATTAAAACACCTGCAAAAGTCAAGGTTTACCTCCTACAAGGTAGAAAACAGCTCCGTCTCATCCACTTACATGACTTATTCCCGATAAATTCAGGCTGGCCATTTGCAGAAGCCTTCTTTTCATGCATCCAGAAATGGCTTCCAAGACCACTTATTCTATTATTTTCCCAGGCACAAGAGTGAAACTGTCCAACCTTTAGATCCCTGGAACGTTTCTCTTGCAAGTTTTGAAGCTGGTTGCTATATTTTCCTTTCTCCAACCATAACAGATTTTTTAAGTTTTTCAAAGACAGCCAAGAGCAGCAAGTTCTCTCAGCATTCTCAGATGCATCCTGTTTGGTCTATTCCTGTATGAGACAAGGTTTATTGAAAATTCCTTGACTTGAATTACAATCTGTCCTCACTTCCAGCTTTTGTATAGGCATTTTTGCAATCTCAATCATACGTTCTCTGTTTAGCCACACCAGTCTCTTGATATGCCTAGGTGTTTCCCTGAATGTTGAGATCAACCTGCCTTGACGGCGGAGGATGTTGTCCTATGTAACTGAATTTCTTTGTCCTTCATAGCTCTATCCCAGTTTCCTGAAGAGTTATTTTTTCTTTCCCCTGGTATCCAGGGATCTGCTTTCAAACTTATTTCTTCACTCCTGTCAGGACCATGAAATCCATTATTACTTGTTTCTTACATCCATAGCTGCCACTGATCATAATTTTCACTACCAGTTCCCTCATTCATGAGTCACACCCTTCACAAGCATCACAACAAACTGTCCCAACTAGAATCTGAGTTAAGAAGTACACACCATAAATAAGTGCACCCCTTAAAAATGTTTTGGGCACTGTGCTAAGAATACTTTTTTGTCTACCTTAGTTGTGACCTCCTTTGAACCTTTGTCTTGGTTTGACACAGCTTGGATTTTGGTATCAGGGGTGCCAGAGGGGTAGCTTCTCTGAGAGGCTTCTGGAAACTTCCACCATGTCTGATAGAGCCAGTCTCTGATGACTCTGAAGATGGACATACTGCTGTCTGAATTAGAGAGGTTGATAACACCTCTGTGATAACATATTTTAGAAAAAAAATAAAACAGCACACGTTCAATTTTCTCCAGGGGTAGGCACCACAGTTGCTGCTGCAGCTTGCCACTATGCCAGCATGGCCCACAGCAATGACATCTCAGCACAGCCTGCAGTGAGCCTTGATTGCCTGGCTCCCCTAGCCAGCTACCCCAAGCCAGCTGCACCGCATGCAGAAGGACAGAGACAGTAGTTTTCCCTTCCCAGCGTTCTGCATGAAGAGAGACCTTAAACAGCACCAGCACCATGCCAGCCATCACTGCCCACATGATGGTGGTGGGGTCGCCTGGCTGGCAGTGGAAGCATGATGAGCAATTCCCCAACACAGCACCTCAACAAAATCAACCTTTCAGCACTGCAGGATCTTGCAAAAAACTTTGATTTAGTGGACCTTGTTGACAATGGTACCTACAAGCAGTAGTTTTTTCTTCTAGTCAGAGAAGAGGAGGAAGTGAGAACATGTGAGGGAAAACAACATGGCCAACACCAAGGCCAGGGGAAAAGAGCAAGGGGGAGGAAGTGCTTCAAGTGTTGGGCCCAAGATTTCTCTGTAGACTGTGATGAGGACTATGGTGAAACAAATTTCCCCCCTGTAAAGCATGAGGTTCTGCCGCGCTCCCGCCCCGGTTCCCTTTGTCTCAGCCCCGGCTAGCTCTCATCCTGGGGCGAGGGCGGGCGATGGAGGCACCCTCCGCCGCTCCCAGCTGGGGTTTGGAGAGTGCCTTTGTGGGTTCCGGGCAGCGCTAGCAAGCCTCGCGGTGGTAAATGAAGAGCGGATCCTGCTGGGGGCTAAGTCCAAGTTTATTGTAGCCCAACGGGGCCAAATGTCCTAGAACGATGCCAGCCAACAGGAACAAGCACAAGGTGCTTGCACTGGCTTATAAACTGTAAGGGAGGGGTATCCAACGACCAATGGGGATAGGGATAGGGGGTGGCTCCGGGATGGGGGGATATGGTGGGGTCCAATGGGGGAAGGATATGGGGGGAGCCCCAGGTCCTCGCCCAATCACCCGGTGCCCTGAGTAGAAGCTTCTAGATGGATGGGAAGGGGCACCGAGTGATAGACAAGGCACCCGGGGGGGGTAAAATGCCTCTTTCAGGGTGATGGATAGATACTGGGAAGGCGGGAAGGGCGGACAAGGCGGGAAAACTGGGGATAAACCAAGTTGCACACGGGGGTACAAAGGAATAAACCAATACATAATACAGGGATAATAAAACATATACATAACGCAACTCCACAAGGTTCCACTCAGAAGCCTGTGGTAAAAGTGTCATGCCAGATTAGGTAGATGCCAGAGAAAAGTTGTGAACCAGTGGTAGACCTGAATAAAGAGAGATGGCCCCTGCTTCCAGCGATAGAGAGAGGGTCCGTACTTCCAAAGATGGAGAGAGAGAGAAGGCTTTTGCTTCCAAACTAGAGCAAGGGCCCTGCCTTTAAAAGATCATCCCATGGGTGAGTAACCCATACCACAAAAGTTTTGGGAAGACTGTTTGCCTATGGGACAGACCTCACAGCACAGCAGAACAAAAGACTCCTCTCCCTGAGCAAACAGAAAAAAATCTCAAGTGACAAACTGACTAATATCCCCACACCCTATCTCCCTATGCTGTTGGTGGGAAAGAGAGGAATGGAGGGCAAAAAAGTGTTTTAAAGTCTTTATTTTCCAATTCATTATCATCCTCTGACTCTTAACAACAAATTTACTTTAAACCTTTACATTTGAACCTGTTTTCTTCTCAGAGTATTTTTTTCTGCCAGTCCTTATCTCAAGTCATGAGCCCTTTGTCCATTTTTTTTCCCTTTTCTCTACCCAGCTCTAGCAAGAGAGAGTAAGCAAGCTACTTTCATGAATGCCTGGTGTTTTCGCAAATATCAAACCACAAGAAACTTTCATCAGTTTCTCAAAGAAAAAGACAAATATCTTACTATTAAGTTTTCTGTTAGCATATTCACAAGTGTACCAAACTTCTCATTCATATCTCATTACACTTAATTGCTGCCCCTTATCCCACTTACTTTTTGTGCAGTAAACCACATCTTTACCTAGCCTCTTCCTTTGACTTATACTTTACCCTCTATTCATTGCACAGTGTTCCTCAGATTGTCATTTCTGTTTTGTTTTTTGGTTTTTGATTGTTTGTTTGTTTTGATTTGGTTTTTTGTTTTGTTTTGTTCTGTTCTGTTTTGTTTTTTGGGTGTTTTGTTGTTGTTTTTTTTTTTTTTTTGGAGAAAGCTCATGACAATTTTCCACACTCTTTCTGGGATACATTTAAGATGCCATTCCTAATTTTGTCCTAGGTGTTCTCCTGGACCAGACTTCTTTGGGCATGTTTTTGTTGCTTCAGGAAATCCATATCTTCTTACAGCATTGATACTCTAAAGTCTCCTTTTAGTTGCAGACTTGCCATATATCACAAAATCTGGGCTTCTCTCAGGCTCAAAAATACTTAATACAATTTTTTCACTGTTAACTTTAACAACTAAAATTTTGTATTCTCCAGTGTAATCTTTTCAAAGACTTTCTTACTCTCACATCTTAATTTCCAAATTTAATCAACTTAAACCCTAACTGAACCCTAAGTCCAAATTTCCACAGGATTCTAAACACATTTAAAAGATTTGTTCTTTTTGGTAAGAAATCTAAAAATAGTTTGTCTAGATTTCAACTAGGTTTTCCTTTTCAACTAGTGGTTTTACTTCAACTAGGTATTAATTATCAGTCCAAGAGACTGGGTCACTTTATTGCCAAAATGTCCAACACCAAATTTGTCAGTATTCTTTGTTAACACTTTTTGTGACTTTCTTATTGGACAATCACAATTTCTAGTTTATTCAACCTTAAACTGAGTTTAGTGGCAATGCTAAATTTTCACTAAACTTTCAGTATTCTGAACTCATTTTTGGTCTTGTCTGAAATATGTTGATCTTTCTTTTTTGTAGGTTCTGATTTATACATGTGAATGTGAATTCTTGGTTTAGGCTGAACTTCTTAACTCCATAGATTATTCTATTCCTCAGTTTATCTTTGAAAAAGTCAGTAATCATGGCTCTAAATATAGCTTGGAATTGTCTACTAGTATGGTCTCAATGTCTTAAATTCCACAGCGTCAGTATATCTAAGTCATAATCCTTACCATTTCCCTAGACAAAATGACCATTCCTAATGTGGAAAGAGGAGAACTGAACCCCCGGTGTTCTAACACCTGGAGTCCACTTCTTAAAAGTTGATTTTTAGTGTAAAAAACTTCTAAATACTAAAGGTAAATCATAAGCCTGGGTTTCAGTGAACCTCAGTAATACCATCTTGGACATTACTCATCTCTTTCTGACAAGGAGTTTCTTTCTGTAATCTGCTTGCTTACATCATTTTGCTGTCAGTTCACACCTTCCACTTTATTAAACCCTAATTCCAACCATAGGCTTCCACCAGCTTCAGTGGTGCTCTCCAAGGTCACTGTCAATTTTACTGCTAAGAAAGCCAACAGCTAGTTTTCTAAATTTAATTAAGATCTGTTTTAAGATAACTCTGGAATCTGCTTTTGAACAATTTTCATTTTTTATTATTATTATTATTATTATTATTATTATTATTATGTAGTTTACCACTATCTATTTTCCTACTACCTAATGGAAAATGCACCTGGGTCTGCCCCTAGGTAGGTTAAATTTTCTGTATTAGAGTAACTGCACTAACATCCTAACAGACAGGATGGTTGCTCAGTCCCTAAATTGAACGTGAGTCAGCAGTGCCCTGGCAGCCAGGAGAGACAACCATGTCCTGTGGGTCATCAGGCACAGCATGGCCAGCCAGGCATAGGAGGGGATTGTCCTGCTCTGCTCTGCACTGGGGCAGCCTCACCTTGAGTGCTGGGGCAGTTCTGGGTGCCACAATATAAGAGAGATATAAAGCTATTGGTGAGTGTCCAAAGGAGGGAAACAAAGATGGTGAAGGCCTTTGAGGGGAAGCTGTATGAGCAGTGGCTAAAGGTCTCTTGGTCTGTTCAGCCTGGAGAAGAGGAGCCTGAGGGGAGACCTCGTTGCAGTTACAACTTCCTTGTGAGGGAAAGAGGAGGGGCAGGCACTGATCTCTTCTCTGTGGTGACAGTGACAGAATGCGAGAGAATGGTCTGAAGTTGTGTCAGGAGAGGTTTAGGTTGGACATCAGGGAAGGATTTTCACCCACAGGGTGTTTGGGCACAAGAACAGGCTCCCCTTGGCAGTGGTCAAAGCACCAGCCTGACAGTGTTCAAGAAGCATTTGGACAATGTTCTGGGGCAGCTGGTATGACTCTTTGGGCTGTCCTGTGCAGGGCCAGCTGCTGAACTTGATGGTTCTGGTGAATACCTTCCAACTCAGCATGATTCCATGATTGCATGTATCCTAGAGCACAGAATTGAAATAGTATGATAAAATCCTATGAAATTCCTATTTTTTTCACTGAAAACCTGGTTGGCACTGCCTAAAGATAGCATTATTTATTTATTTGCTTACTTAATTATTTACTTTAATCTACCAGCTCTGTACTTAATCAAATCTAGGAATCACTGCAAATTCAGGAGAGGAAACCTCCCCAGACAGACCGAAACATGAAACTACCTGATCAGCACTTTTAGGACTAAACTCTCACGTAAGCTTTCTAGTTCATAAACTCTCACAGCTGCAAGACCTAAATGCTCTTAAACTATCCATAGTCCCATGATAGCAGCCAATAATGAATGCATAAAAAGGCTAAAACAATCATTTGATCAAACTGTTGTCCTGAATTTCAGCACTAAATGTATTGCAGAAACCAATGCAGCTCATGCTCTAAATTAATGCAGGTGGCTTATTAAAAGAACAGAATAATAAGTCAGTCTGTTACTAGCAATTCTGTACATCTTTTTCCTACACCAGTAATAGATCTACAGCTTTTTGTGAATGGTTTAGGATTGCCTAGAGACGACAGAAGTAAAAAACTGAATCAGACACACAGGTTTTAAAATAGAAATAATAGGTTTCTGACAATAAAATTCATACTTTAGGATTCTGCAACCCCTTCCAGTTTATTCTTTGCTCAGATGAGCTGTGGCACAGCTAAATCCAACCTTCATTAACACAGAGATCACCGTATCTGGCTTCAATGTCCTTGAAAGTGAGTTAGAAGTACAACATGAAGTTAGAAATTAGAAGTATGACATCTCAGCCTTAGAAATACAGTTTGCACTTATATTTTATTTCTGTCTGAGTCTTTCAGTACAAAGGTGAGAAATCATTTCCTAGTAGATTTAGGTTTATGATTCCATATCTTTATCTTGAGCTACCCTATCTTACTCTACTCAGTTTCTCATTCTATGGATTAAAGCCATTCTGATGAGTAACTGATAAAAGTGATCTAAGAGTCAGAATTATGGCTCAAAAGAAAATATTCAACATATTTCATCAATTAATTCTAAAATTTAGGAATATAAGACCATTTTAAGTAGTTACGTCAAACAGTTTTCAAACTAATTACTTTCCATAATTTAACACATAAGCATTCAAAAAAAAAAAAAAAGAAGAATGATTTAATATATCCACCTGGTTTTCAAATAAATTGTTTATTAAAATCTGTTCTTCCATTTCCATTTGACCTTCAGTTTGCAAGAATCAGTATTCCTGTACCACTGTGATGTCACTGTGGTACAGGAATTGAATTACTTCAATTATTTGTATGCATTCAAAAGGCATAATTATATGCCTTATAAGCATACTCATTATATACATATAAGCATAGGTATGCAAAAGGCATGCTCTTATATGACTGCAAAGAGTATGAAGTCATCACATGAATGATTGTATTTAATTTTCATATCTATTCATGCTGCTAAGCAGTATTCTGAAAAACAAATTTTAAATTTTGAGAGACAAAATTACTACACAGCACACAATGATAGAAGAGTTCTGAGATCCCAGTGAGAAAAAGGTAGTTAATATAGAATATAAGAAAACTGAATATAGTAGGCAAGTAGCATTTGAGATGGAATAGGAATGGCTAGTCTTGTCCCATAAAACATAACAAATTTTAAGTTACTTTAAGTTTTACTTTGTAGATGGCCAAATTTTCTACTTCTATATGATCTGTTGTGGCATGGGGGTTATTGATTTTTTTTGTTTTGTTTTGTTTTGTTTATACTTACTTATCTGCCTTCCTACAAATTTTCTGTATTTGCAAATCCTCAAACAAACATAGATGGCACTCTGAGCCACCTGAAGAGAGAGAGAGGAAACTTAACTCCATGGGTTGGTGCAAAAAGAAATGGCACATGGGAATAAGAAGGTTTCTGAATCACAAAAAGCATTCACATTTGAAAGTCAAGGAAATGAAATATTTAATCATGTTGTCTTCTATATAAAAGGTGGATCTGAATACACAGTAACCCTGCACTCATTCTTCTGTTCAGTGGCAAAAGGAAAACGGATGGGGATAGTTTTCTGGCTGTTAGCCATATTGCATTGAAATTCTGAAAGAAGTTCTATGTTGAGCCAAGAAATAACATGCAATGAATTCAAAGTATTCTACTTTATGAAGAAAGGGCTAGAATGTGTTCTTATAGTAAATAGTGGTTTTTCTTAATTTCTTATTTTTTTCTCACTCTGCAGGATGGAAAGATCTTGTATCTTCATCAAGCAAAAATGATGGAAACTTCCTTCAAAGAGTGAAATTGCAAACTTGGAAAAAATCCAAGTGTGCAATTCTGAAATGAAGTTGTGGTGTCTGAAGCCTACGCCAAGCTAACTTACTGGCATTCTTCTACTCAGAATCTTTGTCAAGGAAAGAGTCAATTGATATGAAACAGGAAAGCAATCTCAGAAACTTATTTGCTACTTTCCCATTATGTATCTGAACTTCCATATATTTGTTAGAAATAAACCTTTTTTTTTTTTTCTTTAATGTGCTGCTGGGCCAACTCCTGTGATGACATACAAAATTCTTACTTTCTGCTTCTGCCAGTCAGCCAAGCTCTTCTTGCGGGTATCTTACTGATCTGCTGGTCATGAACAAGAGAGGCAGCTCCAGTCTCAATGAACTTTCAGAGAAAAGCTTAGGGCTTTACAGAGGACCTGAAATTGAGTTATCATTAATTTGAAATATTTTTTTATGTGTTTTGGGCTATTCTGCTTTCAAAAGTTTTTCCTGCTTTCCCTTTGGCTCAGTCAGCTCCCTTTGAAATTCATTACAAAGAACAAAAGAGTGAAACTAAGGATAACTACGCTAAATCATCCCACCAGTAGAACATTCAGAGATGAATTGGTCTCAATTAGTGCCTTGCACATTTCTGTACTGCCCAAGTGCTCTTGGCCTTCTTTTCTTTCTAAGGAGATGTGGAAAAAAACACATTAGAGAGTACTATCACTAGCAATAATTGTTACTACTAATTCAAGCCATTTTCATTAAGTACTCAGCTTTGGCAGAACATAGCTCTACTAATCTCATATTCCAAAATAATAGAACTCAGAAGTAATTAAAAACGCATATTTATTTTTAGTCCCATTATTCCCATTAATCACTGTAGTTAAAGCAAAAAAAATCTCAATCAGGAAGAGGAAAGGACCAGATCAGAGAATATTTAAAATACTCAGATACTTTGAAATAGCTTCAAGAAGATAAATATAATCTTAGACTACTAAAAACGTTCTATTAAACTGATAGAATCACTAGAGAGTTACTCTGAGATCTCCAAGGGGATGAATGAGAATGGAAGAAAACTGCAAATATGCTGTCTTTCTTTAAAAGGATACAGAACTTAGATAATTAACTTAATTGGAATACCTGTATACATTTGAGAGTAAATTAGCTATTAGTAGGCAAATAAAACAACCGACACTATGAGTTACAGCAGAAGCAGATTTAATTACAAAAAAAAAAAATAAAAGCTATATGAAGGTAGTTTTCTTACACAACAAAAGAGAAAGTTGATAGTGTTTAGCCTGGAGAAAAGAAGGCGCAGAAGGATCTTAGCCATGTACATAAGAGCCTCATGAGGGTGGTGACAGACTCTTCTCTGTGATGCCCTCTGGCATGACAAGAGGCAACAGGCACAAGTTGAATAATAGCTGAAACATATGAAATTCTGCTTAGGCAGGAGAAGACATATTTTTCCTGTGCAAGTAGTTAAACACTGACACAAGATGCAGAGAAAAGTTATGAAGCTTCCGTCCCTGGACACAACCAATCTCATCTGGACATGACCCTGCGCAACCTGCTGGTCTTGCTCTGAGAAAGGCTGGGACAGCCCTATCTCCACAGGCACTGGCCCATTTCTGCCATGCTGTGGTCCTGTGTCCTGATAGGATAAGAAGATTTATGAATTTTAGTAAGACTTCTGAGTCTTATTTCACTTTCATAAAGAAAATTATAGAACAAGAACATAATAAAAATTATGAAAAATCTTCCAACATGAGCACAGATTCAATATTTCCAGACCTAGCAAAAAGTCAGTAAGGTTTCACTGAATCAATGGACAGATTTATTTTATGGGATTCTGTGGAGGCTTGGTTCAGGCCCATACGTGCTTCTTATATCACCAATTAAATGAATATGAGACAAGCAGATGCTTTTATTACATATTAAAACATATTGATATAGAAGGTAAATATATCTGCATGCAATATATTCTGTATAAAAATAACTGCATTCTGTATCTGTAAGGAAAATAAGCATGGCTGAAAGATTAAGATTTCCCCCAACATCTCAAAAGATGTTGACAACTTAGAGAAACAATATAAACCAAAGATTTAATTCATTATATTGAGAAGAGCAAACTGGTTGGTAAGCAATTCTTCTGAAGAGAAACTAATAAAATATATATGACTGTAAGATGAACCCTAGTTAACAGATTTGCTCTCAGGTAATGTAAATATTAAGTGGAATGTATAAATAGGAGGACAGAATGTAAGATAAGTTAATTAACTCTCCCACTCTGCTCCAAATTGGTAGCACTTAACCTAAAGCATTACAGTCATTGATTTTGAAGAGAAAAAACCTTTTCCTCTTTAATTTCCATGACACCTTGATTAACAGGGTCACCATGATTATTTGCTTTTCTTTGTAATGCAAACATAAAAAGTATGAACTCACCAGCAAAGAATTAATATTCAAGCAATTCCTTCCCAGAATCTACAGTAATGAAAATATAAGACTTCTAATATTGTCTTTAATGTCCATGTTTTAAGCCTCCACAAGAATGATGAATATTAAACAAAATAAGATGTATGTCATTGCTCTTAGAATGATGCTATGTGGATAGGGTTTCAGGGACTTTATATTCAGTAATAATTTATTCCTAATATGTTTTGCATGAAAACATGATAAATTTCATGGGGAAAAAAAGATAAAAACTGCTTTCTAGAATGTAGGAAAAAATAGACATTCTAACTGAAAAGAAAAAATATATTTTTAAAGGAATACATAATTCACTGAAAGGTGGGTTTTTTTAGGAGTGTTTTACACCACTGATAGCATTGTTCAACTGCTAATAACAGTGGAAAAATTGAATCTCTTTGCACATTTTGACTCAGTTGTCCCAATCTAAGCTAAGAAATCATTCGCTTCTGATCTCATACTGAAGCATTGAAAATTTTTGAATTTAAAATTTACTAGGTTTTTTTTTTTACAAGAATAGTTTCAGGGAATGGTAAACTAGAAAACTGTAATTGATGCTTACCTAATTGATAGGTATTTCCTATGCAGGTGTTTGCCTAGACCACTTTAAAATTAGGCAAACCCTTTCACTGAATAAATTATGCTTGCTGTTCTTTGTGATTCACCCTTAAATCCAACACTCAAAGAGAGCAATCAAAGTCTTTTTAAACGTGACATCCAAAAAACCCAACAAACCAAACAAAAGGAAACTAACACACCAGCAAAAACTGAAACAAAACACCAAAACCTGCTCTGCATTTTTTCTCTATTCTAATTTTTAAAGTATTGTTTTATAATAATTGAATTGCAAGACTCTAGAATTCTTGTAAAGAATAGTTTACATATAAAATATGGCTATATAGTTTAGTCTCATGGATATATAAAGATAGGATTACTTTCACCTTTTACTTCCCTGAAATCTTACTTGTGAGAATTTAAAATGCACTGATGCAGTGTCAATAGAAATTAGAAATATCTAATAAAATGGTCTTTGTGAGTACGGACCAGCTGCTGGAGCTCTGTAATATAATCAGAATCAGCAAGGATGTGGAATAAAGCAGCTGTGCCTTTCAGTTCTTTTACTCAGCTATTGCTGTTAACATTTATAACAGAGGAAACAAGCACAGGCACCATTTGGATTTTTGCAACACAACTATTCGCTTGATTTTCTCTTCCCTTTCTTTGAAACTGCACCATGTGTCTCCTGGAAAGATGGGGGTAGGGCATGTTCTATTTTGTTGTTTCTATTCTACTCTTATCTTCTGATTCACAGAAATAGAGGATACATCAATCCTTTTCTTCCTTATAGTAAGGTAAAACAGACTGATTTGTAATATTCAATCAGTCTGTATGCATTTGTACATTGCACAGGGAGCTGTTTTGGATCCCAGAAGGCACAGTTCCATCTAAAAGTTGAAATGAGTTGCCAGAAAAAGGAAGAATATTGTGATGTTTTTAACCTAAAAATCCAATCAACAGCTAAAGAACTAGAAACAAATGTTCTATAAACAATAACAGGAAATTTGTACTTGAGAAAAAAATCTGAAGGGCCTCTTTGTAAGGACACTAATCATTCCTAGTGATAAAAAGAGCCATCTGAGAACAGGCACTGGAAAGGCTGTCCATGAAATTATTCTGAATGCTAATGAGCATCACTTTACATAGAGGACAGTGCTGAACTTCAGAAATGAAGCAAATGATTCCTCTCCATTGCTGCTGAAAAATATTTCAGCCATAAGACCTGATTAAGTACTAATTGCTGCCTGGCAATGAATGCTTTCTGTGGCATCTTGAAATGAAAATGAGGATGTGTAACCAACCAAGAAATTCACTAGCTTGGCAATGACCTGTTCAAAGAATCTGATGGACATTTAGTGATACATTCAACTGTTTTCATGCTGCAATATTTTTTTTATTCTTGTCATCCTAAAGAAAGTATTCTGTAACAGAATACCCAGTCTCTGTTTACTTAGAATTTTCATAGAGTTTTAATTTAGCTTATTATTTTATTGCATATTCTGACATATGTAGCATGATAAGAGTCAATATAGCTTGAATAAAAAAATACTAATAAAGTACTTTTTGAAGGTGAATCTATTAAAAATGCCATCAGACAAGTGGACCCAAATAACATTTAATCTCAAAATATGAGATCTTTAATGAGTAGGTTAAATTACCTGCTGTAGATAATTCATCTGACAAGTGTAGTTTAGTTCTTTGTTCATAAATCATTCATGAATCCACCCCAATTATATATACATAAGTTGGGAAAGATTCATGAGTGATTATAAATAGATGTTAACCATCCATGGGCATATCCCAAACAGATTATGCAAACAAATTTGGCTGCCGAGTTGTTCACATAATGGTGCCTCCATCTGTTCCAGGCATTTCAGTTAGTTACATGGAACATGGGGCTATTGTTTCTGCTTTCCCACAAGAGGACAAGGAACCAATGCAAGCCAATAAAAGAACAGAGAGAACAGCAAATATTTTTGCTCTTTGCAAAATAACCTGCTTCCACCCACCCACTTTAATGTAAGAAAATGTAGTTCTTTGAACATTTCAGTGTGCACTCCTAAAATTAACAAAGAAAAAATACCTTTATTAATACATTGTGGAAGAATGAGAACTCTTACATAGAGAGTTATAAAAATCTGAACCTTTCTACAACAATAATAGGTGTATAAACTGTCCAAACCAATAAATTTCTGAGCAGTAATTTTCATTATTTTCTTTTCAACCTTCATAACAGCTCCAAATTTCACTGCTTGGTCATCTCTTTCCTTATAGCTGTAAAGAAAAATATTTCATGACACTCTGTTATGTGTTGTTTTGTAAAAATCCTGCCTTTCTGCCATGGGGGAAAAATACATCGCAAAACGCACATGGCAAAAGCAGATACTTGTTCTTTAAATTTCTAATGAGTGAGTATAGACAAGTGGATTTCTTCTTTAAAGTATATTCTTCTTTGGATCCTGAAGTTTTAATGTTAATGTGTTTCAATTTGTAATTTTAATTTTAAGTGCTTCTGAGGCTCAAACACCTTCCCAGGCCAGACCTGTGTATAAAAACCTACAGATTTGTCAAAGTTACTCTGAAAAGGATATTAAAAAAAAGAAAATTTGAACATTTTCATTTTCCAGGGAACTCTGACCATTGGTTTCCTATCTAGTGCTGACATTGCAGCTGGTCACTTTTATCTAAGGTAAGCTAGAGACAATATACAGAGAAATTACATTGGTTTTAAAACACGTAAGCAGCTGCAGATGACCTGGGCAAAAAGATATTTCATATACTACTATCATAACTGTAATTGTTCAAATTCATATAGTTTCACTGACATGTAATGATCTAGATAAATGTGTATGAAACTAAATGGTCAGCCCCATATTGTAAAAGCTTCTTTGATTATTTTCTAGCCTTGACCAGACATGGTTGTTCCTGGCTTGATCTGGGGTGGGCTCTTGTCCCACCCACAGAGAAAGACTGGAGGAGGTACATCCAAAGTTCCTCCAATTCCATGATGTTGATTACTGTGTGCTGTTATTACTCTCCAGGAGTTAGTAACCATGCTTTCAGCTAAGAGACAATAAGTCATTGTGGAAGCACATTTCACTACAAAATAAAATAGACCCATGTAAAGTGTAGCTGAGTGCAGTTTAAGCAAACCTGTTCCACTTTGCTCTAAAATAGACTTAGAAGTGTTCATGTCATCAGATATCAGTCCCCATAGCTGAGGCTCCAACAATTTCAAACAACTGAAGAGTATTAATGACTAGCCATAGGGTAATGACATCTTAAATTGCTACATCTATTTCAACAATGAATGTATTTCTGTGCCCTAAGGTTCTCAATTTCAAAAGGACAGATTATCAGAAATTAAGTGTACTGGTTGATAAAGACAGCTGTACTGACAAAAGTATAAAAAAAATTTATAAAATTTATACTCCAGACAAGGGGAAAAACTTCTGTGAAGGGTTTTCAAACCTAATTAGCTAAATAATAATTTCAAAAAGGGTATTAAATGCAAGTGGAATTACTATAAAAGTTGACATAAAGGATTGCTCAACAAACACATTTTAGTCCTTTGGAAAGCACTGAGAATAGCTAAAAGTCAGGTTGCCCCGAAAGGAAAAAAGAGTCCAAAAGGGAAATTATAACAGAAAAAATTGTTGACGAGGAGGGGAGGGGAGGGGAGGGGAGGGGAGGGGAGGGGAGGGGAGGGGAGGGGAGGGGAGGGGAGGGGAGGGGAGGGGAGGGGAGGGGAGGGGAGGGGAGGGGAGGGGAGGGGAGGGGAGGGGAGGGGAGGGGAGGGGAGGGGAGGGGAGGGGAGGGGAGGGGAGGGGGAATCTTACATTCTGTGTATGTACAATCAACATGAAATTTCAGCCGTGGCAGAACACTTGCTAATTTCATTCTTGACTTTTGCACTTAATTTTTGCTGACCAGTTCTAGAAGATTAATTAATTTGTAAATGTTACTATCACTTTTCAAGTGTACTAAGGAAATGGAAATAAAAGCAGATTGTTATCTCTAAGCCAGATCTAAATATTAATGCATACTTGTAACTTTGATATCAGGAATCTAAAATGGATGGAAACAGCTGGAACAAGTTCATATCCCTTATCTGTGGCTATTTGTACTTCAAATGTGACAATAAAGATCAAAATGCTTTCTCATTTGAATATTATTCAGTAGAAAGGGTGACATGAGCCCATGTACCTCAGTGTGCTTCTAAAGGCCTTTATCACCACTGAAATTCTTTTTCAGAAACATGAGGGATGAATTGCCCTGAAAATTATATTATGCAGCAGGTTCAAGAGGCAATGTTTCCACCATATCAGTGATTGAAATGTGTATCTGATTTGTGCAGGTCTGACTGACTGACCAATGAATAAATTTATCTTCATGAAAACAGATTCTGTACTTGATTCCCTAAAAATTGTATGTTTGCACTCTTGGAGATGATACAATAATTTTACACAATAAAAATATTATCATATATCTCTCAAGCATAGTTAATGCCCTTTTGTTTCAGAAGATGTGCTAATATTTAGAATAAAGTACTAATCAGTATCAGTATCAGTGTTCTCTGTTGCATTTTTAATGCAACAGGTATTCCACTAAAATCTAGCTGTCCCCTCAGGAAAAGGGGTTTCACATGATACCAAAAAGCACTATAATCTTCCATGGAAGCACATAAAGGAAGAACTTGCTGAAAATAGGAAACAGGTAACAATGGTTCCAAAACACCCTTCTAAAAATTAAAAAAAAAAAAAAAAAAAAAAATAACAAAAAAACAAGCAGAAAGCAAAAACAAAATACAAGCAAGCAATCAAACAAAAAACAGAGGGGGAAAAAATGGGATGAGTCAAAATAAGGGAGAAACAAAAAGTCTCTTTCGGTCCTTTACATTTTTGTGCAATCATTAACTGCATAATGAATCTTAGGTGGGAGCAGATTTGTAACCAGACATTTTTGTCAGAATGGAGATTGAGCCAGGGCACAAGGTTGTGATTTCTACAGACCAGTTGCTAAATTTCCAACTCAGGTCATATGAATGGAGATAAGTTTGTTGACCTCCATGCTAATGGCTGCTTGTGCACATCAGGAAACTCATCTAGCTGATAGAAATTACAGTCACCTGCCAAGGGAAAATTAGCAACTGCATTGGCCGGATCTGAATGGGCATGTGAAAGAAGAGATGAAAACCTGTGCATTGTCAACTCACATTATAGCAAAATAACATGAATGTCCCTTTCTATCATGTTTAAATGCTGAGCTATTTATAAATTGCATAGGAATGTTGTAGGTAGGGAAGAATTCCTAATATTTCAGGGTAAAATTACATAAAACTTAAGTTTTATGGAGCCATGTTAATGTTCTGCCAGCAACCTTTCAGCATGGTGTTGGCAAATCCACCTATAAGAAAATGTTAGCATAATATCACACCTCCCATGATATTTATAATAGTTGATCCTTTCATCTGCATTAAATTATTTAGACATTTCAGAACAACGCTAGAAGTGTATGTATAGGCCTATAGCAGCAGGACACCTGGTGTCCTAGGTTATAATATTGGGGTGTATTCCATTACCACCTTGAGCTGCAATCCCTTTCTTTCCTTATCTAGTGACTCAGAGATAAGTCCCTCCAGGAGGATCTGCTCTTTTAGCCACATGACTGATAAGATCACAGCATTCTATTGTGAGATGCTCCACCCAGAGGGAGGAGCCAAACAATGCCATCAAGGATATAAGCAGGGTTGTGCAGACAGCAAGTAGACCCCCTCTTCCAAGAGGAACAGCTGAGACTTTCTCTACACTGGAACTCCAGAGGGAAACTACATCAGTCTACAGGACCAGTGCTTGGACAGAACCATATCTGCTACCACCGCCCTAGCCAGCAAGTGTCAGGTTGTATCTCTAACTCTGTCAGTGGTTCTTCTTTTGTGCTATTGTATGTATTCGGTTCTTTGTTCCCTTTTTCCTAATAAATTGTATTTCTGACTTAGAGCCTCTCACTGGTTTTGCTTTTCAAACCAGGACACCTGGTAACACCTGTAACACCAGGGCCTACAACATGAATAAATGCTTAAATATAAATACCTCTAAATAATTATTCCAAACTGGTTTAATACTATTCTAGAAGTTAAAAAAACTAGCTGCGTTATGCAGTCTGTAGTTGAAACACTCCCATAGAAATGAAGATTGCAATGGTCTGTAGAATAATTTTTAAAATATTTGTTACTAATGGACCAAATTAATTTTGTGAGATCTTTTATTTTTATAAGAATTTTGATAAATGTTTTATATTCACAAAGATATTTGTGAATTCAGCATTAATCCTCTCTACAATCATAGCTTAATTACTACCACTGTTAGAGTATGTTTTGGTCTGAAAATTCATATTAGATATATTAGAGCTACAGGCAAATGATAGCCCTTTAAATAGAACCTGACATGAGACTGCTCTAAGAACACTGGAAACTACAGGCTCAGAATAAAAAAATTCTGAACAAAACAGGTAGCAGTTGAGAAGCTAACAATTTACAGGCAATGCCATGAAGGATGGGAAGATCTCCTATGAAAATGGAAAGTTAATGTGCCAGACTCCAGAGGTATCTGGAGGGGAGCACTAGGGACTTCCTAATGGTCTGTCTTGAAAGACAAAAAATACCAGTGCTACTATGTCAGTAAAAACATATAACACTAAGAATGCCTGCATTAATGGTATAAGAAATACCAAATTTGGACAAAGATATATGTAAACTATGACCATTTAAGAAAAATTAAGGATTGTTTACTAAGAGGGAGACCAGTGTGGGCAAGGAAGGTACAAGGGAGATGCAAGAAGGCCAGAAAAAAGGTAGAATAAGTTATGCAAATCAGAAGTGTTGTGGAGCCTTCCTGTTCTGAGGAGGCTGTAATCTGATTTTAAGACTCCTCCCATGAGACACCTGATAAAACCCCATGGCCCTGGGTCTGCTCTTGCTTCTGCTCTCAAGCTCTCTGGGCTTTGCTTGGGCTCCTGGGCGTACTGCCATCTGCTGCAGCTTATGGACGGTGAAGCCCTGGAGGGTACTTATAGAAGGTTATGGACGATTGCATGCAGCGTGTCGATGCCCTACATCTGTGGTCCCCCCTCCTGTGAACCCCCACGTTTTTCAGTTTCTGTGAGGCTGCCTGTATCTTTCCTTACCCTTTGTTCCTAAGAGCGAAGCAAGGAGTGAAAACTGCCAGGATGGCTCAGAGCTGCTACTGTCTTCTCTGTCACTTTCTGCCCCTCTGCCACCCCATTCCCCCTTTCCCAGAAGGAGGACATTAAATAGAGATTTTTGGAATTCACTTGAGTTAAAAAATTGAATTAAGCATTTAAATTTTAGCTTGTAAAATTATGTGTTGAATTTTAAACTTCTACTTAGGAAACCCCTGCCATGGTAAAAAAGATATAAGAAAATGCAAATTTCTGAAGTTTCTTCCATAAAGAACAATACCAAGTGTTGCAAAAAACCCATAGAAAGGGGCTCCTCTGTCTCCAAGCCCATTAAGGCTGACAGACATACTCAGATAAACACCAAAGGACCAAATGCAGACGTGCAAAGTAGTAAAGTTCAAAAGTTCAATCATGATGAAGAACACTAATTCTGGGACCAGTATTATTATTAGAAGCAATACTGAACTCTGGCTCACTATAATTAGTGTAGGATTCAGGACTAGCAGAAGAGTCATCCAATTGCATGAAGATTTGAACCAGGACCTAATGCAGAATTGCTCTACTGCAATTCTTACATAAATATAGCTACTTTGCTCCAGGGTTATATGCTTCTAAAATGAAGACCCTCTGAAACATAGTGGACAAATTTTATGAGTATAATCTTTCATCTCTCTACTTTGGTGTTTAGAAAGTAAAAGCAATGCAAAAGACAAACTTTATATGCTACTTTGAAATTTTGTTCATACTGGAAAATGATAAAGCTAATGTTCCTCCCAGTAAAGAGGCAACTGTATTTTTTCCAAATGTCAGCATACCTAAGGGAGAGCCCAGTTGACAATACCAGGTAGCTCATTCAGGAAATGGAAAGAGTGGTAAGTAACTTAGATTGGCAGTGAAAATTCAGTGCTGTAGAAGTGAGACAAAATGATGAGCTCTTAGGAAAGTGACTAGTATTTCAAGTGTGCATTCAAACAAACAGAGAGAGGGTCCCATTTTCCACCACCCCACCTCTCTCTTTTCCTCTCAAAGACTTCTGAGGGTTTGGGTTTCTTCCACCCAAACACTACCATTCTCTTGGAAAGAAGACTATTATCAAAGAAACATATCTAACCTTTACATATCTCTATGCAGATCTCAAGGGAATGAGCTGTAGCAACACTAATTACAACAAACACTGGCTATGACTCCAGAGGAAAAAATGTAGAAGATAGAAAGAAGGATTACCATGACTGGACTTTCTGTGCTTGGTAAAATGCATAAGAAATAGGAAAAAAAGGTGCAACAAAGTCCTACCAGCTGTCCAGAAAGATGATGAACTTCAATAACAAAAGAAAAACTAAGGAAAATGGGGGACTGTATTAAATAAAGGGGGTAGTCTGGTAATGGAGGATGCAGAGAAGGCAGAGTTACTGAACAACTTCTTTGCATCAATCATCACTGACAAGACCAGACCTCAGGAATTCCCAGCCTGGGAGACAAAAAGGTGGAAGAAAGACTTTCCCTTGGGCAAGGAGGACGGGGTTGGAGTCAGGCAAACGAGGCATCCACAAGTCCATGGACCCTGCTGATGGATACCAAACTGGTCTACTCATGGTTGTCTTTGAAAGATCCTGGTGATCAGGAGAGGTGACTGACGATTGCAGGAAATCAAATGTCACCTCAGTCATTAAAAAGAACAAGAAGGAGGACCTATTGCCCCATCAACCTCACCTCAGTCCCTGGAAATTTGATGGTGCACCTCATTCTGGAGGCCATCTATCCACGAGAGGTAGGTGATGAGAAGCCAACATGGACTTACTAAACAGAAAACATGCTTATCCAACCTGATTGCCTTTCATAATGAGACCCCTGCATGGTTAGATAAGGGGAAAGAAGTGAGTTTTGTCTGCCTTGACTTCAGCAAGGCTTTCCATACTGTCTCTCACTACTTCCACCGAGGAAAACTCAGGAAATGCAAACAGGGTAGGTGTACTTTGAATGGTTTGAGAACTGGCTGAATGGTAGGCAACAAAGAGTCATAATCAGTGGCAATCTATCTGAAGACCTGTCTCTAGTAGTGGCCCTAAAGGTTCAATACCAAGTTCAGTATTAATTAGCACAATGATCAATTACTTGGATGAAGGGACAGATGCCTCACTAGCAAGTTCACTGGCAACACAACTAGGAGGATGGTCAGTATCCCAGAGGGCTGTGCTGCCATCCAGAAGGCAAGCTGGACAGATGGAAAGAGACGAACCATCTGAATTTCAAGTGCAAAGTCTAGAAAAATGGGAGGAATAACCCCAGGCACTAGTACAGGCTGGGACTGACCTCCTGGGAAACAGCTCTGTGGAGACTGATCTGAGAGTCCTGGTGGACAACAAGCTCTCCATAAGCCAGCAGAGTGTCCTTGTGGCCAAGAAAACCAGTGGCATTCTGGGGGACACTAGGAAGAGCATTGGCAGCAGTTCAACAGACACAATCCTGTCCCACTACTCAGATCTGATAAGGGTATATCTGGAGTGCTGCATCCAGTTCTGGGCTCCTCAGAGTAGGAAAGACATGCAGTTCCTGGTGTGGGTCCAGTGGAGAGAGACAAAGGTGATTAGGGAACTGAAGAATCTCTCTTATGAGGAAAAGTTGAGAGATTTGGGCCTGTTCAGTGTTGAGAGGAGAAAACCTCATCAATGTCAGGAAGTATCTGAAAGGAGGGTGTCAAG
Source organism: Lonchura striata (assembly GCF_050655825.1). NCBI lineage: Eukaryota > Metazoa > Chordata > Aves > Passeriformes > Estrildidae > Lonchura > Lonchura striata. The sequence continues at coordinate 69,517,251 of NC_140740.1, forward strand.
AGAATGGAGCCAGGCTCTGCTCAGTGCTGCCAACAATAGAATAAGAAGCAACAGGAATTTCCACCTGAACATAAGGAAGAGTTTCTTGACTTTGCAGGTGACTGAGCACTTGAACAGATTGGTCAGAGAGGAAATTCCTCACTATGAATATTCCAGAATTGTCTGAACACAATCTTGTGCAATATGCTCTGGGATAACCCTGCTTGAGCAAAGTTGGACCAGATAACCTCAGTGGTCCCTTCCATCCTGTGATTCTGGGATTTTGTGCAAGAGATAAAACGTGAAGCATGAAGTAGACAGAAGTCTTAATTTAGAAGATTTACTTTATAACAAGAAAGACATCAAACTGGAAGAACCCACAAATATCATGGTCTGAATAGCCATACTGATTGATGTAGTGCCACTAGTGTCATGCCCCATTGGTATAGGGCATGATGTTCATTATAAATTCTTGTCAGGCTGCACAAAGACTCTTGACCACATGTCAAGGGAACTCTTAGGTTAATGGATATTAGTCTTAACTCCAGAAACCAGCCAGCTTACCTAGATTCAAAAGCTTTTGACTAAGACGCTGTGAAATTCTTACAATACACTGCTACAAAAGGTGTTGGCTAACAAGCACTTAATCTTGCATGGTACACTTCAATAAGTTCTCTGCTCCCACAGCAAACTTCTCAAAGGTGCAGGCTCATAAGCCACAAACATCTTTATAAATTCTCTCCTCCCAAAATGGGCTTCAAAACACAATCTGGGGTAGCTGTGCTTTGACCAGACAAAGCAAGGTTAGAAAACAAAGATTATCACCAGTCCTTAGATCTCATATTGGTATGGCTAAATGGTTGGTCCAGAGCTGGTATTGCAAGAAAAAGAAAACAAAAGAGAAAGAGGAGAGAGTGAGGGAGTGGGTGCAAACTGTGTCCCTTTATATTTAACCTGGTGTATATCTCTTATGTAAAATAGACTTTTTGTGCTCTTTTGTTTACAGGTCCACAGCTCTTCTCCAGGAGGTGAGCTGGAAGGTGAGAGTGACAGAACACAAGTCTCAAGGCAGAGAAGGAAGTTGGGTCAGAACACCAAGACACCTCTGCAGGACTCTCCCTTCCAATCACATCTTTCCTGTCCCAACAATTTGAGACAAAACATGTTTAGACCTGGTCCTCTACAGCTGCCAAAGGCACAACAGCTGCACTAACAAGGGAATAGTAGACCCAAAACACAGGCTAGCTTGCGTAAAGGACTGAATTAGTGGGACTATTTTGAGACCAGTGTTCAAGCCAGTTTGAGAGGAGTTGGATGCAATTTGGATGAATATCATACATTGTGGCATACAGATATTGCTTAATGATTGCAACAATTACATCACTATTACCAGATAAAGAGAGAAAGAAAAGACAACATTTTCCAAAAATTAATGGAGCTGAGTTCAATAATCCCCTCTTAGATTAGAGACTCACAAGTATCTAAGGGCTCTGGGAAAAAAAGAAAATGCAAATATTATATAGAAGGCTGAGTCCCAGCAAAATTTTCAACCCTGTCCCTATAATAACTTCTAATGCCCTTGCTACAATTTGCATCTGTTCCACTGTGCAGCTCACTACAGAAAAACCTTCCTCTCGAGAACAATCTCATAAGGCAGAAGCAGCTGCTCTTGTTCCTCCTGCTCTCCCTCTTCAATTCTTTGAAGTCGTGTCACTAAATTTCAAATGATAACTTTGCTTTATTACTTCAGCTTTCAGTGGAGTTTAGGGACAACTTGGTAGAAAAACTTAGACTTACACTGTAATGCATGAGAGGCCATCTTCATGTTCAAGACCAAATCTACTTCCCTCCAACCGTGTTTACTAACAAAATTAATTTTCCTCTTTAAAGTTTAAAATAAACATGTTTTGATTTTTCAGTAATTGACATTGGCAAAATTGAAGGGATGTTGTTTGTACACTGATTTTTCTGTTGAAAAGCCAAACTACAGATAATTTGGCCTGGTGCCAAGTCTGAGTCTCTTAATTTCTTCTTTTTCCAGATGTCAATACAGGCAAGATAGCTAACATGCACCAGTGGCTAGTCAAAAATTCAAGTATAAGAAGTGTACTGGAAATATAAGAAAGATAGTCAAGAAGGGGCAGACAACACCAAAACAGCCATCTTGTCACAGTTTGTGTTTATGTCTGCTACTGGTTTTTCCAGCTACTTATCAGCAAGAATAGTGGAGAGTTAATAAATCTGTGTCTCCAGAAAATAGCAAACATGCGACAAATTAATCCTGTAACACACCATCATTTCTCCACTTTACAAATCAATAACTGGATTGCAAAACACAACAACCATGGAACAAAATAACACCAGAACTGTAAAGTTATAATCTTTTTTTCTAGCAATAGATGTTAAGTCAGATCTTTGAGGCAGATGTCCCTAGCCATGGTCTTAAATGAGCCTTCCAAGAGGGTGAAGGGTTTCAGAGCCAAAAAGCAATTATGTATTTGAATAAAAATTAGGAAAATTAACTATATGAAAGATAACAGGACACGGAAAGTTCCTTTTTCCAGCTCAGTCACTTTATATTGTACCAAGTTGTGCACAATGCCTGCACTTGTCCTACCTCTCTTACAGCCTGACTAACTGCTCTTGAAACATTTGGTTGTTTCTCCAGCTCTGTGTTTCAGTCACAGGATTTTAATTCCTGGTGTAACTTTTTCATTTGTTTTTGCCTGTTGCATCCAGTGCAACAATGCATCCTCACAAACATTCTATTTCTGAACAGATTAAATAATTTTTAACGGAACGACTCCATTTTTTTTTACATGACCCTGTATTACTAAAGTAAAAAACACGGAAAACAAAATTTTAAAACCATAATTAATTAAGGCATTGTCAATCACAATACAGCAAATCACAGAGGACAGATACAAAGCTTAATAGTGTTATAGGTAAAAATGATCCAGCCAAATTAATAATAAATAAAAATAAATTTTTATTTAGCAATCAAGATTTGGTCTAAGACAGCCACAGTGAAAAGGACAGTGCTGAATGAACCCAGGATCGGTGCTGGGTGAGACACTGGTCCAACCCCTACCGACTGTCCCATTCAAGCAGTTTTTATACCGTTTATTCTGCCTGAGGCAGAGTTCTTGGTGATCAAGCTTTTCTTACTTCCAGAGTTCCCACATATTCATGGAGTTTCTCTTCTCCACAGAGTTGAACAAAACAGTGTCCAGAGAGCGATATATGTCCATGATTGAGTTACTGGAAATTGGCATTGAGATGTCTCTTTCCGATGGCCCAGCTATCTCAGTCTTAGATATTTATCGAGTCTATCATCACTTGGGAGTTCCTTGGATCACCTTGGGGAATGAACCATCTGGGTGAGCTATGTTTATTTGCTTGCAAATGAAATCCTCCTCCCTTTTGTTAACACTGGTTTCCACATATGTGAGACAATCCCCTGACTCTGTCTTGTGTGCTTAAAAACTTATATTTCTCGCCAACATAACATATTTTATATATATTTCTCTTTGTGGGCACATATTATCCATAACACACATAACAATAGTTTTAGATATAGCCTTTACATTTTGGTTATAGAGCTTTTGTCAGGTGTACTGACATTATTGACTGGTGTATGGCACAAAGAATGGATTCTGCTTTGATTTGCTGCAGTCTGCAGCATTGACAGGACTGCACATTTAAATTGCCTCTTGACCAGAAATTAAATTTGGGTCAGTATTCAGTCCTCTGTGCAAATCATTCATGTATATAAAGTAGCTGCTGAGGAACCTTGCATCCATATTTGCAATCCCTTTCCTGATTTCATTCTTAGCTCCAACAGGAGGCAAGTAATTTTGATTATACAAGCAGTTTTCTTAGCTGTATGCTACAATATATATATAAAGCAAAGTTTCATCTAAAAATTTCCATTCCAAAATCCAAATTCACTGGACATAGACAACCAAAAAGCCAAAAGATTAGGCTACAAAATCTCTCTGGTCATAAAAACAGAGGGAGCCACATCTTTTTGTCATAGCCTTGCCTCTTTCTGGACTACTTGGACACTGGGAATCAGGATTGAAGGGGGTAAGTTTTTGGTAGTGGAGGGGCTACAAAGGTGGTTTCTATGAGAAGCTGACAGAAGTTTCCCCCATGTCTAATAGAGTCACTGCTAGATGGCACCAAGGTGGGTACACTGACCACCAAGGCCAAGGCCAAACCATAAGTAACAGTGGCAGTGCTTGAGGATAACTCTTTTAAGAACAGGTTAAATCTGCTGTGCAGTAGAACCTGGAAGTGAGGATTGAGAGTGGGTTGGAGAAGCTCGACAGATACCAAAGTGAGTGGAGAAGGACAGGTGGGAGGTGCTCATATGCTAGAGCAGATTCCCCTGCAGCCCATGGTGAAGACCATAGTGAGGCAGGTTGTCTATCTTCAGCTGATGGATGTCCATGGGAGAGCAGATATCTGCCTGCAGCCTGTGGAGGACCCCACACCTCCACAGGGAAGGGATAGATGTGCCCAAAGAAGGCTGTGACCATGTGAGAAGCCTGTGCTGAAACAAGATCCTGGCAGGGGCTGTGGCCCTGTGAAGAGATGGACCACACTGGAGTGGATTTCCTGGCAGAACTTGTGACCGCCATGGAGACTCACACAGGAACAGGCTGTTCCTGAGCGACTGAACCCCATGGGATGGATGTCTGCTGGAGCAGGTCATGAAGAATGGCAGACTGTGGAAAGGGCTCTTGATGGAGGAGCTCCTGGATGATTGTTTCCTGTGGGAGGGACCTCACATTGGAGGAGAGGAACAGTGTGGGCAGGAAGGCACAGCAGAGACAAATGTGTATCCAGCTTCCATTCCTCATCCACCTGTGCCACTGTGAGAAGAGATAGAGAATTTCAGCATGAACTTGAGCCTGTGACAAAAGAAGATGTGTGGAGAAGGTGTTTTAACATTCTACTTATTTTTTCCGCATTATCCTACTGTGATTTGATTTGTAATAAACTAAATTTATTTTCCCTAAATCAAGTTTGGTTTGCCCATGATTGTAATTGGTAATTTATCTCCCTACCCTTATCCTGACCTTCAAGCCATTCATTGTTGTTTCTCTCCCCTTACACTTGAGAGGGGAGTGATAGGGTGACTTTGTTAGGCACCTAGTGTCCAGTCAATTTCAACCACCACAGGGTGACCAAAGAGATCACATTCATGTCCTGATATAGTAATGAACACAGTCTGACAGGAAGTCCACAAAGAAATGCATGCTTTGGAAATCTAGAGAGAGAAAATGGACCATTTTGCAGTGGCAGTCTAACTGGATTAGCCTCAAACCCCATCTGCCTGTAATCAAACGCCACACTCAGAAATAAATTTATCAAAACTCTCTGATTCACTCAAGTGAATTCACTCAAGTATTTGGGTAAAGGTTTCCCAAATGCTCCATTTGGAGGGAAACAGATCTAAGGCACAGACAGCTCCTCTGAGCTCTTATGTCACAGCTTCTGATCAAAATTTGATTCTCAGCATTTCAAGATCAGAATCTGATTTTTCCACATAACACAGAAGACCATTTGCTCACTGTGTAAAGACAAGAAAGACACTTTTACCAAACTTTTTTGTATAGCAGATCTCAGAGAATATTTTTAAGAACTTAGGGGTTTTTTCTCTGTGGAGAAAAACAGTTTCTGCTGAGGTGCAGCCTCTCAAGGGAGCAAGAACATTCCAACCAAGAACAGAAATTCAGAGTGGGAAAAATGAGACATCTCAAGCAATTAATACACTTATCCCTTGAGCAGAACTACAGTCTCTAATGACTACAAGTTGCTAAGATAATAGGTCTAGACAAAAACAATAATGAAAAAGAAAACATTTACAAAAAACTGATGCATTGCAAAGCTCTGCAGGGTTACAGACACAGCAGTAGCACAGATAAATTGCAGAGACAAGTCAGCCTTTGGAAGCTTTGCTGTTTGAGTAGCTATTAATTGTGACTTGGTGCACTATATATGTGTAATGATCTGTTTGCTACTACCCAATATAAAGCATTAATTTTCCCTTATTTTTCAAAAAAAATACTTATAATTTACCAAGCATCTGTGATGAGTATTTATTAATTTTAATCAAAGAAACCTCATATTTCCAGAGAAAGAGGTGATCCATAAATATAAAACTAAATATATTGCTGAGTACAGTAAATATAATATTTAATTATCATCAATTGCTATAAATAACAGTCAAGGGCTAACTGCTACTACTACAAATCTCATGCAGAATATAAACATTTATGTGTTGCTGCTAAATAATTTATTAAAGTTACACTTCTGCACTCTACTTAGAAGAGAGGGTCAAATATATGCAATCATTCCTTTGTACAATGGAAGCTAGGTAACTATAGTACCTCCAGGCTGCAGAGTCAGAATAAACAACACAGCTAAAAATTATACTCTATATAAAGCTTGAAAATGTGCAGTTTCAAGTAGTACAGACTGATCAGTTTCACTGAATGTTTTAACAATGAAACTCATTGTAAAGAAAGTATAATAAGATACTATTAGTTCTCACTGGTTCAAGATAACAGCAAAAATAACAATATCAGCAGCCTCTGATTGTTTTATTTTTAGTAAAAAATTTCAGCTAAAACAACAAAAGTCTGTAAGTCTATATGAACTTTATCCTGCTTTTTCTACTAGAGTTTGAAACAAAACACCATCAACACTGTGAACAATGTTTCCATCTACTACTTTACTAGAAATACTACGTAAACACTCAGGTGTGCTACTTATGGGAAAGGAGATGAGTCCTAACCATGAGATTTTATTTCAGAAGTTCAATTACACATGCAGTCAAAATTCTAGCAGTAAATTTTTTCATCAGATACCATGTTACATTGTTATGGAAAGGGTTGTGTGTCCTCCCAGTCAAATTGCTTTTCATGTATACATTTTGTGGGACAGGAGAAACCAGATGGAAATGAGGAGATAAATGGAAGATTGTCCACAATACTGTAAATATTATGACACAAAAGATATCATCTGGAATAAAGAAGAGATTGAAAGACAACAACCAGATGGAACACAATGATGAAATGGAAAACACTTCCACCTCTATGTCATTGGTTCAAAGGCAGCCACAGGACCTGTGACTCCTGAATGAAAAAGCAATGATTAATTTTTATTTACACCATATCTGGAATGTCTATGAATTTATCTCACATTCTGGATTTCATTACTCTATCCCTGTTGTGATTTTCAAACCTCCAACGAACTGTAGGTACCAAACTACTTTTCTTCTACAGAGAGCACTTCCAAGCCACCACTGCAAACACCAATTCTTGTTCTTATTTATACAATCTTTTAAAGACATTCACAAAAGCTTTATTTCTAGCTATATTTCTGTTGGGGGTTTAAGAATCAATATCTGACTAGATGCCAGTGCAAGTTCCTTTTCCATTCAGTCAAGGCAGTTTACAAAACAGAGTCTGAACTTCACCAGCCCAGAAGTCTTTCTGAGCTTGGTGACAAAATTTACAATGCATATTCAATATCTGATTCCTCAAGACATCTAAACAGGTCAAAGCAAAAAAAGTTCTTTCATATATAAGTACAAAAATATATGCCTGTTTGGGGCAATTTCCAAATCAAATTATTGTTTACCAGCATGAACTGCACAGAGGTTCAGTCGGAAGTGAAAAAAGTTTCCATCAGTTTTAAGACATTTTCCTAGTCTTACCTATATTGAAATGGGATAGTTATTTATGCTCAAGCAAATAGAAATAATTAACCACAAGAATAAAATAATTTGAAAAAGGTCCTTACATGTGTAGGTTAGAAAAGGAAAAATTAAAATGGCAACTTTGGATGACTTTGCTTTTTCTGCAGTGACAGAAATTCAGTTTTTTAAATAAAACTAGTTGCATGCTATGCCTTTCTAGGAGCACAGTGTAAATGTCAAACATAATTTTCTTTCATTCCCAAGCAAAAGTCAAGGTACTATGTGAAACAATATGTAATTACTGACTCACTTGATGTGACAATAAATAATCTCTCAACAACTTACACTAGCTATTTATGCCAACCAAAGGACACTCTTCAGATGTGCTTTCCATCATGTTTTAGGAAAAGGAGACAGAGAGCATTTTTGTCTTTTTTCTTCTGAGGTTCTGTAAAGCTAAACACTACAGCCATAATTCCAGGTCCCCCCAGATCCCTTGTTTTCCACTTGAAGAGAAAGAAGAGGTAAGAGTATTACCGTAATTTCCTAAATTTAGGCAATAATGCTGTATCTTTCTGTTAACTCTCTCCTCCCCATGAATTTTCAATCCAGAAGCTAATTTCAATTCAAATTTGTGAAGCAGAGCTCTCAAGTATTCTCCCTGTAAGTTCCATGAAAATTGGAAACTAGAAAAGAAAGGCACAAATATTATATAGTTGACATCAAGGAAAAAAACTACAGAATGGGTTTTAGTCTTTTTCTACATCAAATAATATACCCAAGAGTGTACCACGAAGAGTGTTACCTGATCTGCAAAGAGTTTGTACCTCGTGTCAGGCTGGCACTCTGTTCAATATAACTGAAGATCGTATCAGGAGCTCAGCTAGTATTAGCCACAGGAGAATCACAGCAGAGAGCAATGCTGTGTGTTCCTCGACTGTGGCAAAGTCTTCAGTGAGTTTATGCCATTTATCATACACGAGGGGATATGTATCCAAGATGTGCTTATGCTGGCAGCGTTCCTCGCTGTGGAGACTCTAGCATTTATAAAGCAACAATGCACATTGAAGCTCTTTGTCCACAGGATATTCATAATTCCTCTCATTTTTATAATCCTCTCCTCCATTCTTCCACATGGAATATCAGATATCTAATAAAGCATGAGCTACTCTTGCAATCATAGTACACTTGAGTTAAATTTGTCCTTAAGCTTAATGAAAGAAAGCCAGAAGAAACTTCACCAGTTACGGTTGTTTCTTAGGGAAGATGTTTTCAGAGAATTGAAATTACTCAAATACTTATATATGAAATAATTTATAACATCCTAACTTTTATAATCATTGAAATCTACACTGAGAAATAAGAAAGAGAGCTTTTCTCTGCCTTGTTTGGGTTTTTTTGCAATTTTTTTTCAGAGACTGTGGATGGCAACCAGTCCAAGTTCTTCACACCACCTACTTTCTCCACAGCTGCCTGATGAGATAAAGGGCTCTTCTGACATCATATGGTAAGTTTTCTGCCAATTTATTTTTTTATATATATTTTAGACAGGGTTATCAATTTTACTTATTATGATTTCTGACCTCAAACTCATTTGTCCTACCATATTTCTTGTAAGTAATATGATGAGTGGCAGAATGTATCCATCTTCTGTCATGGCCCTCTGAACAAGGCCTGTGTAGGAAGGATTTTTCTTCTTTAAAAAAATGTAATTTGTATGTCAAATTAAGATTACAAAATTTCTGAGGAACTGCAGTTTTCATCCTAAAAATACAGACTACAAAACAATTATAATATATAGGAGATAGATAGATAGATAGATAGATAGATAGATAGATAGATAGATAGAGATAGAGATAGAGATAGAGATAGAGATATATATCCTATATATAGGATTTTATATATATTATCTATTTTTGTTTTTATATATAGATATAAAATTAAATAAGATATAATATATCCTATTAATATACAGACTGCATTTTTTTCTTACTTTTACTTTTTTTTTCAGTAAGCATACCACAACAACAATCAAATTACTCAGTTTCTCAGGGAAGAAATCAGGTCCATGCATTCCTGTATTGGGTTCATAGAACCATTATTCATACAATAATAATCTGATTAACAGTGTGAGAATTCTAAGAGATTTAATATGATTTCAGCTGTGTTGACTATAGAGTCATGCTGCTTAAGAAGTGCAACCTCATTTTTTCAATTATTTGTTATGAAATTCATGCGCTTTCCTATCTAGGTATGGTGAACACTTTATTCTCTTGCCAAGTTAACTCTAACTTCTGGTATATGTGACAGTTCAAGCAAAACATTCTGAAATTTTGCCAAAATCCTGAACTGCAGAGAATGTAACCTTATGCTTAGAAGAATTTGTCTGCCTTGTTTGGGTCTTTTCACTTTTTTTTTTCAGCAGCTACCAACAGCAAAAATTAGAAAACAAATCAGGAGAGACTACTCTGAACATGTTTGACCTGATTTAGAGCTGGAAAGCACTTAGAACTTTCAAAAAATCCTAAAATTTTCCCAGAAGTCTTGGTTTTATACAGAAAATGTAAATAAATATAATTCAAAATTGGATTTCTGTCTAATTTCAATTACCATTGGAAAAACACATAACCTTGCACAACAATTAAGGGAAGAAGAGAACTTTCAACAATTAGGTGAAGTACAAATCCTGAAGCATCTGCAAATTTACCTACCTACTACAAGTCACATCTGTCCATCCTAAGAGGAAAATATTTGGAAAATATGACTTCTGTTGTCTGTTTTACATACAGAAAAAAATTGAGAGGGTAGCGACCTAAACCTAGCTTGATATCTTTCATTTCTTTCTGGAAAACTGAAATCAAGAGAATTATGAATATTCACTACACTGTAAAGTTAGTGGTTGTGGAACAAGAGGTTTGGGATTGCAATTTAAACTTACTAAATAAATAGATTGATGAAAATTGCAAATTGTTTTGTTAGGTAACATATGTCCCAAGGGTATTTTTGTGAAACTCCACCAGAGTGCTATGTAGTAACTTCTAGAGTTTCTGTTGCCTCCAAGCCAAAGTACTCGGTATTTCAGCACAACCACAGAAGTTGACAAATTAAGTTAAAACACTCATAGCCTCAGTTCCCAAAAGAAAATGCAGCAGTTCTTCCATTTCCTTGTGTCAGTAGAAGACATTGATTAGTAAATCCCTGTGCAAATCCTAGCCAGGCAACAGCTCATGGCTGGGTTTCACAGTGCATATCTCCTACACTATTGTAAAAACTAAATGGATTTTAAATCAAAAAGGTTTGTTTTCAATCTTGTGCTGATAATCCACTACTGAAAGTAAATCCTAGCATTCTGTGCCTTTGCTTTGAAACTACTCAGGATAAAAATGTTTTTGAGTAAGAAGTTTTTCACATGTGGAAGGAATATAATGGCTATATCATAGGATGTTTTGGGCTGAAAGGGACCTTAAGGATCATCTAGTTCCAGCCCCTCTGCTGTGGGCAGAGACACCTTCCACTAACCAAGTTACTCAGAGTTCCACTCAGCCTGGTCTTAAACATTTGCAGGGATAGGTCATCCACAAAGGGGATGTTGGGTCAGCCCCAGCTCTGGGTCACGTGCTTCAGTGCCTCACCACCCCCATAGTTAAGAATTTCTTCCCAATATTTAGTACATCTTCCACCAAAATATTTTGCTTTAAGCTACAGCACTTGTCAACTCCTATACTAGGCATGCCAGCACCAAGGACAGGGGTAAAAAGCAATAAATTCCAAGAGTGTGTGTCATCACACACATTATCAGTACAATCCCCACATTTCCTATCACCTCTCATAAGGAAATGCCCAAGAACATCTTCCATTCTCCTTGGTCTGAGGAGGTCTCAGCTATGATTTGTAAACAGCCCAGAACTGAGAAAATTTTCATAGGAATTCACGATATACCTCTGTAGCATAATGAATCAAGGCAAGCTCTTTGTTAGACCTATGATTTGACCCACTTATATAATAGAACTTAAATGGTATGAGGTAGATGTGCTTCAGACTGCTCTGGACTGCAACAAAAGCCCTCTGCATGACAGCCCCTGTTATATACTCCCCAAGAAGAGCAGTGGGACCAGACCAGGCAAAGAAAGCATATAGACTCCAGCACATGATCATTTTTTTGTCCAGGGCAAGGACAGATTGAACATCTGGCATGTCCAAAGAATAGCCATACTGGAACATCATAATGAAGAACAGTCGGGGTCAAACAGCTATCTATATAGTAACTAGAATCACAAATGCAAGATATATACCCTCCTGCTCTGAACCAGACTCTTCAGAGGGCATAGCTCCTTAATTGCCCAACAGAAAAAAGATATGAATCTTCAGACTTTGAAGCCTTATGTTACAGAAAGATCAACACACTTCTCAAATTCATGGATAACATCCTCTTTCCTAAGAGAGGTGCTATCATGATACTCAGAATTCATACCCAGCAGGATTTAAGTACTCTAGTTGCTGGAGGCCTTTGCTATTTTTGTTTTGCCTCTATTTCCTGATGCTTGCAAATCATATTCTATGTTGACACTGTGTCTGAACTTCACACAGCTACATAGACTTATACAACAATTGTATAAAAAAGCCCAAGTTTAAAATGGACACGTTTATCAGTTCTGAATTGTGAACCATGCACAACCCTCTGTGTCCAAAATGAGAATGTGTTTACACAAGCACAAGCTTGACAGATTTCCATTATTTTCCATACTGAAAATAACCAGATTTTGACCCATCAAGAGAATTCACATTGAAATATGTTGAAGTAAAATGGACTCTCCTGCTAAACAAGAGAGACTTGTCTGTTTTTCCTGCTGCTGGTAGTGGCCTCCCTAGAACAGGATCATCACTGTAGCCACACACTGCTACAAATGGTGGAGAATGTGGGCAACCACTGAGAACCTTGACTGGCACCCCTGAGAGTCACCCTCTGATTGATACACCCTGCGAGATCCCCATCTTCTAAGGTAAAAAGGTAAAAACGTTATGGGGATGGGAATTCCCAATAAGGGCACCAGCTTACTGGTACTGAGCAATGGGACTAACACGTACCATCACTCAGGGAGACGCTTACGAATGGTTTTCTCAGGAGAGGGAGTTTTTAAGAGCTACAAGCAGCTACTCTACCTACAAAAGGACCATTAGAGAGACTCTTGTCAATTTTCCCGACGTCTGCTGCAGCTTATGAACGGTAAAGCCCTGGAGGGTGCCTATAGATGGCTATAGACAATTGTATGCAGCGTATCGATGCCCTACGTCTGTTGTCCTGTGAACCCCATGTTCTTCAGTTTCTGTGAAGCCGCCTGTGCCTTTCCTTACCCTTTGCACAGCAAAGAGTGAAAAGGCCACAATCATTCAGAGTTGCTCCTGTCTTCTCCATCACTTTCTGCCTGTCTGCTGCCACAGCCCCCCTTTCTCTGAAGGAGGGAAACCTCCAGAGCTGACGTGGGAGTGCTGCAGTCCTCTCGCCACCCTGTGTCCTCTTTCACCCCCGTCTCTTTCCATATCCCCCGTTCCCTGCCTGGGAAGGCACTGGCCACGCTGTCCCAGGTGCTCCTTCTCAAATTGGTGCGACCATGCGGTTTTGAGATCTCCTCTTTTCCGCTGCGTCCTTCTTTTCCAGTCCCGTGCCTGCCCTTCCTCCTTCCCCGCCTCCCCGAGGCGCGGGACACGGGGCAGCCTCGGAAAGGGCAGAGCCGTGCGCTGCAAGCCGGCCCACTGCTGCTTTCACCCGTCCTTGCTTCACACTCAGCAGCAGCAGCATCCAGCGGAGAAACACCTACTGAAATGGACAGGGTCTACGCCTTTATTAGTGTTCAGCTCTTTATTAAAAGTCAGCTCGGCAGGGGGGTGTTGTAGCTTCTTCTGGCAGCCGAAGGGTGAGAAGGCTGCAGAGTCTGTCCCTGGAGTCTCCGTGGCACACTGGTAGCTGGAGGTGAAGAGGTGTCCAGTCTGTATCTGAAGTCCCGATCAGCACACCGTGCTCTCTCCTCTCCTCCTGGCACACTGGTAGCCGCATAGGAGGGGAGATGTGCAGAGCCTGCTGCCGAGGTCCAGCAGCAGCTATCCCTCTCCTTCCCTCCTGGTAACACCAGGTAGAGTGTCTGATTCCTTGTGCCTGCTTCCCACAGCCCAGTCCAGTCTGGTCCTCTGCAGGTTATGGTGACAGGTCAAACACAGAATAGGGATGGGGTTCCCTTTTCCCCAACCAGCACACCCATCCAGCCCACTCCACTGTGCTCCTCTTTTTCATTTTGGGGTGAAAAAAAATCCCCAAAACCCTCTCCCATGATTCCACTGGATTATTTTGCATCCCAGTCCTAGTTTGGGTGGGGGTGTAGGTGATTCCCAGGAGCAATTAGGTAATTAACATTTTAATGTCAGTACTTAGTTCGAGCCAAGTGTCCCAGCCAGGCTGTTTTGTTCATAACACCTACAACACCAGTACCAAAGCTGAGATCAAACACTAAGGACTGTGCCCCTCGTGAAAGAAGAGACCAAGAACAGCACCCCTTCTGGTGAGAAGATCAAAACCAACGGAGAATGAACTATTAACCCACTAAGCAAAAATATATTCATTTAATTCAGTATCATAATTTCTGTTATTTTATTTTCTATAATTAAGTCTGAAATGCTTTTCTGTTACTGTTAATTCAACTTAATAATGTTAATTTTAGTTTTGTAAACCATTAAGTCGTATTCCCAAGCATCCCTTTGTTTTAACCGATTTATAAACAGAGGAATTGTGCAGCCTTCCCATTCTGAGGAGGCTGTAACTTGATTTTTCAACTCCTCCCATGGGACACCTGATAAAACCCCATGGCCCTGGGTCTCTCCCTCTGCTCTCCGGCTCTCTGGGCTCTCTGGACACTTGTGCTAAACAACAGAGACTTGTCTGTTTTCCCTGCTGCTGGTTGTGGCCTCCCTGGATCACGATCAGCACTGTAGCTACAAGCTACTACATTGAAGTGTCCATATCCATTGACAACAGGGTGTATCTGCCTTATAAACTGACTGTAAAAATGACACTCAGTGAAAATTTTTGTTTCCATGATGCAAAGTAGACCCATAGGCAGTCCTGGATGGTGCAGAACTAACTACAAAGAGTGTAGTTGAATTATTTATTATATGGTGTGATCTTGAAATCAACACATAAAAAAGGAATGATTAATCAAGATAGGAAATCACTGATCTACAATTTCAGACCTATATCAGACAACATTGCAATGTCAAATAGAACTTAGGACACATGAAATCCATATATCAGAACTGCTTGCATGGCTTTATGAAACCTTTTTCAAAACTACAGTAGCAAGTTTTCTTCTACATCATATGTCTGCAGACAAAGAAGAAACACAAAATCCTTGAACAATTCTTTTAATGTTTTTCGACTGAGTTAATTCTCTCAAGTATCAAAAAGAGTTTCAAAGTTATCCTGCAAAGGGAAAAAATGGAAAATTATGTGCAAAATAGATTTTAATCATTCAGACTCAAGAATTTTCATACCATTTAAAAAAGCAGCTTGACATACTTTTGGGTATGTCAAGCAAATACGTATGGGCTTTTCATAGTCTAGTCTGACACAAAATTAAAATAAGCAAATTTTTCAGGGAAATAGTAACACAAGATTTTTATTTGACCAGTCTACTCTGTTTGACACTACAGTCAAATATTAACTGGAAAAAGTAGTAATTTGCATATTTTGCACAGCCGATATTTACTGAGCACATTTCTGATGAATATGTTTGATATGATCAGAACTCATTTCATCTTGCAACATAGACTCTGATAGAAACATTCAAGTTTTGGCATCTTCAAAAAACAAATTTCAGAACATTTTTTTTTTTTTATGTCCTAGCCTTCTTTTCCTCCCCAAGTATCCTGGTCCTTGGAACACATTTTCCAGGAAATAGTTTATACTGACAGAAATTAATTCAAGTTTTCAAAACCCATGTTCCACAATGATCTAAAGGAATTAATTCCATTCCAAAATAAAAAGCTTTCAAGGAGAGTTTGAAAGAAAAAACCACAATAACTGATGTAAAACTTCTCCACAGTTTCAAAGAATAAAATATGGCTCTTGTATTTTATAGTCTCCAGATAGCTTTTATGCTTTATTATTAAGTTACCTTAAATTAATTTTTTAGCAATTGTAGCAGTGCTGTAATTTACTGCCTTGCTATGCTTAACATTTTCACAAATTGCAGGTGCTCATTACAATCCAGTGGTTTTGGAATAGTTTTTTGGAATAAAGGTCAACATCTTGAAGTTGCCCTTAAATGTTCCGGTCAGTAGGAAGCCCTTGACCTAGGTATGAATTTAACATCTACTGCCTAACTTTATTCCCCATATGTGCTCTAGATTTGAAGGTAGATAAATACTGTGCTGGAAAATGAACTTCTGAAGGATTTTAACACATCCTTAGATCTCCTAGTTTACAAAAATACCAGTCTAAGTAATTGTGTACAGAAAGATGGACTGAAGCACTTTTTACAGAGAAAAGGCTTGTATATTTTGTAGAAGTGTTTTATATTTAATGAGCTATTCACTTTCTGTACTCATTTTATTTAATAGCTTAACCTCCTAACTCTCTTTTCTCTATGGTAGTGAATTACTTTCCAGAAATAATAAGGAATTTTAAGCATCATCATGTTGCTGGTATTGTCACTTGAAAATGTGGGTTGTCATCACCTCATCGCCCCATCCTAGTCTGCTCATTAGTGACATTCTGTATGGAAAACCTCTAAAGATCATTACCACTGTAGTCTAAAGCCAATGTGCCATCATAATGAAAAACAATTCAGTAGTTCCCTATGCTCTGTTAGTTGTTTGTCATAAATGAGTTGTGGAGATTTGGAGTGAATGATCCATATCATATTGAACCGTCCTTTTTATCGCTGACAATTGGAGGTGACTGAAAAGCTGGGTCAGTGTCAGACTGTATCTAATTGGAAACCTTTTCTCATTAACGCTTGATGTTGACTTGTATTAGTTGATGAAATTAGAACCACAGTGGAATGGATTTTATTACACAGAATGAGCTGGTTGAGCTCTCTTCCATTTCAATGTTTTTTTAACCCCACCCCTGGCTGCTAAGAAAGGAATCCAGAAGCAAGGGAGTTGTGAGTGATGCAGGATTAAGAGGAAATTGAGTAAAAATGTCAGTGCTTCTCAGGAAATTGAAACCATGTGCATATTTGTGCCGCATTTGTTTCAGCAAAACTTTTCTGAAAATACATCCTTATTGATCATCTGAGGTTTTTTCTTTTGATTCAGGAGTGGAACAGAAATGTTTCCCAAGTAAAAGGAAAATGGTGAATTTTGGAGTGGGGGGAGGGGGAAATACATGCTTGTTTAGAAGAAAGAAGAAATGAGGAGATTTTTTTTATATAACTTAGACAGTTTTGCAATAAGAAAAACATAATTCATTCTTCAAAAATGCCCCCAACCCTGAATAATCCATTTTCCTGTTTATCAGCTGCTCTTTGAAGGACACCAAGATAAATTCATAATGATGAGAAAGTTAAATATAACTGCATAAGCCTACAGAAAATACACAAGTCATGATATAAAGACAGATAACATACAATGTGCTATACATACAATTTTTCATAGATGTTTGATGAATTAAAAAAAAATAGTATCTACAAATTCATTTTAGGAGCAAATTATCTCAACTATATTAATCATAGGACTGTCTGATATAGGATCAAGATGCCTATAGACTGTTAGATTGAGATAAATTCCATCATTATAGAAATTCAGTCCTACAAGATAGGTGGCAATGGATACTATTACAAAAACTATATTTAATAATCTTGTCCTCAAACCCACAGCGTCTCTCAAATATAGTCTTTTTTCATTAGAAATTCATTAAAATTGAACACATAAGGGATATCCTGCCACCATCTCCTTAGGCATATCTTTAAAGCCCATAAGTCACAGCTAATTGTGGACAGGAATCTCAGAAAATATTGGAACTGGAAATCTTGAGATCAGATCTTATAGAGCAAGGGGTTTCTTCCCAAGCCACTTGCATGAATCTCTCAGAAGTTTTTCACTTCCATCCAACTCATGATTCATGACTTTTTGCCTCAGAATTTTTTGGAATAAAAAAAAAAAAAAAAAACAAACCTAAGTTTACCTAAAGCTCAAAAGCATGTCAAACCCACCATGTAAATAGCTTAAAGTCCATGATCTCAAAACTTCTGCTTCTGAACAACCAGTTAACCTGGTTTCAACCCTCAAAAATTCCTTAGTCTCATTCTGACAGAAGTAAGATGTGGTTTGCCAATGCCCCCTCCTTTTCAGTTTAGTCAGAGATTGATCTCAAACTTATTAGATTTGTAGCTATTGTAATTTGTAATCACAGGTACCGTATTGTAATCACAGATGCCATATGATAAGAAAAGAAAATTGACAGTGTAAATTGAAAAAGAAAGAAATAAGCTAAATATAGTGCAATATCAAATGTTCTTTTAATAACACCTTTGTAACAGATTATCTTATATGTTGTTGAAATGTGTCACACATTACGTTTATTTTTTCAAAAGTTAAGCTTACAAGGAGAAGAGGAAGGAGAGACACTGATCTCTTCTCTGTGGTGAGAGTGACAGAATACAAGGGAATGAACAGAAGTTATGTCAGGAGATATTTTGGTTGGGTATCAGGAAAAGGTACTTCACCCAGAGGATGACTGGGCACTGGAATGGACTTCCCAGGGAAATGGTCACAGCAACAACGTGACAGAATTCAGTAAGTGCGTGGACAACATTCTCAGATACAGATTCTTGGGGTGCCCTGTGAAGGGCCAGGAGCTTCATTTGATGATCCTTCTATTTCCCTTCTAACGCAGAACATTCTGTGATTCTGTGTGGGACTCTATTGTTTGGGATTTTAGAATGAATTAGTATTTGTTTGGATTACTGGAGAAAAAGTAATATGCATTTTTCCTCTGTCTCAACTAAGAAGAAAACACAGAACTTGCCTACTATTCGGAGAAACCCACATTATAAACCAAGAAAATTATCCCTTGTACTTAAATGACAAGGTTGTGTTTACCAGTGGACAGAATCCTTTACACTTTTCTTCAGTCATTGATTTACATAATGCAATGCTTTCACCTCTCATTTCCTACTCATGCATCATGAAAGTACACTAGTTGCTATTTTGCTTCTAATTCTGTTACTGCTTGGCTTAATGGTCCTTAGATTCAAATTTTGATTTCCTGAAGTTTTCCTCTGAATATGAAAGCTTTGTCTCTGCTTAGAGAGGACATGTTTGGCTCAACATAAAAAGGCAGAATCAAAAATCATACTATTTTAATCTTTTCCCCCCACAGCCAGCATCTGAATAGTGAGGAGTATATTGCATTGCAAGTATCAAGGTGGTGCTTGGAAATAAACTTTGTTACAAAGACATTGTTCTAAACATGTCAGCTTCCCCCAAGGTATTTTTAAGAATTGTGGTTGTATTTAAATTCAAATATATATAAGAAGTAAAGGAAGCTAGAGAAAATTAAAAAAAAAAAAAAATATGAATGTGTGATGGAAAGACCTGAGATTTCCATAAGTGCATAAAGGTGAACAATTGGTACCAAAGTAGGAAAGATAATTGGGCTATTTTTGATTACAAAATAAGGAGAAATCCAAAGGAGAAACACTGGCTTTACTTAGAACACCAGTGTTTTATATAGTTTTTTTTTTTAAAGCATTGATTTGGAAAATGCCCATCTAAAAAAATCTGTTTTGATTCTTTATGCCTTTCAAACAATTCCAAACTTCATTTGTATATGACTGTATGTGATGTTTACACACACAGGGTCAACATGCTTGCCTTACTCAAATCCATTAATAATCTTGCCCTGATTTATTTCCATAATATTTATGAACCTTAATTATTAAGAAAACATCAGACAATAACATCCAAACATGGGCAGTTACTGGTTAAATTCACATGGCTTCCTTCCCAAACTGTCTTTCAATGACCCTCCTTCTGAGGTTTCAAATGCAGTTTGAAGAAGAGCTGCAGACATTTTTTTGGCACCAGACTTGAAACTCATAATGGGCACATTATTTGGCCACATTATAAAATAGCATCATCCATCTAACAAATGGAAAAAAATTTAATGGGTGCACTCTTAATTATAATAATTTGGAAGAGAAAGACATCAGCTGAAAGTGGTGTGAGAAGGTCATTCAATGAGATTTGTGACTTTGGAGTCCCTTTTCAAGTTACAGTAGGTAATTGGACTCAATGATCTTAAAGGTCTTTTTCAGCTTAAATGATTATATAATTATATGATGCTAACCTAGAGTTCCTGTTTTTCTTGGAGTTTATGATAAATTTTCCTTTTTTTCTGGCAAAAGCAAGACATGGCTACTTGATGCTTTGGTTGAATTTAGATTTTATTGGCACAACAGTTTCTAACATTGTTTAGAAGCAAAGCAAGTTTCTATCACTAATGGTCAGTGAAAAGGAGAGATACACAGATGAGTATCTCTCTATCTACCAATGGATGTTTGCCTTCAACTAAGATGGAAGACAGAAAGGGCATGAAGAAAGAACAGAAAATGAAATAAATCTTTCCAATCTCACAATAGCTGTGAGTTAGAAAAATACTTCACATGCAGCTCTTCTAAGCTGCTGCATTCATAACTCTCTCTATTGCACAGGTTCCAGTTAATTCACAATAAAATATGTATTGAACCAACATACTGTTGTTTTTAGAAAAGGGTACACCCTTCACAAGCTTTTATTCACTTCTCTTTGGAGGTAATTCCTCCTTTCTTTTCTTAGAAAAAGAATTGGTGCCTTATTTCCAAGAACCAGGGACCACCAGCACCTGCAGTGAGACCTGTGCTCTCCTTCCCCTCTAGAAAACCTGTAAGTGGCAAGGCAGGAAACTGCAAGAGCACATGCAGGAGACATAACCTATCTGTGTCACA
Organism: Lonchura striata; assembly: GCF_050655825.1. Lineage (NCBI taxonomy): Eukaryota > Metazoa > Chordata > Aves > Passeriformes > Estrildidae > Lonchura > Lonchura striata. Next base: position 69,537,924 of record NC_140740.1, read on the forward strand.
CAAGCAGATGTCATAGATAAAAGACATAAGTGCCTGAGTGGTGGGATACACACCACTTGATTCACTAAGTTACTTCCACCTCAGGCATGTTCAGGGGGCCAGACTTTTGGAAAAAAAAAACAAATGCAGCAATTACTAGATACTTTTTAATATCATAGCTATTGACACTTTTAATAACATAACTTTTATTAAAGGTTAAGTATAAATCCCATTTTAGGGAGTCTGACTGGCTGTTGGCTGTTTGAGAAACAAGATAAATTAATACTCTGTCTCAGCATAGACAACAGTCCATTATTACAAGTCCATATGTGTGACCCTCAACCAAGACGTCTATAGGAAAAAGAAGCCCTCTGACACCCAGGAACATCAAAGCTAAATGGCAGACAATGGATGTGAGATCAAAACTTAATGATACATGATTATGACTGAGAAACAAATTGCTTAATGCAAATAAGTCATTATTCAAAAAATGCAGTAACAGCTTCAGCTTCAAGGGTAATGTTAACAGTATTGATAATGCACTGACAGCAATTTACAATTTTACTTATTTCTTTATTATCTTATCTGAAGCATCTTACTGACAAGTTTGACTTGGTCTGAAATGGTTACAGTGTCTAACTACAATGGCTAACTTCAGAAAAACATCCTAATCATGTTACCATGTTAAAAAGTTCAAAATAGAGACATTTATTTTCCCCTTCTCTTTCTTCTATTTTCATTTTTAATTGAAATGTTTCTTGTACAAACATATGCTGTTGCAATGATAGGTTGCAATGGAGTCCAGCTTTCTGGTATTTTACTCAGAAATATGTATTATACACTAGTCTGATTGCCTTAATTTTGCAGGAAACAGGACGCTATCTGTATGGCCCTTCTGTGGCACATAAAGATGCAGCTGCTATAAATCACAGAAATGGTGACATTACTGAAGGGAGAGGGAGCTGCATGTAGCATTTTTCCTGACCTCTTTGCAAAAGAGTCAAGTCTAGAGTTTAATGAAATGAAATCTCTTTCAAGGGAATCCGAATGAGGCTGCCTCTACAGCACTGTTCTGTGGAAATTATTTTGGCTGGCCTCTGAGAAGATTTACACCTAGGTCTTCAGTGTCAGAAGTTAAGGTAGGCTGCATTCACTACCTGGAGACCTTCTTATCACTTCTTATCCTAAAGCCAGGAGCTGCCTCTGAAATTGCTTGAAGTAAAAATGTTTTAGGTACAGAAAAGATATAAACAAATTAATAGGAGCCCAAGATCACTATAACTTCCATATCAAAAAGTATTAGCCTACCTAGAAATTTCCTTACCATAGCAGGGCAAGAGATTAAAGTTGTTTTTCACTCAAAAAAAGGTCAAAGGATGGAGTAAGCTATTTTCTTCTTGTTAATAGTAACAGTTACTGTCTGTATTACAACAGACTAGACACAATATTTAGTCAGAAAACTGTTTTTCCTGTAGTAAATTGTGTAAACTAACATTTGAATTTTTTTTTAATGATATAGTTTTCTTTTTTAATTTGTATATTTTTTCTTAAAACTACTACCTCCATCAATAAGAGAACAAATTTCAGTAAAGAATTTGGTTATTGCTTAACATAATTTATTACAAAATTATACTCAAATAAATTCCTTTATTACTCAAGCAACTTAATTATTAAAACAGTTTTATATTAATAAGCCACTACCCTGTCATCAAGATAAAGCAACTGGTGATTTTTTCAGATCTTAGCAAATACTAATAATATACTTAAATTAAATGTTTTGATGTATGTCCCAATTTGCTTAATGTCAAAGAACTGCAATATCATATATCTGTGTGAACATTTATTTGATTAGCTGATCTTTAAAATCACACATTTAAACAGTTTGGTTGAAGCTGGTAAAAGATGGTGTTTAGGGTATTCAAACATCTAAATACAATTATTTAAAAGGAAACTACCAAACCCCCTGATTTCTAATAGAAAGAAATACCTATTCTTCTGTAGGACTGTAAATGCTCTGAATTCCTCACTATAGATTACAGGAAGAAAGGTCAACCATTATGCAAAATAAATGATGGGTTTAGAACAATCACTATATCCAGCTGTTATAAAGTAAGCACACTCTGTGAGCCTGCCTGCCAGGTGCAGGCCTCTTTTCCCTGCGGGGGTGATCATGATTTCAGAAAATGATGCAGTAAACAATATTACTAGATACCCAGGGATAATACCTACCAGTATATTTGGAAACCTAAGGGCCTTCTAGACAGATATAGGAAAAAATATTTTGGCTGATTTAGTTTTATTTAAAAATTAATTCTTTTTATGAAATCTATCTGTAGGAATACTAACAAATTATAATCTAAAATAATTACCTAAAAAATTCCAGGGTTCCCCTTTGTTGGATGAGTCACATTCTGCCACATTTACATCCAACATTCAATGTCCTGCATGCTTGTCACTGTATGTAAAAAGTCGTCTAGTTATAAGTACAGGTATTAAGATAATTAAATGCAAAGTACCATCCCATTAGAAATGCTATTACCCTCTTTGGTGGGGAAAAGTGGGTATTTTGTGACTCACATATTCAAAATTTCTTTGCATTTTGAAGGAGCAGCTTCACAGAGAGCTCTTCATACTCATCTACTGCTTTTAAAATTTGCCTAGAAGCTTCATCAAACACTTTTGAATAAAAACATATCCAAAGGAAAGTGGTTCAATTACGAATTCATGTAAATAGATGGTTTTACTAAGATTATTGGTTCTCCATACAATATAGTGAATCCTAAAATTTGGACCCACTCTCCCTACTAACAAATGACTTCCTGAATAATCATTCTCTCCTTTATTTTTATTTTTTTTTACCTTTTTGTACTCAGAAAAAAATGAGGAACCATGGTCAGAGCTTAACATATGGCACATGAACTTCTGCCAATGATTCTGTTTTCTAATTTGAAATATCCTTCCTGCTGTTTAAATCTTTGGTCAGCCTTAAGAGTACTCAGCAGTCCTCAGGAATCAGCTGTAGTGCTTTAGGAATTGATTCCTAAAGTACTGTTTAAATCAGTGCAGAGATTCACCAGATAGATTTTCTTTTATTTACTTATTGATGTCAAGGACCTATAACCAGGAAATACAAAAGAATTAAGCATCCCAAGGCCCTCCTTGACCAGAAATATGACTTGAAGAATATGACTATAGAGTTCAAGATGCACAGAAATGTAACAGCAGGCTTGTAAGCAGTGCTTGTCTCTTTCTGCATCTGCCAAGCATTATCCAAAATGGGAGAGGAATCTAAAGCAGAGGAGAAAATTATTAGAAAATTATTAGAAAATATCTTCCTGATGTTTCATGGCCTGTCCTTTCACTGGCTGCAGGGTGAACAGTGAGCAAAAGATCTGTAGAAAGCCAGATCCATGTTGCTAATGTGCCTGGAATACCACATTCTTTGGAATTAAGGAGACCAAACTTTTCTGTAGCACAAAAAGGAAGAAGCCTTATCAAGGATGAGATACTGGAGTACCATATTATTATCATCCTAAAATAAAACTTTAAAAAAGAAAAAAATTGGAAAAAAAAAAAGAAAAGAGAGAGGTGGGAAAAGCAAAGGCTTGGGCAAACATTTAAGGCTGGATCAACATCTAGATACATAGATAAGTAAAGTACCTCTAAGAAGAAAGTTACTGAAACCTGTGAACATTCACTGGAAGTAGTGCTCTATGGTATTCCCATGAACGAGGAGGAACACCAGGGACAGCGTTTTGCTGAGGGGAAGACTCCTCAAGGCTAACCCAGACTTCTTCCCTTTTATGGCAAAGAACAGTATCATATATCCTAGAAGTATAATAAGGGACCACAGAGAAAAGTTCTGAGATTATATTTTGGCAGTGTGACTTTCCCCTGGCTTTGGAATGATGAGAACAAGCTTAAATGCAGCCAGGTCTATTTTTCCACTAGTCAGAAAACAAAGGTCTCAAAGCTAAAATGTCACATTTCTTCTTATTTTCAATTTTCAATTTTTGACTTTGTAGTCAAAAGCTGAGGCTGGCATTTTGTCTTTAACTCTGATAGTTGCAAGAAAACAAAGGAAATGCACAAAGATGTGAGGAACAAAGGACAAAGTATCTCTCAGATTTGCTTTCAGTTTCTGGATTTTGGTCACTCATGACTGTAACTGGGCCTTGTGCCACACAAGTCCTTTGGAGTACACATTGACCATGCTGGCTGTAACCAGCCTTTTCAGCAGTGCCATCAGGGTAAGGAGCACTGTGGGTTCCTGGCCTTTGACCATAAGCACAGATGCTTCTAGTTGCTGTGTCAGCTTCTACTGCTATCAAAGCTAATTTTTTTTTTTTAACAGAAAGTACTAATTTTCCCCTCTAACTGTCCTCAGGCTATATATTGTTTTGTTAAGTTAAATTATATTAAATGCACCTTAGACATCATGATTATAATGATTTTCCCCATCAGTTTTAGAGTACTACACATGAAGATCTGGATTAGACAATAATTTTTCTCCCTAAAATAAATAAATGCATGGCAACATTTTATGAAGACCTGACTTTTTTGGCATAGAGAACTCTACTGGGACCAATTTTTTAATAAGCCATTGCAGTGTTGATTTGCATAGGTATTACTTGCCTTCTTCATTCCAGAGTTCTTTGAATCTTGCTCCAGTCTTCTTGAGTGTTGTCAATTCTGCTGGTGGAATGAAAGAGAGAGTTAACTCATGAATTCAAGCCTGGTGAAAGCACAGTGGCAAGTAACTTACTCACTCACACTGATAATCCTGTAAGTACAAACAATTTACCAAGGGCTAAAGGCATTACTTCTTAATCTTAACAGCCTTCACTCTGAAACCAAGATGAGATGTTGTGGTAACTATGCTTATTGCTGACTTATATATTTTTGGGGTACAGAATTTGAACAAATTGTTCAATTCTGTTCCATTTCAAGAAGAAATTGTTCAAAAATACAGCTGGAAAACTGTATATCATATATGTAATCATATCTGTTATCTCATACATGATTATCTTGAAGAAAATATTTTTTAAGTCTAGTGAAAGGTTTCCATTGGAATTAGATGGTCTTTCTTTTCCAAACCAAACCATTCTATGATTCTTTTGTAAAATATGTTCTTCTGTCCATTAGACACTATTTAGACTAGCTGCTGTAGAGGATGAGTGGAAAACCAGGGGGTTTTTAACCTTTTTTTTAACATTAATATTTTCCAATGCCACTTTTCATTGCTTGAAACGCTTCTCACTGAAAATATGAGGACATTAGCTTAGATAGTGCGAGGAAGAAGAAAGAAGAGGAAGACAGAAGTTGCTTAAGTTCTCATAAATCAAGATACCAGAGAATACAAGAGTAAACAGATACAGTGCTGTTATATTTGCTCATTACTAAGCATAGGCACTTCACAAAAATTACTTACTGTTACTTGTACTGCATCTCCCCACCATTTCCCCCCATTTTCTCCCTGCCTCAGTGGAACACATCACATATGATTCTTCTATTTTTCTTTGTTTTCTCCCTTTTCTTTGTTTTCTTTTCTTCTGAAAGGTTTCCACATAAGGATAGGATTTAAATCTGACTATGCAATGTTATAGGAACACAGAGCACAGAAATTAATGTAATAAGTGTGATATATAGCACAAGACAGTCTTCTATAATTTATTTGCCATTGTGATTTGTTAGGGAAAAACAGGAGAATAACAAAAAGAAATGGAAAAGTGCTGTCAAGGTCACCAATATGTCTCTGGTGCAGGACTTCCACAGGTGAAATTATTTTAATTTACAAATTTGCAAAGATAAAAAGGGCCCTGCTGTGAAAACCACAATATTCACTGTAGCGTGTGATGTTGATGAGCCCCACCAGATGATAACGCAAATTGAAATCTCACATTTCTAAGACCTTTCATTAGTGGGGGGAGAAAATAATGTGAAGAGTTATAATATAGTTAATGGTATTGCAGGGTTGATCTCACTAATTTTACAATTGTGTTACGTGCATAGGTTATCATACTAATTAGCTTCATCTGGAATATTAGTCATCTTAATAGAGGGCTTTCATGTTTCCTTTTACTTCAGTTCTAAAGCTTGTAGTTGGATGGTTTCACACAGTAATAAAATTCACAAATCTCACAAAAGAGATCAAAACTGTATTATAGGAATTTAAACAAACCACTCTGTTGTAGACATGCCACCAAAGGGAAAATAGCACAAGAGAACTATCCAGTAAGTTATCAGATTCAAGTATATGAAAGATACACCCCAAAAATCAGAAGAAAATCTGGAAGGTGCCATATACGGCTTTCCATATTTTTGTTGAGTTTATTGTGTTTTGTGTTTTGGGATTTTTTTGTAATCTCAGATTCATCCTGCAGACTGCTATGACAACCAATATCACTAAAGACTCAACCAGATTTAAACAGAAGACTTATATGTTAAACAAAAGAGTTATATGTTAAACAAGTCGTGTCACCAGCAGTGATTGGCTCTGACAGAAGGCAAGCACTAGATCTAGTTCTTCTCCTAAGTATTAAGGCTTGCATTTACATCTACACAACAATGAAAACCTCCACTATGAAAAACAGAATCCTGAAAAAAAAACGGAAATAAATTCTACTAAAAAAAAAAAGGGGGGAGGGTGGGGCAGAGGGGGTGGGGAGGGGGAAGATGCCTTTCAGGGTTTTTTTAAATTGCTTAATTACTTTGCTCCTTTTTTGTGATGTTCCCAGGAGTATTATAGCAAATACACAAAGGCAGAAGCCATTCAAAGAGATCTCACCACCGTGAGAAGTTTTTCTGATTGAAAATTGAATCAAAATTTATAAATAAAAAATCTTGTCATATGCTTGAGTTAATTTAGAAGAAAGCGGTCTTGAGTATTTACATTGACCCATTTGCAAATTTTCTTGTTCCAAATTACAACAAATGACAGTTCCAGAGGTGATCTACACTTCTTCTCTAAGTATCCTGTCACAACTAGAGAACCCCTCCTTTATTACACTTTTTATTTGCTCTTAGACCAAAGCTTAAAAACTCCAAACCAGAAAAGCAACATTAAATGAAGCAGTGATCATAAGTGATGTTGTTAAAATTGCATAGACATTACTGATAGGAAGAATAGTTTAAAAAGACTGCAACATTCTTTACACATATAGGCAAGATATGTGATAGTTTTCGATAAAATCTTTCATTTTAGAGAGTATTGTCTTTCATTTTGATGGCTGTATGTTTCATGGGCTCCAAAGAGTTTAGAATTGTCTCAACTTCAAGGCAACTTACTTGCTTATCTATATTCTTTATTGAAAAAAAAAATTGAAAGAAAATTTTACTTATTGGGCAATCACAAATACAACAGAAGCAGAGTTCTGAGAAAATTCTTACTACTTAAGCAGAAGTTTGGAGAGGATTTGGAAATTTTTCCCCTATTCCTACTGCTTTACTAAGGCTACCATGAAATATCATGTTTGCAATGTTAACATGATAACATATCATTGTGTTGAGGGCAAAGAATCTCCAAGATGCTCTGTCCTGAATTATTTTTGTTAATAGAGATACGCTCTCATAATTATTTTCCCAGGACAGGAAATGGTGATTTTCCAAACTGTGTAGTCTGGTTTTGTATTTTCTTCATAAAAGATGGTGACTTTAGGATGAGTTAACTATTCCAAAAGTGGCATAATTTGTATGGGCAAAAAACAATGTCTTTACATATTTAGTATTCATATTACTAATACTATTTGCTGCTTTTAAACAGCTTAAGTAAGCCATTTAAGTAACTTTCTGCAAGTTCATGGCAGATTTTGTTTTCAATGTCCCTTTTAGTGTCCATGTCCCAATAGAAAGATAATTTTTTTTCAGCTAGAGAAAACACAGAAAGAAACAAATCCTCTCTGGCATATCCCAGTGATCACTCTCCCAGAGCTTAAAATGAGAAATGCCAAATAAGATTTAAAAAATATTTTCATCTATGGCTCTGTAAAAATAAGGATGAGACAAGGGAAAAATAATAATTTTTTTTTTTTTATCTTGAGAGTATTAAAATCTCTTGAAAGGGCAGAAACAGACAGTAATTTGAAAATAATTTTTTCCAGTTGAACCTATGGTATTCTTCATTTGTATAATTTTATACACGGACAAAAGAATCAAAAGTAGTACTTAGTTTGATTTGCCATTGAAGGTCTATAACTGAGTATACATGTTACTTTTGGAGTTCTGATGCAGTCAGTAGGAAACTATCTCACTTAGTTCATAGGAATCATTGCATTAAAGGAAATACCTGTTGGTGTGCTTTATATTACATGGAAACAGCTGTTCTCATCATTATTGTAAGCTCTCCATAAAAATTGTGCATGAAGAACACAAAGGTATTTAGTTATGCTACTACAATAAGGTGTTTTAAGCTTCTTACAGACTTGGAAGACCATAAACTTAGTATTTCATACTGTGTTATTTGATCTTATTTATGCTGCATGTTGAGGAACTATTCCTACAAAAAAATCCTAACTGATTTTAAATGTTGTCCCTCAGAAATTAACTGTTTTATTCTGAACATACTGGATGTTAAGGGACTCATATTTGTAGGCTGGACTGTAAGCTTTACCAATAAACTGTGGGCTTTATTCTCTTGAAATAGTATGGAAGAAAGTCAGTGAAAACCAGAACAAGGGAGTAAGTAAAAACTAGTCAGTGGCAGTTCTCTGCTTAAATGACCTCTGTGTTTTTGGCTATCTATCAACCTCTACTTCAGAGGATATTGCGCAGTTTCCTTTGAATAAAATAGAGTGAAGAAAAATGAATAGGCCTGACTTTTGGAGTCCTAGATATTTCTCAGCTCCATTTAAAGCTGAGAATGCAAAGTTCCAAATTAAAATATTTTGTTAAGTTAATAAATCTCTCCTTCTTAAAGTTTATGAAAGGGCAAACAAAGGAGGCTGAGGTTCCAGATATTTTTATGCAGAGTGGTAAAACGGAAAATATCTATAAAAGCTGAGTTGCTTGCCTTCTTTCTCAGCCCTGTGGAAGAAGATTTTGTTTGGATGTTGGGTAAGATATGCTCTGTCTACTCACAGTAATTCAATGTGATCAAGTATAAGAAGATATCTATCCTTGCAATTGAAGAGAAGGGAACAGAAAAGTTAGGGGGTTTTTTGTTCAAAAGGCCTAACCTCAAAAGATACTCAACGTCCTTCACCCTCAGGGGGCTGGCTTAGCACACTGCTGAACCAGCCACTAATTGCTTTGTTAGATTATTTAATTAACCCTGAACAAACTCTCTTAGGGGATGCAACAAGGGACATTTAGCCAATCTCCCTCAACATGAAAACCTTGACTGATGAAAGATGAGAAGGTAGAAAAAGCAGCCCCACTGGAAATTACACTGCTGATATTTTGCAGTGTGAGACCTACTCAACATAGCATTTAATTAGCACAAATATCATGTCACACACGTATTTTTAGATTAAGTTTTAAAACTTGAGAGTAAGACTGGTTTTTCTTGGGATTCACTTTGGAAAGTGACATTGTTTTCCTCTTATCATCCCATCTATTTCTTGGGAAACTAATTGACGGTAGGGGGTGTAACTACTCAAGAAGAAATGAGGGTACAAATGGTTACCAAGATACCAGTCCATTTATTTCAAGCAGCTTCTTAGGACAGCAACAGCTGGCATTGTAACTGTCCACTCAAAAATCTCTAAAAAATGTGATGCAGAATGAGATGGTAGGACAAGTAGTAGCTCTGATGGAGGACAAAGGAAAATAAAACCCAATTGCAGTTTATCATATATATATTATCATATATAATTGCAGTTTATCATATATAACTTAGATTGTGCTAAACAACTGTTTTAACTGTAAACACCAGCAAACACAGCATACACTTCAGCACAGATCAATAATGAGTCTTAACAGAAACTCTACTCAAAAGAACTGGTTTAGATTCAAGACTGGAAGGAAAAGCAATCTGGGTTAAAAGTGATGCCTCATCTGAGCAGCTTCATATATTACTGAGGAGAAAGAAAAAGCTCTAATGTTTTCAGTGTAACTTTTGGAGGTTTTGGCAAAGACTTCGGAAACTGCTTCACAATTTAAGAACGATTAAAACAAATATGATATCATACTATCCAGGAAAGCTACTGTAGGATATTTTATTGAATGTGTCTGGTCTAGCTGGGGGTGAGCAATTATCAAACACTGGTCCATGCAGGAATGAAGACCTGCATAACTGAAAGTTTACACAGCTGCATTTTTTGGGAGCTCATGACATATCTGCTAAATTGTAATATCCAACATATGGCTCTTTTTTGATTATATTTATTAAGACATTAAGTATACCAGAATACCAAAAAATGGCCAAGGCAACCATGCAATGTGCACTTTGAAATGTGAAGTACAATAAACTTTAACTGCTTCCTGCTCAGGGATCTCTTTTCCTTCATAATTTCCACAAAAGACAAAGATGGCATCCCATCCCATGGATATAGCATGTACACACTCTCATGTGATTTTGAAATGTATGTGTTCATACCTGTATTTTTTAAAGATTATTATAGCACTGTAAATAACATCTTCAATGTCTGTTAGGCTGGAAATACTAGGAAATTTAGGATTAAAGCTTACATTTTTTTTTTAAAGGCCCCCTTTAATTGCTTGCAGAGCCATGAAAAAGTCAAAAGAATAAGTATTCCATGTGTGAGTCAACCCAAACAATGGCAGAGCATGAAAGCAAGTACTTGGGGCAGTAATGAAACATGAAATCAAGGGCCTCTGACTCCACCATCATTTTCTGTTTCAGTGTAAAGAATGACAGCCCAAATACCTCAATTAACCTCAGTTTTTATGACAACTCTCAGACCAATCTGCTACTATTGAAACATAACTACTTCTTTACAGTTTCCATGGTAAAAATAACTACCTTAATTTTTTTCTAAAAATCAGTTGGAAATTAATTTCAACAACTGGATGTAAACCAGCAGAGTGATCATACCACAGATACATTGCAAAATATGTTTATCCTTGCGTTAAAATCCTCACCCTATGGGACTCAGATATTGTTGCCAAAAAGCATGGAAGCAGTTGAGTTGTAGCTATGCCAACCAGTAGACAGCCAGACGCTGTGACAAATGACATTCCCTCATGCATGAAAGAAAGGCAAAAAACCAAACATGCTATTGGAGTTTTTTCTGATGTCCAGCCATGGCTACAGGCTCATGTAGGCTACCATCAGAAGTATTTGTGAGGATATCAGATATGCCAATTCAGCATGAAAACTTACCTGTATTTTGCCAAGGAGCACAAATTCAAGGCCTAAAGGTTGTCTTGAATTCTGCTGGCTGGCAAGCTATGGACACAAAAGCCCTTAGGGTCCTTCTATGTTCCCTTTCCTAGCATTCAATTGTGCTTTCCAGCCAAACTCTCCCAGGTAATTTATCAAATCTAAAAATGGTAGTGGGTAATGGAAATATTTTTTGGTAGTTTGGAATGAGATTTGACAACTTATTCCCTTATTGAAATATTTTTGGCATGCTGTAGTTTACAAGAAAATTTTATATTATAAAGTAAAATGTTGCTGTGGTAATTGATGGTAGTGTAAATATAATTTCCTAATTTATTCCATGTTTCTGCCAACCTTATTTTTCTAGCTGTCTTATACTTTATTGCCTATTAGACTAGAATATGGAGAGTGTCCTTTATTATTTAATGCAGAAAGATATTTCAAATTTTGCAGTATAAATCCTCTGCTTTTCCAATGCTGCTTCTCTGCTGCAGCTCAGTCATCAGAATAAGAAATAAGCTTATGCCAGTGTTAGGGTTTAACTAGCAATGAATTTAACTTTATTGCAATATTTATGAAAGCTTTTAAAATTGTGGTTAAGCGGAAATCTTCCACGTCATTTCAGTCAATATTTTCCGAGGAGGAGGACTTGAAAAAATTGTAAAGTTAAAAGTTTTTCCCTCATACCTCAGATTCCTCTTCCTTCTCCTCTTCAGCTCTTTCCCTGAGTCCTTCCTTAGTGTCCCAGTGGTCTTGGAAAATTTTTTAGGTTCAACTGTATTTTTAGCAAAGACATATCCATGTTACCTATAAGATAAGCAAGGAGTTTGAAAACTGGGACCAAGAAGCCCCAGGCAGTTTCTAGGCCATTGCAAGTATAGCAATTATTACCAGTGGTACAGCAGCTGTCAGAGCTGTTATTTGACTTTATCGAGTTGCACTTAGAGCTCTTAAGAACCAATTTGCAAACTGTTCCTTTGCTTGAGGTATGTTTCTCGGGATTGACATAAAACTGGATCTTGAGCATAGTTTTCCAAACCACTCCTTCTCCTTTTCAGAGGAGAAAACTGTGTGCAAAGAAGCTAGAGATTATTAGCATGACAGCAGAATAAATTGTGTTTGGTTAATGATCTATAAATGCAATCCAGACTACTTGTTTGGGCATATTCTGAGGTGTCTTCCACTGGCTGAGAATTCCTGTGTAGCCAATGAAACTCAAAGGTGTTTTTCAGGGCAAGATCTTCAAAGGTTTAAGTAATCTTTCTGGAGAAGTGAAGTTCTGATAATTTAATGTCTGAGGAAAAAGGAAATTTTACTGATAGTCTGGGATAAGTAACAGTTTTCTCTTTCCCCTTTAGCTCTCTTAGTTGCAGCCTGCTTGAACAGTCCTGAAAAGCAGGATCTTCTTATCTAACCTCTGTCTTCCAAGGATTTTATTCTCATAACTGGACTTTCTATCCTGCTCACTCTTATCTGCCTTCCCTGTGACCTACACATGCTATATTTCTGTCTGCATGAGAGGAAGCCTAGAAAGTACCAGCCTACACTTCACAGGAGCTGCATGATTATAAAACTGTCCAACAGTAAGCTGTGAATGGGAACCAGTTGGTTCTGCAGACTGTATACGGAATGTCAATATTTATCCTGGAAAGGAAAGGTTTAGCCATTTGGTTTATATCAGAATTATGGAATGGATTTTGTTGGAAAGGGCCATCAAGATAATTTCATTCCAACCCAGGAACACCTTCATCTAGACCGCATTTTTCAACTCCCTGTCCTTGAGTACTTCCTAAGGCACCCACAACTTCTCTGGCAACCTGTTCCAGTATCTCACCATCCTCATAGAAAATAATTTCTTCCTAATGTCTAAACTAAACCAAATTTCTTTCCATTTATACCCATTACATCTTGTCCTACCACTACATAGAATCATGAATGCCCTGAGTTTGAAGGGACCCTAAAGATCATCTAGTTCTGACCCCCTGCCAAAGGAAGAGAACTTGCCACCAAACAAGAATGTGGAAAGTGCTAGGGATGGCTCCTATACAATTTCTGTGAATGGCCTGTTCTAGTGCCTCACCACACTAATGTGGCAGCCTGGATGATACAGGAAAAAAAATCACAGTATTTAAAAGTCATTTTGGTTTACCCTTGTTATATTTGCAATGCTAGTGAAGGTTAAAAGCATACAGTAAGAAGTCAGATATAGGTGAAGAGATAACTTTGAACTCATGCTACACACTCAAAGTCTTTGGAGTGCTTTTCAAAATCTAAAAATTTCCAAGAGCAAACTATATATAAAGTGACATGGCCATAAACAGATAACTGCAGAAAAGAGATGCAGAAAAGAAAATGAGACAGAAAAGAGAGGCAAAAAAGGACCCACAACAACCAGTAATTTTCTTCTTAGAGAAGACAGAAGTTCAAAATAACAGTGATCAAAACAGCTCTAAAACATGGAAATATTGAGAACAACTAAATATTTCAACCATGACAGAAAGCTGAGGTATTGTGGTTAATAAGCTTGGAGGAACAACTTGTCTTTTAGTAATTTCTTCTAAGTTTGGTCTTCTCCATAAGTAATAGTTTCAAGACAACTGATAACTCTACATCAAAGCATTTCAGTGCAGGGGGGTCAGTAATGTCAAAGAAATATTCTGCAACCTTATGTAAGAGATACCTGAGCATACAATAAGTAATTTTCTGGACTACAAAACAACATGAAACAAATAAGAAGAGAGCAACTACCACAATTTTATTATTGAGGACCGGCACTGAAACTAAAATTTCTCAAACCTGCATTTTTTCTCTGAATGCTCTGGGATGTATTGCAGAAAGATTGACAAAATTTGCTTATTGTAATAACATGTTCCCAAAAGCATAATGAACTTAAGTATTTTAAAAGCTGTTTTATTACAAAACCCTAAAGCATAGTCCAATATTTCCTGATTTAAGAACACAAAATATCAGTGACATCAACAAATAAAAGCATTCAAGGGTTCAGCTTGCTTCCCTTGTACACATTTGGGTTTCAATTGTTATCAATGGATTTTGGATTCAGCTTTTTCTGTTTCTGAATGTTTCTAAATGGGAGAAATAAGTTGACTGCAGACAAAGTTAGGATACTAGCTGTGGCATGTATTTAACTGTATATACTTTCAAAAAATATTTTGCAAACAAACATAAAAATAAATCTTAACTGGAAGTGCAATAAAATGGAAACAGAAAAGATAGAGGTACATATTTATGAGCAGTGAAACCATCCAGGATGCAGTGATGGTGTGAGTATTACAGATAAGAGTAAGGAATGAGATAATTACATAGCTGAAAAGATAGTTGCTATCTCATATCATGAGGATATTATGAAGGGAGCTTCTCAGTCTCTTTCTTTCCCAAAGGAATATGCAAAGAAATTGGAACTCATCAGGTTAAGAACCAAATAAAAGCAAGTGCCTTGCCTCTCACTGTAACATCTCCTCCTTGTGGTAATCCCAGTGACTTCACTTTCTAATCTGGCAAGCAATTATCATTACACAAGAACAACACATTATTTTTAAAAAATCATTGTTCAAGTGATTTCAGTTTAATTCTACTAATCATTTTTAACCATATCCTGGGATCTAGCCTTTCAGTAATTCAGCCCTTTCCAAATATGGCTGCACTTATCTGCAATTGTTTTTCTTCCATTTCTCTGGATTATTTTTCTTTCAATAAACTATACAATTATCTTATTAAAAAAAAAAAAAAGCTGTAGACAAACAAGGTAGATAGTATCAAATAATTTGTTATTTAAACACTGCTTTATAAATATCTGTGCCAGGTATTTTCTGTAACATGACAGTACCCTGGAGTCTAATTGAAGACCACTGGTTGAAATCACAGATCTCTTAAAACAATTTATTTCTGTATTGCTGACAAAAATATAGTCATAAAGACAAAAAAATTCAGCTGCTCTTTTAACTTGTCCATGAATATGTATCTGGAAGACAAAAGCAGCAATGGATCTTAATCTATAATGGCACAAAACTGTCTGAATGAATACACCTTTGTGAACAGACCAAAACAGATACCATGTATGTGTGACAAGTATAGACTGAAATAAAACACATCTGCTAGAGAAAATAAATCATGGAAATACTGTTATTTCAAAATGGTATTTCAAAAATACCTTTCTTTTAAGGGCTATGAAATGAAGTGCTCAACAGGTGTGTTTTGGGCAAATAATAAAAAAAGTAGAGCCTCATGCTACCGAAATAGAGTCTAAAATACATTAGGCCTAAGAAAGTCTGCAAAAATAATTCCAAAAGACAGAGTGATTTTGTGTCTTTTGAGCAATACTATATTTAAATTCTGAAAAGATAAAGATGACTTCTTGCTGAAAGGCTATCATGATGAGAAAGTAAAGCCAATAATTTTTATCCCCTATATAACGGTGGAGGGAGTTAAGCAATTGTGAAAAGTGCAGGAAGCTGCATTTAAAGTAGGTCTCAAAGGTGCATCTTTTCCCTAGGTATACATGCTTGCAACAAACATAAAAATAGTAGAGTGAATATTTTGAGAAGCATGTATGATAAGAGGACTAGAATGTGAGCAGGGACCACAGTTCCTATTTGGTGAACACAGAGTTGCTTAGGCTTTGAAGCATCCTGTGTATTTATTCTGTTCCAGCAGAGGCTCTAGTGCACATGCATAGGATATTCTTTACAACATTGTTCATTTGCAAAATACCTTTTATCTAGCAAATTCAACAAAGAAACAAGAGTAAAAATTTCCCTTTGAAGGCTGGATTAGCTCTTCCTACAACTTCTACAACAAATGGTTGTCTTTTATATTTGTATTCTCCTTCTTTGCGGTCCAAATGGGAATGTCATTTTTAAAAAATAAATAAATAGATACAAAACGGCACACAATAAATAGTATGAAAGTGTTCTTTGAAAACTATCCATGTTTTTTACTTTTTTTGTACTGGGAGTCAAGATTGAGATACCTCCTTCTGGCTAGCTAAGTCTCTGATTTTTCACTAAGCACAAGTATGCTTGAGTTCTGAGAAGGTACAGAAGCTGTCAGAAAAAGTCTTTGTGGTTTTCCAGATCAAACTTACACTCTCAAAGGTGAGTCAAGAAAGGACAACTTTACTTTAGAGATAGAGAGGATCTCAAGAGTTTTGCTAAACTCTTGTCCCACTGATGCACTCACCCACCCCTGCCCCAGACATGTCACTTCTGATACTGACATTCAGGGATGATGAAAAGGCACAGATCTGCAGCCTCAGAGCATGTGCCCAAACAAAAGTACTCTGCATTACCTGAGGAAAGTGGTACCCTTTACAAGCTTTAAAAAGCAGTCTTAAGCAAACCAAGGAAAATCTCCTTTAAACATTTGTGGTAGAACAAAGGTGTTAATCTCATGGGCGTGGATTAGTTAGTGGTATTAATAAAACTTATTTCACCTTTTCAATATCCTACATTTCCTGTAATTTTTCACACATGGATGAACTACTTTGATCTCTGATCAGAAAATATTTCTAAACAGCAAAATTTCACAGTGCACTCTCAGTATCCCTTGAGAAGCACATATTGAACGATCAGCTTTCAATTCTAATTACTTTATCAGAGAGAGGAACTGATGGTATCCCAATTTAATCTTTGCTTCTATCTAATTCCTCTTTCTAGCTCCTACATTTTTCCAAAAAGCTAGGGATTGCTCTCAGTAGTCATTTTCAATCGCATTCTGGGTTTGGCAGGAGGGATTTCTTGCTCATCAACAGAAGATGAAGAGAGGAACACATGCACTGGAGAAGCAAAGAACATCAGACCTCTAATGCAGAAAAGAAAGTTATCATCTTTCAACCTCAGTATTTAGTAGCTAATATCACTTGTAACCAAAATTAAATTCCAGAGATGCAAAAACAGGTCTTTACATCAGCAGTAAAATTTATTATTTGCAGTTTCTTATGTCACACAATCCAAGGAGGATCTTTTATTTTTGTGTTGTTTTAATTATTAGGGCTGGCCAGAAAACTGTTCTGATAATTTTTATTTAATTATATAATTTTCTGTTTACTGCTAGTTCTATTTTCTGCTAAGATGGAGAAAAAAAATCAACCAAACATTATGCAGCCATTTAGTCTGCACAATAAAGAATGCCTGAAAATCTGAATTATCTAATTGGCTAGAGTGTAAAACAGCAGAATTCACCACTCAGAGTTTATTAGTCTGTTCATTTAATTAAGATTATGCAAATTCTTTGACAAAAACTAACATTTTATTTTAAAATTGCATTCTCTTTTTCAGACATTTCACTGTTTGAATTGTACTAGAAAATGTTCATTTAAGACAAGCAGCTTTGATCATAAATATGCACTTATTCACGCCCTGCCATGTCTTATTGATTAAACAGGATATTTTCTCTCTTGTTAGAATGAAGTTGCAGTTCAAAGGTTTTAGAAAAACATCCACTGTAAGAAATTGGCAAAGGAAGTGTGTAGTGCACTACAACCTCCAGAGAACTGCATGATGTTCCCTCTTCCCAAGCCTCTGTGTTTATTGCTGAAAAAAGAGTGTGTACAGTTTGTGCTGCAGTTGAAAGCAAATAAATATTTGGGAAAAAAAGGATATGCTTGAAGGAAAATATGAGCTATGTTAAATCCATTAAATTAGCAGATATGTTTTGAGCTGTTCATTTATTTAAACTTATCATGATGTATTTCATCCAAAATGTGCAAGATACAAGTGAATGCTTTGGCTTGTATCTCCTAAAAGGACCACTAATCCTTCCATTATGTTATAGAAAAGCAATCCCAAATTATAGTAAAATTATTGAATCCCAGAAACCTATCATATTAAGTAGGGAGCTCTCTGATGGTTTTTGTGTATAAATTTCAGTCAAGATGTTTGTGGGCTTCTTGCAGCAGAAGCAAAGATTGCAAAAGTGTTCTCCCTTTAGATAGAAGGACTAGGTTTGGGGGGTGGCACTTTTAAATTTTTCCTTTCTTTTTTCCTTTTTCCTAAAATATCTGTGTGATTCAATAGTTCTCTGAAACTTCAACTAGTAAGTCCTCCTATGGCAAGTTACAAAATGGAAACCAAATATCTCTGGTGCCTCAGAGAGAACACTGAATAATAAAATAAAACAAGGCTTTGTACTCACAGAGCATTCTATGAGGGTTTCTAAATATTTCACAAATACATGAATTCTCACAACAAGGTGAGTAAGCATGGGAGATGGCAATGAGATTATTATCCTCATTTTACTAATAGAAATACCAAGACAGGAAAGTTGAACAACCTGCCAAGCTTGTGCTTCATAATCAGGAGAAAGCAGATCTCATAACTCCTATTTCCCAATATTAACCAAGACAATTGCCAATGGCTATCCAAAGTTTGCTAACCTCAGGACCCTGCAAAATGTCCGTGAGATATCATATAGCAACTGGAAAAGGCACAGTCCAAAATGTATTAATTTGAATGGCAACTTTTCTACCAGAATTAACCCACTGAACTCTGAAGATTTTTCTGAGCCTAATCATCCCTAGTGCTATAAAAATGGAATAGGTTCTGGCAATTCCTGCCACACTACCAGGAAGTAGCCTAGTAATTGTCTTTTTTGAAGGATTTTGGAATTAATTTTTTTAAAGCACTGTTTAACACAAAATAGCAGAGTTCTTGAGAGCACGGGTTTTTTTATGCCTGGGATGACCAGGTCCACTCCAGCTGCTGTGAATAGGCAGTTCTTAATCTGGGAAGCTGCAGGCCATGAGAGGTATTTTTTTCAGCATTGTCTTTGAATACAAAGAAGAGTACTATTTGTATTGTTGTGCATAGATGTATTAATTTTTCTGGCTTCTCACTTAATGTGACTACCAAATCATGCTTTCCCACATAGCTGAGTGCTACAAATTAAGAGAAAACAGGAGCTAATTTCAGGATTCGCCCTGCTCTGCACCATTCACTCTTTAATATCAAACTCTTTTTTGTTTTGGCTTTCTTCTATTTCTCTTGGTGTAACAACATTGCATGGGTCCAGCTTGTGGGTAAGAGTGCCACCTATTGAGTGCCTGGCAATATTTTTCATCATCTGCCAAGGAAACAAAATCTTATATACTATTTTTTATGATGCATCTATAAGTGACAAAAAGAAAAATGTCTTCCCAACTGAACCCTGAAGACTGCTATATATTTAGTGGAGTAAAAAATTAGAAATTTAAAAACTGGAGAATTTAAGAAGCAGTATCGCCCTACCAAATACATCTTCAAATATTTTTCCCCTTTAGAAAATCAGGAAAGGGGGGAAATAAATATATAGCAAAAGGTTAAGTACTTAACAAAAAAAAAAAAACAAACAAACAAAAAAAAAAAAGTGTCTCTAATGAAAAGTTTGTTTAAAAGAGTTCAGATATAGTTCAGGGTAAGTTTGTCTCCTGACTCGACCCAGAGAAGATTTTTTTTCCCCTCATCATATTGGCTAGTCATTATGCTAATTAAATACTTTACTAAGCCAGGGTGTGCTAGATGTCACCTTGGAAACACTTCAAACAGTATTGAATAATATAAAAGCTGAATATAAGACAGCCACATTAAAGGGTTATATTACAGAATGAACTAGCTTTTCTTTCTTGGCAGCAAATTTGCAAAGACAGCGCATATTTTTTAAAATTGCTGGAATCTCTGGAAAGTGAGGAAAACCAAAAAGATTTACAAGAACACTGATGATTTTTCCCACTTTATTACACTTGCATATGAATTACATTTTCCTGGCATCCTGAGCAGTGATGACATACAAGAAACATGCATATTTTTAGAAGACTTCTACTATTGTTTTCTTGGGTATATATACTGAGTTTAATCAAAAGAAATCTTACTTTTATTATATACTGTACTTAATGGGCACTAGCTAGACAAACTAACCATTTCCTGAAATGTGCAGAAAAATAATCAGATGAGAAAATTATCGGAATTTCATCAGTACAGGAACACTTCTCTCCACAGATAAGTGCATAAATGTGTGTACTTTTTTTTAACTTTCACTGAAACAACCATTTTTTTTGCTTTCCTTTTCTGAGCCATGAGGCAGTAGCACTTACTCTTGCTCCAAAGCAGAGTTTGTGGACTCCATCTCTGTTGATGACCTGAGAGGAAGCCTATGAGATTGGGAATGAAGAACAAATAAATTCCTTTAATTTATTATATTATACAAACAGCACCCTGAATTTATCAGATCCTGATCACACTTCAGGGTCAGTCTATCTAAGAGCAGTGATGTGCAAGAAATGACAGTGGGTGAATTCTGCTAGTGTTATTCTGGTATCAGTGTGAGCATTACTTCAATGACACAAAATCAGGAGGAAAAGAAATACCTTGAGGAAGCCCTGATGGAGAGATGGGGGTGAAGAAGCACATTATTATTGCCTTGAAATGACCACAGTGATGATCAGACAACCCCAGAGTTTGCAGGCAAACATAAACAGCTGTCACAAACTCCAAAACCTGAAATATCACAACGGAGGTGTGGATTCTCCCTCAACATGCAAATATATGTAAACACAGATACAGACATGCAGACGTATGTCCTGAACCCAGGGATATATTTTTCTTAATGTTATTTAAGCCAGTCTGTGACCTTCCTAGGAGAATTGCAAATCTGGCCTGTGAGCTGTGCAGTCAAAAATCCCAAAACTTAATCAATATACTTTGTCTTCATATGTTTGCTTTATTCCCTATTTTTCAGAAGACAGACTCCCCCAAAATATCTAGAAGTTCTGGGACATAGCCCTTTCTCATGCTGTAATTTGTTCTTTGGATTGATAAATAATAAAATGTCACTCCTTCAGCCTTATTTACTTCTCAGAAAGGTCTGAGACTCCTGTGAAGAGGTAAAAAATCTGACTTTATACATATTGCTGAAATCATTCTGAGGAATCTTCATCTACCAAAGTCATGGTAACAATTCTCACTGAAATGATTTATCTAAAGGTTTGAACTGACAGTATATCCATGATGGCAAGATCCTGACTTATTATACGTTTCTAGTTCTGTATCAGCAACATTCCTCTGGATACAAGATGTATTTGTCACTGCACACAACAGAGACTAGTGCTAGCCATCCTCACTTCCTGGATGTCATGCAATTTATAAACTGGACACTGATGTTAAGAGGATGGATTGAAGAACAGTAGGGAATATTTGTGGCACCAGAGCATTTATCACCTCTAATACTGCAGAATGCATCCCTTTCCCCTGAGTGAATTTTGAGCTCAGGTTTTGGCAGCAACCACAGCAAGGTAAAAATCACACCAAGTAAGAATGTAAGGAAAAAAAAAAAAAAAAGGAAAGGAGCAGGAGCATGTAAAACAAAACATGTTGTTTTAATTTAACACAAATGTCCTTTTAAGGGCTCAGAGTTAAAAAATCACTCAAAGTAAGGATGTAAGAAAAAAATAGAAAATAAAGAAGAAATATGTCAAAAAACAGGCTGCTTTATTTTAAAATAAAGTCTTTTGAGGTCTCAAGGCCTGAGCCTCTATTAGGACTGCTACACAGGCTGGATGACTGCCAACATATCAGGTTGCAATAGGCCATTAGAAGAGGCTGAATATGGATAATCTTCCCTAAGGGCTGAGCAGAGTCATACTGCCTTGATTACTTTTTTTAATTTAGATTAAAAATCCCTATAACAGTTGCCGACTAATTGGAAAAAGACTTTAAAGTAGCTTTAGGAAATTAGGTAAGAATAGTTTTTATTATTGTAGTGAGTAGCAATTGCTGCAAACCTCTGCCTCCTAAAGGATGGGAAGTCAATCATGAGAAACTCTTATCAGTACAGAAAACCAAACCTTGTCCCTTATGGGATTTCATCCTTTGAAAGCTTGTTTTACTCTGGCCATTTTATTTCAAGTCAATGTCAGAGAGCAAAACAAGTGTTGGAAAGGCCAGTCTCTTAGCAATCCATGCACACTCACACAATGCTTTTAAAAAAACAAGTTAGCTTCACATGTAGGTGACAAGCCACTTCAAACATAGGCCAAGTTATGACTTCCTGAACCTTAACAAAAATGTTAAGACCAGTACTTTAATTAAAATAGAGTATATTTCTGATTTAGAATGAGTGCTCTCCCAGTCCTGTGATACAAACTCCAGGATTCATTTCTCCTTATCATTCCTGCTTAGCAATTCATGGACCACATAAATTGCAATACTGATTTGAACTCTGGAACTCAAAGATCAACTACAGGATTAAAGTTTCTAATAGTTACCTGATTTCCAGGAAGAAACAGAAATATAAGAGTCACATGCAACATTAGCAATATATTAACACACAAAAGCCAGGGTGTGGAATTGCGAAGAAATTAGACAAAATATCACTGCCAAAAGTGGTTAAATACACACATGTAATTAAAATTCACGGGTTTGAGAAATAAATCCTACACTGACATGGCAAGTAAGTTAGCAGAGGCCTCTGTCTGCTTTTTTCCAAGTAAATTTCCATCTGAGTGTCATGATAGCAGTGCCTCTGCAGGCACTGTCAGTTTCAAGGATTTACAGGATTTAGGTTCTGAACAATACTGCTTTCAATCACAACCGTAATGAGAGATTTACAGAAGTAGCCACAGCATCCATGTGATTAATTCAGATATGCAATCAGATCAATGCTTTCAGGAAAATACATTCTGGGGAAACAGATTGATACACTAGGATTGTTTATTCTTGGCTATAAGGGGCAGGTTTTCAAGTGCCCAGCTGTCACAGCTGGGGTGACATTTTAAAAATGTTGATGAGAGTCCATTAGCTCTATTGTCATTTCTTCAATCAGATTTTTCTTATAAATATTTATTTACTTTTATATATATA
The DNA here is from genome assembly GCF_050655825.1 of Lonchura striata. NCBI lineage: Eukaryota > Metazoa > Chordata > Aves > Passeriformes > Estrildidae > Lonchura > Lonchura striata. The sequence continues at coordinate 69,561,030 of NC_140740.1, forward strand.
TATAAATGTATTCTAAAAGCCTGGACACAGCTCACTCATTCAGTCAGTGGACATAGGGCATCACTCATATCTTCTGCCTAAAGGTTCTCTAGAATTTTCTCTCAACCAAGTATGCTCATACTACCTTTATTTTTTTGTGTGTGGTACAGAAAAACAAAAGATAACTACTCCCTTGTATTCCCAAAGAGCATCTAAAGCACCCGGAGACATATTCTAAGAAAAGACTGAGAAAAAATAGAGAGCTCTATGTATGTATCAAGATTGATTCTGAAATAATATTAAGTCTGGAAAGGGATTTACTGAACAAATCAAAATAGGAAGGCAAATTCTTTAGACATACTAGATTTTCAGAGCAACATGGTCCCTGACCCAAGATAGCTATTTGCAATTCTTGGCCCTTGCTGAAGGTGAATGTGTCTCAGAAAATGCTGCTCAGAGTGTCCCCTATAGCTAAGCATCTGGCTCCACTGCAGACTCATCTAATAACAAATGAGCAAATGTTCACAAATCTGGAACACATATTCAAACAGACTACTGCCAGCTTTAAAATTAAGCAACCCCCTCTTAATCTATATTGCACAGATTTTGGAGAATGCAGTGTTTTGTGACAAATATTAGCCATATTATTTGACTAAATTCAGCAGTGTAGTCCCTTTGTATGTTTTATGGTCTCCAATACCTTATAGCAACAAAAATAAATTCACCTACATTCATACTACTACAAAATTCATACGACTGCAAAAATAAATTGCAACCAATTTAGAGATTTTTTTTTTTTTTTTTTTTCATCTTTGCAGTTTGGTAACTCCTGATTCATTTAAAAAAATGTAAATTATCAGGTATTAAATATAAATAATGATAGAACCAATCTGTTTAAATCTGAGTCTTAATACTGACTAGACAAATGTTTTAAATTTTTTTTCCTCTTCTGTTTCTTTCTTACCATTCAGCCATTATGCATCATAAGACTGAGGAAAAGCATCAGCACATTTCTAGTCTGTAATGCCATTATAATAATATGAAGAGAGAGTTTATGGAGAGGATTTGGTTTTTAAACCTATGCATTCAAAACAGTCTTGGCCAAGCAAGATGAAATTTCTGTATTTCAGGACTCATAGCAACCCAGCAACATAATTCTCATTTTCATTCTGCTTTGGAAGCATGAAGGACTTTCAGAAAAGAAGACATGAATTAGTATGAACTGACACTGGACCCTAAACATTTCTCACCTTACTGTAGCAGATTTCAATTCTGATGCCTAATCCATAGCCAACTAATTTTAGACAGGAAAAGAAATGTTGATAAAAGCTTAAAAATAATTTTAAAGAATACTCTAGAAGTATAAATGATACAGAAATATAAATTATATGGAGCTTTGAATCATGACAGTCTCAGTGCCCAGCATCCTTGAGAAGTAAGGAAGGATTTCCAAATAAAAAAAATATTCCTCAAAAGCCAGTAACAACATTCTTATATATTGTTTTTCTAGAAATAATTTCTGTAAGAAATCAAAAGTCACAAAGCCTTCAAAAGGAAAATATGGCAGCTTCTACCACCAGCTGATTTTAAGCCCATTTATTTCTGTGTAGAGCTATGAGTCATTGCAAGCAGAATAATCCAGAAATTTCAGCAGATTATGCTCCTCAGTTGCTTTGGCTGTGGTGCTTACTAGGAAGAATGGTCTCCTAGGACAATCCCACTCCTGAGACAGTGCTTATAAAGTGGTCTCCAAAGTTGGTTAACTTTACTGCCCCATGATCAGATGTATTTTGGACATATTTCCATTTCCTTCTGTAGTCCAATAAGACACAAGCCTACTCCCATTTTTTTTCAGTTGTAAAATAGTTTCACTAGTTTTCTTCTTTCCAGTTCCTGCATAGAGGTGGAGTCTGGTTACCTGGGTAACAGAAACACAAAATCAGACATAAAATCAGAATTTCTTTGGCTTACTGATTAGGCTATTGAAGAGCAAGGGATGTCTCACACATAAACAGGTTTCTGCACAAAGTCACTAACTGTGTAATAATAAACGTGCATACCTACCCTCTTAGTTAAACATGTTAAATCTGAAAGAATAGAACACAAAAGTAACAATGTAGGATCAAATCACAGAATATGGTCAGAAGTTCCTAGGATAATTCAGGCTGTCTTAGACTTCAGGAGGTCTCCCAACCCTGGTTCAACTTGCTGCCTGCCATGACCCAGTGCCATCTCACCAGGGCTTCTGCCCAGCCCCACTGTCCTAGCCTGTATCCTTGAAGGGCTCTGCCTTCCTAGGACAGTTTGGACAATACCCATGTTGAACTTTATGGCATCTCTTTCAGCCCCTTTTTCCCCCTGTTCCAACAACTTTTGAATGGCAGACCAGCCTTTAAGTAAACCAACTGGGTCCCCTCATTGTTATCTTCAACCTTGAAGTGTTGCCTTTTTCCCAATCTGGAAATGAAACTTGAGATAATTTAGCAAGGAGGTAATATAAAAGAGGATCTTTAATTAAGGCCTTCAGGAGCAGTTATGGAAAGATGCCCACAAAAGGCCACCCCTACAGGAATGAATACACATTTATAGGTTTTAGGAAATTAGCATATTTGATAAAAAGCACCAGTTAGGAGGACAAGTGATAATGCAATTTTCCCCTAGGTCAAGCCCCTTCTCTGGAGCCCCCCTTCAGCACCAGTTGTATTTTGTACATGAGAATGTACCTCGTACAGTTGTTCTCGGCCTTGGTTCCTTGGAAAAACCAGGATAGCACAGGGCTGCATACCCCCTGGGAGTACTGGAATTTGGAGCTCTGGAATGTGCTTTGTCTTTCTGCTTAGGGAAAAGCCATGGGAAAGTACTGGGAAAACTAGCTATTAATAAAATAGGTGACAGACTTACAAATACATATGTGAAGAATACAGAGAACATATAAAAGAAAAAAGGCAAAACCAAATGGCATCAGAAGCCAATATCCTCCATCTCTTCCCCTGGATCACTGATAGAGGTGTTAAGCAGAACAGCTCCCAGGACCAAGCCTGTGGGACCCATGGGACCCACAGGTGTCACCTGCCTCCACAAAGGACACAGCCCCATTAACCATGACCCTCCAAGCCCTATCACTCAGCTGAGGAGGTTTTGGTGTACAGGCCCACACAGCATAATAATGTCTCTCTAAATTATACCAGTGGTGCTTAAAGCAAATTATAATGTGGAAAAATAACACCTCCACTACTATGGTTTCTTAGTTTTTAGCATCTAGAAACTAAATAGTTTCAATACTTGAAGTAGTGCTTGGTGGGCTTCTATTTTCTAAATATTTTACATTTCTGAATGTATCTCTCCTAACTACAAATCCTATAGTGTCATTAGGTATTGTATGTGAGGAAAAAATCTTCTGTTGTTATAAACATCCTGCCAAATAATGCAATTTTCTCCTCTTCATTCTATTGCAGGAAAGTGTGACTAATCAGTCCCTGCTCACTTCCTTCTCATCATTCTTGGATTTATCTACTACCCCCAGTCATTTTTTCTCCCAGACTAAGGAAGCCTGGACTGTTTAATCTATCCTCATGTGGAAATGAATTGAACATAGTTGTCATCTTTCTCTCTTTCTAGTTTTATTTTCCTTTTTGAGATGGTATAAGAAGAGCTCTGCTTAGTATCAATGAAACAAGCACACCTTGGACTTGGGGCATAATAATGCTTTCTGGTTTGCTCTAATTTGCTTTCATAGTAATTCCTAAGATCTGATTTTTTTTTTTTTTTTTACTGTCTCTGGATATTAAGCTGATATTTTCATAGAAATAGACACAATGCCTCCACAATCTTCCTTCTGAACAGTAATAGTTCATTTAGAGTCCATCCCTGGGAATGTATACACCCTGTGTACATATAGGTAGTGGGTTTTTTACCAGATGGATTGCTTTTGTGGAACAGAATTTATCACTCACTTTATCAAGTTGCTCAGTATTGTGATGTCCTTCAGCACTTCTTCAATCAGCTTGCATTTAACTGATCTGAATGTTGTACTACCAGCAAATATTTTTACCTCTCTTTCCCAATACATATCCATTTTCTCCATAATTTTAGTGAATATGTGGACGAACACATAGCTCTACTCTTACTATTGTGAAACCTGACAGTTATTTCTTCTTTTTTTGCTAGTAGTAGTAGTAGGCGCAGGAGCAGTAGTAGGAACAATATTAATATTGTTGCTGCTACATTTATATAAAAACCACAGGTTCTTGTTCAGCCATATCATCTCCACTCCTGTAAGGAATTCTAATACATTTTCAGGGCATGATCTAGTTCTTCAGATGCCAACTTTAATGTTTCCCACTATGTCATACTTATGCATATGTATTACTGTGTCTGTATTATGTCTTCCTCCAAAGTGTCCAGAAGACAAGTCAAACAAACTCATCTCTTGTACTCAGATCTGTTGTCAATCCCTTCCTAAGAACAAGTTGCAAAGTTTTCAGTTTTGACTCTTCTGGTCTCAGGGTCATTTTAAACAGTAAGTTGCACATCACAGTTCGTATGTCAGCAATTTTGTACTGATTGCCTTTATAACTCATCGTGAAACATAATTTGATCATGACAATTTATGACCTTTCAATTGCCTTTATTGAAACTTCTGTACTGAAGAGTGTTGTGGTGGATTCTGAACCTTTACTTCACAATGCTTGAAACATCTCCCACCACAACTTTGCACTTTAGATTAATACTGTCTAGTCCATCATCTGCTCTTCAGATAAATAGTTGATGAAAAAAACAGGCCTGCAACCACAACAAGTTCCTGATGTAACTCACTTGAAAAGGTTTTCTACACTGATAGTCAGCCTTCAATAACTACTGCCACCATCACAATTGTAATTGGGCATCTCCCTCCTTCAGGAACACGGACAGTTATTGTCTCTATCTTCAAGAATTTGAAAATAGCAATGAAAGCTATCCAGAAGGATATAGTATATTTTAGTTTGGATTATCTGTTGTGACTTTTAGACTCTTGTTACTGAAGGGGAAAGAGCTGGAGGATAAGAGCTCTGCATGTTTGACTGCAGTCAGGGATATTTGCTGCATATACACATTTAAAGAGACATCCAGACACAGATTCAGCGCTCTAAATATCTGTCTGTCCTTGTTAGTTCTTCTTTCAGCCTCTGTGGTACTCCTGATGCTTAGTAAATGACTGCCTTGAAGTGCCTGCCTTGACAACTGAGCTCTATATAACAACTGCCAGGAAAACTCAAGTTGAATCAAGGGGCTGCCTGAATAATTTATATGAGTGTTACTTTTACAACTTCAACACATTCACAACTAAATCCAGTACAAATGAACTACTGTATAACAGTCTATCCATGGCAAATTGGGCCAGAGAGAGCCTACAAGTTCATGAGATGAAAAAAACAAAGAATGAAAAGGCAGCAACTAAATTCTTCTGGTGCTGATTATATATTTTCTACTAATATATAGCTTCCAACAAAATATGAAAATACCAAAAATGGTTTATCAGAACAATAAAGGTTTGTCCATGTGCAAGTCTTTAGCCCACCTCCATCCAGATCTTTTTTCCTGGATTATGTAAGCTACACTCAGAATTACTGAATTTAACAGTATGTTGTTAGATTTGGCCTTTTCTAGGTGAAAATGCAAAGTATTATGTTCAAACTGGCATCAGCTGATTCCAGTCAAACCATTCTCAACTAAAAGGACTTAGACAAATTGTTGGTTTGTCTATGTAATTTTCCAGGTTGCTCATACCTTTTATTTCTTTATAATAATGTAATTCTAATTATAAACAAAGTCATGAAACTCAATTGCTAATGTTTAATTGACCTCATTTGATATATACAAGGTGAGATATTATTTTTTTAATTCATATACACAGATACAGACAAACAGTAATTAAAATATTTATGGATTCTGTTTATTCTCCTATGCAATTTTTTTGTGACAGGATTTCAAAAAGGAAAAGGGATGGGACAAAGGAGGGGAAAAGGGAAGAGAAGCAAAGTTCCAGGAACAGAAGTTCCAAGAAGGGAGGGAGGGAGGGAGGAACTAGGTAGACTTCACTAAGATAGACTAGAAGGATGGAAGTGGAAAGAAAGGAAAGCTGTGATTTTGAAAAACAAAGCTTCATCTAAGAAACTAATAGCAAATGTGTGTGAATTTATCTTATCCTGCAAGTCTATGTCATCTCAACTGTTTTTCCAAAATTTTCTTACAGAGGAAACTCTATCCTGTATATTGCTGAGCTATCAAGCAAAATATAATTTTGAAGAAGCTGAAGCCATTCAATAAAAATCCTAGCAAACTGGAATACTGGTAACAATGGATGAAGAGAAGGCAGAGGCTCAACAACACTTGACTCAGTCTCCAATGGCAAACTCTCTTCCCACACCTCTTGAGTAGAATGACAGGAGGATGGGGGCTAAAAGAACTAAGTCCCTCCTGCTGTAAGTAAAGATCCTGCTCATGACCACCTCAGGAACCTGAGAGTAAGGTAAATCTTTGGGAACTGACAAAATGCATCCCAGAATCCTGAGGGAGTGGCTAATGTAATTGCCAAGCCACACTCCAAGATATTTAAAAAGTCTTGGCAAGACAGGTGAAGTCCCTAACTTGCCAAGACTTTTTCAGATGACTGAAAAAGTGGAAACATTGTAGTCATCTTTTAAAAGAATAGAAATTAGGACCCTGGGAACTACTGACCTGTCAGCCTCACCTGTGTGTCTGGGAAGATCATGGAACAGACCCTCCCAAAAGCTGTGCTAAGGTACACGTAGGACAGGGAGGTGGTTCAGGAAAGCCAGCATGGCTGCACCAAGGGCAGGTCCTACCACACCAACCCAGTGGCCTTCTGTGATGGGGTGACAGGGAAAGAGTGACAGGTATCATTTACCTGGACTTCTGTAAAGCCTTTGACACAGGCCCCCACAACATCCTTCTCCCATAAACAGGAGAGAGAGGAACTTCATGGGGGGACTGTTGGATAAGAAAGTGGTTAGATGGTCACATCCATAGGTCAATGGCTCAGAGTCCTGATGGACAAGAGGGAGTGTCTTATTGTCCATATGGGGACCAGTGTTATTTAATACTGTCGTTAATTATACAGACAAAGAGATCAAATGCACCCTCAGCAAATTTGCAGATTACACCTAACTGTGTAGAAGGATGGGATGCCATTCAGAGGGACCTGGACAAGCTGGAGAACAAGGTCCATGGGAATCTCATGAGGTCAGCCAGGGGCCAGGACAGACTCTGGTATCAGCACAGGCTGCGGATGAAGAGATCAGAGCAGCCCTGCTGAGAAGTGCTTGGGGGTGCTGGTGGCTGAGAGGCTGGACCTGACCCAGCCATGGGCACTCACTGCCCAGAAAGCCAAACATGTCCTGGGCTGCATCCAGAGCAGGGTGGGCAGCAGGGCCAGGGAGGGGATTCTGTCCCTCTGCTCTGCTCTGCTGAGAGCCCACCTGCAGTGCTGCATCAGCTCTGGGGTCCCAGCACAGGAAGGATATGGACATGTTGGAGCAAGTCCCAGAGGAGGCCAAAAAGCTGCTCAAAGGGCTGGAACTACCTCTCTTATGAAGAAAGGCTGAGAGACTTGGAATAGCTCAGCCTGGAAAAGAGAAGAAGGCAGAGTGACTTAATTAATTGCAGCTTTCCAATGCCCAAGGAAGTCTACGTGAAAAGGGGAGAGGAACTATTTACAAGAGCCTACAGTAGTAAGACAAGGGGGAATAGTTTGAAACTGAGAGTAGATCTAGATATTACGAAGATACCCTTCACTGTGAGGGCAGTGAGGCACTAGAACACGTTGCTCAGTGAAGGTGTGGGTGCCCCATTCGGGAAGGCCAGGCTGGAAGTGGCTCTGAGTGACCTGGTCTAGTGGAAGACATCCCTGCCCAGCAGCAGGTGGGTTATAACTAGATGATCCTTAGGGGTTCTTCCAACCCAAGCCATTCTATGGTAATATACCATTTATTTGGGAGATGCATTTTAATGTAGCAACAGCATAAATGTGAGTGGGGGTTGTCACTTTAACCATCGTTTAAGGTGGTAGAAGCTGTGCAAATTGCTAGCTATTTGTGTAAGTGTAATTAAAGATTAATCATAAGGTGAAATATACAATCAAAAGAAAAATTACTACTAGTTCTACCATGTTAAAAAAATCCCAACACTGACTACTTGTTTCACTTTCCTTTCATTTTCTGGATGGAGTATTGCCATTAATAACAGTCATGCTATCCCCTACTGAAAGTTTTAATTGCATTGGTAATATTTTAGTTAAGAGTACAGTTTAGATTCTTTACTCTGAAAGTCCGAGTAAAAAAGTCTTACAAGTTTAAGATTAAAGACCTGCAATTTGTACTGAGCATGTATTATTAAATGACCATAATTCCAACAAGAGGAAGAATTAAGCAACACAGAGCTTAACTGTTGATCACTTCATGATCTGGGTTACATATAGTTCAGGAGCATATCTCAAGTTAGGGCTGATGACTTATATACAAAGCCACAATGTTCACAGATGTATCTGAGCAGACAGAGACAGCCATGGCCAACTGTAGGGTATTTTAACTGCATGTCCTCACTTTACTCAGTCAATGTGGTTTTCAAAGGAGATGCAAGGCAGACTGTCTAACTCAAAATATCTTTTACTTTACTAGTTTGGGCAACATTCTTCTTCTCATCTTTGCAACCTTTAAGCAGAAGAAGCATCCAACAGAATCTCAAGTTAAAGAGATTAAGGCAACAGAGCAGAGATTTGAGAAAGGCCTTACTAGTGATTTGTTCAGAATTTAGAAGGCGGCATAAGACAGATCACAAATATTTTCACAAAATTTAACAATTACTTTGAAGATAAACACTATATGTAATAGTGCCACCTGGTGACTGAATTATGTCAAACCCAATTAAATCAGCCTATTAACTTGATTAACTATTAATAAATAGAATCCCAGCTTCCCTGAATAGAGTGAAATAAGTCCAAACAATCAGAAATCTATTGCAAAGTATTATGGTTCAAAGCTTTATTTCAAATTTGACAAATTTCAAGGCACAAGTTCTTTCTGAAAGCTGGAAATACATGTAATACTCAGTAGCTCTGTGAAGCCAAAGGGTACTTAGTATGTTCAAAATCTGTCATCTAAGTGAGTCAACAAGATTTAAACTTGACAGAACTAGTTTATAGTAGAGATGTAATTGTGAAGTGTAACTGCTAATATTTGCTCCAGAGTGAATACAGAGTAATTAATTTAGCACTGATTTGGACATGACCATGCTTTAAGTGACAATCCATCTTTTCCACAACAGAAACAGCCAGTATTGGCTGAGAAGTCTTCAATTTAAAAAAAATAATTAGCTTTTCTAAAACTCAGTTCTATTTTAAGTATTGTATTTTCAGTTAAGGAACTTGGAAGCAACCATCCACAAAAGTCTCACTAATAATTGTTCCTGATTAACACGAGACCATCAATAAAAAAGATAATTGAACACTTTTTTTTTAATTAAAATAATCAAGTCAAGGAAAACAGCGTACGTGACAGATTGGTTGTGTAGAAATAATTGACTCATTAATCTTAACCATATGAACATGTTCACATTAGCAGGGTCAGCTGCTAGAAAGGATGAAACCATAGTTACATATTCACAAAGGTGTGAAGTTGAAGTTATCCTAACTGCACAAAATCTTTCCTTAGGAACTTAATGGAAGCTTTAGAGATAGCTTTAGATAGCTTTCTCATTCCAAAAGCAGAGATATTTTCAGTGAGTCTCAAATCATGTGATATGGATTAAAAACCTTTTCAGCCAAGAAATGCCTTCTATCATACTAAATTATCAGAACAAAGATGTTTGAATCACTGACTGTAGTCTCCATCTACAGAAATATATCCTTAACCTCTGTAAAAGGTATGTGTTAAAGCCTTTTCTTGGTGATAAGGTAACTAGACCTTCTAAGCTAAATAGCTCCAGAGTTGAATTGTGTTAATGCAAAAGGCTTCAGACTTGCAGCAACAGCATATGAAACTATATAGATGCTCAGGAAAAGTTTTCAGCAATCCAAAATGATGGTGCTGGCAGTGCTCATAACAGGCCACAAGCTTTACCTTAAGTTGACAATTCAGGGCTTAGTTCCCAAGAAGGTTTGTCTGCATTTAATTTGGCCTCCCTGGAGATTAATTTTAGTTCAGTAGAAAGAAAAGTCATCTAACGATCAGGTAACTATTATTGTATGTTTTGTTCAGCTTTGAAAGTAAACCGTGTTAAAATAGCTATCACTATACAGAGATATGTGTTTAGTAGATAAAAACAGTAATAATGTTGTTAATCTATATGGAGATAGATTACTGTGACTTAGAAAGAAATGAAGAACAGATAAGCAATAGAGTCAGATGGCATCAGGGGCCTTCAAAGCCCTGGCACAGAGCAGTACCAGATGCCCTGGGCTACAGGCAGATAACCAGTCATTCCTGGTCACTTTGGGAGCTGGGCAACACCACTTCTCATGGAAATAAAGAGAGAAAAGGACAAATATATAAACAGGAATGAAACATACCTCGTATGGCATAACATGGACTTGCAGATCAGTGAAGGAAAAGCAAGCTACAGATTATATTGCTGAGCACAAAATTAGCCACTAGTATATCCTAGAGGAAAAGAAAAATTAAGATCAACTCCACCTTTCCTCCTGCAAATAGCTTAGGATACTGGTCATGGGCTATATCCCAAAGTCCTCAAACTGAAGCTACAATTTACCTTTGGGCCCAGAAGGTTAGTGAAAGGCCAAGCTCGTCACCACCTGAAGACTTCGGAAGGTTTGTCTTTCTGCCATTTTAATGACGTGTTTTGATCTGTAAGCATTGGTTACATGATAGTATCATTGCAACTGGTCTACTAATGTTTTTTAATTAAACCATTAAGATTTTATTAGACTAAAAATGGATTATTGGCTTCATGTACAAGGTGGGTGGCTTTCTGCTGCAAAAGGGTTTTGAGTGTAAAAAGCTCACATGAATTATAAAAGCTGTTTTGTAAACCAGGTAAGATAGCTATGTAGTACTTTACATTAGTTTGGCTATTCAATGCAGAGGCTGGCAGAAGAGGACAGCATGTCTATGACACGATGCTGCTGCACAGAGCATCTGCCATTCTGAAGCACCTCAGTTCTTTCATTCCTGGAATTTCAGTCTTAAGAGAGTACAAAAGTTACAGCTATGCATTTCCAAGTTGCTGCTTGATTGGACTCGCATGGGGCATTTTCAATTGTCCTCTATGCTACTGGACCATAAGATTTCTACACATGAAAGTCAGCTATTGTGATTGCATTGCCAATAATAGTACACTATAATAAAATGGGATGCAAATAAGTGCTTGGAGCCCAGCCAGCTGCTGTAAATCTCAGCTAAGCTGAGAGGACAGCTCCTTGAAACTATCCAAGCTAAAACAATTGATGGCAGTTGAAGATCTGGGTCAGCATGTTATAGAACAAGGAACTATCTCCACTTTGATTATTTTGAGAATAATTGTTGAGATAAGCTTATTACTCTGATCTTCTCAAACATCTGCCTTTTCAGTGTCCATGATTGCCATCACTTAATTCTCTTTCAATTTTTTAGTTCAGAGAGCACGTTAGCTCATTAAAGCCTACATTATTTTCTTAATATACTGCAGGGTTTCCCCCAGAATCAATACAGTCTATCAAGTACCACATCTTTCATTAGAGACTGTAAGTCAAAAGGCAAACCTCAGCCATCCAATCACATCTTTTCTAGAGCAATATAAATAGTTTCTCTTCAAAGAAGTACAAATAAAATTATATTGTGGCTTATGTCTTAATCAATGAAAGCTATCAGGTATTTTCATGCCTCCCACTAAAAAATTAATATACACATAACAACTGTGACTAGCATCTGACTTAACCATTTCAACATAGTACTAAGTATACTCCTTATTTCTCTTCTACATGAGGTCTTCATAAAAGATCCTTTATATATAGCTTTTCTGGTAGAGTCTTTTTAATGCTTATGGAAATAGTCTCCATGACCAGACCCAGTGAAGAGCCTGGAAATATCCAGGCTTTGGAGGACATCACAGAATTTAAACACACCAATTGACAATGCTGTATTTCAAAATAACTAACAGACTATCTTTTTAAAACTTTCTTCCTTTTCTCACATTTTCCAAACCAAGGAAAGCAATTTGCTTCTCAATTTGAAACTATCTGCAGTCATCACATGATTAATCAATCATCTACAACTTCTTATATGGAAGTAAATAAAGTTAATGTTTAAGAAATACATTGAATGAAAAGAAAGCCACAAAACTTATTTTTGGGGACTAGGGAACAATCACAGTGCAAATGCAAGTATCAAATGCCACAAAAACAAGTAGGTTCACTTATAAGTTATATTCAGAATGAAAAAAAAGTATTCCAATGGTGCTTAGACCAAAAAGGAGCACATGCTCCTGAGCTGAGAGGTCTAAGGAAGGAACACATCTTGTCACATTCAGAAAGATATTTGTAAGGTTTTTGTTTTTTTTTAATGTGGGCAGTAACTCAACAATGCAGACTTTAATCACAATAATTTTATAAGAAAGAAATACTAAAAATATGAGAGAAATATTTTTTGGTATTTGTCTTGAAGGAAGGCAGTAACTAAGCAAAACACACACACACACACAAAGTAAAAAACTGTGCTAGTGTGAATTACCAATACTCTTCATTATCCAGAATTATGTATTTTCATATCAGTTAAATGACATACATGTTTTCCTCATATTCTTTTCCACACATGCTTTAATAAAATTAATAATTTTTGGTGTACTGCAGTCATCCTCAGATTGTTCTTTTTCAAATTCACTGGCATATAAACACAACCAGTCCTTTTAAAAAGAAAACAGCTAGCTAGCTGACAGAGAAGGGGCTGTGAGATTGACAAGTGTATTAAACAAACCTGTGAGGAGCTCCCAGAAGATTGAAGTTTTACCTTGAAATCTAAATAGAAAGTTAAAAAAAGTTATTCAATATATTGTCTTCTGTGAAGATACAGTTATATCAGTAATAGGTGTAAGGCTAACCAAGGTCTACTGAGGAAGGTATGAAAAGTAAAAGATAGGGGAGGAGAGGGATTGTGGATTTTGTCATGGCAGGTATGTCTAGACATGTCTTTAAACCCATCTTTTAGATGTCCCCATTCTCCAACATTCCCAAATGTAGAGCTCTTTTCTACAGCTCTGGTGATTTTTTCCAGACATTTTATAAAAATAAGCATTCATGAGACTATTTTTCCCCAAAGCCGTTTTTCATTGTAAAGCAGATCAGATTTCCACTCAGCAAAGACAGCTCTACAGCTATGTGGACTTGCCAAGACACAGGCCTAGTGACCTCCACCTACCCTCTCCTGGCTAGAGCTCCCCATCAAGTGATTTGCTTCATAGAATGTCTTGAACTGATATGATGTCTTGTCCTTTTAATCCTGCATTCTCTGAGTTCTAGAAATTCAGGTTACGGCTGCATAGACATAGGGAAAAAAATCACATCTTTTCCCTGCTAAAATAAAAGGAAGAGTAAATTTTTCTTAAATTTACTAATTTCCTATGATGTTTGATTTATGACATGATTTACAATACTTAAGTATTTTTACAACAAAACAAATAAAAAATTGATGAACAAAATTCATATTACTTTACAGATAAATTTACTCATTTTTTATTTCACTATAGGTCACCCTTATACATTTACTTCCAAATTCTCTCTAAAATTGATTCTTACTAAATTCAGAAGAGATTCTAATGAAAAGCAAATTTATTTATGCTGAAGTCCTTTTATATTATGTTTCTGTTACTGTTTTCATGTTGCATCTTTATTTCCTTCCAAGTCCTTGAAACTTTTTTATCCTCCAAAATAGAAATATCTGGATTCTGAAGAAAAGCAGTAAAAAGAAAACAGGGAATATTTAGTTTCTCATAACAGGCCTCTTGTCCCTTCTCAATGACTTTTCATATCATTGTAATATAATGTCATGATAAAAAGGAGCCAGAAAATTCAGTTCTGTGATTTTTTAAATAACTTTTTCAGGTTATCATGAGAATGATAACCAAAATTCTTGACAGGATTTCATAACCATATATGCTTAGTGCTCACTACCTGTTTTCATGCGTATGCATGTATACTAAACAGATGTAAGAAGATGAAGAACGTACATGGGCCAGGGAAAAACTAGAAAGCAAGTTCCCTAGATATTTGTAAAAATCTAGAATAATTTTGTTTCCATATACTTATGTCTCAAACATTTTATTTCTCTTTTCTAGCTGTTTCATATCAGCACTACTTCTTTCAAGTCTGTGAAATCCTTCATGTACTGATTCATCTATAACAAGAGAAACTAACTGAAATAGCACAAGAGGCACTCAACAAAACTGGAAGAATAGCAGAGTAGAACTGATGATAGTATGCACTTTTCACAAAAATGAACCTCCAGAACCTGTGGCAAAAGGAGGCAGAGATGAGTATAACAGCATAACAGCAGAAGAATGTCAAATTTACTCCTGAAAAAGAGCTTTCAAATCAGAATAAAGGGAGTTAATAAGGAGGTGTCTCAAAGCTCTTCACAGAACCACGTAATGGGTTAGGTTGGAAGGGACCACAGCAGGTCATCTGGTCCAAGTAGGATCATCCCAGAGCACATTGCCCAACTTTGTATCCAGGCAGTTCTTGAACATTCACAGTGAGGGAGACACCACAACCTCTCTGGGCAATCTGTTCTACTGCTCAGCTGCTGCACAGAAATTACATCCTTCCTTGTGTCCAGGTGGAATTTCCTGACAAGAATCTCTGCCCACTTTTTGTCCCACTGGACACAGAAAAAAGCTTGGCATCACAGAGCAGAGTCTGTCTCCATCCTCTTGACACCCTCACTCCAGGTACTTACAGACATTGATGAGATCCCCTCTCACTTGTCTCTTCTCAAGGCAGAACAGAACCAGCTCCAACATCTTTTGCTCATAAGAGAGATACTCCAGTCCTTTACTCACCTTTGTCACCCTCTGCTGAATCCTCACTGCCCTCCCTTCATCCTTTCAGGTATTTGTTTCATCATATAAGGCAAACAGGTTGTTCAAGTATGTCTTACCTCCAATTAATCCATGCTGACTACTCCTTATGATCTTCTTGTCCTCCATGAGGATAGAAATGGCTTCCAGAATCATTATGGATTGATGTGAGGCTGACTGTCTGGTAGCTTCCTGGGTCCTTCTTTCCCTTTTTATGGCCAGTGTTGCATTTGCTTCCTTCCAGTCCTCAGGCACTTCTCCTGATTACCCCAGCATTTCAAAGATGGCTGTAAATTGCCCACCTTGGTGTCTATCAGCTCTCTCAGCACTTGTGGGTGCATCCCATCAGGGTCCATGGACTTGTGGATGCCAGGTTTGCCTGACTCCAACTCAGTCCTCCTTAAGCAAGTGAAAGCAAGGGCTGGTCTTGTCAGTGATGACCGATGCAAAGGCAGCATTTACTAAATTCAGCCTCCTCTGTATCCTTTGTTAACAGGGCTCCACTTCCATTTAGTAACAGATTTACATTTTTCTTAGTGTTTCTTTTGTTACTGAAGTACTTAAAGAAGCCCGTCTTCTTGTCCTTGACCTTCTTGGCTTTAATATTCTTGTTTGGATTTAATTCCAGGTGGACTTTAGCCTTCCTTGTCTCATTTCTGCTTACACTGCCAACCTCTTTCTGTTCATTCTCAGTGAGAAGGAAGTAGTGCACTCTAGTGGCATGAATTCGGGTTCTAGTCCCAGCTGGCTCACTGACAAGTCACATATCCTCTTTGTTTTCACCTTTCCCACCGCTGAGCTCATGCTAAAGCTCACCATCACATCCAGTAGCTATGTTTGTGCAGCACTTTGGATATGGAAACTGCTCAAGTTACCAATACACAGCATGTCAGACTTCACTGGTTGAGACACATGCACTGTTCCAGATGCTTATGCAGTTTGCATTATAGTCCTATTTTTTCATCAGCATAATAAGCTGATAAGCTGTGCTTTCATAAGCACAAGGCAAAAGAGCTAGGTTTGTTTGTGTGTACTGTAAGAAGACGTGGTATATCCTAAGCAAGATGTTTCCTTCAGAAATATGTCAATGCAGTACAAGATCTCAAATGCTGAAGATTCAGCCAAAACCCACCTGTCTGTCCAACATGAAGTCCCAGACTTGGTTCTCAATGCTTTATCACTAATAGCAGAATATGGGGGTTTCTTTTTCATTTTACATAAGTATGATATTGATTTCAGCTCAAGTATTAAATGAGATACACAGACACAGGGTAATAAAACTGAATTTCATATGCTGTACCAGCACTAGATTTGGGAAGTACGTATACAGTCTGAAATAGATATAAGTAAGGTGTCATATAACAAATACTTACAAAGGAAACAATATAGACCCACCTTTCCCCAGTGTCAAAAACTGATCTCATATTCTCGAAATACCAAACAAGTGTACTGCAAAAGCATTATCACATGAAGATTAGACATGGGGGCAATTGCAGAACTGTTAGTCTGACATCATTGATGTAGAATTATTTAAGTAGTCTTTGGAAAAAGTTATCCAATGAAACAACTCCCCAAAATGGAGGAAAAAGGCTAGTTTTCTAATTTGTTAGAGTTGTTCACCATTTAATGAAGAGGATTATGTCACAATTTTGCTTAGAGTGCCAGAAAGCTGGACCTAAAGACCCAAAAGTCTTTCAAAAAGGAAAGTAGGACTGCTGACAAATATTTACTTTGAAAAAATTATATACTGAAATGAAATATGCCAAAATTAAACTAGCTCATTTCCCATCTTCCTTCTCTTTGTTTTGCAGAGAGGATTCTTGTTAGGTTTTTGTTGAGGACTCTTCTGCTCTACTAGAAAATAAGGCAGACATCTCTATTTGGCAATATTTATGCAAACATTCAATGTTGAGCAAATGCTTGCTCCTGCTGAAGAGACAAGAACATGAACTCTCAGGTAGGCATGCATATTTTCAGAATTTAGGCCATGGTGATTTTTTTTTCCCCTGTATTCAGTTATGCAAATTTTCATTTCCACTTGTGTTGTGAGTCTTAAATTACTATCTAAGTAACTGCACTAGCAAAAGCAGTGTAGTCTGAAAGTCAATACTCCTATAATGTTCTGAGATTAAACCTCTGTCTTGCAACAGTTTGCAACCAAGTGGAATGAGAGAACTACCAGTTTTGTCAATACCTATGTCTAAGAAGGAGTCCATCTATAAATGCTCACCATAACAGAATTATATTTTAAAAATCAGGGTAGATTACTTTAGAAACAGAAATACATAGGTTTGGGCTATTATAGGCAGAAAATGGGCTAATTTGAAAGTGCTGTTGTTAGCACATGGGAAAAAGCAAAGTTAAATGAGAGAATTCACTCATTGCAGTTTGTTTGCAAGCAGAGCCTATGTAATCTTATTAATTGGGTAATCAAAACAGAGATTTTTTTTTTCACACCTTCAGCAAAGTAAAAACACAGGCATTTAACAACACAGGCTATATTGTGACTCCTTGCTGTATCTATGGAATTACACGTGGTGAAATCGCTAAACAAAGAGTAAACACTCATTAATCAGCACATAAAGCTGCCAAATAATCTGTAATTTCCTCAGGTGAAAAGTTGTTTCAACTGGGCTGGGCCTGCACTATGGCCAAGCTCTGATAGCACTGGGAAAATTCACATGTAAACTGCCAAACACTAAAGACTAATTTGACTTTGAACATAGTGGTAGCAAATCATTCAAAATCAGGGAACTAGTATCTGTAACTTATTGGACACTGGACTCTTTGGACTCTTTGGACACTGAAGCTGCAGCAAGCAAACTCACACTGGTTCTCACACTAAACTCTCAAGATGAGTTTAGATATCTCCTGGATGAAGTACAGCTGTGGCAACATGGACCACCATGGATGCTGCAGAACCCACCTAAAATCCTGTTGAAATGGTGTTTTATAAAACAAATTTAAACTGCTCAGTAGATTTTTCTAAGACTGGCAAGTTTCAAGGAGCAGTAATAACTAAGATCACTGTCCTTAAAACTGCAGGCAGAAAAGTAGTAGCCCTTACTGCTGCCTTTCTGCTTAGCACTGCAGGCATGCCAGTCCCAAGCCAACAAGTACATCTGCATACCTCCTGATCCCTTTTTTAGGCCTAGCCCAAAGTACCCAACAAAATGCAGCATCTTAACTTTGTCATTAGAAGTAAACAGCTCTTGGCCAGCAATACTGGTGATGTTGTACAATACCTTAAATGAAAACCCCTAATTCAATATTTCAAACACAGTACAGACTTTTTCGAGATGGATGGATCCTTAAAAATCACATTCATCATCCCCTAAAGCATCAAATTCAAGGAGCAGTTTTTCCTTCCAGCTTTTTATAGTATAAAGAATAAATTGTATCTAAGAGGTTTGTAACTAGTTTTAATTCCAGCATGTGCTTAGCTATGTGCATATTAAGAAATGGTAGCAGACAAAATGCTTGACATTTTCTGAGACTGGCTCCTTAAGTTCCTAGAAAAGGTGGAAGTTAAATAACCTAGCTTATTCACATACACCTAATTTTATGTGTTAGGATATGCTTGATTAAGCCAAAGGTATTGTTATCTTCTCTTACATTTGTCATTATAACCTCAGAGGTAAAAAGCAGTCTTCTTTTACATAACATTGGAAAGTTTAAACTTAGTCTAATATTAGGGTTAAAGGGAAATGGGGATGGAGAGTGTGGGGGTAAATTACTATTACCTAATAATGCATCTCCATCAACATCTTAGTTCAAGTCAGGGATGTTTTTGGGAAGTGACTTCAGGTTGTTCCCACTTACAACAATTTACTTGAAATCTCAATCCAAATACATGAACTAGATGTCTTCTGGATGAAACCAAACTAAAAGAGGAGCTCCATCTAAAATTAATTAGATGATCTATTATCAAGAAAACATTATTCTCATTAAGATTTTATCCATACCTTCATTTTATAAATTTTCTTTTAAATATATATTTTGTTTATCAATGCATTAAGCATTTGAAGTATGTGTTCTGGAAGATTTTTCCTCAGAGTTTCAAACCTGAAAAAACCTGAGGACATAGAAAATATGTCTCAAATTCACTGAACACACTAGGAAGCTCTCTCACACTGCTTATACTTAGGCCAGGTCACTATCACTTTTTGCAGGAAAGCTAATGGACATATTTATTATAGTTTTCCAAATCTAATATGAATCTCCCACAGCATTTGAAGATCTAGTTTGGGTAGTACACATCAATCAAAACTGACTAGTACTTCAATGTGCCCACATTCTTTCCTGCTAGTGTCTGATCACAGACACCTGGGTTTAATTCTGTCAAGCTACTCTTCTGGTGGTGCCCATGCATGCTGACTGTATTCTAGCTTGGGTAGAAGCTATGCATCTCACTCTCTTGGCCTGCTGTTGTGGGGCTGAGGTTTGTTGGCAGCTGCTTCCTCTACATTCATTCCTCTGCACTGAATGGTTGATGTCAATTGGCTCAAACATGAGCCAAGATCACCTTTTCCTTAAATAGTTAAACTGGGCTTTGATTTTTGGGACTACAAGACTTCATAGGTAAAGGATTGCAGGTTGCAGAACACACCTGTGGGCCCAAAACCTACCAGTCCTCTGTCCTCAGAAGCCAGTTTCACACAGGCCTCTGCTGACCTTGTGTGCAAACTCTTCAGAAGAGAACACAGCCAGAAGCTCACTTTGGATGTGCCAAGGAGCTGTGCGACCACCTGAGCCGCCAGCAAGGCTCAAGGTGCAGCTTCAGCATCAGAGCATGTGAAGGGAGCAGCTGCTTTTTCAGCAGCAGCTGCAGGAGCAATAGATACGGAAGAAGCCACTCAAGCTGCAAAATAAGCTTCTGTTGTTTTAGCAGAAATCTGCAAGCTGATCTTTTCCTGTTTAGTGATACATGAGTAGTGATATGGAAAAAGAATATCAAGGGCATGGGAAAGAAATCACTTTAAAATCTCAAGAATGTATTCCATGTTCTCTGTGTCAATTTAAGCTAAAAAAAAATCCATGCTCTTTTTAAAACTTACTCCTAAATGAAGAGTACAGACTGTGTTTCTTGTTCTGAGCTGAATAAACACAATGCTCTGCAGTGGGAGTTCCACCCATTATTGAGACAGACAAGCCAATTTTAAGCATGGCATCTTCAGATGTATTCTTCTTCTTCCCAAACTCAGACACAGAGCTTTCACACCCACACGTCACGGTAAATCCAGGAATGGAAGTTTTACAGATTATCTTTTTATAACAACTGGAGCACTGCTAACCTTCTGTTCCTTAAGATTACATAAACTTTCCCAAAAAATCGAACTAAAGGAAAAACACAACACAAAAAACCTCCACACACAACCAACAGAACAAAAAGACATGTTTGTGTTATAAGAAAGCTAATAATTCCAAAATATTCTGTAGCTTTTTTTCCAGTTTAAGTCCACTCCTTTAGGAAATAAAAGCTAAGAGCTATGACTAGTTGACTTAGAGATTTTGGGGGGTTTTTTAAATTAAAAAGGTAGACCATTTTCTTCATGGTCATCTCTATAAATTAACGTTTGTTTATTGGAACAGATTTATGTCTAATCTTGGTTTAGGGATATTTGTATATTATACAGTTGTACATTTAGCTACAAATGAATAATTCAAACAACTGTGATACTCAAAGATGCAAAAAGAAGTGCAAAAAAATTCACTCATTTCCTTGGTTTAGCCAGTTTATTTAATTCTTTCCTTCTTGTTGAGACAATTTTTCTTCAAAGCCAAAAGATATTTATTTATCAGTCATATATGTTCAAGTTAATCAAACAACAAAACCTCACATGCTGGTAACTCAAGAGAAAATTAAATCTGTTGGATTCCCAGTGGCAATTCAGAGCGTAAGGATCCCATACAAATTTATCACTATGCCTGGTAAAAAAGCAGATGACCAAGCACAGTTAGGCAACACTAATGGCAACATTTTCATATGTGGGAGGGCAATTTAATTTGTCTTTCATTTCCACGACTCACAAGCAAAGTTGTATTTGCACAAAAATATGTGAACATTTTAAAGCAATTAATTAAGCATGCAATTTGTATGAAAAAAATATTGTAGGACATTATCTAGGTACCCAAAATGTACGTGTCATTTCTGTGTCTTCTAATTTGTTGACATCATCTAGTTTGATTGTGCAATTAGGAAAGTAGATTAATTAACTTTCTATCTTACTACAAGAAGCAAGGCAAATTCAGCAGCCAAGATGTCAAAGCTATGAATGAAAAAAAAGAAAGAAAAATCAGGACACAACACAAAAAAGAAATGCTCCAGGCAAACAGAGCTTCCACATACTAATACAGGGAAAATAAGAAGCCTGAATTTAAGGAGGAAAAGCTAGGCTAAAATGTGTCATTTAAAGTCTCACTGTGGCAGAAAACACAGTTAATGTCAAATCTTATAAACATGAATGCAAAAACAAAGGGGGAAAGTCATCTAGCTCAGAGAAATTTAGTGGTATTAGTGGTTCAGAAATGTTTTATGTGGTTCTCATTAGAGCTCCCTGGAAGATTTACAGGTAAATATATTTTCATTAAATAAGTGTTTCACAGAAGCTGGAACATTTTACAGAGGCATATTGATTTCAATATCGCAGTTTCCAGGTAAAGAAAGAGAGCAACACATGCTCACGAGATTTGCAATCAAGAGACAAATTCTTCAGCACTATAGAGTGGAAAAAGAAAAATATTTTGGTTTATCTCAGGTGCATAAGCTAAACTGAACTCAAAGACCTGAAAAACAAAATAGTCATTCTTAAGTCCACCCTTGGTTCCCTTTCCTGTCATGAAAGGGAAATGGCATTTTCAGCTCGGATGATGAGGTATACACCTGTACCCAACAACATTCCTGACAGTCAGGCTCTTACCTTTAATGTGGTATTCTGTTACTTTACAGTTTGTTCTTCTGTAGTATGTTTTAATATTTCTTGTTATAAGTTTGTTATGGTTCATTCTTTGTACCCCATTTGGCTTCCCTAATGGTTCAGTCCTGAGTTGTTTACCAGTTTTTCCCCACCAAAATGCATGTCAATCCACTTGTCAGTCTCTGTATGCCTGCCTTGTTCCCTTGTCTTACCCCATGTGTCAAAGGTAGCACACTCCTTTGGTTCTGGAGTGTTCCCTGTCTCTCATCCCTTCCTCGAAGCAGGATTGGGTTGTGAGGTTTGCTCCCTCCCCGTGTTGGCTTCTACTGGGAGCCCTTACCCTGCACCCCTCCCCTGATGCCTCCTGTTGGTCCCAGGCTGTGTCCTCCCGTGTTCCCTCTACCCTTTCAAAGCAGCCCCTTCGGGTTCAGATTTGTCACTTGCTCTGCCCCGCTTTGGGATTAAATCCTTGGAGACTCACCCAAGTGCCCTTCCCTTATTCCCGTGCCTCGGTTTCCCTGTGCTCTGTCCCCGCTGTGCTTCCCACCCGCAGCGATCCCGGCCCCGCTCCGGGCTGGGCTCAGCCTCGGGGCGGCCGCTCGGGGTCTGCCCTGGGCCAAGCGGGACAGCCAGGGAGCCTCCGGCCCTGGGCACGGACAGCCAGACACGTTTGAACTCCTTTTTTAATGGATCTGCTGCAAGGATTGTGTCACAGGAAAACACATATTTGCATGAAGTGCATTGGTCAGTTTTGGAAGACCTTATCACATTGTGTGAAATATGTCCTTGAGTCCTAAAATATGTGGCTTCTTCAAAAAGAAAATACCTAGGCAGATGTTTCGACAAGGCTATTCACTTTTCCAAGTTTATGAGCATATTTCAGTCAACAGTATCCAATCGGTGATCTGTGATAATCACAGTTACTCATAGTAGTCTTAGCTTCTCTTGTAAAGATTCAGAGAGAATAGGATGATGTTTTGAAATTCTAAAGATAAAAATCTTTGAGAAAATATTATCTGCAATGACTCAGTTTGAGTAGATGATCTCTGTACGGACATGTCCTGTAAAAGCTGCTTAGAAAGCTTTCCACCTCCCCTCCCAACACTTAATGCCCTTTTGCTGAAGCAGTTTTCTTCCATGTCTTCCTGTCAACTCTTCCATCAATACATCCTGTCTGGTAATCCCTTTGAGCCTTTTTGACTGAATAACATCTTCTCTAAAACACCAGCATTATTACTTGTGCATGTTTGTGTCTGCAGCAATATTTAGCCAGAGTGATACCTCTGAGCCCCAGGTCCCATTGTGTATGTTATTATACTATACCATTATAAATTGCTGTTATTAATCGCAAAATTTCTATATTGAAATTGTGTTGACATATAGAAAGCACATCTAAACCAGATTTACACTATTTTTAAAAATATTCTTTTCTGTTGCTTGTTTACTCATGACAAGGACTAAAAGTATTTCAGTATCTTCTCACTAAAACCCTTATGAAGTCACCTGTATAAAAGATTCCAGCATATAGAAATACAACAAAGATACTCAAGAGTAGAACTGTAAATAATTGATTTCTTTTTTCCAAGAGAAAAGATGTATGTGGAACTAATAGCTGTGGGCCAGACATCCTCTAGTCCAGACTTCTGTTTCAAGAAGAAACAGGTCACACAGGGGAAGAGGAGAAGGCTCAGGTACTTCAGGTGTCAGTCGCCAGCAGCTCTCTGAAACAAAGGACCACACTTTCTGATTTTGACCAAAGCAGATGGGATCATAAACTATCACATTAGATTCCTAAATTGACTTTTTCTTGTGAACATTGTTTCTGGTGTTCGGACAGAGCTATACAAGCTATAGAAGGAATTGTGATTTGTGGATTTATGTGTTTATAGTCACTGTGGTCTTGTTGCTTGTCTTGGGCATATACAACCCACAGTTTGTGAAAAAGCAGGTATCTTTAAAATTACTTGGATGAGTTTGAGAGGGGTATTTTGTATGTTTTCACATTGGTAGCCATAAAGAGAGACATATTCTCAAAGTGCTTACCATGAAATTCTATGCATTAAGTTTAGATCAAGTTCCTAGAGTTCAATATGGCAACTAGCACATATAATGGTACAAACAATATAAAAAGTAATACAAAGCAATGAAAGGTCATGCCATAACAGAAAGTGCTCTTATTAGATCTTTTATGCTAAAAAGTGTGTCTTAAGTGGCTAGTTTTGACACTAAATGACCTAACGTGAAAATTGTCCCAAGCAAAGAGAATTTTTATAATTTGCACATAAATGTGTTTAAATTGAAATGTGTATTATATATTAAAAAACAAACAACTTGTGTATTTCTGACTACTCAAACAAGTTGCATTCTTGAGTACTAAGCATAAGACAAACAGGTATGTAAGGCTCTGAGACAGATTTTGACATCCACTGCCTTTGATGTCACTGACTACTTTGATGCCACTGTCTGTACAGTTAAGGTACATGTTTGAGAATACTGGGAAACAAAAGATGACTCGGCGACTCTCTGCCTGCCCTGTCAGGGCTGATCAAGTACAAGGCAGGCTGAGTTCACAAGATATATCTCTGCATTAGCTTTCTACTGTAATTGGACCGATTCATCCTGCAGGTCTTCTTAGCTTCCAAGCAAGAAACTTCTCTAATATACAACTTCTTCATCTGAGGTGTCTGAGGTACAACTAGTACAAGGAAAACTATAATGCCTGCACCCTCCCACACAAGCAGAGCTTTCTATACACTGCTGCAGTCAGAACCATACACATTTTGTAAAGCATAAGACAGACCTACCGAGAATCTGCTTTAGTACCACAGCAACTTTTATTTTTATGAGAACTAGTACTATCCTATGAGTAATCCTGTCAAATGGCCAGTGTTTCAGAAAGCACTAAGAACACCTGAAATTGCATAGTCCTTGGCACTGACACCATCTCTTTTCTGTTTATTTAGAATAGCTTCTTTTACAGAGCTCACCCTGTATGCTAACTACTAATGGAAAACAACATAGCTTGGAAAATCTCATCTTTACTGAAAGATTCAAAATGTGCAACAGGACAGTTACTCTGAAAACCTAGATATTTGGCAATGGATCGACTTTAAATGGTTGCTTTGCTGTCAGCTATTGGCTGGATCTTGATAAGTGTTTAACAGCACAGAGTAATCCCATATTAATATAAAATTAAGGAGATAACTGACAAGTAGAACAGCATAATTCCAATTGGCATGTGTCCAAGATTGATTTTGCCATCTCTACATTTAATACTCCAAAGGGATCTTTAATGATTTATGGTAGAACAGGATGAGTTTTGTGGGCCAGTGTGCCACAGTAGAATACTACTCCAAGAGTATGTGCCAAGGTTTGAGTTCAGTGCTGGCTAAAAGAAAAAAAACATCAATTCCCAAATCAGTCTCTGAAGTGCTTTGGCAATAAGTGAGCCAATTTCAGCCTTTCAGAACCCTCATATAATTTTCCAGTGTTGAACAACTAAGACAGAAGTGACCCATAGAACCACACCTTTCCCACAGAAGTATCTGGTACTATAACCTATTAATAGGCCTACCCCTGTGGAAACTATCAACACAGTTGATCAGTTCCCTTTTATCCTCTTTCTCTCTATCCATAAGCACAATGAAAATGTGCATCCTCAAAATAAACAAGGACAAGTACTCAATGCAAAGAAGAAATCAAAGATTTCCATATGCTTCTTTCAAAACTTACGCAGTTTTCCAGTGTTCACAGTAAAAATCTTGTTTGTTGAGGCAAATACATGTTGAGGCTATATTTTCAAGTCAATTCCAGCTACCAATTTAACCTTAGTACTGCTCATGACCCTCAGCTTAAGACCTGGCTAGCTACCGATGCCATACTTGTGCACCCAACAAGTGCTACACCACAGTTTTAGTTTTAGGATTAGGCTTTACAACCAATCCTTAATTATGCCAAATAGCAGGAAGCACAGCACTCCTCCTTACAACGTGAAACATCTAGCTGCCCCTTCCAGACCTATAATACTTTGTCACAATTTAGCCCAACTTAGCAGCCATGCCCCATGCAGCCTCTCACTCACTCCCCCACCAGTGAGAGAATTGGAGAAGGCAAAAACATTGTGAGCTGAGATAAAGGCAGTTTAATAAGAAAGTAAAAAACACACAAGCAAAGTAAAACAAGGAATTCATTCACTGCTTCCCAAGGGCAGGTAGGTGTCCTTCCATCTCCAGGAAAGCAGACCCTTTTTATGCATTATAATGACTTGGGAAGACAAATGCCATCACTCCAAATGTCCCCCATTCCTTCTCCTTCCCCCCATTTTATATACTGACATGATGCCACAGAGTCTTGGAATATCCTGTGGTCAGCTGAGGTCATCTGTCCTGTCTGTGTCTTCTCACAAACTCCTGAGCACCCCCAGTCCTCTCTCCAGTGGGGCAGTACAAGAAGGAGAAAAGGCCTTGGCTCTGTGCAAGCCCTGCTCAGCAGGAACAAAAAATACCCCTGTATTATCACCCCTCTGTTCAGCACAAATCCAAAACACAGCCCCATACCAGCCACTGTGAAGAAAAGTATCTCAGCCAAAATCAACACATTTCTTAAGCAAGCATTGGCCCAATAAGTTCTGAGTTCCCACACCCACATGCTGACAAAATGAAACAAAGTTCATGAAATCCAAATTGAAGTGGACAGAGGACAGAAATACTTGAGAAAAAATGTTACCACTTGTACTGCAGAACTGAAATCCAGTATGTGGCCTAAATTAAAACAAATTTGGTATTACAGCCCATATGCACAAGTGAGGTAAAAAGATACCATGAAAGTGTTCAACAAAAAGAAAAGGCATGTTCACATTTAACCAGAGACAAGTCTGTCAACAATGAATGCAAATTTCAGAGCAGTGGGATGTCTTTCTGCTGAATAGAGAAAGGAGGAGGAGTGGAGGTAAATAAATAAAAGAAGCAGAAAATTTAGCATGGCACAACCATGAAAATTAATGCTTGAAGCTAAAAAGAGGGACAAAAAGGATCTGAAAAAATACTGATAAGCTCAAGAGAAAGAGTTATAATAATGTACATGGAGGAGAAGAAAGTAAGGGGAAGAACTATAATGCAAATAATGCTAAGCTGGTAAATCCTACTACTTTTTTATGACACAGGATACAGGAATAGGTAATTTAGGATTCTTCCCAACCCCAGGAAAACAATGTCAAATGACAGTCATTTTGTTTCACCTATGAGAACACTGACATTAAATGACACACAGAGACGGAAAAGCAATCTGAAGCAAATTACATGGGTTTTCAACATGAAAGGAATTATTAGTACAAGCTTTTGTACACAACATGGGGTAGTATCATAATGGGAAAAAATTAAGTATTAAATGGTATCATAAATTGTTCATTTGCTACAATCTAAAGTTGCTGTGGAAGAAGAATGAATCATGGGCTGTTTTCTCCAAAGTATGTTCTCTAAAACCTCAATAATGTGACAAGTATTCAGGGCTAACACAAAGGAAATATTTTTTTCAAGGCTTCAAAGTAACAAGGGAACGAGATAAAGTGTATTCTGCAACTCCATGAAAAAGGAGGTGAGGTCTGTTTTTCGTGCTACTATGGAACAAGTTTGACTGACCAGGGTAATGTAATGTCAGCCATTCATTGTGAATAGGAAAGATTTCACACCAACTTAGTCTCCATATCTTACAAAATACAAACATTTCCCTGGTGAATCTAACCCCCTCTATGTACCATCTGCACCTATGTTGAGAACCTAAGGACTTTTACAACAAAATAAATCAAAAATCAAAATAAATGTGGCATCAAGTTGTTGTGGATGGGAGCAGGGAGGCGTTTTTCTTGTAAAGAGTCTAAAAATAAATTAGAAATACTAGTTTCCTTATTTTGAATGAATGTATATCACTGTGTTCAAAGTCCAAACTATTCTGCAGTTGTGGAGATGGATTGGGGGGGGTTAAGTGATAGAGAACTGACTTAAGACACTAATTTTCTATGGTGAGAGAAAGGAAGTGAGCATTATTTGAGTCCTTACACTTCACAGGCAGAGAATTGCAGAAGTCTATTTCCCCTGTAATGCAAAATACTATCATCTCAACTGTGATGACACAGTTAAACACTCAGAACACTCTCTTGTTCAACTGTAAGGGCCCCCTCTTACAAGGAAGAAAAGCATGAATGCAATAGGGTCAGAGACAGAAGATGTGGATGCTGACCTCAGAAAATAAAGCTTGTTTCCATTATGTATTGGTGTAATTTTCCTTCATAATTTACTAGGCAGGAAGAAAATCCACTTTCCTCAGATATACTCAGATGGGCTCAAATGTAATTCATTCAATTCATTAAATCTTCTTGTATTGCAGGAAAAACCCGAATACATTACTTTATCGTATTAATTTTTTTCCAGCATGGAGTAATGGAAATATTAATTGCATACTCAAAAATAATTAAATTGCTTTTCTAAAAAAAAAAAAAAAAAAAAGGTGGAGAATAGTTCAACTTCCCCAATTTTTTAAATATATTATTAGAATTTTAGAATTTAGGCATGGAAATTGTGTGTCATAATCAATAACTAGTTAATGGTATATCTCTGGGTTTAAAATGGATAGTGCTACTCACATATATTCAGCTTATAATGAATGCTGCCCATATATATAGCTTTCTATATAGCCTTTCTTGCCTATTTTTCAACACTCTTCTATTCAGTTTCTTGGATAAATTATTATGTCTACACATGGAAACAGGCTCAGCCACTTAAGAGTACTTTTCAAACTACATGAACATTTTCAAACTACATCAAAATTATTGCATTTTAAAACATTTCCAAGATGTCTAAAGAGGAGGCTTTTATGTTTTTCTTTATTACATATGTTTTCTTTCTATGTTTTAATAGAGTATCTTAGCATAGTAATACAGGAAGTCATGATGGGATACACTAATTCAGAATATAAGGGACTTGCCAAAATTCTGCAGTCCATGAAGGTGGATTAATTGTTCACTTTTTTCCTTTATGCTTTTATTTCACAGATGGGAAGCTGAATGAGAGACATTCACTGGTCCAAAGGCACACCCAAAGTGTGTAGTAGAACCAAGGACTAAACCCAAAGAGTCTTCCTTCTTCTGTCCCATCATGATATTGTCTTCCTCTACGATGATGCCTCTACTATAAGTAACAAGCCTGGAAATCAGTTGGAAAGGTCTCTGCTGCATGGACTAGATTTTATCTCCCTCCTCAGTCTATGGTCTTGCACATGACTATTGGATCAGGTCTTTGCTGAAAATGTCAGCCATCAACCCCTCTATAAGAGGTATTTAAGGAACTTCTTTGAGATTCAGCAATACTTGAATTTTCCTTCACTTTCTCTGTTTATAAGTTATGATGTTTGGGACTGAAATTAATAAAAACCTATAAAGTCTTTCAATATGAACAAGGTCAAATACATATCACCAGTACTTGTGTTTTGGTTTTGTTTTGGTCATATCTGTCATTTGAACAATTTCCAGAATTTTCTCTGTGTCACATTTTAAGCAAATGAGCCCCAAAAAAGCCCTTTTCTTGGTTATTTCCTGCGGTGGTGTGTTTTTATTTTATTTTATGTGATATTTGTTCAATGCCTGTTCACCCCCCAACCCCCCAGTCTCCTCCTTTCCCCAGTTGTCAATCTCCCCAAGCTCTGCCCTAACCCACTCCCCTCCAAGTTGTCAATCTTCCCTTTCCCTGCCCCTTTCCCCAGAACATTCCCTGTCATTCCTCTCAGCCTCCTCCCCTGCCTCCAGACCCTTCCCTGTCTATTCAGTGAGGCTCAACACCCTATTGGTTACTTTGTGTTACTCCACTCCCCTGTTTCCCCTGATAGGTTTGTGTTATGTTAGTCCCGCCTTAAACTCCTCCCCAGCCCTACCCTCATTGGTTGCTGTTCCTACTCCCCTCCCCTTAAGTTCTGTATAAAACCTTTGTTCGCCCTCTCCCCAAGGTCTTGGGGCTCACCGAATAAATCCATCTTGTTCGCCCCCAAGTCCCGTGTTGCCTTCCTCTGTTCCCGCGCCACCGACTGGGACAGCAGAGCACCCCGGGGGGAGCGGCCGCCCCTTCTCTTCCCTCTCGCCGCCCAGCACGCCACCGCTCGGGGTATCGCGGCGAGGGGGGGCGCATGCCACGCGCCGCAACATATGGTAGCAGAGGATGGTTCCCTCCTTCGGCTTTTAGAAGAAACGGAAGAAACGGGCAAATTAGTGGGGGCGCCCGCCTCACAGACGAAGAAGGAGGGAAGAGGAACATCTGCGGCCGTGGGAGCTCTGCATGGTGCTAAGAGGAGCCGGACGCCGAGCGGAGAAGATTGAGGCTCCGGGGCCCTCTTGCGCCCTCGTCATCGTGCTCTCTACCCTGCCCGGGAGCAGCCACGGCCGGGCTGCAAAATTTTTGGCGGGTAGACTTACCTGAGGGCGAAGAGGGGCGGTCTGGCAGTGGCTCGGGGGAGCCCGAAGAAGGGCTGACCGAGAAGGGGTTCCTCGGTCAGCATCGGCGTTAAGACCACCGGAGGTCGATAGTGGCCGACACCAGGGCTTCGGGGACGAGTCCTGGTGTAACGGGAACACCCAGGCCTCCGGAAGGGCCAGACCGAGAGGGAACACACCACCAGTCCGAGGGCGATTTTTCCATCGGAGCAAGAAAAAGATTCAAGCCATCACCACCTAGGCCCAGAAGGTAAGGTGGGCTATGCGGGGGGGGAGGGGTCCCCCGACGGGTGGCTGGGTTTCCCACTTTTCTTTTCGCGTTTTAACCCCCGTCTGCGCCCAAGCCAGGGGCTGTAGCCTTGCATGTCCCTGGCAGGCGGGTGGATTTTTCGTTTCTGGGGGGGGGGCTGCTCTTGGGTGGTTCCCTTCCGGGGGGAGCCACTCAGGGTAGTTACTCTTCCCTCAGTCTTCTGTGGGGGCCCATATTTGATCGCTTTTTCTTTTTCTTGAGAGGGTGTTTTTTCTGTCCTCCCCTCCCCAAGCTGGGCTGGCTGGAGGGGGCAGAGAAAAAATACCAATAACGAACAGTTAAGAGGGCGGCATGTTAATTATGGGAGGGTTGCTAAAAGAGGCCCTTTATATCCATCTAAGTCAGGCCCCCCTCCTGTAAGTCTCCCTTTGCTTCTGTGAAGCTCCCTTTACCCTCATTCCCTCAGACTTTCCTAAACCTTTTCCCTATCCTCCCTTGGGGATGGCTGTGGCCACGCCGCCCCAAGTGCCCTGCCGGACACTGCTCCAGCCAAGGGCAGTGTACCCGGCACTCCCTTCCAAGATGGCGCTGGCCACGCCACTTGGAGCCCGTTTTCCCGCCGTGATCCTTCTTTTCCGCCCCTAGTTTCCCGCCAGTCCCATCCCTTCCCCCAATGGCCCTGCACGGCAGTTCCTGCATGAGGCTAGTTCCTATTGGGGGAGGCGGGGTTGGACATTCCCCTCCTTCTTCTGGCTCCTCCTCTGGTGGGACAGGTTGCCGTCAAGGACCTCCCATCAGGGGACCTTCCTTCTTAGGAGATCACTCCCCTTTCTGGGAGGGATCTCCTTCGGGGGAAGGTGGGGCTGAAACCCCAGACCGGGAACCCGCCATTTTGTCTTCCCCCTAAAATGGCGGCATCCCTGTCTACCCTTTACCGATTCCCCTGCTAATCATGACAGTCACTAATTAAGTGATTGTCTGATTTCCCCATCCTATTCCTTAATGTACCCTACCCAATGTTCCTTTTTATTTAACTACAAAATCTTCTTTTTACTTCTAATTATTTTTCGAATAATTTACTTGCTAAGTTATATTTTATAGAAAGAAAGGCTGCATTTGTGATCATCATTGCTACAAGGATCACGTAGCTGCTGCGCTACTTTAGGCTTGCTGCATTGCTGCGAAGTTTAAAATTTATTAGTTATATTTAGTTGATCTTCTAATATAGATTATTCAAATTATTTTATTTAGTTATTTTTGTTAGAATCATTTGAATAATATAGTTTTATATTAAATCTATATCTTAATTGTTTTCAGTTTATCAATTACTTTATTTGATTGTGTTATTAGACAAAAAATTGTCCGATTTAATTATTTAATTCCAATAATTCTATTTTGATCATTCTGATTCAATTATTTAGTTTAAATTCTGTTAATTATTTCCTTCTATTTCAATCACCTGATTTTTAATTATTCTTGGTAAATCTGATTTCAATTCTATTTGATTGTTTCTTAGATTTATTCATTTTAATTATTTTAACGCATTATTTATCTTTATTATCATTGTTTGTTACAATTGTTTCTTTATTACAATTATGTAATTTTAATTTCAATTAATTTAATTATAATTGTTTTATTCAAATTCAAATATTTTATTTCAATTGTTTTATTGCAGTTGTTTCAATTAGATTCCAATATTTATTTCTGTTTGTTTTCAATCACTTAACCATTCCATCTAATATTATTTATATTATTTTGGATTGTTACTCAGAGCAGCAAAACAGAAAGTTTTGAGTAGTTTTGTGTCTGATATAAGAACAATTTAGCCAGACAAAGTTGTAAGCCAGTCCCTCAACCTGAGTCAAGCAGCAGCAGCGCCGCGAGTGCAGCACCATGTCTGATCGCGGCAAGGGCAGCAAGGGGCTCGGCAAGGGCGGCGCCAAGCGCCACCGCAAAGTGCTGCGCGACAACATCCAGGGCATCACCAAGCCGGCCATCCGCCACCTGACTAGGCGCGGCGGCGTCAAGCGCATCTCGGGGCTCATCTACGAGGAGACGCGCGATGTGCTCAAGGTTTTCCTGAAAAACGTGATCCGCAACGCCGTCACCTACACGGAGCACGCCAAAAAGAAAGACAGTTATAGCCATAGACGTAGTCTACGCCCTTAAGCGCTAGGCTCGCACTCTCTACAGCTTCGACAGCTAAAGCCTTGCATTCTTACTTTTATATTGTATATCAAAAACAATTTTATATATTTTATATTAAGTAATCCTGTAATCGTAATTAATTTATATTTTACTGATAGTTTTCAACTTATGTCCATTCAGTAATTTGTAATTTTACCATATGATTTTGCTGTATCTTATATATGAAGTTTATATTATTTATATAATGTATGGATATGTTTAAACACCAAAATTCTCCTTCCTTTTGTAAAAAGAAAGGGGGAGATGCGGTGGTGTGTTTTTATTTTATTTTATGTGATATTTGTTCAATGCCTGTTCACCCCCCAACCCCCCAGTCTCCTCCTTTCCCCAGTTGTCAATCTCCCCAAGCTCTGCCCTAACCCACTCCCCTCCAAGTTGTCAATCTTCCCTTTCCCTGCCCCTTTCCCCAGAACATTCCCTGTCATTCCTCTCAGCCTCCTCCCCTGCCTCCAGACCCTTCCCTGTCTATTCAGTGAGGCTCAACACCCTATTGGTTACTTTGTGTTACTCCACTCCCCTGTTTCCCCTGATAGGTTTGTGTTATGTTAGTCCCGCCTTAAACTCCTCCCCAGCCCTACCCTCATTGGTTGCTGTTCCTACTCCCCTCCCCTTAAGTTCTGTATAAAACCTTTGTTCGCCCTCTCCCCAAGGTCTTGGGGCTCACCGAATAAATCCATCTTGTTCGCCCCCAAGTCCCGTGTTGCCTTCCTCTGTTCCCGCGCCACCGACTGGGACAGCAGAGCACCCCGGGGGGAGCGGCCGCCCCTTCTCTTCCCTCTCGCCGCCCAGCACGCCACCGCTCGGGGTATCGCGGCGAGGGGGGGCGCATGCCACGCGCCGCAACAATTTCCTTGACAAATCAATGAACTAAACACTTCTCAAGCAATGTTCATCACAAGAGGGCAAGAGGGTAGAATTAGGTTATCTTGGTAGATGTCTTAACTTTCAGGTAGTGAGGTAGGTCTTAACAGAACTAAGCAGGATGGTTAGAAGAAGTAATCACACAAAAATTCTTTCTTCCTTTTATGCTCAATTACTTTAAGCAGCCATGATGCAAACTGCATCCTTTGTCCTCAGACATGATGCTCTTAAATAATTCTCTTTTCTCTACAGGACACCATTGCACTTACAGGATATTTATTTCTACACATTTATCAATGAAAAAAATCACCTATTTTTTTTTTATACTTGTCCCAGATTGAAAGGCAAGATGTATTCCATTTGCTATCTGTATGGCAGTTGTCTTCTGTTAGTGGGCAGTTGTTCCTTATCTCTCCCACAACCAATTCTCCCTCTGGGGGGACATCTGCTGATAATGCAAAAGTGTTATCATCCTAACTGTGAAGACACAGTTAAACACTCAGAACACTCTCTACTGAATGTCACTGAATGACTGATAAAAGTTACAATGTGAGATGCTGCACCCAGAGGAAGGAGCCAAGCATTTCTACCTGGATATAATCTTAAGTTTCTAGAACACCAGCACAGTTTTTTCTGCACTGGATTTCCTAGAGGAACAGCTGCCTCTTCCACCACAGGAAGACTGCACCCTTTTCTACAGGATCACTGCTCCAACAGAACCACACCTGCCACTCCAGGAGAACTGCAGCCACAATTCCCACTGGACTGCTGCCAGCACCCCAACCAACAGGGTGTCAGCTTGTATTCTGACTCTGTCAGTATTGTTTTAGTTCACTGCATTATTTGTTTTATTTTTTTTTTCCCCAATAAAGAACTATTATTCCTGCTCCCGTATTTTTGCCTGAAGGCCCCCCTTCATTTCAGATTTGGAGAGAGGGAATTTACATGTTTCCATTTCAGGGGAGACTCCTGTCTTCCTTAGCAAACACCTGTCTTTCAAACCAAGACAATATTCCAGTTCAGCATAGATACATATGGAAAATTTGTCTTCACTCAACCACATCATAATCCACAATCAACACAATTTTAAGGATATCAACTATGGAAAAAAAATAATAACAATAAAAAAGTAAAAGTTCATCATCTTCCTTTGCTTCACCTGAAGGACACCCCTTTCCTGAGTGAGAAGATGAACTTTGGACCTGAGTGAGCTATTCACTTTTTGAGAATACACTGTCATAGAATCAGATGGCATAAATATGTTAAAAGAAGTCTCTGGCTTCAGGATCCTGAAAGGAAATCTTGCCATATGTTTTCTGGTGATATGTGAAAATTTAGTTTTGACTCCCAAGGTGCTTCAATTAGGAAGAAAAACAGTATTTGGTGAAGAGCAGAGAAAGTCTCTTCTGCATTTCTTTTCTTAGTTTTTTTACTATTATTATTATTACAAAATTCACAAGGAATACAAAAATTCATACTAGCTTAGGATGAGAACAGTATTTGCAAACCTTTTTTAATTAGGCAACTGCTCACACAAGTAAATTCATTTACTTAATTTAGCCAGACTTAAATTTTTGTCAATGAGCAAAGGGAATTTTGGCATGGTCTTTGCCCACGTATTAATGTTGCTGCAGTGGTAGATATGGGCACTACCATTATATTGTACCTATAAGGGTAAATCTTTTTAGTTTATTTCATGAGGGAAAAATATTATTTCTTGCTTGTGTTCATGATGCTTTGCTGCATTGCAAATTCTTTTCAGAGAACTTTTGCACTAGGAGAGCCCAAATACTGCCCTCTTTAGTTTGCCCAGTCATTTTGAGCACAGCAAGATCCTTGAGGGCAGATACAAATGCCAAGATTATTATCTAGCAAAGGGCATAATGCCTGTATACTATTTTCAGACACTGCTATTTGTGAACAGGTATTTTTGAACAAGCATACTAATGAATGAAGATGGTACTCAAAGAAAATAATCTTCTCTGACATTATTTTTCCTTTTCCATTCAACATTTATTCAAGTTTATTTATTCATTTGAAAGAATTTATCAACTTAGCTTATTAGATAAAATATTCTATTTCATCTTTTAAATAAACACTGTTTTCACTAAGAAATCAATTTCTTGATCCTAAAAAATATTTTAACCCCCTCCAAAGGTAACAGAAAAGAGAGAATGGTGAGGAAGCAACTGTTTTTCAGTGTATAGCTTGCCCTCAGCAGTAACTAACTAGCTTAAACCTCTTTCCGGCAGCAGTTGTTATCTTTGAGGTCCTCCATAAAATATGTCTAGAAGATGGTTTCCAATTTCATTTTATTTGAGTCTGTATATCAAAGGCCACACCTGAGTGATTTTTATAATTAAGATCTCTGAAACTCTGATTCATGTTGATCTTTCAGCCTCAGACCTTTCATGCTTCATAATTTCTTTCCTAAAATATGGCTCCAAGAATTGAACATGTAGGTTCCAGCTATGCTCCCCCTAATGCTCAGCATTAACCAATTTATAATTCCAGCTCCTTTGAGTCTCTTTTTACTACTGCAAAAGATTGTTCAAATAGCTTTGGTGTATTATTTATGATTAACCCTGTTTCCCAAGGTGATCTTTTTTCTTCCTAAAATTAATGTATTTGTTAGGGTCCTTTCTAAGCTGACTAGTAGAACTTCCTATCTTCAATCAAGTGGATGACCTATATCACTTCAGATCTATCTTTTTGCTGTTTTCCTTAATTTTTTTTGCAACAAATCTGACTTTTGTGATTAATAGAAAGTACATTATCCTTTTTCATTTAGCTATAAAATTAATTACCATACTATATATGTTGCATATGTGTACATCAGCACAGATACTTATCAGATTCACTCTGTAGAACTAGCAAAAACA
Source organism: Lonchura striata (assembly GCF_050655825.1). Lineage (NCBI taxonomy): Eukaryota > Metazoa > Chordata > Aves > Passeriformes > Estrildidae > Lonchura > Lonchura striata. Next base: position 69,597,660 of record NC_140740.1, read on the forward strand.
ATTCTTTGTTATATTAAAGTTTGGTGGATATAAAATAAATCTGATGTATGCTTGCTCTAAAGGTATAAAGTGTTTATACAAGGTTGCACTGACACTTGGCTGGCAAGGGATCAGTGACCAAACATTGTGTAAAAATTTATATTCAAAATCCATGAGATTTTTTGTTTTAATGAAAGCAGATTAATTGCAGCTACAATAGAGAATAGTAATTCCAAAGAGCTCCCAAGTCAAGCAGGAGAAGGATGTGTGGTTTCAGCAAGCTCATGAACTGAGGCAACAGAATATCCTCCTTGATACATCTTTTACCATATGGGAAATTAGAAGTTTAAATTAAAATCAGCTTTAAAATACTATTTTTAAAAAATGTGAAATTCTTGTAGCTCTTGATCTTAGAAATGGTGTATTGTCTTCAAAAGGAAAGAAATTAAGTCAGACAAAGGTGAAGGTCAAAGTGGATTCAAACAGATTCAAACAGCCCTGATTCAAACAGGGTTACCTAGAAAAGCTTGCCCAGCACTTTGCGCAGAGGTGTTTTGAATATCCCCAGGGAGGGAGACTGCAATGTTTCTGGGCAACCTAAGCCAGGGTTGAATCAGCCTTGCAGTGAAAAGGGGCTTTTTAATGTTCAGAAACAAACATGTATTTTTCCATTTGTGCTCCTTGCCTCTTGTCCTGCCACTGGGTGTCACTGAGAGGAACCTGACTCTGCCTTCTTTGCATCCTTGTTTTGAGTATTTATAGACATTCATAAGATCCCACCAGAGCTTTTTCCTCTCCAGGCTTGACAATCCCAGCTCTCTCTGTCTTTCATCACTTTAGAAATTCTGCAGCTCCTTAATATTCTCTGTGGTCCCTTGCTGCTCTCTCTCCAGTATGTCCGTGCGTCTCTTGTGTCTCTTCTGGTGAGCACAGATATGTACACAGCACTCCAGGTGAGGTCTGGATTAGTCAGAATTATTCAGAAACAGGTTTTTCTGAATACTTCAACCATGTGTGCTCCACTTTGGACCTTTCTCCAACCCATTTTTCAATCTTTAGGTTTGTAATAGCTTTGCTGGCACTTATTTTAATTATCTTGACATCAAACTATGGAGCTCATTGTTTCTCTGAATAGATCAAAAGAGCATATGCTATGCAATCTTTATCTCTAAATGATTCAGAGAGAAAATATCAACCTCAATTAAAATCATTAACATGGTCTCTTTTGCTTTATCACAGCTGTGAGATAAAGACCAGATGAAACACAGATTTTGGATACAATATTTGGGGAAAAAAGTTCAAGCATGTTCAGTTCAGAAGTAAATATGAAATTAGTCTTCAAAGAATGTGGAGCCTGCGAAGAAATGAGTGTCTGTGTTTCAAAACATTTCCAAAAACCTTTCCTTCTTCTTTTTTTTTTAATTTTCCATTTAAAGAAAATAAACTAATTTCAAAATATAGCTTCATTATATTAAAGTTAAAAAAAAAGTAAAATTAAATTTCATACCAAAAAAAGAACTCAGAACACATAGTCTGAAATAGTTTAATTAAAAGTAGTGCAAATGCAGTGAAGTTGAATTTCATTGCATTAAGGTAAACAGCTTTGTGTCAAGACATTTAAGCCTACTTCAGGTTTTAGCTATGTCCCTCAGGATAGGTTAGAAGTCAAAATGTCACTTACAGTTGAAGTGGCTGTAACGGTAGGAAATAAAGAGGCCAAATATGCCCAAGGTTCCCAGCTGCCGTAACTTTCTCTTAAATTTGCTTCTCATACAGTATCACATGTGCAGAGGGGAACAGTATCACATCACCATCTAGTAATCTATATGATCTTAAAAGCATGTGTCAAACCAGTACCTGGAGGATGACTATCTCTGGAACAGCAGCATAAGAGCAGAGGACAGACTGTGAAAGATCATCCAGGAGTATCTGTTTCTCAGGGTCGTGATTGAAGGCATTTGAGATGGCATTCCATGTTCGGACTCAGGTGTTTGTTATTTCTTATCGATGTTACAGTCTCACTACCATGAGTTCAGCAGCTTTTCCATTAGCAAGGCAGAAAATATCTAACTAACTCATGTTACAAGGTATTTAAAAACTAAACTATCCAATTAAGAAACAACACCTAGATTATTTTCCCTTTTAACCCAATATGATCCCCTGAAGCCTGCAATGCAGACTTTTCTCTCCAATCACAAAACGTCACCCAAATCCATGAAGAAGAAGGAAGAAGGTGAAGAAGAACCTGCCTCCGCCCTAAAACCTCCATCTTGCTTCATATTTATTTCTATATTCTAAAATCCCAAACCCTTAAGTTTTCCACCCTCTGATATTACACATGTCTAACCAACTGCACACCTGTAATCCCAGTGCTATTAATCAATTTTAAAAGCCTGTTCCATGACTTCAGGTCAAATGCAGTGTTCTCTTGTGGGTCTGTGCCTTTAAGCACAGAAAGTTTAAAATTCTCAGCATCCAGGATTCCAACACAGGAGATGTAAATCTGAGAGTAATCTTGTGTCTTCATGGTAGACACTTCATCATAAAAAATTCTGATTCTACACAAAGTAGGTTAGAACTTCTCCTGTATAGGAGAGGCAGCAGGCAGTAACAGGCTGAGGCACAACTGATTGTTTGCCTCTGCACAGAGCATCAGTGAGACTGCTGTTTCAACACTACCTTTTTAAGCCCAGTTTTCAACAGGAAGAACAATGCAAAAACCCTTGGTAGAGAACCGCAGCATAATCTGAATAACTACAAATAAGCATTGGGAGGAAACTTGTTCTTTGTGCTGTAAGCTGCCATTTTATTACCAAGCTCTAACATGAAAGCAGTAAATGGGTATATAACAACTGCAATGTCATGAAAACATGACAGTCAAGCATAAAAGTGTACAAAACTAGTCTCTCTTAACAGTGAGTATAATCAGAATGAGTAAGTCTGAATCAGATCAAAGTTCCTTCTAGCTTGGAATCACATCTTGCGTCTGCGTGCTGCGGTCTCAGGAAGATGTTCCCCAGGCAGCTCACACCCAGACCGGGGTGCAGCTGTGCAGTGACGGGAGCGGTGCCCCCGATCCCCCTGAGCTCCCGGCTGGCGGTGCGGGCAGGGCTCGCAGCTCCCTGCAGCACACAGCTGTGGCCTGGGGAGCACACAGCAGCACAGTGACAGAAACCGAGGCAAAGGAATAGAAAGGAGTCACTTGCTTCCTTTTTCCAAAGAAGGTTTATTTCCCCAGAGGGTTCAAGGACAAGTGATGACAGCTCAGGGCAAAAAATTTGCTTTTAAGGAGGGGAGGGAAGAAGGGGAGGACACAACCTTTTACATTAGGGGAGGGGTGCAGGGTAAGGGCTCTCCAATATAAGCCAACAAGGGGAACGAGCAAACTTTACAATCCAATCCTGCCTCAAGGAAGGGATGAAGGCCAGAGAACTTTCCAGAAGGGAACTGAGGAGCTACAAGGAGACTGACAGGTGGATTGACATACACCTGGTAGGAAAATCTTGAGGTAAACAACTCAGGACTGAGCCATTAGGGAAGCCAAATGGTGTACTGGAATGAAGCATTACAAACTTGTAAGAAGGAATATTTAAAACCTACTACAGAAGAACAAACTGCAAAACAGACTACCACAACAACTCTGACCAAAGTTGTTAGGAAATACTTTGTAAAGACTAGGACAGCAGAGGAAGAATATGGTATGCTTCCCCAGAGTATTTTTTCAGGTGCCAGTGGATATGTGCATCTTCAAACACATGGCCAGCATTTTTCATGTAAAGAAGGTGGATAGGTATTATTCTACAATTCCGTAATGATACATCCATGACATGTCCACTGGGGCATGGAGAATGCTGACATAAAAACTGAGAGAGAAGCCTTTGATGGGAAGAAGTATGAGATTCCTTCATGGTCTATTTTTAAAAAGAAAAAAAAAATATTCCTAAATCTGTTCCTGATACACCTAAGGGAATAACTAACATAGAATTTTATATTCATAGTATCAGTTTTAATGTTTGGCTAGAAGTTGTAGCCTTTTTTCCCCCAAAGAACACAGCTGGGAATACCAGTGTGTGTCATTATGAAAATCATTTTAACATTCAAGGTAACACTTTTTCTGCAGACCATTTAGAAAATTATACCTGTTTGTTTTAACACAGGTAATTTGTTTGAATTTGTAGACAGTTCTAAACCCAGCCAGCAACCAAAGCCTACACAGATGCCCCTTCACTTGACATGGTGTCACAGAGGATTCAAAAGGGTAAAAGTGAGAAAACTTGTGGGTTGATGGAGGTGGCTACCATGGCAAACAGTGAATTAATTCTTTGTTTTGTTTGGCTTGTATGTGTGGCTTTTGCTTTCCCTATTAACTGTCTTTATCTCATCCTGTGAGTTTTCCAATTTTTATCCTTCTGGTTATCTCACTGTACAAATGGTCAGGGAGTGAGCAAATGGCTCCAATGGATTAATTTGATAGCTGAGGTTAAAACAAGGCACTCCAAAAGGCAAACACCATTTGTCCTTCTTTCCTTCTTTTTTCCCCCATTTTCATGATGCCATATCCTATAGAATATGTCTTTGATCAGTTGGGGTCAGCCATGTCCCTCTAGATTTTTGTACGCCCCTAGCCTCCTCACTGATGGGATAGTGTGAGGAGCAGAAAAGGTCTTGAGTCTGTGCAAACACTGCTCAGTATTAACTAGAGCATCCTTGAGCTATAAACATTATTCTTACCACAAATCAAAAACATAAGCACTTACTACTGCTATGAAAATAACCCCGCAAACCTATGCTAACCAAAACCAGTACAATCCCATTGTGTCAAACCTCAACATAGATGGTCATGTCCTTTCATGCATAATTGGAATACTCTGCAATAACCTAAGGCAACCATACTACTAAGAGGCAGCACACATTTGGGGAAAGAAAAGGAGAGATGGTGGGTTTCCCATGAACAGTATGCCATATGTTTGCTTAAGAAAGCATAGCTTCGCATGTTACACAAAAATACAGTTACTAGATCATCTGAATAATCTCTCTAGTTCTGAGGCTTCTTCAGACATCTCAATTCCAATTTATTTAATGTTCATAATTCAGGAAAGGATATTACAAAACTTGGAAAATTTTCAAGTAAACGTTGAATCCAAGCCCATAATCTTCACGGTACTAATATATCAAAATTCCCTGTTAGTATATCCAAAGAACCGTTATTCATTCATATTTTATTGTAAATACAGAAATACGTTTTTCTTGAAAATTTATTTAAAAGGTGCACATAAGATAGGTGCGCATAGAAGTGGTCCACATAAAACATACAGAAACAAAAAATCACTTTGTTCTTTCTCAGTTTTTATTTGTTATGTTTCCATTCATTAGAATTTTTCTCAGTTATTATCAGGGGAATAACATTAATCAAGCTTGCACCCTCCATGCTATCAAAAGGAAGCAAATTCCTGAAGGAGAAAAACACCTTTGTCTTAATTCCATAATCTCCTCTGGTACCAACATCACTGACTTCAAAGAGCTTTCATTTATACTGGTGTGCTCCAGAGATAAATTTGGCCTTTCAGCTTTATGTTTCATTTTCAAATACAAGATTCTGAGGATGAAATCTTAAACAGATAGTTTAAATGTAGATTCTTAAACCCAGCAAACTAACTTTCAGAGAATCCACATATTTCCTGCTGAACTCAATCAATTTGATTTCATCACTTAACTTGCACAGATTTTGTGACAGTATAACACTAGTGGCAATAATCCTGAGTGTCCTCAGTGAATAGAAGAAAAAGTCTTGCCCTTTTAGTTCCAAAACTAAATCACTTCAAAAAAAAAAACAATCTTTGTTTTAGGAACTTCAGCATCAAGTTTGGTTCTTAATTTCATGATACAAAGTAAATACATGACTCTAATTTACAGAAATTTTTAATGAGTAATTTGTACAGAACAGGGTAGGTAATCTTATCTTCACAGAGCAACCTTGTAACTTTGTGGAAAATTATATATTGATTTTTCAAAAATGTGAGGCTTTTTTTGCATTTTATTGACACAAAAGGAGACAATGACCTCATCATCTTTTATAACTTGGTCATACATTCAGTGAGGGAGGGAGGGAGGAAGGGGGAAGGAGTGGGGGAAGGAATGGAGGAAGGAAGGAGCAAAGAAAAGCTTGATCTCAGCGTTGAAGTGGCCTCAGGCACTTAATTTGTACCTCTGGCTGAGAGAAAATGTCAGCCTGCCTATTGTGTACTGCAGTTTACACTGAAACCTAAATCCAGCTATAACACTTTTTCACAGAAAGGAATCTCTTGGCTGAAGTTATTTTAAGTTTTTTTCACATGAACAATTAATTACTCCAATGGAAATACTTCTTTTACATAGTCACTGATATATAATATTCAAAATTAATTAAAGCAACATTGCAAAACAAAGCACAGGTAGGTCAGGCTTCCATTTGAAGAGCAGTCTATCATGTACCCATACAGAACTGTAGAATCAATCACATGTTTTTTGTTATCTTGTCCACTGCTCAGAAGCAAACAAGCAAACAAACAAACAAAAAAAACACATAAACTTCTGATTTCATCATTGATGCTTCTGATTATGCATGCAGATACTCCTTCAATAAAGCCTTTCAGGCAACTAACTTATTCCTGTATTAAAATACTTTGGGTACAGGTTCCCCGGCTGATGTTTCGAAAGTATTACCTTAAATTCCTTTAAACACTAGAGATGGTTGTATAAATTTGTGCTTCTTTCTGTGGGCACTGATAACAGTGTTTCTACATTTTTAACAAGATGCATGTCTTCAAAATAGGAGGTTTTAATTTGAATAAGTTATTTTGGAAGCAAGAGGTAAAAATCATCACAAATTAATTAAAACGTCATCCTTTGTTTGTGGTGATTAATAATACATAAAGAATCCAGTTTTCCATAATTCATCAATCTGACGTAAACTGGTACTTTCCAGTTCCACAGAGTGGAAACCCAGCTACTCCGTGACACTTGAAAAACAGCTCTGAATTGATGCACTGCATCCTTCTGCCACAGGACTTAAAGTCATAGGGATCCAGTTTGTCACATACAAAATGAATTTTCTAGGACTGAGGCAGTACGAATATAATGAAAAATATGTGCTGAGTTCCCAACACGATTTTTTTTCTCTTTCAAGTACTAAAATCACAAAACTTAAAAGCAACACACAAGCAATTAAAGATGGAGAGACTCAGGTAAGATAATGTAGCCTATGCTGTTATGACTAAAGGATTATTTCCTGAGGAACTTGACATTTTTAAGTATATTGTTCACAAGGCAATCTAGCACCAAGCATATACACCACAAAGCTCAGTCTGTAGCAGCAGGGTGGCAACACTGGTATTGAATCATAGTGGCAGTAGATTGTGCTTCTTTCCAGATATGCAGGTTCATATCAGGAAGCCATAAAAAACAAGCATGGAAATACTTCCTCATCATAATTTTTTTTCCCATCATGGATACACTTTGAAAGTCCCAAAGAAAGAAGAAAAATTGTACTGAGCTCCTTCACTTCTTATTCTTGATCAAGTTGTGTACTTTTACCCTACGTAATCTTCTTTCATTATCCTTTTAACCCTCTGCCTAATTGCATAGCCTCTGTAAATCTTTTTTTCTTCAAAATCCTCATAAGTGCTCTGGTTTCTTCAGTTGCTCTCCCTCTGTGATTTGAATTGCTTTGTGATTTATCTCTAGGGATCATGTTTTTTTCCTTTCTTTCACACTGTTACACAGCATCAAGAAAAGAAGCTGCTCATAAAAATCCACCTCCTCTTATGGATGGGTAATGATACTCCTTTATTTGTACCTGTGCACAATATGGCAACACAGTCAAAAACACTGGCACAGAGTTCTAGTACCTGAGAGTGACACCAGAACTTGCAGCATGCACTGGCCTGCTCAGCGGTATAAGTAGTTTACATTCCTGCTTAGCGTCCAAATTCTGCATCAGGTATTTCTACCATAGGTAGAAACACTTCTTTTAGGGTTCAGTAAACCCAGAGGTATGTTGACCAAACCTAAACCTCTGGCAAGATTTCAGCTGATTATCAGTGGATTTGAATCAAGTATTTAAAAGTAAGCACCAAATTCTCAAATGCCTTAAATCATGATAAAATTCTTTACTTACAGTGTGTATGGAAACTGTATTATATTGATTTCATTTAATTAGCTATCTTAAAACTGCCAAATCTTTTCAGTGAGAATTACTCCTTATTAAGTACTTCTTTCTGCATATAATTCAGCTCTTCTATTCTTATAAAATACTCGTAACTAAATGTAAGTCACCTCATCTTGAAACATAAGTAATTTGATTCTTATTTTAGGAATGAAGGGCGTAACATTTATTTTTCTTCCAGTTTTCAAGCCAGTCACATTTTAAATAAAGATATGCCACAGACTAAAGTCTGGAAATTATATCTTCTAACATCTTGAAAATTTAAAGTTCTTGCATTGATATTTTTTTCAAGGTAGAGATGCATTTAACATTATTTATTTTTAAGTATTACATCAAAAAACAAGATCAGATTGCATTTGAGTGTGATCTGGAGCTCCATCTCTTAAAAAAGGAGGTTGCTTGCATGAGCACTTCTTCTTCTTTATTAATGATAGGTGTTCCACATAGCTGTAGCTGGATCATTTATTTATACTCACATACATGAATTTTCCTTAAGCTTTTTTTACAGTTATTGAATGACCAGACCTTTTTTTTTCTTACAGAAGGCAAATGTTCAGGCCAACAATTATGTAAGTCCTCATTTTAAGCCTTCTGCACCTTAAAAGCTTGTAGATTTATTGGTACAAATTTTCTGAATATTTTCATTTGTGAGATTCTTCTTTTGTGCCTGTTCTCCTAGTCAATAGCTTTATTCCTGGGATGTTATTCATAACCAAACTACTCTTGACTGTGAATAAACAGTAAAATTAGGGTAACATTAAAAATAATTCTAAAAATAATTTTAAAAATAACACACTATTCAGCTTCTTGTGCAACCATGGACAGATTGCAAAGACCTAATTGCATGTAACCAAAGTTTTTGAACTGCTACAAAAAAAACCACAACATTATGACAAGACAACTGAGAGATAAACTTTTATTGTGGTAAATATGACTGCAAATCCCATGGAAAGATACTGGCATTTGCCAGCAAGCCACAGATCTATTGATGTATACTCAGAGTTGGGTTTATACCCTTTGGTACATTTAAAATAGAGAAATACACTTAAAATCCCTGTATTTATTTTCATCTTACAATGTTTTACTCCCAAAGAAGAAGTAGAATGATTCTGTCAAATCTGAAGCATATTGAATAAGTTCCTTGTTTTCTAATTGCCTACTGATTTGTAGAAATACTCAAAACAGAGGGACTACTGTTATTAATCAACAAATAAATTAATTTTTCAATATACATCCATATTTTTAGTCCTTGGGTCTAGCATATTCTTATGCATCCACCTGAAAGTATACGGAAAACAAAATAATTTCTAAGTAGAGAATAAAATACAATTAGATATTTTTTAATTTTTTTTTCTGAAAATTGCAGGGTTTGCAGTTAGACTGTTTTACATTCTAATACTTTGGTTTTCCACATAATGTCTTTGGATTCACCATATTAACTTCTGGAGGCATATTTTCAGACTTTTTCTTTTTTAAATTTAGATTTTTTCCAATAAATAGTCAATATTTGCCTTAATAATATTCTACTGCAGTTTTGGTAAAAATAAGGCTCCTGTCTCAAACAGTTGAAAGATGAAACAAGTGTCACCACTCCTTAAAGAGGCATCCATTACTAGTTTTCCCAGTGAAAAAACAAAAAGTTTTATCAATGTCTAGTCATAGTAGAGGGTGGGTTTATGCATGGGTTTGAAGCATTTATTTTTTTATTTATTAAAAAATTAGGAGTTTCCAATTTATTGCTTCTATCACTTCTCTTCCAGAAAATACCGAACTCATGTATTATACCCATCAGGCTAAAAGTCCTCAGTGCAACAAAAGTCTTCCAGGGAAAAAGGGTAATATAGCAACTTAAAATCTGCTAAAATATTTACCTGTTTCATTTTCACTGATTTAAACTCATACTGATGATTATTCTTTTCAGTAAAATGGTAAACTTGAGAGACCTCCCAGAGTAAAGGTATAACCTGGTATATAAAAAGCTTAAGCAACTTTTTCTGACATTTACCAAAGTTGAACACTTTTTCCCCTTTTCTTTGATTTTAGTTCCAACTGACAGTGTCAGAATACAGAATATGAAGCTTATTGAGCTTCTCAGATTAGTGCGGCAGAAACTGCTTCTAATCCTCCATCATCATCAAATTGACTAGTCTGACATTGTCAGTGCTGAGCACTGCATGTACAAGCAAACACTGGAGGCTGAAAAAATATTTCATTCTAATCTAAAAGAAATTTATCTGGTACTGCATAGAACTTGCCTGTACCTTCTCAGAGAAGATACAGAGAAGAGGAAATTAGCTAAAAATCTATAATTGATTAAAAAAGAGATGTTTGGAAAATGTTTTGATGCACTATCCATTTCTGAACCAGTATTTTATATGGCAGGGCTAGCACATATGTTTTATACTATTGTTCAGCAAAGACACATTTTTTAAACAGTAAGTATTTGCATATTCAAAGAACATGGGTCCAAGCCAGGACTCTGAATCCAAACAGATGGCAAGTAACAAAGGCTAGTTGAGACAAGGTGCCGATGACAAAACCCAAATGTTTTACTGGTAGAGTGATGCACTAAAAAAATTTCCAAGCTTATGCCGAGTTTGTATTACAAACTAGGAGATTCCTCCTATCATCCTCCACTTAAGCTGCCAAGTCCAAGGAGGAGAAGCTATCCATTGCAGTGTACTATTTTATCAACTGTAATGTTAATCTGCAAAAGAAAAAAGTACCGAAACCTAAATATAAATACTACACAGTGGAAAAACCTTTGGAAGCATAGATTTCCCCATCTGTTCCACCAGATAACATCCACCTACATTCTTCATATTGACTGAATACAGTCGTCTTTCAAAAAGATCCTAGAAAACCTAAGCATTGTTGATTTACGACTTCCAGGATTTAAACTAAGCCCTGACTAACAAAACATTTTAAATAGTTGGTGCTACTCTTTTCTAAAGAAAAGTCAAAATATCATTCAGAAGTAGAACCTTGATATTCTTTTTCTAGAAACTCTACTGTCATGAGAGCAATGAGGAAGCTGCAAGAACTTAAAATGCGGGTGTTGGAGTGGTGGGTTCTGCTGCCTGTTTCTTGTCCCCAACCAACCTCTCCTGTAGAAAAGCAAGTTGAGATAACCTTCAGGCAACGCAGTCACACCCTCAATCAATGCTCACCACAGCTGGGTCAGTGATAGAGGCAAGAAAGGCTCTTTTTGAGTGGTTTTATTCCAGTGGAGGATATCACATGTGGCTGAGGTAAAAGAGAGCCCAACCACATGGAGGAGGCAGCTTGAGAAGGGGAAGGGGTGGGGGGCAGAGCTAAGGCTGGGCAGAGGGGTTTGGTCTCCAGGGAAAGGATGGTGGCCACCAGGGATACCAAACCAGTGAGGGGACAGGGAAAGAAGAAACCAGGGGAAGTTACACAGGAGAAGTTGACACAGAAGTCCATTTGGGAGTCTGTTTTTCCCCCCAGGAGGACTGACTCTATGGCAAGTAGTTACCACCATTGCCAGGGCCAAGGACCTGGGAATCGACCAAGGTGGGAGAGTTCATGGAATGCTACACAAAATAACATAAATCAGAGAGATAGATTTTATATTTGACATGATCCAACCAATAACAGATGATCAGTGTTGGTATCTTCACATTAGGAATGACAAGAGGGGGTTAACTTAAGAGTTGTGTTGTGAAATTACTCACTGAATAAAAAGAGAAAGCTGTCATTTACTGACACTGTAGTAACTGTAGTACTGTAATTTGCATTCTTCAACATGACAACTTGAAAAGTAGAAAGAATAATAAATACAGAGAAGATTATTTCATCAGTCTCCCTCTGAAAAGTCATATCTAGGCAGTAACATACTTATTACAGAAGTCTTCTAGATAAACAGCCAATAAATAGTCATTGTCAACTGTAACTGTACTGGTGATTTCTAAGTTAGAGTCCACTACAGAGTAAGACAAGTCACAGATTATTTTCAGAGACATCTCCTGCATTTCAGATTCTTGACAATCTGACTCTGCCTCTAGATCAGAGGCAAGTTACAATCTAAACCTTTATCATTCTCTTAATTCTCATTGTTTGGATATCTTTCTGTAGATTTTTGAAAAGGTGGCAAGGAGCTTCATGGCAGAATTTACAAAAATATGTAGACTGCAGGATTCATGAGACAGTGACTCTCTTACCTCTGAGCTCTCCTTCAGATTAACACATGGCTAGTGATGGCTAGTGATGATCCATGAAGAAACCTGAAATGAGCTATTGGGCTGCTTTCCAAAGTTGCTTTAAGAAATATCATCAGAAATGCCATCCAAGCTTCTTCTCTCCAGAAAACTGAAGTTGAAAAAAAGAGGGGATTATACTAGTTCTGAGTGAAGAATCATGTTCCATGTATCTTTGCAATTCTACAGTCATTTTAGGGTAGTAAATTATGGGGGTTTGGAGACAAAAAAAAAAGTCCTACACTGCAGGACATTACCATGCTCTGAGTAAGGCAAACATACTTTCTAAAATGAGGACTTGGAATAGAGGAGACGCAGACTGTAACTTCCCTGGAGTCACTAGGTAATTTTCAGTAGGCAGAAACCACTGCTGAAATGTTCAGTCATAAACAGCAAAACAAAATTACAAGCAAACATACAAACAAAAGTTAAGACTTTCCAGTAAATACTAGATTTTTCAAAACTCACATGAATACGGTTCTCCAAAAGGAGTCACCCTCACTGAAAAAGTTAATAGCAGAAAAACTTACAAATAAAGCAAAAAACAATTATGCTATAAATCCATTGCCAGTATCAGCTCAAAGAGGAAAAAAATTTCACTGATTCTTTTACCAAATTTGTTTCATGAAAAGCATTGATGCTTCATAGTTTGTAGAATATGCACCAGATTGCTTTAGCAGTTGCATGTCCTCTTATTGACGTGTATAGAGGTTTTCCAGTAACAAAATCTGTATTGCACAAAAATGGCATAGGCAAGTAAAATCAGTAAAGACAAAAATAGTTTCATATGAACTGAAAAATTCACATGTATAAACAGAATCTGCAGACAATGCATATAAACAAAACATGCAACAGTCATATTACCATGCCTGAGACTAAGCAGATACGAAAATAAATATTTTTGCTTTTCTCTGCTAAAATGGCATTATAAAATGGCAAAAAAGATCTCAAGGGCCCTAAAACAGAGTCACACATGCAAAGGTACTAGATAAATAAAAAACATTAGTTGCAATATCATCTGTGGCAGTAGCAGGTCTTGACCTTGTACCATGGCTAAAAGTATATCTTGACAGATAAAACTGTCAGGGATAAAAAATGAATATATGTTTAACTACAATCAGTATCTTGATGTGAGATTACACTTCTCATCCATACTAAAAGGTTGTTTAAAATTTACATATAAAGATAAAACATTATTCACTAGTACCATCATTTAGGTGTTATTATGGCAGTGTGGAGGAAGGATTCAGGGATCAGCAAGTTCAGAGCCTGAGCCTCCATGGCTGGATGTTCTAGACAATTTCAGTGTGTTTTTCAAACAGTTTTCTGTGGTAGTCTGTTGTTTTGCAGTTTGTTCTTCTGTAGTAGGTTTTAAATATTCCTTCTTACAAGTTTGTAATGGTTCATTCCATGTACACTATTTGGTTTCCCTAATGGCTCAGTCCTGACTTGTTAACCCTAAGATTTTCCTGCCAGGTGTATGTCAATCCACCTGTCAGTCTCCTTGTACCTTTTTTGTTCCCTTCTGGAATGTTCCCTGGCCTTCATCCCTTCCTCAAAGCAAGATTGGGGTGCAAGGTTGTCTCCTTCCTCTTGTTGGCTTATATTGGAGAGCCCTTACCCTGCACCCCTCCCCTAATACCCTCCTATTGGTAAAAGGTTGTGTCCTCCCCTTCTTCCCTCCCCTCCTTAAAAGCAGGTTTTTTGCCCTGAGCTGTCATCACTTGTCCTTGAACCCTCTGGGGAAATAAACCTTCTTTGGAAAAAGGAAGCAAGTGACCCCTTTCTATTCCTTTGCCTCGGTTTCTGTCACTGTGCTGCTGCTGTGCTCCCCACGCCACAGCTGTGTGCTGCAGGGAGCGGCAAGCCCTGCCCACACCGAGCCCTGCCCGAGCGCCGAGCCCCGCACCGAGCCCTGCCCGCACCGAGCGCCGAGCCCCGCACCGAGCCCTGCCCGCACCGAGCCCTGCCCACACCGAGCCCTGCCCGCACCGAGCCCCTGCCCGCACCGAGCCCTGCCCGCACCGAGCCCCACACCGAGCCCCGCACCGAGCCCTGCCCTGACCGAGCCCCTGCCCGCACCGAGCCCCTGCCCGCACCGAGCCCTGCCCGCACCGAGCCCCACACCGAGCCCCGCACCGAGCCCTGTCCTGACCGAGCCCTGCCCGCACCGAGCCCCACACCGAGCCCCGCACCGAGCCCTGTCCTGACCGAGCCCTGCCCGCACCGAGCCCCGCACCGAGCCCTGCTCTCACCGAGCCCTGCCCGCACCGAGCCCTGCCCACACCGAGCCCTGCCCGCACCGAGCCCTGCCCGCACCGAGCCCCGAGCCCCGCACCGAGCCCTGCCCTGACCGAGCCCTGCTCTCACCAAGCCCTGCCCTGCCCGAGCCCTGCCCGCACCGAGCCCTGCTCTCACCGAGCCCTGCCCGCACCGAACCCTGCTCTCACCGAGCCCTGTTCTCACCGAACCCTGCTCTCACCGAGCCCTGCCCGCACCGAGCCCTGCTCTCACCGTGCCCTGCCTGCACCGAGCCCTGCCCGCACCGAGCCCTGCTCTCACCGAGCCCTGCTCTCACCGAGCCCTGTCCGCACCGAGCCCTGCTCTCACCGTGCCCTGCCTGCACCGAGCCCTGCTCTCACCGAGCCCTGCTCTCACCGAGCCCTGCCCGCACCGAGCCCTGCTCTCACCGAGCCCTGCCCGCACCGAGCCCCGCACCGAGCCCTGCCCGCACCGAGCCCTGCCCGCACCGAGCCCTGCCCGCACCGAGCCCTGCTCTCACCGAGCCCTGCCCGAGCCCCGAGCCCCGAGCCCCGCACCGAGCCCTGCCCGCACCGAGCCCTGCCCGCACCGAGCCCTGCCCGCACCGAGCCCCGCACCGAGCCCTGCCCGCACCGAGCCCTGCCCGCACCGAGCCCTGCCCGCACCGAGCCCTGCTCTCACCGAGCCCTGCCCGCACCGAGCCCTGCCCGCACCGAGCCCTGCTCTCACCGAGCCCTGTCCGCACCGAGCCCCTGCCCGCCCCGGAGCTCAGCAGAGATCCGGGGGCGCCGCTATCGTGTCTGCACAGCTGCACCCCGGTCTGGGGAGTGAGCTGGCTGGGGAACATCTTCTCTGTGACCACAGTGTGCACATACAATTTCCATTTCATGTGTCTCGTGTTTATACAGCAGGGTGCTCTGAAGTAAAATAAGACATATCCCCAGGAGTTTTCTGTTGGGGACACAGAAGAAATAAAAACTATTTTATTTTGAAGCGAAAGCCCAAAAGGATTTTGTTGAGCCTTTCTGTTTCTCTTTAGAGATTTATGTCCTTCCCTTGAATGAGACTCCCAGAGACACACACATAAAAATGCATCTCTTCACACTGTGGCAAACAAGCGAATTTGACATTGGTTATTCTTATGAGCGTACCAAAGAATATCACCAAGTAGCATTAGAATGTAGTCTTTAATCACATGGGGGTAGTAGTGTGTGCACTAAGAAAGAAGAAATTCATAGACTTCAAATAATATTTTCATCTGACCTCCTGCATAGTGGAAACCATAAATGTCATCCAGCAGCTCTTACCTCAACACTATAATTTCTGTTCCAGTTGCAACCTTTGCTTTTTGAATGCTTTTTCATCTTTATTTAGAGATCTCTTAAACAATGTCAGAATGCATGGTAATAGGGACTCAGTCAGGACTGAATTACTCACTTCTCACTCAGGAAGAGCCAAAATAATACGTCCATGATCTCCACATCTTAACACACTCAAAAGAAGAAAGTCTACCAAGTACAATGACATCTGTTCTCTGACTGATTTTAAAGAGCACCACACACAGAAAAGCCATGAAATCCAATACACAGGGTCTTTTGTTGACAATGAATAAAAAACTTGCTTTTCTAATTATGATGTTTCAAATTGCAGCCTCTCCTTTGCACAAAGGCAGCAGAAAGCCCACCACTGTTAACACTAACTTAAATTTCTTGGTTTTCCATTGTGCCTTGATATTATAAAATTATTTATAAAAAATTAATTGTCATTTCAACATTTAATTGCCATTAAAACAATATGGGGGCTATGCCATTCTTCTCTCTGTCTCACAGCAATGGGAGAACTAACTCAATTTAATATAAAGTGCCGATACTTTAAGCAGGCTTCAAGATACATTCCATTGAAGGTCAATATACTGTTAATGAAAAGACAATTTTAATATGGGAAATAAAATATCTTTATCAACTAGTCCCCTCCATAACCTTAACCACTGAAATTCCCTCAAGGTATTATGTAGTTAAGAGGATAATTAATATTTACAAAATGCCAGGATTCTTATAGACCTAAAGATGCCATATACAGATGGCTTCTCTAGCATATATGTCTATGCTTTGGATGTGAGTTGTTGAAAAATAGGGTGGTAAAACAACTACTTGAATAAGTCCATCTTCTGTAAGATTTATTGGAAAAAGGCAAGACAAAATAACTTTAGGAAGAACTACTTTGTAAAAATATGCAGTATTACAGAAGTGTCACATGACTTACAGCCCAGTATAGCTGAAGTGTCATTTCCATTACAAGATGCTGCTTTCAAATGCTGGTAGTTTTCATAGAAGCAGGTAGAAAATATGGCTGAAAATTCAATACATGTTTAAAATTTGCATGCATGTTTTTAAGACTTCTCTGTATTTCCTGGTATAAGAACATCTAATATAATTAATCTTCAGTTTAAAATTCCATAAATGTGGTTCAAAAGGTTGTAAACACACCTAGTCATTGCATTCCAGGAATGCAAAACTCGTGTTCAAATGATAACAGGTGGAAATAATACCTACCTCCTTTTATCCAATTATATATTATAATCTCCCTGAGTGTCCTTCCTGAAAGACAGAAGCATTTTTCCTTTCCATGGACAAAATCCATGTTGTCATGTTTTCACTGATTTTTCCTGAAACTGCTTTCAAACTGGGACCATAAGCAAGGCTTTCACAATGAAGTGAGGAAAAGTTTGCCTAGGTCTGACTTCAACTTCATGATTCCCCAGCTGTCTAAGTCCTGCTGATCTGAAGAACTGTCCATATGACAGATGCACAGACACAATTGTTCTCTTCATGCTTTCAGAAAGATGCAGTGGATGTATTGGGTTTACACGGCAAAATAAGTAGGAAGGGTGCTACAGGTGTGCCTTCTGTGACAAGATGCCAATATCTTCACCCACGTCAGACAGAGACAGTTCCCTGCTGAAGCAGAAGAAGAGCATGAGAAAGAAGGAGTGAAAGAGATAACATGGAACGAGCTGACCAAAGACCTCATTCTTTATTCCCTTGAACCACTTTGGGAGGATGTAGAGAAATTGGCAGGGAAGCTGGCTGAGTTCATGAAAAAGGGAGAAAGGGAGGGATGCAGAAAAGCCTTTGAAGACTCATTTTTATTTCTCTTTATCCTCCTCTAACTTTTGATTGGTAATTAATTAAATTAATTTCCCCAAGCTGAGTCCATTTTGCCTATGACAAAGGTCCTGCCTTGCTCTTGTCTTGACACATGAGCCTTTTGTTACATTTTCTCTCCCCTGTGCAGCTGCAGAGCTGAAGTGCTAGAGAGGCTAATCCAGCACCAAGCAGGGCTAGCACCCCTCAGGACTCCATAGCACTAGATAAGAATAGGTAGACTATAACAAGCATTCTCCAGTGTATTAAGGCATGGCTGGACACAAAACTGCCTACATGAGACAGTAAATGGAAAGCACCTTTGTGCTGCATCTCCCCATCACTCTGAAGCACTACACCTATGATCACTGCTAAAGGTAATGTTAATCTGGGAGTCTGTGAGTTTAGCATGCAAGAGTTGGGCTGTGAAGTCTAAAAGCTGCTTTTCACATCCAATTTAAAAATTATTTTGTATCAACTAGAAGTGTAGAATAGAGAACTGGTTCTGAGTAATTATCATCCTATAAATACCTGTTTTTCAGAATTAATTTTACTCAACATTCTTTGAAGGGGATTTAAATATGTACATAAACGCTTCAGTCTGTATTTCCCAGCCAAACAACATCAAGCCTCAATACATCTTTAGCAACATTCTACAGCTGTGGGTGATAAAATACCAGTATCAACATTTCACATATCTGAATTACATACATGCAGCAAAAGTGAACCTGATCCACCTAGGCTATTTAAGAACAATTAAGCACAACTCTCTATGTTCATATCTGTGCCAGAAGTGTCTTTTCTACATATACAGGGTAAAACAATTTGAATTTTCACTTATCTTCTTTTACAACTCATCCAACCTATTTTAATTAATTCTGTAAGTGACCTGAAGCCTGAAAAAAAAGTATTGAAACAGAAATTCAGAGCGGGAAAGAGAATGCAAGAAACATGCTGTATTTATAACATTACATTCATGAATATCACCGAGTAGGTCACCCACCTGTTTGCATGGAAATCTAAAAATACACACGTGTTTTCAAACCTGGGCAAATAAGGACACAGTGAATGTTAATGCTTCTTCCTTTACTCCAGCATTTGTCAGCACAGCAGTCCACAAACTCCGGGCATGACAAAACCAGTACCAAATTTCTCAGGTACCTCTCTCTAGCAACTAAACAGAGATTTATGTGGTTAAACCGAAAGAAGAAAAAGAAATAAAGTCACCCAGATTACTAAATCACAGTTTCTAGTGGGTAGCTTAGTAACTGAACTCTTTATCCCCTAAAGGACTACTCAAACCATTTGTTTTCATTTTCTTGACATCCTGTCAGTGTAACATAACTGGATGTGCTGCTCTGCTTGTTATTTTCGGGGATGAAAATAACTGGAGGAATTCCTTTGCTGAGGAATCTTAAGAGGTAATGAATGAAAGTCAGGGGAATATACCCAGCCACATGATCTCCCAGAAAACAACATTTTTCTCTTAAGCCCACTTGCAAACCACAGAAGGCAGTGAAGATCTTAGGAGCTAGGCCACTGAGATGTGGGTGAAACTATGACATAATCTCTTTATGGTCGCTGAAAAAGATTATTTTTTTTAGCTTTAGCACTTTTTGAGGCTGATCCTTTAGGAATTGGTGCTTTACTTTGTGCACAAAGTAGTTATTCAGCTGTTTAGTATCTTGCTACTTCTATGCTTTGTCCCTGTATTGCCAAGAACATGGCAGTCATTGTGACAATATTAGACTTCACAAAAAAGCAAGAGTATCTGGGATACTGGCAATGCAGTGCATTAAAACATTAAGACCTCTAGACCTTCAATTCAGGCCCAGTGAGCTAGAATTTTTGGCTTACAAAACAAGTGAACACAGGTTAAACGATCTCACTCTAGCCTCTGGTGGACATTAATCCACATCACAAAATCACTGTGGAACTTGTCAAAGTAGTTATATTTTCCTCAAAACATAATTTAAGAATAGTGAGTTCTGAGCATGGTGTTGTGGTTTGACACGGAAAAAAATTTCTCCGGAAGGAAGAGGTCAATTTGGATGTTGACCAATTGAAGGTGGACACGCCTCTGAGAACACAGAGGGGTTAAAAGTAGAATTCCCAGGAGAACTCGCTCTCTCTGGTTCCGCTCAGCCGCAGTGCAGCCTCTCCCCTGCCCAGCGTGGCTGGGTGGGGAGGGGAAGGGCCATGGCCTGACTGAGGTAGGTCCAAGGGTGGAGGGACTGGAACCCCCTGCAGACGGAATTGTGGAGAAATCTGGGATGTCTCCGTTCCCCCCCAGAGTCTCTTGGCAGCAGTGGCTTGTCAGCAGTTCACCGCAGAGAAAGAGAAGAGCGAGGGGGGGCTGCAAGGTGCCCAGCTGACCGTGGAAGCCGGAAAAATCCGGGCAGAGAGCCAGCCAGGGAGTCAGGACTTTTAATCCTTCCTTAAGAAATAAAAACTTTATAAAATTTTTCCCCTTCTCAGTTTAAAAAAAAAAAAAAAGAGACAGCTTAAACCCTGGGGTGTTAGAAAGAGAAATTCTAGATAGGAGGGGGTGAAGGAGTAGCTTTTGGCTAGACTTTTTCCTTGGTAGCCACCAACTAAAATCTATCTTTTCCTCCAAAAGAAATTGTATTTTAAGAAGATACCAGTAAGCCAAGAGACCTACTTCAGCTAAAAAAAGACAGAAGTGGAGCAAACAGAGAAAAGTTAGGGAGTTTGTGGTGGTGCTCCCTGTCATCAAAAAAAGAGAAGAGAAAAAAATCTCTGTTCTTAGACCCTCGGCTCCAGGGGGAAAATGGGGGGGGGACTGTGGTCCCATAAAATGAAAAACTAAACTTATTTTTTTCCCCCTCTTGGCAGGGCATCCTTAAAAGGAAAAATCCTAAAAACAGTCTATCCATCCATACATTAGTAATAAGAGCATGTGCATAAAAAAGAAGTGTCACCATAGCAAACTTTTTCTCCGGGCAGGGCCTTGTGTAACATAGAAACACAGAATATAGCAGCTGTGTTTCTTGGGGGGTCTGTGGCACAGGAGGAACTCCTGTCTCCCTCAATAGACTAAGTATAAATTGTCTAGAAAGTAAAAACCTAATTAAAGTCCAGACTGTGTCTCACTATAATTTGTTAAAGTTAAGTAGTAGGAAGAGAAATGCTTTGCAAAGTTTTCATTTTAATCTTTGTGTATATAGTTTTTTTCCCTTTCTTTTTTCGTTTTATAGTAGTAGCTTAAAAAAGTTTTTTCCTGTCATTAAGCTTAAGCCTACTTTATTCTCAATCACATTTCACAGCATTCAGTTAAAATATTGCATTTTCATGGGGGCATTAGCATTGTACCAATATCAAACCGTGACACATGGACAGGAATTGTTGCTTCTTTTCATAGAGAGCTTGCATGATGTGTGATGTTAAAATCTTTTCTTCCAAGCATTGTTACTAGATATTAATTTTCACTCACATACTTGCCTGTAAAAGTGGTAAGAGTATTCTAAAGGAGATTAACATGAAACTTATGTACATTAGCAGCAAACCAGAATGTAAAAAGGGCAGAGGTGAAGTCTCTTGCACCTTAATGTTAGTGCTACAGTCTCCCAGAGATATTATTTAGATCTCAGAATCCTGGTTTCTCCTTACTCCTATGGGAAGGTATGTAACGTTTAACCTAACTGCACATCTCCCCACTTAGACCTTCAGTGGTAGCTCTACTGCAAAGATCAATAGAAAAGTGGCTGCATAGAGTGCACTTACTCATCATTTCCTAGCCCCTATTCTGGTAACAGAACAACTGAGTGAAGATCCCAGCTTCCTCCAAAGTGACAAGACCAAATCACTTCTCAAAAGATGAAATGTGGCTGCCACAGCACATTATGTCCTTGACATGACAGAACAGCCCAAACAAGACTCTAGAATTTAACCATTTCATTCTATGTAGTTTTTACTTAGGAGAGAAGGACTGGGAAAAATTAACGCCTTATTCTATATATTTTTTAAATAATCTTTTATTATAAAAAAGTACTAATGGGGGAATATAGCAAAACGAAACCAAACACAATCTTAATGGATACTTTTTGCATTACTACTTGGCAATTTTATTCCTAAATCCAAATTGCTTTCAGGAACGAAATAAAAAAAAATCTTTCAACTGGGAATGGATACCTATATAATTACCTGAGTAGAATTTTATTATTTTACTAGTTTATACTTTGTTGTTGTACCACAAATTTTAGTTTAGAAATACATTTCACCAGAAAAATGCATATGTTTAGCTGCAGCTATATTTAAAAGGAACTATACTATTTCTCTTAACACTAAATACCTATTTTGTATACTTCTTTTTAAAAATATTTTTTAAATATTTTTTTAAGATTTTGGTGCAAAAAAACAAAGGTCTCCATCAAATTATTCTATTTCTTTAGCACGGTACAATATAATTCCAACCAGTAGGATTCTCAGAAATGCTTACTGGAGCATTACAAGAAGTGTAAAATAAACTGAGGTAGCAGTTATGTTAATGCACATCCATCAAGATCAACAGAGCAGATTCATTGTTGCATCAGTAGTCATGCCATTTGTGAATGACTTCGGATCTGACTGGATTCCTGGCTTTTTCTTCCAGGAATTGACATCTTTGATGTACTAAACTATGTTTTATGATACAGACTATCCAAGACTTTTTTCTTCTGTCTTCATCCCAACCAAAGCTCTTCTGTATGTCCTCCCTATTTCACATGTTGACTTTCATGAATCATCTTAAGAAATGTTGTGTTGACAGTCTCACAGAAAGTTAAACATCATATTTTTAATGTCTCAGTGTACTTTTGTTCTTGCCTGCTGCCATCTTTTCTCAGAATATCAGTCAGAAAATTCCTACTTTCAAATACTATCAATATTAACTAGTAGTTCTGTGAGATACATGGACAAACTCTTGGCGCCAATGTCTAATCTGAGGCTGCTATCACCCTGACAAGCTATTTTACAGATCTTCCACTACCTCCTTCTCATAATTGTGATGCTTTTCATCATAGGAAATATACAGAATCTCTCCATCTTTAAAATCCACTGCTTCCAGATTAACCATTATTTTTACCACAATGAAAAAGATGTTTGCTTTAACAAGTGCTTTTTTTACTCTCTCCGTGTGTACTTCATCAATGTCTGTTTTACCGACCTAACATCATTAACCCTATCTGAAGGACAACCTTCCTTCCATATGTGCTTCAAATATTTCCACCTATCCAGGACCCCCTCCTGGCCCTCTTTGGTCACAGATATTAGACAGGTGTTTTGTCTGGGATTTATGCTGAGAACTCATTATGTATGCAACAGCTCTAAGAATACTCCACCTACTTGTCCTTTAGTACAACAACAGTTCAGGAGTTGCACAGTATTGTTAAAACCTCAAAAGAAGGAATCTGCTGAGCTTTCCAACAATAATTATAATTGGATTGCTTTTAATATCAAGAATTTACAGAATGTTATGTATGTCACATGCCAAGACAATTATAAGCCCAATTGTGTGAAGTCCTAGTAACCCGAAACTAAGCCAGTCTACAGTAAATGACATGTCGGAGACACAGGAGTGGTCCCTGAGGCTGGAAGAGGTCTGGAAAGCCCAGGAGTTGATGGTACTTGGAGCCTGGGGACCTGTCATGCATGTGACATACATACAGCTGTGTAAAAACCTAAGAAGCTGCACTTAAGAGATAGCACAGGCAGAGCTGCCTTAAAAGAGTATAGATTATATCATGAAAAGTCAGTGATGAAGTTGCGACACCTCAGAAAAAAAATTAGCAGAGCTAACTACCCTAGCACCCCATATTGTATGGCTGCTTTCCTAACTATTGCCTTTTCAATGTTGAAGTGACATTATATTTTAGTAGCTGGTTTAACTTCTGCCTAGTAAGTCTGGCTTCCTACCTTTTTGAACCAGCTGTTAAATTTTAATATCACAGGGTCCATCCATATGGTCACCTGAGCTGAAGGAAGCACTGTATCTGCAGATGTGCTATTTGTGTAGCATTGTAAACACTTGCAACCTTTAGAACCAGTGGAACTTAACCAATGTCCCATAGTCGGATGGGAGAATGTTTGCAGTTTTTGTACTAGACACCATGAGATCTTGTGGAAAAGCTCTTAATACCCACCATTCCAGAGAAAGATGGAGAATATACAGTCAGTTCTTAGAAAGGCACTTGGATGTCAGGCTTGAAATGATGGAGACAATGACTGTTGCAGACAAAAGAAAGTAGAGATAGTCCTGCAAAGCAGAGAAGGCATAACTACATGGTGAGGAGCTAATTTGATCTTGATTTCTGTCTCAGTACTGGTTGTAAGAGGTTTGTGAGGGAGGGGCTGCACGTGTGCCACATGCAGGAGGCAGCTAGGAGAAGATGGGTGGGCACCTTGTCTCTGTCTCTGGGGGGACTTTGCCTGGCAACAATTTCATATCTCACATGGGACAGGCAGTCAGCAGCAGACCATCAATCCCCAGAGAGGCTCTCAAGTCAGATGGCAAAAGGACTACACCAATGAACCTCAGTGTTGGACTGGGGCAGTGGTCTCCTGTCAGAGGCAGACTCTGGGAGGAGCCAAGGGCATAAAAGTAACTGCAGCACAAGCTCTGTGGGCTTTTTTGGCTTGGGCTTTTTGAGACTAGTCTTTTAGGGGCTTTTTGAATTTTGTCCTTTGGAGGCTTTATAAGTATGAGCTTTTTGACTCTGGGGGCCTTTTGAGTCTTGTGCTTTTTCTTCAGCTCCGGCCTGCTAAGGTCTGCTTCTTGTCCTGGCCCTATCCAGTTTCTAGTCCTTTTTTCCCTGGCTCTAGCCTGTTTTTTGGCTCTTAAACCCTTGCTGGCCCTTGCTTGTCCTTGCTCACTCCTCACTCACTGTCTCACTGGGCACTTAGCAGGATACCAGCTGACCCCAGAGCTTCCTGTATAGCCTGTGTCCTGCCCAACCCCTCACCCATCCCTGCCACCACCTGTCCTGCCTCTCTGTATCCCTGACCAGCACCCTGCTATCTCATCCCTGTGTTCCTGCCTTAAACCACCCTGCCTTGCCTCCAATCCAGCCCACCACTGCAAGCCCCACCACGACCCTGTCCAGGATCCCAGACCTCCTGCTCAATCCCCACTCACCTCGTGTCCAGCCATCCATCACCATGAGAGCCGTGCCTGTGGAACCTCTCTGCAAGCTGTGTGGGTTCCCCAGCAGGCAGCATGCACACACCTCTGCTTCTTGGATGTTGACAGCACTCCCTGACCTTATGGTAGTAATGCCCACTTCTCCACTTCCCTTCTGTCTTCTTCTCTCTCCCCTCATCCTTTCCCATTTTCCTTCCTCCTTTCCTGGCCCTCTCTAGCAGGGCAACTCCTTTTTTTTTCTCATTACCATAAATGGTTCTCAGATACAATGGTGTGTCAGTTGACTAAATTTCGGTTTAGACCATCTATTATTAAAAGAACTCCTCACAGTTCGCCACGATGGAATGCAACATACATAAACATCAGTTCAAAACAAATATTTAAATCAAAACTCATAGGTAGAATAAAGACAGCTAGAAGTGCCCTTGCAATTAGTTACTGTGTGGCATCTTTCATGGTTGTTGTCTGTACAGTTCCTAGGATCATAAATCTAAAACATTTAAGACTTCACCCAAAGACTTCCATATTAGAGAATCTGTGGGATGATGGACAACTAAGGCATACAAAACAAGGCAGTACAACCAACAACTGAAAAATAAAAATGAAATCAGATGTTTCAGTTGAAATGTGCTTTCGCTTCCATTATATAGCCACGGCCAAAGAAAAGAATGACCACAAAGTAAAGCACAGCAAATCAGACTTTTTAGAGCATTATATAAGGTAAGTCTTATGCCTTAGCCAGTGCTTGAGCAAAGCTGTTAAGTGTTAATGCATATAATCTATCTAGCCAGCTAACTAGTTTAATCCATCACAGAGTATGTGAAAACATAAAAGCAACCCAGCTGTGACAAGTTAATAGCAGGGTGAGGCAGTAAAATGGTAACAAAACCACACTTTGATTAATGATTCTGAATTGTCCAGCTCTGGTATAGATGGCTTTGTCTAGGTTGGTTTAGTGGCCAATCAATGCAAAATGGATCTGGTGATTTAAAGTGCTACAGCAGATCAGAAATATTGTCCCAAAATGATAAAAACTGGGGAAAACACCACATTTTCATAGGAAATAGAAGTAACCATTCATATACCTACACCTGCTTTAGAGGAAGAGAAAGAATTAAAACACAGCAAACTCAGGGGTTATTCCAATAATACCTTTATTGGAAGGCATGCTAATAATTTGAATAAAGTAAGAACCATTCCATACTGCTAGTCAAAGAGCAAGGAAAACATTCTTCAACGTTTAAAATGTGTGAAATGCTTCCCTTTTGTCCTATCTCAGTTTCCATTTCCACAGCCCTACACAAGCAGTTTACAAATAGGGTCAGGAAAAAAAAAACTACATGTCAGATGAAAACTTGCTTTCTTAGCATCTCTTAGCTCTGTGGTGTTTTGGATGTTCCAATTAAGCATAAAATAAGCACACAAACTCTGGGGTACCTCAGAGCACTGAACAGTCATCATTCCTCCTTCTTTCAGTCCACAGAGTCTTTCCTGTTAAAAACACTTTGGAACAAACACACAAAATGGTCACTTTGACCTCAGGATATAGGAAACTTGAGGCTGTGCCTCTCAATCCGAGGCATCTGTTACACCCTAAGGGAATGCTGCAAGCACCAAGCTGTGTCTCTTCTTGGCATTTTTCTTACCAAATAGGTGTCCTACTACTCTATAAAATACCTGTAATAGGGTATATATTATTCCTAAGTATGCTTCCTGTGCTAACTTTTGCAATTGAATTTTTAACAATGAGAAGGCAATGAAAGAAGATAAAACACTCTCCATAAGACCCTTCACATTTGTTGAGCAGTAAGAATGACCAAGAGAAAATCTTCCACATACCTGTAGAGTGGAAATAAAAGCTAGAACCAAACATGCAGAAAGTGAAAAGAAATCTCTGTTTTCTGCACAGCAAGTAGTTGCATGGATTTTAATGCTATATGACAACATAGTGTGTGACTTGGACAAAACACTTTTCTGGCCTGAAGATCAGACTAACAGGAGCCCATCTCTCTTGCTTGTGCACAATGCCCAGTATAGCAGGCTTTCAGTTTGAGGTGTTTGATAATGCTAACCCCTCCAACCTGCACAACTGGTGATTTTGTGCAATTCCATGTGCAGGGTGTAGGGTAAAATGAAAGTAAGGAATGCATCTTGCTAATGAGGAGAAATCAGAGTTATCTGAAAAAAACACAACATCCCATTTTCCTGAACAGTGAATGGATCACAAATTATTTCAATCACAGTTTCAAATGTCCTGACCATCCACTGCACAGCACACTGAGCATTCCCTTTGCTGCAACCCTGTGTGTGGTTTCTGTGGTTGCTTTGGCTTACTGCTCATTCTCTCACCCTTCACTGACACCTTCTCCACTTGCTGTCATACAGACCTCTATCCAAAAGTAGAATTTCACTCTCCACTCCTTAACTTTTGAGTATCTGTCATTCTTGTCTTT
Organism: Lonchura striata; assembly: GCF_050655825.1. Classification (NCBI taxonomy): domain Eukaryota; kingdom Metazoa; phylum Chordata; class Aves; order Passeriformes; family Estrildidae; genus Lonchura; species Lonchura striata. The sequence goes on from NC_140740.1 coordinate 69,625,055, forward strand.
GCTATGAGTTGCAGTGAAGTGTACAGTAACTTTGTAAAAAGAATTTAACACTTCATAAGTGATATGATTGATAACAGTGCTGCAAAAACAGTCCAAAAGCAGTCTGTAAAAACAAAAAAATGCATTAGAGTTCACTTCTGACATCACATGGTCCAATACAATTACATTTAAATGTTCCTGCTGCAGTGGCCTGTAACAGAAGTTGTAAGTGAATAAACTCAAAAAACTCATTTGTTTCTTAGTCATTGCTAGATATATGGGTATTTGGGGGTTTGTGATGGTTTTTAGGCAAAATGATAACAGAATTCTGTGTGTAAAAGCAAAAAAACTTGGAACATCTGGCAAATTTTTAGGAGAATAGTACACAGCTTAATTGTCAGCACAGGAACTAGCAACATAGAAATGCTGTCATGTACAGTGACAACATGACATGCCTGTAAGTAGCGTAGGAGTCCTAAAGAGAACTAAATTGGCCTGCCTGTTTATAGCTACCCATGAGAAACTGCCTGCTGTTCTAAGCAAAGGCTGGTAGCACAATATTTCCATCTATCACTTTTGAATGGTAAGTATATCTGTCATCTCATCTAACATAAGCAGACATCTAACTATGTCTGGAAATGAACAAGGGACTTGCTGTGCTAGGAACTGATAGTAAACTGGAGTCAAACGTTTTCAAAAGGCTGTTAGAGAAGGATATACCTGTATAGATTTGGCTCTACAGAGAAGAGATGGAATACTAGTCAGTGGCTATTTCAGACAGTTGATAGTTCAAGACCTCTGTTACCTGACATGTATTCTGAGCAGCCACATTCAGAGTTACGTGCTGAGACACTCATGTCCGATGATGTCTAAAGGATAACACTAACCTACAGCTGCTGCTAATCCTTCAAGCATCTTTTAGAGATAAAAAGGTTCAGTGGGTCAACCTAAGCTAGCTAGCTGTCTCCAAAAAAACACTTAGAAAGTCCTTTGAGATGTGTCAGATTACAAGCAGTGATTTGGAACATCATCTGCACCAAGTAACTGTAAGTGCCACTGGCAATGTCCAATTACATGCTGACAGAAACACAAAACACCACAACCCTGATGTGATAAACCAGCTTGAAAACCCACATCTCCCAACAGAACATGTTTAAACATTCTAAGAAATGAAAACAGCTAAATGGATGTGGCCCAGCTTGGCTGTTTCTTTATCTCTTTTTGGAAGGTTATATTTAAAGCTTATTTCAGCTGCTACATGGAGTGTTCAGTCCTCATGGCAAAGGCATGGCTTCAGTAACATTCAACATGGAATTCAAAGTAGCCACAGGGACTAGGGAAAGGAGGTGCTAGAAGGACTTTGCTTTTGTTTGTTGTTGTTGTTTTTAACAGGATATTTTGGTCCCAGCTTGATATAATTGATGGCCAGTCATCATCAGTCAGAGAGCAATTAGCACAATTATTATGGTAAAGGGATCATTGTGTATGTCTAGCTACCACAGTTCTTCCCAGGGTTTACCTACTAAAGAAAAGTGAATGTTCACATGAAGGAAGGGGCCAACATTTAAGATGCTAATTCAGTTTCTGAATTAATAGACAGAATATCATACAATGACAGAATATCATACAATGCAAGTAAAATCTCTAAAGAAATTCATTTGAAAGGACACATGATGTTGAAAGCAAAGAATTGGTTTTGAAAACATACATGTATTTTCTGAATAGGAGTGGTTTTTACAAAATATCTGCTCTCATTACTGCTCTAATTATAAAACTACTTTTAAAATATGGTAGTTAAAAAATATAGTGGATAAGATTGCTTTCTTTCAGACAAAACATGAGGTGAAGGAATATGCTGCTTCTAATTTTCCTTTGAGTGAATGAGAATTAGAGGAAACATGCTGCAGCAAATAGGAAATCTAAAATGTTAAGGAGAAGCCTTCCCTGATCAAAAGAAATAAAAATTTCCTCAAACCCAGGAAAAGGTCTTAAATGAGAAAATATAAAATCTTTAAAAAAGAAAAATCTTTTTTTTAGAAGAAAAACTTATGACTGAACTTTTGTGAGGTAGCATTTTTCTGAAAATATTTTGTCCTTTCCTTGAATTTAATAGGGGTCTAACATTGCAGTTTGCCAGACTAATAAGCTTTGTTTTCAGAGAAAGGGAGTTTTTGCTGCAGAGTAAGAATGTAACTGGTTAGTGGAAAAGAGCCTCTGCTGTCATTTTCCTGTATTTTTCCTAAGAAACATCAATGAGCTTTATTAAATATATCAGGTTCATGACAAAATATTCTTAACTACAAGTTCTTACAAAATTCACTGCTTACTGAAAAACAAGCAGACATTAGACAAATGAAGGGAACATTTCTGTGGGTTATTTTTTTTTTTTCCACAAAGAAAGAGAATGATAATCTAAGCACTGAGGTGAATAAAACTGACAAGAAAACTACAGAAATAAGCAAAAAAGAACATGCTCACGTTTCATCAAGCAATGTGGAAGGAGAAAGGCAAGGGGTCAGGAAAAATAAAGGAAATATACCTAGCTGAGAGAAAGTTATGCCAGTGTGCTGAGATGCATACTGTTGCATACATAATTTGCCAAGCTGCCATAAAATGAAAAGCTTGCAATAGAGGAGGAGGAGGGCATTGGGGGCAGTGGAATTGACAGCAATAAGCTTACTAAAATAGAACATTTGTATTTTGCCTGAGGAATAAGATTCCATATCACAATATATTTCAGTGGTTGGAATTGCCTGAAGCTTTCAATCAGTATATTTATGGTTTATGACTTAGTGGGCAAAGGACATCTTCCAGATACTGACAAGATTGCAAAGGTCTGAAAGGAGAACAGCATTCCAGCTACAAAATAAGCTGAAATCCTACCTGTGTAAATGAGACCTTACTTCTTATGTCATAACATTTCATTCATGTTTTTTTGAATGATCCCTGGTTATGATCCTTAGAATGGTCCTTGGTCAGTGATACAGAAATGAGAAGATAAATTTAAGTTCAGCTTGAGATCAAAATGATGGTCTAACATGTTCTCCTTCTTATGACAAGATAGATTACAAGTATAAATTCAGAATTTGAATGCTTGCCAGAAAGGAAGTAGATATATTGCTCAGAAGTAAGGGGTAAACAGGCTGACTCAAACTGGTGCCCTGTTTTGGCTCATCTAACAATATAAGAAATGTATGCAAACAGTTCAGTCTAACTGACAATTTATCAAGGAATAGCTTAAAAATACAGAGAAAATTCTAAATTCAAGATCAATGAACGTGGTTAATCTTCAGGCTGTTCAGTACCCCTAAATTACTATAGGCTGCTGTTACACACTATAATAGCTTGCTGAGCATTTGTTAACTCCAGCAGAGTATATGTGCAATTATTTCTAATGAACTCCCCAGCCCCTTAGGAAAAACTAAAAGTCCTTTTGAATTGGTTCTACCTGTTGGCTGCATTAAATTTGGAAACAAAACCCATACGTTTTCAAATCTCCCCATACGACAGGGCTCAGAGCTAGATTGGCATGTTTATTTTCAGAAAACCTCCCAAAGCATTTTAGGCATGGCCAAACTAATACATCTCTCCTTGACAGCTGAAGAACTTTTATTTCCTTAGCTAGAGTGTAACAGATTGCTTGCAGTTTAAGTCTCAATGTTTAGGTTGCACAGCAAAATCTGGCTGCCTGCTGGGGTTGTAAAGAGGTCCCATGCAGAGAAGGGAATTCTGGGAACATCTGCCCACATAAACTTTATGCAGCCAAAGAGTCAAGGGAAGGAACAGCAATTTGTGGAAGGTGAGAGAAAATAATTTTCCCCTCACATATCACCAGACTTTCTCCAAATACACTAAACTTTTAAAAGTGTGTCTGCTCTTGAAAATCTTGATTATTTAGCTGGCAGAACAATTCAATCAGAAAGATAGGACTCCGTCCCAATGGGGACACTATTTTTTTCATTTTCAGAACAACTTTCATTTGTGTGTGCTTTCAGGTATGCTTTTTTCGACTTTCCTCTGTATCACAATATAATTGGAAAAATACAGCGTCACATCAGAGGATTTCCATTTTCATGGCAGATTTCCATGAGATTGCCTTTATCTGGAAGATTCTTGATCACCAGTCCAAGTAACAGCTGGTGCACTCTGTTTCAGCTGTATTTGGACATTGGGGAATGTCATGTTATCAAAATGTTTTAAGTGCACCTATCAGAGCTGACATAAACTGGAACCTGCGACATCAGCCAAGCAGACTGCAGGTTTATTGCATGGTTTCACATCACTCTGCAGAAAGTAAATTGTGCACAGGAACTGAAACACAAAAGTTATTCTAATGCTAAACTAATTTAACTTTCAACTTTCCTAGACAATATAATTCATTTTAGGTCCCAGCACTTCTTGGGCTGTTTATGGAATTTTACATGTGTACTGTTCAGCAGCCTGTGAATATCTTTCCAAGATCAGCCTTTAAAAGATTATGAGGCCCTAAACCACTTGTTTTACCAATATTTTATTCACATTTATGAACTTAAGTAAATAAAACACACTTCAGAAGTACAAGTATTCTGTATAGCTTAAAAGGCTCTTTTTACCAAATGAATGTACCAAAGTCAGTAGATAGCATTGAAACCCTTGTGAAAACCTTTTTACTGTCTTAGATCAAGAACCATTATTGGCAGAAAGTTGCAGACATTTAGGGAAGGCTTTTTTTGGTATTTAAATCAAGATTTTTCCTCATAAGCACTTAATTATACAGAGATTATGCTAGATGCATACAGCATATCAGCAGCTTCAGTAATTTCCAGTTGCTTTAGCCAATGATGATTTCAAATGTTTTTTCTCATAATACCCATACTGACACTATTATTTCATGACACATTATTATGTTCTAAAAGAATAAACAACGTACATCACCAAATAGCCTACAATGTATAAGATATGCACATACCAAGTGTTCTTTTCACAGTGGATTTTCAAAAGGCTTTACAATTCCAATTTTGGCATAAAATTATGCCATAAATTGACAGGAGGTAGCTCCCAGACTGAGGCAGAGTTCTGCAGCCTGAATTTCTAGTTGCCAGTGAGGAAGGCAGAAAGAATTTTATGTGCAAACATCTCATGTGTGCAGGAATATATTATAAGCACCAGGTAGAAAGCAATGAATTTACAGGAATTGAATGTTGCAATGAGGATGTTGCTGTGCAGCTGCCAAATTATTCCCAAAGAGAAGAATACATAGGTGAACAATCCAGTATATATATTCTCAAGTTTATGTCTTTTCATAAATGTCCATTGTTTCCCCTAGTAATCCCTCTTTAATCTCAATTCTTAGACATAAGAATGCATATTTGAAAACAGGTTAGAAACATTAGGACTAAAAAGCAGCCTTAAGCTTAATGCTCTCACTTGTAGCTCATGCATAGCTTGGTGAAAGCATTGCAGTCTCAAGAATAAACAGAGAAGGCTGAATTTACTGCTGAGTGTCTTGTGACCTTATCAAGTACCTAGAATAGTAATCACAGAACTTGTAAACAGACACCCTCGATGATGTTTACTGTGAGTGTCTCTGTTTCATCCTCCACTACAATACTCAGCAGGTGTCAAGAGCAAATTTTAGTGAAACTCACATGGATATAGCAGAAGGCTGGAATCTCATCCTAGCTGACACCCTTGGTAGGCCAAATAAAACATCTTATGGTACACCTTAGTCTCTATGGGAAAGCTCTGTTCCAAAATAAGTTTTGTGAAATTTATCCTTATAAAGTTACTACTGCTTTTCAAGAGAGAACTAATCTTTCCAATTTTTTAAGTAATTTTTGAAATCTGTGCTCTCTATTAAGATATCTTTAAGAAGTGCATGCCAGTATTATTAAAAAGTAATGGATTTTGCACATTTGTACATGAAGAATCAAGGGTCTTCAGCAATGTTTCTCTCATTTTTCAGTTTACTCCACGTTTATGTGCACTGCTTCAGGGCAACAACTCAAAGTCTCTGAACTGATGGCAGGCTGAGTATCAGTCTGCACACAGGAGAGATGGTGAGCAATTGCCTTTGTACCACCTGTATTGCTCTGTTTTCTTTATCTCTTCTTTCACAGTCTCTTAGTTTATCAGACAGTTTTTACATTAACTCATGAGTTTTCTTGTTTTCTTCTTCTCTTCCACCATCCTACTGGGCATGGAGAAGGTGGGAGGAGTGAGGAAAAATCTGTGTGATACTTAGCAGGTTTAATCTACAACATCAAAATAAAGCACTAAGAATCTTTAAAACAGAAAATCTATGATGGTAAATAAATGGAGTTTTTAAGATATGTGGGTAGGTTTTTTTGTTTTACTGAGTCCACTATATATGAACATGAACTATTTAGGTCCAGTTTTAAAAATGGGCTGCCTTTTTTCCTCAAGAGAAAATAAGTCAAGACAGAAAGACCAAGCAGACTGTTAAATAGATTCAGAGACAAGGTGACCTGTCATTGGGAAAGACTCCCCAGGAAACTGGTCAGGGCATGAAGCCCGTCATGGTTCACATTGCAACTGGACAACAATCTTAATCATAGGCTTAATTTTAGTTAGTTCTGGAAGGAGAAGAGATTTGGGCTTGATGATCCTTATGGGTCTCTTTCAATTTGTGATATCCTATAATTCCATGAACAAGCAAATGTTTATACATAAGCATCAAAGCAGATTTTGTTGAGGGGACTAGCAAAAGCACATCTCACAACTCTTCACACTGTAAGCTACACTATTTTTTTGGTCTTCTTCAAGCATATCTAAAGAACCATGAGAAGCAGCCTGTAAACTATTTGATAGGCAGCATTTAATGTTAATCTGCACATTTAATTGGCGTGTGGCAAGCTTTCCTGTTTCAGCCAACTCTTTCTTTCATTTATAAAACTCAACTTAAAATGTGCTGCACACCAAATAGCTGAGCAGCTCTGCGACATATACCACCATGCACTTGCTGACACAGAACTGAATTATATGGGGTTTAGGCAGTGTTCAGGATAAAATGGTCCCCAGTTTGTATCTTTGTGTTGCAATCACAAATAACTCCATCTGATTTACATTATTACCTGGAGCTGCTGAAATAGACTAAATTCAAAGATAAAAGATAGTCCATTGTGGCAGCCACTCTCTGGCTACAAAGAGCAACACACAATTTTCCCAGGCAGTGTCCTGGGAAAGGCTCTGAGAAGATCAGAGAAAAGAATGATAAGCAATTCTTATCTTCACTTGCTGCACCTGTTGTTGTGAACATGTGGAATGTGTTATGATTTGTTTCCAAAGGTGGCTTCTTAACTGACCAATGGTGATGGTGTTTGGACTGGAGGACCAATTGGGTCCACCTGAATTGTAACTGTCTATAAAAGCAATGTTTTTCTATATAAGTATAGGATAACAAAGTGATTGATCAGCCTTTTGTGAATCATGGAGTCAATGCTAATTATTACCTGTCTGAGGGCCTGCGACAAGAAGTCCATCACTTCACTGTTATTTTCTTATACTGGGTTACTGACCTATAGAAGAAAAACATGCATTGCAGGTAGCCTTTTAGCTCAGAGGAAGTCTTCCTGAAGCCACTGAGTTAGCTCACCCAGTACTATCTCTGTTTTTGACAGGCACTCTTCTTCTTCACCAAAGCTAACCTGACAGGTGGGCTGAAAGCCAAGCCCAGAGGCTGATCCAGGCAAGACCAAACATCTGGAATCTTTTGAAAGGTAGCTTCTCCTCTCTCACTTTATGGGAAATTTGTTCAATATCCTTTAGCATCTGATTAAAGAGAAAAAAAAAAACAAGATAAAAAACCCTAAAGTGACTTTAAAAAGCCTAACTTCTTAAACTGAGCTTTGAAATGCGAATAAGTCTTCATCTCTGAAATCATCATAGAAGTGCAAATGGCAGAATTCATGAGGGGACTTTAGGGCACAGAAAATCAGATGTAACATGAAATGTCAAGGGTGAAATAAAAGCAGTTATTACTCTGGCTTCTTACAGTTATAACTGTGAGTGCATGCATTCTAAACTCCAAGATCCATTACACTGTAATCCTACTCATATACCCCCGACATTATGGAGCTGTGTTATTAATGATGTTGGTCTTTCTCAAATCAGACCTAAATTTTCTGTTTTGGAAAAATAAAGTAATAATTAAAATATATCCTCTCCATGTGTCTGTGCTAAATTCAGGCAGTAATACCTAAAAGGCAAAAAAAAGATACTTTCTTCTGCTCAATGTGCCTTAATAGCTCAGGTAGGATCAACCTCCCCTAATATGTTATGCAAGTTTGAGAACTCATTCTTTTTCTTTCCACTATTCAAACCAACAAGAAATTAGTTCTGAAGATATAAAATTCAGTGGAACAAGAAACCAGAGTTGCAGTTAGAACCTTATAGCAGCAAAACAGTGAGCAGACAACAATTAGCTGATACTATCCTGTCCATTTGAGGAACTTATTTTAAGGAGAAAGGGACATACTGTGAGTGCAAATTGATTGTCCAAGTACACAAAAGCAAAAGTTCTGAGATTAATGTTTGGAGAATTCCTTTTGAGACCTCTGCTTCATTTACTACCCCATTCTGCCACCACTATATATCCCTTAAATTGCAAAGTAACTTACTTCCTTACGCAAACCCCAACATTTAGAAAAAGAAGAATGCTATGATTGAAAAAAAATTAAAGCAACTGTCGTGGTTTGACATGGAAAAAGAATCTTTTCAGAAGGAAGAGGTCAATTTGGATATTGACCAATTGAAGGTGGACACGCCTCTGAGAACACAGAGGGGTTAAAAGCAGAATTCCCAGGGGAACTCGCTCTCTCTGGTTCCGCTCAGCCGCAGTGCAGCCTCTCCCCTGCCCGGCTGTGGCTGGGTGGGGAGGGGAAGGGCCATGGCCTGACTGGGGCAGGGCCAAGGGTGGAGGGACTGGAATCCCCTGCAGACGGAATTGTGGAGAAATCTGGGATGTCTTCATTCCCCCTCCAGAGTCTCCAGAGAGAGAGAGAGAGAGAAAAGAGGCAGCAGCAGTTTTGTCAGCAGTTCACCACAGGAAGGAGAAGAGCGGGGGGCCGCAAGGTGCCCAGCTGCCTGTGGGAGCCGGAGCCTGGGCAGCAAGCCATCCCTGCAGTCGGGACTTTTAACCCTTCCTTGAGAAATGAAAGCTTTGTGAAATTTTACTCCTCCCCAGTTTTGAAAGAGAGGAAGAGAGACAGCTTGGACCCTGGGATGTTCGAAGGAGAAATTCTAGATGGGAGGGGGTGAAGAAGTGGCTTTTGGCTGGACTTTTTCCTTGGTAGCCACCGACTTCAATCTTCAGTCTTCTCCTCCAAGAGAGACTGTATTTTAGGAGGATGCCGGTGAGCCAAGAGACCTGCTTCAGCAGGGAAAAGACAGAAGTGGAGCAACCAGAGAAAAGTTAGGGGGTTGGTGGTGGTGCCCCCTGTCTTCAGAGGAGAAGAAGAGAAGAATATCTCTGTTCTTGGACCCTCGGCCCCAGGGGGAAATGGGGGGGCACTGTGGTCCCAAGAAATGAAAAACTGAGCTGTTGGGTTTTTCCCCCTCTTGGCAGGGCATTCTTGAAAGGAAAAATCCTAAAAGCAGTCTGTCCATCCATGCATTGGTGGTGAGAGCACTGTGCATGGAAAGGAGAAGGGTCACCATGGCAAACTTTTTCTCTGGGCAGTGCCATGTGTGACATGGAAGCACTGGATGTTCCATCTGTGTTTCTTGGGTGCTTTGTGTCACAGGAGACTCTATCTCCCTCGATGGACTGAGTACCGATTGTCTGGAGGGTGGAAACCTGATTGGGGTCCAGATTGTGCCTCACTGTGGTTTTTTGGAGTTGGGTGGTGGGAGGAGGAATGCTTTTGCAAGGTTTTCATTTTGATCTTTGTATGTTTTTTTTTCCTTTCTTTTTTTCTTTTCTGTAGTAGCTTAATAAAGTTTTTTTCTGTTATTAGGCTTGGGCCTGCTTTGCTCTGTTCTCGACTGCATTTCACAGCATTCAATTGAGAGATTGCATTTTCATGGGGGCACTGGCATTGTGCCAGTGTCAAACCATGACAGCAACCAAATTCAAGTGGGTGATTTGACTGCATGCATCATTACACTGACTTTTCTTCAGTTGCTTTTGTTACAATTGTTGTTGACATTTGACCATGTGGCAAATCCCAGAGAGTCATGATCAGCAGCACAGGGTCTAATTGGAGGCCTCTCATTGGTGGTATCCCCCAGGGTTCAATACTGGTCCAGTATTGTTTAACTTATTCCTCAATAATTTGGATAAAGAGGCAGATACCACCTCAGCAAGGTCATTGATGACACAGAGCTGGGAGCAGCGGCCGATACCCCAGGGGGCCGTGCTGCCCTTCAGAAGGGCCTCGACAGCTGGAGGGATGGGCACAGAAGAAACTCCTGAAACTCAGCAAAGGTGAATGCAGGGTTCTGCACCTGGGGAAGAACAACCCTGAGTACCACAACAGGCTGGGGAGTGATCTGGTGGGGAGCAGCTCTGTACGGAAAGACCTGGGGGCCCTGGTGGACAACAAGCTGTCCACAAGTCAGCAATGTGTCTTGGTGGCCAACACAGTCTATGGTATCTTGGGATATATTAGGAAGAGCACCGACAGCTGGTAGAGGAAGGTGATCCTGCCCCTCTACTCAGGCCTGGTGAGGCACATCTGAAGTGCTGTGTCCATTCTGGGCTCCTCAGAAAAAAAAGTTCATGGAGTTCCTGGAGCAGGTCCAAAGGAGGGGGAAAAGGACAAATAGAAGATGGGGGCATCTCCTTTATGATGAATGACTGAGAGAGTTGGTCCTGTTCAGCCTCAAGAAGTATTAAACATACCTTAAAATTATGTAAAGCAGGACGTGTCAAGAGCCAAGTTCTTTTTTGTGGTTTTGAGCAATAGGACAAGAGCCAGCGAGCAGAAAAGTGAGCACAGGAAGTTCTACCTGAACATGATAAAGAACTTTTTTTCTGTGCAGATGACAGTGCACTGGAACAGACTGACAGAGCGGTTATGGAACATTACTCATTGGGAATACTCAAGAACCATCTGGATGCAATCCTGAGCAATGTGCTGTAGGATGACCCTGCTTGAACAGGAAGATGACTCACTGTGCTCTGTTCCAGCCCAGCCCATTCTGTGATTCTGTGATTCTGTGAACCCCTGACCAAAAGATTTTGCAATTCATACAGCAATAAAAGCAGATATGAGTTCCATTTTGGTCTGTTGCATACAGCCTGTTCTGTTCCATAGGTCCTGTATTTAAAAGGCAGATGATGTTTACACAATCCAGAGTTTTTAGAAAGAAATTAACACTGTAAGAGTGTGTTTGTGATATGAGACTCATAATCTTATATCCATGATGAGTGTCTAGTGTGCTTGAACAACCATCACAATTGTGCTGTACGGCTGTTTAGAGGTGCATTGGAGAAGCGGTTTGGATAGTTAGAAAATTCAGATGAAAACAGAATGAATCTGTAATCCACACTGGAACTGTAAAGCAACAGTGACTTAAAAGGAAAATATATATATATAGTTGGCTCCAGGTTTTCTTCCTGCTTTTTTTTTTTTTTAATAATTGTGTGGCATGGTTTCTATACTCTATTCCCTTTGCAGAAATATTGAGTATGCATTACATATTAAAATAAATAATTCCACCATATCCTTGTACTCCAAAAATATGCAGTTAATTAAACTAATTTGTTAGGTTTTGTAATTTGGAAAGTCTTCCTGTCATCCTCTCCAATCACTACTTATTTAAATTTCATCCTTGGCCAATTTCATGATAATGTTTATCTGCTCCAGAGGATTGGAAATGAGAGTAATACACTGCCATACCATCTAATTTCTTTCTTAAAGCTGGAAAAAGAAAAGCATCAACTGGTCAGTTAGGTAACACAATGTCCCATGTAGGTTATTTGCTTACGATAGCTGGGGGATAATTTAATTCCTGAGCTGCTTGTTTAATTGTTCTTAAAGGGCTTCCCTACAGTTAAGAATGAACTGTACATGAAGTTTCTATAAAAATTGGATGAAAAATTTCCTAGAGCAGGTTATATATTACTGCAACACACATTTAACATGGAATAGTAATTCTCTATGATTTGTATACATTTTTTATATAGCATTTCTCTTATAGAATAAAGAGAGAAAAAAGGGAATATCAAGACCATATCTTAGAAACATACCTTTTTTCCCCCAGATATCTCACTTGAGCATTATTTCTGATTTCTATTTCAACTGCTTCTGAAGAGTCTAGCAAATAATTAATACAGGTTACCTAGGACAAATTTTAAAAATTTCACATTTATTTTCATGCTCAGTGTGCTTTATAAACATTCAGTTTAAGTGAATTACCACTCAGTTCCAAAACCACTTCTGTCAGATGCACTGTATGTGCTTCCCTAAGAAGTTTTGCCACCCTTTGAAATTGAAGTCTTATATGCAAAGAGTATTTTTAATGCTCTTTCTGCTAGAAAGTTCCAAACTCCTAGGTCTGTAAAAATCCAAAGGGGCATTTCTCTGTAGACAAGTAAAGATGTTTGCATGTATCCTATCTCTGCCTTGGGGAGCATGCTATTCAGAGGACTATATAGGGTAAAATAACAAGTCCATGTCCCAGCATTTTATCATACTGCTTCTTTTGCTGCAATGAGCTCTACTGCATACCAACTATATCTTGAATCAGATGGAAACCACTGTGATGTCATTCCTGCCTCTTCATTGACACTAACTTTGAACCAACTTTGCTACCAACAGCAAAGACATGTGGCAAGCATTTCCAGTTGCCTTAGCTTGTGTTTTTACTGATACTGCCTGCCTAGCAAAGCAAAAAAAGAAGACTAAATTCAAGAGAAAGTGATAGCAACAAAAGTACCATTACATATGTTGGGAGTTAAGTTTTCTTTTTTTCTTTAGGGAATTTTCTCCCCATTTGTTGTCATAGAGATGGTGATGTAGCCAGGGTTTTTGGCACACCATTGAAGTGGTCCTGGGAGGGGAGGAGAAGCGGTGTTTGGCAGTTTCTTAGCTGGGGGCGGGTCAGTCTTTGCCTGGCTGGGAGGATGGACAGCTTTGGCACTTTGGTGCAAGACTTCTCTGCCCATGGGGGCTCGTTGCCACAGCTGGACCTTCCTTGCCATTTCGCCTTGCTGTCAGTGGGCCAGCGCTCGCAGGAGCTGCCACTGGGCTGGGATTTTGATATCCATCCCAGAGACCCTCACCATCTGCCTGGGTGCCTCAGGGGAAACCTGGGCCTCCACTTCCTTCCTCTCTCTGGAGGAAGCACCTTCCAGCTGCTTACTGGAGCTTTTCCTTTCTCTTAGAGTTGTTCTGGTTGTTGCTGATTGTGTGTTTTCTTTTAGATTTATGCATATATGTATATATTTCGTGTATATCTATATAGATAGATATAGATAGATATAGATCTAGATAGATATAGATATAGATATAGATATAGATATAGATATAGATATAGATATAGATGATATAGATATAAATAGATATAGATATAGATATAGATATAGATATAGATATAGATATAGATATAGATATAGATATAGATATAGTGATAGATATAGATATAGATATAGTGATAGATATAGATAGATATAGATAGATAGATAGATAGATAGACACAAGTGTTATTCCTTTTCTATATCTTTGCCTTAAAGCCCTGTAGTTTCAAAGTTATAAAAATTTGGAGGGAGGGTGTAATCTCTTCCCTTACAGACACCTGTCTTTTAAAGCAGGAGAGCATATAACACACATGCCACAAACAACTCTGCTATTTATAATAGGGCAGGAACCTGAAAAGACAGTGACATATGAAGAATTTCACAGACCTAATAGCAGCAGCTACTGATCAATACGAATTCTGCCATAGAATTGGAAAATTGGAATTTCCTAGTCTCTGATAGCAAACGTATGATTGTTTTGGGGGTTTTTGCCTTGTATGTAGTGGATTTGGGTAATTGCTGTCCCTTTGCTTGTAAAAATCTTTATTTGACTTTTTTTATCCTTCTCAGTCTCCTCCTTTTCTCTTGAAAAGATAGACTGGGATATTGAAGGGCCAAAAGCAACCAAACTGCAGGTCGAGTATTTGACCTATTCCTTCTCCCAGCATTCACCTGAGGATTTTAGTCTGAGCCTTGTTTCCATTCAGCAGTTACATAGTAATAAGCAGCAGCAATCACCATTTTAATAAGAGGAATTTTGCGTTATTGTAGTAGACAGCACTTTTCTTAGACTTAAATTTCTATTGCAATTATGTTTTTCTTTTTAAGAGTCATGTGGACACCCTTGTAACCAGTTTTCTCGAATTAGTTACTACCACAGTATATACTGTCATATTTGTATTTGTATTTCATATGTGCCTTCCTTTCTTCCAAGTCATCTGATGAGGTCTCATCTCTCTATCTGAATGCAGGTGGGCATCCAGGTTTTCTTATTGACATCATGTAGTAGGGAACTCACAAATGGTCCTTACAGAACTGTGATTCTGATGAAGTAACTCAGCCATTAACAGCTGACTGATGGGATGGAGCTGGTCTTCACAGGATTTGTATGTTTCTGTCCTTTGAATTTGTGACTAAACCACTGTCGTGGTTTGACACGGAAAAAGAATTTTCTTGGAATGAAGGGGTCAGTCCAGTCAGGGGTCAGGTTTGGATACTGACACTTGGGGTGACCAATTGAAGGTGGACACGCCTCTGAGAGCACAGAGGGGTCTAAAGCAGAATTCCCAGGAGAACTCACTCTCTTTGGTTCGGTCATTGGAGGGTGCAGACCTCCCCTGCCCAGCCATGAGCTGGGTGGGCGAGGGGAGCCGTGTGGCCTGGGGAGGCAGGCCAGGGGATGAAGGATCGGGAACCGAGCTGGGCCAGCTCCTGCAGACGGAAGGGTGGAGAACATCTGAGATGTCTTTGTCCCCCCAAACTAGAGGGAAAGAGACAGAGAGCCTGCAGACACCCGGGAGTTTGCCAGCAGAGGAGAAGGAGGAGGGAGGGAAGATGCCCAGCATGGGAGATGGGAGACGGGAGACGGAGTCCTGGGCCGAGATTTCAGCCGTCCGGGGAGTCCGGGAATTTTAACCCTTTCCTGGGAAATGAAGGCTATGTGAAATATTGCTCCTCCTCAATTTGAAGGAAAGAGAGACAGCCGGGGACCTCAGATGTTAGGGAAAGAAGGCTGGGGGCAGATGATGGAGTGGCTTTTGGCTGGACTCTACTTGTTAGCCATAGACTGAACCAGTCCTTCCTCCAAGAGAGACTGCATTTTAGGGGGATGCAATGGTGAGCCAAGAGACTCCTTCAGCAACTACCAGTTCAGGAATGAACAGAGGAAAGCAGAGGAGGGTGTGAGGATGCCCTCTGTCTTCAGAGAAGAAGAGAAGATGATCTCTGTTCTTGGACACCTGGCCCCTGGGGAAAATGGGGGGGACTGTAGTCCCAAAATGAGACACTGGACTGTTGTTCCTGTTGGTCCTTGGCAAAGCATCCTTAAAGGAGCCCTATAAGCAGTCTCTGTCCATGCACGGTGGTGAGAGCACTGTGACATGGAGAGGAGAGTGTCACACTGGCCGGTGTGTCTGGGCAGTGCCACGTGTGACATGGAAACACAAGAGGTGGCAGCTGTGTTTCCTGGGGGTCTATGGTGCAAGGGAGACTCCTCTCTTCCCTGATGGACTCAGGATTGATTATGTGGAAGGGTGAAGACTTGATTAAGGGTCCAAATGTGTCTTGCTGTGATTTGTTGGAGTTGGGTGGTGAGAGGAGGAATGTTTTGAAAGGTTTTAATTTTGAATTTTTTGCGTGCTTTTTTCCTTTATTTATTTTCTTTTATAGTAGTAGTGGTAGCTTAATAAAGTATTTTTTCCACTTGTTATTAAGCTTAGGCCTGCTTTGCTCTGTTCTCGATCGCATTTCACAGCATTCAGTTGATAGGTTGCATTTTCATGTGGGCGCTGGCATTGTGCCAGTGTCAAACCATGACAACCACTATTGATAACACACCACTATGTTCTCTGCTGCTGAGTGGTGTTTGCAGAGCATTGAGCTTTTCTCTTTTCTCCATTCTCCCTCCTCCAGTGAATAGGCAGGAGGATGGGAGGGGAAACAACCAGCCGACTCAACCCAAATTAAGCTAAAGGACATTCTGCTCCATATGACATCATGGTCAGCAATAAAAGCTGGGGGAAAGGAAGAGGAACTGGGTACACTCATGGTTGTGGCATTTGCTTTCCTAAGCAACCACTACAGCACTCTGAGGCCCTGCATTTCAGTAACAGGCTAAACACCTCCCTGCCAATGGGAAGAAAAAATTTCAATTTTGCTTTCTGAGCATGCTCAGCTTTCCTTAATCCATTAAACTGACTTTTTCACAGACTACAATCCTTCCTGCTTTTGCTTTTTTCTATTCTCTCTTCTATTCCAGCTGCAAGAGGGAAGTGTATGTGTTGTTCTTACCTACTGGACAGGCACAACACATTACAAGAGTAGGAATCTTCCAGATGGCTGTAACAAATTTTATATTACCTGGCAAATTATGTCTTATATTACTGTTTTGCTAGCTAGACTTGCAATACTTTATAATATGTTAACTTTTGACAAACAGCCTTCCATGGTTATTTCTTTCACACTGATTGTCTCACAGACATAGCTGACAGAGTTCAGAGATAGCAGTCAAGAGAAAGATGATGCTGGTTACTTTACTTCCAACATTACACAGCAGTTTTCAGTGTAGACACATGACCTTACCACTCAGGAACACTATAGTGCTCCTATACAGCTAAGAAGTTTAGGATTTTAATGAGGAAACCATGGTTTCCTCATGAAAATCCTAAACTTCTTAGCTTCATATTTTGATTCTCAAAATTACTGCAATTATTGTTAGAAAGTGACAGACCAAGTAAAACCTTCATATTTGGTCTCTCCTAGGGTAAGAAATTGACTGTCTCTCATAAAAAAAGATAGAAGAAAAATATTCAGTTTATCTTCAATTATGAAATGAATGTGTCAGCTAATGAAGTCAGCTTTGTGGCTATAAGATAGTTCTAGATCCTCTTGAATATTTTGATACCATGAAACAGAGACAGGTATGGGATTTTTCTTTTTCATGCAGATGTGCATACATTATGTTTCTCTGTTGTACTAAGTTTTTCCAGTGAGTTCATCCTAACCTAAAAAAATGTGAATTGTACACAGTTTCATAATTCAATGTTTTAAATATCAATTCCATTTTACTAAGGAGTTGTCTAAATTTGGATTATTTGTTTCTACTCAGAGTAAATAGAATAGGGACTTAAAAAGAGTAAATTTGAATTAGCAGTTAACAATACAATATTTTTTTTTCTTCTTAGCTTATCACAAGCTCAAAAGCTCTATATTTTCTTCACTTTATAGAGAAAACTTATGCATCTGTAATTTGAGTAAACTATCATCTAATTAAATAATTTAGATTGAATATGCTAATGTAAAGGATCATAAAAAAATAATTACAAAGGGACTTCAAGAGGATAATTGCAAATGAAGAATGTTGGATCCAAATAAAATTCTTATGTCCTTTAATTACTGAAAGCTCATCTAAACAAAGAATAAAGAATATCTTATTTAAGCACTGTGCACAATGAATGTCTCTTCAGACCCTTGAAAAATATTAATATGATCATGTACTTATTAGATATCATTTAACAACTTTCAAAGCCTGTGAGCTCTAGAGAAAAAAAAAGGAAATTTTTATCAGTGCCCCTTTTCCACAGGTCTGTGGGTAGTCTCAACACCATGTCTCATCCCAACAGTAAGGCAGCAGTAACACTACTCATGCCTTCATCAGCATCTGTCCCTGAAGGTGTCAGAGAGGGAGTTCCACTCACCCAAAGTGGCTTCACACTAGCAATAACATTCAAGCTGCTTTGGAAGAAGAAACAAAACCAAAACCATTTACTTCAGAAACAGATGTACCCACACATGCACAGAGGACTGCATTGAAAACCAGCATAACAGCAGGCTCTGTGCATTTATATCCCCTTTTCTACAATTAGTGTGTCTGATTAGCTCTCATGTTTTGCCTCAAATATCTACGTTCTCATGCATGGAACTGTTTGCATTGCTGGTACATGGAAAGGTTGTTGTTTTTCCTTTGTATCAAAAAAAATCAAGATTTTGGGCAGTTTTCACAATTAAACATTTAAAAATATTTCCACAGTCCATCATATCTGTGATTTCATCAGTATTAATAGGAAGTCATTAGAATATCAATATTCAGCCTTTGGTCAAGAGACAAAGATTTGCAAGGCTGTGTTGTTTAACCACACTCGTAAAGTTGACTATTACCAGTAATTTCAGTATCTATATTTTCTGTCTTGCATCCCTATAGGAGCCTCAGAATCCACTTATATAAGCACTCCCTTATAAGGGATTGCTTCAAATTATGAAAGAAGCAGCAGATACAGGGAGAAGATGCAGTTCATAACCAAGCCATCTCCTTGATTTGAACATGGCTTTTGTAACATGACACAAGTATTTAAGAAGCATTCAGCTATAAGAATAATTCAACTATAAGAAGCATTCTGTTTCATTTTAAAAAGCTGAGAAAAGAGTTATTTAGTTTCCATGAGAAATATGAAAAAAATATTTGGTGCGCTATTTGTCCAAAGGGAAAAAATAGAAAGTTGCAGTTAAAAAAAAAAATTGAAGTTGGAATTGTATATATTTATTAGATAGAAAGCATTCATTAGGTTAAAAATAAAAAATACATAAAATCTTGTCATTTTATTGTTTAAATATATTTGGATTATGCACAGCTGAACTACATGTATAAAAAAAAAAAAAAAAAAAAGAATAAAGAATCTGTAAAACATCTGTCCATCACACCATCAGAATATTCACCCAAATACACAGAAGTTACAAAGAACCCAAGCTGAGGACAGCAAGAGGTAAAAGAGTCTAGACACATAATCTTAGACTATAAATGAAACTGAAAATCATCTTGAAAAACTAATAATGTGAATACTGCTGTCTGTTTTCTACCCTGGTATGATTTGAGGATATAAAGAATTATATTCTTTATCTTTCCTTGATAGGCAGAAACTAAAATAACTGTGTATGGAAATAGGGAAATAGGAGAATTTTGCATAATTGTGCAAGATCTATTACACTCTCAGAGAAAAGACCCTGATTGAAGACATTTTTGGTTTATAATTTCTTTTGGTATTTTCTTACTTATTATTTCCAATTAGTATTTACTTATTATTTCCAATTTCTTACTATTTCCAATTAATAAGTTTCAGTGTTAAGGTGTAGAGCTGGTTGTAGTTTCTGAAAGAACACTTTTGAAAACTAGAAAGATTTGTGCATCCATAAATGAAACCATCAAAGAAATAATGGGTCTGAGTTGACTACTAAGGAGAGAATTCAGCCTGCTGAACCTGGGGTTTATGGGACAAGCCCTTTGAATTGCTGCTGAAATAATTTAGTAGAGACAGACTGAGTTGATTTCTAGGCTTCTCTAGAAGTATTTAAGTGAGAATATACAATGTACAGTGCAATAAATATCTCAATTTCCTGGGCTGAGACCAAAAAGAGAAGTATACATTCATTGCACTGAAAGTTGTACTAATGAAAATCCAAGCGATGAGAATTTATATAAATTCAGCATGTGTGTACCCAGCAACAAACACACTGCAGCTGGGCTGAATTCCTGAAAAAGAGGCATAAAATTAGGGAAAACACTAGAAACCTGCAAGCTTACGTATAACCCAACTTCAGAAAAAGAAGGTAGAAAAAATAGGAAATTAGTTTTACATTTATTTCTCACCTAGCATTACTTGTAGGAACTGAGATAAAAGAGAAATAGAACCTACCACCTATGATTGAGGAGAAGGCCTGCAACTTAAGAAGTAAACAACCTTACCTAGCTACTTTAAAATTCTCTGGTTCTATTTTAACTTATTTACCTCATTTTGATAGTAATTAGATACAATGCTTCTCTGTACAAATATTATTTTTTTCCTTAAAAAGTGTAGGATTATTGAAAATGGAGCCAGACTCTAAGGCAATTGTGGTGTGATATGATCCTGTGTGAGCTGGTGAACAAAGGCTCAGGATGACTCAGATGCACCTTCATTGATGGCACCATACTGGTTTTCCCTGCCCAATTATCTAGCACTCAGAGGGAATGAACTGCAGCTCCCTAATTGGTAGAATTTATGACAATTTTTTTTTCCCTTTGAGGAAATTTGCCATCTGAGACATTGACTGAAACTCTTCAGAAACAGTAACAGTACCACCCAATATAGCCATGCCTCATTCTAATTTTGCAAACCATATGAGTAGTATGTGTCCTTAATAGATTCAATAAATCTTTCTGTGGGTTTCAATAGCTTACTAGAAAAGTATTTTCAGATTTTGGTAGACTGTTGGTAATACTGCTACCAGCCTATTTTCTATTCCTGCAGACAGCTGCTTCAAGAATCTAGCTTGCCCCAGCTGCCACAGCTATTCCTATAAAGATCTGATAACACTTTTTGAACTAGATTTTCTGCTGTGCTTTTCAGAGCAAACTCCACAGAAGCTTTCTCTGAAATATCAGAAGAAGTACGAATGTCCTTTCTAGCAAACCCAGGAAATATTGAATGATGCAATTACTAGAATAAGAAGCAGAAAGTATAATTAAATTGCAGTCTTTTTGAACCCAGTGTCTTCTGCAAAAGTTCACCCTAATCACTGGCACATAAGCAAAGTATAACATTAAGGTGATTATCTGAGACATGAGCCAATAAACTACAGCTGCATAAAGAACAAGTAGTGACACACGTAGTGCTCCAGTTGACTGAAACAGACTATTCTTTTGGAGCTTCATACAAGCAGATTGTTTAACAGGCTTTTTTCAGCCTGTTTCAGGAGCAAAGAAATTAGAATCTGAGGAGAGATGACTCTCTACAGCCTGGCCCAAGTCCATGCATTAGCAACAGAGGTTACCATGCTGCAAAGTAGCTCCTGACTTTTAATAGAACAAACATGGTCCTCCAAGTGTGCAGTGGTTATGATGCTCAAGAAAATGTACGTGTCTAATTCCAAAAAAAGTGAAGAAACTTGATAGCTGTTATACTACTTGTATGGCTAACAATTACTTAATTCATCACAATTAGATAAGTACTTTCAATGAACTTCAACTCACCTGAAATTGTGTAGGTGTTAACCTGAATTTCAAAGGAAAAAAAGTGGAATTCCATGGATAAGAAGATGATGAGGCAAACACAGACACAAAATCCTACCCTTCAAGAAATCTAGATGAGATAAAATTACACTAACTATAAATATGTATGTATATATATATAATTATATTATATTTACTCCAGCATAATCAGTATGCATAAACTGCCTACCAGCAGCACTCTGTGTATCAGTTTCTGGGCAAAGACTGCTTCCACATTCCACTTTTACATTCCCTTCCCCATACATAACCTTATAAAAACCAGATAAAACATAAGCTAAGTGACAGCACATTATGCTGTCCTGAAAAACACTATTTAATATAATGAAAGATCAAATTTTGGACTTAAACTGCTTTGTAGAAAAGGGCTATGGGATATTTAGGTGATGTTCTTTTCAAGCAGTGTGATAAATTAAAATTACAGACTGCTTTGCAGTCAGTAATTTTAACAAATTTTTAAATATTTTAAATACCTGTGGGAATATTGAAATTTTTTATATACTTTGACAATGTTTGTTGAACATTTGTTGCTACTGCTTTACTTTAATGTCTATACACTTAAGTGGAAGATGTGTTACCTTGTGATCTTTGGATTTGCTGAAATTTCTGTGCAAGGGCATCAAATGCATATCTAAGATAGCATATTAAAACTGAGTTTTAATGCCAAGGTCACAGGCATTTTGTATTTGAAGGTGTTATATTAGTAGCACCTGAATACAAATTGTCACAAGTTCCACTAAACATAATTACACTATCCCTAACTATAAGTTGTTGCACAAAAAAAAAAAAAATTTACAGTTCAGCTTTCAAATGCATACAGAATGTATTAAACTGAGGAGCTCAAGATGCCAGGGTACACCTACAGTTGTTTGAGAAAATGTGGCAGCCATGTGCCAAAATACACTTGAATTATCTTCTAAACCAACAGCAAAAAGTCTTCAGGATGGATTTTGCAAACCAGCCTCTAGTCAGTGGTATTAACAAGCAGCTTTGTCAGATTTACTTGTTAAGACACAGATTAAGATAGATGATATGAATTCATTTTGTGGACATACCCAGAAACCAGGATTTGCTTGATTCCCAGACAAGACTGACTACTTAAACCTGCTGGCATTCAAATGCTCCCATCTTTTCACCTCTGATGCACTGGTTATAAGTTGCATATGGATTGACAAACTAGGTCTAGGTGTCAGGTAATACAGATTTTGGATATAATATAAAATGGGTGTGTGCAGAATGCCATTTGTCCTCTGCTGAGGGATATAGAAACATGAATTGGACTATTTTTACTGTCTGGTTTTCCAAAGCACATTATTTGAATATAAACTTCTTTGTCCTTTTCAAAGATCCAGCTCTCCCCAAACCATAAACAAATTTTCCTTCTTGGTACCATCCCTTAGTCCTCTCCTATCTTGTACTGCATCTCCTTAGTACTCAAGCTAACTTCAGCTTCTGACAAGACTGAGTAGTTTCATTTCATCATAACCATTTCTGTTTTGCTGAATATGTAATAAATTGCCAACTCTGCCTAAACTAGCCTTCAAAAAAAAAAAATTTAAAAAAAAATTAAAAAAAACACAACCACCTCAAACACCTTGCCTGGAATGGGACTTTGTCTGTTCTTTCATTCAATAGCTCTTCACATGGTGTCCAGCTGCAATGGGAGCATGATTCTTACATGTTCTCTAAGACAGTCCTGACAACCTTCATTATCACACACACTCCCACACAACTCTCAGTTCTGCACAGCTTCCCCCAAATTTGTCTTTTGGATAACAAAGGCCATTAACACTAACAGCAAGGTGAAAATCACATGATCTATGAAACCAGACCTCAACCCCTTGTAACTCTTTAAGCAAAGAGTGTTTAAAGGAAGGAGTTAAATTAAACTCTATAATGTTCACTGAGTTAGATCTGAGAAGACTCCTGCTATTGAAGGGTGGATCTAAGTGCTGATGGGAGAGGCTCCTGACTGAGCAGGCAATAGAAGAGAGTTTGTACCTCCTGTTCTGTTGCAGGGATCCACAGTCTGCTCTGACTCGGATCAGCTGTTGTTTTCTAATTTCTTTGGGCCACCTGCTGTCAGTACTAATTCTGTAGATAGCAAAGCAGCCAGAGGATAGGTGGGGCACAAATACTCTACTTTAGTTGAAGTAGGAAAGTACCAGAGACTAACACAATTCTGAAAGTTGTACTTTGCATGTGCTATTCTTTCTTAGGCATTAAGTACAATAAATGCAGAGTTTATAAACCATCGAGTTTAATGTACTAAAAAACAATTAGTAAATATGATCCTCCAGAGAAGTTTCCTTCCGTGTCCTCTCCATTCAAATATTCCTTAAGCTTAGTAGCAAAACTGAGCATCTCTCACCTCATGCTATTACTTTCTTAGTAATTTGTTGATGGTTGGCAATAACACTGGAGGAAATCTTCCTCCCAGACTAGCACTGCAGGAGTGCCTATCTGCAATGCAGATGCCTGCTGTTTTCAGTACGTGACATCCACAAACATCAGTAATCTTAGAAGAGCAAAGCGAAAAAAGATGGAAAAAAAAACCTTCACCAATTAGATGCCACTGACTTATCCATGGATCTTACCTGTTTTCAAAAGCTTAACCGTCTTATCAGATTATGCTAATACAAATATTACAGCAACCAAAGAATTTTTTCTTCACATATCACATACAGTGAGAGTGAAGAGTATGTAGCACAGAAATATTGTGATTCACCGGTCTTCTAGGTATTTACTGATGCCCAGAGCAACTAGTTCTTAATTCTGCTCCTAGTACTTCTATGAATTCTGCTATATAACTTCAAGCAGATTACTTCATCTTCCTGCAACCTGCCTGAGGCTACCACAGTCTCATTGGCCTACCTGTAATACAGAATAGAATCATAGACTCATTTAGGTCAGAAAAGACATTTAGGATCCTCAAGTCCAACTGTTAACCAGGCACAGCTAAGGTCACCACCAAACCATATACCTGAGTAGCACACCTACACATTTTTTAATATTTCCGGGAATGGTGACTCAAACAATTCCCTGGGTAGCCTGTCCCAATGCTTGACAACCCTTCCAATGAAGAATTTTTTCCAGTTTTAACTTCTTGTCGTACCAGTTGTTACCTGGGAAAAGAGACCAATGCTGACATGGCTGCAGCCTCCTTTCAGGTAGCTGTATAGAGTAAGGTCTCCCCTGAACCTCTACTGCAGGCTAAGCAAATCCACTCTCCCTCACCCACTCCTCACAGAACTTATGTTCCAGACCCTTCACCAGCTGTGTTGCCCTTCTCTGGACACACTACAGCACCTCAATGTCCTGTAGTGAGGGGCCCAAAACTGAGCACAGGATTTGAGGTGTGTCCTCACCAGTGCTGAGTACAGGGGACAGTCCCTGCCCTGCTCCTGCTGGCCACTCTGTTGCTGGCACAGCCCAGGATGCCATTGTCCCTCTTGGCCACCTGGGCACTGCTGGCTCATGCTCAGCTGCTGTCACCAGCACCCCCAGGGCCTTTTCCTGTGGGCAGCTCTGCAGCCACTCTGCCCCAGCCTGTGGCACTGCCTGGGGCTGCTGTGACCCAGGGGCAGGACCAGCACTGGCCTTGTTGTACCTCACACCACTGGCCTTGGCCATGATCCAGCCTGTGCAGATCCCTCTAGATCAGCACTTCTGCCCAACTTTCATGTCACCTGCAAATTGGCTAAGGATACACTCCATCTTTGTACTAAGAGGTATTAAACAAAACTGGTATAAAGGTATTAAACAAAATAGGTCCCAGTACTGAGCTCTGGGGAACACCACAGGTGACTGTGTGCCAGCTTGATGTAACACCACCACTCTCTGGGCTTGGCCATACAGTCAGTTTTATACCCAGTGAATAACACACCCTTTACATTTGTGGGCTGCCAGTTTCTTCAGCCCACACATGGAAAATGGTGTCAAAGTCAATACTGAATTGCAGGTAGACAGCATCCATAACCTTATTCACTAATCAGCTCATGTTGTCACAGACAGAGATCAGGTTAGTCAAACAACAGGATCAGCCTTGCACAAATCCCTGCTGACTGGGCCAAATCCCCTCGTTGCTATGTGATGGCACTTAGGGTGATCTGCTCCAGACTGAGAAGCCTGTAGTTCCCCTTTCCTCCTTCTGACTCGTCCCGTAGATGGACATTAAATTTGCCAACCACCAGTCACCTGGGATCTCCCAAATTAGACAGGACTTCTGGTAAAAATGCACATTGGCTTGGTGAGAACTTCCACCAGCTTTCTCAGTGCCCCTGGAGGAGAATCATCGACCCCCACAGACTTGGGTGTGTCTAAGTGGTACAGAAGGTTGCTGACTATTTACTCTTGGATTGTGGGAGCTTCATTCTTCTCCCCATCCCTGTCATCCAGCTCAGGAGCCTAGTTCCTCACAGAACAACACTGGTCTTGATATTAAAGTCTGAAGGCAATAAGTACCTCAACCATTTCCTCATCTTTTGTCATTACACTTCCATACAGCCTCCAATAAAGGATGGAGAGTGTCCATTTTTCCTGCTAATGTGTTTATAAAAACATTTTTTCTGATGTTTTATGGCAGTAGATAAATAATATTCCAGTTGGACTTTGGACCTACTAATTTTTTCCCTGCATAACATCACAGCATCCTTGAAGTTCTACTGAGTTGCATGTCCCTACTTCCTAAGCTCATAAACTCTCATTTTTAACCTGAGTTCCAGCCAAAGTTGTCTTTTCAGCCAGGATATTCTCTCCCACTGTCTTTTCTTTCAACACATGGGAATGGTCTGTTCCTGCACCTCTATGATCATCTTGAAAAATCTACAATATTCCTGGACACTTTTGCTCTTCAGAACTGTCTTCCAATGGACTCTGGCCACCAATATCCTACACCGCCATCTGGAAGTCCAAGCCAACAGTTCTGCTGACCTGCCTCCTTACTACTCCAAGAATCAAAACCTCTAATATTTAATTATTCCTATGCCCAAGACAGCTTCCAACCATCCCATCACCCACACATCCTTCTGTTCACAAACTGATGCCTTCCCTAGTTGGTTCACTCACTCACTATGTCACAAAGTTGTCTTCCATACATGTCATCAATCCTCTTAGGATGCAAATATATCAGGACAGAGATAGGATTAAGACTGTAGGCTGCTTTTAAAGGATAGCACAATGATTCTAGAGCTATTTGTACCTATTCTTCCACTAACTCTAATTTCCTTTTTTCTTCTTTATCTAAAACAAAGGACAGAAAAGTTAAAATAAATCTAATATAATCTTTGCAGTAAAATCTACTCCTGACTTTCACTTTTATGTGCTGGCCTTTCATTTATGTGTCCTGAAGCCTAAGCTTCAATATGTTGTTTTCCATTTCTGTAGGGACTTTGATACTGTTGACAGTAGACTTGTTCACAGCTGAAGAAAAATTGTCTAGAGCATTACTTATGATTATTGTTTCTTTAAAATACTCTTGTGTGGAATTTAATATCAAGTTTCATGCTAAAGCATAGATATAAAAGTAATAAATCCAATTGCCCAACATTGTTTTCTTGAATTCAGGAAACCAAGCCAGGGTGGTCTCTGAAGTATTTATGCTTCTAAGTGGCCAGGAAGATCCTTCAAAGCATTACAGCAATTTTGGGATAAAATCTCTCTCTTGCTATCTTCTTCCATAAAGCAAAAAAAGAAAAAAGAAAAAAAGGCATTCACAGGAGTCAGGTTTCCCTGAAGTTTCACAGACTGTGGACAAAAGGGAACAGAGCTGATTTATTTTAAATACACAGGGCACAAAATTAATTATTGTACAAGCCAAAGCATGTCTGTTACAAACAACCAATTCTGATGAAAAAATTGCCAGTGAGGATAATTCAGTACTAATGTTGGTTAAGCTATTTCAAAAGCTAATTGTATTTACTTAATACTTATGCCCCTAAATGATAAAATGGTAAATTTAAAAAGGAACACAGACTTCTACTTACATGATTAACATATTAAAGCAAGACTGGTTTATGAGCTAAAATGCCAGTAGCTTGTTGGTTTTTTAAAATTTGTTGTAATTCCTGCCTTATAGAAAACCGAAAGCAAATAAAAATGCAGAAAATATATATCCTGTTTTGGCAGAACACAGCGTGATAACATAAGAAACTTTCAAGATAGTTATAATACCTATAATAGTTATAACTTGGGTATAAATTAATGAAGAGGTTACATTTACACTCCATTCCTAGAGGCCATATTCAAAGACCCCTTTCCCAGGGTGTAGATGTGAGATGTGTCTCTTTCCCATCTGTGTAGGGTGGATATGCCCAGGGGGTGCAGGGGCAACTTGAGTGAGGACGGGTTGGAGCTGCCTCACACTGGGAACACATGCTTTCATGTGGCTCCAAAGAAGCCACCACAGACCAAGATGGTGGCTTCTCTGGGAAAGAAACTTAAGAGAGGGAAAAAGTGCCAGACAGTCAGAAGAGGAGGGGGTAAAAAAGAGTGAGAAACAAAAAAGGAAACATTCAGGACAGGGAAGGATAAATGGGAGTAGGTTTTTAATGGTGGAGCAGGTATTTCCCCATTGTTCAGGGGCAGCCAACACTGGACTGAGTTTAAACTACGACCACAGCCTGAGGGAAGACCCCTACTGAAAAAAAGGAGGTGTCAGGAGGAAGGAGTGGTAGAAAGGAATTGTTATGGACCAACCATAACTCCCAATCCCCATCCCCCCGCACTACTCAGCATTGGAAGAGACAAGCTGGCAATGGATTGGAGCTGAGCTTGGGAAGATGGTTTTCACTGTCTAAACCTATGTTAACTGGCTTTAAATCAAGTCAATCTTCCCCACATCAAGCCTGTTTTGTCTAAGACAGAAATTGGAAAATTATTTCCTTGACTTTATCTCAACCCAGGAGATTTTCATCCTATTTCTCTTCTTGTCCTATTAAGGTAGGGGAGTTGGTCAGCAGCTGGACAGACATTTAGCCAATACCATAGCAGTGGAAGACAGCAGAGCTTTAGGGAGACTTGTAACCCTGAAATATGGGAATATTACAAAAGCAGTGAGGCAGTCATTGCTTGAAAACATATTATGAGTGGCAGATTGACTGGCCAGTAAC
This sequence comes from Lonchura striata, assembly GCF_050655825.1. Taxonomy (NCBI): domain Eukaryota; kingdom Metazoa; phylum Chordata; class Aves; order Passeriformes; family Estrildidae; genus Lonchura; species Lonchura striata. Next base: position 69,653,361 of record NC_140740.1, read on the forward strand.
TAAGAACCTCACAGCTGTCTGCTTACTCCCCCTTTACACTGCTGAGAGTACAGGAGAGGGACTATGAACAGTAAAAACCAGAGGATTCATGGGTTACAATAAAGGGAATTTAATAAAATGGAAGAAAAACTCAACAAGAAAACCAGAGAGATGTAAAGGCCATCATTCACCATCTCCCACAAGCTGACCAATGTCCAACCAGTCTCTGGATAATCCCTCCCCAGAGAAATCCACTTCTCTGTTTTTATTTAAAATTTGATAGGAGCAACCCTCTTACCAGTTTCATTCAGATATCCTGGCTGTGCTCCCATTCAACTTGACCACCTTCAGCCTACTCTCTGAGGGCAGAATGGGAGAAAGAAAAACTAATGCTGTACAAGCACTGCTGAGCATTTGCCAAGATACTGGTGTGTTATCAACACTGGTTTACTCACAAATCCAAAACACAGCACCATTCAGGCTTCTGTGAGGAAAATTAATGCCACCCCAGCCAGACCCAGCCTATTAAACAGTGTTCATATCAAACAATTCCTTGGAGGCAATAAGACTGTTTAAAGAAGTAAAAATTAATCTTTTTAGATTTGTATTCACTTTGAGATTTGTATTCATATTGTCACGTGGGAGGTGATGATGAACTGAGAACAAAATAGTGGAAGAGGACAAGAGACACACAGAAAGATTTTGTCAAGCTAGGTTCCTGTCTCCTGCAGAGGAATAGATTTCTTCCCTTGAATTAGAGCTGATATCAAGAAAGTATTGCAAAAGTGGTCTGAAACCTTTTCCATGGAGACTCAGGGGGAAGTTAGACATGGTGGAGCTGCAGCAGAGCTTTTGCCTCTCTTTGTTAAATCTCTGCTCTGCAAAAAATATAAATTCACCAGCTAGCCCATACTGACTTATTTCTACACCTCATCCTTTCCCAGGCATCCATATCCACACTTTCTTCCAAATACATGGAGAGGTTTCCATTAGATATCCACCTATAGAACGTATCACCTGAGAAAGTATAATGTAACATAAGGCTGAACTGACATCTTGATAGTATGAACACCTAGTATTTTTTGTACAACTTAGTTTTATTCTGATTTTTAGCATTGTGGAAAGTGGTATGTCACTCAGATTTCTCTTTTCTGCTAAATCCTTATACAGCATTACCTTAATCACAGAATCATTAAGGTTGGAAAATACCAAGATTACCAAATCCAACATTTGACCTAATACCATTATATCCACTAAAACACATCATTAATTTAATAGCTTTTTGAACACTCCAGGAATGGTCTCCACCAGTTCCATGGGGCAGCCTGTTCTAATGTTTAACCGGTCTTTCTGTGAATAATTTTTTCTTAATCTCAAATGTAAACCTCCTCTGTTGCAATTTGAGACCATTTCCTCTTGTCACTAGTTTTCTGGAAGAGACTGACCCTCCCCACATGACTACAACCTCCTTTCAAGCCATTGTAGAGTGCGATAAGGTACTCCCTGAATCTACTTTTCTCCAGGCTAAACAATCCCAAGCTGTCTCTGCCACTCTTCACAGGATTTATGTTCCAGACCCTTCACCAGCTGTGTTGCCCTTCTCTGGACACACTACAGCACCTCAGTGTCTTTCTTGCACTGAGGGGCCCAAAACTGGATGCAGGACTCAACTGGACACTGGTGACTTCACCAGCTCTGAGTACAGGGGACAATGCCTGCCCTGCTCCTGCTGGCCACTCTGTTGCTGGCACAGCCCAGGATGCCATTGTCCCTCTTGGCCACCTGGGCACTGCTGGCTCATGCTCAGCTGCTGTCACCAGCACCCCCAGGGCCTTTTCCTATGGGCAGCTCTGCAGCCACTCTGCCCCAGCCTGTGGCACTGCCTGGGGCTGCTGTGACCCAGGGGCAGGACCAGCACTGGCCTTGTTGTACCTCATTGAACCTTAGCAATGGATGTCAGCATTTCTCCAGGTAGGGACATACAGGGTGGGCATGGCCTCTCCCACATCATAATGATTCTGACTGCAGGAGAATGACTCAGATTTTGCTACAGCCAGGCATTTGAGCACGGAGCTGACATACAGTAGCCTGTCACAAAAGCAATCGAGGCACGTTGACAAATTGATCAGTTAGTCCTGGCAGGATGCAAACCATTCTGGGATACCAATGGAAAGTCAGTCAGTTTAATGGGAGGTAGGGAATGTTGGGCCCCATTACCTTAATATGCTGTTAAGTTCACACCCTTTGCACTAAAATATAGGAAACACATTATCTGGCTGATTAATTCACCTAAAGAGCTGCAGCAAGTAGGTAAAAGTATTTTTTAATGCAAATAAATTAAATTTGGGGTGAAGTAACCCCTGATCCTCACTCAGATATTTATGTACTTGTACCTGCTGTCCAAAACTGGTCAGCTCATTTTGCAATATATAGGAAAATATATTATTAGCCTTTTTTCCCCCCTGATTTCTATATTTCCATGTCATGTTAAATATTATAATTAGATTGCAAATTGGCATCAGCAGAAAAATGTAGTGAAAATGAATTTTTGTGATGTTTTTACCAGATATTTTTTCCTTTCTTCTACTTTACAATCAGTTTCCAAGATAATTGTGCCTCCCTTCACTGAAAATGATGACTGTACTTACGTAGTGCCCTGTAGAAAGTGAAACTGCATGCCTCAGTGAATTCTATCATCATTTCACCCCCTAATGAGTGAGATTGTTTGCAGGCAGATGAAATTAAATTGTAAGCTCTATTGACTTCAACAACAGGTGCCATTTGTGCAAACCCAAAGGGAACCATTGAATTGTCAAAAAGATTTAACTCTTCCTCACACACTGGCATCGGATAACATCTTCTTGGTACCTGAACCTCAGTTAGTTCCTGGAACCAAAATTCATGATCTTGTCCATAACATCACTGGCAAAATGTCAAGAAAGTGCTGAATTAACTACAAACAAAACAGCTACAATCTCTGATTGCTGGGTTGTATCAGGCCTGCATAAAGTAAAATTAGATAGAAAGGGAACAATTACGCTGAAATAAATTCATCTGGAAAGCAGTAAGGACTTCATTAACTTTCCTGTTTGTTTAGGATGTTTTGTTTTCTTTCTTAATCCTCCATAGTTAGACTTAAACCTGCTCTTGGAAAATTTCAGTAGGAAGAATTTACTTTACGGATGTTCCCATAGCCCCAGGCTGTGCCATTATTTCATCTGCATTTGCAAGTAAATCAAGATATCACTGATAAGCTTTGCAGGAGAAATTCACACAGAAGTAGGCTTTCACCCATTTTGGAGCAAGAATGCAACCATTGTGAACTTACACAACAAATTAGTATTTAACTCAATGACTGGGTTTTTTATGCAAGCACAAAATATTGGCATTCTTAGTTCCAAACAGAAAGAATGCTTAAATCCCAGTATTGAACAAACTAAGAGCTGGTGCTCTTTGAGTTACTTTTTTAATGCTGTTTCTTTCCCTGACACAAGAATTCTGTTCTTGTCAGATAGAGAGTCAATCACTCCTATCTAGCAAGAGAATCCTCTCTGTTTCTGGTTATAATTTGATATTTCAATGATGTGAAGAACAATTAAATACTTAAGAATTACATAACTTCAAAAGTCTCTTTTGAGATGAAAAATATGCAAATTATAGTGTCTAATATGGTTATGGTAAAATTCTTTAATTTTGACTTTAAAGCAAAGAGATTTCAAGACAGCATGATATATTTGATCCAATGAAATAATCAAACCAACTTTGTATCACTTTGGTGGCAATTTATCTTCTCTGCCTGAAGCAGAAAGATATTCCTGCTGCAATAATGGATTTATGTCGTTTCTCCCATATCTGTTTCTTTCAGTTTTAAGTATTCAAAAATGTGAAGTCCTTTAGTGGGTAATAGCTCCAGGCATGTAACAGATAGGAGACTTCCAGGAGATGAAGTTTAGAACATTCCCTTGTTGAATATGGTTAAAGGGCTACAAGTCAGCGCTCCTGCTCCGCTAACAGGCCCCGGTATTCACTCCCTCATTGTGCCAATTGAAGAAGGGGAAGAAAGGCTCAGGGAGCTAATGGGCTGCAGTGGCAGAAGCAGGACAGAACGCACGCTTCCGCAGCCGCGCCGCAGGATCCCAGCGGCAGCCGCGGCTCCCGTGCGCTTCCCGGGAGCCCGGCGGCGACCGTGCCCGGCTCACCCGGGAAAGAGCGGAACGTGCTGCTGGCGCCCGCGACTGTTAACGATGTCGCTTTCATTTTGAACACACCATTGAGCAGATATTCAATCCATTCGTTCTGATAATAGACTCGGCGCTCCAGAGCGCTCATTTTAATAATAAATAAATAAATAAATGAAATGTAAACCACACACACTTTTCTGTGTGGGGTGAAGGAAAGGAAGAGTTTTGATACCACATATGATACATGTTAAGGTTTTATTTGAGTTCGCTTATGTGCACACCTCTTTGGAAAACTGATTTCAATTTCCTATTCTTGTCTGCATCTTTTCCAGTCTTGAGATCAAGCTGCACATTACTCTTTGTCAGACTGGCTGTGTTAAAAAAAAATGTTAAAACTTACATATGTTGCTCATGTTTTCCAATTTGGCTGGAAACACTCGGTTTAAGTACTATTTCTGAAGTAAAATTGTAGCATTTTTTCTAATAACACCAATTACACTTTATATTTCTCCAGTTAGTAACAAAAGGGGGATTTTGAATTTAAATCAAATTATTTGCAAAAACCACAGGGAAATTTTCAGGCTTTGCTATGTCATTTTTATAATTGTTAGGGCATTGCCACATTTATTTCCCCAAATTCACTTCTTTGTGCTTTTATGTAATTCAATTAATGGTGTTTGGGTAAAATTAGGCGTCAAGGTTTAACTCCAGCCAGAAGACAAGCACCCCCCAGCCTCTCACTCACTCCCCCAGAACGGGGATCAGGGTAAACCACAGAAAACTCATGGGTTGAGATAAAGACAATTTAACAGGTAAAGCAAAAGCTATGAACACAAGCAAAGAAAACAAGGAATTAATTCACTGCTTCCCATGAGCAGGGAGATCTTCAGTGACCTTCAGTAAAGTAGGGCCTTATTATGCATGATGATGACTTGGGAAGATAAATGTCATCACTCCAAATGTCCTTTCCCCCCATTTTATATACTTATATGATGCCACATGGTCTGGATTATCCCTTTGGTCAGCTGGGGTCATCTGTCCTGGCTGTGTCTCCTCCTGACCGCCTGAGCACCCCCAGTCCTCTCTCCAGTGGGGCGGTACAAGGAGAAAAGGCTTTGGCTCTGTGCAGGCCCTGCTCAGCAATAACAAAAATATCTCTGTATCATCACCCCTGTGTTCAGCACAAATCCAAAACACAGCCCCATACCAGCCACTGGGAGAAAAATTAACTCAGCCCAAACCAGCACACTAGATATGATACATTCAAAGCTGAGGGTCACTGAGAGCCCAAATATATACCAAAATCCGAGTCCAAATTTTCCTCTTATATTGTGTTAAAAATAGGTTAGAAATTGTTGTAAAGTAGTTGATAGTTGTTAAGCATGTACTGTTTGTTAGTTTGGTTATGGTAACAGGGGTTTAAAGGGTAGTTGTCAGAAATACAGTACTCTAGGTACCGTATTACACCTAACTACAGTGCACCACCCCCCCAGCGAAACGAGCCAGCCTGGAGAGAACTGCACCTCAAACCTTTATGCAAATGAAAGGATCCAAGCAGAAACCAATCCAAAGGGACAAAAAACAGGATAAAAAGGGAGCTTCTGACCCACTGAAACCGTGCCACTCCACCTGGAACATCGGGGACATCCCTGCTCAGCAGTCCCAGCGCCGGCGCTGCAGCATCCTTGACGGGAACGCTGCTGCTCAGCCGGCGGGCCCCATGCTTTAGGCCTTTCTTTTTTTATTACAATAAATGCTGAAATCACTTTTAGTACCGTGAGTGTGGTCCCATTTTTAACATATTGGGTGGGTATTTTTGGCAAGTGCATCTTCACATATTTTTGTGAAGTCAAACCACAATTATAACACATCAATTGATATGGAAATACGCTCTTGTGCTAAAAGTGATCCAGTTTTTCCTTTGGTCATAGAATCATGGAATACTCTCAGCTGGAAGGGATCCACAGGATTATCGAGTCCAGTTCCTGATCCTGGATAGGACATCCCCAAGATGTTACCCAAACTCTCCTTGAATTCTGGCAGGCTTAATGCTAGGGCTAAACTGTTTCATCACAAAAGTAATAACCTGTTAACAAAGATGTTTGAAGTAAAGCATGCTCGTAAGATTTATAAAAGGAGTCTCTTAAATGATGCAGATGAAAAGGTGGGGTTTTATAAAAGGAGTCTCTTAAATGATGCAGATGAAAAGGTGGGGTAGACATCCAACTGTGTAATGACACCAAGGTGGCTATTTTGTGTCCCATAAGCTGGTTGTGACTCCATTTACTTTCACCATTTATTTTCACCATATTAGAGGAAGGGCCACACTCCTGTGAATTGTTATTGCTGTTACTGCAAACCCACATAAAGAAGGCACATTGTGGTCAACACTCTGTCTCCATTCTGAGGCTTGAACAATGTGAGCCATAGGGTAGTAAGGACAGAGAAGTTTGAGAATATTCCTCTTTTGTTGTACATGCAGGCATCTAACCTACTCCCTGATGCTGATTCCACCAGTGAATCCCACAAGAAAATATTTCTACAGCCTTCTTTTCTAGTTAAGAAACTTTAGTATACAATAATGAACAAAACAACCTAACTTAAAGTCATTACCTATGCACCAATGGGGATGTTTATAAATGCAAATCTCTCTCATTATGTCCTACCAGAACTTTCCTGGTGATTTAAGAATTACTACCCACACACTTTCACGAGCTCCAAGGCTAAGCAGCAGCTACTGATTGCACTTCCACATTTAGACAAAGTGGCAGGTAGTTGCCTAAACCCTTTTTGATCTTTCTTCTTATTGTCTCTACATTTTTTCAGTTTCATAATCCACACAAAGAGAAAAATAGATTCCTACATCAGTTTTCTGAAAGCCTAGATAGGTTAGAGATTAAAATCTGCTCAGGTAATTCATCAGCACATGAATACTATTCAGATGTCAGAAACAATGGTACATTTCTTTTGATCAAGCCATTTAAAACTCCAAACACAAAGGAGCAAGTATTCACAGAGCTAATGAACCACCTGGTAATGAACAATAAAAATTAAGTTCTTATTTAATTTCTCTACAGTTGAAGGCAGTTTTCTGTCTCCTGTCACTTGGTATCAATGAGCAGGTTTCCAGCACAGCTGAAACAACATTAGATTTGAAAGATGTGTAAACACTGGTATCATCAAGAATATTAGCAGCTATGAAAGCCAAACCCAGCTTTTGCCAACAGCTGCAGCTAGTTTCCCCATTTTGGTACAAAGGCTGCAAGTAAACAGCTCAGATTGAATCCTGGATGTGGCAGGAGGCAAATGAGGAGATAAGAGCTTCTTCTAATGCAAACTAACATCAGCGTGGTAGCTTCTATGTGAAATCTAACTAGAACTTGAATTCCATACTTTTTTTTTCAGTGTTTGATTAATCTTCCAAGCAGTAACTTTAGACCCACCCTGTTAGAGTATGTGGGTAAAATAGGTACAGTGACAGGTAAGATATTCAATGGATAAAATTATCTTTCTAATCAAGCAAGATTTATGCAGCAGACAATATAAGTGAGTTGAAATGACATTTCTTAAGTGTGTTGCATCAATCTAAGTAGTAGCGAAATATCCTCCACTCTGAAAGAAAAAAATTTCTTTAATAAGTCAAGAGATTTGACCTTTGCCCAAATTAGATATTATTTTTAAAATAAAATTTATTATTTTAAAATTTTTATATTATTTTAAAATTACATTAAAATTACATTTAAAATTTCAAATATCAAAATTGTTTCATTGCCTCTTATTCCCTTTGTTTTTCCAGAGGCAAAACTGGACTTTTTGCTACATTTTAATATGTCTAGGCTCTGTGTTTTAAATTAAAAGTAATAAAAAACTGCATCACACAAATAGAGTAAGTGCTATATTGTGATAAAGGGATTAAAATGCAAACCTGACATGAAACTGATTCTCACATGGAGAATCAATCTTAAATAATTTCACAAATTCTAACCCTGAAATGTTACACAAATCTCTATTCAAAGAGAATACATTACCCGTAAAACAATAGATCTGAACGCAGTTCATTGTTGAACATTGTTTCGCACTAATAAACTTAGCCAAAAATATATGAAATTGTCTACAATTCAAAATAAGCTAATTTCATTCTTTTAACTTCTAAGTCAAAGACAGTATGTTTCAGTTCCATATTAACAATAAACCACAATCAACAGAAGATTCAAGCATATAACTTCTTTTTTTCCTTTTTTTTTTTTTTTTTTTTTTTAGTGGGACCACACTAAATGTGCTTCTGAAATCAAATATGCACATAGATCTATAAAATATATTTTGGAATAAAGCTAAGATATTGCTAAAGTTAAATGTCTAGGGCTCTCAGAGTGGCTCAACTGTGAATAATGTATTACAGAAGAGGGAGGCAACAACCTGCTTGAAATACTTATTCACTCGTCCTGATACATGATGGGCAATTTTTAAATAGTTCCCTATATGTGACAGGTAACAGTTATGAACTACAGTTTAATAAGTGCATGCAGGATACACATGCACACACACAGACATAAAAGCCTTTTCTTAAACATTTGCTTTCCCTAGGGAAACTGATTCTTTAGTGGGTTAAGTAATCTACAGCCTTGGAACATTGCATTTTGGTCTCTGTCTCACAGATACAAAGCAGTCATTTAGTATTGGGCAAAAACTGTCTCTGTAGAAACAAGCACATACATAATTGACTGTTTGTTAGTTTAAGACACATAATATGGAACACATTTTAAACTGATTATATCCTTTAAGTAAAGCCACATAAATATGTAGATTGATCGTTCATTTGAATTGTTAACTCTCAGTGCAAAGTCAGCATTTAAATCCGTGTCCTCCAGTTCTGGAAATTGTTTATTAGCCAGCATTTCAAAGCAGGTAGAGAACTAATTCAGTTCCCATGACAGCAACATGTTGCTGTTTCTCTACTACCAAAATTGTTGGTTTTCACTTGCAGGAGAAATCAAAAGCAGTGTGTAAATAATCCGTATAAAGAAGGTGCTCAGTCCACCTACAGGATTCCTGCCACGTATCTCTCTTCTGATATACTTCTCTTAATGGTTTTTCAGCTTTAAGCACCTTTCTGTATCTTGCCAAGCATACTTTTCAATATGAAAATGCCTCAACCCAAAGCAATTTCCAAATCCTCAAGCCCAAACACCAGCACTAAAAGAAAGGTAAAAATGTTTCATTTAGTTAATTGAAAACATATTCCTGTTTAGCCTGCCATGAAGAGAACTGATAAAGTGCTATCAGTATTTACAGACAATTATTTAGACAAATTTGCTTGGGAAGACATGCTTAGATATTCAGAAAGATGCCCTAACATCTGGATTTTTGTTTAGCAGAACTACATCCAGAAACTGTGAAGGATCACAGGAAGGAACTGCTCTGCTGTAACCCAGTGTGGTTTTTCATATTATTAATTTCCTTCTACATACCATCAATATCTTCTTTTTTTTTTTTTTTCCTGATTAGTTTTTCAATCTGGTGCCAATACCAGACTGAAAAATAGGGACAAAATCCACTTACAAAGACAAATTTAGCATAAAGGACTCCAATAATTCAAAAGTATTTGTCACCATACACAAGCCTTAGGTAACCTGAAATCCTGGCTCTAGAAGAGCTGATTACTCTGGCTTTGTAATATTCATGGGATTTCTCTTTTCTTTCAAAAGTTTTTTGGTAAACAGACCTGTCTAACAAATTCTAATCCAAGGCAAACTGGGCCAGATTTCCCTTAGCACCAGTTGCGCAATACATTTCAAAATTTGAAATTTAATATTCACAGGAGTAATAGTATTAAAAGCTGGTTGATGTTAGCACAACTGTATTTCAAAGCATGCCAGCAGTGTTTCCCAAGGGAGTTACTGTCCACCCAGGGGAGCAGCCTCCCTCCCTGGGAGGGACAATGAGGAATTTGGTAGGCCCAGACTGAGCAAACTTTTTTGAGCTCTGCATTTGTCTCTCAAAATGAATGTGCTGGTGCCCCTTTTCTGAGGAGGAATGTTGCTGCCAGTGGGAGTGCGTATCAGAAGAGACCACAAATATTGTATCCAGCTAGATCACTTGATGTAGTTTCCTGCACCTGCACGTCTCTAAAGAGAAATTTAAGTGAATGTGGTTTCTTGAAATGGGTGCTTTTTACAAAATTTCATCAATATGTAAATATCATTAAGGACACAACAAAAATCAACATTGTTCTAACTACACAGAACATTTGGCCAGCCCACTAATAATAATCCAACTAATGCACAGTATGTATTAATATATTTTTAATAAAAGGAAATGCTCTTGGTTTAAAATCTTAAGGAAATTCTCTTCAATCCTGAATTCTTATGGTTTGAGAGACACTAGTTTTTCCTTTGGAGTATTTAGGGAACTTTGAAACAATCACATTTTTTAGTCAGTCTTCTTTTTAAAAAACATCATAAAGCAAAGTTAGTTCCAACTATTACTCAAACTATTACTCATTTGGGATCTTGGGAAGACTCAGAAACCCAAGAGCAGTGCCTTATAACCACATCATATATATGCATTATGTGCCTCCAGTCTTAAGAATTTATTTTATCTTCTTCCTATTTTTCCTATCTCTACTTTCTTTCTTTTTTAACCTGATTTAATAATATTTCAGTCTCCCTGATAAAATACTCTTAAAGAATTTTAAATTGTTTCACAAATATTTCCATGAACATGGGTAACAATTTAATTTGTTTTCATTGTCCAAAGCTTTGGGGACATTAAAGTTGTGCAATTCCAACTTGATTCAAAATGTTTTATCATTAAGTAGCAGCCTTGACAGCAATTTTTTAGCATTAATACACGATTGGGAATTGATTTCTTTAGTGAATTGTTTTTACGTTCCCATACCTGCAGTCACAGGGCCAAAATATTGAAGGACATACAAATCACTGATTTTCTCTGTTGTTTTGGTTTGGAGGCAGAGTTATGGAAAGCAACAAAATCTGATGTCTTGAAGATTTAGAAACCATGAAATTTTATCCAGCAAAGTATAGTTCAACATATACAGCAGAGAACATCTAATAATTTGCACAGTTAAAGGCAATATCCAAGAAAAATATTGTTGGACAACACAAGCAGAATTTTGTCCTCTTAAATGCACATAGCCCTCTTTGACAACAATTAGCATTGTGGACATGCATATAGAGAAAGAAATTTACAGAACAAGTGTATACAAATACAAATGGTAATTGCTCAAAATGGGGAAAAAAAAAGAAAATAAAAGAAAGTTTAGATATGCCAAGCTGGCAGAGATATAAAAAATATAAAAATATAAAAAATACAAAATAATACAAAATAATACAAAATAGAAAAAATATAAAAAATACAAATGCAATTACATAAAACAACAAACACTGAAGACAATGCCTCAGAACAGGACAAGCCACAAAGGCTCTAACAGAGAAAACAGGACTTCATGGTGCCAAAAATATGCCCAATGACAAATTTGGGACTTCAGTCCTTGAGCCAATAACCATAAATATTTCCTGATCAATAAGATTTTTCATAAATCTAAACTATAAGTTACTTTACACCTTTTCCTAGAACCTGAATTCAGAGCAACTTGAGAGAGTTTGTGAGCTGTAGAATTTTGCTGTATGTCTAATATAAATTTTAACTGGAAAGAGTGAAGGATAATGCTAATTGAACTGTTCTTTCCATGTTAGCCCTTTTTCAACTTATTACCATGACTCAAAAGCAGGAATATAGTAAAATTAGTAGGGTTAGCATGGATATCATGTTTATTTGTCCTTCCACATTTCCACCTATGGTGGTTGCAGAGTTCCTGTTTTGAATCACAGATGAAGCCCAAAGATGGTGCCTGACTCTGTAAAAAAGCACAGGTCATGTTGTAATGCAATGTTAACAGCACTTTTCGTGATACCTGTTTTAGTACACCATCTGTAGTCCAAGCATACAGTCCCTTTGGGTATACAGAAAAGAGTGAGATATCTTGCAAATGTGATTAATTTCTGGCAATTCAGGTAGCTTTCTCTGTCAAATTGAGTCTGACACATAAAGATAAAACTTGGTGGTTTTGCATTGGGTTTTTTTCTCATTTATTACATGAAAGGGCTAGCACAATAACAATGAAATTCATGTCTAAACTGAACCATTTTCTCAGCATGTTACCCTTCAATATTCCTAGGTGGCTTCTTTAGAGAAGTGACATAGTATTCATGGATTTTCTCTGACACGGGTGAATAAGCTACACTTTCTTTAAATAAGCTATGGGATCCTGTAGTTCCTTTCTTAGTGGATTTAACCTAGTTAACACATACACAGACAGATAAACTCCTTTCCATTACATTGAACTGAATCATACACTGTGGCACTGCATGAACTGTAATGATGTGGTTTTATCAAAGCCACAAAACAGTCAGTTTCAGACTTTTTGGAATATCTCCTGACTGTCCATTTATAAAAAACAGGTAACACCAGACTTTTTTACCCATGTTTGTGGTGAAAGGCTGCCAGCATATTGAAAAAATTATTCTGATTTCATGAAATCCTATTTCTGATAGGTCCTCTTTGGCAAATTAGCCAGTCATTTTTCTGTCATGAAAGGCAGGCAGAAGTGGATAGGTTAACAAATTCAAAGCCATATTGCTTGAGTCAAATCTTTAAAAGCAGGAGTTTTACATAGAATTGCAATTGATCTGTCTTGGGAAAAAGAGTAAGACACTGTTTAATGCCAAAAAAAAAAAAAAATCAAAAACCAACAAACCAACTTTGTAGTCATCTTTAATTATTATGGGAGAGATTCAGAACCCATGGAAATCAATGGAACAATTTCAATGCACTTTTGATCGGGCCTGTAAATAGAATTGCTTTGTGAACCACTGTGTTGCAGCAATTCAATACAAACTGCTTCAAAGGATTTACTGAATTTCCAGAGAGGAAATGTTGGAATTTCATAGAAAATAAAGAAAAACTCCCATATGTGATTTGGATTCTTTCAGAGTGCAGCATTCAGAATGCCAGAGAAATAAGGAGTATGGCTGATATTGTTTCAGGGATTAATTACTTTGGCACTCCTTGAATGTAGCACTGCTCCCCGCTTCCAGAATCCATTGGTAGGAAATCTACACTTTTTTCTCAGGAGCCACGCTGGCTGCTGGACAGATAGTTGAAGAAACCACATCAGTCCTATGTGGGAAGTGTAGGTGAACCCTCTGCATACAAGAATCTTCCAGCTAAGATGGGCAATGACTGAGTGGCTGTTACTCAGTGTTTCAGGGTCTGCCTTCAGGCTTGTGGACCAAGTGAGAATTTATCCTCAGCCATGGCAGATCCCAGGTGTAAAGGCTCTCTTCTGCTTTTTATGTCTCACTGTCTTTTCGTGTCTCCATTATAAACCAAAGTCCTAGCATTAAATTTCTCTTGAGGATAGAATGAACTTAGAAATGAGCAGAACTATTGCCAGAATGGGGCATCTTCTCCTTGGCAGCACTTTATAATCACCCTGAAGAATTGTATAGACAACATAGAGAGGGGGTGTGTCAGGACACTGAGTTCTCTGCTCTACCAACTCGAACAAAGCATGTAACTTCTCTAACTATTCCAACACCTTTACTCAGCTCCCTGACTGCAGAAGAGACCTGCCTGAGGGAAATTCAGGTCTATAACATTTCTTTTCTATTTGCATGAATATGCTATTTACGCATACCTATTCAGATACTCCAAAACCAACAAAATTAGTTTTTTTTTCCATGCTGTTAAGTTTTATCCCCTCTGCCTCTGGGTATTTTGTGGTGTATTTCCTTGAAACCAGATCCCTTGTTTCTATGCAAGACCTCTGAGTAAAGAAAGCAGCAACAATGGGAAAGTTTTCTTCTATTTGCCTGTATTAGTTACTTGGGTTTGATTTCATTTGGATTGTTGCTATCATATTAGGTCGTTATGCTACAAATACTGGTTTCCATGCTGCAGTATATCACTTAGTAGTGACACAGGACAAAGAAATGTTCATTATTTTTTACATTGCTACCCAGGCAGGTTCAATTGATTTGGTTTCTTATTTCCTATTCTTATTTCATGTACAGATAGTCAGGAAAAAGTGAATGGTCTCCGTGTCTGGAACCAACATATGACATTCCTGTATTGGGATAGAATAAGAAACAGCATAGAAAGAAAAGGGTGGCCATATAATCAGATACAGGAAAAGAAAAAAATTCTCAGTGTGTTGGTCAAGTATTAGAAGGATGTCAGAATTACTCATGAAGACAGCTGAAAAAAAAGGGAGCCTTCTGTTATGGCACAATTACTTCCAAAGTTGGTTCCAGTACATTGAATGTACTACTAGTGTTACATCTTCTGAGAGGATGAAATGTTGCCATCAAAGGACAGTATGAAAAGATGCATCAGAGTTAAAAGAAAATCCATGCCACTATATCACAGCAGCATTTTTTCTTGCTTGTGTTTATTGTATTTCTGTCTGTGCATGTTTTTTTCATACTTTCTTATTGATAATTTTAGGGAATATTAAAGATAAAATTAAACTCCTTTATCCTCTTTGTTTATCTCCTACACTAAATCTAATGAGGTAAATTTCAGATAATATACAAATCACATATGTATCTTTTGAGATTTTAGACACAGACCTAAAGCAATGAATCAAAAACATGTCCAACAATACATGAAAACACTGTCCCTGTGTTGTTAGGCATATACCTTATCAGATTCTGCAAAATTTTGTTGTTGGGTGGAAGGGACAACACACCACCTTGCTGTGAAATTCTGTACACAAAGAACAGTCAGCTTTTTCTGCTTCAGATAAATTTATTTTCTACGGGGAACAGCAGTAGCTACAGCAATGCTGCAGAAACAGCAACATGAGCAAGGTGCTTCTATGAGAATAGTGTTGTGACCCCCACAGCTAGCAAGTTATATAATAACAAAAAATATTCATTACCTCCATCTAAGATAAACATGCCAGCCCAGCTAGAGGTTATAGGTACACTGAAATTCACTTTGAAAGACAAGAAACATTCAGGCTTATGGCCTGCCTTTCAGAAAAGAGCAGAAGGCACAGCCCCATTACCTAACTGTGAAAGTTCTTTATTACTTCTTCCAAGCATATTTATTGATTCAGCATATGAAAAAAGGAAAAAAAAAAAAACAAACCAAAAACACAAACAAAACAAAACAACAACCAACCAAACAAAAACCCACCCCACAAACAAAAAACCCACTAGTACTTCATACTCCTTATCCCATTTCAACAGAGTATGTTCAGGAATTCCCTGTTGGGTCTCTCCTCTGAATGACTTATCCAGCTTCCAGATATGTAACTTCCTCAAGATTTAAATTGGAAAAACTTTCTGACTGGTAACACAGCCCCAGGTCCAGTGCACCCTTCCACTGAATCAGTAAGGAAGGTTAATGAAGTGATCTTACTGCATGTGCAAGAACAGAGAAAAGCTCTCTGTGCTTGCCAGCAAATCAAAGATCAGACAAGTCTGAGGCAGGACACACGGCTGCAACTCTGGTTGGTTCTGTTACAGTAGGAAAAGGAATCTGATAAATAAAGGAAAACGTACACATGGAGGGTATATGATATGTCCAAATAGAAAAAGTGAAAGAATAGGAGATTTACAGCACATTTCAAAATTATTTTCTTATTATTCCTTTTACATAGCTCTCTCAGGCATTGCTAATATTTGCAGGCTAGAGGGGATGGGTGGCAGAGGAGGGGTATCCCTTCCTGAGTTTGTAACTAATAAATAAATGATTTATTAAATTACTAGATGATGAGAAGGTAACATTTGAAAACTTAGGAAATCATATGACACATGAAATACATATTCATACTTCTAGAACCCATCTTCATTAAATGCAGCCAAACTCCTGTCCCTAAGTAAACAGAGGAATTGTGACATTGCTATGATTAGGGGGAAAGGTTACATCACACGTTAATAATGGTAATGAAAGAGTGGAACAGGATGTCCAGAAGGGCTGTAAATGCCCCATCCCTAGAAACATTCCAGGTCAAGCTGGATGGGGCTTTGAGCAACCTGTTCTAGTGAAAGGTGTCCCTGCCCATGGCAGGGATTTGGACTAGATGAGCTTTAAAGGCCCCTTCAAGTCAAAACATTCTGTGATTCACTGTGAAACTTAAATCACAAAGGAACTTTTCACAAAGATGTCCAAGAATCCTCTCTGAGCTTATGCATTTATTTCATAACCAGTGCTGGGATGGTTCAGTTCTCAAAGTATCAAATGAATCATACTGCCACTGCTTTTATTTAGAATATGAAAAGGCATTCAGCACTGTGCAATTATTAACATTGACTTTCCTTCACTCTGCCTCCAGTAAAAGGCAAGTTTCTTCAGTCTTTCATTTCACTAGCATTGCAATTTGTCCTGCAGTCAAACTGCTACAGTAAATAGCACAAAAAAGAAACTCCAGCACCCACCCTCTGAGGTTATTCACTATCTTTTACATGGGGAAAGGGAAAGGCACAGATGCAGCTGAGAATCTCAGGCTGCAGAAAGATCAAGCCAGGCACAATTACCATTATATTCATTTGCTAAACCCTTCAGTTGAGATTTTAATTACACTAGGACAACTCATTTTATTCATTAGAGTTCAATTAAATTAATTTGAAATTCAGGATAGTAGCATTGTGATAGTACAGACATATTAAAGTTGAAATATAGTATCTTTTGATTGCTTTCCTCTGACAGAATAGTGCTATTTACTCAGAATTAATATACAGACATTTTCTTTAGCAAGCCAATGAAATTTTATGAACAAAACTTTGGATATTTTTAACTAGATCCATCATAAACAGACTTCACTTGAAGAGAAAATGGAAACCCATCTGTTTTTCTAAAAAGGAATTTCATGGTAAATGTTTCCTTAATGTTATTATTGAGACTATTTTCATTTTCTGACCACAGAAAACTTGCTCCATAGTCCTTACTCTGTAATCAAAGCTTACATACAACTAGCCTTATTCGGTCTGAGGTTTTTGAAGCACCCATTTTTTTACAGCACAAAACTGCTGCAGAAAGAAACACACCTCCTGCCTTAAAACAGTTCTTGCTATTCCTGAGGTATTTTAGACAGATGTTTGTATAAAATTTTCTTAAAGACCTTCAGCAACAGAGATTTCACAGTACATATCACAGCACTTTGTCTTAACAGAACTGCCCCTTAAATGGCAGGAAACGCAAGGGACAAAATTGCATCTCAGCAGGGTCATTTATTACCAACTTGTCTTGGTAACCTGTGTGATTTCAACCAAAATCATCTCCATCCCCACTGGCATCTGTGTTTTGGACTTTACTGTGCATTTTATAAATCTTCATGTTGTTACTTTAATTAGCACAGGAACTGCCAGCAAAGCCAAGCCACAGCTATTAACATCCAGCCAGGCTTCCTTAGACAGGATTCTCCCTTGGAAAGTAGTATTCCAGTCACACTACTCATGATTAACTGCTCAGGATTTCTATTCACCCAGGGAACAAATTCTTCTTCATGCTAACTAAGTTTGGAAGAAAAATTCTCATTTGGTGAATGCAGCTCCCTCTGTTCTTCTCCCCCTTGCCCCCCCCCCAGAATCTTTGTAGTAGCTTTGTATCCAAATGTAGACAGCCACATCTTGTGTAATGAGAAAAGTTTGATTTGATGCCAAAATGCTTACAAACCAGAGAAGCTATTAAAAAAAGCCTTAACTGGGGACTTAACTATTGAGCAGGGTCTGGTAGCTTCCTCCCAAATGCAAAATTGAAGCTGCCCCTGTAAGTCTGGTGGGGAAGAAGCATTTACTGCCTCAATGACTATTTAAGCTAAAAGTCTGCTTAAAACTAAGTTTTCTTTTTTAAAATGACAAAAAGCTTTCGTATAAGACTATGCTCCTTGTACTTCATTGAAGAATACATCCAATCTTACTAAATCCCAATGAGATTCAGGAGATACATTGTTCATGCCACCAGTCAATCAACAATCAAATCGCAAGAGGAGCGGAGGCAGAGTGATGTCAGGCCACTGTGAGGAAAACAGCTTCCAATTCATCACCAGTACCAGCCACTACGATTTAAGCCTTAAGCCCTTCACCAAGGGAGGAGATTTAACTTTCTTTAGAGATTTAGTGGGATATTTTCATTCCATTTTAAGTGAAGATATTTTCAGCATTTTGACTGAAATTCAACAAATTATCTAAATCATGTGTTTCCATATTGCCTGGAAAGAGGAAAACAGGAATGGGCTTTCATTCAAAATTAGATGTGCATTGATCTCTGGCAAGACAATCTTTTGAAGGTGAGGTGTTTTTTTTCTTTTTAAATAGGTAGTTAAAGTACATTCCTTGCGTCTGTAGGGCTTAATTGAGATTACTCTAATTTTCTAAAAACTTTTTTACTAAACCTACATGACTAAAGAACTGATGATTGCATCTGCCAGGATGAGACATAAAAAGCAGAAGAGAGCCTTTACACCTGGGATCTGCCATGGCTGAGGGTAATCTAAAAGGAAAGAACCATTAAGAATTACTTTGCCTTATACTTTCTTTTCTAGAATGTGCATTTTCAATCATTCAAGAAAAAATTACTTTCCATTTATGCACTTGAAATGCCCAATTCTATGCTACAAAAACATGATTAGAAGAGATAGGGCTAAGAAGCATATGTATTCCCTTGTTTTACTTTGCTTCAAAAGCAGATAATCAGGAATAATTTTGCTGCAGAGCAGAGAGTCTTTAATGAATCCATAAATTCTAGTTAAAATCCAGTGAACATTTATTCTAAATACTTCGGTTCCCTTCTATGATCTATGCATTTTATTTCTTCAGTAATGTATGCTCAAGTAGAGCCTCTGCTGTGCTGTAAGATCTCCTCCTGCTTTCTTATTTCAATGCTTTCAAAGCTTGAGAGCAAAACGAGATACCTTATTTAGCAGGAATCCATCGTATTTTATTTGCAAATAGTTTTCTTAATTTCTGCAGCAGGTAGCTCTTTTCCTATAAAAAATCAAAAACAAACCAACCAACCAAACAAAACAAAACCAAAAAAAACCCATAATCAAATAAAACTTCCAAACACGAACAATCCACCTGAAACAAAGTATTCAGACAGTTGCCTTGCATGTTTAGAGTAAAAGCATACAGGTTACTATTGAAGAATGTGTGTTACATTGCAGAACACATCTAATTAAAGATTCAACTACCTCAAATGTTGTATCACAGATCTCACATCTGAGAGTAATTTACTGCATTTTTCATGTAAAGACAAAAACAAAATTTGAAACTGGAGCTGAATTAATGCTCTATTTCTACAAAAGTGACCATTTGTCACTAAGCATAATCCCTTATCTAAAAGGACTGCTAATGACAAAATCACTCTCAAATGGAATGCCATCACAGCTTCCATTAACTCTCTGGAGAAGCTGCTAAAAGACTTTCAGTTCAAAAGATTATATTGCTGATGAGTTTCTGAAGTTCTGAGTTTTATCTGAAAATATACACATAGAAGTATATTTTACATTCAGAGGCTGCTGCTCCAAATGTCCAGATACAGAACTTGGGTTTTCTTCTATTACTCTTTTCTTATGAAAATTTTGCCTTAGAATTAGGTCCTTCTATAGATATGTGGGAATAAATTGGTAAAATTCAGTTCATGAAGTACTGTGATAGAAAGTAAAAACTTGCTTTTTCGGGATATATTTTCATATCAAGCTGTAAAAATCAATGTTGAAAAATTCCACCTATAAATCATCCACATTGTTCAAAACATTCTTACAAAAAGTTTTTTTTTTTACATAAAAATCACCAAGTAATTAGTTCTAATGCAGTTATGGATTGATATTGTTGCAGTATACACCACAGAAAGATTAAAGTAGAACAAGAAGGGTATTCATGTGCTGTACTGATTTAGCAAGGATTCTTGAGATATTTCCACTCTGGTCTGAACCTTAGCCTTATAGCTACACCCTAACAAATTCCAAAAGATTCAGAGTACATATGTAATGCACACTTAAAATCTTAACTCACTATGCAGCAAGGCAGCAGAAAATCAAGCACATGGTGGAAACTAAGGAGGAGTCTGCCACAGGAACTACAGGAGTATGTACAGAGCTGTATAAAAGGTAAGACTATTTTCAGTCATCAATTCTACCCTACCCTTTGCATGTTAAAAACTGCAGGGGAAGGGAGCACCGAACAGGAAGGGAGAAATTCTACAAGGCAATTATATTGTCTAAGGGCTATATGCAAAGCATAGACCACAAAATCCAGATAAAAAGAAATGGAGCAAAATGCAAAACAGTATTCTTGCCATAGGGAATACCACATAATTCACTAGAGAAAATGGATTACATGGCCTGACAACAGTAAGGGGACACCAGAGACTGTCTCATAGCAGAGCTAAGCTATAACTGCTGTATTGTTATAATTTTTATTGGGCAAAAACTTGCAGCTTTCACTCAGCTCTCACATTAGTGCTGCATAGCTTTTACCAAGTAATTTTGGCCCCCATTCTCCATTTGAAAAACCTGGTATTATTCTCTATGAAAACTTCCAAACTTCTTCATTTAAAGCACTGTCAAACATATTAAAAAAAATTGCTGCAATAGTATTTGCAGAAGCCAGAAGCTGCTCTTTCACTATGACACCATAAAAGAGTAGAGACATGTATGTCTCAGACCTGAAGTATCATTTTGTCCTTTATTCCTAAGGCATGAGACTGGCAAGGAAGGGGAGAAGACAAGCCAGAGAAGCTGTGAAACTCATTAGCATACCTGTGATATTTTTCCAGTGAATCTGGTAAAAAAATGGCCAAAACAGCAAAAAAAGTTGGCAAGGTGCACCAACCCTTTGGTCACTCCTTGCCCAGCAATCATAGCCAGGTAGGACCCTCCACTGCCCCAGAAGTAGCATCTCCTTTTCAACTAGAAACTTTTTAACTTGTCAGAAGATGATTTGCTTTAAATCACTGAGAAATCAATTGTGTTGACATACCAGTATTGTGTTCCTCCAGGGCCTACTTTAGTGGCTATCACGTCCTTTCTCTTAAAACACATCATGAAATTAATAATTCAGATGGCAAGTGATTACCCTCCTGGTGTTTCTCAATTGGTTTCTCCTGTCTTTTTAAAACATTACTAATTGACATTAATTTTCTCATTACTATCTCAGCAGTTTATTTGATGGGCATTTCACAAGGAAATATCTACAATAGATTTTTTTGATGAGTGCCTATAGTTAAATAGCTTTAGGGAAGTACCACAGAGCAAAGTGCTGGAATTGAGAGTAATGCACTCAGATCACATTTTTATGTAGTGTGGGGGTTACATGCACCCCTACAGCACCTGTCACACCAGCAGGGGAAGTCCAGTCAAATAGCAAGTGAATTTTCCTGAGATACAATCTTCTTTTGATTATTCTATAACCTTAAGAGTGCTGTACCACAACAGTATTATTACATATCAGACATCCACCTTCTTTAACAACAAAGACCTTGGAAAGCTCAATGGTTATTTTAAATCCTCCTTTAGTGTTTCAAAATATGAGGGAAAAAATTCTGCATGCATGGTTGTGTCTTGGTCCTGCTTGTTCTCTAAGCACAAGGAGATACTTACACCACTGTCTCAGGGATATCCTGCAGCTCAAAGTTCTTTTTGCACAGATTTACCTCCAGTTACAGTAACGATATCTCATGTAGCCTCTGCTTCACTTTCCCTTGGCCAAAAGGAGCTACTGAAGAATTTGATTCATGTAGTTCTTTGTGTTATTTGACAATGTACTTTACATTTATTTTTCAAATATTCTTACTGAACCAGCTTACATGGTCTCACATCCACTGACTTCTCTGAGGAAAGACATGATCTCTGGAGACCTGCCCAAAATCAAACAGAAAGATGGCATTAAAGTTGTGAGCTCTTGCTATGATATGCTGTTCTATGTTGCTTTGTTTCAGCAGATGACAAGGGTGAGGGCACTGGAAACCTAATGATTTCTGGTTTTAGCCTACAGCACCACTGTTTCCTGTAGCAATGTCTTTATTCAGTAGTCTCCAAAACGCAGTAGTCAGTACCCATTTTGCTATCTGAGATAGCACTGCTCCCCATCTACACACCACACTGGCATACACATGAACAAGTGAAGCAGAACATATTCCACCTGTCTCAAGCCAAGTTTTAAGGCATTATATAGATAAAAGTCCTCAATGAGAGCATGGAGACACACTGGAGACACAGAAGTCCTTCCCATTCCAGAGATCTCTGCTCCTTGCATCTTGGTTCCACAGGGTTGTCACAGAAAAATAGGAAATTCTCCTATTTTCTCTTTGTGTGTTCAGAGCTGGAAGAATTTTAGCTCATTTTTGACTGCTTTTTGGTGTGGTGCTTTGAAGTGGGAGATACTTCAAGGGGGAAAACTAGATAAGCAGAGAACAGAATAGCTCCATCCCTTCTTTTGAGAGGACAGAACACTTGAAATAGCGAAAAGAGGTATTCAGCACAGAAATGTATCTTACTGCTATTTCAGTATTCCAATAGGAAAAGGAAATTGTTAACTGCACCTTTCTCTTTACAGCTAAAATATAATAAATAATGGATTCACTTGTTCCTGCTTTTACTCTCCTAATAGGACTCAATGAAAAATAGCAGGGTCATGCAAGTCACTCTTGGTTGCCACATTTGGACTGGACTGAGGTAAGCAGCTTGGTCAGCAGCTTTTTTATTATTAATGTACACTACATATGCCCACAGAAAGGAAAAGGTGGATTGCAATGGACTACTTTTGATATGGAAGCTTCTCAAAGATAATTTTGTTCTGTTACACTGTTCCTTGAGCCTTTTCTCCTCAGTAATGTAGCATGACATTGCCATCAAATGTTAGTAATGTGCCAAAAAAATGCCTTTGGGAATGCCGTGCCTCATCTCTATTCTGCCTTGCTTTTAACTCCTGTGCATTCCAGAGAGTCATTATGGTGATTCTTTCCTACAGTTCATCTAGTGACTGGATCTGTAAGGAACATATGAGGAAATTTAAAGCATTATGGATCTTCTGGGAAAATTTTGGCTTTGGCTGTATACTTCATATTTTGCATCCTTAACTTGAGCACAGTAATTTAAAAGCACTCAAATACAAAACCTGTTTTTTTCTAGTAATCAATCTGGGAAAAAAATTTTAAATCTCATCCCATATAACCGACTTTCCATCTGTACAGAAGGACCAGATCCTTTGGAAAACAGAGATAACTGCTCCTTGAGTTCATGCAGTAATTGGCTTCAGGGATGTTCCTAATGATGTTCCTAAAGGCAATCATTCAGTAATTTGCTGGTACATTTCACAGCCATTTGCTTATACCACAAGAAATTTGACCCTCAGGCATCCTGGCTTCTGAAGAGACTATGAACAAATCTCTTTTTAAGAATCTGGTCCCTCTATTTCTTCTCTTTCCAGCTCCATGAATTCTCCATATTAGCCTCCAACTTTTTAACACTTTTGTATTGAAGCAGTTTGGGGTTCCTTATATTCTTGCTTGGTTTTGTTGGTTTTTCTTGCTCATACTGTTTTTCAACACAGCAGCAAATTTAGCAAGTTATTGAGAACAAACAAGAGCCTGCCTTTGTGTTTCACTGAAGTAACTAGGGTGAAAAAAAAAGGACAAAAGCTCTCCCAGACTGCAAGGCCAGTGCTGAGATGTGGTGGCGATACATGCACAGCCCAGTCCCTCACTGCAGGAGGGCACTGCGGGGGAATGAGCCCTGAACTGGTACAGGTTCTTCCAAGACTTCACCTCAGAGCCACAGCCACAGACCAGTTCATGATATCTCAGTCAAATGACAACACATCTACAGAAACACTTCACAAACCTACCTCTAAAGTCTAAAGGGAATCACTCTTTCAGTCATTCACCAGCAGGTCCCTGTCTAAAGGAACTCACTTACTGTATAAAGGAACCAGAGAGGTTGCCAAATAAAGGCCTGGAAAACTTTGGGACAGAAAGAAGGATGATGGATGATTTTTTTATCCTTAATCCTCCTCTTCAAAATCATTCCAAAAGACCAAACTGCTTGCGGTAAAGCTTTCTGACTTTAAATTTCAGACACGAACCCACACATAAAAATTTCAGCTGTAGAATATCTAAATTGCCAAAGTTTTTAGTAACTCAAAACAGGCTCTTACAAAAGTTTTAGCAGCTACCAGCCCTGCCTACAAATCTAAGTTTAGAGGAAATACATTTAAGTGTTGAAAATAACAGCAGGATGGCTGTAGGACAATTCAGTCTGGTAGTAACAGTGAAGTTATAACAGAGTAGACTATATACAAAAGCTGAGATGAACTCCAGTAAAACTTTTATGGCCTTACCATAACATCATCATTTTCTTTTTGCTATATGTGTCAGAGAAAAAGGCTATCTAAGGCATTTGGAATTCAAGACTAGAAGCCCCAGAGATGGATTTTGAAATGTGAAGGTGTGTGATAAATCTATCAGATAGTTCTGCAATTTTTGAAAGAGATGGACATGCCTTTTGTGCATATGTGCAGGAAAGATTCCTTTTTCCCACCTTACATAAGCTTTCTCTCCTACTAATATGCTGTTGAACACTGGCATCAAATACTTCAGTAGGCTAACAAGAAACAGAAAAAACACTACAAAATTTATAGACTGAAGAAAAAGCAGCATTTCATACCAGTAAGGGAAATTATAATTTTGTCTTCATCTACTATCAGAGTTAATACTTGTGACTGTGCCACTAAACAGAGGTGGCTATATTGAGAAGCACACATAGAAAATACAAGTATTTATTATTTAGTACAAATAACAAATGTTTTCTTATTATTGATCATTCAAGAAGAATGTAGCTTGTCAGTTATTTTTCCCTATAATGTCTTCTGTATTGGAAAATATTCCACAAAATTAGATAGAGTGGAACTGCATAAGAAGGGACAGCTTTTACCTGGCTCTATTTTACTTATCAGGATATAATTTTAAGTTGTCTATTACAAAACATTGCTGTTCACTTGCATCACAGTAGGAAAGCATAAACAAGTTTCAAAGTAAAAGTATTTTGTAGGAATTTTTCTATTACTCTCCTTAATTGAAAATTTTTAACCACTGTAGCACAACACAATATATTGCAGAACTCCTATTAAGCATCAACAAAATTGCTTTGCTACCATAATACAATAGAAAATAGGATTCAAAAGAAGTAATCTAATTTTTATCTAATTCTAGTAATTTGATTTTATCAGACCTTACTTATAGCTGTGGAAATCAGAGTCATAGCATTACAGCATTCTACTTCATAAACCAGCATAAATTGAAGTACTTCAGATTCTTCCTTGATATTTTTCAGATGAGATTGAATAAAAATAATTTTGATGTATCCTGACCAAACCACTATGTTGTTTTATCATCCATGATCTTCGGGACTCATGACTATACACAACAGCTACTTTGTTCTTGTTCTTTGTTCTTGGGGCAATAGAAAGAACAGGGCCCATCCTATCCTGGAGCATGCTCTTATTATTAATATTCAATTCTTGTGGGTTTTTGTTTGTTTGTTTGGGTGGTGTTTTTGGGTTTTTTTTGGTTGTTTTTTTTTTTTTTTTTTTTTTACCCCTAGGAACACCATGCCAATCGAGTTAGCCACTGTTTAACAGAGCTTTGCTCTTCCTACCCTACTGCATGCTTCTTCACACAGACACTGTAATTGAAATGGTCACAAATGCTGGCAGGCTTTTTCACTAGAAAAGATGTATCTGTCTCTAACACCAGGAGAAAAATAACACAGAGATGTTTTACTGGAGAAATTTGCTATTGAGAATTGGTTACATGGATAACAAGCAATTCTGTTTTGGTGTCTGTCTACCTGATTCAGTTTGTGGCAAGCTCCTGGTTTCCCAGAGCATTCCACACCAATGTATTCTCTCTCCCATATACCTGAAAGGTCCATAACAGTATGTGTGGTGGAACAGAAAAATGCAGCTTTTCAGGAATTGTAAGGGAACAGGAATTGGTTTTCTAGGCCAGTTGTTTAGCCAATCTAGTTTGCAAAGACCATTAGTCCTGAAACAGGAGGCACAAAACTGCAACGATGACAATTACACTTTTCATTTACTCAGAAGTATTTTCTAGTACCTGACAAAGGTCAGAAATAATTTCAGTGCCTTTGAGAACTTCGAAAGTAAAGATTTTCTTGATAAAAGGTAGAAGGGGAAACAAGCCAACTTTTAGCATGAATGCTCTCTAAAAAAATTTTCAACCTTTTAGTCAAAAAATTTCAAGGCTCTTGAAGAGAAAAATACACTCTACACAAATGAGGGGTTTATTAATGGCTTCACAACAGGTCATATCAGATCCAGGCAAAGATTTTTAGCCTCTCTTATACCACATAGCATCACCTATCCAATTACAAAATATTTAAATATGTATTTAACCCTTTAATAATGCTATAGTTGTTTTGAACCTTCATGGAAGATTACAAAAGCTTTCTTACCACAGAACACAGTATTTTGAAACTAAGCATTAGTAATTAGGTGTAGTGGGTTGACCCTGAGTGCCAGGCACTCACCAAAGCCACTCTGTCACTCAGCTCCATAACTGGACAGGGAAAAGAGAATACAACAAAAAGTTACTGAGTTAAGGACAAGGAAAGATCACAAATCAAATACCATCTCAGGCAAAGCAAGACAAAATGGGCTATTAACTGAATTTATTACTAACAAAATCAGAGCAGGATAATGAGAAGTAAAATCAAATCCTAAAAACACCTTCCTCCCACATCTGCCTTTTCCTGGGCTCTTCCTCCTTCCTCACAGAGCTACAGGATGACACTGAATGGGGCTTATGGTCAGTTCATCACACTTGTTCCTGCCACTGGTCAGGGAGAGGACTCTGCTCCAACATGGGGTCCTGGGGTCCCTCCCACAGGAGACAGCTATCTATGAACTTCTCCCGTGTGAGTTCATGCCATGGGCAGCAGTTCTCCATAAACTGCTGTAATGTGTGTCACTTTTCCACAGGGTACAGTCCCTCAGGCACAACCTGCTCCAGCATGATTCTGTCTTGAAACTAGTTGGCATTGACTCTGCTGGAAGCTTCCAGAAGCCATGCCCACAGACCCCACTACAGAAACCCAGCCACACAAACCCCATACAACATGACTATTAGCTGCACATAACTGTAGAAGGCATCAGCAATCTTACATTTTGCAAATCTGTCATTAGTTTTTATCTTTTCTTTACAATACCAAAAAGAGCCCTGATACTGTGAAATATGCCAGACAGCATCCACCACAACCCAGTGCCTTTAGAGAAAGTGTTATCAATTAGATATACATTCCAACTGTCACAGCAAAGCAATTTCTTAGACTAAAGGGATTCTGAGTGATTTCATGGTACAAGAAAAGATAGTCAATGTAACACAGAAAACTTAATATTGTCAGTTGAGGTGTCACAGGGCAACTGAAAAGATTTTATTGCCCTCTTGAAAAATTAAGAATAATCATGGAAGAGCTTCAGTGAAACACAGATCTGAATACCTCAGCATATAAAGGTAATTTTGTACAGAAAAAATCTCTGGTCCATATATTCAGGTTTTTTGCAACCAGAGCCCTAGAAATAGCAGTGTTTAGATTTAAATTAGATTTTGGAGGACTCTTTTTCCTGTGGCAGACAGTCAGAAATCCTGCTGACTGTCCAATTTACAAGAAAGAGATGATGTCATTTTGATAACGCTCCCTTCTAGGTTCACATACCCAAGTGTTCAGACAAATTCAGACTTTGTGTTTTCTGTGAAACATCCAAAAAGGTCAAGATACCAAAGATTGAAGAGAAACAGAAAGAAAAGAAATGAAAGTACAGTACTTACCAACTCTGCATTTTAACCCTAAGCTATGTGAGTGTCTGTGTGTATATTCTGTTGTGTTCAGAAAAATACAGCATATATTCTTGATTCCTACAGGTATGAAACAATAGGGTTCAAAATCACATCAACAGGAAAATGTTGCAATTGTAGTAAAGCATTTATTTATTTTAAAACATGATTACATTGCTAGAACATTATTTCAAAATAAAATCCATAATATATTCATTTAAAACTAGGCTGTTAAGCATATATATTTAAATTTTAATTTTCATACACACAGTGAAAGAAATTAATATTTTACAAGTAGCTCTTTATAATAGACTTTATGAAAAACATGTTTAAAAATAACTGCCAAAATCTGCCTCTTTAAATATACAAAATATCCTTGCTGTGCTGAAGATACCTCTCTCAAAAGCCAAAAATATCTAAATCAACAACTGAGTCCACATCAAATCCTACCGAAAACAGTAGTGACATAAAAATGTAAAAGCACTGTACAAATTAAGTACAGCCTTTTTTGTTTCAGTACTGTACAAACCTACTTTTGTTTTAAAAATGTTTTATAAAAACTGCTATTTTTGAGCTTAACATCCTTTCCTGTGTGCAGAAGAAAGTAAGCCACTGACATTACCTCTGCTTACTAAAATGTCTCCTTCTCAGAATTGTGAATTAAAGAATTCAAAGGGAATTTAACCACTTATTTCGATGACAGAAGAACTGAAACTTCTCTTCAGCGTATCATTTAGTAATCTCTCTTGGTATCCCCCTGGTTTTATAATACAAAATATTACAAATTATTAAATACACTAACTGATGAAGTCAGAACTCAAGTACTTCAGATTACACCGATTAGTTCACTGTAAAACTGAGTGTTCAGTTAAAAAACCCAATAGCAAATAATGCTGCATGCTTTTTAATCAAGAACACTTTCTCTTCTCTTGCTTCCTTTACAGTCCCTTCTGGCATTTCTTTTGGAATGAGCTTTTTAAGAAGGTGCGGTATCCTGGATCATCCACATATTCATTCTTAAAGCGAGAACTCAATACTCTCTGCCTTTTCTTCTCTCCCAAGATAATATCAGCTCCATAAAATGTGTCTTCAAATCGCATGGCAGAAGCTGTAGACTAAAATTCGGCATTAATTATACATACATACAATTTTTATCTTTCTGTATTTTGCATATTCTATTCAGTGTTAAATTCTCTATGTCGATAGTGTTCCTTGGAAACACGTAACTAATATCTGTTGTTAGTTTGGATTTTATCCAGGTATCACACAGTCATGACAATTCTAGCTGAGAAAACAGTGACATGGAAGCGATGCAACCATTGGACAGGTTTGATCCTAGCAGTATCATGCAATATTCACCACCTTGTGTTATTAAGGAAAGTTTTAAATGCAAGCTACTATGTCATGCATGCCTGAAAAGAAGCCTGGGCACTGCCTAATTTGCAAAGAATCAGGGTCACAGTTTGGTCACTCATCATCAAATTTATACCAGTTGGGAATCCCCACTAACAAAGCAGTGGAGTAACAAACAGCAAGCCATTTGGGCAGAATCAGAAGCAAAATAATTTGGATCAACTTAAACTGCTGGAGTCACAGAAGAATTCCAAGATTAATAAAAATGTCATTTAGAAGGAACTGGTGTCTTTTACTTCAGTAGACAGAAACAGGATCATAGGCTGTCTTTAATTTGCACTGTGTTCTGCACAAGAAAGGGAAGGAGGTGTTGGGCATACCTTGAGGACTAACCTATATATTTCTAGAATTTCAGGCACTAGGTAAAAATCATGCAGAAGTCTCAATAACAGCTGCAGTGTTTTTTATTCAGCTGACCAAATTTGATGTTTTTAATCTACAGTTAACTCCCTAATGAAGTTAATAAACAAATAAATAAAAAGACATATTGATTTCTAAAAAATCAATTTTAAAAACAATAGCATAAACCCCATTATTATTATTCTTATTATTATCCCGAGAATGCAACAGTTTGCATTCTAAACAAAGAGATAGCAAAAAAAGATAGTACTCTTTCCAAGTATAATAAAAAACTCCATTATATGGTTCTTTTAACATTTTCCAAGACATCTATCTTAACCCTAATCAGGACACTGAAAGTTTGTGCATTTATCCCAATTCCCTGACATAAAGGTTTCTTAACCCAGAATATTTGACCAGTGTTACTTTACATCAGAAAGAACTATCTTAAGACAAGTAAAAACAGCAATCTCGTCCAACTAAGGTATGGAAACACTTTCCCTTTTCAACCTCCATGAGTCATGCTCTTTGTGAGGTTCAACACTTTTCTACTAGGCAGGCATACATAAAAATATAGCTGGTGGATGTTGTTTGAAACAGCAGGAAACAAAAAAAAGCAGCAAAGATTTGGTTTAAAACCAAAGAAGACTAGTGAAATGCTGGTAAGTCCTGCCAGCAACATTAATGAGTTTTGATCAGTTATATTGTGCCTTACAAGAAGTTAATTGCCTTTTTATAAAATTAAAGCTCTTAAAATCACAAAGCTCTGAGAATATGGAAAGTTTTTTTAAAAACAATATGTGTTGTAAGCATACTGAAAGAACAGAATGTCTGTCAATTTAAATGTTTACTAACTTGGTCATTCCTGATCTGACAGATGAGACAAACATGATGTCCCTTTTAGGAGAAAAGAATTATGTCTGACAACAGCATTTGCCTGTACTGGAAGAAGAACTAACCATCTCACTAGACACCTCCTAACTGGGCTGATTTAGCCAGTCTTAAGTGTATAGGCTTCATAAAACATGAAATTGAAAATCCAAAATAAATCCTAGTATAGTGTTACTGGTCGTTTGAGAATATATACTTATATATATTAGAAAGTAAGCATCAGCAAATACTCACTAAACGTGCTTTTACTCTCTTAGGGAGCTCTTCATCCAGTGTATATATTTCTTCTCTCTTCATTACTATTTGAGAACCATCTTCAAACTCCAACTAATTGAAAAAAAATGGGTATTTGAAAATAAAATAATAATTAACTCTTGCAGGAAGTTCCTGGAAATGTTTCCATATGAAAATACATAAGCAAAGAAGATTTATATACAGACATTCTGCTATCTGTTTTAGCACAGAATTAGGCTGAAACATAAAAAATGTTATTTCTTAGGAACTGCAACACATACCTCATTGAAAATAATACCTAGGCAAAAAGACTTCAAAATCAGCACTGACACATACAAAATGAAGTAAAATTTTTTAGATTAGGAATGCTGAACAGTAACAAGACAGGCAACATTATTTTGCAGGACTGACATATTAAAATGTCCTTGTGTCATTTTTATTTGTCTATATTTTTTTTATTTTCTTCTAATAAATAAAAAATTAATTTTAACATCCCATGATTCAAGGCTGAGGA
Organism: Lonchura striata; assembly: GCF_050655825.1. Classification (NCBI taxonomy): domain Eukaryota; kingdom Metazoa; phylum Chordata; class Aves; order Passeriformes; family Estrildidae; genus Lonchura; species Lonchura striata. The sequence goes on from NC_140740.1 coordinate 69,684,792, forward strand.
AGACCATGTCAAAAGAAAGTGTGAGTGACAACTAAGGAAATACCAGTTAACAGAATTTTATTGAATCTGATGGAATTTCTTTTAAATGCTCTGTTCAGAAGATGAAAAGCTTTATCATGCTTAGGTTTAGATATAATCCAATATGAACCCTGTTAGCAGAAAATGAGAAAGGAAATGTAACTAGGTGTGAGGAATGTTAAAATGCTAAGGCTTTGAAGCATTTAAGCTTTTTCAGTAGCTGCTGATTTTTTCCTCTATTTTAATACTTCATCTAACAGTTGTGAATTTCAGCTATTATCTGTGACTGCAGTTTAGCTCCCACAGAAACTATAATTTAAAGTTTTGTATAAAATTAGAAGTCCCATTCTACATCCTTAAGTGATTTACTAAGACTATGTGAATTGACAACATCCTATCTGACTAGAAGAATAAGCACAAATACAAACATAGGAGAATACTGACTTATAGAAAGTATTATTACAAATGAACAATCATTTGTTCAAGCATGAACAAGCATTTGAACTTATAAATGGACTGTGTTTTTTTTCAAATTAAAAGCTTGCTGTAGCTGAGTATGTTAGATTAATATGTGAACAGCTGAAAAATCCGTATGTCCATTCTCAACAGCCAGGTAACAGACTATGATCTATTAACTTCTTTAGAAACAATTTTTCCACTGCAACTAGTAGGGCTGCACAAATCTGGAATGCATATAAAATGCATACAGTGCACAAATGGATAAAAAAGCCACGAGAATCATCCTTACTCCTTTCTGCTCCTGTTATTAACCCCATAAGCCTACTCTGTTAGCAGTATGTTTGAGGAACTTAAAGGTCAATTTGCCTTAAGCTTGTTTCATTAAGTGACGGCAATCCACGGTGCAGGAACAGTCTTTCTGCAATTCCTGTTCCTTCCTGTACAACACATTTGGTAACATTTTTGCATAATACAGTTAGTAATAAAGTTTTTTGCATCCCTGGTGAAAAAACTAGGTAGGAAATTAACTCTGACACTTCATGTGATAAGAAAATATCTTCTTAAATGGTCTCTATATTTGTTTATACTTACAGTGTACAGAACGATGCAAACACTTCATACAAGGGAATGCCATGCTTGTGGTATGAAATACATTGCAATTTACCATGAAGAGTAAGTGGAAGTTCTTTAGGTATCATCCAGCATATCACACTGTAAATAATTTGCCTACACTTGATAGTAAACACAACAAGAGCTTCTCTAAGACTTTCAACAGTATCACAATTCATGCAAAATATAAACCCACTATCTCTAATAGCTCTGATTCAATTCAGATTGCAGATCCTACATTTCAAATCATCAGTTTTAATAAACAAGTTAATACACTTGGATTCTGCTGCTGTACTGTGTCTGCATGATATGTTACTGTCTTCATGAGATTTTTTTTCTATAAGCACATAATAAATTAAAGAAAAGCTGTTCGAAAGCAATTAATGGAGTGAATGGATAATTTAATACATTCAAACTCAATTGTGAACCTCAATATCAGAAATCATCAAGAAGTCAGATGTAGATCACATTAATAATTTCACTTGAGCACCTGCTTCATTTGGCAGGTTTAGCTCTGCTTAGGGATTGTGTAGGATACTCGCTGACAAATGAAAACTGCATGACACAAATTCTGATGCATTGTGTCATAGCTCCTGCATGCTCAAGTACTGCTGCATTTGGTACAAATGTCTGATCAACATGACAAAAAATTCACAGAATTTTTCAACTAGAACAGATTTGCTTTATGAGATCTAAGAAATCACACAGAAGACTGGGTAAGAGAATCTCAAAGGTGTAACATAGCTCACACCAGATGAAAATAAACCTTTTTGTATGTGTGAGTCCTGGGAGCTTTTAGACACTGTTTAGAAAGACGCAAGGAAGAACTGCTAGTATGTCTTGAAGTTAATCTTGCACCCTTCCTGTCATAAACTTTTTCTAATCTGTGGCCACAGCAGCCTCTCTCTCATCCTGAAGACTAAATACTTGCTTTTCTCTATAGTTCTATGTATTGCAATATGGACTCCCTCTAACCTTTAAACTTTGTCATCCCCCCCGTGATAGGGGTTGTTAGAGGCAATTTACAGGAATTTATGCTTGTTATGCTGAGGAACTCTAAACCTTGCTGAGCCTCCACATGCTTATCCATTGTCCTTAAAAAAAACCTCATTTAATCATGTTGTTCAAGGGGTCTAAAATAAGACAATGTTGTTTGTTTTGACTATGTCATATTCTTTCAAATATGAAAGACAACAACATTCATCTAATTTACCTCACAGTATTCCTCAGAAGACTAGTTGTTCAAAAGATTAAATGATTTGAAGATTAATGTTACTACAGAAAAATAATCTTCATACTTTATAAAGAACTTTTGACCTTCACAACATAACACAGCTGCTAAATATAAGGGAAGAGGTAAGATTTAGAGACTAGCTCAAGACTTTAGGCATTTGAGCACTTGAATTCGATTGCAAGTCATTGGAAAAGTGAGAAGGTCAATGCAGCAAGTAATTTAGCTTCCCAGTGCCTTAATTTATCTAGAGATATAATAGTAAATTTGCCATTCTGGTACAGTAATGTGAGGCCCCCTGATGAAAAGAGTTACATAAGTGAAAATGATTACATATATATAAAAGAAATAGATCTAGACTCTCATTCTTTCAGAAGTGCTATTATTATTGTGATTGTTTTATTGCAGTTTCTACCATTCACTTGGGTACTCAAAGCTGCTGACTGATTTTTCTCAAAGGCAAGCCCAAAAAAAACCAGTAATTGTTACTCTGAAATCAGAAGTCAGCTTTTTAGCTTTGCCTTCAGTGTTCCCTTTTGCCTTTGCAGAGGATAAAATGCTCCTTAGATTAATTAATTCAAAAATGCCTCAGACAAATGAATGTTATGCTCTTCTTCCTAGTGTCCCCCCTTCCAACCTCTTATGAAATGCCTCAGGTTCATTGCAGGCTCATACCATACTTAATTTTATGTCATTAATCGTATAATTAGTTGTGAACCTATTAAATGAAAGTAAACAACCTGCAGAAAATAACAAATGTCATCTTTCAATCTTAATGTTCCACCTGTTTACCTGAGTTCTTAAAGAAAGCATGTAATTTTCTTAATTTTGTAAGACCAAGTGAAACCTCTTTCCCAAACAGCGCATAGCAGGTGCTACTGGGTTAGAAAGTTTTGCATATTAGATAAAGTGTTGTAACAGTTACATTAAGAGCTCACACTTCAGCCTTCTTCAGCTTTGAAGGTGTGGCTGGACACTCCAATGCCAGAGCCAAAGGAGCAATTTAAAATAAAGACATCTTAGCACATGGTAATAAACACAGATACTCACCTGATACATGTCAGCTGTATTTGTTCCCAGATACTTTGCACCATACAGTTTTCCATCAGGCCATTTCACTTGGACAGCCTCTCCCTCTGCAGGTGGACCCAGCCTTAGGCAATCTCTGCTCTATTTACAAAGAAGGATGGATTCTCAAATCAGTGAGTGAGCCACTGCACCGAAATTACCAGTAAGATGCTTTTACAACTTGGTAATTGGGAAAGATTTATTACCATGCATGTTTCAAGTTTTATAATCCTGCTAATGGGCTAAAGCTAATGTTAGCCCTTATGAAAATTAAATACTGACCAACTAAATATTCTTTACAGCTTGATGCTGCATTGGCAAGACAACATATGCATAAATCAGATAGCTATCAGCAACTATGATACACTTCAACCAAAATTAATTTCTAACACACACTGAAAATAAGGATCACTAAAGTGCAATTGAATATGTGCAATACTTTCTCTTTTACATATCCAAGTAATTCATGTTTCATTAACCATAGCACATGATGCTATCTTTGCTGACTGAAACATACATGGATCAAACCATAAATGGTGAGAATGCCATGACTTTTTTGCTTAGCTGATGGAGAAACGCTAAAAGAATCCAAATGCTTGTGAAATAAAATTAGGGGGAAATATTTTTTTTCATCGGATATGAAGCATTTTTGTTCTAATGGTTTGGTCAACTTTTGTGCCTGACTTGTTGAGCATGTCAGAACATCAGTAGCTGCAACGTGTTCTTGTAATGGTTTCTTTTGTCCCATATGTCTCAGTATGACCTAAATGACTAATTTTCAGGGCACACCAACTGCACACCCATAACAGCAGCTGCTCACATGAGAAAATAAGACAAAGGACCCAAAAATGATGTGACACATCTGGGCTCACCAATTCTCTGTTCAAATCCTCATTGCAACAAAGGCATCTCTACTTCATAGTGACTACATCACAAGACCTGTCACGTAAATTAGTGCTGAGTGCTATTCTCCTGGGCGTGAGAAGACTTAGTCAGTGACCACATTACTTGAGCTCATAAGTTCTCTACAGTGGGAAGAGAGAAGATAAAGATAAGGACACAGTGACAGGACCTGGCACTATATCAGGCTGCCACAATACTATCACTGTCTTCTTAGGTTTATGTACAATAACTTAGAAAAATATTTGTATTTTGAGTTAACAATTCACTTCCAACAGAGGCCAATGATTATCATGACAAAGAACTTAAAATGTAGGAGCAAAAATGCACTCCAGGGATCTTCACTTGGACATTATCTTGATGTAATATCATTCTAGCCAAATGCAACCTTTATAAACTGATTTTAATCATATGTATCTTAATCCATGAGTTTGATTCAACATGGGATAAAAGAAATTAAAAGCTGGATTTTCACAGAAACATTTTCCTGCATGACAACACTGTCTCTGTCACCCTCAGGTGCTGTGCAAAGACTTTAAAATATGCCCTCCATGTTTGCCTGGCAAAGGTTGCAGTGGTAAACAAAGAAAGATATATCCTTCCAATGTCACCATACATTTGGAGCATGCGGAATTACTGTATTAATCTTCCCAATATTTTCAGGAGAGGCAGGAGGGAAGGGGAAAGGATGGCTACTGCAGAGGAATAATTATGACTTTGCAGGGGACAGGGATTACTAAATGTTATCATGGCTCTGACTATAAATTATTTTAGACTGTATTCTTAGTTGTTCTCTCCTCAGTGATGACTGTCAAAATGGTTATTGTCATTATGATACTTCTTCCACTATCTATTTATTGCAAAAGTGCAAAAAGGAGTCCTGGCTAAGTATCTTGAAACGAATTTTTAAAATGCATCATGGAATGGAATAAATTTTCTGAAAACAAACAATCTAACAACACTGTCAAGCCTAACATTAATTTTCCAAGAACAAAAGCCCAGCATGAATTACTCCCTTTGCAACTTCCACAAGAAAAAATATCTCATGGACTCTAGGATAGCTAATGGAATTGCTCATTTGGAAAATTAGAGTCCTCATACAAATAACTAGACAAATGACTACCTCATTCTTCATGTATCATCACAATGTCTTAGTCTATGGAACAATATTTAGTAAATTGGTATTAGTTTTTATTAATTCCTACCAGAACTCCTACCTTTTATTTTCACAGGATCATAATCATTTCAGATTCTCTTTTTACTGCACAAATAATTATTACAATTTTTTTCTTGGGAATGATAAGACCTATTTCTTAGACTGTCAAAATGGCAAAAATGCAATCTCACTTTTTTCTCATATAACGAAAAGTCAGACAACTTATGGTTGGTATAGCAATCCTTCAACATACCCATACCAACTGTAAATAACATACAGCGTGGGCTCAATCTACATTCAGCTTACAAACCATGCACATGTCCTATACAATTATGCAATGTATTTCCTTCTTTATAGAAATGGACAAATCATGCCCATCTGTACTGAAAATATGATTTGCTTACATGTCCAGTTTCACATTGCTGCTGTTGCACAGCTCAGAGTTCAAACTCCAACCACAACTACCTATGTCTAAAGATGAATACTTCAAGGCCTCCCTGGGCCATTAATCCAAGCATTCAACAATGCTCACAGTGAAAAAGTCATTTTTCTTAAGTGAAGAAAAATCCTGTGTTGAGGAATTTCCTGTATTTCAGTTGGCACCTGACTTCTTTCTTCCTACCTGACATCATTCTGCATCACCAAGAAGTGTATGGCTTCATCCTCTTTATTTCCCACATCACATATTGACACAGTTGGATGAGATCCTTCTGAGTTTACAGCTCTCCTGAACAGTCCCAGATCTGTCAGTCCACTCATATCACAGATGCTTGAGTTACTCCATCACTTTCAAATCCTTTTACGAAATTTGTTCTTCTATGTCCACATCCTTCTTGTACAGGTAAGACCATAGCTAGACACATTACTGCAGATATGGTCTCCCCAGTGTTAGGTTTACAACCATTCAAAAGGACACTTCAAGAGCATAACATGTCAGTAATAATAATACTACTTCTGGAACTTTTCTTGTTTATCAAAGGTAGTACTTTCTGGGTTTAGAAACATTTATTTTGGAATTCATTATATACACTAAACTAAAATAGTAAGCAATCTATTTGCAAGAGATGATGGAAATCTATGTTGAAATACTGGGGCTGTCTTCTATGCTGTCATGAAGGAATTCACACACAGAGCACTGCAGATAAAGAAGACATTTCTTTTATTTTTCTTCTGATAGTCTGTTGTTTTTACCAGAGAGGTTGGTTTGATTTATTAAGGCTGGACACAGAATTTGCAAGTAACAAATCCAATTACAGTGGCAGGTGATGGTTCACACAAACTAGGAACTGTGGAGTCACACTGAGAAAAAGAAGGAAGACTGCACCTGAAGCATGCACTGGAATCCAGGAACTTGAAAAATTGCAATAATTTGAATACAGCCACTGACACTTGAAGAAAATATCTTCAAATACATTCAAATGCTTTCCTAAATTAAGGCAAAGAGGTATAGATATTCTGGTCTAAGATAAACTTATGAACTATTGAGACTGTTCTCCTAAGCTGTCAAAAACTGATGTACCTTGGATGCCTACATATTTTTTTCTGCAATGTTTCCCTGATTATTCGGTCATTAAATCAACTATCTCAAACTCAGTAATTATTTTCAAAACTGTAAGACTGTCAGAGCCTTTGACTTCTTTCAGATTTGATCCAAAGGAGCCAACTGAAAACAAGTATCTATCCTCTGAACTTCTCTATATGGGCTTGCAGGATCAGTGTTCCTTTTACTGTAAGCCAAGCACATGTTTGTGTCCACCTGAAGGAATTGAAAAGGTACGAGCCTGTGAGCGCTGGTGATATGCTACCTAGAGTCCAGTGACAACTGGCTGGTGCTTTTCTCAAATCACTCTCTATCATGTTTGAAAATTCAGAGTAGTCAGACAAAGTTCCTGGTGACTGTAAAAGGAAACATCGCTCCTATTTTTTAAATGAGGAGAAAGGAGAGTCAGACCTTTGAGCCTCACTTCTGTGCATGAGACGATCATGGAGCAGATCTTTGTGGAGGACATATTAAGACACATGCAAGGAAAGGAAGGTGATCCAAGACAGCCAACATGGCTTTGCTAAGGGCAAATCAGGCCTGACTGACTAGAGGCCTTCTATGATGGTGTCCTGGTTCTGGCCAGGACAGGGTTAATTTTTGCAGTAGCCAGGAGAGGCCGTGGATAGGCCTGGAGGTTAATCTATACCAGGTGCACCATGGTGCCAGGGGCCAAGCCAACACTGCAAGTGGCCCTAAGACTGAGGCTGGGAGCAGCCACGGCCAGCAGCAGCTGCCACCATCCCGGTGTGCCCCATGGCCAGGATGTGAGACTGGGGACGCCGTGTGGCGGCTGCCATCTCAGCATGGCTCACAATTAACTTTACTCACTCAGGCACTTACAGCCAGCTGTGCTGCAGACAAAAGGGCAGAAGTGGCAGCAGCTTTTCTGGCACCACATCGGCTGGCACAGCTCCTGCACTAGAGACCACTGACCAGCAGTGAAAAGCATGGAGAGCAATTCCCCAGTGTGGAGCCCAGTTGAGATCAACCCTTCAGTGCTGCAGAACTCTATAGAAACCTTCCAGTTGATCCAACCTGAGAATAAATGAACCTATGGACACCAATTCTCTCTCAAGAGAGAAAAAAGGAAAAGGTGAAAGCAAATGTGAGAGCAAAATGGTGACACTAAAGTCAGTGAAAAGAAGGGAGGGGGAGGAGGAGGTGTGCTGGGTGTCATAGCTGAGATTCTTCTGCAAGCCATGATGAGGACTGTAATAGAACAAACTGTTTCCCTATAATTCATGAAGTGCATGGAGGAGATGCAGCATTCCATCAGAAAAAGTGCTCGCACTGGAGTGTGTGTATGCTGAAAAGCTGTCACCTGGTGAAAGTCTTGAACAGACAGAGAGAACCCTTGCTTCCACAGATAAAAGAGGACCCTTGCTTCCAAACTAGAACAGCTCATCCTTAAAAACTGCGCCCCATGAACTAATGGCCCAAGAACAAGAACAGTTGTGGGACAACTGCTTTGCCTGTGGGAGAAGGACTCCAATTACAGCAGGTCAGGCAGGACTGCTACTCGTGAACATTACAACCACGGTGGAGAAATTCACTGAGAACTGTCTCCCATGGGAAGTATCCCATGGCACAGCAAGAGACTCCTCTCCCTAAGTGAACTGAAGAAAGATTGTCAAAAGTGACAAACTGACTAAAAACTCTGTGTTTTGTCTCCCTGCACTGTCAGTGGGAAAGAAAGAAGGGTTGGGTGGGGAAAGTGTTCTAAATGTTTATTTTAGTTCTCATTATCCTCTTTTAATTATGTTGATTATTTTTTCTTTACATCTTTTAACTTTTTGAGCGTGTATTGACCTTAACTTTTTTTTCTTCACAATCCTTACCTCAACATATGAACCTGACTTTTAAAAATTTTTGTTTTCCCCTCCTCTGCTCAACTACATCAGAAGAGAATGAGTGAATGATTTTTCATTGTGCACTGGCATTTAGCCAATGTTAAACCCATGCCACTTATATCACTGTCTAGAAACCTGAGGCTTACATTCATCAATTGGCATAAATTTAAAGTAAATTTTTAGACAGAATAACCTCCTCTTTTTCTAAACCATTTAATTATTTTGAAACTAGTTGAATAATTTTCAAACCTACCATATCAGTAACATTCTTTCACCGATTTCCCAGGGGGATGACTATACAAAATCCATAACACAGAGCAGCCAGCTGTCATCAAGCATTAACTAAGACAGAAAACAAATCTGGTTGGTACCTCTTTCTTCGGGAGTATTTTAACTGAGCAATCCCAATTCTGTGACCAACCTCAGGAGCTACAGTTTTATTTTCCTCAATACTAACAGAACTGTTCATCTGTTTAACTGCAGACACAGCACTGAGCTTGCTTTTTGTTATTTTTCAAATCATTCTCATTTAGACTGTATTCAAAATAAATTATTTTTGTTTGTTTAAATTGTATTCAAATTATGGTATTTTCCTTAATGTCACCTAGCAAACATCTCTATGTCTCCTTGACACTTCTGGCTTTCACTTCCTGATTGGCTTTGTTTCAAAAAGAAGGTACAAAATGCCCCACTGTATACTGAAATTGTTGTCAAATACCACTGATGATATAATTGACATAAACAACACAGGTTAAAAGTGGTTAAGTGTGACTCTTGCAACAGGTTTTTTTTAACTAGTATATACTTCTAATCTGTTTTTTGCTGTATGGCATTGTAAACATAGCAAGATAATAAAATACACAGGAATGTAATACATTATTTCACCTAATGGTAATGGATTAAAATAAAAATACACAGAACCTGACTGGGATTATTTTTCTTGGATGCTATGAGTTTAAAGATGGATGAAACATTAGCTCAAACATAGTATTTCCAACCGTTATTTTAGCTGCATGTATTTCTCACCTTTCAAAGTCACTCATTATTTCTGTATCATATGACACCAAAATCCTCTAGGAAGATGTACTTCAATCACTCAACAGCAGTTTTCCAGAAAGACTGTGAAAGAATCCATTTCATAGTGCTGCCACAGCTTTCTGTATTAAAAAGTTCTTCCAGCCTTCCAACAGGATGCTCTTGTCCATGCAATCAGGCAAGATGGAATGGCAAAAGGCAGAGGTAAGCAGAACCTTGGCTTCAGCTCCACAGCTGGCCTGGTGAAGCAGATCCTTTCTGTATTGTCCCACCCCTACTGCAGAGGGGCCATGGCACAATATTTTAATCCTCCTCCTGCCAGACTGAAAGCTCATAATCTAGCCCTGAGGTTCTAAAGATCAACGAGAAGTAGATATTGAAAAGACTGACTATAGAGAAATCTCAGATTCTGTAATTGCATTAAACTTGACTTTCCTATGTACCTACATATTATTTTTACTCTAAATCATGCTGTGTTCATAAATATATACATATTGTTAGAATCAGAGAAATAGAAATTGTTCATTTTCTCTCATCCCCTGCATTTCTTAAGTATCTAAGAATAGTTCAGACATTACTGTTAGTCTATCTAACCACACTTTGCACAGAGAAAGCCATTGTATTGACTTTTAGCCTAGAAATGTCATGGTTTCTGAAAAATAACTTTAAATTAGTGCATGGTCTCCAAAACTCAAAACACCAAAAACCTCTGTCCTCTTATATTTGAGAAACTGAAATTCACTTTACAGTAAACGGAATTCATAACACATTCATTTCAATTTAAAACAAATGAGTATTCTTGTATTAATCACAAAATTAACAGTAACTTCTCACAACACAGACAAAACACACTAATTACATATGACTTTCACTGGTAAGACTTCAAGTAGTTTTCTAGTTCCTAGACTTAAAACGTGAAAAAGTAATAAAAATCCAGGCATGATTTTTTTGCTTTTGCACAGAAATGGTCCTCATGGTTACTCCAGCTGAACAGCAGGATTAGCTTTTAAAATTTCCCCTTAAATTAGGACCTGAATTAAATTTACTACCCTATTTCATTGCTTCTAGGGTATACATAATGAGATAGTACTTCCTGTACTAACAGAAAATAGATGAAGATGGTTTAACAAGGAGTGCAGAAGAAAGCACAAGGTGGCCATACCATTAGGAAGCGACCTTTCCAAGGCCATTCTGCAAAAGAACTTCATCCAAATTTTCTTCTCTGTCTCCATTTTGTCAGCTAATATTAACTTTCAACATGAATAGTAGTGATTAAGCTTCCACAGTCCTGCTCACTGGTGGTTGTTTTAAAAAGGGAGCATGACTAATGTGATTACAACCAATACCTCCAATTTAGAAAAGCTGGCCATACAGAAAAATACCACATCGCAACTGCAAACACTGAATATATCTACCAACACCACTAAAGTGCAAGCGCAGAAACAAATTGTGGAAACTCTCTGAAACCACCACTAATCTCAATTGTCAAACTGTTTTTCTTTCCAAAGCTGATAGTATATACTAGTTGATGCAAATTTTTAGAAACACAAAATTAGGTCTCATATGTTCCAAGGCAATTTGAAAGGAAAGGAGAGTGGTAGCTAATTTGTCACAGTCAGATTTTTATCTAAACAGGAACAACAATTTACACAGTGTATTAGCATTTGAAAGAGAAAGCCTGATTCCCAGGAGTGCAGTTCCGGGTTTGAATTGGTATAAATTCAGTGAAATCACCAGATTAACAGAACAGTTACTGTAATTCAGCAAATTTAGCTTTGAATCACAAATGGGAGCATAAAAATACTTTAAATTGAAGTACAATATGTTGTCTTTAAAATATTACTGAATGTTCTCCTATGAAGTGAATACATGCTTTTATGAAAGAAAACTGGAATATAAATGGGACCATGCATTCACACATAAATATAAAAATTTCCTATTTTCTACCCAGCTTAGAAAATTACTATTTTAACCATTGCATTGCCTTTCAGTGAAGTGTTAATAATACAAATTCATGCATAATGCTAGTTGATAGACACAGAATTGCCCGGAAGACAACAACTTAAACAATTGCAGAATGTGACTTAGGATGTCCAGGGTGGTACTGGGCATCACAATAAGGCACAGTAGAGAGGACACTAAAGGGTACAATACGCTCTTATGGGACAAAACTGAGTGTCAGCAGGAGGAAGCTGAAGTTGCCAAGGACACCTGGATGTCTAATTAGCTATGAGGAACAAGACTTCTGTAGTGTAGCAGAAAATCCTATCTTATAGTTACATTTAAGTCAGGTGAGACTGAACGCTGAGATTGAAGGGCCTCCTCTCCTGCCCACCTGTGTATATCCTCCCTGTAAATCAGTTACAGTCAGATGAGTACAAAGACCAGCTCATGTGCTGCTCCTGGTCCCTCCTTAGGATGCAACACAGACACAAAATAAAATATGAGTCTTCCAACATTTCCTCTACTGAGCCCCAGTAAATCTAGTAATAACTTTCTTCTGCACAACAGTGTTGTAAACTAACAGATGAAAAAATCTTGCAATTCCTGGATTTCCTCAGAAAATAGGTGGGAGGTGAAATAACACTCCTATCTCAATCCCAGCAGTCCAACCTCATCTCAAAGATTCCTGTGCAAATTCTAGTGATTTCACCATGTTCCATAGGCTCATCACAACTGTACTCATTGTGGTCACAGACAAGGACACAGACTGTCTTTGCAAACACAAGAAGTGTTGTAATATATTCTTCTTTCACCTGCCTCACTGCAAAGTCAGCCATCTTATCATGAACTGCAAAGTAATGATTTATCTTCCATTTTGTTTCTCCTGCAAGGCATTATGAATTCCTCTCCTGTGAGGCATTACCTTCAACCCATCTAACATCATTATTGTTAAGGATCCATAAAGCATTTGATCATAAAGTGGAAAGGCTATTCTACAAGGAAATGGTAAAAAGATAATACTTCTATTTGAAGCTTTAATTTGCCTATAATCTGTTCAATATTCATTTTTTATGCTTATCTACTAAGTTGCCTGTCTTTCTGCTGTCATATGAAACAAAGAAGTAAGAGCAACAGAAAAATTATTTGTGTTCTCCATAATAGAGTACAGTGAAAGTGTAAATCAAGAGTTATGGTACTGTACAAGTTTTAGATTAAAATAATACTACATCTGTTGATGCTTTGTAGCTTCAAGAGTTAAACAATGGAATAAAACCCCTCAATCTCCAGCCTTAGACTTAGCCCTTGGTTTTGAAATATTTTGATTTTAACTTACAAAGAGCACAGTTTTCAAAACAGGAATTAATTTGTATTAGTATTCAGAAGATGCAATAATTATTCACATGTAAAAACCATATCATTCTGGGTATAAGCATTTGTAAATCTAGTGAAAAAGTTCTCAACTACAAAAATGTGTTAAAATAAATTTTCCCTGTTCACAAACTCAAAGTAAATTCTTCATAACATATATAAATATTAAAATTATTGGAGTATTTCACAGAACAAGAATGCCAAATCCTACACAATCTCTATAAATTGACCAAGCCAGAAAAAGAAACCTAAGTTTTTTCTGAGACATGTCACACAGCTCTCAAATTTGCTTTCCAAAATTTTTCAGAATTACTTGTCAACGATCACAACATACAACTTTCTGAGAAGTGAGTTCAATTACGCAGCAGTATTGTAATGCTGCAAAAAACAACTGTACCAGCCCAACATGAATTGCATATTATTCAGTTTATAGACTCAATGTCACAGTTAAGAAAACTTTCAGAAAGTTGCTAAACCAATTATAATTAATTATGTCTTCTTTCCCACATCACAAAAACAATTCCCACAGCTTTTGACTAAGTTTATATCAAATACAATCTAGCTCTTGCTACCTTCAGAAATGCATTACATTCCTACTTCATATGCTCAGAAACTATTGGTGGTGGTGGTACTGGAGTGCACCCAGAATCTACAAATTGCCCAGAAAATGTGCAAAGTTAGCTATTATCATTTCCTTACCAATTTTTACAGATTTACATACCCTTATAATAAAACTTGAACAATAATTATTGTATGCCAGCAGTCAAATGGATCTTTCACAAAGAGGCAGCAAACACTACTCTTTAAAAATTTGATTAAAACAGGTAGATAAGCAGAAAAGAGTCGTCAGAAGACATAAGGAGAGAAAAGTATACAGAAGAGAAATCACTAGGAAAAAATGCTGGAAACTAGTCAGGAATTCAGTAATTTATAATGCCAGACAAGTTTGATAGAAGAAAAGTAACATGTGTCTTCTTTGTAAGACAGATTGTCACAACCCAGCCCCTAGTAAGGCTAGAATCAAAACTTCTGGATTTCTACATACAGATGGACATTAAATAGGGTCTCAAGATTTACATGCTAGCCCAGTATCTCCAAATGTCTATTGTTCAAGAAGTATGGTTTTTCAAAAGCAGAGGCAAATGTATTAACATAACAGATACTGAGAAGCTGCCCAAGTATTACATCTGCAGACACACACTTCCTTCACCAGTGGAAGTCAGTAGTCACAGTCAAAGTCATTAGAGAGAAGTTCCTGAAACAAGATTTTTTCCTTGAAACTACATCCTGAGCACTGACATTCACAGCTTTCAAAAGTGAGCTACCTTTTCTAATCTGCACATGCGAAAAGTTCCACCAAAATAAGGGCACATTATTGTTTTCTAATATTATTCCCTTCAGCTGGCCTGGAGGAAATAATTTTTGAAAAACTGTCCAGCTAAATCACATTTTTTTCTGCACCTCAAAGAAGGATGAAGTAAATCTGTTCTGTCTCCCATTTATCTAATAATACCCAATTGTTTTCGGACAATCTGTATTCATCTTAACTCATTCACCTGTAAATTATCCCAATTACCCCTTGTCTCGCATAATTATTAAAGTTATAAATGCATTTGCAGTTTCGAACCCCTGCAAGGGGTATCTAGGCCAGAAAAGATCATGCAAAACCTCAGTAATTCCATGATAATCAAAACAGATAGAATTGGCTCAGTGTATAGAGTATATGTGTAGAGTGCATATACAGTTGAGCGTGGGTCATGGGATATCAAAACTTTTTTTCATCATTTTGTAGGATATGAAGTGAGCATTTGTTGTCTAGGATAGTAGAGGATTGCAAAGAAGTCCCTCACTTAAAAAAGTTGCAGGTTATTGTTAGCAGTTTATTTCATTAGCAGATTCTTAAACTACATTGCTATCACATTGACAGGTTTTTCTTCAGATACTAGTAACTAAATTGTACGGATTTTTCTGTCCTTTTGTTTTTAATAAATAAAGCAGGGAATAACCATTTTAGATGGTGTAAAATCTAGGTGCACACACTAAAAATCTGCAGCCTTTGTAATAATTTAAGTAAAGTACTTTGGTTGTCAGAGTTCTCAAGAGCCCTGTTCCTCCCTCTCCTGAGAGTGGCAAATTTAAAGTATTGATAGACACAGAAAGGCAGAGTTTAATCTTCTCATTTTCTCTTCACACTGAGGGCTTTCTTGTGTCCACTGCTGGAGGAAGGTACTTGCAATAAGTATCAACAAAATTCTGTTAAGGATTCAGGTATCACTGCTGGTATGTTAAAAAATTCACTGCTTGGTGGTTCTTTTCTCACGCTTCAATTTTTCTCAAGGTGGCATCCATTTAAAAAGAACTGGTAGAAAAAAATCAAGGAAAATGTCAGACAGAGTAATGTGACACATGCAAAAATGAACTGAAATTATATCTGAACAGAGAGATCTAGCTGGAGATCAGGAAATAAAGGAGAGTTTATCACCTTAACAAAAAAGAGGCAGCCAGCTCAGGAGAACTACAAGGATGTTGTAAGGTTATGCAGGGAGAAAATTAGGACCAAAGCCCAGCTAGACTGTAATCTGTCTACTGCCATAAAAGAAAATGAAAAATGTTTCTGTAAACATTCACACCAAAAGGAAAGCTAAATAGAATCTCCATCCTTAACTGGATGCTGTGGGAAAATACAGTGAAAAAGAATGAGGAAAAGGCTGAGGGACTTAACTGCTTTCTTTGCTTCAGTCTTTAATACCAGTTTTTCTGTGAGAATCAGTCCCTTGAGGTTGAAGACAGGGATAGGGAGCAGAATGAAGCCCCAACAATCCAACATGAAATGGTCAGCAATCTGCTATACCTCTTAGACAAACACAAATCTATTGGACTGTGTGGGATCCACCCAGGGTACTGAGGGAGCTTGTGGAAGAGTTTGCTGAGCCATGTTGCATCATTTACCAGCAGTTCCAGCTAACTTGGGAGGTCCCAGTTGAATGGAGGTTGACAAATGTTATACCCATCTTCAAGGTTGGTCAAAATGTGAACTCAGGGAACTAGAGGCATGTCAGACTGAGTGCCAGGGGAAGTGGCACTTTCCCTCAGTGCCAAGGGAAGTCACGGAGCAGATCATCCGAAGTGCCATCAAACAGCAGTACAATGACAAAATGAGGCCCAGCCAGCAGGGGTTTGTGAAAGGCAGGTGCTGCTCAATCAACAGGATCTCCTTCTGTAACAAGGTGACAGCCTTAGTAGATAAAGAAAAAGGTGTATATGTTGTCTGCCTTGACTTTCACAAAGCCTTTAAAGGCATTTTACACAATATTCCCCTGCAGAAACTGGTTTTCTGTGGTTTGTATAGATACACTGTTCACTAGGTAAAAAAACCTCCTGGAAATCTGAGCTTAGAGTGGTAGTGGGTGAAATTACATCCAGCTGGGAGCTGGTGGTCAGTGGTGGCCCTCAGGGTGCAGTACTGGGGCCAGTTCTGTTCATTAATTTCACTGATCACTTGGACAACAGGATCAAATGAACAGTCATTTTACATGACTGCAAAATATCAAGTTGGGTGGGAGTGTTGATCTGCTGGTGAGAAGACTCTGTGAGTCTGTAAGGCTCTGCAGAGGGATCAGGAATCTGGACAGGCTGGAGTGATGGACCAAGGCCAGTGGTGGGAGGTTCAGCTACAGTAAATGTTGGTTCGGCTCCGTTGGGTCGTGCCCTTGAGCCACAACAACCCGAAACAGCATTCCAAGTTTGTAGAAGGCCAATGGCATCTTGGCCTGTACCAGGAACAGTTTAGCCAGCAGGACAAGGGCAGGGATTGTCCTCCTGTACTCAGCACTGCTGAGGATTTGTCCTGTGCTCATTTTTGGGCCCCTCGCTCCAAGAAGGACGTTGAGGTGCTGGAGCAGGTCCAGAGAAGGGCAATGGAGCACAAGCCCTGTGAGGAGCAGCTGAAGGAGCTGGGGTTGTTTAGCCTGGAGAAAAAAGGAAGCTCAGGGGAGACCTTATTGCTTTCTACAACTGCCTGAAAGGAGGCTGTAGACAGGTGATCTCTTGTCCCAGGCAACAAGTGCTGCCTTGTGAGATGTGATCTGAGATGTGAGAAAATGGCCTCAGGTTGGTTTAGATTGGAAATGAGGAAATATTTCATCAAATGGATTACCAAACACTAGAACTGGCTGCCCAGGGAAGAGCTTGAGACAAGAGCCCTGTCTGCAGTGAAAAGACATGCAGAGATGGTGAATGCCTTAACCAGAACTAATATATATTTTTTAAAAAGAATGCTTTCTGGATTTTATTAGAACCTCAGAAAATTGACAAACTGTGGTTCTGCAAAATATCTTCTTGAACTCCTGAATATAGGATCAATTGTTTTTCCAAACACATCTCATTTCATCAACACTTAAGATGCTCTTGCTTTTAAGGAATAATTACAACACCATTACATAACCTACCATGTTAAAACAATGTTATTTGATTTATAGATTTCAATAAGCAAATTCCCTCTCTTTGGGTTGTGGACATAACTACCCACAGTGCAATGTCACCTTCTCAGTGTATAACACCAACATTTATACACTTATAAGTAAACTAAAACACAGTGTGGTTATGTCATGGCAGCAATTGCATTCATTTTTGTTCACCTAGTTGTCTTGAAAACCACAAGGTGAATCCATGACATCAAAGAATTATCTGTAATTCTTTGATGTCATGAACCAGGGTACTTAAGAGGGCAAGAGCCTGGAAGGATGTTTCTGTTTCAGGGTATGTGCTCAGCTCTCCTGTAATCAGACCTCTCAACAGACTCAAAGCATATTTCACTCTGCAATTATCTTTTTTCTTCCTTGCAATCAATACAATAAGGTATCTATCTCCCCCCAGATATGTATACTGCAAAGCCTCCCTGTTCTTGATTTTAATAAGGTAACATGGGAACAACTTCATACCAATCTTACATATATATGTATATAAAACATATTGTCAGCCACAATATATACACAAACAAATCTTCTAGCTATATACCAAGAGTAATAACTTCTAGCAAAATGCTACGATAAACCAGTGCCATAGCCACTGGGTACCAAAACAAAACAAAACACAAAACAAAACCCCACAAAAACAAACAAACAAAAAACCAAACAAACCCACCAAAAAAAACCATCCCAAAAAAGAAATTGTGGGATAGCCTCCATAAATGATGAGATCAAAGAACTGAAAAACTCTCTGATGCATAATCTGTGAACTGACATCTGGCCTACTGGTCAGAACAGTACTGTTCTTGGTGCTGTGCAAGGGCAAGTGGTACACATAAATGCTATCTGCTGGAATAAGTTACTCAGGACTGCAGTATATACACTCCCTAGTTGTGTGCATGCATCATTAACTGAGAAAGTTGTCATCTCATGTTCTTTAAGATATCATGTACTGTCCCCCTTACTGAAGTCTTTCTATGAATTACAGGAGGAATTTGTCCTGCTGTTGCTTCCAGGAAGAGATTGTATCCATATACTTCTTTACACCTCTTACACCTGGGTCGAAGGAAAACGGGTTGGTTAGCATATTGGACAACTAGCTCATAGGTTTAAACCCTGTATTGAGGAGTCATAAGTCTAAGAAATCACATATAACACCCAAGAAATAAATAATGTTGAAATTTAAAAATCTAAATATGTGCCTATAGTTAAAACACTTAATAATTCCCCACCTCATATATTTAGTAAATGCTAGCACAAACCAAGATAAATACATATGAAAACAGAATAATGTATACCCTGATTTGGTTGTTATTGAATGCAGAGTTTCATGAAGCTTCAAAACTGAACTTTCCCTGCTCCCTATCTTCCTCCTTAAAAATAAATCACTGTGCCTGAGCATTGGAATTCTGGTTTATTGTTAGCTGAGCTGAAATTATGTGGTGGATTCAGCACATACTGGAAGAGCAAAAACCTCCTGCTATCTTTGTGAGCTGGTTGAAAAGTGAAAATATATTAGAAAAATAAGTTCTTCAACAGGCAGCAACATTGCCTTCACACCAGATTTGATGAACAAGTCCTCCCAGCAGCACCAACACCTGATATGAACATTGCATGGATTAGTCAATATTAATCTGAGAAGAAGAAAAAAACCCCACTTTTCCTCAGATCCAGTAACTGCTGCAGGTATATTATCTAATGAAAACATTTCTCTAAGGAATGTGAAATTTGTTTGGTGTTTCCATCTGTCCTGGTTTGTAATTGACAAGACACCATCAAACAATTATATGTTGTTCATCCACTATCTGAGAAGCACTGAGGCATATCCAGACCTGATTACATTTATTCTTATCTCCAGATCAGACACCCCACTAGGACAACAAGCAGTTCCTCATCTTCACCTTACCAGATCTTTGATGCAGCAGGCATTTGCAAGCAGGGTTTCTAATAACAATATAGCCACATTTACTGAGCATCTTGATCATCCTAAATCAGAATGTCATTGATCATTAATGGAGACTTTTGCAGTGTTTTGGATTAAAGGACAAATTTTCAAAGACCTGTAAGAGATTTGGCAACTGACTTCTATTCAGACCACTGGGAGGTAAACAGCTCAATTCCCAAACACTGATCTGAAATACATTCCCTCAAATACCATATTATAAAAAGATGCCAGACTTTTCAGTAACTAAGAAGCTTCGAAGAACAGCATCATTTCCTGATGCTGTTATATCTGATATGACTGATATATCTGTCAGATAATGCTTCTCTCAGGAAAATATTAGGTCTGCAGAAAGCAGAAGAGCTCAAAGACTTTCACAGAAGAAAAATGTGGAGCACTTCTAGGAGTTGCATCCCTTGAGCTGCAAAGCCAACATCCTCTGGCACTGCTGTGTAAGCCAGGCTCTTCCCCTCTACATACTGAACAGGACTAAATGAAAAGTGATCTTGCAATAAGCATCATTTTTGCCTATCAGTGGTCCCTGGAGGCTTTAACTTCTGGAAATTAGTAGGAAGTACACCAAAAATACTGGTTTAGCATACAAAAGACTCAAGAGGATCATGAAAGTAAATGAGTATTAGAGTCACATCATGAGAAAGATGTCAAAGGGCACTAAATGAACACCACAAAGCTTAACATCCAATGTATTCATTGCAAACATGATGGTAAAAAGAATCTTTCTCCAATTGCAAATCTTGCTCATATGTGCCAAGTCCACAATGTGGTCTTTAACAGTTACAAGAACCATGGTAGTTTATGTAAGTGCATAAGGGAAATAAAAATCTCAGCTGCCTTTTGAAAATGTAATAAACTATACTATATATAGATAAACTACTATCTTTTCCCTAATGATTTTTATCACTACTAATGTAATATCACAAACTAAATATCAGGAAGAGTAAACAAGTTGTTGGAACAGATTCTTGAGAGCTGCTCTTCATATTACAGCAGAAGTTTTCTATCCTGCAAGGAATTTCTACAAGTTATCTCTAAGTGACAGAGAAGGATATACAGAATTCCTGCTTTCATATTCTTTATTAAATATGTATTTCTTATTTAATTAAAAGATTTTCTAAGATTATTCTTGATTCATTTGGTCAAATGGCAAATTATAACAACCAAAGTTTGGAAACCCATTAGAAAATAATCATTCTCAGCAGTTAAAGCAACAAACATGAACTAAGCACTAAATTGTTATGTCCTCAAATTCATAAGAATTAGGTCAAGAGATTCCAACTCTCTAATGTAAAAAAGAAAACTAATCAAATGCCAGAAAAACCCACCCCAAAACAAAAAATCAAGAAAGCAAACCAGAATGAATAGGATTCTGAGAAAATACTTACTACAATGTCTTCAGGAAAAGCATTCAGACTGAAGGAGCCATCATCAAACATGACTTCATAGAAAACCTGAGATGTCACTCCTATGACTTTGCAACTATAGTATCGTGTGTTTCTATGTTTTGTGATGACGGTCTGCCCAACAGTAATGGCCTTCCCACATACTTTAGCCCTCTTGAAAAGAAAGAAGAATTTAAAAGAAAAAATAAATTTAAAATACCAGCTTAGTCATAAATAATTCATTGGTGTAAAAACAGGGTTGATAACAGCTGAGCATTCAAGATAAAAACTTCAAATTAAATTAATTTAATTCAATCATGTTAACAAAATTTCTTTTACTTAAAAAATTTTTCCACTTTGTAGGAAAACAAATGACATCTAAAGAATACTACATCAAAGCATATTTCTGCAACTGATGCCTTAAAACTATTCTGCATTGCATCAATAAGATATAATTAGAAAAATTTGTTAATTTTGTTTGGAGGATAATTTGTAGAATTTTCCTGAAGACATAAGATGTCTCCCGGAAAAGAACCAAGAGTATGGTTGGAATTATTTTTAAATAAAGAGATTTTGAAATACTAGATTTCTGTATGATTCCACATAATAAAATGAAATTTTGCCCAGTGAGATGCAATAACTAAACACATATCCAGCTCTTGCCAGATCTGTCTACAGGCAGTGTATGTGAGGGACCTTTTAACCCCCATCGTGCACAGCTTTTGCTTTAAAGCTTCCAACAGCACTGATCATTCTTCATCAGTTATTTGCATACTATATCAGTAACAATATTTTTTTTTACTTTTCACTTATAATCCTCCAGTGCTAATTATATCAATCAGAAGACTAGCAGCGTTCTTAAACTATGCAAAAATTCTACATCAATAACTTAATTTATGGATTCTACTAATATAAAAACAATGGAACCTTGTAGGAAGGCAATCATGAAGAAGCTCACACCATGCAGTCAACTGTTACAACTCAGCCCCCAACTACTGTTGAACCCTGTGAATCTTTACAAGCAACCTTCTTCACCAAAAAATATAAAATCAGTAGTATCTTCTCATCCAAGTAACATAGAAGGCACTTCTTTCTTATGAGCTTAACTATTCAATATCTCACAAAGGTCCATTGTTTTTATACAAAAGGGAGCTATTGTGAGTTTGGCTACCCCTAAAGAGTTGAACATTTCTGGTTATGTAAGATGCATATGCACTGGAATACCTAAGGATGAAATATTTATTAGAAATGTTTATAGAGGCTGTAAAAGAATAATTTTATACACAGTCCACACTAAAGTAATCATCAAATTTCCTAGCATTGCTTTTGAAACCTTCAAAGGCAGTAAATTTTTTAGTCAATATAATAGTCTTAAAATTGTCTCATGAAAATCTGGGAAATCCTACAGCTGTAGGATTTTTATCAATAGAATTGAATAGAATAAAGAACAGCATCAGTTCTTTTACTTAGATTTCGACTACTAGCAGTAAAGTGAATGCTCTGATGTAAGAGGAAAAACCCACTCTAAACTTGAAGACTTCTGTTTTTGCACTGACTTCTTGTCACTATTGGGCTTCCTTCTTGGATCTATTTGAAGCATTTATACTTTTTAAACCTCTCTGCTCCCAAAACCTAAGGGCATACCAAGTACAAATATTCTGGCCATTTTTATTGGCAGTACACTATAGATCTGTGTGTCAGAGCTCTGCCTGTCACAGACACTTGCAGTATTTAGCTGAGGTCACCTCAGATAGTAAAACTCAATGATGTTCCTAAAGCATTTCCAAGTGTATCTAGAAATAATGTTCTGAACATATTCACAAATTATTTAACCATTATATGTATAATAAAATTATTTCTTCCTCAATTCAGCAGTCTATAGGTAGGTTAAGTATAAAAATGAGCTACATAAATAGCAACTGACTAATATCATAGGAGCAATAAAATGCCCATAAGCATGTTTTATCCTATCTTGGAACATATGTAAACATACATGGTAATTTACCTTTCAATTTTTTATTTTATCCTATTCAGTTTTGGTGGGGGCAGAGATGGATCAGATGTAAATTAGAGACTATTAACTGATTTATTTCTATGAAATAATAGGAAAAGTATTATACTACAGAAACCAAACAAGATATTGCTCTATTCTCTGAAAGAAGATGCATCTCTCCAGTGAAGATGGAGAGAAAATAACAATATTTTAAGAGACAATGCACATTCAATTAATGATAAAATTTTCAGAAAGGAATGCCATTTCTCATTAGGAAAAGTAATAAAACCCAAAAATGCATTCTAGCTCAAGGAGATTATTTTTTAGTATGTTCTCTTCATAGGATTCTTAATTTATTTCTCAGAAAAATATATTTACAAGTATAGTCTGCAAATGATTACATGTCCCAGAAAACATATCCTGACAGAAAATCTTAACAATGTATTGACGTTAAGAATGTAATTTTTGATCAGAAAGGACAGATGTTAAGTAAGGGAGTCTATCAGATTAAAGAAACAGCTTTAACAGGTAGTTATCAGATTATTGAGAAAGCTGTAGTTTAAAAGCATGATTTTCTTTAACAGCTGCAAAGCCAAGAATGAACTAAGATAGTGGAAGAAATACAGAAAACAACTAGATATAAAGTAAGCTAATCTCCCCTTCTGTGTGCAAACTTCAAAATATAAAAAGGAAAATTACTTTCTCCTTCATTTTCTATATGGCAGGAAACAAAAACCTTAAATACATAAATTATGTGAATATGAATTTATAATAACATAATGAAGTAGATATCTGATGTACATCTCAATACCTAGAAACTTTCTCAGGCTACAGTTTTTAATCGGGGACCCTAAAAGATCTGAGACTCATTCCATACCAGAACTTAAATCTCACATTATCGTTTACTCCTTGGAATTCCAATTTCAGCATAGAAATTATGCATGGCATTTCAAAAATAATCTAGCATGTGATTTTTGAATAACATGTCCTTCTGAAGGCATGACTTAGTCTTTCTGAGATGTTCAGGGGCTGGCAGTAGTTAGCCAGTAATAGTTAGAAAGTGGCAAACAATGACACAGAAAAAGGATCTACAGCTTCCATTAGACAGCATCTCTTAATTCCCTGTTTGCTACAGAGGTTAAGAACTGGCTGATAATAGTAGAAGGTAATTTAAAGTAGCTCCAAAAACAGCAACAATAGGTATTTGCATCTCCTGTCTTTGCCTCTTCTAAAGATCATTATTCTTTCAAATGTTACTGCGGCTGTCTAGATAGCCCCTTTTGTTCACAATTTCCATAAGAATTAGCTGTGAGTACAGGTTTGTCTCCAGCTGGTTTTCTCTGATCTGCAAGGCTTATATGGATCTTTTGGGCTTGGGTTGATTTTTTTGTGTTCAAACAGTGGCATACAACTCCTTTTCCTCATTTTCTTGTGTATGAATGAGTTCTTTTAATCAAAACACATCCATCTGCAGCACCTATTCTCAAATGCACTTCCACATGTTCTTGCAGTTTTGATTACAAAAATGTGTGAGGGATATGTTTCATGCTCAGAGACAAGCACAGTCAAGGAGAAAAAAGAAAAAAAAAATCCACACCACAACCTGTAAGTAGCAAATCACAGAGCCTTCCCTGCATTTTGACAGTCCAATTTACATAAAAAATATCATAGGCAATGACAGCAATAATCTGAAACACCCAATATAGAAAAATTACTCTGGTAGCAATTTTTTGTGTTATTTCTAAAGCTATACCTCCAGCAAATATAAGACATAGGCTTAGTTTTGAGTCCATGAACATGGAAACATATTTCTGAAAAGTCATTTCAAATATCAACATTTAAAAACTCCAGTTCATATATTTCTGTATTTACTTCATTTGGTAGCATCAGATGAATTCAAGGATTATTGCTTTCTCTATTGATTTTCTCTTTCATGATTTTTCTTCAGATAACCCCACTAGTGTTTTCAATGACTGACAACAAAAAGGCACTCTAAAATACTGAAGACAATACTGAAGACTCAGTGTTGTGAAAAAGGCCTATGAATGTATGTTGAAAAATTTTTCTTGAGTTCACAGGCATAAGTAAGTTGGATGCATAGGCTACTTCCTCACTACAATAAGCCCTTGCCTGAGGTGAAGAGATATGGTAATAATACTAGTAATAATATACATTTACCTGTTTATGTAGACCTTTTTTGTTGAACACCCTCACTGATTTACTTATTAAAATATCAGTATAGGTATATGTCATAATTTTTCCTAGTGCCCAGAAGTCATTCTTTGTTGAGTTTTTGGGTTTGATTTTTTTTTAAAACTTGAGGAAAGCAGTAAACATTGAGTCAGTACAAAGGTAGTCACTGAGCATTTAGATACAATATTTAGAGTCTATATTAATTAAAAATATTTTATTTTTTTCCTTGAGATTAGGAGAAATAATAGTGTCCTTGCTTTATGAACAATGTTTTCTGCTAAATATCAGAAGACATTTTTTCATACTGACAAGATAATCTGACTCCTATAAAAATTTGCTAAGTGAGTATAATATTTCAGTCTGCATGATTTCCTGTTCTGCTTCTAAGCAAGGAAACTGAAACAACAGGCAAAAAAGAAAAGTTGATTAGAAGTAGAATGCATTGCTATGCCTAATGGTGAAGAGCAATGTTATTTCTGCATGAATTAACAGCTAAAAGCTAAGAAAAGCATCACAAGAAAACCAATGGTGAGAAAATTTCTGAAAGCTTAAAGATGTGATTAATTATCCAAAAGACAGAATATAAACTCAAGCATTTAAAAGCATATGGCAATCTCCTTTGTCTCAGGAGTAAGCTAAGAATTTTACAGAAAAACATTCTTTAACAAAATATCTGCTCTTTTCAAATTTTGGCCCAATTAAAAACACAAAAGCATAACTTTAATTTCTCTTCTGCAAACATTTAGCTGAGCTGGGGGAGTGGTGGGGGGGTGTTGGGGAAGGCAATAATAGTAAATCTTTTCAAAAGAGTTAGTGCTGAATTTCAGGAAATGATGTAATTGTCTCATTCCAAGACACTTTCTATGTTCTTCACACATTATCTTAGACAAAATCCTGTTTTCTTCCATACCTGATGGGGTTTCTTTTCTTCTACACTACCTAATATAGGTAAAGAAAATCACTAAGAAAGCATGGAATTTATGGGAGTGGTGCAAATCCTACTACCTAGATTATAAAGACCTGTCTCAAAAAGATACTAGAAAACATTATGGAAATGTTTGCCCTATTTTTACTGGCCAGGAATTTAATCCAGTAATTTTCAACCAATTATAATGTTTTCAAAAAACCCCAAGGACAGTATCTTAAGTTGCCTGTACAGACAGAAGTTTAAGTTTGTTTGTTTCTCAAACCAAACTCATTCTCTTGGGAAATGTTTGCAAGAAATTAAAACTACATGAAGTGTGCTGATTTAACATGTTCATTCATTTTGGAAAACAAAAATATTATAAAAAATTATTATAAAAACAATTCTATTGAAATTTAAAACAGGGATAAACCATATGTTTCCCTTCCAAAAAATCACCTGCAGTTTGAACACTCAGGGCTGATTACTTCAGTTGGGAGGCATAATAATTCAGTACACTTGGAAGAAAATCCTACTCTTCAGTAGTCTTGTTAAGTCTTGTCATTAAGACCAAGGATTCACTGACAAGCTCTTGAAATGTCAACATCTATGATACAGACATTACCTGGGTTTATGTCTTTAATTTCTAATGCATATAGGTGAAAAAAAATGCAACGTGACGGACTTACCAAGCTCTTTCCTTAGTAAGATGATGTTAAATCCTTCTGGTTTGGAAGGAAGGAAAATACAGCTACTAAAGCCCAAGATGAATAGCAGAAATTCTCTCTTAGTTGACATAGTAACCATTTATTCAAGTAAAAGACATTAAACTAATTATTGATTGTGCCTCATCTAAAATTAAAGGCTCTTCTCCAGCACAGAATAGAAATAAAAAGGCAGTCATAACATGAATTTTCACGGTATGCCAGTGTTACTTTGCCAGATGACAGAATAATTGTAATTGAATATTTTCAAGAGATTCTTTGACTGGAAAACAAAGATTTTACATATACACCACATCCATTATCTCACAGGATCTGTGCGTATTTGCAAGATATTGTGATCTGGGTATTTGTAATATACTTCAGGTTAACAAAACAGAGAACTCAGAGATTTGTTCTGGCTGTCAAAACATACTCAACAAGGACTTTAAATTAAAAAATGTGTTAAGCATATCAGGTATCACTTCTCTCAGGTAACAGCATAAGGAAAAACCCTCAAGCTGTAAGAGATTGGTATGCATGAAAATACATAGTGTGGATCGTCTCCTCCACCTTCTCTGGAAATGTACTTTAATTCTGCAATTCCATTTTTTAAGAAATAAGAAAATATTCCTTACCACATTTTGGTTGATCTTGTGCCTGAAACATGTGATGTAGACAAAACATGGCCAGTCATTAGGTTCCATCAGCACTCCTGCAGCATGGGCACAGGTAACATGGAAAGATGCTGGGCAGCGTCCATATGAACACTGAATGCAGGCACCAGAGATTTTCTTAACTCTCTGCTTGCAGAAGATACATTTCTGAAGGAGCAAAATAAACAAAATATTTTCTGTCCTTCAATGATTCCTGCAAGTGACTCAAAAAGTTATTTGTGAGCCAATGATTACATTTTTTTATCTTGCAATTATATACACTGAAAGGAAGAGCAGTTATTAACTACAAGGCAACTAAGTAATGTAATTAATATACAGCATTTTTGCATTTTCATATAAACGTATTCCAGTGCTACAGCAGATAGATAGATAGATAGATTGATTGATATTTAAAAGTTTAATTGTAAATTCCATGATTCCATTCTCAGAAAATTAACCTTCTCCTAAAATTGGTAAATCAAATACTCTACATGATTTGACCAAAACAATACTAAGACTCAAAAATAAAGAGAACAGGTCTGACTGACATGTTGGGCTAAACAG
This sequence comes from Lonchura striata, assembly GCF_050655825.1. Taxonomy (NCBI): domain Eukaryota; kingdom Metazoa; phylum Chordata; class Aves; order Passeriformes; family Estrildidae; genus Lonchura; species Lonchura striata. The sequence continues at coordinate 69,712,792 of NC_140740.1, forward strand.
GACTTCCATATATCATTTGATTTAGCTCGCTATTGTGAGTCTGGACTAAATATATATGCCTTTGTAAAGTGGCTAATCTAACACATTCAGGAAACATCTACAGCATCCTCAGATAGCCTGTTACAGTGGATAAATCTCCTCTAAATTAGAGACATTTTATTTATCTCAAGTTTTTGCATAATTGTACAGCTGAAAGCTCTATCTAAGACCACTTTTATTTTTCAGCCTGCTTTACATTGGTTGAGTATTTAACATAATGTCAATACAATAAGCTATATTTCCTTATGTCATACATTCGAACATCATGCCAACAGACCTACTGGCATCAAGACACACTGTCTGTTTTTCCCTTTTGCCAAAAATGAAGACCACATCAAAATAATGTCACTATTTCTTAAGTGGCACAAGTAATGAGCCAATAGGAAAAGAAGACAAAGGGATATAGGTTACGTTAACTTAGTCTGGGGACTAAGTTCTAATAAACCTAAAAAACAGTACAAGATGAACTGTACCTTGCCACCATAAGACATTAACAAGCATGCTAGATAGAATAATTGTTTCAGTAACTTTATGGACACTTTTTTACATCACATGTGAGAATTATCCTCTGATAGCTCTCATCACAGCTAACAAAAATACAAATGTTATTGGCAATCATGAAGTTATCTCAGCTATTATAAACAAAATTTATGCAATGACACACACCAACAAATTCAATAAAACATACTCTTGGAATATTGCTTACTTCCATTTCTTCTAAATTTGCTGCCCACCAAATTGTTAAACACCCTCATCTACCTATGTTGAGAACATAAGTAAAAATAATTTTGGTATGTTTTTGCTGCATGATTAATAACACAAAGCATTAAGTTTTAAATCACATCTAATTCTTATTCAGAGGTGACTAAAGAACTTGATTCGCCATTGTTTCTTGATTTTCTTATTCCGCATAAAACCAGAAGAAATTTTATTGCATAACTCAGTACTTAAATAGTTTCAATGGTTTCTGGTATGTGGTTTGTAATAGAAATAATACTTTTGGTAAGATGTCAAGCTCACTGGCCCTAGTTCCTGTATCACCTTGAATGTGAAATACTCTTTAAGTTCTGTCCTCATGTTCACCCTTCACCCATGTGCCTGCATGGCTTTACACAAACGGAAATTTAGAGTAATGAGTAGCATCTGAACTTAGGGAGAAATTTTACATATTATTCACTCAAAGGACCTGAATTCAGCTCTACTGTAGCATCATCAGGTTTAAAGACTAGTAAGAGATAAAGATGATTTGTCTTTAGAAGAAATGTTTCAGAAAATTTGCTCATGGGCTGACATCTTGCTGCGTGTTTGTATTCATGTGCATGAAGCCATTTCCAGGTAAGTGGAGTAACTGTTTTCCAAGGGAGCTTAAAGATTTCTTCTATATATATATATGTATTCAGAACCTACTAAGTGGAACTTCCAGATAGAAAATACAATTGAAATCTAGTATGTGTAATATCTAGACACTGAGTTCATATAAATAACTGAGCTCCTCTTGAATGCTTTTTCATACAGGTATACACAAAGTCAAGAATCAGATTAATGGAAGAAGACCAGAGCACTTATGAATATTAAAAAAACCCAAAACAAAGAAAAAACAACCAACCACAACCCCAAACAATCACACAGCCAAACAAAATACCCCAAAAAAATTCCACATCTGTTCTGAAATAAATACCCCAAAAATGCAGTTCAAACAAAATGTAAAAAATGAGGAAAAGGAATAAAGTGCAGTTTAACTAACATTTACTGAAGAAATTGTAACATCACATCAGGAAATGCTGGACCCCTTAAATTATTGGCTGCACAAGCACAAGGGAACAAATATGCAAACATTACAAAGTGGTTGTAAGTTTCTCCTGTGTCTTACTAAAGTACTATAAAACCTTGGGAGATGCAAAAATCTAGAACTGTACTATGTGAGTAAAGCTTCAGAAAAAAGATGAATTTACAACTCTCTATACGTAAAATTGCTCTTCTAAATTAATATTTTAAGTCTGATTACCTTCCAGACAGAAAGAAGTAGAAAAGCTGTAAAAAATAAAAGCTGCATTACACAAGACAGCAAGAAATGCTGGCAGGAAAGCTGGAAAGGTAGTCCGGAAAACTAAAAATGCAACAAATTAAATGGCACAGCCATAGCCAATCCTTAGAAATTAAGAGTAAAAGCTTCATCCCTCCCTGTAAGAAAACTTAATGTAACATGTCCGACAAACTGGTATAGTATGAGAAAACATTTCTCACAATGCTTTTCAGAGTTTCAACTTTAAAGGACTGAAAATAGTTATTAAAGTACAAAATAATTATTAAAAAACAAGCTGTCCAATTACTCTTGACTGTATTCTTATTCCAGTCACGTTGGTGCCAAAGTAATGTAATTTTGATAAAGGAGTAAAGTTGCTTAAAATTTACTCATATAAAAGGTACACTGCTTGGTTGTAAGTATTTCTGGGAATGCACACCAAAGTTTGCATTATGAAAGTGAAAAAATTCCCATTTTAACCATGCAATAAATCTACCTCACTGGCAAATACAAGGAGGGCAATTGTTACATGAGTTAACTCCAAACCCACATTAATCGTTTGTGCATACACTCTTCAGGTATCAAAATGATTAAATCATGGATACGAACAGGTAGAAAAATGCAGGAAAAGAAAAAAGATCTCATATTTCTTTCTGGGTTTAAGGAATACCAGAAAAACTATGAAAACCATTCTTTTTCAAGAACGCAGAAAAATAATCAAGATTTGCAAATAAAGAAATATGTTTCTATTTTATGTAAGATGCTGTGTTGTTTGTACAAGCATTACACTGAGGATGATGCAGATGTATCTCAGCTTTACAATGACTCTCAAACTGAGGTATTAATTTTGAAAGTCCAGTGTTCAAGCAAACTGCAGCTTGCTTGCATAACTGTAATTAAGGCAACATGGTCCCCCATTCAGATGTAAGAGAAAAAGCCCCTTCATATTTGAAACAATACATCAAATGCTCAATCCATTTTAGTTGATAAATAAAATCAGAATACATAAACCAAAAGCAGAGCAAGCTATAAAAAATCTGTTTTGCATAGACTTTTGGAACATTAGCTGAACTATATACTAAATTGTATATTAGTTATAAGTAGTGAACTGAACTGAGCTATGTCTGCCTATACCAGCAATTCTTTCCCTCTCTCGCTTCTGAAAAATAGCATATTTCTCATACTCTCACTTGGAGTTTTACAACATATGAATTTAAATATTTTAAAACTTTTTTCATATATTAATATTATTTATTATAGTATGGTGATACATAAAAAAACCCAAATGGAGTATGATGTAAATGTACAAAAAATAAAGAACTAAAACAACCTCACTGAAAGTGACCAAAGGAAAAAGGCATCAGAATCTCAGAAGAAAGGGAATTACTGATTGTGAAGACTGAGGTTTCACCCTCCCCTACCTCTTCCCTGAATTCTGACGTTCATAGGTTTGTCAAATGAAGGAATCATATAGGATGGAACCAATCCCAAACTATTCCTGCAAAACAAAAGGTCTAAACACCTCCCTGTCGGAGCTATTAGGAGGAGGTATTGTATTTAGGTATTTAAGTTTGCTACTTTTGAAACAAACAAATTTGATATACCATGAACACATTTTCTAAAACACATTAATGTTAATTCAATGCCCAAATGACAGTTTTTCAGTAGCTTGAAACTACAGCTGTTCCTACCAACTAAAGCAATTCTGAATAGCTAGGAAGAATGTCATTTAGATTTAATGATTGCTAGATATTAGTGCAAAGCAGAGACCGAGGGAAAAGTACCTGAGGATCAATCTTAATCAGAAATCCAGATGTAAAATGAATTGCAGAATAAATAAAATTGTTTATATAACCAGAGATTTAAGAATATAGGACAGAAGAAAGTACTGCAATCTTCTAGATTGTGAAGTGACCTCTTTTTGCCCCCCAAAAGAAAAATATTCTGCTGCAAATAAATTTCATCATCATGGAATAGCTCTTTAATATTAATAGTCTGCAAACCTATAAACAGATTGGATTTTAAAGAATGAATTTGAGGAACCTGGATGTTAGCATTTTGCAAGAGACAGCCCATTGGTAACTTTTATAATAATTTTTATGCATCCTTATTTAAAGATTTAGAAATTGCTTCCCTCAAAAGGAGTGGTATTTGCAAATAAAAATCCAGTCCCTAAAAGGATCATGAATTAATCACAGTAGCAGTGTTTTCTGATGGAAGGATTTGTGAATATAAGCACAAGCTGAGGTCACAGCAAAAAGCCAGGGATAGATTTTAGGAACAATTGTGAGTATTAATTTCTCCCCAAAATTATCTCTATGTCTTGGCAATCAAAATACTTAAGTGAAAGGGCTCACTGTAGTAAAACATTAGATGCTAGAAAAAGAAGTTTTTTCAAGAGAGCCTCAAAAAACTACTAGATTTTCAAATATTACTAAAAATAATACCATAAGAGCTCTGCTGCTGCTGCAGGTGATTAGTAACTACTAATAAGTAACTGATTTGTATATTCTCACCCTCTTTTATATATTTGCTGTTTTTTTGCCTTCTATGTATCATTTGAAATACTAAGACAGAGACACCACTGTAAAATTAAGAAAATTAATGTAAAATCACCTCTGATTTTTTCTATTAAAAATTCTTTATCTGCTTTATCATCTCTTCATTTTGTAATGAACCTACTTTGCTTCCAAATCTACATTACCAGACAAACAAATCTGCTATTATGTATAACCACACCCTAGATATGAAAAGTCACCTCTCCTGTAAGCAACAATACCCATAGATACACATAGATTTTTAATTCAGCAAAGATTTTACAGAACATATTGGCAGAAGGTTGTTCACAAGCATATCAGCTGTTATAACCTGAGACTCACAATGTAAAATGCACAGTGAATTCCAAAGCCAGAACATGGAATAAAAGTGACAAAGATTACAGCAAGGGTTGGCAGCAAGGTACTGGCACAAAGATTTGTTAATGATGTGTAGCACAGTCAGAAGATGAATACGATGAAGACATTTGACACATTATCTGCAGATCAGTGGGCACGTTGTCTGCACAACTATCTTTTAGAATACAAAGTCAGCACTTAATTTTGGCAGAGAGTATGGTATGTTTCTATGGAAACAAACTCATTACTGCTTTTATATTTTATGTTTCCCTTTATTCCTGATTAATTTAAACCAAGATGAGTATTTGAGCTATGAAACTGACAGCATCAGAACATGTGAAGAAAGAGTTTGTTAGATGATATATTCTACTTCATTGTTCAGCATGTTCAGGCAATTATATAAAATTAACTAGGAATGTTGTTAGAGAAAGTACCGAGACTGTTCTGCATCCCTCTGGTATTTCAAACATAACAACCTGTAACTCAGGTTACAGAGGAAAAGCCCTAGAGCTTGTAGAAAACGATTTGTGATTTCTTACTATTCAGTAAGTCTGCCTATAGTATGGGGCAATGGCAAATTAAAGATGGCAGACTTTATCTAGATGTAGGCAGAATTCTTTTAGCTATAAATTTCAGCAGAAAAGTAAACATAACACTTATGCATCAGCAGCTATTAGAGACAGTAATCCTATTCTCTAATAACTCTGTGATAATGTAGTTTTGGGTCTACTCTCAATGAATGAACTTATAAATCGTTTAATTTTTAATTAAACATGAAAAGATATTGACGTCGTGCCAGAGATACATGTTGATTTAAAATACAATTTTAACAGCTGATAAAAAAAACTACCAGAACTTGCCAAAATCATACATAAATACTGTATCCATTAATTATTTCAACCCAACTATTAAGGTAATAATAGCTTTTAATTAATAGGAAAGGGAAGACAAAAATACAGTGCAGAGGTAAGAAAAATCAGATTTCTCCTGAAGAATGGATTGTGTGATTGAAAGTCATTAAATGGTAGGTTAAAAGAGAAAGAAAAAGAATCAGAGAAAACAAAACACTTGGTGAAGAAGTACTTATTTTGAAAGTACATGAAAGGGTTTGTACTTCTGTGATACACTATGCAGTCTCAGTAGCTGGTAAAACAAGTGCTGTGAGGCAATAGGCAGGAAATAAAAGGCCTTGTTAGAGCTTCAGCTATAATCCCACAATCACCCTATGACTATGCCATATCTTGAGAAATAAACTGCTTTATATTTATTTTCAGTATTCTTGAAGTTCTTAAATTCATAATCACATTCCAACACCAAGCACTACCATTAAGTCCCCACTTTTTTCATGCTAGAATAGTAATATGAGCACTCCACACTATCACAGATACTCTGAAAGTACTTAAGATGTCTCTAATCCTACCATAGAGATCTACTGATGAAAACACCATATCAACATATCTCTACTGTCTCCTCAGTTTTATTCACAAATACTAAACAGAAAACATTCAACCACCAACATCTTTAAAACAAAGAATCCCTACATACATAGGGAATATTCTGCTAGCACATATTTGCTGAACACAAGAATAAACACCTCTTTCTTCCAGATTCATATACATCAGGCAACACTGAGAATTTAGTCATCCTAACGCTACTTTTATCCACTTCATATCCTCCTCCTCTCAGAAATAAGCAATATGTGACTGTGAACCCAAAGTTTATGACTCCCAAGATTTTATCTTAATTGTCGTTTTTACATAGTCATGTATTTAACACATTTTTATTAGAGACAAACTGAATCTTTTTTCCAGACAATGTTTCTTCCCATGTAGGTTTGAATGTTGCAGATCTTGTGGGTTTTCTTCCTCACAATTTTCACCTTTTATCCTCCAGACGGTACTATAACAAACACACAGGATTAAAAATACCTTTTTTTTTTTTTTTTTTTTTTTTAAGAAGCACTGTGCCTGTATTCAGTGCATCTTTCAGGCATCCTGAACTGAACAAGAAATGATTGATGCTAGTATTGGAAGGTTAATAATCAAGCAGAATAATACAGGAGGTTGGAAAGAATCTTCTTTTCCTTTTTCTTCAGGAAGAAAGCCTTTTTATTAAAACTTTCCTTCCGATTTGCTTAGACTAGTATGAAGAGATTTGCCATTACACTAAGACTAAAATATCTGACAAGCTGTGAAATGCCATTTAAGCTGAAAAGGTGATGAGGCATCATTTCACTGCCTCACTGCTGCAGCCTCCAGGCATCCCCAGTATTATAGCTTAACTGCAGTTTTTCCAGCTGATTCCTGTAGGCATTACTGGAATTTAAGGCAATGGTCAAGTCCAGATTTTTTTCTGCACTCCAGTCATTCAGTCACACACTTCTAAACCCCAGTGTGTGGCAGAGAGACAAAACAACTGTGCAAAACAAGGGAGAAGCTATTCCAAAGAATAATGGAGGTTGGTGGGGACCTCCAGGGCTCATATAGAATAACACTTAGGACGCAGACCTAAATCAGGATGCATAAGGCCCATCCAGCTGACTTCTGAACATCTACAAAGATCCCTCAACCTTGCTGGGCACCTGTTCAAGTGTTCAGCTCTCAGCTTTCATCGTAAAAAGCTGATAATAATTTTTTACACAACACCAGAATTTCACAACACTGGAATTTACCATGTTATGATTTGTGTTCTTTGCCTCTCAAGCCACCACCACGTAACTTCCAACACACACCACTCTCTCTCCTGCCTGTATCCTCTGGTTACCTTAGTATAAACAGCAGTGAAATCTTTGCAAAAAGATGCAAAGATGCAAAAATGTCTCTTTTCCAGGTTGAACACACCCAGTTTCTTCAGTCCCTCTGTACACATTCTGTGCTCCAGACCTGACCACCTCAGTGACCTTTCATTGGACTTTCTCCCATATGTCAATAAAAGGCAGACCAGGTGATGTCTTAACAAAAGTCAAATAAGGGAAGGATGGATCAATACCTTGGGCCTCATGGCTACACTATTACAAATCATGGCCCAGATGTGTCTATCCCCTACTGCAAGGGTACACTGTTGATGCATGCTTTACTTCTCCATCATGATCCCCATTGGTTTTCTTGCAAAGCCAATCAAGCTAAATCCAGTGGCAGACTTTGTATTATTCAATTTCAAAAAAGACACATTCCCCATAAAACAGAACATGGCTACACAAAATAATTAGAGAAGACATCTAGAATTTGCCAGCTCATGAGTCTTTAACAGAGAATGAACAAAGAACTTTAAGAGCCTGTATGGCCATTTCAACCTCCAGTTCTTTATGAGGTACCATTTAATGCAAAGTATTGCTCTGAGTAATATCATTATTTATACATAGTACAGAAATCAGTATTGTTATTACATAGTTTATTTTTTAATAATTGCATTATGGTGCTTCATATAAACACATACAAACACATAGAAATTTGCCATTCTAGTAAGATAGCAATTAAAATTAGGCCACCAAAATGCAGCATTGAAAGGATTATATTCTTAACAATATCCCAAAAATAATTTATGAAATTAAGAAATGCAAAGACAGTTTTTATCAAAATAAAGGTCCCACTATCTAATAAACTATCCTTTTGAGAATGGCAATTCAGTATGGTAATATCCATAATCTAAAAATATATTTCCATACAGACACCAAAAAAAACCCCAGTATTACTAAAGAGACAATTGTACAGAATTTAAGATACACAAGTTTCAATGCTCAAAGCCAAGAATCTTTGTCAGGCTCAAAAAAACCCTCTGATGACAATAAAAGCACACATGTCAAAATTCTTTCTGCCTACTACCATGACAGTAATGTGCTGGTTTGCATCTTAAAAGATTAGAAGACAGGAATGGACTTCAGTATATGTCCTCTGGGCGAGAAGAGGTCATGGCCAATTATATAGGTGAATGCACTTTCCCTCTGGGAAGGAAAATATTGTGCTTGTGAAGCACACTGAATGAGGCCACAGCTGCTTGTCAAGTTGTTCTCTGTTGAAGGGAAGCTGCTGTGGACAGAATACACTACTAGAAAATTAGGATAAGTAAAAACATTTAGTGTACTTATGTTACTGGCCATGAAATACTTGTCATCCCTACAGTAAATCAAGCAAATGTGAGTCGTGCCATTTCCAGGTACAAAAAATAGCATGCAAACAACCAAGTAAGTAAAAACTTGGAACAGAGGGCTATTTCAGAGTCACAGTTGTGTGGTATATTTTGTTTGGTGTGGGCTTTTTTTTTTCGTTTTTGTTGTTTGGGGTTTTTTTTGCTTGAGGATGGGGTCAAGGCACACATAAGTTTTAACAAGCACTGTCTAACAGAAAGTTTAATTTTTGGTCCTAAAAAGCTTGAGGCACTCCACAGCTCACAAAGAAAAGATTATTTCTGAAACTTTTACCCAAAAGTCAAAACCTATTTTTCAGTTGAGTTGATGTTAACATTATACCTAACCAGAAAATTTAGACAGACAAAAGTGATAAGGCAGCACAGAAAATGTATATTTTTTAAGACACATTAAAAAGTATTAAGTATAAGAAGTTTATAAAAATTCTACAGTCTAAAATGAATCAGTTGTACTAGCTAAGAAACAGAAAGTTATTTCTAAATGTTTCCTTCATTTCTAAGTTCTGTACTAAATTCACTAAGTAAATATACAGAAGAATCAGATGCACAAGAGGGTGAGTCTTGCCTTAGAGTATTTAGCCAGCATAAAAATTCAACAAATTGTTCTCTCTAGACTGAAACATATTAGTTGTTAATATACCCTACTGGTTAAAATAATTATTGGCAAAAAATGCAGAAGCATTGTATTTAAAATTGTTTCCCCACCCCCCCACCCCCCGCCCCCATTTTTTTTTTTTTCCTGTGACTTTCCTCAGATTAAAAAAATAAAAGAACAGTGTATCTTTATTATGGATATGCAAGCAAATGATCTCTTGGTTAAGAAAATATTGTATACTTTTTTGGTTAAGAAAGTATCATTGTTCTTGTATAAACCCAAAAGTATGTGGATGTCAGCACAGCTGCAAAGCGTTCCAAGTTTGCCATGGAAACAACATTCTTATTTCAAAATATTACAACTGCTCACTGCAGACTATTGGCATGAAAGCTCCCAATCCAAGCTCATTGACAGCTTCTGGAGTGGACAGATGAGGCATGGAAGATATTTTAAATTAGTTCATTTATCTTGCTCAGACATGGGAAGAGATGGAGAATTTTTCATGTTTATAGAAAAAAAAGCATAGAGAAAGAGAGAGAAAGAAAAACGGGGGAAAAGAGGAAGGGGGGAAAGGCAGGAGTAAAGCTGAGTAAAAAGGTGGAGGAAAGAAAGGAAGAAAAGGGAGAAGGATAAAAGTAGGGTAATAGAAGAAGGAGGATAAAATGATGGGAAAGAGGAGAAAGGTGGAAAGGGAGGGACTAGGGAAAGGAAGCACCTTTTTATATAAATTATTACCAGTTAAGCTGAATTTCACACATAATGCATTTTTTGTTCATTAGGAAACATATGCCCCAACACTAGCCAAACTAGCAGATGTTTTTAACCTATTTCATCTCCACAGTTTTCCAAGAATCAACACTGGGTTTTATTACTGCATCAAACACATCCAGACTTAAATTATTTTGTACTAAGTAACAGATTATAGATATTTTTCAAACATGCTTAAGAAACTCCACCATACACATCCAAGTTAAAAAAAAAAACAGATTAAATAGACATTTATTTAGTACAGTGTCTTTTTGCCATAGATGCTCTTGGAGCCAAATATAACATTATAAGGGAAATGGCTTAAAGGACTTTCTAATGTTCCAATGCCTCCTAAGAATATAATTCTGACAAATCCAGACAAAGATGGGCTTCCTCCTCCTGCTTCAAATGTGGATCACTCTATGGTTACACCTAGAAATGCAGCCTAGTACTGTAAGAAACCCCTAGGAAATGCAAAAATACCTGGTATGTACATGTCAAAATTCAGTGAGAAGCTCACAGGGAATCTCGCCACAAATAAGTGCATGGAAATATATGTATGAACATAGATTTCATTTTTATCAGAATAATGAAAAAACATTACAAAGGTCTACAATTACTGACTTTCTGCAGTATCAGTTCTAATTCCTTATATAAAGAGGCTTTTAATACTATTTATTTGAATGTATCAAATCATTCAAATGTATTTCTCATTCCAAAAGTAAACAGAAAAGTGAAACAATGCAGTTCTAAGAGAACCTGAACAAAAATGAATGAGTGTCTTTGGTATTTCCAACAGGGATACCCCCTATGGATAACATTTCATTACATTTTGTACTGCTATTTCTCATACACAACTCAAATTTTGCTTCATATAGAAACATATATATCTAACGTTTATATTTGTAATTTATTCAGTATGTCTTTTAATTAACTTTTCAAATGCAGTGATTAGGTTTGAAGAAAGTTAAGACTTTTCCTCATATCTTTATCTTCAATGTTTTTCATTCTACAATTTCCTGCTCTAAGAAACACTTTGTATCCTTGATGGATATGGAATTGATTTGTTTAGTGTGAGTATTTAGCAATAACTGTTATTAAAGGGCAAGCTGATCTCTCTTCCACTATGATGCCCAGTCCAATAAAACTGCATTACAGAAAGAAAATTTTTATAAGCTGATTACTTGTTCAGTGTGTTTACTGACTCGTCTACTTGGTCTAAGTGGACCCATTTAGTATGCAAACTATTTTGTTCAATTTTAAAATATCTGTTTTTGCATTTTTGCCATCTGGCTGTACACTTTTCTTTCCCAAAAAGCATGATCTATTTACCACTGCAAACAGTACTTCTTTAAATTAATAAGTACTAGCCTGGTCCACTGGCCCAGTTATCCAATCTGGAGAGCTTCTTTCCCTCTGCATTTGTATCACAAGCATTTTCATTAATGCAGGACTCATTCATGGGGAAACAAACTCCTAAGTAAAGACCTAATTTTAAAGGCAATTTAAAAAAAATTGCTACCAAAGGCTATCAGCAACAATATGTAGAAAAATATGAAAGAACAATATTTCAAAAATCAAAGAACAGGAAGAACACGTAGCATATAGCCTGACTTTTGACACCCATTTCTAAACTTCTTTTTGACTAGTTGCACTTCTGGAAGATACTCTTTCTCTCCACACAGTGCAACCAACTCCTTTGTTAATGGACCACTGAAAGATGCCTCATTGTATCTTAATGGCATAATACATTACAGAAGTCAGGTGAAGGAAGGAATTACACCTCTCAATCTGAAGACATGTAATATAAAAAGCAATAGCTGATATTTCCAGAAAGAAATACAACAACAGTTTGTAAACATAGCCCTGCCAAGTAATTTATGAACTTTTGAAAAGTTGTCTATCATAGAAAATATTTTTTTATCACTTGTCCAAAATTCAGCTAAAACCTTTAATAAACTAGAGTCTGACTGGAACAGCAAACACAGATTTTAATATGCCATTCATTTGTCTAAGCAACTTGATAAATTTTTAGAGCAGACATGTATAATATTTCAACCTAAACAACCCCAGACTGACCCAGTATGCTATGTTTGATCCCTAAACACATTTTACATGTTTATTCAGGAACTGATGCAGCACAGAGAAGTTTTCACCCTATACACTGTCAATTTGCTAAACACAACGTAGTGACTTAAGACTAGGGAAAAAAGACATGGATACTTGGATGCCTGAAGTATCACTGTATAGAACAGTTAATACAGTGATATGGAGGCACTTTCAAACTTTATGTGTAACTGTGAATCATTGATAAACTCATTTCCACCAGTCTGTGCAACATTATGACTGTGTCATGATTTGACACTGGCACCCACAAAAAATCATTCCCTCATTCCCTTCTGCTATAGCTGAGCAGAGGAGGGGGAATGAAAAATTAAAAGGATAACAACGTGGGATAAGCATTAGAAGAAAAAAACATTAAAGGCAAAACAGGCTCAAAATTTAGAAGGTATAAAGAAAAAAAATTATTAACAGAATGAAAAGAGGCTAATAAGAATTAAAATAAATATTTATAACATCTTTCCCCTTGCCCTCCTCGGCACTTTTTCCCTTCCCATTGACAGTGCAGGTTTTTAGTCAATTTGTCACTTCTAAAAATCTTCCTTCAGTTCACTTAGGGAAAGGAGTCTCCTTTCTTATGTCATGTGGTCCTTCCCATGGGAAACAGTTCTCTGTGAATTTCTCCAGCGTGGTTCTAATGTTCACGAGTAGCAGTCCCACCCAACCTGCTGTAATGTGAGTCCCTCCCACGGGCAAAGCAGTCTTCCCACAGCTTTCTGTGTGTAATTAGTTCATTGGGTGTAATCTTTTAAGGATGAGCTGTTCTACTTTGGAAGTCCTCTTTCTCGATCTGTGAAAGCAAGCGTCGTCTCTCTCTTTGAGCTTCCCACTAAATTACAGCTTTTCAGCATCCACATGCTCCAGTATGACCACCCTTTCTCACGGGACATGAGTGGACCTCTATATCCCCTCATGCTCTTCATGAATTTCAGGGAAATAGTTTGTTGCATTAGAGTCCTCACCATGGCTTGCAGAAGAATCTCAGTTCCAATGCCTGGAGCACCTCCTCCTCCCCCTCCCTCCTCTTCACAGACCTTAGTGTCACCAAGTTGTTCTCCCTGTGTGTTTTCATCTTCTCCTTTTTTTCTTACTCAGGAGAGAATTTTTGTCCCCAAGTTCACTTGTTCTCCAGTCCTATCAATTGAAAAGTTTTTACAGAGTTCTGCAGTGCTGGAAGGTCGATCCTGTCTGAGCTCCATGCTGAGGAATTGCTCACCATGCTTCTCTCTGTGGGCTACATGGTTCCCCAGCCACCGTAGCAGCAGATCCATTGAGAGCCTCTTTTCAAGCAGGCCACCAAAACCAAAAGATGCTGCCACCATTTCTGCCCTTCTCTTCACAGCATGGCTGGCTATAAGCAGGTAACAGGCAAAGCTCACTGCAAACATATTGAGCTGGCAGGGCCACTCCCAGCTCCAGTGCCACTCTTGGTGCAGCAATGGCCCCTCGGCAGCTGCCTCCCCGCCCTTCAAAAGGAGAGCTGCATGCATTTTTTCCTTTCTTAAGTATGTAAGCAGTCAGGCATTACTAACATCTCTAATTCGCTTAGGACCATGCCTATTTTCAGAGCAAGCCCACAGCTGATTTTGCCAGGCAGGGAGGAAGCTTCTAGCAGCTTGACACAGAAAAATTACTTCCATGGCTGGCTTCTTCCCTCCATCAAAAGAATCAAACCATGCAAAATCAACACAGACTAATAAACCCCTGTGATTCTTGGGGGAGGGGGGGGCACACACAGTATAAACCTTCATATGCCATGTACCTGGCTCAGCACCCTCAGAACAGTGCCCGAGAGGACACTTAGGAATCGCTTCTGAGAGAGCTCACTGTAGCCTGAGATCATACAGGAGGCAATACTGAGCATCTGTATTCCACAGAAAAGACAAAGAGATCTCTGGAATCAAAACTGACTTCTTTGAAGTCCCGTAGATCAGTTAAATCTGTAGATGATAAAACTGGCATTTGCCCACTCCATGCTGATGGGGCTGACATAAATCTCTGTAACAATAATTCACCTTTCATTTTTAATTTAATGTAAAAATAGCAGCTTCAGCATTGAGGAGATCACATTTGGTAATCACGCATTTAAAAAGTTGGATTTAAAACTTTTTACAGAACTAATTCTAGAAGAACAAAGGAAAGCTGAAAAAGGAAAAGGATATAGAATCTTTGTTATATTTAGGATTTGAAGTCCATGTTTTATTGCTTTCATTGCTTCATTCTGAAATACTGTGGGGTTTATTTCTCTCATTTTACCTCATTACTTTACTCATATTTTTAATTTATGATTAACAGCCAATTTTTAAGCTTCAAGGAAGTTTATCCAGAGAAACATAGTAGAAGTTAGCAGATCACACTAAGTTCTCAGATATTCATCACTAAGTCAAAAAAAGGCAAAGAACCAATTAAAATGCAAAAGTAAAGCTACTTTCTCCTAATGTGAAATTAAAAAATAAATACTGTATTTTTCATCATTCATTGTTTAAAACAGCAGTCCTATATTTCTTTATGTTAATGTTCAAAAAGTCGTTAACCCTTTTAAATTTCCTCTACATCCCTTTACCCTGGAGATACTGGATACAAAGAGTTGTGTGATCTAGAGTTGAAAATTAATGACTGTTAAGTGGTGATGAGTTTAATTATCAGCAATCAGGCAAACATCTGTTTTGAACAAAATAATTGAAATTTTGTTTTTTGTTCCAGAAAGTACATTCTGGTATCCCGGTGATAAGTTACACAAAACCAGCTGAAGCTTCTTGGAAATTCACTTCCACTACCATGGCTAGCATGTCATTTCCAGTGCCAGAAATGAAGACTCTATCATCAACTATCATTAACTGCTCTAGGCAATTTTGAGTCTAATCTGTATCAGTTTGATTAGTTTTGTTTTATTGCACTGAGATATACAATAGAAACTGTGCACTTTCATGTCTACTTACATATATTTACTACCGTACACTTTATACGCTAAACTGACAGTTTACGGACTGGTTTGCAAATGAGTTACAGATACTTTTTAGCTTCTTTCATTTTGTTTAATACACTTCTGAAAGAGCTCATTCAAACTCACAAATCCTTGTAGCATTTTCAGAGTTGTTTCTTAGCTGATTTTTATCTGTCATTTACTGTTTTCACTACTTGAGGTCCTCTCAACCTGAACCTATTTCACTCTATAAGCACAGAGTCAAGACCTTTTAAACTTCAGAAGATCTTTCCTTTCATTGCAGTTCCTCTCTCAACATTACTTTCCTATCAACTTTCCACGGTAGCATGAGAAAAAAAAAATAATAATCATCTTCTTTTGACTTAATGACCTTAGTAATTTATCAGACACACAAAAACCTCCAAGTTGAAGAAAAAATGAAGACCTAAGTAAATCTTCTAGGAACTTTTTAATCCAAAATATGTTAAATTACCATATTTTAAATAAGCAATGTGTTACTCTCAATTGTCAATAAAAAATAAAAGAAATATGACTGTGTATGTGCAACAATCTTGTATCTATTCTTTATTTACAAATTAAGAGTTTGAGTAGCTTCTTTAATTTCAGCTGGGTTTTTCACAATATACCTTCTATTCTTTCCTTCAAACACCACCAAGCCTCCCAAAAGATGGTAGAATAATAGGATGTATGAAAATTTAATGTATTAAAGCTCTATATTCAGTGACTACCAAGACTACTAAACTGGTGGTAAGTATCTGACCAAGTTCTCTCACTTTAACTGATATACAATACAGTAACCAAAAGCAAGCAATAAAATCCTGCCTAGTACAATAAACAGTCAATAATTAGAAAATATTGGAGGTGGGGGAGAGATATATGTGTTCTATGTTTATGCAAAGTTCAGTATAATTTAATAAAGTCTGTTCTCAGTGTTTAAGTAATTTCTGTGTATGGTCAAGATTGTTCATAATTCTAATAGTCTTGCCATGCCCTGTGAATTTAAGACCAACAAAAAACTAAAGACAGAGACTCAAAAAGGGTAATAATGTGCTTATTGTGGTTCCCATTAGTGAAAACATGACAGTATGTATTTCAGTGCTCTCACAAAAGCCATTTAAATTTCAATACTGTAGAAATGTTGAGTTTAGAATAAATATTATTCATCTTGCATTAGCTGGGCATTATTTCTGCTCCTTCTGCTTGCTGGAGACAAATGATACACCTTGTCCATGATTAGGTACAATTTCTCCATATTAATTTTTGCAGATTTTTCAATTCAGCAAACATAAGAAGAAACTAGCATGTAGCAAATACATCCAGTACAACTGCATTTAACTTCTACAGAGGAAATTAAGACACAGTATTTTCTCACTGAAAAAACAAACAAATCTCAGAAGTAAAGAGCACTATAGAATTTAAATATTTTCAGGGAGTTTTATTATCTTATTTTTCCAAGCTTTACAGGGAAGGAAATGCATGGAATTATATACCACTAAGTTATCACTCATTATGAAATTACAATTAAAACTCTTCATACACAGTTTAGCACTCACAGACATTTATTGAAATGGAATCAGACTGCTTACTTGCTGAGAGGAGAACTTGTTGAAGAAAAGACATGTTTTACTAAATATTTTTTGAAGATACAGCAGGCAGAAGAGAGGTCCCTAAATGCAGCTTGGAAAGCTCTTAGGTGCTAACTGATTCAACACCAGGCAAAGAAAGCAGTACATGGAGCCCACCTGGATGTTACAACAAACAACAAAGCAGCAGCTGCTCTTTAGCAATGGGAGAAGTGTTAGAGCAGGCATGTGAACTGTGACTCTTGAAACATGACATCATGAGTTTGCATTGCCTCAGGACTTTTCCAATATGAGTTTTTCACCAAATTAACCCAACACATCTGAAACCTGACACAGGACAGTTGCGTTTGGTGTGACAGAAAGATCTTAATCAGGGCAGACTGCTGACCACAACATAGATTATTTGAATGACAAGATTTCATGAGATCTCTTCTGCTCATACTGACACTGCATTAGCACTTATTATTAAGTGTAAAGGCAAAATAATCAGGCCTTCATGTAACAAGCAGGTACAAACTGAGACACTTGATTCTGCCACAGTGCGTGCTTTAATCCACATAGTAGGATAAATGATCTAAAAAAATATCTACACAGAAAACTTGTTTGAAGTGTGGAGCTTCAAACAAGAGCAACCATAATTACTATTTTCAAGCACTTGTCAATATGCAGAAACATCATAACTGATGATTAATATGACAAGTATGGTAAAGAGTAACTGACCTGTGCTAAAAGCTAGAACAAAGTGAAAGATAAAGATAAGATCAAAACTATCAGATAAAAATGGATAACTGTGATATATTCCTTACATATGCTAGTTACCAGCAATACAGACCCCAGAGATCTTCAGGAAGAACTCTATGCTAAATATTCAATTTTCATGTCCCTCCAGAGCCATGCATTGAAACAAAAATAATCTCAAAGTTTTAAAGAGTAACTCTAGAGAATGTAGAGTCACATACTGCCTAGAGTCTGTTATTTAGAGAATCCAAAAATGCACACTCACCTACTTTCTGCGATCTGAAAATGCACACTCACTTACTTTCTACCCATCTCTTTTAATCTGCAATATTTCTGTATTCTCTGCAAATCTAATGCAAGACCCCAGGTGTCCATCTTTAATGCAATAAGCCCATGCATCTGCTCAAATGCATAATGCTGTTTTCTGCCACAGTGAATTTCCAGCAAAACAGCTATTCAGGAAAACAGAATGCTTTGAAAAGATATTGAAATAAAAGGAACATGCTACTTTTGCTTTGGCAGAGCTGAGAATATTTTAAGTGTCTACTGTGTTTTGATGTCTCTTTTAATATGCTGCCTTCATTAATTAATAAAAAAGCCTTAATTTTTTCCCATTTTTTCCGAGAAAAATATGTTCAAACTTTGACTTACAAAAACTCCCTGTAAATCTCCCCTGAAAAATCAAGAAAGGAGTATTAAAAAGTTACTACATTTGATAAATCAGTCAGTTTTTCTAGATATGAATTTTGTACATTTTCTATTCCACGGAGAGCAACTGATGGATTTCACTGATTGATAGACATAGTTTACTCAAAGAGAATGCAATACTATATAAATGTATTAATATAAACCTATTTTACAAGAATGATACAGCTGTTTCCAGGGAGAAAATGCATATAACAACTCACCCTAAATCCTGTATTTCCAGTTGTTTAGTATATAGGCCTAAACAGAGGATGTTACAAGTCCTCTTATAGTCTATGTTTATGCAGGTCCTCGTAAAACAAAGGAGTAAGAGAGGCATCATGCATCCAATTTCACTGCAAATTTTAAGTTGCTACAGAACACTTGGACACTGAGTTTAGAAGTATATGTCTTTTCTCACGTTTAGACATAATCGGTGACAACTCCAGGCTCCTTTTAGTTATAGCAGTTTAAACATAATTTTTCATAATAATCAAAATTATTTCTAGAATATAAAACAAAATCCAAAAATTAGCTTTTGAACTTCTCAACAATTTTAAAAAGCAGGTCACAGATACCTCTGTAAAAAACTTCAAATATTTATTAGCAGCCAATAAAATAGGTGAGGCCTGCACTATTTTATCTTCTGACAACATTCTTCTCATCAATGTTTTCTATAGCATGTTGTATAGTACTCTAGAAAACTAAAATGGCTATTTCAAATTGAACCATTCTCTTTTTCTACACATCCAAGAACACAAAAAATTTCATAGCACACAAGAAAATGAATATAATTTTCTCAAAAGATGTTGATTACTTTGTGAATCTTTCCATTTATTGAAAGAAACTAAGCTTATGTTGTGTTTTACAACAACTACACAAATATGTGATAAGTGCTCTTACTGTTAGTTGGGCAGTAGCTATCTAGGACATACCATACAGAAACATGCATATATCAGTCTTTTTCCAGAATAATTGCTTTCTCTTTAGTGTGTTCAGAAGTACATTCTGATTGCTAATTATGGAGCAAGAACTGATACTCTTCCTCAGCCCAAAAAGCAAGACCATTCCTCCATACTCCTTGAAGGAATATATTGTCAGGGTTTAACCCTAGATGGCAACTAAGCACCAAGCAGCCACTTCCTCACTCCTCTCCACTCCCTGGGGGGACTGAGAGAAGAACCAGAAAAAAGGCAAAACGCATCAGGTAAGAATATTTACTAATTGAAACAAAGTAAAATATAATTATACTAATAATACTAATGATAATAACAACAATAATAACAATGGTTATGAAAAAGAGAGCTAATGAAATATAAAACCCAAGAAAAGCAAGCTATGAACAAGACAGTTTCTCACCAACCACTTACTGATACTAAACCTGCCCCCAGATAATGATCAGCCCCTGTTCCAGATAACTCTCACAGTTTATATATAGTGGGCATGCTATTTTATGATATCGATAGCCCTTTGGCCAGCTCAGGTCACCAGTCCTGGCCATGCTCCCTCACAGCTTCTTGTGGACTTCCTCAACTGCTATGGGACATAAAAAGTCCTATCGACATTATGTTCATACTAAATCCAAAACACAGCACTTCATCAGCTACTTAAAAGAAAATGAACTCTGCTCCAGCTGAAATCAGGACAGATATAAAACAATGAAAGAACACAGATTTATTTGCGATTAATACTACATGCAATTATTTTCAGCTAAAGCAATTAACACCTGAAGAAATTATGAGCAGTACTTTAGAAAACCCTCAGTTCCGCTTTGCAAAGACAAATGTCTTATTAATCAAAGGCAACAAACAAGTACACCCACATACCTAATAGCTACAAAATCATACTGGTACATTCAAGGAGCAATTCAAGAAGCAGTGATTGAAAGAGGAAGGCTTATCTTTTCACAACTTCTCAGTGTATCAGTAAGGAGAAAGTATTAAATTACCCCAACCTGTTGATTTCCTGCAGCATGTAGCTTGGTCAGGCAAAACCAGGGAAGGTACCTGGCTAAGGTAGGGAATCAGCATCTCAGTTCTACAACTGAGAGAGTCAGCTTCTAAGTTGCATTTGAGGGCTGTACACACTTCATCTCTGCTACCAATAGTGTATCTCCTCCCTCCAGCAAGCATGCACACAGCAAGCCAAGGTAACACCTCAATAAACACCTCAGGTCCTGAGAAAGAAAGGACTAAGAAACGACACCTCTCCATGGCTGGAGCAGAGTTACAGGGAAAGCAATTGTAAAGCTGTTCAGTTTAGTTATTGCTGAGGACTTATTTCCCACCCTATGACAAGCTATTACATCACAACTCCCTTCCTGCTTTCACACTGATTCCCCTCCTTCTCTTTTTCTTCCCTCCAAAATATGAAAGCTACACCTACTCTAAGTTACATCTTGTGAGAAGCTTTATGTATTAGACACAACATAAGATGATACTCACCTAAGAGATCTCTGGTATAATGCAAATTACTCCCATATTTGAATGTACTGCAGTTTGAGAAGCAAGGTTATTCAAACTGGCTCTTAACTGATTTAAAGTGTTAATGATTTGTAACATGAGTTTCAGGAAAGCAGACTTTTGTACCACTGTGCTCCCATAACTTATATTTATTTTTCATATTTGGATGCTGAGATAGCAGCAACCCTGTTTCAAAGAATTGATTCAATAGGCTAAAACTATTTTTTCTGCTTTATCATTATAAAATGTGTGAAATATGTTTAGAATATATAAAACACAATTCTTAAGGAAATCAAATTTTCTCATAATCTTACCTTTAAAAATACTATCTTAATTCTATTCTAAAATCATGGTACTGTAGCACTTCATAGGATATGAAATCCATGTGCCTTAAGAGATCTCAGATTTATTAAATAGGATCACTTTTATTACTAGTGATAACTAGTGATTTTGGCTTCATGCCCAAGTTCCTAATTAGCACACTGTAACAGAACTAGAAAAAAACAGTATTTTCAGTAACACTGTGATAAAGAACAAATGCAAAATGTATTCATTAATATTTATAATCTCTTTTTAAAGGACTGGATGTATTTGATGGCTTGAGAAAACAATCCACCTTTTTATTTTCTTATCACAAATATCAAGTTCAAAAGCTTCTTAAAATAAAGAAGAATTTCTTTATGGATAGTTTTGGGGAAAAAAAAGCTCAGCAGCAACTGTGAGGAATAACAGCACAATAAAAATAGAGTAAGCACGTGAATGGAATATAAACCATATGTAAAGGGGTTCATGATCTCTGAAGTGCTAAATGCTACTGTTTCAAAGATCAGGGCTCCTACAGGCTTTAGATAGTACATTTTTATTATCTGCACAAAGAATCAGGGAATGAGCAACTCTGGAAAAAAAAAACCAAAATAAACAACCTGAAGACAAAAAAAAGTGCCATGGATAAACTACAGATTCTAGCAACATGATGCTATTGAAAATAATGAAAAAAAATTGAAATGGAGTAACTGAAATTCAATACTGGAAGCATTCATCTTTAAAAAGCTATAAAAACATGGACAGACAACATTCAGATGTTACAATTATGCTATATACTCAGGAATTGACTAAGAACTTGTATACTCTATAAGCCAGCTATGAGTGCCAGCATTATGGGACATGAGTCGTGGTAACTTTGTTCTGCAAGACTTATGGCTCTGTGGCATGAGGTTTTCTGCTGCCCTTGTGTTATTTTGGCTAAAATACTTATTTGTGCTATAATACCAACAGTATCAGAAATTTATAGACATTTAAATGAGTAACTTTTCCATTATGCCTTCCCCCCAGGAAATAGCAATGAAACCTTTCTTAGAGAACATCTAAACTTTATTCTTCAATATATGGTATTTTTAATGATATTGCTCATCCAAGCTTTTACACTTTATAGAGGAAATATGATTGTGGCAAAGGACTTTTAGCATCTTTTTCACATTAAAACAGCTTTTTAGTATTTTGAGCTTCCAGGGTGGCATGTCTGGTATGCTCATCATAAAGATGCCTGGAAACTAAGAAATGGATCTCTCTTGAGGTCAAAATTTGAAAAGGTTATTCTTAACTGATGTGAGTCAAATTGTTAGTAAAAAATACTTGTACAAAATAACTTTTAAAGAAAAACTGTGGTAATGCTCACAGAACAGTGTTACAATATATACTTTGTATAGCATTTTGAATGTAAATGCCCTGTGATAATTGACAATGTTTTCAGTAACACAAAAATTGATATATGCTCTGTGTTTTACTCATGGTATATTTTCTCTTTCTTACTTGAAACTATTTTTTCCTGCTACTTTTCCTTTTATTTTTGGGGTTACTTTTCAAATATAAACACTTAACAATTATGTTAAAGTGGTAAGATGGTAAAAATAATACAATTCCATGGACTACACTGCAGTAATTGAGTGTGAAACACAGTTCTGTAACTATTACAAAAATGCTGGTGCATTGGAGGAAATGCAGTTTACTTCAAGCTGAATGCTTTATTTGGAAAATAGAATTATCAGCAAATCCTATTTTTCTTACTAAGTCAAAAATATGTAGTAGAATCAGAGAATATTCTGAGTTGGGAGGGACCCTTCAGGATCATTCAGTTCATCTCCTGGCCCTGTGCAGGATACTCCAAGAACAACTCTATGTGCCTGAGTTGTCCAAACACTTTTTTGATCTCTGTCAGGCTAGTGCTGTGACCTCGTCACTGGGGAGCTGTTCCAGTGCCCAACCATCCACTGGATGAAGAATCTTTTCCTAACCTTTTCTAACCTTTTCCAACCTAAACCTCCCCAGCTTGATGCCATTCCCTTGAGTCCTGTTTTAAAAAATAAATTATGTTCTCCAAATCCATCATCTGAGTTTCAAGTAAGTCATCATTCAGCAGCCTAAGATTTACATAAGGCAATCAAGCTTTCTTCTTGATATTTTAATTGACATGGCTATTCTCTTGGGGAATTATGAAGTCTGAAGTACAAAAATTGTAAGAAAAATAATAATAGATTTCCCTCATAATTCAATAAGATAGGTTGCACAAGATTCTTAAAAAGTCTTCTGCATAATCTCTGCAGACTGCACATTCAATTCCATGGCAAAAACAAGAACATATAGGAACATTCAAATTCAGGATTTTACACAACAGAAGAAAAAAAAATCAAATATTTTAGTATTAGTATGCAGATTAATAAAAAAATATAAAATGGGTTTAGAACCACTCTGTAACAATTCTTGTAGAACTTTATTAGACATCTCATTCTATTTCCTGGCTGGCTGTGAAGGACTGCCAGGTTTTCATTTGTATTCTTGCTGTATCTGGTACTGATTTAGATCATTAAGGATAGTTTTGTCTTCTAGACAAAAGGCATGCAATTCTTATGAATTATTCTCTTAATTCCCAGCAAATGTAACACATCTATTATTCAACCAAATTACAGTTATTGTCATGGAGGTTCTGAAGATATCTTAGAGCTGCACAGACAGCTCAAACACATAGAACTGCATACCTCTCCAGGACAGTCTCTCATAGCTGTCCTTTACATATCTAAAGAGATATTATGTCAGCGTATAACATGAATGTGGCTACTGCTTGACATCCCAGTTTACTTTACTGCAGATATCAATTTCAAAGTATGACATATTTTGTATTGCTTAAGCACTAAGATGGAAATTTTGAATAGACCCTGTCCTCAAAGGGTCAATGACTGCAGCAACAGGACAGAAATGGAGCTGTAGAGCAGTCTAGTCAGGGCTGAACAGATATCTACCTTCTATGAAATTCTCCTGCAGACCAACAGGAGATCTCTGGTTTGCTCTTTTATTTTTTTACTAAATGTTTTACATTTAAATGTTATACACAGAATATTCTCCCTTTGACTTTTAGGGATTGTAAGAATTTTATGAATCTGGGAAAACTTTACTGTGCAAAACAGAAGTTGCTGAAAACAGCAATCTCAATTTATTAGAATAACAATGACAAGTTATACATAGATAGATATATATGAATCACTGATTGAAATATATTCACAGATTAGCTTTCAATTCAGTCTGAAGATACAATAGCATAATTATAGCAGCTTTCAAAAGAGTGAGAGATATATAGAAAGAAAGAAAGAAAAAAAGAAAATTTATTTCTTTATTGGTATGTTTTGGTCATTTTATTATTGTTGTTAAATCAAACACATTGAAATAAACAAAATGTAGTCCATATGCATCACTTATGTGTCACTCACAATTTTCAGTCTTTTTTTCTTTTTTAAGTCATTGGCTTGAAATATTCAATTTACAATGTCAATAAACTAACTTCTGTCTTAAGAGTACTAATATATGCTCATTTTTAATTTCACTCTGCATGTACAGATGATACCTCCTATAACGCTATTAGCGCTTCAAAGAAGCAATGCCCCCTATATCCTCCAGTCCCAAATACATCTGAATACAGGTTCTTAGAGTACAAAAATTTCCACTCATTCTTCAAATAGCTAGAGAAATGAGTATTTTTTAAAAAATTATATACACTTTTAGTAAGGATGAGGTTCTCCAGAAAATACTTCTCATAAAGTAGATTTAGAAAAAGTTTTCACTCTTTTGCTCCAACATACATAATAGACTAACACTGCAGCTTTTGAGATGAGATACTTCCTCTTGAAGGTGGTCTTGATATGAGGTGTAGGCCTTTCTGACCTTGGAAACACCACTGGTATAGATGGACCATGATCCACATCATCATCTGAGTTTCCACACCCAGGGACAAAGGCATCTGGAATGGCTAGGAAGAGGTTTGACTGCCACCTCGACCATACCCTTGCCTCCATCAACTCTTTGAGTTACTGCCTTCTGCCAGGTAGTTGGAGGATATAGTAGTTTGATACTATAGTTTTTTCTGGTGTCTTTCCCTCTTTCTGTCTCAGAAATACTCTCTAATGCTCCTTAACCTTTTTACTTCCTCATAAAACTCTGATACCAGACTGCACAGATAAGTGCTTTGTCACACCTCACACCACAGTTCTCACTATTGCCAGCTGCTTACTGAGCAGAGGCCCTGCAATGCTCTGGGATAAATACTGAAAACCGAAGTTCAGCAAGAAGGAGGACATGTGCTTGCTACAGTTCACCAAGAACAACCTTAGGAGCCGCAACATTGAAGTAACTTGGTGTACCATCCCAAGAGAGACATACAACAAAGGATGGTATGACATGGAAGAGAATACATACTCTGTTGAAAACAATGCAGCTTTTGAGAATTAAGACAAATGACCCAAAATGGTGACTGAAAGCTGAACTTTGCTCAACTCTACATAAACGTTCTGCTATAGGCTGTCTTGAGAAGGAGGAGAAAGCAAATGAGGCCATCTACAGGCATCATGAAGCAGCCTCCAAGTCACAGGCCTTGGATCTTTTGGAGGGTTTTACTCCCCTGACACCTGCTGCAGAACCAGCACAGTGAAACAGGAACAGCCCAGGAGGTTCCTGGAAAGCACGGATGACAATTTCCTGACACAGGTAGTGGAGGGTCCCCCAGGCAATGGTGTGCTGCTCAACTGATGCTAACAAACAGGGAAAGCCTTGCTGGAGGTGTAACAATGAGAGTGTGGAATTCAGTTCCAGATGAGGAGAAAGCAGGGCAGCAAGTAATCATAACCACAAACTTCAGGAGAGTTAACTTTAGCTTCTTCAGGAATCTTCTTGGAAGACTTCCATAGGAACATACGCTGCAGTTTAAAGGAGTTGAAGAGAGTTGGTTGATATCACTGCCTCCAGGCTCAAGAACAATGCTTCCAAAAGTGCAAGAAAGGGGAAAAAAGACCTGATGGATAAATAAAGAACTTCTCTCATTATTCAGCAGTAAGCAGGAAATACACAGGAACTGGCAGCAGGGTCAGGTCACTTGGAATGAATTTAGAGAGGTTGTCAGAATAAGTAGAAATGAAACACAAAAAACAAAGGCCCACGTGAAATTAAATCTGGACAAGAATGTCAAGGACAACAAAAGTGGATTCTTCAAATACATCAATTACAGAAGGAAAACAAAGGATAATGTGGGCCCATTGCCAAATACTGAGCCGGTTGTTAAATGAACTGTCTGGAGCAATCCTCTGCAATGTGCTCTAAGGTGACCCTGCTTGAACACTGGGTACCTTCCAACCTGACCCACTCTGCGTTTCTGTGTTTCTCTAACTCCAAAACACATACTACTTTTCACACCCTCACATATGCTAATGCCTACAACTCCACCTAAACATGAAATTACAAGTGCAATTTTGCCTTCTCCTCTCCCTCAGAAAAACCCATTTTAAGTGTAGAGTAAGTGGAGATGGACGACAGGAGCTTCCACCTTCATATTCTGAGATGATCAACAGGCTATACCTATCTCCTCCTGAGTAGGGATGCCTAGCAGCTGCAAATCTCTCTGACGTCAGAAAACAGCTATAATGCAAAATAGTTTATTTTCTGCCAAATTTGCTTTACTGTTAATGCAACACCTGCCCTGCACCTCGAGATCTGAACAAATGGATGCTTTATTGGGAACTTATTCTGGGTAGCCACACCAGCTCTGGCTAGTGCAGAAGACACAGCTTCTGCCAGGAGCTAGTAGGATGATTATCACCAACTCACTGTTTGAACTGGTAAGATGTCAGCACCATTATTGTGCATCCCTCTGCAGTACTGCTGCACCACTCCCTGGTAACTGACACTCTCCAGGCTGTTTTGTAGATGCATGGAGGGGGCCAGAATTCCTCTGGCAATGCCCAGATCTTGTATGCATCTCTCCTAAGAGCCACCAGATAGATCTATGTGGGCCTCTCTATGCTCTGGTACTCCCCTAGCTCAGAAAACCCTGCTGTGTACCACAGTCTGCTGCTCCACTAGGGACCTGTTCAGCTCGGGTGAAGCTTGCCTTGACAACTGGTTTATCTAATGCTGTACTAAGAATTTTTAACAAAACCCACAAACCATCACTTTGGTAATCTAGAGTCTTTCCCTTTCAATTTTTCTGCTTAAGATTTGCCATTGAGCAGATATTTGAAAAGTTTGAAGCTCTCTGTTTAGATAAGAAGCAATTTCATTACCAACTAAGTACAGAAGTCAGATAATTCACAAAAGCTCTAAGTGGTGCATTGCCAACCTTCCCTAAGTTACAACTCTAACCTACTGTGGAGAATTATATATTCACCTTCCTAATTATTTTAGAATAAAGATCTACCAAGGAATTGCAGTATAGAAAATTCAGTGATTTATAACCTTGCCACAAAATAAATAAATCATACTGCTTACACCTATAATACAGCACCAGCATCTGTCATAAAAGCAGAAAAGACTGTACACTGTTACTCTGATTTTAATATATTAACTTACTTTTATGTTCACACTGGCAGTTAGTCTGGAAAAGACTTTGATTAACATATTTATTCTTCAAACCCTCATTCTTAAAATTTCACTATATTAAACTGTTCTGATCACCACTGTGAATTTATTCTCTACAGTTAAATATGTAGATCCATAAAACTTTGCTTTATTAAGCAACATCACTTCTTTTTTATTTTGAAGGATCTCAGGATTATGCAGTGAAGTAATCTGACCTTCCAATCAAATCCTAAGGAAAACAGGAAAATTTTAGATCTTTAAAAGATGCTGTAACTAAGAAATCTAAATAATATCAAGTTCCTATGGAACAGAAATCAGTGACATAGAAACTCAAGAAAAAATCAGTTGTCAGCTGTGACACCTACTGACAACTGTAATCTTGCTAATTCTTAAATGAAAGACATGACCTTCTTATCACAAAAAATAAAAGAAACCAAAATTAACCTAAATGTTCCAATCTTTTTAAAAGCCTGAAAAACAAGTGAAGTTTTAATTTAAACAAAATATTACTCTTTCCTTTAAAAATAATCCCACACTTCCCTGAAGCACTATTTTTTTTCATAACATAAAACCCTCTAAACAGCTCTACAGAAAATCCCAGGCTCTTAAGAAATATTTCCATTTTCAGTAAAAACATTAATAAAAAAAATATCAGGTGAGATGTTGGTAAGCTCTCAAACATGTCTAACAGTACATTATGGTCATGCCTTACTCCTTAAACACATTCCTAAAGAGTAACTACACAACCTTAAGCTTTTTCAACCACAAGTACTTCCTTGATGAAGGGTCAGCACTGTCAGCTAAGCTCAGATCCATAAGCCTGTGCATACTGAAAATTTTCACAATAAATCTATTAGCACAGAAGAAAGTTTTTTGTAGGACCAGCTTAATCATTCATGAGTTTGAGTCACCTAGTATCTTTACCAGTTTCCACTCTCAAGGAACAACATGTACTACCCAAACTTGTTGCCCAGACTGAGTTGATGAAAACAAGGCGGGAAAGGGAAGCAGAAGGATTACTACAACACCATACTCAGAATTTTCACCCCTCAAAGGAAAAATAAAGTAGTATGCGGGTATCCTTTACATTATTTCAGAGCTAATTGAGAGGCTGTGTGATTGATGGAATCTACATCAAAGATCTACATGCAAACAAAAGGCAGTACAAAAACTTAGCCAAGTATTAATATAAAATAATTTTGCTGATATGAAAGGAAAGAGTCTTTGCAATACCTTTGAGCCTCCTGGAATATAATGGTTACCACATTTACATCTAAATATTTACCAGCCCATGACACCTTCAAAGCAATGGGTATGTAATATACCATCGAGAGTTACAATTATGCAATAGCACAGTGACAAAATGTAGAGCGAAAGTAGTGGGTGGTTTCTTTAATGTTTTTTTCAGTTGACAGTCATCAACATATAGGCATCCATATGATGCATAATAAAATCTTTAGGATCCAAAAGCTGTGGTTTCTATACCCAGATTAAGTTAAATGGGTGATGACATGCATTAAATAAAGAAAAGTGTTATTGAGAAATAAAAAACAAGGAAGGATTTTATGGTGTAATCAGTACACAGTGGTCTGTAAGTCTTAATTTCAAACAGCTAGACAAATAAGCAAGCCAAGAAGATCACCTATGAGTTCCCCATTTTACCAATTCTACTACTATTCTCATAGTGACAGTACAAAATCCAGTTTAGTGTGCATACAAAGATTATATTCAATAACATAACATATTTAGTTCTATTAACAAAATTAAGTTAAACTTGAAAGTGTTATGATGCTAATTTAAAAACAAAAATATCTCTAGTACAGCTATTTTATGCTCAGATTTTCCTGAATTAAAGAAAACAAAAATTTAGAAACTGAACCATTCAAAAATTATGGATCTGGCCACCCCAAATGAACGATATGGCTTCTACTCATTCCTCTCAATATATTTATGTTATGCATCTTCTTCCTTTAGCTTAGACGCAATGTTCATTTGCACTTTGAAGTTTTCTCTTTTCTCTCAAACAATAATCACTAAGGTCAAAAACATTTAGCCATTGGCTGCTTTCCTTACAAAGTGCTTTACAGTTCAAGGTTTTGTATTCAGTGATAGGTCAATCCCTGTCTTCTGATCTAAAAAAGAAAAAAATCAGTTTGCAACATCAACTCTCCTTTCATACAAAGCAGGTATACTGAAAGTCTGCCAAGTCTCATCCATAATCCGATCCCACTGACTGCTCACTAACCATTTCATCATGCTCAGGTTGACAAGTATTTTGATCTTAATTTTCCTCTTTTTAAGTAATCTAATAGCAAGACATAAACATCTGGTCTATCTCCCGTATGTCTATATTGCTTACCTGCTCTTGTAATCTTTATGCTGTCATTTTGTTCCACTTATTTTGAAAATTGTGATAAAAAAGGGCTAAGTCACATATATCTGGGAATACTGGAACAAATGTTTGTAATTTACAAAAAAGCTGTCTAGGACAGCACAAAGTTCTGGATTATACAAATATATGGTCAGCAAGTACTCTTCTGACACCTACCTGCTTGTATGCAAGTCACAATTACTCAGCTGTGTAAACAAGGAAATCACCCAAACAGACTGCACTCAAAAAATGAAACTGTATTAAGAAAGATGTCTTCATTAAAGACATTGAGAAACTAGAGTAAATCCAGAACAAAGCTGATGAAGCATCTGAAGAATAAATCTTATGTGGCTGAGAGAGCTAAGATTAGAGAAAGGAAGGCTCAGGGGAGATCTTATCTCTCTCTAGAACTCCCTGAAAGAAGGTCATAGTCAAGTGAGGGTCAGCGTTTTCTCCCATGTAACTAGCAACAGCACAAGATAACACATCCTCAACTGCTCCACGGGAGGCTGAGGTAGAACAAGATAAATGCTGTCATGGTAATGGTTGTTACACACTGGAATGTACAACCCAGGGAAGTGGTGGCGTTACAATCCCTGGAGTGTTTAAGGAAAGGATGAGGTACTCAGTGCCATGGTCTGGTTGACAAGGTGGTGTTTGGTCAAGGGTTGGAATTGATTATCTCAGAGGTCTTTTTTAACCTACATCATTCTGTGATTCTAGAAGGAATGGCAGACACATTCAGCAAACCTTCATAGCCTAAATTTTCCACTTACCTAAAAAATCAATATCCAGGAGAGAGCTGCAAATTTTCAATTTCTATTGAAAGGCTATCTGATTTCTACTTGCTATAACAAGGTAATTTTTACCATGACTAGTTAAAGAACTAGATGGGATTACTGCAAACAGAAAACTCCTAAGGGAAAAAGAGACATGACAGTTTTAGCAAAGGCAACTTTCATAGTGACCACACTATTTTTCACATAGATGGGGTATCTTGAAACTAATGAACTGCAAAGTGCCCAGGCATTATAAGCAGTTCTGAATATGCTGAGTCTGCACTGCAAACTCTGTTACAGCAGCAAAATTACCCAGCCAGCAGGTATCAGTTATAAAAAGCAAACACCTCTCACAAGGACAGAAATACTCTTCTATGATGGTCAAAAACCAAAAGGCTTACAACCAAAAGGACATCTGTGATATAAGTCAAACCTTCTTAGTCAGTGATCTGGAATTTCTCCAAAATCATGTAAGTGCTGCCGTACTGCAAGACTGCAATTCCTTCATCATCAAGGAATTTAATTTTTATACTGTAGAAGAAAACCAAAAAGCTATAGACCAGATGGCTAGCCAAATATCACACAGGATCAGGTAACATGAATTTTTCTGCTGCATGTTCTGTTCTCTTTCTCCAGCCATCACTTCTATGGAGAATAAGACAGATAACATAGATGGCTACCCTCCTATTAAGGGGATGACAAACATGAGACACCAGGCTAAAGACTAAAGTTCTCCTATATATTATGTCTTCCTCAGCATAAGAAGGTCTTTAAAAAGAACTCTGTATTTGCAATGGCTTCTTTATTTATAGTCAAGTCAATAAACTTGCCCAAGAACATGTTTCCTACTCTGATGTAAAAAAGCAGAGGAATATACAGTCTTTCAAATACAGGACATTTTCTGCAGCTCCACTTGTGTTCATATGCCCTTGTATCTGCCAAGTTTCATAAAATTAAATTTTCTAAACTATGAAATTAGCATATTCATCACTCATTTTATGAGCTCCATGACAATCTATGTATGATTTTGTTATTAAACCTTCTGACATAGTCCCTTCTTTCTCTGCTGAAAAAGCAGCCAGTAACACTGACTCTCCACCAAGAGAATTTTCTGTCATAGTGTCACTCTGTAAAATATAGGCTACTGGACAAACTGGAAGATGATGTAGGCTGCAGTTCCATCCTTATGATGTTGACATTGCTTTAAGATTTATATTTGTCAGACTTGGACAGTATAGTCTCTCAGCTTGCCAAGTGCCCTGCTGTGATAAGGTGCAAGGAATAAGTAAGCTGCTTAAGTTCAGAGCTGACAAGACAGATGTAATGCTTGCTGGTAATGAAAACAACACACAGCCATTTCTGAAGACCACACAGCTAAATATATTGGATGTGCCTAGCAAATGATCTTGCATCACTACGTATACAGGGAAAATAAGCCACTTCTCCAGAAACTAAATGGTGTTGTCTGTCATTTGGGGCATTTAAGAGATTCAACTCTAGTGCAAGCTGTGGCAGCTGTCTAAGAGACCACACTTTCTCCTGGTAACAGAGGGTTCCCAAACAAAACAGTAGCATGAAATAAATTAAATGTTTAAAAAGCTGCACAGTAAAAAAAAGCGGGACAAATCACTAGTCTCTCAAAGACTGTGCCATTTTTCCACCAATAAAACTTTATCTAAAACTGATAACTTATCCTTTCTCTTGGAAATTGCATATATAGAAAGCTCACAGAGAGATACTTCAGCTAATGGAAAAAAAGTCACCCCAGGCAGCAGCTCAGCTATCACTTTTTTCTTTTTAAATGAACATTAACTTGAGTTACTTAAAATCCCCAGAATTTGCTGTGCAAATCAACTTACTACTTTCTTCAGCAGCTCCTTACAAATACTACTTCAAATAGCAGTCAGCTTCCTAAAGGAAAACCAGTATTTATTCATCAAGAAAAGTTTTCAAGCTAATACCATGAAATGGACCTTTTTCCCTTTGGGTAACAGATCTCACAGCAATGTTCCAAGAATCACCATGCAAATGCGTTGTGGCAGAGAATTTTAAGTGAGGGAAACAACAGGAAAAATTAGTTTAAAGTACTAAAAATCCAAATTTAACTGCTGAAAGCTAAATATTCTCACTGAACTGAGTTTTAAACTATTTCCAGTTATGTCCAAGTAATTAATTTATCAATTACTCATCATTCTATCCTTAAAATACATCAAATGTGTGAAACAGTATGCAGCATAAGTAACAAGCAGAAGCTAGAAGTGACTGTGCAAATGGAAAGCTATGATCTAATCACAAACGCTGAAACTTGGTAGGACAAATCACATGACTGGAGCATTCCAGCTGACAGCTACAAACTGTTCAGAAGGGATAGGCAAGGAAAGGAGGGGGGGCAGGCAATTTGCCCTCTCCATGGACTTGATTGCACAAACCCATATTTGAAAAACAGTGATGAACTTGTGGTTAAAAATCAGAAGCCAAGCCAATGAACAGAATCTCACGGTTGGTGTTTATTACCCATCACCCAGCTGAGGATACCCTGCTGCCAAACCTCCTTACTTCACCTGCAGGAAGCATCACTCTGGCAGATTCTGATCCAGCTGCTGGGACTTATCAGGACAGTCCCTGACATCTGCTGGAAAAGCAGCTCGGCAAGATGTAAGAAGTCCAGGAGACTCCTGGACAGCATCAAGGAAAATTTCTTACGCCAGATGACAGAGAAGTGCACCTGCTACTGCACCTGTGGCTTACCAGCACAGATTAACTAACTGGAGAGGACAGGATCAGTGGCAGCCTGGGCTGAAGTGGTCATGCCCTGGTGGAATTCATGATCTCAGCAATTATGGGCCAAAGAAAGATTAAAGTCACTACTCTGAATTTTAGAAGCCTGAACTTTTAGTTATTTTAGGAATTAGTGGATGGGACCCTCTGGAAAACTGCACTCAGGGAAAAAGGAGCAGAATAAAACAGTCAGATCTTTAAGGACATTTTTTTTAGAGGCCAAGATCTCTCCGTTTCCACCAGTGAGCATTCAGTTAGGGAAGGCAGGAGACCAGCATGGCTCAGTAAAGACCTCTTGGACAAAAAGAAAGAAAAGCACTGGATATGGAATCAGGGACAGGTATCCTGGGAAGAAAAGAGAAATGCTGCCTGGTTGTGGAGGGACAGGATTAGGAAAGCTAAGGTATAGCTGGAGCTGAATTTGGCAAGGGATACAAAAAATAGTAAAAATGGCTTCTCTAGGCACGTTGGTCAGAAAATGGAAGATTAAAGAAAATGTGAGGTACTCAATAATTTTGTTTGCCTCAGTGTTCATTAATAATCACTCTTCCCACATCTCTGAAATCCCTGAAACTCAAGACAGGAACTGGAAAATTGAAGTCACTCCCCGTGAACCAGCAGGTCAGGTTCAAGACCACTGGGGGGACCTGAACAACTGCATAGGAGTCAGTGAGATACATCCCAGTGTCTAAATGAAATTGGCTGATGTAGTTGCTAAGCCACTCTCCATTATATCTGAAAAGTCATGGCAACCAGGGAAAGTGCCCACTGACTGGAGGAAAGGGAATATTACACTCTTTTTAAAATGTATATTTATAACAGAAAATATTTTTCCATAATCTTGCATCACCTTTATATCCAGGGTAAGGTGATTTTAACTGGCGCACCACGACAATTATTGCCAGTTGGGTTTATGACCCCATAAAGTTGTATTATTCAATCTTTTAAAAATTTACTTTTTTATTATATGTATGTCTAAAGCAGTTTTGAATACATTTTGCTGTGCTACTGACCATATACAATTTTAAAAAATCCAACAGTGATCACCTCATTACTATTTTATTACTTGGAAATCCTGTTTCATGTCTTCCAGAATGTTTAAACAGTTTGGGCTGGAGGGAATCTTTAAAGATCCTCTAGTTGCAGCTCCATTGCCACTTGACCAGGTTGCTCAAAGCCCCATACAACCTGATCATGAACACTTCCAATGATGAGGAACCCACAAGTTCTGTTGGCAGCCTGCTCCAGCATTATACCATTATATAAAGTGGTATAACTTTTAGTGTAAGAAAAAAGGTGTTCCTTGTATCCCAACTACATATACCTTTTTTCAGTATAAAACACTTGCTGGTAGTCCTGTCACTTCAGGTCCTGATAAAAAAATCTTTCCCTGTCTTTCTTAGAAGTTCCTTTAAGTATTAAAAGGCTTCAGTAAGTTTTCACCAGAGCTTTCTCTTCTCCAGGCTGAAAAGCTTCAGCCTTCTCAGCCTGTCTTCATAGCACAGGTGCTCCAGCCCTCTGATAATTTTTGTCTTGGAGCCATTTTAACAGGTTCGTTATTATTTCTTGTGCTGGGAAACCCTAGAACTGGATGAATCGCAGTTGGGAATTCCACTGAATTCCACTGAATTACAGCTGAGAGTACTCTCACAAAAGCAGAGTACAGGGACAAAGGCCCCTCTCTTAACCTGCTGGCCATGCTGCATTTCCTTCAGCCTAGGATGCACTTGGCTTGTTGGATTTTTGGGTTTTAAGTGCACATTGACAGCTTGTGTCCAGCTTTATCCCCTGTACTTACTCCCAAGTCACTCTCTGTAGGGCTGCTGTCAAGCTCATGTCATCCATGAGCCTGTATTGATATTTGGGATAGTCCCTAGCCTGAACAGAGATGTGATACAAAATTACGGAAGAATTTTTCAGTTTTAATTTACATTTAAAACCAAGATATGTATTCAATTGCTATACAAACAAAAACCATGCATATAACTTGTGCATGTAATAGTCAGAGATAAATTTTCCTGGATTCTGGTGTCTGTAAATTCCTTTCTTACAGATGCAAACCTGGTGCCAGTTTTCTTTCTCCAGATTTGTAATTTCTGCATCCGCTGGACACATTTAATCCTTGACAGTTACTACACTTATAACAGTAGACATGTTTACATCTCTTTCTGTTCATGTCTTCAGACATTATTTATAGTAATGCATTTCTAACATTTGCCGTATCTTTCGTAGGACTTGATAGTACTGTACCACTGCAAGATATAAACTTGACAGTTTGCAATAGGATCTGCACATTATTCTGACAGTAAGTACTATACAGCCAGCAAACTGTATTATTTTAATATTGTTATTAAAAATCCTATGAACACTGTGACTAAATCATAGATAGTAAATTCTATTTTGTGCATGATAGCAATGAGTCACTACATTTTTAATAAATTATATATTGCAGTAAGCAACTATTGTATTATTTTTAATTTAACACTTTTTAAAGTCAAGCATGTTACTAAAAGCTATTTCATAAACTGTTACAAAACAATTTGGAAATATCTTAAAATCTGACTCAAGATTTCTGTCTATTTTGGTCCCATTGCCTGTGAATGTGTGCAATGATTTAGTTAATACATGATTGCATCTATGGCATAACGATTCTACTCAATGGCCCTTCCAGCAATATTTTTAGAAACACTGAGAAGTAATCAATACTTCTTTGTATTACCAGAAATGCATAGCAACACTGGTATACATCATTGCAAGTGCTTGTCTATTTTCCACAAACACAGCTGCAATAGCTCTACTAGCTCACTGTAGTTTAAAAAATTAATTTCAG
This sequence comes from Lonchura striata, assembly GCF_050655825.1. NCBI lineage: Eukaryota > Metazoa > Chordata > Aves > Passeriformes > Estrildidae > Lonchura > Lonchura striata. The sequence goes on from NC_140740.1 coordinate 69,749,414, forward strand.
TACCAATTAGAACAGATTAAATGAGCACTGTCCTCAAATGTCTTTAATCCTTTTTAATCAGTAAAACAGTATGACATGCAGGAGAATATGTGCCCATTCTTTTAAAAGCTCATACAAATTTTTGCTTTGAATCCATTCTTCAGTGCCATACCACTGAGAAACCTCTATATTTTTAGAATTGATGTACCTTTCAATACTATAATCTTCGGCTTTCAAGCTCACTATTATTTGCCTTCAGGTGCAAATTTCAAAGTGTACAGTCTTCTAAAAAACCTTTACGGCTTCAGCCAGATTCTGAAAGGCTTGTAGATCAGTCATCATCACACTAGATTTCTTTTCAAAATAATGTTCTTCAGTCAGAGTACACTTGTGGTTATACTCGGTTCAGTTGTCAAATATAAATCTGAGGTCATCAAAAGCTTCAGGGCAACTTCAGCTATTCCAAAACTCATTTTCTACCTCTATTTTGTTGGAAAAATAGTATTTCAAATATAAAAATAATAGAAAACTCTAAAGATAGAGAAACAAAGGCATTGCATGTGCATGTTTCAGTACAGCATTGCACCGACTACCTATAAAGACAAAGTCAATCCAATACCTAAGCATTTTAGAACATAAAAAATACCAAAAGGCAATAGGGTACTTCACTATGAAGTTGATATATATTCTATTGAAATCATGATTTTAGAGCTGACATCTCAAAATACATTGGTCTAATGATTCTATTTAAGTATTTCTGTTGTAATTGATGAAACGTTTAAATACTCTCATTTACAAGGTCTACATTCATTATAAGTCACATGCCTGGCAAGGCTGAATGACACTAGGCTCAATATTCCTGTTGGCTTGGATTCCTTGACCATATACTACCACAAGAGCTTTTATTAATTCTAGTTTTAAGTCCCATGTTTTATTAAAATAGAAAAACAGACAAGAGAGCACTTTCTTTCAAAGGCTGATTTGGTATTTGAGAGGTCAGTCTGAATTTTTCATCTACAGAGATTTTTTTATGCAGCTATAATTTATATTTATTATTAGAGCTGAGTAATTAACACTCTTTTGATAACAGAGACTATCTAGGTACTTGGGAAAAACATTTTCCCTTCCCAAAGTAAAACTGAGTTTTATCATTAACTTTCACACACAAAGAAATCCAGTTTGTTTCCTATGACCTAAAGCCCCATACATATAAATAGTCAAGGAAAAATGGAATTTTAAAAGCAAAGCACACATCAAGCTCCTCTTGGAGACTACTAACAAAGGGAACAAGGCAAAAAAAAAAAAATTAAATGAAACTAAACTCAGCTGGAAGCCTAAGCTTTGCCTGCTTTGGGTAAACTGTTTGATGCTGTTTAACAGCATTGGAATGGAAGCTGACACCATATTCATTCACAGCATGAATTCTACAAATTGCATACTTCCTCCAACTTGTCACTAGCTAAAACTCTGCCTTTACATTTACACAAATTTCAAGTGGTGCCCTGCATTCCATCACTTCTCAGCAACTTTGCCTCTCTTATCTGCTCCTAATATTTTCACTGTGATTGGAAGTACTTAAGTTAACATTTGTATTTCCTGTTTGCACACTAGCTCATGTGTGCTGTTAAACTTGGAGACCACTGGAAGAGAAAACCAGACTGAACTATTTGTCCACAAAACAGCTAGCATACTGTAGTTTATGCAAAATATTGTTTTATATTGTGTGATATGCTAAGGTATATCCCTTCATGCATTTAATTTTAGAACCCGTACTTAAACGTCCATATTCAACTTATTTATTTCCTAGCTCGGTAATTACAAATTGTCTTTCCATGTGGCTATTTGAACTCAGAGTGTCTGATGGATGTGAATATCATAAAATGAAGAAAGAAAGCCTGACTCTCTGAAAAAAGGAGACCAAGATAATCTCATTTCTCCATTCAAATGTATTTGGGGGCAAAAAAAAAGAGAATATGTATAATCACAGACATGACATGGAGAAACAACATGTTATAGCATCTTTGTGGTATGCAACACTGAGGTTGCCTAGGAGGTCTTTTGCTTTCACATGAAAAGTCAACTGAAGTCCAACAATATAATGCATTTTATACCCCTAAAACAGAAGTGATTTCACCTGAGCGTATCACATTCTTTTCTTCCCCTATGAAAAAAGAAGCAGCCAAATATTATATTTATTTTGTCTACATGCATTCAGGAAAAAATTTCAAAATATTTAATGTTTAATGAAAATGTCACTTTCATGTAAATTTTCAGCAGTGATAGTACATGACACATAACCTACTGAAAAAACTAGAGAAATATGAAAACATTGGCATGCTATAACAACCCACTAATTTACAAACCTGAAAGAGTTGAATAAAACAATTTTAAAGCTATAAACTACTACTAGAATGATACAAATACTGAGTTTTACTCTGGAAGAAATTAGTATATCTTGAATATTTAATAGTGGCAAGACTGACAGGAAACATACTAATTTCAACCCAAAATCTCTAATGAATTGAAACTATTTAACTGCAATCACTAGATCTACTAGCTAAGCAATAAGAAAAGCACCAATATGTTCATGCTTACACAGATGTTTCAGATGTTTTTTAATTTGTAAAAAATTTAAACATTGACTTATTACTTCCGCTCCTTTGTAGATGCTATATTAAAGAAAATATCAGGTTCTCCTCTACAGATCTCTGAAAATAGTAGATATTCTGCTTATTTGGGCTTCTTACTACTTCAGAGAGGAAGAACAGGAAAGACAGGAATAGAAAACATTTCTAACAACTAGAACCATTTGCTCCTACAGTGCAATATCTAATTTTGGTATGGCTGCATGCTAGTACTTAATCTATTCCTTTATAATTTTTTTCCCACTATGTTTTGCTCATTTAAAAAAAATCAACAGAACACATCCTAAATTTTGTAGAGGAGAAGTGGCACAGTAGGAAGGCCCACATTTATTTATTACATACCTCATGATTTATCACAAAATGGATTATAAAAATAGACTTTAAATTATTTTTAAGTTATTTTAAATTATTAAATTACTGCTTATGAAAGTTCAATATAAAGGAATTATGTACAACACTTGCTTTTGCTCTGGTAATGCTCTGGCTGGAATGATGAAGACAGATGAAGAAAGGTGTCCTTAATCTATCAAATAGGATAGCTGTGAAGCTGGAATTGACTGCTGAAGAGCAGCACTGACAGTCCCTACAATTACAAAGGGAAAAACTGACCTGCATCAATTGCTCACATATTTCCAGGAGTGAAAAACTCACTATGCTTTTACAGAAATTAACAGCTAGACAGATGGTATCAACCGTCTACTTGCAGGTAGTTGGACTGAAAATAGTAATGGAAAGGAATGAAAGGTAAGGATGCAGTAGGGTTGACTGGAGGAAAGATGAGGTGGGAATTCCTACAGAAAGAATAAATTTGCATATAATCCCTGGGATTCCCCTGAGGAAAAATATACAGTGCCAGTGGGTATGAGAGCTTGTTATTCTGTAGCATCAAAAGTCAGGAAGCGAAGACTAACTTAAAGATCATGTTTGAATTTAGAATAATGTGACAAATATACACAAGGCTAGAATATACGCAGAAGGCTATTGGCAGCAAACTCTTTAGAGAACTAAGAACTCCATGTTTCAGGAAACGAGAAATATGTTACAATCAGATATACAATATGTATAGCTGATATACAGTGGATTTGAGAAAATAAAAGTATCCATGTAATTCTACTACGTATATGTATATGTATATGTGTATGTGTATGTGTATGTGTATGTGTATGTGTATGTACGTGTACGTGTACGTGTACGTGTATGTGTATGTGTATACGTATACGTATATGTATAGGCATACGCACACATATTTGTTTTTATTTTTAAAGCACAGAATAACATCACATCGTATCATGTCATTCAGGAAACATAGTTTAGCTACAGTATTTACTCTGAAACAGAGCAGAGTAAAATCATCAGATACAGTAATTGACTTGTAACAAAATCAAAATTTAAAAGCAGAAAGCCTGCTGGTATTTTAGGGCAGATTTTTTTTTTTTCTGTTCCTTTACCCAAGAAGCAACATTTTATTGGTCTATTTGCATTACATCATTAATAAGAGCCTTTCAAAATGGTTGAACTGCCTACATCCCTTAAATTAATACAAATCTAACTATTTCATCATAAATTTAATGCCAGAAATTAAATCTTGGAATAATAAGGTATAATGAGCAAACCAGGATTCTGGTGCTTCCTTCTCTCATAGAAAGGTGGTCTACCTGCAGCACTACTACGTTTATGACTGTTATAAAGTATTCTACTCTGCCTCACACTTCTACTGTATTCAGCTAAGTTCCTTCTTCACAACATTCATTCCACACAAATATACAAATTCTTTTTCTTTAAAAAACAGTCTTAAGGAAAGCAAGTACTCTACTTACAAACTTTTATATATTTACAAGACACTATAAACTTATATACAGCTGTATACAATACAAGTGGTTCAAAGTCATTTTATACTGGAGGCATAAAGAACTGAAAAAGCACTAAGGACTAAAAGCAATATTCTATCCACTGAAGGAGAAATAGAAGAAAATCTAAAAATTCCTCAACTGTTCATAACTGATTAGCACAATTTTGTCATATTCAGCAGAAAAAACCTAGGTTTGTAAGTCACATAATTTCAGAAACACTGGCTCTGAACTAATTCAAGCCTTTTCCAAAAGGCTCCTGTTAGTTTTACAGTGTTGAAGTCATGGCCAGTCCACAGAATATATTTCAACATCTGATGAATAAATGAATGAAAGAATGAATGAATTTAAATCCAGTTGGTGGCCAGTCACGAGTGCTGTTCCCCAAGAATCAGGGCCAATTCTGTTTAATATCTTTATGACCTGGCCAAGAGGATCAAGTGCACCCTCAGTCAGTTTGGAGATGACACCAAGCTGGGTGGGAGTGCTGATCTGCTGGGGGGCAGGAAGGCTCTGCAGAGGGATCTGCACAGGCTGGATCAATGGGTCAAAGCCAGTGGTGTGAGGTTCAACAAGGCCAGTGCTGGTCCTGCCCATAACCTGACCAGGTGTCCAAGAAGGCCGATGGCATCCTGGCCTGCATGGTGGCCAGCAGGAGCAGGGCAGGGATTGTCCCCCTGTACTTGGCATTGGTGAGGCTGCGCTTTGAAACCTGTGATCCAAGAAGGATATTGAGATGCTCAAGCATATCCAGAGAAGTGCAGAAAATCTAGGGAAGTGACTGGAGTACAAGTCCTGTGAGGAGTGGCTGAGAGAGCTGGGAAAAGAAGGCTCAGGAGGAACCATATCACTCTCTACAACTGCGAAATGAGCATGTAGTAGCCAAGTAAAAAGCAGAAGGACGAAACATTATGTCCTTAAACTGTCCCAGAGGAGGTTAGGTTCAATAGCAAGAGAAATGTATTTACTAAAAGGGTGGTTAAGCTTGGAACAGCCTCCCCATGAAAGCTGGATGATGTCAACATCCCTGGAAATATTCAGATATGGTAGACTGAGATGAGCTGTGCCCAGTGGTCTTTGTGTTATTCAGTCAAAGGTTGGACTTCATGATCTTGGAGATTGTTTCCAACAATGTTGCCATGATTTCTGTGTTTTCAACCCTTGAATTAACGATTTTCAAGTCACCATATTTTTATGTTATAGATATACACTCTTTTCATATGTCTTTTAAGTTATTTTTAAAAGGACATGTGAAAACCAATTTTTTTTTTTTATTTGGAACAAAAATTCTAAAAAGACTGCCACTTGAAGGACAGGCATTTTTAAAGCACTCCAAGCTGCATTTCCATATTTAAATATACAGCTACAAAAAGCAAAAAATAATTAATGGAATAAAAGGAAATTAAAGTATAGAGTGAAAATATTAATGGTTCAAAATAAGTGAGTACAAAGTAAGGTGGACCAAGAACCACTTTGCAAACAGTGTGGAGTGATCCAGAAAACTTACACTACCTCTAAGGCTTTGAACGGGCCACTAATCACTTTCTTTCAATCTGACAACATCACAGACATGCACACACTGACAGATTAAGTAATTATAGTATAACATAGCAAAAAAACAAATTTTACACTTATATTTTTCTAGAGTACATCAGTGTTCCTGAATGATACTGTTTAATGTGTGATTTAGTGTATGCATAATTTTCAATACCCTCATGGCAGAGATATCATGTAACAAACAGATCATGCATCCTTTAACCTTCATAAATAGTCACAGTAAAAATCAATAATAAAAAGACCTCACAAATATGTACTGTGTTTTATTCCCTGCCTTTTTGGGTTTCATCACCAATACAACTCCAAAAACAAAACTTTCACAGTTGGTACTGGTCACGTTTGTTACTCTTCTCTTGGGGAAGAACAGGTTTGAACTACATTTAATGGAGTACCAAAGACAGTTACCACTGTTCATTACTGTTAATGAACTGTCAATATGTTTCAAAAGGTCCATTTCTATAAAACCCTTGTTACTTATTTCTTACCTTAAACATAACTTACTGCTCTTTACCTGGCAATAATCATCACAATTCAGATTTTTAATACATTCAAATACTGGAACACCTTAAGAGCAATGCATATATGGAGCATGTATTAATATACTACTCACCAATTTTAATCTTTGCAAGGGTATTCTGCTAGTGTCTATCGGAGTACGCTCTGTGACATTACCAAATCTGACTTCTGGGATGGCAATTGCACATATTACATGTGCCCACCTGTGAAAAGTGGCAAGTCAAAAATACCACCAAAAAAAACTCATAGAAATACAAGTGCTGAAGTTGTTGCTTGCTGTGTATTCGGCTTTTGCTTTCGGTTTGATTCTCTTAAACATACCCGTCCATAGTTACATCCTTATTAGGTTTCCTTAAGCTTCATTAACACATTTTAATGAACTTTGCACTACTACTACTTTGTCAATAAACTTTCAGACTGAGATTTTATTGCAACAATTTTTAAGCCTGTTTTACTTTTTATTTAGTAAGAAGTTTTTGTAGGTGTGCTATTCAGGTACATGCGTAAACACTACACTATTTGGCTCATGTGTAACTTATCATCTACAGCCATTATAAGTCATTACTAACATTACTCAGACCTGAGGAGCTATTCTTACACAACAAACATGATTATAATCAATCATGTATCTACCAAAATGCAAAATGAAATGCAAATGTTATCAAGGCCTTCTGTCTACAGACACAATGGCATCCAAGCAGCAAAGTGATCAAGCCTCCAGTGCAATGCCCAACATAAACTGGATCTCCTTTGGTAGCAAAAGCACCTGCAAGTGCCTAGGACCAGTGTTACATTTAAGACTACAATGGAACATCAGGAGGTTTCTTAGATGATACAACATGCTTCCTATACGCATCAGAAAGCACTCCAAATCCTCCTGATACATGAATCTAAAAATAAGAAAAGCTAAAAGAAACTTTAAAAGCCTGAAATTAATATTGAAACTGTATATTTCATTAAGCACAAGAGAAGCTAACGACACTTTTATTATGAAAGAGCAGCCTTCTGAGGCTATATCTAAAATCTTTTGGGGTAGAAGTAAATCTGATTAAAGAAAAACATTTCAGTTTTTTTACTCATATTTGCCTTATTCCCTGTCATTTACTGTATGTCTGTTTTCATTACCCCATTTACTCTATTTCTGTGAGCTCTGAATGCTTGCCTCACTCCACTTGTACATTTTGAAGAAACACACATTACATGAGCATCTTAGCAGATTAACAGGAATGTGGGCTGAAGCTGAAGGAGATGGAGGGCAATGCGGAAAACAAAAATGATTTCTCTTTCCTGCACTAGAGCAGCAGTATTTCAGTAAGTCATCCTTGACAAAAACATCTGCGAAAGTATAATATGACACAAAGGGACCAAACAAACTCCTGTCATGTGATTTTAAAATTGTATTGGTCAAAGTCTGAAATAGGACTTGTACATAAAGATGACATATCAATTAGCAAGTTATACAGTTCAGCCCAAATAAAAACAGATAAAGCTTGCAGATCCATCCTTTTATTATGGTGACAGTTTCTTCATGTTTTAACTTAGATGAAGTTGATACTTTTTAGAACATTTTTATAATGGATGTTTTCTTCTCATGACCTGCCCACCTATTAAGCCACATTGTCTTACCATCTAAGCTTTATGAGACAGAAATGTTATAAATAAAATGCCTCTTAAAATGAATCTTCAACTAAACATTTATCTTCTGATATCTCTCAACCTAACAGATTCAAAACAATTCCTGTGTTCTGCTGAAAAGAAGGAATTTCAGCCTTCCTATATGGCAAACTGCTTACTGCATGCACACATACCAGTATGATCCATTAGCTTTTAAAAGTATGACATGCTCTTCCTGTATCTTTAATTAGTATGTACAGAGTAAAGAAGGAGCAAAGGGAATGCACATGATATATTTTACAGCTGTTGGAGAAAAAAGGTAAAATCATAACATACTTTTCTGAAAACTCAAAATTTTGAAATGATAGCTAATGCTGAAAGGCAGATTTAAAACTCCACAATGTGTAACAAATATAAGGCGTTAGAGAAACACAAAAAACATGAGTTCAACTGGTTTTACAGAAATCCCATTTCATAAATCCGTAAAACTAACTTACAGAGTGACAGAATGTAAACCTAAAAACCCCATATATAATTATACAGGCAAAGTGATTTTATGCAAACCTCTGTGGATTTTCTTCATAAGATATCTTATGAGACATTTTAAAAAAAATTAAATTGATATACAAAGAAAGATATACATATTTTTAAAAATTCAACATGGAAGCTACCAACAGCAAATATCAAAAGGGCGTAATAAATTCTACTGATATAATATTTCTGTCATTCTCTTTGTATTTAGCAAGTAAACCAAGTATCAAATTTAAGGGAATTTAAAGCAGAACTAAAAATCAGCCGCGAATTTTAATGTACTGGCAAAAATTGCCACTAAAGTAACTAAAATAATAATGTTTTCTGAAGGTAAGATATGGCCTGAGTTAAAGAAAAAAAATTCTCCTAACTTGACAAGAGTAATGAAATCAATTGCAAATCACTGATAGATAAATTCTTTCCACTTCCTTTCCTGGTAAGTGAAAAAGAATGTCATACCTAGATTATGTCTTACCACTGCATTCCAAAACATGAAAGAAAGAGTCTGCACAATACTGCTAAGATACTAAGATGAGCTAATTAATTATGAAATTATTCAAAATGCATAAAGATTATTCTGCTATTGCGCTTGAAAAAACATTAAGCTGCAACATTTTCCACTTTAGCTAATAGAGTTACTTGCTATAGTTTCTATCAGCCAGATACAGTAATAGCGTCATGTCAGCAACAAAACTATTTTTGACAGTGTGTGACAGTTTGAGAAAAAAAGACCTCAGAATTGAAAATTATTTTAAAATTATGAAAATAAATTCATTGAAAATATTAGGTTTAGAAGTTCAAAAGTATTGTAATGTAAGAAAATACACTTTGTTGTTTGAGAAGACATACAAGCAATGTTAAATGAGGTCTCTCATTTACTTGCTTTGCAAAAAGGCCAGCAGATTAAAATTTGGAACAAGCAAGTGTTTGCAAATACTAAAATAAATGTACATTCTACTATCTAACTATTTAACAAAATGCCAGTGCCACATTTCAATAGAAATAAGATTCTATTAAAGGGACACTGTCAAGTAATTCGGGTTGCAAATGTTTTGTACATGGGAATGGACTGGAAACAAAGCTTAAAATAAGCATATACAGTCCTGAAGAATATATTACTTACTTTTTGTCAGTAGTCTGCTTTAATGCACCACCTCTCAAATTGCAGAGACAACATTCCTAAAAATAAAAATAGAGTAGAAAAGGTGAGTTTTAATGATGGTTTACAGATCAGTTCTATTCATCTGGTCTTGAGGATAATCAAACTGCTAATGCAATTAATTACTGCATTACAAACTGCCACTCACAAGCAAGAGGAAGAAGGTATTTGAGTATTACAGATAAAGTGATAGAATCACTTTGAACTGGAATTTAAAAAACCCAAACAAAATCAACACCAAAAAAAAAAAAAAAAACCAAAAAAACAAACAAAAAAAAAATCCCCAACACTTTTAATCAGTACTGCTGTAGAAAGGCTGGAAACTGCCACACATTTTACAATGGTAAAACAAAGTACTATAGCACATAATGAGTTTAACAGTAGTTTCTGAGAAACTGGCTCATAAGCTATTGATCTACCTTAAATTATTTTCTTTTTCTTTTTCCTGCAGTATACCTTCAGTGCTTTGATCTTCAGTACAACTCCACCTCTTTCAGGGCACTCGGCAAAGTGTTCAGCAGTCCCCAGGTAATATGCTAAGGACCACAGCTTTTCCTACCTCTGCTTAAAACTGAGCTTTTGAACAGATACACTCTTTTTGTCTTTCCAACCCCTCACTCCTCCTCTTTGTTCTCTTTCCTTTCTGAATCAATTCTTTCCTTTTATTTCTCTTTTTTATCTGAAAAGAGCTGATCTGAAAAAGTGTTTTGAATGTAGCTATCTTCTTCCTGCCTGTTTTTCTCAAAGTACAAAATACAGTCAAAATACTCCGTGACAGTATATCTATATGAGACCGTGTCTTTTGAACCCCTACATTTAAGTTCCCTTGTAGGACAAATAAGCAAAAACACAAACAAAGTGAAACCCCAAAGAATTTTCTGTTAAAACTCCAGACTGAGCTTATCTTAAAAATTATGAAGACTACAAATGTCTGCAAGAAATTTATTTGAATGCTGTATTACATTTCCTATTAAAAACATCTTTCCTAACCATAGAAAAATGCTTTCTTGTGACAATTGGATCTTCTTTGCTATTAAAGCACAAAAAAATTTCCTTTACCAACCAAAACCATGGAGAACAGAACATCCTTTTATGGAGCACCCTTTTAACTACTTAATATTACTGTAGAGTTTCAAACAAGAGAATTGAGGTTCATTATTCTATCCACAGCAACCTTAGGATGGGACCTAATATATTCCAGATCACATTTCCCTTTCTAAAAGTAAACACCGACATTAAATCAGGGACCCCAAAAGCTCAAAACTATACCGCTTTCAGTAAAGTTGTTTTTTTTTCTTGCAGTAGTAGCCACTCAGAAAAACAGCATATTGCAATAAAAAACTATTTCAGAGTGATCCCTGTACCCCTTCCAGGGACCAGGTCACCCCATATCTTGACAGACCAGTTCTTCTCCCTCCCTGAACACTTGTGCATTGTGGTGGACATCAGCACCAACACCAGCAGAGCCCAGCAGACATCAGGAGAAGGCAGTGGGTGGTGGTGCTGACACATATGCACGGGTATTATCTTCCACTAGAGCAGCTCCAAAAGCTCCTCCTTTCCCAGAAGGTTCTCTCTGTCCACCATCTTTCCTTCCCTTTGTCTCCCCGATGGTGTGGTCAATTGAATGCACCACTGCAGTGTAGAGAGCTCTTTCCATTCTCCCTGTGTCTTTCAAGCCACACAGGCACTGTGGAGGGCGCCATCATGTAAACACAATTTCCACCACTTTGGGTCTCTTTTTGTTTCCCAGGGCCTCATGAGATTTAGTGATTTTGTATCTAGTGATTATTTACTGGTGTTTTTGTTGGCTCTTTTTTTTTGTTGTTTTCTTTTTGGGGTTTTTCTTTGCTTGTTGCTGTTTTGCTTGTTAGTAAACTGTTATTTTTTTCACTTTACTTGCATGGGTTCCTTATGGGTGGAAAGGGATTGGTTGAAACTAAAAGGAGGTAACTCATTTTAGAGTGTCCAGCTCTTTAAACTGTCTAAAACCAAGACAGTAGTTCTGCAGAGCATTAACTTTTACGATTTAGAGAGAGAGTAACATCTGCAGACTGGGGAAAAGAGCATAAGTATAACTCATCAGAAATCTTCGAAGGGAAAAAACCTTCATTCTTCACTTTCAAATGTGAAAGTTCAGGGGATTCCTCATAAATTCTTTTAATCTGAGCATCTTCTTAACATTGATCACAAAAATACTTTAACTCTGCTTTGCAAAATAAAGAGTGCATTTGCTCCTATTTTAAGAGCTTTGACATTCCTAGGTCACTTTACTTCAAAATTTGTTACTTGAAAAATGATGACATTTTTCTTCTTCTAATGAGCATTTTCTGCTTTTATGGAAAACTTTCATTAGATCATCTGCTTTTTAACTTACTAATGTAACTAGACTGAGACATTTTACAAACAAATTAAGCTAAAACAGCACAGGAAGAGACAGAAGTCATATCTTTATCTACTAGCTACAGAGCTTTGATATTGGGTTAAAAATAAAAAAAAAAAAAAAGAAAGAAAAAATATAAAAAGAGCAGAAATAGAGAAGAGCAGCCCAAGTAAAAGAGAAGGTGGCTCTAAATACCCTCATTAGAAGCTATAAAAAAATTATCCTTATGCAGGACATACCTATAGGAACCAAATGTTATGTCCTCTACAAAAACACATATATGTGTCTTTGGTGAGCAGAAAGTGTTGGTGGGTACTTGTTCACTGTCTGCTGGACACAGGCTATAAGCCATTATAAATCAATTTTACCAGTGTTCATAACAAAATGTGTGGGTAGGAACACAGGTTTAAAGCCCATTAAAACTATTTTGTTTATTATGCCTGCATTGCAATATATTTTCTTATATTCAGGCAACATAGCTGTTAGCTTAACTTGTTTCAATATACCACAATTAATGAAAACTCAGAGGACCTGACATTTACAAAGACTAGTATTCCTAATAAATGTATACATGCCAAGTGTGGCAGTGAAATAACATGTGCATTAGTAATTATTACCCATGTTATTATCCATGAAGGACATAGATCTGCTGAGGTAGTCCAGGGCTGCAAAAACACCCCTCCTTATGAAGACAGGCTGAAAGAGCTGTTCAGCCTGGAGAAAAGTAGAGAAGGCTTTGGGGAGACCTCATTGTGGCCTTTCAATACTTAGAGGGGACTTATAAAAAATATGAGGAAAAACATTTTAGAAGGAGAAACAGTTTTAAATATCGATGAGACATAAGGAAAAAGTTTTTGACAAATAAGGGTAGTAAAACACTGGACCAGACTGCCTAGAGAGGCAGTGGATGCCCCATCCCTGGAAACATTCAAGGTCAGGTCATACAGGGCTCTGAGCAAACTGATCTAATTGAGAATGTTCCTGCTCATGGCAGGGAATTTGGACTTGATAACAGTTAAAGGTCCCTTCCAACACAAACTCTTCTATGATTCTGTGGTTCTGTGTTCTCAAAGAGAATGTCTGTGTATCCCTGTGTACCTGCAGTCAGCCTATTATGTAAAAATCAGGAAAAGAATGTATTTCATTATAAAGCATCACCTTAGAAGGTACCCAATCTCTCATTCATTATTACTTTGCAAATCCTTTAAACAAGTAATTTTGTCATTCATATTTGCATTAAATAATAATTTCATAAGCAAATTATTTTACACATATCTAAATTAAATCTTAGACCATTTTAAATTGCTCATCACCTTAAAAAATCTCCGTAACATTCTAGAATTACAAGAAGGCTTTCTCTCTTCCAGTACCTGTATAAAGTAAGACATCTCCATAAAATTCAAAAGCTTTATACAATAACATTTATTTAATCTTTCAGCTTTTTTGTGCAAATGATGCCTTTTTTTTTTTTTTCCATAACAATACATATCATATTCACTGTTTCTGGAATAAATGTTTCCCCTTGCTTTCACGGAAACATTTTTGCAACCAGCAACACTAATCTCACTTCTCTGCTTCAATCACTTCAAGAAACTGGTGGAAAAACCTCAACTCAGTGTGAATTAACCATGCTTCCTTTAGTATACACATCCAAAAGATAGATCACCTTTTTTGAAGGGTATGTCGCTACTCAGGCATAGCTGCATATTAATTTTTGTTGCATGGATAAGTATTACACAAAATCCAAGCCTGTTCATGCTCATTTGTATTTTTAAATGAATACATTTTCTTATCTTTGATATTTTTTTAGTGTCTGCCAAAATTCAGTCATATTCACAGTAATGCTTACAAAAAGCAGTTTTCACACTTCCATATTCCCATACCTACTTCATCAGCAATAGCTGTCTCCATAGGAGACAAGAAGCTGTCTGACACAGGAAGGCAGTAGAATTCTGCCAAGGTATAGTAAAAGGATATATATTAAGTCATCTAACAGTTATTTTTATTGAAAACTATGATCATCCACCACACAATCCCCTTTCTTGTTTAACTTCTCTTTCTTCTTTGCTAAGGCCCTGTAAATTACGATAGCATCTCCAAAGAATTGCATTTATCCAGTTAAATGAAAAAGAAATTCAAGCTTATGTCCGTGGAAGACAGGGTAAAACACAATATATATATAACTCTTAATGAATTGTGCCTGACGCATTTTCAAAAATTTCCTCTTAAAATGTAGTTTCCATAAGCAACCTAATAATCTCTTCCAGCTCTTTGGCATCCATGCCATTAGGGAGCTTTTTATTTAAAGTAGCAAGTAGATTCCCTGCTTAAGCCTCTTCCTTTTTACTTTATATATGATAAACATAAAAAGCCCCATATTGTCCCTTTCTTTTTTTGACATTTTCCATCTATAGACTCCTAGTCAGTTAAACAACCACCTAACTGACTTTACCTGTGGCCACGTTCTCCCTTCTGAAATGCAATGAGAGAAGATCTTCAGTGATGTCAGGCAAAAGATGTTTCATTTTTATCCCACATCTGGGGAGATGTGCTTACACAGCCATGACTTGTGTAGCACATGGACAATAATCTTCAGGATCTTTTCTACAACAGCAGCTGACATCACTGCTCCATCCTTTGTCTGTAGTCTAGCTTCAGTATCTTACAATCTTCTCTCATTGTCTTCTTGTTTTCCAAGTTATCTCAGTAATTTATTAAGATTTTGCTCATTTCTGATTGCCCTTACTTCACAGGCCTCACTAAAAATAAGCCAAAAGCCTGTCCTCAGCTAACATCTCCTGTAACAGCTTCTGCAAGAGGGATAACCAAACAGGTTGTGGCTGGTCAAACCAGTAAAAACACTGAAATGTTTGACAGATGCAACTGAAAAACTTAGACTTGGAAAAAGGCTTGACTTCAATAAGAAGTCAGTTGCTATTGAAAGAAACCAGTAGTAGATTCAAAACAAAGAAAAAAACCAGAAGGATTCTTCACACATGCCTCTTTGCCAGATGTGGGTGCTAAAATTTTACACTAGTTGAGAAAAAAATCTGCCTATGCTCATGAAAAAGAAATCCAACAAAGGTTAGTTTATACTAAGGAACCAGAAAGATGCTGCCTTCGGCTAAGACAATTTCTTATTTCCACGTTGCAGGAGATTGAGAAAGCATTAGGAATGCCTGCTCAAGACACATATTCTTCATCAGGTATTAATTTCTTGCCATGAAAGAGATAACAACAGACTAGAAAATACTTCAGTTTAATTCTTATGACACATCTTACTGCTCTACATAACCTGCAGTTTCAAACCTTCATATGCAGAAACACTACCTAGATATTAAGGAAAATCCACATGCTTAGTACTAAACACACAATGTATTACATATCATATAGATTTAATTTTCCTAATTCATGATCCCAAAAAACAACAAAAAATAAGCAATTTTACTAATCTGTTATTATCATTCACTTAATAAGCTATTGTGGTAACTTTATTGACACAGCTTTATTTAGCAGTGATTTCACATGAGGTAGTATTTTCAAGTAATTTTAACACATTTTAGCTAGTGATTTGAAGGATTACATTGGAAAGAACATTAAAGATCATCTAGTCCAACTCCCCTGCAATGGGCAGGGACACCTTCCTGGGCCAGGTTGCTCAGAGCCCCATCCAACCTGGCTTTGCACACTACCAGGGATGGGGCATCCACCACTCTTTCGGTAAGCTTCAAAGTAAAGAACTTCTTCCTTACATCTAATCTAAACCCTTCAACAATTTAAAGTCACTATCCCTTGATAATGTCTTAAGCATCAAGTAGGACACTACCTATTCAGTAAATAATGTATTTACATCCTTTTTTCTTTAGCTCAAGTCAATTGATTTCAACTAGTATCTAAAAATCTAAGAAAAGTGGTTAGAGGTTTGGAAAGATTTTGGGTTTGGTTTTTTCCCCCTGAAATATTTTTAATAGGAGATCAAAACAGTTTCAAGAGTCAGCTGCTCCAAAGATGTGTTACAATAATGCCAATTTCCTAGTCTCCTCTAAAAACAAGTAATCAAAACAGGCATCAAATATTCAACTCTGCTACAGCTAAGTCAAATAAATAAAAATTGTAGGGCTTTGGCTGTTAAATGTATTTTGTTTTCTTCGAGCCACTCTGGTTAGCTTTATAGATGGAAACCTTTGAACTGAAAATAAATATCCTTAGTCTTCCATCTCTTCTCTCCATTGCATTGTAATGCCCAAGGCCATACTCCTAGTAATATTAACACAGATGTGCCTTTGGATGTGGCATTGCTACATTTTACCTATCTCATTTTTCCAGCTTATTCATACTTGTGTCTGTATTTATCCTTGTGTAAAGAGAAATGTGTTGGTGTTTCTCTTGAAAATGTTGTTTTCAGCAATGGTCCACTAATGGATATGCTAATCTTTCTACACCAAGGGAATAATTTTCACTTGGTAAATAGCTTTTGAAATTACTGAATTTCAGTTCAAATTCCACTACTGTATCCACTTTGAGCTATTACCTTCAGAGACAAAGAGACAAACTTCTTTTTATTAGTGACAAAATATCTGCAAAAAATAATAAACTGCAGAAAAACTGATGTTTATCTAGTAAAAGATTCAGATTCAGTTTCCTGACAAGGAGTGCCATTCTTAACAGAATTGCTAGATGCTACAAGTCACAACCTTCATTTGTATTTTAAGTGATAAAAGTTCACACTGATTATGGAGGCTGAGTAATTCCATGAAAGATACCAACCACAGGTTAATATTTATTTAACATGTAGAAAGATCTTTGGCTGCAAGCTTAAAGTATGTTCTCAAAAATAGGAAGTGGCCAGGCTTCTTTTTATGGATGAATATTTTACTCTTTCAGTGGCATCCAAGTCTGTTCAAGACATCCACCTTTGGGAATTTAAAGTTTACAAATGATCAGCTACTTAATTTCCACATTTTAGTAACCTAATCCTGAAAACATTCAGTCTGCCCTGCCCTTGATTTAAGAATAGCAAAAAATTTCCTTGCAGTTGCAGCTCCTACATCATACCAATGTAGAGCAACAGTATAAAGAGCAAGTGTTTCACTACACTGCCCATAGCATTATTAACAGTGATCTCCAAAGAGAAGGAGAGAGCTGGCTAGGATAAGACTTCAAACTGATAGGAAACGGGAATTGAGATGGAAAATGGGAATATGGAGACAATTCCACAGCCAGAGAAGAAATGATAACTGAGGCTGAGACTGAAATGAGAATCAAAATACTCATTTAGGTAACTGGAGTAAAAAAACTCTCACAACTTGACAAGGGTGGGTGCTATGTGTCCTTTCTCCCTAGAATGTAAATATATGAAGTAAAACACATCCCTAAGTATAAAATGGAGACTATTAGATCCCTGAAGTTGAAGCATTTTCTGTGATAGTATTTATTAGTCACTCAGATCTAGAAAATCCTTATAGTAGAAAGAACAACTGTTCCCATACAATTGAACAAGAAAGGTTACACTTCTCCTTTGAAGAGGAGTCAAAAGGAATGAGATAACCTTTCCGAAAATGCTAATAAGTAAGGCATTGAAAAAACAAAACTGATCATTCTTCCTGCAAAATAAAAAGAGATTGCAAAAATCACTTTTACACGGAGGAAAACTCCTGGGGCAATTCCAAGCAAAAATACAGGCTGGGTGGAGAATTGATCAAGGCCATCCCTGGTGAGAAAGAGCTGGGGCTGCTGGTTGACAGGAAGCTCAATGTGAGCTGGCTCACAACCTAGGAAGCCAGCCATATCTTGGGGCTTGCATCGCAAATAGTGTGGTCAGCAGGTCAATGGAGGCGATTCTCAAAGCGACCCTGCCTGGAGTTCTTCATCCAGCTCTGGTACCCCAAAAAAAGACCTACTGAAGTGGGTCCACAGAAGGCAAATAAAAAGATCAGGAGGCTGGAGGACCTTTCCTGTGGAGACAGGCTAAGAGAGTTGGGGTTGCTCAGCCTGGAGAAGAGAAAGCTTCAGGCAGACCTTAGAGCACCTTCCACTACCTAAAGGGGGCTACAAGAAAGATGAAAGAGGGTAGATCTAGGTTATAGAAGAAAGAAATTCATCATGAGGGTCGTAGGACACTGGAACGGGTTGCTTAGAGAAGTCATAGGTATTCCTTGGACATGCTTGGAAATGTTCAAGGCCAGATTGGATGTGGCTTCGAGCAACCTGGTCTAGTGAAAGACCATGTCCATGGTAGGGTGTTGGACTAAATTATCCATAAGGTCCCTTCCAACCTTTCCATGATTCTATGAACACTAAAACTAAATGCTTAGCAAGTAAAACAGAAATAATGGTGTATCTAATAGGTATTTATATATGATAAAAAATATGTAGGCTTAATCCCATTATTGTAGGCAGCAAATATTAGAGTTTAACCTGAGCACCTTCAGAAGAAAAGCTGTACCTTTAAGAAAGCAGCATCATACAAGCTGGCCAGATCAAGATATCCTGCTACTGGCTTTTTTTTAACATGTTTTTCCTCTAATTGACTTTGCAGCACTACCTCTAGAGATCAGAAATTATCTCTGAGGATAAATTAAGGTTGGATAAGTTTGAAGGAGGTTCTCTGGTCCAATCTCCAAGTTCTCTGGTTCCATCTCCAAGCAGGACCAGATTCAAAACTACATCTGACTGAAATAATAATTCACCCCTCAGGGAATCTCTTCCTTGTAATATGAGAATATCCACATAGCTGGAGGCAATCAAAGCTGTCAAGCCTTTTGACATGGGTGTCAGTGGCAAAGGTTGACTTGGCAAACTCCAGTGAAGGGAATGAAAGGTCAAAATTAGCTTTGGGGTTGAGCCTTATGGCATTTACATTAAAAACATATTTTCTGAGTCTAATGGTCTTCAGTTTGGCTTCTGTGACAGCATCAGAGAAACCTCATATTTACAAACCTGTTAAAATATGTTATTTCAAAGGTTGAGTTTTGCAAGCAATAAATATCCTGTTACTAGTATAATACCAAAACCAGAAAGAAATATAATGTTCCCCACATCTGATGGGTACGTGGTTGCCACCAGCATTTAAAATTCTCCCAGTAAGTCAAGTTTTTTGCATAGAAGGTTTGCAAAAATCTAGATTTTAAAAAATAAAAAATATTTGTCAAAAATAATCAGCAGGTCTTATTTTGCTGAAAACAAAACAAAACAAAACAAAACAAAACAAAAAAAAACACCAAAAAACACCAAAAAACAAACAAACAAAAAAAAACCAAAAAAAAAACCCCCCAAAAATATTTAGGGTTTTAATTTTTCTATTATAGCCAGATTTTCCTGTCCAATAGTTTCTTTTATTAACAATATTCAAATACATTTAAGGCTTGGTACAAAAATCAGTCTGCAAATTAAGACACCGTATCACCAACTCACATGTATTGAGTTAATTTTGGCAAACAGGCTCTGAAAACAGCAGTTTATAATGGAAATGATGACACCATATCAGCGAGAAAGGCTGATACAAAAGAACATTCAAAATCATTCTTTTCAGTAGAGTGGAATAGGGCAGTTTGGGAGCAGGAATGTGGAAAAACTCTTACATGCCACTTTTCTGATGCCTTTGGGAAAAATGAACCAAAAATCCTTCAAATTAAAGGGCTACTCTAACCATAAATGCCAATAAACTCAAAGACTGATTATCAATAAGTAATATACAAAGCACAAAAAAGTTCATCTATAGAAAAAGAAATTCTGCTAAGCTATTTCAACATAGGATCTGTTCTCAAAATTACCTGATCATGAAGCAAGCCATTGAACAAGTGTGTCTACCTGTTTCCTGACTTGTTCTCTCTATTCCTTTCCTGTCCCAAAAATTTTGCTGTCTAAATAACAAAGGTACTCCATGTTTATGTATTAGAGCTATTGGGTGACCACATCCTTCCTCATTGGATGGTATATTGCATTCTCTGTAATGCCAGTCATTATTCTTCCTGACTTCACTAACTTTTTCTAGCTGAAGCATTTAAGATTAATGAAGCGCTTGTTCTCAATCAAGGCACTTTATATGAATTCAGTTACACTTTCAGGATCCATGCAGATGACTTATTTAATATCATTTTATTTCTTTATATTTTTGGGGGGATTGATTTATGGCCATTTTTGTCCATTAACACAGACCATTCTGTATCACTCTTCTCTTTTGTCAATAACTGTTACCAGGACCTACTGCCTAGTAGAACATAAAGATGTATTATTTATCATGAATGCAGGTATATCCTAGAGGGTGAAAATCTGACATAATTTGGCATATTGTAAAGCACACTACTTCAGCTACTTAAAGATGATGAAACTGCAAGAAAGCAGTATGCTTCTGAATCTCAAAATCAGTTTCCTCTCATAACATAAACTGCAACAGCCATCAAGGAAAAGTCTGGCACTGTCAATCTAAATCCATATAGGTGTATTTCTATTTCCATATTTTAATGATGTTCATAGTTGGGATCCACACATAATAAAGTTTGATTTAGCTATTAAGACAATTCTCATTCCTACAGTGCTCTCATGCTTCATTGCTTTGCAAAGTCATACTAATATACAGAAGCCTAATAGAGACCAAATTTTCCATGAAGTTAAAGTAGCTGCTGTGATTTTAAGAAAGTATAATCTAACAGAATTTAAAACAATTTTTGCAAGCAGAGGAATGAAAAGAAATTTTTCCTCCTAAGAAGTGAACTCTGAAACAAGGTTGTACCAATGTTTCATAACTTCTGTTATATTCCTCATTACACAAAACTTTATTTTTCCTTGTTTTCCAATCTACCTTCTCTTCAGGATTTAATGCCTTAGCCAGAAAGGAATTTCTCAGATGGGTCATCTTCAGCTTTATCTCCTTCTCTTAGGAATCAATATGAAGTGTAGGGAAAACAATTTCAAACATCCAGGAAGCTGGACTTTCAGGGTGTCAGTATTCCCTAATAACTAAATCTTCCCATACTGTGCACTCTTCTGTGATAAAAAAAGTAAATTTTGGAAGGTATGTGTATATATAATTCCCACAGAGAGCCACATCTGTTTCAGATGTTCTGTAACAGCTGCAGTTTTTTAGGAATGATTATGCAGAACAAAAATTTAGATGAATGTGATTTTTTATTTAATTCATGTAGAAACTTGAAGTCTCAACTGTGACAGTGGCATGTAGAACATACACCATATTCCCTGTGGTAAAAAAACAAAAGGTTGTGGAAATAAGGCATTTTCTTAATTTGCATCCCTCTCTCCAGAGAGACTTATAGTACTACACAGCAAGTTACAACACAATTAAAATAATATATGTAAAACAACAGGTATAAAAAACACATTTTGTGTTTAGTTTTGGTTAAAAAAGGTGTAGCAAGGCTGGAGAGGTCCAAAGAAGGGCCATATAGATAACCAAAGGACTGGGAAGTCGTTTCTTTGGCCATGAGTAAAGGCTTAGGGGAGACTTGATCAGGGTTCCAGTATTTAAAGGGTGGCTACAATGAAGATGGAGATTCCCTTTCTTACAAGGAGTCACATGGAAAATATGAGGGGTAATGGGTACAAATTGTTCCTGGAGACAGTCTGACTAGACACAAGAGGAAAAAATTTCACAGCAAAAACTATTGCAGTAATCTCCCAAGAGAACTGGTGAGTTTCCCTATGTTGGACACTTGAAATTCATCTGAGCAGGGTGTTAGGCTGTCTTGTCTAGATACTGCCATGAGACGTTGGATCAGGCAATTCCTATGTCCTCATCCAACCTGGTATTCTATGATTATATGAAAAAATTATGAAAGTTTAAAAATTGATTCAGTAAAGAAACATATGCATTTAATTCAAAGAAAGCATAAAACTTCAGGCTGCAGGTTGGTAGGACTAACTTGAATTGCTGATTTTTAAAAGGGAAGGTAGCACTTTGAGGTAGCAGTATTTTTAATTAACTTTTCATTTTTAATGTACAGAAGATTGGTTAAAAGTGAACCAATAGCAATTATCTTAAGTATAATTCTAGGATTAGATAAAAGTATTGTACTATTTTGAAGTGAAAGCTGTTAGGATAAACTAAGGTTATCATCCAAACTCTGAATGGACTGAAACATTATCCTAAAATGACAAATAGGATGAAATACATATCAGCAATTATTATCATGCTGATGACAGGACTGAGGTTCCACACTGACAAAAATATACTAGCATATTTAAGTTGGATACTGAACAAATAAGGTTTTTCCCATAGACAGCTACAGCCACATTGCTTGCAATGAATAATACTATCCAAACAAGCAAAAGAGAACTATAGAAAAAAACAAAATTCAGTGTCTATTTTATCATTCTGACTCAAGGCACAATCAAGCCTTCTTCAACTATTCCTGAAAAATGTTTCCATAATATGTTTTTAAAAATATTAAAACAGTAGCTTCTATAAAATCTCTATTATCTGTCGCTCACTAGTTTTAGAAATAAAAATTATTAAAAATTCCTGATATTAACTTCTGCTGATGCAGCTTAAAGTCTCTACAATTCATCTTGTCCCTAAAAGACAAGAAAGAGATTCCCTTTTTTACAAGGAGTCACGTGGAAAATATGAAGAGCAATGGGTACAAGTTATTCCTAGAGACAATCTGATTAGACACAAGAGGAAAAAAATCCAGAATGGTAATTGCTTACTCTTATTTATACACACATAATTTTACAAAATTACAAAATGTGACTTTTTTCTCTTTCTACCTTCCCCTCATTATACCAAGAAGATTACATCTTTTCAATACTCCCTTATGGAATGATTGACATCTATCAGGAATGATTAAAAAAATTTTGGTTTCTTGCAATTTCAGTTGCATCTCTTGTATCTTCCATCATGGTTTTTTGAACATTTTATGTCTACCGTTACAGTTCTTCAGCTGGACTCTTACCAAAGCTGAAAAGAGCAGAAAGATTGTTCCAAGGATTTTTTTCAGGCTTGGCTTCTAGTACAAAGCTAAAGCATCCTCTTGTGATTTTATAGTTTCTACAGAACTGCTGACATGTTCACTTTGTGACCAGAGTGGTCACAACTGCAGCAGGCAACAGGAACTACTGTAGGGCCTGCCATATTATGTGCACATAGCTGACAACACATTGTCTTGGGGTTCTGTGGTCAAGATGACCCCGAGATCATAAAAAGTCTTTTTCTCCCAGCCCTGCAGCCAAAGAAGAAGTTCAGATGCATCAGTGTTCCTTCTCAAGGTTGTTTACTTTCTCTTACCTATAACATTCTTTCTCTGACCTGCTAAGCTCTGTCTAGCAAGTCGGATCATGGCATTCTGTCTGCCCTCTAGGGCGGTGTTTACATTTTATACTATGAACTACATGTACTTTATGATTCCCAATACCTATCACCTATGTTAGACAGTGTGTCTCTACTCCAAACCACCATCACAGTGAAAGATGGAGGACAAGAAGAAGGAGAAGAAGGGCAAGATACGCCTGAATTCCTCCATCTTACCTCCTGAACCCCATTCTAAAAAATCCCAAAATTCTACTCTACACTCATAAGTACTCTCCCTATCTCTGCTGAACTTCATATGATTTATTTTTCAATAATATTTAACAAGTAGTTTCTCCCCAGCAAGCATGATCAGAAAAAATACACAGGGTACATACCACATGAAATAATGTACATGCTACCTGTTTTTCCTCCCTTAATCTCTAGTGTGTTAAATAGCTAAACAACTTACAGCTGTCCAGGCTTCTATTCTGCATCGAGAACACAACCACTCGTTATGGATTTCATGAGAAGGAACACCGTAGCAACCTAGAATAAGAGAACTAGATTGATTATATTCTGCCTTTTTATCAGTGATGTAATACAATTCAATTATACATAAACCTTAATAAAACACTTCTGTCCTGTGACAAAGGAGACAATCTAGGCTAACTGTTAATGTCATGGTCTATAAAATACATCATCCCAAAACCTAAATAAAAAGAATCTACCAACACCTTCATAAGAAAACCAAAACAAAACCCCAGCAAACTAAACTGAACAACAAAAACTCCAAGAACCCAAAAATCCAAAATCACAATGAATTTCTTAATTTTGTCATTGCAATATCATATCCCAACTCCAACTCTTCCTGAAGTAAAAATTTGACTTAATGTACTGACATTTATTCTGGGCAAATATACCATATTTCCAAAGATCTTGTGGACCTTTTAGACTTAACTATTAAAGTTCTACAGGATTTAGAAGATAATGCAGAAAAATCAATGCATTCATCAGTTACTCTTGCAATAAAAAAAAAGAATTCTAAGTGAAGGAAAATACTGCATCCCCAAACTTAACAGCAATATTCACAGGTCCTTCAGGAGAATTTCACCCTAACTACTTAATAAGGACACACTAGCATTGCATAGTGATTTAAAATAAAAAAGCAAAAGAGTAATTAAATCACTAGGTCAGAAAAAAGGATCAAAATTCTGTGATCATTGAAAGTTTACAAGACAGTTAATTCTTCAATATCTTCACAGCAACCTAAGTTAGAGAAAATGCAATGCATTTTTTTTAAAAAATAGGTAGTGATTAAAGCATTACAAATGGAAATGTTCTTCAAGTACTTTTAAAGACATGCTAGAAGTTTAGCTAACTATTATTTATCAATAAAGCAAAATTTAAAATTACATTTCTGGCAACAGAACAATTGGATTATTTACTTGCATGAACCCGTACACAACACTTTGCACATAAAATCAGAAGACTTGTTCCATCTTCTTCAACAAAGGCATTTGATGGATAGTTTTTGGTGTTTTCTTCACTATAAATAAAACACATCTCCGGAATAAGCGGTTTAGTCTTCACATCTTCTGCCATCAGTATTTCTGCTGAGTTTGTTTCATTGAAAGTAGGACTTTCTTCATCCTGATTGTCTGACTGGAAAA
Source organism: Lonchura striata (assembly GCF_050655825.1). Lineage (NCBI taxonomy): Eukaryota > Metazoa > Chordata > Aves > Passeriformes > Estrildidae > Lonchura > Lonchura striata. The sequence continues at coordinate 69,774,560 of NC_140740.1, forward strand.
TAAACAAAATCTATATTTAAGTAAAAGAAAGGAGAGTCCTACTCTTCCTTGTGACAATGATGAAATTATTCCACCCCTCCCAACTTTTGTACTAAGTGCAACAGTTTCATGAGAAAATTAACTGCTTCTAAGTATTTATCATAGTCATCCTACCTTGATTGTTACAAATAACTGTGACATCTGGAATAGCACTCAGCCTGCAAAACAGTGTTATTGGAGTAGTGTTCAATGGTACTGTACCTCTTGGGCCATTTAACTCAATTCAGTGCAATAAAGGCTTTTTTCCTGGTTCCCACACTGAGGAAATTCCAATTTAGCACCTTCCAAGTTAGCAATACAGTACTACAATACCATTTTTACTTGCCATTTGACACAGTAATTCCACAAGACAGCATCAAACAGTGCTCTGCATTAGACTGTTTCTGAAGGAATATTTTTCCTGAGAAGGCTTAAGTACTGTGAAAACACTTATTTCCTCAACACTGAACAAAGGCAGCATAAAAAAGGCGCTGATAAAAAATATTTACACACCAAAAAGTGTAATATCAAGGGAATACACAACACAGACACTAAGACAAACACAGCATAAATGGTAGTAGGAGACATACAGTGTCTGCAGCCAAGGATAGATACAGGTGAACAAAGTATCAGTTCTAATTTTAATGCCAGTGAGTTTCTTTAGCTCTTTTACAAATGAAATACATAAGTTTATATTTTTTATAATTTCTTGGAAATTAAGTAGCCAGGCAGCTATTTCACACTTAATCCAGAGACGAAGCTGTGAGAATCTTGCTTACCCTATAGTATGGCATGAGAAGAGTGCAAATAGCACAGTGAGGTTCCTTTTTTGCACAAGCTGCATTGTATTCTTTTTCAGCATTGAAATTGGGTGGTCTTGTCTGCCACAGGTAGACCAGCGGCTTGGCCCATGCCTCTGACTCTTGAATTTTCTCTTCAATTAAGGTAGTCTTAGGCAGTTCTAAAAGAAAGCAAACAATGTCTATATGATAGTCACTGAATGAAGATAAACAACAATTAATCTGTCATGTGTGCTAACAAAGATAAAACAATCTTACAAGTCTGTGTGCAAATATGGATGCAGAAATCTAAAACAATGTTGCATAAGGAAAAACACACAATTATGTGCTCTGACATCTCTGTCATGAGCTGATTGCTTCACCAAAAGCATAAATAGCCCTACCGTTTACAATTTGTATTCATATCAACAACATTATGTCTCACTCTCCCACTGTCTCCTTAAAGCCTCCAGTCCCCTCTCCCTCCTTGCACAGGGCTCTTGATTCTTTATGGGTGGAACATATTGTGTCCCAGCAGCAGTGCCAGGCAAATAGCTCTACTTGCACAGGATGGCACCTCACAAACTCTTCATGGAAAGTGACACTCATTTTCCAAAGGGAAAAAAAGGCCAACATTATAGTCAGGGAGTGATGGGGAACAATCAGATCTAATAAGTAGAGACATGAATGCTGGATCATGTGTACAGTTCCTATTAAATCTTCCATAGTCAGTGTGAAGGCGTGTAGGTGTCAATCAGAATTATGTGAATGAGGAAAGGAAAATGTGAAAGATTTTAATTAAACATTCAGTCAACAAAAACAGTCTATAGCATACTGCCCTTTTCTAATGATGCATTTAAGAACAACTGTTCACTTCAGAAGAAGAAAATTCCAACACAGAGAAGCATTTAAGTACATTAAGCTGATTCATCACATTCCTTCAGCCCATTACTGCTTTCTCCAATTTATGAAAAAGCAGAGGCTTTATGGATCTCCTATGATAAACATCACACATTGCTACAAAACCACTATAAAACTGGCAACATTTTTATCAGTGTTGAATAAAATATCCACCAAAATCTTTGTGTTCAAGCAAGCCAAATGTAATAAATATATATATATATATATATATCCTGCATGTGGTTTATAATCCATTTTTTATAGTTTCTCAAAATAACTAATACCAATTCAATAAACATTTGCCAATAATCTGGGTAGAAGGGCACAAAGAAAACAACTGCAAAAAAAGCTGGCAATATTTAGCAACACAGCTTTCTGGTGAAAATCTTAGCTATCTTAGCTTCAAGAGAACACCAGTGAAAAAACAGCTGAACACAAGAAGACAAGCATATAAAATGCCAGCATTACTTTTATACCTTTTGGAAGTAGTTACTTTGAAAATTAAAAGGTTAACAAAGTTTTTGCTTAAAAAAATCTGTTCAATCATATTTTTTTCTACTGCTTGCAATTGTAAAGAACTGTAAAACACATAGCTCTGGAAGTTATTTCTCTAGTTCTCTTCCTATCTACTTAAATTTTCCTTTAAAGAGTCATCTTACAAGTAGCTTCAGCCTTACAGGTGTTTTTTTTTAAATTATTTTTCCTTTTATATTATTTTCCTTCAGGAGCTTGTACTCATTATTTTAAGTATTTTCATTATAGTTGTGACCTCACAGAAGATTCAGAGCTTGATTCTCCCTTATGAAGAAAACAAAGAGGCACAGAATTTGTATTATCTTCCATACCCATTGTCCCCTTTAAAACTGACATCCTTTGATTGTACCACTCCTTACCACCGCTGAATAATTCTCCTATGACAGCTGAAGACTTTTCCCAGAACCTCAGCCTATAATGCTCTTCTGTACTCAAAATCCATCTTCATCTTTATCATCCTGAAACAATTCTGGGTTGATAACTGCAGTTCTTTCATACAGTGTTCCAGCTTTTCACTGCCTACAGCAGGCTTCAGAGTTCATTACTATATTGGTTCTGGTTTTAACAAAAACAATATTTATACCTTAATTTCATATAAATTCCATAATTTCAGTTCCCTCTTGTGTGATCTTTACAGGCTTTCCCAACCAAGAAATTGAAAAGAATGTAAGACACAAGAATAAAGCTGGCTTTAATAGCCTTTTGTTGTTTTCAAGAGTTTGTATTTCTTTTTGAACCTCATTCCAAAAGAAGCCAGGGACAAGATGTCATATGTATATGTACCAGACTCTATCTTTCACAAACTCATAAAAATTTAACACTATTTTAATAAATTTATTTTTTCCTTTACATTATGTTTAGAGCGCTTCCAGTTAGCTGTTGACTAGAAGCAAACATTCATTTGCCTTTGATCTCTAACATCTGTAATTCTGAATTCTACATCCTTCTAGGTCCTTTGAGGTATAACTCTCTTCTCCATGATCCTTACTGCAGTCTTCTGTCTCTACACAAGCTCTCTGTTATAATTCTCTTGTATATTACACCTTGCAACCCCTCACTCTTCTCCACCATAACAAGAAAGAAAAATTATCCATCCTCTTTGTTCAGAGGGAAGCTGCCTAATCCAGTACTGAACGATTCACTAACAGTATACAAAATTAAGAGAAGGCAGAATAGACATTCCTAAGGATTACAAACTTTGTCTGATACTCTATTATCACCACTGTAAGGCTAATAGATTTCAGTTCTCCTCAGGAAATTCCTAGGCAACCTAAATTATCATCTTTCAAGGACTTCAGAAATATTATTTCATTTCCTTATAATCAACATTCACCCACCCACACTGAAATAACCAAATTTCCAAAGAAATTGGTATTAAAAAAAAAAGTTACCGAGTACATGACCCCACTACAAAGCATGTACAAAACATGACAATGCTGCCTTAAACAACTCATCAGGAAGGTGAAGAATGCAATCTTCTGTGTAACTATTCTATATCAGTAGAACTTAGGCAGTTTCATTTTGAGTGTTTTATTTTTTGTGTGTGTGCACCAGCATCACTGCGAGGAAGAATTTCCACATAAGCTTCTCTAATAGTACAAGTGGAGGTACCTTCCTGATTTCCATGTAGGCAGAGAAGTTAAGCGCCATCAATAAAAGCTGAGAATCTGGTTAACCAAAACAGGCAAGGAAATTAAAATAAAAACTAGCTCTCCAACTGTCTGAGAGAAGGCATAGAGAATATAATTACTTGATGTAATAAACATTGCTGTCTTAGCACAGTTTATGGCCTTTCTTCACTTGTTCATTCGATAATACCCATGTCCTATTTATGCCCAAAAACACTGTGGAAAAATTAAGGGATTTTTAGATTTCTTTTTTTTTTTTCTGTTTATCCAGTGCTTCTCATTCCTTTTATTTTCTTAAATTTCTCCTTTCATTACTTACTATTTCACTGAAGAGCAATCAGTGGTTCAGCCTAAAATAAATTTATTTTCCTAACTCAATTTGTTGCATGTAGTTTCAGAGTATACATTCAGTGACCTCACGTGAGCTTAGTGTTTCTCTGATCAGATGTGTCTATTAGAAGGACATAAAACAACTGCAGTCTCCAGTTGACTCCTTTTAAAATCCACCTTAACTGAGGATTCTCAAAATAAGAACAGAGAACAATTTATAGTATTCATACTGACTGAAAGATCTCAAAAACTCCACTGTCATAAGCATGCATACTTTTTTCTTCAGCTGTGAATCAGTGCAAGTAGTCAAAACCTGAAAAAACTGTGGTGAAAGCATCTGTTCCTGGAGCAAAGATACATTGCCTCCCACACCCCACCAAAAAACTAAGCATCTACTTTATAAGATGTAATGTTTCAAGAAGCACTATGAACATGATGTTTCACTCATAATCTTACATATTGCTATTTTTCAGAAAGAGCATGAGAATACCCTCCATTCTGGTAGAGCAAGTTTTGATGAACAGTCCCTTATGCAATGCTGCCAACCACCAACACTCTACGATATGCCCTGTTATGCATTCAAGCCTTCGTTGTGATAACTTGGCCTTGCTCTGAGAGGACCTACCAACAGCCCAAGACTGGCAATTTGAAAGATAAAAGTCAGCCAATGCAGTGGTCTGAAACATAATTTAGGTCTATAAGGGAGCATTTTATTTACACAGCACATGAAATGTAGCTGGGGAATCTACCTTGATTTCTGTGCCTGTTGTAACTCCGACCAAGTCACTGACACTTTCTCATAATTCACTGACAGTAAGTGCATGAACAGGACTCTGCACAGGTGCACAACAGAACTCCTTGGTGTGAATTCTGGTGTAACTTTTTTTTCAGCTTTTCAACTTGAAACATATATTTCAAATTGAGTGGTAATCAAGACAAAAGTGAATAAAGCATCCTTAGTATTCTTTCCTATAGAAACTTTCAACTCAGCTACAGTACAAAATACATCTCACTATCAGAGAGAATAGAAGAAAAATACAGCATTTGAACCTGCTGGTCATGACAGAGAAATTTGCACCTCAATTGACAGTTCTGCTCAAGAGATTGTACAATCATGCATAACACATAGACACACTGACAAATACCAATGAAAACTATGGTTTTTAAACACTCTTATACGAATGAAATCCATTTCTTGTAACTTCTGTTATGTTTCTGGCTGTAAATATATCACACATTCATGCTGAAGTCTAAAATGGATTAATACCAGTTAAAAAATGTATTAACTGGATGATGTAATGCAGCCTATTCCTAAGTATCTAAAAACATCTATTTGTCACCACTAACAGTGCTCAGAGATCTTGACTCCCCCTAAACCACCTGGGCATTTTTACTTCACAGCAAATATGTTTTTTGTAGTATTACTTTACCAGATACAATCCATAATTAGTTAAATATTTTGTTTCCTAAGGGGTTAGACCAAGTGCTCTTTTTTACAACAAAAAGCAGGAACATTTGATGATACAACTATGACTTTAAATAAATGCATAGCAGCTGATATAAATCTTACTGTATCATACTGTGCTGATTTTGGCTGGAGTAGAGCTAATTTTCTTCACAGTAGCTAGTATGGAGCTGTGTTTTGGATTCGTACTGAAAATGGTATTGATAGTATAGAGATGTTTTAGTTATTGCTGAACAGTGCTTGCACAGCATCAAGGTCTTTCCTGAATCTTGTGCCACCCTGACGGTGAGCAGTACAAGAATATTCCAAGAATATTCCTATTGTCTCCCCGATCTGGTTGGTGTGGAAGTGAGTGAGTGAGCAACTGTGTGATGCTTAGATGCCACCTAGGCTTAAACCACAACACATATAATTCAGCCATAGTATTAATGAAGTACAAGGTGATTAGCAATGCTAAACTTAATGATAGTTCCTGTATCATATTTGTACCCAAAAACAATACTTCTATAGAATCAATTAATCTCTAAAATGTAATTTCAGAAATACCAGTTCTCATTAATGTGATATTCATATGCATCTGTACTCGTTCAAATATTTAAGAAAAGTGAAACAATTTATTAAAACAAACTATGTAGACAAAAAAAAAAAAAAAAATTATAGCCCAGGATCTGTTTTCATGCAAAGGAAACTGCTTCCATAGCAAAGTATTTCTAAACAGTCACTATGCTGCTTTCCAAGTGAGTAAGTGAATGAATGGTTTTCACTAATGTTACTGGTTTAACAGTTTGTGGGAAACTTACTCCAACACACAATGCTAATGCTTTGAATGGTTTTTGCTTACTAAGTTAAACTCAAATTATCAGGCAGAAAACATTTGGGCCATTTGCAGAATGGGCTGTTGCCAGCATTTGCTGATTTAACCTAGCAGATGTGAAAAGCCATAGACACTAATACAGTACAATTTGCTTTTGCCAATCTCAACAATGATTTTGCTGCTTAGGGTTATGTTCCACTGATGGTTCCTGGCATTGTAGAGCAGCATTCTCCGCTATGAAGAGCACAGAAGCATCTGTTATTTTTCAGGTAGTTGAGCATAATCCCAGACCTGGGAGACATTATCTATAGTTTCAAATGTCCTGGAGGAAATAGTAATAATACAAATTAAAAAAAAAAAATTAAGACAGTTGGGGAGAAGTCTTGTACTTGATAACTTTACTGTTCCAGCAGTGTATCAGCAAACTTAGTTTCAGAAATTGTCTTTCTTTTTTTTTTCTTAATGAAAGATATAGCTCTCATAGCAAACTATGAACAGAAAAACTTTTTTATTTATTCTATTCTTCAAAACTTTGTATTTCTTGTATGGGACCATCGAGTACAAGTAATGTGAAGTATTCATATGCACTTTTGGTTATAGAGTAATTGCCAAATTAGCTATTAATACTTCTCATAAAAATTGCGTGTAAAGATGACTATATTGAATCAGAGCTCTGGAAGTTAAGCCAAAGAGCTCCTGGATCAAATCAGATTTATCTTCCAAAACAAAGTAGTGGAGTGCTTTAATTAAAAAGAGTTAAATACAAAAAAGTTTAAGACATCAGTTGTAGCTGATCTTAAAATGTTTTGAAAAATATGAAAAATTCAGCATTAAAAAAAAAAAAATTAAAAGACAATTTGACAGATTTGGAAGATTTGATACTGGGATACTCTGATTCTCCTTCAGCATACTATTAGAGACCCATAATGAAATTCACATTGGTTTTGTAATTGAACTGTGTATTGTGATTCCTACACTTTGCTCAATGTAATTTGTATTGTATATTATACTGTACTATTGACTGAACCATACATTAAAATTCAACACCCTGCTAAACATAATTTGTATCTTCACTGTAATTTAAGTGCATTGCTGTATTACTCTGCTAAATCAAAATCCCATGTAATTTCAAATATTAAAATCCTTTATTATTAACTAAACCATCCATACACAGAATATCTTGAAGAACCTGGTCAGAGTGTATTGTACTCCCACATTAACTGGCACAGTCAGCAGGCTTATCCAGAGAGTGAGTGGTACTCACTAAAAGAGTAAGGATTACTTTGGTAAAAACATTCTTTCTGATTTGGTGTTAGCCACAAATAAGAATCTAGTACGAAAAATCTCATTGTGATTAACACTGGCTGCAACAGGACCACTACCACTTAAAAGTAAATAAAGCTAGTATAAATACTAGGAAAGGCTGGAAAGATCTCACCAGTAACTTTGAAAAAGAAGGGATGTAAAAACCCTGACCATGATTTTTCATGGAAAGCACTGATCCCACCTATACTTTGGATGAATATGAAAAACTGGAAGATTCTAAGAAGTTGAAGAAAGGAGAGAAAAGCAGGGCTTCACAGGTTGCTGGGTATTTGCTTCTGAGCACTAGTGTATAAGTTAGAAGAGAAATTAACACAGCATACTAGAACAAGTAAAAGAAACAGTTAAATAGTATAACTTAAAATGAAGTAAAATTCCTATTTTACTGCATTTTCAATATGTGGAATATGTCAAATGACTCTGTCAGGCTGTACTGGACCCAGATATTTCTCTCTAACAAATTGCAAAGCAACTAAAATGTATTTGATTTACATCGCTATGATTCTAATAAATTAACTTAGAGAAATCTCTGAGGACTCACAGCTCAGAGATTCAGTTTACATTTAAATGATCTGTAAAACTAGTTTTACAAAACTATAGAATTGTTATTTTTGAAAATTACTATTTTTGGTTGCTTACTAATTCCTGTAACAAAATAGTTCTCTATTTGAAACACTAGATCATAAAGACACCAAATAATTACAAGGGGTAAAAACCAGTATTTCATTCACAGCATTCCCTAAATAGCTGCATTCTATATGCACAACTTTTTTCTGCACATGGAATGAAGAATTTAACTGTAGAAGTTGTAGAAGATGTCTACCTATTCTAGCTACCTAAGCTGAAGCACAAGCAACACATTCTTACTGATGCTAAAGTCCATGACCTATCCACTGTCTCCAGAAATAGCTACTTACCATGTCCAGAAACCAAGCTTAGAGGTGACCCACTAGTCAGGCAACTTTTTTAAAATGTGGACAGGAGGCCACAGAAAGGGAGATGTTCTTAAATCTGTATGGACTGCCAACATGAAGCATTTACAGCATATTGGTATCATAATTTCCATTGTTGTATATATGTGTATATATATTGTATGTATTAAAGCAATTCCAGTAATTTCACCTGTCTTTGTACTGTCTAAATTTAAATAATAGGCCCTGTATACATAAGTATGTTCAAAGAGCCATCTCAGCAAAATCAAAAGAAACAGAAACAAAAGATCTCCTGGAATCTACTGCACAGCCTATCAGCAAAAAACACAATTGTCAGTATAAAACCACTACAAGTCCAAACTATAAGATAAAGATTAGCAGATATCTTCTCTACTGAAAAGCTTTAATTCACAGTACTTATTAGCAGGTGCTTTCTCAATCCCATTCCCTTGTGTAATTCTTCACAGTTCTTATGAAAAAAAATCATATTTTGCATTCTAATGAAATCTGCTTGTGGTCAATGTACTTACGACACAAACTTTATCAAAAACTAAAATTACACTGGAGATTTTAGGAACTGATATTGCCACCTATATACATGCTCACTAAGTTACTAATTAAACACCACAGTCTTCCAGGGTACACATCTGTACAGAAGTGGAAAAAACTAAAGCTTTCTCCCCCATTATCAGGCATGTCTTTCCTATTAATAAAATGAGTCCCTCAGATACAACAGAATTACTTGTTGATACTCCCTTATTTTAGAAATTATAATAGAACATCATTGACCATACTGCCAGATATTGTAAGATTAAATAATTATTAAATTATTATGTTGTTAGAGCATACTCCTGTTTTATGCTACTCTGAAGAGAATGAAAGTACCAAATGGGGAAAACACATTTTATGGTTATTTTGTATCTCTCAGGCAGCACAAATCTAACCTACATCAATATAATATTGCAGCACAAGTTCCTCTGGGCAAAACACAAGTGGAATTTGAGGAACAAGGTTACTTGAATGCATTCAGTTAAGATTGTCCAGAAGTTCTTCACTGAAATCAAGACCTCTTCATAAGTTCAGTATATAAGTTATAAGTTAACTACAGAAGATGCAAAATAGATTCCATCACAGATCCAAAGATTTATGACAAATAATTCCAAAATAAAAATTAAAAATTTGTGTCTTCAAGCTACAGTTCCTGCAGGCCACTAAAACAAGTATCTTATAAACACTTCATATACTAGAAAACAATTGCATTTAAACTCCTTCAAGAATCAATTTATTGAATGTAATTATTTTGTACATTAAAATATATATATTACATACACATCTTAGCCAAGACAGTTAGCAAAATCCCTTTGGCATTAAAACTAAGTCACTTCCAATACTAATGGTTTACAAAGCAGCTTCAGATTTTGACAAAGGTAAAGATAATTCTATGGGCTAGGGTTTTTTTAAGTTGAAAAACTAAAGTTATTAGTAGAATAACTTACTAGGCAATATTCTATAGCAATACATCAATGAATTAATCCTTTATAAATGCAAGTCACAGGTTTATTTGTCTTTTTCTTTGGATCATAACTACAGAGAAGCTCAGGTCCAAAAGATCACCCTACAGAAGGGATACCTGTCTCCTTGGTAAACACCACATCCATTTTGCCTACCGACTTGAGAACGCAACTGAGAGGCTGTACTAATGCAGCAGGAAATCAAGTTTCATTTTGGCACACCTGGTAAGGAGAAATTATACATGCCTTTCTATACTATATTGTAATTCTATCCAGTCCTTTATGAGGTAAAATACCATGTTTTAAAGCTAAGAAATCAGTACAGTTAGAGCTACAAGGTTCATCTACAGAACAGTGACTCTTCAATGATCACAACATGTATCACTGTCCAGCAAATGAGGATAAATATTAGAAGAACTAGTTTGTATTCCTATCTTGATCAAAATATTGGCTAATCTTAGATTCTGGGTATCCACTAAAAGGCAGATAACTGCTTTTAGTTATCTCTTTAGTTATTTATCTATTTAGTTATCTATTTATCTATTTACTTATTTTAGCTACTCATTAAATATATCAAGGGACTAGAGCCGCCAGTGGTAATAATCAAAGCTGTCATTTCTGGAGATCAGCTGCTAGTCCACAGATTGACAAGAGTACTGGAAATCCAGGAAAATAATTCATTTGACATTTTAACACATCCCTGTAGGAATATGAAAAGGTAAAAGAGTTTAGGAAGTGCGAGGTTTGCACTTTAGGTTTGCAAAGTCTGCAATTATGGCAAACAGACAACACCAAATACCCTTCTTTTGGGAGATTTAAAAATATTCATGTTTTGGTAGATTCATTTTCAAGTGCAGTTTTTGCCTCTGTCCACACAGGAGAAACACGTAGTCATGCCTATCAACATTTTTTACAAGCATTTGCTTCATTGGGTGTACCCCAGGAAGTTAAAACAGACTATGGCCCTCCATATATATTTCAAAAAGTAGCAACATTCCTAATGGATTGGGGTGTTTGTCACACCTTTGGTATTCCCCACTCCCCCACAGGTCAAGCAATTGTTGAAAAGACACATCACACATTAAAACACATTCTAGATCAACAGAAGGGGGAGCAGAGGTGATACCACAGATGAGATTAAGTAAAGCTTTATATGTTTATAATTTTTTGAACAGTTCTTTTGCAGGACCTGATCCACCAATTTTTAGGCATTTTGCAAATAACACACAGGCAAAACTGAAAGAATATCCTCTTGTCTTAATCAGAAGCCCTGAGACAGGAGAAATTGAAGGTCCTTTCTGATTAATAACTTGGGGCAAAGGGTATGCTTGTATTTCTACAGGTGCTGGAGGACCAAAGTGGGTTCCAGCAAAGAATGTCAAACCATACCACACCAGAACATGCTGACAAGCCCAAAAGTGAAGAAGTGAGCACACAGATGTGAGCTGAACTGAGAGACTATGGGTCACGCTGGTGTTCCTGTGTCACCTGTGGGATCCGCAAATTTCAATTTAATGTTCATAACAGATGTGTGAAGGGCTTGTTTCGTAGAGCTCTTTTGGCAAAAAAACGTGTAAAAGAAGGATTTATTATTGTCATTAGACTAAAAAATTGACATTCTAAATTCTCCAAAAGATACAGTTTATAAGTTGAGATATATGGAAAATTCTTTTGCCAAAGGGTAGCTCAACAAAAAAGATATGGAGGAAAATCAGTTCACTTTGTGTTGTCTAGCTTTGCTTGCTTTTTGTAACACAGATTTTCCTGTGTAACAACCAAAAACAAATGTCTGGGTCACATTAGCCAAGGCTACAGGATCACATACCATATGTATCTCTCACTCAAATCCAGAAAAGCTTTTTTCAACCTATCTAGTTGGTGTGCCACTGAAAAAATTGGCCAATACCTACATACTATGATCCTTATGGCAGCAATCCTGCACAGGATTGGAGTCTTTAGACCAGACAACTCCTCAAAGCAAGTTCAGAACCCCAAAAATTGGAGATCCTTAGTTCCTTGACAATGGATTTCTGTGTCACATTTTCAGGAAGCAATTGGCAAAAAAATAGTTCTCCAAAGTACAATGTTACTCTCTCTTACTATGAATACAGAAATTCAAGTTTTTGGTGTAATTACTCATACAATGTAGATGGGAAATCTGGGGTTGACCAGTATTCACAGAAATTACCAAAAGGTTATTAGTTCATTTGTAGAGATAGAGCATGGCAAGGCATTCCATCATACCCTGAAAGCGGGCCATGTAGCATTGATGCGCTCACTGTGATTGCACCTAGTGCTAAAGCAGCTTCAGAAAAGACAAGGAGGGACAAAAGATCTATTCATATATACCCAGAAAATTGCAATAGTGATTTCAGTCCATGGAAAAAGGCACAAAGGATTTCAGCAAGCTTCTTTTTACCTAGAATTGCTTCAGAAGCAGCACTGAGACAAATAGATAGGATTAGATGATGGCTGAGCAAGCGAACTAATCCCACATCCAGTGCGCTCAGTGACACACTGACTGACGTCAGCAGTGTCCGACAGGCCACGCTCCAAAATCGGGCAGCAACTGATTTTCTTTTACTGGCACGTGGACGTGGTTATGAAGAATTAGAGGGAATGTGTTGCATGAACTTGTCTGACATTCTGAATCCATTCACAAAAGCATACAAAAGCTTAAAGACTTGACATCTGAGATTAAAAACAAAGAAACACGGTTAGACAATTTGTTCAATGAGTGAGGCTTAGCTCCTTGGTTGAGGCAACTTTGCAAGTTAAGCAGAATCTTGTTGATAGTTGTGGTATTGATATTGATAATAATATCTTGTGCACTTCATTGTTCATGACAAATTACAGACAGACTCAAAGAAGTTTTTGTTGTCCAAGAGAAAAATAAAAAAAGGAGAATTGCAGAAAGTTCACAAAACCTTACAGAAGCAATTGAATTAGAGTCACTCACAAATTTAGCCTCTGAATTGAGACCTTAGAAAGGTTGGGATTTGTCAAAACCAGATGCAGATACTAAACCTGACTTTACACAACATTGATAATGCTTTACCTTAAAGTTATAGAGCTTAAAGCAAACAAAAAAGTGCCTTCATATAGAAAGTTTATAACATTTTTTCCTAGGGTAATAAATATATACAGTAGTGAAGCTATGTAATGCAAGGTAGTAAATAAGTGACAAGTCAAAGATGGTTTATTTAGGGTTGAAAAACAGAGGGGGAATTGTAGGAATATAAAAAGGTAAAAGACTTTAGGAAGTGCAAAAAGGCCCCAGAAAGCAGACATAAAGCTGAGAAAGGCTGGGAAATTTCAAAACCTTCTCATGGGAAGCTAGGAGAATAAGAACCAAGTGAATACATTTATATTTATCATAAGGAACAAGAAAGAACAAGAACATACTGATAGTTTGAGATGCGTAAAATCCCAGATATATGCTTTGCAAAGATAGAAAAAGTTTCAATCTTATATAGTGAGTTATTGTGTATCGTTTGAGCTTCATAGAAGTCCTTTTGTTAATGTTAAACCCATGTGGGTCCTTGTCTTATTGGTTAAAGTATCATGACTTTGCACCTTTTCTTTTAGGCTATTAGTTCAAAGAATATGTAGAAAAAGGCTTTGCATAAACTGCCATCTTGTCTTTGATCTGGATTTGTGTGGATGTTGTTATTTTCTCTGTGTCTCTTGCTTTTTGCTTGTATGATACAGACAGATAATAAATCCTAAGTCTGCAACCAGTCAGGGTCCCATCCCTTTTTGTGAGACGCAGACCAATCCAGGAGAATCCCTTTCCTAAATGCCTACTAAAGATTATACTAGATTTTTAAAAAAGGTTTCTTAGGGTCTTCAGAACACCATATCTTTCTCAAGTGTCAGAACTTTTTTGCAATTACAGCAATCATACCTTGAAAATTGAATTTAAACAAAACAGAGGTAATATGCAGGTACCAGAGAAAATGACAGAAGATACATTTTTCTAGCACACTTAGACTGTTGAAGTGGTAGATAGAGCTGGACTCTTCTGTGCAGAATGATGATGATGATATATGAAAAACATACATAAATTATGTGCTTGATTAACCCATGCTAATACAAAATTAAAGTATTTTAAAGAAGTAAAACTTAATTCAAGAAAACATTATGGGAGGGAAAGTAATACTGGAAACTGTAATACTAATGTGGTAAATATAAATATGTCTCTATCAACTGCTTAGCAAATTTTTATCTACCCATGCAACACCAGGAAAAGCCATTTCTTACTGAATTGAGAATCTTCAACCAAAATCTCCCATTTTAAGCTCTGAAACAAAAGAATAGTAACTGAATCTACAAGTGTAGTTTTCCCCTATTTAAGCAGGGTTAGCCTATTTATGATGTTACTGAACAAGCCTTAAATGGTTTGATTTCTAATAATATCAAATCAAGCACATCTCAAAGGATGCTGACAGTGAATGTAAAAACCAAGGCTTCTTCTTATAGCAGAAGCCACTGTTTCCATTTACAAAAGTTCTCTCCTTCTGTTTCCTTATTTTACAAACTAATGAAAGCAAAATTACTATGAAATTCTGAAACATACTTAAAATGCTAAAAAACATATACAAAGAGCCCCATACTGAATTCAGTCTATACACTATAATTGTATCATTTACAGCAATGGGAAATTTTAGTCAACTTGAATCTAAAAACAGTTTCTAATGTTGCGTGACCAAATAGTGCTGGAAAGAAATCTCTGGGACCAACCAATGTGCATGCAAAGTTAGTATGCCTGCTCCTTCTGCTGAATTTGCTTTTTTATTGCTTAAGGGAGCAGAAATACAACTGTATTAAATACAACAGAATATTACTATCACAAGTTAACATACTGCATTGAGTATAAGACCAAGGTTCATTACATAAAAATTGTTAGTATGTTGAGTGTGACATACAGCCCACACTGTACTGCTGCACTATTTTCTTGAGTTGGCAATGTGAGCTACAATTTCTTGGATTGATTCCCCAGTCCCTAGTATTTCTCAGTGCTCAATCTTTTAGGCATTAATTCCACAAGAAGTCAGGCATACATAAGGAAAGGCTTCAGGGACAGTGAAAAAAATAACACCAACAGACAACAAATAATTAACCTAATTATTTTTCATAAAGGAATACACCACTTATATAAGAAAGTACAGTGATAAGAAAGCACAAAACTCAAATGTCCAAGTGATCCTGTAAAAAAAATTCATTTCTGCCAAAGAACTCTCTATTAAATGTGAATTCAGAAAGTGTCTGCTAAGATTTAAGCATGCTGTTCAACATGATAATAGTCTATTTGCAAAATTATAATTCTGAAATGGCTGACAGTGTCAAAGAATGCTGCCTACATGTTATTCATATCTGCCGATCACCTTTTTTCACAGAAACTTCTTAATAGAATGGTAGTATCTGAAAGATTTCAAATATATTAATGTGACTTCAAATATATTATCTGTATTAGAAATGGTTACAGACCATCAGAACACTTTCCATCTTGTGGAAAGTGATATGACTTGAAGATGAAATAAAAAGTCTCAATTTCTTAACTTTTCACAACAGCACTAGCCCATATCTTCTTCCTTTCTTTTGTTTGCAGTTATTATTTTACTGGACCCAGATAAATTAAAATACAAACTAAAATACAAAACAAAAATCCCCCTTGTGACACAGTTAGAAATTACTGTACCAAGAGACTGTACTATCATAGTCTCAGCCAGCATAATTTTTGCCCAAAACCATAGAGAACAAGAACTAAGTATGAATGCTGAATTACATTTATACTAACTACTACCCTGAATATGGATGAAGCACCTTCATAAAGACAAATGTAATCATTAGCACCTTGGTACTGATTACTTCCCTAGTATCTGACAAAAACAATCTTGAGAAAACTCATAAAATAATCTAGCCACACATGTTTAACCCTCATGCTACCACGTGTTGGGCAACTTAATGGGGCTACAGTTTGCCAGTCTTCTTCATCAGTTCTTCAATCTTTGTCTTGGATGTAAACACTCTGCTCACCTGAACTCTACCATTTCTCTTTTGGTGCCTTTACAAAAGTCAGTCAACAATTAGATCACAATGAGAGACAGATGCATGAAAATAATAATTCCAGTTCCAGCGAGAAAGTATCAAAACTTGTCATGTCCAGTAAAACTCTTAATTACTTCTTTCAATCAGTAACCAGACATGCTTAATGGCTACTAATTCTAAGGCAGCTCTTACTTTCCTAACAAAATACACCCTTATCTATTGTAAGGACAATAATCATGCAAAGAGGAAAGACTTTAAGGTGTATGATTTCTTGTCAGGATGTCGCTACTTTCACAAAATATTGATACACCAGGAAGTTGTCAAACTTGGATGAGATGGAGAATGTCTCGGCATTACAAAAATCCTTGACTCAAAACTGCCTCATATCATCATCTAGCCAGATTATATCATACACAATGCATGTAAATAGGAAATTCACAGTATGTTTCAAACATAATGTTGAAAAATAATCAGCAGGCAAAAGGAATTTAATCTCTAATTAAAAAAGAGCACTTTTATTGCAACCTAACACATATTAAGTCTTTAATTACTTTACTAGATGAAACTTAATATTAATACCATCCTGTAAATTACCATAACCATCCTGTAAATTACCATAATTTTCTGAAATATTCTCTGTCTAGCCCTGAAGGTATTCAAACATACTAATATATGATACAGATCATGGGTCTAAGCTGTCTCTAATTTTCAGAAAGATGCTTAACAGCTAATTGAAGTATCATGCCTAGCAAAGCTGCAACTCAGATAAAAAATGAAAGAGAAAGTATAGTTTTCCAAAACTAGAGAGGCAGAAGACATAAATCAATTACTTCAGGGCTGAAACAAGGAGGGAGATATTGATGAGAGGTCAATTGAACCTACAGCAGTCAGCTCAACAATGCCTAACTTGCCAACTGAAAGTATAACATTTCTTGATTACATGAAGAAGAATCAATTAATAGGCATGCCGTCTCTCAAGTCAAGAATATTAATCTGCAGCTGCAAGAAACAGTTACTGTTAATGTAATGTATTTGAGAGGGAAAAAAAATCAGGTAAAAATTGAAGGTAAACCCTGAAGTATGCAGTGATGTTGGAATCAGACCGTAGTCACAGACATGGTATCAGCTCCAGATTATCAAACTATCTTAGGGAGTGTGAGAACTAAATTCCAGTTCTGCTAACTGAGGAGATACTGGAAAACAGCACCTGAAACTTTTTTGGTTTACAGTGATATGAAAAAGGAATGTGTTTGTTTTCCATTGTGATCTATACTTTTGATGCACATTTCCATAATCTTCACAACTCACACTTGATAAAATAAAGTACCTTTATTCATGGACTTTGGGTGGTTGTATACATGTTTGCTAGGTAAAGCAGATTTACTTTTTATATTTACTTCAGAGAAGGAAACGCCTATGTTGGGAACATTTCTTAGATTTTGTAGCCCGTCTGCACAAGGCAGTGACTCTCTAAATGCCTATATCTATGGTCTCATAAAACCATAAAATTATCATCAGAAGAATGTATTAAAGAGTCCACTCACCTTCATCACCAGTTGCTTGCTGTTTAACCAAAGTCATTGGAGATCTAGCTGGGGGTTTATGTAGTGGATTATGCCAACTCTTAGATATTTTCTTTGTTTCAGCTTCCTCTGACTGAAAGGAAAAGATGCAACTAATTTAGTATGTAATTCTGCATAATTAATTAAAAAAACATAAACATTCTTCTGTAAACAAGCACAGATATCAAGTATGTAAATACTACCACAGTATACTTGAAGCACCTTTAGTATACCAACAATTGCCTCTAAGAATATATATTTTAATTTAAGAAATGCAATCCTTGTCATGCACAAAACATTTCAGGTATCATTTACCACAGCCCTTCCCAACTTAGAGAGCATAAATCCTGTATCGCTCATGTGATGTTTGAGTGGAAGATCAGCATCTTCCTGATTTTCTGCAAAAAATTCTGCATACCTGTAGTGCAATATAGCCATTAACTGTGGCTAGAAAAATGAAGCAGAAACCCACTGGCTTAGCTTGTGAAAGATTCCAAAATTCCTCAAAAATAAAAAAGTTAAAAAAAGAAAAAATCTGGTGTTGAGATAAGAAATCAAGAGTCTTGATAAATTATTAACATGCTGACTTAGTATAGGAAGAAATTATTTCCTCCCTCAAACACCCCTACATACATGAAGTTTAAAGTTATTCAAGCTTCAAGAATTAAGGCCAACACTTCAAAGTCTTGAAGTACCACTAGAGGAATCCCAAGAAAACAAGTTACTAGTGGTGTCTGAAGGTTCAGGACCAGAGGAAGGGCAAGGACACTGGCAGAGAGCTGGGAAGGACTGAGTTTCACACAATTCTTACGGACCATTGCATTCAGTGCTTCAAGATCCTGAATTCAACCGAGCAGACTACACACATGCCCCTTGACATAAATTACAAAACAACAGTATATTTACCATGATAAGCAGAGGGCAGAAGATATGGTCAAAGTACAGGACAGGTTTATGGTCCAGAACAGTTAGTAATTAAGTAAAAACAGAACTGTCAGGCTTTTTAAATTGCATTTGTACAGCACACACCTTCACTTAAAAGAGAAAGAATACTCAGTAATACTACAGAAAATCTGAAACCTAATATATAAATATAATGTGGTTGAAAGGCACAGGAAGAGATACAATCTTTAATACATGTTAATTAGACACTGAGATGTTTGTATTGCTCCTTATTGTGGTGGAAAGGCCTGGATCCAAGATTATCAAAACTTACAACATTGAATAAAATCATTACAGTTCACATATGTGGAAGAGTCAGCATGATTTTTAGTTTAGCTTCTAAAATATATTCCCCATGAAGCCTCGCAACTTGGCAGCAGATTTCCCGCTTTCTCTCTGCCAATTTGAGATTCAGCTCACCACTCAGAAAGCTACTGATAATTACTACAGCTTAATTTTGCATTTTGTATCCCGAAGTCAAAGTTGACCATGCATCATAGCCAAATAGCAAGAAGGGAAAAAGGTCATATGTTTGTAGGTGGCAGACAAGAGAAAACATTATTAAAACCTACTGTTTAAAAATTGAAAATATATTCCTTTTAATAGTGGGATTTTTTCCTTCAAGTGTTTCCTTTACATGTTTTAGCTCATTTCCAAAATCCAAGAATAGTAAGCAGGTGAAGCTCACAGCCCTGCTCATATTGGCAGGCAGTGAATACGGGAAGAGCTTTGAGAATACTTGCTGACACTTCAGATTCACAAATAAAAAGTGAAATTGCTATACATCTAAAATAACAGGGAAAAATACATCAATAAGCAAACTCCAAAAACAGTCTGCTTTCGGAATAAAATTGCCACTCTTGCCTAAACACTTCAAAACACATTCAAATTATCAACTGATTAAAATCATGCATATTCTTAAATGCTTTAATATGGATATCAGCTCTCATTAGAAAAATGCTCATTCATATTTCATTAAATCAAGAATATATTACTATTATGATGTAATTTGTTTCACATACACAAGATATTTCCACTCTGTCTTCTTCACCCTTTTTTACAATGGGCACTTCTCCATGTTCCAGAATACTTCCAGAATTTTCTAGGTTGCCGATACCATCCTCTGTTGAGACACTTTCCTCTCTATCTGGGTTTTCTGCTTCAGAAGTTTGTTTGTCTGCTTTACTGTATGGTATGGATGAAACATATTGATTCTGAGATTTTAAACTGTCTTCTTTTCTACATCTATCAGAAGCAGTCTTGCTGGCCACAGAATCTTCAAGTGAAAAGGAAAAATGGCTGGAATCTATCCTGTCCTCATCTTCCATTTTTGTTTTCTCTAGTACAGGAACAGGGCTCAAAACTGAGTCAGAAGGGATGCTTCCTATAAATTAAGAATATGATTTGTTAATAAATGCCACTTTACCATATTGAATTTCACAGCAATCTAAATTATTCAAATTCAAAGCATGGTTCCTCATTTAGAAATCATACAGAAAACCATTTGGTGGAAGGGCATACACAAATGTGGAGCATAGGTTTTATCAAAGAATAAATTAAATGTAAATGGTTTGAGTTTAGAGTATTAAATATAGCTTTGATCATTTAATCAGTATTTTGCATTTGAATTGTAGCAGGTCTTCATTTAATTCAAAATAATCAATATTCATGTAGCTTCCTTAGTCTTTACTCAGATCGCCTATATGCAGTTTAATAAAAGGCTGGTATATTGAACCTTTTACCTTGCATTTTATACCTATTATGCCTGTTTAAAAATTAAAACACCAAGAATATTTTTCAAACAACGGCATCAGTCTAAAAATGAAAAATTAACATAATTCTATTTTTTTGAATTAGCATAATTCTATATTCGAGTAATTTTGAAGAGCGAAACTGAGTGGATTTTATTTTATAAAAATTCTTCGTCTGGTGACACTTGCATTGGAAAGAGAGAACAACGGGCTAGAGAGGTCACTCAAAAAACATTCCTGAAGGACTCTACAATACACTGCAGTGAATTCTGATTCAGGAACATATCCATGATATTAAAGAAAATGGTTTCTGTTAAGTCCCTTGCTATTCTTTCTTCATAAAAGTTATTGACTTGTTTTTTCTGAAAAATTTCCTTTACAAGTCCAATAAATATAAAACTTAGTAACACAAAGACAATAATAAAATGTTATCTCTAGGCATAAACAGTACTGCTTCAACTGAGAACAATGGACATACTAGTTAAGACAATGTAGAGCAAACTACCTTCTTCAACATGAGTACTGCTTCTATCATATCTAAAAATGTCCATTTTCCTACAAAAGTCCAGGCACCACACTTCAAGAGGACAAGGGAGAGAGGGTAGCTCTCCAGTCTTCTCTGCTTTTCCTTCCCTTCTCCATAAACACAGAATGGGTGCTAACTAAATACCATTTTCTCTGAAGTCATAAACATTCCAAACTCTATTAAAAGCTGTGAGGAGTTTCTAAACCTCCACATTGCAGTATCTTGGTATCTTTATGTGAATCAATCATGGTGATTATCACCTCCATGTAAGCGATAACATAGCTATTAATATTCACAATAATTAAATGCTGACTATATGCAATTTGAAAGTGAATTTTCCGTCACAATATAAAACAAAATAGGACCTTCTAAACATGAAGTCCAGTTTGCCTTATGAACAGAAATGAGGAACTGTATCAGAATTACAATGGAATGTGAAATAGAATAAATAAAGTTCAGAATAGACCAACTATATTAGAATAAAAATGGTGTGGAGGGGAAAAAAATATTTTCCTTGACAAGACCTTAATAGCTGTCAGATAGCTCCAGAGGAAATTAACAGGAATCTGGAGGCTCAAAATATGGCATTTTTGTGCACAGATATAGAACATTTCTAATTTGTAGGTTCATCATGTAGCATACTCGCAAGCATATATGTTCTGTCCTGTTTGAATAGTGTTAAGACATTCTGTATCATTTCCATATCAAAAATATTTAGGTTTAACATATATGCGTCCATTGAAGAAATATAATTTACAAAACCTCACTCTTTTTGCTCCTTTAAAAAACACTTAATTAAAAGTATTCTGGTGGTATCACTCTCAATTCAGAATATTAACTTCCATATTTTCTCTTTTTTACCAAATTATCAATCCTCTTTGCATAAATAACTCTCTGTGTAAATATTTTAGTATGGTACTCTAAGATAATACTTTAGTTTAGCATCCACTCATTTGTCACATTAGAGTATAAACAGCCTACAACTTAAATGTGAAACATAATCAGTTCTCATCTCACCTGCAACCTTGACATGATCCAATAAATGCTGATGCAGATGCATTCTACTACTGTTTTCTTCTTCCCCAGAAGCTAATCCTGTGTTTACCGCTCTCATTTTTTTTTCTGGTTCTTCACTGACCTTGAAGCCATCAGTAGCTGTTTCAGTCACTATGATTTTTGCATCAGCTACCATAGCAGATACTCTCTTGTCCTCTGGAGTTTTAAGCTTTTTAGATTGAGATCTGGTGTGCTGGAAGCTGTTATAGGAGATACTGCTGTCAGAGTAGAAAGTCTGTCTTGGATAAGATAAAACATCTACCAATATATGTCTCTTACACCTGCTTAAAGTGGTAAAAAAACTGACAATTTTTCACCTTTTTGTGTTGAGATAGTCCTACAATTTATTAAGTGATATATTAACAATTGATTGGATTTAACCTTCCAATCTTTTATCACCATTCCATGGCAAAGTTGTTAAACTCTATAAGTAAAACCGTCTTTAAGTAACTATTACTTAACTAGTACACAAACTAGCTTTTAAATAAATCATTATTTTGAACACAAGAAAAGAACTATCCTTACAAGAATAATGAAGACAGAACTCTCTGAGTAGCAGTAAAATCAGGTGATATTTCCAAACCCTAGTGCTAATAAAAGACTAGTCTGAATATCCTCATAAAAGCCTATCTGTTTGGAAATTTTTAAATTAGTTTTAGCAGGATCAACAAGCATCTTAAAAAGCTAAAAATTATGGTCACCAAATATTTCAAAAAGCTATAATATCAAGCAATATATATAATTATTCTGTGTTAAAAAAAAATAAAAGTTGAAATTAAAGATTGACCATAAGTTTTTGCACCCTCAGATGTATAAGGGAAAGCTTAAAGCAGGAGAAATGGCAAACACATTAGAAATAGGCTGATAATTTATATGCTCAGAATAAATGCAATAGAAAATTAGTCAAGTTTCACATTCAACTATGTGGCACAAGAGGAGTATTTAATGTCATCATATAGGAGGTTTCAAAGCTCATAACATATTAGAGATAAAAGCACTACTATTGCAGGTGAATTTTACAAATTTTAAGTGAGTTTTACAAAGGTCTTGCAGCTTAGATTCTACACATCTACAGAAAAACATTTTGCTGCTCCTTACATTTTATTATGTGTCTACAAATGTGCATCTTTCAACACACTCTTTATAAAATAGAAATTTCCAGAAAATTTGCCAAAGTATGAGACAACCACCAGCTCCTATTGTAAATAACAGAAAGTATTATTACTATTTACATGTAGTCATTAGATGTTATATAGCAGCAATGGATATCAGCCATAAATGTCAGAGATAAGCTCTCCCTGTCACTATATAAATGAAGATTTTTATTTTCACTTTGCTGAAACTTTTATTATTCCCATAATCAAAATGGTAATTTTAACTGACACATTATACTAGAAACAAAGCTGAATAAACATTTTATCCTCCTCTGCAATGCACGCTGTTACCCTGCCTGAAAAAAAGCCGACTCAAGATTTAAACAGCACTGGAATTGTGTTTGTTAGCTTAGCAAGGTGCATAAATTAGCCCATGTGTTCCTGTGATAAAACTTCCAATGCAATTACTAGAAAGTCTTTGTTTTTATTCTGAACCACCTATCCATAAGGGTACTACCAAATGAATCACTGCTGGTCCAAGCAGAAATTTGCATTTATGCTGAACAATAGATGCAGGGAAACCTGCTACAAGGGAAAAATGGCATTCACTTGTTAAACAACAGAATTACTCTCTCTGCAAGTCCAGGTTAGTATTATACACATACTAACAAACTGGCTGTTCACCTGCTTCATTAGCTGTCATCAAGAAAATATTCTACTCACAAACTACCCTTACACAGAACAAATGCAGTATTATATTTTCAGTAACAATGCTCCACTACAGTGCCAGTTGGTCCTTTACTTTACAGGTTGACTTTCCTATCTTTTCCTCAAGACATACATTAACTTACAAGGAAAATGAGGAAGTTTGATTTAAGACCATGTTTTAAAAGGCACTACATTATAAAATTATTTGGAGAAGGAAGATCTCTAAAAAATCAGTATTATCTCCAAATCAAAAAGTCTCACTAAAACACCAAGTTTCCAATAGAACTGCCCACCTTTGGCTATAAATTTAGTAGATCTTTGTTAGCTAATTAAGAAGAAAATCCATAAAGATCCTGTTAAGTAAGACAGGAAAGCACAACTGTACAAAAAATGTGCAATGCAAACAAAAAACATAATGCATCTCAATAAAATAAATATAAAACTGCTTTAAAAGGTCAAAGCTCTTATGGCTTCAGTGACAAGCTGAGAGACTTTATTCTCCTAAATTTTTTTATTCTCCTAAATTTCCTTTATACTCCTGAATTCCTTCTTCTAAATTTCTGGTGGTGCCAGGACCAACAACTTAGATCAAGCCTTTATTATGATCTCCCATTGACCTATGGTAGACAAAAGATATTTTGGCTGCAGCACTGCAAGGGTGTGACAAATAGGCAGTGGTACCTCCTTAGAGTAAAATGGCAGTGAAGGCTAAGACTATTACTAGAGACTTGAAACAGCTAGTAGAATAAGTTTTTCCTGGTTAATCTCCTTTTCAGCTTTTAGGAGTCTTCTCCCTTGTTTTTTGGTTACTGTGATCTCTAAAAACAATGGTAACCATCCATACCTTGAAAATTATACTGGAATAACCCTTACTAAAGAGAGATTTTATGTGACACACTTGAATGTATTTTGATGTTATCCATAATCACTAACTTTTTTAGGTACTCACACAAAGTTAAATTTTCACTGTCACACTGAAAAAAGACTGGCTTATCCCCAGGTTCATCTTAATACAGAAAACAGAAAAACCATTTTTGTCTGAAGGAAATGAATTAAAAGAAAACATGTGACATAGTTTAAGCCCAGTTGAAAGTTAAAATCTGTGCAGCCATTCCTCTCCTCCAGTCCCTCCAGTGGGGGGTGGGGAGAGAGCGAGAAAGAGGGGAGAGAGAAAAGACAGAGATTATGGGTTGAGATAACAATTTCCTGGAAACAGCAATGAGATAAGAAAATTAACAGTAACAGCAGCAATACTAATAACAACAGTTTATATAAGCAGGTGACTACACAAAAAATGCTCATTTGAATCCAGTCAATCCAGAGCCATGAGGCTTTCTAAGACAAAAGGACATTATAGCCCCCAGACCCTGGGTGCATACCACACCCCCTTCCTTCTCAGAAAATCCCCTTACTGCCTTCCCTCACCAGTGATTTGTGTGGTAGAGAACAATGTAGGCACAACTACATAGCTCCAAGCTCCAACCCCTCACTGCTACTATGAGAAAATAAATTCTCTTGTGGTCAAAACTAAGCCAACATCAGAGCAAGTGGCCAAAACTAAACAGAAAGGACACTGGTCTCTATATATAAATACAATTAAAATAGATGGCAAAGAAGCATAATTACCTCTTGTGAAAGTTCAGTTTTTTCCTTCTTCTCTGTAGCCAGATGTTCACTTCGGGTGTTGATTCAGGAGTTGGTTTTGTATGATCAATGGTATAAAAATCCTTGCCCTGTTTCCACAGACGGTATCTCTCTGGTTGAAACTTTCTCACAAAGACATCCATGGATATTGACACCATGTCTCTCCTACAAGTGCACTGCAAGACAAGAGCGGTATTTGTAAGTGACAAGTACTGGAATATGCCACAGTTAAAAAAGCCCAGAACAAAAATTCCACGTGTAAAACCAATTCTACTTTAATCTGTATTTTCCTTTTACACTTTTCCTCAATTTTAAAAAGGAAAGGATTATTCAAAAGAAAATACTATCTGAACCAATGTGTCACACTAGGACTCCCAAACGTCTTAAGGATACTCCATTGTTTCATTAACTCCTACGGATTAAGAACAAGAAGAAACTATATTGTTCTTTCTGTTCTATTAGCTGGCTTTGACAATTTTAAGCAAATCTTGCTACCTTGAATCCAGATATTGCACATATCTTGAGCAACATCAGAATTTAACTTAGAAAAATAACTCATGTAGTATCCTGTTGACCCAAAGGTCTTTACAGGCATTTACAGTCCCGGCACTTAATTCTTCAAAATATAAATACATACAAGTCCCACATCAAGTAACAGTATCACCCATTTTTTTTCTACAAAGAGTAGAAAGGAAGCAAGAGAGAGGAGTATTATGTCTGAGGTCTGAAAGGGTGTGTTATATCCATGTAATCCAATTCACCATACAGTGCAGACTCTAGAATCACACATAATACTTCCCTCATCAGCTTTAATCTAATCCCTGATTTTAGCCTCCCCAAGAATTTTTGCATTGTTTCTCTTATGCATCTGCATATTTTTGTCCTATTTGAATAGAATCTTAATGGTCATGAAAATGCAAAAGAGCCTCCACTTGAAATACTGTAGATGCTGAGTCAATTTTCAGATTAAAGTCATTGCACCCAATACCCAAAAATACTTGACAGCAGGCAACTACATTAAGTAAAACAATACACCTAACAGCACATAAACTACTATAGTGGGTTAATTCTGGCTGACTGCTGGGTGTCCACCAAGTTCCCTTTCCATTTCTTTCCATTTCCCCCCCACAGCACGACAAGAGGAGAAAATAAGATGGAAAATATCACGGGTCTAGATAAGGATAGGCAGATCACTGACCAAGTACTATATTTTACTTCTCTTAATGTCAAGTAATAAGAGATTATGAAAGTGAGAAAAATGAACAAAACTAAAACCAGCTTCCTTCACACCCACTTTTCAGGCTTTACTTCACTCCTGACTGGTGTCTACAGGGATGCTTCTTTCATATTTTTCTCACTCCTTTTTCTCACAGCTGCTGCCGAATGATTTTTATTCTTTCTAAACTCGCTATCACATGAATGCCACCAGAGCTGCTGACAGGCTCAGCTTTCGGCAGCAGCAAGTTTATGTTGGAGTTAGCTGGATTTGGCTCTGTCCAGTGTGTGGACTGCTCCTGATCAACAGATGGTGGTTATTAGCCACTGCTAAAGCAACTCTACACTACCAAAACCTTGTCACAAAAAACTTTGCAATTTTTTTTCAAACTGAAAGCAAATTGATCGGCTAAAACATAGTCTTACATGAAAAAGCTTTGAAAGAACTTTGCTATAGCTAAATAACTGTTAAAGCATAAAACTGAGACAATATTTTTTTCAGATACAAAGAGGTGTATTGAAAAATCCAGTACATTAATGACCTGGCTTTATGGTTTACTATAGCTAGTTTTATTACATTTTTTTCAAACAAGCAGAAACACACAAAGGACTGAATGCTACTTTCCTACTAGCTAGGTTTCTGCACACTAAATGCAGGTTTCTTTCTCTAATGTTTTCATCTATCATTCCTAGTTCACCCTTCTTCCTCTTGAAATTCCTAAGATATATAATGAAAAAGCATCTGAGATATGTTAAAAATGCTTGCTTTCCTTTCAATATGTCAACTTTGATATGCTGCATATTCACAACACTGCCATCTAATGGAGGATGAAATGGAAAGAAGGAAAAAAAATTCAAGACAGAAATTACAATTTTATGCAGCTGCCTTTAATTATAGTTTTTATCCAAAATATCATCTGAATGCTCCCTTTTCAAAAAACATGCATATACACACTTATACATGCACTCTGTAAAAAACTCAAACATATTGAAAATAGCATGTTCCATTCAGAGAGTCCTTGATTGGACACAATGAGCATAAAAAAAGCAATGAAGACACTTCTGTTTATACTGGAAAGTACATAGAAATCCACAGTAATGTTTTTAACTTTTAAAATTGAAATTTGTAAAATAAAGACAACAGTGGATTTTATCTCCCTTTAACGCACAAAATCTTTTAACATTTGAGCCCTGTTGCAGCAAACCAGTAAGAACCTATTGTTAAAGCCAAAATTTTCCCATTAAACACCAAAACTTCCAGTGCCTTGACAAAAAATAATTACTTAAGGAATGACTGAGGCATTAGGAAAGAAAATACTTCTAGAAATAAAATGTATTCTATGCTGGAATGATAATAAGGTATTAAAAGACTCAAATCACATCTAAATGGGACACAGTTTCTGTCTTTCAGTAATCTTTGATCAGTTTCCATTTCATTTTAATAGAACAACTGCAGAATAATCAAAACCAAAATCAGGCAGGTGTTAGAAACACAGCAGATTTTTTTTTTAAGTTTTCAAACTTTAAAAGTATACTTTTGAGTAAAAAGTCACAGTGTTAACATCATGCTCAACAGTATCACTGCCCCAAAAACAGAAGACAGGCTTCTAGGCACTGAAGGGCGGAAATACTTTGAATTGTCATACCAGATGACATCAGCAGATACATTCTGAAAATAATTTCTACTCATACTTTCTCGAATGGTTCAAGGAAAAAAAAAAAAAAACAAAAAAAACCACCACAAACACAAAAACTGTTGCTTTGATAAATAATCTGAGGATCTTCCATTCTTCTTGGTGGTGGTGGTTTTTACTAGTTTTAATTCATTTCTCATGTGACTGGTTTGTAGCTGGCAGTTATGTCACTTCCTGCTCCTAACTTGAAAAAGTGACTAAAAGATTCTCTCTAAAACAAAACTAAATGTGACTCCATTGAAGAGTTCCTGGGAAAAACACAAAATGGACATTTCCCTGCCTAGTAAAATATTCAGTGATGTTTGGTATTTTTAAACTTGTAATATTTTTTAAAGTAAATGCAAAATCTAAGCTATTGGACTACCATGTAAAAGGCAGCTGATGTTGCCACAGATAAATATCACAACTTTTGTACTGGAAACAATTATTTTCTATATACAATAGAATTGGTTTGATACTTATTTTTCAAAGACTAGTATGACAATCAGCATACTTAAGAGAATGAAACTCCTTCACAATTCTCACTATTAAATTCTTACTATTGACATCATCAATGCAAATGGTTCAGGCCAAATTTGGCAAATTGTCCTGGTTCAGGGCAAATTTGAGAAAGAATCCCCAAAGCGGTTTTGCTAGGAAGCAGATTCAATTGGCCCTTCCCCCAACCAGTCCGGAAAAAATACCTCCTTGGAGAAAAGTGGAAAAAACTGTTTATTAAACAAGAAATAACCTAAACAAGATTAAACAATAAAACCACTTGCCGCTCCAAAAGAGAGACAAACTCAGAAAGTCCCCTCCATGACTTGCAGCTCAGCTCACTCAGTCTCTGATCAGTCCCTCCAGTGCTGGAAACACTGTGGCCCAGGCCCAGCCTGGTGGACCTCAGGTGCAAGCTGCTGCTGCTCTTCTGGTGTTCAGTCCAGAGCAGGTTTATAAACAGGTCCAAAGAAAAGGAAAAAACCCATAGTCCAGGGAACGTCTTTGCCTCAGCTAGCTAAAACTAGCTAAAAGCAAAGGAGAGCTCAGTCCGGCTGTCTGTCCATCCACAGACACCACAGTCCAGGAGCAGGAATGTGGAGGGGGGAGTACAGTTTCTGAAAACAAACTCTGTGCTTCTTCTCTCCTTTGCTCTTGGAATAAGTCTTTAAGGTGCAAAACTTATTATGCAGCATAAACAGAACAGATGATTGGAGATAAAAGCATCATATAGTTAACCCAGGACATACCATCACTACGATTATTATTTATCCTGCCATATATATACAGCTTGAAAGTAAGCAATTCAACTAAAATTTATTAGTAAGGGCAAACCTTTACAGAATGAATTGTAGGAAAAAAGTTTAAGCAATTTTAGCTAATTAGCAGAAATATATGGAGATATAGTTGTGATATGTGAAAATCAACTATGAGAGACGTGCAGCCAAAAGGATGCTTTCAAACACATGCTATTTGTGAATGGAAAAGAGAATAATTATTTTATAGTTTAAAAAATATTTTTTTCCATTTTGTACTCTGATTAAAGAAAATATAAAAGAATATACAACAAGCTTCTAGACATAATATGTAAAAGTTAAACACACTTAAGCACATACTAAAATACATTATGTACCTAAGAAGAGTTTTTATAAAACATTTTTTATATCAATAGGAAGTGAATGACTTGTGGGTCTTCCCAGCTTTTCATCATTAGTATTTAATATTAATATTTAATGATAAAAAGCTCTTTAATAAAATAAATTACAGGATTTTAAAAATGAGCATAAAAACATCTGTAGAGAATATCATATTTTGCTACAACAGAAAGCTAATAGATGGTTTATTATTTCACCAGTAGTAGAGGAAGTAGTATTTCTTAGAAGCATAGTTTTAAGCACAGAAATCTACATCCAGAGTCAAGTCTTTGTTATTTGCATTTTTATTTTTTATTTCAATGAAGTATATGCATCTTGTAAGATATGAACTGATGTTTTTGTTCACAAAAGCATCTTCTCCACCAAAACTTTAGTTGTTATACTACTTAGTGTGTTAAAATATTTAACATACTAAGCTTGAAATATCTGAAGGATTTTGAACATTTTGCACTATATATTGGATTTTGTTTCACTATATCTGAAATCTATTTTGGTTAAAAGTCTTCTGAAGTTTTAATTTGAAGAGGAATAATAGTAGTAGTTCATTAGGCTATTTTTTCCCCTTCACTTGCATAATCATTTCAGAGAGAAAGCATTATGTAAGTCACATTGCAATTGCACAATGTAGGTAAACTACACACCTACGGGACATCATGTGGAGGCTAACAGTCACAATAAACTATGGAAAATTCTCCTCTTTATAAAGACAGAATGGATTTTTACAAAACAGTTAGGAAAGCAACAAATTAGCAGCATGAGGCAAACA
The DNA here is from genome assembly GCF_050655825.1 of Lonchura striata. Classification (NCBI taxonomy): domain Eukaryota; kingdom Metazoa; phylum Chordata; class Aves; order Passeriformes; family Estrildidae; genus Lonchura; species Lonchura striata. Next base: position 69,805,434 of record NC_140740.1, read on the forward strand.
TTAGGCTGGTAACCTTCTTTACATTATGCAAGTATGCCATGAAATTATTAAATCAAGGGTTTTTTTCAGTGATACTTCTTCCTTACTGCTTGTAATGACTAAAGCTTTCTTCAGAGAACAGCAGCAATGATATATTTATTGGAGACAAACATTTTAAATAATTTAGATTCTTCTTACCAGCTTCAATTATATGCAATCAATTATTTCATGCACTATATTCCACTCTTGCAATACTTTCAATGAAGTATATCCAAAAAGGGCCACCATTTGTTGGGATTCAAGAGGCAGGGATGACTGATTGATGATCAGAAGTCGATTTATCAGGCCCAACATAGTGTTTTTGCAGGACCTCTTAACACTACAATCATGCAAGAACCTTGAACATTGGTAACATCCTGTTCTTCTTGTTTAACCAATAACATCACAGTTCACCATATGTGGATACCTCTGCCTTTCCTTGACCTGAGTTACAGTTCGCTGTGTGTTTCATCTTATATCTGTTTCCACAACCCGCATCCACAATGCACTATATCCCACTGACAATACTTTCAACAAAGCATGTCCAAACAATGTAAAAAATGCATTTTGATAGGAAACATTTTACAGGTCCTGAGACTGGAACTGCTTCATGTAGACTGCCTGTAGAAGTGCTTGATAGGCACTGTTTCCTAAGAGGACAGAATTTAATAAATCCTGGTAACAGTAACTGTCCTTTGCTACAGAATCAGACTGATATATTTTCACACAAACCTTCTGGCAACTTGTAAGCAGTGTTGTAGAAACCTTTGGTAGCAGTTAGCCATCTGTACAAGCATTGAGAAAGACAGCTTTCCTTTTTTGGTAAGTCATAGACAATACACTTTTCTCTGAAACATCCTGTCATACACAACAAAAATACAAATGCAAAACACCATTCTTTAAGGTTCTTTTTATGTAATAGAAAAAAATTCTCTTCAAATCATTATTTGTATTCATATATGCATAAGCAAATGGTCGGGAATATTTTTTAAAGAGTTCCATGTTAAACAGTGCATTACAAAATATCTGCTTTTTTTTTTCTTAATTCCCATTTCTAATTTCTTTTATGTGTACACATAATGCCACCTACATGTTCTTAGAAAAAAGACTCAGTTTGTATTATGTAGAATTGATTACATCAGCATCAGTTAACACTACAAAAATGTGGTCATTTTTCCCCATTCCTCTGAAATCTGGACAACAGAAACAGTGTGACAAGACACAGCTATTAAGCCAATTTTTCTTAATATATTCCAACTCACAGCTCTTCTTCCTCTTTATCCTTCAGTGGTATCTTTAATGGCACTACGCTTACCCCTTGAAAGATCGAGTCACTATTAACCTTTTTATTGTGATTCAATTTGTATTTCTAGCTTCAATCCTTCTCCTGTTTTGCTCACTTTCATCTCTCCACCTATCCCTGACGTCAATACAACAGAAACTCCCGCCCTGGAGCCTTTATCTCTCTGCTGTGTGTCAACTGCTCTTCCTCCATCCTTCTCTTAGATCTCTGCTCTTTCCTTAGTACCTTTGGACTTCACTTTCTCAGATCCATAAAGCAACAGCTTCTAGCCCATTTCTTCATCTGCCTACCAATTCCTGTATTTTAAACTGGAAGTATTCTAAACATGCAAAATTAGGACTTATTTTATTAAATTTATCTCCATCTGCAACAGACCAAAATTAACCAATTCTGTAACAGCTCCTAAAGTAAGAAAACAGTCTGTGCAACAACATGTGTGGGCATATATATATTTAAATGTATATATCATTTTAAAAAATAACTTGTGCAGTACCTAATACATATACTAGGTCATACATACTATGTCAGTTATCTTTTTCATACAAACATTACAGTAATTATCATGAATTTACTAACAGAAAGTTTACTATTATCAAACATAAAAAAGGAATTCACAAATAACCCAAGTACAGCATTCTAATGAACTGCATAATTCTTAGCTCACTAATTACAGCAAAGGGAGACCTCTAACACATTGTAGTTTAAGAAGATAATGTAACAGGATACCAGGTAAGGAAATATTCCTTCTCTATTTTCAAGAAAATCAATAGGATATAAATTTTAAAATTCCATTCTAAACATACCCAGCTGGGGAAAACCACAAATTAGAACTCAACATCTTGTAGATTAAAGGGGAAGATATACATCTGGTATGAGTAAATAGGCTGAGGAATATTTTTTGTTTGTTTGTTTGTTTGGGGTTATTTTGTTTTGTTTTTTTTGGGGTTTTTTTGGATAGCAATTTATCAGTTAAACTGTTACTCCATTGGATTACTTAAGGTCATTTTCTGGCACAATTAGTATGTGTCTCAGAACTAACATCACCAGTTAGTGTGATACAGCAAGTCAAATTACTGTCAGGACTTTCAGAAGGCTTTTTTTAAATGTAGGTTTGGGTTTAGCAATAATTGACAGTTCATGGCAATATAACCACGTGAGTATATTGAATCGTTTTTCCACACAACTCAAATTTTTAGAGAGCTCCAAGTCCAGTTGCCATGATTAAAAACTATGGTTGCATTTATAGATGGTAAAGTAGAGGGACTAATAATATAGAAAATTAAATACTATTATTGTATAAACTTGGAACTCTTGGACAGTCCTCACTGCTGTGTCCCAAACACAGAAGCACAGAAAATGGAGTAGTGATTTATCCCTATATTTATAAAGTTATAAATTACTTTTTGAAGTTCAGAAAATATTTTTCTAAGTATTTTTTCTAAGTATTTTGAGATATTCTAAAACTTCATTTTACATTTTTTTCTCAGGTTTCACCTTTCAGCATCAAGTTCATTAATATTATCAATGGTAGATCACAATACATGACTGCTGTCTGGGGGAAGAAGAATGCAATGAAATTCCAATCAGAAGGAAAAGTTCTGAACAAGTGTCATGTAAACCATGTAAAACTCCATCATATTCATTAAGTTTCTCTAAAGCATATGATAAATTCTTGCAAAAGTGTGGCTAATTTTTTTCAAGTCTGAGAAGCACAAAATTCATCACCCATGTGTATCTTGTAGCTTTTCTAAATGCTGAATGAAACGGCAGGATGAATTAACCAGTGGTCTCAATACATCAATAATCTCATTGCTTCAACTAGTAAGCACTATTTATAACTGAAATTCACAAATGATAAGGCTAAAAAAACCTAAGACCAAGCAGATTTATTCTAGATTCGCCATCTACTGAATTTTTTTTGGCAAAATGACTCTTCCATCAGGTTTAAGGCACCTCATTTGTACTTTTGCTCAGCAAAGCAGAACAGTATTTAGAAAACCTATATACATTCAAATCAATAATGAAAAAAAAATGTGTAGTTTTATGCAACTTCCTTCCAGGAATTTCAGAATGCTTTGCAAATACTTGTGTTTCTTTCTCATAACACAGAAGAAACTAGACCAAAGAAAGGGTTATTTATTACGGTCACAAGGCAAGCCACAGTCAGAACTGACACTGGAACATACTCAGTTTTCAATTTCCTGCTTCACATTTAAGTCCCAATTTCTAAACTGAAAAGAGGAAATCATAATAATTTTTTCCTATTCTTAAAATATTTTTTCCAAGACTCTTCCTACTATTCAAATTCTATGAAAGAGCAAAAAAAGAACAGCAGAAAACTATTAGTGAAAAAGAAATTATGGGGTCCTACTATGTATTATAAAAGGTAATAAAACAACACAAATATTAAATAATTTGCAGCTATTTATGTAGCTTACCCCTCAACAAAAGAAAGGAATGAAATTAGCTATGCAATGTTCTAACGAACATTATGTCCTATATAAATCTAAACTAAATAAGCAAAGAAGCATTGTGATATTAAAAAACCCCAAATGCCAAAATTTAAATAAAACAAAACAAACATAATATCAACAAAAACAAAAATTCACAAATACAAAAGAAAACTACACAAAAGACAGAACAAAAACAAAAACCACACCACAAAACAAAATGCAAACCAAGGGAAAAAACCAACCAAACAGAGAAAAAACCCAAACCAAACCAACAGCAACAAAAAAAAAATCTTTTATCTCAAACCCTCAAAAAAAAAAGCGAAAAATAGGCAAACCTGCCCAGAACAATGCAAAGAAAAAGCCCCAATTCTGGAGGAACTTCAAAAGCAAGAGTTTCTGTTAGTGTTAAGTGACAGAAACCATGCAGTTGTGAACGGTGCTTTGTTGAAGCTGTTTTGAGACACTGGGCAGAGAGGCTTTGTAGCAAATGCTGAGGTTTGAGACTATAGGAGAGAAAGAAAGTAGCACAAAATATCGGTAAAACAGAAACTGCAGAATTATCTACCGTTTTTTCCCCTAATAAATAAAACTTGCTTGTAAATGCCCTTTCCAGTGAAGACACTGACATGCTCTTGCTATAAGGTCCCTTGCAGGCCTATGAACTAAACTCCTCAAATGTTACTATCACGGTAGTAAAGTGGCAAGTTGAGTACAAAAACAGAAACGTTTAGGAATGAAATCTACTTACAACAAAACTATTACGGCTACTATCTTGGAACACCAGGTTCAACTATTAAAGCTACTCAAATATATAACTTGCAAAAACAGGAATCAAAGAAGTGGAACCTGAACATTATGTATTTCACCTACCACAAAGAGAGAAGAGTAACTGAAGCAAACAAAAATTCATTGACTGAAGAATGCATTCAAAATGAGTGAAACTACCCTTAGACATTTTTGGAAGAAATGGAGTATATTTCTATTGACTAAAGCTCTTAAACAAAAAACCAGACTCACTGATGAGAAACAAAGTCTTTTTTAGCAAGCCCTGGGTTATCAACAAATATATCACTGTCACTAAAGATCCTAGAGAAACATCTGCCAACAGTCATGGAAAATTGAACTCATTCCTAGAAAATATGAGTTTCCAACCAACAAATATGGTAGACAAAAAGAAAAGCTCAATGTATATAGAGATCGCATTCAATTTAAACTCTAATGAAAAAAAAAAAATGACAGACCATTCACAGCAACAGAATTTCGTTTCACTCAAGCAAAGAAACAAACGAAAAGTTATATTGACAATTCAGACTTCTCCCTTCCCTCCTTTCTGTCACTTTTATTTGTCAAATCACTTTTTTTTAAAATCGCTCACACTGACTTCTTATTGTAAAGCTTTCATGAAAATGTTTTTAAATCATCCTGATTATTATTAACTGTCACCAAGCTACCACTGTGTTGCATGCTACCCGGAGGTCTATCACCTTTAACATTAAATCTTTATTGCAAAAGATGTGTTTTAATTTTAAATGAGCTAAGGGAAATTTTTTGTTTTAATGTAAATTTCTGCACGACACAGGACACAATCTTTATAAACAGTCAGACAACATGTTAAAAATGCCTTGTCTCAAATACAATTTACATTTAGATGGGCATATTGGGGTACTTCTTAAAACAAAATGCACAACTTTCTCAGAGAGAAAGTTTCACCTATCAAAAGACTGCAATACATATACATTCATATAGCTACACTTATCTATATAAAATATACTTGAGACCAATGACATATAGTGCAACTGCTTTGTTTTACCCTGCAGAGGATATGACTGAACACCAACTCCTTCACCATTTTGCCTTTGAGAACAATGAAAATTAGGTTCTACATTCTTTTTCTTGTTTCCTCTGGTCTCCCTTGAAGGAAAAGTTCATTCTTCCACCTTTAATACCTTTTAATCTAGACATTTTTATGATTGCCTTTTCAGTTGTGTTTTTCAAAACAACTGTTTTAACAATTTTATTTAAATGACTGGAGAAAGAAGCCAACATACAGTTTAACAAAAGGAGATTCCAAACACTGCACCTGGGGAGGAAAAACCCCATGAAACAAGAGCAGCTCAACCAGAAAGGCCCAGGAGGATCACGGGGCAGTAGTGAGTGCCCCAGATCCCTGCCAGGCTCACTGCGGGTGCTGCCAGCGGGGCACGGAGGGATCCTGCCCTCTCCCCTGCCCCGTCAGGCACACCTGGAGCGCTGTGCCCGCTCTGGGCTCTCCAGCCCACGAGAGGTGAGGAGCTACCGGGGAGAGCCCAGGGAAGGGCCACAACCACGGTGAAGGAACAGGAGTGTCTCTCCTGTGAGGGAAAACTGAGCGAGCTGGGTCGGTTCAGCCTGGAAAATACACAGCGGCACCAGACTCACCACAGGACCTGACAAACTGAGGGGTTTAAGGCCACCGAAAGATTCTGACACGCCATGGAGCAGGGTCTTCTCCTCGGGGCTGTTTGTCCTGCTCACCAGGCAACAGCCAGGAGCCACAGGCTCCTGCACTCGCACACTCAGCCCGGCCTTCAGCAGGACCCAGCCCTGCCCTGGCAGCGCCCGGAGCAGCACTGAGAGCCCCACAGCACCGCTGAGAGCCCACAGCACCACTGAGAGCTCCAGCCCCACAGCACCGCTGAGAGCTCCAGCCCCACAGCACCGCTGAGAGCCCCAGCCCCAGAGCACCGCTGAGAGCCCCAGCCCCAGAGCACCGCTGAGAGCCCCAGCCCCAGAGCACCGCTGAGAGCTCCAGCCCCACAGCACCGCTGAGAGCTCCAGCCCCACAGCACCGCTGAGGGCCCCAGCCCCACAGCACCGCTGAGAGCCCCAGCCCCAGAGCACCGCTGAGAGCTCCAGCCCCACAGCACCGCTGAGAGCCCCAGCCCCACAGCACCGCTGAGGGCTCCCAGCCCCAGAGCACCGCTGAGAGCTCCAGCCCCAGAGCACCGCTGAGAGCCCACAGCACCACTGAGAGCTCCAGCCCCAGAGCAGCACTGAGGGCTCCCAGCCCCACAGCACCGCCCCAGAGCACCGCTGAGAGCCCACAGCACCGCTGAGAGCCCCAGCCCCACAGCACCGCTTGAGAGCCCACAGCACCGCTGAGAGCTCCAGCCCCACAGCACCGCCCCATAGCACCGCTGAGAGCTCCAGCCCCAGAGCACCGCTGAGGGCCCCAGCCCCACAGCACCGCCCCACAGCACCGCTTGAGAGCTCCAGCCCCACAGCACCGCTGAGAGCCCCAGCCCCAGAGCAGCACTGAGGGCTCCCAGCCCCACAGCACCGCCCCACAGCACCGCTGAGGGCTCCAGCCCCACAGCACCGCCCCACAGCACCGCTGAGGGCTCCAGCCACTTGTCCCGGGCCGCCTCCCGCAGGTACCCTGCGCCAGCTCAGCCCCACTGGCGGGGCGGAGCAGCGCGGGAGGGAGATTCCTCCTGGAATGGGGGGCAGCGTGCCTGGGGGAACAGAGGGGGAGGCAGGTGACCAAGGCAGCTGAGGGCGGCTCGGTCGCTTTCCAGTAAAGTCTCCTTTTCCCGCAAGGAGACCCCTCGGGAGGCCCCGTCTCCCCTCCCTGCCCACCTCGGGCCGTTCCGGCAGCCCATGGCGCGCGGTGCCGCCGAGGCTCTGCCCGAGAGCGGCTCCGCCGCGCCGGCCGCCTCGAGCGGGGGGCGGCGGGAGGCGGCGGCGGCCGGGCCGTGCCCCATCTGCCTGGGCGACGTGGACAACGCGGCGCACCTGGACGCCTGCCTGCACACCTTCTGCTTCGCCTGCATCCGGCAGTGGGCCGCCGTGCGCGCCGCCTGCCCGCTCTGCCGGCAGCGCTTCGGCCGCGTCCTGCACACGGTCAGGGCGGACGACGACTACCAGGAGCTGGTGCTCGGCCCGCCCGGCTGCCAGCAGAGCCCCGCGGCCGCGCACGGCGAGCTCGGCGCATCCCCGCGCTGGCGCTACCAGCTGCGCCCGCGGCCCCTCCGCCAGCCCGCGGCCAGGAGAAGGGGGCGGCCGCCAGGGCACGGAGAGAGAGCCCCGAGAGCCTCTGGCGCCTCTGCCCCATAGGCTGCAGCGCAGAGCTCGGCCCGCCCTGCCGGGGGACCCGCCGGCCTGGGGACGGGGCTTACGGCCCTCGGGCACTTGGCGTGAGCATCGGAGGCTTTCGGAGCGCGCCTCTCTCACAGCGCCCTCCTGTACTGCACGTGAATGCACGAATTCGATAGAGGTGTTACTTTGTCTCTCTTTTTCGTTACTATTAGTCATAATAATATTGTTATTTTTTAAATTATTAAAGTGTCTTTATCTCAACCCAAAAGGTTTATCCTCTTTTTTCCCATACTCCTCCCCAGTAAGGAGAGGGTGTTAAGTGGGTGAATGGATCTCAGTTCCTGGCTGGCGTTCTCCAGCTGGAAGAACCTCAGCTTTCATTGGTGCTGGAAAATCATTGGCTTTGTGGACACTGAACAAAGATTCAGAAGCTTTTCAGAGCATGGTTCTCTCAAAGCCAAATGAAGCCACTTCAAGCAATGCTTTCTAACAGTGCCTTGTTAGTGTAGGAAAACAAAAGGGGAGAATGCCTGCAACGTGCTGTGAACTTCTTTATATATGAACTTCTTTCACTTGAACTGCCGAAGCCTTCCCCCTCCAAGCACCAGAGTATCGCTGCCTGTAGCAGTGGGGAACAAACCGACACTGACTCCCTTTATGCATCCGACGGAGATCACTTTATTGTAAACATCGGCCCCTTTTATACCTTCAATCTCTCCCTGCCGTGACTGAAACCAAACCAAGGCCGAACAGAACAGAAGAAGGCGCCCATTGGCTGCTCAGCTGCTGTGCTCCCACCACACGTCCTATCATCCAATCAGCTTCCTGGCCGTACGCTGTGCGCGCGTTTCTCCAGCCAATCACAATCTTCCTTCCAGCCGTCGCTCGGCTGGCCTCTCCCGCTGCCCCTCAGCGCTCGGTGGGCTCGAAGGTCCGGCGGCAGCGCTGCCGCTTCCTTGCGCCTGCTCTGAGCGGGAGCTTTAACCACGTCAGCAACCGTAACCCGTGTCCTACAGCTGCCAGAATGCCTGACCTGAGGCAAAGCCAGGCCCATGGACACAGGCCACGCTGACACCCCTCTCCCTCCTGGTGCTGCCGCAGCCAGATGGATCCGGTCATCCCCTGTCTGAGCCCCCTGACCCCTCTCTGACCCTTCCGTACAGCAGCAGCTCAGCTCCTCCGGCCCCAGCCTGGCTGGAATGCAGGACAGGGCTGGGTTCAGGCTTCACAAAAGGTTCTGCCTGGAACCGTCTCCTCACCTGCACACCTTGGCTTGGCGTTTTTTGCAGAGCAAAGCTAAAAGCTCCAAGCATCCCAGGACTTCAGGAGCCACCCAAGAAGCAGACTGGCATGCAAGCAAAGCATATCTGTGCCCGGAGCCAAAACATCGGTTTCCCAGCCCTCTCTACCTCTGAGTCTTACTGGGCCCATCCCAGTCCCTCCCTTTCAAGCCTTTCCCCAGATCACCAGCACCATATCTGAGTATTTCCACAAGCTGTACAACAAACCCCCTTTTGCTGTGCTGGGGCTGCCCCACAGCCTCTTATCCCACATCCCACATGTGTCCCCAGCCCTGATGGCAGACTTCCCACAGCCAGTGAGGCCTCTGCGCTACATTCCTGTGGGATCCATCTCCACTTGGCAGGGAAGGACCTGAGGATCCTGGGGGCATCAACATAAAAATGACACTGGTGGTGTGTCCCTCCTGGGGGCACTGGGAGTGCTGCCAGCGGGACAGGGAGGGATCCTAACTGCTCCCTTGGTCCAACCCAGAGTGCTGTACCCAGCTCTGGACCCTCCGCCCCAGGAGAGATGAGGAGCTACTGGAAAGAGCCCAGGAAAAGGCCACAAATACGCTAAAGGAACTGAAGCCTGTCCCCTTTGAGGGAAATCTGAGAGAGCTCCAATGGTTCAGCCTGGGGAGGAAAAGGTACGTGGGGATCACATCATTGTTTGTAAACACCAGATGCAGTCAGTAAAGAAGAAGGAGCTTGACTCCTCTTGGAGGAGCCCAGTGGCAGAATGGGAGGCAATGTATACAGAGTGAAATGCACTGCATTTCATTAAATTCCATTTAAGCATGAGATGAAAAATTTTCACTGTGACAATGGACTTGGACTGGGGAATTGTGATATTTGACCTTCAGTACCCTGAAAAAAACAGGAGCACAAGGTAATCTTCCCTCTACCACCTCCCTAGGTACTCAGTTGTGCAGAAATAACGTGTCAAAATAAGGCAAGACCATCTACTGGACCCTTTACATTTCCAATACCTGTGATGAAGTAATGACTGATTACCTTCTATAAAATATGGATGAAGAATACACTGAAACACAGAATAAAGCCAAACTACAGTTTCTGGATGGCAAGCTAAATGTACAAATGAAGGTCCTGACACAAGATGATGACCATCATTCCTCTTAACTCAGATCATTTACTATGCCCTAAGACTGGGAAAATGAAAATTACTTCACTGTACTTTACTGCATTTAAGTTTTTCAGAGAACAGTAAAAACAAAACACACTAATTCTGCAGCAACATCAGATAAATCAATCAGATAAATCAATCAGATAAACCAATCAGTTTATATTATATATATGTTTATATGATATGTATATGATTTATCAGATAAATCATCAGCCTATAAAAGTGAATGAGAGGCAGAGCAAACTAAGTATCAGCAAGTGTTAAAATAGCTAAGAATGCATATAAAAAACTGTTATAAGAAGCTCAATGGGGGGCATGCAGGTTCATCATTACATAAGAAACTGAAAACCATTTATTAGGGTACCAGAATTCTTGCCATGTTTTTGGTGTAATTTATTTTATTAAACCAGTCTATAACAGGAATTGTCTCAAACCATTATTCTTTGTCTTACTAATATAGCTAATGTCTTCAAATACCAGTATAACTTGGAATAAAAACAATGATTTGTCATTAGCCAATTCAAAGGTAGGCTAGATGGTGAAATTACTGATCCAAGAAGTATCTTGTAGCATTAAACACTGCACTGACAATAAAAAGTACAAATCAAACTTTTTCTGATTTTATTCTAAGATTCATGTTCATCTGCGTTAGGTAGGACTAATACAGAACAGGAAATAAGTACGGAATGGGAAATACAGAACAAAAGATGTTCAATATTTCAGAGCATTATTACCCTATAGCACAGGGCACAAAAACTATTTTAGAACCAAAACCTGTGTTAATCTATGTAAAAGAAGAGATGACCACACACATCCATGGTCTTTCTCCCACACACCTACATCCATGCACATCCTCCAGCCATTCTCCAGATCTAGAAAGGTAGTATGACCAGAGATACTTGTGGTTGCAAACCACAAAAGTATCATAATTTCCTTGGCTAGGGGACTGCACCATTAACATGTTTATGCCAGTTTATATACATTGAAACCACCACAACTCCTTGGTGGAGTTTGGGAATGTATGTATTCAAAGAGTTTTGTCTTCATCAGCCAATAGTTAGGAATCACTCTTGACATGCCAAGTGTTCTTAAACTAAAACCTTTTTCACTATGCTTTAGCATTTTTAAATCAGCATACAATTAAATTAGCTGACAAACTTTTTAAAAATACTATCCTCTTATGGGCAAAAGGCTGTATAAATGGACAAAGAAAGGTTACAGACTTCTCTAGAAAGAGTTAAAATGCAGTGAGGACTTGCCAAAAATGCTGATCTTCTGTAACATATAGATTCAAAAGGCATCACACGACAAAGTTATGACAACTTTACTCTTGCTGAACAGTATGCTTAGTTTAAGCTCTTTTCCTTTTTTATTAACCAGAACACAACAAAGAATATGTGTAATTTTATCATTATTCCTTTTGGGTGGCTGTAAAAGATAAAAGGATCGTTTGAGGTCTATATGCCTTCTTTCAATAATTACTTTCTAAAGTAATCAGAATTGCCATCAGCCAATTGTTCCTTATGTTTTGACAAAAGATCAGGATTCTGCTTATGAGAGTGACAGTATGATGTGCTGCTTATTCAATTTTCCTGCCAAATTAATAGGAGATATTTTCTCACAACACTGCAAGAAGACAGAGAACTTCTCTAGTCATAAGGTCTAGTAAAAGCAATGAAGCTTCTGCAGGAAAAAACAAAAATTTGGCTAGCTTCCTGTGCATTAGGTTCCCCCCCCGCCCCCAAAACTGAGATAAATAGTTCACTAAGATTAACTGATTTTTTTTTTTTTTAAGACAGGTGATCAGATTTACCTCTTCATAACTCGCTTACCTAGAATATTAAACATCAATATTTTTAAGTAAGGATTTTGAAAGAGTGTGCAAAAAGCTGCCAGAAAGTAAAAATGCGTTCCAAAGTCCGAGATCCTTAAGAATATTTTATTCAGATAGACACAAGACATTATGCCTGGATTTCACATTACTGAGATTCTTACTTAAAAACTACAAAATGCATTCTTTTACTGATTTTTAGTCCATTTAAAAATATTTTATCCCACATTAAATAAATGAAAGAGAAATTTAAATTTAAAGTCCATAAAAACTTCACAGAAATATCTTGTTTGCATTTCATGCAAAGTAATGCTATATTACATACATTCCCATTGAGAAGTCTCTCCAGGAGACTTGATTTGGCAGGGACAGAACTGATAAGACTGAACTAACAGTCCTGTATGATATCCCAGTTGCTTTTTAATCTGTGCAAAGTGTACTAGCCACAAAGTACATGCTGAAAGAGTGGAAGAGATTTCTCCATCAACTCTGGATTAGCTTCCACCTGTTCCATACATTTCTATGAAATGTTCTATGTCCACTTGCAGCAAGCCTGAAATCTATCATTAAACAAGCTTGTATCAATTCTATAGGTTAGCAGGCAGTGAAGACGAATCTTACTTACTTCAACCTCATTCTAACAAAATGTATTTTGTATTTCTGGTTTAAACAAATACCACATCAAAAAAAAAAAAAAAAAAAAAAAAAAAAAAACCCAAAAAAAACCCCAAAAAAACCAATGTCAACAGCAGTACCTTTCCATTAAGAAATGCAAAAGTCATTTTTTCCTGGCTGTTTGCCACAGTAAACTGAGAAGGGAAAATGAGATTTAAAAGAAGAGTAAAAAGGATCAATAAGAAATAGTATTGACTATTGACTAATTCTACACTAAATACAATTTCTATAGATTCAGTATTGCAAAACCCAAATAATGCCATCAATTCTGCTCTTAAAGACTTGCACTTAGGAAGTTTTCTATGCAACCAGATAATTAAACCATTTCTATCAGGGAACTACCTCAACATAGTACTTAAGTTAAAGCAGAATAATCAGAATTTGTTACACATTTCCATCATTTCACTAGATCTTTTCCTTGCTTGCTGCATGTCTAAAATTAAAGAACTCAAAGAAAACAATAGTTTACATTCTGTAATAATTTTAATTAAGAATTGCAACTTGAGAAATACAATTTAGTACAACTTCCATGAAGTGTCCAAATTTCCAGGTATTTCCATTCCACTTTGAAAAATTGATGAAGGAAGGGAAATCCTCAATTGCAAAGCCTAAAACAGAAGCTCTGCCATCTTGACATTCAACTGTGCACAAAATAAAATGGTGCTTCCTTGCAGACTTCCATAAATTTGGGAAATACAAGTCTATGTTCTGATTTGCAGAAGCTTTCTCTCCAAGATCAGATCTGGCATTCTAACATTAATACACTTTATATTGCCCTCATTTAATCATCACTGCCATTTCATTCATGCAAAAGCTGTAATTATGTCCTTGTGGTTTTTGGCAAAAGTGAAGACTGATGTTAAGTCACATATCCTGATTAGCAGGGCCAACAGGAGAAGAAATTAAACTATAGAAAGCATAGAACTGCATTTGCAAACATTTTCAGTAAAGGATGGAAATGACCACAGAATTTTTATTTTTCTCCTAAGTTTATTCCCTTATTTCCTGTTAAACATATGTAAGTCCAAATCCTAGAAAATACCATTTAGAAGTTTTGTGTTCAGTAGGGTCTCTGAACACTTAATGGGTTTATTTTTTTTTTTATACTGCATGTGATAAGACCAAATTAGATCATTAAATTTTAACATTCCATGGAGGAATGATAATGCCTTTCTGATGATGTCAGAATACTTTGTATACAACTTCTGCATTTACTTTTCCAGTGTGATCAGCATCTTATTTTATTGCGCAGATGTCACTCCACCAAATTATTATCAGATTGTTCCATCTCTAAGTAGATAATTCTATGCCATATGTTTTGTAGGAATTAAGATTCTTGCACTGGTATGTACCATATTGCTCTCTCTTACTAAATACAGTTAGAGAATTAATGCTTAATAGACACATGCAGTGAACACTAAACCTGCCGCTGGGAAGGACGTGACACAGAAAAGGGGAATATCACTTCATGTTCTTTTCAGCTATAACCAATCTATTGGAAAAGAACTAGCAATTTAAAATCAAGACTTGTACATCATGAAATTTGATCAGGGAAGATAGAAGGACTTGGACTTACTGCATTTTAATTCATTGAAAAATTGCCTCATCTTCTGATAAAATACAAAGATTCTTCAGCTTCTATTGACTGAGGATGGAAAATAAGGATGCACCATGCCTTGCAGAATCAAAAGTTTTGTGAATATAGGTATCTTAAGGGGTAAGTAAAACAGGTCAAGAGAGTCACAAATAGAAGAAGAATTAAGTTAAACCAAAAACAATTATTGCTGCCTGGGTCAGGAAAATTGCATTCATACAAATTAATCACAAATGTGTGTGAAGTGTTTGTGCTACAGGACAAAAATGTAGTTAAAGTTGACCTTTCTAAAACTAGATGCCCATCTTCCTGAAATCATTTTTCTCTGAAACATTTACTCAGCAAATAATATACCTGCTACCCTTTACGCTAAAAAGACAAAATGACCCCTTCCATTTTCTTCACTATTGCAGACATCTACAGAAGGCACAGAGGTGGATTTATTGTAGGCTGTGTCTTCTTCTCCAAGGACAACATTCCTATGGAAAATGTCAACTTCAGTAAACAGAGAGCTAAGAAAACCCTACCAAAAGTTCACATTCTTCATACAGTATCAAGTTAAATGAAACATCCAACAAAGGCGTGCAATTACCACAGGAATTCCCACAAATTAGCGCTTTTGTTTCATACCTACCAAATGAGGTCTGGGTTGTGAGGTTCATTTCCTCCTAATGTTTATTTCTTTCAGGCTGATTATGGATGTAATTGAAAAAAAAAAAAAAAAAAAAAAACCACCAAGAAGTATATTTCAACTACAAAAAGCTATCTATTTTTCCTATTTTTTTAGGCACAGGTTTTAGCCAGGTTGAAATTTTATTGATGCTCCACTTATGGGAATCTTAACAAGCAGAACTGCAATGTCAAGCAAGTGGTACTAATCATGAAATGAAAGCAGAATCAAGATGTCTATTTCTACTGCACAGAAGTAAACACTTTTATTGTATATCCTTTCTTGGCCTTATGCTTTTGAACTCAGCATTGACCTCTAGGAAAAAAATATGCCTAATTCATTCCTATTATATGGGTTTTCAGTTCTGATTAATATCCCTAGAATTACATGCATGGCCTCCATATGTCTTTTTCCTCATTTGACCTACCCAGCTTCCCACTCTAATATTAAGAAGAGGAAAAAAAAATTGTTATCATATTCTAAACTGTTTTTAAAGACCCCAGTCTAGAAGTTCACTTCCACTAGGCATAAAAATTTAATTGTGATGTTGCCTTAAATATATTCATAGATTGCCTAAGTGTTTTTTCATATTTGTACTGGGATTAACATACTTGCAAGGGTAATGTTTCTAAACCTATCATGTCTGCAACAGAGCTACAGGACTTGGTTACTTACAACTCAAGTACAATTTGGTGTCCTGGATCCAGCCTATATGGAGAAACTCAGAAAGCTAAAATGCATTTATAAATAAAATTGTAGCTTGTGTTTTGATCCAGCTTCTGTACCTTTGTAGTCTCTCTGTGTGTTAACACTGCCCTTTTCAATAAAAGGGTGTTTTCTTCTACTTGCTTTCAAATAAGACTCCTTCCTGTCAACTGTTTTAATTAACCTTTTTGGCACACAAATGTTCAGAATTTCATAGTCTTTCAGGTGAGTTTTACTGTGGTCTTCTACAATGGTAGTGACAGTATTATATCACTGCTACTACAAAAAAAAAAAAGTTACTCATAATATCTGCAACTCCATTTCTTTTATTGAATAACATCCTGTATTCATACAGTCATCAGCTACAAAGACCCAGTTTTGGTCATTTCTAAGAGATGAAGTCCCAGCTGCCACAAGAGGTCCATCTTTTCACATCACTGAACCAACAAATGAAATTTAAGCATTGACACTCCGCTGGCTTGCATACCTCTGCCAGAAGCTGTGCCACATCACTGTCCTATCACAACAATATCACTCAGGACCAATGCAACATTTTCCTCCACATTTGAGAGGGGGCACCAAGGGGGTAACAGGTTTGCTTAACTGAGAAAGACACCTCACTGCCATGGTTTCACCATTTTAAAACAGTGATAATTAATTTCTTCATCAGACAATATAAGACAACATCAGACAATATAAGAATAATTTTTAAATATCCATGATGCTAACAGCAAAAAATTCCAATAAGGCAGTCCCATTACCACCACTCCACACTTTTGTAGGTCCAGTTTTCACTCATAGCTTGAATACTTGTCCTCAAGGTTTCCTACCCTTGCAGCTGACTTTGTCTGCATCCTGTTACTCAAAAAATTTGTTCAAGTACAATTTTTAGATTTCTGGGAAACATAAGTTGCTCCACACTTGGAAAATTTGCATATGTTTTACACTTAAATAAAATGAGAAACAGGTAGCAGATTTGTAACTACTACAGGCAAAATAATCCATATCAATCTTCTCTGTTTCATCTAAAAAACTCCTTCCCTGAAGTAACATGAAAGTTCCTGACTCCCACAGCCTGCCAGCCAAAAGAGGAAATAAAGCTTAAACCCTAACTGAGATCTAACATAACTAGCCAGCCTGTCTGCAGGCACTTGTTTCAAGATCTGTGACCAGTAATTCATGCAGCTTTTCACAGTTATTTTAAATGAAAGGTTTTAATCTTAAAGGAACAAATAACTGAATGAAAATCAATGTTTAAACAATTAAACACTGTCCATGGATATCTGTTTTGCACATGTCTAGGCCAGATGCCTAAGATCATGTGTGCAGTCTCAGTCTCTTTATCTGCTTGTTCTTCTGCAAATTATTCTCATTTTCCTGACAATACTACTTTTCTAATCATTTCAATTGTCTGAATTAATGTCTCCAAGCCATTGCATGAAAATACATCATTATGAGCTAGGCTTGGAATGAATGTTTTCTCAATTAAGATTGTGTGCATTGTTTCTTATCCCGACAAGTGAGAGATTCAGTTACTTCACATAACAATAGCCTCCTCCTAGCTTCGTTAACATACTTGCTATTGAATTACAGTATCTCTTATGCAGCAGCACAGTCATGTGGACCATAAAATGGTGCCACTACTCTGCATGTTTTGCACTCCTCAGTTAGCATAAACTAAAGCCATCCTTCCAAGCTATACACTCTGTTTAAACACTAGGAAATACTGGCAAAAAAAGAGAGGTAAAGTTATCAACATAAAATATTTGTTTGATTTCCTACATATTAAAAAAAATCTTATATTCCACTAATCTAATTTTGTAAGGCATGGCAACATTAATGGACACTCTTATCGTTTGCTAATTAACAAGGATTGGGAAAAATAAAATATAACCTATCATGCTTTACTGCTTCCAGTTTAAGACTTCTAACAACAACAAAAACAAATAAAACAAAACAAAACAATAACAACAACAACAAAATCACCCTGCACTCCCTCACCCCTATCTTCACTTTGGAAGACTAATGTCCTTTTAGCACCTTTTGCTTAGATCACATCTAAATAACTGTGTCCAGTTTCCTACTTTAAGAAAAATGTAAGTAAGAAAGGGTGAGTTCAGCAGAGGTTCAAGGCAGTCAGAGAAAAGAGCTTGAGAAAACGGAGTGAGATGAGCATATTTTGCATGGAAAATGTTTCAGGGGGAAACCAACAGCACCCCTCTGCCACTTGAGAGCTTACCAAGAGAACAGATTAAGAGTGGTGGATGACAAGAGGGTGAGAGACAGCGGTCATTTATTCAAATACAAGTGGGTAGAGACAGGAAGTAAGAAAAATTTTTCTCCATGAGGACAGGCTTGACTCAGTGGAACCAGGGCCCTGAATTATTCTTTAATCCTATGAAACATACAAAACAGCTGACAACTTCATTTACGTATCTTTACATAGCAGGCTTATAAACATATACTGAAAATGGTAATTTCCACAAGGTTTAAAAGCCAGTGAATTTTCTCTATCAGTGATAAAAGAAGGTAAATTTTGAAACTCTTTAGTTATGGCACACATTAACTTTTATAAATGCTACTAGTTAGCAAAAGAAGACAAATTAAAAGAGATTGGTTGTATTATGACACAAAATGCAAGAAGGATTGTTTAACAAATGAATAAGCTTAAAAAGTAGCATATTCTCAGAGGAAGAATTGGGAAATACTTTTTCCATAATACTGATAAAGGGTCAAATCACAAAAAACAAAAAAAATTCCAAGAAAACTCAGCAGATCTAGTAAGAATACTTCACTTGATGCCTGACCATCAAGACTGAGGGTTTCTCCTCAACTAATTTAAAACCTATAAATTCTGAACTTCAGGAAATTTCAACATTTAAATGTAGTGGTCAACATGCATTGAGTATAGTTACAATGAACTAGAGTGCAAACATATGATTTTCCTGGTTATGTACAATTTTAATGTAATCATAAATTGGTCAGAGTTTTAGTAGTCATTTAATCTAATACTTTGGACTCATTGAAACTTCAGTCATATATTAGAGGCAGGCTTTCTTTTGATAAAGTAGTTATCACTAATATATTTAAGATTTCTTATTGCTCATTATACTTCATTATACTCAGAGCAATGCAGACCACTGCTACTTAAAAACTAACATTTTAGGAAAAAACAGACTGTCTAAAGAAAAAAGCTATCATTAATAGCATACAGATTCCATAAAGTGACTCATTATGTGGAACTTCTGATAGGATTGTATCCCTGTTCTCACAGGCCTTAGTCTAGCATATGACTTCTATCAGCATGACTGAACTGAAGCAAACCATTTTAACCACAGCTGCAAATGCACACCAAGAACAATGTTTTGAAAGTGTTCTTTAGTTTCTGGGAATGACACAAGAGCTGTTCGTTTCCATCAGGTGAACCATCAAGTTCGTTTTAACTGCAAATGAGATCAAGAACCAGGAACTGTATGTGTAGAAAACAATAAAACGCTGACCTTTTCTCCAATTATAATCTTTGTATATAGCCCGTACTTTTTCTTCAGATTCACAAAGTTTTTTGAATGAGTGTCTCAAGAATAAACAATTATAATAAATCAAGATTTCTCTCATCTAAAAATTCTAACAATGGTAACTTTCAAAAAAGCAAAGAGTCTTTTGTTGGGCATTTGTTGTGTACAGACATGTTTAATGTGGACATACAAGACTCCCTTAAACAACATTTAGAAGCAAAATATACTGAAACATAGCTTTAACATTTTTCCCATGTGACCTCAATAACAACAATTTTATGTACAGCATTCATAAGGTTTTTTAAGTGTATAGGGATTTTGAAAGTCAAACTAAATAGACTTGAAAAGAGAGTAGCAATTACAAAGCAAAGCATACAAGGGGAAAGAAACAGTACATACATATTACTGTTCTTTCCCTAACCACTAACTCTGAAGGCAGCTTTACAATAATTTTTTAAGTTTATGTTACAAAAGCTCTTGCCTAAGACTGCAACTAATATGAAAACACTTAATATTTTCATTAACCAGATTTTTTTTTATAATATAAACCAGAAACTTCATTGTGACTATGCTGGAAAAGAAGGTACAATGGCAACTTATGTTAACATACCTCCATGAATGAGCACAGGTTAAAAAGAATTTTTAAAAAAAGGGGGGAAAGAACACTAGTTTAAAACCACCACAGCTATCCACAGTTAGGACAAGTACTTTCATTTCCCAGGTATTTTAAAATTACAGAAATTCACTACCACTTAAATAAGTACATATGTGCTAGCACAGACTAAGATTAACTTCCGTTTTGCAGTTTGACATGTGCTACAAGCCAATATTGATGCAATTTAATGCCCTCAATACCTCACACTTCAGTGCAGAACAAGTCAGTCCATAAAGCAAACTGTTTTTCCCAGAGAATATGCTGTACCTTAATAATCAGCTATGGTATCCAGAGAATTGCATCATACTGCATTTGTCCCTAAGAACAGAAAGGCATATCTTGAATTCCCAGCATAATAAAGCAAAAGCCAAAAGTAGCATAGATGTAATGTCACATTTTTAAATACAAATGTGACAGGCATTTAAGGAAAGACAGATTCCAAAATGAAATATAGCAGGGGGATTAGCAAAACCACTATGATTCAAATAACAGTGAATTCTCCAAGGGTTCAAGCTTATCTGAGTCTCAGCAGCAGCATAACAAGCAAAAGTCCAAATCACAGATGCAGGGATTTTAAAGCACTACAGCAATATATACCACTAAATAAATCATTATCATGAAAATGTAATTTTTGTAACAATTCTGGATGACAAACCTTTGCTTGAAGACTAAAAGCAAAATAAAAGCAGGAACTGAAAATTGTCTAAATAGTATAAATCACTGCATTGTGTGCCTATAGCACCGTGGTATTGGCAGGGGGATAACTGCAGGGGCAGCATTCATGGAGAGAGGCCTGATGTTGCCCAGTGCTGGACGTAACCCATTCCGGCCAGCCCTGTGGACCAACTCTGAGGCATGACTGAGCCCTGCAGCCAAGGTGAAGAAGATTCACAAAAAACATGCCTAACAAAGGGAAAAGCTAGGAGGAGGAGAGAACACAAAGTAGAGTGCGAAATGGCAAGGGAACACAAAGGTCAGAGAACAAGGGAAAGAGGTCTCCGTGGCAAAGCAGGCACTTGCCCAGCAGCCTGTGGAGAGTTCATACCAAAGCAGCTGGAAGCCTAAAACAACTGTGACCTTTGGGCAAAGCCCATGCAGTAGCAGAGAAAAAGTGAAAGAAGGCAGAAATGGCACAGAGGAAATTCTTCTACACTAAGCATACACTCTTTACTCTCCCATAACCTTCAGGAAAGCAAAGGGGGAAAGGGTCAGGAAGGAAATGTGAAGTTCAACCTCAGAGGAGGAGGAAGAAAGGTGTTGTTTTAAAGTTTACTCAATAAAATAAGCAAATGTATTTTAATTGGCAACAAGTTAAGTTACTTTTCCACAAGTTGAGTCCCCAACAGTAGATGGTAAGTGAGCAAGCAGATGGGTGGGTGTTTATCCTTCAGCCAAGGCTAATTCATGATAGTGGGGTGAGT
This sequence comes from Lonchura striata, assembly GCF_050655825.1. Classification (NCBI taxonomy): domain Eukaryota; kingdom Metazoa; phylum Chordata; class Aves; order Passeriformes; family Estrildidae; genus Lonchura; species Lonchura striata. Next base: position 69,826,778 of record NC_140740.1, read on the forward strand.
TGACATCAGGAAAATAAACTATACAAGGACAAATGCACTGCACTATTTTGCCTCAGACCTAATAATATTATGAAGAACTGATTTCTTTTGTGGGGAAAAAAATTTGTGTTAAAATTCTTAGTAAGACACACAATATTAAAACTCTCAAGAAACTGGAAAAAAATTCCAATATTACAACAGACAGTTTACTATTTTATTCTACAAAAAGTGGAGCAGTTTTCTGGGGGTTTGTTTAAAAACTATATTGATTTATGTGATGTATATTATTATGATACTACACTTAATGCAGACAATATATTCTAGGCAGAAAGCTGTGCTTCATTAATAAAAAAGTAGAAAAATCTGACAGCTGACTCAAGGCAGAAGGCTTTATCCTGAATAATTTCAGTTTTAATCCACAAATTGAATCTCTTGTTATATGGTCAAATTAATATTGCTGGGAAATCTGATCATTTCCACTATCTGTTTTTAACATTATTATTGTTCCACTATGAAATGTTTTGGCCCTCTGTTATCTCTTCTTTGGTCATTCAGATTCTTTCCTTTAAGCTTGTAAAATACCTAAATCTTAAATGAAGTTACCTTTTGTTATTCTTGAAAGTCAATCAGTGGGGCCCTATTGTAATTTTTCACAATTACAATCACTTACACATTCTGTGTAAGAAGTTACAATCATCTTGTAAGAAGTTACAATATCAATGTTCATTTTGCTTTTTGTTTCCATAAGATCAGTAGTTTTCTGATGATCATTCGATTTGTCATAACTGTACAAGTTCTCCTCTCCCAAAGGATAGCTTTTTATTAGGCAAAGCACAGAGCTTTTACAGTTTCTCACTTTATGGAGTGCTATAAAAAGGAATTATTCTTCTTAAACATAATAGAAAACTTGTTCAACAGAAATCAGCTCACACCTTTTTTCCAAGGCTGTCTCACTTGACTCTTCAACTATCTCCTTATCCAATTAAGCACTGTTGACAAGAGCACTGCTGAAAGCTACGAAAAAAGCCGTATCGAATCTTCCTTGGCAACCATGACATAGGCCACTGAAGGATTATCACTGGGTTCCCAACAGCTATGCAGAAAACCCATGCTGGTTTTGCACTAACATTATATTAGAAGAATTTTCATAGTCTTATTACTAATACCAGCCTGTACCTACCCAGAAGTCACAGCAACATAAGCTACAACATAGGCAGATTTCTATTGTATGAACTTTGCCCATGGCAGATTTAGAAAAAGCAAAAAAGCAAAGTTGCCAAGAGCTTTCAGCACCTTGCATATGCTGCAGCTCTCACTGCTCCTGCCAGCTGTACAGCTGAACCAGTGATAACGCTGGCTGGAAATTTTAGAGTAAACAGACATGACTCCAAAGGGATAATACGAAATGAGCTGCTGGCGAAATAATAAGATAATTTTTTTAAAAAAGAAAACCTAATAAGCTGAATGTACCAAAAAGAGCAGAAATAGTTTTGCAGTAATATCTATGAGGAAATTCCTGAATGCATAAGGCAGAATAACATGCTCCTAAAAAACTATGTGCCAAGCAGCTTTCACACATGTGCTTTCAAAGCATTATAAATAAAGAGTAAGTGCCAAAGTCATTATCCTCCTTTCCCTGAGCTAAAGAGTATCAGGCACATGCAGCTACTGTTCATGCTAATCATCACTGCTGTAAGACAGAACAGCAAAGAAACAGACCTGCTTGGTGTTTCTGACTAATACTTTCTCCCTAAGAGTAATTTAGCTAATAAAATGTAGTATGCAACAAGCCTTTAGCATCTACCAATCATACTTTGCAATAGCCTTCCTGAACAGTGGGAAGTGATATCATTTTATATCTTGTAATTCATAAATAGAACATTTCACTCATGTTAGTCCGGATGAACAAGTACCATCAGTACAAACAGATTTTTGTACATTTGGCCATGACAAACAGAAACAGATGGGAATCAGTTTTCTAGCTACTACGTAGAAAAAAAGAACATATGTACATTTCTTAAAACACAGTAAAGAAAGTTTTTAATCAATGTTGGCATTTGCTGTGCACCAGTCTTTCTTCCAAGAATCAGGGTTAGAAAATGCACTATAACACATAATTTTCATAGACCAATTTGTTTGGTCTTCCAACAACAGTGAAAGCCAAGCTGGATTCTCAGCAAGTGTTGAACAGTTTTAAAGACCATGAAAGGCTGAGTATGGAAGAAAGAAGCCGAGTACACAGCCAATCACATTTTGTAAAGCATATGCATATATACTCTTAGAAACCAGAAAATAATACTAAACACCACCTGAAAAAAGGCCTTAGCATGGAAATCGGAGGTAATACACATAGTATAACAAAACAGGAATGTTATATTAGCACAAAAAAAAATCTTAATATACAGATTCTACACTAATATCAATTCCTTTTTTGAAAGGTGTCTTTAAAGATAAAGATACTAAGCCATATGTCTCTGTGACAATCTGGCTGAAAAAAATGTTTGTGATGACAAACAAGTTAATTTTTCTCAATCCTTTCATAACATCAAAACAGAACAGTTTTAGAACAGTTTTAGGCATATGTTTTAGGCATTATTCCATGGCATTTCACAAAAGAATCATGAAAGTCATAGAATAGCAATCTTTAGACTGAATGTAAATTTCTGTGTTGAGAAATTAAATTTGAAACACAGACTTAAAGGAGAGAAGAACAAGAAATCTGAGAATTTCTCACAAGCAGAATCTTAGGTATTTTTTGCCATATCCAGTATTACTTAATAAGCAAAAATTAAGAAATAACCAGAGAAGTGAAGGACACCAAATTGAGCTGAAACTCCCAATTTACTTTTTTCAGTTAAGAAGAGAGTTTTAATATACTTGATAACAGATAGGCACTCTGTCCTCAAAAATTGCTGAGTTAAAGAGAAAGAACTAAAACCACAACTTGATACTCAACAAAGGAAAGTTTTTAAGGTTGTTTTAAACTACATGGAATTTAAAGAAGGGAGTTAATTCTGTTTACTAAAAGAAGGCTGTTCTACAATATATGAAAGGCTGTTCTACAATATATGACGTATACTTAGACTTTTCACAACAATATTCCTTCATTTCCGTGACACTCCAGTTCAAATGAGTTTGATCCAGTCTACCTAGATGCTCTTCACCAATTTGCAAAAAACTATTTTCTGTAACTTTTCCTCCTTAACACGGGAACAGATACCACTGCAGTTGTGATTTTTCTCTGTGATTAACTCAGTTTAAGTTCCTTTTTTTTTTCAATTCTATAAATGTATATCCCTTTTCATCCTTGTAATTGATATATCTAGGTAGCTTGCAACATTTAATTTTATGATATCTGAGATAATTTACCCAACCTGTTTACAGTAAGAAAAAAATGTTAATCGCAATTTGCAATTTTAGCAAGTTTTTCTAACAAAAAGGAAAAGCCTAATATGCAATCATTGAAAGACCTTGTTGAGATTTACTACCTAAAAGAAAACATGAGATGAATTCAGCAAAAAATAAATTTTCAAATCTTAAAATAAAGTGTTGAAAACCCAGAGTGTGATAAATCTCCTATAAATTAAGACAATTTTCTTTTAGAGACAGCTGATAAAGAATTGACAGACATTTACGAACTTTGTCATCAATTTAGGATACAATAAAATTTTCCAAAATGATAACTTCTCAGAACTTATGTGCTTACAAAAAATATTTACCTGCTATCAATAGCACAAATTTCTCATGTAGAACTTCCAGTGAGCATATATGCAGACATAAAGATATTAGATAGACAGACAGACGGACGGACGTATGCATACGTTTCTAAAATTCCACAGACTTTGTGGTTAAATAGCTTTTAATCTCTTGGCAAGAAATTCCTGAAGGAAAAATAAATCCAGCTCTATTTTCTCTTTACCAGCTCACACATATAATGTGTTGGTTGTTACTTGCATTTGCTTGAATACAGGTGTCACACAAAAAGGACTTACATAGTGGAACAGTAAATATACTGCAGTTGGGGAACTTCAATACTGTTTATTCTGTATTGAAACATATTTCTCAGAGTTCTTTGTACTAAGTAAGCTCTTAAAAATATTTAATAACAGATATTTCATGATCCAAAAGCTTTCAGTAAGCAAATGTTTTCCTGAAAGGTAATTACAATCATATTTCATGCATAAACTTTTTTGTATCTTATTTTGCTTGGACACAGAGAACAAAGAAATAACACCCCTTTCAAAAAAACCCCAATGAAAAGCTTGTAATATCATGCTTCAGTTTTCCCTTTTTCAGAACAAGGAAACCAAATTATTTCATTATTCATGTAATTCTTACTACTTACTTACTTACTTACTTCTACTACTCTCTCATTTTTATATTAGTATTTACTGACATCTTCTACCCAAAGGAAAAAGAGTTTCTCCAAGTGAGACTTCATCAGCTTCAGGTGAAATAGTCCACTTACCTGTTTTTCATAATAATGCTGTTAATGCAAGAATTCAGCAGAAAGGTGAAAATTTTCATTATTCAACCAGTATCAGCAATATAGATAACTAAAGAAGAATTTGTGCAAAGCCCTGAATTCTCTTTAACAAATTCAACACATTTAGTATCAGGTGTGTATGCCTGGCAAAAATCAGTTTATTTAGAAAATGTCAGAAAATGTCAAACTTTCAATTATGTATTGTCATGATAAACCAAGTGCTGTAGTAAGAAGCATTACTTTCACCTGAAGCTTGCAATAGCATATTGATACCATGTTTTGTTTTACCCAATAGTATTTCCCTTACGTTTTAATTTTTCTTTCTGGGTCAAAATTACAACTAGTTTTACCCAGTTTAGAATATTATCTTCATTTTTAAAAATGCATGCTGATGACAACACCCCACTCTTTGAACACAATTTGCTACCAGGACAAACTGGTAGCAAATACTGCACTGAAATAGCCAAATTTCCCATCACAAAGGACCTTCATGATTCCTGAGAAACTCACAGTTTGTGAATGTTTGAAAACTAAGGAAGTCCTGTTCATTTGTCCCAGAAAATTCTGTTCAGTTATCCTTGCTTTTCCTCACGGAAATTGTAACAGTTAAAAATAACCTTGTCAGCTAATGCCAAAGACTTAACACTGTCTTCACCACTAAACTCTTAACAGTTGAAGCTATTGTGGCAACTATGGTAGGGGGTCTGCTGCAGACACTCCTAATCTCCAAAACCAGCTCTCATGCCAATTGCCCATTAACTCCAGCAGTATTAGAAGTTGGCAGAGTATCTCCTACTCGCCAGATACCAGAAAAAAGTGGTTCTTAAAATAATGTCTGAAACCCACCCTCTCCCCTTATGACCTAGCTGTGGGAAGGAGATCACCTAAATCTAAAGCAGACATCAAAACGGAAAGCAGAAAAGCTAAGAGAATATTATTTTTGGTAACAATGGTCCAGTGGCCACAAGAAAATCAACAATGCCTTTAAATGCTATGTAATGGCACTGGACCTGCAACAAGGTAAGGCAATAAATGTGAAATAATACCTGGTATATCCGAATTTTTAATGTTTTATTTGCAAGCTAAGAAAACCTTCTTGTAGCAGAGTTATTTTCTCTAAATGCATATTTAGGCATATTTTGACTATAATGAAGACTACTTTATCTTCTAACCATGACAATTAGTCTCCATCATAATTTACCTACATCCTCCATAAATTCCTGTATCCTTAGAATAAAGCTGGTGCAAGATCATTTGACATTCTGTCCAGTAAGATGCACAAAATATGTTCTTTGCATAGTATGACAATAAACTAGTACTTTGGGAAAACAGTAATATAATCATGGCATTTTTGCAGATAATATAAACTTGTGTTAATGCACTGGCCCAGGTCCTAGTCTGTGCTTGAAAGATGCAGAGGAAATCAGAAATGGTTTCAAGTGACCACTATTTCTTATGCATTTCCCTTCCTTTGTCTGTAGCTGGAGGCCAGTTGCCAAATAATAAATATTGCACCCTTTAGGCTGCTTTTCCTCCTGCTACAACAGTTCTTTTCAAAGAGCTGTTCACGGATAGAAACCTCCAAAACTCAGAGTCTCTGGTTGCTTGCCACAGTGGTCTAACTGAGGGTGAAAAACAAGATCACCAGCCTACTGCACTGGCTCCACATTACTCAAAGATTCCTTTATGTAAAAAAGTTTCAGCCTGGTGATGTCTCCCAGGCTTCCTTCTAACACAGAAAAGTGGGATGAAACACAGAAATTTCTGGATATAATCCATTGCCTTAATTTTAATAACTGATATGTCTTAAGAATGTGGAGATAGTATTACATCATCAGATTTTATCAACTGCTACACTTTAAATTGAGATAATTTTTAGGAGGGACACAGAGAGGCAGAGCATTTTTAAAACAGTTTTTAAAAGTAAGGAAAGAAAAGAAAGGTTGGAGTAGTTTTTATGACAGTACAGTTTTGTGTAGAGGAACGTTCAGAGTAAAAGAAACTCAAAAATGGTTACAAATAATTTAATACATCTTTTCTGCAGCTTTTGAAGTTACATCATTCCACACTCTTAAGAAACTCTAGTGTGTCACCTATATATTACATCCTTTAAAGCTAAATCATCGTCAGGATTGACTCCAGCAGTCTAGCAGCTTAAGGATACCACTAATGCTGAAACATCAACTATTCCTAGTGTTACTCAGTCTATGGGATTTGGCAGAAATTTAGCTGCTGTAATGTTCACTCACTAGAGGCAAAAAAGATTAGGACTTCTAGGTATAAATCACAAGACTACTCAAAATTCTTCACAATTAATAATTTTAACTTAAAATACTGTTCTACTACTGTTTTCAATTAAGTGTGTGAACAAGTCCACGATACTAATGTAAACACTTTCCAAGATGGAGTTCAGCTTCAATAACAAGTTTAAATTACTTTCAAGGTACTTTAGTTTTAGTAGCTTATAAAGCAGCTTGTGTAAGTTTAAAGATGACTATTTGATTTTCAGATCACAAAGCTGTAACGTCCAACAGTGATGTATAAGAAACTGTTACAGAAAACATTAAAATGCAATTAGACCATGATCCTGCTAAAGTCTCAGCAGCTCTGGAAGGTGCTGAATGCTTTGATGCTCCTTTTGAGTGCAAAAAAAACTGAAAAAAGGAGTGCTGTGTCTGAGCACTGCTATGTCTGAGCTCCCACTGTGTTCATACAGACACACAAATCAACCAAGACTGCTTCTCAAAGATCTATGTATTTTTACAAGTTCTAAGTGAACAACATTGTCAAAAACATTTTCATGTTTTGAAAAGACAACATAAAGAAAACAACGCCTTAGCTGTATTTCATTACATTAGTATTCCATTACATTATCTAATGCACAGAAACAGACTAGGTTTTTGTCTTATTTTGGGATGGGGAGAGGGAAGAATGTTGCTCACTACTTCACGGGAAATAATCCTGTCATTGAAAAAAGACAAAACACTCACACATAAGTCTGCCAGGACCCAGTTTTAAAGGTCTTGCTTGATTGTCTTTCCTCAAATATTTAAACACATTCCTTATGTAATAAAAGCCACATAAACAAATGCAGTGGGGGAAACAAGGGGGAAAAAAGGAAAGAAACCTACCATATCTGTCCCATTTACATAAAAGAAAGCAGTAAAACAAAAACCTCTACGTCAAGCATTCTGTGTGAATATTAACATTTCAGTAATTAATTAATGTCACATGGCACCGAGTTTTATTTCAGATAACAAATTAAAATTGAAGAACACGTCTTTTTGTAATTGCAAGTGCATTGTTTAGGAATACTTAAAAACATTTAAAACATTACGGCTATATTTTAGAATATTAAGGTTTAAATAAGGCAAAAGTAAGATTGAACATCAAATTCACAGACAATATAAAGTAAACCACTTTAATATCCACTAGGACTATAACTCACCCTACTGGTTGACTCTTAGACTGTGCTACCATATTCAGTAATGGCTAGATACTATTTGGTAGTATGTAGAAATAGATCTGAATTTAAACAAGTATCCTACACTGGTAACCAGAAATGCGCAAACAAAACCCAAAACACTAGAAAAGTTTTTATTTTGTAGTGCTGATCTTATAACTTCTATGATATTTCCTAATACTGAACTACAAAGCATGTAAATACACTCCTCAAAAAAAAAACCAACATTGTTTTTAAGATTAATTAATACAAGTCTAATTTCTCTACAGGCAATGTGGTTTATGGATATAGATGGAAATTCCCAACAAAGTTACACCATTGTATGTCTGGTTAATGTGATAACAATACCCATAAACAAAGGACAAAAGTCTGTAGTAATGAAAAGCATGAATATGTGAAGCTCTGAATTAAAAAACAAAAACAAAAACAAAAACAAAAAAACAACACCACTTTTCTCCCTGTATACCATGCCAATACATTGAAGGAAATAATTCAATATAATGCTTACTATAATGACACTGACAGAAGAGAACAGTTTTCAAGTTTTAACATAATGAGTATTCTGTACTGTAGTAACTATTTCCCCTTTCAAAAGAACAAACTAAATACTAACTCTGAAATCGAGAAGAATATTCCATGGAGTTGTGACATCCAGGAAAGACACTGAAGTTATCTGGAATGCCAGAAAGGACTTCTACAACCTTCAAATTCAAAAAAGTAACATAGCAAGTGCTGATGGATTAAGGACAAAAAACCCAAACACATGGGTGCATGGTTATTCATCACTTTCACAATAGCATGATAGGATACCTATACAATGCACCTCTCCCCTACAATATCAGACTCTCTGGCATGTTTCTAATCAGCTTAGACCCACGAAGTCCGCATCATCCTCCTCTTGACATGACACATGAGTTCAAAGTCAAGGTACAGAGGTGTGGAGCCTTCCCCTTCTGAAAAGGCTATAATCTGATCTTAAGACTTCTCCCATGGGACACCTGATAAAACCACACAGCCCTAGGTCTCTCTCTCTCTCTCTCTCTCTCTCTATCTATCTATCTCCATCTCTCTCTCTCACTTTCCCTCTGTCCCTCTCAGCTCTGGGCTCTCTGAGGAGCTCCCGGGCCTGTGACCCCTTCTCCTCCTGGTGCAGTTGGGGAATAAAATGGACTCTTGTGCGAAACAACACCGACTTGTCTCTTCTGTTTTCTCTGCTGCTGGTAGTGGTCTCCCTGGATCACAATCGTCACTTAGCCACATGCTGCTACACAGAGGCATGTTCTTAACTTCACCTCCCAACCTTTCACAAGTCATTGTACAAGAACAAGAGGACAACTTTGAGCACTCCCACCTTGTAGGGAAGGAGTCTGCATGTCATGGTTTGACACGTAGAAAGAATTTTTCTCGGAAGAGGTCAATTTGGATGTTGACCAATTGAAGGTGGACACGCCTCTGAGAACACAGAGGGGTTAAAAGCAGAATTCCCAGGGGAACTCGCTCTCTCTGGTTCCGCTCAGCCGCAGTGCAGCCTCTCCCCCTGCCCAGCATGGCTGGGTGGGGAGGGGAAGGCCCATGGCCTGACTGAGGTGGGCCCAAGGGTGGAGGGACTGGAACCGGGCTGGCCCCCTGCAGATGGAAACGTGGAGAAATTTGGGATGTCTCCATCCCCCCCCCCCCCCCACCAAAGTCTCCAGAGAGAGAGAGAGAGAGAAAAGAGTTTTGTCAGCAGTTCACCACGGGAAGAAGAGCGGGGGGCCGCAAGGTGCCCAGCTGCCCGTGGGAGCCGGAGCCTGGGCAGCAAGCCATCCCTGCAGTCGGGACTTTTAACCCTTCCTGAGAAATGAAAGCTTTGTGAAATTTTACTCCTCCTCAGTTTGAAAAAGAGGAAGAGAGACAGCTTGGACCCTGGGATGTTGGAAGGAGAAATTCTAGATGGGAGGGGGACAAGGAGTGCCTTTTGGCTGGACTTTTTCTGGGTAGCCACAGACTGAACCAATCTTCTCCTCCAAGAGAGACTGTATTTTAGGAGGATGCCGATGAGCCAAAGAGACCTGCTTCAGCTGGGAAAAGACAGAAGTGGAGCAACCAGAGAAAAGTTAGGGGGTTGGTGGTGGTGCCCCCTATCCTCAAGGAAGGAGAAGAGAAGAAGATCTCTGTTCTTGGACCCTCAGCCCCAGGGGAAAAATGGGGGGGGGGGACTGTGGTCCCAAAAAAATGAAAAACTGAACTGTTGGGTTTTTTCCCCTCTTGGCAGGGCATCCTTGAAAGGAAAAATCCTAAAAGCAGTCTGTCCATCCATGCATTGGTGGTGAGAGCACTGTGCATGGAAAGGAGAAGGGTCACCATGGCAAACTTTTTCTCCGGGCGGTGCCATGTGTGACATGGAAGCACTGGATGTGGAGCTGTGTTTCCTGGGGCGTCTGTGGCACGGGAGGGACTCCTCTCTCCCTCGATGGACTGAGTATCAATTGTCTGGAGGGTGGAAACCTGATTGGGGTCCAGATTGTGCCTCACTGTGGTTTGTTGGAGTTGGGTGGTGGGAGGAGGAATACTTTTGCAAGGTTTTCATTTTGATCTTTTTATGGTTTTTTTTCCTTTCTTTTTTTCTTTTCTAGTAGTAGCTTAATAAAGTTTTTTTCTGTTATTAAGCTTGGGCCTGCTTTGCTCTGTTCTCGACTGCATTTCACATCATTCAATTGAGAGATTGCATTTTCATGGGGGCACTGGCATTGTGCCAGTGTCAAACCATGACACTGCACCATCAGACACAAATTGTGGTCATGTCGCACAAAAGCAGGACAGCTGATATCTCAATAAAGTACTGCTAAAATCTCATTCCCTTTCTTTACAGACCTGCTCTACTCTGAAACAATCTCTCCCTTTAAACAGCCTAAATCTGTAAGAGGGAAGAGAACAATACCTGGAAACTTATAAACAAAAACATACCACATGGAGTTCAAGGTCTACAGTGCAAACATGAAAACAAATTTCTAATCCTCTCCTTTCTGTGATTCTGCTCTTGGAAGGAGAAACATTTTACCCCACATTTCTGTAAAAAGTGCTTAACTGTACAAAGTGCCAAATGTAAGGTCACCTTGCTGTAAGTGGGGATCAAACTAGCAAAACAATGGAGTCATAATTCAAATAGATTAAAAAATACAGTCAGTGTCTCTCAAGCAATTTCTAAAATGTAATTATAAAAGTAAAAAAAGCTTCTTCTTTTCTTAGCTATAGGAAATGTAATTACAAACTTTTTAAAACTTACTATTTAGAAAAACAAACTCACTATTTAGAAACATATTTAATGGCTGCCTGAGCTAAGCATCTGACCTAGAAATGATTTTCAGAAGCAAACCCCAGCTGAGCTACTGTGTTTACAATCACGATTACAATTGTCCAATTTTCTAAAAGCAAACATAGCCATAGAGTATAAATTTGTCTCCAGTGGGTTTAAGTCCTGACACAGACTGAAGAAATTCTCTCTTACCCAGTCAGTTCTCATATCTTATAATGAGCCCTATCACACAGTGGAGTAATTAAGAGTTGATTTTATATAGGAGAACAGTACAGGGGCTTACTCATTACACAGGTATAAGGCATCCATAATGAAACACTGCAAGAGAAAAGCTAGGGGGAAAAGGATTACTTACAATCTTTATCTGAAATTAAAGCAGGCTTTGTTTGCTAATACCATTAACTTACTGGGTCAGTTTTAAATCTTGGAATTTATTTACCCTGTAGAAGAAGACTTCTCTTTATGCACAGGAATTGTATTTACTGTGACTACAATACACCACTCTATTGACTATAGTCATGTTAGAGAATAAATATTTTTGAATCAGATGTGTACCTTAATACATAAAAATACAAAACTCCAGTGGATAAAACACAATTCAGAATGAAAATGTCAGACTTTTTATAATATACTTAAAAGATTACCTGGTGTTTAAAAATTGTTAAACTTTGGTGGTTCCCAGAGAAAGCTCACATGGCAAAAGAATTTTTATATACTGTTAAGTATCACTAGTAAAACAATTCCCAACAAAAGGTACAGCATATACCAGAATATAAAGAGCAGCAGTTTAATCCCAAGCAGGAAAATCACACAACAGGAGTATTTTAAAATGTTGTAGTGAAATGCTGATGCCACATTTCAGTATGTAAGTCCTACCATATTTCCCTGAAACCCGTTAGTGAAAAAAACCACATTGCAACTTTAATTTCACACTGTCTACTCACAGCTAGTTTTGTGTACTTCAAAATCTGCTTTGGAAAATGGAAAAAAAAAAACCCTTTATCTACCTGCTCAGACAAGAAGAGGTTTCAGCTTTTTGTTTTAGTTTTATTTTTTAAAATGTAGGACAAAAATCTTGCTCAACAGGATGAAGGAACCATCATTATCTCTTGCACTGAGTATCACATTCACTAACCAAACATGCTGCAGGAGTAGCTTTTTTTACTCATCTTTCTTACGATTCTCAAAATCAAATCTACCATATAATTAATTCCATTAATGTAATGTATGTGACTAATATTTATTTGCAGCAGGAGGAAAACAGTGTTCAGAAATGCTGCTTTTTAAGATGCTCAAAAGGAAATGGAAAATTTCACAAGTTCTATGCACATTTCATGCGAAAATATCATAAACTCATTTTTAAAGCATAGTAGTTTTACAATGCCTTACATTGTAGTTATACCAGTCAAAATTCCATGACATTAGGAACTTCTGCTTTCTGTACTTTCGTGAAGAGCACCTCACATCAGACATTTCTATATGTGCTTATGTTGCTTGGTTTAAAATTCACAGAAGAGTCTGAAACTGAAATATAAAACTAATAATTTATAACTAATTTTTCTATCTAGTTATTTAACACATTAACTTACTAATTTTTCTTCTGACTTCAACTATGTGATACTTCACCACATGAGACAGAAGTTACATATCTGTACTTTAAATGACATTATTTTAATTCATGAACCTTGGCTAGCTGATCACCATTTATTCATTTGCTATCACAATGCCCTGTTTCCAGTTGTGCCATAGCTTCTACTAAAAATGTCAGATACATTCACAAGACAAGCAGTTTTTAATAAAGTCAAGAATTTCAGAAAATCCTGCATGTATTTAAATAAATATTTCATACTTGCACCTTTATTTCTTTTGCTAACAAATGTATTTATAAACTTTTTAGGTTAAGCCACTATTTCCTCAATGAATACTGAAGTCACAGGATGATTCCATCACTGTAATTTTAGATCAGTAATAATAGATAATTTCAGATCAGTAGAGCTACTTTGAGAAAAAGGGACTTGCTATATATTAAGATATTGTACTGCCTAAATAAATTACCTTGGCATACAATTTGAAGGCAATTTTTAATTAACACAGAGAATCACATTCTTCTGGTACCTCCAACACTGGAACACATTCTCTAGCATTAAATTTAAGTAAATACTAAGTTTTGGCTTTTTTTAATCAGAGCTAGAAAAAGGATTTTTATAGGCCAAGTATAGTAGTCACCATTCCAAATTGTCCTGCCTCTGATGCTGACCTTTAATGATACCCTGTGTATCTACTACAACACCATCCCACATTCACAGTGTCTAACATATGACATGCTTCTGATTTCACCGTCTAGACCCCACAGGCATATCCTGGATTTTTAACAGAATTCAGATAAAACTTAATAGAAGCAGAGAAAGTAAAATGACTTGCTAAAATATCACTGTTTGCAGTTTAAAGTATTAAAAAATACTTTAAACATAAAACATATACAATTTTTAAATACAAATACCAAATATAAGTTTTTCCCCTGTCAGGTGCCTTTAAGTAATTTCTTAATAAGATCAGTTATTGTCTATTATTCATAAGTAACTTGACAAACTAAAGGAAAACAACTCATTCATATTTTATCAGACAAACAGGTGTCTTTATTAAAATACATCCTTTCTTAAAAAAATCTTTGATGTTTCCTTGAGTTGTGTTTTAAGATATGCATTTGCCTTATATTATAAACCATAAGTATGTCTCCCATATCTCAATATACATTTAGGCGATTGTCACTTCTGTTTTTAACATTCAGCCTTCTCTTCTGGATGGAATGTTAAGACGTGGCACTACTACTACACTATTGTACACAGGCAGCAATACTTCAAAAAGGCACTTGGCAAAACAGCATGAGGCTGTAGAAGAATGCTGTATGTGGAGCAATATTGAAAAGAGCAGCTGTAAATCCTAGGAAGAATGCCAGTGTAACAGGAAAGAGGCAGGTGCTGGGTGGGGTGGTGACCAAACACAGGCCACACCACCACTAAGAAGGCAGCAATGGGACCACAGAACATAACCTCACCTGAGCAAAGCATCTGCGTAAATCACACAGAATTCAAGACAAAAAATGTATGATCAGAGCTTGAAATATGGTGAGCCATATCTCACCAACTAATCCTAGTCAGACTGCATGAACACATCAGGAAATATGCATATGTTAAAGTTGGAGAATGGCTGTAACTAAGTCACTGAAGCATAATCTACAAAGACATGAAGACAAATAAAAACAATTCTGCTTATTTTTTTTTAAAATCATCTTGCCCTCCTACAGAGTCTTGCACTGACCTTTTCTGTCATGAGAATGAGTATGAAGTACAAGTATTTTGTATCTACTTTTGCTGTAGTACTCAGCACCAAGTACTACACATAGGCAGAATGGACCATTTTTGGCATATCCAGTTCATTTCTAGGTTTTCAGTTTTCCTGGATTCTGCTTGCAATAACATGTCAGTGAAGCCTAGTTTGTTTCACCTCTCAGCTAAATTGATATTTTAAACTATGCTTTCCAGAGAGAATCATAGTAAAGATAAAGAAAATAACCACTTTTATTTTGTTTTTCTGGGCCTAAAGCCCCAGCTAAACTTACTTTGTAGACAAAGCAAAAAATCACTAGAGGACTGGAGTTTCAAATTTAGCATTTCATTCCTCTGACTACTAGATGAGAGAAAATGCCCCAAAAAGCCTAATTAGTCCCAGCAAGTTGTCCACTGGGAATGCACACAGACTGCTCAAAACCAGCTCCTACAAGGTAAACAGCTCTAAACAGTAACTGGCTCCAAAGGAAGCAACACCTTATGTCTGCTTGAAAAGGTTTTAGCATAATTACAAAACGAGGGATTTTTAAATGGGAAAATAGGGGGAGGGGCAATAAATTAAAAAAATAAACATTTTGGAAGTTTATGATCTACAAAGATTTTAAGAATTTCCACAAAAGGGAGGGAAAAAAAAAAAAAGCTTATCACAATACCACAATCTCATATAACAAGATCCCTATGAAACTTCAGCAAAAACTTCAAGTAAAATGAAGTAGCTACAAGACCCTGGTGGAATCCAAATTAAAGATCCTGATTAGAATTTCCATTCTTTTTTAAATACTCAGATGGAACCATAATCTACAAAAAATTAATTTCCACTACTTCTACTGATTATTTTTCTATATCATTCATCCTTTTAAGGTAACTGTTGTTTCATGGGTTTTGCAACAAACATATGCTTGCCGCGCTCCCGCCCCAGATCCCTTTTCTCTCAGCCCCGGCTAGCTCTTGTGGGGCGAGGGCGGGCGATGGAGGCACCCTCCGCCGCTCCCAGCTGGGGTTTGGAGAGTGCCTTTGTGGGTTCCGGGCAGCACTGGCAAGCCTCGCGGTGGTAAATGAAGAGCGGATCCTGCTGGGGGCTAAGTCCGAGTTTATTGTAGCCCAACGGGGCCAAATGTCCTAGAACGGTGCCAGCCAACAGGAACAAGCACAAGGTGCTTGCACCGGCTTATAAACTGTAAGGGAGGGGTATCCAACGACCAATGGGGATAGGGACAGGGGGTGGCTCCGGGATGGGGGGATATGGTGGGGTCCAATGGGGGAAGGATATGGGGGGAGCCCCAGGTCCTCGCCCAATCACCCGGTGCCCTGAGTAGAAGCTTCTGGATGGATGGGAAGGGGCACCGAGTGATAGACAAGGCACCCGGGGGGGGGTAAAATGCCTCTTTCAGGGTGATGGATAGATACTGGAAAGGCGGGAAGGGCGGACAAGGCGGGAAAACTGGGGATAAACCAAGTTGTACATGGGGGTACAAAGGAATAAACCAATACATAATACAGGGATAATAAAACATACAAATAACGCAACTCCACATATGCTCCATGTGTTGGCAGCGCCACACATGCTGCATAGAACTATTCCTCAAGATTTGAACTAAATGAAATGGCTGCAAACTTTCAGACACTCCTGAAAACAAGAGCACAGCCAAGGGGGGCAAAGCTACCCAGACAGAACACAGAATTGGAGAGGATGGAAAGGCACAGCAGGCAGAGAAGCATGCACCTGCAAAACACTGCTACAAAAGCCAGAAGAATGGGAAAGGAGCTGGAAAAGAGATTTGGATAAAGGCAGAGAGAAGATGGAAAAGCCTGTGTCAGAGAAACAGAGGGAGAAATAAGATGAAATGACGTCTGAAACCAGGACCTGTGAGTTACAATGGAGACAGAGGTGAGTGATGAAACAGACACGTGGGCAAGGCAGGATGGTGTACAGCACATACAGAGAGGAGACCAGTGACAGACTAGTCTGTAACCATTGGAATATTCTATTCTCAATACATTTTTTTCTCAACAAAAAAAATCAATATATTTTTCACTAAATCCTTAGGACAGATACAATATTGTACAGAACAAGATTTTTGTAACCATTAGTTTTGCACATCTTTGCAGACACTTCAAGATGTAAAGACAGCACAGTGAAGAATATTCTAGGCAAATGGGAAATACCACTTCTAAGAAAAGGGCACACCGATCAGGAGAAATCAATTATTTTCTTTACTCAGTCACAGAGTTCCTGTCTGATGGCCAGGAACTGCAAACACAAAATCCAATTTTTCATTAGCAGTAGCTAATAAAATATTACAAAATGAAGCTGCAAAAGTGATGAGCTAATACATTCACAGTTTAAGTATGCTAACTGAGGCTCAAAGTGCTACAAGAAAACACTAAAATTTGAAACTCAAGTCACTGGTATCTTCGATTGGATACTTTAAGTCTACAAATATTTCAGCCTTTACACTTATTTTATTTAATGTTCCACAGCTGTAAAATACAGATAGTAATACAAACTAATCCACAGGAGTACTGTAATTTTAAAGTAATTTTTATCAAGTTTACAGATGCAACAGTGAAAGTATTACAAAGAATGTCTAGAAGGAATTTTTTTTTTTCTGGTAACTGGTTTTAATACTGAACAGTATGCCTACATATTATATATTCTGATAAAGGATTATGAAATAAATGAATCTTTCTAATGGAGCACAGTCTAAGGGAAAAAACTCTTCTGCTCAGAAACTGAATGATTACATATTACCATAACAAGGGTGAACTGAAGTTGAACTGAAACCATAGTTTTGACAGACTAATTTTTCAATACTTGATTTTGTAACCTTTCCTGTTCTTTCACACTGAGTTTCTTGATGAGTGTAAGAATTGCCTACTAATATGTTAACTGTTCAATTTTAGATTTCTCTAAACAACAAAAAGCACTCAACATCTTGCTGTTATGCAATCATGTCAAAATACATGAACTCTCTGAAAAGCTTAAGCTGACATTTTACAAGCACTTGTCTGTGAAACACTATGTAAAGGTATGTTTGGTTTGTTTTTTATCAGTATGATAGGTTCTTCATGAAAATACCTATTTACAGAAAAAAGCACTAAAAATTTAAAAATGCAAATTAAGTAGCAAATCTTAAAGCACCTCAATGAAAGTATAACATCTTAGAGTAGCTGAACGGTTATGTTTGCTAAAAGAATTATTTTTAAATAACTTTTTTTTTTACATTTCTAATTGCAATTGCTCAAACAGAAACATGTAGTGCAGGTGGTTTAGCTGGATGCCAGGGCCCCACTAGAGCCACTCTATCACTCCTCTTGTCAGACAGTTTGACCTTCAGGTCACACCGGGTTTCCAAAAGAAGGTTTTGCAGCTCTAGCATAAGAATTTTGAAACTTTCTCGAAGGTTCTAAGTCTACCTGGATGAAACATTTGAATGGAAAACCAAAGTGCAGAAGAGAATGGTGAAGATGACCAATGTATTCCTAGAAAATCTACAAGACTGCAATATCACTAGCGCTCAGAAGTGGAGCAGCTCAGACTGGCGCAGGAAGAATTTATGCTCACAAACAATACACAGAAGCAACAAGGGAGAATCAGTAAATAATTAAAAACAAAGAATTGTTACATGCTAATAACCCATATGTTGAAGAAGAATGTCTGCCAAACTTTCATTTTGCTGGACGATTACATAGGATGAGTGTAAGAAATTTTACAATACAAATACTGTCAAATGTGTTGTCCACACATCATGAGATGTATTTCTCAACAGCCTTGAGAAATATCTTTACAGGCTTTACTTATCTCATTTATGTAACCAAATTGAAAATGTTTGTACCTACTAAATAGTCTAAACTGCACCCTAGAGATTATACTGTCCCTGTATTCATTCATGAACTTCTGTCACAAGTATAGCACTAGAAAAGCTTATCTAATTAACACATATTTCAGTATCTTTTTATAGGACAGATTTAGTATCTTTGTTTCCAAACATATTTTCTTCCTCATGTGTAAGTATTTTTAGCAATTGGAATGTGTTAAAATACAGGAAGCGACTTAAATCTAATGCATAATCTGAAGTAAAAAAAAATCTTCCTGAAGATTAATTTCTAGAAGTACTTATACACCTAAATCTGCAAGCAGGTATGTTCTGGAGTTTCTAGAAGTATACATAAGCCTAATTTACAAAAGCTCTCTGCTGTCATTGGCCAAAAGAAGACCTCACCACCCCATCAACAAATAAATAGCTTTTCCCATAATACAAGAGATTGCATTTTCTTTGCACAGCGAATCCACTAGACACTCAAAAGATGCCTGTGGATTATCATATCAGAGCTTTATGAAAAGTAAACACGAGTTTCCCTAAGGCACCTAAGGAAAACACACTGATAATGTTAAAAATACCTCCAAGAAATTTCTAACAATATCAGGTAGGATGTTTTTCTCATCTTACATACCCCCAAGAACCTTTCTCTTTAGCACTCCAATAATAACAATAAAACTTCTTAAAAAATGCATAGTGAATTTACTCCTGTTATATTTTTATACAAGTTATTTACATATAAATCAACATTTAACTCTAACACCTCATGCTATTAGCAATTTAGTGCAACAGAAAGTAAAATATGGTAAATAATAATAAATATTAAAAAAACACTGAGCTTAATTTTCCTTTTTCTTTAGGTAACATATTTTACAGTATTAAAGAGAAAATATTCTGCCTAGTAGCCTGCTTTTTCTGATTGCATGGATTTCTCAAACAAATAACAAAAAGAAGACTGAATATATAAATGGTCAGATACTGCTGCTTTTACAGATACTTCATTCATGAAGCTGAATGATCCACAGCACTTTTACTTTCAAAGAAAAGTAAAATGGAATGTTCACATCTTTCCTAGAACTTGTGAAGTCAAACACAGGACCTGTATTTCAAAGTGAAGTATGAAAATTCTTTTAATACTGTCTTCTGAAGTCTTAGTGAATCACTTCATATACAATTTAAACAATTATCATAGCAATTAAATGAAACAAAAATGAATTCAAGGAATTTACTAGTTCAAATGAGCTCAAATTAGACTGCAATTAATCCTCTTGGTCAAATATGTTTGAATCCTTAATTTCCCTTCTCTGCTAATATTTTTATTCACATTTAATATATGTTATTTTTGGTCTGGTAGTTTAAGTTGCCTTTTCAGGAAAAAAAAAGTACCTTCACTAAAGACATACTTTACATTCTATTATCATTTTATTATTTATAACCTCTCACTGTTTGCATCTACTGAGTAAGTTGATTCTGTTAAATACAAAATAAAAGCCTACTACATCCCAGTGAAGGCTAAAGAATGTACCTTAGGAAAGACACCTTCTTTCTACTTCACCTCTTTAGCATTGCTTTTCATTTTGTTTGCTTTTTACTAAACATCTCCTTTCTTGGATGCTGTAACATAATTCCTCAAAATAGCATTTTTACTAACAGCAGCACCACTAGAGCTTGTCAACATGCTCATCTCTGTGAGTCTTCTTCAAAAATTACCTCATTCCAGAAATTTCTATTAAGAGATCAGCAAATATGTCCCTTTTTTCTACCAATATAGAGTTTTCTCTATGGAAATTATAGCTCTTACAATTCCTCTGTGCAAATTCACACAACATGCAGGCAATAGTTTTACTGGTTGTTTCATGATTCAGTGAATAATGTTTTCCACAAGATTTTTTTTACATAGGTAAAGTTGCACTAAACAAAGCTACTCATTACAAATGTGACACTTAGGATTAAATACTCATCCCTAAAAAAGCAGGTATGATCTGTAAGGTCTTTTTCACTGTTACATTAAATAGTTGTTTCTGTTACTTAGGATTAATTTATTAAATGTTACTGAAAAAAAGCAGTATTTTCTCATTGTTTTAAGTTACACTAAAGAAATCTTCCCAGTTTTAACTGCGTGCGTATTGAAATTTAAGAAACTGATTTCTTTTTTTACAAAACAAAAACAAAGCAGTTTAAAAAATTATTTTACTCTAAAATACATACTAAGATTTAGCAGCTATGATAATACCTGATTTGGCAAATTGCAAATAGAATTTAGGTCTTATTGCCTGATGGCCAATAATTATTTGTAAAAAGGTCTAACTCACCTCTTCACAGCATGAATGACAAAACAAGCATAAACGGAGCAAGTAAAGAAAAGAACACAGTGCCAGAATAAAGTAAAAATGCTTTCAATTATTCACAGAGACATAATGTGCTTCTTTATGACCAAAGAGCAGTCATGGAGAAAACAATAGAACAAGACTTTCAAACACAGTAATGTAATGAACTTCAACAAGCTTGTAGTCTATACAGTGCACAAAGCAACAAAGAAAAGTATGCAGAATTCCAGCCTAAGCCACTAACACTGCTATTTAAACAGAGCACACAAATTTTATTAAGCATTTATTAAAATTGAAGTTACCCATGCACATAAACACTTCTGTCACAGAAAGATACAGAACAAAATAAAAATCCCAACCTTCTTTCCCACAATTATGCACTTTTAGAGACAGAATTCTTCCCAGACCACTTTCCCTATTGTTATTTTCTCTGTATGCATTGTTTCCCACATTTTTCTCATTATCTCTATTCCTCTACCTTTTCCATCTGTTTCTTTGTAGTTATTATCTTTTTTTGTTCTTTTATCTTTTTTCCACTGCTGCTAAAGCTATGTTCCAAAGAGGAAAAACCATGTTATGCCCCAGGGAACTTCATGCAGGACAGAGGGCTCTGGGTACAGTGCCATTCACCAATCTGAGTATCACCTTCCTGCTGTGCACAACCTCTCAGTCCCAGAACACTTTTACACACAAGATGTCAAACTGCATGGGCACTTTAGTAGACACACTGTGTATTCACGTAATTCTCAGCCTAGTTGAAAGCAAGGTATCCTACAGTCACAGAGATAAACACGTGGAAATTCTGTGCCAAATACCACTGTGTGACCTATTTCTGGGTATGGTCACTCACCACCAAGGTACAAGCAATCAGCCCCCTTCTCCATGCTGGTCTCACCAGGTTACAGTCTCACACAAGGACACTTTGTTTAAAACATAGAAGCTCATGTTTACAAACTCAAGACATCCACAGCAAAACCCAGCAGGAAACTGCAACAGGCACGCCTTCCATAAAAAAAAAAAAAAAAAACAACAGAAGAAATCTTATTTTCAGCATCCTATAACCAGCATTAAGACCCACCTGAATTCAAAGCAAAGATTAAAATTATGTCCAGAAATCAAAGAGGTCATGTAAACCAAGATGTCACTGTCAATAAAGGCTGGTAGAGCTGCCCAAGGGACATAATTAAAAGAAGTACGCTGTAATTAACTTATTAAAGGGCTATGCTAAAAAAACGCTGAATAATACTTGTACTCAGTATTTCTGCTCTTCCTATACAGATGTCAGAAATTTGTGAATAAACTTGGAATGAGCTGTGCCACAGGCATCAGTTGTCTTAGAAAAGAGATGAAGTGCATTTGATCAGTTTAGAGGCAAAATAGTTTGAACGACCTACTTCTTCTCCCCTCAACCCCTCTTGAGAGCTTTTACTGAAAAAAATATATTGGACATGTTTAGAGAATGGATATTTTCTAAACTGAAATAATAGTTTCCATAACTTAAGCCATTAAAAGCCACCATCAGGAACTTTCTTCATTTATAACACACAAAGGCTAAAAAATTACATGTATACAAGCTAATTCTACATTGCAGAGTTAAACGAGGGTTCACAGAGTCTTTGAAAGATGACTGAGATTTGGCAGCACAGTTTCATACATAACATAAAACCACAAAAAAAGGAGCAATCTCTGTCTCAAAGTCATTCCTAAGTAAAATATCTAACCACAATTAGTGTAGGAAATTCTAAAACAGAACACATACAGCCAAGACATAAATCACACAGAACTGACTGAACTCTAACACGGTCTCCCTGTATTGCAGACTTCCCATATAAATTGTATCTAAACACCGAGAATTCAAAAGTAAAGACAGTATGCTGGCACACAGCACCAAGCACATGAAATTCAAAGATGAGTACCAAATCATCAATTTTTCTGCAGCCTGGGACATGCTTTTAAGGAATAACCATATTCCCTAAACAGTTTCTGGAAAATGATCAACATTTTGATTTGTATTGTTGAAAAAAAAGTTTAAAACTGTTCCTTGAAATACCGTTGTATGTGGAAGATCTTACACTCTCAAAAGAGTATCTTCATATTTTAAATATATCTTACATTCAGCAAGACAGCAATAAAATTATATAAGTTGTTTCTACTCAGTGAACTTCTTCAACCATTTTTGACTACTTCATGTTGAATAAAGTCTACACTCAAAGGTGTGTAAATATGTATTTGAAGTTAAGATTGGCTGATACATAATAAAGTTCCTAATAAAAAAAAAATATATATAGGATACTAGCCTATCTCCTTTTGATTAATCTTAAACACAGCAATGGGCTAAAGGTCACTGCAGTGATTTTTTTTCCCAACATTTGAATTCCCCTTCCACAAGAACAAATGTTTTTAAATAATATTGAAAAAGTTATCAAGACTTATAACAAAGTCTGGTTTCAATGAATCTTTGTTCAGGTTTTTCTTCCAAGACTTCCTTTGTTTGTTTCAAATAAGTTTACTAGTTGGCCTCATATCTCTTATGTATTATCACAGGAAAATAAAAGACTGTCTATTTTCTACCAAGTATCTGCTTCTATAAGAGCAATGATTTTATTAAAAAAATGCCAAGGAATCCAGCAGTGCTGAGATTACTCCCATTAAGACAGAAAAACTGATGGAAAAAAAAGAGACATCTGACTATAGCCTCAGAGAACATGCACCAAATAGCATTTTCTTAACATGCTCTAATAGATTCAGGCAGAGAAGAGAATTTGATTTGGAAATGAATTATCAGCTGTCACAAAATATGGACATCATTAAAAGGAAAAAGCATGGCAAAAATGATATGACCTGTCCAATTTTAAGCTAAAATCTAAAATAATACCAAATTATTATTAAAAATCAGTTAAAATTATTTCAAGATATAAGTTCAAATATAACTTTTTTAAACAGTCTTACAATTAGAAATATGAAAAAACATAAATTCACATTCACTTTTGTCCTGAGATTTCCACCATCCTTACTTCTCGTAATAGACAAAGAACTTTGAAACCCATTAAACAACTGTGTTTTAAGAATATAAAGTCCAGATATAAAACCCATTTTAAAAAAATATCAAATGGAAGTCCAGTCTGAAAACTGGTATGCCGAAGATTGTATAGAAAGCAGAAACCCTGGTGCAAAACCAAATGTGAAATCTCACTACAAAAAAAAACCTATCGTCTCTTCCTGACTTAGGGAATACCATATTCCAATCAATAAAAATGCACTTTGTACAGGACTTCATTCTTTTCCTTATGTGAAGCATAAGATTTCATTTAGTATTTAGGAGGCATTCTGGATTAAACATCCTTATTCATCTCACAGTACCTTCATGTCCCCAAATGGCATGAAACTGGAAATGGACTGCTGTATTCGCCTGGTTTGTCACCATAATGTCCCCTTCTGGGAATCTGTACAATACAGATAGGTAGCTACAGGACAGCCTTTCATTCTATTCAAGTACAAGTCAAAAATCCATATACCAAATTACTCTGTATGAATCAGACCTGAAAACAGCATTAAGGACAGTAGAATGTAATAGGTATCCAAAAGCACGCCATGAAGAAAATGTAGCTTTTTGGCAGAGGATCTCCAAGACCAAGGTGTAATAGGAGAACTGACACTTCAGGCCCAAGCACCTCTTCTTCTCTATGAAGAAAACAGGGAAAGGTACTTCCCTCACCCTATTTTGTACAGGCTTCTTTTCAAAAACCTTCCCTTTCTCCTCAGCAACATATATAGAATTCAATTCATTTTTCACTTTCCTTCAAGAAATGATTTAATATAGAATCATTGGAACACCAAAATCTACAAATATGTCATACATGTAGTATGTCTCAGATTGTATATATATTCAGTAAAGTACAAAAGGAGCACAGATGTGCAAATGAGTATGCACAAAGAAATGCAAACCAGGCACAAAATGAATCAAGACTGTCAATCATGTGTGAACTAAATGTTAATTTTCTTTAAGATTACTTCCTTACCTCAGTTTGTTTCAAGGGAAGAAGGGATTTATTGTTTAGGATAATAACCAAAAGGAAGTATTCAAGCACCTTAACACTTCTAGGAAACCATGTTTCTCAAAATGTACATTCTGCACCTGAACAAGTGAAGGGAAAGCATACTGAGTTTTTATCCTCTCATTTCAGTGTCCAAAAGCATAGCTGATCAAGTGGAAGATTTGAATTGCAAACCACTTTGAAAAAGGCAGGTGGCAAGTGTCTTGTCACCTAAATAAACTTTATTCCCAAAGGACAGATGTACAGCCTTTTGAGTTACAGAAATTACTAAAAAAAAAAAAAAAGACCACCACAAAAAAAAACACACTTGGAGGTGTGTGTTTAATTATACAAATAGCTAAATAAAGTTTAAGACATGAAATTAAATTTTAAAAAAGAACAACAAACCTTTTATTAATTTAGACATGACTAGTTAAGGTAGAACTACCTAAAATAAACTCTTATGCAATAACCAGATCAAAATATATCTCTGACAACAAGCTTACCACGTCATTACTTCAGCTCAAAAGTAGGTTTCTACAGACAATCAGAGAAAAATGCTACAGATAAATTTGTTCATTACTAGTTTACCAACTTCCTTCACAAATCATATTTTCCAATACTATAAAATGTTTGCTGGTGAGACAGGGGGAACTAAGGTAATATGTTTTGAAAGTCTACCTAGTACATTATTACTGAAGAACATCTACACTAAATTCATTGGCCACCATCACCATGTTAAATAAGCTATCTGGGTACTTTATATTTTAATGAAAATATACTTAATAAAATTAGTTACATCTCAACTTGTTCTACAGTCCTCAAGATAAAGCTCTTTTGTAATCTGTTCAGTATCACTTATAACTTAATTATAAAAAGTGATGTCATAGATATTTGGTTAATAACATTTTACTAACAAGGATGTTTAAAACATCAAAATTTTTAGGGAATTATCCTTTGTCTTAGAGCATGGCACAACACCACATGTCTAAAGCTATGGTAGTATGATAACTTATCTATTTATTATATTTCAAGACATTAGTCTCTACCAAGACACAGGAAATTTTCACATACACATGTTTGGATATATCACTGAGATTGACAGTGGTTTACCTCTGAAAGTCATCCGGTTTATTGTGCTAGTTTCTTCTTCTTTCCCACTTAACCCAATTAGAATGGATAACAAAGTCACCAACTCAAGATTACTGTGAAACTGTCTTTACATTCCCTGCAACTAATGATTTTTTTTAATTAATCTTTTTAGAATAAGGGAAAAGCCTAAAATGCTTTAGAACAGTGACTTTTAAACTATTTAGCTAACTTACAAGTTGCCAGTTACACTTGCAGAGATACTATGTTCTTTTCAACCATCTAACAATGCTTTATTTTATTAACCATTCATGTATGTTGCAATATATAACCATATAATCAGCACTGTATTTATGCATGAAAATCCTGCAAGTATCTCCTAAATAAATTTTTAAAACCATAATAATTATTATTTGCTTTTATGTATCCCAGCATAAGACTTCAATACCTGCTGAAGTTGATTTGAATTTATTCCCATTTTGCAGCAGTGTGATAGTGTAAAAGACTGAATGTTTTAATCAAATCCTATAATTAGCTGCAGAACTGGAACTGGAACACAAGCACAAACACCTGCGCAAAGAAACCTTAATGCAAAAGCTGTATTATACCAAATACATATATTCTTTATGATCTGTTTTACCATTTTAATCTACATGCAATACCTAAAGGAGTTCTATTGTTATTTGCAAATTAAATATTACAGCTTAAAGAGAGGCAAATTAATCTTCAAAACAATTTTAGTAATAGAGATAGGCCAGCTTTATCCAATGCATTTCAAACAAAAGTAGAGAGGGATGTTACTACCTAAGGTCATTCAGCAAGCCAATCTGAACAGCAGAATATTTTAATCCTAGCCTCGTGTTTTAACACTTGTAAATGCTGCCTGTCCTAGGCTGTTAGCAGGAATTGTATTTATGCTCTGACAGTAAAGTAGACTCGTTGAATGTTTGATGCCCAAAGGAGAAGATGAAAAACAAGAAACCATATGTCTGAAATCTTTCTGAATATGCCTCAAGAGCATTAGAAATAGGAAAGCAGATTTTCCAAAAAAAAAAAAAAAAAGACATTGCCACACATGAACATCCATTTTAGGATTCCTGACACATCCTCAAAGAACAACTAAACAGAAATTTAAATGGCAATATAAAAATCAAAGAACTATCACAATATATTAGTATTAACATGGTGCACACTAAAAGGTTATAATACACATTCTTCCTAAGGAGTATAAAGGTTCATTTTACCACCCCAGCCATAAAACAACTCTTCTAACATGTGGAATGAACGAGTTGAAATGAAGGCCTAAATCTAGTTTTTCTTCATTATTACAGCACAGCTTCTCCATACACCTAATTTACAGTATATGTACTGAGACTCTATCAAGTACTACAAGTTCTTCATAAGCGATTTAATCCTACAGCAAAACTGAAATAGATGCAAAAAGCATCCCAAGCTTTGCATGAGACTGTCCTAAGGGAAAAATACATATGTCCCAGAACAAACAAATAGAAGTCCACAAACAAGAAAACAAACAAACAACAAACCATTGAAATGGCACATGAGCTAATTGCTGAGGGCGTATCAGCTAATCCACTGGAAAAGTAAAAATACATTTCTCTATCTCTATAAAGTTAGGACATTTTCTGCCTGCTTATGAACACAGGGAACACACGCCACAGAGTACAGCTACCAGGAAGTTTATACAGGCTTCTGAAAGTGCATAAGGAATACTAATACTAAAAGCTCATCGCTTTTTCATCATGAGTTCACATATTTTCTCAGTATTTAGAGGTAGGTGCTCCCTTAGTTAAAATTAGAAATAAAAAGATCAACAAATTAAATCCTTTCAAGGAAATGTATGAAGTTATATTGCCCTCTGCTGATGAACAGCTAAAACTGGATATAAAATCAGAATTTGCGCTCCACTGTGAATATGAGTAACATCTGTTACCGAAACTCAAATACTTGTTTTGTTATTATATAATTCCAAGATATTCCAAATTTTTGTTTTACAAAGACTTGTCTAAAAAACCCCAATATAAAAGAGATCCGAAGACAACAAAAGATATAAAGGTTAGGGGTTTCTTCCAAGAGTTGAAAAATAAATGTTGTTAATTTCATGTTACCATAAGATAGATTTACCTGCAGGATCTCACTTTAAATTAAGTACTATATGAAAACAGTAATTCCATTCAATTATTTCACCATTTTTTCCTTGAAATTAATAAGGAATTATATTTAATGTATCAATAAGAGAATCAGTCTTCTCCACACTAACTTTAAAAGGCTGACTTTAAAAAGGAACAATATAGAAATCAGTTAGGAAAGAACATTATTTTGAGTCTATATAGACTGTTTGAGGACAAAACATAGTTACTTAAAACTACAGATCAACCAGTATGCTCTTATACAGCCTACAGATATTACCTTGGTTAAACAGATTTATGTTTATAAATATTTAAATCATTAGTTAGAAAAAACTCTTACTGCCTTTTAATTTTAGGGGTTTTTTATTAATAGTACAGCTTACTACTGGTAATGCTAATATGTCATTTACAGCTGCTAGAGCCACAAAGAACTGTGAGCCACCAAAAGTTCAAATAAACAGCAGTGCAGATAGAGTTAGACATACTTTGAAAGGCTCAGGTAGATCATTTGACAGTCCAAATTTCATTCCAGCATTAAACCTCTTGGTCCTGCTAAAACACATATTCTTTACATTACCTGTAGTTTTATGATGTGTCAATTAGATTACACTAAGTAATTACATCTCAATTCACATAGTTTAGCGTGTTTCTACACAGGCCTCTGATTCCTTTCTATGTTTCTTGAGGTATGATTAGCAGCACACACAGCATAATATCACCTTGGAAACAAGGCAGTATGTTCTCTCAGCATATAAACAGCAATACGGCATTTTTTCAACAGGATGTTTTAATAACATCCCTTTTGTTTTGTTTAAACCACAGAAGGGCACAGGACTGAGGTAAAATGGAACAAACAAACAAACAAAACAAACAAACAAAAATAGTACCTACAACATACTCTAATTAAAAGGGAATTTTGTTCATCTTAACATTAAGTTTTCTTCATTATTCCTGTTTTAAAAGCCTCTTTCACCAACATTTACCAAGCTTAAGACAATATAAAAAAGAACACTAAGTTGTGATTTTCTGTAACTTTTGTCTTGCCTCGATATATATTTTGTATACATATCAGAGAACTACAATAACTATTTGAAAAGGAAAAAAGAATAGGTAGCATGACAATACCAGTATGTCTTTACTTTTCTTAAGTAATAGACAGTTAATCAACTAACATATGTAAGTGATGTGATTAGACAAAAATATTCAGCTGGCAAAAATGATACATCAAAGCCATAAATAAAAGTCAATTAACAAATCCAATTAGCAAAGTGAACACCTTTTTGATTTTGTTACTATACTTCTGACCATCGTTTCTTCTTCCAAAAAAAATAACCCCCAAATATCTATCCGAGAAAACAAATGTGCTATGAATGTACTATATGTAATTTATCTCCATATTATTAAGTATCATATTGTCCAAAATATATTAAATATTTATACAATGCAATTATTATATAATTATGTGATGTAATTAATTATTCTTTTGTTTATATTACATGTTGTTTTTATAAATATGCTATAAGGTACAATTTCAAGTCTAGTCTTACATGAAAGGGGCCAAAGAAGATCATATGGTTCAACCTTTAGTACGAAAGGTAGCAGAGATTTATCTTCCACCTAAACACATCCCAAATTTCAAACACTGGTTAATGTGAGTAACTTTCCTTTGTACTGAGACCTTGCAGGCTAACTCACCATACCGTAGTATGGTGAAGAATAAAAGTTCGTCAATCAATTCTAAATATGAATAAAGGCAAATTAAGTTTCTTTAGCAGATAATTTCAATTCCTTCACTACATATGATTGTTTATAACCACAACCTAGTTTTCTCTGACATCTACTGAGAATTTTTCTCTACTGTGGCCAACACAACTGAGAAAGATAACCTTTGACTTCTCTAAGTCATACTTATTCATTGACCATTCCAAATAATACCTAAGGCTCTAAAATTTCAATTTCTGCAACATCCTCTGGTCTTCACTAAACTATATGCAGTCCATGAAAAATTATGAAGAGTATTTCTTACTCCAGAGAGCTCTGAATTGCTAAAATATCCTTTTATAAAGGCATGTTCCTTCTAAAAGAAAATGCATTAATACCACTAAAACAATTCTTATTCTCACTTGTAATAACTTTAAATAATGCCTTCATGTCCAGCAAACAACTTGTATTCAGTTTCTGCCTATAGTAAACGCTTGTAACATACCAATAAAAACGTATTTCTTGAAACAACAAAATCCTGGACCTACTGTAACAGACTGAAGATTTACTTTTAAAAAGAGAATGAGGGAAAATAAATGAGAAAAAAAAAAGAAAGCTCTTTAAAAAAAGCTTTTCCTCCTTTCACTACATTTAAAATTTCAAGAAATTACATGTATTTTACACACAAGAGAAACCCTCAAAAAACAAAACTGCTCTATGTCACCTGACTTTACACTTTAGTGTGAAGTCTTTGCAGAGACTTTGCAGACTTTGCAGAGAACCAGTATTTCAGTATTTCAGACTTTGCAGAGAACAGTTAATAACCAGTTTTGAGAAAACTGTATCAATTCTACCTTTCTTTCAAAACTCCTACATTATCAGTAAATTTATAAGATTCACAGTATCAACAGAGTTCAATCTGATCATCTGAATAATCCTCTGTGGTTTTAGCACACTTTCAACAAAACAGCGCAAAGAAAACAATGTTAAATAGATAAAAACATTGTTTTAAGTAACCAACTAATTCACTCATAAATTACATAAAGGCAAAAAAATAAGCAAAGCAAGGATTTTCATTATTAATTGTATTTCTAATGTACATGTTTGCTGATTGTCTACAGAAAAGTTCTAAATTTGTTATTGTTTATTAAAAATAGACTCATTAATACTTGCTAATTGCAAATAGTGCATCTATATAATAATTTAAACACAGATTTTAGTACTTCTTGCTGTATCATCTTGGTTAGCAGGACACTCAAGGATAACAAATAAGTACAATTAGCAGTTTACACTAATGACAGGGAGACCCACTGTGCATTATCTTAAGGAAGTAAGAGATTAATAAATATGGTAAATAAGCAACTATGCTGCTTCAAAATGCTTATACACAACATCATTTTCAATTACTTTGAATATGGTTAATCACACATAAACTTGAAAAGGCAAGCATAACTAGGAGGCTAGGCAAACACAAATCTGTGCCCACATACAAAGCCACTGAAGAAACAATTTGGAAAGCAAGAATGTTTTACTGTCAACTATCTTTCCAACCTATGAATAAAGACAGGAATAGTCATAACTGCAGAAAGAACTCATGGAAAAATTCCCAGACTTGCTTTCTGCAATGATTTTATCATAAAGAGTAACAGAATGTACCAATAATCTAATTGCAAATGAAATATGAGGAGATACAATGACCAAATGAGAGCCCAAAAACCCCTCCGGACACAAACTGCTGGAGATTTCTGCCTAGTGCGTAAAAATCCCATATAATTTTGATCCCAGCTATAACACAGAAGTGTAATTAGCTCACTCATTTTTGAGCTGCTGCTCTGATATAGAATATTTTACTTTTGAATAGCCTTAGAATAATCAAGTCCAACCATTAACTCAGCATTGCCAAGGACCCTGGGAAGCCTGACCAATGCCTGACAACCCCTTCCATGAGGAAATGTGTCCTAATACCTTATCTAAACCTCCCCTGGTGCAATTTGAGACCATTACCTCTTGTCCCATCACTTGTGAGTTAGAGAAAAACCCAGCCCTCACCTCATTTTCAGGTGCTTTCAGGCAGTGGTAGAGAAGAGAGAAGGTCTTCCCTTATGACAAATTATCTGACAGGATTCTCTTGTACCACTGCATTACCAGTAGCTGAAATAGCTTCTTTGAACAAAAAAAAGGCTTCTACTCAGTGAGACAACATCAGATCAATCTTTCTGAATGAATTCAGGTAAACTAAATGTTAAAGTGCAAAACGTGATGTTTAAGGCTACCACTTTGAAAGTTCTGGTTTGCACAACTATTTGCAAAGACTTACATGCACACTCATATAAAAATGTATATCACCCACCATGATGTGAACTTAAACTCTTTTCAAACTGCTAATAGTCCTAACAAAGAAAGGGGAAGACACCAAAGTAATAGCAATAATTCTTAGCTCAGCATTTATGGCCTCAGTTGGTACTGCCAGCCTTTCACTCTGGATTGCTCTCAACACAGGCAGCTCTGTCAGTTCCAGCTGACACTGTTTCAGTGCTGCACACACTGGCTAACAGGGAGAAGCTGCACAGCAAGTTACAGGATGCCCAAGGAAGTTACAGGATCCTGCTGCACTCAAGTAATTACCCCCTCAGAGGGTCGTGTGGGCAGCTTCTGAGGCAAGTGGAGCAAAGAAGTGCCCACATTGTTTGAGGACTATATGAGGGCTATTCAGGTTGGATTTGCTATGGGGACAAAAGATAAATTCAAGTAAAATTGCATTGCTGTCTGTAAATACTTAAGATAAGATTCCATAATAATAGAAAAAGAAAATATAATTTAATTTTGTATGACTGTACCCTGTTTCTTAGTTGCAGTGTTTCTCTAGAAAGCCATGAGTATATCTATGATTAGTTTTTATCACAACATTAGAAAACTTCCTGGAGGTGTTAATTAAGAAGGTAAAAAGTTGGTGCCCCCAAAGAATACCAATATTTTAGTATGTTTTATTTTCAGGTGCAGTAATTTCATTTAAAAGGAAAAGGAAATAATCCCAAACCAAAACCCACACAACCTTGCAGTCCCATTTGTCATTCTTTGGACTACTGATATTGCAGCTGACTGGTCTTTTCTTTCTTTATGTGTAAAGTGCAAGAATTTTAATTAAAAATAATGTTTTGTATCCTGTAGTCCCTCTGTATTGTACTGCAGAAATTGTGTGCATCAGCAAAATGCAGCATTATCTAGGTCAGTTCATTGCTGTATTCTCCTTAGAGAATATTCTGTACTGATGACTGATTATTTGTCTTCCTACAGGAATACTTTTATTTTTTATAGAGTAGTTTCTAATTGCTTACATCTGGATTTCTATCTTAGGAAAAAAAAAAGTCCTGAAATACAATCAATATTCTTCATTGATTTTGTGGTGAAAAAAAAATCCAACAAATATTTTTGTTAAAGTTGTAGTAAATACTTAGGGTGTGTGATGATACTGCTTTCCAGCATGAAATGAGATGTTGCTAAAGATTCTCTGAAATCAAATGCAAATATTAATAAGAGATATTTTTTACTCTTAGTATTGGACACTTAGATTAAGCAAAGACTATGAATGCAAATTCAAACAATGATTTTCTTTCTTTAAAAATGCTAAACTTATGGTCTTAGTTGCATTGTGTGTCTCCTAACTACCTGTAATAGTTGAACCCTGAGAGTAAGGATGTATCCTCGAGCTGGTTTTCTAGAGTTTGTGCAAGACTGTCATGTTTTTAAGCCCAGCTGGGGATAAAAAAGCATGCAGACACTCATCAGCTCCACTTCTCTTCCTCCCCAGCCCAGTGGAATGGGGAGGAGAATCAAAGTAAAACGTGCATGCTGAGTTAAGAATAGTTTAATAATTGAAAATAAGGTAAAATACAGTAATAATGGTTAATGATAATAAAAAGGGAAAAAAGAAGTGATGCAAAATGTAATTGCTTACCACCCACTGACTGATGCCACACCCCACTGCTGAAGCAAGAGGGGTCTGGCATCAGTCAAGGGTGGTAAACTCCACAGGGAGCTTCAGCAGAGGTGTCTGGCATCAGCAGAAACTAGACCAGCCCTTTCCAGGTAACTTCCCCCAGTTTATATAGCTGGCATGATGTTCTGTGGTGTGGAATATCCTTTTGGTCAGTTCTGGTTATCTGTCCCAAACTATGCTCCCTCACAGTTTCTTTTGCTCACCTCCTCGCTGGTGGAGCACCAGAAAAGAAAAAAAAAGTTTGTTGACATGGGATAAACACAACTTAGCAAAACCCCAAACATCAGTGTGTTACCAGGATTCTCATTCTCAATCCAAAACACAACAGTGGAACAGCTACTGAGATGAGATTAACTCTATCCTGAAACCAGAACAAAGCCTTCAGACAACGTACCAAAAGACATACTAGGTAGCACCTCCAGTGTGCTGTTTGCTACAGCTCAGCTACTGTTTTTAGCTTGCTTTTGGACAAAATCAAGTTATACAGAATTGAGTAGAAGTAAAAAATAGATAAAGAATCTATATTTTAGGAAAATTGAAAAATAATCACCTCTCAATGAAACAACTATGTAACTGGCATACTAAAAACCTCCCAGCTCCAGAGAAGAAACAGTGTAGTTCTTGCTGTCATTTTCCATTTGCAAGAACACACAGGAAGCAAAACAGGAGATCCTGGTGGAAAAAACAAATCAGCCACCCTCTCCTTAAGATGCTTGGCAAAAGACTGTGGTGCAGAGGGATGTTGGTGAAGTGCTGGTGAGTGGATATGTCAGAGTTTAGTGAAACAAAGGGAAGTAATGCTAGTGCTAGATACAAGTGTAGTTGTGTTGTTCTGCAATGCTGACAGGTCCTCTATGCTTTAGATACTCTTAATCATTTTCATCTTTCTTTAACTTTCCTTTGCTGAATGCTGTTTATGGCTGAAAAAAATAATTGAATGGTATGAAATAGGGGCTGCTAGCAGGTTCCTTCAGGCTTCTGTGAATTTTCTTGTTTTTCTAATGGTGTTACATTTGAGTAGGCTGAAAATGTGTGGCTTCATGAAGTGCATTTTTGAGTTTCCTTACTTCAGTGGATTTTGCTACTGCTGATAAAGCAGATGAATCAGTGGCTATTAGCATATATGTTTTCTAGGTATCTGCTTTGATTTGTGCTGAGGAGGTAACTTGTGTAGGGAAAAAAGGTGGGTGTTCAGTTATCAGTACTGGTGAATAGAAATATTTGCACATCATTCTACTGTGTGTACAGGAGACTGGTGATATTAGCAGTTTTGATTAGGGCTCTCTAATTCTTCTTTATGCAGTTATGATTACTTTAATTTCATTACTGTTTTAACCCCCTCAGTCCCCTGTGTCTTGGTTTAACCCCATCCTGAAACAAAGGGCTTGCTCCCCCACAGCCCCAGTAGGATGCAGAGGAGAACTGGGGAAAAAAAAGTAAACCCTATGGACTGAGATAAGAACAGTTCCATAATTGAAATAAGCTATTATGA
Source organism: Lonchura striata (assembly GCF_050655825.1). NCBI lineage: Eukaryota > Metazoa > Chordata > Aves > Passeriformes > Estrildidae > Lonchura > Lonchura striata. The sequence continues at coordinate 69,861,956 of NC_140740.1, forward strand.
TAATGTAGTAAGAATTAAATTAGAGAAAGGAATAAAACCCAAGAGAAAGTTGTTGACTGATACCAGACTGCTCCCAGAGCCATGATCGGCCCCTTCTGGCCAATTCCCATCAGTTTATACTCTGGGCATGACATTCTGTGGTGTGGAACATCCCTTTTTCCAGTTTAGATGAGGTGTTCTGGCCATGCTCTATCTTGGCTTCTTGTGAATCCCCTTGCTGTCATAGCATGGGAAACTTAAAAATCCTTCACGCTTAGAGTAAGCGCTACTGAGCAAAAACCAAAACACATTGGTGTGTTATCAACATTGCTCTCCTACCGAATCCAAAACACAGCACTGTACTGGCTATTAGGAAGAAACTATTCTATCCCAGCTGAATAATGGACTCCTGCCTGATGTTTTTCCAGATTCTTGTCAGAGTCTCTCAACTATCAGACACCCCTTTTCCATGCTTTCAAAAGCTTTCAGAGAAAGTACTGGTATTTCTGAATACTGCTCTTGTTGCTCACTGTGTCTGTTTTGTGGGACCACTTGGTGACTTTCACTCAGTATAAATGTATGTAAATTTTACTGCCTGCTCTCAGGGGTAGTGTCACACTAGGTGATTTTACTAGTCATTGTAATAATTCTTTTGTACTGCAGCTCCTTTTAAGACGTGACTTGTTTTCAGATGCTGGTGCTGGGAAGATTTTTGCTGTTTAGCTGATATGTAGAACCTGAGAAGTCTATCTTTTCTACTTGAAACTAGGGGTACTTAAGTATTATTGCTCTCTTTCATAAAATTAAGACAGTAATTACTCATGTGTTCTTCAGTGGTAGCTGCTTAGCAACGTGTTTTCTGTGGATAGGTTAGATCAAAGTGCTGGCCTGCAGGTTGTATTTTTCCCTTTGGTGGGATGAAGTGCAGTTGTTTTGATGTTAGGTTTGATGGATTTGTTTGCCACTGCATTCATTAGCTTCACATCAAAAAACTGACAGGCTGTTAAATGAAACTTTGGCTTAGATTTTCAGCTTGACTGTTTCAAGACCTATGTGAAGATATTTTGTTTTTGTGCTGCAGCAGCCTCAAGCAGTTATGACTGTTTCAAAAGGAAGAAAAGTTATTTAATATCTTGATTTATTTGGGTACAAGACTCATTGTCTTGAAGATAGCTATATCCAGCTTATGTTATCCAAACAGTATATTTATTTTGAAATATATATTGAGACACAATATATATGATTTAACTGATTTTATCAGAGGAGAAATAATATTTACTGCACAAAAATGCTTCCACCTCTTAAAATTTATTGAGGTAATTTTTTTTTTCAATGGCTATGTTTAGGTTACTCTTGTACAATAAAATGTCTATTCGAAATGAAAAAAAATCCAATTCAGGTAGACAATTTTATTTTTCAAATGTAAGTGAGATTTAAAGGCACAGGCTTAAAAAGTATATCCCTACCCCCATTGAAATCTTTTAGTACTTAATGACAGAAATAACTATGTGCATAAGCTCATGAGTTACTTATCTATCAACTTATTTTATTTTTTTGTAACCACTGTATGTTGGTACATTTTATACCAGTCTGCAACAAAAACAGCATCATTCATGCTGTACAAATCAATGTTTTTACTTGCTAGATCAGAATTAGCCACCTTATATCATTGACTTGTCTGCTAATGAAATTTTACAAGTTTTCTGGAACCAGACGCTTTCTATTTCTGGTCTGGATTGTTAGTACACTACTTGAGAGCAAATATTGCGCATGCATTTTGACATTTCACTTTATAATCACAGTCCCTTTCTCAGCTTTGCAGTTATCATGGAATTTTCTCTTGTATTTTTTCTTTATTTCTTTTACATTGGACTCTTACTTATGTTTTTGTTTTGTTTTTGGTTTTGTACCTTACTGCCATCATTTACTGCCTCTGTTTAATTCTTAGACCACAAACTCATAATTTCCATAGAACAGCAGCTATTAAAAATTCCCATTCTAAAATTTATTGCTGAAATGGGAGATTGTCAGTCTCTCACAGGGTTGTAACTTGCACAGTTCTACATATCTAGTACTCTGACATTTTGAATTAAGAAATAGGTTTTAGAAGTAGAAAGGAATAGTAATAATCACAACACTTTTACCTGTTCTAGTAGAGTAATATTCTATTTTTTTTGGAACCTTCCCCTTTTGGGAGAGCATCTGATTATAAAATCATATGAAATGTCATATAGTGGTGTTCCTGTGTTACCACAGTCTGAGCTATTTTATGTGCAAGCACTGATGTCTGATGTGTCCTCTATTCTGTGGTTCTAAAATTCTACTGTATTCTCATTAATCTTTTTCAAAAGTATTGCACAGCTTTTTTTCTGTGTGATGTAGAATAAATATAAGTAGCATTATGCATGTGTATGTCTGGCACAAGGCTTTCATGCAGGCTGCTGCACTGTTTATTAAATAAAAGCTGAACCAAGAATACTACCACTTCTTTCTTACATGTAGTTTTGATGAAGTAAGGAGAGGAGAATTCTATAAAGTAACATTTTAAACGTTGGAGTACATTCTGACAACTGTGAGTGAGTGGAAATGAGGGAATCTAATCTTCCTTTTTTTCCCCTAAGTGTTATCCAAGAGGTTCCACTTATCAAAGTAAAAAAAAATGTACCAAGTTGGCATACTGGGTGGATATTTAGAAGTTTTTGTTTTATAGCAACTTTCACTTAACAAGGTTTTTCTTTTTAAGGAAAAAGTCAGCAATTTACAATAAACTTGCCTTTTCAGTGTATAATATATTTAAAATTTTGAGTAAGTCAATACAGTTTGCCTTTCCTTACTTTCTGTGAGAATGCAGATTATATTTATCCTCAACTTGCTGAGGAAGAAGTTTTGCCTCTATGTAAATTTCTGTCTCTGTATTAATGTCATAGCCTTTAGAGAGAGATTATTTTCATTCCAGCTTTTTAAAGTAGAATTTAACTAAGAAATTATTTTCATAAATAAGAGATTCACAAAAAGGCTCTTTGGGTTTGAATCAGCTGCTGAAACACAGGTGTCTGACACCATCTCAGATACTTTTCCTTCTCCTGTCTAGGCAGAAGAGTACAAACCTCAGGAACACAGTGTAATATTTAGAGCTCAGTCAGACATCATATGTACCAGAATATGGTTTAGGTGTCAGTGCATGCTGAGGCAATTGAACTGAGTCTCCTGTCATTGTATTCCTTTGATTTATAACCTTTGCAAACGTAAAACTCATTCCTAAAATTCAACTGCATTCTTGAATTCTGAGAGGAAGTCAGTTCTCTAGCCTTGCTAGATTAATTTAGCACCTTGGCACTGGTGATAAGTGCCAAGTGACTTTGTGATAAGTCAAAAAGTACTTTAAATGTTAGGGTTAAGTTATCTTAAAACCACCAGCCCCTAACCGTTCTTCTTATAAACCAAAATCGCACATTCTTGGAATTCCGAGGGAAAATTTTGAACTGAAGTTTCATATATTTTTATGTATTTATATGTAAAAAAGCATGGTTTGCTCTAGGAAGCTAGAATAGTGCCTCCTTATAGAAGGCATTCCAATTTGAAATATCCAGCAAACACCTGATTGAAAAATAAAAATATAACTTGTCTTGTTCACCTTGTGCTTATAGCTGGAATTGCCAAATTATTCCAACAAAGTTACTTCAGTTACTTATGTTGAATATGTTGAGTTGAGTAAATGCAGTGTTTCAGTAGCTTTTTCAAGGTTTGTTGAGAACAATCACAATATATAAGAAAGACAGAGGTCTGGGTATTTTGATGCATTAGTATGGATGCTGTGGGATGAACCTATGATATATGTAGAGAAGAAATGTAGCCTTTATATGTTTTTGTTTCCAGTGGACTGAGGAAGACTGTAAAAAATTACTCTTACAGGGGAAAGTTACAATAAATAACATCACAAAATCCCTCTGTGTTCTTCTCCCCTTTTTATGTGGGTGATTACAGGGTATGAATATACTGGGATTAGTGTATCAGCCATTAAATTGTTATTTAGCATATAAGAATCTGTCTTATAGTCTAAGATTGTACAAGATTTTACTAAAAAAATCCAGATAGGTGGCATTTAGTATGTCTATTGAATGTCTTTGAAACAGACTGTAAGTTAATAATTTGGCAGACATTTCTGAAGTTAAAAATTATTCCAGTACTTTCTTGTAAATCAGGTTCCTTGTTGCTTCTGAGTTCTTTATATGTATGAATATTTCAATTCAGATTATTTAAATTAGTTTTAATGCTGAAATTTAAAATTACACTGTGATATGAAACAATGTGTTGGGTGATGCTGGTGTTCTGTGAGCCTTATTGAATAGCTGTTTGAGTTGGTACGGTGGTTTGAGTGAGTCTACATACAATACATTCTGGCAAAAACTTCATGAAACTATTCATAGTTACATTTCTTTTTTTGTGTGGATGAGATCTGTAAGTAGAAGTGACTTCATGTTGTATTGAAGTTTTGCTGAAGAAATTCCATGGATGTAAAAACTGTAGAGAATTCTACCTTGGCCAGAAGTGAGTCTTACATCTGTTCTTATTTCATGTCTTATTCCCTTTATGTGTACATATAGTTTCAAAGAGGTGATAAGAAGATGATAAAGAAATAATGTGTTAGATCTTGCTGTGAATAAAGAAAGAGTGTTTTCAGTCAGTCACACTGGACAAAAGAATAAGGTGTGGCTGTCAGGGTTATTATATTTTATACAAGTTTCATGATGGGCAAAGAAAAGAGTCTCTTATTTACTTCAGAAAGGCAAAATCTTACCATAAATAGAAAACCCTCAAGAAGGACAGTATAACAGACACAGACATCTGATTTAATATAAGTGTTGAAATAGGGTCGCCTTACATGGAATATAGCTGCAAAAAGATAATAATGATGTTAGAGATATCATGTGGTAGAATTTGCAGGGAGTAAGAGTATGATAATCTTCATTTTGCTTGATGTGATTACAGGTGTTTACAGTTTGAGTTGACTTCAGTGTTACACTGGTTTAACTGAAAGCTGACCTGGTCAAGTAATGTTGTGAACCAAGTACACACGATTTTTAGATTTTTATTCAAATCAAGTTAAATTGTGGATTTGGCTAAATTTCAAATTTTGAGATAGAGAATATACCCTTCACTTAAGGTAGAGAAGCTGGAATAAAGATAAAACCAATTGTAAGCTACATCATATGACTAGACCTGTATAGGAGCAACTACCTTCAACTCAATTTCAGACAATCTTCTACCCCAAAACAGAGGAAGAATGCGTATGGAAAAGATGTAGGACCTATGAAATTGAGAGAGAGAAAAAGTAGTGAAGGAAACACATGGGTTCCTGAGACACTGGAATTGTGGTCTTGGGAAAAGCGAGACATCTAAAGGATTGAGGGAGGTGTATGTAGGATTTCTGTGCTTGCTATTTCAGTGCTCTCTCCGTTTGATCATAGTTGTCTATAGAAGATAAATATTTTTCACCTGTATCCTGACAGATTAGTCTCAAAGAAATACCTGCCTGCATAATTAATTTAATTTCATATAAGAAGTGGTGTCAAGTGCTGTTTAATACCCTGAACAAGAATAAGTAGGATATTAAAAGTGAAATAGTTAAATTTACACAGAATCAGAAGTGTTTTGTTGAGTTGGGTTGCTTTTGGTTTGTTTTTTTTTTTAATTTTAGACTGGACTTCAGCACAATAACCAGATTTTGGACTTTTTTCTTAATGCAGAAATGCTATGAGAGTTTGGGATGTTTGTGCCTTTAAAATCCAACTGTTGGTCTAGGTCCAAATCTGGAGAGGAAAAATTTTGAGGTTTCTTCTGAAGCTGTAGCAGACACATTTAAAAATCAAGTTTTCACTTGAGAGTGAGAGTTTGGCTAGAAATGAGTAAGTTAGAATCAAGTTATCAGTAAAGTCCTTGTTTTTAGTAAAGATCTGTATTCTGCATAATTAAATAAAGTGTAATTGCTGTTGCCTTAATAAAGCAGTGGTTGGATATGGGCCCTTGTATATTCTTATTGCTATTCACAATCACTTGTTCCCCACACACCTACACCATATAATCCTTGTTAAATTTACGTCCAATTCTGAACACGGAAGTTTGTTTTCCAATTGTTTCATACACAAGCCTGCAGGTTTGGTATATGAAGGTATGAATTAGGGACTCAGCACAGGTATGTTTGTTTACAGTACTTTTCTTCTCATAATTCTCTTTGCAGTAGCAGTTAAAATTGTATTTATTTTATTTGTAACTATTAAAAGTCTATATCATATTTATATTATGGTTTGTATTATATATTTGTACTTCAAGAGCTTTCTAATTGAATTCTACCTTATAAGAAGTAGTTTTCTTTACAAAATCATTGGCTTATTTGTAATTGTTACAAAGCAGTTCTCTAACCAACTGTTTAAAAAAAAGAAAATGTGAAATTAATGTAAAAAATTATGTTTAACAGTAGAACAGTCATATGCAAATCCTTGTATATGACTCAACTGAATGGCTGATAATATTTTTGAAAGAGGACAGTTTCAAAATTTTTCTGTTTATGATCCCAACCAAACCAAACCAAACCAAACAGTTGAGAGCATGTATTAAAGGCAGTATCACTGGTGTGTTTTTAGGAAATTATTTGATTATTTGAAGTTCCCCTGTCCCCTGCTTGCAAAGTAACCAGAAGTGATTTAGCGAGTAAATCTAAATAAAGTGGTGATGCACAATCTTAATTTAGAGGGTTTCAGTAAGGCATCATTATATACAGTATTTGCAGTATTAGCAAATTAGTATTTCTCTCCTTTCCTTTACACACTTAGCTTTGATTACAACAAAAACTCAAAAGGTGGAAACTTGTTAGCAATACTTATCAGTTTCTGATGGCCAAATCAGAAAGGTTCTTCTTGAAAGAAGAACCTACAAAGTTTTCTAATCTTTACATCTTTCTAATCTTTACTTATCTTTGACATCTGAAATACAGCACTTCCCCACGTATTGCTGGAGGGAAGCAGATTTACAAACTTTTAACCAGTCAACCATTACCACTGTGACACATATATATATATTCAGAATAAAATTATATAATAATATATATATTAAATATTAAATCATTTCAATATTTGTTTCTTAAGCTTAGAAACAAATCAGAGATAAACCAATGCATTTTAGATATAAGTATTAAATCAATCTTCACTTTTTCTTTGTTATTAAAGGATCTTCTGCCCAGAAAAGACTAAACTCTGGTTTAATGGTTCTCTGGTGGCTGTAACTGAAAGATCCTTGTGGTCTTTTTTAATGGTGTTGGCAAGTTTTGTTGCTTGATCTTCCAACCTGGTCTGTCAGATTTTTTAAAAGAAGCTGCCCTTCAGTCTTATAAATGCAGTTATTGAAACTGATATTCAGAATTACGACTTTCTTGCTTTAATTGTTTTATTGGGTTAATTGGAGTTTAATTCATAGGATTTTTTAGATTCAGAAAACTTTGAAACATTATCGTGCCTGTGAATTTCGTGGTTTTGTGAGGAGTAGAATATGGAAATAAATTGAAGAAAAATGGATCTTTCGGCAGATAAACAAAATGCTACCTTTGTAAAAAATATGGATTTTTTTAATTTTTTTTTTTTTTTAGCTACCTTGACAGAAATGTATTTTGACAAGATTCTACAGCAAACCAAATTTTTCTGTTTCTGACTTTTGGAAGCCACCGAGAACATTTGTGCCATATTGACAGCTAGCATAATTCACCATCTCTAAAAAGCAAATTATATTTCATTTCAAACAGAATTTTAGTGTTAATAATGACTGTCACTGGGTCCTGGTAGTTTCCTGCATTTTTTTGAGTCTGCAACTTGTATGAGAAATGCACCTTGTTTTTTTGTAGGCAGATTCATATTTTCTGTGAACCAGGTATTCTGCCATGTACTCATCAAGTACTTGTCTTGCAAGTGGAGAGAGTTGATAACTTGGATGGAACTGTTCAATTGCTTTTGAACATGGGTCTGCACAGACAGCAATATGTGTTAACATTGTACAGAATAAGTCTAGAGAGTGAAGTGGATTTTTCTTACCCTGACTTTGTTGCTGAACTCCAGTATGTAACGTAATCAGTACTTTGTTTCATAAAAATGATGTGTCTAGCACATAATGGCTAATTTAGAATAATGTGGAATTTTACTGACTGCTGTGCTGCTTATAAAATTGTTACAAAACAGTTTGATTTGGGAAAGCTTTGAATCCAACTAGAATAAATTTAATGCAACTGCCTTTAATTAAATTTGCTTAATTTAAATAATGTAATTTGTATTGATTATACCTTTGCAGTTCATTTGGATTTTTGTTTTTAATTAAGATTCAGTAATCTTGTTTAACCTTCCAGAGCTATTCATAAAATGACTGTGAATAAAAAAACATGTTAATTAGGTTAACACTTTCATACATTTATTAAACTAAAAGCATTAATATTTTTTTTGCCCTATGAAGGCAAAAATAGAGGAATATTTAATAGAAAGACAACAATGCAATTTTACTTGAATTTATCTTTTGTCCCCATAGCAAATCCAACCTGAATAGCCCTCATATAGTCCTCAAACAATGTGGGCACTTCTTTGCTCCACTTGCCTCAGAAGCTGCCCACACGACCCTCTGAGGGGGTAATTACTTGAGTGCAGCAGGATCCTGTAACTTCCTTGGGCATCCTGTAACTTGCTGTGCAGCTTCTCCCTGTTAGCCAGTGTGTGCAGCACTGAAACAGTGTCAGCTGGAACTGACAGAGCTGCCTGTGTTGAGAGCAATCCAGAGTGAAAGGCTGGCAGTACCAACTGAGGCCATAAATGCTGAGCTAAGAATTATTGCTATTACTTTGGTGTCTTCCCCTTTCTTTGTTAAAACTATTAGCAGTTTAAAATAGAAAGTTTAAAATAAGTTTAAGCCAAAGTGATATACATGCATTTTCTTATAAGAATCCAGTGATAAATTTGCAATTTAGGTCTGCATCTGTGCATGTGGAGAAAAAGTCATGTAAAGTGAAGGCTACTGCAAATGTTGAAGAGGAGAGAAGATAAAAGCCAGCCTGTTGACATTAGGTATTTGCCATGTACCTTAACATGAGACTGAAAAGCTGCAGAAATTCAGCTAGTTGAGCTCACAGAGGTCTATGCAAATAGTTGTGCAGGCAGTTCTAAATGGTAGCCTTAAACATCACGTTTTGCACTTTAACATTTAGTTTACCTGAATTCATTCAGAAAGATTGATCTGATGTTGTCTCATTAAGTAAAGTCTTTTTTGGATTGAAGTAACTGTTTCAGCTACTGGTAATGCAGTGGTACCAAGAAAATCCTGTCAGATAAATTTGTCATAAGGGAAGACCTTCTCTCTTCTCTACCACTGCCTGAAAGCACCTGAAAATGAGGTGAGGGTAGGACAAGAGGTAATGGTCTCAAATTGCACCAGGGGAGGTTTGGATAAGGTATTAGGACACATTTCCTCATGGAAGGGGTTGTCAGGCATTGGCCAGGCTTCCCAAGGATGTGGCCATGTCGCCACCCTGAAGGTATTTCAAAGACCTGCGGATGTGACTCTTTAGGAATGCTTTAGTGGTGACCTTGACAATGCTGAGTTAAAGAGCTGGACTCAATGAACTTAAAGGTCTTTTCTAACATAAATGATTTTATGGTTTTTTAATATTTCCTCTGTTTGTCTTGTTTAACTTATTTCTACACTATAGACAAATACCAGTAAGTTTTAGGGAGAATGAGTTCTCTTCTTCATACACAATTCCATCTAAAAATATCCTACCATCAGTACATTCTAGCATATTCTTTTTCATTTAGAAAAGAGAAGAAGAGTAAACTTTGATTCTCATTCTTGTAGTAATAAGTGCTAAGAATTAAGCAAATAACTTTAAGGATGCTGACCATTTGCCAATGAAACTGCAGTTCATATTTGACAATGGTGTCTAAGATTTCTCTGTAGAGGGAGATTAGTTATTATTGCTCCAACACCTTTGAAACTTGTAAGCATTTCAATTTAACTGTAGACACCAGAGAAATACTTTAATTTCTTGTATTATATATGCACAACACTGCTCCTATGTGCTATAGGCACCAATCACAGAATTTAGTGACCTAAGATAGAGGTTTCATCCATACACTAGAGAATTTTGACAAAACATTTAGAGTGCATATGTAAGGACTTCCTAGCTAAAATTTCAAAATTTCAGTAGCACTTGTAGGGTGGCATAAAGAAACACAATTACACTAGCTTTAAAATCATTTAACTCCATTGAATGTAACGATGACATTAAATTTACAGTATAATATAATAATAGAGATGCATACTGGAGGCATAAAACATTTAACAGTTTGTACTGGGGGAAGCTGTACACCAAATAGAAGACTACTTTTTAAAAATGTAATAAATACAAAGCTAGTATTTTGATAGGGAGATACCTGCAGGGAGCACCATCTCAGTTTTGTTACATCAGAAGATGCAGTCTGCCATTCTTGAAGTTCAGCTGAATTAATTTTAGAGCTGCCATGGCATTCAAATCTTTTAAAACCCCAGTCAGTTATACCTGCCACATTCAACTCTTGTGCAGCCATGGTTCTCTTGACTTTGTTACATTGTACTATTCCTAGAAATTTCAAGTTATCAAATGCATAGGTTGTCGAATGCATGGGTTATCAAATGCATAGTTATCAAATGGATATAACTTTATAGTTGCAACCTTACTTTTTGGCTATTAAAAACACAACTTCTCTACTAAAGGTAGACACCAGTCTGAAAGTTAGATGTGTTTAGAGATTTTCAGTACTTTTTGAGAATTTTCTCATGAAGGTGCTTCTCCGTCTCCAGTGTCTATTAAGAGTTCACTCTCTTTACCAGGCTGTTAAACCAGCACAGCTGATTTTGCCCTTTACTCCATTTCATTGTATTAACTAATATACTAAGGAGATTTCTATTGGAAAGGTTTTTTTCCAATTACAAACAAGTCAATGAAGAAAATGCCTCAAGCTGAAACTTCTTCTGAGTCATACATACAGCTTATATAAGCCTTAATGATTAAAATCAGAGAATACTGAAAAACAGTAAAAACTTCTGAATTTATTGCCCACTTTTTTGGTTTTCTGCATTTACTTTATTACTTATATATCCATCAGTGGATGGCTACAAGCTTTCAGAATGTACAGGGGAGGAAGCAGAGGCAGTGCAATGACTCTGCATTAGGGAGTATTTTGACTTTATAGTGCTCAAAATGATAATAGGGTTGTACAGCTATGAGTAGGACTCAGGGGGCTAACAATACAAACATCATAATGGAAGTCTACTATAGACCACCCAACAGGGATGAAGAGGTGGACAAAATATTCTGGGAGAAGCTGGGAGAAGAAATCTCATGACCGTTGGACCTTGTTCTTATGAGAGGTTTTAACTTGACAGATGTCTACTAGAAACTCAACACAGAAGAAAGGAGGCACTCCATGAAGTTCCTGGAATGCATGGAAAGTAACTTCCTGACACAGCTGGTAAGAGCCTACGAGGAATGAGGTCCTGCTAGACCTAGAGTTTACAAATAGAGAAAGGCTGATGGGAGATGTGGTGGAGGGAGATTGCCTTGGGCACAATGACGAGTTTTTAATTCTTGGTAAAGTAAATAAAGGAGTCAACAGAACCTTCATTTTGGACATTTGGAGGGCCAACTCTGGCCTATTCAAGACACTGGTTTGGAGAGTCTCCTGCACAGTCCTGAAGGCTCAGGAGCATCCCTATGGGTTGAGAGACAAGATGGTGGAGAAGAAGGTAGCCTGCCTGAACAGGGAGCAGGGAGTTTTCACAGGAGCTCAGTGGAAAGGAAAAGTGTTTATGATCTTTGGAATAGGTGGTAGGCACCTCTTGAAGAGTATAAGGATGTAATGAGGTCATGTAGAGAGAAAACTAGAAAGGTGAAAGTTAACTACAGCTGGCCACTGTTGTGAAAGACAATAGAAAGTATTTTTACAATTACATCAACAAGAGGAGATCCAAGGAAAATCTCCATGCTATACTGGAGGCAGGGGAGAACACTGTCACCCAGGCTAAAGAAAAAGCCAAAGTACTTAATTCTTTCTTTGCCTCAGTCAGAAAGTTTCCCCACAGTAACTAACCTGAACTGGTAGACAGGGAGAACAGATCCCCTGTAATCCAGGAGAAAGTAGTTACTGGCTTGCTATGCCACTTAGACACTTACTTAGTCTATGACGCTAGATGGGATTTACCATCAGGAGGGTGAGGGAGCTGGTGGAAGAGCTCACCAAACTGCTCTCCATCATTTTTCACCAGTCCTGGGGACGTCCCAGAGGTTGGACAGTGGCATGCCCATCAAAAAGAAGTGTCAAAGAACTACAGGCCTGTCAGCCTGACCTCAGTGCCATGAAAGGTTATTGGACAGATTATCTTAATTGTGATCACACAGCACATAGAGGACAACCAGGAGATTGGGCCCAGCCAGCAGGGGTTTGTAGAATGCAGGTCCTACTTGACCAACAGGCCCTCCTTTAATGAGCATCCATGGACTGGACATGGGAAAAGCTATTGATGGTCTATGATATTGCCTCTCACAACATTCTCCTGGAGAAACTAGCAGCTCATGGCTTGGATAGACACACTGTTCACTGTGCAAAAAATCATCTATATGGCTAGGACAAAGAATGGCGGTGGGTGGAGTTACATCCAGATGATGGACATTAACAACTGCTGTTCCCCAGAGCACAGTGCTGGGTCACTTTTGTTCTAATAGCTTTACCAATTATCTAGACAAGTAGATTGAGCGCATCCTCAGTGAGATTGCAGATGACACCAAGCTGGGTGGGAGTGCTGATCTGCAGGAGGGCAGGAAGGCTCTGCAGAGGGATCTGCACAGGCTGGATCATGGCCAAGGCCAGTGGTGTGAGGTACAACAAGGCCAGTGCTGGTCCTGCCCCTGGGTCACAGCAGCCCCAGGCAGTGCCACAGGCTGGGGCAGAGTGGCTGCAGAGCTGCCCACAGGAAAAGGCCCTGGGGGTGCTGGTGACAGCAGCTGAGCATGAGCCAGCAGTGCCCAGGTGGCCAAGAGGGACAATGGCATCCTGGGCTGTGCCAGCAACAGAGTGGCCAGCAGGAGCAGGGCAAGGACTGTTCCCATGAGACCACATTTAAAATCCTTTGTGCAAATCTGGGCTCCTTACTACAGGAAAGACATTGAAGCACTGGTGTGAGATCAGAGAAGGGCAATGAAGGTGGTGGAGGCTTTTGAGTAGAAGTCCTGTGAGGAATGGTTGAGACTGCTGAGGGTGTTTTAGCCTTATCACTCTACAACTCCCTGAAAGGAGGTTGTAGTGAGGTGGGGGTTAGTTTATTCTCCCACTGAACAAATGACAGGATGAGAAAACAAAGGCTCAAGCCACACAAGGGAAGGTTCAGCTGAACATCAGGAAGAATTTTTCACTGAAAGGGTAGTCAGGCATTGGAAGGACAGCCCAGGGAAGCAGTGAAGTCACCATCCGTTGATACATTCAAGAAATGACGAGATGTGGCACTTAGTGCTTTGATTTAGTTGATACATTGGTATTCAATCAAAGGTTGGACAGAGTAATGTTGGAATTTTTTTCTAACATCACAGATTCTATAATTTTATGCTGTAATTTTATACACAAAGTTCTGTGGTGGCAAAGACATGCACACCACAGAACAAGATTTCAGTCTAAAATATCTTCAGTTATGCACACCTCAAACAGTTGCTTTATTATCTTGTACTACAAGTTTTCTGATCATATTTACAATGAGACAAATTGAACCTTTTTCTTTAAACTTTATTTGAAGTTTCACTATTTATGTTTCTTTCCAGGTACCAAAATTGCTAGTTAAACTGAAATGCTTTCACCAACAGTAAAGTTTAAAGGAGATTTAAGAGCAGAGGTCTGTTGTCTTCACAAATATTAATCTCTGTGTATGAAGCTTCAGCTTAAAAATATCCACAAACAGAAGTAGTTTTGAAGAATAATATATACATTAAGCTGCAAACAAAACCTACTACTGACTTGAATATATATTGCTGGAATACTTAGTACCAAAATAACAACTATAAATTAAATTTGAATGGCAGCTTAATGTATTATCTGATCTAATAGTTATCCCTTTCTCATCACTTTCCTGAGATCTTCACAAAGATGTAATCATAAGAAATATTTCCTTACACATCAATTTTCTACTTACTTACCAATTTTGCTGCTTTTCCATAATCAATCCATCGAACTGTGGCAAAGTTGGTTGACTCTGCACAATTAAATCCATGGTTAAACCCTGCATGGTATCCATATGGGAAAGTGATCATAAACTCTCCTGCCTCTTGGGTAACCTGTAACAATAAAAAAAAAAATTTAAAAGGTCAAAATAAATAAACTTTTAAAAAACCTCAAAGTGAACCATATTTTAAAGCTTTCTAGTTCTATAGCAATGAAAACTACATACACCTTTATAAATAATTAAAACAAATAATTATTTTACCTTATACAGAGATGAGACATAATTTAAACAGAAACAGTGTATTTGAGACAACGCTCTTTATGCTAAAATACATAGCTAAGTACAATGCTTAACAAATTCAGAAAGAACTCAAAGTTAATCATGGAGCAGAGGCTGACTGGTATTAAAACCTAGAAGTAACTAGAAAAGACAGTATGAAGATATCATTCTCACTGGCTGAGAGGAAGCAAAGACATGCTGGATCAAAATACCCACAATTACCATGCCTGAATGTTGTGCAAAATGTCTCAAGATAAAGCTACTAAAACACAAGTTTTAAGCTGCTACTGTCCTTCCCCTCTTTCTCTTGGGGCAAAATTTTAAAGAGCAGAAGCACTCTGACACTACTGGTAACAAGTGACTAAAGGCCAAGTGGGATAAAAGGAGATTCCAAAAGATGAAAAGCTGGACTACAGTTGAATTCTGACATTGTTTTAGAAATTCAGCAAGGGTAACTTCAAAGGACTACAACCAAAATAAAATGTGCAAAGACCACTGGATCAACAAGATATCATAGAAAGCAGAAAATTAAAAAGGGAAAGAAAATGCCAACCGAAAACTCACTGCACAGTAATTATATTTTGTATATACAAAAATAACCCGAATTCCATCTAGTTTTAAGAGATGTATCAGACTTGAAAGGCTTTTAGAATATACCAGAAAAAGACAATGTGTGGAAACATAAACCACTAGCCAGGTTATTCTCTTTCAAGAGAGAAATTTCATCCTCCTACACTAGGATGGACTGCTGCTCTCCTACATGGAGAAAAGAGGATACAGCACTTCTTGTCAGTAACTAATATTCTCTCCACACAGTGACAGCTTTAATCTCAGACCACCAGAGACTTTATCAAGGACAGGCAAGTCAAAGACTTGAAACAGCATACTGTCTTCTGAATTATCTGATAAGAGTTAATGAATAAAGTAGATTATACATCAGTAAATAGTTAAAAGAGATTCTCCATGCTCTGTTTGATATACATTTTATGTGAAACACACATCAGACAACAGACCCACTAAAAAGCAAACAGATCTATTTAAATGAAGCAAATAATCTGAGCAGTGACTGATGACTATTCAACATACACACCTGTTTATTACAGAAAATGAAATAAGGAGACTTGTCAGAGTCTAAATAGGTAGTTTTGAGTGTGTGGAAATGCTTTGCATAAGCAATACAGTAAGAAAAACTGGAAGGACAAATATGACTCTTTTTAGGGGCATAATTTTATGACTTAAAATCACAAAAAGGAAGAGTAAAATTTTAAACAGTCAACAAAATTAAAACTTAAAAACTTAAAACATTTTTATTCTTAATGTCATGTCCTAAACCTCAGCTTTCTACTGCTATAGGTGTCTTATATTCAATTTCTGCTTTTCAATCTCCTTCAAAATTGTTGTTTTATTATTTTATAATTTTTTTGTGCTTTTTTGCACAATGCAAAAACACAGAGTGTTAGCACTTCAAAGAGGTCTATTTCTGATGAAGAAAAGACAGGAAAACAAGAAAAATAGCCAATAAGGCTAGAGAAAAAAACTGGATCTTACATTTTGCACGGTTAAATTTTTTGTGGATTCATATTTAGTATATACATGCAAACGCACATATAGTTGCATATATTGTAACTGTTACTGTAGCACTTCAACAATCACTGTGGGAATGTTTAAGAAAGATTATTCTCAATGCTAACGATTCCAAAATTTATCTCAATACACCCTCCCACTGCTGACAGTTTAGCAGGTGTTCTATTACAACAAGCAGCAGTTCAGCTGCCACCTGGTAGGCGTAGGCTGACTTATCAGCATTCAGCACATTTCCACTCCTATCACTTTGAGCCATGAGAGATCACAGCCTGGTTCTCTATATTCACTTTCTCACTGAATCCCATTAATTACAATTACACTTGGGTACAGTCTGCTTCCTCTGAAGACTAGGTGATAGAACCAAACTTAAATATTTAACTGTTTGTAGCACTTTTTTTCTTTCTTCCCCCCCCTTTTTTAGAAGATCATTATCCTCTAAATTAGAATACAGGAATAATCAAGACACCAAAATAGAAAGATCAACTCCCTCACCCCACCTCAAATGTGTCATACTGAAAAAAGTATACTGACATTCTGCAATATGCTACTTTAAACACCAACCACTGAAAATTACACTTTTCAAAGTAATGTTCTGTAAATCCAAAACTATAAATATGGTTATAAAACCATCCAGCTTGGAAAGTTTCACCTGACATTTCACGATAAAGCACAAGGCTGTGAAGTGAATCAGTATATTTACCTATACATTACAAAAACTGAAGACAGCAGCAACATTTCCATATGATAATAAATCATTCAGAAAACAAACTACTTATTTTATGAGTAACTTATTCAAAAAAGCTTGCTTTCCAAGGCAGGCAGTATCATTCTAAATGCCTATATTTCTTCAATTTTACACATAGGTTGACTTAAGCATGAAAAGTGAAGTGATGTTCTAAAAAGGCATAAAACACGTCTGTGTCTTCATCACAGCTCTGTTGACAAGAGGATTGATAACACAGAGGTGTCCCAGTTCTTGCTGGGCATGTCTTACACAGCCTTTTCTGCTCTCCACATCATTCCAGTGGTGAGGAGGATGGGGGTGCACAAGAAGAGTCGCAGGTGATACAGCCAGAGCAGCTGAGCCCATGGTATCCTGCTCAGTACATACAGCTGTGAGAAAAAGAAGGCAGGGCAATTGTTTGGAGTGGTGACATTTGTCCTGTCAAGTCACCATTGTGTGCGACAGAGCTCTGCATGACAAGGCTCTGCTTTCCTGGGAATGGCTGAACACCTGCCTGCCCGTGGGAAGCACTGAATTAACTCCTCATTTGCTTGGCTTGTGTGCACAGCTTTCCTTTTCCTTACTAAACTGCCTCTGTCTGGTCTCAAACTATGCGTTTTCTATCTTTTATCCTTTAAGTTCTCACCCCATCCCAACAAGGGGGAGTGAGCAAGCACCTGTCTGGTGTTTAGCTTCCAGCTGGGCAAAAATAGACATAAAATATTATTTTCTCTTTTTCTTTTCTTTTTTTTATTTGTTTTGGGTTTTTTGTTTGGGTTTTTTGTTTGGTTTTTTTTTAATACTGTTAGAAAAACATGAACTAAACCAGACAGGAAGCACTGCATTATTCTTATACTTTAAGCCAGGGAACAAGTTAAGAAAAGTTTTTATACAAGCACCCACATTATTTCAGTAAATAAATAGCACATACACAAAACCAGAAAACACAATAATAAGCAAGGATACATATTGTAATGGGAATAAACTACTACAATAGTAAAGAAAAATGTATATTGCCTGGTTCTTCTGACCAACTTAAAACAATCTGAGCAATGGGAAAGCAGGAATCCTAGCCCTTTAGTGATCAAAAGAATTTTGAAAACTCAGTATTAAGACAAAGAGATATTCAGGCAGGGGACCTTCCAAATCAAGTTCTAGTCTTCTAAGTAGGTTTACAGAACTCCAGAATTTAAAACTTTGGAATTTACAAAATGTATAAAATAAGTACATTTAAAAATAAAAGCAATGCACTGAAAATTTTTTATTAGCTGACACCTACATGAAGTTCAAAGTAAAAAACAATTAATAAAGAAAATCTTCTAGAAAGCAGAAGAAACTGAATACTTCAGATGTTCTTAAAAGCAGCTATGTATTAAATTCATCCTCAAAGAAGAAAGACAGGTATTGTTCTCAGTTTCTGTTTGTATAATGTTCATTTATTCTGCCACTATCTAACAGTCAAAAATAATCATTAATTCTTTTTCTATTATGTTGCAGCTTCTAAAATATATTTTCAATTAAGTAGCAATCCTTTCTGCTTTATTCCACCTTAAACCTTTCAGACCCCATAATGACAAAGTTACATTTAACTGCCTTAGAAAAGCAACATACAGAAATTAAATGCTGGTGTTAAAATATTAGGAATACAACTTAACAGAGTTAGTTAAGAAGTATTTTAGTCAGCAGAAAATCATACCAGGAAATAAATCAAAACTAAGAAATTTTTGTAATGTCTTAGAAAAAAATCACAGAAATGTTGTAATGGCTACAAGTGTTTAATGCTAGAAAAGTCCCTGCTTAAACTATTAGAAGTTTTAACACATTTCATGCAGCCGCTACCTAAAAAAAATTTTTAATTGCCTCACCTTTACTATAACAACATTTATACTAAACACATTCTAACTCAATTCATTAGAGTTTAAAAAGAAACATTAATGTACCTTGTCAAAAGGAATTCCATGGTTTTTCAATATTGAGGGAGAAATCAGAGTCATCTTGTGGCGAAGAAAAGCATGACATTCTTGAGAGCTGCTCGGAAAGAACCCTAATAACGCAAGAAAAGCAAAACTGCACATCTTTTCATTAAATCAAATAGAAAATCTTTATAATATTTTTCAATATATAATTTTATAAAATTTTCACTATTTAAACTTGCTTTAGAATTTTTTATCATGTCATTCCTAGGTTCTGAGAGATTTCACATAAATCAAATGCACCACCTAAGTTTTTTACCTGCTTCCCAGGGGGAGGGGCTACAGGGTCTTCCTTATTTGTTTTTAAGTGAAATAATTTAGAATAAATGTAAACCTGCACATTTAGGCATACTTTCTTACGCTTTAGAGAAATATATTGTTGCTGGAAACTTCATGTTAATGCTCATTCGGCACACATGAAAATAAACTGCAGTAAATAACTTTAGAAGGATTCCCTGAAGACTAGGTGTATCTTTCACTTACAAACCATCTACACAGTAAACACATAACTTCCTAACTTTGTACAATTTGTGGTATCCCTCTTACATAAATGGTAATTCATCATTCACAGTAGACGTTTAATTCTTAGGAAAACATGCTTACTCAATTATTTAAAAAAAAAAAAGCAAAACATTTTCAATCAACCATCTGAATTTTTTTAATGCCTTGAGAAAAAAAAATGAACAATAATTTTCCGTTATATATAGCTTTCTCTCTAATGTTAGATTTAATTTCTTTACTCTGGTGAGTCTTATGTATTATGTCCACTAAGCACCCTAAAACTTCAGAGCAATCTAAAAGTTATCCAATTATAGTTGTTATATTCTTTGTACAGTCAATCTAGCACTCTCACCAGGACTGGAAGAACAATATTTTTCTGATTTCTCAGAAATAAGTTTAGGCAGCACTTAAATAGCAAAAGCATAATGTAGACTTGTACTGGTCAATGTACTAAGAAACCTGTTATGCTGCCCTGAGATCAAATTTTATTCAAATTCACCATTCCTAATTTTTTTCTCACCAATAACAAGCACAGAATTCTCTACTCTCTCTATGAATTGCAAATCATGTTTGTAAGCTTCAAAAAATACTATTTGATTAATATATATGTGGCTTCACTGACTAAAAGACAGTTAAAAGAAACTAGCCCACAATTAGTGGACTCCAGCAAAAAAAAAATTCAACTATTTTTCACAATTAATGCCTATAATATAAATTATAGCAATCAAAACATAGAATCTACAATTTCTGAGCATCAAGAAACCTCAGTTCTGAGTAGTATATGAACAGAAATACATGGCAACTTACTGTGAAAAACACAATTGCAAATGATACTTGAGACTTGAGGGAGGAGCTGGTATGAAAAGTAGCTAAAAGCTTAATTGCTAAAAGCAGAGAGAGTTTAAAAGAATTTTCTTTGAGAAAACAAATTTTCCACCAAATTATGTTACTACAATATGCTTAATTAGCTCAACACAAGATGATAAAAAGCAAACGATGGGCAGACATCCAAAACTTAAGTTGTACCACTCCAGCTCCAAGAGATCAGACATAGCTGTGACAAGTCCAACCAGAAGGCAGGCTTGTTGCTGAATTCCAAGAAACTTGCAAATAACACAGGGCAGCAGAACACAACCTGCTCAGAATCCACTACTAGAAATTTACAGGAGAACATTTGCTGTGGTTACAGAGCCCTCACAGTGAAATCAAAGTGTAGCCTACACATTCTGTACTGTTATAAAATATCTTTTGATTATCAAAGTCTACACTTGTGCACACAGATTTTTTTCAGCCTCATTCACCTCATTTTTTCAAAGGAACTCCCCTTCAATAAAAACAAGGAAAGAAAGGAAAGTCGTATTTCCTTATTACAAGACTCTCTTTATCAGAAGATCTTTTGTCTGCCAGTCTAAATGTAAGGTCACATAATCTTTTCTTCCAGAAAATAAAATCCCTGTGGGAGAACTGGCTAACAGATGTAAAAAATACTGACTAGAGGACTTTGCATTAGAAATATTATAAGACTTTTACAAAAACTAAGACAAAACAAAACTAAACTAAACTAAAACAAAGACTTTTACAAAAATTAAATGCAGGACAATTCAAGATATGCCCACAACATTGAGAATCATTCTGAAATACCAAACTGATGTAAAAATTACCAATTAAAGGGATTACCGTGCAATCCTGTATGTTTAGTGAAATCCCACATCCAAAAGAAAAAATACTGATATCTATCTAGAATGTAACTACTTTTAGAAATCTGTAGCATATTCATGCTTTTAAGGGACGCATGAAATTTTCATTTACCCACTAACACTAATCCATTAACTCTAAATCAGTTCTGCAAGAGCAGGTATTTTGTAGGAATTCGCTCTCAAGCCCAGTTTCTTGCATGATCTCTTGAGACATGGCAGACCTATTCCCTATTTATTCCTTGAAAACTATTACAAAGAAACAAAGTAAGAATTCAAAACAATTACTTCATAAAAGCCAATGAGAAATAACAGAGCACAGGGTAAAACTGAATAAGGTTGCTCATTGATTTATGTCCATGAGAAAAAGACCATCAAATTGAGAATTCTCCAATCTAGGATTTACAGAAACACTGACATTTCTAACAGCTAGAGTGGAATTGGAACAGTATGCATGGTAAGGATGTGATTCAATAGCTGCTGGCCAAATGTTTGGGTATGAACAACTACAGGGAGAAGACATTTATCCATTGAAAACTTCCAGCTTTTTAAAACCCTTATTTAGTTAGCCCAAGCAGCAGCAACAAAAAGTATGTGAAAGCATAGGCTTCAGACTGTGTTAAAAAACAAAAACTTGCACTTGCAAGACTCTATATACATACTCTAACAAATAACATAGCCCAAAATGTCCAATCTTACCAATATTATTTGTACAAACAAAATCAAACTACTTTAGTAACAGTAACACCACTGGACTGGGCAAGACACATCCTTTGTCAATGGTATTCCACCTCAGCATGATATTTCCACAGAATTTATAATCCAAATACATGCTAGAGAGAAGTCAAAGCCTTTTGATCTTTGGGCAGAAGTAGAAGCAGTGAGCCCTCAGCAGATTCCTTGCCATGGGGGGATATAAAACATATTTTAAAAAATAAGTTAAAATCTCTAAATTATTGAGGGACAGTGAGTGTTGCTACCTGGCAGTGTCATTTTTCCTTTCCACCCTGAGAGTGTCTTTCCAAAAAATCACACGCATCTTATATCAGATGACCACATCAATATCATACCTATCACTCAGGCAAACTGAAGTGGATTGGGCTCCATTCCCTGGCTGATTAGCATTTTCAAGATATCTGGAATGTTCCTCTATGCTCCTAAGAATATGCCATAATGTTTTCAACTACACTCTCCAGCTAAAATAATATATGCACATATTACAATACTATTTCCGAAAGTATAATTCTACAACTCCACTGGACTGAACACATTGGTTTGCTATATTTTACCTTGAATGATCAAGGAAACCATAATTTGATCACTAATAGTCATTATTTAATCACATCCACATAAAATCATATTCTTAGGAAACTTTCAAATCAAATCCTGACCAGTGCAATGAATGAAGCTAGACATCATATAATTTTCAACACTTCCTTACTCAAGACTTTACCTGAAATTTAAAAGTGCCGCATTTCTCTTTAATATTATTTAAAATAATGTATAATCATAAAAGTCACAACATAAGGGAAAAAGTACCCTAAATTGCAAATATATTTAATGTAGCTTAAGGCTAATGAAAGTAAATATAAATCTAATTAACATAATTAAGCTCAAGGTTATGATTATTTATTATTTATGCAGACCTTCATTTAAACTACTAACACAGAATATTAATCATAATTTGCAGATCAGTACTATCAAAACAATGGCAGGGATAACAGAAGTACTAAGTTTCCTAGTAATTCTCTTTTTAGATTTTACTTTGGTAGGTACAAATATGTAATATTTATTTATATAGTTTACTTAAATTATTTTGCCATGATCTGAACTAATTTGATTTCACTTTCTGTGTTGAATATGAAAGAAATTAGGAGGGTAAGTCTACATGACAACAACCATCACAAAGGAACAATGGCATTTTTAATGCTATACAAAGCAGAATACAAAAACCACAAAAGGGTTTTCAAGTGCTGTGAAATACAACTGCAGGTATGTGCACATTAGCATGTTCAAGCCTTAGGTTTATTATTTCTTAAATAAGATTCTTCTAACTTGGCTAATTATTTTTCTGAGCAGAAGTTCAATTCTTCAACTGCTAAAGTTTTCACATTCAATATCCTTAGAAGTTATGCAAGTTCTACTTCAATTCTCATTTCAAAAATTATTTTAATTTGCTTTCATACATAACAGGTAGTGACTTCTGCATAAAATTAAGTAATGGATACCATACACCATAAAAAGCTTTGTACAACAATCATACATACTTACAATAACTTTATCTTAGTTTCTTCTTTAGCATAATTGAACATCACAGATTGATGTCATCTCCACCCTAAAACAGTTTCTGCACCCAAACAGTCTATTAAAAGATATCCAAAATCCTTCAATCCAATATTTCTCATTTGCCACTCTGCCTCTCTCTTTATTTTCTAACCCATTTTGTGAAACAAAAAATCATTTAAGAATACCACAGTATTACAGATTAACATAACAACACGTATAAAAATTGCAGTTAACAGCTCACTTGAGATTTTTATTACATTTATGTCTACATAAAATTGAAAAAAAATCTACATAAATGAGAAAGCAGCTGAAGGGCAAAATCAAACTGTTGTCTTTATTAGATGCAAGTCTAATGTCTTTGAGACAAGGCATTTGTAGGCGCCACAGTCAATCAAGATTTCAATGGAAAGCAAAAATGAAAGCATTCATGCACAAAAGGCATGTGTTGTAATTGTGATGTGCAGACAAGATAATGGAATCTATTCTAACCTTCCTTTAATTTTATGTATCAACTCCTGCCTTGACATAAGACAATCTGTCATTTTTAATGTATTATTTTATTATTGAATTATTTAGGTGCATTCAATTAATTCAGTAGGCATCTAGTCATCAGAGCTAACCTTCCCAAAAATCTACTTTCCTTTTCCTTCAAATGTTGCACTCATGCAAAAATATTTTCCCTGCACATGATATTAAGTACAAAGATCTCATTTACACTGCATTTTATTAATATTTTAAGTGACTTGCAGCTGTGCAGCTTACTTTATACTGTCAGTTTTGTAAGGTACATTATGTGAAACAGGCTGTATTTTAGAAGGCACCAGTTGCAAAGTAGAAGATCACAGCATGGAAATAATAAGAAATGGGAACTTGCAGCTAAAAAAAAAATCTATTATTTTTATTGTTCATCATTTTAGTATTATCTTCTACATTCCATTCTCAGCTATTAGCTGGACCAAAAATATCATGGAAACAATCTACTCACAAAAAATATCTCAGAATAAATTAAAATCAAATACTGAAAACTTAGTTTCACAGACAACCTTCTTCAACATTACCTAACTCACCTATCTTATATTGCTGCTACAATAATAATCTCCGTATGAGTACCTAGTTTTCCTACAGAAATCAAGTTTAATTCAGTAAATGTAATGGAATAAACACTATTTTAAATTTTATCATCTCTGTTCATTCTATGATCTGTTATTTGCTATTCAAAACATAGTACTGAAATTAAAATAACTAGGTTATGATCATAACCACGATTCATCAAGAACGTTTTCCATTCATCCCACAGTTCTTTGTAACTTACACTAACATAAAATTAAGAGCAGCAGTGGACAATTCACTTCTGTGCAGCTGCGTTCAATTCTGACTAGCACCTGGACATCAAGACACTTCTCCCCCAAGTAAAACCTATCACTTTCTGAAAAAGAGTAGCCTTGGAGATTTCCATTTCTCTGATGCTTAATGTCCCACTTCTATTACGGTTTTAGGCTGCCATCACCAACAATAAGGCTGTGCATCTTCAGGCCAGTTTCTTTTTTCATATATCTCCAAAATTTACCTACTTCCTGAATTTGTATAGGTTACTCCAATATCTACAGAAATCAAGGTATTTCAAGGAAAGGAGGAGCTTTTCTTTGTCTGCAACAGATAATACCATGCCTCAGTACCACTTCATTTTTAGAAATGAGTGAACAAGTGTTGCTTCAACTGCCCATCCTGTTCCCTCACTCTCAAAATAAAGAAAAATTCACTACAGCACATTTAAACTTGAATGGTTTTAGAACACTGCACAGCCATTATCAAGCAATATGAAATCTACAGTAAATGCCAAAGCAGCCAAAAAATATCACGTGCATAGCCTATCTACCCAATGATCTTACTCCCATCAAATGTCAGAATTATGAATAGAGGAGCGTTTACATACAGCATGAAAAATTGTCTTCCTCTGACTAATATAGTTGCTGTTGCAAGATTCTGAAAGCCAGGGGCAGTTCCTCTGCTCCTCTAACATACTTGTGTGCCATTGGGTTCCAATCTCGCTCAGGATTCCATGGAAATTTTAGAACCACCAAGGAGAGTAAGGAATGCATACTGTGGAACAAACCTTAGGCTTATTTTGAACCTGACAAGAGGCTTCATTTGGAGTCTCTACATATACTGGAAGTCTCAATAAACAATAACTTTTTGGTCACCTTGCCCATTCCAGTCATCACAAGTCTTTACCACATCCCCTTCCCCTTATTTACACTTCTCCTTGTTAAAAAGTTAGAGCTTACTGTCAATTATTAAAAGAAAAAGACAATTTTTTCAACAGTCTTAGTGTCCCTCTCTGAAAATTTTTTAATTCTCTACTTATTTTACTCTTTTATAATTTTTTGTAAAACTAAATTGTTCAGTCATCCTAAGTCAGTGTCTATTGTCCAGCCTTCAAGTTCCAACTTGTTTACCAGTGAAAAACGAACAGTGTATAGAGTTTTATACTTAACATTGGGAAAAGAAAGTGGAAAGCAAAAAAATGAAAAATGACTGACAACTTTTTCAAATGAAACTATGGCAAAAATTTAGGAATAGGACATGTAATTATTCAGGTTGAAATCTGTTTTCCTGAGATATACTTTTAAGACTGTAAGCTTACAGGTCTTTACTTTACATCTTTAACTGCAATAATTTTATAATAGCTCAGAAAAAGAGCCATTTCCAACTGAGGAAACAAATTTATATTAAAAACAAAACGTAAAAAAATTTATAGTAAAACAAAATGTACACAAATTTTCATCATTTTGTCCTGATGCCCAAGATCTAATTATTAACTTTCAATAGTATTCCCTTCCTCTAATTCAATTTCATTAAGCACTCCATTCTATAATTCCTTTAATAGTTATTAGCGAACTATAAAACATGGGCTGCCATGGCAAGAAACACCCCTAATTATTCCCATGTTCATAATTTGCACTCTTAATTCAAAGACAAAAATAGAGGCGTAGTGTTACTGAAAAGAAAACAAATTACTGAGTGAAAATCTTTCCACAGACTAGTGGTTTTTATCCATTAGTCCTCAACTTCACAACCATATCTCTGTGCCTTCTCCCGAACATTTCTGCCACCTCTAAATGGCAAAAACCAGTATATGCTTCAGCTAAAGTGGATCTATATGCCTGCTCAATAGTCAGCAAGCTGCTAACAAATAAGACTTAGTGTTTCTACACTTTGTCTGCTTACCCCTTCACAGAGGCACCAACCAGGACTCTGTCCTATACCCTGATGAAATTTTGGAGGCTCATCTCTCTTCAATATTTCTATCTCTGTATCAAATTTGGGTAAAAAGATTTAAAAAAGTTGCTGATGAGAAGAAGCTAGGACAATAAAGAGCAAGGGCACAGAGGAGACAAAAATACTAGCAATGAAAATCTAATGAACAACAAAATACTAAGCCTCAATTTCATATGTTTCACCAAGCTATAAGCACCAGTACAAAATAAAGTTCTAAGACAAGCCAAAAAAAAAGAAAAAAAAAAAAAAAACCCAAAACAAATCAAAGAACCACGTCCATTCTTAAGAATTCCTCAGGGCAATAATACTATAGACACAAAAAAGTCATACAACATTAAGTAATAAAACAGTAGGTGAGTCAAGAACAATGTTTCTCACTTTCCTCAAGGGCTGTCCTTCAAACACCATACGTATGAAAATATCAGAAATCCTACCTTGAGCTAGTCTTTCAAGACGTTTCCCATGCTCTGGAGGAACAGCATACCTAAAATTCACATAAAGAAAAGGATGAAACTGTTAAAGACATAATTTCTACATAATGACTAAAAGTCATCATTCAGGTGTGATAAATAACTAAATGGAAGTCAAAAAGATTAAAGACTGAGAAATTACACAGGAAAAAAATATACTAAAATCTAAGGAAAAAATACAGACAATTGGATTTTGGGGACAGAGGTTTGAGAAAAAACTTAGCTTATTTCTAGTTTAAATATTGTATATGTAGTTCCAAAATGTTATATTCATTATTTAAAGTCACATACATTGACAATATTTTATATTATTACATCACCACAATTAAAAAAGAAACACACACTATTTTTCCAAATGAAAAAATGTAAAGCAAGTCTAATTTATACAAGTTTAATTTCTTTGAATCTCAGCATGCTTCACAAGACACAAGGGTTCAATGGAAAAATATGAGCATTAAATATCTATATTTTCCTACAGCAAAAGCTGTGAAATAAAACTTGCCCTTGTATAATCATTACAATTAGTTTTAAATTGTTAAAGAAATAGATTTTCTTCAATTTACAGAATTGTACATACCTTAGAAATCCACTGTTCTTACAATAATCTAATTTTTCTTAAAAAAAAATCCACATGCTGTCTCCCAACAATTGACCAAAAAATACGAAAGAACACAATATTTTTAATGCTTACTGCAGCAAAAAAATAGTAAATTGTTGAAAAGTTTTTTCATTTCTGCTTCTCTTTGTTATTAACATATTTACTGCACTTCATGGACTTATGTATGTTTTGATTAGGAGTTATTATTGACTTTAACTGCTTTAATATGTGATATAATAGGCTTTTGTTTCAGTTTAATGTTGCAATAATACTGAATTGATTCTTCTCTAATAAAAAAACATAGGAAATGTATATTCAGCTGTACATTATTAAACTAAGCAAACATATAGTCTTACTACACTGCAAACACGTTTCATTCATCAGCCCTGAAAACTCACTCAGAAAAACAAGCAATAAATCCAATTACCTCAAGTTGTTATTTGCACACACACTAAAATATTGCAATTTTACTTTATTACAACTGAAATGTCTGCATAGAAGGAAGACCACCACATAAGTCAGTGTCCACTGACAACCCATTCCAAATGGTATAAACAAAGAGACTTTCAGTTTACCATGGTCAGTGTTTGCATTTTTAATCAGAATTTTGCTGTCTCACAAAAATGCACTTTGTTTCTTTCCATTTGTACTTCCACAGTGCTTGTCACCATTTTTCTCTACATATTACACATGCACCAATGTATCCATACCAATCTAAACTATATGTTTGCCATCCTTCACATTCCATTGGAGAAAAATGCTATGCATAGCATTATATACTGTACTGTATGTCTTTAAATACACAACTCCAGAAAGCAAAACATGAACAGATACTGTTTACGTCTAACAAAAAAACTCAAAACTAGATACTCTACTTTGCTGTGATACTAATTGAACTAGTGTTCCTCATAAAATGTTACTCCTTCAAAAGCACATTATACAATTTAATAATAATATGGAGACACATGCTTGCATTTGTACATATAAACATGTCAATATTACAAAAACACAGACATCAATTAAGGTCTCTGTAAGTATTTTGGAAAGACAGTGCATGATTTAACTGGATTACAGCTATTTATTTAGCTAATCTAAGATAACAAAGAAATACAATACATTAAATGCAAGTCAGTGTGTTTCATCACAGTCTTCACTTGAATTGTACAATAACACCCACTACTCAATCCTCTACTTCTTCCCTCTGTTGAAATTGCTTGCTCCTCACAGCTAAGACAAGGACAAAGGAATGGAGACAGATGACCCTTTGTACTATGATACATTAGGAGTCCCAAAGTCACTCTTGAGAACCATTCAGGCTTGGTTCTTAACACCATTATTAGAAAACTGAGCTTAGCAGACATGCACCTGCCTTTCATGGTGAAAGACATAAATCTTGCTGGATTCTTAGCCTACTCTACATTAAAAAAAAAGCTCCCTAATTGAAATTACCTAGTCAGAGAAAAAAAAGTATTCACTCTTAATCTCAACAGCTAGCTTATGTGAGAATCTGAACACTTAACAGCTCTTAGAAAATTATCTTCATGTTGTATCCAGCTTTCTTTTAGCCACATTACCAAACAGCCACTAACATTTGCTTGACTTCTCATAGAATAAGGTCAAGTCCAGCCACCTCCAAAGCAAATGTAATGGTACATCACTAACAGGTAAAAAGAGTGCTTCTTGGGTAACAAGCAAATAAACATACAAAAAGTTGAGAAAAGACAAAAGGGGAAATGATGATGCTAACCAGATGTTAATTTTATTAGTTTGCAAAGATATACTTGCTAAAATAAGAAGAGTCTCCATTCACTGATAGTCATACTACAAGGACAGAAAAAATGTAGTGCATATATTGACCTAGTATTGTTAATAAACATCTTCTGAAATATGTCTTAGTTCAGCAAATCAAGGGTATTGGCAACAAGATTAACTATAAATAAGTAATAAACATTAAATTTATGTCATTAACATCTAATCATTTTTATTATATATCTTTTCAAGATTAATGCTTCTTCTCAGTCACATCAAAAGCAACAAACTGTTGCTTTACTGTGTGAAAACTGCTCAGCCAATCAAGATTATTATCAGACAAGCAGCCTCTTCTATCCACCCAGTCATTCTCATGTCAGTGACCAGAAATGGAATTTGAGCTCCATTCTTCCAAAGTCAAGTGTATGCACAGATAATAGTTAAAAGCAAATTTAGTGTGATGCTTAATACTACTTCTCTAAACCCCATGTTATATATAGACAAGGTAAAAACTGCTGATTATTTTTCCTGCAGATTGGTATTGTTAAAATTCAAAAGCTGCAAACCCATCAAATGTTGTTATAGGTAAACATCAACAGTTTTTTTCCAAAATGAACTATATTAATTTGTTTTATAATTGGCAACAGACAACTTGCAACATTTACAGTCTATTAAAACAATACTATCTAACTCCAGGCACTGAGTTCAGAATCATGTGAGTCTTTTTATCAGTAACTGATTTACTTTATTATGTATTTAGGTGGTTCATCTTTATTGTACATAAATCTGATACATACCTTCTTAAAATATAAGCGGAATTAAGTTTCATAAACTTAATTTAGGAAGTTAATACATTTTTTGTTTTGAGATGGGAAACGCACAAGTCTGCTACCACCTAAAAATCTAAACCTTCTTATTCAATCTAAGTATTTTATGAAACAAAATCTTCTTCCACAGGGGAAAAACAAAACAAACAAATAAATAGAACTTCTCCTTTTCTTCTAATCCCTGACCAAAGTTCTTCCAATTTGTGAAGAACGTGGAAACTAGCAAATGATTGCTCTGTTTCAAGCATGATAATCCATCTGAGCTGCTGACAAACCACTATGCTATTTAATTTCACAACTAGAATCTCTATTTGATTGCAGTCATCTCTGTGACTCATAGTATTTCTAATTTTTATAACAGTTTTCAACAATAAGACTGACTAATCTTAATGGAAGCTTTATACTTTAGTCCTATTTCTGCCATACAGGTTTGATTTCCCTGTAGTTTTCTGTGTCTATTTTGCTTCCTAGACACAGAACATAACTAGGAAACATGTCCATATCGTCAGTAGTATGCATAACTTTTGCAAAGGTACCAAGACTCTTCCACTTATATGGAACTTTGCATCACTCGGCCAGACTTTGACTAGTTTTTGTCAGCTGCTGATTACACTGAAAGTTCTATTAATCCTTCCCCAGAAGGCCCTCTAAGGACCTAGCTAAGCCTCTCTAAATCCATTTACCTTATTGCAATATTTGTTCTTAAATCATACAATGTTAGCATCTGTCTGGTGTGCTTTTCCTTCTTCACCTTTTTGTCTATAATTTTGTCTAAAACTAATATCAGAATGACATCCATTTTCATCCCATCGTACTCATAATCCCATTATTATTTCCCCTGCTACGGGATTCAAAATCTGAAAGCCTTCACAAGAAATGTTTCAAAGACTTCCACAAGTCTGTGTAACTATGTATCTTTCCTGAGTTTTCTACCGAATTAAGCAAGATGAAAAGGTATTTATACACATTCTATACTGGCAAACCCATAAAAACAGATTCTAGTCACAGCAATCAAGAGGCAACAGTAAGGTTGCTCAAAGTATAAATTTTAGGCAACCGAGAGATCAGATTTCTGGCCATCCTATATCCACTGGAATCATAAATAGATCCCTATTCCTCCATTATTACCAATAGAACTCCTGAACCTAAATCCCTGCTTTATTTTTGTCGTCACAATAGATTTATTTCCTCTTACAATCTAAATAAAATGTCAGGTCCAGTCTCACTCTCCTAATCCATGTAATTTTGGTTGTCTAAGCATTCTTTCTTTAACAATCATAAACAGTCTCTTTTTCTTGATATGGTCACAAAAATGGAACTCTCTCCTCCTTCTGCAGCATTTATTCCTGTTTACTTTATAACTGACCAACCCTGCAAGGCACTTTGTGATTTATGAAAGACATTACTAAATAGGAGAGTTTTTTTAACATAATGTATTGTCTCTTGTCATTTTAAGTCTTCAGAAAAGCTAGAAAGCAAAGACTAGATGGAATGTCACAGAAAACATATTAATTAATACATAAATTATTATTTATATCATACTGCAAGTTTTCATATGCCCCTTTCAATGGAAAGTAAAAACCTAGTTTTTCATGCAGAAAATAATTCAGGCATCCACCATCAAATATAAAAGGTGAACAAACTGAGCACAGTATTTTAAAAAATTACTTTCTGAAATAAAATAATATATTCTCTACACATCTTTTCTTCTTTTAAATAAAATAGGAAAAAATTGTACTATTATTATATTTTAAATACCCATAGTGCCATGAAAATAATTACTTTCTGCCTGATTAAGAAAAACTCAACTCATGTTGTTCACAAGTCAGGTAATCAGAAAAAAGAGTAAGCCATAAAAAAGAGTAAGCCGTGTTTTCAGATACTTAATAAACCAGAATTATTTTTTAAAAATGTGAATGTCTTATTCAGATTTTTTATTTATAAACTTATAATGTAAATTGAAGCATTATCCATATTTTACCAAGGATATAGTACATATATTAATGGCATAGTAATTCTACTAGTAATAAAAATCTGATCTCTGCTAAGCATTAATTTTCAAGAGCACTTTAATAGAGTAACATGACAAAATTCCTCAAATTATTACGCAAAATAAAAAAAAACCAAACAGAAAATTCCTCAAATTATTACACAAAACAAAAAACAAAAATAAATTATTTTAAGGCCTATACCCCTGAAACAAAATTACAATAGAAAAAAAGTATTTAACAACAAATGTGAAAGAATTTTTAGTATTAGTAAGCAGGTTATAAATACCATTACAAAATACACCAATATCAAGAGATAACTGATTAATAAGCCACACGATCAATCACACCAATGGCCAGTATACAATGCGTATAAATACCTTTTCATCTTGCTAATACGAACGTTTTCTAACAATAACTCTTTCTAAGAAATTGAGATATAAAATGAGGTAACATTTTCAAGGTACCTTTCGCCTCATAATGTAAAGAGAAAACTGCAGTAAAAATTCCTGCCTAATATCAAGTAATTTTAAGTCTCTTTACAACAAATCTTTTCCCACCATACCCAAATCTCTTCTGACCTTGTATTATTCTATTTCAGGGCTTTTAAGCTTAAGTTCCTTCTTCTAAGGGATTTCCTCTTTAGCATATTAGTAAAGTTAAGAAAGTTAAGAAAAATCTATAAATTAATGTATACATAATGTTACACATGTGATATACAAAGATATACATAAACATCTAAACAGCTGCAATCCTAATTTTTTAAGTTATCAGAGACAATTTTCCCCGATGTTTAATGAGGCAGTCAATGAAGGAATTGGTATACATATCACAGAACTATAGACTTCCCTGTGTAAGGCTTGAAGTAAAAGTGCAAATTATAAGATGTAATGCAAGTTAACCTAAACACTGCAGAAAGCTTCCAATTCTATAAAGACTGCTACAGCAGTTAGACTCAGCTGGCTAGCCTCTAATAGTGTCTCGCAGATAGAAATGGTTGTCCTTTCACAATTCAGAGAAAATACACTGCATGTTAGTTCTCTGAAAGCCTAGTGCATCTGTCTCGAAGAACCACATGTACAAATAGTAAAATCCAAGAATATGTATTACTGCTATGCATGTCAAGTTATTTTGTTTCACTAAGGATTGTCAAATCAGTTGAATTAAAGAGTAGAAAATATCTTTACTATCTGTATCTTAAAATTCAGCTCCTATTCCACTTGCTTTAAGAAATTATTATACTAATATCACATTAAAACAACACATTTTACTGATAAATGAACTTTGCATAAATTATTGCAGCATTCCTCCAGTAACAAACACATGTGTAACATGAAATAAATCTTTAGCTGTCTTTCATTAATGTTGCATTTCTCAAAAGTATGGGCTAATGCGGTATAGAAAATGAATTTGTATCCACCATTATTTCTTCAAAATATGAAGAGGTCACTGTTTAATGATTTTGTTCATTAGAAGCATAAACAACTATCTGTAAACTAGAAAAGCATTTATCCTGTTATTGACTCATATCTTCTTGAAAAATAATTAAACAAGCTTTCCCAGCTTCTTCTCATTGTATCTAAGGACTTCAGAATTTAAGCTCTCCACTGTTTGGAATTTCACAATATATGGTGAGTTTTTCTTCAAACAGCACTTTTTAAATTCCTAAGAAGCAGAAAACAAATTTATGCAATCATCGTATTATTTACTATTTTCTTATCATCTTGGAACATTCTGGAATCACCTATCTCTTTACATCCATTTTTTCAAAAGATATCAATGATATGGTTTCTTGACGTATTGATGATAGGAGACTTTCTCTATGTTTAATTCTATCAAAGAAGCAGCCTCACATACCTATGTATATAATTTATACATTTCAAGCATGGACCTGCTTTACTACAATAGGTGGTATTCACCTTCTCTGCCTTAAGAGATCCATTACATAAGCAAAGCATGCCAATTTACCACACTCACAGTATAAATATATTATATGTATTTGAATTTTGTATGGGTATTTTAAAAAATTTTATGGAATTACAAGCTGTACATTTTCTGTCCACATTTGGATGACTAGAAACTGCCAGAATTTAACTATGCATAGCTTATCTTTTGCGTATCTTTCTAATAATTGTACACTCTCTTCACAGATATTCTGACCAAAAAAAAAAAGATTTTATTAATGAAAGGAATATATTTGTCTTATATACTTAGGACACAAGTATATCACAATGTATTAAACTAAATTGTCTGTTAAGGCTGCTCAACCAAAAATCTAATCAGTAATCTAAGATTACAGAGAAAGGACAGTAGAAGTTTCATATGTAGGAAGTACCTTTAACTCTGAATCTTACCTCCCACTAGTCCAGCTGAGTTAACTATATATAATATGCCTCTGATTCAAAAAAGCAATTAAATGTATGTTAAATACAAAATATGGCAGTAGCCCCAAAAGACAACAGAATCAAAAACTGATTTCAAACAGTTCTTTCAGAAGTTCTTCAAATAGTCTTGGGGTTCCCAACATATTAAGCTTCTCATATTGTATCTTTCAAATATTTTTCTGTTGAACTCAATTATGTATTTATCTGTCTTTCCCTTTAAAATTAAAGAATATATCCATGTAATTTCATAGTATTATGAGCTTAAAAAAAAACCCTCACTGAACTAGTATCTTAGCTTTTTAGTAAAGTTTGTCACTGTGAAGCAATCATAACCCATCTGTTAGGTATAGTCAGCTGAAACAGAAGTCATCTTAAAAAAAAAATAACTTACCATGACTTTGGCTCCCCAAAATGGAGATAATTAATACTGTAGAGATCCATGTCTTCAGTGTGCCATGCAAATGTTGTTTTCCACATGCCAAAATAAAGATATGGTGTATTTACACCCTCAATTGCAATTCCACAGTCTTCTCCTACAACATCCAATATTGTATTAAGATGGGCAATATTCCACTCCTCAATACCCTGAAAAAGATACATAATAAAAATATTACTAAACTTATAAAGCCATGCAATTTTATATAACAATCCCAGTTAAAAGATATACACTTGATGTAGCCTTTCAAAGATAGTCTGTTTATACCTATTTGTAAGCACTTTAGAAGACAGTTCAAGTTACTATAAAAATTCTCTTGACCTTAATCAGTATTAAATCAGGTTATAAGTCTGAGATGTTCAGAGCAGAGAATATAGAAAGTTCCTATCTAGTTTACAATTTTATATCAAATCTAACATGGATTGAAATACCATACTACATTCAAAAAGGTACACAAAAAATAGAAATAATAGCTGCAGACAAAACCTTCAATGAGTTGATAGCTGCAAGCCACTAAGTTTTACAGGACCTATCTATGCTTTTTTATTACTTACAAAGTAATACCAGATAGTATGAAAAAATAGTTTAAAAAATTATTTTACATGTGTAAATTTACCATTTCTCTGTGAAGTATAAAACCTAAAATGTTTACTTCAGATGTATTTCTAATCATAACGATGTACTGCATAAGAAATATACAACAGAAGAAATCTATTGATTTCAGGGGATTTAAGCTGTTCCCCTATGTTAATCCCCATAAAACTCCTATATTAAAAGTCATTCATTAAGCAATATATGTAGCTTTTGTTGCACTTCTGATTCAACTGCAAACTGCAATTCTAATTTCAGGTAATACAGCATGTAAGAGACAGTATAACCAAGATCAAAGCTACAAAATGGAAGGGAAAAAATTAGACTTCATTATAACAGCAATTATTAGCACCTCCAGGGAAGACATTAGCTGGTGCTCAAGCAGTCAGAAAACCAAGAAATAGAATCAAAACTATTAAAAACTCAATTCAGAGAAGTTTTATTGCAAAGACAGCCTCTAAGCACACTCTTAACCATGAGCTGCTCTACCCAATCACTGAATCTATAGTTCTGGTAATCGTACTGGCATGTGAACTGATGGCAGACTGCAGTGCTGATGCAACCGATTAAGACTAAGTATGATGATATTTAATAGTTGGACAGCTGGAATAGTAAGAATACTGGTCAAAGCAAGAAGTCAGGAAAATTTAATACTCTCAGTTTTGATTTGTTTTCTGAGATTTTTATGTCAAGCATGTTATTTAATAAAGCAGCTAGAATTGATAGACCAGAAGGTAACATCTGTATGAAGTCAAGACTTCTCACTGAAAAAAAACTTCTAATCACAGGCTTTGGCTATTTCACTTATTAAGAAATACTAAGTTATTTGGTATTTTACAAATGAGTAACAATGTTTGTAGAATTGTTTCATTTCAGACAGCATTTTTTCTTCTTTTAAAATGGAAGCCTTGGGTTTGATGCATTTGTGAAACAAAAAGGTACTTGAAATTTAAAAAGTAAAAAAAAATAAAATTTATATGCTAATTAAAGAAAAAACACCAATCTGAACTCAAAATAATACACATTGATGAAATATGCACCTTTCAAATATAAACACTGGCAACAGCAAATTAATATAGCTGTAAAATAAAAAATTTGAAGCAATAATTTTTAACCAATGAGTCCTCAAATTAATTTACAAATTTTAATTTGTAAATCACATGAAATTTACCTCTGTTTGCAAATTTTGCAGCTCATTAAGAGAAACAAATTAATACAGAAAAGAGCAATGATTCAACCACAGATGCATATACTGGATTAGAAGAAAACAAGAAACGCTTGCAAAAATCAACTCTTAACCTAGGTAGTTACTCTGACAGTGGCCAAACAGTATAAGTATTGTAGTAATTTGCACTTGAAGGTTTCTGCAGACAGAAGAAGTGTTATCTTTCTATTTAACATGGGGTTTTTTACCCATTATTTGTCCCATCACAGCATGTCACTCACGTAAGTTTCTAGCAACCCTATA
Organism: Lonchura striata; assembly: GCF_050655825.1. Taxonomy (NCBI): domain Eukaryota; kingdom Metazoa; phylum Chordata; class Aves; order Passeriformes; family Estrildidae; genus Lonchura; species Lonchura striata. The sequence continues at coordinate 69,899,034 of NC_140740.1, forward strand.
ATCTTGAAATCTTAGTCTTCTACAAAGAATTAGGTCATAGCTAAGAGAATTTTTTTTTAACAACACATTTCATCCTTGCACACTATGTTAAATTGCATCACAAGTAGTCACCAAGCAAACTCCTAGCGATCTACCCTCAAACAAAAGCAATTCCTACCATGGAGATCAATCCTAGAACAAATAACTTGCTTCAGAACATCAAATATACCAAATAAACAATAACTATTTCTACACACAAGACAGATGAACTAATTCCTTTTCCTAAAGACTATTTTGGACAAATATTCTTAGCTCAGAAGGAAATGTTCACTGAAACTGGCCAAAACACTAAAATCACACTGATTAATTTCAAATCCTCCTAAATTCCTTAGACTTAAAACAATAAATCAGTTTCATATTTATGCCCAGATTTTTACCAGTAATTATTACAAATTATTATTAAAGATGTTACTTTACCTCGGAGATATTTTTTTTTAATATTCAGAAACATTAGGTAGAATGCTTATACAATTTAAACAAATTGATTATTATTTTTACAGTAGTTGTATAATCAGTTTTAGATGTAGCAATTGCAATGAACACTAAAAAGATTCCAGCTGTAAAAGTGCACTTTAATAGGTCAATACATAGCCATACTTCTCAAGTTTTATTTGAAAGTATATTTTATTAAAAATATATTTTTGCAGATTATGCTATATTTAATAATAATTATTAGAACAGAAGTACATATATTACTTGACCATGAAATTTATCTGGTAGTTTCTTATAAATACATTTAGACATTACAATCTATTCAATTTAAGAAAATACAAAATATGTATTCTCCTCAGAATATCACAGTACTACCAGAATATTATAATAATTTCAAAGGAATGTGTCAAGATCTGTTTCTAGTTTATCCACATTTCTGATGGTAAATTCTTTAAAGAATACCTGTCATAACTGACAACTGTACCACACAATCCAATACCTACAAAATTTTACTTTTCAGCAAATTTCCTTCTATAAGATGACAAACAGGCCTGAAACACCTCACCAATTATGGTCATTGCTAAACATACCACACTTCCTTAGAGAAATATTATAAGGTACATAGCAGTTTATACATAAGACTACTATTCCAATCTTCAGTCATTTTGAAGGTATTCAAACTTAGTGTAAATTACTATAAAGAGTTTTTATTACTCTCAACAGCCTTTGCATCTGCTTTTAATGCAATATGGAGACAAAGTGGGACAATTGACAAGCATTTCTCATCTGAGTGCCTGCACACTTTGTAAGGAGTTGACCCATTGTTTTCCCAAAGACACGAAGAATAATGTTTATCTCAGCACATTGGTAAAAAGTGAAATTCACAGTTGAAAGCTCACATCTCTTTGCAAATAAGAATAAAAAAGGCTTCAAGAGCAACAATGTTTTATTAATTTTTTTTAATACTTGCAAAAGTAATATGATGTTAGTCTTTGCACTTTATTTAAACCAGAAATGAATGGTTCATGATTTCATAAAGAAATCAGGAACATGATTTCTGTATGCATACATTATTACACACAATCCTTTTTCAGTGCTTAATTTTTCCTTTGATTGTCTCACAGCTCCATTTCAATATTAATCTGGTGAACAAGACATCAGTTGCACAACTATGATTGAAGAGTCCTTATGGCCAACCCCAAAAATACAGAGGAGTAAAAAACCTAATTAAGAGACAGAGTGAAAAGGAACACAACAAACATGAGAGAAAAAATTGTGCTTGCTAATGCACTCCTCTCTCCACATAGCCATGAAGTCACATCAATAAAGCTACTGTCAGGCTTTTACTGCACATTTAAAGTCATTAAAACAGAGGAAGAAAAATGTTACGAACCAAATGTCTACCATAAACACACAGATTAAGAAATACAATCTCCCTCATTAGACTGTTTTTACTTCTCATAATTTCTAAGGATATAGGCTTTGCTTTATAAGCCCCCTTTTGAAGGATGGGCAAGTAGATTCTTTGGAAATCACACCAGAACCTAAATTACAGCTCATATTGATCTCAACTATGAGTAGATCACAGAAAAAGATATTATAGAATAGAAGGAATAGAAAAATTTAGGTTGGAAAAGACCTTTAAGATCATCCAATACCACCATGAACTTAACTCTGTCAAGGCTAAACCATGTTCCCAAGTGCCAGACCTACAGGTCTTTTAAATATGCTCAGGAATGGTGACACAGGTACTTCCCTGGGCAAGCCTGCCCCAGAGATTGATACGACTTCCTTTCCATGAAAAAGCTTCTCCCAAAATCCAAAGTAAATCTCCCCACTGGCATAACTTGAGGCAGTTTACTTCAATCCAGTTCCTCACTACCTGGGAGAAAAGGCCAACCCCCATCTGTCTACAACCTCCTTTCAAGGAGCTGTACAGAGTGAGAAGGTGTCCTTCCCCACCCTCCTTTCCTCCAGGCTAAACAACCCCAGCTCCCTCAGCTGCTCCTTAAAGGACTTTTACTCCAGACCCTTCACCAGCTCCAATGCCCTTCTCTGGACATACTCCAGCATCTCAATATCCTTCCCAAATTATGAGGCCCAGAACTGGACAATTGTGGCCTCACCAGTGCCAAGTACAGGGGACAATCCCTGCCCTGCTCCTGCTGGCCACTCTGGTGCTGGCACAGCCCAGGATGCCATTGTCCCTCTTGGCCACCTGGGCACTGCTGGCTCATGCTCAGCTGCTGTCACCAGCACCCCCAGGGCCTTTTCCTGTGGGCAGCTCTGCAGCCACTCTGCCCCAGCCTGTGGCACTGCCTGGGGCTGCTGTGACCCAGGGGCAGGACCAGCACTGGCCTTGTTGTACCTCACACCACTGGCCTTGGCCATGATCCAGCCTGTGCAGATCCCTCTGCAGAGCCTTCCTGCCCCCCAGCAGATCAGCACTCCCACCCAGCTTGGTGTCATCTGCAAACTGACTGAGAGACACTCATACGTATGCTCCCCTCACCTTATACATGGGATAAGGTAGGAATTAGGAATTGTCCTGTTAGGAGAAATAAAACTAAGAGGAGAAAAACGAAAGTAAAATGTGTCTTTCATACAGCAGCTAAGGAGAGTGGTGAGAGAGTCACAAAACAGTATTTATACATTCTTCTTCCAAACATGGTTTTTCTCTGCAGAATAGCAGATACCATTGTCAGCACTGAAGTCAGACATGTTTTATGACTTTAAATCAGCCACTTTTCTTTGGAACTACTTTTGAAATCAAGAAGATTTCTATCTACCCCTTCCCAGCAGCTAAGTCACTCCATGTAGGATCATGCCTTTTCTAGATTTTCCTACACAGACACTCTTCTAGAAAGCTGTCATTAAATGTAACAGCAATTGGAATGCAAATAACAGAATAATATTTCCAGCAAACCTTCAACCTTCTCTAATTATAGAATTTATTTTCTATAAAGCTCTATAGAGCACACAGAACACTTGTTTTCACAGATTATTTCCTTATTTGTAAAGTTCAAAGCTATCAAATAGCAATTAAGACATTTTGAACAGATTCTGGAATAATCCAAATACTACCAGGGTAACATTGAACCACTGAATACAGCTGTTAGACTTCAAAGCATGCACTTATAGCTTTGTTTATTTCTTTGTTTTCATTTGGGTTTGGTTTTTTAAGGGTCCTTTTTGGTGTTTTGGGGGTTGTCACTGCCTTTTTCTGTTTCATTTAACGCAGCCTTTAAAAAATTTTGCCCTATCTTCCAAATCCCTCAGAATTTATCATCCTGTACTCTAAAAAAGCAAATACTACAAAAACTGTAACTTCTCTGGCACAAAGCCAATAAGGTGCTGGATTTCACAGACAATATTTTTTTTTAAATTATCTAAAGAATCAAATTAAGATTCCATCATGCTTGAGATACAAATGTCTCAATAAAAAATTGATTGTCACCAAGCGGAAAAGAAAATGTAATTAGTAAACCTTTAAACTGATTTACAGAGCACAGCAGTATTTCTCATGGATTTTGATGGCCCACATACACGTATGTGTCACATTTTCCTTAGATTCCTAGTAGATTTTACCTGGAATTCTGTCAGATACTTAAGTGTCAGATATTTACCTTAAGTGTAACACACCATTTTCTACAATATGTATTTCATAAAAAGTAAGCATTTGTTTTGTTTTTTGCAAATAAGCTGCCATGACAAACTAATCCCACCATATGCTTTCTCCTGAATGCTGCCCAAAATGTCAGTGAGTTGTATTCATCTTCTTTTCCCAAATAATCACAATACTGAAGGAAACTGAATGAAGACATGAGAACAATCTCCAATTTCAAACAAAATCTAAAAGATCTTTCTTAATACTATCTTCAAGCACTACAACATGGTATTTCATTAGTTGTGCAAGTACACCATCTGCTGGCCAAAAATTAACTGCAGCAAAATTAATTCTGAGACACAACATAGTGATCAGCAGCATCACAGCTTTCCCACCAACACTTTGGTACCAGAGTGTATTTCTTATTTTCCTCTATACACCAAGTGAGCTGTACACCAGCACCTGGCTGTCACATTAAGTGCTCAATCTGTTCACATTCCTCAATGTCAACTCCTTTCACATTTCTCCTTAGTTATTTATTTTTAAATTATACCCATTTTATTATAGGCATCAAGGTTTCTTTATTCTACCTTTTATTACTTTATTTCCCAGTCACTGCAACTTTCAGCATTTTGTTTCCTTCTTGTATGCATTTAATATCTGAGTTAGGGTCTCTAAATTCTGCTTTTCTCACTTTCCTCTTTGCTTTTATTTGACCTCCCCCCTTCCTCATCTTTCCAAGAGTGTAATTCTGTAAGAAGATCTCTGACCTTCTCTTTGACTGATCAACACTTTCAAACTGGATATTGCATTCATTCTCTTTTCTTTGGAAATGTTGCTCATGCAAGAGAAAACTAAGATACTCAATACAAAAAAAAACACAATGCAAAAAAAAGCATACATTTGTAAAAAGCTATACCATAAGGCATTACTGTCAACAACAAAGACACAAAGATCAGAGAAGAAAAAGGGCAAGCTTCCATTTCTTGAAACACTTTTTCTGTGTCTTGTCTTGGTCTTCACCAAGCAACAGCCACCCAGAATGTCTTTCCACAGAAACATTCCAAATTAGAATCTTCAATTATTTTCTAAACAGTTTCTTAAAGCATCTATGTGGACACACAAGGGACTTTGAAAATGCTTTCTCTAAACGACAAACCATTGGACTTCTTAGCTGTCATTAAAAGATCACATAACTCAGTGCAAAAACTGAATTGCCTTCAGCCATACTGGCTGACTGTATTTATCCCTGGACAGTCTTGAATTTGTCTTCTGTGAAACTGTGAAACACCAGGAGAGCCTCAGACCATCTGCCACAGCAAAATCATACATGTTTTTCTAATGATTGAAAAAGGCAGTTACATAGAACATGAAATAACCCAAGAACTTCACATATGGTACTTTCTTTTCATACAAGTTTGTCCTGTAGTTTTTAAATCCTCAAATCTTTTCTAATGTACCTTCTCCTCGTCTCATTACTAAAATAATCCTTTAGAAATCTAGTTCCCGTCTTACTTACATAGCCTAATTTATATCAATGGATACTTGTAATTCTTTGGATAATGAGATCTGTTTTAAAAGTCCCTTTATTATCCATGGAGATCTTGGCAAGTAACCAGGAAAATTAATTTCCTTAGGAAATTTTAACTTCCTAAAAGGTAAACAGTAAGTACATTTCCAGGAAACTGCAGACATTCCAAGCATGAAGTACAGCTACCAATATTCCTCAGTGAAGAGATATAAAAGTATCCATCTTTTAATTTTAAAATAAAACTTAGTTAAAATATCTCTAAGTGTCCACAGATACACATAGAAAGCCTACAAACTAGAACATTAAGAAATAATTAAATAAGTAGGAAGAAATCTCAAAGTTCTGGAGAGTTTGAAGTGAAGAAAGAGAAGAGTCATGATTAGGAAGAGTAGCAATATTCTACTGCCTAAGGACAGAACTGTCTGACTCTAACAGATGTAGAGTTAATTTCAACCTTGGTTGAAGGCTTTAAGGAGTAACACAAAGATTTCAAAAGACAGTCTCAGTCACAAAGAGTGTATCCTCTAAGTAGAGTACCCTTGAAAAGAGGGCTGGAAGGGATAAACTTCATAAAAAACTAAGCATACTTCATCATAAATGCTCCCATTGATATCTGCTCCATAAATTGGTGCCACAAAAGTCAAGTTCTTCCAGTATTTACGCTCCAGATCTTCATAGTCTACATATCTTGGAGTGCGGTATCTGCAGAGAAAGAGGCAAAGGTTCATCACCATCTTCCAACAACCGCCTCTAAAATGAACTATACTTCTATGCCACGGACAATAGACTATGCCATGAACAGTCAAGATGAAGTGACTTTATTTCAAATTCTCTGAAACAGAAGAATTACCAGTTGTCCTGAATTCTTAGTTTCATGATCAACCATATCGTGGAAACCTCCTTACTGGCAGCTACAGTAACTAAAGTCATCCACCAACCCACACAGTATTTGCTTCAGTCTCCTGCAGTAAATCAGCCCATCTACTAACCATCCTTAGCCTGAGCTCCTCCCTTTTATTTCTCTTCTGTAAAAAGACATGTGGAAAACACAATTAACAAGTATTTCTACTTTTCCTATCTCACTACCAGCTCTGCAAAGACTCAGATAGGTCCTGTAAAAGCTTGTCTCAGAACAATATAAACTAACTCAGCCACACAGCCCTCACAGGCAAAACCAATACTTTCTTCTCTTCTTCCTGCCCCAGAAAAACCTATCAAGAAAAGCTGTTGTTTCAAACACTGATACAAAAAAAAAAAAAAATCTACAATGCAGAGAAAAGAAATATTTAAGGGAACTTTTCTTTTTACTCATTTATAACAGCACAAGATACATAACACACACTTACATGCTTAAATATACTCATGGAAATACTTTTGAATGGTTACTCATGTAACCATTTAAAATCTTGTGGGAACAACACCACAGAAACATCTATCAACAGCTTTGCCTCAGGATCCTTTGTCAGACCTCTGCAATTCCATATTTAAGTCTTCAGAAAAGAAAACTTACTCCCCCATTAGTGCAACTCTGAGAGCTACAGCTTGACAGTAGAACTGACAGTATGCTCCACTTGAACAACTGGAAAGAAAATCCAAACATACAACACTGAGACCAAATACATTTACGTCATGTAATAACTCTGAACAGAGATAAAAAAAAAAGAAAAGCAAAACACATCTTAACCAAAACATTCTCAACAATAAAATTGTTTTATTATTTCTAATGATAGCTCCAGAAATCAGACTGTATTTCTGCTGGGCCCTGAGTAACATGCATACATGAACTCCTTGATTACACATAACTCCTATTTCCCAGAGGTCAAGCAGAGAAGCACTTTGGTTCAATGGAGAGAGCTGCAAATGTCTACCCAAATAAAAATTGAAATGCATTAGACTGAATAGACATGATCCTTTTAAAGGCAACTGTGATTTCATTTAGACGGCCCTTCTCTCTTACGCAAAGGAAACAGGCAACATCCTAATACTCAAGAAGAAAGTCTTTAACAGAGAAGTCTTCTCCGTTAAGGAAAAAAATTATTTTTATGGGAGTACAGAGGTTCTCAGCTACTTGATAGTTTAAGAAATACTGACTGCTGTAAGAGTATCATAGAATGTTATGCGACACATTTTCTCAAGAGCAGCGACAAATATTTGGAAAGACCTACAGCTAGTTATAGATGAGAAGTCCTCCCAACTGTTTGACATGTGCATATAAAATTAAGTTTCCCTCTGATTTCAGTAAAAACCATAAAAATTTAAATCAGAAACAGTTCCAAAATATATTCCATGACAAATATAATAAACTTAACAAACACTATGATACACATTAAAAACTTCCCAAAATTTCTGTGTTAATTAATTATTTTAAGAAATTAGTGTACCTCAATTTATTAGGGGTTAATAAAATGTAAACTTTAACATCTATGAAAAAGTATTATTGAAAATCACATCAAATACCATATAGGTCTTATGATTTACTCTCACCTCTAATATTTACTAAACAAATAATTTCAAAGAACTACAAAATAGGTTCCCATTTCCAATTACCAAATTAATTTTGCACAAGTAATATATATGTGCTATTTTTTGTAATCGGGGAGGTAGGGTAGGGAAAACGTTGTCAGTTTTGCACTATCATGAAGGTATGATGCTGTGGAATATTTGGCAAGAAGCCTTCTTAAAAGCTTTAGATGGCCTTCAAACTAAGGGAGTATTACCTTTCCTCATTCAAGTATCTTTTCCTTCTAAGATCCTTTGACTCATCTTCCAGAAACCACTTCCACTCAGTTTTGATGAGACAGTCAAGTAAAATATATTCTTTTTATGTGGCCAAAATGACAAGCAAAACTTCTTTCTATCAATTCCCTCTTCTTGGAATATTCAATAATTTGAAACATTTCAGTACAGTGCCCAGCCCTTTACAAATTTTTTCCCCTCTGCCATGATACCCATAATGCTGACATTCATTATATACCACTGCGTTCTCTTAGATCAATGCAAAAGCTCCTGGATTGGTTATAAAAGATACTAGAATTTTCAGAATTACAGAGTGATACGCCATTCTAGTATCTAGGAATTAAACATTAATAGGTGTAATCAAATTAAAACGCAGACACACATCTGTATCATCTTCACTATTTTCTACATCTTCTGGAAGAGAAAGGGAAAAACGTAGAGAGAAAAAAATCACATCTCAGGTTTTTCAGATGCTCTCATGCTGCCATGGTATCAGATGCTTTCAACGAAGAACATAAACAATACTCACATTGTGGTACTCTTCCATACCTTGAGAAACAGGAAAAAATGTAAAAGGAATCACCAGCTGCCTTGCACAATTCGAAGAAACCACAACACGTGAAGATAAATATTTGTCTTACTAAGAGAGTACATACTTGTCACTGTTGGCTAGATCCTTGAACTCCTTCACTGTCATGGGTTTTTTCTGAATACTGTATTGTGTGAAAAGTCCAGACTGGCCAGTGACCATCTGTTGAATTGGAGCAGGAATCACCAAATCTTCAATATCATCATAATGTTTTCTCGGCTTCCACTCCTTTGGTGGGATAACCTTTAAATTCAGGAAACAAAACATCACAGTTGCAGTAACAATTCAAAACATCCTGCCAAAAAACTGAAGGAACAGTTGAATATATCCACATGATCAAAGGAACATTTGCTTACCAGCTGTTTCACATTAACTGATACTGAAAGTGCTCCTAGACAATGTAGAAACCCATTCAGAACATACCCAGTATCACCTCAATTCACAAGCAGCAACTCACCAATCCACAGCAATTCATAGACAACTGTGCAAAAATACACATTTATAATAACAGAATTCACATTTTTTTTCCAATCAGAAAGCCTTGTAACTGACAAATACTTTGCAATCCATGACATCATATATGTTTAGTGTTTAAAAAAAATGAATGGATGTTGCATTTGGAGATACAGTTTAGAAGTGAACATGTAGGTGCTAAGTCAAAAGTTGGGCTCAATGATCTCAGATGTCTTTTCCAGACCTAAAAATTCAAAGACATAAAATTTTTATCCTCAATTAAAATAAAAATTCCTAAAAAAAAAACCTGTCAGTCCCCTGTCTAAACATTATTTGGTATGAACAGTATGTGTAACTCTATTTTTTAACTGAAGAGTGAAAAAAATACAGCTGTTTTAGATTTCAAAATCTGTTCAATTTACTTCCCATAAAACTAAAGGGTACAACTCTATTACAGTAAGCATGTGCACTAACTTAGATACATCAGCTTTTATAATTACATTATTTAATCCTCATAATTGAAGATTAAAGTTATGTGCAGATTAACCAACTATAAAGTTAACGCATTTATTTCAAATACCACAGAAATACCCATAGTCTATGAAAACTCCTCAGCAAATTCTGAAGCATTAGCAAAAGAAATCATTAAGAACTTTAAAGAAGCCTGTAGTCATCCAGTATTCTTTAACAGGCTGAGTAATTTTGAACATTTCTTGCACATATTATTTTAGCAGCAAACAAATAACTCTAGATGTATCACTTGTAAAACAAAACAACAAAAAAATTTCACATATATTTTTTGGTTTAGTTTTGTTTTTGAACTTCTACCTGTCCAAACGCTTAATGACATGGTTTTTGATCCACTCATTACTTTCATTCTTCTGCTAAGTTCAAATCAAATTTCCAGGAGCAGTGGCTTGGGAACTTTTAAAGTACCTTGCAACAAGGTAGAACAGCTTTTATAAACATGCAACAAATGAATTATATTATTTTAATAATTAATTCATAATTTAGAAGTAGTGTTAGAGACTGAAATTTTATGGTTACAGGCTTAAAACATTGTTCTCAAGGACTTTTTTCCCATTATGGTAAAACTGTATATAGAAACTGTGCCTACCCAAGCCCACCCCTCCCTGAATATGCCTGAAGCGTTGGACTGTGAGTTTCAGCACCTCAGGAAAGATAAGATACTATAGTTAAACTGACACAATTGTTCATTATCTCAGGTCTAGGGAGATGTAAGCAAGGCTGAGGGAGAAGAAGGCATCCACGAGAAAGCCAAACCCAGCAGCTGTCCTGAAAATCAGCTCTGGTTGTGTTTGGGTTGGGGGAGGCTGTAGTCATCTGCTGAGGCCAAGTTTGCCCACATGCCCCTAGTGCGGAGGAGGAGAAGATTTGGGGGTGTGGCACAACCTCTGGGCAGAAGGAATGAGCACCCATCCTCCTCCCTTACACTCAACTAGCAGAGTTGTGAATCCCCCCCACCCTTGGATGGCCATATCCACAGGACATTCACATGAGAGGCAGCTGAGGTGTCCTAAGCCACCAAAAACCCTGAAGCACCCCGAGACTCCTCCCAGAGGGAAAAAGATGCAACAGATCTATAGTCTGTTGCACAAGACAGTATCAAACTTGTCCCCTGGGAGGTCAGCTACCTGGGCATTTCCACCGGCCAAAATATATATTAATATAGTGAATTCTGTGGGTTTTGGGGGACCCTCACCACCAAGAAGACCAGAAGAAGGTGGTGAAGATGTTGCTGAAAACCACGGTGGTGATATTTCTACTTAACCTGTCTCTCTGCCACTCTTTTGCTCTCCCTTTCCCCCCCTCCTTTTCTGTTTCTTTCTATCTCTCTCATTTATTGTTTAACAAAATCCATACTTCTGACTTCAGCATATGCTCTTGTTTGCACCTTAATTCAGGCAGAGGCATCTCGCTAATACTTTTAATAACAGGATCACAATGAGGCAGTCCTTAAGCTACACAGCATTTTAGGATTCCATCTATAAGAGTCCACTAGAAATTTCACTATTTCATCCTCCCATGAAAGTAATAAAATTCTAAAACAGATATATCCTAAGATCATTTTCTAACTTTGGAAAACAATCACAAATAGGCATATTTTAATCTTAATGTACTCAAACAATCCTAAGAAATCCAGTCAAGACCATTAGTGCTAAAAGTGCACAGCAAAAGACAAACATCAAGCCAAAGGAAAATTATCTAACAGTAATATACTTCCTTAGCTAACGTTTTTATTTTACACATAATCAGGTGTTTTAATCTAGTTTTCACACAGCTGCAACTCTTTTTTCCCTCTTTTCCTTCTCAACTTTTACAGGACTTTGGCTGTACAATAACTATTTAGCAAGTTTTACTGTTGTTCACTTTCAGAGAAAAGAAAAACAACCCAATCATCTTGTGATTCCTACTTATTTCTTTCACAGAACACTTAAATTATACTCACATTAACAAAACATGAAATATTAGTTTGGAAGCAGAGAAGTCATGCATTCAGAATATATGCAGAGAAATCAAATATGTGCATAGAGATTTCCATTTTCATGATTATTAAGCATGAAGTCAAGAGGTTTGGCTCAAATATATGAATACTGAAAAGCAAAATTTGCATTATCTTATTTAGTTCAAGGTCAGTGGCTTTAAGCAATAAAAATATTTTTGTGAATACGGTTCAAAAGATCCCCTTCCAGCTAACAGGAGTATGTTTATTACTGCTGTAATTAGAGTGCTGGTTAGAAAAGTGAATTCTGTGAGGACTGATAAGCAAAAAAAAAATTCTAGAAGAAGATAAAAATAAACCTCCTTCACCAAAGAATTTGTATTTTCTAAGGAAGATAAGGACAAAGACTGAAGATGTTAATATATCACGTTCAAAGCAACACACAGCTAGCCAGTATAACAGCTGGAAATAATGATTAAGTCTCTCTGTTTTTACCACTGACGCCTCTTCATATTTCATTTAGTAAAAATAGCCTCTTCTGATATATTTACATATTTATTTATCAAATAAATTTACATATTTATTTATCAAAGATACTAAGTATATTAATATAGTCTAGTATCATTTAGTGTGATAAACATACAGTTTTAGATAGGGATGTCTTAGTTATATCAGTCAGTCACCTGCATGAAAACCACACTACTCAGTACTACTGTGGTTAATGCAGAGTGCTATCAGCACATACATTTCTGTTAAATCCTCTTTCATATACCAGTCATCTCCCATAGATCTGATTCTGAATGGCACTGGCTATTACTTCTATGTAACTATTTCTCCCCAACTCATCTGAAAATTGTTTTCCTTGATCTTGCCAGTATCTATTTTCAGCACAGTGTTTTGATATTACTTCTCTACTTGCCAATGTGACTGCAAATTAATTTAACTCTTTTGCTCTGTATGAATGCAGTTTGAGTTTTCAAAACACCTCATTCTCCAGCAAAGACAACTAATCTATCAGTGTCCCTTGTTTGTCATTTGTTCCATTGTTTTCACCCTCCACCTTCCTTTTTAAGTATGGAATCTTCCGTAACAGTAAGACTAAAATAGATTTTCTATGCCTAAAGCTGATTTCAGACTTTAAAAAGTCTAATGGCAATTTTTTTGCCAATTTGCTCAAGGGATGCCACGGTATGTATCTGCTTTGGCAATGGTTTCATATTGTTTGTCTAGTACCTTAATTACTTGTTTCAGACACAGCATTAGGAACTTCAGTGGTGGTTGCAGTTTTTTTAACATTTCCCATACTCCTTCCTTCTTTCAGTATGTGCAACCTTACAGTCATTTCATCCCCATTTACACACACATATTCTTCTGCACAGGTAACAGGTCTTCTCCCTTTACATGTTTACATTTAACCTAAAGTATTTGGTATACCTACTCTGATTGTGTTCTCTGTTTAAAGCTCAATTTACTGTTTCTGCAAATGCATACAGTTCTTCTGGTAGTTATTAGTCATTATTCTTCTTACATTCACACCTGAGAATTCCTGGACTTAAAAAAAAATTAGCTTCCCTGTAAGTTAATTTTCTATTACTATCAAAACTGGTATAAATTTTTTTTTTCTGTTATTTTAAAGCCAATATCCAAAACTTAGAAAATGTCCCTTAAACTTTTGCAGCATTGATTATTCACTTGGTAAGATTTGTTTTAAAAAATACTTAGCTGGTTAACTTTTATTTGTAAATTTTTGAGATATTATCAAAATATAGTGAAAAACAGAATATAAAATTCTCAAGACAACCTAGTAATGTGTTACAAGTACCTGACAGTCTGAAAACAGCAAGAGATGCTTGAATTGCTGTTTAACCAAGCAAGAAGATACCACTACAATCAAGGTTACTGTTCAAAATTAAAGGACTGCAATATGTCATCCCTATACAAACAGGTTCCAGAACGTAGCTGGACATAGGAAAAATTCAACACACGTTTTCTACTGTTGCCTACTTATTACATTTCTACTTCTATTTACAGAGCAAATTTTGAGAATATAACCTATGTACTCAATCAACTGAAATAAAAAAAGAACACCAACCTACAAGGTTTTCAAAGAATGAGGAGTTCAGTTTTGCTTTGTTTCACAGGAAGCAGGAGGCAGGAATGGGAGGGGAGGAAACCAAGAATTTCAAGTTTTGTTTCTCCTCACTCAGATTCTAAATGTCTTGACCATGCAACATTACCTTCAAATCCCAGTAATGGAGATAGCTATTCCCACAGAGTACTTAAAATAACTAAGTTGGTATTTCTAGATCTGCACTGGTTTGAAAAGTGGCAAAACGGACACAGCATAAACAATTGTAGCAATAAATTACATCATAGTGAACCTCTGATAATCACCCTCTGATAGAGGAGGAAGTTCTGCTCTAAGGTCCTGGATGTGCCATTGTTCAAAGAGCAATACAGCAGCAGCTAGTGCGCCTGAAGTTCTGATTAACAAGAACATAACTTGATAACCATTAAAAAGAAAACTATTTCCATTCAAACACTGTCTTACCATCTTTATGTTCGCCACAATGAAGTGGGATTATTTGCTCCAGAAAAGCTTTACATAACCCTAAAACACCAAGTTAAACACCTGGTATACAAGGACTACTTTAATTTATACTGTCAACTCCCTGCTTTGCTTTGATTTGACCAAAAATAGTTTAAGTCTACTTAGAAAGAGAACCTATTTTGCTATTGTAAACTCGTAAACAATTTACAGTTAGAGAAAAAACACTACACAACACCGTCATTAGTCTGCATGAAATATCATACATCGAAAGGCTCTTTCTTAAAATAGTGATAAATCATTACCTACTCCTTGAAAATCATGTGGAAAAAATAAATAAGAAAAAGGTCAGGTTTGTAATCAGCAAAATACAAGGAATGGGAGACCAGGTATTAAGAGCATTTTTCTTCTATGTTATACATGTTTACCTTTGCAACTCCAGCCCTATGAGCACCTTGTGATTCCATGTGTGCTAAGTATTTGTTGAATTCCCTGAATTCATCCATCGAAGGCCGAAAAGTCATGATTTTGCAGCTTGGGTTTGGAGGACTATCTGAGATAACAGCAGCCATTCTGGTTCAATTTCAATCCACCTATTAAAAAAAAAAAAATCATACACTGTAGAGACTAATCTGTAAAACCAATTCTGACATTCAACATACATTGTTTCAAACAGAAAAAAAAGTATCTACAATTATCCGTCCAGGCTAGTGTAAAAGGCTTACTTTTTATCCTTACTCCTTTGAGAATACTCAGCCTTTAACCAGCACAAACATTATTGTAAATGACAAGCACACAGTCCAGTCCACACCTCTGCTTTTACAGCATATTTTCTCAAGTAAACCTAGCATGTTCCTGTGTAGATCCGTCTGCGCAATCTCTGTCTAGAGAGTTACATTACACAGGAATAACCCAGAGTAACAAAGCTACATGTTTGATAAAATATCATTATTTCCACTCAGTAAATAGAGAAAAACAATGTACTGGGACTAGTGGTAGCCAAATGCCAGTGCACCTACTAGAATAATTTACTCATTTTTTGCTGCAAGATAAGGAGAACAAAGCAGGCGCAAAACTTTAAAAGGTATAAAGAAAACCTTATTAACTGAACTAAAAGAAAAAATAGTAAGAAATCAGAAAAAATCTTCATAACACTTCTCCTCCCTCCCAGCTCTTCTTTCTTTTCCTCCTTACAGCATAAAGAGACAAATCTGGTATTTTCAATCAGTTTACCACTCTCAAAATAATCTTTCTTCAGTTCACGTAGGGAGAGGAGACTCTCCTACCATGCCATGGAGACTTTTCCACAAAAAACAGTTCTCCCATGCTTTTAATTTTCAAGAGCAGCCACCCAGAAATCTGCAATCATGAAGTTCCCCCCATGGTGTGGTAGTCTTTGCACAACTACCACCATGGGTCATCTCAGTTTATTGGGGTGCAATTTTAAGGATAAGCTGTTCCAGTATAGAAACAAAAGTTCTTTTATCTCTGGTGTTCTGGTTTGAAAGCAAAACCAGTGAGAGACTCCAAGGCAGAAATACAATTTATCAGGAAAAGGGAAAAAGAAAACAAAATACATTAAACAATACAAAAGATAAACCACTGACAGAGTCAGAATACAACTGGACACCCTTTTTGGCCAGGGTGTTGGTAGCAGACCAAATTGGAACAGCTGCAGTCCTCCTGGAAATCCAGAGGAAAAGCCTGAGTCTGGCATCCCAAAAACCCAGATTAAACCCAGTTAGGAATGCTTGGTTCCTCCCACTAGGCAGAGCCCATCTCACAATGGGATGCTGTAACTTTTATCAGTCATGCCCATTATCAGCAGATGTCTCCCCAAAGGGAGAATTGGTTGTAGAAGAGATAAGGAAAACAGCTACTTAACAGAAGAGAACTTCCATGCAGATGGCAAATGGAATACATCTTGCCTTGCAATCTGGGACATCTGGGAACAGAGTTTTTCTTCTCCCATCCCTGCAGCCAGGTTTCTCATCTCTTCTCGTAACTCTGTTCACACTTCTCACTAGATCACAGCTACTTCAGCATCTGCTTGCTTCAACACTGGTGCTTCTGCTCACAGCTGTAGTTACAATGCTACATCCTCCCAAATGTATTCCATGGTTTCAGGGAAATAAGTCGGAGGTATCAATTATATCTTCACCATAGCATTATCAGAGAATCTCAGCCCAAGACTAAGGTATCTCCTCATTTTCCTCCCATCAGGGATTTGACTCCTTCTTCACTGACCTTGGTGTCCCCATGTTATTTTATGTGTCTTCACCCTTTACTTTTTCTCTCACTTAAGAGAGGATTGATGTCTGCAAGTTTCATCTGTGCACTAAAAGAGTCAATATCTCACTCTGGCCAATGGATGGTCATGGGATCTCTGCCAGGCAGCGCTGTTTTCTGGCCCTTTCTGTGCAGGGCCACCTCTGTTCTCAGCGGCATGGTTTTTCATGGTGCCAGCAGGATGGCTTTGCACCTCACAGCTGGAGCAGAGCCTGGCTCCACTCCACCTGAGGCTGAGCAGAACCGGCCTGGCCCACCGGCCATGGTTGGAGCTCGGTGGTGGCAGAATCTCAGCCAAGCCATGCCGCGGGTCAGCCTGGCCACGCAGCAGAGCGGGTCCCAGCCTGGCCGGTGCTGCTGCAGAGCAGGGCCCAACTGCGCCGGGCCAAGTGGGCCACGCAGCAGAGCAGGGCCTGGCCAGAGTCCAGCTACCTGCTCAAAAGCTTGTTCATCTTTAAGTGTGATTTCACAAAAGCATATTCAGCTATCTGATTTAACAGCGTCAATATTCAAAACTAACTAGCTGATTGGTTTTGCCAGGTCTGCAGGAAGATGCTTACAGGGAATCCATAGCTTGTGAATTTTTTTCCTTAACAAAGACCTCAACTACATTAAACCAGGACAACCAATTATTCACTTCCCACTCACACTGCAAATACAGAAGAAGAGAACTTGGATTTTCTAGTTCTCACCATCAGCAGTTTACCAACAGGACTATACTCCTGCTCATTCTCTGAAAACTTCAACAGATAAAAAAAGCAAGTAAGCTATACACATAAAATCAGCATTTCCTCTGATTGCCATTTCTACATTGAGGCTGACTAAAAGAAAAAGTCATTTCTATTTCATACCAGGATATAGTATTCTTGAAAGGACCAAAACTTTAGGTAAGTGACAGATACACATTATCTTCAGATCAGAAGGTGCTGCAATTTCCAAGTATAAATGACCATGTGCCATCTGACGTTCACAAAATTCTTCACTAACCTTACAAAAAAACTGCTTGTAACAAATTTCTTCCAACATACTCTGATCTGATCTGTGGTTACCTCAACCCTTCATGCCAAACACAGTATGCCAAACTGGCAATTAAATACCACACAGCTGATCACACTTCCCCCATTCATACTGAGATAGTAATGAGAATCAGGAAAAAAGTAAAAATGTTTGAGTTAAGAACAGTTTAATAATTGAAACAAAGTAAAAATTACTTTTATTTATTATTATCATAGAGAGAGAGATAAAACCCAAAAAAGCCCAGGTGATACACAATACAAACTGTCATCAGCCACTCTTCTGAGTAGCTCACCCATGTTATATACTGGGCATGGCATTCTGAAGCACTGAACAGCCCTTCAGCCAGTTCTGGTCATCTCTCCTGGTCAGCTCCCCCCCAGGCTTTTGTGCATCTCCTTACTGGAAGAGTACAAAACACTGAAAAGTCCCTGATTAAGATTAGGCACTGTTTGGCAACAACCAAAACATCAGTATGTTATCAGCATTGTTCTCACACTGAATCCCAAACACAGCCCTGTACCAGCTAAGCACACAAGCTAGTATTAATTCTGCCAACTAATACTAACACACAAGCACACAGTGTCAGAGGTCACCTGCATCACCTTCCATTACACCTCAGATGAAGCCCATTTCCAAAAGCATAAATTGATTTACCAATTAACTTGCAATTCCTGTGTAAACATATGAAATTAAACTATGCATAGAGAGAGTGAGAGTCAAAAGGAAACCTATTATCAACCTTTGAATCCTCATTTACACTGTGGGTGAAGAGCATAAGAAATCATGGTGCCTGTACTCATTCCTATATGCCTGAGGCTCTCTCTTCTTTGGAATTAATTTAATGTGAAAGGGTAAAAGTTTTAAATACATCCCATTTCCTATATTCCTTATGCAAAAGGGTAAGGAGACAAGAAAAATCCATATTCAGGTGGTTCAGCTATTAGAAAAGCTGCAGGATTATTTTGGCCAATGTCTGATTTCAAGCACCAGGCACAACAAAGTTATTATTGCAGAAATAAGCATGAGAAAAATTCCTCTTAACCAAAACATGTCACCAAAACACACCGGTTAGATAAGCTGCTCTAAAAATAGCCATGTACCAAATAAACTGAATATATACCCTGGCACTTTGACGCAATGAAGAAATTCATTTATTTAAGGATTGTTACTCAATTGTTAAAACTATGATTAACTCACACTGTCACAATCATACATCAGCATTCTTGCCTGGCTACCAGACTCTTAAAATCCTGTTTGGGAAGAGACTCACAAGGTTATTCCCTTATCTCTCTGTAACTAAGACCACACTTAAGCATGTAACATATTGTACTGTGAGGAACCTCAGTCTGTATCACAAGCAGAATTAACAACATTCAACTAATTATGAAGACACGTGTAGAGCATTAGAAAGGCTGATTTTTGCCCAGCTTCACTGCCATGTAAAAAATACAAATCCTGCCCTTCACAGATTTTTTTCTACCAGCTTCCATCTATCTTAGGGTCCAGGCCCCTAAGCAATGAGCACACAGACCAGCCATGCTGTCATCCAATCCATGCTCTTGTGTAGCACTTCTTCCTCAGTTAAAAACACCTTCTCACTAACTTACTGGGTAAAGCTTCCCCTTGATAAGCACAATATTTGCAAGAACGCCTTAAGAAGATTCAACTATATAACATCTTTAGGTCAGGTGGCAGAAAGATCATAAAGGCTATGAAGAATTTGCGATGCTGAAAGTCCATAGATGTTTCTATAAATTTTATTATTTCTTAGTAACTCCACACCTTCTTTATAACTATGATCTATCAGCTGTAACTTCTTGAATCTGTTTTACAATTTAATTATTGCATTTCTTCCTTACAAACACCAATCTGAAACAGTAGGCACAAGTACTGAGTTACATGGTCTAAATTTAACACAAAAAATAAAACTATACTACAAATTAATCAGAAAATGTTGGCCTATCAATTCTATTAACTTCTAACACAATATGGAAATCTTTCAAGGACTTTGTGGAACTCCAGAGTCCTCCATTCTTTCTGCAAACAATGCCTACTTTTGGTATTTTTCTCACACACAAAAACTCAGCTATACCCTGGCCAAATCATTAAGACGAGAGCGTAATATATACTGCAGTGTCATAGTTAAGAGGCCTTCAGAAGTTCTTTTGCAGACAAAATCACAACTACTAGGAGACCATTCTAATGCAAAATCTGCACTGCAATGATATTATTGCTGACTTAATTATTGCACTTAGGTGTATATGTAACTACCTTTTTTGTGATATTACAAAGCTGTAAAATCCAAGAAATAAAACTTCCAGAGCTTTTATTGAGTACTACACAATGAAAATGTGCAAAATATTAGTAAATACAAAGTTATAAAAAGAAGGCAAACATGCCAAGGATGCACTTTATGAAATAGAGAGACAAGTCATATGTACACAGGGAAATTTCAGTTATTTTATAAGTCACTCATATCAGCATTGTAATCAGACATTTTCTGTCCCCTTGCACAACAGTACTGCACACTGACAAAAATGCCCATAATTACCTAGAAAAACAAATAGTAGTGTCAATAACTGTGAACAAACCTCACTCAAATTATCATGCATTAATACTTTACATAACATTGAAAGAAGCTTTTTAGCTAATTATGGAAAGCGTTAGCCAAACAAGCCCAAACTATGAACTTGATCCAATAAACTCCACAGCCTGTCCATAAACCTTTAATTTCTTGGTGACCACGTAGTCTACCTATGTCTTAAAAGTGTCTAATTAAACAACTCAGAATTTAAATAAAATGCAAGCATGTAGTTTGTCCAAAGTTGCCAGCTAAAGAGCTAAGTTGTCTAGCTACTAACTAGGTTAAAGAACCTGATCCTTCTTTTGAAAAGTTTATAGCCATTGTAAGGCCCTGTTAAATCCTCAAATCATCAGCTAGGGGAATATTAATGCTACATTAGTCTTAATACTGCAGAAGTGAAAACATGAGGCCAGCAAAGTTCAATCATCCACATTTATGCCAGTATGTAACCCAAGAAACTTCATGAACTAAAAACACCAGAGTTCAACACTAGAAAAGTCCCATAAAGCAGGATGAAATCTCATTAATGCTACAATTATTTACATAATCCAAGATGCATTTCACTAGTTACAATGACAGGAAAAGTGCTTTCCAAAACAAATTCTGCACAATCTGAAGTGCATGGCTTGTACATAACGAACCTGACACTAAAGAACAGAAGTGTGTATTGCATGCTTTATAGCACATTTTATTCCACATGTTTTTGGTAATTGCAAAATCTACAGAATTGTTTCTCCTATGTCCTAAGAAAAGAGAAGGACCTCAATATTCCACCACAGTCAACTAAAGCTTGCCTTTACAAATTAGTACTAGGCAGCTACAATTTCCAGCCTCCACTGCCCAAACATTGAACTATTTCTTTGTAATGTCCACACACTAGAAAAACACCATGTATTAATTTGAAGTTAGTTAAAAGGCACAAAATCCTGTAGCCTTCACTACACTGAACCGCCTTTCATCATTACAATATTCTCTCTGCCTTAATACTATGCTCTGAAAGCTATACACTTCTTTTTGCTTCTAGTCTAAAATAAACTAACCAATACTGTGAAGTCCACCCATCATCAGTGGGCAATTCAAACTTTCTGGCTCCAGACTGCCCAAGACTTGACAAGATAGTTCTTCCTAAGATGCTTTCTGGGATGCATCTCTTGACCGCCTACTTTGGGCAGTCCCCTCTACTGAAAGCACTGCTGAATAAAAAAGAAAAAGCACAGATTAATACACCTACTCTGCTATACACAAAATTATTAACTAACATGGAAAAGTAATAACTATAGGCCACTGCATCATAAAATAAATGTGTTTATATTTTGAAAGATGAGATTATTTTAATCTGTGTGTTCTAATACATAAAATTGCATGTCCACAAGCTTTACCCCACTATCAAAATTTTAAAAATTACATAAAGCAAGCTCCAGCAGAAGAAATTAAGGAAGATGGGAAAAAATCAAATTTCTTAAGGTCACAACTTCTCACAGATAAATTAACTAAAACATACTTTTTTTTTTTCCTTTTCTTGCAAATTTTCGCCCACGCTAACTATGGGACAACAAGCATTTGACAAAGAATTCATCACATGAACTTTCTTTCAGTAGATAACAAGAAGAAAACAAACTTCTCCAGAGAAAGGCACGTACAGGAAGCCCCAGCTGGTGTTTTTTTGGGTTTTTTTGAGGTTGTTTTGCAAAATAACCATGTTTGCACCACTACCTCTGCACAAGCATGAAAGGAAACGTAGCAGAAAATTGTGCCTTAATCTATATTCGTTTCAGCAGCAATTTTACTTAAAAGTAAAAACTCCATGAGTAGACTCATCATTTTAAAGAAGTTGTTAGCAAATTCTGTAAGTAGGCTCTAAGTAGGTACCATCCAACTCCTTGTACTGTTCAGCAAAGCAAATTCAAAAACCCAAAATACTGCATTAGTGCACTTTCAGGTAACTGGAAACATAAAAGCACAGTTTGCATGTTTGACTGTTACTGGGCATGCATACAGTTAATTCTGAGTGTAATTTGGGTTTCCATACTTACGTTTGAATTGTTCCCTTAATAATGGTAAATGTGCAATTATGTCTGCCTACTTTATGTATCCAGCTTCAAAAGAGATCCTATCAGGAATTCCAAATTTGTTACTTAGGTTATTTAATTGTATTAGTAGTAAAAATAAATATATGGAACATAATGCATTGTATTTGCGGTATGAGGCCAAAACTCATGGTTAGGTTTGTATTCCTCAGATATCCATCATCATCAGAAAGACTCAAGTTTATAAATGTTAGGAGTATTGAAGACTTTATAATAGATTCTACAAACTTAAGAAATCAAGAATCTGGGCAGATAACCATATTCTGAAGATCCTGAAACCACCTTTATTTTACCACAAAGCTCTGAGTAGTTTGCAAGCTTCATTACAAGTTTATATTTCTGTGTCTGGTTCCACCCTACAGAAACAATGTTTCAAAACTATAAATTATCTTTACTTGAGCTCATGAATTTTGAACTGAAAAATGACTTGAATTCATTCCATAGATATTCTTCTCCCAGTCAGACCCACACCATGAAAAACATCTTGAAGTAAGTGATCTGGGACAAAGGGCAAGGGAAAAAAACAAAAACAAACATTCAGAAAAAGTATTTTTCTCATTTTTATCTGCCACTCATGATTCAAACTGCAAGCAGCATGTAACAGCCTCCAGCAATGGCAAAAGTAAGTTTTCAAGAACCTGTCTCCACATCTTCACAATTGCTAACAGCAGGTATCTAGATACAAATAAGTGTCGGGGTAGCTTATAATACACATTTTCAGAATTTCATCTAATTCTTCAGCAATATATATACCAAGGAATCCTTAAACACAGAGTATATTACTGCATTTTGCAGAGTTTGATTATTTTTTCCCATTATTTTGAACCTTTGTAGGCCTTTAATATCCAAAACATTTCATGATGAAGCACTCTACAAACAACAATACGCTAAGAGATATATCTTCCTCTGTGTATGTTGACTATTTCACATTTTAGTTTAATCTCATAGCTTATGTGTAAGCTGAGAACTGCTCGTATCTACCTTCAGACCATACAGGTCTGACAGATCTTTACCATGGTCTCACATTAGTCTATCTCTCCTAACCTGAAAACTTCTAGTCTCACTACAGAAAATCCACTCCATATTTCTGATCATCTGGATCTCTACCAGTTCCAGTAAATTACTTTTAGTCAAGGGAAAAGAATATCCAAGCTGAAAGCACTATTTAAGATGCAAGTAAACCATCAACTCACACACTGGTGTAGCATTTTCAAACTTGGGTTTGAAGACCTCCAAGAGTCAAGACAGTGGTTTAGCCTAGCTCTCAGTTTTCAACAACCTAATTTACAAATAAAATTTCAGGAAAATATTAATTGCTAATGCAGCCTATGATAATTCTGGGGATAGAAATCACAGGTGGTAGAGGTGAACTCCTTCCTAATTAAGCACTTTTTAAAGCACAATTTTAATAGACCTGTTGTTTCTGCCTATATGGCATTTAGTTAACTCCTTTAACAGGTTCCCTCCCAAAAGATACCCTTATAACTTGGACTTCACAAGTCCTTAGCATCAAAACATTTATCTTTTTTTAGGGATATGCTACAGTAACTGTGATAATAATTCTCCCAAGGAACGACTACATAGAAAATCCTTTATTAGAAACTGAATAAGGACAGCATGAAAGGGGAGGAAAAAGAATACGCAAAAAACACAAAACACATGAGGCTCTATAACCTGAGAAACAGAAAGATATACTTGTCTTTCTTAAAGCTGCTTAGTTATGGAACATCTGAAACAGCATTTCTGCACCAGTAAAAAGTTTACTGTCAGTGTGAGCACTTCCATTCTCATAAAGGATTTTGTAATTCAAAGACTAGTTGCAATTCTCCACTGCCCTCACATTTTGGTGGGGCAGATCAAATACCTAGTGGCCAAGCTATATCCAGCCATGTCGTGCCTTTCTGTTGATATGACTGAAAGCATGCACTCTAAAGCAAACCACACATATGATCAGCTTGCATGACCAAAACTCCTCGCTCCAGACTGATCCCAGACCCCTGGGATCATTTAACAGGAGTGGTGGCAGACTACTAATGAACTCACAGAATGGTATCCAGGAACTACATGGCTCTTACCCACAATATGAAACAAATGGAGCAAGTTCAACTCTAAGGGGCCTTGAAGGGAAGCCGTATGAGGAGCAGCTAAGACCACTGCTTAATTTGGGGGAGCCTGAGGGTAGACCTCACTGCAGTTGCAACTTCCTTGTGAGGGGAAGAGGAGGGGCAGGCACTGATCTCTTCTCTGTGGTGACAGTGACAGACCAGAGGAAATGGCGTGAAATTGTGTCGGGGAGGTATAGGGTGGATATCAGGAAAAGATTCTTTACCCAGAGGGTGGGTGGGCACTGGAATGGGTTCTCCAGGAAAGTGGTCACAGCTCTAAGCCTGACAGAGTTCAAGAAGCATTTGGACAATGCTATCAGACACGTGGTATGATTTTTGGAATGGTAGTGTGCAGAACCAGGAGGTAAACTCAGGGGTCCTTGTGTGTCCCTTCTAACTCAGGACATTCTACGACTCTGCACAGAGCTGCATCACAATAACTCTAAAGAAGATTTCCACACTGTGAGTTTAGAAGTTTCACCAACTCATGTAAGTATAGGCTATAATACAACATTGAAGGCAACAAATTGTTGCAAATGTTGCAAATAGACACAAATGTTAAGAAAGCATTTTTCCTCTATGATTGTTTTTCCAAGGTTTACACATTTTACTTATCTCTGTTTTGAAATATTTATCATAATTTATTCAAACCAAATACTCCAAATACTTCCATCGCGTCAAATCCAGACATGAAGAGTTTGATTTCTAAAACTAGGAGTTTCTCCCACGTTTCTGTTTCTATGTCTTTATTTGTAGCTTAGTTTACAGACTTCTACATTTTTCCCAATTTAATTTTAAATGGAAATTACTCTTTTTCAAAACAGTTTTTGATTATAGACAATTTTTCCAGCTCCAAACCCATAGGCTCATTTACCATTTTGGCAACTTACATACTTCTTTAATCAAAGAAATAAACTGTGAAAGTGAAACAAAACCTGACTGAGCACAGTAATGTCTGTCATACAACAGCTACCCTGAATATAAATATTTATCTAGGTTTCTTAAAGACAAGCTACCTGCTAGTAACTAGTCTTTTAATTTTATTATACAAAATCCAGCAGGATATCACAGGTGTAATAAGGTAAATTCCAACAATCCAATCAAGTGACTCCACATTTTACTGTCAGGAATGCTGCAAAGGACCTGCAGCACATTTTGTTTGTGGAAGTCCCCTAAAATATCTGCATCAAGCAATGAATTATCCCACCTTATCTGAGAATCAGAAATTGACTAGACACTGTTTTCAGAATTCAGTTTTCATTAGAGATGTGTTTTGAACCTTAACTCTGGCAACTTAAACTTAAAATCCTGACATGTTTTCTAATTTTTGTTTGTATAGGTTATAATGATTATATAGATGGTCCTCAGTTTTCAGGGTATAGTGTCCTAAATACAGCGTCCCAAGTATATTGTCACAAATATCCTGTCCCACAAATGTTGGACATAAACAAAATTACAGATAAAAATGAGGACTTGCATAACTCAGTAGTACAATTACTCACACAGACAAAGCTAACAACTCAACTGCTATGTGCAATTCCACAGTTTTAAACTGGTAAAAGTAAGTTTGAGGAAAGGGCAAGACTAGAGCAGAATTATGACATACAATGCCACCTACAAAACCTGAAGTAAACTGTAAGTCTTCATACAACAAAACTACAGTAAGACTTCATTTGTAACAGATATTGGGACTTTGGATCAGCAAATTCTTTTTTGAATATAATCATTTATTGAACCATCCCTGTGACCATTTAGACATCTTGCAAATACCTTATACTGACAGAATTATAGTAATACATTTTCCTTTTGAAGCTCCATGTATACTGAATTCATGTTTCAAAAGTTGTTAGGGTGAAGATTTTTTAATTTAAATTGGAGGTGGTAGGATGGCAATATCACCTTTAACAGCACCACAACCCTATTCACATTCTGTTCAGCAAGGTGATGAAATATATCTCACTAAAAAAAAACTAAGAAAAAAATTTAACATCAAAGTGAATTAATATCAAAATGCAGAACTAAGAATCAGACTAAGAGCTGTTTAAACTCAGAAAGTCCTTAATCTATAACCTACTTGACCCAAAATTTTATAATACAGTTAAGCATAAAATTGCATGCAATACTCAGCAATAATTAAAGAGTATAACTTACAGGATTTGGGGTTTTTTTTCCTCTTTTATTGTATTTACCATTTAAAAAAGGACATCAGAGACCAAATCAGATTAAGTTTTTCTAAAACAAACACTGACCAAAGATTTTTCTCCCATATAGTTTATTCCAACTCTGATCCATATTTGGGTGATACATATTGTTTCCTGTGTCAGTCTTTAGAAAGGAAACTGCGAGCACCAACACCACTCTAAATCTAAGATGAGAAAAAAACTAGTATGAGGGTCAGTAGTTCAACTTATTCTCATTTCATCTACTGAAACAGGAATCATGCTCGTGTTTTCCATCTTCTTATATTTGGAAAATACTTCCCTGAAGCAATGCCACTAGCTGTTTATGACAGTACAAGCAAAAATAAAGGTAAAGCCCCCATATCGAATTTTATACCATATACAGCAAAAAAACCCAGTGCATTAGGTGTCACTAAGTTTCTTTCTTGTGGAACAAGAAAGATTCCACTTAAAAGGTGCTGGTTTAGTAGCCACTAAATAGTAACTTCAGTACCTACAGTTGGTAATTCTCAGCAAAGAATCATAAATCTGCACTTCAAAAAGTAAAATATAAATGCTGTTTATTCTCTGAGCTAGTATAATTGTTTTTAAAAAACACACAGACACACGAGTATTTGTCCTAACACAAGTTAACCTATGAGAAAATATTTTGCGCACACTTCCCACTCACTTTCCCAGATAAAATCAGACGAGAGTAAGCTCGTTAAGAGAAGTCTACTACCGTAACAGTGACCTGATCCCAAAACCAGCTTCGAAAGCGTTTTATAACCGTGGGCAGGTGTGGGACAGGCGCTTAATTCAGTTCTTCGCTCAGCACACAACCCTGAAGTTTTAGCTACATACAGGAACGAACGAGCTGCACCAAAAAGAGACTATCTGCAAAGCCCGCAACAATTTCATTTCATCAAAGCCCTGACAGATAAAGAGATAAAGCTCTATTTCACTTCGTCCACGCATTTCGACCACGCGAAGAACCCTCCCGAAGAACTCCCACCGGCAGCCCCGACCCAGAACTGCCGGCCGCGAGCAGGAACGCCACTTTTCCCACTTTTCCCACTTCTTTTCCCACTGCCGGTTGCGCTTCCCACCTCGGTCCCAGCCGCCCGCCTCTGGTCCGCGGCGCGGAGCCCCAGCATCCATCCGCTCCGGGCGCGGGGGCTGCCGCGTCCCCCTCCTCGCCTCCGGGGGATGCCCGGCGGCGCTTCGGCCGCGCCGCCCGGAATCGGGCCTCCCTCCCCGCAGGCACCCGCCGCGCCCCCGCTCCCACCTGCCCGGCGCACTTCGGCCGCCCTGCCGCCTCCCCCGCCCGCCCCGGCCCGCTCGCAGCCCGCACCTCCTCGCCGCACAGCCGCGGCCGCCGCCAGGGCTCAGCGCTCCCGCCGCACCTGTCCGGGAGCGGCTCCAGCGGCCGGAGAAGGGATGAGGGGCGGGGCGGCGCGGGACGCGAGGGGACTGGGCAGGGCAGGACAGGTCAGGACAAGACAGGACGGGGAAGGGGAAGAGGAAGGGGAGGAGGAAGGGGAGGAGGAAGGGGCAGGGGCAGACGCGCCGCTCCCTGCCCCGCCGCCGGCTGCCCCGTCCCCTCGAGGCTGCGGCTGCCCCCGCCTGCGCGCGGCAGAGCCTCGCTCCCAGATTTCGGATGACAGCTGCTGCCTGCGCACGCGCGCCCGCGGGGGGCAGAGCACGTGACGCGGAACGCGGCGCCCGCCGCGTCACGTGGCGGGGCGGGGGCGGAGCCGAGGCGGCGGCGGGGGCCCGGCCCGGCCCGGCCCGGTTCGGTTCGGTTCGGTTCGGCTCGGCCCGCCCCGGCTCGGTTCGGCCCGGCCCGGCCCCGGCCCGGCCCCGGCCCGGCTCGCCGCCTTCCCGGGCGGCTCCACCGCTCCTGGGGCCGCAGAGAGCCTGCCCGCTTCTCTGGGGCTTGTGCGCCTACCGGGACGCTCCCGGGGAAAACGGCAGCGCAAAGCTTAGAGCAAGTCGGTCTGTTAGAGAATCACAAAATGTACTATGTTGGAAAAAACTTCTGAGGTCATGGAGTCCAGACTATGACTGAACACCACCAAGTCAGCTAGAGCATGGCACTGAATGCCAGATGTTTTCTTGAACACTGCCGGGGGCGGTGACTCCATCACCTTCCTCGGCCGCCGATTCCACTAATAACCCTTTTTGTAAATAAATCCCTCTACACTTCCTGCTTTTGTAACCTCAGAATGGGCAGGACCTTTCAGGTCCTTACAAATTGTGGCTGTCTCAGAGCAAGCTGCAAGGTCGGCATGGTTTCCTAATTAATCTGTATGCCATAGTGTCTCATTTGAAGCAATACAGCTGTGATTTTGTTTGTAAAAGTTTTATGTTGCTTTTGGTGACAAAGGCTCATAGTGCTCAGTGCGATGTCTTTCTATAGTGCCATGGTACAGTATAATTTTCACTGTTTAGATGCTGCTAAAAATGAATCAGTCTGTAGTTTAATCACTATGTGATACACTTTACCTTCTCTTACTCATAAGTAATCTATGTTCATCTTTTATTTTGCTTCTGCTTGCAATGCTGTAGAAAGTAATGAAAAACAACCAGAATATGACTGAAGGACAAAACCTCTTTAGTCCTCCCTCTTGTATACCTATGATGTTAAAAGAAGTTACAGTTACATTCATCTTTGAAAGTCAAATACTAAAGAAGCCTGAAAATGCAGGACTTTCTGGGCTGAGTTTGTTTGTTTGTTTGTTTGTTTTTGTGGGGGAAGCATACCTACTGCTGTAAGTTTGCTGAGCTCAGAGACATTTATGTTATTTTTTTCATTTGAACACAATATTATGCACTAACAAAATCTGTGAAGCTCTAGCTCTGAATATCCCTGTAGGGCGCTACTATGTCTAGCAGTGTCTAAAATAAATCTATCTAGGGAAACATACTTCATTTTACTGAACATGAGTAGAAGAAACAGAGGCGTCTATTTTCCTTCTTCCTTAAACCTTTGGTGGGGTTAATAAAATACTTTTTGAATGTTTACAAGAAAAATGTGCAGCTGAATGCAGTTTCTCATTGTTATCTGCTTGCTAGCTCACTGTGAAGCAAAAAAGATTGATGACTTTACATTGTTTTCAAATGTGGTCTCTAAGACTCAGACATAGTATTTGTTGAAGAGAAAGTACAGCGATAACTCTTGGAAGTATCAAGTCAACACTCTCCTCATCTGTTGTTCTTTCAGGTTACAACTCTCTAAGAGGTCACAAAGTGCCCTGGAGTGTGTTAAAGTATTGCCAAAGCATGTACCTCCCACAGCCACTGGCTCAAGCCGGTCCCAAATTATGGACTAAGGGTGCACATGGGTAGTTAGTGTGAGAGCATTAATCTTCATAGTGCTGTGGCTGTGGAAAGCTATGCCTTGGCATCATTTTTCAAAGCCAGTAGCTAAGAACTTCTGTTTTGATAGATGGAAGTAAGGACAGGGACCTTTTTCAGAATACTTACGTAGCAATTGTGATCAATAAATCAGTATTTTGGCTTTATTAATCCTCTCTGGTACACTGTTTCCAGTACATGCTTATCTTGCATGGCTGCATCTCAAAGTACCTGTGAATTTGCTGCTATGTTCTACCTGAGAGGAAGAATCTTAATTGCTGAAGTTTAAGAAAGCTTTTCTGCACTTTTTTCCCGGCTTTCATATTTTGGGCTATGTCTTTAGGTCTTTAGGTTAGTGTTAGGTTACTAACAAAAACCCTGGTCCCATGACAACAACCTCTAAGAGAAAATGATAACCTGTTCCCTTACCTGTGTTTTAGGTTGCTGATGCAATATCTAGGCAGCATACACTTCTGAACAATTTTTTTTTTTTTCTGTGTGACAATGTATTTTTCTGTTTCACAGTGATCAGGAGCCAATCCTGATTTGAGAAGCTGACATCTGTTTGAGTTAAAAATTTGTCTTCCGTGACACTTCTGGGCCCCTGTTTCAGTGTGCTACTGCTCATGGTGAAAAATTTTTCCATAATACACACTCAATTTCCTGTATTACAATGAATGTGCTTGTCTTGTCTGATCACTGTGTTTTTCCAAGGAGGCTCCATCTGTTAAAGATGGGTAATATGATGATTGGCTCTCACAATTAAGAGATTAATATTTTGTGTATGTTAAGAGAAGTTTCACTGCTTGTTGTTTGGACATCAACGGTTCTCCCCATAGTCCCCTTCCCCCTCTGAATTGTAATGGGACAGCCTTGGCTGTCAGGGAAGGCTTGTTACTAGTGGGGTGAGGCATGACAACACCTGGCCTCAAATCAAGTAGCAAGGAAGTAGTCTCCACCAATGGACAGCGAAGAAGTTTTCTGACAGACTTTGGTAGTGGTCAGGGTTGCCTGATGCACCGGTGGGGTATAAAAGGTGGAGCACCAATTTTGTAGATGAGCGCGTGGTGGTTAGTCCTGTGCTCACAGATCTCTGCCCTTTTTCTTTATTAGGTCCTCTGTTGTGTTTGTGAAGGCTTAATAAATCTTGAAGATTTTAGAAGTGAGGGGTTGTTTCTCACACATCTTTTCTGTGCTATCCACTGGGTAATGGTGGACAGTCATAAGGTTGCCTTGAAGCTTCATCCTCTTAAGGCTGAACAAACTAACTCCTTCAGTTGCTTCTCATTGGAGATATTCTTCAGTCCCTAACAATATTTTGGCCTTCTGCTGGACATCTGGAAGCATGTCAATGCCCTTCATATACTGAGAGTTGAAAACTGGCCACAGCATGCTATTTCACCCAAATTGGAACAGAATTTCATTCTGGTTTTAAAAGTAGGTCATTTCCATATCACATAGCAGCAACACTAAAAAATCATATCAGAACTTTAAGTAATGTATTTTCATTGTAATCACATAGCTATCTAAAGTTTTTTTAGATGTACGAAATGATGGCTTCTAGAATTCTACTGCAATACTTCTTGAAACACATGAGATGGCAGCAAATACCAGAAACAAAGCACTGCTGGCCCATAGAGGAGAAGCTGATGCCAGTGGGACAGGTTTTATCCTGCTTCTTATACAGTTGTCTAGACTGTGTAGATTGCTGCAACTTCTGTTATGGTGCATTGAGTTATAAATTACACTGTGAGTACTAGCTGTTTAAGTGTAATATAGTGTCAGGAATGTCCACAAATGCCAGAGTTTTGTGTCTAAAAAGGAGACAGAGGAGTCATCCAGCTTTAGTCAAATAAAGTGAGAGAGTCCTCTGGGGCACATGCCCATGGGATTTTCTCTCTCAGGGTTTCAGAGAGCACAGCCTCCTTTTATCCTAAGCTCCCTGCCCCGTGTTACCCTCTTTCTTTCCCCATTGGCTGAGGTACTAGGAAGGTACAGCCTTCCAGAACCACCTACCACATATTTCCTCCCCAAAACCACCTGCCACATATTACCCACCCCCTGCCCCCCCCCCCCCCCTTGAACCTATTATTTCACCCCTAAGTTCAGGCTTGTGCAGATCCTTGTTTGGGCTCTGCAATCACCTGTTGCCCAAGTCAGTAGAGACATTAACAGCCATTTCAAAGACATTAACACCCATCACATCATCACTCATCACATTATTTGTAAAGACATTAGCACACATCTTCCTGTATAACAGTCACTGAAATTTCTGTGGTCTATGTTTCATTATGAATATGCAGTTTGGTGATGTTCTATAACAGAATAAACAACTTTTTTTTTTTTCCTTTAACTGTATATCATCTGTCTGATTTGCATTTTTTTCATCATGTTTTTAAAATATTTACAGCAATATGTAAGCTTCTAACTCGTAATGTTCTGGAGATTCATTCGTGGAACTCTGTAGCAGTTAAACATTTCCATGTGAAGATAGGCACATTTTAACTGGGAATGATGAACAGTAAAAACACTAGCAGGACAAATAGGGAGTAAGTTTATCCACAGATATAGTTGGTAGGTATCCTTCTTCCCATAATGTCATTCTATCCAGATGAAAAGTATTTTGATTGCTCTGTCTCAGAATCTTCTTGTTTTATGTAGAAATTTCCATAATATCTATGCACCTCTTACAAAGGCTAGACTAGATAATCATAAATAGAACTTCTAAGTTGAGAATTCACATTAAATATTTATTTCTGTTATGTTTACTCTTGACATTTTTTTAAATGTAGAGGGACTCTTATTGTATTTGTCATTAATCACTTTCATTAGAAACAATGCTTCTTTCAGCTGACAGCTCTTTTTCTCAAAAAGTGTCAGGATAAAATAGAGAGACTATTCCATAATGTCTCTGCAGGGCTGTAGTACTAGAATAGCGCATTTCAAGTCTACATAGGCATCAAGTCTCTGATGCTTGGATTCTGGTCTTCCAGCCAGTTCAGCCGAGCAGTCAAAGGTTCATTGTTTGGTAACACTAGATTTTTCTTTAGTCATATTCCTGCTGCCAGATTTATGAAAAATGTAGTTCTGATTTCCAGTAGTACTGGGCAGATGGTCAAGAGTCTTAATTGTACTGTAGTGTGGAAGGGATAAAACATTAACAATATATAATCAGATCACCTTGTCTCCCCTCTATGTCAATTAATGTGTCTTCTTTTCAGTACACTGTTTTCTGACCTATATTTAATGGTTTTCCCGATCAGAATTTTTACAGTATCTGTCCAATTTTTCTGCAGTACCTATGTGACTTTAATGGGCTTCAGTAGTTTTATATTTATAAAAGACAATTCTGTGATAATGGCAAGGTGAACATGAATATTCAGACAAGGACAAAGAACACAAAACTTTTTCTTGCCTCCACTGTAAATAAATAATAGAATTCCTGTACATAGGTTTACCTGAAAAGAAAGCAAGTACATTTTGTAATTAAATACTCCAACCAGGTACTTTATACTTCTGTGAATTTGGTTTGTTGATGCCATTCACTGAAAAGTGGAAAAGTCTTTTAATTTATAAATTAGGCATAGATCCAAAATGGATTCCACTTAGATGAAAGTTCGTATGTTAGGGAAACCAAAATATTTGTATTGGGAAATTGATAAAGATGGCTGGAGCACTGAACTCAGGATGTTCGTGTTCTCTTGCTGTATGCAGAAGCTGTGCTTTATTTTGGAACAATAGGTGGCAGTCTTTATCTTCTGCTTGTCATCCCCAAGTAGTTAAGGTATCTTTCTTCCACAAAAGAATAGCTAATATGCTTAGACTGCAATAGCAGAAAGTAAGGCTTGGCTATGTTAGTAATCAAACTCCTTTCATTTAAATTGTAAATTAGACTTCTCCAAACAGTGCATGAAGTCCACACAGAATAAGATAAATATGAGCCTGCAAACAAGTGGCATTTAACCATTACTGTCATTTTTCTTCATTTGTGTGATTTGAGGGCTGAACTGAGAAAAAAATATTATGTCTCTTTGTAAAGCCCTCCTCCAGAAATACATTCTTTCCTTTCTTATTAAGCAGGTGAATATGAGGGTTTTTTTCCCCTGGTGTCTTGAAGAGTGTGTGTCTCTGCCCAAGAAATGTCATGAAGGAGCAAAGAGGAAACAATAGACAGCAACTGAGTAAGTACTGGCTCCAAGATACTAGGGAAGAGCTGAAAGTCCAGTTTAGTCTGCAAGACTCCTTAAAGTAATTTGAAACCATGAAGATAAATTGGTTTGTATTAACTACTTTGGCAACTTTTTCCAGTCATAAGAAGATTGACTCTGCCACAAGTTAGCTAACAAAAAAAAAAACAAAAAAAAAAAAAAAAAAAAAAAAAAAAAAAAAATTAGTTAAATTCAAAGCACTAATGCTGTCATGGTTCTGAGAAACAACATGAATTCAGAACCATTAAAGATTTTGGACTGTATCAACCAAGAAACTCCTCTTGAAGATTAGTACATTTTTGATCTCACTCATTTGATTTGATGTAGCCATTGTTGTCATTAGATACAGCTATCCATCTCATTAATATTACTGTCATAAAACCTCCAACATCAGAGCACCAGTGGAAGTCCAAAAATATTCTTGACGTCACCTGATGTTTTTAATGTTTGGGGTTTTATTTCTAGCTTTAAAACAATGAAGAATAGCATCTGCTATACTGGAATCAGATAAGGATTAAAACAGCAAAATTTCTGGCATGTGTGGAGTAGTATACTCATCTTGGATGATGATGATCTTGACTATTAAAAATGTCCAAAGTGACTTTGGTAAATGGAAAATACTAGAATCAGTGTTCATAACTGCAGGATGATAAATATGACATGAATTTTTGAAGAGAAATGCCTCCAGTAGAAAAGTGTGCTGACATGGTGCTGGTGCTGTCCACTAGCTGCCAATAACATGCCAAGAGTGGCTGTTCCCAGATGCGATGTGATCTGAGTAACAGTAGAGCAGGGCTTGCTCTCTGCAGCACAGTGGTGTGCTAAAGCACCAAAGGCAGAGACAAGAACAAGGAAATCATATAGATTCCAAGATGTTTTATTTCCAAGGAGGGTCCAGGGATGAAAGACCATGAGCCCTGGTGTGCAAGGACTTTTTTACAAGGAAGGATCTAGGGGAGGGTACATTTTTATTGACCCAAATAGTTCCAATTCTTGGGGCTCATTTGGTGCATGTGGTAGTTTTCTGGTCCACTGATCCCAATCATCTACGGAGTTAAACTTCCAGTTTTTAGAACTATGACCCCGGATCTGCAGAGTATGGATGGTATCCTCTGGTATTGGCTACACATCTGTAGGTAGCCCTACCAGACAGGTGAAAAATGGGTTACTCAGGCTCACCACTGAAAGACACATGGTCTCTCATTAATGAGGTTAGCAAGGGTGGCCCAAACATTTTGTCTTGGTTGCAAGACTATCCAGGTGTTACTTGGAGGAAGGAAATAAAGAAGGCGACAAACTGTGAGCAAGGAATATGTCATTCTCAGTCTTTTTAGAAGTCCTTGGCAAGTCCTGGTCGTGTCCTGGAGTTGCTGTCCTGTTCTTCGCTAGATCCACTGTTGGAGTTTCTGATGGTTCTGTGAGCTCCTCCAAGGGCTGTAACTGAGGTTTGATATTCTTGGCTGGTATCCACTTGGGTCCTGCACCTGTGGACACACAAGCAAATCCCCTTCCCCAGGTGACCAGGGGGAAGGCCCCTGAAACTTGTCCAGTTTCAGTGTCTTTTACAATGCCTAGTGGTTTTTCTTTGAGTTTAGCTTGGGTGGTATTAGTAAAATACCTAAAATGGGTGGGACTGTTTCCATGAAGGAGTTATTTAAAAAAATAAAAACATAAAGGGCTTTTCACTACCTTTCTGTTGTAGTTAGTATATTGCTACTCCCCTTTTTTGTTCTTCTAAGATGTCTTTTAATGTTCTGTGGTCTCTTTCTATGATGGATTGGCCTGTGGAGGACTGAGAGATGCCAGTGGTATGGTTGACACCCCATAAACTGAGGAATTCTTGTAATTTTTGGGGTGTATAAGCAGGTCCATTACCAGGTTTTATTATCTGGGGGATGCACAATGATGCAAATGCTTGTAAAAAATGTTTTATTGCATCATTGGTCTTTTCTCCACTATGAGCAGAAACAAAAATAGCACCTGAAAATGTATCTATGGAAGCATGTAAATATTTTAATTGCTCAAAAGATTGATAATGGGTAGTATCTGGTTGCCATAGTTTTAAACTCTTTAACCCCTAGAGTTCATACCACCTCCAAAGCATGTCTTTGGCAATCTGGGCAGGAACTGACAACCATTTTGGCTTGTTGTCGTAAGATATTAAACATGCAGATGAATGCTGTACCAATTTTGATGGTAGAAAATGTGGATTATCTACACTTGTTTCAGGATGTTTGGTAAGGTGGTCTGTATAGACATGGTCAAGAGGTCTGCTTGTGCATTCCCTTCGGCCATGAAGCCTGGGAGTGAAGTGTGAGGTCAAATGTCAGTAATAAAATAAGTCTGTTTTCTAAAGGAAAGAAGGTAAATTAATTTTTAAAGTAAATTATATAGCTTATTGTTGGAGACTGTTTTAAGTAGTTCTCCTGCAGCTCTCTCCACCACTCCTGTAACGTAAAAGAAATCAGTAACTGAACTAAAACGAAATGCAAATTTTGAAAAAACACAGACAACTGCTGCATGCTCCACAATCTGTGTCAAGCCTTCCACCTGTTCAATGTCTGATTCCCATTCCTTTGTTTTTGGATTCTGCCAGGTAATCACAGATTTCTGGGACTTTCCTGAACCATCTGTATAAAATGTAATCACATTAAGAGCGATAGGGCTTTGCAAGGGTTTGAACATTAATTTAAGAGAAGAATGCTGTTGCGGCAAGCAAGCCTTGGTCAGAGTGCCAAGACCTTCCCAAAGAAGCATCCTTAGAAGAACGTCCTGGGTGCACAGGCATATCCATACTCTCACCAAGTGATCTAGCTCTTTTAGAATCCAGGTGACACAGAAGGAGACGGGGTCTCCATGAAGTTCCAAGGAGAGCCTTTATTGCTTCTGCCTTGAAGGGAGTCCAGGGACAAAGAGACAACCCAGGCAGGGGAAAGGGTTTGTATAGGAATAGTGAGGGGTGGGGCAGAACATGGGATGAATGGGATGAAGGCACATGGGTGGAGGAAAGAGAAGGGACAATGGGGTACAAAGAACCAACATAGGGAAGCAAAGCATTCTGGAGGTAATCTTTTAGCTCACCACAACCAGGAGGTTATGGTTTAGGAGTTGGTTCTCCAAGGGAGTGCTGCAAGCCTTTCCTTGGCTGGTGTTCTGGCCTTCACAGAATGCAATAATTTAGGTTTAAGATAATGAATTGAAATCTGGTCCATGAAATTTGCTAAAGCAAATTGAAAACATTCAGATTGCTGAAATAACCAATCTAAATGATTAGAAGAAAGAGATACAAAGATAACTGAAAAATTCTTTCCCAAAAGGGACAAGATTTGGGATCTAGCCATTATAATTAGTTGAGGTATGATTTCAGGGTAGATGGGAATTGTTTTGCTCTGTTGGTATGATAAAAAGACCCATTCTAAAATTAACAAGGGATCCTTTATTGTTAAATCCCACTGAAAAATTAAACCATACAAATGAGGGTACTCCCCCAGAACTGCAAATATAAAGGGTAAATTAGGGTTGAATAAATGGACTTGATGCAACTCAGTGTCTTGAAGCACTTTATCCAAGGCTTCTTGGGCTTCCTTTGTGAGCTTCCTGAGCAAATTCAAAACTATGTCCCCTCTCAGTAAATAAAATAGGGGGGGATAAATCCTGATTTGCAATTCCTAACAATTCCTAATTGATTGTTAGAAGTTGCTGCATCTCATTGAGAGACTTAGGTTGATCTTTCAGTTCCAAAGTCTGATGTGTAATTGTCTGCTCTGTGATTTTGTATCCAAGGTATTTCCAGGAAGGAAGCTAAGCTGCTGTATCTTTTCCTTGGTTCCAGTGAATCCAGCATTCTGCCCTGCTGAGATGATGTCTGTTGTGGGAAGTTTCTAGAGGGCTGGATGGTTTTCAGCTCCTATCCGGATATCATCCATACAATGAAAAATAATGAAGTATGGATGTTTCTCCTGAATAGGAGACAAAATTTTAGCCATGTACCACTGGCATATCATGGGCAAATATTTCATTTTTTGTGGCAGCACAACCCAATAATATCTTTTTAAGGGTACTTTCCAACTGATAAAAGGAACTGAGAAAGCAAATCATGGTGCATCATTTGGATGTAAATGAATATTAAAAAAGCAGCCTTTTAAATCAATAATAATTAAGTTCCAGTCCTTGGGAATCATCGTTGGTGAGGGTAACAAGGCTGTAGATGTCCCATTTTCTCAATACTAGTATTAACTCTCCTCAGGTCTTGGAGGAGGTGCCATTTCTCACTATGCAGTTTTTTAATCACAAATATGGGGGTATTTCAGAGGCTGGTAGCTGGAGCAAGGGGACCTTTGTCCAACTGTTGTTTACCCATTTATTCAAGCGTGACCACTTTCTCAGATTACAAGGGCCATTGACTAACCCAGATGGGCCACTTTGATGTCCAAGTTAATTTTAGGGTGTTGTATTATCAGCAGCCTGTTCTAAAATCTTGTTTCTAGCCTTACTCCCCACTGTGAGTCCCTTCCCCACAGGACTATATCATCTTGAACCACAAATGGCTTGGTAGTGGCAACATGTCCATCAGGACCCTTAAAACTGATAGAATGTAGGCTACAAAAGCTTGCACAGTGGCCCCTAATACCTGACAAAGTGTCTAATGATGGAGTTGTGGTCCACTCTGGCTGCCAATGGTGTTTGGAGATTAGTGTTGTGTTGGCTCCAGTGTCAACAAGTCCCTTGAGGATGATGTTTTTTTCTAACCCTCATCAACACAGCTGATCTCTGGGCATTCATGACTGATCCTCCCAGTCCAAGCAATGAAGGAGTTATTACACTCTGGTTCAGGTAAAAGAAAAGCTTGTGCAATTATTATTCCATGAGGAATGAAACATGGGGGGTCAGAACACCTGGCAATGACTGTAATTTCTTGGCTTGCGGTGACTGTTAGAACAGAAAGTGTAACATAAAATCCTTCTGAGTTGGTCCTACTGATTCCTGTGATTAATAACTTATGTGGCCATTGTTTTGGGCCTAACTGTTCTGTGGAAATAATATTATGCAAAAAATCAGTTATAAGTACTGGCTGCACAGTCAGCAGCTTCAGTCTGGTGCCTGGGGACATTGCAGTGGGGAAGTCAGCGATGATGCACTGTAGCTGTTGATCTGTGGGCAGAGCCAGCGTCTCTGGTGTGCTTGACAGGGATGTTTGTGTCACCAAGCACCGCTGTCCCATGCTCTGCTGGCCCTGCCGACAATGGCATCCCTGTACTTGGCAAGGTTTTAGTGCCTTGACCATGCTCTTTACACCCACAATGGTTTTGTGATGACTTTGCTTTTGGTTTCCGAAATGTCATTCCTTGCCACAATTGTGGCAAGGCCTTAGTTTTTGTCATTGCTGGCTTTTAATGGTCTCCTTAAAGGCTGTGAGAGCATCTGCTAAAACTTGCATTTGGAGCATAGCAGTTTATTCTTGCTGTTTCCTGCTGTCCCCCTGAGCAGATGTTTGTGTGTTAGCGAGGACTTGTGCCTGGAGTACAGTAGAGTGCTCTGGAGTTGCCATGCGTTTGGATGCCTCGATCATTTGAGCAATGGTGGGCTCAGGATCAGAGGGCAATGTACAGAGTGCCTTTTTACATTCAAAGTTAGCATTTGAGACTGCCAGCCGTTTTCTTATCTTATTGCTGCTTCCAGTAAATTGTTCTTATCTCAGCCTTTTGCACCTCCAGTTCTTCTCTCCAACACACCCAAAGGAAGGGCAAAGGGAAAGCAAGAAAACAAAAAGCAGACAGGAACAGCAAAGCAGAGGAAAAAAAAAAAAAAAACCAAAAAAACAAAACAAAAAAAAAAAAACCAAAACAACCACCAAAATAAATAAAAAAAACCACCAAAAAACAAACAAACAAAAAAAGAAACCAAAAAAACCAAAAAAACCCACAAAAACACAAAACAAGAAGGAAAATAATAGGTATATAAGGACACAAAATGACATAACTGAGAAAAGGATAATCACAGTTGGTCAAAGTGAGACCCCATGAAATCCACTGATACGTTAATTTTCCAAGATTAAGTATGTAAGGCAAGTTTTTGGAAGAATTGGATTTGTAGGGTCCTGCCTTCTGACACAGTCTAGCTGCTGACTGCAATCTTCCAGTTGAGTTT
Organism: Lonchura striata; assembly: GCF_050655825.1. Lineage (NCBI taxonomy): Eukaryota > Metazoa > Chordata > Aves > Passeriformes > Estrildidae > Lonchura > Lonchura striata. Next base: position 69,939,389 of record NC_140740.1, read on the forward strand.
GGAAGATGGAACACCAATCTGTCATTCCTTCACAAAAACACTAGTTGTAGAAAGAGGTTGCCATTGCAGCAAGCTTTATTCGCCTTTGGACAGAATGGATGCCAAAAGAAAAAAAGCATTCAGATTTCTTTGCAGTATTCCTGTTGTCCTGAATAGAAATGTACAGATAAATTCCATTCTTGCCTGGTTGATTTTTTTACCTCCTCTATTTGTAACTCATAGTAATTTTTAATATTTTTTCTGGCCATTTTTTTGCCCTTTTTTGTCATCTGAAGCTTGACAAAGTATAGTCAAGTCATTTTTATCTGATATATGTTTTAACAAAAACTATGATGACTGATAGAAAAAATCCACATTTATGAAAAAACTTAAAAGGTTTCATCTTGCATAATTACACAACTGTATACCCTCTTAGCAATCTCTCCTGAGCTGTGAGAAGCTGGAATAAATTTTTTTTCATTGGGTTCTAGCACCAGTCGTTGGACTGCTTAACTGATTTTTCAAGCTAAAGAGATGTGGGACAATACAACCATGACCATCACAGAAGAATATGAAGCTATGAAAACATCAGAAACAAGTTGTGCTTTGCACATAAGACCATTGTGGGAAAGGAGAGACTCAACTTCTTACTTTTTAGCTATGGGAAAAAATGTTGTTAGCTATCTAGAAAGAGAAAAATATTATATTCCGTATAAAATAAAAAGCAGCTAGTTAATATGGGAGTGAAATGACTGTTAGAATATTAATTACTGGAAAAGCATTGAACTGTGCAAGAAAGTATAGTAATTATTTCATTTTCAGAAATTTTTGTGTAGTAGATAAAATAATTTTCTGATAAATAGAGATATATTTATACTGTCTACCAATTAACTATTCTGTATTTATTTAACTAAAAGTACAAGTCATGTGACAGTCTTGGATAATCAAAAAGCACAAAATATTGGCCTCATTTCAGAACAAAATTGACCAAGTTTGGAAGATGGTCAGCATTAAAATAGTGCTTTTCATTGTTGTTATTTCTAAGAACTCTATGAAACAAATGTTTGTCACGCTGTTCATTGTTATTTTTAAAACTGAGATGTTATCCAGCTTTGTGTATTATTTGTGTTTTTCTCTTGAGTCAATGGAAAGTGGCACTCAGATGTAACATTTTGTACTTTCACAAGCCCAAGCACACACTGATAATATTTACTTAGAGGGAAGCTGGCAGATCCCCTCCCACCCAAAGCCTCCCTTGCTCCATTGAAATGTCTTTTTCATGGTCCTTTATCTCCCCAGGCTCTCAAAAACTGGCAAAAGGGAACACTGTGGTTTTTTTGGAAGGCGAGGATTTTGAGGAGTGTGAGGATTTACTTAACCCATAGCAAGTGAACAGGACATAGTTCACATCCCAACACATCCTACTTCTAAATATTCTGTCAGAACAAGTTCACCAGGTTCTGCAGGGCAGAGGAGCATGTAGCAAAATGTGATTGGGTGGCTGGAACGGGTGGGAGTAGGAACAGACATAGACACTGGGGGACAGGGATAGGGGGCACAAAGGAGATTGGATTTTACAATAAATTTTTACTTGCTAAGAGTTTGTGATAAATTTTCTGTTAAGTATAATTGTATAGCTGCTGGCGTGTTGGCCTCTGTAGGGTCTTCCTTAAGAAAAGGATTGTGAAGAATCTTATTAATAAGAACAGGAGAAAAATACCATTTCTATATTACTTGATACCAAGTAATTTACTTCATATTTTATTGGGCAGACAATAAAAAACATTTGGCAAATGGCTCAAGATACCCAGAGGGAAAGTTGTCAATCTGTTTTTATTTGTATGGTCTTCCGAACAGGACTAAAATTTCAGATTAGTCGAATTATTTTACAAGGAAGTAGAACCCATAAAGCTGTGATTCTCAGATTGTTTTAGTTAAACAGGCTGTTGGAAATTCTCCAGTTCTTTGACAGACTACTTTAGGGTGTTTCACTGAACATTTAATTGTTTTGTTGACGAATATTACTATTCATATACATTTCCATATACATTAAAATTGCTGAGCCTTATACTTCTTTACATTCTCTTACTACCATGCAGTATTTTTGCATCTCTTCATCCTTCTTCTGTTATTTCCTACTAAGTAATTGCTGAAATGCTCAGGCTAATTTATAAACAAATGTTCTTAGAGAAACATGACACATACTCCTTGGCACTGGTCATAAATTTAAAATGTAAGGTAATAAATTTCCATGTTTTATTATTGACTTCTTAGCAATGAGTGACCTGAATTTACCCATTTGCTTATTTCATATATGACTAAATGGGTTAATGAAATATGTCCAGGAGAGCAAAATTATTCTATTATTTTGATTTCAAAACCACTACTACTTTTTATGACCTGAGGTGTTTCTGAGTACTAAGTCCCATTTAAGAGTGCATATTGCTTACCTTGATTAAGAATTGCTTAGACAAGGAGGAACAGACTGTATTAGCTAGTACTCCTCGCCTACTGTGTTCTCTACAATATGTCTAGACTGTTTCTTTGGAAATACATATTTCTGGCTTTTAATTTTGTTCTACAGAATATAAAACTTCTGTTGGGACAGTTAGGAGAGTTATGTCTTTTTTTTTCTGGAAGAGCCTTATAATTACCTGGTACACGGTATTATGTTTTAAAAAGCAACTGTCATTCAGACAAGGAAGTGTGATTGTGCTCTTACCTTCTGCAAAATTTTTGGAGGCTGTATTTCTAGTTCATGGAAACCTTAATCAAGTAAAAACCAAATGTGATCTGATCCTATTATTTATTTCAACTTTTTAAAAAGATTACCAAAGACAGAATTGCATAACGCCATTTTGCAATTGGAAAGCGTAAGCACATAGAAGATACATCTTAAATATTTGCACTTAGGCAGGCTAATATATTAGCACTGTTAAAAGATAGTGATCTCTAATGTTCTCATACAGCAGTAGTAAATTAACAGGCTATCCTTAATTAACTAGGTGTACATAGAAAAATGAAGATAGAGAGATTAATCCATGGATAACAGGTATAGAGTGCTATAAAAGCAGATTAGTGGGAAACTATATAGTTTTCAGAAGCTAGTGCTATGGAAAAGCCGACTTCCTCTTGCTTCTGTTCATCTACTACTTAACATTTTGCCATGTCATCCTTTGGGAACGTGGCTGTAATGAGAAAATTATATGAGACAGTGTGTTCTTTATCATAATTATGTTGAAAAACAGCAAACAAATTGTTAGTAGCATCTGAGATTTCCCAACTTCACTCATCATTGTATATGGCCATGCTAATTTAATTATCTGTTGGCTAGCTTTACATCCAAATCAACTGAAGCACTGAAAGTCGTGAAATTAAGATTTAGGTGTTCCTCTGCAGGTTTTATCTAGTCTCTAGACATATGAATTAGAATATATTTTTAGAATATTTAAGATTGCTGTTTTCTCCCTAGGACACATACCTTATTTCGTAGATAGGTAGATATTTGACTATCTTTTTGTGTTAGATTCTCTATTACTCCTAACTCACCCTCAGTTTTTTCTCTTATTCTTTGCCACTGGTCAGTCCTGTTGCAGTTTCTATTCGGATGGAATAACCAACTGCTTATTCCATCACCCTTCCACACAAACCATATTGATAATGACCAGCATTTCCTATCAATCTGTCAAGTAGATATCCCAAGCTGTATTTTTCATTTTCTTATTGCAGTTTGCCTTCCCAGTTCTTCCTCAAAGTCTGAGAATTTTTCCTTCTCCATATGAGTCAGGATATTGCCTTACCATGCTGCACTAAAAGAACAAAATTCTGGATTAGTTGAAGCTCATTATCATGTTTAAATCCTGTAGAGAGTCAAAGTATGTTAATGCAGTACTGCACTGAATCGACATTAATGCAGGCTCTGTGGCCAGAACTGCAGAATCATGACTGTACAAATCATGTGCAGTCTCTGGGGGATCATAAGTGAATGGCAAGTCATGGTCAGGTAAAGCATGCTTACTGTACTTGGCATGTGTACAGGAAGTATGTCTGCATCCTAAGAAGTCTACTAAGTGTGTGTGAGCCAGTCCTTTTAAGAAGATTATATTGTAGCCATGCTTGATACTTTTTTTTTTTTTTTTTTTAACAGGAGCAGCAAAAAGATATCTAATACCACAACCAGGACATTGCAACATCTTACTCTTTTTCTAAGTTATATGTTAACTAAGATATTATGTAACATTAAAGTATTTATTCACTTTTGATTTCAGAGACAGATTCTTCACTGCTGGTTCAGTCTTGATCTATATTTGAGAGTTCATGTAGATATATTCACTAGGAGTTTGAAAAATACCACATGCTCTAACCAACTTCAAATGGTCAAGAAGATAGCTGAACCAATCTTTGCAGCTTCTAGTTTGGTATCGGATGAACTAGTCCCATTTCTTTCATTCTCATATCCTCACCATGCAGTACCACTTCCTACCTTGTACTGCCTGTGATATTAATCTCCTGTGATAATTTATTCATCCAAGAAAATCACCCCTCTTTTTAGGATGGACACAATATAATGAAATCTGATGTTGACTCACTCAGGAACTTCACTGGCATTTAAATGGATAAATCTATGTATATGTAGGCATAGTCAGACTATGATCAAACACAATGCCATAACCAATTATAGGCCACCCAGAGCCAGATAGAAAGTATGTTTTGATGGAATCATTTGCTGCATTTGCAGAACTGGTCTCAATAATCCCTTAATATCATCAATCATTGCAGTTCGGAAAGCAAAAGCTTTCTTTAAGCAGATGAGGACTCAGAAACTCCCCCAAAAGGGAAGTGCCCCTAAGGAACTGCAGGATTTTTTCTTGATGCAAAGATACAAAGATGAAAGAGATTTGCTGTATTGAAGCTTCTCTGATTTATAGTGAGGAATTAACAGACTTTTACCTCAAGCAGAGGCAAGGAAAATGGCTTTGTAATGGGTTCCCTGTTACTAAGGGAACTTGTTCAAACCCTGAAAAACAAGCAGCTGTGACCCAGTCTTGCAAAAGGAGGAGGACTTTTATTCGGTGTTTTTCAAGATGAGTGATGGTTTCACTAATATCTCTTGGACTAATAATCTAGATAGACATCTAGGATTTGAGATATTTTTTGAAAGAAAAGTTTTTGCTGAAGCTGTCATCTCAGCTTGTATAGGTGTGCTAGCTGAAGAACAAAGAAAGGTAATGGTAATTCCCTTTCTACTCTAAAAATAAAAAAAAAAAATTCTATGGATATACAAAATCTAGTCTTCTGAAAAAAAAAACAAGTCTCAACTTTTAGACTTCCTGAATTTGCAAAATCTGCGTATTCTGTTGCGTAATACCTTTAACTCCTAGATAAGAATAAGAGAGGTCAGATGCTTATTTCCCAAAGAACATCTCAGTACCTTGTCATCATGATACACCTGTTAGGGTCAGCACTATACAGGTCTCTCTGTGCCAGGGAGAACATTTTTATTGCCTAATAAAACTAGATTAGGCAAGAGAAGTTCTTGTAATGCAATGTCTATTACATAGGTATTCATAATAATAGATAACACCTCCTGATATATTTACATAGGCATTGCTCTTATCATATAGCCATATTCAGTATTTAAAAGCCAATGGACACAAACAACATGATAAAAGGGTTAACATACCCTGTATTAAGTAACTGAATTTGCATTCAAGGTCTATCAAGCTTACCTTTGAACCAACTTAAAAAAGAGCAAATGGCAGAAAAGAGATACTAGAAAAACACAGCAGCAAATAATTCTGCCTTTGTAAGAAATCAAGTGCAGGTCCTCCTGGCCTTCTTGGGAAGGTTTATAGAGGACATTAGTGGGTTTTTGTAAGGATTGTAAGGATTGACAGTGATTAAATGGAAAAAAGCCCATGTTATTGATTGTCATGTGAGTTTTAGGAAGGAGAAGTGTTTGCCATAGACTGAGCAGCAGCTGCCCTGCTTGGCTATCTGTCAAGGAAGTGTCTGTCAGTTCAGTTAGTTGCAGCATGAGTGAGCAAAGTGGCAGGTGGAGATCAAAACAGTGATGTTTGGAGTTAATGCTCTTTATCTCTTCTGTGGATATCGCCAACTCCAAATATAAAAGGAGGTGAAGTATGAAAAAGGTTTAAAAGGGGTTTAAAAGGTTGAAGGATTAAGATATTTTTTTTTGCCAGAGGACTGGATTATTAAGGCAGGTTTAGAATAATTTAAAAGCCTGTGGGCAAAGCCTGCAGAGGGTCCCTACCTAACCATGTGATTGTTACGGGAGAAAGTCCAGAAACCAAGTGCACCTCTGGAATCTACTGACCCTGACCAGGTTCACCCAGGGCATGCACACACTGCTTGTGAGCCCAAGGTCTCCATTTCACCACAGCCCTAGACCCTCAGCTGTCTTGCCATATGCTGGTCTCCAGCCTAGTCTGCCCCTGCTAGCTGGGCAGACCTCTTGGTAGCTAGTTTTCCTCCTGAATGTAGCTCTCAGATGTCCATTACTCACTGTCTTTAGTCCTGTCTGCTGCATAGACTTAAGATTGAAGATGAAACTTGATCTATTGTCCTACCTGTAGTCTCATCTCCTTTTACATTTGCCTGAACCTGGCTCATCTCTTGCCTGGGACTATCAATGGATCCTACTACCAAAACCTGGCTCACCCAGCTATGACTGTACCTGTGGAACCATGCCTGGAGTTGCTCTTAACTCCTGGAATACCTAGTTGGAAGGGAAAGCAGGACTCCAGTGCTCTCTGACAGAAGGAATGCAAAAACCAAACTAATACATAGCACCTTAAAAACCTTCTGACGCTTGCTTTCTTCAGCATTTGTCCACACATGAAATGGAATTGGAAGGGCTATACTCCAAGGTTAATATTCATGGATACTTACATGTATATTCAGTGAATATCCCCAGTCTGATGGAGTCCCTGCTGACTGGAAAAGAGGAAGGATAACCATTCTGGAAAACATGAAAATAAGGAAGACCCAGTGAACTACAGGCCAGGCAGTGTCATTTCAGTGCCCAGAAAGACCATGGAGAAGATCCTTGTGGAAACCATTCTAGGGCATGTGGAGGACAGGGAGGTGATTGGTGACAGCCAGCATGGCTTCACTAAGGCAAATTGTGCCTGACAAGTTTGGAGCCTTCTGTGAAGGATTATAGCATTGGATGAGGGGGGAACAACTGACATCATTTACCTGGACATGTGCAAAGCATTGGACAGTGTGCTGCTCAACATTCTTGTCTCTGAACTGGAGAGACATGGATTTGATGGGTGAATCATTCAGTGGGTAAGGAATTGGCTGGATGGTTGCACTCAAACAGTTGTGATCAATTGCTCAATGTCCACGTAGAGACCAGTGATGACAACACCAATCTGTTTGGATCAGTCAACATGCTGGAGGGCAGGGATGCCATCCACAGCAACCTGGCTTGAGAGGTGTGCCTGTGTAAACCTCTGGAACTTCAACAAGGTCAAGTGTGAGGTCCAGCACATGGGTCAGGGGAATCTCAAGCACAAATACTGTCTGGTCAGAGACAGATTGAGAGCAGCCCTGAAGATAATGACTTGAGGGTGTTGGTGTACAAGAAGCTGCATTGTTCTTTATATATTGGCTGCCATAGTACTTTTCAAATATTATTTTAAACAAAGAGTCATTTTACAGAAATATTTCCAGAAGAGAAAAAGTTCTGTATTAAAGTGTCTCAAATTAAAAGACAGCAATAGAGTAAAAATCCAATTACAGTTACACTACAAAACCATAAACAGAAGCAAGCATGGAGATAAAAATTTAATCTGCTAAAGCCTTTTTTTCTTTCGAGGAATTTCTACAGAACAAATCTTGCATTAGAACAGAGGTCAGCATATGTTGGACTAAGTCTGTACTGATACTCGCTTTTTTTTTTTTTTTTTTTTTTGCTTTACTTGTTAAAATTTCCATAATATTATGAGTGCTTTTCAGTACTTTAAGGAATTTTAGATAAAGGAAAATAGGATTATAATATGACTGCTTTTCAAGAGTAAACTTCTATATTTACTCCATTACTAGTTTACATGGGTTCAGTGATAAGTGGAAAAAATTTAGGAAGAAAGTACATTAAGGACTACTAAATGCAGAAATCCCAGAATGGTAACTGAAATACTACACATTGGTATCAGTACATCTTTTTGCCTAGTCTTGTGTTTCTCCTTAGGTAGCTGTCACTGGCCAGTATCAGAAATTGGTTATGACTACAGATAACACTGTAATCTGACCAATCTCTATGTTCTCTGGTACAGTGGTGCAGAGGCACATCAGTTGGCATAGATTTTCCTCTCTGGGTTATAGGAGGGAACTGGAGTGAATATTAAAAGAATACAACACAATTTTCTTATTTTGATAATTTATTATTTTAAAAGAGCACAGAAGGATAGTTCCATCACCACCCATGAACCTTGCGTATTAGAACTGCAATAGATCTTTTATTTAAATCACAATTGGTGTCAAGACATTCAGAGAAAGCTTAAAAATATCAGCTTAAAAATATCAGTGTTAGAAAAAGTACATATAACATATGACTTTAATTTAAAGGATATAGGGCACTCTTTTTAAAGTCTTGTGCTTTATCTTGTCCCAAAAATCTACATGCAGCTCACATGGCCAGCTCATCAAGATATGATTTCCCAATCCTTTCTTCTCTTCCAAGAAACCTTCCTTCTGCTGATATACATGAATAAAACAGTTGGTTTTGTTGGCTATGTATTTTTGAAGTGATAAATTTATTCAAAGCTGCAAGACTAGCTAGCTTTTCTTGATTTGATATCAAAGCACTAGTCACCTTTGATATCCAAGCTTCACTTTCTATTGCATCTTTTGTTCAAGATTCCTGTTTTGCTAGTTAAAGCAATAAATAATCATTTTCAAGAGGCTGCTAAAGAGCTGTCTAACTGATCAAACACATAAACTAGGCTTGTACTCTACAACAGTGATTACACATAGCCCATGCTAAGCTGAAGTCTGTGCTGAGGTTCTGATTAAAAAAGCATTGTCCATAGAGTGGCTTAACAAAGCACTCCAGATGTGCTTTCCAAGGTGAAGTGAGCATACCTTGACATTACTGTGTGGCACACCTCTCCAGTCTTCCTGCTCCAAAGCACAGTTTTCAAGTTGAACTAAACCTCGGTTAGTTCTGGGAAATAAAGAAGTATGGATTAAAAATATATTGTTTAGGATGGATGCTTCTCTTATTTCCTCAGACTTCACTTCCTAAGACAGCTATAAAACTCTGACTTCACACTCAAGAAACCATTCTGTCAAAGTTATAATTTTGAGTGGGCTGACTGTAATGTCTTCATTTGTGTGAAATATCATCCTGATGCTACCTGACAGAGAAAAGGGATAATTTTTTAAGAACAATTATGATTTGAACATAGTCTGAAAGAATATTTGAACAATCTGCAATTTTTTTCAAAAAGCTTTAGAATAGCTTTAAAAAGGAATTATGTAGGTACAAAGTCATAACAGGAATTGATTTGTTAATATCATGGTTTTAATGTATTTTTCTAATATTCCTATTTCACTTACATGATTTCAAGATAAAATCCATAGCAGAGTTTTAATGTCCTTCCTGCCACTATCATATTTGTATAGAAACAATATATACAGATAGAGGAAAAAAGCAACATATATGTATATTTTAATAGCAATCAGTTAAAGTCAGTACTGGATTTGTATCATGAACCCTTGCAGCAAACAGCTTTGCTGTTCAAAGCAAGCTTCATCTCACTTAATTTGGGGATCTCTGATTCTGAAACCAGGGACTCAAATCATTAGTTCAAATACATACTGCCAAAAATTTGTGAGGGCCTTTTCTCTTATAATAAAGTATTTATTATAGCTCAGATTATATCAGAGAAGTAATTTCATGTTTACTACAGAAGTGGAGAGCTTGCATAAATTAGTGATCTTTGGTGCAAAGTAAACTTACCTTTAGGTTCCAAAGCAGTGATCAGTTATCTTACTAAATTCAGGAGTTAGTAGATCTGTGATACAATTAAGATGAAACTAATGAACATCTTGGAAATTTATTTTTCTTTCATTGTTATTTTATTTAAATGTTGACTCAAATATATATCCTCAGTGTGGCAGCTCTGGGGTTAGTTCTAGAAGATGAAGAAACGTTTATAAACAAACATACAAGTGTGTAACTATGATAGTATCATCCTCAGAGAGACACAGAGCTGAAAGATGAGGAAAAGTGGGTTCCAATTTCCGCTCCCCAAGACTAACATCACCAAGATGTGGACAGTGCGCTGCTCATCCTAAAGCTCGCCACTCGAAAGCAAGTCGACGCTCTGCTAAGGAAACACAGAAACCTTTTTCTCCTATCCGAGCAAGGCTGTTGTGAACGAAAACTCTCTGCTGGGAAAATGTCCTCCGGGGTGTGCCCGTGCGCCGGGGCAGAGCCGGGTCAGGCGGCGGGATGCTCGGCGGGGGTCAGGGCCGGGGCGGGCGCGCAGGTGGCGGCGGGCGGGGCGAGCGCGGCGCCGCCCCCGGGCCCCATTGGCGCGGGCGGTGGGGGCCGCGCCGCGCCGCCCCCGCGCACAAGGGTGAGCGCCCGGCGCGGGCTGTGCGGAGCTGTGCGGGGCCGTGCGGAGCCGTGCGGGGCTGTGCGGGGCCGTGCGGGGCTGTGCGGGGCCGCGCGGGGCTGTGCGGGCTGTGCGGGGCATGCAGAGCTGCGGGCGCTGGTGGGGGCGGCTGGCGGCCCGCGGGGCGCCGCACCTGCGGGCGGCGGCGGGGCAGCGGCGCTGGGGCGGCGGGGAGGCGGCGCGGTGCATCGAGCAGCTCCTGCCGCGGCACGATGACTTCTCCCGGCGGCACATCGGGCCCCGGGAGCGGGAGAAGCGGGAGATGCTGCGAACCGTCGGGGTGCAGGTAGGCGCCGTGCGTCGGGAGCTGCGCGGCCGGACCGTCGGTGCGGGCTGTGCCGCCCCGCGGGAGATAACCAGGGCGTGCGGGCGCTTCTTGCAGAGCGTCGAGGAGCTGATGGACAAAACCATCCCGGCCAGCATCCGCCTCCGGAGGCCGCTGAGGATGGATGACCACGTCTGTAAGTGACCGCATGGCCCGGGTGCTCCCGGGCTCCCCGCGGCCCCTTCCGGTCGCCCGTGGGGGTGGGGGGACTCGGGTGCGCACCCCGTGCCTCGGTGTCCCCGCTGACACGTGTGGCGCTTTGATCCTAGTTAGAAGTGCAGCGTAGGACTTAAAGAAGCGTAGCAGCACAATCACCGACGCTTCATTCTTCTCCGACCAACTCCGTAATTTGGCTGCTGCGTTTATTGCTCTCCTCTCGGAAATCGGTAGGAAAATAAGTGTAGCGGACAGGGACTGCTCGAAAACCCGGTTTGGAGCTCAAGTGCTCCATTGACTTTGTCCGAAGAGCCTAATGTGAAGGGAAAAGTACGACTAAAAATCCTTCCCTTAGTGTGGACCGTGGCTTCAATGGGCCACTGCCTTTTGGTAGTTCTTATGTATCTGCAGGATTTCTTTGTTATTCCTCCTCCCCCACCCCCCGCCCAGTATTTACCTGCATATTTTCATAACATGGAAAGTCTTTGTCTCCGTGTTATGGATACACAGTAGACTAATGGCCAGAATTTTAAATCTCTCTAATTGAGTGTTATGGGTAAACTGCAAGAATACTAAACATCTGAGTTAGCTATTGTGGCACTACAGTAGCTCAGCAAATTGCTTGATGTGATTTCATGAGGTTTTAGATATTAATGTTTTTAAGAGTTAGCAAGCACAGTACAAAATTTTTGCATAACTGCATTTTTGAGTGAAGTCTGTGAACATGATGCTAGAAGTCCCGTAAGTGAAAGAAGCATTTAAAAATCCCCAGTGCTAAACAATTACACTAAAACTAACAAAGCTCAATGGGCATTCAGATGTGCGATCCAGTTACATCAGTATTAGCTTAATTTTTGTGTCACAATCCTTTGCCTGATTTGTAGAAAACTTGATTCCTCCTGCTGACATTTTCTTATTGCTCATCCGTGTGCTGTAATTCGAGTGTAAACTTTAGGCCTGCAGCTCCGGTGAGGTTCCTGGCCAGTTCAATCTGGTTACTCTGAAATGACATCACGCATGAGAGGCAGCACCACAATGAACAGCCAGGAAAACTAGACTCTGAAAAGACAGATTCTAGCCAGGAGGGATACAACAGGGAATGATAGTTTCTACCTCTAAATTTTTTTATTAGTACAATAGTATTTTAGCCTTTCATAACTTTCTTATTAAAATGAGGAGAGGCTGGGTGGAGAAGCAGAATTTAACAGCCTTCTTGTGTCTGTATAACTGCTGAAAGTACTGCTTGTCATATTTCCTTATGGTTAATGTGTTTCACTCAAGGTACTCCCTGACTAAGAAGTGATTTTCACTATTATTAATTAATATGATACTCTTAAAAAATTTTACTTCACCAAAACATACATAAAAGTAATATAGGATAGTGGGCACCAAAATACTTATACATTATTGAAAACTAAACTGGTGACATCCGCCTAAGTCACAATCTTGATGCAGTGCTCAAATGCTGATTTTCTTAGTATTTTTGAGTGTATGTCTCCTACATGGTGGTGCATAAGTTGATGTCCTTTTGTAGCTGAGTTCTCACAGTGTAACAGGACCTTATTAGTTAACAGTGTATTTAGTTCACTGGCATTTTGCTCCACTTGCTATGCTGTTCTTGTTCCCTTAGAGTAAACTTTGAAAGAATGTGACTGTGATGCAGTCTCACATTGTCCAGCATGCTACAGTGAGTTTTCAAAAGAGATGCTTGCATGAGGTACAGAAAACCTTTTTTTCTTTATACAACTGTGTTTTTCTTTTGCAGCCAGTGTGCTGGACTATCTTTTATAATTTAATGTGTAGTTGTTTGTCACTAGTTTTTCACTGAACTGGTAGCAGAAAATTCCACCACTTTTCAAAGAGGAGTTTAAAGCCTCAGCTTAAAATTGTACAGCATCACATTGAGCATCTCATACCCAGAACACTGTAATCTGAGTGAAGCATGCTTCCTCTTTCATGTACTGTTAGAACACTTTCCAATCACCAGGAAGATATTTCTTATGTAAGGATGGGGCATTATTTCTCTATCATATACCTTTTACTAAAGGGAATTAGCAAAATTGGCCAGTGCCATGAAAGCTGTATTATATTTTAATTTAAACATTTGTTTTTATTTGCATGAATCCTTCCACATGTGGAGAGAACAAAACAAGGCAATGCAAACCACATTATTCAATGAACTTCAGCATTTAAAAAATTTATATTACAAACACAGCAACTTCCACTTGTCTTTATAACTCAAAAATGTAATCATAGTGATCCCACAAATTTGAGTGCAGCTGAACAAATGAACTGTTCTAGAGCTATTCCTTTATGGTAACAAACACAGCTGAGCTTGCATTGAAGTCAATCCTTACAGATAGAATTAGACATGCAGTTTAAGAAAACCACACACCCACCACAAAAAGTATGTCTATGTATCATGGGTCTCTGCAATTACATTTGGGTGTTTTGGAAAGCTTTCATAGCTGTAGACCTCCTCTCAGGTGTGTATAGTTGATGTGTACATTTGATATATAATCTTCAAGTTTTGATACGGTGTGTGTCAGTAGAAAAGATCACATTAAAAGATCCTTCAATTGATAATCTCACAAGTTGTCTAAAAGAAGGAAAATGAATCAAATATGTGAATGCAATGGCAGTAAAGAAAAGGAAAAAAGAGTCTCCTGTCAATGTAGCATGTGTTAAAGAGCTTATTTATATGGCATTACATATTCCACTGATGATAAATAAAACCTCTGATTACAGTAGAAGCACACTGTTTTGTATCTGTGTTCTCTCTTAGACATTTTATCACAGACCTACTCTTCAGTGGAAGAATGAAGCTTCATTACTTCACTGAAGGACATAACACATATATAGAGAGAAAGTTTTTAAACTTTTTACTTAGTTTTTAAACTAAGTAAGGTTAAAAACCTTACTTACCTGGACATTTCCTGAGGGCAGGAAGGCTCTGCAGAGGGATCTGCACAGGCTGGATCATGGCCAAGGCCAGTGGTGTGAGGTACAACAAGGCCAGTGCTGGTCCTGCCCCTGGGTCACAGCAGCCCCAGGCAGTGCCACAGGCTGGGGCAGAGTGGCTGCAGAGCTGCCCACAGGAAAAGGCCCTGGGGGTGCTGGTGACAGCAGCTGAGCATGAGCCAGCAGTGCCCAGGTGGCCAAGAGGGACAATGGCATCCTGGGCTGTGCCAGCAACAGAGTGGCCAGCAGGAGCAGGGCAGGGATTGTCCCCTGTACTCGGCACTCAGGTTGTGAGACCGCAACTTGAATTGCATGTTGTTTTTGTCCCCTCACTACAAGAAAGGCACTGAGGTGCTGGAGAGTGTCCAGAGAAAGTCTACAAAGCTGGGGAAGGGTCTGGAGCACAAGTCCTGTGAGGAGCAGCTGATGGAGCTGGGGTTGTTCAGGCTGGAGAAAAGGAGGCTCAGGGACACATCACAACTCTACAGCTGCCTGACAGGAGGGTACAGCCAGGTGGGGTTTGGCCTCTTCCTCCAGACAACAAGGGACAGAACAAGAGCAAATTGCCTCAAGCTGTGCCAGGGGAGGTTCAGCTTAGAAATCAGTAAAAATTTCTCCTCTGAAAGAGTGGTCAGGCATGGGAATAGACTGTGTAGGGAGGAACCATTCCTGGAGGTATTCAAGAAACAACTGGACATGGCACTACGTGCCATGGTTTATGTGACAGGGTTCTAATCAGTCAGATGTTGGAGCTGATGATCTTGGAGGTGTTTTTCGACCTAAATGATTCCATGATCTGTCTTAAGTCTGAATGACTAGTTATTCTGGTAAATGCCAAGTTTTCATGGCACAAGTGCATCTACACTCAAAATGCTTTTTCAATATTTATTAGTGTTATCTGCATTGGCAGATTTTTTCTTGTACTGCCATTGTGATGGAGAAGAGAAGGACTGTAGGTTGTGCTAAGAGGTTTCTGAAATAAAATCCTTTCTTTGGTACGAAAGATGACAGCACTAGCTATGTCAATTTTGAGACAAAAAAAAAAGCCGTTTTAAAAGTGTCTCTTGCCATAAGCCCACTGAATTCCGGTAGAAGCGAAATAGCAAAATGTCTGATTTCAGCTAACAGTAAATTTCAGTCCTGTACCTCAACTAATTGTGGGAGATGGGCTTGTTTACAGTCAGTTTTTTCTGCAGATACAGTTAAGGAGAAACTTAATTTTGGCATGTAGCCTCTGTTCAGTCAATATTTGCAATAAGGCTAGACATCTGTTTGATTCTTAATTGTGATCAGCTGGTAGTACAGAGCTTTATTCCCAGGGTTACAATAAGTAAAACTGAATGATCAGCTTTTCTTTAGTTATTAAAGGTGCTTTATGCACACATGTTGTGATTGACCCATTTGAAGTAAAGAACAGATTATCTTATATGAGTAATCCTCTATATTTTATCCCTACAAACCTACTGTCTATGTCAGTCGTAGTTATCCCTGCTGTGCTGCCATGGTATGTCCATCTTTATATGATAGGTCTTGTTCATATGTTTATATTTCTGTTTTTTAGTTCAGGATTTGATTTTTTTAAAAGGTTGAATTTAAAAATACTTCTGCAAACTCCACCAGTTTGGTTTTTTTTTTTGTGTTTTTTTTTTTTTTTTTGTTTTTTTTTTTTCAAGCATTCCCAGATACATTCTCAAATTTTAGAATTTATCAACACTAGTTCCTACAATCTTTAGAATGCAATTGGATCTCCAGTCTAAATGTTGTTATAAGCAATACTGTTCAGAAGCAGTTACAGTGTAATAAAGACTATATTTGTCTCCAAATTAGCTGCTCTTTTTACAGTGGATCTTCTTTAATAGGATTTTATATTTTAAATTACAGTTAAAAATTAATTCTGGGTGAATTTATAATTGTCCCCTAATGTCAGATGGGTTTTTAGAGCTAGTTTACTCATTTCAGGTTCCCTGCTGCTGGTGTCCAGGCAGTATGATTCAGATGCCTGTGGCGGGGGGTAATTGTTACCCTCCGGAGTGTTGCCACAGTGCAGAATCTGTATTACCACCCAGGGCACTTTGCTCCTCACAGGTAGCCTGGGCAGGGCACCATGGCTCTCTG
Organism: Lonchura striata; assembly: GCF_050655825.1. Taxonomy (NCBI): domain Eukaryota; kingdom Metazoa; phylum Chordata; class Aves; order Passeriformes; family Estrildidae; genus Lonchura; species Lonchura striata. The sequence continues at coordinate 69,955,577 of NC_140740.1, forward strand.
CCCATATCTTGAAGTTATGGAACACAGCACCTGGAACAAGCACTTTCCCTATGCTGTCCTATGGCATTATTACTGTGTGCTTGATGGTGCTTTGGAACTATTTTTCTTCAATATAATCTGGTTTTTGGGGCTTTTTTTAAGAGATGGAATTAAATAATTAAGGAAAATAAATTAATCCCCCTTTTATCAGCAGTTCTATAAAGTGAATAAAATATATCAGGCAAATAGTAACCTTTTTGTATTGCAAGGTTAAAGTTGTATAACTTGAACTGCTGCTGCTTTTGTATTTTCTTCACTTCCCTTCTCTATTGCCATATTTTGCAGGTATCTCACAAGTTCAAGGCAACTCTACTGTGCTAACTACAAAAACACCAGCAAAATTAGCAGTATATAATTTTATGATCTGATGATTCAGTCTCTCTTACTATTTTTGTGATATATTTTGCCTTTGCTATCTGTAGATGTAGCATTCTACAGATAGGAAAGGCAGAATATATAATTCAGGATCCATCCATTCAGGAACTGTCCTTGCAGAAGTTCTCAGACCCTCAGTAAGTTTTCTCCAGTTATAAGAAAGGAATACAGCAAAAGCAGTGGACATTATTCTGAGTACTGTCGTTGGTCATTATTTCTAATGAGTTGATGAGGGAAATAAAGATCAACTGCAGTAACTTAGCTGGCAATTTTTTTGCTGAACCAGGTTTTTAAAGAATTTTTATTGTACACCCAATAAAATAAGTCTATAATAAAGCCATTTCAATTTCTTAGAACACTGGAAACAAACAGCTGAGTGTGACGGTGGCCAGAGTACAACCATTACTTACATATTGTGCATTTTTCTTTCTGTTTAATTTCCCCATTTTGCATATTTGTTCTTAATCTCATTGCTGGAAGAATTAAGAAGAAATTAGCAACACAACAAAAAATATTTCAAGGTGTGTTTTGTGAACTATGAAGTTAAAATTTTTAGGAATCCTATATGTTTTAAAGAAATTAATAAATACTTAGAATAATACAACATTTCCACTACATATGCTCCAAATTATATACTTTATAGAGCAGAAAAATTCTGCTATTTTCAGAGTTTGGTGACAGTTTTGTGGACCAAACTGGAAATGTCGCAACTTCATTATGAATTTAAAAATTAATTTTTAAGCATACGTAAAATCACTCTTGTGTTTCACATTCATCTGCCTTTGTATGAGCATTAGTTATTTACTAAATGATCAATGAAGAGGGCCCATTCACAAATAACATTATGGGAATACCCTGTTGAAACCTAGGCTTGACAGAGTGGGAAATAAGGCTACTGACAGAGACAGAGCCAGCTCAGCCTCTAGCCCCTGCCCAAAGCTTTGCTGTGGGGTCAGAGCAGATTGCTGAGGGCTTCACCCAGGCAGAACATGAAACTGCAAAAGGTGGAGTCCCTGCTCCACTGCTGGAGTGTCCTCCTGGGCCCAGCTCTCCTCATCTCCAGCCTGAGCCTCTGGCCCTCCTGCTATGCATACAGTGCTTTTAAGAGCCTGGCTGCATCTCCTCCATCCCCTCATGTTGGTGCTGGAGGTACTGGTAATGGTTTGTTTCATTGCTTTGCTCTCTGGTTTCTGGACTCCAGTTTCTGTATTAACTTCTCTCACCATTACCTGCATCACTCTTACTTGAATGCAGAACCCTAACAGTGTAAAGAAAACACTGAATTAATGAAATCTTCATGGATTTACATGTGGTCATAGGCAAGCCAGCCTAATAGATAAACCAGGGCTTATTGACTTCCCTTATTCATGACTGCAGTTATATTTATGAACTGTCTTCCTAAAGACATACTGTGATGAAGTACTTCAAGACAGTAGAAGGCAAAGGGTAAGGAGTCTATCCCTGATCTCTTCAAAGAGGTATATTAAATCTGGGAAATATATTTTGAGCTGTACTGCTGCCATTGCCCTTGTTGTGACCAAAGGAGCAGGGAAGTACGGTGAAGCGGGAGTGGAAGGAGTATACCCTCCAGTATTTTGTCACCCTGCTTAAAATTAACCTGTGTCTTCACAGGTAGCTCATTAAAATGTGATAATTAAAAATATATTCAGTCTTGGAACCTCTTAGTGTAGGTATGCTAGATGGAGTGTGGTTATACTCTTAAGCATAATCTCTACCTAAGCTGCTTGCAGCCTCACTAGGTTTTGGCTTCTTGTCTTCAATCAGTCTGGTTTATTTCTGAGATTTCCAGCACAAGCTAAGTAGCTGCATGTAGTTGTTAGCTAAAATTGCAGAGAAATAACTCAAGAAGAAAAGCCCAATTGAGCAAACAAAGGAAATGTTATCTGTCACATTGTGCAGTATTTGTGGTATGTGTTTACTGCAGAAACTGCACTCAGTGCATATTTTTGTGTGATATTGAGCTAGCAAGCAAGTTAAATGATAGCCAACTTCTGCCTTCAACTGCAATTTGGAATTAAACAAGGAAATTCATTACCATTTCCAATAAATTATGCAATGAATTATGCAAGAGAACAAGCCTGTGTCTGAATTTGCAACCAACTCTCTTTCATCAAACTGGTAGAGGAAGGTCTCTACAATGTTAAAGCTCACTTAAATGAACAACTGCCTCTCTTTTACTAAAAACTCTGTGGGAAGAGTTCTGGGGAATGGAATTTTTCACTACACTTTAGAACCTTTGCCCTGGACATTGCTGAGTTCAAACCTAATAAGCATATAACGAATCTCCAGGAAAAAAAAATGCACTTTACTGAAACTAAGAAGTCAATCTTCATACATTAGGTCTGATGTAACACTGAGTAAAAGGCAGAGAAGAAATTAACTTTGAAATGAGAACTGAACAACAGTGAAAAAACTCTGTGAAAGGTATAATGTGACTGTGGAATAAATTAATTGAAAATCTGGCAATTTTTGAAAAAAAAAATCTTTATGCATAAAATGCAATACTAGCAACTTGGGTAAAAAGAAAAAAACAAGTTTTGAGAGCTGAAGTTCTAATCTCCTTTTTTGTGATTGCTCTAGAAATTAATTCAAAACCCAGATAACTATTTGCCACCACATTCTAGAAAATTGACTATTCTGACTTGATAGCTTTTGCTAGAGTTACTTACAGAGAGAAAATAAATTTTGAGACATCCAGGCCCAAGGTATTCTAATTCTTTGATTTGTGGCATTACATTACAAAGTGACAGCTTCAAGTTGTGGTGCAGAGGGAACAGGACTTGGCATAACTGTCCCATTACAGCAAACTCTGAGGTCAGATCTGGGGGAAGAATTAAAAAACATCTGCTCCCCTCACCCAGGAGGATTGCTGTCCAGTTCTACCCAGGTCTGTTAGGTTGGGATGACCTGTCTGTCTGTGTGATCTTAAAACAGTCTACTGACCATCCTTTTGCATCCTCAGCTACTAATATGTTTTTTAAATATGACTCTCTGACAGATTCACTGACTGCTAGGAATGGGTTGACTCAGTGTAATTTTTGCACTGCTTTCAGGACACTGAGAAGCAAGACCAAAGGATAAACTATGGTTAGGGGAGAGAGGGAATGCAAATGCTTTAATTCTGTATACTTCAAAATCATTCTTCTGTAATGTCTTCAGACTAGGTTGGCAGACTCATTTGAAAGTTAATCTCAAATCTCATTTGGAATGTCTTAACCAGAAATACTCTTATTAACTTCTTTTTTTTTGTAATAAACTGGTGAAGCGTGCTAAAATTGAATTAAAGGAACTGTTTTTTTAATCAGCGATTTAGGGAAAATGTGAGGAAATAAAGTTCTATGATACTAAGAAATTATTCCTGGGTGCTTGGTGTAAGCCCACTTTGTACAAATATGACTCCAATAGAAACCCTAAATGACAGATGTGGATGGCAATGGCTTTAACCAATGTAGATTCTGAAAGATTTGGCTAATAGAAAGTGTCTCCTGAGGTACTTTTTAATGCATGTGCAAGATGGTTTCTTCTGGGTTGAATGTACATTGTATTAGCAGAAAAAGAGCTCCTACTGCCTACAGCTGTTTCTCTCACTATTATTTCCACATGCTTCTGACCCCTGTTATTATTCAGGTGTTGCATGCTCAAATTTCTGGCAGAATTTAACTTTCCTGGAATATTTTACCATGTTACTACTTTATCTTTGCTGGTTTTGACTTGCACTTTATTCTGCTACTGTTTGTACTTGCACCATCAATGTTTTTTTTTTTTTTTACACTGGGGTAGAAGATATTTCAGTTAAAAACTGTTACTGTTACATGTAGCTGTAGCATTCTGACATACAGTCTTTCCAATTAGGTGAAAATGAAATACTTGAAACTCTATACAATATTGCAAAGAAGAACAAGGTATGGCGGTCCTATATAGGCATGGGTTATTACAACTGCTCAGTGCCTCAGCCCATCACGCGCAACTTGCTGGAGAATGCAGGATGGTAATGTACCACATTTTATTGTTAAATGTGTATGTATAAGTACACATTTGTCCCACAAACTATTTTTTTTACTAAGGCTTTCATATATTTGTTAAGGATGTGTATACTACTGTGTAGGAACTGTGTTGCTCATGCTAAAGCTTGAAATTTACTTTAGAAGATGCTTTTTTCTTTAAAGTATGCCACTAGTTTTATGACTTCTGTTTACAGCTCCTATATATTATGAACTTATGCAAAATTACATGTTTGCTTTAAGGAAGGATACAGACTTACCTCTGAGCAAAAGTAATTCTTTCCTAACTTTTGCCTAAATTAAAACCAAATTAAAACCAGCTCCCTCCTCCACTGGTGTACACAGTTTGGGTGGAGGTAGTTAAATACTATGCAATAATATATATGATTGTGGTTTTTTGATGAGGAAGTAAGAAACTTCTAAGGAAGTAGAAAATTCTAAAGTCTGTTCTCTTAGTAACCAGAGACCTTCAAGGGTTTGAATGTTTATCCATAAAGTGAATTCCTGTCTTGTCTGATCAAATAATTCTTTACTGAACAGCAGTGACACTGAGCTATCATAATAAGATAATTCATTTATGAAAAAGCTGAGAATATTGTATGTGATTCTGATCATCCAGTTGACAATTCAGTTTCTAAAGAATTGTAACTTAGGAATGATGCAACAGGAAAAGCTAAATTTCATCTGGACTCTCATTTTCCAGCAGCCTGAATGTCACCTTGCATTTTCTCATTTAGGTTACAAGTTCCCCTATCACCAGTCACTAAGATGCTTCTTTTATACTGTATTAAAATGAGTTACTTTACGTTGATTTCTTTATTACTGTGTACTTTTTATTTTAGTAGAATCAGTATTTAAAGGTTTTATATTTTTTTTTAAAAGCCCAAACAACAAAAAAACCCACAACCACCAAAGGATCATATTACTTACTGCAAAAAGTCATTGTTACTTAGATGTTATGTGTTTTTTATACTTTGGGTTGCCAGAAATGGGTCTACATATCTGTAGACCTCTAAGTCTTATATATTTTTAGATTTGTTGGCTTTATTTGCCATCACTAGTGGAAAAGTTGCAGTGTTTGAAGTCAAGGAATCCATGAAATACATCTATGCAAAGTTTTATTTGGCCTTATCCTTGTTCACTTTTTGCAACATATGCAATCTAAACATTTCAGTACAGTACCAGGAAACAAATTATTCGTTGATAGAAGCAAAGACAAGAACAGCTAGAAAGGAAGTGGAACAAATGAACTGCAGACTTTTCAATCATAAAAAGTTATGTAGTGTTAATGAAAAAACTGAGAGAGTTTATCCAGAAATCTGATCTTGCACTGTCCAGTAAAGTCAAACTAGATGGCTAAAATCTAAACTATTAGATGGCTGAAGTGAAGGCTAAAAGGTGTGTTGGAGACAAGGTATATATGTGTGCATGCATGTGTGCTAAAGCAACTATGCAGGCTTTATGGAAGCTGTTTAAGAAATCAGACTTCTTATTTCTGCTGAGTGTGTAACACTTTCCATGCTGACACACTTCACATTGCAGCTCCAAGGGAAACAGCACAAGTTCAGGTTGCTTTTGATTACTCTGTCTTCCTTACATAACTTGTGTTTGCTTTGCTTGGCATTTGTTAGAGCAACTAGAAGTCTCCCAAAGTTCAACTTACTTTATTCCTTTGCCCCAAGACATTAAATGTGTAAGAATACAAACATGTACCAAGGATGCCTGCAGTCTTCACATCTCTAGTGTAAATTATTAAACTTGTTAGTTAGTAACACTGAGAAAGTAATGAAAGCATTGCATTAGCTACATGCTGTGCAATAATTGCTTTTAGAAAGTTTGCTTTTAAATTAGTTTAAAAAGTCACTAACCATGTAGTATAGATTCAGGCAAAACACAGAATGCAGACTAAAGACAGATATTTTATTTGAAGAACTTGTAGAGAAGTAGAATCAATTAAAATATGTAGATGCTTAAAAAATGCCAAAAACCCTTTTAAAAGGATTATTTAATTAAGTGTGTTTATGTTATAAGAAGTGTCTTTATTTGTGGAACCGTTAAGCTTCATAGTAGTTTGTGGCAGTACTGGAATTCAACATTTCTTGATTGACTTTTTTTCCATCTTTCTGAAATGGATTTGTTTTAATTCAACTATGCTGACCATTCAAAACCATAATATAATTTTGTTTTGTAATATAGTGTACTTTCCCAGCTATGTGGAACAGAAGCTCTCTAATGCATTTCAATTAATCACAATGTTTTAATTATTGTTAGTCTAATTTTAGTCCCTTCTGCAAATTAAAATGCAAGAAATGGCTTTTAGGTGAAATAAAATGAGAAAGCACAATTGTAAAACTTTAGGTACAGAGAAATTTCTTCTACTAATCAATAAAAGTCATTTGCTCATGCAAAGGCATTTGGAATAATTCTTTCTTCTTGGTGAGAGCTGAGTTGGCAGGGGGACCATAGAGAAAAGAAATCTTAATACTACCAGACTGAAAATTTATCTGGCAAACTGAACATGGGGTTTAGCTGCTGTGGAGAAAAAAAGCCCTACTACCAGGACTACATGCAGTCTGGACAGAGTCTCACTTGTGAACTATGCAGTCATATAATGATAATTATTTTAGGCTAGAACTGGCCAAAAATGAGGGAAAACTACAGGTTTTGGGAAAATCATCAAGATATATGTACTCTATACATAGGTATTGCTTTCTGTTACTGTACTGAATAGCGTATGTGAATAATTCAAGCAGATGTTTCATTTGATTAGACAGTTAATACATTAGCATTCTATATTACACCTTGAGTTCACATATTGAATATGCCCTTCTTCTAGCTTTTGCATTCTCTTTAGACTTTTTCCTACTTTCTCTCTCACCTTACTATTTTGTTGCTTCTCTCATCCTGCTCAATACCAAGTTCTCCCACTTGTTTTTAAACGATCTTTGGTTTTTACCTTCTACTGACTTTATAAAACTTGAGCTTCCAAATACTGGAGTCTTTCTGGAAAGCTTATACTTTCACTTCATTTTTCAAAAGTCTAAGACTTGCTGCTGCCCTTTAAGCAAAAATCTGCTGTTTTCTTCCATCACTAGAAAACAGAGGCCACAAGTGTTTGCACTTACCACTTGTTTCTGACTGCTACTCTAAATTCAGTTGGGTGTAAAGTCTGTGCTGAACTACTGTGTAATCTAGTGCCCAAATTTCCAGCAGAGAGGAGAGTCTGACCTCTGGTTTTGCCTTTCATCCCTGGACCATGCTGCTTTGTTTTCTGGACTGTCACAATAGAGTGTGTCGTCCCTTAGATTCTTGCATTTTTTTAAGGAGTTCCTTATATTGCACTACTGTTTTGTTCACTAAATGACAACAGTTAAAACTTTAATCAGTCTTACTTCCTCTCACTAACATATGGAAACTGTCATTTCACAAGGAGTTGCATACTTCTGAGTTTGATTCTGTGAAATGTCAAGTGCTTTTCCTCTTAAAAGGGTAGAGAAGACTTGAGAAATTAAGTTCTTCGGAAACAGTATTGAAATATTGTGGCAATATCTAGATATGATTGAACAAAAAATTCTCCTTTGAATGTTGTGACTTGATTAATTCTTCCACACTCAGCATCTACTTACTCTGTGCTTCTCCATAATGCCCTCACATTTCTGTATTAAAAGCAATTTCTCTTTTCAAAATGGATAAACAGAATTCTTGTCCTGTAAAAAGTTAAGTCAACACCAGAAGGTAAAAATTACAATGTTTAAAGATAACTGTATTGTAACAAATTTCCATATTAATGAATTACACTTTTCTATTTATTTTTTCTGTGACACAGTTCAGTTATACATTGTCATAACTTTGTTACACATTTATTTTCTTAGACCCAAACTCAGAACTCTTTTCCTACAGGGTTACCCAGTATACTCCTTACCAGCCAGAGGTGTCCCAGGGCAGGCTGGAGAGCCTCCTAAATTACCAGACTATGGTGTGTGATATCACAGGAATGGATGTGGCTAACGCATCTTTGCTGGATGAAGGGACAGCTGCTGCAGAAGCCATGCAATTATGTCACAGGTACTGTGTTTAAAAGTGTGGTTAAATCACAGCAGGAAGTAATTTTGGAATTTGAAGGCATCTACCCCTGTCTAGGTAATGGATTAAAATTGAGTGTGGCCTTCTTACTGTGAGCAGTTCGCTAAATAGGTAGAGTCCATGTTGCCATGCCCCCAGAGAAGTTCCTAGTGTTGATGTAAATGTTTAACACAGACATTTAAGGCCTTCAGAAAACTAAGGACATAGGAGACATTCTAAAGGAAAACTCACCCTTGTTGGAGGATGGTTGGACTAGAGAACACTTAAGCAAACTGGACCTACGCAGGTCCTGATGTGACATATCCTGATGTGTGAGGCTGCTGAGGGAGCCTCCTGATACCGATACGAGGCCACCACGGATTGTGTCTGAACAACCACAGTGACTGGGACAGGTGCCTCAGCTTTGGAGCAAAGCAAATGACACTCCTGTCTCCAGGAAGGGAGGAATGAATATGCAGGGAACTACCAGCCAGTCACCCTCACCTTGGTCCTTCAGTGATGATGGAACAGCTGCTAACACTGGAAACCATTTCCAGACATGTAAAGGACAAGAAGGGGATAAGGAGTCACAAGCATGACAGGGAAAGGTTATGTTTGAGCAACCTGGTGACTTTCTACAGCTGAGGACTGTCTTGGGAGGGGAGGGGAGAGCAGTGGGTCTCCCTTAAATCTCCACAGAGAAACCGAAAATTATGGGCTGGATGAGGTGGGACAGAGATAGATGGAAAACTGAATAACAGCCCAGGGGATGCTTGTCAGTGACATGAACTTTAGGCGGAGGACAGTTTTTGTAAGCCAGGGGCAACACTGGGTCCAAGTAATGATCTGCGTGATGGGGCAGACTGTGTCTTCAGTGAACTGATGGTGCAGAACTTGGAGGGTCAGATGATGGACCAGCGAGTCACGGTGCTTTCCGGGGGACTTGGACAGGCTGGAGAAAATGGGTCGACAGGAGCCTTGTGATGGTCAGCAAGCGGAACTGTGAAGTCCAGCAGCTAGGGGAGAAGCAACCCCTGGCATATGGGCTATATTATGGGGTCTGGCAGGCTGGAAAGCAGCTTTTCTGAAAAGGCCTTTGGGGGGTTTGGGTGACACCAGATTGAACACAATCCAGCAGTGTGTCCTTCCTTGTGGCCAATAGGCAATCAATCTCCTGGGCTGCACTGGAAGGAGCAGTTCTGCCAGGAAGCCAGGGAGGGATCCCTCCCTCTCACCTTGATGAGTCCTGATCCCACAGTGCTGTGCCCACCTCCCCTGTACAACAGAGACAGGGACATACTGGAAAGAGTCTAGTTGCCCCACCTAGGATAGCAGCCCAGGTGCTGGCAGACACACACCTGCTGCCACTGCTCCCACCACAGACACAAGGGCCGCTGTTGGCTCATGTGCTGCTCCAGTTGCTGGCACTCACGCCATTCCACTCCCTCCAGTCATTTCAATTGCTGCAGTATGGAAATGTGGATCCTGTGTGTTCTGACTCCAGTGGCACTCACACACACACACACACGCAGAGAGAGAGAGCAAACACACAGTCTCCTTACTCATGAAATGAATCAGAAAGGCATTTAACAAGAAGAAAGGACAGACTTCACTAGTTAGGTGCAAGAACTTCAGCAACCATTTATATGTACCTTTACTCCCCTATTTTGCTACAATTATTTCTCGCAGAATCACTTAACTGTATTATTATCCCCAAATGCTTTTCTTGTGCATCCTGTGAAGTCTGCTTGCCAAGTGAGGGGAGACACCTGGACAGTCTGCCTGTTTGTGTTAATTAATTAATTGGAGTTCTCACCTGTCCAATGGGCTCTTTGCACCTCTGCACTTGTGGAGAAGGGTCTCTGTTGGGCTGATTTTCCCTGACCAGCACCTGGGAGCAGCAGGGGCAGGGTGTTTTCTGGGCTCCCCCACCTGCCATTGCCTCTCTCTGGGGGATGCACAGGACCTTTTATCACATAATCTAATGGACTGTGGTCTGAGTCTCTTGCAGCCATGAAACTTGAAGATATGCATTATCATTTTTTCATCAGTGATTAAATTAAGCTCTAAAAAAGTGTGGAGTACATAATTCTAAGCTGCTACAAGTGAAACTGTTATTGTTATATCCAAATCAACTTTTGTAGAGGCCTGTTGTAGCACCATGTGAAAGGGATTTGCAAATCAAATGAAATATGAGAAATTCTTGAAGGTCATTGCAGAACTGTGTATCAGGAAGGTGATTGCACAGTCTCTGCTGCCCCTTATTTTTTTCTATGTGTAAAAATAATTTTCTAACTACTCAGTAGTTCAAAGCCTTGGTGTGACATAAAATTCTGTTTATCAGAGAAAACTATGGAATTGTCTTACTAGAATCATAGAATGGTTTGGGTTGGAAGGGACCTTAAAGATCACCTAGTTCTATCCCCACTACTGTGAGCAGGGACATCTTCTTCATCTCCTTTTACCTACTTGAATGGCTGATAGTTTTTTTATCCAGGGCAACACTGAAAAATATGTATTAAAGACCACAGTTGTATTCCTTTAAAAGAATGTGTGTGGAGCCATTATCATGGCTTTTGAAATTAACTCCCTGTTCTGTTTCATAATCTGTTTTAATTTTTGTCATGTATGATTCTCATTTGAGGGTCTGAAATGAACTTTCTCAATGTAAATTTGCCAGAAACGTCATTCAGTCTTACACTTAATCTGGTTATAATAACCAATGTTTTCAGCTACCTTTTTACATAGGAAAACTCATATCTAGAAAATAAGCTAATTTATTTCCATGGAAAACAATATATTATTGATGTGTAAACCTTCTTTTTCTTTTCTTTAACAGACACAACAAAAGGAGGAAGTTCTATGTAGATGCCCGATGCCACCCTCAAACTATAGCAGTGGTCCAAACTAGAGCAAAGTAATGTTTTCCTCCATTTTCCACCGTATCTTTTCCCTTACACGGAATCCTTTGCCATGTCTGCCTTGTTGCCATATGCCTAACATTTCTGGCCTGTGCTTTCTGAAGTCTGTTATTATTTAGCATTACTTCTAGTTCAAATACAACTGCAAAGAAATTAAAGCTCTTTAAAAAGAGACTAAACTTATAATAAAAAGAAAATATTTAATTTTTCCTTTAAATTGTTGCACAACTATATACATTTGACTGTTGAATTCAGTCTGGTCTTTTTTTTTCTTTTACTAGGAAGCAAGTATCTTAAGCATTCTCTGTTTGCTTTGCTCTGTATTTCTGATGGCGATATCTATATAGTAGTATATACCATAATGTGAAATTTTCTCAGGGTTTAGTGCTGCAAAGATGTTCAACTCTCTGTATGTTAAAGAAAAGAGTCATATATGAGTCCATGAAAACATCTTACAAAGTAGCACTCCAAGGTTGGAAGTGGTTTGAATATTTTACCTTCTGCATGTTTTTGTTTTCAGTTATACAGGTGTTATTACTGAGCTCAAATTACCCCATGAGATGGATTTCAGTGGAAAGGATGTCAGTGGAGTGTTATTTCAGTATCCAGACACTGAAGGAAAGATTGAAGATTTCTCTGAACTTGTTGAAAGAGCTCATCAGAATGGGGTAAATTTTACTGGTCACACAGATATCAATCTGACGCATCAAACAGTCATATTCATAAAAACTAAGTGTTAATGAGATACTATCTCAGCTACATGCAATTCATAACCATTACAAACATTGCACTTCAGCTCCATGCAAGTGATGTGGAACTACTTGAAAATAAATTAAAAAACCTAGCTCCCATGTAAACACCTGTCTTCCTTTAGAAGAGAGGCTGACTGCTTTGTGCATTTCTCTTCTCAGACTCTTGCCTGCTGTGCTACTGACCTTCTGGCCCTCTGTATTCTGAAGCCTCCTGGAGAGTTTGGGGTAGATGTAGTCCTGGGTAACTCCCAGAGGTTTGGCGTCCCGCTGTGCTACGGGGGACCCCACGCAGCATTCTTTGCTGTCAAGGAAAATCTAGTGAGAATGATGCCGGGCAGAATGGTGGGTGTCACAAGGTAAGGGCTCCCTCTGCCATTAAGTAAAGATTGTAGTCATATAGTCTTAGAATCCTTAAGGTTAGAAGAACCTTCAAGATCATCAAGTCCAATTCTCAACCTACCACAAAGTTCACCACTAAACCATGTCCTCTAGTGTCATATCCACACATTTTGAACACTTCCAGGGATGGTGATGCTGTCACTTCCTGGGCAGCCTGCTCCAATGCTTTAGAGCCCTTCCTTTGAAAATCTTTTACCTGATATCATGTCTAAAGTCTCCCTTCAGAGATCCTACATAAGAATACATAAGAAACCATGAAAAACATCCTATGACCATCTTGTGCAGCCTTTGTGAACAGGTGACCATGGTGTTGTACTGAGCACCCTTTTTTTAAAAAAAATTGTGAGACTAAAAGTTTCCTTCAGTTTTGAGGAAGCAAGCTTCAAGAATTCCATTGGTGTGGAACTGTCTATAGTTCTTGTGGCATTGTGGAATGAAGAGATAACCAAAAGCAGGGTGGATTCAGTGTGTTGGCAGGAGGCTTTGCAAGCTAACTTTATACTCCACATATTCTGTACTGACATTTTCTCTGTCATCCAATCTTATAAAACATAAATGGAAAGAAATAGAAAATTCAGTGAACCTCCAAAATAATCTAGAAGGAACTTAATCTAGTCCAAATTATAGTTATGCTTAAAAAAAGCAGAAAAATGGTGTGCAAAAACTGCTTCTAATAGTTGCAGGTAGTGATGTACTGTGTATTTTGATGTACTGTGTATTTTGTCAAACTAATAATAATTGAAATGCAAAGTAATAGTCAGAGGAAGACAACATATCTTTGTAACGGAGGCTATCCAGAAGTACTTCAGTAATCAAAATAACTAAATTCAGAGTCATCAATAAGCTTAGGAATATTTAAATTATATTATTTTTCAGTTGAAATAGCTGCAATAATTGTGTGATTTTAAGGCAAATACCAAATTTCCTGTAGTTTGCGTAGAATTTCACTGTGTGCCCTACCTGACCAGCCACGATATAAATAGTAATCTAGAGGTGCTTTAGTCTTCCACTGTCTGGTGTTGCAACTGTCCTGACTTATGCAGCACCCTTTTGTCTCTGAGGATAGATAACTAGTTTCAGGTTAGCATACATAAAGTCCTGTGTCATAAATAACTGTAATTTTAAAGTAACAGAAGCAACATTTTCCCTTGTGGCTTAGAGATGCAAGTGGGAAGGAAGTGTACCGGCTTGCTTTGCAAACGCGAGAGCAGCATATCAGGAGGGATAAAGCTACCAGCAACATCTGCACAGCACAGGTAACCTACACTTTGTTTTCAGGGCTAGAAAGTAACGAGTTGAACAGTGAGTTACCTACACTTTAGAGAGATTTTAGTAGAAAAGTGAAGGAAATAAAAATATTCTGGTCTTTGTTAATTTGAGTCCTCTGAATAATGGGGTCTGCTTGAAAAGAAAGTTTTACTATCTGTTTCCTTACTGTAATCCTGAATTCTTGGAATGTTGTGAATCTGTTTTGTAGCATAAACAGCACCATAAACAGTAGCAGTGTGTTTGTAACAAACAAGACAGAACTCTTCATAAAGTAGAAGGGAATTTCAATGGTCTGAAATTTCCAATTCAAGGCAGAAGAAATAAACTTTAAATTTGTTAAACTAATTAGTCAAATTGTCACAAGGTATATTTTTTTCTATGTCATTTGATGCAAGAATGTTACATCTCCAAAGCAATATCTTTGTAAGAAAATACCATGATTAAGTAAGTAAGTATCCAAAATAGTTATATACGTCCACAGAGCTCCAGCCAGACAGGGTCATAAATTTTTTTGCTCTTATCATTGCCTTCCTCTTGTTCTCAATGTTGTGACAGATTTTGAAAAGAGATTATTGACACAAGTTTAATTACTTAATATCCAGGAGATACTCTGTATTTTTTTGTACTGATCCTAAACAATGGGTACCTGTGAGACTAGCTTGACTTTTAAAGTATTTAAACATCTTTGTTGCAATAGTTGGATTTAAGTAAATGTTAATTGCTAAAACAATTACATTCAAACAGCTTTGGATTCATAACCAGGCCTTGCAGTTTCATAGAAGTATTTTGCCTTTCCCTCCTTTTGTTTTGTAAGCAATACATGAGTAGCTACAGCATCAGTTGAGGGTATGTGGTTGTCTCTGGGTACTAAAGAAACTTTCCACTAAACTTACATGAAGTAGTCTTTGCTCAGAATAACAATGTCCTGAACTGTACTTGTATCCCAGGCTCTTCTGGCTAATATGTCAGCCATGTTTGGGATATACCACGGGTCTGATGGACTAAGGCATATTGCAAGACGAGTACACAATGCTGCCCTAATCTTGGCTGAAGGTGAGTACTTAATGTTTACAGAAACTGCTCTAAAATCCCCCTTAAATAACACATCTTAAATAAACTTACAGGGCAGGGGCAGGGGTGCCCATCTGATGTGTGTTCTCTCAACTTGAGAGAGGCCACTTTAATACAAAATTCACAGCCGATGTGTTTTGTGTAGTTCTGGTAATGGCATCCAAGAATTGGATGTCTCTGTGTAAGAACTTGCAGGCACTGCCTCTGTTTTCTTGGGAAACAAACTAACTTCTGTTTTCTCAGGAAGTCTAGAGAGTTAAGTCCCTAGATGGTAGTGTTGAACTGCTGTTTGCCAGCATCTACTTCTTTTGATGGACCATCCTAGTTATTTATACTCTGTACAGATAGTATAAATAACATAGCAAAGGAGGGTAATAAATTATATTAAAGCAATAGAACATTTCTGTTAAATTGGGTGGAGTGTCATACCTGGTACAAACATTGAAATCCCAAAGCTTTACAGCTGAAGAAAAGCACAAAACCTCTACCTGAAAATAACGATTGCACCTGGACTATGTGTTCTGGTAGGATTTTTTCTTTTTACTGATGATACTACCACTGTTGTTAGAAGGAGGTATACAAAACTGGAATGTTTGGAACCAAGGGATTACTGTAAGAAACATCCATACTTTGCCAGTTTTGCCAGAAGACCTCTTGCTACTGCAAAAAGCCCTAAGACTCTAAACTTTGTCATGACAGGCTCTGTGACAGTTCATATACATTAATATCTTTCCAATCTTATTATTTTGTCCTTATTGCATTCAAATACCTACTCTGCTGCTGTATATCTGTCAGATTTGATGTATCAGAATTACCTTCCCTAGACTCATCTGCATTATTACTTAGGTTTGAATCTGATTTATTTACATTTCACACACAGTAACATTTCAATAAAAAGATGGTGATTTGACTATTCTTTACACAAGGGGTATATTGTGCTTTATTATGGAAAAGCATTTATTTATGAGATGCATAGTATTGCTCTGCAACTGCCGCCTGAGCAAACAATACAGTGTGCATATAATAGAATTAACTTACTGTTTTTTATAGGTCTCAGGCGAGCTGGTCATAAACTACATCATGATCTGTTCTTTGATACCTTGACGATCACGTGTGGATGCTCAGTCAAAGAGGTTTTGGACAGGGCAGCTCTTAGAAAGATAAATTTTCGGATTTATAGTGATGGCAGAGTAAGCAACTTTCTAAACCTTTGATAGTATGACATTTTCTTCATTAATTTCTAATCATTACATGTGCTAAATAGAACAAAATTATTTAAGATCTTGTAATTTGCTCAGATATATCCATCAAGTATAAAGATAATATAAAGAATGAACTTGTTAAGTGATGCACTGAACTTCCAGAAATAATTACTGTGTTTTCATTTTATGCCAGTTAAAAGGATTATCTAATTTTTTTCATGTTAAATATGCTATTAAGGGGTAGAGTGAAGATACTTTAAAATTTAATGATGAAATACAAGGTAACATCCAGAATTCAGGTCTTATGGCAGTGTTTGAAGGCAGACTGAAGTCTAAACCACACTTTGGTTGGCACTAAGGAGTCTTCACAAAGTGTAGTATGTTCTGTAAATTGGAATGGGGGAAGGGGTGTCACAGGAAAATGGGCAATTTTCCTGTTAGTAGAAAACACTAGAAAGGAGGTCATGAGTCTCAAAGTTTCTGAGCCATCTGGTTTGGATGGTTTAGGAGGGTAAAAGAAGGAACTAGTAAATGTTCAATAAATAAAATAAATTTATATATCATAAATACCTATAAATATGTATGTTTACATATTGTTAGGTAGATTGGTATTTTTTTTCCCTTTTCGAGTTTCTGGAAAGCTCTTTTTGACCAAAACAAATGTACTATGTCTCTAGAATAAACAGCTTTGAGTAATTACTGGTGCTTTTATCCCTAGCTTGGAGTATCACTTGATGAAACTGTAAATGAGAAAGATCTAGATGACATATTATGGATTTTTGGTTGCGAGTCTTCTTCTGTAAGTACATTATAGGTCATGTGGATTAAATTATCTGAATGTTTTCAGAGTTTAGCAAAAACCAAAACTGGTGTTGTATAGTGGGTTTCTGTATGATGACCATTTACTAAATATTGAGAATTTCTGATCCTCTCTTAAATAAAGAGGTAGTGTTAAATAAAGGATTTATATAATGCCATTTTCTGGTTGCAACACTTAGATCTTTCAGTCAGCTTGGACACCTTGCATTTAGGGTATTACTTATTCTGTGATGGTTAGGACATGGGGTCAGTTATTTCTTTCCTCACTGGAATTTTTGTTGCATGTCATTAGCATTTAGCATCAATATCTACAAGATGAGGACTACTGAGACATTAAGGCTATCAAGTTTAATATATCGCTGTTGTCCTGCTAGGGATACACAGATACATCTGATATTAAAGGTGGGGGTTTTATGGGGGTTTTATCTTAAAAGCCGACTAAATCCTGAGGTAAACTGGTTCATAAGCTTTCTAATGGAACTTGACTACAAAGAAAAAATTCCATGAAAATATTTGATTCTATTTCTTTTTGTTGAAGGAGCTAATTGCTGAAGGTATGGGTGAGGAAACCAAAGGCATCTTTAGCACCCCATTTAAGAGAACTTCCAAATTCTTGACACACCAGGTTTTCAACAGGTTTGTGAGTGTATGATTGCTGCTTTTAGGGAATCTGAATGTATGTTTGCTATTTTTAGGGAATCTGAAATAGCTCCTTTCAAAACCAGCAATGGAGTCAGTTGAGGACAGTTTTGTACCTAGATTCATACAGTAACTTGTTACTCAAATAAAATATTTAGTAGCATTTTTAGTTATCCTCTCATTTTAAATGAGCAGAGCAATACTCATGGCACTGAGGGAACGTGTCTTTCCATTAATCTGCTGCACTGTACAACCTACCATTTGAGGACATGGTATCCTTGTATTCCATATTTACTGATAGTGTTGTTGAGATACAAATAAGCATTTTTAATCTGTGTTGCTATTAACAAGCTTAAAGTGCCAGTTTGAAAAGAACTACTTAGTATATATTAGTAACTATCTTCAGTCTTCTTTTTTGTGTTCTTTTCCTTTGTAGCAGCTGGTGCGGGTGATCTGCTTGCTTTAACACTGTGTTTTGTGTTCTCCAGCTATCACTCTGAGACAAACATTGTGCGGTACATGAAGAGATTAGAAAACAAAGATATTTCCCTTGTTCACAGCATGATTCCCTTGGTAGGTATTTATCAAAAAGAAAAGACAAAAAATTATGTACTTACCTATGTATTTATGTATTTCAATAAATACTGATGTGTGTTTGTATTTTTAGGGGTCCTGCACAATGAAGCTCAACAGTTCAGCTGAACTCACAGTAAGTTGCAATAATACTGTCTCACTTGATATCCACATGAGTAACTATCTAGCCAGTGTCATTCTAGAGAAGTAAAGCCTCCTCTTTGTCTAATACTGCTGAGGAGGCAGTTTCAGAGGTAGCTGAAGTCACCCTCTCCCTTCCACTAAGAAAATGCTCTGAAAAGCACAAGTAGGACTGCAGCAACACTAAGAGAGTATGTGGTCTTGACGATTCCATTTTGAACAAAACGATGAAAATAATTTTTGGAATTAGGTATCACAGTCCTGTTCCCTCAAGGAATGTTGCATTACCTAACTTCTGTCTGCTTTACAGATCTTAAAATCAAATCCGCAGAAATATGGAGAGAGTCAGATGGAACTGACAATTCATATTTCTTTTTCAGTTTACAATTTGTTAGGATAATTCCCTTTTCCCCAGCTGAAGAGTCCCCAGATATCTTCATTTTTCTAGCTGCTAACACATGAAGCAGAGCTTTAGCCAGGCTATTTGATTACCAAATGACATTTTGATTTGGAATGAGCTTCCTTTGCTCTCTTCCTCTTGTTTCTGACTTTCATCTTTCACTAGTTTCCTTTGTCCCCTTTCTCTCACTACTTTCTCTCTCTCCCTTCAGTGTTTTATGTCTTGTATACTTCCTTAAGTGAAACTAATACTATTCCAGGCAATTCCTCTCTGTTTACCCTGTGATCCCAGATCAGTGTAAGGGTAGGTGAAACTAAGTAGTAAGAGAAATTAAGAATTTTTAAGCATATTCTTAATGTTAAAAAATAGTTACTGAAAATCATAGGATCATTTATGTTGGAAAACACCCTTTAGATTAAGTCCAGCTGTTAACCTGGCACTGCTGAGTCCATCACTAAAC
Source organism: Lonchura striata (assembly GCF_050655825.1). Classification (NCBI taxonomy): domain Eukaryota; kingdom Metazoa; phylum Chordata; class Aves; order Passeriformes; family Estrildidae; genus Lonchura; species Lonchura striata. The sequence continues at coordinate 69,974,721 of NC_140740.1, forward strand.
CATGTTGCTGATCACCATATCTACATATCTTATAAACATTTTCAGGGTTGTTGACTTTGGCAGTTCTTTAGGGAGGCTGTTCAAATGCTTGTTAACCCTTTCTGTGAATACATTTTTTTAATATCCAGTCTTAACCTCTTGTATTACCAGCTACTATCTGGGAAGACACCAACCCCCACATGGCTACAGCCTCCTTTCAGGCAGTTGTAGGGTTGTTGGTGGTGTGTCCAGGCTCCTAGGCTCATGTGCACTGAGGCTTCTACCCTTTTATGTATGAGTTTTCCCAAGACTGAAGAGAAGTTTCTTGCTCTCTACGCAAATTAATTATCATGCATAGTCCGTGCACAGTTCTGGGCCTTTCTGGAAATGGGTCGGAGGGCTTTGGAGGTTTTTGGTGGTCTTTATTCCCCACGCTACATCAACCTTTGGTGCACAGTCCGTGCCCTCTTCTCAACCTCATTGGTGCACTTGTGCTGCACTGTGTTGTGCTGAATATGTACAGAAGCCAGAACAAGGACTGATGTCCCAGCAAAGTGTTCTACCTCCACCTCCATGTGGCTCCCTTCTCCACCTGCATCCTGTTCTTTCTTGCCCATTTGCACAGTCTGCTCTTATCAACAATCCTTGGCTGGCTTCAGAGGTATCTATCTGTCCATCAGTGTTTGAGACTTGCACATCAGCCCCTTGTCTTCTAGGCTTTTGCACCATCCCATGGCTTAAACGTCAACATGGGCATGGTGATCTGTTGAGAAAGGGAAAAAAAGACCAAGAGAAAAAGGGGCAAATGTGTTCTATAAGTTACTTCTATGCTTTGGGGGTAATCTCTTTATAATACCTCAAATCTTTTTGTGTAATCTGATTACCAAAATAAAAAGCTAAAAGGTTAACATTAAATCAGCTAACAATAGACCTTACTCAACCTCACATGACTGGCCTAAGCCTTATCAATCCAACTGTCCAGGTCATTCTGTAGAGCCTTCCAAGCCTCCAGCAGGTCAACATTCTTGGTGTTTGATACTTAACTGACCACAGGGCAACTTCATTCCTTCACAAAGTTTAACAGAACAGAGTTGTCTGTAGAGTATTTTGTTCCAGCATTCTTTATATATTTGTTTGTTTCATTTTTATAGCCTATTACATGGAGAGAATTTGCCAACATCCACCCTTTTGTTCCTCTGGATCAAGCTCAAGGGTATCAGCAGCTTTTCAAGGATTTAGAGAAGGACCTATGTGAAATTACAGGCTATGACAAAATCTCCTTCCAGCCGAATAGGTAGGAACATTTTTTCTAGATGTTTGCCTCTTGAGACAGGATTCCAAAAACTTATCTCTAAAGAAAATGTGCAAGCCAGAAATGGAAGAATTTTCTGAAATAAAATTTTTCTTGATTGCCAGATTACTAAATTTCTAAGTAGTTGCTTTTTTAAAAAACTACAGTATCTTATTTTGTCTCATCTCTTCTGAAATTTTAATGATTTGGTCTTTATATTTCTTTTACTATTTTCCCATATGAACTGAACTGAAAATAAAGATTTGGAATAGGAATAAAATATATGAGCTGCCAGGTGTTTAATTGTTGAAACTGGTAGTGCACTAGGTTTGACTGAAGAATGCCTAAGATCTGTGTGCTTACTGGAAAAGCAGTGTTTAATGAGTACTTCTGCAGCCTGTTTATGTCCACTAGCAGTTTTAATACAAAATGAAAAGCAAGAACTTACTCTACACTAAACCTGTTGCTGAAAGACCTTTTATTTTTCATTATATCATCTTTGGTACGCATTTTGATATTAGTTTGCCTCACTGTAATCAAGCACAGAATTCCCTGCTAGGTGCAGGAATGTGGATCCACTCAGTCACCAGAAGGATTTAACATCGTAGTACGAACTTATAAAATGGCATAACCTTTGTCATCTACTCTTTTCATTTACATGTAGCTGTTAATTTAAGCATGTCCATTTGTAATTATGTCTTAGGAATGTGCTCCTTTTAATTTTCTGACATTTACCTGAAGTCATGGGAAAGGGTTAGGGCTGGACAGTTTTGAAGTTCTGTCAGAGAGGTGGCACTTCTTGGTTTGTGTGCTGTGTAACAGTGTTTGTGTTCTTGTTGCAGTGGAGCCCAAGGAGAGTACACAGGCTTGGCTGCAATCAAAGCTTATTTAAATGCCAAAGGAGAACGTCATAGAACCGTGAGTGTCAATATTCATGTGGGGAAGAGGGTTGAGGGGGAAGTGGAGAGTTGATTCAGCAGCTGGGACTCACCTGGAGAGAAACTAGGTTGTGTACTCTCACCTCTGGTAGGCTTTCAGCACTCTATGCTTCCCACCAGGATCCTTGGTAACGTCTTAAAAGTTTTTACAGACAGTGAGAATGACACAGGGAACGGTGATTGTACTGAGTCTGGCTAGGGTGGACTTAACTTTCTCCACATGCATTGTGGGCAAAGCACTGTTGGTAACACAAGGGTCTCTTGGCAAATGGTGAGCAGTGCTTTCACAGTGTCACGGCTTTCTCTCTGTGCCGCTGCCCTGTCCCGACCCTGTCCTGTCCCAGCAAGGAGGCTGGGTGACAGCAAGGTGCTGGGACAGCTGGCCCTGGCTGACCAAAGGGATGTTGGTGCCATATAATGGCATGCTCAGCAACAAAAGCTCAGGGGAACAAGGGCAAAGCAGGAAAGGTCATGCTTATATCATGCTTATAGCATTTTAATTCCCAAACAACATGCCATGCGGTCAGCCATGGAAGTTGGGAAGTCAGGAAGGAAGGAAGGAAATTGAGATATATTTACAATTTCATCTGACACCCTCTCACTCTTGAAAAATGATCTATCATGTGTTAATTCTGGGATTATTTATTATATTATTTTCCATCCTCATTTCCTAGCTAGATTCTAATTATTTGTCCATCCTTCTCAAAAAAAGCTATTTTATAACTGGTTATCTTTAAAGCTTTTGTGTTCCTTTTACTCCTCTTACTCCCTTTCTAGTTTTTGATGCAGTTGCTTTCTTTCCCACCAAAACAGTGAGATTCTTTAGTAGCAATAGGTTCAAAGCAAAAGATCACAGTTGTGGGTTGTTAAGATGTGCTTTCTTGTGCCATACTTTAGATCTGTCTGCCTCCAGTATACATATACTGCTTTGAATGCTGCCTCTCAGTACTGTGCGTCCTTTTCTGAGCTCTGCAATCAGTTCTTTTAGTGACCTGAGAGGTTTTGTATTAACAGGATATTTGGCATTGCACTGTGTGTCTATATTATAAACACAATTATGAGTAATTTTAAATCTTAGAGAACCAGCACAGATATTTATAATATTCTGTTAGGATGACCTTTCCATACAGTGAAAACTATTTTTCTTTTCTTTAACATGTGTTCATAAAATATTTATCCACATGTACCTTCTCACTTAACCACTGGAAGTTAGTTTAGAAACATTATTTGGGGCCACATAAAAAATTTCTTGGAAATCTGAGATTACTTAGGTCTTCTTTTTTCACACACCCATACAGTGGGCTTTAAACAGAAGGAAAAACAGTCCTTAGTGTAATACAATACACACCCTTTGAACCTGATTTTATCCTTGGCTTTGGGACTCATTTGTCTTCTCAAAATGGAAGCATCACTGTCCTGTGCTCCTGGGAACTGTGTGAGGAAACCATCTAAAGTGAATGGAAGTATTTTCTTTCTCTGTTTCTTCGTTGCATCCAGATCACATCAGAAGGCAACCATTCATTACAGCTACAAACTTTGTGAATAGTTTTACTCAGTGGGAAGTGAATTAAGGTTAAAATTTTATTCCTTGAAGAGCTGGCTTCTGATTGTCTGCCTGTCATCTGCCATTACTCTTACTCTGTGCAAGACCCTCAGCCTTTTCTGAGAGTCTGTGGGACCTTCTGTAGCTTGAAAATACCCAGAGGTGAACTGCACAGGAGAGTCAGGGGCTGCTTGCTTTCAAAAGTTACAGGAAAATCATAGTACTCTTGGGAAAGAGTAAAAAGGAATAAGAAAATAAGAAAGCCCACAAAATGTTGGCCTTTCAGCTGAAGTGCTTTTTTCCCCTAGGCTGGAGATTAAACCAGCAGCTCAAGGTTCTCTTAGTTGGCCGTGTTTGGATTTGTTGTCCTCTTGTGGGGAAAAAAGTGTGGACATGAACTGGCAGCTCACATCCCTGCTTTTTTGTGATCAGCGATGTTTGTACCCAGCAGGCCTTGGTGGCCATCTGGAGCCACGTCACATTTCAGCTATGCAGATAAAATAGCAACAGATGTGGCACAGTTCTTCCTGGGATCTCTGGGTTTCTGGTTTTGAAGTATTCACATTTATCTCAGCATCACTGGATAAGAGAGTTCCATGAGCCATCATGCAGTTTCTTAGGAAAATAAAGTAGAAGAAAATTATTTTTAATATTTTTGTTGGTTTTTTTGTTTGTTTTGTTGATTAGTTTTTTTTTTTTTGGTGGGGTTTTTTGGTGATTTTTTGGTTTTGCAGGGTTTTTTGTTTGTTTGGGGGGGTTTTGTTTGTTTGGTTTGGGTTTTTTTGAGAAATATTTATTGTCTTTAGAAAGGGTGGAATTACTAAAAAATGCCTGCAAATATCATGACACATGCACCATTTTTCTATGACTAACAAGAGCCTACCTTACTTAAGCAGAAGTGCTTATCTTTTTTTTCTTTTAAAGTTAACTGGCATGCAAGTAGTTCTGAGTTTCTCATCTATAGCCAAAATATTTTGGTCTTAATTTTTGTTTTGAATAGAATAAAGAGGAAAAAGCTTTGGAAGCCAGAAGAAATTGTAATGGAAATTTGGAATTAGGAAGTTTTTCCTTTCAAGTCATTGTACATATGGAGACTGATAACTGTAAAAAAAAGGATTAGTATTTAAAAAAAAGGATGGGGTGAGGCAAAATTCTGAGTATCTGAAATAATATTCTGGAATTGCATCCATAAATATGATTATGCAGAAAATGAAACTTTGGTAATGAGTATTTAAATGCTGATACCTGAATGGATTTTATTAAAAAATTTAGTTGCATTGTTCTACAAAAGAGACAAATTGCTGGTGCCATCAGGATTTCTTTTCAAAATTTGATAATGAATTGTAGCTGAGTGTAGACCATAAAACATTAAGATTTTTTAGACTAGTTATACTTTAGGCTCTATTTTGCTTTCCCTCCCAAGGTTTGCCTTATTCCTAAATCTGCTCATGGTACTAATCCAGCAAGTGCACAAATGGCAGGGATGAAGATTCAGCCAATTGAAGTGGATAAAAATGGGAGCATTGATATTTCTCATTTAAAAGCAATGGTGAGTATTTAATTATCTTTGATTTTCAAGGAACACTTCTTCTCTGAAGGTAATAGTGTTGGCAGCTGAACCATATTTTTCTACAAGAAAAAAGAAAGCAATAATGGTGAATATTTTGAAAGGATAAATATTTTTTTTTCTCACTCAGACACTATATGACAATTTTAATATTTCTTTTAATTTGAGGATCTTTGGTGCAGGATTTGCTCAAAGAGTCTTTTTATACAGCAGACTCTTTTATAGCAGACCCTTTTGGTCCACAGCTGTACTGGAAATGAACAAGCCATGTTCGTGAATGTGAAGCATTTGAAACTGCATTTCAGCCTTCTTTTAGGTTCAAGTCCACCTCTGCTGGAGAAGTTGTTGCTAGGCAACTACTTTTTTTCCCTCTTTTTTAACTATATTGACTGCAGGTGAATCTTGCAATTCAAGGGATTAGCAGGATACATTTGCACATTTGAACAAACTTTTATGGTAGTCATAGAACTCTATTGCTGAAAGTAAGGGGAATGGTCATTATTTCACATTAACTTGAAGGCCAGGTGTTTCATTTGGTTGACTGAAGGTCCCAGAAGAGAGTGTTTTATACATATATATGTATGTGTATGTATGTATATGTATATATATGTATGTGTGTATATATATATACATACATATATACACATATATACACGCACCTTTTAATACCTGCCTTTTTCCCTGACTTAAAATTCTGATTTATTCAGAAATCACTCTTTTTCGGTAGGCGTGGCTGAAGGAAGGAGCCCAGTGTCCTTTGCTGACTATAAGTGACTATAAGTGACTATCTGCTGATAGGCCTACTTCCCATCTGTAATACACTCTGACTTTACTTGTATTTTTTTTTATAAAATCTTGAGAAGCTTTAGGAGCCTCAGTGAGTTTTTCTTCTCTCCTCCCTCCACCAGGTGGACAAGCACAAAGAGAACTTGGCAGCCATCATGATCACGTACCCTTCCACCAACGGTGTGTTTGAAGAGGAGATTGGTGATGTGTGTGACCTCATTCACAAACATGGAGGCCAAGTTTACTTAGATGGAGCAAATATGAATGCTCAGGTACAAAATCTAGGCAGATTGTTTACTACTGGGAGTCCTTGGAATGAAAATAGCACAGCAGTATTCAGTTCAGACCATAACACAACTTCCATGCAAGATGCCACAGTGTTTGGGGGAGCATGTGAGATTTCCAAGAACAGAAATTAAAATAAGATGGTGAAAGTAATTCTCTTTCACTTGATTTTCCCCTGAAATGTGTAATAAGATTTATGTGTTGTTCACTGAAATTGACTTAGTCTGCCTACCCTTTATCAAAGACATTCTTTACAGATGTAATTAAGAATTCCTAAACAAAATATTATTTGCATCAAGTTCTTGCTTATGATGCATCATGATAAAGAAAAACATAAAAGCATACACCATTGTTTTCAACCTGTTCTCCTTGCATTCAGTAATAGGTCCTAAATGGCATATGAAGAATGCTTTAAAACAGAGTATTCCCTTTACAGGTTGGTCTGTGTCGTCCTGGAGATTATGGCTCTGATGTCTCTCACTTAAATCTTCACAAAACCTTTTGCATTCCCCATGGAGGAGGAGGACCTGGAATGGGACCAATTGGAGTGTAGGTATTTCTATATTAGCCTTTTCTTAAAAAAAAAAAAAAAAAATTTTTATATATACCTTAGTGAGTCATGGCTAGGAGAGGCGTTATGTTGGTTGCAAACATCTGTCCTTCTCTAGCACAGTCATGTGCTGATCTCATAAATGATGGTGCTCACCTGTGTCCCCAAACCCTGGCTTCTGTGTTGGCCATCTAGTGTGTATAGTAAATCTCACTCAGCAATCTATTTCCTGAGTGAGAAATGGGCTTTTCAGCCCTAAGAAAAGGGCTGATAATACTGCATATAGTCCAGAACACAGAGATGCTACACAAGCTGTGTGAATCTATCCTATAGAAGGTTATTATTTCCTTAAAGATAATCTTAATTGTTTAAAGAAAGCAATTTTTATTCGGATAACTCCATTAATATCTTGTCATAGATTGAAAAACTGAGTGCCATCCTCCACTGGCACCAGTTGTGTTTAACTTTCTTTTGAAGAAGGCACAGATCAGACTTCCTAGAGGACTGTGACTGGAAGCAAGGTGAAGAGAAGCTACTGCTGAAACTGTCCAGATACGATAACACAGGAACACGTATTTAATCTCTAAAATCAATGTCTTTCTTTTAGGAAGAAACATTTGGCTCCCTACTTGCCTACCCACCCTGTGATCAAAGTACAGCCGGATAAGGATGCATGTCCTTTGGGTACTGTCAGTGCTGCACCTTGGGGTTCCAGTGCTATATTGCCAATTTCCTGGGTGTATATCAAGGTGTGTAGACTTTTATAAGGAGTATCAGATGAGGTTCTGTTTCTCTTTCAAGTCCAGTGACCACTGCAACCATACAAACAGGTTTAAGAGCAACTCATTGCAAGATTTTTGCAGAGACTGAAATGCAGTGAAATGAAGTGATGACAATCCAGTCATAGGTTATTTACATCCATCAAGCCTTATTGTTTTATAATAGGACAATGTTGCCATGAGAAAGAACAAAGGACAACTGCTGTATCTAACTGTTCTACCTAGTCTGAAATAGGCCTTGAGGTAAAGGGACACCAAGCATTAAACTGCAGTTGGCCTTCCACTTTCTGACACTGAAGTTTTCATGTTTAAATTACTGTTCTGCCAAGAGTATTTTTAATTGTATGATTCAGTATTGTTATACTTGACATATACAGAACATTCAATTTTACAATATCATAAATTCCAGAGGGTTTCACTGAGTTTTAAAACTGAACTTAGTTTTGGTTTTACATGTGAGACATCTTGCTCATGATCTATATAATTTGTTAATCCCTTGCAATTTAGTGATAAACCAGCAAATATTTGGCTACATGTATGGAAATATTTAGCCAACAAACATGATTGTAGATTCAAATTCTATTTGATAGAAGGTTGTGCTGGGACTCTTTAGCTACATTTAATGCTTCCAGTGACAGAGTTGGGGAAGAGTGAACCTAGGGGCAGTGTCATTCAGAGTACTTTGTTGCCAGTATAATACTCTAACCATGGAAACTTCCTCTGCTGGGGAAACCAGCTCTCCTGGATATGAACCAGTGCAATTTCCATTTTCAGCTGTGGGTAAAAATCACTTGTGACTCTAAACTAGTTCCCATTATGGAATATTTAATTGGTCAGAAATTTTTAAGGGGAGCTCTTTCCTCACAGTGCAAAATGCCATCTATTTACATTGTCCCACCTAAAGTTCTCTGGACAGTCCTGCTGTGGGATGGAGACAGGCAGCCTGTGCCTTTTGACATTATTTGTGTTCTCACATTTTTCTGTTCAGTTCAAAGCTTCTCAGTTTGAGGAAAGGTTTGGGACATTCAATTGTGGACTTCAAACTAAACCTCTTAAACTGTAGACATGCTCATAAACTACATACACCAAGCAGTGTATGTAAGTGCCCTCAGTCAATATCCAGTGCTTCTCTGTGAGCATGGTGTGGAAAAGTGTAAACAGCAGAGTGACTGCCTTAGAACTAGCTAGGTGCATTGAGCTGCTGCTCTCTGTCATGCAGGAGCATACTTTGCTTGTTCTGGACCTGTTTTAGATCTGTTGCTTCATGTTATTTTTCTTTCAGACAATGGGAGCAAAGGGTCTGAAGCATGCTTCTGAGATTGCTATACTAAATGCAAATTACATGGCAAAGAGGCTAGAGAAGCACTACAAAATCCTTTTCAGAGGAGCAAGAGGCAAGTATTCGACAATTTTCTATCAGTTTTTTTTTTTTTTTTGCCTCATGTAGAAGTTGGTTTGCAACACAGTTGGGGTTTTGTTTGGTTGGTTTGGTGTTTTTTTTTTTTTTTTGTTTTGTTTTGTTTTGGTTTTTTTTGTTTGTTTTGTTTTGTTTTTTTTTTGCTATGTGACTGCTGATTTCAAACTTCTCTTGATGTTGTTCACAAGGAGAGAAATAACCTGCCACACTTCTATGGATGTATTGCAATGAAACTGAGATACTTGAAAGTAGAAGAAAAGTAGCATCTGTTTGTAATTATACAAAGATGATGTCAAAAGATAGAGTAAAAGATAGACTGTTCCTTGAAATTTAGTGGTAGATTGATGAACAGTAGAAAAAGGAAAAGCAACCAAGTTGAGACTTCCAAATTTCCAGAACCAATGATGCAGATTTAAGAACATAAAAGTAATTTTTGGACCTGTACTTCCCCTTGCACACTTCCTCTGAAAAAAAATCCCACCAAGTTTCCCTCATTTCTGTACCTTGTTCACTGTTGTGAGATAAGATAGAATTCCCATGGCAATGCATGATATTTCAGCTACATTCTGATTCCCTGTTTTAGCTCTCCAGTCTTGCAACAGGACAGAAGTAATGAAGAAGAGATGAAAAAATTATTGTGGTACTAGTGTAACAATCAGAGAACTTATGTTGCTTGTTTAAGCTGAACAGTGTTGAAGAACATTTGAGTACAATATATATTATCTCCAAAATATAGATCTTAAATTTAATGATGTACACCTTGGTAGAACCTGCAAGTTGTACTTTAATAGAAGCAAATAAAAATTGCAAATTTTGAAGGATTTAACAGTGTAATGGAAGGTTCTCTGGAATTATGGATATAAATACAGACAACTTTTGTCTTTAGCCTCTTTATAACAGAAGATATGAGCTTTGCTCCGGCATAAGATAAAACTGATTATCTTAATTTATTTAAGATAGCCTAAAACCCAAATGGTGTTGGGCCACTGACAAATGTAATAATTTTTTCAGGGAACTTGTACATAGTAGGAGCTACTTTGACCACTCATTCCTAGTTCCAATCTGACCTCTAAATGAGGCCTCTTCTTAATATGATGTGGGACTTAAGGGTCAGTCTTCAAAAACTGAGTTGTATATCTCTTACCTGATAATTTCCTAGCTGTGAGGTTTTGCCCAAGTGGATATTTTTGAGTTTGTCTTTTTGCCATGTTTCTCCACAATACCAATAAGAATAGACAGCTTGGTAAATTTCATTGTTCTCCTATTAAGTAAGTTCACCTTTTTATTTACAGGTTATGTAGCCCATGAATTCATTTTGGATACAAGACCTTTCAAAAAAACAGCAAACATCGAGGCTGTAGATCTTGCTAAAAGGCTTCAGGATTATGGTAAGTCAAATGCCTGTTCTTTAAAATAGCAGTGCAAGTGAAAATTTTCTAGATCTCTTCTAAAGGGAGACACAAACATTCAAGTTCTGTGCTTATGGATGGTGAATCTGTCACAATTATTTCAGGCTTCCTCATTTTCTTTAAGGGCTTGGAGAGATATTTGCATATACTGAGTTGTAGTAGGTACTTCTGACTCTGCTGCTGCATCACAGTTTTGTAAACTGCCCCATCAAATTACTGATTACATGACTCTTAACTGTTTGGAGCTAGTAGGTCGAAGCCAAAAGCTTAATAAGATTCCAACAAAGCAAAACAAAACAAAACAGGAAGAAAAACAAAAACTTTTTAAGTAGGATAATACGATTTGAACAGTTCCATCCCGCTATAGTTTATGCAGTTTTGTACACATGCCCTTAAGGATCTGATTGTGGTTGCTTTTTGGCTGCCAGACAAGAGGACCCATTGAACTACTTGATCCTATAGAACTGTGCTTCTAATGAATGTGCATGAAAGCTGTTAAACCCCTAACCAGTAATACCTCTTCAGTGAAATAATCCAAGGCCTAATTGTGATACTAAAAAACCCACCCTTCCTGCTCTTTGTAAGTGAGCCTTAAATATTGTGCACCACTTTAAACAGACTTTTCAGTAGGTATAGAGCTGAGTTAGATAGCATATTAAAGTTTCTTTTTAATAAACTCTTTCAATAAATCTGTGTGTAGCTCTATTGTAAATAATACAGTGGTGTTACCCTTCCGTGCTAAAAATGAAGATACTTGAAAAGTTTATCTTGCTTGTAAAGTACAGAGCCAACACTACCAGTGAATTCAATCTCTATAGATTTTTGTAGAGAAAGGATGAATTTTTGAATCTGCTGATAGCCAATCCATTTATTATCTCATACTCTTTATCTGTGACTGATTTCTGCTATTGTCACCAGGTTTTCATGCTCCAACCATGTCCTGGCCAGTGGCAGGGACGCTTATGATTGAACCTACAGAGTCTGAAGACAAAGCAGAGCTGGACAGATTTTGTGATGCCATGATCAGTATACGGCAGGAAATTGCTGAAATAGAGGAGGGCAGGATGGACCCCCAAATTAACCCACTAAAGGTAAGATGGCATGTAGAGCAAGGTGCAGCATCAGCCTAAACCTTGAGACTACAGATGTCCACTTCCTGGTCTTTCAGCACTCTCAAAAGTAATGTAGCACAACAGTGAACACAAAAGTTTCTTGAGAAACCTTCAACTTTTTCAAAATTTGAATTTTGACTTTTTCAAGCGAGAAGTCTTGCTGACAGAACAGAGAAAGTTATTTCCAAAAGCACTTAATTTATATTTCAAGGCCATCTCAAAGTAACAAAGGAGAAATGGTTATTTCACTGGCTGAAGACAGAAACTGGAATGACCTTAATAATAAATAATGAATTAATTATTTTAGCAATGCAGCACAGAACCGGTATCAGCTCAAACTCTCTTCAACTCTTAATGCTGTACTGGCTTTTAAGTTTAGTGAAAAGCCAAAAGCCTATTCAAGCCTTGGGTAGCATCTTTAGGCAAACTGAAAAAAAAAATCTAAATACTAACTTGCCTCCTGGCTTAATTCTGCCTTTGTTCCCCCCAGATAAACAGTGTTCTCTAGACAGTTATTATTTATATGTGGTAATGTGAACTTGAAGAAGGCTTCACACTGATGTGTTCAACTGAAATCAGTAATTTCTTGTTCTCAACATGTTTTGTTTCTTGTAGATGTCACCACATACTCTGAACTGTGTCACTTCTTCCAAGTGGGATCGTCCTTACTCCAGAGAAGTGGCAGCATTCCCACTGGTGAGTACATAATGCGAACTTTGTGGTGTGGTAATATATAAATATGCTTTGTGCTCTGTAGTTTCCTAGTCAGTTGGAAATGAAGTAATGTGGTAAAAATGAAAACTTCAGTGCCATTATATTATTGCTCAATTTTTAAGTGTGTGAGCTCTCTCTACCACAGTTTCATTAGTTTAGCTTTTAAATACAAGGAAAGAAGAGCTCAAATAACAAATAAAAGAAGTCTCAACACATAGGTGCAGACCTGGATTTCTGAATCCTAGCACTTCAACACTGAATATTCATTCCTATTGGAAACAGCCTGTTCTGTTCTGACATACTGCACCAAGGGCTCCCAAAACAGTCCCACATGCTGGCATTCAAAGCTTTGCTCAAAAGAACTTGCATAAGGTGTGACCAGATTCCCCAAGGTCAGCATGGGGAAAGCAACACCAATAAAGTCAGATTGGAGCTGGACTCCGACATCAGACTTCTTAATTGCTTTCATAGTCCTAGCAGCTAAACGTACATGTAACCAACATTTCTGCTCTGAAACTTAATTGCAAGTCTTTTAGTGATATGTACTGTTTCAAATAGTGAGAATTCAACTACACTACCATTCCACTTTCCTTTAAGTATTATATTGTAACTATATTGAACAGCTCAGCAGCGTTCTCTGCTTTTCCTTCACTCCTATGTGAAAGCCAGTTGTTCAAATGATAATAAAGTTTTCTTTCATCTCATGAAAACTGCTTCTTTGCAAGCTTGTGTTAGAGGACATGACCATACGTTTTTGAAAATCTAAGCATTCTTTTAATTGTCATGTCTATTATACATGCTTGTTAACTCTCAGGGACTGCACACAGACTTGAAGGATGGCTTCACTTAAAAAACCCACTTTCACAGCACTTGTGATTCTTCAAGCTCCTAATGTCTGTTATAATTTTGTAGCCTTATTTGGTGGAAAAATTAAGACAGTTGGGTTCTTTTATCTCTCTTAGCCATTTGTGAAGCCTGAAAGCAAGTTTTGGCCCACAATTGCTCGCATTGATGACATATATGGTGATCAACATCTGGTTTGCACCTGCCCACCGATGGAAGCCTATGAATCTCCATTTTCTGAACAGAAGAGAGCATCTTCCTAAGACTGCTTTCAGCTGCCTGCATTTTTGACTCCATCAGAATGGCCCTTTCCTGATTTCCTGGGGATATTTATATTGTGTATATTTTGAATAATCACCACATGTGTTCATTGAACACAGCTTGGTTAAAATGTAAATACAATCAGTATGTTAGGTCTAAACAAAATGTGATTGTTCCACAGTAGTTGATGTTGGAAGTTGATTTATCATTTTACCTGTTTCATGCTAAAGTTTTAACAGTTAACACCCAATTTGCAAGGTGGCATGGAAGATACAATTAAAAAAGTAGAAAATATGCAGATACATAAGGCAATACTAATAAATGTTAACTGCAGGATTAATAGTTTATATTTTGTAAAAAAAATGATGAAGTAGATTTTTAAATTTACTTCACATATTACCACTAACTAGCATTGCTAGTGTTGATATTTCAAACTGATTTTTTTACCTATCAGTGTTACTAGTCTAATAAAATTGGTCAGAATTTAAGCATTGTCATGTTTTGGATTTAAACTTTCCAGCTTTATTTGTCCAACACAGCAATATGAAATTACAGAGCTTGAGTTCTTACTTGTGAACAATTGCCACAGCAGCAACAAACTTATATAAAGGAAAATACTGTCAGAGAATAATATTTAAATAAAGATAGGATTTTTTTTTTTAATGGGCCAAAATGATCCATTTTACCAAGCAGTAACAAACTTAATCTTGTTCTGTATCACATAATTTTTTCTTAGCAGTTCCATCTAATTCTCTTATTCTGGAGAAGGCATGAAAGACCATGAAGGCATAAAAGACTGTGAACTGCCTAGTATTACTTAAATCTCAGGGAAAAAATGTTTTCTTTCCACAGTTTCTCAAGTCACTCTCTGGCACTTTTTTATACAGAGCACTCAGTTTGCCCTACTTTATCTACAGCTTGTGTAAAAATGATTCACAGCAGCACTGAGACTAGAGCCCTCCTGCAATACACAGTGCCACAATCACTCAGTAACCAAAGCTCACACCTTAAACAGGGGCCTTTTCCAGCATGTTCCAAATCAAATTTGCATCAAACTAATCCTCTCACTAGTTACACAGTCAGATCTCTGTACTACAAGCACATTTGAAAAGAACCTGCCCAGGTCCATGCAGAGCTGTTTGTTTGATACACGTGAGCACCCCTGAAGGAACCAAGTCATTCAGCCACTCAAAGCACAGTTTTGGTGAATTTGGAAACAGGCACTTAGCAACACTAAGACCACAGAAAAGAACCACACAGTTCTGCACCTTAGAACAACCCACTACTTCAACTTCTTGAAAATCTACAGGCATACTCAGCCTGGGAACTCTGAAGTGACACAAATGAGGCTGGTGTTCACAGCAATACTTTAAGTACTGTAAATTTTGTGTCTTTCACAGTGAAAGTTTTGGGACTGCAACTTTTTCATTACCTACCTTATGACTCCAGTGGAGGGCTTTACACAAAGAGACTGCAGATGATAGGAGATAGGAATGGCTTTCATTAAAGAAAAGTCAGGCCAGATACCAGTTTTGATGTGAAAAGCTGCACCTACATGTTAAATCACTTTAATACATAGTGAAGAAAATCAGATTTTTTTCACTATTCTATTGAAAAGGGTGTCTTTCAGTAGCTATTGATATAGTACAAAGGATATAAAATATCATGAAAAGCCACTGCAGACTTATAATGTGAGGAAAGGAGAGTCTTTCTCTGTTGCCAGTCTAATTCCCCAGTCTTGACAAGCTACTTTTATGCTAAAAGCAGTTTTATGTTGTTTATGTCACTGAAAAAATATATTAAAAATTTTTGTATAAAGCAGATACCTTCCCACCTTCCCACTGTTGATATCAAACTGACAAAATTTAGCTTGTGAATTAATTGGTAAAATCTATCCAATGGAAAACAAGGCATTAAAATATTTTACAGTACTCAACTAAAGGGTTGAAGGGCACAAGTTTTATGAGCTACCACTCATGAGATGCAATAGCTGTTACCAAAGTGAAATCACACAGTTCTCTCCAGCAAACACTGGAGACCAAACACCTGTAGCACTGTGGGGCACAGGCTGTCACTGTAACCTCAGTGCCTACAGAGGGAATCTGGCTCATCCACCTGACCAAGCACTGTGCAGGAATCCCACAGCTCCCAGCTGGGCTGACAGCCCTGAGTGACAGGCAGGGTTCCCTCCCACTCTGGGACATGGACAGAGCACTGCCACAGGCTGTAAACAAGGCCATGGGTATCAATGTCACCACTGGATCTTGGTTTGGAATTGTTTGGCCTTTTTTAAAATTAAGTGTTCTTTTCATTGAGAAATGAGTTAAGGAATATAAAGCCTCACACCGGAAAAACAGGGCCACCTAAGGAAAGCATTTAGTAACCTGAAAAATAAATTCTGTAAAAATCTCATTACTTAATTAAGTGGATAATAGTAAAAACAAAATTGGCAAATTTTCTGAATCATAAAATATTTAATAAGGTATATTTTGTGGGGGGGGGAATATATTGTATATAAAATTTCAATCACAATATGAAGCGATTTGAATCCTCTCCAAGCTAGCACTGCCTTTAATGCTGTGTAGATGTATTGCCACCAATACAAGACCTACTAAAAGCATACAGTTTAACTAATACAGAAGTGGCTTTTTTAATATGAACTATTTTTTACACAACTAGAGTGTCTTGAATACCCTCTTTAAGTGCAAAAAACACAGATCACTTTACACTAATGCAGCAACAATGCATTCATATTGTTCTCATTAGTCATTAGTAGTCAACTTGCATAAGATACAAGAAAAGCACAATGAAGCTCACAAAAATAGACTAAAAATCAGCCTGTTCTTGCAAAAAAATACAGCATAATAGAAGAAAAAGACAAAAAAGGGATTATGCACACCACAGAATTTGCTGTTTAATCCAAATGGCTTAAGTGCTGAATCTATTTTTTTTTCCTGGTTTTTTTTTTTTGTGGGTTTTTCTTTTGGTTTGGGTTTCATTATTGGGTTTTTTTTTTGTAAATCAAACCACATGGACCAGGCACAACTAATATTCAGGAGGCAGTGTGTAGCTAAAACATAATTATTTTTTATCCCCAACATTGTTTCATTGTTTGACACAATTTACTTTCCTCTGTCCTGAGGTAGTTACAAAAAAACAAATCATAAATTAGGCATCAGCTAGGCCAGTAAGAGCTGAGGCTTTTCTTTTTTCTTTTTTCCTTCTTTAAAAACTATTAGTTAACTGGCCAAAACTACCGTTGATGTTAAAAGACAGCTGAGAATTAGAGTTCTCACAACACCAAGACATGGCTATGAGGGGAAGAGGGTTAGGTGCTTCAAAAAGTGACAATATATTGAGTCCCATCAAGCTGGCTGGTCCACTGCTGAATTTCCGATGTTTATTCCCCTTTACTCTCTATAAAGTCACTGGGAGAAGTACGGAAGGGTCTGAGCACATCATCGTCCTTTACTGTAACCCGGAAAGAACTGGTCCAGTAGTGTCTGCAGGATCTTGTTGGGAGCCATGGTGTAGCCCTTCCCCAGGT
Source organism: Lonchura striata (assembly GCF_050655825.1). Lineage (NCBI taxonomy): Eukaryota > Metazoa > Chordata > Aves > Passeriformes > Estrildidae > Lonchura > Lonchura striata. Next base: position 69,991,742 of record NC_140740.1, read on the forward strand.
CATAGCGGCAGGCAGGGCACGTGAACACCTCGGCTCTGAAGGAGCGCTGTAAACAGCTCTGGGACATACAAACACAGAGAAGTAAATTGTGACAACTTTCTTCTGGACCGACAGCTGAACCAGCAAAAAGTAAGGAATCACTGTAAATCAAAGGCACAATCTGCTGTACTACCAGAAAAAAAGAAGTCTGCCAAGCCCTCTGGTGCCTGATTCCACCCACGACTAACATGTCCTAGCCAAGGAACTCTTCTTTGTGCTTGGGAGGAATTAAATCACTAGTGAGATTTCCCCTTCATTTCTACTAATGCCTTCCCGTAAGTCACAGCCAATCCTTAGCTTCCCTATAGCTTCACACATTGCTATACTTTTCCAGACCTTCATATCAAGGGGAAGATGAATATACCATGTATACTGTTTATGTGGCATCCATCTAACTCCTCAGAATACACCCAGTTTAGCCTCATAGATAGGATAATACAATCTGTAACACATTAGCATCTGTGCTGTTATCCTTACTATGTTACTGCAGACTGATGAGCATCTAACATTTTTTAGGGCAGGGCAGATCTTCTGGCTAAACAGCAACAGCAGCTTAATATCAAACTTCCTTACAACTTTAACTGGATGTTATATTGTATTCTCAACTATGCATTGATATCTTCAAATACTGTGATTTCTGGATTTGTTGCCATTCATCTCTCTTTCTTTTTTTCATGGTTTTCTAATTTCTACAATTCTAAATTTTAACTCCACAATATTTCTTCTGTTTTTCAAAGATACATAATTTTTCTATGTGTGTAGGCCACATATAACAACACCCTGATTTTTACAGGAGTGGTATCTTGTTAAACAGCAACCTTGCATTTCCAAATACTGTACTAGGATGATAATAGTTTGAGTCCTTTTAGGGCCTCGGGCAGAAATACTAGGTATGGCAGGCACCATTCAAATATGCACAATTCAGTGCAGGATTCTGTACACACCAGTGCTACAAAATTAACTCTAGTCTAGATTTGATTCCATGCTTCTTAGATTATCTCCAACTGATCAATAATTTTGAGACACATAAGTAATGTACTCACATTCATGGTCTCCTACCAAACATGAATAATGACAAGATTAACAGAATAACATAACTTTCTCTGAATGAGCCCAAGTAACTTTCTAGGGTATTTATCCTCCACCTTTTCATAACTTTTATTATAAAATCCGGTTTTATGTCTTAACTGTATAAAATTAAATCATTGATATTGTGCTAAAATCTAACCTGTGGACCTAACCAATTCCTAGCACAGCTCCACTGACTACAAAGGCAGGACAGTAATGGTAAAAGTCACTTGTTACGTCTATCAGAAACTATAGGGAACATACTTCCACTCTTTATTACACAAAATTAAGGGGTTTACACATCAAACACTGAATGGAAACTTGTTGCCTGTTTTTGCTCAGAATGTTAAGCAATTATTATTGTCTTTTTAAAATGCTTATGGCTTTGGTGACTGGTGTCTCAGAGCCAAAAAAACAGCCCAGAGCAAGGCAGTTCATTCTTACTTTACAGACGTTGTGGAGGCACTCTGTTGTCACTGGCTGGTAAACCAACTCCTGGCAGCAGACACACATAAAGGATTGTTCCAGTTTCTTCAGAAAATTCTAATGTAGGGCACAGGAATAAAAGAGACAAACTCTATTACAGTTCTCATAAATGCCACTTACTACATAAAGATGAGGTACTTCCAGAAGTTCTTAAGTCCGTCATATCTCTGAGCACAGCTTTCTAGAAGTAATCAGGAAGCAGGTCTTTAATGGCTTTGTTTCCCTGCTCTTCTACAAATTGCAGAATCATATAATCAGAGAATGGTTTGTGTTGGAAAGGACCTTAAACAACACCTATTTCAACCCCCATGCCAAGGGCAGGGAATCTTCCACTAAACCAGGTTGCTCATGGCCCCATCCAGCCTGGCCTTGAACACTTTGAGGGATGGGGCAATATGTTTCTGGGGAACCTGTCATAAAATTATTTTCTGTCTAAACAAAACCTAGTGACTAAAACCAAACCTTTCTTCATGTCTGATTTCTGACATTAGCATAGCATAAAAATACATTTATAATATCAAAGAAAACATGCTCTCTTCAAAAATGAAAATAAATGAAAATGCACTTTTAACTACAGGATGGTTTTTGAGCAAGAAGAGGTCTCTGTTGTGGAGGCATTAACCCATCTCCCAAGAGCAAATTGCACATGCTAGACATTTTCTGGAATACAAGTCTTACAAATAAAACCAATGTTAGCCAGTCTATATTTAGCAAAAGTTCAACAAATAATAGAGGTTTTAAGAAGGTTTCAAAATTTCTCCTAATAATATAAAGAAAATGCGAAGAATAAAAATTACACATGCAACAAACATACTGGTCCTTCCTTAAGAGAAACAAGTACTTCATCCCACAGCTTCTGGTTCATGCAGTCTTCTCTGATCAGCCATTGCTGCTCTTGGGTCAGCTGGAAAGCTTCTCCTTTCCCTCCATCTCCCATCCTCATAGCTTTGGGTGTATTTGTAGGCTCCTCTGTACCTGCTTAAGATGGTGACCATCAGACCCAGTAACAGCAGTGTTAGTCTGAACTAATAGAAGAGAAAGACAAAACTATTTCTAGAAGGAAACATGGATTAATATGGATTACATGCATGGAATGCAGCAAGCAAATTCCTATTCCAACTCATACTGTCTATCATTGTTTTGGATTGCAGCACACAGTTGCACAGAAAAATTTTCATTTTTTTGCAGACCTTGGGAGAAAAAAACACAGTAGGAGCAGTAAAAAGGATTAAGACGCGATTACACTACCACATAATTAAAGAGCATGTGCTTATGAATTTACATTAGTATTCCAAACAGTGTGGTGGGTTTAGTGTAGGCCAAACACCACTGCACCCACTAGAATATACTTATTTATTTCTTGCTGTGAGACAGGATTAGGAGGAAGGCAAAGTAGGCTCAAAACTTGAAAAGGGTATAAAGAAAAATTTATTATCAGTAACTGAAAGAAAGAATAATAAGAATTAGAATAAAACCTTTAGAACACTTCTTCTCTCCCTACAACATTTTTTTCTTTTTTTCTTACTCAAATGTACAGAAATAATTCAGTCAGTTTATTACTTCTATGAATAGTCTTTTTTAGTTTACTTAGGGAGAGGAGCTCTTCTTGTTAATTTATAAAGACTTCTTTATAAGAAAACAGTTGTCTTGTGGCTTTTAATTTTTACGAATAGCAGTTGCCTGGAAAATCTGTAATTGTAAAGTCCCTCGCATTTTTACAGCTTTTCCCAAAACTGCATTTATGGGCCATGTTAATTTATGGGGTATAATTTTAAAGACAAGTTGTTTAAGAGCAAAGATTTTCATTATCTTCCTTTCTGGGAGCAGAGGTCTTCTTCTCTCCCTGGGAGCATAGGGTTGTTATCACTCTTTTTGCTCAAACTTCTCATAGGACTACAGCTAACATCTGCTTACTTTAGCATGAAGGCTTTTGTTCGACATCTACAATTTGAACGATTCATCTCCTCATATTTTTTAATGGATTATAGGGAAAAAAGGGTATGATGTATCAATTATATCTTTTTCATAGCTTTACAAGAGCATTTCAGCCTAGGATTAAGGCATCTCTTTAAATCCCTCCCATCTGGGACTTGACTTCTTTTTACTGACTTTCATGTTTTATATTGTTCTCTCTGTTATCTTCCTTTTCTTTCAGTCGAGAGAGAGAATTAATATTTGTAGGTTTTATTTCCATAATAAAACCAATTGATATCTTGCCCAGGGCCTGCAGATGTGGTTATGTGATTTCTGCTGGGTGGTGGTGGAGCTGTTTGTAGTAGAGGATTTCTTTGGCAGCCGTACTTGGGCGGGGAGCGGTAGGATGTCAGCAGCCAGGCTAGAGCTCAGCAGCAGCACACCACGGGGCCGATGGCTTCCCCGTCCCCTGCCTGGTGGCTGTGGAGGGACTTGAATGGTGGCAGAATCTGGGCTGGGCCAGCCCTGCCCGGAGCCGCTCCCGGGGCCCAGCGGACTGGGCCAGGGTTTAGTCAGGAGGCGCAGCCCGGCCGAGACAAGGGCCGGGACAGCCGTGTAAATTGTTTGCCGGCCGGAAGGGACAGACACCCTCACGGGATTTTTTGTCTTGTTATAGCCTGTGTCTTCACAGAGACGTGTACAGTTTTCTTAGTGGTGCAACAGATGGTTAATTTTCAAAGCTATTTACTGATTGGTATTTTTGTCAGACATGAAGAAAACTGCTAGCAGCTTCTCTTAGAGAGTCGGTTATATGACTACCTCCAATATAAAACCACCACAAACAGCTTCACACTTCTACAAAGATTTCATGGCTTAGTTCATGGCAATTGTAACATGACAGACTTTAATGACGAATGCTGAAAAAGTAAAAAATAAATACCATCATCAATTGTCCTTTTCTGGTTTCCATTACTTTGACTGGTTGGCTCCTGTTTCACAGTCTGCTTTTTAACCTTATCTTTCTTCTCCTTACTAGCCATTGCTTCCAAATAACCTTCTGGATACTAAAATCAAAAAGCACAGATTTAAAACAAGAATCACTTGTTTTACAGGAATAACCAAATACCAAAAGGAATAGCTTCTGAAAGACTTTAGATCCTATGTCTACATAGTAAAATAATTTTAAAATCCTGTATGATAGAGAAAACATTTAAATTAGTACCTATCATTAAGAAAGCACAGTTAAGTCAAAGAACTTAATACACACTGAGTTGTATTAAACTGGCTGTTTGTTATATTTGTGTGTTTATAAACTATATAAACTGGGGAGATGACGGTAAGCTGTAAAATGCATTGTATCATTGCATTGCCAAGAATAGATAATAATTCTCTCCTTCTTTCCATCTTTCATGGATTCTGCAATGCTAAAATTTTCATGTATCAGCTTACATCTATGCCTAAAATACACTATTTATAGAAACTACTCAATCACATGAGGAGAAAAATACATAAAAATGCACCATTTTTTTGGTTTCTCAGACAGACTCTAGTCACCTGTAGAAAAATTTGTTCCAGCCTAAGAATCACAAAACTGGACAACAATTCTGATTTTCCAATCCACATAGACAAATTTACTGCTAGGGCAGAAAGCTTCATTTGCAGTTTCATTGGCTGTGTCACTATTACAGGATTCTTTCTATTTGCTTATAATCTGTTCTGGTTTTTAGTATCAAAAGCTGCCATAGTGAAGTACAAGGAAAAAAGGGAGCTTTAATTTAACTGATTTCTTTCTCAGGATTTTGTTTATTAGAACTAAGAATAAAAACTAACTGAGTCCTGATGCCAACCTGTACGCTTAGACCAAGCTTTTTTGACCGCTCCATTCCTTCTGAAGTCCAAGGTGCAGGTTCAACATCATCTCTCCTCAGAAGATAGCGCCAAACTAAAAATCCACATTTTCCAATTTCTGGCCAGTATTTCACCACCTGAAGAACAATACAAAATTATTGCCATTATTTTATCACAAGTCAAGCACATGCATATTGTCATAATTTAATTATTCAAGAAGAAATGACAAGACTGATTTATACATTATTATTATATACAGAAATTTTTCCCTTAGCTGGGAAATTTCTGTGTTATAAGTACAGTGGTCTTAAAAGGCATATTCCTTTGTTTCAGAAACAAAGAAGTCTTTAAGCAAACAAAAGACTAGGATACAGATGGAAGGACTGAAGAAATAATGAAATAATCCAATTTCAGGGATGAATTGAACTCAATAAGCAGATGCAAAGCAACTTACATATTCAATCTTATATATCCTATTACAGATTATGTTCTATAATCACTGCTCTGAATAATTTCATTTTGGTTAACTTTGCAGAACAAACTAAAGCTGAAAAGCTATAGTAAAGAAAAAAGGAACTATTTCTTTCACGTAAAAATGAAGAATTTGCAGACTAACACATAGGCTTTTAAAAACAGATTAAGAGAAATTTCATATTGTAGAGATCAGAATACCTTGTAAATGCCATCATATCTGTTGCCTTCCTCTGGGGCATATTTGCTGATCCGCCGTCCTTTTGAACTGCGCACTACTCTAACTGGTTTGCCAGCTCTCCAATTCTTTGACTCAGCTCCATTTTTATCATCCAGTGGGGCATCACAGTTAAGGGCCAATGCCCTAGAAAGACATTTCAATTCTTCATAAGCTAGATTGCTTCACCAAACAGAGTTTTGAGAGTTAACATAATTAAGTCATTGACTAATTTTGTTTTATCAAGCAGCATAGACCTTTCAGTATGTTTTTTAGCAGAATTGATGGAAAAAATGAGATCCACACTACAAGGCATGGTAAAAAAAAAAGATGGGAACACTAAATATGTTGTCTAGGTTCCAGATGAAAACTCATGTGAAATTGCTAGAAAACAAACCAATCCTTTTAGACTTAATATTCTTCATTTTTAAAATTAATCCCTTCTTAAATAGAATTGAATAAATTAAAATTTTAATAAAAGGCAAACCTTCTGTGCTGCTATACCCCATCAATAGACTTTAAGGCTTTTTAACGGTGTACACAAAAGTAATGAATATGATGAAAACCACATAGAGAAAAAAGTTCATAATAACCATTCAAAAAATTCTAAATACAATAACTCTCTCACAGGACACATAAAATACCTCAAAGAAGAACTAAGAATCATAATAGCTAATTAAAGCTTTAATTAGCTTTAACTGAAAGCTTCAATTTACCCATAGAGAATCTCCTCCAGAAACCTAGAGCAAGGGAGTATGACCAAGCTGCTACAAGAAACAGTATTTCTACTACCACAGCCTGACATGATGAGATTGAAAGCCCTTCAGAATTTGCCACAACACAAACGACGCATCTCAAAACAGAAGAAATAATATGGGTTATAAACAGACATGATACAAGTGTAGAACCCACATTGTAGAGAACAGTAAGAGACAGGCAAACTATGTCAACATTAAATTTTTTTCCCATATAAAAACAAAACTTGTAAAATTATCTGGACAAGCTAAACCAATACAGATTCAACTACATACAATCACCATAATCTTCTATACTGAAGTACTTGAAAACTTGTATCAAGCTCAGTAAATGAGAGCAGCACATTGTTTTACTCCATGTGCACTAGTGCCTTCACTGCTAAGTAGTTTTTCCTGTGGATTTCTCATTTGCTAAGAGGAGAGAAACGCTGACATTAAGGGGTCCAGCTTTAATTCTGTATCCCAAAACAACTTCATTCTAGTCACTAAATATGCTTGTAAAGCTATTGCTTAAACCTACTTCCATTTTTCTTCCCTCTTTAACCTTGTTCATTTTCACATCCTGTGTGAAAAGAGACAAGATTAAGGACAGACATTAAGAAAGGGACATGTCCCATCCCCCTCCCTTTCACAGCAGCCAAGTCAGGCTTTTCCTCTTTCTCCTCTAGACAGCTTGGAAAAAATCCCTCTCCAGCCTGCCTGAGAGCAGCAGAACACATCTAAGTGCAGAAAGTTCTCAGTGACTCTCAGCATCTCACAGGTGTTCAGAGGTCATTTGTGTAACAGATTAGGAGGGAGTACTCTTTGTTCAGGCCAGCTTTTGGAGGATGGAAAAACACTTCAGGCAGATGTCTAATTCTTCCTCTGGATACATGTTCTCTTTCAAGTACCTGTTTTGATAAAGCTGCAGCCTATTTCCTTGCTTTTCACAGAAAAATATGATGAAAGAAAGGGCTAGCAAAATAGAAAATATTTCTTTTATCATGGGGAAAGGAGCATGCTTTCCTCCTCCTTAAATTTATAACAGAGAAGAAGAGAAGTTAGGTTTCTTTCACTAGAGAAGAAACTTAAGAAAAGAAACACCCAGAATTAGAAAACTTCTGCTCAAGAGTTTTGACAAACTTCTCGTTTAATTAAAACAGAGCCCTCTCAGTGTGACTGCAGAACAATTTCAACCAGAGGCATGAACACAAGCTGCAGCAACAATACAACAATGTATTTCACTTAGTTGAGTGTTCCTTTAAAGCAACAAATCATAAGGCTTGATAAAACATCTCTTAAAAGCAACAGGCTTTGCTGTTTATGAACACAGCATGTACGGAAGAGAAAAAATACAGCAAATTGTTAGTTTTAAATTAAAGCACTACAACCCAACTCTTTGTATTGGAATACCTTTAAATTTTATTTTCAAAACTTACCTATTCATGTGTGTTAATGTCTGATCAAATGAATGTTCTCCAATTCTTTTATTGCCAGAAAGATCTCTACCTCCACTCCCAGTGTAAGTGAACTCATCTCCTCGATCCTGTGCAAGAAGATTATCCTTTGGTTTAACGCTCTAAAGTAAAGTAACTCAATTAAAAGAAAAAAAAAAAAAAAGAAGCAACTTCATTTGTTCTATTTACTCAGAGAAAAACTGTAATCCAGGGCATGAAAGACATGTTTTCAATTTCATTATCACCATCCTACAACAGCTGCACCAGCACAAAACTACTGGTCTAGACGTAATCCCTTCAACAAAAAAATCTGACTAAAAAAATGCCTGAGTTAAAAAATGCCACATCAGCATTTTTTATAAAGCTATTTTGAGAAAAAAAAATAAAAATTGGAGGAACATATTCTAGCAAGCAGCTACTTTCTTTTGAGCTTTCATTGTGTTTATAAGAGTATCATGTTTGTAAAATACAGAATAATTACCTTGGATGGATCACATCAGTAACTTTAGCTTGTGCAAGGAACTCAGTGCTAGTAAGTACATAGAGTGCTGCCTCCTGTACAAAGCAGGTGCTTTAATAAAATAGCAATCCCAGCTCTTCTGTTTCAGTAAGAGTTTAAAATTATTTAGATTCATATTTTGTAAGCTAAAATAATTCTATACGATAGTTGCAATGTAGAATTCTCATTAAATTGAAGGAAGACTGATAAAATCTTTTACCATGAACTGTGAAAACTGTTAAAATCAAAATACTCTCAAGAAAAGCCTGTATTTCTGTTTTCTGTACAAAGTTTGTCACAGGATTTCATATTACTCCTGGGATATTACTGTATTTCCAGAAATACAAAAATATACAGACTACATATAGAGTTAATAAGCTATTTTTTGGAGATGCATATTTGGTATAAAGCATATTGCAATTTAATACAAAAATAATGTTCAAATGAATTTTTATAGCAAAATTCTGAACATCTATGCAGTAATAAAATTCAGTCAATTTCTTACCACTATTAAAAGTCTGACATTATTTAGGATCCAGTGCAAGACTGTTACACATATTTCATGACTGACAACAGCAGAAAAAGAGAAGGTTAGAAAAAGAAACACTGGTTGAACAAGGCCATAAATAAACTATAGAAATTAGGTTCATTTTATTTTGTGTAGGGAAAACCTAGCAGAAATTCAGCTGTAATTATCTGTACATAATAAAATACAAGTGCTATGAAGTTAAAAAGTATACTCAAAACCTAGCAAAGACATGTATAAATTCTGGTATATGCTTTCTTAAAGCTACTTAGTCTACTAAATAAATCTCTAAAAACCAACAGAAACAGAATGTAATTCTATTAAGGCCAGTATATGAAACAACTTTAGAAGAACAACCAGACAAGAACCATTTACTAAGAAAGGATGTAAAATAAATTGTATAAAATATCATAGGATTAGAATTAATTAATTAATTCTGTGATTGTCAAGGCAAACAACAATGCATAGATCACACAAGGATGATCCTGATGGTAATATAAACAAGGATGGATTTGCTTAATGCGTCACAATCATTCGAGCAAATTGCATTTTTACTATGAATAAGCCTGTGACAAGTTCAGAAAAATGTGAAAACATATCTTGGAATGTCACAAATCCAGCATGGCCAGGGTTTTGTAACAACGAAAGAAACATTAACATCTTCATGATGTGGCAGCGTGGGGAAGACCGTTAAGGCAGTTTTTGATATACAAGCAGAACTAAACTGAAACCAGGTGATTTCTTCTCCCTCTTCTTAAAAGATAAATTTGAGATAAATATTGATATAACATATATATAAGAATGTGAAAAAAACATATGAAAGACAGAAACACTTCCTATGAAAGCAAGATGGGGGAAATTATTTATAAGACAGGACATGTTCTTGACAAACTCCTGTTCGTCAGCTACCAGGTTGTTGACAAATCTTCATGAGAAAAAAGTATGGAGTAGGCTTATTTTTTGTCATAACAAAAAAACATAAATCAAGGACAAATTGCTATAGACTTAAGCCCAAAAAACTTCAAGAGACAATACAGAAATGTAACACTATTCCTACTTGCACACTTCCAGGGAAAATGGGTTAAATGTAAATGGCTTAAATGTAAACCCAACAAATTTCCAGCATCTTCAAACAAAAACTAGGTGGTTCTCTGGTGATAGTCTAAACACCAGGTAGTCTAACTGAAAACATTGTGCTTGAAGAGATACTATGGATAGAAGGTCTATGCATACATGCTCACCTCCTGAGCATAACCCACACTTCATGGATTACATTTGCTTCTCCTTAATTATCAAAGTGCTCTGTGCATAAATGAATTACTGGAAATCCAGAGGAAGGAAAATGGAGGATAAAAGGAACAATTACGTAGTATAAATGTTACAGGTCAAGTTACTAGGATCTTTCAACATCCTTCAATATAAGGAAGACTCACCGCTGCTTATAACTAGATAAACTATACTCCTTTTTTTCATATCAGATATATTAGGAAAGAAACCAAAAAAGGATTTCAGGGAACAAAGACAGTTTCTAGAATAGAAGGAAAATGTCAGAGCCTGTTGATCTGGGCTGGATGAAGAGAAATTGGAGAACATTTGAAGCTCTGATATAATAGCAACTATCAAACAGGAAAGGGAGACAGCTCAGAAGAACTCAAAAGTGCTTGTAGAGAATGAAAATCAAAAATGGCAAAAATAAGTGATGCACAGGCCCAGTGTCTAAAGCATAGAATAAATGTGCATATGAAAGTGCCTATGACAAGCAGGAGTGAAATAGGGGCACTGGTACTCCAGAGACATACTGGGACACCTACAGCAGCTACTTTCATTGAACTTATGGTGTTTTACTTTTAAAGTGCAGGATAATGGGGATATTCACAGCTTATTATTTGGGACTATTAGAGAGTAATGACTCATCAAAACAATTTCTCAACAGCTTTGAGGTCTATCTATTTATAATACAGGATCTCCCAGCCACCTACAACAACTTTTAAATGAGAGCCACTATGAGATTGGTAAAACTATTTTTGTCTGAAGAGGATCAGAAAGCAGAACTAAAAACAATGATTCAACAGTTAAAGAAAACATATGGCAAAAGGAGTTATTGATGTCTGTATGTTCTTGAAGAAACAAAACAGCTGAAAAAAAGACCATCAAAACAGTCTTATCTTTTCCCTTCCCTTCTTCCTACATTCTCCCCATTTTCTTACCTTAAAATACATAATTCTGCCACTTCTGCTGTCCACAGCTTAACTCCATTTCCTTGCATCAAAACTGTCTTTCAACAGCTAGTAAGTACTTTGTTACTCTGTCTTCTCTTAATAACTTCTGAATGTCCCTTTTTCTTATGTTGTGTCCATAAAGTTATTTCTTAACTGTCCTGTTTGTAAAGTTTGATCACATTATAGAGCAAATAAAGTTCAGCCACAGTAGCACTGACCCAACATCTCATACTGAGGCACATGAGTGGAAGACAATCCTGGAGCTCTTGTACTACAAAAGCCAGTCAGCCTCAGACAGCCAGTACAAGCAGTCATACTCCACTATTCAATGTTGTTGTAAGTCTAACAGAGAAATAATATAGAATGAAGAAAGTAAGATTCTGAATTCCATTGAATCATTTGACCCCATTATTTCTATGGATTACTTTTATGAACCAGCTGACAGGGACATTAACCACTTCAAGTAGTTAATACTAGATACTAGACTATCAACTATCTCAAGAGAGCTCTCAGTTATTTTCTCTCTCCATTAACATATCCGTTTTCTGCTCAGACTTCAATGCTTGGTTTCAACAGATAATGCAAAATTTGTATTTATCAGTAAGCGGCTATTACAAACACAATCAGATTTTCTAGATGAGTTTCAACCTTCAGTTTGAACCAAAAAAAAAAGTTTATTTGCTTTCTTGATACAAGAAATTCCCAAATGTCATAGATTCATCAATCCCTTATCAGTTTGACCTCAGTAAAATGTAATGAAAAAAGGTGAGTTTGATTATATGATAAAATAAAAGAAAAGAGTACTAAGCCTTTTTAAATGAACTTTTTAAATCCAAGAAAATTATTAACTATCAAGCAATTACATTTGAAAGCATTTTCTTTCCCCAATAGTAGGGATATCTGAAACTGAATCATGTCATCATTCATCTCCGTTAAACTCTATATCCATAAAGCGCTGACAGAATTGGCCTATCTGCCCATTGTGTGATTTATTTTTTATAATTTCATGGTTTAATGCTGCAGTAAAAGGTTCCAATTGAAAAGGAAGGGCTAAAGTACAAATTTCATTTGTAAATCAATAAGAATTCTGTGCATTAAGTGCAGAGCCTGAATACATCATAATTGTTCTTGCTGAGTCTTGCCCACAATTGCCCCTGACAGTAAGAACCTGGCAGTTTCACAGCACATTCCACCACAAAGAAAACATTTCACCATTTTACTGTTCACTAATGTATATGTCTGAACAGTAAGAAAGCTTCAAAGCAGGAAACAGCAGAAGGTGGCTAACTGGTGATTGAAATAGGGCAACATTTTAAAAGATTAAAGTTCTAGTTAACTACTATATGTGAATTATTTTCTGAGGTTTTTCTTACTCCTTTCCATCCACTGTCCAAAAATGGTGGATTACTAGGCTTTTAAACTGAACATTAATATATAAACAATTCAGGCTACCCACTGTGGATTCATTATCTTTTGTTCCACTAAAAATCTGTTCTGACTTGGAACCAGGTTTGCCAAAGACAGAGAGCTATTTCAGGTCAAAGACATTTTCCTGTAGAGGGAGTTTATTTAGGAGATATAACAACTTTTAGAGATAGCATTTTAAAATTATGATTATCTTTGGCTATCAGTTGGAGATCTAAAATTAATTTGTTTTTTGAGGGAAAAAAATCCTGCAATCCGTATGACTAATTTAATTAGCCTACTATAATTCTAGTTAAAGCAACACATTTAAAATCTAAAATATGTGCATTTCATATTAGACATTAATTTCATTAAGTGGTTTGTGAATGCTACATTCCAGGCAGTGAATGGTATAAAATATCAACAAACCTAGACAATGAGTATATTGCCTGGGGTCCCTTTTGAGTCCTTACAGTCATTATCTTTTGAAGCTTCAGAATCTTTTACAAGAAGATGCGACTGCTCAGACCAGGTATTATTCTCCAAGAGATTCTGAATCTCAGTTCAGAGATTTCCCACATGATCCTATGCAAAATAACACTTAGAGAAGAAACAATTGTTGTTTGGATTAAACTAGAGCACACTACACAGTTAATTTACCATCTTTATGACACTACCCCAACCCAGCAGAAACATGAATCTTGAGACTTTTGACAGTAAACAGTAGTTTCAAATTGATACATAAAAACAATGACACAAAATAAGAGGGCAAGTTTTCAACACAAAAGTTAAACTTCTTCTGCTGCTTGATCTGATGAACAGACAAATCAGAATATGTTGGTCATGAACACTGTGACTGCACAATTAGTGCTATTGTCCAGTATCTAGTGTGTAATTATTAATCTGTTCTGAAATAATTCTTAGAGTATAAATTACTGAAAGACTTCTCAATTTCTTCAGGTAATGCTCCTATTATGGTTATTATCAAAGCAATACTATCAAAGAGATCAGTAACATTAACATATTCAAAATAAAAGCTTACTAAAGGTAAGCCATGTAACTTGTCACTAGAATTCCAAGTTATCCATTTTTCAGGAGAGAGATTAATGTGCAAATATTTCTGTGCATGCAATTAGAAATGAGGATAAAGCATCATGTACAAAACAAATTCACCCAATGCTCATTTTATAAGCTATGACTGTACCTGTTCTCAGTGTTGAGGGTAGATCTGACAGAACTGATAAAACTTGTTATTAATGAGCACTCCAATACATCCAGAATATCCAAACTTCAGTAAAATTGGAGTAAATTCTGGGTGTCTAGGATTATAAGTTTCTACAGGCATGGCATAAAAATGTCACGATCTGAAACTTAGACGATTAACTCAGTTTCCTGCAGTGTAGATTTGTAATTACTTTACCCCAGTGTGGTTTTGTTGATTTAAAGCAATAGGAAGAGCATTAAGATGGCACACATTATCAGTGTGCCTAAATAGTACATACAATTTATGAAAAGTATAATACTCCTCCAAATTTATTTCTCAATTTTATAAAAGATATGCTTACATACAAGCATCTTTGTTGCACCACTGAAATTCAATTAAGAGTCACCTCTTTTTTTTGTTACTCATACAATAAAATGAATAGATGTGAGCAGAGATTTTTATGTGTATATTTTATTTCAAATAAATAAATCTCAAATTTCACATCTCAAATTAATTAGATACTGTACTTAGAATACATATAAGTACAGGACTCAATTTTTCTGTGCATGTTCTGACAGGAGTTTAATCTCAGCCTTTTTAAAAAAAACAGGGAAAATAAAAGTAATTGGAAGACAAACTTGGCACATGAAAGAAGAGAAGAAAAACTAACCTCAGTAATGTAACTGGGACAAAAAAAAACACCCTTGTATTATTAGTTTAGAAAAAAGAAAAAATCTGACTTTAATGTAGGTTTGTAGGGTATTTTCTGCAACATTTCTCTTCTACTATGCCTTTTCAGATTTATTTATGTCTTTCAGGCTATGACAGTGCTTAGGTGTCTACAAAACCACATAGTCACAACATCACTTAGGTGAATTGAAAAGATATGCAAAGGATTCAATTAAATTTACCAAATATTTTTAATTAAATAATTACCAGCTCAGAAATAAGGGGACATCAGTATCACCAAAAAGAATAAAAATAGGAGTCTGCAGCACCCCAGTACAGCAGATACAACTACTGTGAAACAGTGTTCTTAGGGTCTGAGAGCCTGGGCTGGGATAGACACTAAGGACACCATATCCAAACACCAAGTACCTCCTCATGCCACTTGTTCAATTAGAGACACACATTCCTTCAGAGGCAATATTCTGCAGCAGCAGCAGCAGCAGCTGGTAGATGCTGTTGGCAAAGAATATAGTACATTCTGATGCTATTTCATTCATATGCTTTTTTTTACTTCAGTGCCCTTTTCCTTGTGGTTGACAGCTATGTGTGTTTTAAAAAACCAAGTTGCTTACTGCATTATCCTTCACCTGATCCATGATTCAATATTCCACCTGATGGACTGGAACTGCAGGAAGGGATGTACCTTGTGCACACATTACTTAATTGAAGAAAACTGACATCTCTTAATAAATAAATGTTGGACAGCATCACAAGATGAAAATTGAAAGCAGTTACTCTTCTGTTTAGCAGCATAACTGCTTTTGTTGCTTTATTTAGATGTTAACACCAAAGTAGAATTTTTTCCCAGCACGTTCAGGGATCATAGTACTAGATTCTGAGAAAGAATCTGAGGAAGCTAAGAAGTTCTGAAAGTGCTCATTAGCAGGATCCAAGAAACTTCAGAACTTCATAGTACCAAGTAAGCCACACATATTTTATTCTTGTTTCATTAAAATAAATGTATCACATAATTGGAAATACTGTTTGGAATGTAATTAAATTGTGACAAAAGCAGAACATAAAACATATTATTTGCACACAATTGCACTATCGGATTTTCTGTTACATTCAATTCAGACTCCAAAAGTATACTGAAATGTAACTACCCTAAACAATGTCAAATCCGGTGGAAATGGACATTTTGCTTTAATGTAGATCCGAGCGTAGGCATTCTTTAAGATTCGGTGAGATTTTTCTCTCCGAAATACTAAGAACTACTTAATTTTATCCACGTTCATATCTGCCTAAACATTAGTTTTAGATAAAACACCAAATACAACTCTGTGTTTACAGACATTGATACATTTGATGCATTAGAACAGCAAGACTATTGCTCGCATGAATGACATACCACTTCATCTTCAAATCCCCCAGCTAGTACGAGTGAATAAGCTCCGTCATTACTGCGTCCATGGATTCCACCAACATGGGGCCTGTGAACACCTGCTTCGCTCACCTGGAAACAGAAAAAAGCCAGTTTATAGCAGTTTTTTTTAAAGATCAAGTCACCTACAACCACTTTTAACAATAAACTTTTCTGCTTAAAATATTGTACAGAGGTTTCTGTGTCAACAGTTAATGCAAGACTGCTAATAAACGTGTGAATACCACTGTTTCTTCAGGAAGAAAAGCTAAAAGTAAGAGCAACCAGAAAACCAGCAGACAATATAGGACAGTGGTGACACTGGAAGATGTAATGGACTCTTTCCTCTTTGGGGAAAATCTCCAAGATTTTTTCCACAAGCAGTACTTAAGACTATACTCACTGCTATACTCCACTTGCACAGTCATTTAGAACAATTCAAAGGAGAAGGAGATCTACCAGTTTGGTGGCATCTTGCTATTTTTAACCTAGGAAGATCCCAGTGTAAAGATAATTTTGTCAGGGACTTGTAAGATAACACACTGTAAATGTAACCAGTGAAGAGGAATATTACCAGACTGCCCAAGGAAACAGAAGAAGCCATTGCAACACCACATGGATCATAGAGTAGTTGTCCAACCAGGATAACTCTCTATTAATAAATGTTCAAGTAATCTGCAGCATGGAAGCTTCAGCTGTAGCATAATCTGGCAACATCTGCTGGAGCATCTCTCACACAAAAACTGATTTAATAATGGTTTCAAACAACAGATTAGTAGAAAAGCCTTACGAACCTTTACTAATAAAATGAGACTATATATCAAACTATGCATTTTCTCAGCATGTTATGATAAAAATAGTGTTGGTAGAATGAAGGTTTCCAGCATAAAACCAATTACATTTCTTCTTTCTACCTTCATACCTTCTTCCAGATCTCTATTTTGCCTGTTTTTCTCATTCTGCTTCTTGCACTCCTGATCACCTTTTCCCAACCTACAGTTCTAAGCAACTTTCATGGGGGTCTATATTCCTCTGCTATACAATGCATCAAGGATCCAGCTAGTCAAAAGTGCACTTTAAACATCAGATTAGAGCTGTGTACAGCATGAAAACCATGCAAGGACACAATAATACTTCCTTGCACAATACTTCCTGTTTGCTGTTAAGAATAATGTATTTTATTTTCCTGACCCTTTAATTCATGATAATTTAGTATTTGATTTATTTTTCTAATCACTATTAAAATGACATCTTTTTCAAAATTAGCTATTAGAATATTTCTTTGCTAAATAAGAAGTGTAAGTAGCTGAAAGTCAATTACAAATTACCTCTTCCCAGCCCCATGTTGCTATGCACAACAATTTAGCACTCTCATTTAACTTTATCAGCTATTTGCCAATTTTTCCAGACCACTTATGGGTACAATGAATACAAGGCCTTTTTAGGCCTTACTGCTGCGTTCCTCTGTCCTGTTGTATCAAACATTCTTTAATTCATTCCTCCCTCCCTTTATTTAGTTTTCAGGTTTCATCAATTAAATTTAGGTTTCTGGTAGGTGATTCACCCCAAAGATGAACACTGATAGATAATTCATGTCAAAGATGCTCTTCAGATGCTCTCTCCAGAAGTAATGTTTAGTCAATTTCCTTCTAGAGAAAATAGAGTTTGTGTCATTAAAAAACTATGCAAATCAGAAATAAAGAAGTCTTTAAATTCTCATACAGTCTCTAAATTCTTATAGATTTCCTGAGAAAATCTCATTTTGTCATAAAAAACTTAGTTCATATAACAAACAAGTGTAATTTAACTTCCTATGTAGAAAGAATTTCAAATTTCTTTAAAAATGAAAAGGAGTTTAATTTGTATCCAAAATAAATTAATTGTGCATAAATGGCAATTGTCTTTTGATATTTAGTCCATATATATATATATATATATATATATATATATATATATATATACGCACACATAAATACACACATATAGTATATACACTATATATATAATATTTTGAGGGATTTTCTGATGAAAGCAGTTCTGTTGGTTTTTCCTACCAGTACTAGAAACACGAAAAGCATTAGGTTTTGTCTTACCAATAGAATTCCTAACAAAAAGGTAATCAAGTAATTCCAATTACTATTAAAGCAATGAAAATAAAAATTTATTTGGATACATTGAGTTTGCCCAAGTGATTTCAGAAAGCTTTCTTACTTATTAGACTTAACATCTGGCACCAAACAAAAAGAAAGCAAGTCATGAAAAGTTTATAAAACAAATCAGAAAGAGGCGCTTGATTTTTGGCTTGCCCCTTCTCAAGCAGTTTAAAACACTCTAGTTTTATTCTTCTAAATATGACAGAAAACATTCAGTTGCAATCATTTACATATGCAAGAGACAAAGAACTAACTGATTTAGAAAACAAAGAATGTATTTTCATGACTAGAAACAACAATGGAAAAATGAAAGAGAACCCAAAAATTGGATCAGGCTGAAGGAAAAGGGAGGAAGTTTGTAGCTTGCTGGACACTACAAAACCAGAAAAAAAATCGGTACTGGCACAAAATGCAGGTATCCCATCCTCCCTGCTTTGTTTTTTCCATAGTATGGCACTGTGGTTACATTACCAAAATGCGAAATGCACTGGGAAAATTAGTCCCTAGTCTACTCCAGATAGGGTTATTTTTCTGCCAGTTTCTTACCAACCTAGTTTACCACAGAGCCTAAAGAATATTTTGAACAGAAAATGAAACAGTTAAAAAAACCCACCAAAACCTGAATATACAGTGAATTTTAATAGCACTACAGACTTACAAAGGCTTAAGATGTTCATCAGTTTAAAAGCAGATTTGGACATCCATTACATATAGCAAAAAACACCTACAGTCAATTTGCAGTCAATGTTTTCAAAATCTGCAGTCTACTCCCCATTCATGGGATAATCTGTTCATGTGAAAAAAAACTCTTCAGAAAATACTTAACTCTATTCACTAAATATCCAACCTAAAATTTTAACATGTGAAATATGTTTATCATAATTCCAACAGACTTTTTACTAAGTTATATATAAAAAGTTGTAGCAAAAAGTTGTATGGTAAAATCAGTATAGTTCAACCCTCACTACTATCCGCATCACTTCCAATATTGGAATCATAATGTATTCGCATTACTTAGTGCTGGTGAAAATGGCAATTGTCAACTGAAATTTATTTTAGTGCCCAACCCAGTAATTACTATTCATATTTCTTTCAACTACAGCTAATACTGAAACAACATACCTGAACTCTGAATTTCCAGGTTGTCCCAACAGGAACACCAGGTATAGGCCCATAATGATTTGAAGGGACAATAGTGCATTCCTTAGTGCGACCAACACAGGCCATGCCCTAAAAATACGTCAGACAAAAGTAATCAGACCAATAAATTGCAATATTGAAGAGTATTTGTAATTTCAATGCAGAGATCACAAAATCTGTCTATTATAACAAACACATATTTCAAAATATGTTAACAGTTGTTAAAAGGAATGTAAAATTAAGTAATATGTGCTTATGGGTTTGGGAGGGGAATTGGGGGTTTTCTTTTTTTTATTCTTTTTACCTCTAGTCACCTTAATAATCCTTCCACTGCTTTAACTGCCAGTAGACAGCAAGCACGATTAAACATTGTCTTGTTTGTGCAACCCAGTACTGAATTTTGTGTAGTGCATATGCAAGCAGAATTATAGATGTAGCACATACGTGAACAATCAGAATAACAGCTATTTCTAAAACACACTCTACCTTTCCCCAGTCTCTCTGGCTTTCAGTACTGGCAGATGGCATCTTTGCTTTCTTTTTACTCTGTTTGAGCTTTTCTCCAGCCTTTACAACTTCATTAGAATCATTTTTGCAGGAAGGACAATACCTAAAAAAAGGTTTTAGTAAATTCTCAATTAACTTCATAATAATGGCAATACATTTCTGGTAGCCAAAATAGCGTCTATTTGTTTATTTTGACTGAATGTTTCAAGATAGCAAGCATATACCAGTCTCAAGCAGCTGAAGCCTACAGCTTAAAAAATGAACTCAACATGAACAAATACTGTCACTTTAAGAAAGGGGTTTTCAATATCTTTAAAGGTAGAGTGCTAGTTGCAAAACATATAACTATTTTTTCTCACATGATATATGAGAGGTGCCCATGTCACCTGTACTACCTCTTTATTTAGTCCTCCTTCATTTACATCACGTAAAGGAGAAGATAGCTGAGATGACAGTATGCTGCTAACCAGTACTCATTGTCTGATTCTGTGTCCCTGCCCAGTCTATCCTTATTTTTTGCTGGTTGCGCAATAAATTTCACTGCAGATTACTGAATGTCAAACAGAGCCAAGGTATAACATAATGTATACAGAAACACACACAATCACCCCACACAGCACTGAAGCCATTTGAACATCATGCTGGGGCTCACTCATCCTAACACAAATCCATTCTGGTAGGAAAGCAGAGACACTAGTATACTGACCACAGCAGAGAGAGAAAAGAAGTACAGTGGTCGTTCTGCTGTTTCCAGCAACATTCTTATCCCAGTCCAGGAGTAATAATATACAGGCATGTCCTTGTTTCTGGCTCCCATAGGCTGGATTTGGTTACCATACACGATTAGAAGAGGAAGCCTGATCTACATTAACACTGATAACCTCATTCAGTAAACAAAAACTACTACAACTACTACTACTGCTGGTTTGGATTTAGTAAGTTTTTTATGTGGATATGAATAGAAGGATTAATGATTAAGGTTCACAGGAACAGATTTCACTATCTCCGTAAAGGTGTTGGACCATGAAAACAATGAAGCAATGGATATAAAAAAATAATAATGTACAATACTGAAGTTATATACTATAACTTTGACAGGTATTACAGCTGCTTACAGAAAAAGCATGTAAGACCAATTAAAAGAACAAATATGACATAATGCAAGGTGAATTAACAAGGTGAAGTCACATGGTGAATGCCATGTTTCTTGATAGGGTAACAATACTATCTTAATATCTTTTAAACTGAATCTTGTAGGGACTATTAAATACTGTTTCACATACAGAGTGACTTAATCTCCACAAGATAAACTTATTCAAAGTGAAGACTTAACCCCTGAATAGAGTTCACCAGATTTTACACTCTAAAAATACAAAATGGAAATATTCCCAATTCTGAAGCAAACTGCTTCTAAATTAAGAATCAGACAACCATGATTCTTTGCTAGTATGCAGGAAGAAGGGAAGGCACAAACTTCTTCTTTGATAGGAGATACTGCTCTGATGCCCAGTGCAAATGCACTTCTACATAATGACAAGCATTAAAACAGCGCAGGGCTGGTGACACTAAGCATCTCAAAACTAGCTCACATAAGCCAGGACCACAACTGTACCTCTACCACCCTGTGACTTCATTCACAGATGCAGCTATCTTATATACTTACATATCTATATACTTACATATATAGATCTTAATGCTCCTATTCTTAGTTACACAGTAAACAAAAACAAGCTAAAAAGCTTGACAAGCATTTTCCAATGAATTTTAATTATATGAATTAAACTTCTGGAAATTCATAATTTGGAAAGTGGACCACAACTATCTCTGGAGAGGAGGAGGTTTTTTTAATCAAAAGGCTCACTATGATCCAGCCATGTGCACTCACAGCACAGAAAGCCAATCCTCATCCTGGGCTGCATCCAGAACAGGGTGGGCAGCAGATCACGGGAGATGATTCCGCCTCTCTACTCTGCTCTTGTGAGACCCCACCTACAGTGCTGCATCAGCTCTGGGACACCCAAGACAAAAAAGATATGGAACTGTTGCCAAGAGCGCAGAGGAGGGCCACCAAGCTGATCAGAGGGCTGAAGCACCTCTGCTATGAAGACAGGCTGAGAGAGCTGGGGCTGTTCAATCTGGAGAAAGGCTTCAGGCACCTTCTAACTAGTTTAGATTTTAGTAAGAAATTCTTTCCTGTGAGGATAGTTGACCCAGAAAACAGGCAGGCACTAACCAATAAACATTTTGGAATCCAGTAAGGTGTAGGAAATTGAGTTATTAATTTACAGAGAATGCTAAAACTTCCAAAAGATTTACACAGATTTTTACAAAAAATATAATCACAAGGTTAAAAGAGTTTCCATGTAATGTATTCATAGACATCTTAGACGTTTAATGAAGTCTATGAAAAACTTTACAAGAATAAAATTCTATTTATTACTCATTTATAAAGGATTAACACCTCAAATAAATCATAGGCAGGCGATAAATATGAACAGTGTAAATTGTAGACAGCTAATAAAAACATAAGAGTAATTACATATGAAATGAAGAGTAGTAATGTGGTGGTCCTTCCATAGCATGAAAAATGAATGTAGTAGAGGCAATGAAGAGCACAGGGGCAGCAGCAGGGACAAAGGATGAAGGGGTAGAGAAGCAAGAGCATAAGAGAATTGCTCAAGCAGTGAAGCTTTCAAAAAATGAAAAGGCTGACGAACAATAACTGTCAATAAATACCATCAGGTAATGTCCCAGAAGATTATAATGACCATAATGAATAAAATGAACATACCAGTCTTGAAATTTCATAATGGCCTTAAAGCTTACTACTAATCCATTGTGAACGATTTAGAAGAATTATCTTGACAGAAAACATAAGCCTTATATTAAGTAGATGGATGAAAACACCTCAGAATTTAAAAATATCTTCACTGTTTTCTCTCATGAGGTGCAAATATCAAAAAGGTACCATGTATAGAATGTCAATATAGGTAAGTAAATCATCCTTGTATATTTACCAGTCTTCATCTTCTGGTATCTTGCTTAAAGGAGGGTTCAGGCAGTAAATATGATAAGCCATATTACATTCATCACACAGGAGTTGCATGTGAGCATCCTGTTTTCCACCACACAAGTAACATGAACAAAACCGGCACTCCTTATCTGGATCAGCCCTACAGTGCTTGCATTCAGGGCCGCTTTTTCCTGTCAAAAACAAAGAAATGTCAAATGCCATGTATCTCAGCAAAGTGAATTATTATATCTAAAGGAATAATTATTTCTGAGCATGAACACTGCTCTCTTGAAAATGCGTTTCTTCTTACAATGAGGTATGTATCCAAGCTTAATAAGATTTCTTCTGCTGTACAAACAAGCCACAAAAAACATGAGTAATCATCAGCTTCTCTTTATTTTCTCATGCTCCCAAGATGTACATGCACATTCTCCCTAAAGATGAAGTTCTGCTGTCTTTTGAAGCTATACAGCTTATTTAGCTCCTTGTACGTTAGCTTGGATAACATAAGCAATAAAATAAATATTTATTTCAGAAGTTTATTCTTGAATAGAAATATGAGGTGGATCCTTGATGTATCCAGGAGTTCTGGATACTTTAACACTTTTCCTTAAGTATACCAAGAAGGAAATTAATGACTCGGATTTTGCAGAAATCCACGCTCCTTTCTATTGAAGAAGAGCATGCCCTCCCAGCTGAATAGATTTTGCAGAGAAATTGATCCATGCACTTGAAGTTATCAGTGTACATCTCTGTGGAGAGAAACTCCAGACTGAAAGTTATATAAGAAAGGTTAAGCATTGTGCTGTGTCTGCAGTCTTTCTGGAAGACCTTGAAAAATTCTTTAATCTTAAAAGATAGAATCAACTACACTTAGAGTGGGAAGAGGATGGAGTTTTGATTAAGAAAGAAGAGTCAGGGGCTGCTGATGAATTAAAAACTGACAGGGGAACACATGTGAAATGCTTCAAAAGAACTAGAGCTTTTTCATCTAAAATGCTTACACAGTTGATAGACAGCTGAAATGCCTGTACACTAGCATATGTAGCATAGGTGACAATCAGAAGAATTGTAAATGACTGTGCAAATGGAAAGCTATGATCTAATCACAAACGCTGAAACTTGGTAGGACAGATCACATGACTGGAGCATTCCAGCTGACAGCTACAAACTGTTCAGAAGGGATAGGCAAGGAAAGGAGGGGGGGCAGGCAATTTGCCCTCTCCATGAACTTGATTGCACAAACCCATATTTGAAAAACAGTGATGAACAGGTCAAGAGCTTGTGGTTAAAAATCAGAAGCCAAGCCAATAAACAGAATCTCATGGTTGGTGTTTATTACCCATCACCCAGCTGAGGATACCCTGCTGCCAAACCTCCTTACTTCACCTGCAGGAAGCATCACTCTGGCAGATTCTGATCCAGCTGCTGGGACTTATCAGGACAGTCCCTGACATCTGCTGGAAAAGCAGCTCGGCAAGATGTAAGAAGTCCAGGAGACTCCTGGACAGCATCAAGGAAAATTTCTTACGCCAGATGACAGAGAAGTGCACCTGCTACTGCACCTGTGGCTTACCAGCACAGATTAACTAACTGGAGAGGACAGGATCAGTGGCAGCCTGGGCTGAAGTGGTCATGCCCTGGTGGAATTCATGATCTCAGCAATTATGGGCCAAAGAAAGATTAAAGTCACTACTCTGAAATTTAGAAGTCTGAACTTTTAGTTATTTTAGGAATTAGTGGATGGGACCCTCTGGAAAACTGCATTCAGGGAAAAAGGAGCAGAATAAAACAGTCAGATCTTTAAGGACATTTCTTTTAGAGCCCAAGATCTCTCCATTTCTACCAGTGAGCATTCAGTTAGGGAAGGCAGGAGACCAGCATGGCTCAGTAAAGACCTCTTGGACAAAAAGAAGGAAAAGCACTGGACATGGAATCAGGGACAGGTATCCTGGGAAGAAAAGAGAAGTGCTGTCCGGTTGTGGAGGGACAATTAAGAAATTAGGAAAACTAAGGTATAGCTGGAGCTGAATTTGGCAAGGGATACAAAAAATAGTAAAAATGGCTTCTTATAGGCATATTGGTCAGAAAAGGAAGATTAAAGAAAATGTACACACACAACCCTCTCCTCCCCTCTGTCCCCCAAAATGGGACAGAATAATTACTATCCACATGGAGAAGGTAGACTTATGCAACAATTTTATTTGCCCCAGTGTTCATTAGTAATCACTCTTCCCACATCTCTCAAGTCCCTGAACCTCAAGACAGGAACTGGGGAATTGAAGTCACTCCTGGTGTAAGAGCAGATCAGGTTCAAGATTATCTGAGAACCTGAACATAGACAATACCATGGGACCCAAGGAGATGCATTCCAGGGTCCTGAGAGAATTGTAGCTGTTAACTACAACCACTCTTCATCATATATAAAAAATCATGTCTGAAAATCCACAACAGTCAGAGTAAGATCTCAGTGACTGGAGAAAAAGCTATTTCAACCTTAAAAAAAAAAAAAAAAAAAAAAAAGAGTAAAAAGCGAGAACCCAGGAATTATTGACTAGTCAGCTGCATCTCAGTGCCCAGTAAGATCACGGAGCAGAGACTCCTGGAAGACATGTCAAGACCTGGAATACAGAAGACTGGTTTAAGCCAGCCAAAATGGCTTTACCAAGGGCAAATAGTGCCTGTTGGCACAGTGGCCCTCCAACAAGGACACAATGCATCAGTTGTCAAAGGAGAACTATAGATGTCTGTATACCTGTCTGTAAGGCCTTTGATATGGACCCTCACAATATTCTGAACAAAAAATCATAGATTTATAGAATATCATGAGGGGGTAGGGATCCACAAGAATCACTCATGTCAAATTCTTGGCCCTGCAAAGGACATCCCAAAAATCCCTCCATGTATGAGAACATTGTCCAGAAGCTCCTTGAATCCCTGCCAGGCTGAGTGCTGTGACAATTTCCCTGGGAAACCTGTTCAAGTGTCCAAGCACCCTCTGGGTGAAGAATCTTTTCCTGATATCTAACCTAAACCTCCCCTGACACAGCTTTAGGCCATTCCTTCAGCTCCTGTCACTCTCACCACAGAGTACACATTGATCTGCCCTTCCTGTTCCCTTCATGAGGAAGTTGTAGATTGTGATGACTGCTCTCAGTCACTTCTCTAGGCTAAACAATCAGGCAACCTCAGCTGTTGTCTTTATAAGGCTTCCCTTCAAGGCCCTTCACCATCTTTGTGGCCCTCCTTTGTGACACTCTAACTTTATAGCTGACTTACATTCTTGCTGCTAAACTAAAGAGAGATGTGTCTGATGAATGAAATGTTAAATGGATAAGGACTTAATTGGACAGCCACATTCAAAGAGTGAATGCTCCATATCCAATGGTTTAATTGGATATGGTAAAAGCGAAAGCCATTAAGGAGTGTTGTTCTTCAAGGGTCATATTGGGAATGCTATTATTTCCTATCTACATCAATGACACACCCAGTGGTGCACCCTCAACAAGGTTATAGATGACACCAAACTGAGTGGTGTAGTTCATCAGAGATTCAGAGAATCATATTAGTTTGAAAATACCTTTAAGATCATCAAGTCTAACTACCAACCTAGCTCCACCATCATATTCAGCATTAAACCATGTCCTCCAGTGCCATATCCACTCACCTTGAGAAACCTACCAGGACGGTGATGGCACCACTTCATTAGGGAACTTGGTCTAATGATTATCTAATCAATACTCTCAGGCACGTTATGACTCACTTCAGCACCTCAATGTCCTTCTTGGAGTGAGGGGCGCAGGACTGAACAAAGGATTCAGGTGTGGCTTCCCCAATGCCAAGTACAGGTGACAATCCCTGCCCTGCTCCTGCTGGCCACTCTGTTGCTGGCACAGCCCAGGATGCCATTGTCCCTCTTGGCCACCTGGGCACTGCTGGCTCATGCTCAGCTGCTGTCACCAGCACCCCCAGGGCCTTTTCCTGTGGGCAGCTCTGCAGCCACTCTGCCCCAGCCTGTGGCACTGCCTGGGGCTGCTGTGACCCAGGGGCAGGACCAGCACTGGCCTTGTTGTACCTCACACCACTGGCCTTGGCCATGATCCAGCCTGTGCAGATCCCTCTGCAGAGCCTTCCTGCCCCCCAGCAGATCAGCACTCCCACCCAGCTTGGTGTCATCTGCAATCTCACTGAGGGCACACTCAAACCTCTCATCCACATCACTGATGAAGATATTAAACAGGACTGGCCCCAGTACTGAGCCCTGGGAGCACCACTGGTCACTGGCCACCAGCTGGATGTAGCTCCATGCACCACCAAGCTCTGGGCCCAGCCACAGCCGGGTTTTCCTGTGAACTCTGCGCCTGTCTGAGCCATGAGCAGAGTTTCTCCAGAAGAATGCTGTGGGAAACAGTATCAAAGGCTTTACTTAAGTCCAGGCAGACAACATCCACAGCCTTTCACTCAACCACCGGCTGGGTCACTGTCTGTAAGGAGACCAGGCTGGTCAAGCTGACCCTGCCTTCCACAAACTCCTGCCGGCTGGGCCTGATCCCCCGGCTGTCCTGCACACCACGCGTGAGGACACTCTGGATGACCTGCTCCATGACCTGCCCCAGCACTGAGGCCAGGCTGACACGACTGTACTTCCCCGAATATTCCTTCCAACCACTGTTAGGACAGGTCCAGAAGAGGGCCATGGAAATGATCAGAGGGCTGGAACACCTCTCCTGTGAAGAAAGGCTGGGAGAGATGGATTTGTTCAGCCTGGGCAAGGGAAGGCTTTAGGGATACCTTTGTATGGCCTTCCAGTACTTAAAGGAGGTATATCAGAAACACAGAGAAAGATTTTTTACCGAGATCAGTAATGACAGGGAGCAACAATAATGAAAACTATGAGCAATTTTAAATTGAAAGAAATGTGATTTAGACTGGATACAAGGAAGACTTTTTTTTTTATTGTGAGGGGTAAGACACTGGCACAGGTTACCCTGAGAAGGTTTGGATGCCCCATCCCTGGAGCCTTTTAAAGTCAGGTTGAATAGGACTTTGAGCAACCTGATTTAACGAAAAATACTCCTGCCCATGGCACGGAGGTTGGACTAAAACATTTTTTGAAGTCCCTTCCAACTAAAACCATTCCATGATAAGAAGTGCTAAAACTATGCTGTTTGAATCATTGGTTTTAAGATAAAAACCTTTACAATTGAAACATATAAAAGAATCACTGAAGAGGGAAGGTTACCAGCTGCAGATAGAAGCTTTTGTGAGATCTACTGACTGGAAAGCCTGAAAAATAAACATGTAAAGCTACCAGCAGTGACTATTTTGTAAAGTCTTAAAGGCAAAAATACATTTAAATATATACTTCTAAAAAACCCTCCAAAATCTATGAGAATATTGCTTCTAGTAAAGTGTAGCCTAGAAGACTTATCATGCTTTCCAAATGGAGGTAATCTATTAGTTTCAGACTTCCCTCCAAAGGTTCATTTGAAGAGAACGGGAAAATTTTATGTGTGCTGATTAATAAATCTGAGGGTTTTCTAGCATAGCTACATTAAACTCCTACCTGTGCAAGGTGCCAACACTGATTCCAGTCAGACTAAGCAATCCCAGATAACTGTTAACTCCTTTGAAAAATTTTAAAAGTGATGACTGAGCATTCCCTATGGAAACTCTATAGTCTACCTCATTTAGCTAGTAACAGACAACATGAAATGGCATATTTTTCTGTAGCTCTGAGCATCACATTGTTTAGGCCTATGTAATTAACTGGTTTCAGTTAAAAAATCAGTTTCTTAGATAAAAGGTTAGTAATTTTATTTTTAAATAGGAAAAGAGCAAAAATAACCTACATATTTTAGTTCAGTTAAATAGGTGAA
This sequence comes from Lonchura striata, assembly GCF_050655825.1. Lineage (NCBI taxonomy): Eukaryota > Metazoa > Chordata > Aves > Passeriformes > Estrildidae > Lonchura > Lonchura striata. The sequence continues at coordinate 70,020,612 of NC_140740.1, forward strand.
GTTCTCTAGTTTCTTCAATATACAGACAAACTACACACTGTCATTTTCATGATATGACTTTCATTTTCCACATTTTTGTTTTAACCATATCCTAAGTCATATGCACTAACTATAGCTGCACTATTAGTCATATGAAGACAGGTCTGTTCATCTCAACCAACAATGCAGAGTTTAGTTGCATAAATAATTTAATATTAACTTTTTTGAAGAAGAAGAAGGAATTAGCACAAGTTTGGATTCTGGGAGTAATATATTTTGATACCCAGGTGTTATTTGCATGTTGCATATAAATGTTTTTAACATATTTACAACTATTTTGCTTCTCAGATTTTTTTATTTCTAATATAATTTTCTAATAGGCTTAGTCTTACTCCTTTTCTCAGTTGCAGAATTTTACTTCCATTAATTAATGAGAAAATTACTATTTTTAACTGTAACTGCTAAATTTATATTAACATCACTTTACATATACAAAACCTAACTATTATGTGACCATGCTCAAGAAAAAATGAGTTTTTCTGCAGAGACATCCTAGTCTGTTTATCTGATAAAGATTATTTCCATATTGGGCATTCTATCTTTTGACATGGGCGTGGAGAGTAGCTAAATATGGACAAAAATATAATCAGTGCATTTGCTGACTGTGCTTACAAAAATCTCATAGAATATTTAAGGCCAAATAATTATTTTAATTTAATCTGAAATTAAAATTAAATAAAATAATAAAATTAAATTTAAATAAAAGAATGTAATAAAATTCTGCATCTCTCCATAGTATATAAGCTAAGGGAGTTGTGTGTTTATAGATAGGCATATATATATTTAACTTTTTTTAATACACAGTACAAATGGGATTGTACGTACAATCCAGAAGGAAAAGCTACACTGGTAGCCAAACTGATTATAGCATACAGCTCAACTGATAATGCACTGTGCATACTTGAACAAAGGCAAAACAGCTGACCTGGCTGGAAAACAGAATCACATGAACAGGGTTGTGTAGTGAGTGTTGACTTCAGGAAAAAGAGCAGTTCAAGAAATACAGCTGAATTCCCACATGAGTTTATTTTTCACAATTACACTTTAGAAGATTATATTTATGAATGATATTTATTTATTAAGGTTATAAACAATATGCTGAAATTAATAAGATTGTGACCAGGAATAAAATGAAACAGAACATACACAGAGGTGCAAATCTCTACACAGATGTCAGTATTTGGGTAGTTTATGCAAAGAGGTTACAAATAAAGAAACAACTATCAACACTGGAGTGAAGGAGCTGTAATAGACAACAAAGGTCTTGACTCTGGAACAATTAGAGTGGAAATCAGTGTACAAAGTAGTGAGTGGTAAGGCCACCCCTCAAATCTTGTGCTCAGCTTTGAATCCCTCATTCCAAGAAGGACACTGAGGTGCTGGAGTGTGTCCAGATTTGGCCAGTGAAGCTTGTGAAGGCTCTGGAGCACACATCCTATGAGGAGCAGCTCAGGGCGCTGGGGTTGTTTACCTCAGCTGGTAAATATAATAAGGTGACCCAAGACCTTATTGCTCTCTGCAACTATCTGAGTTTATAGCCAGGTGAGGGTCAGTCAAAAGGACAAGAGGAAATGGCCTGAAGCTGGACTAGGGGAGGTTTAGCTTGATTATTAGGAAAACTGCTTCACAGAAAGAATGGCCAAGCACTGGAAGATGTTGCCCAGAGAAGTGATGGAATTACCACCCCTGGAAGTGTTCAAAAAACACCCAGATGTGGCACTTAGGGACATGGTTTAATGGTGGACTTAATGGCCTAAAGGGTCTCTTGCCATCTAAATGATTCTATGGTAAGTAAATACTCATGTGAGCTCAAATATCACCATTGTAGACAATTCTGTATGGTCAGCAATACAATAATCACTCATTTCCTTGACACATAATTTTAAAAGTTAATTCATTATACAGTAGCTGCAGGGAAGGACTAAATGAATTGCAATAATTTTTTATGCCATTTAAAATGTTGCATATTTGCAAAATAAATAGTATGTAAGCACAAATCAGTATTTGTCGATTTTCAATTTTCTCACACTGCAATCTTTTTAAATCAAAACATGCTTTAAGATATTGCACAGATCTTTTACTGTGACCAAGAAAAAATAAAACAGAGTCGATAATTTTATTTTTTAGTAATCTAAGGGGGGTAATTCTCAAATAATGAAAATGAATAATGATTTGAGAAATTGACATTTTTACTTTTAAGAATACCACAGGGAATGGTATTTACTCCTCTGAAAAACAGTAATTTCTTTTTTTTTTTTTAGACAACAAACAAACATTGATCAGACTCATTGTACATGGAGAGCCACCTACAAAGGTTCTGAAAAATTGCATGGAGTCAGGAATGTAATGTGTAATTATAGCTAATACCTACTTGCAGACCTGCAGTTCAATCTTCAGTGTTGCTATCACAAACACTTAGCACTCCTAACTTTAATATATTTTCAAATGCAGGATAAAATGTCACACTACTTTTTAGATGAACTGCCACTAACTCCTTATTGTGGTTGTGGGGAGGTTAAGGAGGTCTTGCATAGTAACTTTTTTAGTAACATTATGCAGGGTCAACTAATCCAAACATGAATTATCCCTTTTTTTTTAATGGTACAAGCAACTTCAGTATGAAGTTCCTTATCTTTTTTTTCCCCTGACAGAATGACAAAGTTAAAGTGTATTGCTACCAACTAATTCTATTTTTGGCATTTAATAATTTATTTAAAGCTTAAATTACATGTCAGTTGCAACAGCAGTTTTGGTGGCCTGAACACCTCTCTAGAAACTTAAATGAGACTGCAAATTCATTCCGCACTGTTCATTTAGAGCATTATCAGCTGCTTCCCCTTTTCACCATTTCCGTTTCCCTGTTTCACCATTTATGACTGATAGCACTAAGATGTAAATATGTAAAGTAATATAACCATCTCACAGTAACTATACTTTTCAGAACAGAAATCTAAAAATATTTAAATGCAATTACTTTCTTGAACACAAACCAATTATTACTACTACCTCTGCATGCTGATAATTTCTAAAGAAATGTCACTCAATTTGTACTTATATTCAAATAATTTAAAAAACGCATACTTTTGAAATCTCCATCCCCAAATGTCAATGGATAGGCTCCTGGCTTTTCAATCTTGTACATTTCCTCTATAAAAAGGATTTTACAATCATTTATTGTGTCTTCTGGACCTCTGAAAAACAAAAAAGAATAAAAAGTACATTCAACTTAGTTCCTCAGAGCTAGATTCTGTACTTTTTGAATCCTAAGCAGTAAGATAAAGTAGACTTTTTTATCACTTATAGGATACTTTATTTGAATTCACACACAAAAATCAGTCTAGCATGGTAACCCCTACGAAGAATATAAAACACATATTTAGGGCTTGCTTAAAGAAAAGACTACTCCATAATCCTCAGATTGTCTGGCACTTCAGTATGTCTTCATTGACAGTTATCCAATATGACTTAATTCCCTTCTAAAATTTCAAAATGTCTTTATTGGCTGAACACAGCAGACCAAAGAAAACATTATTTTCTGGAATACAGTATCTCAAATATTATTATAAATGTACAGTACCACAAACAAACCAGAAATGTGACCTGCAAGACAGAAAAATAGTTGGAACCTATAGAGCAAGAAAAGCAGCAGAAAATTTCAAAAGCCCTTCTATGACTTTTAACTGTTTCTCAGCTCTGGAAAGCCACATACAATGTATGTTTGTAATACATCAATTACAAATAGTCCTGCTATGTCAGGTTTCAGTGTGAATTTTCAGTAATTAGTAGCAACAAATAAACCAAGATTCCACAACAACAATGCCAAAAGACTTCTAGAAAATAATTAGAAAATATTAAATGTACAGTTTTCATCTACTCTTATTAAAATGTATTTGTATCTACACAGATTGCAATTCAAATGGAAATGTATCTAAGAAGAAAACGCCATAATAACACCAGGAGTTGTTAGCACTCCCTTTTCCTTCCTCCTTAGGATGATACTGTGCTCGCTTCAACTGTCTGTTCTTTAACCATTTCAATTTACTATCTGATCTAGAAGTAAGCAGGAATTTTCAGTATAATAAAATACTTGTGCATATCTGTAATAACCTATCACAGAGGTGTCTTGAAAACATGTTTGAAGAAAGCCAGCCAGGTGGCAGATCCCAATAAAAAGATCTAGTCTGCAAAATTATATTAGATTATAGATAGCTAGGGAAACAAGATATTAGATTAATATTCAATAAGGATAACTGCAACAAGAGAACATCTTCAGAAACATCAGTCTTCAGTCTGGAATCTGTGGTTCTCTGCCCTACCTCCTGGCCTGGTCTCACCACTTCCTTTATGCTGACTACCAGTTCTTGAACTCTGACACATGATAGCCTAAGGCAGAAAAAAACTAAGCCAGGGAAAAAACACAGGTGACAAATCACTTTTTCATGGCCCTGAACACTGCAGTATTTAGGTCTCCATGGAACTGGGGTTGAGAGGACTCCATCAGTGTCTTGACTAACTTTAATTGCCTTTTAAGTGTACTAACAGCTGCTTACTTAGGCACGTGTATTTATTTTGACCTTTTTCTTTCCCAGCAGTTTCTGGAGGAAAAACATTGTTGGTCACATGCATATACAGTAAATGCTAGCAATTTTCAAATATTTAGGCTATTTGAACAGAATATGCAAATGCTGTATCAGTGCAAATACATCCAGAAGAAAAACTACTGTTTGATTTCCTGATCAGGAAAATAATGTATTTAGAATTAACTACATTTGCACCCTAAGGGAATAGTACTTTAAAGCAGTTCTGGCCATTGTAACACCTCAGGTAAGCATGCAAAGGCACTTTGAATTATCCACAATACTGAGCAATTCACAATCACAAAGGCACAATACATTCAAATGCAGAAATGACAAGATGTAAACATAATCTTTGTCAGGAAAACTTAACCACAAACTCTTAAAAGCATCAATATTTCCCACGTTATTTTGTGGACTTCAGAGAGCCTTTTATTAACTGTCCTATATTTCTTGTTTTTCCTAGATTATTTAAAGTGAAAAACAACACAAAACACCTGTTGAGATTCTTTAATGCCATAAATCTATGTTAGAACTTTTCTTACTTATAACACTGCTTGACTGCCTATCCAGTGTTACTCCTCTAGGACTTATTTCTAACAGAACTCAAAGTTGTGAATCTAATTTAAAACGAAAATACAGAATTATTACTTCTTTCACATAAAGTGAAATTTTATACTTAATGACTGATATTCTCAAATTCTAGTAAACTTCAGACAAATTTAAGCATATTTTACACCGATTTTTGCATTGTGCAATTCTTAAATATGTGTGTAGTCTATAACCACTATCCCTAGTATGAGCAAAACTGCATCTTGGAAAAACTCTTCTCTCCTCTCCACCCCTCCCCTAGTAATACTATTCCTTATATCTAGGCAATGTTTATTAAACAGATGGAATTCACAGTTTCCCTATCACATACACTAGATCATGGTAGACATTACTTCTCTCTTTGCCCTGTATTTTCCCTTTGAGATAATGACACTTAGAAAGCAACTTTCAGGCTACAATTTCCCTAAAGTCTATTCAGTATTTTCTGCTGTGAGTAAGAAATAAGTAAATACTAGCAAATAACATTATAAAGCTGGTATGTTCCAACAAATGTTATGGCTGCATATCTGGAACTACAGAGGAAGATCAATGAACATTGTGAAAATGAGCTAATATTAAATGGTTAAGCATTACCAAAGCTAAAAAAATCTGCTTAGCTATTCACTCGTAAAATAATAATTTCTCTGCCACAGTACACATTCAGTGCTTTAATAATGATCATGTGATTTTAAAATTATGGTTATCTAAAAAAATTGTGGCTATATTATGCTGTCAAATGTATAACCTTTCATTTCTTCAGTCTACCATACCAAAACTGAGATTATGCAATATGCATAGTAAACAGGATGCTAGTATTTCAAGCAAGAACTCCAAATCTTCTGAAAGAATGAAATCCCAAAACAAAGCCAGATTCTTCAACACAGCAGAATTCCTAATGCAAGCCTTCCTTTAGGATAGGTTAGCCATAGCCAGAAAGCAACCTTCAGCTGAACCTTCTTTTATCTGCACTTTCCCCATGCATATTTCTTTTTTATTTTTAACCTTCAGGTAGCAAAACACTTTAGATATTCAAAATCACAGTTGACTAGATGTGTGGGCATTATCCTGAATATTTCAAAGGTCAGCTTCACAGAAAATAAAAGCTGCTGGACAGTTACCATGCTTAAAGAACTTTATCCCTTCATACAATCTGAGAGATTCAGTGACAATAGTCAGATCTCTGTCTCACTTTATTCTTTATTTCTGGGTTTACCACTTTACCACACTGAAATCAAAAGTACAGTATTTTAACAAACACTAAAGAATACAAGGCTGAATAAAAATGGCAGAAAAACTACTACAAAAATGGACACAGAGTTCATATTCATACTAAGAATAATAATGAAAAGTGTCTAATGATTAATATTTAAGCCCCCTAAGAGCAAAACCTTATTCACACTGTCATGTTTACAACAACTAATTCACAGTCAGTCTCTATGGCTAATGTCAAAAGGTACTGTCAAGGTCAGTAGAGAAACAGTCACAACCAGAATAAAGCCTAACAGAATACAATGTTGGCTATGCTCTCCAAATACACAAATTCTCTTAACAACACACAAATCAAAACAAAACCAGATTTACTACAATTTTCTGTATCCATCTTTTCATATGCAACACTTTGTTTACATGCCTTACATTAATCAGCCTTTATTCTGCTTTTGTAAAGTTTTCAGACAGCAACTCTTTCTGTTCTGCATCAACAAACCACAGTTAAACAACTTCTTAAAAAACACACAATATTTCAATATTACCATTCAAAATGGTTATTAGAACTTGTAATATCATCTCCTTTGAAGCATTTAACTGCAAATTTTTTTTAAAACAAGCTTGTTTCAAAGGTGATTTTAAAATCTTCCCATATTTAGACAGCATACTACATTGATAATCTCACCAAATTCTGCTAGGTTGTACTGAATTACATAGAGGTTCTTTTGCTTTCTTTATTACACACCAGCAGAAAAGCAGAGTATTTACAAAACTTTTTTCAGAATATTGCACACACATTTGTTTAATCATTAGAATAAAAATGCACAGTTACAAAATGGGACAGTATTAGCTCTGCTTTTAATTTAACTTTTCATTTATTACACAAGCATTGTAAAGATAAAGACATGTGGCAACTTCTGCACTATGCAAAGATTTTATTACTCTCTTTCAGCCACACTACTATTTAAACAACCACAAAACAATGAAATTAACATTTTCTAAGCTATGTTGAGGACCATATTCTAATATGAATCTTTAATGCCTTTGAAAACAAAACACACATACTCCCAAACTTAGAAAATTCATACTATGAACACACATACAAGTCAGGCAGGACATTACTTTTTTTTATGTCAGCAGTAGGTGAGCTGCTTGATGCATTTACAAAGCAATAGCTCATTATGCCATATTTTGAAAGCAGAGACTTGGACACAGAGACTCTCCTCTTCTCCTTAGCCGGGGAGCTGCAGAAAGGTGGACATTAGAATACCTGGGGAAAGAACTGGCCTGAGAGAACAGCCAGCAACAATGTCAGAGGCTCACGACTGCGCACATCCCTGCCCCATGAGACAGACCACACCAAGGAGTGGAGCCTGTGGAGGTCCTGATCCCACCCCAAACCCAGCCCTGTCCATAGTGCTGCAGGAACACCCCTGATGGGGAGAGGAGTTCACTGCCACCACCCCAGCTGCTCCCTTCTTGTAGTCACAACTATGTCTGTGACTGGCACTATCACAAATGCTCAGTAGGCATTGACAGCTTCCAAATGCAAGTTGAAACACACAGATATTAACCCCCAAATGTCCATGAAGAACCAGGTAAAAAAGGTCATTATCTCTATTATGACCCATAAAGTTAATACACCAAAGGCATCATATATGAAAAACAAAGATATAAGAGGTGTGCTTGGCATCACAGGACATAGTCTAAGCTCAGTTGACTTTGTGTGTTTGCAGACTGAACTGCAGTGCACAGAAACAATGCTAAAAGTCTGTTCAAGACATCATTTCAAGGGTGCAGTCTAGTCAACAAATTCTTTCATGCTAGGAAGAAGCAAAGATACAAAGAGGTGATTCCTACTATAAGAGGTTAAACACTTCTATCCAGATTCTAAATTATATTGCAATTCAGTGAGTAGATATAGCACACACTCATCATGAGCTAAGATAAAGTTACAGGAGACGAATCTGTGAAACCTGCCAGACTAGTGAGAACCTCAACTCAAAAACAAAGACATGAGAAGAAGCACCTCTTGTCATAACAAACTCACAGAGATAGTATCAGGATGAGAAGACCTTCCAAAAATCAAAGAAAAGAAAGACTCCTGAAAGCACAGAAACACATTAAGCACTCTGGAAAAAACAAACAAAATACAAAGCAAAAACCAAAACAAATTAACCAAAAAACCACAAACACCAAAAATATGAACTCCTCAAAAAATCCCAAAACCTAAGTGAATAAATCAACAACAAATCCCCAAAATGTAAGGTGCTTTAAAACCAACCAACAAAAATCACACAAAACCAACCAATCACAGAAAAAAAAAAGCTGTGAAAACTTCTGAAGGTATTCACCTTCAGAAATCATAAAAACACAATAGCACAGAATCAAAGAATCACAAAGACATTTCCAAAGAATGGTCATATCAAACCAAAAGCAAGGAGAACTGCTTGCAAAGAAGAAACCAAATTTCTAGCCTAGAAATTTTGTAATGAATTTATTATCATGGCTTGAATGGATATGACAGCATTACTGTACTGAAAAAGCTTGGAATCCAGAGATTCTCCTGCTCAGAACATGATGAATCTAATTCACTAAGAAATCCTGAAAGTCAGAAAATCCTAAAGAGAAAAAGAGGTCCTAACTACTTTGGCATTTAGAGGGCAGCTGCTTATTTTGGAATGTCTTCATTCCTTATATTGCCCAACTCTCTTCAGAAAAACTACAGCAAATGCTCCCACCGTGATTTCCAATTTCATTAGTGCATAATATTAAATCCTCCACTTAAGTGTCCAACAGCCATTACATAATGGTAATTACAACTTTTCCAGGTCATTTGTGTTTGTCTGGAATCTCTGATAATCTTCTAATTACAAATTTTTATGCTGATAAATCCAAATGCCCATAGACTTATGTGGGGTTAACTGTTAGAGAGAATCCCAACAAATAATTGAGAAAAGCACACTTTTGTGCCTCCCTGAAACACCTACACACCAATGCATGGTCAATGAACAAAGGGGATTACAGAAGTGTGTGTAGCTCCATGACAACACTGGGGTCATGGAGACATGGTGGGATAGCTCACAGGACTGGAATGCTGTCACTAATCCGTAAGGGCTCTTCAGGAAGAAGAGGCTAGGAAGACTAAGAGCAGCTGACCCTTACATGAGGGCAGATGAAGAACCAAAGAGCTTACAGGTCAAGGTTAGCAGACAGAACATTAGTGAGGCTGTAATGGGTGCCTGTTGTAGAGTATAAACACATATTTACTTACTTATTTACTTACTCCTTCAGACAACTGGAAAAACTTTCATGTTTACAGGCCCTGTTCTCACAGGGAACTTGAAGCACCATGGTAACCACCCATAACATTATTAAAACCCCAACTACACATAGTCCTAGACAAGCTGCTCTGGCTCATCCTGCTTGAACAATACAAGAGCTCCCTTCTATCCTTGAAGTTTCTCTTAAGTGTATACATATTTTTCAACACAACTCCTTTTTTCTTTTTATTTTCATAATGCTTTACCCAATATTGTGCCCACCACTATTTCCCACCCACCCACTGCTTGCCTTTTTGCAACTTAAATTTGTTTTCTTCTGTTCTTCCTCTTCTGTTTGGACTTACTTTCCTCAGTAGGAACAAATTAAACTTCAGAATACTTCTAAATATCACCCCCCTAAAAAATCAAGTCAAAAGACTCTGTGGTTCCAAGTTTGCATGTTTATTAGAGAAAGGACACTTACAAATACTGAAGATATAGTTTATGTTCTGGAAAACCAAAAACCCTCAAGATCCAAGTCAACCCACTCTTCAGGTCCAAAACCCAAAACATTTGAAATTTTAACAGTTTTTACTTATGCTTTTTTCTGTTGTTGTTAAAGCAATTAATGTTTCAACACATAATTGAAATGTTACACTTTTAGATGCAATCCAAAGAATCAATTTTCTGCCCCTCTACTGAAATTCACTATATTTTATGTATCTCTCTTTTGTCCATCTAGATGAGAGGGTGTGTGTTAAGAGCTGAGGGAAATAGTAGGTGAGTGGAATATTCTTTATGCAGTTTAATGAGTGGTTAGTGTGTTTCCCCAGTCTTCTATTATTTTTCTTTTTACACAGCACAAATACTGTTAATCATCATTACACACTGCTGACTCATATTCACCTTGCTTCCTATCAAGACCCACACATCCCTCTCATCAGAGCTGCTTCCCAGTGAGTACTGCTTCAAGGGGTTATGCCATCCCAGGTGGAAAAAAACTCTGCATTTATCCATCTTGACTTTCTTGAGCCTTCTGCCACCCATTCCCCCTCTGCTTGTTGAGGTCTCCCTGCTTGGCAATACTACCCCTTAATTTCCATCAATTTACTGTGTCTGCAAACACGGCAAGTGTCCACTGTATTGTCATGAGATACTGAACAGTACAGGTCCTCAGGATACATCCCTGCAGTTCCTTGCAACTTCTAACCATTATCCTCCGAGTTCAATAATTCATTCTGTAAGGCAGGCTGGTTTGCCACTAAAATTCAGGAATTTCAAAGAACTGTATATTCACAGTCCAAAAGACTTAACACAAATTACAAGCATCTAATCTACTTCCTCACCATTTTGGGAAACCAGCCTGAAACAATCAGTTTCCCTGTATTGCTACTTAAGATCAGGCAATATGCAGGGAAATGAAAAAGGACGAACCAATTACTTTTTATGCTCTCTTATTAAGAAAAGGAAAGCATGCAGATAAAGTATTTGTTCTATATAATAAAATAATTAGGGACAATAAATCTTAAAACAGTAATCCTTCAAATCCTTTCTATTCAGGGGAACCTCCTGAGGATCTCTCTTTTTTAACATAGAACAATGAAGCATGTAGGTAAAGAGTGTGAAGGAATAGCCATGATCTGTGTAGAACATGTCCATCACAACTATGCAGTGAGTGTTTGTAAAATAGAAACTTCTGCCCAAAGGGAAAGGAGAAAGGAACAAGAAAAGGATATCCATAATAAGTCAGCCAAATACTTCTCAAAATGTACTCTTTCATAGAATCATAGAATGGCTGGGTTGAAAGGGACCTTAAAGATCACCTAGTTCCAATCCCTGGCCAGGAACACTCTTCACTAGGACAGGCTGCCCAGAGCTCTACCCAACCTGACCTTGAACACTAACAGGGATGGGGCATCCACATCTTCCCGGGGCAACCTGTTCCTATGCCTCACCACCCTCATACTACAAAATTTCTTCCCAATATCTACTCTAAAACAAACCTTTCAACCTGAAGCCATTGCCCATTGTTCTGTCACTACATGCTCTTGTAAAAAGTTTCTCTGGCTTTTTTGAAGGCTCCCTTCAGATATGAGAAGGTTGTAATTAGGTCACCCTGAGGCCTTCTCTTCTCCAGGTGGAACAATTCCACTTCTCCCAGCCTTTCCTAATAGAAGAGGTATTCCATTCCCCTCAACTATCTTGGTGGCCTCCTCTGGACTTGCTCCAATTGGTCCATGTCCTTTCTGTCCCCTGCCAGGAACCTGGATACAGCACTGCAGGTGGGGGTCTCACGACAGCAGAGGGCCAGAATCCCCCCCTGGCCCTGCTGGGGGGTCAGTTCTTTGGATGCAGCCCAGGACACGTCTGGCTCTCTGGGCCGTGAGTGCCCATGGCTGGGTCAGGTCCAGCCTCTCATTCACCAGCACCCCCAAGTTCTTTTCAGTAGGGCTGAGGTCCATGAGTTCATCCCTAGCCTGTGTCAACACCAAGGATTTAATGCCACAGTTGCTGAATCAAGGAAATGTATCTCATAAAGACCTTGCAAAGAGGACAAGTACTACACTGAATGGTTACATGATTCACTCTGCTCATGCTCTCTTCATGAGTTATTCTTAGTCAGATACTGTTCTTCTGTTTCACATTTGATAGAAACAATACAGCCTGAATAACAACATTTCTCTAGAACAAGGATGTCCCAATATCTCCTGGGATATATCTCCTGTACACCTGAATCATTAACAAAAGATACTTCACACTATTCAGAATATATTTAATATTATTTAATATTATTATGATTATTATTAATATTATTATATTAACTTTAATATAATTCTGTCCTTAGGTCCATTGAATCTTTTAATTTTTGACTTTTCCTTAAACTTTTCCTGAAACCACAGCTGAAGAAAGGTCAAAAACCTAATCTAGAATTTAAAAGTGAACAGTTTAATGTGAAGTAAACTTCATTTCTAAGTTCAAGCAGAGAATTACACTCACACACCACTTCAGCTAACATGATCTCTTTTGTCCAACAAGGTAATCAAGTAGTATGCAAAACATTCCGGTTGTCAAGAATAATCCCTGTTATGAGTTGTGAGATTATTCCCTAAGGCTGTGTATCACAAAAAAAGCAGTCTCTAGCTGTAGACACTGGGAAAAGTAGTACAAAGAAATGCTTAAAAAAATTCTAGGCATCACCTCCACAGATTCATCATCAAAAATCTCAGCAGGCTTCTTGACCACTCAGAATCTATCTTGATTTGAAACAGACTTGTTGATTCAAGAGGAGTTCTCTTCTTCAAAGGAGGTGGCCAGCTCCACTGAGGTCACAAGAGGAAAGTGAGAGATATAAATTCACCTTTTTACTAGTTTTGTTGCCTAGAAGAAATATGCCACTTTTACATCTGTGCAAAAAAGCTGCAGGTAAGGTTTTCAGCAATGAAAATTCTTATTACTAGGATACCTACTGATACAGCATTCAAGTTATTTGAGAAAATGTGTCCAAGTAAATACTGTTAGTATTTCACACACCATCAAAACAATGTCCTCCCAGATAAACCAGAACCAGTCAAAGACACTACAATAAAACAAGGATATTACTTTGGGTAGAAAATTATGCAAGCATTTGTAAAACAAACCACACTGATGAAAATTCCAGACCTAAAGAAGAAGCACTATGAGAACTGTACTACTGGGCATCTATGAAATCGTAACAACAACTGTGATACGATGATTATCACAATATATAGTGAGAGTGATGGTGAGTGAGGAAGTATGGTACATTATTTTCCAAAGTGTCAAAACAAGATACAACTACCAATAACTTTCTTTTTAACTAGATAAAAATTGACAGAGGCACAAGAATTCTTGAAATTATAAACAAAAAAAACCCATGCACTTGTTTCACTCACTATTAGAGAATACTCACTATTTTCTAAAGTGTTTAATTTCTGTGCCTTTTCAAAGCTGTAAAAACAAATATAAGTATGATTTTCTTAAAAAAATCAGAAGTTAAATATAAACGGAAAATCTTGTCCAAAAGAAATAAAAGGAGAAGTTAAAAGAAAAATCTGTACAGTAGCATACATATAATTTTAAAATATATTGCATTCTGAGAATAAAACATGCTAGATATTAACAAAATGAGTAGTAAGATGATAAATATGGATGCATACCATTAAAAAAAGGAAGACAAACAGCAGATCTCGCATGTTACAAGAAAAATACAATAAAAGTATTTAAAAATTAAGAGCAAGTAATCTGAAAAAAAAATCCTTTTTAGGAGCAGGAATGATCATTCAAAAACTTGCAGAACTAAAGATGATAAATAAGAACATGAAAATTTAGGACCATTCTACTACATTCCTTTATAGCTGTATGGGTGAAGACATGAAATTCATTAAACATTCATCCATCAAAAGAAGAAAATTATGTTCACTCTCTATCATTTATATCTACATTCTTACACACCTCCAAAGGCTTAAGCAAAAAAGCATCTTCCTATTGACAGAGTCCTTGCTAAACTCAGACTTTCAAGGGTTTACTGAGGAAAACTAAGATCTAATTCAGTCTCTTATCTTCAATTCTAGGACGGAGAGAATGTAGAGAGAGCATCATTTGATCTACTCTGGTTTGATTTGGTATGGTGAATTTAAATATATCTGCTGGCTCCAAGGTTAAATTGTAAGCAATTATCCTCAAAGACAATATGTCATATTATTCTGGAATACGAAACAACTGTTATCATTTGGAAATAAAACACTCTCCCCAAAGGGAAGAACAGAGGATATATAAAACCAGAGATGGAGCACCTTGCTAGTTAAAATAAATTTAGACGTACCACAGATACTCCAAAATAAGAAACTCACATTCAGAGATGGCTAAACTGCAAGCATGCACACACAGTCATGAGAAACCTTTAGTCCTATTCCATGGCCAAAGCACTGCTATTTCCCTGTGAGACACAAAATCCTGTTCTATATGGTTTAGACATCCTACAATTACAAATTTCAGCTGCAATGTGAATACTACAGAAATGAAAATTAATAATAAGTGGTCAATTATTCTGCATAATGATGTTTGCCTCCCCTATTCAGTCTCATGATCCATTTGGTAATATTTACTATTTCATATATATTTCTGAAATATGAGCTAATGATGACAGACTGTAAGGAATTTTCCTTTTGGTTATCATGAAGATATGAGTAACAGTAACACCAAACAAACACACATGTCAAAAAGGTGCACCAAAAAGAAGTATTTATCATATGTTCTACTAGCTTCAAAGCATGACCACAAAGAGCATATTCTTGTTATTTCCTGTGATTATGCCAACAGCTTCAGGAAATCTTTGTCATAAGCAACAAGATCAATAAATCAAACCTTCAAATATGGCACACAAATTGTTTCATACAAAGTCTCTTTGATATAATACCACAAAGGAAAGAAGTCCAAGCAATTAATACATCAACCCTAAGATGCAACCCTAAGACCCCTGCCTCCCTTTACTTCCTGCTAAGGTTGAAACTAATTATTAGCATACAATCAATTAGTCATTAACAGATAATCATAAGAAACTCAAAATAAATTTCAGATTTGAGACAAATAGTTAATGCTAACATAATGTTAAGAGCTCAATCACATATTAATATTATAGACTAGAAATATATTAATTGCATTATTCTAGATTAAAATAACAAAGACTGCATTATAATTCTAAACTAAATCAATATATTTTATATCATTTATATATTAATTAACAATTAAACACTGAGATTGTTTTTTAAATTTGTAAATCCACTTGCCTGAAATTCAAAGCAATTACTTCTGCATGATCTTTACACAAATTTATGAATACTAGGAGATTTGCCCTGTTCCTTTATTACTAATTGAGAGGAATGACTTGGGTAGTACAAGTGATACAGAATTATTCTTTGATAAATTTAAGAAATGCCAGGGCTAGGTTAACTTTACTTTCTGCAATAAATTGATTATGCATAGAGAATCTATCAATATTTATAAGGAAATCAGAGTTCTTAATTAGGAAGAAAATTCTCTGAAATATTATTTAATCTGAAAAATGGACTTAAATTCATCATCTTAGAATTTATCCACTGTGTTGTCTTCCTCCCAACTCCCTTCAGAAGATAGTAAGTATAAGTATCAGGGGGAACCCTATTGTACCAGCCACAGTACTGACAGTATTTGAATTTAGCATCTTCTAGTTTGAAGCATAACCATCAGCTTATTTAGATATAGAAAAGACTACCCTATTGAGGTCCAACCAGAATTTATTAGCCACGAGGTGCTTCTTTTTTGCAAATATAAAATTGTCTCAGGTTGGAAATAGGGGTATTCTATTCCTATCTGTTAGATGTATGGCCATTATCTTCTGTTAATTGGGCAGTTTTCTTTATCCCTTCCACAACCAATCCGCCCTCCAGGGAGGTATCTCCTGTTAATGAGCCATTGAGTCTCACTGCTGTGACTGATAAAATTACATCACCCCATTGTGAGATGCTCTGCCCAAGGGGAGGAGCCAAGCATTCCTGGATATAATCTGAGATTCGGAACATCAGAGCGAGGAAGACCAGACCCATCTAAAACACCACTGGATCTTCAGAGGAAAACTCACCCTTCAGGATCACTGCTTCAACAAAACCACATCTGCCACTCCAAGAAGACTGCAGCCACCATTTAATGGGACTGCTACCAGCACCCTGACCCACAGGGTGTCAGGTCGTATTCTGACTCTGACAGTAGTTTTTTTTCGTTTGTACTACTACATTTGTATTTTTACTTTTAGTTTGTACTACTACATCTGTAGTTTTAGTTTTTAAGAGTTCTAGTAAAGAACTGTTATTCCTATTCCCCTATCTTTGCCTGAGAGCCTTTTAATTTCAAAATTATAGTAATTCAGAGGGAGAGGGGCTTACATTTTCCATTTCAGGGAAGGCTCCCCTTCCTTAGCAGACATCTGTCTTGTCAAACAAGACAAAAATGTATTTTGATTATCCTATTTTTAACAGATGGGGAAAACTCTGAAAGAATCCACATAGGTCATAATTTTAGAAATTGTTATCAAGAGACATTTGAACTTCATGTAACTGCTGTCTTGACAGTTCTATTTGTAGAAGGCCATGAAACCCATCCCAGACTCACCAAATGCCACTAGCACTAAATGCACTACAATGAAAATCTGCATCTCTCCATTGATACTGTGCTCCATTTCTTATTCTCTTCTCTCTTTCAAGTTAGTAATTCAAAGTATCTTCTCATTTTTTTCTAGTTTTTATTTCAACTTTGGGGTTTTTTTGCTTTGCCTACCAAACAAATCCATGTGCCTACTCTACTTAATAAAAGATGAGTATAATGCACCGAGAGTGTCTACGAAACTACTAGAATTCTAAAATTAAAACCCACCCCCACAACATACCTTCATTTACTTGCATACTTTACTGAGCCAATGTCTTTGCTATTTCCTCGCACTAGATAAGATTGCACTTTTACACAAAATACTGAATTAGACTGGATTCACAGAGATTTCTGTGTGTCTCTGCCAAGTAACCATGTCACACACTAAGTCTTCCTACAGATACAACATCCTCTTTTCTAGTAAAGAAAACTACATGGTATGCTAGTAGTCCAATTCATTTTCAGGAATACACTCCCAGATGATAACACTCATGAGTAAATGTGGGACATGCTAACATTCTATTAACCATTGGTCATCTGTTCATCCCTAAGCAGTCAACAACATAGCTTACTGACAGCAATATCTTAAGGATAGGAGCAGTGTTTTCTGGAGATAAAGAACTGTACGGAAGTTTTAAAATTAAGTAGCAAAACAAAGCAAAGATATTCAGGTAATCTCAGTCACAATGAAAACTTGACATCCTGCAGCTCCACACTTTACTTAGAGGTTATAATACTATACAAATATTTTATTATTTAAAAATTTATTTAGCCAGCTCACAGACTTATTCAAATTGTCAGAGATAACTCATACTCGGCAAGACCTACAGGTTCCAAATTACCTAAAAAATTACTGTAACATGCTCTGATCAATCTGAACACACAATACATAAACTTTATGGTTGCATCTGGCAATATCCTGAAAAATAAAAATTCTGACTTACAGTTAAATCTGCACATTGTAAAAATCATGCACTCTAATTTTGTAATTCACACAGCTGTGGAATCAAAGTATAATATTAAAATTAACCTAGTGGTGACTAGCAGATAAAAAACTAAACCAAATGCACTTCATATGATATGTAGAGATTTTCTGAGTTGGTCAAGCAAATCTTACCCCAGCAGAATTTTAGCATGAACCTCTTTGTTAGTCCTTGAGATTTCTCTCAAAGAGGTGATTTCTGCATCAAACCAAAATCCTCTTTCTTCTGGTGTCTCAACATTGTAGTTAACCATCACCACATCACCCACTTTTAGCTCACTCCACTTCAGAATGGTTCTTGCTCGGGGCCGAAGATTAACTGTGTCCATTTCTATTATGCCATTTTCTGGGTACCTTGAAAAGCAAAACCAACAACACCAATGATTATGACTACTGCAACAGTAAAAAGAAAGTCACAGACAACTTTTTTCGGAAGTAAAAGTTTTTGAATGTTCTTTGGGCATACAAAAACCATAAAATCAGACCTATTTTCCTTTTTAAAATACAGCTTTCCTCTAAATACAAAGTAAGAATTTGTCTCATCTCAGAAGGGAAAAATACCCTCCATGAGTTTTTTTTTAAAAGTAATTCAGTAAATCTATATGCACTTCTCAATAATTTAGTATTATCTGAAAGCACAATGCAGGAAGGAAACTTTTGCAAATTTGAGATGCTTTTCATTTTAACACTACAGTTTTCTTATAATCCTCTCAATACGGCAACTATTACTTGACACTAGAGCCTGTATTTGCACATGTGCTGGAAAAATAGCAGAATAGAGACAGGATCAAAATACTAATTGAAAAAAAAAAAAATAAAAAAGCTATCCTGTAACAAAAAGTTAAAAGATACTCAAGTGAAGTTCCTTTTTCATACTGTGTGCAGGCAGATAATCTCCCACCACTTAGCTAGTACAACATGAGTTCACAGAACAAATTTAACAGGGAAAATGAAATTAAGTCTATTGCAAATAAACAGCTGCTATTAAAATTATTCATTATCCCTTCTTAACAAACAATGCTGAGTCCGATGTATCTAAAGTAATATTTTCATCATGCAATTACTGGCACTTTAACAAGAGCACTCACAGTTAAATTAATATACCTTTATCAAACAGCATTGTTAAATATTAACAGCAAAATCCTACTCTTACTAATAGAAGTGTGGCTCTACCACTTTACAACATGCCTCCACCTGTAGTGAACAAGAACATTTCAAGGTCTTGGGAAAACTGCACATTGCAACTTACTACAGGAAGTAGTAAGTAGTATTAAAACAATTGTCATTAAGAGCATGAGACCGACAACCTATAGACTGAAATCATGATGTCTACTCCTGAACAGTTGACTGAAAGCCCACCAATGAAACTGGACACATTTTAAACAAGTTCATCTTGCTTTGTTTTATGCCTTGTATTTATTTAACACACCAGCTGCTACTACTGATGTGGGGACTGGGGGAACAGGGGAGATCTACTGACAGTTTTGTTTAAAGAAGCTTGAACCGCAATAGTTTAGGAGTGGATGTACCTTCAGATAAACTAATACCTAAGTAAAAAAACGTATCTCTAACTACTTAAAAAGTTAACTACAAAGCTTGTTTTTGCACCAACATTTTTAGATCCTAATTACAAAGTTTTGCATAATAGAAGTTCCATCATATAAAGACAGGTGCTTGCAATCAAGCAATTATCAATACAAGAGTTTCATAGTAACTCTCCATATTTCCTAAGGTTTTTTTTGCCCATGTTGTTTCCAAATTCAGTGCATACTGAAAAGCTAATATTTGAGGTTTTGCCTTTATGCCATGCAACAATTCACCTAAAGAATTAGAATATTGTTCTACTATTTTAATTATTTTAACTGTTACAATTCACAAAAACCATGACTGATTCACCTACAGGTAATAAGACAAAGAAAAAAAACAGCTATAGAGATCATGCCTACTTGAATGCCTAAATAACATCACATTATTGTACAACAGGCTACTGAAATCTTAAGACAGCTACGTTTGACCTACTAATCAGTTCCAAAAGTTTTACAGAAAATCTTTCCTAAGGGTTGCAGAAGACAGCAAGTAGAACATAGCAAATAAAGACTCAGTTTACTTGAGCTCTGAAACCAAAATAGTGCATAAACATCAGGAAACTAGAGAAGATAGATCAAAACCAGAAACCATTTATGCATACAGTGAAATAATCAAACAAGAAATACACATGGAATCATAAAAATAACAAATAAACATTATAGATATTCCCATGTCACTCTTAAAAAAAAAAACTAAAATACTTGACTTAAAAGAGCTGACATTCATAGAAACTTAACCTTGATCAGAAAAATCTATTCTCTCCTGAAAGTAAAATGTCTTCAGCTTCTGTTTCCCTGGACGAGCTTTGGACAAGATTTTTCCCTAAATTCAGATTCATATTATCTTTCTCACCTCTATACAACTCAGATCCTTCCTATTGTAATGATGAGGAATTTCAAAGACTGTCATCACTATGTCTCTACTTTTGTTCCTGGAAGAAGTTAATGAAAAAACCCAAGCAAAAAAATATTGCCTATCAGTTATCAAAAGACACGCCCAAAATCCACTTTTATAAACAGAAACTGTTTTCCAAAAGAAGAAAATAAAGGCTGACTTTCCACTGAGTGAATTTTCCTTCTAATCAGTTGGTCACAAATGCAAGCTAACAAACTCTAGAAAAAAACAAATGAGATTTATTTTGCCACATTTTGCCTTTTGCAAAGGATTACAGATATTGAATATTTTTACTGCTGTACACACGGAGAAATGTCTTCATGGTTGCTGATGAATGCTAGCAGCTATTCATATTAATCCATACCCTTCATCTTAGTCCATAACTGATACTTCAGGCAAAACAGCAGAAGCAGTACTTGCCACAAGTTTTTGAGTTAGGCTAAAAATTGCAGTCAAACTCTGTATGTTAAGCTCAGTACCACAATTCATTATTATACTAATAAGTAAAGAGTACTTTCACAGTAAACTTGTGCCCTCAAATCTGTCTAATGCCACAATTTACCTAAATATGAAAAAAAATCACGCTCACATTAGAAAATTCTACTACCTCACATTCATTTTCCTAAAGTTTAACATGCCATTTGTAAAAATCACATATTAATTAAAAATCTAATTTCTTAAATATGCAAGAATAATATTTAAGCATAGATCACAAGATAGGAATGTAGATAAACCAAAATATAAAGAGAAGAAATATGGTATTTTAACCTCAAGAATTATGTGAAAATTAATTCTTGCCATTCTGGGAAGATTTAATAAAGGACTACTGTGAGACATGAACACATGCTGAAAGTGTTTTCTCATTTATTGAGTTACTTGTAAAATCCTAAGATCAGTCTCAAGTGAAAACATTTTCACAGCAATGTTTTAATTTGACTACTATAAATTTGTACAGTTGAAATGAAGATTATATGGCACAATTAAACCTTTACATTTAAAACAGCAGTGGACAGTTTCTTGGTTTTCCATGGTTTTAGGATATTTGGCAACTAATACTGAAAAAAGGAGCTGTACCAGCAAGCATAATCATAAGAATTTAATGAATATTGCCCATAGGATGTCTCTATTTACCTCTAATTTAATTCTTCCTTGTAGTATTTCTAACAGTAGCATATCAAGGACTTGAGATTTCCTATCTTTGTAGATGGTCTCCATAGCAATGAATTATTCATGAAGTAAAAATTCCAGTATTTCTTAGCTATGGCCAGATGGCTGTGGCTTCTAAAATGCTCAAAAGTAGTAGTTCAATATCAGAATAAAATCAACCCTGCTCAATTTACAGAGACCTTGCAACATACCCTCTAACACTCTTCCCAGCTGTTACTAGAACAAATAGAACTGGAAAAATAAAATTCTGGGAACAAAAGTAAAGACTTCCCCAACCACTCTCCATACTAGTACGGTAAAGAATGTTAGTGCACATGCACAGATTTAAATATTATTTTCCAATACTAGTAAAATGAAAGTATAATCAATTTTCTCAATCATAAAATTCAGAAATTAGTTATTCCAACTGCAGAATGAAGGAATAAAAGGGCAAAAACAAAAAAAGAAAAAGAAAGGAATAAACTCTTGGAAGAGGCAAATGTGACTAAGAAGGTAGAACTGGATAAAAACTAGACTGCTACCACCCCACTCCCTTATAACCTGAGGAAATAATCAGCCCAGTTTTGCTGTACTGTTTGAGAAAGCCAACACTGTTTCAAAAAGCACTACAGTGTAAGCTACAATTATGAATGGGGAAAAAAATCACTGGGGTAGTCAAGCTGTGCACTTGCAAAAAGAACAGTAGGTCTGATAATTTATTACAAGAAAAATACGACATCTATTTCAAAAGACAGACTGGATGGAATACTGAATATTAAAGATAAAAATGGGAAAACATAAACAAGATTTTGAGAACTTTACCTAACAACAAATAATTAAAGAATTAAGCAGCTTAAACACTGAGAAACCATATTAAAAGCCTGAAGAGAACCATCTTAGCTTCCTATTTACTTCAATTCTAAGTTTCCAGAAAAAGAAACTTCTAGTCTTACACGACTGTGCTGTGTAGACAACATGGATACTCTGAAAGGAGACAATCTGGAAATAAGAGTATCAAAACAGAAGTTCCGGAGTGTAAGAAATAAACTGAACATTCAAATTTTAATACACTCCATAATTTTGTATTACAAGTTTAAGTAATGTGAATATAATGAAAACCAGGTTTACTTCCCTGGACAGCAGACAAGACATGCATTTTTTGAAAAAACTTTCCTCAGGAATGCAAGGAGAACACTTACAGCTATTCAAGAAAAATGAATAAGTGGTAAAATTCAATCTTATTCTCACTGGTCACACCATTTTTTCGGCCAAGAATCAGTTTTAAACAACAAAAAAAAAAAAACTTTAACTGCTATTATTTTAGTTGTTCTCTCGAACACCTACTAGGACAGCAATGCTTCCTTCCCTTAGCTCAAATCCTTTCTAAAGAGACATAAGAAACCCCTATATTGTCTCCTCAAGCTTTTTCCTATTCAATTTGCACTATGTGTCTACAATATTAGAAATCAAAGTCTTACAGTGAATGCCTGTTGTCAAAACCCTGATTACAATACATACAAATACTCTGACATTATAAAACACAGAATACACAGTCAGAAACCCATTGCAAATGGGATAAATAACCTTACAAGGAACTAACTTCCTGAAATGAAGAGCAGCAATGTGTAGTAACTCTCATAAAATACTTTCAAGTATGAATGATTCTGGTGGCATGCTTTCTAATCAGGATATATGGAAAACAGACATCTGACACATCAGCTCTTTGATTACTTCAGCATTGCCTAATAATCTATATGAGGTAAAAATTTTGAATGAGTAAACAAACTAATCACTGATACTAGGAACTGGAAAACAAAATTACATTGCTAGTCCAAGTAGTCACTCAGACTAATTATAAAAAAGGTTTGTGACTGAGATAAGGTCAGAAAAAAATACATGGTACCCTTAGAAACAGACAGTCCTAACATTCTACTTAGCAGACAATAAAGCTTTCATTATTCCTCTTCCTCTTCTGAAATTCTAAACACTCTAACATAAACAAAAGGATGTAAGCATTATAAAAAATCTAGTCCATAGCTCCCATAACTTCGTCATGTGTCTAGCCATCAACTTCATGTCTTCCAGAAGGAATCACTCTCCTTACTTAACAAATATTAAATACAAAAAGGTAAGAGGAAAGGGCAAATGCAGATATAACAGGGCATTTTAGGCATGTCTTTATGGTGCCACTCTGCTACTGAAACATCCTGTTTCTGATTTGGAAGTGATTCTTAAGTAACCTGTGGTGGAGATCACTTACAGTTATCTCAGCTAACTTTAGGACCTCAGCATGTGTTGGATTCCTCACAAGTCCTTTAAATCAGGATTCAACTTTCTTATGTTCAAGACACGTTAATTTCTTTTGTATTTGAAGGCCGTTGCTGGGAGCAGAACAAAGAAATGTATGATAGTTTTGTATGAAACCTGATAGCACATCCTTGACTTCAAAGTGTTTAATGGCTCCTTGTGATACCCACAAATGCAAATGTGAAACAGAAATACAGGGAACAAAGTCTAAGGGGAGGAAGATACATGTACAAAAACAAGAACATACCTTCAAACTGTTGAAACCAGGGAAGACTTGCATTTGAAAATTGAAAGCAGAAGATGGACTGTCATGTAGAAGTTACATAGCCACAACGGGATGCCAAGAAATTTGATACTGCCTGAAGGTCAGCATTGGTAAAACTGGTATTTTAGCTCTCTTGCTCACTGGTGAAATTAGGGCTCTCAAACAAGTAAAAATCTGTGGAGTCACAATTCTTGATAAGCGCAATCTGAAACCGAGTTCTTTTCCTCTCAATGGCCCTAGGTTTTCTCTCTGCAGAAGTATGTAGGCCTTATAACTATTTTACCAATTTAGTAAAATACTAGACACATAGTTGGGGTGTGCCATGGTGGTAGAAGAGGTGGGAGAAGACTTCAACAGAAACAACTCACCAGTGTTGTTATTACAAGATCACAGAGGAATATGTAGTACCTCCTATCTGCAGCAGTCACAGCTGGCAGGAGAGCTCTGTTTCGTCAAAAGGTAGTTAACCCTTTGAGATTACTGTAATTAATTCTTGCCCAGAAAGAGGAATTTCCCTTAACTATAGTCTTTGCAAAAAGAGCTCTCTCATTTTTTCCTTTAACATTCACTGTAACTACACTATTTAAACATGAAACGGAAAGAGGAACAAATGAACACTGAACCCCTCTGAGGAGGAACACTTTTATGAAATCTAAAACTGCATATTAAAGCATTTAGGTTGTACAGGACTTGTGACATGTAAATCTAGCAGCACTACTGCTAAAGCCAGCTTTCTCACTTAAGAAAAAGACAAGTCTTGCTTCACTTCTTAAGAAAAACTGCTATAGGAGAATATACTCATCTAGGGGGTAGAGCAGACCAATCCAATGCATTACAGATGACCTATCCCTCAACTGTATTCTTTGTGGTGTTTTTTTTTTTAAACTGGAAGGACATAACAGACAGAAAAGCATCAGTTATGATTTGAGAAGTTGTGCACTTGTGCCCACCTCTGACACATAGTTCTCCCAACGCATTAAAGTAATTTTGATGGTTTTACTGGCACCAGGCTTATATCTTTCATTTTTAATTTTTACTCTATTTCAGATAATGGAGAGTGTTTTTGTGTCATGTAAGAACACCTGTTGTAGGAAAGATGGAATTGAAACTATGTCACCATGAGATCCACCATCTATCAGAGATAGGAAGGAGAAAAGCTTCTCCAGAACAACACTGCAAGGACACACTAGAAAATGCCAAGTACAGCTGGCAGCAAAATGCTTAAACCAAACCTGAAAAACAAAACATCCACGCACAGGTAACTGTGCAGGGTATAGTACTCACAGTAAGATATGAAGCCTGAAGAACAGGAGTGGGGAGATAAATTAATATTTTTCTGTAGCAGAGAACAAGTGTGTGTCAAAGCACACCATGATCTTCCTACTTATCCACATCAAGCAAAGACATGGCAGAATACAAGTGCTGCCTGTAGACATCAGAGGTAAACACTAATGTATGAAAACAAAGTGGTAGAAGCACAAATGTAGTTACAATAGGAATATGCATGTTGGATAATGCTAAAAGAAAAAAAGTGAAATCCCCCAAAAAAGTTGTATCAGGAATATCCATCAAGAACTTTCACTCATAAATGTGCAAGTTGCACTTCCAATAATTTTTCTTTCCAAAAGCTCTAACTTCCAATATCTTAAGACTGATCAGCTTAACTGTGACCATCTTGCCACATTATGCTTCTGTCACTTACTTAATTTTGTTGGCTAAGTGTATTGAGCTGCTATACATAACCACCTTGTAGGAGTAAAAAGACTGTCTTCAATTGCTGAAAGGGAAGTACACATAAATACAGGTCAATCTTTTAGTTTAGTAAGACTATACCAAAGAAAAATCAGAACTGTTGTGAAACTATTGTTGTCCACTTCTATACTTCCAACTCATAAAAAAATAACAGTGTCTAAAAAAAAGCCCACCATAATTTCACAGCAACAGTTATAAACACTTTCTCAGAAATGTTTACCCATGGCTAACTTTAATATCATCCGATTTTACATTACTGTAGATATATGTAATACAGGTCTTTGAAATTGCACCAAAGACATTAATTGCAAGGAAAAATATTTTCATTTTGATCATAATAGTTGACTATGTAATTTTCAAATTTTTAGTTCTCTAACACTTTAAATAAAACGTTTAGTCGCAGATATGGAATCCAAACTTAGCATAGTCAAAAAAGTGAATTAGGTTGTATCTATTTTGTTTGTACAACAAACAAAAAGTGCTCTCTGTAACTCAGATGCAGAATTATGTACTAAAATATGTAGAGTAGAAATACCTACTGTAAAAAATTATTGTGGAAATCTACATTTAGTTAATATTTAATATACTTTGCATTCTTCTACCCCAATCTTGCATTTCACAGACTACAGTATTGTCACAAATCTCAGTATCAAAAATTTTAAAAACTCAATTTATTAAAACATTTATTTGTTTGGAAGCTTAACTAACTGCTTTAACACCTTATTGCCAAAAGAAATTCAGAACAATTTGCCAAGCAAATGAAGCGGTGCAAAGCCTGCCCATAAATACAAAATCCTTTCAAACTCAAGGTTTCCCACCCACACACTGCAGACTCTAGAATTTGTTATAACTAGAGAAGGGACAAAAAAAACCCCAACAAATTAACTTGAAAAAACTCTACCCTTAATGCGCTCTTCTCCAGTTCAGGATCAGTTTCAAGCTCTCAGTCACAAAGTTCTCAATAATAAATCTCTACTGTAAGTGCAGATTTGAAATTTTGTACACAATTACTCTATTTGGAATAAAATAAATCCAAATTAAGTAACAAAAATTTGCTTCAATGGGAGTTCATCTTCAGCTCTATTTAGAGGAATCCCATATACACAGGAAATAATTTAAAAAAAAAATTTAAAAAACCTTACTTGAAATAAACAACCATAAAAACTTGGTTATATGGTTTCTTTTTCTTATGTAGAAAGGATGTATATTCTTATATAGAAAGGATATTATTTTAAGGATAAGATATTAACATTTCACAAATATTTATGCATTAAAAACATCACTACTGCCAATGGATTTACTATATCCAAACAAAAAGTGTTATAAATTTTTTAGTATTTTTTTTCTTGGTTGCAATATTGAACTTGCTTTCTTTGATTCCAAACTTCTTCAAGAAATTCTCGGTTTATACAAACCAAATAACAATACGTGATGTCCTCAAATTAGTATCAGGAGCACTTACTCATCGTACTTGATATGATAAATAGCTTCTTCATCAGTGTCCATACAGTCTGAATAAGATGTGGAAGGTGTACTGTCCAAATTATTTACATTTTCTCTAGAATGATCTTGATTTAAGTTTCCATTAGTCCTTTTGTAAGTGTTACCACTCTTCCCTTGAGCTTTACCATTCTTATGTCCCTTTGTTGCTCGGGTAACATTTTCTACATGAGCTTCAAACCAGGCTCCAATGCTGATATCACGGGCATCCACCAACTCATTTATCTAAAAGGAAAATTCAATAATGAGTTTATGCTTATTTTGTAAAATACCAATTAAAAAAAATAAATCAGACAACTTACTATGCTGCTGCTTAACTTTATCAGTAAAATAACCAACTATTACAACTAGTTGCAAGCTCATAAATCACAGTTGCAAGTTCATAAAGTCATAAATACTTTTATTTGCACTTCTAGTATTTTATTATTCTTCCTTCATTAAAGTCTCATATAACTATAATTTATATATAATTTTAAAAAGAAATGCTAACTTTTTTTCTCTTCAAATCTGAAAATTTGTTTATTCTCTTCTACTGTCTTTTCCTCTTGTTTCATCCACTGTCCTTAATGGCTATGATAAGCACATACAGTATTAAAATACTAACTCAAAACCAAATGTTTTACAGACCTTCCTGAGCCTCCAACTTGGAATTATTATTTAACTTTCTACCCTTCTGTTCTGCAAGATTTTTTTAATCATTAAAGATTTAAGGATAAATAGGAAAAAAATCTAAATAGGTTGCCACCAGAGTCAGACAGAATGTTATAACTGTAAGAAATGGAATTCATCTCAGAATTTCTCCCTTCTGTACTCAGTATTACTACTGCTACTGAACAACGAAACCATTTTACTATTCTAAATCTTGTTGTATTTTCTTAAGTCTTCAGATAATAAACAGATGTTCCTTTAATAATAATGAGAACACTGAAAGAAAACATTTAAATACCACTTCAACCGTATACCAACTATAAAAAATTATTACAACAGAATTACTGCAGATTAAAAATCTTTAATTATCAATATGAGACACATTTATGCATATACATAAATACACATATGGTTTAAGCTACAGTCTTTGTCAGGTACCAACATTGTGCCAGACAGATACTTACACACTCCAAAGGCTAATTTCTAAGATATGAATAATCTTATATTTTCCCAGGAGCAAAACCCAGTAAGTTTTATATTTAGAGTGAAGCAATCCTTCAGTATCTGAAAGCACAACTGATAGCACTTTGAGCTAACACATTTATCCCATTAAAGGAATACTTCCTGGTCTACTCTTGCTACTCCTCTTCCTCAGATAACTTCACAAACTTAATGTTTTGTTCTTCTGCATATGTAAAATACCAACATATATTTTTATTTTTACTTTCTTAGAATCTACAGTATTCAAAGTACAGCTTATTAGTAGCATGACAATTTCAGCCACATGATAAACAAATCAGAAAAGGACAGCCTTATTATAAATCAATCAATTTTAAATATACACGGTGAATTCTGACACTTCTAAAAGGAACCTTCATGAAGACATACCTATGTAATCTTACATGTTTAAACAAGTTGCAGCTCAGAGTGGTGCTTTACTTCCTCTTCTCCAAAATACAGCTGAATGAGATACACACTATTAACAATTCCCCATCTGCTGCTACTCCATGCAACCCGTTATACAAGTGCTAGAGAAGCCATGTTAGCAAAGTTAAAATCCATCATATCCAGATCCAGAGCAACAAAAAATGGAAAAATAATAATAAAACAATACATCAATGTAACTCCCTTAATCATTCCTTTATAATACATGCACATGTAATTAGATGTGAATAATTACAAAACATACTTCCCACACTTGTAGAGAGTAAGAGCAAATAATTATTACCACAGACTACTGAGGAGCATAATAATACAATTATTTTGTGTGAGTGGAGTTTGGTTTAAGAACTGTTTTATTAGCAGCTATTTGTGAACAGTATTAAACAAACACTGATTTTAATTACAGATTCCATTTGTGTGATTTTTATTCCAAGCTAGTGTTCTTGGCTAAAATGTTTTTACTGCAGTCAGTGTTTTTTGAAAGAAAAATTGACCATATGAGAATCAGAAAATGAAATACATGCTTCTGAAAGAGATTGTTTTTTTCTAAATCATTCCTGCATGCCCAAGTCACTGTTACTGTAACTGCTCTCTTGCAACTCATCCTGTTATTCCTCTTTTTGGCCATTACTTAGCCAAGGTGGTGTTGTTCACTCATGTCAAGTCCACCTTGGGATGGTCTCCCTATTCTTAGACCAGATACTAACTAACAATTCTTAGTAACAAAGAACAAGAGCTGCGCACATAAATCCATCCACTACTAGTCCTCAGAGCCCACAGAACTGTATCAGATTTCAGGTACAACTGGGCTATAAGACAAGCTAAAAGATTCTGATTTATATAATATACAATGACCACACAGAGAAACTCTGTTTAAATCACCATTTTAACCATCAAATAATAATTTATATTAACTTTGATTTCCAATACCAACTCTACCATTATTTTTTTATAGTTTTTTGAATTGGAGGTTCCATACCAACTAACTTTCCTTCTGGCCGCTGAAGACAAAGAGATAGAACACAGAGATTTGGACTATCCACAGCATGGAGTAAGTAACAGGTATCTTGCTGAGTCTAGCCCTGAATGAAGATCCAACAAGACACAGGACTGCTCAGACAGAGTAAGCTATAACTAAACATTTCTTCAAGTAGGTGAACTACACCTTATTGTTTGACAATGAAATGCAAAAATCACTAAACATATCCACCTATTTAGCCACCTAATAACCTAGAGCCTAGTTTATTAGGCTCTAGGCCTTTTTCACTTGTATTAAATAAGTTTTCAACCTCTGAACTACAATACCAGGGAAAATATATGCTTCAATGTTTTCAAATACTGTAATTAAAAATCCTTTGTATCCATTCATACCATTATCTATAAATAGCAAGCAGTGAAATGACTCTTTCCTTAATTTTCTCTAGACACATTTCAAACACATTGTTGACTGAAAAAATAATCACAATAATGAAGGAGAAAGTGTTAGCTCTTTGGAATGAGACATCACAAAAATTTCAGCTGACTTGACAAAATAGGTTTCCTTGAGTATGCTTGCTGATCTCACCCTTCTCTGTTAGTTTTTGATTTAATCCTGAACAAAGCAGCTAAGAGACTACTTGATATTTAACACATTGAAATGTAACAGTCTTGAAAAAGAAACATTTTAGTACTCTTCCTCAGATCAGTTATCTGCTCAGTTCTCTCATCTCCCCATCCTTTCTCGTATTACCTTTTACACTCCTTGATTAATTGTAAAGCTTAAGAACTGAAGAACTGAAGCTCTTTCCATTGTAACAAATGCATACAAAAGATTGAGTTTCCACATTTAAGCTACTGATTTTGTAACTCCCCGATTCCTCAGAGAACGAACAAAAGT
Source organism: Lonchura striata (assembly GCF_050655825.1). Classification (NCBI taxonomy): domain Eukaryota; kingdom Metazoa; phylum Chordata; class Aves; order Passeriformes; family Estrildidae; genus Lonchura; species Lonchura striata. Next base: position 70,051,378 of record NC_140740.1, read on the forward strand.
CTAACTGAAATTACCTTGTATACGTGTGGCAGCCTCTGTTGCATTAAGGCTACAAAAATTTGGCAGCCTCTGTTGCATTAAGGCTACAGAAATGAACCCCCTGGTGTTCCAGCTGGGTACCACTGGGCTTGACTTCTGGTTAATTCAGCACTAAGTCTAGTTGTGTTCACTAACATCCACAATCCAGATTCACCAATAGTGCAGTTCATTGAAGCTACAGGAGGAGGGTTCAGGATTGCCAGTGAGCAATGCACTAACCACAGAGCATTAATATGTGTCATGACAGAAAGTAAAAGTAACAGATATCTGTTAGCACTCATATATATTAATAAATGTTCATATATATATGCAAAAATACATATTCAGCTACAATAATATTCCCAAACATTAATAAATATTCATGTGTGTGTGAAAATTATTCCTGGGTCTGCTCCAGTGCAACTGGGAGGTGCAAAGCCCACCTAAATGTGCCCCTTCAGGGAAGGAGATACTATTAGCCTATACCAAGCAGAGGTGTTTTTCCCCTCTGCCTTTTGTCCCAAAAATACCCCTTCTTTATTATAATTTTTGGTCCTACCCAAAAGGAGTAATTTCATATTACAGATGGGGTTGTGGTGACTGTGGTCTTACATAGACATGTTCTTTCTTCATCTGCATTCCTAAGTGTGTGAAAATTACCATGCAAATTGGACTGGTTCTAATGAAGCACTGAAATATTAGTATTAAAACAATTATTTGGAAAGCCTAAAGAAAAAAGAAGTGTAAAAACTACACTTTAACACTGAAACACATTTTTTATTAGCTTCTTTTGCCCACAAGAATTTGTTTCATAGCTACTCTTTTCAAGAATCTGTTTTGAAGAATAAAGTGTGTCAGAGCTTGAGAACTCTCCTGAAAAGTGAGATTCATCCAAGGGACATGCTCATGACTCTCCAAGAGTCAGTTTCAATTATGTGAATTTCATTTAAGCCAAAGCGGGGAATTAAATCATAATAGAAAGCAATGAGGATGCACTCTGAAACAATAAAACCATACCTTTCTAAAAATAAAATTAAATCCACAGGAGTGAAATTTGTACATACCTTGTACAATCCAATGCCTGGATCAATGAGAAACGAGCGAGATGATGTAGATGGCTGACTGGGTGATCCACTGCTTGTTTTTTTGACTTTGTTCTTGCAGTTGGAAACAGTACAGGGATTGACTTCTCCATCCTGATCTGCCACAGATGCAGTGGTAGGAACTTCAGAATCAGAACGTATCAAAAGCTGAACTATGTCATTTAGTCCAACATTGTAGTCAAATAAAGTGTGTCCATCTTCAAGCTGTCAAAAGAAATGTGTACTTGTAAAACTCTACCTTAAGGTACCTAAGCAGTTTTTAAATCTTTTTATAGACAATAATTGTGCAGACCAGAAGTGGAAAGCCATATCTTACTGATAAATAAAAACCTATGCCTTGAGCATAGAAAAACACAAACTCCTCCAGCTAACTACAACCATAATTTCATTGATTAAACATCATTGGAAGGCTTAAAACTAGGAACAGACATTTCTACAGACTGATGTCATCTACCTAAAATTAAGCTAAGAAAAACACTAATACAAGAAGTACTGCCGCTTTGTTCAGTTAATACCCATAATGACCTAGACCATCTTTGAAGCAAAGATTTGATTCACCTAAAAGTAAAATGCATTGCTTTGAAATAAAAAAATTAGTATTAGCTACACTTTACTTCACACTGCAGTGGGAGAAAAGCATGCATGACTGAAAAACATGCATGACTAAAAAACTGATGTCTTTCCAAACTATTCTAGCAACAAAAAGTTATCTACTCCTTTTCCTAAGAACAGATGTTATTTTCAATACTAATTGATGTTTCATATTTTTTTTCAAACAGAACAGCTTTCATTACCTTGTGAGAAGTATCCATACAAGAAAAAGAGGGGAAGAAGGAACAAAAAAAGAAAAAAAAGGAGCACCTCTCCAGTTTCTAGTAATAGTTTTCTCTAACATTCAAACAATCTCAGGATAGACTAAACTGGAATCCACAATTTATCTCCATCCCCACTGCTTTTTCTAAATAACTCTAAACGGCACACGACTGTGATGAACAGAAACTGACAGTCAATCAATGAAACAGTTCTTCTATGAACTTAAAATCTTACAAAAAAAATTAACTCTCCTTACTGCTGATAACTACTGTATGCACACCTGGGACCTGTAAACAGGAGTATTCATAGTTTGAGTTGAAGCTGACACAGCTGTAAGATCAACAGCTACAGGAAAGAATCTTACTTAGCTGCCCATTTTCAAACCAGTTCAACACACAGCACACAAAACCATACTGAATATTTTCATGCTGTAACTATTAAAGAAATGCAAGTCTTAAAACAGAAATCTCCAGTAGCTGTGATTATCCAGGTGACTACCAACACCACCTCATACTCCTGGGCCTTCTTCATACTGAGAAGTAAGGTGCTTAAGTAACCTCTTCCATCCCACCATGTCATTACTTCCTACACTTTTGACAACTCTTTTACAAAGGGCATAGAAGTGCTCTTGTAGTCCTACTACAATCCAAGATTTGTGGGCTTTTCACACCACAAGCACTGTTAGTAATTTTAAAGCATTATTCTTATACCCAAAGTACAAATAAACCCAAAACAAAGACAAATAATGATACTGCAAAAACATATTGGAGGAGATATCCACATTGCTGCTGCTTTTGATCATTACTCCAGGCCACATTTAAGATTAAGACCCTCCCAAATGATTTTTTTTTTTTTTGTTGCAAAATGGTTCAAAAGTTCAGCAGTATATCTGCAAAAGATATCAATTCTGAAATAGTGAATAAATTAGATGTTATAGCAGACACATGATTTCTCCATTTTCCTGTTCCAACTGGACTGTACAGCCTATGGCAGAGATTACACTTTAGTTCCTAGAATCCTGTGGTATAATGAAATCTTCTGAAACCTAATGTACTGGAGAAAAAATTATAACTTTGCTCCTGGTAGACCAGAAGTATTTAAGCAACATGCCTTTGCTCCTGCTCTCTCAGGACAGGTCCTGTGCAGACAGACAGAAAAATATTTTGAGATAGTGCAGTTTAAAATTTAAAGTTAAAGTTAATTCAGTGAAGATGTAAATCTGAAAACTCTGAATCATCTACAATAGCTAGGTAAATGTCTTGTGTCTAATTCACAATCTATTCTTCAGTTATGACTGCAGATTAAATTATGTAATCCACAAGTCCTCCCTGTTAGCATGAAAGGTAATAAAAACCAATTTAAAAAAATGAGGGGAAGAAAATGAATCTGTCCAGGAATAGTTACAAAGACATAACAAGGCTAGGCCCTGAGGAACAAGCTGCCTTCCCTAACAACATGCACACACATACACACACACCCCATCATGCCTAGACTACCTATTCCTTCACAACAGTAAGACAAGTCTCCTCCTCAAAGGCATTCAAAACCTACCTGGACTCATTCCTACTGACCTATTTGAAGTTTCCCTGCCTTGGAGGGTGTGGGTTGGACTAGATGACCTCCAGAGGTCCCTTCCAACCCTAAATACCCTAAATACTCTGTCATTTGGTCAAGTCACCTTTGATGAATATGAACTAAATGGTCAGCCAAATAAACTCATGACTGCAAAGTCGTCTTATTTACAGAATAAATGTAAAAAAATTAGACTATTAAATGGTTGAGAAAGTGGTTGGATCGTGGCATCCAGAGGGTAGTAGTCAAAATCCAAATCTTATTAATTAATCTTCCTTAATGATGCAGACAATGGAACTGAGTGCACACTCAGCAAGTTTGCAGATGACATCAAGCTGAGTGGTGCTGTTAACACACCTGAAGGATGGGATATCCAGAGGGAACTGGACAGGCTCGAGAAGTGGGTCCATGGGAATCTCAAAAGGTTTAATAAGGTCAAGTGTAAGGTGCTGCACCTGGGTCAGAGCAATTCCCTGATACCACAGGCTTGGGATGAAGAGATCAGAGCAGCCCTGCTGAGAAGGACTTGGGGTACTGGTCGATGAGAGGCTGGAACTGACCCAGCCATGGGCACCCACAGCCCAAAAAGCCAAACATGTCCTGGGCTGCATCCAGAGCAGCACAGGCAGCAGGGCCAGAGAGGGGATTCTGTCCCTCTGCTCTGTATTAGTGAGAGCCCACCTGAAGCCCTGCATCCAGCTCTGGGGTCCCAGCAGAGGAAGGAAATAGAACTGTCGGAGTGAGCCCAGAGGAGGCCAAAACCACGACTGGTGGGACGGAGATGGAGCATCTCTCCTACAAGGAAATTGAGATTTTTCAGCCTGCAGAATAGAAGGCTTAAGGGCCACCTAATTGCAATCTTTCAGTTCCCAAAGGGAGCCTACAAGTTGAAGATGAATCTTTAATAAGGGCATGTAGTAACAGAAAATGAGTCAATGGCTTCAAACCTGAAAGAGGACTGGTTCAAATTACATATTAGGAAGAAATTCTTTACAGAGGGGGGTGAGACACTGAAACAGGTTTCCTGGAAAAGCTGTGGATGCCCCATTCCTGGAAGTGTTTAGGGAGAGACTGGATGGGGCTCTAAGCAGTCTGGTCTGTGAAAGGTGTGCCTGCCCATGGCAGAGCATTTGGAACAGGATGATCTTCACAGTCCATATAAACCCAAACCATTCTATGATTCTATAATCTGCCAAAGTGATTGTGGTTTGTGTTTTCCCCTCTGTTTTTATCACTTGTACTCTCTGCAGGAATATTTTATGACACCAGATTATTCTATGACTAGTGAGGTCACACTTAAGTCTCAAAGCACAGTAACAGACATAAGATTACTATAAGCACACTTCACATATCTCCTAATGTCATAGGGAAAGAGCTCCTGTATGAGCAAGAAGTATACTCCTAAGTATGAGGAACTGTATGAATTTAGACCAAGTTGATACACTGCAACAGTGCCTGCTTCTAGAAACAGAGTACCACAAAACCTCAACCAGCTTTTTGACTTGCAAGAATCAATCAGCTGCTTTTTGACTTGCAAGAACTGTGCCTAGCTATTACTTCATCACTGACAACTGAAATCCTTGAAGTAACAAAGTTGGAAAACAGTGTTTAAAGAAATCAATTTCACACAGGAGAGCAGATGGTTTTTCTGGTAGTTTTATAACAGTTTTTCTTGAATTACAATAGACAATTTTATCCCATTCTTCTGTATAAAGACACTAAGAAGATTCCCTAAAAGTATGTTTGCCTAGATGTTAGCACCTTAAAAGAAAAGAAACAAACATTACAAAAGAAGCATTTAAGGTCACTTGTCAATCACAACCTTATATATGCAAATGAGAAACAAAAGTAATCACACAAGTATCAAATAATCTCCTTCAACTCAGCTATGATTTGTTAATAGGTGATTAGAACATGTCCTAGAGCAAAAATAACTGAACAGGCAATTTCATTTGTGAGATTTTACTAGCTCTTCTGATCCTACTGCTGTAAGAAAAAGATTCATTTTTTTTTCCTTAGCAGTAGATTTCACTTTCAGTTTCAATTCCTCTTAAAACTGGCATGCTTCAAAAGCTTTTAAGACTTCATTAACATGTTCTGAATAAAAGGACACCAAAGAGCAACTAGCTTTATGGTATCTAACACTCCATTCACTATTCTAAATACATGTACGTTGATAAACAGATTACATCTTCCAAATGTATTTTCATTATGTGTTAGAGACACTATAAATTTCAAAACAGTCCTAGAGAAGGTTTTTATAAATATTTAAAGGTAACACAGCATTGTGTTTACACTGCTACACAAGACCAGCCACAGAAATGCAATACTGTTATTGATACCTACCTACTACTACTGTTAGAAGAACTGTCCTGAAACATCAAGCTACAAATTGCATTAAAAGCATGTAGAAGCTGCGCTTACATGAACATGAATAATCATGCAGAGTGTGATACAATACTGCATAACTTGGGTAAAAAAAAATTGCCTGATAAATAATTTACCAATTACTGTCACACTAACTACAAGTCCCAGCAAAAAGACAACTCATTATGGCTTCTACAGCAGGTACAGAGACCTCCCAAGAAAGCACAAAGTAATTCTTATATCTTAATGTGTGACCCAGGAGCAGGGTGACCTTAATCCAGCCATTCCACTTGACAATCAAGATCTTTAGTCACTTATGAAAGAGTGCTTTTGTCGCTATTGGACACAAATGAATACAGAGAAGCTTGGTGAGTTTAAGAGAGAAAAGAACTAATTCTATTTCTAACTTCTAAATATATAGAATTCTAAAAGTGACAGTGGATTGGAGGATGAAATTGCCATTTCTCCAACTACACTGGTCAAACTAATAGTCTATCAATTCTCTCCTCCCACAAAGAATGCAAAACAATCATTATTTGCATGGACAGTGCATGAAAATTCTAGTAGAAATATGTAAACCTTATCAGAGGGTTAACGATATTTTATGAGAACTTTGCAACTTTCAAAAGAACTTCAAAATAAAATGTAACACTTTTAAAAATCAGGGCAACACGCCTTTAAGCATCATCTGAGGTCTTCTTTTCCAAGAAATGCACCTGCATCTAGCAATACAGATGAAATAAGCTATAATAAATGTAGATGAGTGCTTTAATTAACAAAGTAGAATGAAAAAATAAGTGACATCAATCTTATTCTGCACAAGCATTACATGGCAAATTTAACAGGAAATGTGTAAGAGGAAAGATCTTCAAGCTCAAGTTCAGTAAACAAACTTGGTTAGGAGTTTGTCAGAAGTTATCCAGAGGGTATTAGTCTGAAGCAATCAAGAATCTGTAACTTCCTGCTAGGTACTTACTGCAAGCAAGCAAAGTGGATTTCCAGAACTTCATGTATTTTCCATCTAAGATTGATGTACAAACCTAACTTTTCTTGCCTAAAGTAGGCTGTTGGAATTAAATTCCACAGAAACTTTTAAACATACCTCTAACCAGCACCTGGTAACAGAAAACTCAAAATCAGCTTTTCAGCATGTAACAGAGAATTTTGGGCAATGCGACTGGCTCAGGACAAAAACAATTTAATAGCCTTTACTACCCAACACTGGACCCTTAGTTTATGGACTTCAGCCATTCTCAGAGTGTGCTCAGTTTGGTTACATTTTCAAAGCTGAAAGAGAACATGATCAGTATTTTTGATTTCACCTGGAAAAACCATACCTGCACCTCGAATCTAGTCAAAAGAATGCTTAAGGACTCTGGTATCTTTAAACACATGTATTAACCACATTCTGAGTAGTAGGCAAATGGTCAAGGTTTTTACAGTAACTGTGCAGTGACACTGTTTCACATGGAAGTACAGTTGTGTCAGTACAAGAGAAACAAAAGCAAAACAAAGGGGGAATCTAGTAGCCAACCACCTGAGAAAGTTACTGTCTTTGGAGATTCAATATAGGCTGACTTAAGTGTACAGAAACTCCAAGAGATGCACTTCCTCCTCAAGCAACTGTAGTTTTAACAATATTTGTTACAAGTTCCATACAATCTGCTCTGTCAAAAAATATTTTGTGTGGTGATCATTCTACTAAAACATCCCACATTCTTCTGTCACATGGGCCAGTTCTGATGCCATCAGTGAAGTGTTTTAGACATGTATCAGTAACTGTTGAAAGCCCAAGGTATTTCCAGCCCTGAATAATGCAACTCCTCAAACAAACCATTATATCAGGAGGAAAAGAAAGCAAACATCTTTAAGCAGAGACTGTACATCTACAAGATCTACAGGCGCCTTCTCACATGGCTACAGCAGACCAGTTCTGAAGAGCTTCACTATACTTTCTCCACATTTAACTGAGGTTTTTACATATATACTCTGCAAGACATACACATTCTGTTCATACTGGTTTTACTCTGGTACTCCTGCAAGTTTTCTCCTAAATCTCCCCTCCTTATTTTTAAGAAATTCTAATACAAACCAAATAGCTACACCTACTAATCTTACACAAAATCTAACTACAATATGGATTTACTTTTCTATATAGGAAATAACTTCAATTGTGCTTGAAAAGATATACCAAAGAAACCATGGGTCACCCTCAGAACTAAAAAAAATCCCAGGTTAGACTTACTAGTGCTTTTTGTCTTGATTTGGATTTCATGGCTTGCTGTTAAAAAATAAAAGCAAATGACAGATAATTCCCTCATTTCAAGAAAGAGAGTTTACTAATCAATTAAAAATGTATTTTTTAAAAAATCATAGCTTTGCCTTTCCTCTCTTTTAGAGAAACACATGAGTAGGTGAATTATGTGAAAAACCAAGTTCTCTAACAGGTTCTAGATCCGTACTTCTCCAAAAGAGAATACAGACAGACCACAACACTTCATAACACAATAACCTAAGGAATTACTAGTGTCTGGAGAATATGGTCCAAATTAGACTCAGCTCTGTCACGTTTTTGCACAAGACTCACATTTCAAAGCAGCCTACAAGAATGCTGATGCCACCAAAAATCCCAACATGGCCACACAAACTAGCCTTTATATCAGAGAACATGCTCTTTTGACTGCATATGTGTGTTACACAACAGCTAAGGACCTGCCCTGGATACAAGCAATAAGGCAGTCGGAACATTGGATAGTATCAAATTACTTACTATCAACTAACCATATATTAAGTAGGTATCATAGTCTCAGAGAGATTCCCACAGTCTCAACAGAAAGCATACAGCGAAAATAATTCCTAGGTAAGAATATGGAAGCTTTCATAATCTATAAAAAGCTTTTCTACAACTGCAGTTTCAACTAAAAGAGTTTGATCATACCACAGGGTAAATATGCTGTGTTTGTTCAACTCTCCCCACAAAGAGGAAGTTTGACATGATATAAAAAGCCACACAACACAGAAACAAATTACAGAATCTTGTTGCTGATATGGTCTGCAATTACACATCAATCTTGGTATAAACACGATGATAAATGTACATTAGTCATCTTCATACTCAATCAACAAGACTAGCTTTCTCTGAGAAGACATTGACACTTTTACTGAAGCTCTGTACCTAAAATTAAGAATAAAAGCTTACATTCTCCAATAAACAAGAGGGTTTTGCACCTTTTCTACAAAACTATTTGCATGAGTATACTCTATTTGCAGAGTGTATAGGTGGTACCAACATATATTACCTTTTGGTCTGAAATAAATACAATCCAAAATAGATTCCAGTGTACAAGATTAGTACCAAAACAAAAACAGCTGAAAGTCAAGAGCTGCAAGGCTTCTTTATCAGAAAATCACAGTGAAGGCAGCTACTTTCAGTCTCAATTAATTATTTCAGGGAGTTCAAGTCTGCACCTCTTCTAAGTTAAACCTTTTAAAAAGCAGTTTATGTTTTTCCTTTGTTACTGAGGTACAGAAAAAAAAAAAGTTAATTTATATATGGTAGTTTCTTCTTGGATAAAATTCTAAGTCCCATTAAAGGAACATTTGGTCATTAACTTCTGGCTGGAAGTTAGAGCAGCAAGGTTTCTCTCCTTTTCCCATTCTAAGGAGCCTTCCAATTAAGTAAATGGAAGTTCATGCTGTCTTCTGGATGCTCTTTGATGTTATTTGATACTGCCATTAAATTTTTTTTTTAAAAAGCAAGCATGTCAAAATATATAGCTGCATAAAGACTCTCAGGCATGGAAAGAATCATCCATCCCTGCACTGATTAGATGAGAAGGGTCAAGTACCTCCTGTATGATGGTATGGGCTTCTATAGCAAAGGCAACTGAAGTTCAGCAACAGTGGTGCCAGCGAGAGCAAATGGCTATCTGCAGCTTGTGAGGACACCTGTAATGAAGAACTGGTTAATATCTCTTCCATAATCAACAACAAAAATCTAAAAACCACATAAAAAAACACCAATAACCAACTACATCTTTACATAATTTTACAGTTAAATCATTAAGTGCAGAGATCAGCTTTTAAAGAATAGAATCCTCTCATAACTATCAGTATTATCGATATCAACATTTGATTCCATATTATCATGGAAAATCATTATAATTAGTTGTCAGTGCAAGCCTTGCATTCTGCATCTAAGGGTTTGTGGAGTTCTTGATAATTCAAAAAAATATTCCTTTTCTAAGAGCTTCCAGATTAATTTTAAAAAGTACATGTACTGAACTATCCTAAATAAATTACATGAATGTGTGACTCAAGTGTGCAGTGTGACTCTTGGGGATGTCCTGTGCAGGATGAAGAGTTGGATTCGATGATACCTGTGCATCCCTTTCAATCAGCATATTTGTGATTCTGGGAATAAATATATGCCATAAAATACAGCCCTAAAATTGGCTGTAATTTCTTAGAGTTACATAATGCTTTTTCAGGTTCCTAATACTTACATAATATATAAAAGCCAGTATAAAGGATTCCATTTTCACCTATGTTTCTTTGCTTTGCCTTCAGTTTGTTTAGGTACTTTAGATAATAAAGTCAATCAGATCCAAGAATAGTAAATTGCATTAGTAGCTTTACAGTAAAAATTTAACAAAAATATTATTTCAGTAAACTTCTGCAGTTGTATAATAAAGGCCTACCCAACCTACTATCAGGTAAGTTTTGAGTATACACCATGAATTCAGTATGTCAGGAATTTTGGCATGCAGTCTGATCGCATCTGACCTGAAGACTCCAGATGACTCTCCTCACACTACAGAGCTACTTGTTACCAGCTTCATCAAAGAATGGCAATTACTTCCCTTCTAAGGTTTCTTCAAACTGTTTCTCTAAAATAAAAAACTTAACTGCTCCAGCTGAAGATTTCTCACCCCAGATTTCTGCCTGAAGCAGATGGGGTTTGGACAGCTTCAGCTGAAAATATTTACAATTTTCCAAGCAAAATAAAGCTGGGAAGAGTCTGTGCTAAGAAACTCAATTGTTCTATGAATAGGCTTAGCACTCCCATTCCTGAGGGAAAGACTTCAGAAGTATTGCTTTTCTGGCTTTCGGGAAATTCACCCAAGTCATAAGTATTAAGGACTTAAACATACTGTATACAAACTTGAAGTCTGGAAGCTTGAACTCACATGAGATTCCACCCACTATTCATGTGCCAGCCCAGGTTACCCAGAAGCTAGAGGTTTCATATAATAAAGGCATGCCCTATTGCCAGATTTTTAACTGTGTTTTACTGAAGCTACTTTACCACAAGCATGTTCTCATGCAAAGCTAAAGCTCTTCCACTCCTCTTACCCCTCTATTGTTTCAGTTAAATTTTACAGAAACAAAACCCAAATACTTGGACATTACAATGTGGGTTTGAGAAACTAAACACTCAACTTGCATGGCTAAGTAATACAATGCATACTACCATACTTTGTGCACAAAAGCAGAGCTTAGTTTCTTCTAGTGAAGTAGGCCTGATTTGCAGCAATTTTCACCTCAAGTAAATAAACAGATTCAATATTCTCACCTCCCCCTGCTGACTTCAGTCTCCCATAAAACAGCTTAGGAGTGGTTTCCTCACCAACAAGATTAATGACTTCAAAAGTAATTTCAGTCACAGACTCCTACATATATTGGCAAAGAAGTGTTTGGATGCAAATGGTTTTTTTCCCCTACTTTGGTGAGCACGATGGAAAAGATACTGAGATAATGGGTTTTTTTAACTGTAGTCATCTAAAAATTTTCACTGAATTCAAATTCCAACAGGTTGGGATGGGATGATGAGAGAAGCCAACAAAAGACATTAGTTCTTATCTTCCACAAACAGTAGATATTGCTGAAATACAAGAGTGTGCATGTTTAGTTATATGCAAAACATAAGTAGGTATTAATACTCTTACAGTAAGTATTACAGAAAACCTCAAGCTCTCTGGTGTGTTTTCAAATTTAAACTTACTGCTCTATTTTTCCAGTATTGTAACTGAGAGAAACTAGAAATCCCACCATGACTGTAACTTAGCTCTACAGAAAATCTGCCCTAATAGGCCAAAATGCAAAGGATAGCTCCTTCACTTTCATGCATAAATTGAGAATTTCTATTCTCAAGAACAGTTTCACATGCTTTCCAAATAGGAGAAAGAATATGCTACTGGAAATCAGATTGTCGTCTTGCTTTTTCTGAATTTCTCTAAGAATGAGTTTATTCAAAGTTAACACATAACACAGAAAAATATTAGATGTGAATAGTCTGTAGTGGAGCAAGGTCAAAATACATTTTATTCCAGCATAAGGAAATATTTGTGGCCATATAGGAAAATCCTTCCAAATAATGATCCACCATTTTCAAGGGGGAAAGCAAGAGACATCACTGCAGGTTTCTATGTTCAGTAGACTTCTCTGGCTAACTGCAGAGTTAAAAAACTTTGCCTGAAAGTTCCACCTCAATCTAGAATATGCCTTGACTTCTGTGGCTAGTAAGATCATTCAGCTCGGCAGAAATGTGGAGCACACAGAGCACAGGATGTCCTGTACATGTTTCAGAGTAATACTACCTTGTCACATGTGAATGGTAGGTCCTTCTGGCAGTAAGAGATGCCAACCTATTCAACAAAGCAGCGCTATTCCTGGCATTTACAAGAAAAAAAAACCCAACCCAACAGTAATAGAAAGTACTACATTAATGACAAGACCAGGTTTCTTCCAGTGGTTCCAGGGTATTTTAACCCTTAAAAACAGACATGAGAAGTACTGACCACTTAAGTTCTTTCATTTGTCTTTGAAGATCAGACAACAGCAAACTACAGTAAAGCACATTAACTACTTACTGAACACAGAGACTCCTAAAAAACTGCGAAATTATGGCTCCAGCTTAAAATCTTAGCTGAAATTGTTCTCCACTGCAAGCTAAGAACATGATGCAGTTGAAATTCAGCCCATAAACAATGACTCACTTAGGTTTCTACATCCTTATAACCTCATATACCTCCCATTTTTAGGAGGATATTACTTAGCCAGGCTTCTCATCACTTGCAACAACCAAGGATTTCTAGAAGTTCCCATATAGAGTACAGTAAGCAGCATTCAGTAGCAGAGTCGTGGTTCTACTAGCAGACTGTGCAGATTTAACTATACAGAGCACTAACCAGATAAAACAAGAAAAGGATTTCACCTAGATAATTTTTACAACACATATATCAATCTTCAGGGGGCTTTTCAGTTTTCACCTAAATATACTCCTTTCTGTTCATCGCACATTTAACTAAAGTGACCTTTTTTATTTTTAATATTAAAATAAATATTATGTTATTTTATCACAGCCCTAAGAGAAGTTATTTAGCTTCATGTTATCAACATCAACTTGTGCAAGAGCAACCCTTCTGATTTTTTTCTTATGAGCACCATGGAAACAGAAAAGCAACCCATAATCAAGAAAGAAACTTGAGAATTAATCATGGTAATTACAAGAAAATTAACGTTTATGGGGAGTGAACACTATAAAAACCCAATCCCCTAACTCTTCACTAACATGATCCCAACTGTGTCCTAAACTGGATATGCTAAGAACCAAACTCACACATGCTGCTCATGTAGGCAACTTCAGCTATAATATTTCACTATCCCGTTTTCTCAGGCAAGACATCTGTTAACTAAAATGTTCACACTAATTGGTCTCAGCACTGTCAGATTACAAGGAAAGCACAACTCATTACAGGCTCATCTTCTCTGCTTCTCAGATAGAGAAATTTGGGTTAAAAACCTTGGGTTTGCCCCACGTAAACATCTATACCCAAAGAATTGCGCTAGCATAGAACAAAGCTAAGCACGATACACGACTCCAAGATTCACGGTTCCTTGATTTGGCCCCCTCAGAAAAACACATATTTGTACATAATGTTCCTTAAAGACCAGCCCTCACAAGTGCTCACTGTCACTAATCTGTAGAACACAAAAAACTAGTCATTTGCTACTGGTTGGAAATCTAGGCTTAGAATCTAGCCATTAATGCTTGTCTCCTGGTTAAGAGATAAATTTCTATTTTTTAAGTTTTCTCTACATGTCTGTAAAGATACACACTATATCTCGTTTGAGGCAGCAATCTCACTGTTGTGCATTACTCAGCTTAGGTGAACGCTTCAACACTGCTGTAAGAAGATGCATCTTCGGAGTCACTCTCCCTGAAATGTACCACACATTAGGCGCCTTCCGCCTACTTCACTTTCACTACCCGAGCACTGCGTAGTTTACCCAACGCAGCTTCAAAGGTTACACCCAGCAGCGAAGTTACACCTGAGGCGACCCATTCGGAATAAAACCTTTGCATCCCCCCAGGGGAGGGGAGGTACCACCTCGCAGAACACTTCCAGCCAGTCACCCCTCCCATAGCGGCTTCCCGCGGTGGGACGAAGCGCCTCGCTGGACCACCAGCAGTCGCCCTTTCGCAGGCGGGACACGCCGGGACTCACAAGCCGAGGACACCGCGGCACCGCAACTTGTGCCCGCGCCGCCGCCTCTCCAGGCCCCGCCACGTGCGGACCCGGGCGGGTTTTCCCTGGAAACCGCTCGCGGCCGGCCCGCTTCCCGCCCTGGCCGGCCGGGATGCGGCGGAGGAGAGCGGGGAAGCTCCCTCCGTGCCCCCGCATCCCTCCGGCCACTGTCACTCGGGCAGGATGAAGGCGGGAGCCGAGGGAGGAGCCTCCCGCCGCTCAGGTGGGAAAACAAACACACAAAGGGGTCTCGCCAGGAGCCGGCGAGGGGTTTTACTCCCTGGGGTTTTTACTCCATCGGGGAAAACGGGGGTCCTGGAGCATCCCTCAGGGCGGGCTCCCGCTGCCCTTGCTCCCAGAGCCGGGAGTAAACAAAAGCGGGAGCTCACAGAACAGCACATGGGTGGAGACTGAGCCTGAGCCGCACAAAGAGCCGGGCCGGGATTAGGGGAGACCCCCGGGGGTCCGCCTGCACGGCGGAGCTCCCGCCTCACCTGCTTGCCGCGGTAGAAGAGCCGCTGGCGGTCGGGGCTCACGCGGAAGGTCTCCTCGATCTTCTCCCGCAGGCACTCGATCTTGGTGAGGCGGCTCAGGTCGTCGATGGTCTGGGTCTCCGTGCCGTCGATGGTGCGGACCTGGATCCACATGGTGCGCGCCCTGCCGCCCGCTCGGCCGGCCGCGGCGAAGGATGGGCAGGGGGTGGGAACGGGCTCCGCTCCGCGGGCGAGCACCCACGGAGGTGATGGGAGGTGCCGGCGAGGGGTCCGGACCCTGGCCCGCTCTTTGTCAGGCCCCACGGGGCAGGAATTTCAAACCCCGCGGAGCGGGGGCGACCCTCCCGCCCGCAATCCGGGCGGCCCGTACCGCTCGGCGGGGTGCGGGAGAAGGAAGGGGAGCCGAGCGGTTCCCCACGGCGCTCCCCGATCCCGCCGAGGCAGGGCCGGTCCCGGCGGGCGGGCGGCGGGCAAGGCTACGGGGATGCGCCGGAAGCCATCGCCCGGCCCGGGCACTGTTTACCGGGGAGCGCCGCCGCGCTCACATGGAGGTCACGGCGCCAACGCCGATCTCGCGAGAGCGCCCGGCCGCGGCCGCGCCGACAGCACGGCGGGGGCGGGGGGAGCGAGGCGGGCGCGCGGCACCGCCACGCCCCCTCCCCCGCGCGCCCCGGGCCCGCCCGCGCCGCCCCGCGCGCCGTGCCCGGCCGGCGCGAGGCCCGCGGCGGGAGGGGCGGGCGCGCGGCCGGCGGCGTCGCCATGGCGGCGCGCGGGCTGTGGGGGGCAGCGCCCGGCACCCCGAGCGAGCGCGACCAGCGCCTCCCAGGACACCACTAGGACATCACATACCAGCGTAACCCTACACTGACACGGCTACGGGCAGCCCTACCCCGAAGGAAGATGCAAGTGCCGGGCGAGACTAGAGAAGGCAAGAAGAAGCTTCGTTTACGCCCCGAATCTGGTGTGCGTTTGGCTCTCTGTGTTTTTCTGTAGTGGGTAATTCTGCAAATTGCCACCAGGAAAATCTGGAGTTACGTAGCTGTTGTGGGCTAGCCCTGTTGGGCAGCTGGGGCCACGCATTCCTTTGGTCACTCTGTCACAGGAAGGTGGAGAACAAAGAAAGAAGGTCGAAAGTGATAAAATGGACATCTAAATAGCAATAGTCTAATTAAAATTGTTAAAAATTAGTTATAACCAAAAGCTCTGAGCACAAAGCAAAATGATGAAGTATTTCAGTACATAAAATTGACAGGCACCTGGAATTTATCGATTTCTACAAAACCAGAGCTTTGTCAAGTTTAAAGGTTGTTTAAGAAGACAAACACCTTATCTCCTAATGCCCTGCTCTTTCTCCTTATCCCAGCTTTCACTGCTGAGTGACATGAAGCGGTCTGGAATGTCACCAGCCTTCCCCACTGGTTCCCTTCCTGGTGAACTCCTCCAGCCTACTCACACACAGTGTTGTCCCAAATACAGGTTTTTCTGTCTTTTGTGTAAGAAGCTAACCCATAAGAGTTATTTGTTTATTTCATATTTGTACAGAGGTGAACTCACAAAATCAGCTACAGTCAGGCTGAGAATTTACACTTTCATAACACAGAAGTACAATCATACCTAATGTCTAATTACATGCCTATTTAATAGCCATTGAACTCAAAGAAAGGAAATTTAGGTTAGATATATAGTAGAATTTTTTTACTGTGGGGATGATGAGACAGAAATACAGGTTGCCCGAGAAGTTGTGGATACTTCATCCCTGGAAGTGTTCAAAGCCAGTTTGGATGGGGCATTGAGGAACTTGGGCTAGTGGAGGTGCCCTTGCCCATCGCAGGGAGACTGAAACTAGATGGTTTTTAAAGTCCCTTGCAAACCAAACCATTTTATGATTCTATGATCTTTTGCCCATTTTTGTGATTCTATGATCTTTTGCCCATTGTATTTTAAATGTATTGCTTGTGTTCAGTGAGGGTCTTTAGCTGAAGGTGGGTAGTCTAAACTTTAGAGGTGTAGTTTCATGCAATAATGGACTAAGTTAATCTAAAGGACACGGGTCTAACTGATTTGGCTAACTCAAGTAAAATTTATTATACTGTCAGACAGTTTACTACTTATCTGTTCTTCTCAGTTATTCACTCTGCAAAATTTTTTCTTTAAATCATTCATCATTTATGATTCTCCCTTTGAGATCTAAATTTCTCAATGTGAATATGAGACCATTTGAGCCTCATTTGTTTAATCAAAAAACATCTCCTCTTGTTTTCTCTCAAATTCCAAGGGATTTCCCCACATCAGCAAATCCAACTGTGTCTTTTCTCTTGTAGTTATGGTAGGACCCCTCTTACTGTTCTTTGTGTTAATGAAATTTAAGAATCATATAGCACAGATACTAACCATCATCATTATTGGCTATGTTCTAGAAAGTACATTTTTACACGCTTCCATATTTATATGCATACACTTAAGACATAACGAGCTATTGCTTATAGTACCACTAGTGAAAGGATAAATAACACAATTGTTTCAGCTATCCTTTATTTGGTAAGCATGCTTTTTACCATATTACATGTGAGTTGCTTAAGGAGTGTAGTAACTCATCGCCACCCCTGCTCCGGTATCAAAAAGGGCACTGCATTCAGGTCTGCAGGCTAAAAAGAACTGCTTCCAGGTCACAGTTCAGATCCATCTGGTGTATCTCTCTCCTTGGTCTAGACAGTTCCTTTTTAAATTCTTCAGCAAAATCAGCTTTGATGGCATAAATGCATGGGTTGCCTGTGACATTTGCCAAGATGTAAAAACAAGAACTGTGGTCACATATCAAAGACCATCTGAAGGGTAGAGAGCCGCATGGGCTTTTGCAGAGCTGACCTCTTATTTTATATTACAGGGCACCAGGAAGCTAGTGTAGTTTTTACAGCTATTCATGCAATTTACAAACCTTACAAACCTCTCTGCTGGGAAAGATCCCTTCACATTCATCCCTATTGCAGGGAATATTCCTTTAATTCTCAGTTTAGCTGGAGAGTTTGACAGAGAGGAACTCTCTGAAACTCAATATAAGCATATGCAGGGTTCTGAACCCAGGAAGAAACAACCCTATGCATCATTGCAAGCGGGGGGCTGACCTTCTGGAAAGTATCTCTGAGAAGGAGCTGGGGATTCTGCTCAATTTTTACCAAAATTTGTAAAAATAAAAACTCTTTAACACCATTGCAGCATTTAGAAACAGGCATTCTTTATTCAGCCAGATGCACAAAGGGTTGTGTCCTCTGAAATTTTGTGCAAGCTGAGTACAGAAAAAGCTCCTGTTTTGCATAATATTCATTGATTTTCCCAGAATAAACGTATATATGATAATCATTTCCCTAAAATCCTAAATGTATGTTCCCTCCCCTTTGTACTTGTGTTCTTCTGTCCTGGGGGTCTCTTTGGTGGTCTCTGATGGTCACTGACCCCAGACTCATACCTGGCCACCTGGTGAGCTGTTGAAAAGTTGGCACAACTGGGCTAGTTGCTTTCCAGTTCTTCTTTCTACAAGATAAGTACTCTGCAGTTCCACAGGCCAGTGGTTTTGAAGAATAAACATTGTATTAACCCACCAGGTACAAATGATTTTTCATTGGGCACCCTTTCCCACCCTTTGAGGCTGGTGAAGCTTGTCTTCTCTTTGAGCCTTCATAAGCCCCACCATGCTTTTTTACTAACATATAAGTTCCTTATGTTGCATTAGAAATCATGTTTTTTCAGCAGCTTAAAGCAAGCATCATAATCACAATTATTAATATGATCACAATTATACTTTGCAAAAGGGAGGCCCACCAACCAGTCAGAGAAAATTCAAGTAGTTTAAATAGGTTATTTAACCAGTTACTTTCTTATCCTACCCTTAATTCTCTTCGAGATGTAGCAATATTATCAGCTCTAGCTGATCATCCAGTTAAACAGTCACATTTGGAATGTGCACACAACTATTGTTTAAATTCAAGCAAGCACATAATTCATGTAACAGCAATAAATCTAAAGTAAATCTGTTTTGTATGGTTGTTTTAGCTGTGGCTTGCAACTGTTCATTTATTTCAGCAAAGCCCGAGTGAGTTGCATTTGCTAAAGTTTCCTTTATAGAGTCGAATTGTGGCTAGTCGATTATGTATGGCTAGTATGGCTAGTCTATTCCTAAAGGTAGATAATTGAGGAATAAGATAGAATCTGAAGTCCATCTCACTATAGTCTGCATATTGGGATGTTTCCAAGTTTCATCATGTTTAACTTCTCCCTATAGCTAGGTTCCTGGTGGTGACTACTTCCACAAGGGACAGAACATTAGTACTCCTAATGCCCACTGTTCTCTTTTTTCTCCTGATGGTTAATGTGCGGTCCAAATTCCATTGCTTTCTACCTGTGTTGTGGGTCCCAATGATTTTACAATGTCCTTCTCACAGTCTATATCTCTCGAGGTCTCATTATCTCTTAGGCGAGACCAGGTGTCGTTAAGAAAGGGAAAATAATTTCTACAAACATATCCCAGCCTTATAACCTGGGCCACAGACATGAGCTGCTCTACCTCAGGATTCCTACTGATGTAAGCAGATATTTGAGGCAATTCCACTTTTCCTTTCTATTTCTCTATTTCCCAAAGTGTTTCCTGATGTTTTAGTTCCATTATCTTATACTTAAATTGTGTACCTGCCCACATGAGGTTACCAATCAGCTGCTGGGATTTTTCATAACTTTTAATGATAGGGCTAACTGCACATCCTGATTACTATAATTTGGTTTTTGTTCCAGGACTTTCAGCTTTTTGCTAGGTATTTTTCAGCTACCTCTTTGGCTGTTTTGTCAGCTAATTGATTCTCTGTATTAACTGGGGAGTTTCCAAACTGGTTGATTGTGGGAATACAGCCAGCTGGGATAAATAGTGGCTTTGCCTCAGTAGCATATACAGGAGGTATCAACCTGAGGACATGAGAAGCAGGATATTAAAATGGAAACATCTAGTCAGGTCATGGCAAGAAGAGCGTGGTCATGAGAGTCAGTAATGGAACTATTCTATATTAAGTCACATTTCCGGTTCTTGTTGTTTGGTTCAGAACTTGTTACATATAAGGCATTTATGATTGGACCCTTTTCCTCAGAATATCTCTATATCTTCTTATGTTCGCCTCTCTCCCCATCTTGGATCTTGCTTCTCAGATTGTGTGGTTTCTGCATTTAATATTTTGCTATTAAAGATCTTTATTTTTGGGCAAGTTCATCGCAGCCATTCTTGTATTTATGCCATGCTCCCCCCAGCTGAGCTGGACTAGGGTTTGCAGCAAGACAGAATGCAAGTTGATGAGCTTCACAAGTGCATTACAGCCACTTCTTTTGACTTTTCCACACTCTGTAGTAATTAACTTATTTCATTTTTATACTTCATAGGCAACCCTTGTAGCAATCCACTTTTCTTTCATATGTCTTCATGGGCATGTGTTATCCCAAAACTGGTTTTAAATCAGTTCAGAACTTTGCCAGAACTACATGTAAAGCCATTAATTCTGCTTTTTGTGCTGAAAAGCCTGGACTTCTGTTACCTGAGTCAAGGTTACCACTGAACATCTTGCATTTCATACAAAGCTGTTCCCACCAGTGTATAGCTCCAGTTCCAGGTCCTGGATAGGATTACTATTGAGGTCCAATCTTAGGTTCAACATTTCCCTGCTCCAGTAAGGCAACTTGGTATTTTAGAATCCTGCTAAGAAGACTCATAGATCTTGTACAGTTCTTGGCTCCAGAGTCTGACAATTGGCTTCCTTTTGGCTGCTTCCCAAGCCTTTTTGGCTGCTTTTTCCTTGCAACATAACAAAACCAAGTTATATTACTGCTTCACTTTTTTCCTGTTTGTGCCATTTTCTTTGATATCCTGTATCCAGATTGTGTAAGAAATTTAACAGACTTGTAGTAGCACTGAGACACTTCCTTCATTGGTTGCTGGCAGAATATAATCTATATGCTGTAGTAAAATTCTGCTCAGATTTTCCTTTTCCAGCTTTCCACTTTCTTTTGCCAGCTGATTTTCAGACATACTGGGTCTGTTTTGAAGCCCTGGGATAGCAGAGTCCATGTTAGCTGAACCTTCCACCTGTGGTTTGGATTTTCCCATTCAAAATCAAACAACTCTCCAGCTGTGACAATCCAGGCATCTCAGTTACCCATACCAATGAGATTGCAACACTCTCTACTTCCTCTGGGATTTCTTCTGACTCATTGCATTCCTGTAGCATAAAAATCTTTGTCTCAATGGCTTTTCATTCAGGTATTTGAATATGTATTTCGTCATCCAGGAAAGTTATTTGATTATTCAATTTTCCCAAAAAATCTCTCTTCAACAAGGGAATTTGGAATTCAGGCTTATACAAAAATTGATGTGTCCCCCACTATTTTCTTAATTGAAATGGAAACTGTTGTAGAAAAAAAGGCCTGTTCTCTTTCTCCACACCCACAACACTTAGTGGTTCCAAGCTAAGTTTTCTTTACATGTATTCAGTACCAATTAAGGTGCTTTTATATAAATTTTTTAAAATTACCTGTTCATTGCCTGGGAATAATATAACCAGGGCCTCAGCTGAGGATGATTCCCCTGGTCCCCTTCAGGGGAATTCTTCATTTACGGTTATGAGCTTGGTGATTTGAAGAGCTAGGTTTAGGTTTTCTGTGTGATTTTCCCTGGCCTGGGAGCACTCCCTTTTCCAGTGTCTCCTTTTTTTGCAAACTGCCGAAGTATACTTCAGCCACCAATTATTACAGTACTCAACCAATTTCTTTCAAGTGATCAGGGATTTTGGGCCAATGTCTTGTGAAAAATATGCATTGTATAACCCACTAGGTGCAAATGATTTTTCATCTGTCAACACAACAACCTGTCCACAAGCCAGGAGTTCTTGAGTTTCTGTCCATGAGCCAGCAGTGTGTCCTTGTGGCTAAGAAAGACAATGATATCCTGGGGTGCATTAGGAAGAGCATTTCCAGCAGGTTGAGGGAGGTGATCCTGCTCATCTACAAATTCTGATTCTCCTGCCCTGACAAACTTGCATCTGGATTGCTGTGTGCAGTTCTGAGCTACTCAGTACAGGAGAGATGTGGGGCTCCTGGAGCAGGTCCAGTGAAGGATGACTAAGATGATTAAGGGACTGCTGCAACTCTTTTATGATGAAAGATTGAAAGAGCTGGGTGTATTTAGTCTGGAAAAGAGACAACTGAGAGGAGACATCACCAATGCCTGTAAGTATCTGAAGCGGAAGTGCCAAGAAGATGGAGCCGGGCTCTTCTCAGTGATGCCAAGGAATAGGACAAGAGATAATGTGCAGGAACTGATGCACAGAAAATTCCATCTGAATATGAGGAAGATCTTCTGTACTGGGTGATTGACCACTCACTCACTACAGAAGATTGCCAATAAAGGTTTTGGAGTCTTCCTCACTGGCAATATTCAAGAATTATCTAGAAACATTCCTGTGCCAGGTGCTCTAGGATAGTCTACTTCAACAGGGAGGTTAGACCAGATGTCCCAGTGTGCTCCCTTCCAATCTGACCCATTCTCTGAGTCTGTAAAGGGCTCAAAGCCTTCATGTGCATGGGCATTGTTTTATTGTCACCAGATCTGCTCTTGGTTTGCGTTCTACTTTTAAGTGAAGTCATGGTATTTACTTTAGCTGGTTAATTTGAATCTCATAAAAGAGGGATTACCACATTAAATATTGTCTCCTGGGTGTCATTCTCAGGTTCTGAAGTCTAAGTCATTAGTAAACAGGTTCAAGCCTTCCATGACTTTTCTTGTGGACTGTATAGCTATAGAGAGTTTTCAAAAAAAAAAAAAAAAAAAAAAAAGTCATTTGAGCATTTAACTTGCATTAATAAATCTCATTCTAACAAGGGGATATTCTAGCATATCTAGAAACGAATTTGTCAGTTTAGTATCTCCAATTGTACACTTTATGAGTTGTAGAAAGGGCTGCAAAGCTCTTCTCTTCTTCTTCTTCATTGTCCCAGCAACTGGTATTTTAACTTTGCTTAGCAGACCCTTATAGATAGTTATTACTACACATGAGAGCCCTCTACAAATAAAATATCTCTTGTTTAATTTCCTGGTTTTACCAGAACTAGGGCATCTGCTGTAGATATCTTGATATTTTCTCCTAGTCATCTTTACTCTTTGTCAAAAAATCATCCAATATCACAATAGTTACATCTTCTAATTAACCCAACCTGCCTATAAATAATAATATAAATAATAGCAATTTATTCTAAAGGCAAGGCAGAAGCCTTTTTCAGACCCCTGCCTAATTGCTCCTGTTTCACCTTTTCTAACACCATTCTCTTTTCTTCCGCAGTAAGAAGGTATTCAATATAGTCAACATATCCCCTCCATTGGAGTTATGAGTCAGCACCATAATTTCCAAAAACTTCCTTCAAGATTCCCTTGGTAGGAACCAATGATTATTTGCAGTTCAACAAATCTGAAATATTAAAAGGGATACATGTAAATGGCTGGCAGACCCTCTGCTTCCATTGCTTGATTGAAAGGTGACTTTTTCACTGGCTGCAAGTGAGTCTGTTCTGAGTCTGGCTCACAATAGGACTAAAATCCTCACTACCTCTCATATGCTTTTTATTTTGATATATATCCTTTTTATCCATTCCTGCCCCAATGTTCTGTGTGGTGGAAAGGAGGAAACTAATGCTTACACATGTTTCAGTTTCTCCCCTCTGCAACATACTTGCTGGTTATCCTCCTCAATGGCACCCATATATCTCATCCCTTTTACACTTTCCAGAATATAACCCTGATGGCTACAGGAGGGAAAAAAAGAGAAAATTATTTAAAGAGCAATCATGTCCTCTTTGGTCAATGGTGATGCTGATGAGAAAATTAGGCAATGCTAAAGGGCAAACTAAGTGAGTAGCATAGGATGTAGGAGGGATGGGGGTGACAGTAGCTCAAAAATTATTAGAATCATTACATCAAGGAAAGCAGCAGTCAAGAATAAGAAAGTAAAACATGGGTGAAGTAAGAAAAGTGCTAAAATCTAATGGGAGACAAACTCAAGAAATAAGTGACAAAAAATCATAGAGTTGAATAGAAAAATTTGATATGTTATTTTATGAGATAAGACAAAACTACTTTTCTTAGAAAAATATAGAACAAGAGTGAAATAAAATGAAACAAATAAATCAAGAATTATACAATGATATGATTTTGTTTTAAAATTGAGTTCTTTTATGATGGAGTATTCAAAAGAAAACCATGATGCTTTTGTATGTTTGTTTGTTTTTTGAGATAAAATAGTCAAAAGTTTAAAAATATGGGATGAAAAATGGGAACTATAGAATAGGACCTTTGCATATGTAGGAATTTTCATAGTTTTCCATGGGTAGGTTGCTCTAGCATGAAAATAAAGATAAGTGATCACCTGAGACTATGTTTGTACTGGTATTTGAAATGCTGCCTGAGTTCTTAAGAATACTGTAGATCATTTTGCAAAGTTTATCTTTGCCAGCAGGAGACCTCTGTAATGACCTTAATGTGAATAAAGTAATGATGAGAGCAGAGAAGCAAGCAATTAACTTGACAAAGAGACAAATGGGCAGGACATGTGAGAAGGGAGTGGAAGAACAGAAGCATCATACTAAGCGAAGAAAGTAGAAAGAAACCACTGGAAGAGGAAAATATAAGCCACAGTTGTAAGAAGGAGCTATGCAAGGGGAGCAGTTAGCCAAGGAGGAAAAGAAAGGGAATCTTTTTAAGGACTTATTTTTCTGGACAGTCTTGTAATGACTTCTAGGCAATGTAATAACCTGTGTAGATTTTTACTATTATTGGATGTACTCATGTGTCTTCTGGGAAAGAAGAAGAGAAGAAGGAAATGGAAATTATTCTTCTACAGAGCTTAGTATAAATGTGTCACTTAACTCCCATGAAGTCAATGTGACTATTTCAGCGTGGAAAGAAGAGAGAAAATCAGAATGGCGGACTTCATTAACCTAATTTAAACTTCATGGAAAGAACAAAAGCAAATGAAGTATAGTTGTTACAAATAATGCACAGTGCATAAGCACGGTATACTATATGTAGAGTTGACTGTGCTTTCCATTGGGGAAATTATGAAATACAGAAAAGTTGTGACAGTAAGAGCTCATAACATAAATATTTCTATTTGATTATAATGGGAACAGAACTGCTAACAACTCTGACTCATTAAACATGATAGCTGTAGCAATGTTTCTTCCACCAGAAGGGTTGAGGAGAAAATGGTCAGCACAAGTGTGGGCTCTGTGACAGCTGGAATGAGAAGTTTACACTAAGCAGTCTAAGAGTTAAAGGCAACAGAGCAGTGAGTGTTTTGCCTTGATTAGTACTAATAAAAGTTATTTTTATTTATATTGAGAAGAGTCTTTGTGCTGAGGACCATTGTATCTGCTCAAGGAGTCAAGTACTTAAAGCTCAGGGGAGTAAAATAAGTCTTAATTTACTTTCTACAATCTGCTTTTATACATTTGCATAACATTTTTTCTGTGAGAAAGGTAAAGAGAAGTAAGAAGACTACATCAGTCTAATAAGTCCCTTCCAGAACTGATTCAGAAGTTCACGTTTCTTTACATATCTCTGCTGTTTCTAGCAAACTTGCTTTAAGAATTTAACTCTGTATATACTTTTCTCTGTTAAAAACTTGTTAATTGCTGATAGTGAAGTTGTCGACCTTAATTATTTCAGATGTCACAAATCTTTGCATTGAAAACTAACTTCATGCAATGATAGTCTCTTCTCTGTATATGATTTGGGACATTTTTCTTGGTTTGGATTGCTCTAGTCATTTTTGGTATCAGTATGGTACATTGCAGCATATAGGAATCTTTCATTTTGTAATGGAAATGTGCTGATTTTATGAAGAATTATGGGTTTTAATTATGTTTCAATTTTGAGATTATTGAAATGGCTGAAAGGTTACATATTTTTTCAAGTTTTTCTTTATTAATTCTGTGATGTTTTCATCACATCTAATCATATTGCATTTTTTACATTCATCCTTCAAAAAAGATGCTAAAGAGAAAAACAATTCTGTTGACTATAGTGTTCATAGTTACATAGTTTACAGTTTAAATATAAATAAATATTTTATGTGTATCATAAAACCAGTCTTCTCAGGCAAGGCAGATGAATGTTAAAGTATTTACTAACTACCTGAGATGGCAAGTAGTGCTATTAATGCTTAGTTGGTCAACTGGGTGTTTAGAGGTATTAGGGATGAACATACAACTCATTATGTAAGCATAGAAGTTAGAAAATTGAGAGTAAAACTGGTTAGTATTGCTCACACTTTGTTATGTAAAAGGAAGGGGACATATCTACTCTATGTGTTTTTGTCCATTCTTTCTCTGATTCAGAAATGGTAGTCTCTGTAAGTCTGAGCCTCTGTTATTCTGGAAATTATATGAAAGGATTACATATATAAGGCCATTTAGAGCTTTCCAAAGTACCATTGTCTTTTATGCACATGAGTGTTTCTGTGAAAAACAAAGAATGGTGTAAGCACCATTCTTAACACAGAATGTTAAGTCTCACCAGTCTTAACATAGATTTGTATTCAGTCCTCAAAATTTGTCTTAATTAGGAGTACAAACCAATTCCCTTTAAAAATCTCCAGATACTTTGGACCCTTACTACCCAAGATACCACCATTTCTTTACTAAGTTGTCTTGGGATGATTTTATGATGCTACTTTATGCCCTAATTATCTGTGTTATGCCCAGGAATGTCTGCTCCAGGTTTCAGGTGGATCTCGGGGTGGGGTGGGGAGCCCTGGGCTCCTGCTCAGTTTGCTCCTCCTCACTTTCCAGAGCGCACCCGGGTGTGGACCGGCATGCTACATTGTTCCTTCTGTTGTATTAGTTTGCTATCCTGAAGAAAAAGGTTGGGGTTGTTCCCCGCTTCGCCCTAGCCTGGAGGCTGTAGCAGGAATCCTTTCAGCGGCTTTTGAGTTCTTTGCTTGAACTGTTTCAGCTTTTGCCTTGTTGGCTTTTTTTTGGTCCGGGGGAGCTGGTGGGGGGGTGGGGGGCGCACCAAACCTGAGACGTCATAGAAGCTGAACCAACACGAGAAATGACGCTAAAATCTACCAGTTTTGTCTGCTGTGAGGAGAAGACCAATGCCAGATGTTATAGGTAAAAATGATGTCCAAGACTGAAGTACTAAGATGCTTCCTATTACCATCCAAGTAAGCAGCTGCCTCTGGGCAGTTTTCCGTATCTCCTGTTAATAGGCCCATCAATGTCTTGCCACATGACTCAGAGATAACACTCTCCAGGAGCCAGTTCTATTTAACAGGTGATTAAGGACACACCTCAGAATAGCATCAGCCCATTGTGAGATGCTCTGCCCAGGGGGAGGAGCTAGGCATTCCCACCTGGATAAATCCGGGGATTTCTAGACAGAGAGGCAGTCTTTCCACAGGTTTCCAAGAAGACACAGTGACCACATCTGCCATCCCAAGAGGACTGCAGCCACTCCAATTTGGACTGCTACCGGCACGCTGGCCAGAGGGGTGTCAGGTTGTATTCTGACTTTGTCAGTAGTCTTCCTTTTGTATCATTGCATGTATTTTTGTCTTTTCCCCTTTTCCCAATAAATTGTATTTCTGACTTAGAGTCTCTCACTAGTTTTGCTTTCAAACCAAAACAAATGATCAAGCCAAATTAATAATTAATAAAAAATATTTTTATTTCATGACCGAGATTCGGTCTCACTGATGAGGCCACACCCCAGGCCCTCTGTCTACTTTTTGGCCCCTCTCTACAGAAAAGATATTGAGGTGCTGAAATGTATCCAGAGAAGGGCAACAAAGCTGATGAGGCATCTGGAGGGTAAATGCTGAAGAAGCCAAAGTTGTTTACGATGAAGAATAGGAGGCTGAGGGGGGATGTTGTCACTTTCTTCTCCCAGGTAATAAGTGACAGGATAAAAGAAAACAGTCTCAGGTTGTACCAAGGAAGATTTTGATTGGATATTAGGAAATGTGTGGATGTGACAATTAGGGACATGGTTTAGTGGTGAACATGGCAGGGCTAGGTTAACAGTTGGACTTGATAATTTTAGAGGTCCTTTTCAACCTAAGTGATGCTGTAAACTTACCTCACCAACTGAAGTAATTTCAAATTCCAGTTCTTCTCCCAACTCAGTAAAATGGCATCACATTTAACCAAACACAGCAATTTCATGTGGATCCAGGTATGACTGTAGGTCAACAGTGTCTTGTCAGCAAAAGCAACAGTATTAACCTTAATTCTTAGAACAGCTCCCAGTAAAACAGCACTAAGACTAGTTCATAATTCCTAAAGATTATTCCCAGATTAATATAACTATAATCCTACTACATCAAAATCTACAAGTGAAAGGTTACAAATAGCACTAGTCAGGACACTAGTTTCAGGTCAAAACCTAGATGCAATGACATGTCTCTGTAGCTTATAAGTATTAGTATGGGTTACAGCAGTCTAAGTCTTTCACTAGCTCAGCAATGCCAGCTAATTCTCCCTGAAATTATCACTCAGCAGAGCCATCTTCCAGCCTGATCTTCACTCACAGCAGATCCAGCCTGTACTGTATAACAACATCCTTTGCTACCTTCCAAACTGAAATGCTAAACTCATTTTATTGTCTAATTAAAGACAATTGCTTCTTTTGTATCTGTTAACCTAGGAGTAAAGGTTCTAGGTTTGGAATTGTGTTAGTACATAAACTGACCTCTGAAAATTAGTAACAAAACCCTCTATATCCTTGACCCCATTAAAAACCAAGAATAAAGTTGGTACTTCTCAATCAAGGTTTTCAATATTTGCTTAAAAATATGAAAGGAATAAATAGGTAAACAATTTCCAATAATTATATCTTAATTACAAAAATATTTACTTATGAAGGCTGAAGCAATGAGTTATCAATTAAGGAACACATGCATGCCAAACTTTACTGGGTTTTATTTGCATAATATATGAAGTTTGATCTGCTGAAAATGTATTCATTTGTAAGGGTGTATATTTTCTTATGTTGTGATCAGATTAATAATTAAATGCCAGCTAGAAAAATATTTCAAGGCTGAAACTGTGTGTACCAAAGACAGATTTTTCTTCTTCTCAACATCATAAGCTCCAGAAAATACAAGAAAAGGAGCAAGAATGTAATTCATAATCAGATGGTCACTACAGTATACTGCTTAAGTATGAGCAAATAAACTATAAT
The DNA here is from genome assembly GCF_050655825.1 of Lonchura striata. Classification (NCBI taxonomy): domain Eukaryota; kingdom Metazoa; phylum Chordata; class Aves; order Passeriformes; family Estrildidae; genus Lonchura; species Lonchura striata. The sequence continues at coordinate 70,080,539 of NC_140740.1, forward strand.
CAAAATCAAGATGATGCATGCTAAAAATGACTAGGTGTTATAAATATGTAAGTAATATAAAGTCAGTTGAAATTACACTCTACCTCTTCTTATAGGGCTATAGTGTTTTTGCAGATACATAAAACCATAGAATTATTTAGTTGGAAGGAACATTTAAAGGTGATTTTAATCCAGTTCCTCCTCTTGTAATGGGCAGGACCATCCTCCACTACACCAGGTTGCTCAGGGCCTCATCCAGCCTGGTCCTGACCACTTCCAAGGATGGGGCATCTACAACTCTGTGCAACCTGTTCCAGTGTCTCACCATCCTGATAATGAAAAATTTCTTCCTTATATCCAGTCTGAATCTACCCTCCTTTAAACCATTACTATAAAGTGTGTGCCCTTTTTTCTTAGAGGCCCCCTTAAAGTATTTAAGGCCCCAGTAAGGTCTCCCTGGAGCCTTCTCTTCCCCAGGCCGAGTAACTCTCTCCACCCATCTTCATGAGAAACTAACTCTCTCCACCCATCTTCATGAGAAAGATGCTCCAGCCCTCTGATCATCTTGGTGGCCTCCTCTGGGACTTGCTCCAACAGTTCTATGTCCTATGGTGTTCTATGTCTGGAACACCAGAGCTGATGCAACACTGCACATGGGGTCTCACCAGAGCAGAGCAGAGCAGAGGGGCAGAGGACCCTGCTGCCCACACAGCTTTGGATGTAGCCCAGGACACGTTTGGCTTTCTGGGCTGTGAGTGCCCATGGCTGGGTCTCATCCAGCCTCTCATGTCCCAGCATCTGTGAGTCCTTCTCATCAGGACTGCTCTCACTCCCTTCATCCAACCCAGCCTGTGTTGATACTGGAGGCTGCCCCAACTCAGATATGCAACCTTGTGTTTGAACTTATTGAGTATCATGATGTTTTTGTGGGCCTGTTTCTCAAGTCTGTCATAGTCCTTCTGTAAGGCATCCTCTCTCAGGTTTGTCAACTGTACCACTCAGCTTGGCATTGTCAATGAACATATTGAGGCTACACTCAATCCTTTTTCTATGTCAGAGATAAAGATATGAAACTGTAGTGATCCCAGTAAGGACTTCTGAAGGACACCGCTTCTCACAGATGTCCACTGTTCTCTGGATGAGATCCCGCAGTCAGTTCCTTATGGAATGAACAGTCCATCCATCAAACCATATATTTCTACTTTAGAGGGAAGGCTGTTCTAGGGGCACCATATAAAAGACCTTAAAGAAACTCAGACATGTTTCATCCATAGCTCTTCTCTTTCCACTGATGGAGACGCTCCATCGTAAGAGACTGATGCTGTTGAGGCAGGGATGGACAAAAAGACTCACACAGTTCAGAAAGCAAAAGAATAATGTTTATTAACAGGAAGTAGCATCCCTTTACAGCCAGGATCATTAAGGTGAAATATGATTGGTCTCAAAGTGAAAACCTTTCACACCATTGGTGCACTATGAATGGCACACAGTGGTAGAGCATATCTATAAACAACATGAACGGAAAGAGAGATAATAGTTGTTTTCTTTTCTTCTCCTAACTTTCCCAGGCTAGGCCTGGGAGAATTCTCTCTCTTTTCTCTTTGAACTGACAACATCCACAAGAGACCAATACATTGTTCTATCAAGGCTTGTACTTGTTGAAGCAGGGTTGATTTTCTCAAATCACATCGCTGTCCTCCATGTGCCTTTGCAAGCTTCTGGGAAGATCTGTTCCATGATCTTCCCAGGCACAGAGCTGGGGCTGGCAGGGTGGTACTTCTAGGTGAAATGTCTCCTTTTTTCCAGTCACCTGGGACTTCACCTGACTGCCTTGACTGTTCTACTATCAAAAAGAGTAGTTTAGCTGCTGCATCAGTCAGTTTCTTCAGGTCTCTGGGATGCATCTCATCTCATACCTATGTACATTCAGATTCATCAGGTGGTCACAAGCACCTGATACTCTTATGACAGGAGAGGGTTTTCTTCCCCATTCCCTCCCTTGTGTTCCATCCACTCAATGTGTGTGAAGAGAGATTGCCGGAGAGGACCGAAGCAAAAAATTAGTTGAGCATTTCAATTTTTGAGCCTTCTACTTATCTGTTTTTATCACTGCTCATTGAGGGGTGGGAGTTACTCTTTCTTTACTTTTTCTTTCTCTTCTGCTTCTGGCTGACACATCTTCAGAAGTATTTATTATCCTTTGCGTATCTTGCCAAGTTCAGGACTGGGTCTTTATTTGCTGTAGCTACAAATATTGCTTATCTAAACATTTACATTTTATAAAATTGTAAAGGAGATAGCAATTTTGCCCCTAGAAAGTTATATTATAATTTCATCAAGTACTTTTTGGTGGCAACAGGATTTTTCTTTTTTGGAAATATTACTGTTCCTGAATATCAATCAGAGAGGAGATTCATGAACTATGGCCAACCCAAAGCAGCAATGAGCAAGACATTTCTAAGTGGTTCATATTTGCTCCTCATTACACAGAAAATGCAGAACTTTCTTGTTCCCGGTTATCCTAGGGGACTATGAGAAAGAGGTCTTTCTTCTGCCAACAGTTTTGCTGGAATCACTGAACAGCATAAAATTTTCTGGTTAAACAGCTAGACTTTTACAATGATGGGTAGGGTAAGTGGGAGTAATCTCACAGCAATTCAATACCTAGCACTTTGGGTGTCAAGTGTAGACCTATGAGTGAAATATTTAAGCTAATTGCATGTTATGTGCTAAAATGAGATACCCAGGAAGTACAGCCAAACATGATGAGTAGGGGGAAATTTAAAGTCAGTATGGACAATTTGTGTCTGCCTTGATCTAGGACAGAAACAGTAAAGGAAGTCTTAAATTCTGTTTTGCAACTAATACCAGCAGCTCAAAACAGCTAGTTCTAGATAACCATTTAGTCAGTTTGCAGAAAATAGGTTGGAATTTTCTTTAACTAACATATATGTTTGAGGTATTTTATAAATACAGTTAGGTATCACCTCCTAAATGTAATGTAAGTCAGTTCTTCCAGCTGTTTAATTGACTTGTTATAAGTGATTGTGATTTTGATTTGCTGTGGTGGCATTCTGAGCATTTATGTGTCCAGTGTGGTATAAAACTATCAGCCTTCTATATACCATGACAGTCAACCTTAATTTCTGGCAAAAAAAAGAAAAGGAGTTTATATCTCCACACACTTACATATCTGTTACATCTGTTACGTTCAACATACACAGAATGACATATTCTACATATCAGATAGAAACTAAAATGTAAGAAAAAATTTAAACTGAAAAGTAGAGTAAAGGCTGAATGCTATAAGACTGCAAAATATTAAGTAAAAACATTCTTGGACATCAGTGAAATTTCATATGAGTAAGGGATTAAGATGATTTGTCAAGAGAATGAATCTGTCTGGTGACAGAATTGGTCTATTATTTCCATTGTTTTCATGATGCCTTTATTTTAAAATGCTTTTTAGTTATCTGCATTTAAGGGGTGTATCAGAGAATAAAAAGGAAGAATTAAGTCATTTCATACTGGTTTATGAGATATAGACTAGAAATCTAAAACATTTGTAGAATTTTATTAGAAATATTCAGGAATCTTTTAATTCACATTGGTGTTTTTTTCACATAATAGGCTTTGCAATAAAATCTCTCTAGGAATATTGCTAAAAGTGAAACTAAGTGATAAAACAGAAATAAATAGGGCTTTAGCTTTTGAATGCAAGATGCAGACTTGAGTTATAACTGAAGGCCCTGCCATGTGTTAACTTGTAGAGATCATACAGCTGCAAATGTTACCATCTGCTTTAAAAATATAACATCAGAAAAATTCAGTGTAATCAGCTCTCTGATATATCACATCTTGCATATATCTAGATCTAATTAAAGAACGGACCATTTGATGTAGGATCAACTTGCTGATAAAAGCAATATAATTTTATCAGCAGTGTACTCTGATTATACTTCTCCTTTTTGTTATCCTTGACTCCCCTAAGCTGAGGATTTTCAACACTCCTTGAACATTCCTTAGGTTTTTTTGCCTTTACAAGGTTTCTGAGGAGGACGGATTACTCAGTGTTAGGATGGCTGTGTCTTGCTCTTTCTGTGGTGCATTATAAGAGAGGAAAGAATCCAATCCAATTTTGGTTTTGTTTTCATTATTTATTTATTTATTTATATATATATTTAACGTTTTTTTCCTAGTATATTGTCTGGGCTTGAGATTTTCTTTGGGTTGGGTTGATTTGGGGTTTTTTTTTAGCCATTGTTTATAATTTTTCAGCCATCTTTTACACTCGCATATTAGAAGCCATTCTTTTCCACAGGAACTTGCTGTTTGATATATTGGGGGACACCTTGCAGCTGCAAACCCACAGACCATACGTGGAGATGCTTTTTCATTTACTGTGAGCAGCTTCCTGAGGCAGTGGAAGTCACCAAACGCAGTTGCAGCATTGGAATACAGTGCTCAAAGAAGTGCAAACCCTGACAGTGGTTAGGGAGCCATCCAGTGGGCTCTAGTGAGACACACAACCATGAGAAATTAAAATTGACTCATCACCACGGAGTTTCTGTCTTCTTGCATTTGTTGTGGAGAACTAATTTTCCCTGAAACATAAAAATTTCTGAAGATCAGGGTATGGAGCTGCACTTTCTAATGCTCATTTAATTAAGCTATGAACACCAAGCTCTGGGGTATTTTTCAATTTATATATTGGGAAGGGAAATCTACCATATAATAATGAATGAGGTTTGAAGACATTTAATTAATCCTTTGCTTTCTATTTGAAATACAGTTTAATCCTAATGGTATTGACATTGTGTGTGATATTTTAACTGAGTTTAAAAAGTTTCCAAGTTCTCATTAAAGATTTCTTTAGATTCTTTTGAAAGACTCTTACAACTCATTTATGGATGGTTTTTCTATGATATATTTACTTACCAGAGGAAACTAAAAAGTTAGGGAAATGATGACTTCTAATGCTTGCACAGCTGAAGGTCTGCAATCCAGAAGAATTTACAATATATCTCAAGGAGTAAGTAGAAATCACCACGCCTTTCTAAGTTTGGAGAAAATGTTAATTGAAAGGAAGATTAATTTTTATCTTTATTGCAAATAAAATCTAGCACATAGTAGCTTTTTTTCTTATAAAATTTACTCATCAGAACTTGATCAGGGATGGATCTTCAGTAAAAACACTTGTGTTCCTTGACAAAGAATGTCTTAAATAGTTGTAATGTGAGATATAATCACCAAAAAAAAAAAGATGCAGCTGAGCAACTATCAATTGACAAAGTAAGAACTCGCAATACCAGAGATGGATTTTAAATTTTTGTTGCTGCATGTATGGTATGATACTCTGAGGCTCACTTCTCTTCTGATCTCCACTGAAATCTGTCATTTAGTACAGAATCTTTTGCTCAAGTTCATCTGACATAATTGTAAGTATGGTTTATTGAGTAAGCCTGTTCTTAACTTTTTTATCACAGGCAACTCATAGAACATTGAAAGTGTTGATTCACATTTTAATAAATGATAGACAAATCAAACTTTAGATTATCTTTATAAATAGTCTGGGTATATATGCAAAACCTGCTGAATTTAGCTACAGTATAATATCAAACAATTTATGTAGTTCCACAATGAGCAAAAATATAATGCCATCTTATTTAAAAAATGTAATATTCTTGTCTTATGAATACAATATGAAATGTAGATTATACTACTTGTTACTTCACTGTCTATTTGGTACAAAATTTGAGGTCTTTCAGGATGTTTTAATCAGTCTTTTAAATTTGTTTATTTCTTTTACTACTGTGTCTGAAAGCCCATAAGTCTCTTACAAGCCTGAAACAAATGCACATACAAATTTGGGAACTACATAGGCAGTTGCACCAGTAACCCAGAATATAATTTCTTTATACAAAGAGGAGGCATATCAAGGATGCCTCTGATTAACATGGCATTGCAAAGCCTTACATGATTTTTATCAGCAATTTCCTCTTGTGAATTTTGCTTTATAGGTCTATGCAAATTTGCCTGTTGGACCAATAAAAGCCCTGCTCAAAACTGTCTTCCTGCGCTTTGGCTGAAAATTGCTCATAATTCTGTAAAACTGTTTCAATCATTTTTTTTTACTGTCATGGCTGATTGTTGGACTATTTTGTAAGAACTCCCTTATTTTATGAAAATGTGGTTTCTGCTTGTTGCACTCAAAATACAGTAATTTTATATTTCAGAGAGAAGAAAAAGTGGATTAAAGAATTCTCTGTATATTTATGCTAGAACTAATAATTCATTTTCATCGAGAATAAAGCAGTTGAAAATAATATATTTAAACCCTCCTTTTTCAGCTTTTTACTGACTTATAATTTGGGGATGGTTGGCTGGTAAGTGAGCAAGTGGTGTTCTTAAATGCAGTTTGTTTCTTATTCTTTACGTGACCACCACAATTCATGCTGCTGTTAGAAAAATGGTTTTCAGACTTGTTATAGTATATCCTGCATGACACATTTCCTGATAATTCAAAACAGATGTAGTATGGTTTCTCCTTTTCCATGGTGATTTTATTCCTTTTCTAGCTTTCTGTTTATTTTATTTTTTCTTTTCTTTTTGGGGTGGGGGATGGTGGTGTGTAGGGGCGGAGGGCGGGCTGGGGAGAGTAGCTTTGGCAACAAGAATAGAGTTTCTTGCCAATGCTGGGCTATTTTGTATGTTGAGGGAGGAAAGATCAACAAATAGACTTTCTGTATTGATTCCCAAGAGAACTGAGAGGAAGCAAGTAGTCCAAAACGTATTCTTCCTGAATCTCTTTGCAAAGATCTGGGGAGGTGATGAAGTCTGCCTTTAAAATATAACAACAGTTTTTTAAAATGGCAATTTAAGAACATAAAGTACTGAAATTGATAAACAAATGAAAATTACTTTTCTGACATAGACAATATGTCATTCATATATTTTTACTGCTAGAAATACACCAGAATGTTATATGATTCACAGCTACTATGTGAGCAGCTACACTATATAAACTAGACTGCTAGATGAGAGTGTAAAGCAGTTCCTTCTTCCAGCATCTACAGTAAAAAGGGTCTTTCCATGTCAGGTTGCAGTTTTCTTATAATTTTCCCATTCTTCTGCTAAAAATGAAGCCAAATAGCTTATCTTTTCTTAGACTTATGGTTATGAGACAGCACCAAGTTATACTTGACTCATGTTTGCTAAACTAATCAGTTACTGGCCAATAAAAAATTTTCAAAGTGTACCCTGAGAAAGAGGCTCTTTATTTTTGAGATTAAATTTTCAGCCTATGAAATCACATTCTAATTATCTACCTGCTTTCAAAGTAAATTGTTTTCAAAACATACGATAAAATTCTTTCAGGTTTTACAACTGCATTTGACCTGCATCTACAAGGCTTTAGTGCTGTATTTTCATGTTTTAGTTATTCTCTTATATTAAAAACCCATTCAAACAGAAGCTAATCCAACTACAGTCTTCATTGTGTAACTGAAGTGGCAAGGGTTCAAGAAGCAGAACTGTTACTAGGAGATCGAGAAACAGTAATTCACAGTAGCCCTAAAGCCTTTCTGAGTCTGCCTCTGCCAACCAGCAGGTTCCAAATGAAGAAGCTCAGAACCACTGTTTTCCACATGCCAACTTCTTAGCTGTGTTACTCCACACTAGTTGATCTAGCCAAGAAAACTATTTGTCTTATTTTTCAATTGTCTCAGGCATTACTAGTGTGCATCACTTTGGTAAAAGTGTGATTGGTGATTTGCCCTTTTTAAGAGCAGAATTTAAAATATTTGTGTTCTAGTGAGAGGAAGAATAACATTCAAACACATGAAAACTGATACTGGCAGTACTACTGCCTTAAGCAGTAGTTGTACTTAGCTAGTTTAAATGTAGCTGAAATTTACAGTTCAGTAATAGAATGTAGAGGATTGTGAGGCAGGTCTTTCACAGAAGGAGTTTATTACCAGCACATTTTTAATAGAAGTCGCCTCGTTAATATCTTTATTTTCTTTGTGCTGAACAAGACAAAAACAGTCTAAATGCCAGCAATAAGGTTGTCTTCCTAATCACAGAAAAGGATAGTGCTGTATCCCCCAAGGAGGAGGGGACTGGCTAAAAAGCATTCTAAGTGTCACTGTTATATCTCAGGTTATAACTGAGAGTGCAATCTCTCTGTCTTAATCCCCCCACAAATACCTTCATCAGAATGCCTTCTGCTCTCAGTGACAGTTAAGTAACTCATATAGTAGATTTATGTAATAAAATATTGACCATTTATAAATTAACAATTCAATGTACAGCCAATAATCTCTTTGTTTGCCAAAAGGATATCCCACTCTGATAAAGTGTATGATTTGGTATAAGAGAGCAATTGTACTAGTATGTCTGGCCTCCTACAGTGGCTCTTCTGTTGGTGACAATGCCACAAAATTGCCCACAGATTAGCTAGTTTGTGTAGGAGTAGGAGAATCACTTCCCAGCAGCCTACCTTATCCTTATTGTTAAAAATACATAATTATTAAAGCTATTAAAAGCATAAACACCTTCATTTGTGTTTATTAAATGATTAAAGGTCTGCAGTCAGAACGTGGACCTTGCTGAAATGCTATTCCAACAGAGTTTGTATACATGTTTGTGTAAGGTCAGACATTATAGGAAAGTACAACAAAGGACAGAGTGATTAGGATTTCAGGCAAGAAAGAATGGGCGTTATAGTGCATTTCTTTGTCTAACATGCTCCTGTGGAGCGTTATACTTTTTGCAGATTTTAGTACATTTTAAATTTTAAGGGGAAGCATAAAGAATAAAAGTCCTTCTGGCTTAAATTGCTAGAAACTGAATGTCTATTATGTCTCTAATTTTATAACCAGAATCTATTGCTCAGCTGATTCCTTCCATTTTCATGGTTGTTATATATTTGCACAGGTAGTTCGTAAATTTCAGCAATCCATGATAAATTCCTGGCCCTATGAAATTAAGTTTGAAATTCAACTTCAAGTTATAATACTAGGTTTAGGGTATTGACAAATAGAAGCTGAAAAATTCTGACAAAGATATAGAGATTAATCTTAAGTTTAAATAAAAAGAGTTCATCATCATGAATTAAAATAATGCTTTCAAAAATTGAACAGGACTAAAAGACAAAAGATAACATAATTATAGCATTTGTTTGTCTATAAAAATACCATGCTATGTCATAAAGACTTCAGGACTGAAGCCCAAGAGGTACACTCTTCATTGCAATGCTAAATATAGTGTCACTTTAGATTTGCAGAAAGTTTATAAGAATATGCTGCAACTGTGTTTCTAAATTGTCAATTCAAAGCCATCAAAGCCTTAAATGTGTTTTGAGTAAACAAGAGGAAAGTTGTGTAAATTTGAGCTCATTTTCCTGATCTTTGCCATCTATCAGAAATTACTGTAACAGACTTAAGACAATTATATGTAGCTTAAATGCTAAAATTAAAGCAAAGCCATGGTTAAATATGTGTAATAAGACAAATACACGAATCTGCTAGTTGTTTTATAACAAAACATTTTTTTTTTAATGTTTCTTTAAGGAAAATTGCATCATGGCCTTGAACACATAAGCAGGTTCTAATTGCCATGAGAAGCCTGTAACCCTCTTTCTCTGTATGCCCCTTGTGTGAATTCTTCCTCTCACTGAGTGGTTGAGTGCCTTTATTTGAGTCCAAACCACTTTCCCTTTCGAAAATACAACCCTTGCTGCTCGCTGACATGTTTATTTGCAATTTTTTACCCCAAAAGTTTGTAATGAGTCCCTGAAAAATGTATCTCAACTTTTAAATAAAAATAAATGTAAATTCCCAGCATTTCTTATGTATCTTTCACAGGCATATTAACTTAAATGAAACAAATTTTTGTAAGTATAACAAATAGCTTAATGAAGACTCATGACAAAGGTTTGCAGTAGATAATTTTTCGTTTCTCTGAAGAAAAAAAAAAGCTGCATTTAGAAAGAGAAGATCAGGTTTACTTTGGCAGAGTTTGCATAAGTAGATTGCAATTAGAAGACTGACAACTACTAATTTGATAGCAAATTTCAGTTGCCTTCTAGCATGCATGAACCTGCTGTTAAACTCAATTCTTTGGGGTCTGAATTTCTATCAATAATAATTTCTGTGTTACAGTAAAGGCAGATAAAGTTTAAAGTTTTTAATTTTAAACTTTTTTTTTTTTTTTTTTTTTTTTTTTTTTTTTTACTATTAGGATCATATATGTAACTTTGTAACACAATACTGGCAAACATTTAATCTGTGTCTATAGTTAAAAGCTTATAAATGTATGGAGTTTTATATAGTACACATATATCTAAACATTGCCAATACCTAATCTATTAAAAGTAATTTAAAAAAATATTTTGGGTTGTAGTTCTTTCTAGCTTATTGCCAGTGACTTGTTGTTTCATTAGAACAAAAAAAAACATACAAAATTACTTTATTTCAGTTTTGAAAAGTCAACTAAAATGTCAAAATCAAGCCTGATTGACACATTCACAAAACACTTTGATTTGTTTTATTTTGCTTGGGAATTCATCCTCTAAACTATTTATTCTCTGATAGATATGGAAAACCTGTTAGAATCTTAGTGTTTACCTGTGAGACTGCACATGGATGTCAGACATACCATGGAGCTTCAATTCTGCATTAGAAAAAGACCACACCAATGTGTATAGAAATCTGGGAATCATAAATTAGAATTATAGATTTGCCTGGTATTGGCTAAGTAATTTTCCTATCTGTAGTTTTTTTTAAATGTATGCAATGAACCTTTATTTATTTATCTACCTTTATTTTATGAAACTGATTCAGAATGGTGAGTGTTATTACAAGCTATACCAATGCAGGCTATGTCACTGTTTACAATTCCACATCTTCAACCATCCTCCTTTTTTACAATTCTAGCATGAGGAGTAGGTATGGATCTTCACCCAATTAGTATGTTTGGAGCATGATCATACCCAGTTATGCCTTGGAAAGGTATTTATATGTGAATACAATGAGAGTTGGGGAGCTGAATTTATGGTTCTAATACAGACAGCAATGCTGTCATCACTGATTTGCACAGATTCTGATTTTTCGGTTACCTCTAAAAAAAGTAGATAATACTGAAAACACTGGAGACAGAATGAAGAAGACATTTTAGAACTCTTACAGTAATATAATCTACCAACAAAAAGATCACTCAAGGTTGATATTTGAAGATTTATTCAGTGTTCTTCTGAAAGGAAAATTTCGCAAGAACAAAGACTTTATTTTCACCCAAAGTATTTCTATTTCATTTCCTTGTCCTTGAGGCTCCTCCGAAAAGCATTTTTCCCTGGCATAAATTCCTCTTACAGAACAGGTCCACCAGCAATTATCATAGAGTGATCGAGGTGAGAAGAGACCTCCAGAAATCATGTAGTCAGCTCTGTTTTTCAAGGCAGACTGAGCAGAAATTTTACTCATTGCTTGTGATGAACACCATCACTTTTTGGCTAATGGCTGACTTGGAGATCCATCTGACCATCAGTAACCAATCTTAAGAGTTCTTCTTTTCATCTAATGCAAGAACTGAGGTTTGTGCTGTATCCAGGTGTCCTGGGTTGTAAGATAAGCTTGTATTCGATTTGCCATCTGTTGAAGGTTGGGCAGGTTTTGTTATCTTTTCCAAGAACCGGTTTTGCTCCTAAGAGGTAATGGTTTGTTAAGGGGCCATTGACTGATTCAATGCAGGGCTGGTAACGTAACACCATCCTATTGTGAGATGTTCCACCCAGAGGGGGAAGCCAAGCACTCTTTTATTGGATATAAAGTGGTACCTTTTGGGAGACAGAGCAGCTCTCTCTCTTTGCGGGATTCCCAGAGAAGCAGCTCCTTCGGCAGGACTCCCGAGAGAAGCGGCTGGAGTGCCGTGAGGCGGCGGCGGCGGAGCTCGGAGGCGGCCCCGGCGCAGAGGAAGACCGGCCCCACTGCCACCAGATCTTCAGAGAAAACTATACCCTTCAAAAGATCACCACTGCAGCTGCAATTCATCAACCACTGCAAGGGGAGCAACTATCATTGCCACCGGACTGCTACCAACACCCCGAATCCTCAGGTTGTGGACTTTATCACTAGTTTTGTTTGTACCAATTGCATTTGCCTTTTTAAATTGTTGTCTAGTTTTCTCCTAGTAAAGAATTGTTACTCCCATTCCCATATCTTTGCCTGAGAGCCCTTTAATTTAAAGATCCTGGTAATTCGGAGGGAGGGGGGTTTGCCTTCTCCATTGCACAGGAGGCTTTGCCCTCTTTCACAGACTCCTGTCTTGTCAAACCAAGACACCAGGTCACACAACTCCAGTTTCAATGACTGTATTGGGTTTGCATAGCCTGTTTTTGGTAGCAGGGGGGATGTGTGTGTGTGTGGACTGCAGGGCTTGCTTCTGTGAGAAGCTGCTGGAAGCTTCTTCCATGCCCAGCAGAGCCAGTCCCTGGTGGCTCCAAAGAATGACTTGCACCTGGCCAAGGCTGGGCCAGGTAGAAATGGTGGTAATGCCCCTGTGATAACAGATTTAATAAGAAATGAAGACAAAAAAAAAATGTTGCACAGTTTTAATATCAGCCAGAGAAGAGAAGAGTGGAACACGTGAGAAAAACTACAGACACCAAGAACAGTGAAGAAGGAGGGGGGAAGTGCTCCAAGTACCAGAGCTGAGATTCCTCTGCAGGCCGTGGTGCAGACCCTTGTGAGACAGCCCTGCCCCTGCAGTCAGTGGAGATCCATGGGGAATGCAGAGATCCACCTGCAGCCCATGGTGGCGCCCATGCTGCCATGGATGGATACCTGGGAGGAGGCTTTAACCCTATGGGAGACCTATGGAGGGAGGGGCCCTGCTCCCAGGCTGGAGCAGCCTGCCCTTGAAGGACTGCTCCCCATGAGCAGTGACCCACACTGCAGCACTCTAGGGATGACTGTTGCCCGTGGGATGGACATATATTGGAGAAGTTGATGGAGATCTGTCTCCATGGCAGGGTATCCCATAGTGCAGCAGAGGAAGCATTCCTCTCCCTGAGTAGTGGGAGAAGCTACAAGTCATGAACTGACCATAAAACCCATTCCCTGTGTCCTTGCACTGCTGGGGTAGGAGGTAGAGCTGGGAAGAAGCAAGAGGTGGGGGGAAGATTTTATTAAGGCGCTTATTTTACTTTTCATTATCCTGCTCTAATTTTATTAGTAACAAAAATTTACTTTTTTTTTCTCTCCCATATTTCGTACCTTTTAGCTATCCTTTTTTCTTTTTTTTCTTCTTTTGGGTCTCATCTGTTCTGTTTCTTTAGTTAGTTGGCGAGCAGCAGCAGTGGCACACAAGGTCAGTCTGGGTGTGAGGGACAGATTGGGCTCTACAAGGAGATTGCGGAATTCACAGACACCCAACAACATGCCAGAGCCCCATTAGGACTGGGAAGCCCCCAAAGACAATCAGGCATGATGGTGGGTGAGATAAAGGGAGATGGCCTGCTGTTGAATCAGCAACTGTCGTGAAATCACTCTCCTAGGACTGACATATGTCCCATCCCAAAATTGCTTCAGGTACTATACTGAGATACCCACCCTCAAGGTAAGACCATCTGTCACTGAGTAAGACATATGATTAAAGTTACTCTTCACATAAAATTGAAGAAGTAGTATAAAAGTGAGCCAAGAGTGAGAAGTTAGGGAAGATTCCATTGTGCCTTCTGGTATCAGTCGATAGGCAGAACCTTTCCTCTCCCCCTTAGAGATGCCAGTTGGATAGGAGCTGTACTCTAATGCATGCTGAATCATCATCTCAAGTTAGCTTTTATTAGGGATTAAAGTTTGTTAGTATACTGGTTGGAATTACTATATTGCTTTGAATATATTTTCGCAGTCAGATGCTATCACCAGCAACCCTTGAACCTTAACCTGTCAGAATTACATAAATAGAGTTATTCTGTAAATGGGTAATGTAAGTCTTCAGGGGCACTGGCAGTCACTTGCAGTAGGTAAGAAGACCCAGGACAGGGTGTCTCCATTTGGTGTGTGACCCTAAACAAGTCAGTTGAATTGCCTTCCTATCTGGGGAATGGCTCAGTGAAGGGTGCCAGTAATGAGACACTGACAGACTGGTCAGGCACTGGTCTTGGCTTTCCTGGGGCATGGACAGACTAATCAAACATTAAGGGTTAGAGAAAATCTCCCATTTATGTGACAAGTGCCATTACTGAAACTTGGTGGGATGTGACTGGAGTGTGACTATTGATGGCTTCAGGCTCTCCAGAAGAGACAGCTGAGGAAAGAGAGAGGCAGAGGGGGTGCCCCCTACATCAGCAGGTAGACTGAGTGTCAAGAGCTGTCTCTGAAGAGCAGCCACGAGCAGGACAAAAGCCTGTGGGTAAGGATCAGGGACTGAGGCAACAAAGGAAACCTTGTGGATGGTTTTAAGTGCAGACCCCTGACCAAAGGGACCCTATTGATGAAACCTTCTTGCTCCAGCTACAGGAGGCATCTTGCTCAGAGGCTCTTGTCCTGCTGGGGCACTTCAACCATCCCAAAATCTGCTGGGAAAGCAGCATAGCAAGCTGCAGGCAAGCCAGGAGACTCTTGGAAAGCATGAGGGATACCTTCTGGAGCAAAGGAATAGACAGCAGCCCTACCAGATGGGATACAATCCTGGATCTGACGGGCACCAATGTAAGTGAGCTGATCTTGAGAATCAGGCTTGGAGGCAGTCTGGGCTGCAGTGATCACACACTGCTGGAGTTTGCAGTCCTGAGGGGTACGGACAGGCAAGGAACAAAGTTAGGCCCCTGAACTTTAGGAAAGCAGACTTCCAGCTCTTCAAGGAGATAGCCAGTGAGATCCACTGGGAGACTTCCCTCAGGACAAGGCAGTGGAACAGAGCTGGCACATCTTTAAAGAAGTCTTCCACAGAGCACAAGAGCTGGCAATCCCCAGGAGCAAGAAACTGGGCAAGGAAGGCAAGGGCTCACTAGGGAACTGCTGGTCAGACTGAAGGGAAAGAAGCAAATGAACAGGCAGTTAAAGCTTGGATGGGTGGCCCAAGAAGAGCTCAAAGAGACCTGGAAGAGATCAAGTTTGGTTGTGCAGCATCAGGGTGAGGAAGTCCAAAGAAAAACTGGAATTTATCTTGGCAAAGAACACAAAGAATAACAGGAAGGGCTTCTCCAGGCACATTAACCACAAAAGGAAGGCCAGAGAAGGTGACCCCCGCTGATAAACACGGATGGAAAACCAGAAGCAACAGATGAGGAGAAGACTGAGGTACTCAGTATCATTTTGCCTCAGCCTTCAAGGGCAACATTTCTTCCCACATCTCCTGGGAGTATAGACAGTAGGACAGGGACTGGGGGAGCAAAGTTCTTTCCACTGTAAGTAAAGGTCCACTTGAGGAGTATGAGTGTACAGAGGTCTGTGGGGCCCAATGAGATACATCCCAGACTCCTGAGGGAGTGGCTGATGTATTTGCCAGGCTGTTCTCCATGATATTTGAAAATGTCTTGGGAGTCAGGTGAAATCCTAGGTAATAGGAAAGAGGAAAACATTGTACCCATCTTCAATAAAGTTAGAAAGGAGGACTCTGGGAAGTACCAGCCTGTCAGCCTCACCTGTGTGTCTGGGAAGATCATGGAACAGACCCTCCCAAAAGCTGTGCTAAGGTACACGTAGGACAGGGAGGTGGTTCAGGAAAGCCAGCATGGCTGCACCAAGGGCAGATCCTGCCAGACCAACCCAGTGGCCTTCTGTGATGGGTAGCTGCATTGGTAAGCAAAGGAAGGACAACAGATGTCCTGTATCTGGGCTTCTGTAAAGCTTTTGACACAGGCCCTCACGATATCCTCTTTCTATAATGAAAGCAGATGGATTTGTTGAGTGGATTGTTAGGTGGATGAGAAATTGGTTGGATGGTGGCATGCAGAGGGTTGTGGTCAATGGACATCTGTGACAAGTGGTGTGTCTCAGAGGTCCATATGGGGACCAGTGTTATTTGATATATTTGTTATGACATAGACAAACAGATTAAATGCACCCTCAGTGAGTTTGCAGATGACGCCAAGATGAGTGATATGGTTGGGACACCTAAAACATGGGATGTCATTCAGAAGGCCCTGGAAAAGCTTGAGAAGTGGATCCTCAGGAATCTCACAAGGTTTAACAAAGAGCACTGGTGTAGAGTAAACCTCCACAGTGGCTGGCATTAGACTGTGCTGAACGCAGAGTTGAAAATACAGAGATAATTTTGTTACTGCTGAGCCAGGCTTGCACAGAGCCAAGGCCTTTTCTGCTTTCGGTACTGCTACACTGGGGAGGGGACTGGGGATGCTCAGGAGGTCAGGAGGAGATGCAGCCAGGACAGGGGACCCCAACTGACCAAAGGGATGTTCCAGACCATGTGGCATCATGCTCAGTGTATAGAGTGAGAGAAGGAGAAGGAGGTGGGTGTGTGGGGGGTATTTGGAGCAATGGTGTTTTTCTTCCCAAGTCTCTGTTATGTGTGATGGGGCCCTGCTCTCCTGGAGCTGGCTGAACACCTGCCTGCCCATGGGAAGCACTGAATTAATCCCATGCTTTACTTTCCTTGTGTGTGTGGCTTCTGCTCTCCCTTTTAAACTGTTCTTATCTCAACCCCTGAGCTCTTCAGCTTTTACCCTTCTGATTCTCTCCCCAGTTCCACTGATGAGCGAGTGAATGGGGGTTTGGCTGCTTGCTGGCTGGGATCAAACTAGGACAGGAAACCAAGTGCAGGGTGCTGCACCTGGATTGGGGCAACCCATGGTATGAGCATAAGCTGGGATGAAGAGATCAGAGCAGCCCTGCTGAGAAGGATTTCTGGGTGCTGGGGGATGAGAGTCTGGACATGACCCAGAAATGTGCACTGGCAGCCCAGAAAGCCAAATATGTCCTGGGCTGCATCCAGAGCAGGGTGGGCAGCGGGGCCAGGGAGGGGATTCTGCCCCTCTGCTCTGCTCTGCTGAGACCCCACCTTCAGTGCTGCATCAGCTCTGGGGTCCCAGCACAGGAGGGACGTGGGAGTGAGTTGGGAGTGAGTACAGAAAGGACTACCAAAATTATAAGGGGCTAGAGCACCACTCCTGTGAGGAAGCTGAGAGAATTGAGTTCGTTCAGCCAGGAAAAGATGCACCTCCAGAGAGACCTAATTGCAACCTTCTAGTACCTGATGGGAGCCTACAATAAACCTGGAGAGACTTTTTTTTTTTTTTTTTTTTTTTTTGGTAAGAACATGTAGTGACAAGACAAGGGGCAATAGCTTCAAATTGAAAACCAGTAGGTTTTGATTACATACCAGGAAAAAATTATTTTGTGTTTTTTCTCTCAAATTCAAATCCTTTTTTCTAGACTTCCTTGCCCCATTATTTGTGTACTTCTTGTTTTTAGTCTCTGTAAAACACCTGAGAATCCCTTTGTCAATAAACTGGCAGGAAAGATGTATTAACCAACTATTTTGTTTCTTCTATCAATGTCTGCTAAATGCTTATATTACCTGCTTTGGCACCAGGCTTGACACAAACAACTTCATGAGAACACTGAAAATCTTGTGGCTTTCTCTTTGTAAATATTTTAATGAGAAAGCAGTGAAAATACCAGGTTTGATGTTATAGTGCCCAAAAAGGTAATCTTAATATTTAAGGAAAGATCATGCCTGTATTTGGCTCCAGCTTCAATATATATAAGAGAAAAATGCACTAATTGCAGGAAATTAATTTTTCTGATAGTAATTTTTACAATTTGTGAAATTTAGGCAACACTTGCAGCTAAGTTTATCTGATGTCTATGTTACAATACCTCATGTACATTCTGATTTCTTTAACAAAATCATAGTTTATTCATTATTTTCACTGTTGGGGTGGAGAATGGAGTGGATCCTTACAGAGCAGGCTTGAGTTAATTCTAGTGAAATGCTCTTACTGAGATCATTCAAGTATTGGGAAGATAATTATTGCAAGAACTATGTCAGAAACAATCAAATAAAATGACACTAACTTTTAAATATTCCTGTTAATCATATTGCAATTACTTTTTATCTTCCAAATGACGCCTTGTTCTCCTTATACAATGTTCTGCTTTGAAATAGCCTACATGTTTTGATTTGACTTTTCTGGAGATCAAGATGCAATCTTTCACTTGTGATGACATTTTTCCTGGTTCTGAATGTGTTTTCTCTTGGCCTTAAGCCTGTATGTAATCCTGAAAATATTGTGCCTTGAGGTGAAATCAACAGGATTTATTTTTTCTTTTATATTGTTTATCTGTGTGTTTGTGTAGGTTCTATTGAATTCTTTCACTCATTGGATTAAACACTCTGTGAGTTCCAAGACACAGAAGCTTCCTTTGAATCACAGGATTACAAGATACTTTATGTTGGAAAAAGCTGCTGGAAGTCATTTTGTCAAACCACCTGCTCAAAGAGGCTTACCTTCAGCATTAGGTAAGGGTGCACGGAGCCCTGTTCTACTGAATCTGATGTGCACCTCTAAGGAAAGTTTTGTTCTGTCTTCTCTGCAATCCCCCTACAGATAGGTGAAGAGTTTCCTTTAATCTCCCGTATAAACAAAAACTGCTGTTGTTGCTCTTCCTCCTCAGGTGCTCCATCCTCCTCACTTTCTCTTGCCTCTGCTCAGCCTTGCTCCAGTATGTGTTGGAAAGCCCAAAACTGAACACAGTACTGCTGTGTCATGGATGGATTGACGCACTGCACTTGGAGATGTAGCAATGTAGTTTTTTGTCTAAACTGTGATTTACTGAAGTTTCACAGTAAATGTGAGAGCTGTTAAATCAGATGTAATGGCAAGGAGCTCTTAAGTGTTTACTGCATAAAGGACAGGGTCAGACAGACCCATCAGAGATCTGCTGTTGAGTCAGAGGTTCAGAAAGGACCCTCCTGCTTTCTAAACTTCTTTCAGGAGCTGCATCCAGACTTAGTTCCAGACCTGGTCCATGTCTGAATGATGACATGGGCACAATCAATCCTTTATATCACTTAGGCAGGGTTTCAAAGGGTAGGATCCCCTTGATCACTTACCAAGGATCTGTTACATCAAGGAATCTCTCAGCCTTGAGGAGTAACCTTGAGAGGTGTCCCTGCTCAAGGGGAGATCCCGGCTGCAGCTGCTGTCCCATGGGAGAGATCAATGGGCCCTGGGCTGTCCTTGGCTTGTGGAGGAGGATGGTTGACCTACAGCAGCTGCACTTGGGGTCGGCACATACCCAAGCCTTTGCCTTGTGGAACAAGAATTATGGACCTTGGCTTCTGAGCAAGAATTATGGTTCTGAACTATTGCACCACAAACATCACTTGTGGCCATTGCTTGAGTAGAAATGGCAGAAGTGGAGACACACCATCGCATGCAGATATAGCCTTGAAAATACCAAGTAGAGGGGAAAAGGTTTTTTCCTTGACCTGCTAGTCTGCACCCTTTAGTCATTCCAGAAGTGGAGATCTAGGCTCTGTGTAATCTGGAAATTAATATCGAGGTTTGGAAAAATAAATGTATTTTTTGTTTTCAGCTAAATGAGAACTTTTTATAGCTTGATGATGTAATGAAATATGGATAGCAGTTTACAAGAGACCACAAGATGGTGGTAGAGATGGACGACTTCAAGGAGCTGTACAACAGCAGGCACTGTGTCTGGTTCCTGGGCACCAGTTAACCCGTGTAATTTACCAGAGGCAATGAAGGGAGGGGCTGATAGAGAATCTTCTTTCCTGCAGTCTCTTTGTATTAACAGGGAATATGGGGAGTTGCACTCAAAGCACACAAACTGTGATTTCTTTGGTTAGATAAATTATGGACAAACAGCATCAAAACCAAAATTACAATAATAAAATGTCTGTTTATATGCATCTTTAAAATTCATACCATGTATATATAAAAGTAGCAATACTCAAGGGAGAGTCTTCTTCTGTTTGAACCAGCTGGGAATTACAAGATACACAAGTCTTGTATTTACTGTGGTGGCACCCTGACCACATCATCCTATCTAAGAAAACAGCCCTTGACATCGGATTGTGAGTGCAAGGTGAGCATTTAACAACAAGAAAGACGCATAAATGAGTCCTTCTATTGAGATGTGTTACTTAAGATCCTTAACTGAAACTGCATAATTTGGATGGCTTACCAGTTTTAGCAGTATTGTAATTACACCTATGTGAGATCGTAATAATTTGTTTAGACATTCAGTGTCTACTGAATGTTGAACAAGAATTATGGCCCTTGGCTGCTGAGCAAGAGTTATGGCCCTGAACTGTTGCATCCATCAGTCAGATGCACCACAAAGCTCACGGGTGGCCCTTGCTCGAGTGGGAATGGGGGAAGTGGTGGCACACCATCACATGCAGACATAGCCTTGAAAATGCCAAAGAGAGGCAAGAAAAATTACAATTTCTAATTCCCATTTCTAGCTCTTTTGGCTCCCTATAATGAAGGAAGTTAATGTGACACAGAGAAAGATCACTTGCTTTATAGTTTATTGTAGTGCTTCTCACAGGTTTTATTGCAGGAACTCACAAATATGGTCAAAATACTACAAGTAATATATGAAGAATACTTGCATTACATTGGTCTAAGCAAACAGAATGCAGTACTTTATTTAAGGCACAGCTTTAGAAGGGCAGAAATACAAGAGCAACATATATATATTATTAGTTTAATAATTATCACATCTGCTAAATGAAAGTTAAATAATATAATTGTTGTTTTAAACAGAAAAATACTAATTATATTTCATATTCAACTGTTAGACACATTGGATTTTATTGTAAAGTGTTTGAATCTACATTTTTCTGAACTATATTTTGCTGAAAGCCATTCTCAAATGGCTTTCATTTTCTATTTTAAAATAAAATTTCTACATGATTTCCACCTCACACATTAAAAACTTATCTGCCATTCACAAGACACTTAGATTAGTGGGAACAGGAAAATGTGAATTGAATGGATTTTTATGATCAAAATAAGACTTCAATAAAGATTAGGATAGAGAATTTTTTAACTTGATTTACTATGTACATTTAGTTACAAAGTTGGCTGATTTTACTGTGATTCATGAAAAAAGAAGACAAATTATATTGCTATCTTAGATAACAAATCCAAACTTCTACAAAATTACCACTGCTGTATTCCATAAGGGCTTATTTTCCCTTGAATTGCTAAAAAAAATAAAGATGGCACATGGTAAAAGTACAAAATTCTGCATATAACCATAATTTAAATTTTGACTATAAAATAGATTCAAATTTAACTGAGGTAAATGTTACTTTTGTGGTGATATCAGCAACGCTGATTTCATTGATATGCTTTGTACAAGCTTTATGGTGACTTGTCATCTTTTCATCAACTTGCCTTCTAGCACATTCTGTAATTTAGTGAGAGGATTACACTACCCATAATAAATGTATGACTATGAAGTGTTAGTGTATCAGATAGTGAGATTAATGTACTTACTACAACTGAATCTATTTCTTGTGCAACATCTTAAGTAGTTTAGGTTAACTTGATTCTAGTGTAATAAATGCTGAAATAAATATCCAGACTTTTGGGGTTTTTTCTTCATGCTAACTCTTGGCAGTTTATTGTACTCTTTGCAGGTCCAGAGGTTGTAAATATTATTTAGAAAATACTTAAAAATTCTCTTCAATGAGCATTATAACCAACATAAAGATTTTTGCTATTTGAAGAATACAACAAGCAAGCTTTGAAATCTTTTATGGTCTCACACACCTATGGAGTTTAGTTTCCAACAGAAAATTACTTTATTGCAATGTGCATTGATGTGATCAACTGACTAATGTTAGGAATCCTATTTCAGGTGTGCATTGTTTAATATACTTAGACAGGACTGTTCTTGCAAATGTGCTATCTTGTAGGTTGTTTTGTTGCAACTAAGCAAGAGTCTCTGGCATAGATGCATCATGTCTATCATTTATACACAAACAGTCTCAAATTACTTGCATCACAGAAAACTGCCACTACATCAGAGAGGAATTCCATGTACAGCCATGAAGAACCAGATTTTTAACACTTAGTGATCCTGATAACTTTCAGGGGGTTTTCTCACGTATTTCAAATAGGTTATGGTTTGCAGGGCATGGTCTATGGACATTTAAGTGTCAACATCTTCCATTTGATACTGACAGACCCTGTTGCTCTTAGGTAGGTACTTTTATGTCTCCTCCAGTGTAGCCCACATAAACACTTAGTGTTTATTTTACTCAGTAATTTTGAACATTATTGGTTTTCTGATATTGTTCTGCACTCTGCTTTGCAATTGAACATGTGATTATGTTTCCCTACATGACTCAGAAGTGGAAGTCAATATGTCAGAGCAATTTTCTGCTGTGTTTTCAGGCATCTGTTATGGCCCATGAGTGCAATGTGCCTCCCTCCCTATGCCTGCACATTGTGCATCTGATGCTCTGTGCACATTTTCTTACAGAGCTGCCATGCTGGAGAGATGCTGAAATTGCATAATGGACTATATGGGCTGGCTTGGAGCTACAGGTGCAGAGACATCTTCTAGCTTCCAGCATCGTCCCTTCTTCTCAGATAGAATCAAGACACCTTTTCTGACTCTTTCTCCAAGTTAGTCAATCAGGATATGCACATATGCATTTAGCACATTTAGCAACTTCTGAAAATTTTCTTGTCATATTAAGGTGAGCTTATAAGACACAGTTTTTAAAAAAGTAAAATGTTTACGACATGGAGAACTAATGGCACATTTTATGATCATATTCAAATATATTCCTTATTGTTTCCATCTTTGAAATATCCCCCATATATTTTCCCACACCAAATTATGTTCCTTCAAAACATAATTGGTAGGTAAGACACAGAGACTGATCAGTTAGTATCAAGTTTTTCAAACTTGGCCTTCCTCTTTTGCTATTGAATGTACAGAAATAAAGAACGTTGGTGACTTAGAAATTATGAAAATGTAAAAATTTAGCTCAAACAAAAATTAGTTGATCTCAAACTTCCTCATCTTCTTAGGAGCTGTGTGGACACTTAGGCCACTGAAAGGTAGACAAGTTACTTTTCCTGTAAATATGACACCCTGAAGTAAAAATTTTTGTCCTCATTGGGAGCTTTGTTTTTCAGCTTGCGAATATCAAGTGAGTCATCATTCACACACAGATAGTAACTTCTGTCTTCATAGCATTGGAACTGCACTGAATCTCCTTGGTAATGCATGATGAAAAAGTTATTATCTTCACTCAGCTATGAAAATACACAAAGTAAAAAACACATTGTATTTCTAATGCCATTCTATAACATCAAATGTGACAAAACTTAATGTATGTTGTTGATTTCTTGTATTTTATGCTTGTTATGCTTTTCTCCAGTGACCCATATTTGCCAATTTTTAAATAAACCTTAGGCAACAACTAATAATTTTGGGGTAGATTCTGTGATAACTATGAATAAAAATAATACCCATGTCCCTCAAAGACTGAGTAATACCAGACTAACAGATGCATTCCTTTGCCTCACAAAAACACCAGCACGGTTTCCTCAGTGTATTTACAATAACTTAGGTTTTTCATCTGGTTATTTTCTCACCCTAGGCCTACCTTGTCAACTGACACCAGCAGTAAAATGCCAATCCACAGTTTTTCTTGTCTCCTTTGACATAAAATCGGAATATTACAGTAGAAATTACTCTTAAACCACTTAAACTCTAATACCTGTGGCTTTTCTGTATATCTCCAGTTTCCAATGCACTTTTTAAAAATATCTATCTCTGGAGCAATAGCTATTGTCTAAAGAACTACTCTGTGTGTGCATATGTGTTTGGGCTGACTGGGCACCTCAGGGCAGGGATGGAGAAATAGTTACAAAAAATCATCACGCCAGACAGAGGAAGAATATGTGCTGAAACATGCAGAAACTGTTAAGCTTGGGGCACAAAGGGGTGCTGAACCTGCCCGTGGTCTCCAGCGCTCCTCCAGCACCTACTACGGGTCGTGTAACACACAGGACACCCGAGTGGCTGCTGCGGCTGGACAGAGATTGCAGGGCACTGGGTGAGCCCAGCTGCTGAAACCAGCACCCCTGGGTGAGCCCAGCTGCAGAAACCAGCACTCCTGGGTGAGCCCAGCTGTTGAATCCAGTACCCCTGGGTGAGCCCAGCTGTTGAATCCAGTACCCCTGGGTGAGCCCAGCTGTTGAATCCAGTACCCCTGGGTAAGCACAGCTGCTGAAACCAGCACCCCTGGGTGAGCACAGCTGCTGAAACCAGCACCCCTGGGTGAGCACAGCTGTTGAATCCAGTACCCCTGGGTGAGCACAGCTGCTGAAACCAACACCCCTGGGTGAGCACAGCTGCAGAAACCAGCACCCCTGGGTGAGCACAGCTGCTGAAACCAGCACCCCTGGATGAGCACAGCTGCAGAAACCAGCACCCCTGGGTGAGCACAGCTGCTGAAACCAGCACCCCTGGGTGAGCACAGCTGTCTGGAGCCTGCTGGGGTGGGGTATGAACCCCTGCTCCTGCCTGTGTGCACTGAGCAAAGGAGTAACTGAGAATACTGTCTGAATACTTACCTGAAGCTAATAGTGGGACATTAATTAATAGAAGGTTGAGATTTGTGTTCCCCCCAACCCAGCTTCCTACCAGAGAGCAGGGAATTCATAGTATCTTTTGGGAAAGACTGAACGTATCATAATCAAATTATTTTAACTTTCCTTTTGAGTGACCTCATTGAACAGTCTTGTTCCACCCATGTTCTATAACTCTGCCCATGTCCCGTCCAGTTCTATAACTCTGATTAGTCTGGTGTATTATCATGAGGTCCCCTTGCTTAAGGGGACCTCTGAAAGGAAACTGAATGCTTGAGGAAAAGGAGGAGCATATTTAAGGGTACCAGTTTGCTGGAGATTACAGCATTGACAATAACACCTTTTGACAGAAGGAGCAATCTGTCCTGTTAGCCTGGAGATGGAAAGAAAATGTCCTGCAGTTATTGCAGAGTACCTCAAGGAAACTTGAGGATATACCTTCTGTTATCAGCAAAACTATAATGGGAAGAAGCTAGAACATTCTGTCCTGATCAATTCAATGTAGCAACAGCATCTGCAGCTTCAATCAAAAAAATTAAAGTTTTAAAAAATACTATTAAGAAAGTTGAAGAATATTGGTATTTGGAAAACAAATACTTTCTAGGGACTCAGAATGGTAAAAAAGTAAACATAAAAGGAATAAGAATGTTTGGTGGAAGAAAGCCAGTAGAAGCCAGGAGAGACCATCACATGTACAATGCAGAAATTCATGCTAGAGTAAGGGAGACTTCCAAGGCATTTTGTAAAGCAAAATTTACATGCTCACAAAGGCAGATTGAGATGCAGAAGTTTAAAAATACCTACTGTACCTGCATGAAATGATAGAAAATTAGATGGAAAACTGTAAGAGGAAAATGGTTTGGAGAATGACACTATTTGACTGGGAGAGGAAGGAGTAGAAGCATAATGAAGCACCATTGAACTCAGAGTAGAAGCATAATGAAACACCATTAGGGCTGGGAGGTGCAGCAGGTCATTGGAAAGAACAAAATATTTTGCAAGAAATCATGTCAGAGGTGATTTTCTATTATGATCTGTAAAGAAGGATGACGAGAAAAACTGGAGAATGTGGAGGTCTACTTCCAGATAACATTCCTCCTGAGGACAGTTTCTACAGCAGAAGTAAAGATAATTTGCAAGTTCCAAGAAAAAGACTACTGATTTTTAATTACAATCCAATATTTTGTTTTCAATTGCATTAAGTGAAGAACCAATTTACAGCTTAGGTTTCACATTTAATTACAAAAATTTCACCTCTATTCATGTCCTACAGGTGATTCACAATGCACTTGAAATTTTTCTGACATATGCTCATGTCAGAAAAATGCCACAAATATTGTCTTCACAGGCTAAAGAAACAGATGTCAGTGATGGGAACTACAGAAAAAGATGTGAGAGAGTAGTTTACAAGTTTTAAAATAAATAGACTCAAAATTATATAAAGTCAGATTGAATATGGTACAATGAGCATTACTCCAAGCTACGTTCAAATGCTGCATTCTACCCTAGGAAGAAACTAGAAGATAAAAAGAAATGTATTTGAAGGCCAGCTGAACCAGAGCATCTTGTGGTGTTATGATACGTTACACAAGGGAGTGTAGGGCACACTGCAATCTACATTTTGCCTTGGATACAGTAAGGAATCAAAGGGCGTGTGATCAAAGAGACATGAGTTGTGTAATGACGGTAAGAAAAAAGTAAATCTGAGCTGCTGCCTCAATTGCATCACAGAAGTTATGGGCCTTGGAAGGCATTACAAATTAGTTATGTGGTTTGTGGTTAAAATAGGATTGATGATACCAGTGAAATCTGGTATCATCCTTCCTTCCACTCAGCCTCAATGCATAAGCTGGGATAGACAAGAGGCTGAGATGGAACACAAATGGGACAGCTGTGTCAGAGTGGCCAAAGGGATACTCTATGCCATGTGATGTTTTAGCCAGTCATAAAGCCTGGTATAGAGGATGGAAAATGTAGGATAGAGATGATGGGTGTTTGCTTCTGAGAAGACTACTGCTCAGAGACTGGATGAGCATTGGTCAGGGGAGAAGACGAGTAAGTGATTTTTCATTATTTGTGTTTTTTTCTGACCTTCATATGTTTTACTTTTGAGTTTTTTCTGAACTCAAAAATTTTCTTACTTTTGCTCTTGCTATTCTGTAATAAATGGATAGAGTGCTGTTGGCTCTCACAAATGTTAAATGTATGTTATAAGGTTAAAAGAATTTCTGTTAACATCTGGTGTTTTTTCATATAAGTTTTGTAATGTTGAAAGTTGATCTCTGACCATTGGGAAAGTTGAAGCAAGAAGGACTGCACAAACTCCAAAAGGCAGGATGCAGGAGGAGCTGAGTCAGAAGAGTGACATACGCATGAGTGTAGGGAGGGTTGGCTTACCAGGGGGTTGGCTTGTCAGTAGCATATATAAGGATTATTTGGCAGTGTGCATCTGGCTGCAGCTAAGCACCCAGCACTGTTCCTTTTTCCTTATTCAGTCCCTTGTTGTGGTTCAATTATCCTTTTGAAATCTTAAGAAGTGAGGTGTAGATTCTTACATATTCTCTCCCTTGTCCACTGGCACGGGGTGGGATTGCACAAATATCTGGGGCAGGGGCTTGGATTCTGGCTAGAGCTACTCACCTCAGCCTATTTTTTCACCACAGTTGGTCCTTCCTGACAAATGGTAGGGCTGTGCTTCCAGCCCTGAGTCAGTCAGCTCCAGGTGTACTGTACATCCCTTCACTGAAAGCAAACTTTGGCCTGCATACTGCTGCCAAACTGATCAAGAAAAATGCTTTGGCAATATCAGGTGTAGCATTCACAAAAGGAATGCAAAAGCTGCCACCTTTGATCCCATTCATACTGAGGGTGCAGGGTCTCTGATACAGCAGCCCTCAATGGCGGCGTGACTTTGTTCAGCCCAGAACAGTACACTTTCAACTTTCATCAGACTTCTACACTGGCCATAGGTGACTACTGAAGGGTGAGTGAGGCTTGCTGATCACTCCTTGGCTTTACAAAAATGAATCAACTTTTGGAGCAAAAAACCCTCAAAAGCCTCAAGCTGCATGCTGGGTGCCAAAGAGGGCTGTGCCCCTGTCAGCCTGCTGCCAAGCACAGTAAACATGTCATTGTCAGCTCTTACAATGTCGAAGCTTCAGAACCAAGATATCTTGGTGGGCCACACCAGACTTAACATATTTAGATTTTATTTTGGCCTACTTAACTGGAGTAAGAGTGAAGTCTTTCATGACTGCGTAGCCTCTGGTATAATCTCTTTCTTGTCTTCATCAAACTACTCAGTGAAACAGAGAGGACTGTGGAATAAAAACTGGTACAGCTCTTAATAGAACTTTCACAGCTGTAATCTTTCAGTCCACCCAGGCTTGGATATTCCTGTCAAAACTTTGGGAAATGCTATCCAGATACAATGATCTAATAACCTTGCATTATCCAGCAGGGAACAACAGCTTGAAGAAAAGCAGCCTGATACAGCAATTGAAATTGTTGAATTCTATATTTTAGTATTCTTTTAAGAAAATGTGTTAATTCATGAAGATTTGAAACAGAGGAAAGATTGAGTGCTATAAGTACTTAAGAAAAGCTGAGAGTGTAATGAATACATCCTCAAAAGTCTGAGGGTAGGAATGGGCCAAGAACACATTAAATATTATGGTTGAACCAGAACAGAAGTTACACTAAAGTGAGACACTACAGGTAAGTACTGAAGAAGATGTGTGCTTCTTTGATAACCATTATAGGCTCAGTAATTTCTGCACTTCTGAAATAGTAAAAAAATTTACACATAATTAATGCAAATAGTAAAATGGGAGCTGTCTTACCTACTGGGAGAATTATAAGCAACAGCTGGGGGAACTGGGAAAACCTTTTAAGTGGAGAATCTAAAGTGAAATATTTTTCTGTAGCTCTGACATCATTCTGGTGTGTAGTTAACTGCATTTTCTTCTATGATATTATAGATTATGATAAGCATGGTCTATAATAGAGTTAGAATAATCACAGTTGTAAGTAAATGCTCCTGAGTGAACTGTTTGGTTTGGCTTCTCCACTGCTGGGATGCTTCCTCTGTGTGAATGGTGTGAGGCAATAGTTTTATCTACAGTGCAGTTTTCCATTCCTACCACAACAGCATTGCAATAAGTATTGGTTGTCACCTGTGCTGCATTTATGACTTAATCCCCAATCAGAATCAGATGTTATTGTGAATTATTATTTGCTGTAATTATAAATTATTTATTGTTATTACAAACTAATTAATATTTTAATTAAATTTAATAAAAGATGTTTAAATTAATATTGATTGTGAACCATGTTTCAATAGCCTTGGTTACAGAAATGAATGTTTACTACACTATATATAGCTCTTTCTGGTATAATGATAGGGTCCACACATTCTCATATTTCTACTAATTCTACTGGCAGTCTTCAAATAAAAAAAAAGAAAATGCCTGTCTTTAAGATTTACTATTCAAAGCTATGAGAATAAATATCACATTGCAGATCTGCATAGCTTTGGCATTATCCATGAGAAGTATTTCTCCATCTCAGTGCACTACTCCCACACTTTCTTATCCTAAGGACAATGCAGGCATTATTCATCATGCTAGGAATTATTTACTGATCAGTACACTCATTTTAGAAGGTTTATTAAGGATCTCATGATTCAGAGTTGCCTATGATTTTGCCTCTTTACTCAACAGGATGTGGTTCAAGTGCAAGGTTCTGATTTCTCCTCATACAAATGAGTGACATTTTTTCTTCTATTTCAGAGTATCAGCAAGAAACCATGATGAGCAGATCACTATGTCTTACTAGGTAATGAATGGATTTCCAGAAAGAATTTTGCATTTTAATTATGTTTAAAACCCCAAAGTGATACATAGGTCTCTACGGGCAATTCTTACAGCTCTTTCCAGATGCTGCATAAAGATACTAAGCCTCTGTGAACACCTCCACAGAAAAGGCATGTATTTTTATGTTAAAAAAGTGCATGAAACAAAAATGTGTATTAAATACAATGCACAAAATTCAATATGATGGGGGACTAAAAGCTGCATTAAAATTTTCCTAAGCTTTATTGCTTTCTCCTTCTGTAGGGAGCCAAGAAATATTAGTGGAAGATGAGTAACTCAGCAGAACTAAACTGAAGGACACACTTAGATTTTCCAGGCCCAGAATGCAGCAGATTTATTCATTAATTATTTGTAGTGTAGCTCATGCCTTTTGAAAACCACTTCAGATAGATGTCAATTTACCAGAATTATTAATTCAACGCTTTATGATTGAAGTCAGCATTTTAGAAATTTTGGGCTGGGAATGTAAGGTTTTCAGGGTTTCACAGTCTCTCTTATGAAGTTCTGAAACTACCTGAGTCCAGATAGCTCTAAGTTTGCCTATTGAAATTGGAAAGATTGGCTTTTCAGTTGAATGATAAAGTCACAGGGCTACAATTCTAATAAAAAATATTATTAGCCTCATAGTTTTTCATTTTCTGTAGGTTATAATTTCTATTACCCTAAAGTTTAGGTATCCCAAGAGTATCCCTAAAGTTTAGGTATCCCAAACTAATTTCCGTCATGTGCGTACTATGTTTTATCATTTCTACATAGAGAAGAATCAACAAAACCAAGCTTTTGTCAAAAAAATATGTGAAGAAACCACTCAGTTATCTGTATTTCTGTCCACAATACATTAATCCTGACTCATAATCATCTGATGATATGAAATTAATCAGATGAATTTCTGATTCATCTGAAAAATCCTGAAAATGACAGGGTATTATTACTTCCCAGAAGTTTATGACTGATGGATTCATTAGTTCTTAAAACACCACAACTTTGTAATCTGATCCTTCTAGATCTTCTAGATCCTATCTGCTAATATACTCACCCAGATTTTCAGCCTCTTGCCTAAGAATTTGTATTCGATAAAATCTACTTTGTATCTCCCTCCATTTTGTATAAGTATAATAATACAGAAAATATATCCACCTTTCATGTTTTAATTACAAGTCATATATTTTGCCTGGAGATTGAAGGATGTAGTCATAAATACAAGTCAAGGGAAAAATTTGTGTTTTCCCTTTTCTGAGAAAAAAACCCAAAAAATCAGCTGAAAGAAAAGTAAGCAATTTGTCAGTTAACGAGTAACAGGATGAATTTAGCTGCCCTTTTTACACACCTGTATTTGCATACACAGTCTCACACACAGGTTGATATTTGTTTGATCATGATTGTATACCTGTTTAAAGTCAGGATCTTCATGGCTGCATGTTTTCGTATTACAACTCTCCAGTGAAGGACCATCTGGCTCTGAACAGGATGCTTTTAAAACCTGTGTTTGCAACACACGGATTTGTTCATTTTGTAATTTAATTTGGTAATTTTTTCATATATTTCACTTTTCAAACCCATCAAGTGTGGCATTAATTGTAAAGAAAACTACCTTTTTTTTTGAAGTTCATTAATTATTACATTCAAATAATCCCAAATGAATAAATTGATAAATTATTGAAAAACTGCCATTAGTATATTCCACCTTTACCACTTGCAATGCAAAATTAATTGGGTTGAAAGCAAATACTCAAGACAGTCCTCCAAACTGTGTAATGCCCAGGTCCTATTTAGAAATGCAGCCCTGATTGAACTTTCTCAGACAGATTTTAGCAATTGTTATAATCCCTCACAGGGGAAGACTAGCCTTCCCTTCCCTTCCCTTCCCTTCCCTTCCCTTCCCTTCCCTTCCCTTCCCTTCCCTTCCCTTCCCTTCCCTTCCCTTCCCTTCCCTTCCCTTCCCTTCCCTTCCCTTCCCTTCCCTTCCCTTCCCTTCCCTTCCCTTCCCTTCCCTTCCCTTCCCTTCCCTTCCCTTCCCTTCCCTTCCCTTCCCTTCCCTTCCCTTCCCTTCCCTTCCCTTCCCTTCCCTTCCCTTCCCTTCCCTTCCCTTCCCTTCCCTTCCCTTCCCATCAGAAACAAACCTTCACAAGGCTGGAGAAAATGGGAATTCTTAGACACCAGATGGTAAAGGTTTAAAACTGGATGTTCAACTGTGTTTTCTCTTTATCACATTCCTTACCTTGTAATGTGGGTTCATTGGAAGAAAATAATTTCCATCTTAAACTCATCTCTTTCCAAGGCAAGATTTCTGCTTTTTACTCCCCTCTTATCTTCCTGCATGTTTTCTGGCTAAGAAGCTCTCTCTTCCTCCACAGAGACTGGACCCCAAGATCCCTGACTATCTTCAAGTGGCAGTAGTGAACTACCCAATCCAAAATTTTTGCAAGAAACTTCTTTGAGTATTTCCCAAAAAGAATTAAGGGACATATTCAGAAGTTATGAAATGTGGAAGGGGGTAATAAAAATGGATTTGAAAACTTCTGCGTAGGAAATTGTCTTATATTAAGAAAGAGAACCCACACGTTATAAAGAAAATAAATAACTTCTTACCTTTAGAGAGAGATGCTTCTTACCCTTGCACAACAGGACAAATTCATTAAGCTTTGATCTCTGTGTAAGGCTCACCAAATTTTTAGAATCTGTTTTACACAGAAGAGAATATTGCAATAATATGAGTATCACCTTATAAAATAAAGAGCTGAATATGCTCTACAAAGAGAAAACATATTTTTTAGGCATGGGAATAGAAATAGATACAATCACTCTTCATACCATTCTCTTGTCTAAAGTATTTAAAGCCTGTGACTTTGTGAGACGTTAAATTTGCCATACCTATCTGACTGACTTGCAAACTTATTTCAAAAAACACCACTTGTGCTATTTAAAGTATTCCATGTAAGGTAAGAAATATAAAAGAAAGTGGCAGTTGATCTATACGTTTAACTGCAGCAGCTGAATATAAACTTAAAAGATGTTAGTTTATTATGCAATAACACAGTTAAGGAGTTTGGAGTTTTTTTACGTATTATCAAAGGCATTTTTTTAACTTTTGAAGGATATTCAGAATTAGCAGAATGTATTAATCTCACTTGACTAATTTTAAATGCTCTTGGCCCTTAAGTTGCCTTAACTTTCCTTAACTGTAATGCTTTTGTGTTATTCCTCTGCAAGAATTTTTCTGAGACAGCTATAGCATGAAAATAGCATAAAAATCTTTGTAAAAAATTGAGAAAAACTCAAAGTGACTATGCTTTATTCAGTTTAAATGAGTATTTAGATAAATCTGGTAGACCACCACAGCAGGCCTACAATTCTGTAATTTTTATTACTTTTTGTGACATCACCTTAGATTACCTCAGCTGCAATTGTCCAATTTCTGTTGTGGCATTTAAGAGACACATCAAGAGGAAAGAGAGGTTTCTTATCCAAGTCAAGAGTGTTCTCTCTTGAAGGTAAGAGTGACAACAAAAGAGGTATGCAGGAGTTCATCCAGTTGACCAGAGACATGCATCAACATGACTTACATCCTAACTATCCTTGTCTTTCTCCATCTGTAGAGTTTATTGTGACTTGCTTATACATTGTTAAGTCTGACTAAGTCCAAAGAAGCTCAGCTTTTCTCTATCACCTCTAAAAGAGGTGACAAGTGGTTTATCAACCAGCCAGAGAATGGCAAGGAAAGTAAGGAACCTTTGCATGATTGTATGCCAAAGATACTTCCACTCTCTGGTGGCTTTTGAATTGATTACCTTGTCTCTCTGGTCACTAAAACCTTACCAGAGTCTAAGGGGCAATTTTAAAATCCATGCAAAGAAAATGCCTTGAAATGAAATAAATTTAAAAACTTCTTTCTTAGGAATATCCCTAAAATGTGAAGCTTTTGGATTTGGGGGGATATCAGTATTTTTATTCTGTTCCCTAGAAATCTCATTTGTCCCTTCTTCAAGGTGCAGTACTGGATCGGATTTGCTCTTATTGGTTACAGGAGCCCTTGATGACTGGAATTAGAGTGTATTTTTCTTCCACTCTAATACCTGAACTAATATATCCTTGATTTTCTCAATAATTTCTTAAGTGTACAATATGAAAGTTCTGAAAGTGTGCTTCCTCTTTCTTCATATTAATTTCTCTTTGGTTTTCCTTTCCTGCTAAAACAGGTCTTCACTTTAAGACTCATATGCCAGCAATGGAACACCCACACTTCTCTACAAAAAAAATTTGCATGTTCCAGTTTGTATATAATGTATTCCCTTACATACATTTCTTTTCAATCCAAGCCACTACTCCTAATTTATAAATTTTGTAACTTTGAAGATTTCTTCAAATAGCAAGTCTATGTGTAAATCACTGCTACCATCTTTTCATACACTCAAATGTATCT
Source organism: Lonchura striata (assembly GCF_050655825.1). Lineage (NCBI taxonomy): Eukaryota > Metazoa > Chordata > Aves > Passeriformes > Estrildidae > Lonchura > Lonchura striata. The sequence continues at coordinate 70,114,431 of NC_140740.1, forward strand.
TTAAAACCAGACCCTAGCAAAGAGATGATACCTTTTTTTCCCACAAGATGTTTATCAGTAACTGCTGCTCCATTCCTTGTGAACACACTTAACCACGCAATATCTAAAATAGAAGGTATTTAACAAATATGTGAATTAGAGAGCTACATTCCACATATATTTAAAAAGAATACAAACAGTTTCAAGAATTGTTTTGAAAGATAATCTGAGAAGAAGTATGTAATAGCAACAGATATCAGATTTCTTTTCTTGACGGTCTCTGGATTCATTTAACGCTGCAAGGCTGTACAGTTAGACTTGTGAAGTCTGACACTGAAGTCTGAACACTGAGCCTAAAAAGTGTATCATTGCTTAATTTTCTTTTGCAACAGAGAGTACACCTAAGAAGCAGGAGGTTGGTGACCAGATGTAAATGTTGGTACACTATTAAAGAGAAGCCTGAAGTGCTTTGGCAGTGAAAGTGAGTGCCTTAATGTGAAATCTATGGGATTGGAAGGCAACAGGTAATGGTAGCAAGTGGCTTTTCTAACATCAGTCTGAATCACACAGCCAGTCAGCTGGGGAAAGCACCACCCACTTCTGGTAAAAATGTCACAAACATCCTCATTACAACGGGTTCCTAATATGATGTTGTCTAGACTGCACGTCTTGGTGCTGATGTGCACAATAATATTACACAGCATTTCCTTTTTTGTTGTTGTTGGGGGTTTTGTTTTTGTTTTTCTTTTGTATTCTAGGAATATCACTGTCTTCTACATCAGGCTCATCAGACTATGTATCTGTCCATAAACTGCTTCCATTGTATTCTTATACAGGTTTTGATTCGGTTCATAAATTAACAATAATAATTGTCTGACTCCAAAATTTGATGGAGTTATCAAGGAAAAGATACTGAAAAAAATATATAAAACACACTTAAGTACCCTATCAGTGTAGCTGATTCTCAATTAAATAGAACTTAAGTTTTAGTAATTCCACAGCTAACTTAAAGATTTTAACCTAGTTGAATAGTTTTCCTCTTTTTTGGTTAAAAATATGTTTTATTGAGGTTTTTTTCCTACTTTCACATCTCTGGAAATGGTATCATTCTAGAATAATTGCATCCTTCTAGAATAATTGCATTTGATATTGTTTAACTATTCTCTAATAAGCCTTTGCATGATGATACTTATGATAACATCTTTGGTGTCAAATACTGAAGCCCCATTTGAGACAGAGTTAAAATAAAAGCAAAATAAGCTCACAAATTCCAAAATGTGCCCTATTCTCCATTTTGCATTTGTTCTTGCATTTTGTATTTGTTCTTGAGTATTACCTTTCCTTTGTCTCTCTTTAGAGCTAAATGTCTAGACTTCCCACTAAATCAAATGAGTGTAAATAATATAATCATCATTTAAAAAAATAATATACCTACTGTAAATCAGAACAAAAGTTTTCTTGTATCATGATCAGCATTCATACAGATCCAATATATTGCTATATCTACAGAGAACAGGGTCACAGAATCATTTAGGTTGGAAAAGACCCTTATGATCATTGAATACAACCATAATCTGACACTGCCAAGTGCACCATATTCTTAATCACCTCATCCAAACACCTAAATCCCTACAGGGGTGGAGATGCAAACACTTTCCTGGGCAGCACTTGAAACAGAGACGATTTTCCTAATATTTAATCTGAAGTTCCCCTGGCAAAACCCGAGGCCACATCCCCTCATACAGCCTCTTGTTACCTGGGAGAAGAGACCAACCCCCACCAGGATGCACCCTCCTTTTGGGCAGCTGCAGAGGTAAAGGTCCCTCCTGGGTTTCTTTTCCTCCAGGCTAAACACCCCCAGCTCCCTCCAGTGCTCCTCACCGGACTTGTGCTCCAAACCCTTCCCCAGCTCCATTGCCCTTTCTGGACATTCTCCAGCTCCTCAGTGTCCCAGGGTCCCAGGGACACATGACACATAATAGTACATTTGAAAATATCCTGAGTACTATACATGCAGTTGGTGAGTTTTGGTACATAAGGAACATTACCTTCTTGGGACTGTGAATCCTTAGTAGATATTTCATGATGACCATCCTCATCTATATCAAAATGCACTGTTTTTGAATCTTCAGTTAGTATAAAACATTTCAATGCTTTTCGCAGGCAAAACACTAATAAAAATGAATTATAATTAATTTTACTATCAACAGACAAATTACAAGATTCCATTAGAAAAATACCAAGTCCAATTTTTAACAATTTTTACTTGATATTCTATGTATATTTTAACTACGAGCAGTATAGCAAACATATACTAGAAATTATCCAGAGGGCTTAAGCAGCTGTTTTGAGGGTTTGGTGTTGGTGTGAAGAAGGAAAATAAATATTTATTTGCTTAGAAGTCTATGTCAGTGACCAGAAAAGATGCATCTCAACCTTTTAGAGAAATAACATACAAAAACTTGAGTTTGACAAAATAGCTTTCAACTCAAGAGCCTGAGGAATAGTGTAAGAAAGCGAGATGATGGACTGCATGCAGATAGCTGTGTTGAAAAAAAGTAAAGATTAATGGGAACAGGATGACTTTGAGTGTGTGAGAGTGGGTCTACATTTGCAGTTGATTGGTGAATGAGTAGACTTAGAGTAGCCAATGGAGCTCTGCGGGAAACCTGAGCCAAAGCAAGGCTGTTCACAGAAGTCTGAATTGAGAGATGTGAAAAATAAAGTTGTAAGTTTCTTTATGAAGAAAAGAAGAAATAAAGTAGGGAATGTTTCTCTGCAGCATACTGTTTGTAGACTAGTTTCCTGTATTTCACAACTAAGTACTTGCCTGTTTCCCAATTTTGCATTTTGAATATTGGATTTGGCTATCAACAGGACTTTTAAGTTAGAGTGCTTATGGTTAGCTGAAATAGCAGCATTTAATTTGGGGATTGGACATCTCATACTTAAAACAAACAAACAAACAAACAAGCAAACAAAAACAAATCAACAAACCCAGGTCTTTCTAGCTAAAAGTTTCCAGGAGGGAAATTGTTGTCTTTTATTCCTAAACACAGCTGTGTTCTGGATGTCAGAAGAACGTATGTCCAAACACTTGGATATCAGACACCTCCAGAATAACACTATAAGGCACAATTTTGATTATGTTCAGCTGAACATTGTTTTGCTGAAAGAGGTTTGATACTTTCAAATCCAGTTAAGTTTCTGAGATGACACAGACCTCCAGGGTATGCTGTGAGATAAAAATCCTGTCTTTACCAGGATAAATAGCCAAACAAAACAACAGGATATGCAGACTGCATCAGCAGTAGCATAATGTTTTAGGAATGCTTGATTTCATCAAAAACTTTTTTACTTATTTTATGAGATAACTCCTCTGAAACATCTGTATTTACGCAAATATTTGAAAAAAATCCATTGTTTCCAAGAAGCTTTCTTTCCACCCTGTTTAGGCTGAACATAAACTGCAAAAAGAGAAGGATGATGCATATCCTGATAGCCTGAACCACACACTTCAGAAGTGGCAGGTTCTGTGTTGGACCTTTGATTACATGTATAGCTGATTTATGGCTGGACAAAGGTTTTCTCTTCAAAGGCAAGATGGCAATTAGGCTTCCAGAAAAAAACATGAGTTGTTCTAAAAAGCAACAGAACAACTACAATAATCAATACAGCAAACCTCTAAAAATTTTATATTGAAGTAGCTATAGTGTAAGAATTCTACTTATAACTAGAATTACAAGAACTAGTGCAGTGCCCAAACTAGAATGGTTGGCAGGTCTGCTTATCACTCACCCTTTTCCAGAGAGGTATATTTGTAAATTAGGAACTACTGGTCTGAACATGGTGGGGTGAAAAATGTAATGTAGGTATTTTAAGGAATATTTATATTCTGGTTATTTTAAATGTAGCTTTTGGGGTCTATTTTTCACCAAATATTTTTATTTTTCACAGCATCATAGAAAAGCTGTTCTGCATGCTTAATTTTGTTGGATTTTGCCTTGGATTGGAATATTCTTTTCAAGATTACAATCACATCTGTCACTCAGGTAAGAGTTACCTGGCTTCTCATGAGCTGTTCTTTTATTTCTAAGCAGAAATGTCTTCTTCACAGTCTGCTTTCTACGCAGAGGTGTTTGATATGGCTTTCTATGGCCTGAGCGGAGCAGCATTGCAGAGGCGCTGAAGATGATGATGATCTCACTTGACTTCTGTTTTGAGTCCTAAAGTCGGAATTAGAATTTGTCACAAGACTTTGTGCTTCCATTGAGAAACAAGTTTTCAGATATAATTTTGATAAATGACTATTATTAGAAGTAAATAAACTCAAAAAATGCTTGACTGCTTGCATGATCAAAGTCTTCTTCTTGCAAAGCAAAAATACTGTGTTTCCAGTGATGGTAAATCAGTTAACTATCTAAATTTCCACTAAGATGCACGCCAACATGGATAACACAGTCATGTTGAACAAAAATATTTTGAAAGACTTCCCCTTGGATAATATCTAAGCAGCGTTTGTGGCTTTAGTCTTTGTTTGTCAGTCATAGGAAGCCAGCTACATTTTGCTAACTGAGTTGAAAAATCACATTAATTTTGTGAATATAGTCTAAGATAATTGCCAAAGCATTCATAAGTGATTGAACATTATGCTAACTTCAAAACAGCATAATCTGACTCTCAGAGGTATACGTAGGTATATTGCAGTCTTAAACCAAAGTTCAGGAAATCTTGACTTAGAAATGAGGTCTGGAGTTTGGAAACTTGAGGAATATATTATCATTAAGGAAGATCAGATTAGATACCTGAAGGAGAGGTTGATGTCAAAGAATGTGAACTCCTCTGATGGTGAAACCACCCAGACATCTACTAAGGTATCCTGAAGTTGCAAGTTGTATCACTGCATTTCAGAAGAGCTAAGGGTGTTACTTTGTTTTAAAGAAAAGGAAGATGAAAGCCTACATGCTCTCCTGTTTATGACAAGAGTTTATGGCAAGTGCAGACCAAAGAAAACCATGACCTTCTATTCTGTCTAGTATCTTGGTGAATTAAACAAGTGAAGATGGGTACAATTTTATTCCCATGTGGCTTTGCACAGAATAATTAAATGTCTGTCAGACCAGAAAGATTATGGCTCTGACACAAGTGTAATGGTTTGTAAATTCACCCAAGGAAGAGTAGGGCAGTTCCCTTTTCTGGTTTGGTTCACTTCCCTGATGCAAAGCTTCGTATTAAATTTTGACATGAAATGAAAGACTTCTGTCCCTGGCAGTTATCTTTTACCAGACTAAAAGGGATAGATAAGGCTCTTATTTGCCCTCTTCAACTCTAGTTATAACAACATTCAGCTAGATCGCTGAAAAATGAAATATTTATTATATGGGATTGCTCTTCCTTGTATCATGAGTGATAACCTGCAGTCAGAGGTAGGAAAAGAAAAAGGCTGGGTCTTCCTTATCTTGCCAAAACTGCTTTATCACTGAGCATTCTTAACAAAAGAAAACATTTTTGTATTTTTTTTGCTAGGAAACTTGTCTCGAGAAACTTCCACCTGAATCAGGCTCTATGGTGGACAGTAATGCCACCTTGTGGATCTTGAGAGACCTAAGTCTCTAGGCATTCATTAAGATTTAAAAAAGCATTAAGATTTTGCTAGGTCTATGAGGCTCAAAAACACACAATCACTTACTCTAGTTTCCTACTGAAAACAAGTGTAATGTTTGGCTGCTATTGATCAGAGTTCTGAAGATCCCAGTTCCTGGTTTTGATCTATGTTCAGAGTCTTGCACCTGCATTACTTAAACTCAGAATGGTAAGGAAAAAAGGAGAATGTTCACAAGTCAGGACTGAGGAATTCCTGAAGAGGACAGTCCAGTTGAAAGACATTTTAGAAACATGCTTAGGAAGTGGATAAATTCTGAAGAAATTTTCTATGATAAAACTTTCTGTAACAGGTAACCTTGATGTCATGAAGGACTGTACTAAATTTTAATTACTTTGTCTTGTTTAAACAAGTAGAAAATAGAAAAAGTCTGTGGTAGAACTTTACCTTTGTTGGCTCTCCAGAAGCCAATTAATTGTTCTCCAGAACAATTAAAGCTCCCTACAATAAATAAAACAAGTTTTCACATCATTAATTGCCATGTATTCCTTAAGACTGAGTGTCATATAAATACTCCAATTTCAATAAACCTTTCCTGTCATTACATGTTCTTGCATACATGTTACCTCCACCCACATTTTTCATTCTTTGTCATGGTCTTTTATGCTGTGTACATCTTCCTGTGTTGATTTTTTTATCCTAATGTCTTTCATACCTATTTATTCAGTTCTTTTCTCTCTTCTGTAAGGTGTACCTTAAAGAGGACTAGGAAGATTTGGATATTGCTCTTGGCTGCAGATGTGCCAACAATTGTTTTCATAACTTCAATCTGATTAGTTTTCATTTTTATCTAAACTAAGTATAAGGGAATTAAAGTTCATTAAACTGCTGAAACTAGCAGCAGTATAACTACTTCTAATAAATTAATGAGAATGTTTCTGACCAATGACAACAAGATCACACTAAAAGCAGAGGAAATTTGATTTTTTTTACTACTACATGGATTATATTAATTCATTGATATGAAGACAGCAAAGAAAACCTGGTTTATAGCCTCTCTTGCTCCCATTGTGATCTTGTTCATTCTGTCTTTCATTTAACCCGGAGATTTATGTGATCATAAAATTAAACTAAATCAAATTCAGTTCATAAAAACAGCATTTAGAATTTTGGAGTTTGTCCATATGGTGGTATGTTCCAAATATTATCTCATACCTTGTTGACAAATTTCTAACAAGATATGTCTAAGATGCTTGCAGGGTCAGACTGTTTTAGTTGAGTGTATTGGGTCATAGCTGTCAGGCTGCTAGCAAATATAGTAATTCCTCCAGGTTTATTACAATTTAACAGTGGATTAAAAATAATTTTTTGCATCCTATATCTAATAAAAAATGAAGTTATAATTTCTTTTAAATCAGACTTTACAAAATATATCATCTAAACTAGACACAGGAATACACAAAAATGCATATTAACTAGATGAAGAAAGAGATTTCTTAAGAAAACTTTAATGTCAACTGAAAAAAATCACTTTCATAAAATTTCAACAGTCTGATAACGTACTCTTAAATTATTTAAACCTGCTGTAATCTACCATTCTTGCTTACCTTATTTTGTGTGGTTTTGCTCTGCTAGGATACTTCTACTGAACAGAATGCTAGAAGCAGCTGTTACTGCCAATTTATTGCCTGACGAGAGGGCAGGAAGCCAAACCTCTGAATAAAACAAAAGTCTGACGTGAATGTAATCTTCTAGATCCCTACACATTCTCATTCATATCTACATTCCAATGGTTTTAACTATTCCTCAAATTACAAGAGGTTTGGAAATTGTAGGAACAAACACTTAAATGCCTGTTTCTGTATGATGCCACAGAAGCTTTTCTGCCTAGAACTGCTTGCAAATTTTTAGCCACTAGTCTTGTGCACTCTATTCCTATATTTTATGTCACTAGTACTGTTCTTGTTATCTGTCATTCTTCCAGGGCTGAGTCACGTGCAGATACTGGGTTTATAATAATATAGACATATTAAGAGTAGGAGCATAGCCTCTGTTTTAGGGAGCTCAAACCAAACTTACTGCTTGGACTGCTTGTGACACAAGTGAACTGCTAAAAGTGGATGTGATACATTTCTTTGCCCATGAAGCCCTGGCAGTATGTAGGTTTTCATTATCAAATTTGGCATGTTCAGTTGGCCTTATCTACCTATTTACATTTCTAACTCTTCACTCCTATTGGTAAGTCCTCCCTATTCATATTATCTAATCTTTTTTTTAATTAGTGAGCCTTGCATATTTACAGGAGTAAGTAACATTTTTTTTTAAATCTCACTGAAATTATAAAAAATCCCCTAAAACAATTACATTTACTTTTTTTTGCCCAAGATTTCTTAAAATCAAGAATCTACTGTTTTTGTCTAGAGTTTGTTCACTGTGTAAAGAAGGTTTTATAATTTATCTGTGTTTGGTTTAAGAAAAGTCTTTTTATTTTCTAAGCCCTCATCAGACACTCGTAATGTATTGGGTCAACAGAAAGGCTTTATTGAAACATGTATTTAGTGACAAAGCAGTGTGATGCTTTGAAAGCTCAAGTCTTTGTCTATTACCCAAACAGTCTGCAAAATGTGGGGAAGTTTCTAAATGACATGATGTAAAATTGTCCTTTCAGTACATAATTGTCCTAATTTTGTGTGGGATAGAGTTAATTTTCATGCTGGTATATGGCAAAATGGTGTGATTTAGATTTAGGATGAGAATAATGTTGATAACAGACTAATGGGTGAAGAGTTAAGCGTTAACACTAAGACAAAGACTTTTGCTGTTTCGCACATCACACCACCAGTGAGGAGGCTGGGGGACACAAGTAGCTGGGAGGGGACACAGGTGATATAGCTGACTGTGACAAGCTGGAGGGATATTCCTTACTATATGGTGTAAAGCTCAGTAATATCAGCTGCAGATAAAGCTGACTGGGGGCTTGGGAACTGGCTGTGTATCAGCTAGCAGGTAGCTAGCAGCTGCATGGTGTATTGCTTGTTTTGTATATTCTAATTTTAATGTTAGTTATTTTTGTTTCCCCTCCTGTTTCTGGCCTATTTAGCTATATTTATCTCAATGGGTGAATTTAATGTTTTTTTTTCCCCAGTCATCTCACTCATCCTGTGGTGGTGACAGGGAAGTGAGCAAGAAGTTTGTATGGTGTTTAGCTGCCTGCTGGGTTAAACCACAACAGTCCATTTTGGCACCCAACCCATGGGTGTGAAGGGTTAAGATAACCACTGTTCTGACATGTTAAAACAATTTTGTTATAATTAGTTGCATTGGTTTAAGAGTTGTTAGCCACAATGTTGATTTATTTGATCTCAATGATGTTGTGTATTCTCAGAGTTGCATTGGGCAACACCTTACTGGCTGTGTGTGTTCCCCTTTGTGTCATGTCTCAGCTCTGGGTTAAGGTTACAGTTTTGCGCTTTGTAAATGGGGTTTTGTTATGGTAAGACACCTGTTGGCAGGACTAAGGTAGTGTGTGCACCCAGCATTGCTGCTGCGCCTGCACAGCAGGAACTACTTGTTGGGAATGACACCTAACTACAACTCCAAGGGTCTGTCCACGGGAATGACACTCTCTGCCATCCTTCCCTTCTCCTCCAGGTGAGTTACACCATCTCTTGGAATGTATCCCCAGGGTGTCCAAACCAGCACCTTTGCATTGCTATGATGCATGACTATGTCTCAGGTCTTACGTAAGGTTACACAACTAGGTAAAAACATCACCCAGGGATCTGCCCTAAGGCTGGATAGCTATGAGTATGGGGTATAGTATGGGAGTATGGGGTAGGATGGGCAAGTGCCTAGGACAGGGGGCATCTCCCAATGTTTTGGAACTTCACCTCTGAAAAAATGAGGAATCCAGAAAAATGTATTAAAATATTTAGGGAAGATGAGCTGTTGCTAGATAATTCCAGAGAGACACAAATCACTGCAAATGTGCTGGGGCGTAGTCTGGGTTGACTGAGCTCTGTTCAGCAGAGCTACAGGGAGGGAAGGTCTCTGGCACTGGGAGCAAAGTGACAGAATCCATGGCTGAACAAGAGAACCAACTTGTGCCAGTATTATCTGTGCTTGTATGCAAGGAGAAATACTGGAAGCAGAGGTGTGTGGAAGGGGCTGACAGCTGGTCTATGAGCTAGGAAGAGTTAGTTGAAGAAGAAGGTGGTAAGAGTCATGCTTACCCCTGAAGGGAATTCTGCCAAGGTTGTTGACATGGAAACCAAGAAGAAAAAAATTATAAACAAATAAACTCGCAGTTGGATGTTAGTTGAAAACAGTAGTGGAGATTGCTCTGTATTGATTAATTGTAACCAATGAATAAGTATAAACTTTGTTGGGAATATATAAAAGACAGCATGATGTTATAATAAAGAGAGAAGCCTTCTGAAATTGTATGGTGTTCTTCTGTGTGTCAGGACAGTCTCAACAGCAACAGAAATGGACATATTTAATAAGGGATAAAGGAGCTGCCTCTAAGAGGGATCAGGAAGCAGACTAACCCAAGCAGGACTATCACAGGGTAGCTGGGAAGATAGGTAGCTCAGTGGGCCTATGACACATTGAGCCATTGAAGAAGAGATGCAACATACAAATGGGTTTTTGAATGAGGGATGGACTTTTCATGGACATTATCCACTACCATGCACCATCTCTCCAGCCCTGACAATCTACTGTGACAGAAGAAGCTCAAAGCTATGGACTAATTTTACTCAATGGATGTTTTAGAGGATGACCCATAGATTAAGGGAATGATATCTCTGTGTATGTATCAAAAGACAGGGAAGGATGCATTGGGAAGAGTGTAACCTGGACATGACATAAATGACACAGAATAAAGAGCAGATACTGCTCTGGTTTTATTTGGGACAGAGTTAATTTTTGCCCTTGTTGGTGACAGATTGAGGATAAGAATAATGTTGATGACACACTGATATTTTAGATTTTACTAAGCGGTGTTTACACCAGGAATTTGAAGGTCTTCTCACTGCCACACCAGTGAGGAATCTGAGGCACAAAAAGCTGGAGGGGACACAGGGAAAGGGTGGTGGTGGAAAGTGGACCCACAGATATTTAGTTACCTTCCAGATTAAAGCACAACAAGGAGAAATGTATTATGTGGCAAAAGCATTTTAATTAGTTTTAATATAGTTGTTCAGATGCTATCTTGAGTCAAGATTTTATGCTGCTGATGCAGCTGCATGTTTTAGTAAGGAGTAGCTGTAAAATGTAGACTGCATATCACATGAACTATGTGGTACAGTCTGCACATATACCTGGGCCAGGAGGTGAAATCCCAGGTTTAAGTATGCCATCCCTATAGCCATACCACAGAACAATCTCTTATATTAAAGGAGCAACTCTAGGGACATAATGATGTGCTACATCACCACTAGTCTTTAGCAGCTAAATAGCAACATACACCATCAGCATCCACACACACACATAAAAAAAGCTAATTGTAATTGATACAGTCTGGGTGCCATAGAAATACTGAGGATGCAACCACACTGCAGCTGACCTTCCATCTTAACCTTTACAGTTTCTTTAAACTTTATTGTTTTATTGGTTCTATCAGCAATAACAGCACAAATAGCAGAAAAACCCAAAGATGATTTTGTGTAGACCCTGACGAAAAGTATCAAGTTACCATGTTAGAAGTGAAACAGAAGAGGACACTCATCTGGCAAACCCTGCACCCTTCTCTTCTAGGTTGGCCACTGGGAAGCATTTTCCATTCTCTGTCTGTTTCAAACATTGCCTGCCCCACACCTACTTCCTGGCACTTATGTCTCCCTTTCTCTTGCTCAATTTCTTTCTTTCTTTCTTTCTTTCTTTCTTTCTTTCTTTCTTTCTTTCTTTCTTTCTTTCCTTGCTTGCTTACTTTTCTTCTCCAAGCTTCACCATTAGAGTTAATGTATTTCATTGATAATGGACCCCTCTTAATAACTCTATGCCTACAGTTGCAACATTAGGTTCAGTCCATGGACATGTTTTCAAAATTTTCTTCTAATTCAAATTAGTATGTCATATTAAATTATCTTGAAAGGCAACAATCTCTAGAAAACAGTGATAGAGAGAAAAACATCAATGAAGTAACAAAAAACCATTTTATATATAACTGTTGTCATGGGAGTAGCAAGAAAAACAGCTGCCTGCAACTGGTTTGTGCTTTTTTGGCTTTAGAAATTCATCTGTAAAAAGTAAATATTTGCAGAAAAGAGAAGAAGGAAAAGTTTCCTGATACCACATGCCACTGCATGAATAATTTGGAGCACACAGTAAATACTAGCCATTTTATCAGCCATTTAACAACAATTTACAGGAAATCTAATTCAAAACCTCTCAAGCTGGAAAAAACCTGGAACATAGCCAACAGACTGTACCACTCAAAAAGATCAGTTATGTATAATTTGGACTCCAGATTATAGGCAGACTTACACTTGGGAAAAGACCGATTACAAGTAGTAATAGTGGGAAGAAAATCTTTTCTAAACAGTGAAAATAATTGAAAACTTTAAAACAGATTGTGTGAGGTGAGGTTTTCAGATTTTGGAGATGTCAACTCAAAAAACACTTGCTGTAGTTTAGAGTACAAGGTTTAAATTCTAAAGTCCAGACTATATATTAACATTTGTATCAGAACATCTTGTTTTTCTTCACTCTGAGGTTTTCTCCCCTAAAGGTATAAAAACCCAACCCAAATACAGTTAGCAGTAATACATTTTCTAACTGACCAAAACTGACTTGGCAATCTAGCAAGGCATTTACTTGGAAATCATTGGGTTTTTAAAATATTCTAAGAACATTGTAGCACGAGCATTTAACTTCCAACTTAATCTTGCTTCACATCCTGTTAACATGGCATGTCAAAGACATATATAGGACTAAACAGAGCCTACTGTAGCCTATCTATTGCTCCCAAACTTCAAGTACTTCCAAACTGTCATTAAATAATTCTGTTCTGTGTGCAGTGAAGACCTCTACTAGTGACAAGAGTGGGGACTTATTTAAACCTCCATGTGTTTCTGTTTGCCACAGAAGACTTATGACATAATAAGGTCTATGCTGACCACTGCTGAAAAATCTACAGTTTTTTAGAAGTTTGTTCTTAAAAACATCCACACAAAAGTGAAAAATGGTGTGTATAAATGAAAACTATTTCTGATTCAGTACTAAATTATTTTTTAACATTTCTCCAAGTCTAGAGTTCTTATACCAAATGTTACTATAATTTTTTTTTTTACTCATTAAGGGTTATACAATTTTTGGTGTTCCTTGGAATAAGAGAAGGATGATGCCTCTTGAACTTGAAATGGCAAAAGATGTACTCCCTTCACTTGCTAGGGGACATACAGGACCACAAAAGGCATTCAGCAAAAGGGGTCCACTGGACACTAATATATTGAAGCCATACAATACATACAAGGAGTGGCTGAGGTCACTTGTTCTTTCCAGTCTGAAGGAGACTGAGGAGAGACTCCATTGCAGTTACAACTTCCTCACAAGGGGAAAATGAAGGACAGGCACTGATCTCTTCACCGTGACAGGACCAGTGACAGGACCCAAGGGAATGGCCTGAAGTTGTGCCAGGGAAGGTTTAGGTTGGATCAGGAAAAGGTTCTTCACCCAGAGAGTGGCTGGGCATTGGACAAGGTTCCCCAGGGAAATAGTCACAGCACCAGCCTGACAGAGCTCATGATGCATGTGGATAATGCTCTCAGGCACATGGTGTGACAATCGTTATGACCAGAGCCAGGAGTTGGGCTGAATGATCCTTGTGTGACCTTTCCAACTCAGGATGGTCTATAATTACAACACCTTGAGGTGCTGTAAGCCAGGCACATTAACTGCAAGTAGAGGAAAATACAGAGGCTGTCAGGATATCTTCTTGGACTACAGTGGTTTATCTTTATTGCGTGCAAATATTTTGTGTAGCCTCCATAATTGAAGGTACTGAGAACCCAAAAGAACAAGACCCTCAGAAAGCAGCTCTGTTTGCCCCTACTTTGAGCAAGGAAGCATGGAGGCAACAGACACACAGAGATCTGTTTCAACTTCAACTATACTGTGATTCTGTGAAATAAAAATTAAGAAAATATTATGGATTTTATATTGATTAATTAATTACTCTGACTTTTCTAAATCTCCTATTTTGAAATAATTGTATTTTCTCTTTGAATATAGAATAAAACCAGATATATAGAAGAGATGTGGTTGAATGGGAAAAAAGACTGTTACATTTTAATCAAATTTTGCTGATAGATTCCTGTAAATTTTGTGACAATCCTTTTAATTTATACTTTTCAAATGTTTCCCAGTCTTTCCAATATTCCTCATTGATGGACTGGTTCAGTAGCATGTAAGAGTTGTCTTAAGGTGTGTTTTATCTGCAAGGTCTGTCTATGTGTAAGGTGACTATGCATTGCCACAGATTCTTTCACACAATCCACTAGGAACAGTGACATACAACACACACTGTAGAATTGTTGATATCATGAACATATTTGGAGGAGTTCTCTTTTCCCCTGTCAGAAGCAGACATATCACACAGATATGAATCTGTGTGACTACAGTTTTAGCCCTTGCCCTGATTTGTCTTGTCTGATATTATATAATACAGTATTTACAGTTAATGATTATAAAGGAACTAAATGGAACTAAATTCACTAAATGTGAATGGAATAAATGTTTAAGTCATCCAAACATTGACTCTCTATGTATTTTAATCTCTGCACCAAATAATTCTCAAAACCTCTCTTGCTATGAAAATTATATCCTGGTATTTTATCTCCACTATCCAGCACTGGGAAGCTGAAATAATTGCCATTCCTGTAATACCACAAAAATTTAAAAAAACTTCAGGTATGCAATTAGACACAGTAAAATATTATTGCAAAACCTTTCACATAAATAAATGTTAGTTCTGTATGAAGCAATTTTGTTGCCTTTCCTGTGTTGCACAATTACAGGGAGCAGAGTGAAAACAAACAGTGTTGGAGACAACTAAGTTCCTGCTACTAGTTTTCTAAGGGATTGATGCATATGTAGTTGTGTTGTCTGTCCTCTCCAGCCACCTTTTAATCTGCTGGATAATTTTGACTAAGTTTGTCAAGGATGTGGAAGGAGGAAGTCTAGTTGAAAAAAATATGCATTTTTTAAAGTTCTTGGAATATCAGAAGCTGAGCAGTAAACACACTGACAAACACTGCTAAATGAAATACTGCAGCCTGATCTCATCAGTTATTTTTCCAGCTAGGCTAAGGACCTAGTTATCAGCCTGTATATACTGGATGTCCAGCTGTCAGGTGCAAATGGGAAGAAACAATGGATCTGAACTCTGGAGTTTATTTTAGAACCAAAGAGATTAGATATTTTACCCTACTTGATTATCTGGCACAATCATTCCCTCATGTCACATTCCTAGCTCTCAACTTGTGCCTTCTGAAGGAAGGTCTCTGCTGGCAGTCTGGCATGGTTGGGCGGGAAGTCATGTTGATTCTTGCTGTGCCACTTCCTGCAGCAGCCAGCTGTGTTAGGCACAAGGGGCAAAGTCCCTGGGCATCCTACAGCACTCATCTCCATACAATATTCATCTCCATACAGCTCCCATGCAGCAGACTCCAAAGGCCATCTAGAATCAAGAAAAAACCATTTGAATGTGCTCAATTGCTTTATTCTTTAATTCTAAAAAGACATAACAGAAATATGGATCATAACATGTTGTTAATTTAAAAATACGTATTCATGGTCTTTGTTAGAGAGTGGATTTTTGATTAATTGTAACATATCACAAAATTTTAAGTCTGCTTGAAGTTGCTGAGAATTACTTATTTTAAGGGGAACGGTACTTTTTCAGTACTATATGCTGCAGAAGCTTGAACACAAAACAGCTTAAGCTTTGAGGACTCAAAAAAGGAGGAATGTCTCTAAAATGTAGAACTCAAAGACAGTTTGTTTTCTGTCTGTATTCTAATTGGCAATGAGGACATCACTAGTGCTAGAAAGTAGCACTGTATGCTTAAAAGGGAGAAATATACAAATAAAGGTGGTGGAACATGAGAGAAGATGACAAAGATCAGTGGAATAGCTCATCTGAAACATTTCAAAGATTATTTTCTTCACACTCCAGAGCCCCTGTTTCTTTCCCAATAATTTTTGTGCATCTCATGAAAGGAAATTTCAAGTGGCAGACCCGCAAATGGAAAGGACATTGTTAGTGTTTTCTAGATTTTGGTGTTCATTTTCTTTACCATTGCTGTATGTAAGCAGAAGGAACATGTAACTACTTGAGCATCCAGTTTGAATGGCTCTGGTGGCAATGTTAAATCACTCACCTCACAGAAGAGTTCAAGGATCCCTAATGTGGGCTACATTCTATGTCACCATCAGGAACACTTTGGACCTCTGGCTTTAATGTATGAAATAGAAGAGCAGAATGAAGGAAAATGGGAGCCACTCAGTCGCTATTTATGACACTGTTAGGAGAAGAAAATGATACTCTGAGTGAATGTGTATTATATTAAAAAATATTATTTTTCTGACTTGTGAAGCGTAACCTAAAGTTGAAGGCAGAAGGTACTTTTTAATCCTCCTTTACTACCCTTGAAGCAGAGGATAAGATTTCAAGGTACAGGAATTCAGGCCTTCACAGAAAGAAACAGTCAATTTTACTTATCTTCCTAAACATTCTGTCCTGCTGCTACAGAAACAATCCTTCTTTTTTCATTCTACATTCTGTAACAGGCAGCTCTCCCCTGTTAGAAAACAACCCTTCAGTGCCCTAATATATTATAATTCTGCCAGTCTAAACTATTCTTTGAGGGTGGTAATATCTTCTTTTACAAAAATGCTACAGTTCTCTTGTCTATAGGATAGAAAATGACTAGAAGGCCTTTGGATGTAGGAACTGTGGACTAAAATATTCTTTTTGTATATATTTTACACATTTTCTGAGAGCTATATATGTGTCTAAAAATGCACATATAAAATCTTGGTAAATGTAGAAAATGGCTACAAGTAACTCAGGGATTTAAAACAGCTGGGGTTTGCTTAGGTATTAATCATCTTAATCTATATAGTATTTATAACAGCTTTGTAGTTTAATAACACAGATTTCAGATTGAAAGCAAATGTAAAGACAAAGTATCTGGTAAGGACAGATGATAAAAACTTTCACCCAAATGAAAGGTTAGGAAGAGGATTATTACTTAGATTGTCATTGGGTGTCTGTAGCAACTGTGGGTGCTTTCATGGTCAGGTTGAGATACTCTCTTTACTTTAGATCCCTGAATGTGACCTCCATGACCTGCTGATGCTCTGTCACTCAAAATGCACATCAGAGGTGAAGGATACTGGTCATGTCTGACAATTGTTGCTTTCCCTTTGCTAGATCATCCTATCCTTTGTGAACTGTATATGGAAAATTACTCTTTCCCAAGCATATCTCACGTTTCTTTCTCATGGTGCATGTTTATCCACTTGACATTTGCACTGTTCTGTACACACCTAAGACACCGTGGGTAATATTGTAACAATAACATTTCTTGCTGTCACATCATATCTTGATGTGATAATATCAAGGCAGACGTGCTCACTTAGAGCAATATTCTTGGAGATGATCATGCATATCCAAACTTGCATGATTAAAATGTATGCAAATCTCTATCACACATTTTGCAAAAATTTTGTATTCAATTCAGATGTATGGAGAGAAATTGTAAAAATATTTATCAGCTCTATTTATTCTGAAAACTTTTGGGGTTTTTTGAGTTTTGGGGTTTTTTTGGTTTTTTTATGGATCTTTTTTTCCTGATATGTGAGTGATAGCTCCTATTAACACTGAATATGTAAAATGAAACCCATTTTTACAGGTTTTCCAAAATGTTTGCTTTTGCTTCAGCAGTTCTATCCTGGTTACATTGAGATGGGAGTGTTACCTCTAATTTAAGGCAGGAATCGTACATGGCATTTATTCAACAGTGCACTCATGCGGCAAGACTCGGGAAGTACATAGATAATGTATCACAGAACTCCCCGAGTACAATTTATTTTTCTTATTACATAAGAAAATACAAAAAAAGTTCTTATAGATTGATACAATAAAAAATTGTTTTTTAGCCTACTTTGATTGCATACCTAGAAAAAAAATTCTCTTTCAAATACCTTGGTGATACAAGTCAGAGTTCCCAATAAAGAATATTATCTTGTTTTGTCATATGTGGGCTGTTCTTCACTGAAATTTAATTTCAGAGTGTTGACTGAGTATCTTAGTTTCTTTCATCACCATAAATTTCAGTTTTTGACAGATCTGACTATAGCTGAGATGCTATCACAACAAAATTTCTGAACACATTTTGTGGCTACTCAGCCTATGAATTATATGCAGAATTATGACTACAAGTTCTCAAATTCTCAAAGCAAGGCCACATATATAGCAAGAAGCAAAAATGTCTATTTAGCTACTGGGTGTTGTTGGAGAGAGTAAAAATGAGCCAGGAAGTAAGTGTTGCAGGCCAGACATCAAACAGGCACAAAACTTCTAGAAGAGCTGCCAGCCTCATCTAGCTTTATTTAATTTACACTAGAAATTCCTAGTGTTACTTGAATGGTTGCTTTCCTCAGCCATGTTTTTCCTACAGTTGATTTAACCTCCACACATGCTGCTGGAATCCCTCCACCACTTCTGTCCCTCTGATGATGACTCAACATTCAGCTTGGAGTGGGACTTAGACAAGATGAACAGTATTCCTGACATCAGTATTTAAAGAAACCACAACACAGCATTCCCTGTTTTGCAACAGGACATACTGATCCTTATGGTCTCAGTACAAGAAAGGCATTCAGACTCTGCAAACTATCATTTCAAATGGAATTTCTTAAGAGTTACCATTGTAAGGAAAGAGAGGACTGTTACCCTACAGCGTTTCAGGTCCCACAAACCATAAGCAGTGCAGCATCAAATGGATCTGTAATGAGGGTGCATCATGAAGACTTTGTCTGTGGAAGGGCGATCCCATTGTGGTCATTCAAGCTACAAGAAGATTTCCTTAAAAAACCCCAACTTTATTAATCATTTCTACTGCCAGAGAGGATGTTTGCATAAGGACTTCCGGCTGCAGTTTCAGATAGAGATGAGGTCACAGAGATGCCACTACAGTGTGGGAGCTGCCCACAGCTGCTCTAACAGTGTGCCGCCTGAATTCATCCTGTGGCCGTGGGATACACACAGCAGAACACAGACCTGACGGCCATCGTGTGTGTGGCTGTACTTGGCTTAACTATTGCATGAATCACTACAGTCTCGATGCACAATGATGCTTCCAAGGTCCACCTTCCTGTAGTGCGGATGCATTTATTCCCATTAAAGGAACGCCGTTACAAGCGAGATCGTTGGAGTGATCTCTGAAGAACAAGAATGCCCTTACAGAAGTAGAGGGGCTTTTTCCTGCTCCCTTATATTTATTCTCTTCCCCTCTCTTCATCTAAGCAAGGTGCCCTCAGCTTTTCATATAGTTAGGAATGTGAAGAGGATAAAACCAAAGCCACACAAAGAGGTGTGCCGCTAAGTGCTTTGCAGCGCTCTGGAGACCACTGCAACTGTGGAGCTCCTTGGTTCCTCGGCGTCCCTCAGGGCCTCATACAGGGAAACGTGAGGGCACACCTGAGAGGACCACAAGTGCACCCCAGGCCAGGGCAGCGCCGTCAGTGGCGTCGTTAGTGGCTCCCCTCACAGCGCAGCAGCTGCTAGGCGAGCCGGGCAGAACCGAGTCTGGGCTGTGCTGCTGCCGCCGGGAGGCTTCTGCCGCCTCACGGCAGAGCTGTGCCACCACAGGTGTTCAGCCGCCGAAGCGAGGCAGCAGCTCAAGAAAACACTCAGTTCTGCCCGACTTGCCTTAGGAGCGGTTGCGTTGTGAGGGGAGGCCGCTACTAACGACGCGATCCTGGCCTGGGGTGCACTTGTGGTCCTCTCAGGTGTGCCCTCACGTTTCCTCCGGTGCTGCTCAGCCCCGTACGAGGCCCCCGCAGCGCCGCCGCGCCCCCGCCGGTCTCGGCTGGGCGCACTTTGATGACGGCACATCACAACCCCCCCCCCCCCCCCCATCCCCCCGCGCATGCGCGCTGGGGCGAGCGGCTCCGCGTCTTTCCCCGGTCGGCGCCCCCTCCCTGCCCGCCGCGCGCCGCCCGTTACCCGACGGGCGCCGCGCGGGGCCGGCACGCCCCGCCCGCCCGCCGAGAGCGCGTGCGCGGCGCGCGGGGAGGCGCCGCCGGGCCGGCGGGAGCGGCGCGCGCGGGGGGCGGGATGCGCCGGTGCTGCCGGCGGCGGGGGGGGCAGGAGGGGGCGGGCCCTGAGCGCGGGCGCGCCGTGCCCGGGCGGGCGGGGCCGCGCGCCGGCCCAGTCGGTGCCTCCCCCCCGGCGGCCGCGCCCCGCCCCCCGGGCCGCCGCGGCGCTCCGCCGTGCCCGTGCGCGCAGGTGAGCCCGGCGCGGGCGCGGCGGCCGGGCGAGGCGCGGCGCCGCGGTCCTCGGCAGGTGCCGGAGAACGGGCCCGCGGCGGGAGACATGGAGTCCGGCGGAGACCTCCCGGCGGACCGGCCCTCGGCCCTTGGGAGTGGGATGGAGGAGCCTGGGAAGGAGGCGGACGATGAGGGAGGGCAGGCTGCCTGGCAGCAGAGCCTGAATCCCGAGCTGCAGCAGGGCTACCGCATCCTGCGCGAGTTCCTGCTGGAGAAGTACCGGCCCCTGACGGCGCCCTTCCTGCAGCCCCTCGCGGATCAGGCATTTTTCGGGGAAGAAGGCTCTGGCTCCCTCTTGGGCCGTAAGAGCAGCCAGTCCTTGCAGCAGTTGCCCGCTGGAATATGGCTATTGAAAATGGAAGAGAAATTTTCCAGTGGGCAGTACACAGGGATAGCAGATTTCGTGTGTGACTTCCGGCTCATGCTGGAGACTTGCTATCGGCTGCACGGTGTGGATCACTGGCTCTCCAAACAGGCCCAGAAGCTGGAGATGATGCTGGAACAGAAGTTGGCGCTGCTATCCCGGTAGGTGTAGAAAAATACGTGCCGCGTGTTCTTTACATAAAGTAGAACAGGAGGGTGTATTTCTTTAAATTCCCTTAAAAGAAAACAAGGGTCGAACAAAACCCCACAACAGAAAGAAAACCGGAACTTTCAGTACTTTCATGAAGATTAACGTTTCCTACTGGGAACTATTCAAATCTTAATTCAAAACGCTTTGGAAATTCCAAACCTCAAAATGCCAAATAGAGCACAGCGTTTCCTGACTAAGATTTTTCCTTCTGAAAGAAGCCTTTTGTGAACATGGAGGGACACTTGTTTACACAAGATGTCAAATGCTTCTTTCTTTATTTTATTCTGTCCTGAACTGCTTAAACTCTGTATGAATATTTAGCTATTTGAAATTGTTATTTTTACAATTTGTGAATTTTTTGCCACCCTTAAAATACATAGGAATAAAATACTAAGCTGAAGTTACCGGCTTTGAAATGGTAATCATAATCATACAATGAGAGACAATGCTTGCCATACTATGGTCTTAAATGGCAAAATGGAAATCGTGGTAAGTTGAAATGTAGGTCCCTGGCAGGGGCTGTCAAAGCACAGAAACTTAGAAATGTCGAGCTATATGATGGAAAGCCCAATTTAAATAATAACTGAAGTATACATGCTTTCTCATGTTTCATAGTTTAGTCATTATCAGAAAACCATGGTGGCTTCTTAAAATGAAAAGCCCACCGGGCTTCTGATTGTCATAGTAGTCTGCATGTAAAAACCAAGAGGTGTTTTTGGTGAAGGATGAAGGTAAAGAAGGAACAGCGTTGGGAAATATGTAAAGCTGTGTGTGTCTGTCAGCGTTATGTTTGCTAGGGACACACATGGTGAACTGCCAGCTGGTGAGAGCGTTGCTCGTGTTGGAACACTTCAGGGAAGTGGTCTAGAAGTCACCTGAAAGCAGAGTGAATGTATTCAGTATATTTGAAACTGTTTCTGTGTAACAGCAGTTTTGGGACAGTCTGGTAGTAGAGAGGAAGGAGATGAACGTAGCGGGGCATGAATGTTCCTAGTTTGCTAGAGTAAAACCTGATGAAAAAAAAAAACAAACCTGGCTTAATAGAGTTGCTGCTGGCAGATAAATAACCAAATGCAACTCGGAAGATTTTGTGTTCTCAAATAGCAATATAGGTATTTATTAAAAGATAAATGCAACTGCTCTTGTCATTCTTCCATTTAATGCACGGTCTTTTTCAGATAAATATTAGGAAATACTGAGCTGTCTAAAGATAATCCTGCCTCAGTTTATAGTGAGTTTGTCTTGTATTCTCTTTAGAGATTTGCAAAGATTTTTTCATTATGTCTGTGTGCACTAGCTTAAGAAAACTTTCTAGGACCTGTAAATATAAAGAATTATGGAACCTAGAAGTCTCAAAGTTCTTTTACAATTTTTAATTAGACAAATCGGTTTGAAGTGTTTAACATAATTTTATTTGTAAAGTGAAATTGAAGAACTACTTCTTGGAACAATGTTCTTATACTATTACAGAGTAGTGTTTAGGTCAATGATCCTCTTCAAGTGATTCAAGGGAATCAATCAGTATTGCTTGTATAATTCCTGAATACTACAAGCCACAGAAAATTACCTTAGAATTCAGGTTTCTTTTGAATGGGGGTTGGATTTTTCTCCTCTGTCCCTCAAATGTTTTCACAAGTTGTGAAAAACTCATACAAATTTTAATGGAGTCTTTTGAAACATTTAAAGAACAAATGTAACTTTGCAGACAAATTTACAGTGTTTTGTCTTTGAGTTTTTGTAGTTTAAAATAGGATGAAACTGGTATTTAACATATGCTTCCCCAGTCTCAACCAACTAATAGATTCGCAAACCCCCCCACTAATAGATCCCCACCACTCAGCCCCGTATTTTTAGGTATCTGCTGAAAAGGATACTTTCTTATCTTAGGTCTTGTGGAAATTTTTTCTTTCCAAATACTCATGGACTAGGACAGAGAATTCCGTCTCCAAATAATATTTGGTAACTTGTGGTAAATATGCAGTTTTTAACTGGTATGAAAACATAGATCATATTAGTGTGTTTGGTTTAAGTTTAAAATTTTCTAAAGAAATTTTCAAAATGGTAAAAATGTCAGGTAAAAAAATAACTGCTTTTTTCTGAGTTAGCATGCTCAATCCACGGTTGGTAGGCTAGGCATTGTGGTGCCACTGGTGCCGAAGTTCATAGTTGTGAATTAGTTTGCTTTTTCTTCTAGGCATTTAAGAGAGAAAACATCATTAGCTGTAACGTCTAGAGGATGCTATGGGCAGGAGGATGAAAAAACAACACCATGCATTTCTACAAGACGTCGTTCCACGCCTCGCAATTTAATAGGTTTGTCAACAGGCGTGTTTGAGTCTGTGATGGTTCAGGTTCTAAGACAAGAGGAGCAACTGAGAGCAAAAGAGGAGAAGAGGTAATAAGAAAAACAATTTTGTTTTAGTTTTAAATAGTTGACTTGCTAGTTTTTTAAAGAGGCTAGCTCCTTATGGCTTGTGGCGCTCTTGTTGTCTCAAGTTCATGGCTTCAATACCATACATCCACAAAGTAAAACATTAGTACCGCTTCTTTGAAAAATTGCGGAAGTCATTTAAGTTTTGAATTAAATTACAGCTGCTATTATTTTAGTGTAGCAAAAATATGTACCCTTGGACAATTTTTCATGCAATAATTATATTAAAAATTACCAGAATGCTTAGCTGCAGTCTAATTCCATGATCTTGTCACTGCTTCTCTCACTGATAGCCAGAAGCAAATCATCTCTGCCAGTGCCTCTGCTGTTACCTCACTGATGTGGCATTTCAGCTTGTCAGTTAGGTAATAATTTTAGATTGTTCATGTAAATAATACTGAGATTTTGTGGTCGTCTGAAATGTAAGAGTTATATAATTCCAGGCAGTGTTCAATGTTAATACATTTTACTTTGAAGAAAAAGTAAAAGCTTTGAAGTTGATTTACTTTAACAGTAATTTGAGTGACTGTGTCTAAAGATGGCGCACAATGGTAAGACAGTGTTTGCTTCAGGAAGCAAAATGTTGCTACCTTTTTTCAAAGTTTACAGTTTTGTAGACTTTTTCCCATATGTGACCAGCTTGCTTTTAATTTTGCAGGTCATCTTCATTTTTAGCAGATTTGAAGCTATACATACAGCTGTCTTAACTGACAGTACTTTTTTCTGTAGAACTTTCTTCTTTCTTCTAATCCACTAATCTTCTAATCACACTTTGCCAAAAAAAAAAAAAAATCAATGATCACTAGGGTTATTGTTTCTTTGGTAAAATTCTCTTGATTCTTGTTTAACTCTGTTCTAGAATTGATAACAATATTATGAAAAAGGATATTTTGATTGGATCTTAATTCATTGCTAGAGTCTATAGAACAATTTACTAAACAAAATAAAAGTTACGCACCTGTTTTAAGTACATTGCTGCAAAACTGTAGTAGTTAACTCTTAAGTCCATCTGGATATACTCAAAAGTCCTAGATCCTGGACAAAAGATGATTGATTCAACAGATTGTTCCACAATAACAGAAAAAGACCACAACTAGCTTGCTTCTTTACACCCTAGAATTGTGAACTGTACCACTTATTAAGCAAAAAAAAAATCTTGTCAGTGGTTAGCTGGTTTAATATTTCTTTGACTCTATTGACCTCTGCAAGTAATTTTGCTTCAGATTTCTTCTTTCAGTTTTATTTCTTAATTGAACCATGTTTTTAAAGTAATTTGGACCTCTCTGCACCAGTTGTTTCTCAGCTCACCAAAAATGTTCTGCAAGTACCTTTTCTGAGCACTTTTATGAAAAGGGCTTGGCAATTGGAAGGCCTATAAAGTTGGTTGCACATTTCCAGTGAAGATCACATTTTACCATGTATACAAATTTTCAAAGTGGTGCACATATAAACGCACATACTTTCAACATTTGAAAATATATTGCAAATTTCAACATTTGAAAATATATTGAAAATTTCTAAACTTTTGGCTTATTACTAAAGTATATATTGCATTATTAAGAAGAGAAAATAGTTATTCTGCTACGTTTTTTTGTGTTCCTTAGAAAACTAATACACTGAGGTTGGCACAACAGAGGCACTTTTTGAACAATATGGAAGACTGCAGCCTTAGGTATTTTAGTTGGAGAACACAGTGCTGGTGAATCAGTTGTATTCGGATAGGCAGCATCTGTCCTTCACCCAACTTTAAAATGAGTTATCAGGAACATAATAAAGGGCTCAGTTTCTGGCCATCTAGTGGGCGAATTAAAGTGCTGGTAGCTGTGACTTACGCTTGTAGCCATAAATAATCTTAGATAGAATGTCGAAGAGTCGCATACTTTCAGTCCCAGAAAATTAAGACTGCAAATGCAAGGGCCTTTCTATAAAACTTAACCTCTTGTCTAAAGAAATTGCCTGTTGAAGTCCAAGTTTGTATATAATTCTTTGCTGTAGATATTTAGATACTTTCATAAGACACAGGCATTTTGAGAATAATAAAACAATTTTACATTGTTAAGATAGCTAGTCAATGGTTGAAATACATGTCCTTCAAGCTAGAAGCCACTATCACCTTCATGTTGTCAAAAGAAACATTTTAGTTTATTACTCTCTTTTGCCGAATTTGGAAGACATTGATGCTTTGAATAGATACATGGCATTTACTTGCTACTTGTTTATGAAGAAAAAAAATTGGACGTTTGCAATTTTGAAATAAGGATGTGTCAATTCCAGCAGGAGGTCACATTTGTGTTAGAGGCAGGTGATAGTTTTCACCAGTGAGAGAAGCTTCACAGAAAAAGATAAAAGAAGCTTAGGATGAGCTTTAAAAAAGTTTTCTGTTAGTACAGCTGTATCCTAATCCTGACTTTTGGAATCTGGTTGTACCTTCAGGCAAAAATATTAGTTTACTAGTGCAGCAGTGTTAAAGAAAAATTACTTCTGTTGGTAACTTTTTATATTTGTATGAATCATGCAGATGTCCAGTTTTCTGCTTTGGAAATATTTTGAAATATCTTGTATCTTAGATGGTAAGCTACATGTAATTGGTTATCTGAAATGGAAGCATTTCTTTTTCTAACAAATTTATGTTGCCCATAAATTTTATTATGAATTTACAAATAAAAGCAAATAGAAATTTTCTGCCTATCATATGAGGTTTACATACTGCTGTCATGTTCCCTCTTGCTAGTGTTTTGTGTGGACTCCCAGATTACTCAGTAGTTTTTACAGGCTTCTAGTTACTGATAACCTCTTTCTCCAAAAGCATGTTATTTCTGCTCTATCCTGTATTTTTGATAGGGGGACCAGAACTGAATATGTCTTTTAAGGTGAGGGAAAACAAATTAATGTAATAACATTCTATTTTTGGTTTTATTTCCCATCACATTCTTCATGTGTCCTGATAATTATTTCTTTTTTGACCACCATTGCAAACTCACTAGTAATACAACTTTGGGTGGGAGGGAAAATGGCTGTTATGTGTGTAAATGAAGCACTTGGCAATTAGGCATGTATTCTTGTGGGATGAGGAGGGGAGGTACAAGGGAGGTAACGTGAGCCACATGGCAACCATTTCAAAACAAGATTTACCTGGAATTTGTTTCAGAAATTTTTATATGGCTGGTTTGTTGGAAATATTTAATCACGATTAAAAGGGATTGAGGAAGGAAGTAAATATTTTTTAATACCTGAAAGTCTAAACAACTCAAACTATTGATACATGCCAGGCTTTTTTCTTATCTTTTTCCCTTTTTTTAAACTAGTGGTGATAGAAAAGAATGACAATTATTTCCCATTTTGGTTGATTTGTTCTGCACTGCATAGTAAGACAAACTGAAGTAAAACTTCAGTTTTACTATTCTCTCTTTAATTTCGAGATAAGTACATTTGCCATACTGTAGTTCTGTTTTTTCCTCTCATTTCTTTTTGTTCACCTACTATCTGAATTTTCATGAAATTTCTTTTAATAGGCAGAGAGATCAAGAAAGAAAAGAAGCAGAAGAAGCTAGTCAGAAAGAAATAGAAGAATGGGAAAAATCACTTTTAGCTCAAGCGGCACCTACAAGGATGGAGACAATGTGGGAGATTCCAGCTATTGGTCATTTTCTTTGCTTGGCACAACAGATTTTAAATTTACCTGAAATAGTATTCTATGAATTGGAACGCTGTCTTCTGATGCCTCAGTGTAATGTTTTTTTATCTAAAATAATGACTTCTTTGTTAAGTCCTCCTCATCGCAGACCTACATTACATCGTAGGCCTACATTTTCCTACAGGACTTGGGAAGCAGCACTCAGAAAGAAAGTGCAACACTGGTATACTGTTGTGGGGCAGACCGACAATCCTAATGGTGCTGCAGAAAAGCTTGGATTGTGTCCCCAGTTTTTCAAAGTTCTCGGAGAAGTTAATCCCTTGGAGGAAAAACCATTTCATGAGCTACCTTTCTATCAGAAAGTATGGCTGCTAAAAGGTCTCTGTGACTTTGTATATGAAACACAGAAGGATGTTCAGGATGCAGTGCTAGGTCAGCCTATCCATGAATGCAGAGAAGTAATTCTTGGTTATGACTGCTTGGAAAATGCGTATGTTCACTTTCCACAGTTCTGTGGTGCAGATGTTCGAATTTACAAACAAAAACCTTTTCAGGCTCCTGAATTCCCATCTCTTCCCATCAGAGTTAAAAAAGTACCACGTATTAAGCTGGAAAGAGTAAAACATGACTATGGAAGCAAAAGCAATGGGGAGGTCAGTTCTGCTGGGAGAGAACTGATGTGTCATTCCAAGACAGAAGGAGAGAAATGTATGGACATTGTTATCTGTCCAGAGAAAAGAACACGTTTAGGTAGCTTTAGAGTCACTACAGAGGAAATGAAGGTTGACTGTGAAATAAAAGCCTCAAGAGTTTGTGACATCAAAAAAACTGGTTGTTATAAAGAGAACTTGAGGAATTTGATTACTTCAGGAGAGATTGTGGATATAGGTAGTCACCCTAGTTCAAAAGAAATAACAGATGTGGAGAATGGACAAGGTTGCACTGAAATGGCTAGAGTAAGATCTGAGCTGAGTCCATTCAAGGATAACACAGTGAAAACTTGCCAAATGCATGTCAATGGCACTTACAATGAAAACCAAGGCAGAAATTATCATGAATCTGCTGAAGAAACAGCGCTAGAGACCTTACTGCAAAATAGTAAGAAACTAAATAAGATGCTCGCAAAAAAGAAGAAAAAGAAAAAAAAGAAGTTGAAGGATATTCTAAATGAAAATCTACAGAGAAAACTTGATGACTTGCAAAGAAAGCGTGAGATTCATCTTCATCCTTTCAAATCTTATAAATCTGAGATCCAGAGCAAGTTGTTTTTAATTAAAAAGAAAGCAAAACATAAGAAGCACAAGTCTGGTAAGTTGGCATTTTTACTTACAGTAAAAATTAGTTGTTTTCTTAATTGATAAGTCTACATTTTATATTGTGAAAAGGAGAGTCTTATTGCATTAGGCAATTCGGAGCTTTAGGGTCAAAGTTACCTACCCAATAACACAAGCATGTAAAATATTGGTTGATCAAACCATGATTCATTTGCAGAATGTATCCTTAGAGAACATAATTAATTCCAAGAGTTAATTTATTGCAAAAAATATTCAGGAGAATAAATGTAACTGACTGGTTAGGATCAGAGTGTCACTTGAAGGCATTTTATGGAATCTCAGCAATTGTGGAAATGTTTCTCCATTTTCTGGTAATATTATCTTATCCAAATTTTGAAGAAACACAGAGTAATTACATGAGATGATGAATCTAAAGTCATTCATAGTGAAACTGTGCAATCTCAGGTCACCAAACAGTACTGTGTTTTTTGACTGTGGGCCTGAGTCCAGCAATCAGGATGCATAGGCATCAGAATTTATGCTGATGACATTTTTATTACAGAATTGGGCAGCATCTGGTTAAGTGTTTCAGGTAAGTGATACACAACCCAGATTTTGGTTAACTCACTGGAAAATTTCAAAGGTATCTGCAAAGAGTAAAGTTGTAAAAACCTTAAGTAAGTTCAAATTGCTCAGGTAGCTGTAGTATTTTTGATGTAATGTGAAGCAACGTAAAAGCTCAATCCTTTTGAATCCTGTGCTAGATTTTAGTGAATTCTTTCCAACATTATTTTTGATGACGGACAGGCTACTTTTCAGAACAGTGTAGACTGACACATAAATACTGGATTTCATCTGAAAAGCAGAAAGCCAAAACCAAGAATCTGAGTGACAAAAAAATGTCTTCTAAAGGTTAAGATGCTAGCCAGGGTCTGCTGGCAGTGCATGTAACTAGAAATCAAATTTTAAAGCTAAGAGAACAAGTAATATTTAGATCCTAAATATTTGCACATAACAGCCAAAGAACTGTCTTACTATTTAAATCACAAATTCTTCCTTCCAAGATATTTCACTGCTCAAATCTAAACAGAAGTTTCAAGAGTTGCAGTTGAAGTTCATATATGTAGTATTCAGGGAAATGAATGTATTTTACATTTGCCTTTGTGACTTAGCTGTCCAAGTGTGTCATTGTTTTCAGTCTTCTTAAAACCAAGCAAATTGGGTAACAACCCAAATGGCAAGCAAGGGCTCTAATTTGGAGATGTGTTGTCCTTTATATGTTGATGCATTTCCCATCTTATTCTGACTACTTCTTCATTTGACATTGCTGGAGAAAATTTTGCAATAACATTACAGCATTGCAAGAAAGAGCTTTTATTCCTATGGTTGCTAAACCTCCATTAGTTCTGTAGCTGCTAGGCTGAAATAGATAGGATTGGGTTCAATTTGTCCAAATAACTTGTTTTTTTGTAATGTTTCCTAATGTTTAAGGCTAAGTAGTATTTCTTAATGATTGTCTAAAATTAAATCTGTTTAGGGATTCTCTTAAAATGTAGAGCAGAAAAAGTGATTTAGTGAACTTGTTCTGAGTCCCCAAAGACATCTAATTTAAATCTGATCCTCGTCATAATAACTCTTTACAACATCCTTTAAAAGTACAGTAAGTAGAAAAGAACATCAGGAATGTAAAAGTGAGTACCTCTCATTTCTTTTCAACAAAATTCTACTTTTCCTGCTATTGATTCTCTTAGACAGCTAAACGTAACTGAGTCACAGTTTGTCTTTCTATTGAGATGATTTGCGCATTCCTGACTTGCTGTGGCAGTGGTACCCATAGTGAATATAGACTGGCCATGCAGTTTTTCCATCTGAAAACTTCACAGAAATATTGTGAGCAGAACTTACTGGAGAATACAGCTATGTTATGACCTTTACTATAGTGACAAGAGTTTTCTTACAGTTTATGAAAAGGTGTGACCACTTTACTGAATCTTATGTCTTTGAAACAAGGTGGTGGTTATTATTGTGGCAGCGTTCTGTGTCAGAATTATTAACAAAGTAGTACTGAATGTAATGGAAATACTGAATGTAATGGGAAGACAGTCAGAGCAGTTCTGTAAATGACTGCATGCTGTGCATTAATTTTTAAATGTTATTTTCTTACTGGAGTTAGATAAGTTACAGTGCAAGGCACAGTGCAAGAGCATGAGAATCCTACACCTGTATGTTTGAAACAGAGATTGGATGAAATTCAGAAACATCTGTAAGGTTGAAAAATAGAAGGGACCAGAGGCTGCTTGAAATAACTGTGACGTGCTTGATGCAGAGGTAGTAGTAAATGTAAATTGAATCTCTTTTTATTCCAGTTGATGTAGAAAACACCAATACAGCACATGATTTTAGAAGAACCTTGGATGTAAATTCTGTACTATATACTCACACTTTGGAAAATTCGTGGTTGTCAACCTGCTTGAAGTGCATTTTACTATATATTTTATTTTTTAGAGTGCCATTACATTTTGTGTATGAAGGCAAGCATTGCTTGGATATGAGAAAATTAATTCAACAGCCTGGCAGCAATTTTGGAGTGCCTGGTTTACTGTTCTTAGGAATTTAATCTTCAGAAGACTTCAGAAGACTTTTTGATATTGTAAAAACTTTGTTGCGTTGTCTAGCCTGTAGATAAAGGAACAACCTATTGATCCTGTTGAAAACATTAAGTGTGAGGTATTCCAGCAAGTAACAATGTACTCCATGCATTAAGCTTCAGTGCCACTGTCTTCAGAAACCACTCAGGTTTTATAGGGTTTTGGACATTATTCTGTTAATCAGCAATATTAATGCACTTCTTCAGACTGACTTAGCTCATTTGTCTATATAAAAGTGTGTGCTGTGCCAATAAACTCTATAATAATGCTTCATTTTCCATACTGTATCATGTTATATTTTGTGAAAGAAGAGCTGTTGTGAGCAAGATAGAAGAGTAGGATGTTAAAAAAAAAAAGGATATGTACAGTAGTTGCCAAATCTTTGAAAGACACAAAGTGTGTCTTACAAATTTGTTAATGGAAAGATAACAGGGCCTGTTATTCATTTTGAGAACCCTGCAGTTGCTGCTAGAATTTAGTGAAAAAACCAGAAATTCTTGCAGTTAGACAGGGCTAATTTAACTGTATTCTACCATGACAAATACTACTGAGTTAGTGTTTGATATTAAAAACATCTGTTTCCCTATCTGGGATAATGAGACTCTGCTCCATATCCAAGAAAAAGGTTGCAGTTTTATAAAAAGTAATTATTAAAATAAGATTTTATTTCAAATTGCACTGAGTTGTCATGTTATAATTTGAAGCATGAATTGACATTGCTTTTGTTCTTCAAGAAGCCACAAGAACTCATATACCAGAGTTCATAATAAAAAGTTTTACTAGATCTGTAAAAATGTTTCTGTTGTCAAATCACATTGATTCCAATGTAGAAGAAGTTATAAATGGGTTGTATTGTTCTTGCTGAAGTAATTTACAAGTTTCAAGAACATTTGTGGGGTTTCATATTTTATTAGTCTCATTTTTATGCCAAAAATAGTACTAGAAGAGATCTGAATTATCTCTTCGTTTTCCCTTCTTCACCCTTAGATGGCAAGACAAACTTGAGATGGCTTATGTTTTAGTTGTATCTAATCTCCCTAATGAGGTTTTTGGATGCTCCTAATTAGTGTTCAGTTACATAGTTGATTGCTATTCACTGACAGTGTCTGTAGAATTTGTTTCAGCTTGAAAGGAAAACCTATGGTAGTCAGATTTCCCCAGGACCCACTGAATGTAAGTTTAATGTCTAAGAATTTTCACAGAGCTGGCTGAGTGGTTCTTGGTTAATAAAATGTTGACTTCCTATGAACTGCTGTTGCGGGTAAGATGCCTCATAGTCTCTTCCACTCTAAACTGAAACCAAACTGAGATATGGAGCCTTTTGGAAAAGACTGTGTGGAGACATAATTACTGATTATGGCACAGTAAATTGTTACTGGAATATCTTTAAATGTGGACAGGAAGTAGGCTGTGTTAAATTGAGTAGGTGAACTAAGCAGATTATGTATATGAGATTCTTCATTTATAAATATTAAACTAAGGTTTAATGAGGTTATACTAAGGTTCTAAGGTTTTTCTTATGGATTGCTTTTAGTCAGTAATTAACTTTATTTGTATATTGAGTACGCTCTGAAAGACACAGTGCACCATATTTCAAAAAGTGATCTAATTACTGTCAGAAACATTACTCCATCTGCTCAGGAATTAATACAAGCCTTTGAGATAGTTTCTTCATCCAGGATTTTGGACAAAAGATCTCTAAAAGACCTCAGTGGAGTGATTTGAAAAACTGCCTTTCACTAGTGGTTTTGTTATCCCAAGACAGCATTAATAGCTGAGTGTTTGTAACCAATGACATAGAAAATATACTTAAGTTTATTACAAATTTGCAAGTCTGGGTGCTGGGGGGTTATGCACAGAACCATCACACCTCTGGGTTACGAAACTGGATTTTTATGTCCTTACTAAAAATGTATTTCACCTGTGTAATACATATGAATTGTAGATAACTGCCAATTGTGAAAGATTTGGTTTCTGTTACCATTGTTTAAAGCTGAGAAATGATTTTTGGAAAACCAGGTACAAGCTTTTTTAAGAGGTAGAAATTATTAATACTACCACTACAACTTATTTCTAATATCAATATTGTATTTAAAAGGGTGTTACTGAGGTAGAAGATGAATTTGCCATAAGCAGTTTGCTGTATATATTAATTCCGTCCCATGGTATGAGTATCTGTAGGGGTTTTTTTAATTTTTAATACATGATGTCAAAAACTACCTACACCTTAGGACATCTGGTATTCAAAAAATGCAACAAAGAATGTGACATTGCTCTATAAAGATGTGTGCTTAGCTCACAACAGTTACCAGCAATTCTGTAAGACTTTTGGTACATATATGTCAACAGATGTGCTTTGTGATGTGTCAGACTCTATTTTTAACTAATGAGTAAAGCTCATTTTCTTGTGCTTTTAGATGGGTTCTTTTAATTCTTGGTCTGTCTGTAACTCTTTATCATGCATCATGCTTTTCAGATGAAAGAGAGAAATTATATGAAGAAAGAAGTGTTTATTTTATTTGGGTTTCTAATGATTTATAATTATTTCTAAACTTTTTCCTTCTTTTCATAAGGATATGTTAGGGGAAAAGAGAAAGAATATTTCTGTTTAACTGTTACTTTTTGAATTACACTGCTCATACATCATATAGCGCTGGATGCTAAAAATAGTCAAGTAAATACTTGTTGAAAAATATGTTGAAAGTATTAAAGTAAAATGAAATTTCTATTAGAAACTTATTAAAATTTTCCTTTTTGTCAAGAAGCACGACAATCTAGCTGCCTTATTTTTTTGTCATTTTATTTCCAGATAATATTTTTTAAAAGGGCTAAAGTAAGGTGCCACCATATGACCAGACATATTTTTGAATAATTTTGTCAAGAAAGCTTCTAAGCATCTACTTCAGTTCTTTCAATGAACAGCATTGTTTTCAGTAGTAGCATGCAGCTGTATTCATAAAGCATATAACAAAAATGTGTTTATTTTTGCCCGTTGTCCGAATGTTTGAGTTATTGTTCTAGTAAATAAACTTCTCTGCTTTATCACTTGCTCTCTAATGTGAAATATATAAGTATTTATTTTTAGTAGTTGAGCGCTCTTTAAATTTTTAAATATGTTTGGTATGGGTAATTTCTAGGTTGCTTTATTGGTTTTAATATAGTTTGATTTTATGTGGAGTTTCAGATCTAGATTCTTCAAGCCCTGTGCCTTGTCCCACAAGTGTGTTTATTTCAGAGTCAGGTAAGATGTTCAGGAAACTCACAGTGTAATAAACTGGAAAAATAGATACATAGGCATCTATGAATATTTGTTCTGATTCATCATGTTTACATGACTTACTGAAAACCGTCTCTTAGTTGCAGTTTAACTTACAAGTCTGTATGTAATTTGATTTTATTAATAAAGTACAGTGAACAGCATTATGAAGCTTTTCTCTTTTAATCTTACAAGGAAAAAAATCGTTATCTAAAAAAGCAATCACAAAGAAGAGGAAAAGTGTCAGAAAGTCTACCATACCAGAATTTCAGGTAAATTACTTTAATTTCTGTTTTAAGCACTTGAAATTTGAATGTCTATGAAATAAGTCCTTTAGGTTCTGATAGAGACCTTGGAAATACCCACTGAAGCATCTTCTAATTTTAAAGGCTTAAACTGATATTTTTGGAAGTACGTTTCACCTTCTCGTGGTAGAAAATATTTTACCATTTTTATGATGTGCAGCTTGCACACTATTTTCAGTATGGTTTATGATGGCAGATATATATGTTACCGTATAAAACCTGTAAAACCTAGGACTTGTTAAAGACATTTTTATGGTACACATAACTGTTTGGGTTAAAATTTTATATGAAGTGTGAGAATGTGGTTCTTGAATTGAAATTTGTCTTGGTTAACTGAAGGACTTGCAAAAACTTTATAGGCAACTGTGCTCACCCTGCTTGCAGCTGCTACTCCTTATCAGCATGTGATTTCTAGGCCTCTAGGACCTCTTAGGCTATAGAAAGCAACAAGAGTGTTAATTACACAGTATGGTTTTATGGTTCTGTAGTAGAAGTATTACAGTACTTCAATTCTAAATTGCAGTCTATGTATGAAAGGCTGCTTGGATTGTTGGATTGAAGTTTGAAGTTTTCCTTTTTTTTTTTTTTTTTTTTTTCTTTCTTTCAGAAGGCAATCTGTGAGTTTGGCCAGTAGGTTCACTGTTTTTAAGACCCTCACCCTGAATCAGTTCATTCCATCGTGATCATGTGTTTCAGATGGAGCTAGTAGAATTTTTTGTGTTAAAATTGGTTAGTAACAGTCAATATTGAGAGATGAGTGATATTTAAATGTACACTGATTTTATCTATATTGTCATGTTGGTGGCTAAAATGTTTTCTAATAGCTCCAGAAAATAGGCACATGTCTAGTTTTTTTTTTCCAAGCACATTATCTGCATGCCATGGATATATACAGTTAGTTTAGAAATAATTCTTATATGATTAAACATCTGCAGTTAAGTAGTCTATCTAAAACTTAACCCAACCTTTTAGCTTTAGTAGATAAAACTTAAGTATATCTAAGTGTATACTTACCTTCTGTAAAACCTTATATTAAAATGTGCAAAATACTTCTGACTCTTTTGATCAAAGCTAGGACTCATAACTGTTTTAGGTGAGGCTCAAACTGATTATTATTGAGCAGTTTAAACTTATTAGGGAGTTCTCCAGCAACTTAACCTGTCTCTTCCAAGAGGTATGGCTGTTAGAAGAATTTGCAAATATTAAACCTTTTATATTTGGAATAATACTAAGACTTTTGGGAGTCTAGTAATTTATGCTTCAATATACTCTTCCACACATACACAAATGGCCAAATTTTATGAAATTGTATATTTAAAAAATATTTGGTAAAACAGTTTAGAGCTTACAGGCCCTGTGAGATATGATGGGAGGGCATAACCATAAGAATATTGCTATTCATGTCTATACGTCAGTTCTTTTGGAGTGAAAGTTAATAAATTAGGAAGTATAATATGTTTCATGTGCCTGCAGTCCACAAATGTAAAAGTGCCCAGCGAGAAGGCACTTTAGTTTATAAGATTAGGTTTTGTACTTAAGTGTAGATCTTCTGAAAATCACCTCTTGTCTTTAAAGCCTAATTAATTAGTACTGATAAATTTTTTAATATGTGAAGTGACACAAATAAAAATCAATTATTAGCAGAAATTGAGAAGGTAATAGTGCTACTTAATCTAACATTACAGAGTACATTTAAGTTTGGTAGCCAGTGCTTCACTTAGCCTTTTCTCCTTTTGCCTCATGTACATTGATACATAGCTGCATAGATCTACATGTATGGTAATTAAGGAGAAAAGGAGCATGCATGCTCTGTTTCAGTGTGTCTTTAACAATTTAAATTATATCATCTGTGGTTTATATTAAATGCATATCTCAAGAGGGGGCTATATGGACATTTCCCACAAGTAGATGTCAGTGATAAAAGAGCAGCTTCATAGGAAATACAATTATAATTAACAGTCATTACACAAATAACTTGAAATAAAGCATGAGACCCTGTTGAAGTGAGTTAAGATTTTACAAAAACTTTGTCTGAAGTTAAGGGGGCAAGGAAAGAGCATCAATGATCTGGGGAATACACTAGGTTCTAAGACACAGAAGAGTTCATTTATAAATTGATTACAAGAGAGTCCCAAGTTGGAATGGAGCTTGAGTCCCCTGTCTTGCCTTAAAAAGTTCAGGGCAGATTCTTTTGTCTTTTTTCCTTGAAGTCCTAGGAGTCAATGAGGATCTTTGAGAGATTACTGAGATCTGAGGTTGCATCATAACATCAAAGTTGAACACTGAATTTGAAATTTTACTGAATGTCTGAAGCTTCCACTTTAATTGGAATACAATTGGTATACAATTGAAAAACAGGATGTTTATTGCTTATGAAAAATAAGTCTCTATGTAGTTAAGTACTGTGCCAGATGTGATGGTGTTTTTGTTGCAGTTAACATTTACACAACTAATGATATTATATTAATGTAAACATTTACAGGCTGAATCTTTAAGCCACCATGTAGTGTTCTAGAGAGTAGGAATTAATCTCTCATTCTGTCTGATAATTCAAAATAGAAATTTTTTTTTCACTTGAGATTATTTTCTTCATGATAGGTGATTAGAAGACATCTTCTTCAGAAACCATATGTGAAACTACCAGCAAGCTATCAAAGTGTGACAAAATTATTAGATTGTAACATTAATCCCTTTTTTTTGCCTTCATATTAACTTATCCATTAAAACATACAAAGCAAGTTAGGAGGCAATGTCATTTGCAGAAAATTGAATCACTAAGTTCTATGAGTTACCAGCCATAAGCAAAGAACACTGAAGTATAAATAAGAATATCATTGGGAGAAATAGCATCTAGAGTTCATATCAAAATATATGAAGTACACAACACTTCGTTATTTTCATCACTGTTCTTTTCATTCTTCCTTCAAAACACTAGCTTCATTCTCTAAGATAGGAAATGCTAACCATATGAGAGAATTAGCTTTTTCCCAGTCAGTGTGCATCTTTATTTTCTCATCTCAAATCATACTGTGAATGAAAAAAATCAAAGTTTTTTCTTTAGCCCTTTTGATAGTGCTTTTCAGTTCAGTATTGGAGTATTTAAAACACTAAACTAATTTTGACTGTAAATCCTCCAAGGTCAGCTGCTGTTACCTTCCTTATTTTATCAGTAGGCAATTGACACACAGTTATGACCCTCAAATGTACATCTCATCTGATGAAAATTGCCAATTAGAGATTTGATTACTCTTTCCTGTCACCTCCAGCCCCAAGGCAATTAAACTTTATTTATTGGCATTGTTTTTCACATTGATGTAGTTTGAATTGGTCTCAGGAGAAAATAAAAAGCAACAATAGAATTTAGTAACTGAATTGTCAGGTGTATAGTCAAAAAATAGATTATAGTTGTGTAGGGAAAACCTTTAATTCATGCCTTCATTGACTTTTGTCAAGGACTTTGTGATGTACTTTTTTTGCTTAATAATATAGTGTCATAGATTTCTTCACAGGTCAGACACAGACAGTATTTGGCTTCAGTTTATATTTTAGGTATCTGGGACTCCTTTAAGTGCAGGACATGCATTTTGAACCTAATTACCCATAGAGTTACTACCCATTCTGTTTCCTGGGTTAAGAGAGATAGCTTTCACAAGTAAATTTTGCATACACTGTCTGTGGCTAGACACTGGCAGTTTCCATATTAATTTGTTGTTCTAAACTTGATAAATATGAAAACGGTAAACTGTTATACGAGTCACTCCGTTTCCTCAATGATTCAACTGTACACAATGTTATGAAAATAATGGCACATGTGCACTAGAGTTTCCTGAAATTTACTTTGCTAAAAGTGTTAATTCAGTGTTCTGATAGATGACTAGCAAAAGTGCTTCTTCTAATACGAATTTGCAGAAAATCTAAAACTGCGCTTGAATTTGAAGTAAAAATTTGTTGTTATAAACTACTGATTTGGGAAAAATGCTTAGCAGTTGTTGGATAAAAACATTTTTGTGAGGGTGTGTTTTGTATGGGATTTTAAAATTTCATTTTCTTAAATTATTGCTACATGTTTTCAGTAAAAAGGAAAACATGTCCACCTAAGGGTGTTCAGAACAAGCAAATCTTCATATAACATAATCCAAAAGAATTTAACCTCTTAATAATTTTTAGGTTTTTAAGTCTTAACTTGCCTTACATGATGGTAAGACAAAATATACAGATCACCTTTGTTTGACAATTTTTTCAAGAAAATTGCATCAATTTTCTGAAAAAATATAAAAAGCTGATTTCTAAAGACAAGAATTAGAAGAATACAATACTTTTTCAAAACACACATTAAGTAGGTAAGATTTGGTAGATGACTAGGTAGCTGTAGAATCATCAAGGTTGGGAGAGACCTTCAAGATCATCCAGTCCAGTCGTCCACCCAGCACTACCCCTGTTAACCCCGAAACCACTAAACCACATCACCAGATCCAGATTCCTTTTGAATATATCCAGGTAAAGTTATGTTCAAGAAAAGTTGTACTGAGTGTAATATGTTATAAACACAGCATACTACAAAGCTAGTATACTTGTTTTGCCAGGGAATTTTTTGGTACTCAAAGCTGTTCTAAGTCATCACTGCACTTGTGACAAATTTGGTAGTTGTCATTCACAGAAGTTTTAAGAAAATACCTGCATTTTGAAACAAAATCTTACAGGTAGAGATATGGTTTATGTCTGAAGAACAGTAGTATTTTCTACTTAGATTTTCCTTTTCTCAACAAGTCCTGATTTTTATTTGGGTTTTTTAAATGTTTAAAAATACTATAAGAAAACACAAATCAAATGGTGGCACTAAGTATTAATGTGCTTTTAATTTTAATTAATTTCACTGTACAATTTCCAAGTCCCACATCACCAAGTGTTTGTGTTCATTTGTTTTTTTAGCTTATTTGCACTAATCTTGATGAACTCAGGGAATTAATCACAAAGATTGAGAATGAACTCAAAGATCTGGAGGACATTAAAAAGAAATCGGTATGTGACATGAAAAGCTTTCTCTTGTATTGATATGAAACAGTGTCAGTTATTTGCTGATGCCTGTCGACTGAATTTTTTATGCATGTCAATAACTGCATGAAATTTATTAAGGTTGATACCTGAGAGACTGTAATCTTTCCTGTGTGTAATGCTCTGTTCTCAATGTTTTTATGATAAATGAATTCAGTACCTGTGTTTGCAATTCTCCATGCCAAAAGAAAATATAGATAGTGGTAATATCTTAGAATGAATAGTTCATCTCCATTAAACATGTGACTGTTTTGCCCTGAGAACAAGTTCTTACCAGCAAATAATTACAGGATAGAATTCTCTTATCTGCCTATGCAGTGTTGATCAAAATTTCTAGTGAGCTAGAATTCTGAATTTCTCTTTTTTGCATGTGTTATTAAAACTTACTTTGTTTAATATTTATTGAAGGAATTTGTACCAGAAAGCATATCTGGCTTTTGATATCAGATTGAGATACAAATTTCACCAATATAAACTGGATCACTGGGTCTGTGCGACTCAGGAATAATGGACAAGAATCCAGCATGCCTTTTGTAGAAGGCAGTGATTCTTACTAAAATGGTAGATGGGTTTAAATACATGAATAGTACTCATTGAAACAGCTCTCTACAGAACTCTTACTACTTTTTTCATTGTAGTTCTGTTGCTGAACCTTCGGTAGGCACTTCTATGGTGGCATTTCTATGAAAAAGACATAGAAGTGTTGATTTTTCTGTTAGAAATCAGGCTGGTTTTAGTTCAATTGAAAGTTTATAGTCTCATGAGGAATTAATATATTCTTAAGTTATTTAAGTAGGGGAGAGGGCTGTGGTAGAAGAGAAACAAATAAGTTAGGATTCTGAAAGACAAGTATCAGTGAACTTAGCATAATTGTTAATGTAGGCAAAGGAGTAATACTAGCCTAATCTTGAAATTATTTTGTTGTAGCTAAATTGAAAACTGGTTTTATCATAAGAATGCCAAGAGGTTGTCAGAAAGGCTATGTCAGCAATAGGCTAAAACCCCAAAAATAGCATATAGAGTATATTGATCTGCTGCAGCGTATTAGTAATCTTATTGTAGGTGACACTTTCAGTCTACTAGTAAAACTGCAGAAACATTACTTCTTCAAGGGTAGACAAATGCTGAATATGTCATAATTGCACTGTAAACTGAAATCTGATGATGTCATTATCTAAGTAAGTTGCATGACTTAAGCAGGAATAATATGTTTAGTTCTAATTGCACTGTCTCAAAAAACCCAAACAGTTAAGTACAGGGGAATCAAGATACAATTAATTCAGCATTCAGTAGTTAGGTAAGGACAATCTTTTGTTGTGTCTTTATAGACCTAGCAAATAATGACTCTGTGTCTCTAAACAATTGTGTTGTTAGAAATTTTATGTAAAGAAAAAGGGTTAATTGCTGAAGAAGTGGTTATAAGGAAACAGTAAAATGAGAAAATGGTTTTGGAAAAAATATTTACCTGGGAAGTGTTATATTTACCTTTTAAAAATTCAAATAGGAAAGTATTAAATTAGGTGAATAGTTATAAAATTGAACTTGTTAAAATGAAGTTTAGCTTTGTAAGGAAAGTAATTAAGATTTCATTTTTGAAGTCTAATACCATGTGTCATTATGTTTGATGTCTGAAAAACTGGAGAAAATGCAGACTTTCATTCTTCAGCTCTGACCAATGACAGTGGCAGTATCAGAAGCATCCAGAATTGAGTTTGTCCCATTTTTTGAAGTGCATATTCTAAGTAAAACAATTTTGTAATTTGATAATGGAAATTTGACATAATGTGAAAGTTTATTTTAATGATCGCACTTACATGCTGTTCATTGACTTCTTTCTTGTTTTAAGTGAAAGATGATGATATTCTTACTACTTCATGGTAATTTCTTATTGATTTTTTTTTCCAATAATGACCTGAGTGAAGCTGTAGGAATCTTTCTTCTTCACAACTAACCTTCTTGGTAATTTCAGTTGTAGTAGTTGCTAGCACATGCTACTGAGAAAAACCTCCAAGGCAAGCTTTACTGTTGTGTTAAATGCAAACATATTTTAGAAGTACAGCTTATTTAACTTTAAATTGAGACTCAAGTATAACCTTTTCTTAGTTGTAACCTCCCTTTTGTTACATTGAAGACCATTCTAGAGTATGTAAAAGGAGTTCATTCTCCAGAACATTCAGAAGTAATGGAGACTATAATGAAAGAGCTGAACTACAGGGCCTTTTTAGTATGAGTAAACCTACACTGTTTTCCCTCATTTTTTGTAGGTAGTTGGACTGGCTGTATATGATACTTTTCACAACATCAACTTGAGATAATAAATCACATGACAGATTTTTGTTCGGCAAGTTAAAATAAAATTAGAATAGGGTTGTGTAATAGGAAGTGATGGATAATTTTAAGCTTGGGCATTTCTACAAGTTTCTTTTACAACAATGAAATAGTAAACCTGTTGGAAAGTATTTTCACTGTTTGGTTGATTAAAACAGTTTGGTTCTCTACTTTTATACCTATATTGTCATTTGAATTAGCTATAGGTAGTATTTTTACTTTGAAAAAGCCTCGTGCTTTTTCTTGATTCATGGAGATTTTGTTACACCTATTATGAGATTTGCTCAGTGCTAGTTTGCTGTGTCTGTTTAGAGTGGAAAGTTAAATTTTACCTAAGTTCTTTAATTTTGAAGAGTTCAACTCTGTACTTGACCTCCAGACACAGTTCTGAAGCAATGCTGCAATTTCACATATGCTTTCAACTGCATTAGCCAAAACTGCTGCCAAATAAATAGTTCCTACTCCTTGTGTTTCTGGAAGCTTCTGTTTTCTGGGCCATCCCATGCAAGAGGCTAGCAGAATTTTGTTGCATGGTTAGAGTTAGAGTGTGATAAGCCCAACTACTTATTTCTGCTGGTGAATTCTTTGTAAGCCAGACCAGTTTTCTAATGCAGTTTATCATGGAGTTGCACAAATACCTGTGTTTCTATTCTGCTACAGGTTAAGTGGTCATTGTAAGAACAGAAATGTCCATCTGCAGGCAAAAGAAAATGGGACTGATTTTGAAGTTGTATTATTACCAGGGTGCTCAAAAAGTCTGTTCCTTCATCTCCTGAACAATTCCTCTCCTTACCACATATTACATATCCAGAGAGAGAGAAATCAGTTGGATTTGCTATTGTACCTGACTTAAACATTAGGAAATAAAGGAAGGAAATATAAATATAAGGAAATAAGAATGTGAAAAGTGCAGAAAGGGGACTTAAAGGAATTAAAATTTAATGGTTTGTGCACTGCCTAGTGAAAGGCTGATACCTTAAGTAATGTCTGAACTATTAGAAGACTTATTCAGTCTTCTAGCTCATGTATATTGCTTAGGACATGTGAAGCTGCATCCTTTAATTTTAAAAACTGTAGTAAAGGTTGAATCAATAGAAAAAGCCCAGAATTTACAGCAATGAAAATTAATTTCTGGTAGAAATTAGGTCTCTTTTGGTGCTAATACTTATATAGATAAGGTGTGGGTAAAATTACAAGCTGTCAGTAAAGTAGAAGAACATACTGGCTAAAAATTCTATTGATGTTTTATTGAATTTTTAGCTCTTGTTTGTTTTTTGAGAATATAGACTGCATATATAATATTCATGGCCATTTGTTGAATGTGAACTCCTAGAAATTTTCTATAACTAGCAGATCGACCAAGATATGCAAAGTAGCTTAATTCCACACCTGCAGTGGTATTGCTGAAAAAATAATTTTGACAAACACATATGATAGGGAAGCATTTTGCTAGTATATTTAAGATCTCATAAAGACTTCAATCTAATATAGAAAATTTCTTTTATAAGAAGAGGCAGTAAAGTAATGCATTCTGTCGGATCAGTATACAGGATAACAACTATGAGTCTCTGGCATTTTGGAACCCACTTTTCCCTAGGACTTCTCTGTCTGGTCAAATCAGTGGGACTTGCAGTGTGAATGGAAATCTTCTTACTACCTTTCAGATAATCTGCCTCTCATGTGATATGAAGGATTTTTTTTGTGTGCGTGAAACTGTTAATTAAGCTGCTTAGTTGGTCAGTTGTATGTACTTAACTGTTGCATATCATAGCAGCATTTTTTTATTATTATTATTTTTTCAAACCCTACTGAACATTGTGTAGTATGAAAGTGACAGGACTGCAGGTGCTTGCTTATAAGAAGATGCTAGCTGAATTTTCAGTAAAATTAATGGAGTTTTTAACATGAACATGGAAAGATTTCTTGTTTACTGATATGCAAGACTTTATTTTGGTAGCACTGTTGGATTTGAATCATGCACTCTAAGCCTGATGGATAAATGCGTAGCGTGAAGGGGGCAAGAAGGGAGACTGGAGCCCAGGATTCCCACAGTTTAGCTGAGAAGGTTAAAATGAATAATGGGCAGTACCTTCCTGAGAAGGGGAGAGTGCATCGTCTCTAGAGAGAGAGAAAAGTCAGACAAAGGTTAAGGGACAGAGAATTACTTAGTCAAAGGACGCCAGCCAAGGTAACAACTAATTGTGGTTTGGAGAAAAGGCTTTATTGTTTGCAGAGGTCTATAACACCCTGATGTTCTTGACTTAATAGCTAAAAAAGCAAAATCCTCCCTTTAAAAGGTCTTATGTTGTACTATTGTTCCTGGAGCTTAAAATGAGATGCTCCCAGGGGGTTGAAAGCCTTTGTCTGTCTTTGGAAATGGATATTTGTTCTAGCAGGGGAGTCAAAAGGCTTGAAAGGAAACTGAGGTGTTTGGCAGCATTAAGTCACCTGCAGAAATATATATTTCAGAGTATACCTGAAAATTTAAAGTGAAAAAACCTACTGGTTTAGATCAGAAATAGTTAAAACTTCAGACAAATTAATTTGTGGGTCTATTCAAAGGAATATATTGATCCAGGGTGGAACATACTTCCCTTGTCTTTTTTTATGAGACTCCAAATAAGCTGCTGTTAAATTTGTTCATGAGATCTAAGTACCTAAGCTAGAAGACTGCTTTCTGAGGTTTTTGTTTTGTTTCTACATTTTATTTTTAAAATATGTTAATACATGAAAAAAATAATGCAAAATGGTTC
The DNA here is from genome assembly GCF_050655825.1 of Lonchura striata. Taxonomy (NCBI): domain Eukaryota; kingdom Metazoa; phylum Chordata; class Aves; order Passeriformes; family Estrildidae; genus Lonchura; species Lonchura striata. The sequence continues at coordinate 70,158,829 of NC_140740.1, forward strand.
ATTTTAAAAGTTTATAAAATACTCTCTCTATGTTCAGTGAGGAAATAAGAAATAAATGGGTTGGGAAATACTTGGTAGGGAAACTGTGTTTAGACAAGAATCTAAAGGGACTTGTGAAGAACTTCCCTTCAGTAGAAACTCATGTAATTATCAAAAATAGTTTAGGGTTCTTAATGACACTTTAGTAATTCAGACCTCAACTTTGCAAGCAGTTAAGTGGAAAAACCTCCTGTGTCTTCTTGTTTGCAGCCTAGAGATACATTTTTATTATTGGGTTAAATCCTATTCCGTTTTTATTCAGAGGTTGACTTCTCCCCATTCCTGCGTTCTCTTCTCCTGACCACTTCCTCCCTCCCCAGTGAAATATATGCCATGTTTGGGACTTTTGCATGTAAAGGGTTTTCAGTTACACTTGTTTTCATTAGTATTACTGTATTTACATAGATGTACACACATACAATAAATACTATAATCTGAGAAATCTGTGTATACACACCCATTTGCAGGTTTAAACTGCAGGTTAAAGTGAGCTACAATAAAAGAGAAACCAATAAATACTTGGGTTCAAGGGTATTAATAGATACACTTCAAGTCTTGCAGCTGAAACATTTTGTTTTAATTTGAACTTAGTTTCTCTGTTAGTATATATCTTCATCCGTTACATATCTTACATACTCTCTTTTTACATCCTTATCCTGAACACCTGATTTGTACTTTAGTCACTTCCAAATACTGTTATTGCTTCTCTATGTCTTGCCTGCATCTCTTGAAAACTCTAATATGAGTCCAAAATGCTGAATTTTGAGACAGATGTTTACACATTTACATCCATGCAGCTTCTTGTACTTCTGAGGATAGATTGAAGATGTGGAGGATTTGTAGTATTTAGTTGTATAATATAAATGAATAAGGCAAGGCCAATTTTAGGCTTCAATTTTTGAAATCTTCTCCACAATATTTGATTGTCTTCTCTGATATTTTTAACTTGGGCTTATATCACTAGCATTCAATATTTTTTCCCAGTCACAGTTTTTCTTAGCTTCTCCAGTTTTCTGTCTTTATTGTCTATTTTTTTCACAACTGTTTTCTCTTGGTCTTTGATGCCTTTCCATGTGTGACTGATTAAACCTCTAATAAATGTATTTTATTGGAGAAGCTTTCTTTAAACCATTTTTGCCATATACCTTTCTACAGTTCCAAATGTGAAAGTGTGAGTTCTGCATCAGAAATGAATGTGTACTCATACATTTTTGTCACATAAATACTACTATTCAGAAGATTTCACAATGCTTTTGATATTGGTCAGTTAGTATATTGTTTTGAAGAAATAATTCAAGGCATTCATGTCAGCACACAGTACTAGCAAACAGCTGCTTTTAAGACACTCATCTGAAGAATACAGAAACGCTTGTATATCCAGAGTTAAGAAGAGAAAAATATTCAGATATATGAGAGGGAGTTAAGTAAAACTTAAAAATCTTAGATGTTTTGTAAACAGTTGAAGATACTACATACACTATTTCCTTTGTAAGTTCTAGAGCTGTAAGTTAGTTGATAACTTAGAAGTTCTTCTAATGGAGGAGTAAAACATGACAATTCAGTGCTGGATAATTTCACTGTTAAGCTCATGCTGATAATAAACTTTCTCTTGTGTTTTTGTGGTTTATGTATTTATGTGTGTATTTATATTTTTTTCTAAAAAATGTGGTATATTGATCAACACTGTGATGATTGTGTAGTAATTTTGCCTACAGAAAATTAGAACATGGCTAAATATCTGAATGAAAACCATTTCATAGTAATGAACTAAATCAGGAGACAAAAACAGTCTTGATAGTAAGAAAAGTATTGCACTTTTCTTTGGTGTTGTTTTTTGTTTGTTTTACTTTATTTGCTTATAGTAGAACAAAGAGAGTATGAGATCATTTTAGGATATAACTTGGTGTGATCAGATATATAGGTCATGGAAGTGCATGCTAGAGTCAGGAGTTCTCATTGGTTGCTGGTAAATGCTCAAAGATAAAATTCATTAAGAGATGTCATAAGCGACTTTGTTTTATAGTTTACTACAAGTCATTCTTCCTGACTCTGCTTAATCCCAGTCTTCAAAGATTATCAGAGGTTAGCTGTTGATATATATTTATAATGTTCAGAATGCTGTTGCTGAAAGTGAAATGCAAGATACTGACTCTCGAGAACTTACTGTAGAAGATAACTCTAAGCATTTTCAAAATTAAAACACTTTCAATGATAGATGAGTTTACATAGGTGTGCATACATGATCTTGCAATGCATTCTTATTCAGTCAAAACTAGAAGTGCCTGAAATTGTAGTATTTGGCCCATAAATTAGTTATTAAGAACATTCAACAATAATCCATATATGATTTGAAAAAGTTACTGATCTCTTTTCTTTAGGTATCTGTTGTCCAAAGCAGCTGGAGATCACCAACTCCCTCTCTGTGTGACATCACTAGAAAACACTAGACTGGTGATGTCACACATACCACAGAACCCCGCAGCAGAATGGAGCAGGCCTATTAAGGGTAAGTTTTCCTCTCCACCACCACCCCTTTTCAACAATATTGCATGGTTTTATAAGATTATTAATTTTCTTTACTTTATGTCCCTGGGATATAATGTAAAGATTACAGACAATCTTATAAAACTGCATAATATTGTGGTGTTGTGTGTGTGTGTTTATTTAAAAGCAAAACAAAAACTCATAAAAAGTTTGGTCCTTACCCCATGTCTCAATATCCTGGCTCCAGTCTGCTTTGGGGTTCCATGATAAGTATGCCAGAATAGTGTATGTTGGGGCATCGATCACAGAGAGTGGAGTTAGCATTTCCTGGCTGCTCTGGATGTCAGAAACCTTATTTTAAAAGGTAAGTTTTCAGTTGAATGTGTTGAATGTCTCTCTGCATTTAAATGGAAACATTCAGCCCATTTGTAAAATGTATTTTTATTGTGTTTGCATTTTTGAAATTTACTTGTAACTTGACATAGCCTAAAGTCACATTTTATGCTTCTCTGTCTAGTTCTTTTTTCCCCTCTGTTATTTTCCTGTGTTAATACCTTATATTGTGTTTCCAGAAAAAAATTGTGTCTTATTTGTCACTAATTGGAACAAGATGGTAGTTAAATTCTGTTTCATATCATTCTCAGTGATCAGGACAAGGGCATCAAGGGCACCCTCAGTCAGATCACAGACAGCACCAAGCTGGGTGGGAGTGCTGATCTGCAGGAGGGCAGGAAGGCTCTGCAGAGGGATCTGCACAGGCTGGATCATGGCCAAGGCCAGTGGTGTGAGGTACAACAAGGCCAGTGCTGGTCCTGCCCCTGGGTCACAGCAGCCCCAGGCAGTGCCACAGGCTGGGGCAGAGTGGCTGCAGAGCTGCCCACAGGAAAAGGCCCTGGGGGTGCTGGTGACAGCAGCTGAGCATGAGCCAGCAGTGCCCAGGTGGCCAAGAGGGACAATGGCACACTTCACACCTTGTGCTGAGTTCTGGGCCTGTCACTACAAGAAAGACATTTTGGTGCTGAAGTGAGACCAGAGAAGGGCAATGGAGCTGATGAAGTGTCTGAAACGTAAATCTTGTAAGAAGCAGCTGAGGGAGCTGAGGGTGTTGAGCCTGAAGAAAAGGAGGCTCAGGAGAGACCACAGCTGCCCGAAAGGAGTGTGTAGCCAGGTGGGGCTTGGCCTCTTTTCCCAGGGAACAAGTGATGTATGTTTCTGTTGAACATACCTTTGGAGTCCAGCCTGAACCTCCTAAGCCTCAGTTTTTAACTGATCTCTTATAATATATAGTTTGGTATTTTTGAGAATTTACAACACAGATATTTCTGAGAACAAGTGTATTATCTATAGAAATTAGTGGGCAGCTATATAATAGGTAGTTAAGTCATAGCTTTATCAAATATTGATTTGCCTTTCCCTCATCTGAATAAAAGACAAACACAGGATTTTGTCACAGATTGCATATGAAAAGAAATGCTAAATTTTGTTGTGATGGATCTTAAGATTATAGAAATGTTTTTAATGTCTCTTTTTACTGTTTAATATTTAAGGAATAATAACTTATAGCATTTATGTGTTTGCACAGAAAATCAGCTAAGCCACAATAATTTAAGAGAGAAGGATTTTTTATTCCAGCCTTTTTTGCCTATCCTGTTCTGTCCTGACTCCTTCTGAGGAAAAAAGATTCTTCTCATGGCTAAAATTTTTTTGGGCTTCCATTAACTGGTTTATTGTCAATTCTAAAACCCCACTAAGAAAAATAAGTAATTGGGTCAAAAGGAAATAATTAATGTATGTTTTTTTAGATTATGTTGCTATAAAATTTTCATTGAAATTATTTGGAAGTATGGATCCTCTTTGCCTGTTTCTCCATCCTGTTGAGGTAATTTTGAAGGGTTGCACAGCTCTCTGGGGTATTTGCCACTGCTCCAGCTTTGTGTCATTGGTGAACTCACTAGGGAGGCATCTGCCCCTTCATTCGAGTCACTGACAAACAAGTTAAACAATACTGGGCCAGTACTGAGCCCTTGGGGACACTACTAGAGACAGGTTTCCATCTAGAGCTGCTAATCCTGTAGAATTAGGGGGCAGGGATTGCCTAACTTTTTTTGTTTGTTTTTGTAAGCAGAGAGAAAAGTAATGTATTTATTTTTCTGTGAGGTATTAATGAGGTCAGTAAAGTCTTGAAATCTCTTCTTGACTAAACATTGTACATATGCTGGCTGTCTAACAGCTGCTGCTTCAAATTTATTCAGTGGTCAGCTGACACTTACCTTTCTCATAAATACTCTTTTTTTCCTACATAAGCCAAGATCTTAGCCTTATTAAAGACAAATTAGGCTCAGAAATTAATAATTTATTGGGGTTTTTACTTTGCAGTGATTTTTCATGTATTTTTAAAATGACATTTTCAAACATTTTCTTTGCTATGTTAACTGCATGTACAGCATTCTATTTCACAATAGTAGTAGCATTGTTTATTTTTGCTGTTTAATTTTTGCTTTGAGACAATGCACTACTGCTCTGTAGTATATAAATACATTATTTTAAAACAGGCTGCAAAATGTTTACCTTACAAGAGAAATAAACCTGTGCATGTAATATTCTTTTGTATGTTAACAATTAATTGTGTTGACTGCTGACTTGAAGAGATGATACCAAATGCCCTGGTAGACTACAGTACACACAAGTATCTGTTCTTTGTTGTAGTGATTAGTGATATGTTTTATGCATATGACTGGCCACAAGTGAAGGAAATTACAATACAGTTTACTGGCTTGTTTGTGTGTTCAACACTGAATGATCCCACTTAATTCTTTGCTTTTGTAATTTTAATTGAAGAATGAAGGTAACTGTTTCGTTATGTAACGTGTAAATGATTATCCATAAAAATATAGATACCTGGTCTTCAAACAAGCTGAGTGATCTTGCTGTATATTGGAGAGATCTGCTGAAATGTGTAGAGAGAAATTGTAGACTGATGAAAGGCAGCTGTGACAAGCTTTATCCAGATTTTCCTGTCTTACCTTTAGTGGTGTGCTAGACCACAGGAAGCTGTGAAGGATATGTGCACTATCAAAAGCTAAATATGTATACGAAATAAGTAAATTCTCGAGTCTTACTTTTTTTTCTTGCAGAACCATAATCTCTTTAGTGTTTTACATCTTCTCTGACCAGTCAAGAGCTAAAATCTTCATTTACGTAAAATGCACAGAGTTGATAGAGTGGCAGAAGTACTATGCCACATCTCTTTTATAACAATTTTCAGCCTTTTATGCAGTGAATTACAGAATAAAGTTTTGGGAAGAAATATTTACAAAGGGGTAGTGTGAGTGTTAAAGGGTGTGTTCTGCAGCACCATGGCCAACATGGTTGTCATTTCCCAATGTGTTCTCTTATTCAGACCTTCTAGATTTATGAAAACATGAATATAAGATTACATATATCAGTTTTTAAAATAAAACTTTGAATTATATGTTTGAATTAAAAGCGTAAAGGATTTTATGTTGGAAAATTGGTCTTTGCTGCATAGACTGTTGCTTCATAAAAGATGAATTTGCTAAATTCCTCTTTAAAAAAAAATCTTTTTTCTAGAACTTTAAATAAAATGTAACAGAAAAATGTTGGTATTTTTATCCTTGAAAATTGTAGTAAGGTTTCTTTTGCAAATAATAATGTTATAATTTATATCACTTCTCTTAAATGAGATAATGGTGCAATTTTCTGTAAAAATTTTAACTCAGAAAAGTGTAGATGTGGTTGATTTCCCTGAACTGAATGGATTACTACCCGTGTTAGTTACTCATTTAAATAATTTTAAGCACATGGTGTATTTGTAGAATCCTGTTTCAATTTTAATTTTGACCTGTAAAAAGAAAGCTTCCTTGCAGTATTACTTTTCCAACTAGGACATTATCCCTCTGTAGTATTAAAATAAAAGTAATATTGTCCTAGGTAGATATAACTCTGGAAGTTTCTAATATTTTCTTCCAGTTGTTTTCCTCATATGCTGTATCCATGTACCAGGATTATTGTAGTACTAGTACAATCTAACAAGATTTAGGTCTAATGTAATGATAAATAAATTGAATTTATGTTTTCAGGGAAGATGGTTCCACCGGAAGCAAGCAGTAAAGGAATTGCATGGTACATTGTTACGACTGCTTAATGAACTGTTACCATGGGAACCAAAGCTAATTAAAGCTTTTCAAAGAAACAGGTAATTACCTGCTCTTTTTTTTTTCAACAGTGGTGCATGGGATGAGAAACAGAACCAAATTCACCTTTTAAATACTGATCAATAAGTTGGCTTCTTAAAAAAGTAAAATTAATATAGTTTGAGGAGAGGAGTGAGGTGCTGGTAATATTTTAGTTAGAAGAAGTATCTTATATTCCAGAGTTACTGTCTCCAAAAAAATTGGAGCTTAATCCGGTGGTGATTTTTCCTCTGAAACACTCTAGAATCCTTAAGCATGCTGATCAATAGTATATTGCAAGACAGCTAGGATTTGTATTTCTGCTTATTTGGTTAAGAAATGCTGAAAACTTTTCTCTAAAGAGCTATATCAGGACTTCTTAGAATACTCTGACTTCTTACTATGTAAACCTGCCTAAATTAATGATAATGAATTCTCCACAGAGCAATTCTTGATGCATTGTTTTGAGGTCTTCGTAATGCAGTAAATTAGAAATGCATCTGGAAAGCAGTATGTCAGAGGAATATGAATGAAGTAATAACAGGTCTAAATCTAGTAAAGTGCAAGTATTAGTAACAGTGAAGGTACTACTCTGATTATAAATAACGGAGAGATTAGTTACTGTCTGGAAGCTCAGTGCCATTCTTGCCTCTTAACCGTACAGCTGTTGCTATAATTGTACCTTAGTTTTGCCATGTAGACAATTAAAAAGCAAGAAATTATTAGAGGCTTGAACTCTGTGACAAAGGATAGGAAAAAAGGATTCTTAAATGTTGAGTGTGAAGGAAGCAAGGTACACTGTTTTGTAGTACAGACCTAATGCTGGAAATGTAAAAGGTGTTATATTTAAAAAAACACATAAACATAACACCAAAGATATTAAATTGGTTCCTCAGTAGTTCATTTTGTGAATATCATCCTTGAATTAAAATTCTTATTTGGAAATTTGGGATATTGTTGAATATTTTCAATAATGGACCCAAGTACAATTTTGAGTTTTTTCTATTCCTTTCTCTTCTCATTCCTGTTCATTTAACTTAGCTGTTAATTTCTTCCTGTCTTTCACAATTTAGAATCCTTCTGGAGACATGGCAAATAGTATTACTGTCAGGAAGAATTTAGTTCAGTATGTGAAGTTCAAGATTTTACCCTTTTTGTAAGTTCTGTTGTGGAATGGTTTGGTGCTCAGTATTATTGTCTGTCAAATCACAGAATCATCAAATGGTTTGGATTAGAAGGGACCTTAAAGATGATCCAGTTCCAATCCCCCTGGGCAGGGGCACCTTTTGTAAAACAGGTTCCTCAAAACCCCAACTAATCTGGCCTTCCAGCGATGGGGCTTCGACAACTTTTCTGGACAACCTGTTCCAGTGCCTCGCATGGTTGCACTTCAGAATTTCTTCCCAAGTTCTAGTCAAAACCTATTCTCTTTCAATCTGAAGCCATTGCTTCTTGTCTTCTCACTATGAGTTCTTGAACAAGTCTCTCTCCCTTGCTTTTTTGAAGGCTCCCTTCATGTACTGGAAGGCTGCAATTCAGTGTCCCCAAAGCTGCCTCTTTTCCAGACTGACGAATCTCTCTCTCAGTCTTTCTGCACAGGAGAGGTGCTCCATCCCTCTGTCATCTTGGTGGCCTCCTCTGGGCTCACTGCAACAGTTCCATGTCCTTCCTGTGCTGGGACCCCAGAGCTGATGCAGCACTGCAGGTGGGGTCTCAGCAGAGCAGAGCAGAGGAGCAGAATCCCCTCCCTGGCCCTGCTGCCCACCCTGCTCTGGATGCAGCCCAGGACACGTGTGGCTCTCTGGGCTGGGAGTGCCCATGGCTGGGTCAGGTCCAGCCTCTCACTGCCCAGCACCCCCAAGTCCTCAGCAGGGCTGCTCTGATCTCTTTATCCCCAGCCTGTACTGGGACTGGGGATTTCCCCAAACCAGGTGCAGCACCTTGCACTTGGCCTTGTTAAAACACATGAGATTTTCCCATGGACCCATTTTTTAAGCTTGCCCAGGTCCCTCTGGATGGCATCCCATCCTCTAGGCATGTCAGCTGTATCACTCAGCTTGGTGTCATCTGCAAACTTGCTGAGAGACCCCTCAAATCCTTCTATGTCACTAGTGATTATATTAAATAACTTTGGTGTGAGTATGGACCCCTGAGGGAGACCACTTGTCACTGACGTCCATCAGGATTCTGTGCCATTCACCACTATTGTCTGGATGCCACCATCCAACCAATTTCTTATCCACCTAACAGTCTGCTTATCAAGTCCAATTTAAGAGACAAGGATCTTGTGGGGGGACCATGTCAAAGGCTGTAGAGAAATTCAGGTAAAGGACAGCTGCATCCATTCTCTTCTCTATTGATGCAGTCAGTCCATCCTAGAATGCTGAATTTGTCAGGCAGGACTTGCCCTTGGTGCAGCTGTGTTGACTGTCCCAAATCACATCCCTGTGCCTTAGCACAGGTTCTAGGAGGGTCTGTTCTATGATCTTACTCACCAGAGATAAGGCTGACAGGTCAGTAGTTCTCAGTGTCCTCCTTTCAACCTTTTTTCAAGACGTGTACAATGTTTTACTTTTTCTTGCCACCTGAGACTTCACCTGACTGCCAAAATTTTTTCAGGTATCATGGAGAGTGGCTTGCTAAATACATCAGCCAATTCCCTCTCTTCATTCTTCAGGTGATCATGAAACTGATCTTTACTTAGAATGGGAGGAATTTTATTCTTCCAATCCCTATCCGGCTAACCATCCTCTCAGGAGGCTTGGGAAGAAATGATGCCCTTGGAGACTGAAGCAAAATTATGTTGAGTACCTCAGCCTTCTCCTTATTAATTGTTACCAGTTTCCACCATTATTTATCAGCTTCTCTGGCCTTCCTTTTGTGGTTAATGTGCCTGGAGAAGCCTTTCCTGTTATTCTTTGTGTTCTTTGCCAAGATAAATTCCAGTTTTGCTTTGGACTTCCTCACCCTGATGCTGCACAACCAAACTTGATCTCTTCCAGGTCTCTTTGAGCTCTTCTTGCGCCACCCATCCTAGCTTCATCTGCCTGTGCATTTGCTTCTTTCCCTTCAGTCTGACCAGCAGTTCCCTAGTGAGCCCTTGCCTTCCTTGCCCAGTTTCTTGCTCCTGGGGATTGCCAGCTCTTGTGCTCTGTGGAAGACTTCTTTAAAGATGTGCCAGCTCTGTTCCACTGCCTTGTCCTGAGGGAAGTCTCCCAGTGGATCTCACTGGCTATCTCCTTGAAGAGCTGGAAGTCTGCTTTCCTAAAGTTCAGGGGCCTAACTTTGTTCCTTGCCTGCCCGTACCCCTCAGGACTGCAAACTCCAGCAGTGTGTGATCACTGCAGCCCAGACTGCCTCCAAGCCTGATGCTCAAGATCAGCTCACTTACATTGGTGCCCGTCAGATCCAGGATTGTATCCCATCTGTTAGGGCTGCTGTCTATTCCTTTGCTCCAGAAGGTATCCCTCATGCTTTCCAAGAGTCTCCTGGTTTGCCTGCAGCTTGCTATGCTGCTTTCCCAGCAGATTTTGGGATGGTTGAATTGCCCCAGCAGGACAAGAGCCTGTGAGCAAGATGCCTCCTGTAGCTGGAGCAAGAAGGTTTCTTCAATAGGGTCCCTTTGGTCAGGGGTCTGCACTTAAAACCATCCACAAGGTTTCCTTTGTTGCCTCAGTCCCTGATCCTTACCCACAGGCTTTTGTCCTGCTCGTGGCTGCTCTTCAGAGACAGCTCTTGACATTCAGTCTACCTGCTGATGTAGGGGGCACCCCCTCTGCCTCTCTCTTTCCTCAGCTGTCTCTTCTGGAGAGCCTGAAGCCATCAATAGTCACACTCCAGTCACATCCCACCAAGTTTCAGTAATGGCAAGAAGGTGACAACTTTCTAGGAGCACAGTGGCTTACAGCTTCTGTTTGTTGCCTGTGCTGCATAAATGTGGTTATATAACACAGAACTGTCATGCAAAGTGTGTTAAATGCTATATATGAGCTGTGATTGATAGGAGTAAATTTTAGTCTGGAACAGGGTGGTTGAGATATTACGTATTTGTGTGCTTGTAGCTAGAGAAGCATGCACTTGGAGTGCAAGGTAACTTCTGAAATTAACTGAATTCAGCTTGTGTTTTTAGTATGTATGTTTTAGGCTGTAACCGTAGTTTATTCAATGGAGGGAAGCCTGAGTATATGACATAACTGTTTGGACATACACATAACATACCAGGGACTAGGTCCATCTGAAGAACGATGTTTACAAGTCATGGGGAGAAGATAAAGATGGATGGGGGATTGTAGGTCACTGTCTTGGTCTGATTCATTATGCAGCTGCTAGGCAGTTGTTTAGCACCAGTGACAGTGGTGAAGAAAGGTGTCATGGAAAAGGCAAAAAGCAATTGAGCAAAATTTGCTACAGTGGTGTAGACATCAGTTCCCTCATAAGTCTCACTGCAGCTGCTCTGTCTACAGGGAGTCTCAGCAAGGTAGTTAACATCTACTATTTGAATAACAGTGTTTAACTTCTAAGATGTGGAGGGCTGGGTAACACTTCTTCCTACAGGTGCTGCAGTATAGAATAAAAGTCTGGACTTTTCTTTCATTCCTCTATTATTGTCTTTAACTAGTAGGAGCAGACTTTATGATCAGAATCCTTTTCTTTCCCTACTTGAAAAGTCCTCTGGTCTTTTCAAGATTATTACAGAGTATAATGTTGAATTGTATTTAAATAGCAGCGAGGTTAAAAAGGGAAAGTTACTTGTGCCCACTGATTACAGTTGTTCACTGGCCTCACAGCAGAAGTTCCTCAAAAGAAAAAAAGGAAATTACATCCACAAACTTCAGTACAGTAGTAGTTCCCTGGTGGGCTCCTATAGTTATTCCAAACCTAGACTTCAAGCTCAAAATCTTGATGACTGAGTTGAAGTATTGTCCACACTACCTCTTCATACAGGTTTCAGTGTCTGCTCTCAGTGTGAGTGTCAAAGCTGGGAGTAAACTACTAGATCTCACTGACCCTTAGAAGCCCCACCTGGATCTCCATCTATGCTGCCTGTCCATGGGCCCAGGATCCCATTTCAGGTCATTCTGCAGTTTTCAATCTCTGCTGGGGGTGTGCCAGTTTCCAGCTCAACTACAGTAGTTACTGTGGCTGGCCATGGATCCTGCTAATGTGGACTGACCTTGTACCTGCATCATCACTGTGGATCTGCCCAGAAATCACTCAACTGGGTCTTGACCCTCGTAGCCATCACTACACCTGGTCCTGATCTTAAACATTGACTTGATTTTCCAGTTTGATCTCAGACCTGCCTCAGCACCAGGAATTTGCTTGTTGGTCTGGGCTCTTGGTTGAAGCAGTTACCATCCCTAGGCCTGCCCTGCGGCTGCATTCAGGAGTGGAATCACTTGCTGACTGGTGAGGCTCATGCCCTACCAGCTGTGACATCATTCTTGGCTCCTCCCTCTACATCTCACAGCAGCTGGCAATTGCTGCATTCATTGCAAACAACTGTTATACTAATGCAGAGCAATGAGTTAATTTAAGATCTTACTGTTATTGTCATAAGGGTTAAGTCCAGAATAGTCTAGATTCTATTCCACACAAGGTGTTAATTGCTATAATCTATTTATTAATTTCCTAAATAATCCTTCTGGGCACTGTGTTGGTTACCACCAGCTGAATCCACTACAGCCCAAGTAAACAATGGTTTAGTAGAAGGGACAATGAAAACATGTACACGTTAGCAGTATCAAGGTAAGTGGATGTGTTTCTGAATGGTGTTCAAATGAATGAAGTATGTATTTCTGTCATATTCACATTCTTTAGTGGAGTGTGAACCTATGGAACTGATAGCAGTAGCTGTTCTAATGGGCCAGAAATAAGAAAGTGTTCTTAAGGAGAAAGTTACGTTACAGTCTCATAGCTGAGCCAGAGGCATGATATGTTTAAGAAAAATAAGATTTATTTCATTCTCTTCTTGAGGTTGCCTTCAAAGTAGAAAGTAGACATTTTACAGTTAATACTCAAGTCCATACAGTTATCTTAGTCACATGAAAGATGAAGGAGGGAAAAGAATACGGATGCAGTAAAATGGTGATGGTCATTTGACTCAGTCTTTTTGCTGTTGTTAGAGGACTTAATGAAATAGAATTCAGTTTGGTAAAGTAAGGGACATTGCCATCATTTCACATTTTCTGGTTTTAGAGATTTGCAGACAGGAACACTGTAATTATCTGAAGGGCACAGGCAATTAAATCTACACCACATTTTTTGTTTGGCAACAAATACAAATAAAATTATTGTTTAAAAGTGTGTTTTTTTTAGTAAAGTCAGTTTTGTTATTTTTAAGGTCTAGATTGAAGAAGGACTATGATGACTTTAAAAGACATCCAGACCATGATAAATTTACCAGAGAATTGTGGAGTAATGATGAAAGTGAAGTTGATTCTGGCAAAGAATCTTTTGCGGTAGTATGCGGTAAATCATCAGAGTCTACAGAACATATAGAAGTTCCTAAAAAAGATCACTCAGACGATGGTAAGCATTTACTGGAATTCACTAGCTTGAACTTGATTCAGGAGCTGAAATGAGTTGATTTGGGAACCCAGTTTTTCTATGTGAGCTTGAGTCCTGTTTTTTACCTTAAGTCTACCACTGATAATATGAAAATGGCTTGTGGTGCATATCTGTCAGATGTAGATTTGAAGAGGGCAAACACGACCAAGACGAAAATTCTGCTTTATTGAAGTGTTTGCCAATTTTTGTGTTTAACTATTTCTGTGATAACAAAGTAGATCTGTGTGGAATTTACTTTTATGGTGAGTTGAACTTGACCAACTGCCAGATGCTTGCCCTACCACTGTCAATTCCACTTCCATAAGAGGCTAGGGAGAGAAAACAATATGGAAAGATGGAAAACAATATGGTCAAGATACAGAAAAGGGAGATCACTCACCAGTTACTGTCACAGTCAGAATAGATTCACTTGAGGAGAATTAAATTAATTTGTTGTTAATTAAGAGTAGAGTAGAATGGTGAGAAAGAAATAAAAAACCTAAACCCCTCCCTTTCACATATCCACCTTCTTCCAAGGCTTATCTTCATTCCGAATTCTTCCACCTCCTCCCTTGTCAAATACCTTATGAAGGAGTGAATCTGGGGATTGAGGTCAATTTGTAACAGTTAGTCCCTTCTGCTCTTTCCTCATCCCTGCTCCAGTGTGGAATTCTCCCTATGGAATTCAGTACTTCGCAAACAGCACCATTGTTCGTCCTCTCCATAGGCTAGAGCTTTTCAGTATAAGACTGTACTAGTGTAGATCTCCCCATATGCCACAGTTCCTGTCAGGAACCTGCTCCAGGGTGGGGGCTCTTCATGGGCTGCAACTTCTTTCAAGGCATTCTACTCACCTGCAGTAGAATAGGGTCCTCAAGCATCTGCAATGTAAATACCTGTACCAGCATGGTCCTCCATGGGAGAAGGTAAACCTGCTTGATCAGGGGTCTTATTGGGTTGCAGGGGAATCCATTCCACTCCAGTGCCTGGATCACCTCTTACTCCTCTTTCTTCGCTGACCTTGGTGTCTACAGAATTGTGTTTCTTTGTTTTTTCCTCTGTCACATGCTGCTGCAAAGCATTATTCATGAGACATCACCAGCTTCGCTGACAGGATCAACCATGTCCTGCAGTGGATTTGTTTTGGAGCCAGCTGTATCTGGCACAAGGTAGTTCCTGGCCTCTCCTCAGAGAGGACCCCCTGCAACCCCATGCAATCAAAACCTCAATGCATGGCCCTTCTGTCCACCTGGCCATCCTGCCTGGATCCTCAGCCCTCTTACGACTTCATGCATCCCGTGCTCACTGGCTAGTCTGGCTTCATCCTCAGTATGAAACATGGCATTCACACTGTTGTTGTGTAGGCATCACCCACTCACACATCTGTCCTGTTAGGCCAGCCTAGACCCCCAGACCCTCTTGTTCACCAGCTAGTCTAGCTTGCAGTTTATCAGTGAATACACAGTCAATGAACTTGGGGAGGATGCTGACACTCACCGCCCAGCAGCTGGCACTAGGCCCACAGACTGTAACCTCTTGTATCTGTCCTTGCAGCTCCCCTTACCTCTACACATTGCTTCATGGGTTGCATAGCTGTCACAAATCCCTTACTGCTCCTGGCTTTATCCCCAGTATCTCCTCTGGTTTACAATCATATTAGGTACAAAAAGTTACCTTTGTGCAAGAGGCCTCTGCAGTTTCCTGATAGCCCATCAATTAATGTGATTGGTGAAGTTATTTCTTGACATTGTCTCAATTTTTGTTTGGTTGGATCTGTGTATTTTTTTCCTGGCTTTTCCCTTTTCCCCCTCTAGATAACCTTGCTGAATATACATTTTCATGCTTTCACATACTGTTATCAATTAATCCAGCTGACCAGGTTTGGTTTTCCTCACTGTCTCCCATTGCTGGGCAGGTTTTGGTCAACGTATGTTCTTGTTTACTACTTCCTCCTTTCCTTATTACCCCTTTTTTGTATAGCAAAAGTCCTTGAACACATGCCTTTAAAAAATTAGGCATTTTCTTTCACATAACTTTACTCTTGCAAACTAGTGTATTGCCTTTTGCAAGACACTGTAAAACTGTTTTATAGGGGTATCAGTTGCAAACATGTAAAACCCAATTTCTGTTTTAATATCCTTGCAGATGAAACGAAACTCTTAGAGATGAATTTACCTGCAGGAAAAAACAGAATTCTGAAAAAAGAATCAGCTTCTAAAGAGATACAGAAGACACTGCCTAAATGCATTAAACGACAGTTCAAGCAAAGTAGTTGTCTAGATCAAAGCACTAATGAGCTTTCACCAAGGAAGAAAGCTAAACTGAGCACTAATGAGGCTGTGGTCCAGAGCTCAGAAAGTAGCCTGCAGTTGGATAGTTGCTTGACTGAGCTGAAACAATTTGAAGGGTCAACTCTAGAGTTGGTTTCCTTGACAGATCCTGCAACATCAGTATCAAACTTTCTGAAAGGGACCAAACCCATCCAGGCTTTGCTTGCCAAGAATGCTGGGAACAAAGTGACCTTAACAAATCAACTGTTGCCTCCTGCAGGCATAAACATCTCTACTTCTGAAAAGTCAATTTTACCAGCCTTGGAATCATCACTGATCAAGCCAGCATTGCCCTGCCAGGCAAGTTCAAAGACTCCTTTACAAATGGTATACAAAATGCCAAATGGACACTGTGTACCAATAGACATTCCCAACAGCTCAGTGAAAATTCAAATGCAAGCTATGATTGACCCTAAAAATAGAGAAAAAGTCATGCAACAAGTTCTTATTTTACCTAAGAATTTTCTTCTTCAACAGAAGGAAGAAAAAATTGTGTCCAAGGATATTCAGTCACTACAACAAAAATCATTTGATATGCACTGTACATCTTTACTAAAAATGCCAAACATCAGTGTTTCTTTAACACCTTTTCTGGTGACAAGCCCTGCAAATGCCACTCAGTCACCCACTACAGTTTTTAGCAAGAATACTACCCACTCGTCACAAGTGACTGGTCCCATGAACACTACACAAACATTGTCTAATGTAAATTCAGCAGATAACTTATCAATAATTAAGGTAAGCCAAAGTGAAAGTGACAAATTCAAGACTACATTTTTGACTGCTACATTGCCTGTGTCTTTGGCTTCACCTACTCTTTCCACAGCTAGCCAATCCTTGACACCAGCAACAGCATTAAGTGCATCTACAAACATTGATTCTGCATCTCACGGTCTAGCATCAGAGCAGCAAACTGACTCCTTTGAAACTAAGCAAGAGCTAAAGACAGTGTGTGTAAGAGAATCACAATCTATCCTGGTCACAACACGAGGTGGAAACACTGGAATTGTTAAAGTGCAAACAAACCCAGACCAGATTTCACCTAGTAGTTTATGTCCTGGTTCAGTTTTCACTTATGCATCTCAACTTCAGGCCTTTCTTGTGCCAAAAACCACAGCAGTATCATGCTCTAGTCTTCCATTTGTAGCAACAGCCACATCTGGTCTCCCACATATTGGACAATCATCTCCTCGATTTGCCCCCTCAACAACTTCTTTTGTTAACATTCCAGCTTCCCCTGCTGATTTTACCCAGGCAATGGAGAAAAATACCAAATTGACACTACAGCAGCCAACTGCTTGCGACTCTTCATGTCGAGTAAAAGAGGACTCCTGCCATGTGTCTTCTTCTTTACCCTGCATTCCATTAGCTAGCCATTTCGTGTCAGCAGCTCCAAACAGCCTTGTTAGTGTGACTAGCAGTGGACAAAGTAATGTTGTCAAAACTCCAAATTCTTCTGTGCAGCATCAAGGGGATACTAAAGTGAAAATAAAATCTGTTACACAATCTGAGTCAAATTCTGCAACAAATGGAGGGTTAACCAATAGTACTCCAGTCCAGAAATTTACATTAATCACAAATCCACCAATTTTATCTCCCTCTGGGACATCAGGGGTCAGTATTATACCCTGTCCAGCATCCACTGCTGTTAATGCTCAGAAGCTGGTTTTCATTAACACACAAATTGCCAATGGCCCATCAACTACCAATCTCATTGCAGAATCATTGAAACAGAACCTTCCTTCTTCCCTAACCAAAACCTTTGCTAATGCCACAGAGCATCCACAGTTGGTTTTGATCCCATCTGCAGTAGGAGCACCAATAAAAATAAACTCATCACCAACTATTGCTCAAGTAAAAGATGTGAAAATTGGACTAAATATAGGTCAGACCATTGTAAATACTAAAGGCAGTGCACAGGAGGCTATACCAGTTAATGTATTGCACTCTGACATTTCTAAAGGAGAAGACAAGAAGAGGACAGCCTCGGCCCCATCATTGACAAGTAGTACTGTGGTCCCTGTTGCAAGTTTTGCTGTTTCAGCTAATGAATCTGTATGTGTTGCAAGAAAAGCTGAGAATGCCTTTACGATGACAACAGCAAATGCACAAATAGAATCTGTTTCGGTAATATCAAGTGGAACTTCCTCTGGGGCACAGCCTACTGTCTTGGTTGGTGGCAATGATCCTTCAAGAATAAGGCCAGTTCTGGGTAATCGACTTTGTACATCAAATACTGGAAATACTGTGGGTATATCAACTGTGAAGACAGGACATCTTGCGTCATCTGTGCTTATTTCAACACAGCCAACAGTATCGCCACAGAACTTAGCATCTGCTCTGCAATTTCCAGTCATTAGCTTGCCTGGACCTGCAGCCACCCCCCCCAAAGTGTTACATACAGTTCCTCAGTTGGCAGCAGCTCCAGCTCCTCTTCCAGTGCCAAAAAGACAGTTGCCCACACTGGTTCAGTTTCAGTCATCAGGAATTTCAGCTGCTGTGTCAAGTCATGCAGGTATTCACAAACCTCAGAGTGTGTTGCCCCCTCCATCACCAAATACAGGTGAAGTAATTAGTTTTCCCAGTCTTTCCACCTTACAATGCCAGCAGGTGCCTCCCAGTACAGAGAAACAAAGTCATGATTATGCTTGTGCTTCTACCATTCAGATGTCTGAAGCTTCGACCCTTGTAACAAGCAAAACAGGAGGAATTCCATTGACTGAACCTTCCACTCAGCAGAAAATAGTCATTAACACTTGTATGCCTTTGGCACCTGGAACTCAGATAATGATTAATGGTACTCGTTTTGTTGTTCCACTACAAGGCCTTGGAGTTGGCAGCCATGTTCTTCTTCTCTCCTGTAATACAAAACAGACTCCTTTAACAATTAACCATGGTCAAGAGCCTCAGTGTGTACCAACTGTTAATCCAATAACCTCAAAAATCATCCTAGCACCAAGTCATTCATTAAGTTGGCAAATACCAAAACATCCTTTGAAAAGCTCTACAAAAATTGTGAACTCTTTTGGAGCTGCAGATGCTTTACCAATCGTACATGCAACACCCCAGATACTTAGTACTCCAGCTAGCTCATGTCCTCCACTGTCTGCAGTAACTCTGTCTGTATCTTCAGTGACAAAGTCTCCTATTAATGTAGCTACATCTTCTGTTTCTGCTGTTCATCCTCCAAATTCTCATTTACCAAGCAACACGTCAGTGTTTCAGCTAGATGGTTCTATCAAAAAACTGTTGGTCAGTCCAGAGGGAGCCATACTGAATGCTCTAAACACTTCAGCACCAAAAGTTCCTTCCCTGTCTTCATCACTGCTTCCTGTTGTTAGTCCCACAACTAGAAATGCTACCACAGTCTTCCCTACATCTCAGTCATCTTTCCTTGATAAACCTGATAAAGCTGCACCCTGAATTTACTGTAAATGAGCCACTTTGAAATTCTGGGGCATTCTTCAAACTTTTGAAATTGTTAACTATTGAATAATTTCTTACAATGTTTTAAGCAATTGATTAATACTGAATATTAACAAGGTTACAGTTCTTACCTGTTTACCTGTGGGGATGTGGAGAAAGAAAAATTTTAGTTTGTCAGAAGTTTTCAGAAAGTTCTCTAGTAAAAGGCTCGGAGATGGCCAGTTAAATAGTTTAACAGTTTGGAGAAATCTCACCTTTTGCACATGTTCCATCTTACACTATGGACTGTTTGCCAGTGTGTTTATGACAGTATATATATCGCCTTTTTATTTGTCAAATTTATTTTTGACTTGTTTCTTTAAAAAAAAAAGGCATTGTAAAAATGCAATCTACAGTACAGAATTGTACATATTCCTGAACTCCTAAAAATCTGTACTAAATAATATGTACAAAGAACTATGCTGTCTTATTTATGTTTTGTTTACATAATGTATAGTTTTTTAAGTATTTTAGTAACTTTGGACCAGTGTACTGTTTAGCAACAATGCAGAAGAATCTGCATGTAATAAATCAAGTTGCTGTACTGCTTTGTGTTGGCAGTAAAAAATATGTGTATCTGTTACACCATGGGAAACTACATGCATACATAGATATATATCTTTCTTTTGGTGTATGGTAGGGTGAAATTATTTAATCTCTTCTGTTCTGCTCTGATTTTATATTTCACATGATTTGACTGGATTTGGAAGGAAGGCCTCCTTATTGTTCCTCATTATATTGGCCAGGATAACCCATACTTCATCCATTCTTAATTGTTTGTTTATGTTGCCTAAATAACTGTAGTGAAATGGTAAGGCTACAAATGGCTTCCTAGACACCAGTCTAAGTCACACTGACTGCTCTTAAGAACTGCCATGCTTTGTCTTAAAGCTCAAAGGTCTGTTGAACAATTCATTGTTCTCTGTTTTACAGCCTTTTGTATTTCCACATTATCTGGTAACTGTAACAAGGTCACTCACTAATCTTCAATCTAGCCATAACAACTACCATTTCTTTCACTGGTCATGCTTTATAGCTTTGTATGTTTTCTTTAGCTTGTAAGTGGTCTATCTGGAAGGAGAGTGCTAAAACATCATACAAGATTAAAAGAAGCTTTATTAATACTTTGAATGGGGATAATTTATATATTGCATAAACCTTCCCTTTTTATACAGTGTATTCAGTATTTATTGGCTTAGTTTCAGCATTCGATCTGATAAAACCTTTGGGTTATTTTCTGCAGATCTGCTGAGTTCACAGCTGCTGGCTGCAGTGCTCATGGAGATAAGTTTTTTATATATTTTGTGATTTTGCATATAGAGAAAGGGTGCCCATCTTATAGAAGATGTTGAATTTAGAATTGTTGTCTTCGTATGTGTTGGATTTTTTGTGGAGTTTGTTGGTTTGAGTTTTTTTTAGAAACTAGAAGAGAGAATTTCAGAAGAGCTTATGAATGATCGTTGCCTTTTAAATAGCTATGACAAAGGGGATAAAAGCTTACACATCTGTATTTAGCAGTGTTTATAGACTGAGCTTCATAAAAAATGAAGCTTCAACCTTTGCTTTCATACTGTTGAATTTTCTACTTCCCTTCCCCTTTTGCTGTGCACAGTTTTGCAGTTCAGGTATTGAGTTGAAGAACAGGACCACATCTTACTGCCTCTGTCAGCTGCCCTTTAAATTGTTCTGAAAAGTAACCTGGTAGCTATTTAGCTGAAGTTCTGGGAAACTGGAGGGGGTGGGGAAGAAAGGCTTGTGTGTTCCATAGGGACCTTTCCTTTTGCACTAATTAAAATAATTTCATTGAGAAATTGCATCTTTCTGGATTAGAAATCTCCATCTTATCTCAGGGCTGGGAAAGATGGAAGCTGTCAGTTTTGAAATGAAAGGTTTGTTTAAATTCAGAAAAACCTACCTGCTGTGATTTTTCTTACATGTCATGGAAGGTGTTTTGTAGTTTATTTTGAAGACACCTGGTACTAAGTGTGTTTGCATGCCCTTGTAGAATTTACAGTACTAAGGATTTTTAAGTCTGACTGCATTTTACAGTTGAATGCTGCAGGTGACTTTTCCAACAGAGGGAGATGGCAGAGAATGGCAGTTTCTTCATGGACATTTTACATACCCAAAACTTATATGTACCAGTAATTAATTTTATTTCCATTTCACTGGTTGAACCTTGGGATTCGCTTTTTTTGATTTTTCTTTTTTCTTGCAATGATTGTTTTTTCCTTTTTTCTAATTTATGTTTACTGTAGTATGAGTTGTCTGTATTGTTTGGAAAGCTTAAGACTAGGTTCTAGTATTGAAGTTGTTCTTGATGGAGAAAAAATTCTTGCATGGCATTTTTCTGTGTGCTAATGTAATAGAAGGATTTATGCTATAATTCTAATAAAAAGAAAAGTTAGAAAAGCTGAATTTAGGAACTCAGGACTCAAGTAACTTGCTTGAATGATTTCCAAGACAATTTATTAATTAATATGGCAATATTTTATTATTTTCATAAATATTTTATAATTTGGCAGACATAAACTTTACAAAATTAAAAGTTTGGTTAGTTTAATTACAGCTTTCATGGATTTTTATTCTCAGACATATGTTCACATTCCAAATCCTACTGGAGAAAGACTTGAGACTACTATGTAATGGGCTTGCAACATTCA
The DNA here is from genome assembly GCF_050655825.1 of Lonchura striata. Lineage (NCBI taxonomy): Eukaryota > Metazoa > Chordata > Aves > Passeriformes > Estrildidae > Lonchura > Lonchura striata. Next base: position 70,180,552 of record NC_140740.1, read on the forward strand.
TTATGTAAAACCAAGTTTTAGTGATTTTTATGAATAAAATTCCTATTATCAATACTCTTCTCCGATAGTATGAATGTCTGTCAGAGATAAGGCTTCTTTTCAAATGAACCTGAATACCCATTGACAATTTGCTATGTACCTTTTGCAGTCCACCAAATGAATAGTGCTACCAGTAACACAAAAGGAACTGTAAAAAAGATTATATTCGCAGACACAATGAAAAAGCAGAACTGCCTGTGTCTTGACTTGAAATTAAAAAGACATTCAAAGAAACATAAACATAGATATATAAATCAGTGTTTTAAAAAAACACATTCAGCATTTCAGAGCTTGTAAGATGCCTTGCTTTTGGACACCCTCTGATATTGTATACACGTATTCATACACTATATTACATGCAGAATTCTAGGTTTACTAATGACTTTGAATATTCTGAATTACATCTTTTTATTATTTATCTGAATGGACATGTTCTTCACAATAGTTTGCTCTGCTATGAGTAGAAAATTAGATTAATATTGCTTCATTGTTCAAACCCCCATGTGTGTGCTGCCATTTTCTCATAGGGATTCTGCCACTCTAGAAGCAATTACATTTCACAAGTCTTAGGGGTCATAGACGTGCTTATTCAAACCAAGTGTTTCTGCCAAGTCATTCAAATCTGTGCTGATTTCACTGTGTGACATGGCAAAGGGTTTAATGTGAAAAGGGAAGCAAAAATTCTCCTGGTAAGTAAGTGAATAAAACTATAATGTCTCATGGGAGTAGGTCAGAAAATTACTAAAAGCTAGCATTTGTCGGGCATCCATAGCTGCCACAGTGTCTGTGGTTCATAGTTGGTTTTGCTTATACTTTGTGGTAGTGCAGAACTTTAGTAGCCAAAATCAATTTTAAAGTAAATGAATAATTTTTATTGAAGCATGAATGTTTCTTATGTTTAAGGACTGTTTCCTTTGAATAGAATGGCCAGAGGTGCTCACAAAAACTTAACTCATGTAGACTGCTCTCTGTAAGCTGCACCTCAAATGAGTTCACTGACTCAAAATAATAACAAAAATAATAATACTGCATCAGACTTAAGATCCATCTCTCCTGTTATGATGGCCATGATTCCAGCATTACCTAGTCACTTGAAGTACTCAACAGTAGCATTCCAAAAGAGAACAAAAACTAATAATCTTAGTATCCACTAATCTGTGAGCCAGAGTATTCCTCACACAGCTGTGATTTTTTTTTTATTTAATAGCTTTCAGTGTATTTCTCTTGATGAAATACACCAATCCTTTCAAGAATTTATGGGTACGTAAAAAGACTTACCATTCACAGCATCCAATGGTAAAGAGTTTGTAAATAAAGCTCCTTTTTGGTTTTTAAACCTGGCACCTGCTAGTTTCATTTGATTGCAAATTATATTTATATTTTAAGATACAATAAGCCTTTGCTCTGCTATTTTTCCATATGGCCTATGTACATCCTTTTTGGTTTTTAAATCTGGCACCTGCTAGTTTCATTTGATTGCAAATTATATTTATATTTTAAGATACAATAAGCCTTTGCTCTGCTATTTTTCCATATGGCCTATGTACACCATTGCCATGTTGGTCATCTCTTTTCTAGAATAAAGAGAAATTGTGAATTCAATTATTTCTTTTATGTCATTGCTTTGTATACCTTTTCAATTATACTATATCCTTGAGATGTAGTATCAGAAGAGTGCATGTTCTAAAGGTCCTATGAGCTATTCAGCAGTGTGTTGATGATTTTTCTTTTATAATAATTATTTCAGTGTTTGTGGGTTGGTTTCTAACTTATTTAGCCTTGTACTAACTTTTTCATAGAAATATCAATGTAAACCAACTTCACATCAGTGTCAACTCAATTCATCAATAAATCTATACCACTTGAAGAATATTTTAGCAGTAAAGACATCAGGTTATTGAAACCACTGCAGTCTGGCACTCTGTTCCTATTTTTGCTTGGTTTATGTCTCTTGAAGATGTAAAAAGACAAACTGTTGTAATAATTTTCAACATGATGCTTTTTAAATCTCATTGGTTTTGTGCATACAAGATAAAATCTATATATGGTCATTTTGTACATATGGGCATCCAGATAAAGATTTTTTTAGTTCTTGAAGAAGCCACTTTGTAAATGTGACACAGAGCAATGTTATTTTAAAAAATTTTCCTTGAAACTACAGTGGCATAAAAGAAAACTTAAAAATCTTGAGAATTCTTGGTCTCTTTTCCTATTTTCTCAAAATATGGAATCGTCTAGTCAGTAATCACACCTGAATGTCTTGAGTAAAGGAAACTAGGATAGTTCATTGTTTCATATGTGACTGGTCCAGAAGTTCTTCAGAAATATGGTGTTCTTACAGCATCTTTTATTACAACCTCAGCTGAACTAAGCATATTCAATGAAAATGGTATGTAAAGGTAATGCAAAGAAAACATAATTTATTGCTTATAATATTCCTTGAAATTATTTGTTACACAGGAGGTCTATTAAAATGTGCATAAGTATGATTTCCGGCCTTTTGCAGATGAAGACAATGAAGTTCTGAGTTCTCATAGCAACATGGAGAAACTGGGAATAGAATCCTTGGTCCCCTGACACCTTCCAGCATCCCATCCATAACTAAAGGTTAGACACCTGGATTACTTTCTTTATCTTCCCCTGTTCTCACTTTTTACAATGAAGAAAATATTTGGAAAATGAAATTATTTTCAAAAATGTGAGGAGCATTGACAAACAGCTTTTATAAAAATTAAATTGCAAAGGTAAGATAGTAAAGAAACTGTGATTTTTGTGATTGTCTTCAGGCTTTAGAACTTTGCTTTTCAATGCTGATATCATAAAAAGAAGACAATATACGTGTTTAATTAATTGTTCATATTGGTTCCATCTCAAGTATAAATACACAAAAATGAATAAATATGTATAAAATCAGACTATTTTGGCTGTCAATGGTTTGTTGCCATTCAGTACCAGCATATACATTGGGATCTGCCCTCATAACATGCTGTTATTTACAGAATCATTGCTCATTCTCTTTTTAATCACATGCAGCAGTGAAATTGAATAACAAAGGAATTAGTGACTGGGTATTACTATGTAGTCTTATAATAAAGGAAGACTAATATCATGATGGATTCCACTTAAAATATAAAAAGCTGGTATTTTTAGTATTATAATAAATTTTTACTGCTGGGAAGGAGGAATTCAATGCATCTATTTTTAAAGAACGTTGACAATTCATATTAGCAACACACCAATACTAAAATTACAATAGTTTGTTTGGGGCTTGTCTGGACAGTGTTCTACAGTTCAACTACGTTATGCCTTCAAAATAAGTAGAGTGCTTTTTGCAGTGTCATCACAGAAGAACAAAGGAAGAGGCCTGTCTGAAGTATTTGCGCCTCCATGGCCTAAGAAATTGATGGAAAACCAATGTGTTTTTTAAAAGAGAGCCCATGTCTGAAAGTGAATTTCTTATTTAGGCACATGAAATGCAAGTGATGTGGCTGGTGCAGCAGACCTGTCCTTGTATTAGCTGCAACTTGGACTGGGCATTTCACTCACTGTAGTGGCCAGTAGACAGTGCTTAGTGGAAAGAATTAAGAAATAGATCAAGTAGGAGTTAATTTTCCCAGGATGTATACACAGCCTCCAGCAATAATTCCATGAAAATTGTGTGAACTCAGCCTGAGCTTGTCTGTGACATGAAAGGGCAGATTTTTCGGCCAAAGAATCAAGTACTGGAAAAACGGGAGCAGCAAGTCAGAGAAGGAGAACAGAAAAAACAGGAATATAAAAGCATAAAACTGCTTCTCCATTATAGGAAGTGGTTTGAGAGGTGCATGAATCCTGTTAAACAGCAGAAGGTTTGAATGAGGAGTTGACTGAAGCTGTTATTGGAGCCAAAATGCAGGAAGTGAAGATCCCATTTGCTTGTGGGCTGCAAATCCTGGGAATTATGAATGTAAGAAAGACATGCTTATTAAATATGCGTTGATACCAAAAATGTTCAGGTTGAGTTTCCTGGAGATAGAGAAATAGGAGTAATTTATAATAAGATAAACGCCTGACACCTTTTAATCCTTGCAAGGATTTCTCTACAGGATATTAATGTCAGGGAATATTCACACTTACCATATGATTTTTTTGTTCTAATGCAAATTTTGAAGCAGTTCCAAGGTTTCTCTTTTTTTATGGCTTCCAGATGACAATCCTAAAATTCCTCCTGCAAACCATTGCAGAATCAAATCTAGCACTGAACTATGTCTAAAAAGAGCCATTCTTTTGCTGCAGTATGTCAGGAGCAATGAATTACTTGAAATGTACATGGTGCTATGGAGAAATAGAAATCAATTATTTTTAAGGTGAATGGGAAAGGACAAATTGATAGAACTTGGAAGATGATACCTCTTTCTTAAGAAAATACTTTACGACAAAAATGTGTCAAATCTTTCACCTTATAGCTACAAGATGATGGTAAGGTAAATGAAAAAAAAATGTGAAGAAAGAAGGCTGCTTTTCTGTGTATGCAGAGAACATAGCAAATGTGCAGCAGAGAATTCTGTTTCTCCCATCCAGAGATGGAAGCTAGTGGAGTTGAAAAGGCTTTACAAAATTAGTATTGAAAGACTGAAGTATTTATATTAGGCTATCACTCTTTTTTTGTATTTATTTTAACTCATGTGATGTATCTCTCGGGAAAGGAGCAAATAAAGCATGTGGTCCAAATCTAATTGAGGCTATACTAAAATGTTTTGGAAAAGTGAATGCACATGTGCGGCTTAAGCATTGTTCAGATTTTCACCCATGTGAATCCACCAAGACTGGAGTTTGCAGCTATCCCATGCAAAGAGCTTTCTGGGGAAACAAGAGGAGGCAGTAACTGTGACATTTAATGTCAATAGTGTTGTCACAATGGATTATAAATTCTTCCCTTATTTCTGTAGTTAAATAGGGCCCAATAGTCTCTGTTTCTTTTTTGATGAATAAATGTCATAGAATCACATAAGCAGAGAATGAGTCAGGTTGGAAGGGACCACAGCAGATCACCTGATCCAATCTCCCTGCTCAAGCAGAATCATCCCAGCGCACATTGCACAAGATGCTCCAGATGGTTCTTGAATATTTCCAGTAAGGGAGACTCCACAACTTCCCTGGGCAATCTGTTCCAGTGTGAGAGATGTGATCCAGTGTGATTTGTGAGATGGTTCATGGTGGATGAGGATAAGATGGATGAGCCTTCTTCATATTGCTGTGAGCACAAGGCAGTTAGGAACACCACTACCCCCAGAAATGTAGTCTTTTTTATTGGCACAAGAGTAAAATCTATGTGGACAAAACATCTAGAAGAGCTAGAATTTGGCAGCAAGGGAAGCAACTGTTCATTTTGTTCATTAGAAATCTAAGACTGCTGCCTTTGAGTCAAAGACTTTTTGCATAAAAGAAGTAAGGTAAAAATGTGAGGTTTTCTAAGGCTGTAAAATATGGAGAGTGAATTCCAAAAAGTGCACAAGTGTTGGATTTTAGCTGGCAGCATATATGGGATGTTTAGATGATACCAGTAGACAGCTTTTTAAACTTAGTATTGCTGCTAGTTTACCTCTATTACTGCATGTAAATTTCAGTGCAGATCTGTGTCCAAAAGACAACACTGAAAATTTTCAAGCACTTTTCAGTTCTAATGGGCAGCAAAATATGTTTAATGAAATGTCATGAACACACAACAACCTTTCAGCTTTGTTGCACAGTTTAATATGTAGTCAACAGAAAAGTACAAGTGCATAAATACTACTTCTCCAAAGACAAAGAAAATTATAAACTTTTTCTTTACATAAGAAGTGAAAAGAAGTTTGCTTTTAAAAGCAAAAGATACACTCTTATGTAATATGAGTACATGGACGTAACACTAACAAAGTAATGGATATTCTACCAATGTTAGACATAAAAGTATATCACTGAAAATTTACAGGCAATATGGCTAAAACTAATACAGTTCTTATGGCCAAGATAATATACATATATCCCCAGCTGTAGCAGAAGTTAAGCCAAAGGACATTGCTGAGATGAATGTCACTGGATTCTCCCAGCAACCAGCTCCAAATGCCAGTAATTTACACTAGACTAGTGAGACTCTAAAAAAGCAAGCACTTCCTATGGAAGGTTTGTGGTACTTTTAAGATAACTTTCTGACGTGTATAGGCTCTTTCCTCAAGAGGCTGTTTTGCTGCATGGTGCAGTATACCAGGAGGATTGAACTCATTGAGACCTGCTGCATTTTACCTTTGTTCAATGGCTTTGAAGGCTATGTTAAGGCTTGTAACTGCATTAGAAAGTAGATGCTCCAACAGGATCATACCAGGAATCCAAACACAGTGTAACTGCTATTGCCATTCTAATTTACCAATCTGACCAAAACACACTGTATTAAGGGGTCTGTTTTTGAAGTATTTGTTGCATCTACATAAGGGTTGCATGCATAGCTATGAAGTTCCTAAGAGCCTCTTGTTACAGATAAGCTGTAGTAACAGCGTCTGCTGCTCTGATAGTGCTGATAAACAGCAAGCAGAGTGTCATTCTCCAGCTATGACCAGCCACCTCTTTGTTGGCATCCCAGGGAAACACTCAAAATTGCCCATGAATTACTTTATTAGCTTTTTTGATGGAAGAAAATGGAGCACAAATATAATGTTTATTCAAAATTATACTTGTAATACAAGGCATCTTATAGCAGCCTGATTGCAAAGAGGGTAAAAACCAGAGGGGCAGAAGACCTTTTACATCCTCTCTATTACATACATGACTAAACTAAAGAAATTATGAATCTAAATTTTGGCGACCAGTTACTGGGGTCATATAACTGTCTAATCTGAAAGACTTTCCAGGAAGGTTGAACACCCTGTTCATGGAGAACACCATGTTCTCCATATATGGTAATTAAAACATTTCTGTACATTTCTTACTAAAGGAGCAGGTGTCCTGGAATGTTTAAACCAGTCTTTGGTAAAGTGCAGTGTTACTGAGTGCAATACAGAAAGTACCAGTTCTTGCATCATGCAACTTCAGCAGTTACAGGTCTCTAGTTTTCAAGGTCTGACCTTGTCTTGTATCAGTGTTTCTCTGTTTTAATGAGTCAGCAGCCAGACACTGCCATGTACCCTCACTGGGTATAGAGGCAGATTTGAAAAATGGAATTTAGAATGCCATTCAGCATGAGTGATGAAATCTACAACTATTTGAGTGCTCTGTGAAGCTCTATTTCATGCTCTAATTTTAATGCACTTAAATCTGAGACCACTGTCTGTGTCCATAAAGCAAAAATACTAGTTTCACCAGGAGAAATAAGGATACGACTTTCTGAAAACTAAGGATATGTTTCCAAGAGGGCTTATCTATCCTGTAAGTAGCTGTAAATTCAGAACAAAGTTTAATTGTTCCAGTTCTGGCTGCTGCAGAGTTTTAATAATTTAGCCTTACATAGTCCCACAAAGAAATCAATGTTTCTACTTCATCAGTGTTAACTTCCTCATAAGCTTGTGCAACATCTGGTAATATATTTAAGTCTGTCACTACTAAAAATAGGTGCAATCAAGTAAAGCTTTTTGAACTCTAAGCACTTCTTCATAGTAAATAATCTCTATTGATTTTTAATTGTTTTTTTCCTCAGACACGAGAAAATGACTGCATATATCAGTTCTAATCCACTGTAGTACTAAAGTCTTTTGAAAGGATGCTGCCCTAAAGGAGAGTACTGAGTTTTTAAAGATCTCAGCCCCAAGCTTTAGCTTACCATTCCTGCAAGAAAATTAGTGAGACATTGTGTTCTACATCTCTAGTGCTTACTAGCTATACGATGGAATTTTTTTATGTTTTCCTCTTTATTCTTTTTCCTGTTGCTAAGTAATTACACAGTTTTTTTCTGACAGGTGGATATTGGAAATAACAAAGATAAGACAGCTTTTTATGTTAAAATAGAAAATGCATCTCTAAGTTTCTAAATAAATATATCTACTAAATTTATTAAAACATATGTATGGATTTAACCTTTCACAGCAATTACTGATATTTACTACCTTCCAACAATTTTACTAATCTGTATAAACATTTTACTAATGTATATAAATATTTTTATTACAGAAGAAACATTTCACAAAAACTGGCTTTATTATTTATCAGTTATGTTAAGCAAGTAACCATGCCTTGTGTTAAAAACTTCTTTTGTTTTAATATGTTTGTATTTGCATATTTGATGACAAAGAACTAGATCCTTTACTAATAGCAGTTAATAATTGCTTTATGAAATCAGTTTTCTTCTGTAACTAGTTTTGATTTTAATGAATGTTGTACCATTCTAGCCGCCTCCTGCTGTGCGATATCAGGCCTTGTGTATAAATTTATTGATGTGCATATAATCTTAAGTAATAATCTGGCAAGCAAGCAATAAAAAAAGTGCTGAGTAAACAGTAACTTATCAAATGTATGTAGCCAGTTTATGAATATCAAAATCCTTTGTTTTTTATTTCTGCTTATTTAACATCTAGGAATCTGCTGTCTTCTGAATTCTTCAAGAAACATGGTTTTTGTGCATTTTCTTATATAGTTTCATCATATTAGAAAGAAATGGCAGAAATGGCATGTAAGTCTTTATATTTACAAAGCTCTTTTGTTCTCTCACGACTGTCACAAGGAAACAAAAGATGATGTCATTATATCCATTTGCAGTATGAAATAGTATGGACTCCAAGCAGAAATTCCTAGATTGCCTAGATTGAATATGTTTTATGAGGAATTTATTCATTACAGGTACATAAAAATTGATATGTGGTAAAAGTGTGTTGTAAAACATAGTCACTTTTTGGAAGTTGATTTTAAAAGTGCTGGTGAGGAAAGAAGTCTGTAAGAGGACATTTAGTCAAATGGCTTGTTTCATTTTGTGACAGATTATTTTACATCCTGTTCTAAGGAATACTTGTTTGGTTTTTGTTGGTTTGTTTGTTTTTGATGGGTTTTTTGTGTGTGTCTGTTGTTGTTGTTTTGGTGTTTTGGGGTTTTTATTATTGTTTAAAGAAAGGGAAACTAAATGAGGAAGATGAAAACAAAGGTGCTGTCACTTTTTACTCTGATTAATTCTGACTACTGTGTGATTACAGATCTATGTAGACCTATGAAGGATTCAAAATGACCAGACCATAATGTATTAATCTGACTGCAAGAAGTGAAAAGCTTAAGACAAATGCACATTCAGATTTATTAAGGTATTTCAAGGACTAGTTCTGTAAATTAAGCAGGAATAGTTTTCAGCAACTGCTAATGAAAACATATTGTTTTATTTTATATGATTTTAGCTTTAAGGAAGTTAAGCATATACAGGAAATAAAGAGCGAACATGAGTAAATGGAATCGGTATGTTTAGGGTTTCAAATTTCATGGTATCATGGTGAATAAGGTGGTGGTGATTGATCTGCGGTAATTTTGGTATAAGCTGGTGGAGCATCAGGTACCTACAGTAAGGAAAAGGTTTGTGAAAGATCAAAAAAATCCGAATTTAATTACAAGGAAAATGACAAGAAAATGACAAAAACATTCAGCAAGCTATTTACCACCATATTAGATACAGTTCTGTGACTTAAAGAAGCAGAGCTCATTCATTGTATCTATTTTTAATGTTACGTTTTGGGTAGTATGTTTTCTGGTTTTGCATCAGATTCACTTCATTGCTATTGTTCATCCAAAGGGAAAATTTGGTGTTATAAAGGCAAGAATATTTTTCTTATATATATGGGGTATTTTTAGATTGATAATTCAGACAAATACTGAAGCTTTTATTTAAGAGTCATGATACAAGCATATTGTCATATTTCTACTGGTAAAAATTTGAGCAGCTTATTCAAAATTGTGTGAGGTTAGCATCTTCTCGGTTCTAAAGCAATTTAAACACACCCATTTATATATACTTATCACTTAATTTACTTTTTTGAAAATTGAAAGTTTAAATGTTCATCATTTTATAATGATTAGAAGAGATAACACATTGACGTTTTATAATATTCTCTGATAATGGTTGTCAGAGTATAGTATACCAGACACAATCCATTTTTTGTTTTCTGAATGGCAGAAAATCAGTTAGGGATATAATTTTTGGGGTGTTTTCAGTATATTTCAGCATTCAGGTTTGCATTATTCTAATAGATTGCAAAATGGTCATACGATATAGGAATAAATATAAATTGAAGACAATAACTTTAAAATAAGCATTCTAAATAGTAGATGTAATTTTCTTTTAATTTTTCACAGTACAAATTTTTCCAAATACTACTTTCTAAGTTAATATTGAAGCATTGAAGACTCAAAATATGAGAGAATACACCATGGAAGAAATCACCAAGTGCCTGTTTAACAATATTATTTCAACATGTCTTACTCAGTTTTAAGTGAGATCTTGAGTTGCAACTTACCACAGAATTAAAGTCTCTGTAGTTCTGCAGAGGCGTTTTGCAGTCCAGTATTTCTCCCTCACCTACCACGTTCCGTATTGTGCTCACACTAGGGCTTTTGCTCTGTGACAAATCATAAAGAAATTGGGGAAGGTGAAAGGAAGAAGAGATTGTGAAGTTGAAGCAAAATTTGGCAGCACATATACAGTATGTATTAGAATCTGGAATTAGATACAATGGAAGTAAGAAAGATACCTCACCTAACAACACTTTTGCTGTCTCTGCTGAGACTTATGCTCTTTCTCCCCTGTGTAATCCAATTACATTGCCAGGAAAATAACTATCACATTTTTCAGACTGATGCAGGAACTGATATCTCATGTACCCAAATGCCTCCTATTTTTTATGCTAGCTATTTCTTTCCTTAATCCCCAACCTTTTTGTTTTCTATTTTTTCAACATTTCTTTTGTACACATTCTGTACCAGTTCTCCCCTAGCCAGAAATAGCCTAAGAAAAATATGATTGTCAAAACAGTAGAAATCTGTCATGAGAAATAATTAAAAAACAGATAATGCTTTTTTCCAGGATATACAAAGCAGGCATTTGGTTTGATTTTGAAGGGATTTTTTGAGTATTACCTTCATTTTTTTTGCAACATTTCACTATGAAAGTTCAGCTTTTAGGTATTCTGCCAGTTGATATATGTATTGGATAGATAACTGGATAATTAGATAGAAAGAGAATGGGACAAAATTACCAGAAACAGCAAGGAAATTGATTTGCTGACTTAGATGAGAGCTTTGCTGAGTTTTTTATTCCCAAATAGTTACTTATATCTTCTTCAAAAGATGAGGTTAACTAAAAGATACTGTAAAACGCATATTTGCATAAAGCTTTGTCCTGGTTTCAGCTGGAGTAGAGTTCATTTTCTTTTAAACAGCTGGTACAGTGCTTTGTTTTGGATTCATTATGAGACTAATGCTGATAACACAATGATTATTAAACATAATGTTTTTGTTGAGTAGCTCTTGCTCTAAGTCAAGGACATTTCAATGGCTCATGTCTGCCACAGAGCTGGTGCACAAGAAACTGGGAGGGTTCATGGCTGGGACACCTGACCTGGACTAGCCAGAGGGACAATCCACACAAGAGAACATCATGCTCAGTATAAAAATAAGGGATTTGGCTGGAGGGGCTGATTGCTGCTCAGGAATGAGATGGACATCAGTTGTGGGAGGTGAGAAACTGTTTTGGGCATCACTTGTTCCTTTGGGGTTTTACTCCTCTCTTTTTCACCTTTTCATTGTGATGATTATTAGTAGTACATGATTATATTTTGTTTCAATTACTGAGCTGTTCTTATTTAACCCATGAAGTTCACCTTTTCTTTCCAATTCTCCTCCACACCAGGGTGGCAGTGGGAAATAAGCAAGTGTGATTAATTGCTGTCTGGGGTTAAACCATAACAAACTTTCACTTTAAAGAATTAAAAAGACCTCCCTTTCATAGGAGAGGGAGCAAAAATTCAAAAATAAAGCTTTGGGACTTCTAACAGTAGTTGTTATGAGAAGGATTGTACCTTTTTTTAAAATAGTTTCTAAGACAGAAATGAAAATATTTTTAAAGTAGTTTTTAGAAAACAAATCTCAAACCCATCTCACTTTTTTTGTGACTCTTAAAACTGCAAGTCAAATTTTATATGGATTAATCACACATCACCCATAGGTGAGCATATTTACCTACTTGTAATAGTTATTTTTCTTCTCTGCTTCCTAGATGTATTCTGATCATATCTGTTGTTATTTAGGGGTAAATCTTATGAAGAGTGAATATATTACTTATATTTAAATGAAAGGACACTGAATGGCTCTTGGTTTTGTATCAATTTATAAAGAATGCTTCCTACAAGTAATTTTTTTTACTGATTTTACAAAATTTACAGATAAATTTTTTTACTGATATGTTGGGCAACTGGTTTCATGTCCCTTTCCTTCTGGTTCCTCTTACCCCTTTGTGTGACTTACAAGTTCTTCAGGACAGGTTGTGTTTCATATTGTGTGGTTTTGTCTGTGACATAGGTCAGTGTAAATACTGCCTGAGATTATGATGTCCTGCTACAAATTTGATGTTCTCTGCATTAATGTCATGTAAATCAAGGTAATATGTTGTCAAAATAATACCATGAGAGAAAATGAGTTGCCACACTTACCCGCAAACTTTTGTAACCATTACGTCTTTTGTAATACCAGCAGCCAAAGGCAAGTAAAATTGCCAGCACCAAAATGAAAAGTCCAATACCCAGAGCTCTGTTGGGAAAGCAGAACAAGATAATTTGCACCATAACTAGATGCATCCTCCCAGGAGCAAGTATGCTTAGACCAAACGTTTGTGTCTTTTTATCAGAGGAAGGCATGGAGCAGAATTTGCCTCAGAAAATAGGCTAATTATCAATAACTTCAGTCAGTTTCTATAGATTTAGCTGTTAGCTAATTTCTCTACCAAGTTCTTAAACATTTTAAAAATACATGTGGTTGAAAATAATTATCTACCAGTGACTACTGATTCCAAAAACATACCTGTCTGTAAGGCTTGCAAATCACAGCATTGTATTATTGCAAGTGAATATGAAATAAATTAAATGGCACATCTCTAATGATGCAGCTCATGTTTATTTGCTAAATTTCTCTAGGTAGCAAGTATTTAAAATGTATCCTAATTGCATCATATTGCAACAACTTCAAATTAAGAAAGAGGTTTTTTGATACATAAAGCACATTGCAACCTTAAAACATGAGTAAGAAACTTTGAATTATTCATAAAGAGCTCTATAAGGATTTCGTTCTTGCATGACATACTAGGCACATTATTGGTGTCACTGGGTCATTTTAGGGGAAATATGCTATGCAAACTGTGCTGTAAAACATCCTTCCCACCGCTCACTGGGAACTTGGCAGAAGCAGCATTTCCACTTTAAGTCAAAAAGCAAGCTGACAAAGTAATTTCAAATTTCCTAGTCACAAAAAGCCTTCCTTTAGTGTTAATATCCTCCCTGTTGAGAAATACTGAATGCATTCCCTATTTTTTTTGGTTCTTTCCCTGTTCAGGAACAGAAGAATATATTAAAGAATTAAAGGGAAAAGAGTATGGGGGAAAAATTGTTGTTTCAATCAGAATAAACCTATTCTAACATACTTCTGTATATCTTATGCCCAGTTGTCTTGCAGTAATTACCCTAGGCTTTTCCATAGAAAAGTAGAGGCATACGTGACTTACCAGAAAGTTGTTATATCTATTTGTGGTAATTTTCACTGACTCCAAGTTTCAGAAAGGAATATTTCCTTGTGAACTAAAGAGACTGAAAGGAGATTCAAGCAGATTTGTGTGGCAGAACAGGCTGCCTTTCTGTCTCAGCTTCCTTTGTGCTATTGGAAACATGAAGCCCCTTGGAGACAAAGGGATTTTCTTTTTCCAAAGTATGTGGATCTTGTAAGTTGCTTCTGCCCCTTGAAGACTTAGTGTGGCCTGCAGAGCTCACAGCAGTCACTTTCTGGTGCAGCCAAAGTTGTGAGATGGCCCCACTGTTTTTCCTACTCTCACCAGAACAGCTGAAACCTGGAGGGAATACTTCTCCAGGCAGCTGGTGCTCTCTCTACATTTTTAGAACTCCTGCTTGTCACATGTTGTGTTGTTTTAGCTATCCATTAGCTGTATGCCCATGTCCTGGTTTAGGGCAAATTTAGGAGACAACCCAGAATGTATTTCTGGAGCTGGTACTTCTGACTGCACATTTGCCATCCTAACTCCTTCCCTAACTACTCAGAGACTAGTATGGAAAGTGTGTATGTAATTTCTTTCCATTCCAGTTAAAGATGAAATTGTGCTGCTAGGAATCTGGGCTCATATCTAGAATACTTATGGTACTGGAAGGAGAGGTCATTTTTCCATATCTAGAAAACCTACTTACAGATGCAGTCACTAGAATGCACAGTAGTTAGTATGCTTAGTTTCAAGTGCTGAAACATGACTAACCGGCTTCTTTTTATTTTTTTTTTTCCTTTTTTTTAAGAACTGAACTCATTTGAATGGACTACTGGAGAGCTTCCCCCTTTGTTTATTCTTCTTGCCAGGGCTGCTGGAGGACTAGCTATCTTGCATACTAGCAGCACAGTTCACATACAGATATCCCAAGCACACTGGAATTACTTGTCTTATGTCATAAAACATCACCAGTTGGGTGATGTCTCTAATAATTCTAAACCAAACATATTTTATTGTAATTCAAAGATAAAAGGTATTTGCAAGATACAATTTAGGAGTCACATTTGTATGGCACTGATGTCATTTGCTCTTTTATTTTAACCATTTCTCTGGGAGGTTTCTGCCGTTCTTTAGGGTTAGACAATGTCCCTTTGAGTTTCCTAAGAGAGGTCTGTGAATCTAGAGATTTAGTATACAAATTACCTTATAACAGCCTTAAAAGTAAATTCTAAATAAGCCTCAATAAACCTGGTAAAGGCCGATGACTTTGTGATCATATGATTTAACTCTAGATTCTTGAATTCTGCAATTCTGATTTTTGTTATCATTGGGGACTGTCTAAGGTTGCACTATGACTAACATTAGAGAGAGCTATAAGATAATTAAAAGGCACTCCATCTATATACAACAGTAACTTTTTTTGGTACAATTTTCTTGTTTTCCTTCAATACAAATTCTTTCACCAGCTTATATGCTAACATAGGTTTTGATTTACACTTACTCTTCTGCTGCAAAATAGACATATCCTTTCCCTCTGAAGTAGTTGCTGTCCAGGTGGTTATGTCTTCTGGGCATTTTGTGAGGTTGGTCCTGTTTAAACCTACAGGGTATAAACACTTGTCAGTGTGATAAATAATCTGTTACCATTGAAGCTTAATATTTTAAGCTTCTTTGTTTTAATGGAAGCATTTTAGAGAGGCAGGATAATCTGATATCTTCAGAATCAAGTAAATTTACATACACACACAACTGTCCCAATTTAGGATAAAGGTCAAAACCATAACTATAATCTACATATTAATATCACCACTGACATCAAAGTGTTTGCAACTAAGTGTAACAGAATTTGCAGAATGTGATGTGGTCTGTTTAGGTACCAAGTGATGGCAGACTTCCGAAGCAAATTCTGGAATGCAGAAAAAACAGGCAATTTACCTGGACAAGAAAAACTATTTAGAAGAAAAACTAATATTGTTCTTAAAAATAGTAGTTTTTCTATTCTGTAATTCCCTGTTAACACTCAGGGTATAGGTTTTCAGTCACAAGAGACTCTCAGAGATCTGTTGAATTTCAGATGGGAATACTGATTTATGTCTAATAACAGTCTAAACTCAGATGTGTAGGGAATTTGTATTACAATCTTTATTCCCAGTCTTAAGGTGGTAATCACAGCTATCTGAACAATTAAAAATTTATTCAATCAAGTATAGTGAAGAAGAAATCCACACGTAATCATGTTTCTGTAATGTGAAGAGCACAACAGATCCTACTTGATTGTATCCCACTAATCTACCTACCCTATACAGGTAAATTAGAAAACACAATGACTTTACTGAAGATAGTTCTAGCCAAAGAAAGAAAATATTTTGAGTTCACCTTAAAGAAAGCCAAGCCTCTTCTAAAGCGTAATTTTTAAGCAAAGCTGAAAATTTTATGTAAAACAAAAAATATAAATCTTACCTCCTTCAGACCTGTATTCTGTCTGTTAACTGTGGGCATATGCAGCTTTCTTTGACTTGGTCTGGTTTTTTCTCCTTTGATCTGTCCTCTTATGACTATCACGAGTTTAAATTCCTTTCAGTACGGCTTCTGAATGCATTAATTAGCATGAAAAGGGCAAGGATACAACTTCTCATTTCCTTCTGCATCCTTCCCTCTTAAAAAGCAGCAGAAAAATCTGATATTTCTTGATTAATTACATGTGCTCTGAGAGACAGCCCAACACCTTTTTACCTGCCCAATAAGTACAAGCTCCTAGAGTGGGCAGACTGTTTCTAGCTTCAAACATGTTTTGATCTAAGGTTGCTTAGTTTGTTACAGGGGACTGGCATTTTTGCATGTATTTACTATAGCTTTGTTTATGCACGCTTTTTGCGCCATTTTAACACTGCACAAAATAGTATATGTGGACCAGATTTAAGTAAGGTAAGTACAGTTTAATTCTATATGAGAAGCAAATATTGCAAAAAAAAGAGGGTAAGTCCCATGGGCTGCACAACTAATGAAGCCTGGCCTTTGCCTGTGTTAACACTGTAGTAATTCCATTTACGAGGTCAGGCAAGAAATGGCAGTCTGTGATTGATTCAAAGGTCTGGGTACTGTTAGGTACCAGCAGTTACTTACTGCCAAAAGAGCAAGGAGATATAAGAACCGTGTTCTGCTTGTCATTTGTCCTAATGAATCATTAATCTGAGCCTCTCTGTCCCTCTACAAATTTTTTTGAGTTTGAAGGATTAAACACTTTTAAATTTTCACTTGTCTTTGAAGCTATGCACAGGGCTCTAAGTAATTTCTTTTCTAAAGAAAATGGCTGACAGACTCAAAAGAAAATAGGAAAGAACAGATGGTGTGAGTGATCGACATCCATTTCATTAGGAAGTCAAATTAAATGTATTAACATTGATATTTTTTAGCTAGTGCGGGGCTGCTTCTGTATTTTTCCTAAAAAATTTTTTATGGTAAAAATCTGACCTGTGTATATACTTTTCCATGGTAGTGCCTAGTGACTGGACCAGAGGAGTGACCTCAGACTGAAACAGACTGTGCTCTATGAACATCAGGAAGCCCTTTTTTCTGTGAGGATGACTGGGCACTGGCACAGGTTGCCCAGAGAGTTTGTCAAGTCTCCCCCATTGGAGATCTGCAAAAGCCACTTGGACACAGTCATGGGCAACCAGCTCCAAATGGTTCTGCTGCACCAGGGGGTTAAACCACAGGAACTCCAGAGGTGCCTTCCAAACTCAGGCACTCTGTGATTAGTGCCAGAAGGATCCTAGTTGGTTTTGCTGGACCCGTTAAAGTTTGATGTAACACATTTTTTGTAGAGTGGAAAATAAAGGGTACAGGAAGAATGAACAGTGAGGAGCATAAACTTGCTAAGTTGGGCAAGTTAACCCACATGAACTCAATAGGAATTTCAAAGGTGAAAGAAGTGCAGAGAAGTTTCTATAAATATCCATATGTGTAAAACAGTAAGTGGATGCTATCACATCCTCTTGCACTCTGAAATATTGTAAAGTTCCTAATCAAATAATGTGTTTTCCTGAAGAAAAGCTTCACTTCTAGAAGAGGATGATAACTGAAGCTTGCTTGATCAAGCTGCTTGATCTTGTGAGACTGAAAACACTAATAAAGAAAATCCACATGATTTCTTCATGTAGCAAAACCAGTCTCTGACCCTTACTTGCCTCAAGTGATGTGTAGGGTAAAATGTCAACTGCTTGAATATTATGTGTTCTGAATGAATCTCTTGTTAATAGTATAACAGAAAAGGAAAAAAAAAAAAACAAACAGCTTTGTCATGGATCTGTGGTGCCATCTGGAATGTAAATGCAGAATGCTGCTATTGAGGATTTGGATGGATGAGGAGATGAAATACCACATCCTGCTTTTGATATCAATCTTTTTATAAGATCTTACTTCTCTGATGTAGTGCTACTAACTCCATCAGTGTAAAGTCACTGGGATTGACACATGGATTATGAAGGTGTTATATTTTCAAAGATAACTCTTCAGGAGAAGAGGATGGAAGAGGAAACCCCAAAGTAACCCAATTTTTTTCTGATAGCCAAACCTGTGGCAAATCCAGGACGCTGATGAATCTTGGTGAAAGGTAGGAAATTAATGCTTCTGGTGTAACTGAAAATAACAGGCCTGACCTTTGAAAAAGAGTAGCTGTTGGTTTTGTGCTGTTGACATTTTGATCCCATCTTTCAAGTACAAGATTCTGGGATTTTTATTATTTACTTCTTTTCATTGATAATTACTTTTCTCTGACATTTGAGGCTTCCTACAGTACACAGAGCAAAGAAAAACAAGTATGACACCTGATTTAGTAAAGACTTTAGTTTTGAGTTTTATGGGAGATTCAGTGGAAAATCACATGTATTGCACTTCTAAATCTTTATTATCAGTAATACAGTACAAAAATAGAAAATATGGAATTATATCCCTTTCAGTTTGTTCTGAGGATCCTTGTCTCTCCATGGTTTGAAGGAGATATTGTCTGGCTTCCAGGCTGAAGAGTTCCACTACAGGCTAGATTTAAGGGTTTTTGAAAAGAAGCTGATCCTCAACTTGCGCCTACCTTGACTGCAGGCACCTCCAGGGAGCAATATGTCTTGCACAAGCACCGTATGTATGTTCATCCTGAAAGCCTAGTTGACAGAAAAAAGACAGAAACTTCCTCCTCAAGTAATTTCCAAATGAAGCTGTGATCGTTACTGTCAGACCCGCCTCCCTCTGCTCCACCTCTGAATCTTAAAGTAAAGAAGGAATGGTAGTTTTAATCCTGTAGAAGCTGTGCCAAGAGGATGCCATCACTACCGTGGTGGTTTGTTACTCTACCCTGTTTTTCTAAAGAAAAATTTGAACAGCTTTCTGGTAGTTTTCTTTTGCTCCTACTTCGTCTGCGGTAACTGGAGGTTCTGAGCTGAGGGGATTGTTCAGATTTGTGGGGCTTTCTCCATGAGATGCAGAATGATCAACCATGGGTGAAAAACTTTTGTATGCAGTTGGGTGCTATCAAGGTGAGGTTGAATGACTTCTCTTGCATATAATTTCAGGAGGCCATACCTGGATTGAAGAGAATTGTAGTGCTTTTTAAAGCCTGACAATCCTGTTTTCACTGAAACTAACTTTTCTAACTGCTTTGGGGTGAGAAAGTCCTTGCAGGTGGGCTGCTAATTTAGGCCTCTGAGGTAATCGCTTGAAGAAAATTAATATAATCAATGCCTACTACATTCTTAGAACTTGGATCAAAATAGTTGCTCAGGGAGGTGGTAGAGTCACCATCCCTGAAGATGTTTCAGGGGCATGTGGACCTGGCACTGGGTGATGTGGTTTGGATTTAGAGGTGACAGTGGCAATGGTGGATGGATACTTGGACTTGATGATCTTATAGGTCTCTTCCAACTTTGATAATTCTGTGATTCTAAGCAATCCCTGTAGTAATAGTCCAGTGAAATTTCACTTGGAATATTTTACTTCAGCTGCAGCTAAAGTAAAAGCAGTTCCAAAATGAATACACTCAGTACTTTGGCTTTGGACATGAGGAGAGCAGGAGAGCAGACTTCTGGCTGCTCAAAGAATCAGTCAGTAAGGTAACCTGGGAAAACGCTTTTGCAGGTGCTGGGGTCTGTCAGTTCTGGTCACATTTTAAGCACCATCTTAGGGCATAGACAATTCCCAAATGTCAGAAGTCAAGCAGGTGAGGCAGAAGATGTCTTGTCTGAGCAGGAATCTCCTTTGGGAGGTAGAGGCAAAAAAAGAAAGTGTAGGCTCAGCAGAAGTAGTGTCAGGTGACGTGGGAGGATTACAGAGATGCTGCTCACCACTGCAGGGAGAAAATTCGTCATGCTGAAGCTCAGCTGCAGATGAAGCTGGTCACAATTGACAGGAACAGTAAAAACTTTTTCAAATATATTAATGACAAAAGGCAATGAGTATGGTCACCTCACAAACAGGGACATGGACAAGACAGAGATGTTCAATACTTTCTTTGCCTCTCCTTTCAGCACTAGCAAGGGACAAAGGGGATCCCACTGCCTGAAGTTGGAGGACCATGGCTATGCAAATGATCGCCTCCCATGATCCTGAAATTGTACAAAATGTCCAGCATTCAGCTGAATAAACACATCATGTGATGGATGATGGCTGATGAGCCACACAAAGGGTTACAGCGAGTGGGGTGGCATCAGGCTGGCAACCTGTCACTAGTGGGGTTCCACAGGACTCTACCTTAGGGCTTAGATGCTCTTCAATATCTTAATGATTTTGAACACTAAGTAGATTTGCTGAAGACATTAAACTGGGAGGAGCTGTTGACTTCTTTGAAGGCAAAAGAAGCCATGCAGGGCTACCTCAACAAATTGCAGGTCACCAAACTAATTAAGTTTAACAAAGGAAGGTGTCAGATTCTGGCTCTGAGATGAGACAACCCTGGATGTGTGTATAGACTAGGGGGTGAGGCTGAAGAGCAGTACTGCAGGAAGGGATGCCAGGGTCCTGCTCTGTGGAAAGCTGAACATGAGTCGGCAGTGCCCTGGCAGCCAGGAGGGCCAGCCATGTCCTGGGGACATCAGGCACAGCATGGCCAGTTGGGCAAGGGAGGGGATTGTCCTGCTCTGCTCTGAGCTGGGGCAGCCTCACCTCGAGTGCTGGGGGCAGTTCTGGGTGCCACAATATAAGAGGGTAATGAGGATGTCTCCTGTGCACAGGAGGGTGATGAGGAGGATGAGGGGTCTGGAGGAGAAGGTATGTGGTCAGTTCAGCCTGACTGAAGGGTGGTGTTCAGCATCCTCATGAGGGGAAAAGGAAAGGCAGATACTGATCTCTGTGGTGACCAATGACAGGACCTGAGGGAATGGCCTGAAGTCATGCCAGGGGAGGTTTAGGCTGGATATCATGAAAGTGTTCCTCACCCTGAGTGTGGCTGGGCACTGTAAGAGGCTCCCCAAGATAGTGGTCAGAACACCAAGCCTAACACTGTTCAAGAAGCATTTGGACAATGCTCTCAGGTACATGATGTGACTCTTGGGATAGTCAGGAGTTGAACTTTGATGATCCTGATTGACTCTTTCCAATTCAGTGTATCCCGTGATTTTACAATTTGACTTCTTTTGTGCCATTAGACAGATACATAGCAACCAGATGACAGCATATGCAAGGGACTAATAAAATTTAGTGCATTTAGCAAAGAAAATACAAGTACTTCTCACAAGATTCTGTTCAGCCTGATGGGAGCTAGGGGAAATTTCCAGCCTGAGCCCTGACAGCCAGTTCTGAGCTCAGACTGGGCTGCTCAGGACTTCACCCATTCAGGCCATGAAAGCCCCAAGGATGTAATCAGCCCAACCATGCTGGATCATGTCCATGCTGCCGAGCTGTCCTTGTAGGTTCAGCCTCCTGAGCTCTCTCTGTTTCAGCTTTGCTGCTGCCTCACCCTCATACCATGCACTGTTGTGAACAACCCAGCTGCATCTCCTCTATTCCTTCCAGGGATGCTGTTTGGTGCCCCCAAAGCTGCTGCTCCCCCTGGCTGAACCAGCCTTGGTTCCACAGCTTCTCAGTGATCCCCTGCTGAACTCAGTTATCTTTGTCAATTTCTTTCCTGTGCATGCTGCTCCTAAAAATGTATGCACAACCATGGAGCAGAGGGGAACAATCACCTCCCTTGATCTACTCCTTGTTCTTCCAGCACGGTGTGCCACTAAATGCCTTCTTTGCTGCCCATGTCAAAATAAATTAGTGACAGAGTTTGTAAATAAAATACAGAATTTTAACAAAATGACAGAGGTGGAAACTGCATCTATTAAACATTTCTCCCTTCCCATCTCCAGCAATACCACTTCCATTTTATAAAATGGAGAGTTATTTTAGGTAGTGGAATGCTGTAGAAGACTGAAGAATAATACTCCTAGAAAAATCCTTTTTTTTTTTCAATGGTGAGTTTGAAAAGGATTTTGTTAGGTATGTCAGAGCCTTATTACAAGACTTTGCACATCCGGGTGTGCTCCTTCTAATATGTGTTCTTCAATCAAGCCCCCACAGCTAGTTGATTTATTGATGGTTCAGCTGATTCCCTGTAAGTTAAATTAAATTTTTTGAATACTTGTTCTTATGAGACAAGAAGTAATTATTTTAGATGAGAGATTTATATAAACTGGCTTCACAGAGGAAGTGTTTCAATGGTGAAAATTTTTTGAGTTTATAGGTAGGGCAGATAGTCATAATAGTTTGAAGGCTTTAAAGTGCTACATATTTTTCTTTTCAATGTTTCTTTATAAATGTTATTCAGCCTTCTCTCCCTTAAATTCTGTCTTCCCCCAGTAGAGTAAAATTACAAAACAAAACAGTTGTTTGGATACAGACTATTTTTTATTCTTATAAATAGATTATTTACTCAAAGTGTGTGCCTTAGAATAATTGGAATGTGGGGCTGAAGGGGGACCTCAGGAAGTCATCTACCCTATCCCACTACTCTGAGGCACATGTATTTAGATCCTTGATTGTGTGTTACCTATTCTCTGATATCTCTGTGTTTTCATATTCTGCATTCATAGCCTACATTGTATCTTAACAGGCCACAATGAAGCTTTTTCCCTGTTACATAACTGTCTTTCGTGAATGATACCAATTACTAGTTGTCTTAACAAGAAAAGGAATTAATCATGTTTTCTTCATCTCAGCCTATTATGGATTTGAAGGCTGTTCTCATGCCCTGTAAAATTTTTTGTCTTCTAAACCAGGCAAAATATTTCTTACGCTTTTCCCCTAGACTATTTTCTTAGTTCTCTGATTATATTCCACATAATTCTTTGCAACTCATGTACTTCTTCCAGTTAAAGCCTTGCAAGCATCATTATCTCCTCTATATTACTATTGTTATCTCCTCTATGTTACCAGACCACAGAAAGAAATTTGCTATTTTTAATATCAGGTTGCATTTGGGATTCTTACTCAGTTTGAAGTCCACTGTAGCCTTAGGTCAGTCTTCCTCTAATACTCACCAATCCTCACTTCATTTTGTGTGGGTATATTTTGCTTTTTACTTCTGATATCTAGCTCTGCATTTCTCTCTACTGTATTCTATTACTCATATAACTTTCACCTTATATTGGGTTTGTTTACTTACTTATCTTACTCCAGCACTGCTCCGTAGAGTACCTGCAAATCCTTTATCTCAAAACTGTATTCATTTGCTTGTACTTTCAGATCAAACTTGTTTACTGAAATACTGGGCACTACTTTCCCAAGTAAGCATTTGTGAGCTGATGCCTCTTCCTTTTTTTTAGTGATAGCTGCAGTCGGCAGTTGGGGGTGGGGTTTCTACCTGCTGCACACATGCTTCATGGCAATTTAATTTAGACCATGGTTTGCCTGTTTCATTTAGCACAGCCCTGTGGGACTCTGCTGAAGACTTGCATAGCCAAAATGCTACTTCAATATCAAAATAATATGGTAATGGTTACTGCTCTAGTTTGCATGTAAATTAATTTTCTTCCTTTGTTTCAAACAGTCCTACCCAAAACTTCTGTTCTTTTGTAAATACTAATAATAGTGAATTTGGCAAAAATAAAACACTTCTGTACGTCCTTGAGATGCTGTCAGAGGTCTCATGTAGTCACACCACTACACTGTGCTCTCCATACTTTTGATGTTTCAGGATATGGAGAGAAGGGTAGGGTAATGTTGACTTCTCTGGTTTAGGTCTAATCTTGCTTCCTCTTATTTTTCTCTGTTGGAGTCGATCTAAAATAATTAAAAATCCAGCTGACAGGACAAGAATGGCTCCTGCCATGTAGAAGCCTGCTCTGTAATCTCCAGCCATGTCCACAATCAGACCTGTAGAGAAACAAATGACAGGAATATGACTGATGGAGAACAGGCTAATGTAAATTAGCTCAGCAGTGTGAATATATCCTCTTACAAAAGCAATGTGCTGGCCTACATACTTGTCTACACCATAAGTACATGGAACATCACTCCAAGTATAACTTTTTTCAGTTTGAGACATAATTCATGTTTCATTGTTTTTCTTGAAGCACTTTCCAACCTAAAGTGTGTCAGACAGTGCAGGCACTGGCAAAAAAACAAGACAGACCGTGCACCTATGTATGTGAGCAGCTCCACTTCTGTGGTGTAGCTGTCACCAGTTGCTGTAATTTGGACCATAACTACAGCATGAGTGAGTTTAAAGAAGGAAAGGAGATTCATCTGCTGGAAACAAAACTGGAGAATTTGTCTGATGTGTTACAGGTTTCCAGTTCATCATTTTACAAAGAGTCACAGATGTTAACAAAAAGACCTTGGTTTTCAGGGAGATTGAGTCCAACCAAAATATGTGATGCCATTGTGTATTATACTGAAAAATTTCTACAGTACAGTAGTACAGTAATAGCCTGCAGCAGTGTGTCAGCTGCCCTGTGGGTATGATGGCACATTCTTCTGTGGGCTGATGAAGATTGCTTGCTTGTGGGAAGTTTGTCTATGTTTAGGGTACTTCCTAGCCCACATTCTAAACTAAGATCAGCCCTATACAGGCACAGGAACCATGAACTCAGATCTTTCAGATTTTACGCTCAAAGGAGGAGAGGAGAGCTTGAGAGGCACTTAGGGTTCCCTGCTCTTCCATATCTTCTTTGTAGTTTACTAAATACACAAAAAGGGACCACAGTGATTCCCAGATAATCAGTACTAGTGACCAGCAACTAAAAACTGTATTTTATTCAGATCTTTCCAAAACATTTTTGATACTGTTCTGCTTCAAGTCTTCTACAAAGTTTCCTGGTATTTTCAGAAGTGAATTAAAATGTTCCATTATTCAGTCTGACTCATTTGCAATCCATTAGCAATGTCATTACCACAAAAGTCACTTGTAGTGTGTGAACAACAGTCTTTGGATGAGGATTTAGATCTACTTTGTACAAGTCATGCTGGTCAATTTTTTTGCTGTATCACTTTTTAAAGTCTCTACAGCTTGCAGTTCATTTGTCTTGCATTTTTCCAAGATGACTATATTTTGTTACCAGCCCATAAATCCATGTGCTGTCTTATTGTCTGCTCTCTCTTCCCACTGTTCTTATGTGCTGCCTTCCCTGTTTATTATAATACTTGGCTCAAATGCTGTCTAAAACCAGCAGGCATTTCTCTGAATATTTCCTTGAGGTTTGCATAGCCTAATGTTTCAGGCTGTTCAATTTGAACTTCTGTAGAAACCCTCCCAACACTACCAACATTTGTGCAACATCACTAGTCTCAAATTTCAGTTTCTTCTCTCTAAGTGTGTGTCTGCTGCTTGCCCCAAAGGCACACTTTCTTAGCTAGATAGCTGGAGGCCATCAAGTGGCATTATGTGGGATTCAGGAAGCAGGACCACCATGTGAACACTGCCTTTCATCCCTCCTTTCTTGTTGTAAAGCTTTCTCTAAAATCACGCAGAAGAGAAGGAGCAAGGTATTTTGGAGAGGATTTAAACTGGCTATTTGTTTTTGTGTACTTCTTGGCTCAGATACCCCCGGGCTAAAAAGGGGAAATTTGAGTGCAGATCCAGATCTTTTCAATTTGGATTGCCATTCCCTTTTCTTCTTTTAAACTGTATTTGGCAGTGAGTTGTCTTAACTTACCCGCAAGAGGAGGCCCCACAAAGCCTCCAGTGCTTCGAATAAGCATGAAAAGTCCTAGGGCACTGTCAAATTCTGGCATGCCTACAACATCTGCTAGCACTGTAATGTGAATGGCGACTGTTGTACCAAAGAAGAATCCATAGAAGCCAGTGAATATTGCCAAGGAAAGGTAATTGTTAGCCAGTGGCAAGAGCATCAGGGAAGTACTGATCAATGTAATCGCCATTGCCAGCAAATGAATGGTTTTGGTAACATGGAGGTTGGCATACCAGCCACACAGCAATCTGCCTCCAAAGTCCACCATTGCCAAAATGGATAGGAGGGATGCAGTCCATGATTCATCTATTCCCAGGCTGTAACTAAGTGGAACTAAAAATAATGGAGGAACAAAAAAACTCATAGCAGCTAATATACCAAAAATGGCATAAAGTACAAATTCTGGTTGCCTCACAAGCATCCAGTTGAAGGTTTTGTGCATGATGAGAGGCTTATCTTCTTTGTCTCTTCTGTATGCACCACTGCCAGGTGGTGATTCAGTTTCACAATGGCTGGCCTCAGGAAAGCAGCTGCCTGCCAGGGGTCGCATCAGTACTCCACAGACACAAATATTGAGTTGGATGCCACCTATGATCAAGAGGGCACCTTTCCATCCATATTGACTAATCAACCACTGGAAAAATGGCCCAAACATGAATGCAAAGGCACATTCTCCAGCACTGGCAATAGCATTGGCCAAAGCTCTTTTCTTGGAGAAATAGTGGCTAACAATGCTAATGGCTGGTGTCCACGAAAAAGAAATGCCAAGACCTGAAAAACACCAATAGAAATAGCACTGGTTATATACTACTGAGGTATTTTGTGAAGGTGGAAATTAAAGCAGTCAGTGTTTTTACATTTGCAAAGTTAAAAAGCATTAAAAGGAAAACATTTTTGCCTAGAAGAAGCACGAGCTTAGCTAGAATAGGTGTAAGGGTATATTTGTGACATATTCTGTACATTGTATATATTCAAGTGAAAAAGCAAAACATGAAGTATATACATTATTAAATTCTCACTTAAAAAAAAAAAAAAAAAAAAAGTTGGTTTCACAGCTTTGCCAGTGCATGAGAAATCACATGGTCATGAGGTTGAAGCTAGGCAGATCTCAGTGTCCATGCTGTCTGTGTTAAGATTGGAACTAGGTCAGACCAGCAGGTTAAGCCTGAGCTGTGTTCAGGTGGGACATGAAGTAAGCTGGTGTATTGCCTCTATTTGCTCTTAATTTTCTTGCTCAACTGCTTTGAGCAAACTTAAAACCTGCTCTAACTTAGAGTTATTTTGGTGGCTCCCCAGACTCTTTGGCAGCCCAGGACTGCCAAAGGGTTCAAATTCCAGACATTTTCTCAGGCATGCAGTGCAGAACTCGGAATGGTTTATTTTATTCCCTGCTAGCTTTGCTTCCTGTTCCAGGAAAATCTGCTAGCTGTTAGAGCAAATTTTTTGGCCTGGTTTTGCCTGGAGTAAAGGAAAGGATTGGAATAAAATAAAAGCCTGTGACTCTGTTCAAAACATAAGATAAGCTGATAGAAAGTACAGAATTTGGGATCTCCTTGTCTTTTTACTTCAGTACCCTTTATGAAGTTTTTTTAAACCTTCACAAAGCTTTTATCTCTGAATGCAAAATAAAGCTTAATTTTCTGCTTGCATATAATTTGCAAGTGTAAATCACTGGCCTCTAAATATTTGTCTTCTTTGTTGTTGCAGATTTCCTGTACAAATGCTTATTTCCAGAGTGGGACGGGAGGGAAATCACTTTTAAAGAGCATTGCTTGTTCTGGCTGCTCATAAAGTCAAAATAGATACCAGATTTTAGAACTCCTACCACTAGCACCCTCAAATAAGTTGCTGGTGGAAGAAAACCATAAAGGCATAAATTCATACCCTGTAGGAAGCCAGTTGTTGCATACATCCAGACCATGTTGAGTCCAAAAAATCCCAATGCCATTCCTGAAAAAGCCAGAAGTCCTCCAGTGATCACAACTGTTCGATGTGTATATTGTACACACAGTGAACTTGCAACAGGGGCTAGATCAGCAGAAGAATCAGAGAAAGAAAAATACATTAGGGACATTAATCTGATCAACATGGTCAAATAAATAAAATATTTTGACGAGGACGACCCTTATAATGCTTTACACAAACAGCCTTAATTCTGCTGGATAGGGTAGGAGGTCAATCAAAATTTCAAAATTGTATCCTTGCTGATAGAGAAATTACTATTCTTGAGGCACAGATTTGAAAGTATATTCAACATATGTGGACTCTTCTTAAAAGGAAAGAGCATTTTAGTGCCTTCCTTCTACTGATTTTTATTTAAGGATACAACTACCAACATGGAAGAACCTCATGGATTGTTTTAGTAGAAAGTAAAACTTCAGCCACAGAATCTATAGGTTCATCTATAAAAATCATACTATTGAGAATGTGTTATCGGTATGACTGGCATGAAAACTTTCTGAAGAAAAATATCTTTTGTTTTCTAGAATTTTGCAAAAATCAACCCTTAATAGAATTTTAAAATTTTATAAAGTATTAAAAAATTAGGGTTTATTTTGTAGTAATACTTTCTATAGCAAATTGGCCATTCATTTCTTAAATCTTTATTTAGTGGTACAGTTTCTCACAAAAGACTGCAGGGGCTCTTCAACACAAGGGCCAAGGTGCAGGTGGTACAGCTCTGATGGCAAGCAGCTGCTTTGGTCTCTAGTCACTGTCTGGAAACACCTGAAATGTTAGGGATATTTTTGCTTACTTAAGGCTAGTTTTACTGCCTGGCTGGTTTTTCCATCAGCATGGCAAGAGTCGAGGTCAAGGCCGTAGGATTTCTTTAAGTGGCCATGGCCACTAGGGGGTTCCCAATTACCACCTGGATGAACCAGCTCCCTGCACGCTGTTAAATATCCTGGGAACTGGAGTTCATGCATGAAACGGAATTCAGTTAACGGGGACCACGCCTCTAAACTGAAATAAGTAGGAAGACAATTATTAAGAGAGAATAGCCAGCAAGGAAGGTTTCATAGTAGTTTGTAGGGGTAGGTTGTTGTACATTAACTTGTGCTAATATCAGAATTAAGATTATTTGGTAGCTAGGATAAGTGAAATAAACCTGACAGAGTACTAGTTGTTGCAAAATCTGCAGCATGGACATTGTCTGACAGCAGAAAAACTGGCAGGAGTTATACAACATTCAAATGTCTCATCAGCTTTTACAGTAAAAATCTGATAATTTTATAAGTATGTAAAAATGATACTGAAATTCAGTCATCTTAAGATGTAGTTGATGAGACATGATAATGTACATACAGTTGGTGAATCATAAAATATGATGAAAACAAGAAGAGAAAAGTAGACACAGGATAACATCCATTAAAGCTCTTGAAGACAAGAAAAAGATCTGCAGCTGAAGCAGAAGTCTTACCAATCTCAATTCTTAAATAGCAAATAAGAAGAATAAACAGGCAGAAATTACACATAAAGTAGCAAGAGAAAAGAAAGAAGCTAGCCACAGAACTGGAAACGGGTAAAAGACTCCAGAGTCTGAAAGGATAAGGGCAACACACAGAAAATGCACAAGCGATGGAAAGGGATGACAACAAGAGCAAAAAGAGAAAGGTGTTGGGAGGTGTACATCAGTACCGAGAGAAGGCTGGTGAAGGTGATGGGGAGAATCCTTGCTGTGGTAAACTGAACAGCCTGTTGCAAGTGCAGACCTTGGGAGTGGAAGTACATGCTCTCCTTCGACACAGGAAACAGACCTGCTGTTGAAAGGATCCAAATAGGAAAAAAATAATAATTCAGTGATCCTCCTTCATACTGAGCCAAGTGACACTTAAGGTTTCCCAGAGACAGACATTAAGAAAGACTAAGCCAGGCCGGGAAACATGCTCAAAGAACTGGAGGCTCAGGTGATCTTCATTATGAAGTCTTGTGGTCCCTATAAATGAAGCAAAGGCAGAAGAAGATGAGGAAAGTTATGTATTGACCTGAGACATTTATAAACTGCTATACAGAGGGCGTTTGGAATATTTGACCACCGAGCTTTATTCACTGGAAATGGATTATTTTCAATGGATTTCAAAGGATGAGGAACAATCTCTGCTGAAAATTACACTTTCCTTCTTTGGCGTAGGCTGGCCTCACACCTGGCTAGGCAAATATATTTTTTCTGGTTTACACTTAATATTATTGTGTCGTGTGCTCTATTCCTTTGTACATTCCTATACAATGTAAATATATGCTATAACAAAACAAAACCTACTAAAACAGGACTGTTAAGTTTTTCCCTTCTATGCTGGCTTT
Organism: Lonchura striata; assembly: GCF_050655825.1. Lineage (NCBI taxonomy): Eukaryota > Metazoa > Chordata > Aves > Passeriformes > Estrildidae > Lonchura > Lonchura striata. The sequence continues at coordinate 70,210,726 of NC_140740.1, forward strand.
TTCTTGTCATGAAGTTCAAATGCCTGAATGAGACAACAGGATCACAGTATGTCAGTGATACATCTATTTTGTTAACCAAATTGATATTACCATTTATTTATTTCTGTGGTCTGTGAAGCAGGTTTTTCTTTTTTTTTTTTTTTTCAGTTAATTATATCTGTCACTGCAAAGCAGGCATCAAAGATTGCAATTTATGGAACTGATAAAATCTTTTCAGCTCATGACTTATTTTATCTTTTTACTTTGACTTTGGGTTACTCTTTTTTTTCCTTCTGAATACATTTTTCAAAGAAAGATCAATTGTTCTTGATGTTTGGAAGTACCTGCAGTTCCATGCAATAATGCTGATGGGTGTGGACTGAGTAGGATGCATGTAATTATACAGTGTCTATGCAAAGAAGTGTCTTCAGAAACAAAATTATGATAGCATTTATTATGTAAGGATATTTACCTATGTCAACCATATATCTCTATGAGAATATGCAGAGCAGACTTCACAAATTTTGTGCAGTTCAAGCCTGCATGTTTGGAATCCTCACATCATGTGAAGAATCATGCAGTTTACAGGGCACTAAGGACTCTCTAAACAACCAAGCTGAGTCAAATGCAGTATCAGTTTCAAATTTTTCCCTCCTTCATTTGGTGAGATGTAGTATTTGACCTCACTGCCTTTGACTGGGATAGTTCACTCTATCTTCCCCTACTCTCTGCTTGCATGGTCATGTCTTTATTGAGTTCCCTCTGTGTGAATAGATTTTTGTTTTTCCTTTTTAACTCAGTGAGTCTTCTGGTAGATCAATAACTTAGAATCATAGTAAGAGGGGTGAAGAAGACATAGAATTGGTAATACATGCAAGGAAAGGGGATCTTGGTAAAGATAAAATAAGTGGGAAAAAGCAGGACTGAGAATCATTTTGGTAGCAGATGGCTTACCTGATAGATGGGGTCACAATCCTTGTATTTTGAAGTACTTTGAAAAGTGACAGTCACTCTGAGATCAGTAAACTTGCACAAACTGTTCTAAGAGCTTGATTCAACAGGCTCTGTGGCTATCAGAATTATCTCTAATGAGTTTAACTCAAAATCTGTAGCAAAACTGAATCATGACTTTAGGTACATGATGTTTTTTCAAGTAATCAGATTCCTGTTTCTACAGATTTTCTTATTAATCCATTTCATCTATGAAGCAGTAAATGCCAATTTTCTGAAATTTTTCTGTATTTCTGTAGAGACAGAAGAAGGAAGTCTAGACCTTACATTTTTAAAGTTTTTTTTAAGGAAGAGTTCCAAACTTTCTTGGGTAGTTAATATTAAAATAAAATGGTAGAGGAGTACCTACCTCCTAGATGAAAGACGGCAATAGTTAGTGATGTGATCCAGGAAGTGGTGCTTGCAAGTTCATCAAAATGCTGCTGGATTTCAACAAAGAACAGACCAAAAGTCTTGAGGACAGCAACAGTGAGGCCCATCACCATGAAGGCTGACAGTACCACAACCCATCCGTAGCCACCATCTGGTGGATTGCTGTCTTTAGTCTGCATCTTTTCTAATTCTTAAGTGTTCTCTGTTTTTTGGGTTGTTTTCCTTTTTTCTTTTTTTTTTTTCTGGAGTGGTGATGAGGCTTTTTAACAGATCTGCAAATTGGTAGAAGGCCCATTGTTAAATAAATTAATTAAAATATTCTAGGAATGGCTTACACAAGTTAAAATACACAAGCTCAAATACAACATTCATTACAGTGGTGTGACTGAAAATATTACCTAGGTAACAGAGCCCTCAAGAGACAGAAGACTGAGTAAAGAAATTTTAAAAAAATTCAGGTAGAGAGTTAAGAAAACAAAAGAAGCATGCAGATGTGAACAAAGTAGAGAAGACAATGGGAAAATATTTAGACATTAAGATTTTCAAAGAAGAATTTTAGGGTCCTCAACATTTTAGCATTTATAAATATTAATTGTTTCTGCAATACCAAGCAAAATGGTGCACATCTATCCTTGCAAAGATATATTCATAGGCAAGAACATCTTACTAAGAACAAAACTGAAAAAGTGTATTTCCCCTTAAAAGTTTTGTGATAAACACGCAGCAATCGTGCGGTGCATGGAGGACATAGGATCTGGCTGGAGGGAGAGAAACATTCATGCATTCTTCTGGCTTCTTCATGGGCACTAAATTCTGAGGAGGGATATTGTGCAAGATACAGAAGACCAAAAAAGACCTATCTCAGGAGGAGAAGGGAAACTTGAGACAGCTGAAGATGTACTCTATTTAAAATTATCTACTCTGTGTGCACCTGAGTAAAATGAGCTGCATGAGGGAATCCATACCACTTGAAATTATCCAGTACAAAGAAGCAGCCACTAGCCCTATGATTTTCTCCCTTGAGGTGCATGAGCTCAGGAGGATCAGCAGGATGGGGAAAAGAAGCCATGGGAGCCTTATAGAGGTCAGAAACAAAATCACTGCTCTGTGTCTGGACTGACATGGCAGTGGACACATTTGCACATCTTAAAAAGTCTTAGAACAGCCACAGGAGAGGGAGAGGCTGCCTTATGTTGAGGTCTGTGTGAAGGAATCAGGTTTTCATTCCCACAGTTTCTGGGAAGCATTAATACTCATATTAGTGCTCAGTTTACTATAAGAAAATACAGAAATTATATCAAGGTGCAGCTGTAGCATTCTGACAATGCTGAGTTCAAGTAGCATGGTCATAATTTTGTTTGAGGCTTGGAAGAATATAAAAAGGATGCAGCACTCAAGCTAAATAAGCCTGCCTAGGGAGAGTGGTACTGATAGTTCTGCATTCTGCATAGACATGCCTGGGCAAGGGATTATAACTTGTGCCACAAGACAGATAGAAGAAATCCTGCTGCTTACCAGGCAACACCCAGACTAAAATAGGCATGATAAAATCTGCATGACATCACCCAGCACCCTTCACTTTCATTAGGCAAACTCTCTCCCAGGAGAAGAATAAATTGGGCCTTACTGCTCACAAAACTTAAATAAACAGCATGTTTCCTTATGACAAATACATCTTTTATGTCACAGCTCAGAATTCATCCTTCACTTCCTTTTAATGATCACATTGTTACATGTAATTCCAAAATGAAAGTACTATTTCAGTTGAATTATTAATTAATGAGGTAGTTATTTTCCAGCAGCCCTATGGATTTGAAAGCAGTGCAGCTACATACTATAGGGAATTGTTGAAATGCCTGAACAGAGTAGAATAAAGCATAGATATTACAGTATGGGAACATGTTTCTGACACCATGCTTTTGCTTTCTTCCTCCTTCACTTACAAGAAAAAGTTTATTATAAGATCATGTAATTGCAAATACCCTAAGCTGAAAAAACCTACATAGGATCTCCTTTTGCTTTTAGCTATTTAGTAATGGTAAACAGTAAGGTATTAATATCTTCACTAATCCATTTTGTCTCCGGAACTAACCTTCTAAATAAAAAACAGGAAAGGCCTGTAGGGAAACTGCTCCTTCTGTTGTGCCTGGTCATACACAAGGTCTCTCAAAAATGTAAAAATGTAAAGCTGTGCCTGGAATCATAAGCATTCTGTCTAGCATCCCACTGACTCCTACCTCCAGAATTTCTCATGGCAGCTGGAACACATGTCCTGTGAGACACGGACTTAAATCAGGAAAGGCTGTGCTTGGTGTGTGCATCAGCCAGAGCTGAAAGCTCTGCTAGCAGTGTTATTATGCTCATGGTAAATTTTGCCAGCAAGAACTCACAGGCAAGAGTGCAACCTTTATCTTTACACCTGGATAGCTACAAAGGTGTTTTCTGAGACACCAAGGTTGTTTCTCTATTCATGCTCTACAAGTTCTCCAAGCTATTTCTGCTTTGATTCGTGCCAGTGATTCAAAAAGCTAATCAGACAATAATAAAAATAAATTATAAAATGCTTATCTCATTGCTTGCATTTTAGGGTGCCACATAAACTTGTGAAGACAGATACTTGTTCTACTTGGTTATCTTGTGCTCCATGTTCTAATTAACTTTTTACAAAAGAGCAAATGAGTTGAATATATTTGCTGCACATTGCAAAAAACAACATGCTGGTGGAATCAAGAAAAATTATTGTTAGTATGAATCTTAAACTTCTTGGTTTTATGGAACTCATACTTGACACTCCCCAAATAAGTGTATTCACCCTCTCTGAATGGAGGTTGAGTGGGCTCCTTGTGAGATGGTGATAGTTTACAGATATAGGTTCCCCAAGAAGACAAAAAATGGCAAGTATTAAGTTTTTCCACACTTAGATAAAGAAATGTGACTTGGTAATGGGTTTTTGGTTTGGGTTTCCAGTACAAATATTATACTATTACCCTGGATTCAGACTTTAAAAAAAAAAAAAAGAGAAAAGGAAGAAAAAACAGGAAATGTTTATTATAATGGTTTTATCCATCTTGGGAAACAGAAGAGAAACATGCTTTTGTGATTTGCCTAATTTTTCAGCATGGTTTTAAGAAGCATTATATGTATTAACAGAATTTTAGGTATCACAAAACCACTTAATATAGACACAAAAACTTAATATACATAGACACAAAAATACTTTCACCAAAAGCTGATACCTTGAAACAGGAACTATGTTAAACTAAATACAAAATACATCTTTAAGAAATTAACAACAGATTAAATAATATAGTCTTGTTTTATTGGTTGTATTAGAAGAAAGACAGAAAGAAACAAAGATATCAATTGTAATTTATACTGAAACTCCCTCCACACATGTGACTTGGTACACAGGCAAGGAACAGGCTATGTTCATCATATTCAGATGCCTTATGATTTTCATCTAACACTCAAACTGGCTGAATGCTATGAGCAACCAGTTAAAAGTAACAAAAATCAAGTCTTCAAGAAATTACCTTATTCAGATAGCCAAGGCTTGTATAGGATATGAAGTTCTTTCTTCACCTTCCAGTTGCATGTAAGTTCTTGAGTTGTGCTGCAAACCACCAGGTCATCTTTCTCATCTGAACTACCATCTGGCTAGTTGAACAAACAAATTTGTCTCCTTCAGGATGTGGAAGAATTGGATTTTATAAGAATCCCCTCCTCCCCTCCTCAAAAGTTATTTGACTCCACCTATATTCAGAAAAAACAAAGTTCTGTCCTGACTAGAGATCAGAGAAACAAAATCAGGAATGGATGGAGGAAACTTACAAGAGGAATGCAGATTTTTGCTTTATTTATCTGCACTATACTTACAGTAGCCTTGGACTGCTGTCTATATTTTCTACTGAACTCCACTATTGGACCAACCAGAAAGTACAGATGTATCAGCTGACTTCAAACTCCCCTGTGTTCTGGGGCATTTACTGCAAATGTTTATTCAAATTTGAAATTCATTTGTAGCTTCCCTGTGCTTGTGCTGTTGGACAGATGTTGGCTACAGTGAGCATCACATAGCCTGCAGCAACTACAGAAGTTACTGGAAGCTTGAATGTGCTCTCCTGAGCATGATATATGCATATTTGAACCTTTTACCACACCAGAGCAATCCTTTACTTGTATGATTTAAGAGCCCACAGTGAAATACTTCTGGTCCTTGTAAAACTTTTCTCTCCCAGTTCTCACTGCTAGTTTATTGGAACTTATTCCCTTTCCTACCAATTTACTTTGCGCTAAGGTTGTGGTGGCTATACTGCTATTGTAATTGTTGTGGGGGGCAGGGTGGGCTGTTGCAGTAGCTTGTTGCATTTTGTAGTATTTTTATTTACATGTTTGTATACTTACTTCATGACTTGATCAGTAATCTGTGTAGTTTGTGTGTGCTAAGGGTATTATAAACATGCAGTTGACCTGCATAACTAAGAAACAGATACATTTCATATTTTTGGCATATTTGAATGGGAAGCCAGCAAGTTTGTGACATAACATTCTAATTTTCTTTTGCTGGGAAAATTCTCTAGAGCTATGTTTTAGGTCTGGAGAAGACAAAGGAAAATTATGGGGTAGTTTTTGAAGTGGAATTAGTGTGCAGTTCATGATAGAAAAGTTGCTGCTACTCCTACTTCACTTTCTTGCTACCACATAGGTTTTCATGCAGTGAACTAGACTGGTGAACGACCCTGCCAGTCACTACACTGGGGCAGTTTCCTAGTTTGGAGAAATTAATTGTGTGCTTTTACAATGCAGAAGGCAGAAAAAAAAGTAGCCAGGAATGAAACTTGACAGATGAGCCTGCTTAATCCAGAGGAGAAAATCACATGATGGCTGTACACAATCAGTGTATTCACATGCCCTGTGGGCCCACCACATTCTGACCCATGATGTTGCTGGGTGCAGGGGTGTGACTGATTGGCCTGTATTTCCACTGGTGTTCTTTATTCCTTTGCTAAAAACAGTAATTATGCTTCCCCTTCGCCAGTTATTGACAGCTCCACCAGCTTCACTGCCACTTCTCAAATGTGACACTGTGGCTCAGCCACTTCCTCTGCCCATTGCCTCAGAGCCCACAGCTCACCCAGTAAGCCTGACTTCCTCATTGTTGGGATGCTTGGAATAGGTAGACATTGAATATTATATTACAAGTATGGGAACTGAAGTCTATGAACAAAATAATGAAGTATGGAATATTCACTGGTCAGTCCATCAGATTATTTTTAACATTATATTCACTAATATTACTGGGGGTTATGTGCAAAGGAATATTGTCATGGACTAACATGACTTTGTCTCAAAACCAGAATGGTCTTAGCGGGACTACACTGAATGTTTATTTTCTACAGTCCTTCCTAATAAATACATTTAGTCTTTACTCATACCATTTAGTTTGGGTTATCCAGAACTACTATTAGGCATTAATACCATAGTAGATTCTGCTCATCTGATTAGGCTAAAATATTTTCACAATTTTCTGTCAACATACAGAAATTTTATGCTATACTTGTGTACAGTACATCCCCTTAATCATCTAATGGTTTTCTCCACTTACTAAATCTACAAATAAAATTTAAGTATTTTGTATTTCTACTTAAAAAGTAAGAAAAAAATTGTAGACTGCACTTCTATTAAACTACTTGCTTTATTTCTTGTTCAACATTTAAGAAATGTTAGCAAACATTAGAAGAACTTAGAAAACTCTTAGGAGAACTTTCATGTTTCCATTCATAACACTGGAGGGAAAAAAGTTTACTCCAGGTGGCAAGAAGAGTCACTTCTCCTCAGATGTAGTTTGTCAGTTCAGCTTTCACTCATTCCAAGGGTTAGCTTCCACTTTAAGTGCTTAAGTAAGCACAAAATGCATTCACAGGTAGACTGATCCATTAAATATTTGGTGTAGAGTAAAATGGGACTCTCCCTGGAACATCTGTATTTCAATAACAGCAATTCGTGATTATGAAGAGATTATGCTTAAATGCTGTCCAGTCAAGTCATGAAGAAATATTTAACCATTCAGAAATTAGTGTGTCTTGACTTTTATTATTAGGGTCATAGAATGAAATCAGCAATGTTTGAAACAGAGGCTCGATATATATGTATTTCTAAAATGCCTTTTTTTCAGTATTCTTGAAACTGGAAATAGTGATTGTCTTCTCTGCTGCTGTAAATAATTTCAGCTCTATTGATCTCAAAATTACTTCACTCCTTTCACCACCAGAGAATTTCTTCATTGATTTCTCAATGGGAACAGGGCTGTCTTTGAAGAAGACACAACATACCCATCTATTGGAACTTATACCCTATTGTTATTATTGCAGTATATAAAATGAAGGAAACAAGTCTCTGAAATGAAGGTCTTATTTAAATAAATGCACAAATGTAGAAAGCCAGCCTGGATAAATACACACAGATCCTGGCAAAGTCTCCTCGCAGTCAGCTGTGCTCAGATGGATAGGCAGAACCATGCCTCCTGCATTCATCAGTCTTTCAAGGTGATCATGCTTGTCCCTCTGCTTGGAACTACCTGCTCTTATCACATACATCTTTTTTTTTTTTTTTTCCCTGACCAAAGCCTTCTGACACCATTAATAAACAGATAATTAGCCAAGATAAAACACTACCAGGTCATATGATCCATCAGCTAAGAGAATATTGATTGAAATGACTGAATCAAAATGACTGTGTTTGATCTGTGGTGTTAAGTGATTACTAATGTAATAGATATAGCCTAAATATTCTGAGGACTGTGTGCAAGAGAGGCAGCATATGAAAAGACTGGAAAATTGTTATGTAAGAGATAAACAGACTGACATCACTGCCAAAATAGCTGGCATGGGATGATAAATGAACCTGGGTAACATATGTGGATGAGTACAGAGGTAATTAAGGTTTTGAAGGGAAAAAAGAATTTAATCTTGATGTGATTAGAGAAGAACCAGGGTGGAGATTCAGTTGCATAAAGTTAGGATGACCAAGGAGGTGTGTTTTGTGGAGATAGAATAGTTGGCACTGATAGCTGGCAGATATCAGAGGGACCAAAGAGCAGAAAGAGGTAGCAAATAAGCAAGTGAGTGAACAGGCTTTGTCAGAAGCTGTCAGACTGTAAAAAGTGAGCTATTTAACAAATAAAAGAAGAATAAGTGGCTTGGTTTTGGACTGGGTTCTGGTTATCCAATTAGCAGTTAAACAAATTCATATTAGTTTAAGATTGACTGAAGCTTTACAGGCTGGAAGCAAGTGAAGAAAAAGACATCTGTCCTGAAATTACAGTCAGGTGTGCTGATTGCGCTCTTCCCCAGGGAAACGTCAATCCCTGGATCCCTGGCCTCCCTTTATATAAGGGAATGCTTAGCCTACATGGAATGGGGGCGTAGGTAGGTAGGTAGGTAGGTAGGTAGGTAGGTAGGTAGGTAGGTAGGTAGGTAGGTAGGTAGGTAGGTAGGTAGGTAGGTAGGGTATCTACAGGGAAGATGGTAACATAGAGCCTGATTTGGCTGCAAGTGGATGGTACATTTATCTGAACAAAGGTTGTTTATTTTGTTTTTCAACAAGCAATAATCAGTTCCTTTTCTCTGTGTAATTCTTGATTGTTATTATGGCTTTCATTACAAAATTATAGGATAAGAAGAAGAGGGGCACAGGAAATGAGTACTGCTAAACAGGGAAGAGGGAAATGCACTGCTTAAGCTTACCAAAACAAAATGGCTAAGTACAGCACTGATGCAACAAGAGTCTCTCTGTGCCCTATCAATCTAGCATCTATGGGTGGCTTCTTCCACTTCCTGTTCTGAAAAGAGTGACCAGGACTTAATAATTCTGCTTTAATTATACCATGAAGGTGAGAATGCCCAATTCTTGGCTATGTCTGGAGTCAAGAAAGCATTTTCTGTCTTCATACCTTAGGAGAGAGATGGATGTGTTTGGCTAAATTTGCCCTAAATGTCCTCCAGTTGATGCCTGGGCAGCTGAGAGCACAGATATTAAGGGATATAAGCTCATTAGACTTCCTGTGCTATTTTCTTAAACTAGCCTGTGACACATTGTACTATCCATGGCAAGGTGCTGTATTGTGGAGTTATGATAAAGTGAAGAAATAAAGTCCAAAAAGTGCCAGTTTCCTTGACAGCATGAAGTGTGCCTGTATAGGAGAATTTTCAGAATGAACAGCAGCTTGTATTGAACTGAATACAAAGCTAAACAAGGCTGCCCTGTATTTCTAGAAGGATGGATTCTTGCACTTTCTATACTCTTGAAAATGTTCTTCCTAGTTTCACTTTTAAGATGGGGATGGCAACAGATAATGAAGAAGAATGTGTGTTGACTCAGAGCAATACTGAATGCTTACAGAATTTACAAGGCAAACATTTGCAGTACACAGAATAAGAAGCAGGTCACAATTAAGGGACACAACTGGACTATGGGTAGTAGTGCCCAAAAATCCACCTAGAAGGCAGGGCAGAAAACTAATTTAATATGAGCTTCTAGTTACAACACTGTTGTTACAGGAGTGAGGGAACTTCTGGATATATGGTTGAAGAGATGAAAGATCTGTGCCTAAGAGAGGAGTTAAGATCCACCTCCATTGCAGCAGCAAGCCCCAGTGATCCAACACCACCTTCTGTGCAGGGAAGCAAAGATTTTCCCAAGCCTGCATGTGTCACTAAGGAAAGGCTGACATAACAGGCCCTGGAAACTCAGAATGTAAAATCTGATTCTTCTTCCTCACAGTGTTTCCTGCTGAGTCAAAATTGCTTTGAAAACTGGTCTGACAGAGAAACTGTGGGATACTGAGTGGATGGCTGGAATATGCTGCAGTGACAGAACCAGATTCCCAAGACAGCTGGACAGAACTGTCACTTCAAAGCTGTGGCAACATGCTTATGTTAAAGCAAATAAACATCTCTGCCTCCCTGCAGAGTAGCAATGATCTTACCTTTTTATGTGTCACTGGCATAGGTGCTGCAATGCTACTTCTTTTGGTTTAGCAATGCAGGTAAGTTACTAGAAAACTTGAAATCATCAGAATGGTTAGCAGGAAGATGAAAGGGCTGGAAAATCACCAGTTTATAAAACTTAAGCTTGAAGATGAATGTAAGAGGGGTCTTGATCATGATGTATTAACACCTACACTAGAGCAGACATCTTGTAACAAAGGGATTTTCAATTTATTGGTCAATGATATAAGAAGATTCAATGGATAGAAAGAAATTAATACCATCAGTAAGTCACATTTTAATAAGAAAGGTGACAATGGGAACAACTTGCCTATTACTTTATCGCTATTTATTTTTAGTCAAAACTGAATGTTCTTCTGAAGACAGTGTTCTCTCGCCCTAGGTAGTTGATGGTGGCCTTAGTGTATAAAACATTCCTATCTGTACTTTTCTGTTAAGCAAGAATGCTAACCTGCTATGACTTAACTTACTTTTGCTACTAAACTAGAAAACAAATCCAACCCATTGTCCTTATCGATAAGGAATTGTCTTCTTACTTTTTCTGCATAAAACAAGGTTAACAAGTATAAATAATGCTCATGGGATTTTCCACTTTTGTGAGCTGACAAAATGACCCAGTTTGGATTGCAAGATACTAGGTTAAACATCAGCATTCTTGACGTAAAGTCAAACTGAATTTATGCTGAATAATTTGATTTGAAATCAGATCCAATTATCTTAAATTGGTCATTCCAGACTAACAGAGCAATAAAGGGCACTGTGTTTGTTGATGTATTTGACCTAGATATTACAGTCATGTCAAAACATGTAAGATACTGCACAGTGCCCTCCCAAATACTGTACTCAGAACAGAAAATAAAAGTGCTGTTGGTCTTTCAAACATACAGAGGCTTTCTGATCTAAAGCAGAAAATTACTTCTGAATTTTGAATTGACAGAATTTTTTAAATTGTTTTGATCAATACAAATATGTCTGTCACCAAAATTAGTATGGTCAAGACTTTCTCTTAAAAGGGATGATTTAATGTTCAAATATTGCCCAAAAAAAAAAAAAAAAGGAAAATAATTAAGAAAACAATGAATTTTTTTACAGTTCCAATCCTCATGTACACCTAGAGCCCAAAAGAAAGAGCTGCACATCAACAAATGATGTGTAGTTCCTACTTCTCAAACTGTACACAGTGCTTCAGATCAATCATAGTAAAATTGATACAAAGAAAATGCGTTGCTGGAGAGCTACTGGCCCTGCATAAAGCTGCTTAGGTGAGTTTTTCAGGAGTGGTGGCCCCCCAGTTTTTTAACACTGATGATATTACCTATTAAATCAAAATAAGAGATTAAAGCCTCTGATTCCTTGATTGTCTTTGCTATATAACTTCAAGACCTATACAAGAATTTAAAAGGAGAAATGGAGACCTACACTCAACAGCAGGCCCATCTTTCTTTAAAACCATTTCTTCTTAAGTATATTAATATTATTATCATAACATCATACAGGTTATTAATATGATGTTGTCAAAGGGCAGTTTCCATTCTATTAAATACTGACGTGGGGGGGGTCCCATTTTTTCTTTTTTGTTTTGTTTTGTTACTTGTGTTGCAAGGCTTTCACTGGACTAATTCTGCATTGGTATTTTTAAGAAAAAAAAATATTGGAATTTTTCATAATAGTTTCTAATGTAACATTTACTTTTGAGAACCTAACTTGTAGGTATGTTTGCTTGTGAAGAGAGAGGTAACATAGGTAAGTGAGATTAAAGCAGAAAGGAAGAAAAACTGAACAAAACGGAATAAATCAAGCCTCTCAGACTAGAACTATGTTACTGGGTCGTAGCTTAATCAGGAGTTCTAAATCATAAATTGTCATAACTAATCTTGTCTGTACTGAGGACGCAATGAAGCAAATGAGAAAACTCACTAAGCCTGATTATGGAAATTTCCTAAAGAACCTGGGGTGTGCAGAGAGCACAATCATCACCTTTCAGTCCACCATTTTTTTCAGACTTTGTAATTCCATAGAGTATTGCAAATCCTATTATTTTTCATTTGCCAACAAGGGCAGAGTAGAAAGCAGCAGTGTTCAGTGTTTATCTGCACCACTGGATTTATTGAAACTGCCATTTCTCTAGATCATTACATATTTTGTTTCCAGATTACATCACAAAGCAGCAAAAATAAGTACATTTTAGGATATCTTCAAAAATGGTGAAGAGCACTGGAAAGCAGTATAGTAAACATAGGGGAAATGACCACAAATAGGTCTGTGCCATCATTCAAAGACAGTGTGAGAGTAGGCAGAAGTGTCCTCCCCGCAGAAGAACCGTGTGGAGTGCTGCATGAGTGATGGTCCTTGTCATTGCTCGGGCCCCATCCTCACGGGTGCTGTCCTTGGCATGAGCTCACTGGAAGCCACTACTCACTAGTATCGCTCTGTGCCCCAGCCTACCTGAGCTCGTCTGGGCACTGCTACAGCTATGAAATGCCAAAGATGCGTTGGAGTGCAGTGGAGGGGGAAACCCTTCAAGTGCTGTTACTTCATGTTTTTTAGGGTTAGGCTTAGAGTTAGGGTTGTGGCACTTTGCTGCTGCCCTGCGTGGCACCACTCTTACTTCTGGGTCATGGGCTCTTGAGGGCAAGAGAGATGTGGAGCTCCTGGAGCAGGTCCAACAGAAAGCAACAAAGGTAACTAAAGAATTGGAGCATCTCTTTTGTGAGGAGAGGCTGAGAGATCTGGGCTTGTTCAGCCTCAAGAAAATATGACTGTGAGGCAGCCTTGTCAGTATGTGTAAGTCTCTGAAGGGAGGGTGCCAAGAGAATGGACCAGGCTCTTCTCAGTGCCTCTGAGCAACAGGATAAGAGGGCAAAAGACAAGAGGACCACGGGCAGAAAATCATGCACAGGAAGTTCCACCTGAAATGAGGAACCTCTTTAGAGCACAGGTGACTGAGCCCCGGAGCAGACTGCCCAGAGAAGCTGTGGAGCTTCCCTCACGGGGACTAATCAAGAACAGCACGGAGAAATCCCGTGCCACGTGCTCTGCGCTGGCCCTGCTTGGCCACGGAGGCCGGGCCAGGCCACACGTCAGCCCGACCGACCCGCGGCCGTGCGCGCCTGCGGGGCCGGGCCCGCCGGGCCTGCGCCGGGCCCCGAGCGGCGGGCGGGGCCGGGCCGCGCCCCGACCTCGGCCGGGCCGCACGGCGGCTGCGCGGGCGGACGCGCGGCCATGGAGCGCGGCGGCGGCGCGGCCGGGGGCCGGCTCCGCGCCAGCGCCGCGCAGCGCGACCGCCGCCGGCCGCCGCCGCGGGAGGACGGCGAGCCCGGCGCGGGCGGCAAGAAGCGCGGCGGGCGGCGGCCGCTGCTGCCGCTGCCCGAGGCGCGGGGGGCGCCGCTGGTGCTGCTGTACCTGCTGGGGCTGCGGGCGCTGGCGCAGGTGTCGCACCGGCAGCTGCTGAGCCGCCCGCCCGGCGCCGCCGGGCCCCGCGACTTCAGCGCCTCCCGCGCCAGGTACGGCGCGGCCGGGGTGGGTGGCGGTCCTCCGGAGCGGTCGCGTCGCGCAGGCGAGAGCTCGGGGTGATGGAACAGCGCCTCTCCCGCGGTTCAGTTCTGGGAGCCTCGTGTGGTGCTCAGTGCCTGGGAAAGCTTCGCAAGTGTTCAGTTGTTGTGTCACCGAGACACAGCCGGGAAGACTAAAACTATCGCTGTAATTTCAGAGTGTTGGCGTCAGGTGTATGTGTTGATAAAAGTGTGCTTTTCCAAACATTCAGAAAATGACATATATGCATATAGAACCTTGCTAAAGGTAAAGGCTTTAGCTTCTCCATTCACTCTTCTGTTTCTTTTTAAATTGGTATGTTCAGATCAGAAAACCAATACCACGGCTTAAGATCACGGTAAGTAGTTAAAAATAAGAAGTGGTGATCGGGCTTGTGTTCCCATTATAAGTTACTATCTAACTGGCTTTAGCCTCTTCTGTTTATCTTGAGTTTTGAAAGAACCACCTACAGAAATGTTACAGTTGTATGTAAGTTACATACTAAATGTTGAATGTATTGATGCTTAAGTTTAAATTTATGTCTTACAGGGGATATCTCGACAACATTACAGCAATTGGGCCCAGAACAGTTGGAAGTCCAGAAAATGAAGTTCTTGCAGTTAACTACCTCTTAGAACAAATCAGGGGAATAGAAAAAGAAAGCACGGATGCTCACAAGATATCTGTAGACATACAGAGGCCCACGGGCTCCTTCAGCATTGACTTTTTAGGAGGCTTTACTAGTTACTATGCAAACATAACCAATGTGGTAGTAAAGCTGGAACCTCGCAATGGAGCTGAGCATGCAGTGTTATCCAATTGTCACTTTGATTCCGTACCAAATACCCCGGGTAGGTCCGTGTGTTTATTCCGTGTTTCTGTGTGTGACATGAGCCATACAGCTTGGCTCATGGATTTCTCCTACCAAATAGCCAGTGAGAATAATGCACTTGTCAGCTAGTCAACTTGGTCTCAGTGAAATTCATTGTTTAGAGTGACAGGTTGATCCTGTTAAACTCAGGATTTCACTCTGACTTTCTGGTACAGATCCTTGTTTAGATTTCTGGGAAGTTTGGTTATATCCGCCCGTCTTAAAATTCACTGCTTATGCATCTCATTCATGTGCTTTTTCCACCCATTGTCCATGTCTTTTCATACTTCTGTACTTATTTAATCCTGGTTTTCCTTTCACAGGATGCTTTGTGCAAGAGACCGTGCCCACCCCCAGTAATGAGCCTGTTTGCCCCTCCTTTTGCAGGTGTCTCAGATGTTCAGTCTGATATGCTTTAAATATGCCAGGTTTTTTTTCCTCTCCACATTCAAAGCTTCTGTCTCAAAAGACTGTAGTGATCAAAGGCTGGAGTACTGTTACTTTGATAGTGTGTATATTTTTTAATTCTATTTTGACTGTCACTGTACTCTCTTATTTTTGTTCCTCTATATTTTTAAAATCTAATCCTGTGAAATTGTTACTGCAGCAAGGGTGTAAACTGCTTTGTAAATTTGTGGGTTTAACAAAGCTAGGAAGATATGGATCTAAAACACAAAATTTGTTGTAACACTCAGCCACAGGTGTGTGCCTCTTATTACAGTTGAAAAACACCCACAGATGGCATTCACCAATGGTGCAGGTTTTGCTGGAGTTTCTTCATTTACATCCCACGCAATATTTTATTTTTTTAGTGGTGAGCCTTCTGTTCTGCAGCATGTGTGACTAGTCTTCATTATTAAGGAAACAGTTGAGTGTTAGCTAGAGAAACAAAGCTTGTGCTGGACTCCTTCTGCTTTTTTCCTGTCCATAAATAGTATATAGAACTTCTCTTTCTCCTCAGTCATACTTGTACAACATGAGCTTCTAAATTAAGCTTAATAAATGCATGATTATTATACATGCTCTGTGATTGAGGAACAGCAGAGATACTAATTACTGTATGTATAGTCTATGTACGTCTACCTAGATTTAGAGTATTTCACAAATGTAGTACTATGATAATTAAAAACTGTTTTCAGGTTGATGTCCTATGTAAATTGTGTGTTGATTTCTGTGGATTATAAAACAGGATTATGTTTACATCAGTTATTTTCTTTACAGTTACTCAGACACTAAAATATTTCACCAACCTTGCACAGAAGTGACAGAAACGTAGACGTGGTTTTAATAAGATTTTACAGAAAACTGCAGAGGAGCTAGAAATCATCCTGTGTGCTTGTTCTTAATCACAAAGCAGCCTAGCACTTCATAGCTGCAAGGAGCTGCTCTGCCTTTTGTTTTCTTAGTATGCCACTTGCACATTACCTAAGCAAAAGAGTCTTTGGTTTTCTCCCATATTTCTCTTAGCTATTTCCTTACAGCCCTTTTTTTCATTACTAGAAAGGTGGGCTTTTAACCAGAATCAGCATGACTCAAAGATCAGTGAGTAATAAATTTGAAAATTAGATAATAAAATATAATCTGCATGTGGTGCTTATATACACAAAATATGTGAAGCAAATCTCAGTAAATCATTTATTTTAGAAAACTTGTGTTCCTTGTGAAGGAAAAAACATAAACTGTGAAGTCCTAAAATACGTCTCTTATTCTGATTCTGCTACTTTTCACTTATATGTCGTATTTGATTCTTTTCTGATAAACTCAACAACAAAAACATCCTTGAAATTGCAGACATAATGTGGTTTTCTTAGTTTACCAATATCTGCTGTAAAATCTGTTACAACCTCCTGTCAGTTTTGTTGTGTATGAGGTGTTTGGGTATAGTTTCTCTGCAAGTTTGTGTAATAGTCTATGGCAGCATGGTTGCTTTTATCAGATGTAAATCTATATGGCTCTTGAAGCTAATAACTTTTATATTTCTTAGCCTCACAGCAAGGCAGGCAAATCACTATTCTCACTGTAAACTATATATGTCTGCTGAGTTTTCAATACAGCATTTTAAATAAAATAACTCAGTGTGGCAAAGAGCAGACTCCTGTTAAACTGGGGTAGCAGTTAAAGTCCCTTTCAACTCAGAATGTTCTGTGATATTCTGTGGAATTAGTGAAAACCTGTGACAATCAGGGCTTTAAATCATGTATTTGGGTGATAATCTATAGAAAGCTTTTGTCAGAACTGAGAAATAATTTTTGAGAAATAAGGTAGAGAATGATGTATTGGAAAGATTTCATATTTATTTATTCTATGCAATAAACTAAAGCTAAAACCTAGACTAAGATTTATGTTTCTATTAGGAATATGTAGTTTTTGTAGCAGATACTTCTTAAGTTTTGCCTGCTGACAAGCTTTGGAAAAGCTGCTCTTTTTTTTTCTTTTATGTGTAAATTGAACATTTTGAGCAGCTAACAAGTGTACCTAAATAGCATGCTGACACTTGAACACATCATTGTTGGCATCTCAGTGCATGTCAGCAACATGTGTGCAACCCAGGACCACAGGAATGACGTTTAAATTTCTGTTTTCTCCCAAATTTTATTAGAATGGGACATGGAGGTGCTACACCTTGCACCGAAGTGAGGAAGGTGGGAGTTCTTGACTAAAAGATGGCTGCTTAATCAAGATGAAAAACCAGTGGGGCGTGGGAGGTGTGAGATATTAGTGTTGGTTGAGAAACTGGATTAGAGTGAAAGAGGTTTCTGCAAAGGAGGGTGGTGAAAAGCATCTGATCATGAAAATCTTTTATTATAATGTATACCTTATGGAGGCTTTTAAAGGTGTGAATTCTGGTATTTCCTTAGCTATATTTTGCAATCTTAGCTTTATGTTACTTTGAAGTTTTGTCGTCCTAGTTGAATGCATTCTAACAGTGTAGAGCACTTCGGGGTGACTTGTGGGGGAGTGTTTATTTCTTGAAATTTGAGGGTGTTGACAATGCAAATTACAGCTTATTCATGTTGCATTCAGGAAAATAGTTAATTATCACATTGCTTTCCTAGTTACCTGGTTAGTCTGCTTCTCTTGAACCGTAGTGTTGGATCTGATATCTGGTCATTCACTTGCCCAGTTTCAGAACATAATTTTTCTTCCAGCTGTTGCTTTCAACTAGTATAGACAGAGGGTACAAATAGGACCAGGAAATATACTAAAGCTTAACACAATTGTACTGCAGTTATATTAAAACTGAAATAACATAAACTGTTTTTCCTCTTTTGTCTTTGTTGCAAATCTGTGTGTTTGTTGTAAGCCCTGTTATTTTGCTGATTATTTTAAGGTGCCAGTGATGATGCTGTTAGCTGTGCAGTGATGCTTGAAATACTTAACACACTTTCAAAATCACCTGAGTCCCTGCAGCATGCTGTCATATTCTTATTTAATGGTGCAGAAGAAAATATTTTGCAGGTGAGAATGTGCCAGAATTAGAAATTATACATCAAAGCAGTATATTAAAATTCTTAACAAATGAAAGATATATTTTCTGTATTATCTCTTGAAATATTCATTTATTATCTGTCTAGGTGAATGTGTATAATTTCAAAGGGAAACATACAGATGGATTAAGGATATTGTCTGTATTAGTTTAAATCGAAGACTTGCATTTTCTGCATCTGTTTGTGTTTTCTGCCATGTGCCTTGAGTTATATGCAGTGTTGAATGATGGAAAACAACATTTAGGCTTGTCTGGTAGATGTTTGACCTATATTTTTTTTGTTTTCCCATCAAGGCTAGTCATGGCTTCATTACACAACATGAGTGGGCAAAATCAATCAGAGCTTTTATTAACCTGGAGGCAGCAGGTGTAGGAGGAAAAGAACTTGTTTTTCAAACAGGTATGAGCTTGCATTGTGTCCAATTTCTACACTAGGATAGTTTGATAATAAATTATGCAGACTTGACAGAATATTGAAAATTATCCATAAGCAAAAGACAAGGGAACCTCTGTGCCTTTTTTCCAGTCTTGTGCAGCAATTAGATTGTTCTCAGTCTTTATATAGTTGCACGCTAAAGCACTACCACAGAAGTTGCTTCATAGATGGGAAACCTGTGGAGGGCAGAATAATAGAAGTTGTGTTTCCCTTTTAGTTGAAGATAAAAAGGGGAAAAGTGTTTGGATAGTATACATACCTTAATACTCATACTTTCACATGTTCTATTTATTTTTCACAGCAGTTCTTGTAAAATCTTGGCAGGAAGATGTTGACATTAGAACTCCATCTCATGCTCAGGAAACAGCAGAACTTCTCTGTTGTAGGCTACAGTTAGACCTCTGCCCCATCCTAGCTGGGCTGCAGACTTCCTTGTACTGATGAAGCTGCTTAGCTGTTTACTTGCACTGAATGCTTTAGGGGGACAGACTTTTTTCTAAACAGCAGTATTGATGTGTGATACATAGATGATGGATTGGAAGGTTGGCTAAAGGTTGTGACTTCTTAATTAATGCTAAGTCTATATGGGACATGGTTTATCTGTTCTGCCTCTGAACACAATAAGCAAGAGTGGCTTAGTTTTTTTCCCCTCAGGTGTTGCTAATTCTTTCTCTCAAGTGTGAGTCATTTATCCAACACAATTGTAGTTACTGCAGGACAAGAGTGTTAAATCTCCACTGAGTTACTTTGTGTTATTTGTTACCATGAGAATGCATATCCTAACTGAAGTTCAAAAAATATTTGCTGTGACTTTTCTGCTCATCTTTTGTTAGGACCTGAGAACCCTTGGTTGGTACAAGCATATGTTGTTGCAGCCAAACATCCCTTTGCCTCTGTGGTGGCACAGGAAATATTTCAAAGTGGCATTATCCCAGCTGATACGGACTTCCGTATCTACAGGGATTTTGGCAACGTTCCAGGTATGTTATCAAAAGGCACGTCAATACACATTACATTTTTATAACAAGGACACTGTTGTATGGTTGACTATGTGGACATCCTCAGATTTGCTCTGTCTGTCACACTGTTCCTTTCCTAAGGAAAGAGTTCTTAAATTTAGTTTGTCATATAGTTTGCTAAGGATGTTTTTAGATGACTCGTGATTTACAGAAAGAAGCTTCATGGTAGAAAAGTTTCTTGAAAACCAGGAAAATACTTCAGGGATTAGCATTACTCTATTAAATATTCTATTTTGAAACATTTTGGTACATGATATTAATAACCTGCAGGACATTTCATTGCAGGAATGAAATGTCTGTATCTAATGGAAAACCAAAATCATCATCTTTAGAGGTAGTGACATAGTTATTAATGCATCTTCATTACCCTTAGGTTTTATTTGGTTGGGGTTTTTTATTACTGGGGTTTTTGTTGTTATTTTTATTTGATTGTTGTGGGTTGGTTTATTTCCTTATTGGTGGTGATGTTTTGTTTAGGATATTTGGTTGTTGGTTTTTGGGTTTTGTCTGTTTTCTTCCATAATCAAGGACAGGACAAAAGTATTTTAGTTTGCTAATCTGTTTACAGGTTGCTATTCTTTCTGTGGAGAATGAACAGTGGTATAGAAATGTGAAATGTTCACTCAGTGTGAACATAGTTCAAAAGACTGTAAACTTCTCTAAAGTCCTTGATCTTGAACAGGTTGTCATTGTAATCACTTTCAAGAAAAGTGATATTTTTGAATTGATTATTAGTACAAAGCAGTGGTTCTGGCATATTCTGTACTGTTCTGAAGTACACTTCTAGTCTGAAAATGAAGTAGCCGATTTTGTATGTCTTCTATATCTTCTTTGTTCAGAATCGTACTTAGATGGTGAAAGATTTCTCACTGACCTCTGGGGTTTTTTAATAAATCATTTAAAAAATAATTAGGTTTAACAACTGGTTCATTCCTCAGAATTGAGACCTAATTTGCCAAAAACTCTGAGAATTCAAATTGCAGGTAGCAGCTTTTTGCGTATTTAGCTGAACAGGTGAATGGAATATACTGACTGTATAACTAATGAAGCAGAATAACCTTTGGATTTTGGTAAATAATTTAAAAAAAATAGGTTTACATGTTAGAAGTACAAAGAAGGCACCTGGTATTTTGAGAAGGTGCTCTGTAGTTCCGCAGTGCTGCTTTTTATTACTTTTCAGCATGAACATTTATTGAAGTGTTGCAAGTAAGCATTTAGCAAGCACCTTGTACATCTTTTTTGAAGCTGAGATGATCTGGGGTTTTCATGTGTTTCTCCAGTTGACTACAGATGTCATTGGAGTTGGTACATGCAAAATGACAGGTACTTTAAAATGTTTTAAAGCTGATCTCTTTTAAAGACACTGCAAGTCCAGTTAGTTTTCCTTCTTGTTCATCTCTAAGGATAACGACTGGATTGCAAAGTAGAGCAGTGTTTTCTGTGAAGTATATGGGAGGCTTTCACATATTTGTTTTGGGGTTTTAGGATTGCATAGATTTTAAAAATGCTGCTTTTCTTTCTGTAGGAATAGATTTGGCTTTTATTGAAAATGGCTACATTTACCATACAGAATATGACACATCAGACAGAATTTTGACAGATTCCATTCAGAGAGCAGGTTGGTATTTTAACGATTCAGTAATTTACCAAAGAATGGTATTGTAGCTGCTTTTTCATTTTGCTGAAAGACTGCTATAGTATAAATTAATAACTTTAATTATACATTTAGTATACATGTTGGTTGTGTTCTCAAGAGCAGAGAATTAATTGAACACACACCTTTTAAATAAAAAGGAAATACATTTGGTCAACTTGGCAATATAAAGTTTATCAGCATCCAGTATTGTTAATTAGATTTCAGAGTTGCTTTCAAATCAAAGTTACTGTCTCTCCCAGTGATACCTGATTGTTCAGCATTCTGTACTCCTTTTGTCTCACTAAGTCCCATTTTTGGTTGATGTTTCTCATCAGAAGCTTTTGAGTAGGTTGGTGGCATAGAGACTGATCTGCCAACAGAGTTTTTATATTAGAATGGACCTCAGTCAAACTTATGTGGTAGCACAGACTGGGTAAACAGGATTTATTTTCTACAACAGGTTGTGCTTATAGCAGGCTATTTGACAGAATGTAGTACAGAAAATGACGAAGGCCTTTAATTTCCCAGGAAAAGCTAGCATAATCCTAAATACCTCCAGGATTTTGACTATTCACTCTTCAAGTTTATGCAGAAGTCAGCTTAGATGACCAGCATGAGTAAGCGTTTTAAACACTTCCTTGCACCAATTTAGCTGCAGGACAGAAAGTAATGCTTTTAAATTCCTATTGCAAAAGTGCTTTTAGTGGTCATAATGGTTATATGTAGAACTTGTCCCACTCAAAAAAAAAACCCCAAAAAACCAAAAAACAAACAAACAAACAAAAAATCCCACAACTCTACAGCCAGTAAGCACTTTTAATGGTCTAGTAAAAGCAGAATGAAAGCTGAGAATGAATGATTACCTGTGTTTTGGCTTTACTGTGTGAAAGGAAAAGGTGACCTGGAGGCTACAGAGTAAAATAGCAGCCATGTCTTTACACTTATGTAGGGAAGGAAAGGCAGGTAATTCATAGTCATGAAAACCTGGAGGGGTCACTTAGTGGTGAGGAGAAGAGGATGAAGATTAGGAAATTATAAACTCTGCTATGGGTTAGCCTTCAAGTCCAGTGCTAAATATCAGAAGCGAGGAAGAGTTTATGGGCTGACAGCCTGACTGTTGTCTTCACTGAGGTGGTGTCTAAGTGCATGAGACTTTCCAAGTATACTTACTTTGATAGCTGGATAGAATAACTCATGAAAATACTATTCTGTGTGTACTGTCAAATACCTATTAAGTATAATAATTTGTGTATTCATGCTTTTGTTAAGGATATTTCTATACAATTTTTCAGAATGGTTATATTAAAATGCTATGTAGTGCTTCATTGAATTTGATATAATTATATTGTGCATCTACTCTTTTAATAGGTGACAATATTCTGGCTGTCTTAAAATATCTAGCTACATCAGAAAAGTTGGCTAAATCTTTTGAGTATCGACATGGAAATGTTGTGTTCTTTGATATACTTGGTTTATTTGTCCTGGCTTATCCTGCTCGTGTTGGCACAATTATGAACTATGTCACATCAGCAATTGCTTTTTTTTATTTAAGCAAAAAAGTATTACAGCCAAAACCCAGAGGTAAGTCTAAGTGGTTTTTGGTTTGGGGTTTTTTTTTTGGGGGGGGGGAGAGTTGTTTTGTTGGTTTTTGACCTTTTTTTTTTTTCTAATTGCATTACTCTTCAACAAATAGCAATTACTAGATGCAAAAGTCTCGTTGAAAAAGTGTTCAGGCCATTACAGCATCTGGCTAGTTGGACTTCAGAAATAAATTTTAGATGTGCAGCATCCGATAGGAGTTGCTCTGTGTTTAAATTTTGCATCTCAATATTAATGATAGTGAAAGAATATTATAGGCCTAGATGTCAAGCATTTATGAATCCTGATTTTGTATCTTAACATTTAATGAAGATTAAAATTTAATCTTAAAGATCTGTAAATTGAAAAAAATTGGACCATATCATTATATTTTTTTTGTTAATTCAGATACGATGTCAGAACTGTGTTTCTTCAATACCTGTATATAGATAGGACCAAGTAAGAAAAAAAATGGGGAAAAATGACAGCAAAGTTTAATAGAAAGTGTAAACCAACTTAAAGCTAGTTAGAGCTTCTTAGCATGTGTAGGAACATGCCTGTTTAAAAGAAATAAGGCTTAAGAAATCACACCCATCTCCTCCTCAAAATTCAGAAAACATTTTTGGAGTAAGAAAATGTTACAAGAAAAACAACTCCAATTTTTTGTTGTTCTTGGAGGGAATGAGGAGGGGGGCTTTGGGTGGTTTGTTTGGTTTGATTTTGGTTTTTTTCGGGGAAGAGTTTTATTTTGGTTTGGAGTTTTTGTGGTTGTTTTAGTTGGGTTTCTTGTTGGACATTTTTGTATACTTAAAAGTGAAACGGTGGCTCCACCGGCCACGTAGTAATCTGCAAATTACACCAGTATTCTGGAATAAACATTGCAGCGGGGATGTGTGCAAATAGGCATGCAGTGATTAGGTGAAGTGATGCAAACTGTGCTGTTAAGTTAACTTCACAGGGGATCCCTTTATTTTGGTCATTAGTTACACTATCGGGTAATTAAATTTTTTATGATAGTTTGCAGTAGAATACACAAGTGTTGAAGTAAACTTTTTTCTTCTTCATAGCTGTTTATAATCTGAAGAAGTTACTGACTGCATTCAGTTTAACCCTGATGAGCTGGGTGTGCACACTGGTGGCAGTCCTTATGGTGGCAGTGTTTGTCTCCTTCATTGGACGGGCTCTTTCATGGTACACCCACTTCTATGTTTCTGTGTCTCTCTATGGCACTGCAGCTGCAGCTAAGCTCATTCTTGTGCACATGCTAGCCAAGAAGTTCTTCTACAAGGTAGGCAAGTCTTTGTTGTTATTGTTGAAGGGCGATGAGGTGTTTAATCTGTGGAAGACAGATGTGTGCTGCTTAAAAAAAAAAGCAAAAGGTTTTTAGTATTTAAAGTGTCACTGTAAAAAATTACTTCATCTAAACATAGAGATTGTTCTGCTAAATCAGAGAGGTAAAAGCTATGTAATTTAAGGCAGCTTTGACCTTTAGGAGATGTTTCAGAAAAAAGGGAGGAGCCTTTTTGACTTGTGTCGCAGCAGCCCCAGGCAGTGCCACAGGCTGGGGCAGAGTGGCTGCAGAGCTGCCCACAGGAAAAGGCCCTGGGGGTGCTGGTGACAGCAGCTGAGCATGAGCCAGCAGTGCCCAGGTGGCCAAGAGGGACAATGGCATCCTGGGCTGTGCCAGCAACAGAGTGGCCAGCAGGAGCAGGGCAGGGATTGTCCCCTGTACTCAGCACTGGTGAGGACACATCTCAAATCCTGTGTTCATTTTTGGGGCCCTCAGTACAAGAAGGTAATTTTGGTGCTGGAGCATGTCCAGAGAAGGGCAATGGAGCTGGTGAAGGGTCTGGAGCACAAATCCTGTGAGGAGCAGCTGATGGAGCTGGGGTTGTTCAGGCTGGAGAAAAGGAGGCTCAGGGGCACATCATCACTCTACAGCTGCCTGACAGGAGGGTACAGCCAGGTGGGGTTTGGCCTCTTCCTCCAGACAACAAGGGACAGAACAAGAAGGAATGTCAAGTTATACCAGGGAAGGTTCAGATTAGATATTAAGACACATTTCTTTTTGGAAAGGATTATCAAGCTCTGAAACAGGCTCCCGGGAAAAGGGCTGGGTCACCATCCCTGGAAGTATTTAAAAGGTATCTAGATGTGGAACTTAGGGACATGGTTGACCAGTGGCCTTGGAAATGGAAAGCTTAGATCAAATGATCTCAAAGGCATTTTCCAACCTAAACAATTCTGTGGTTATTCTGATTTATAGTTATTTTGACCACAGCTGGAGATGGAACAGAGCTCTTGGTTGTCTGTATTCTTCTCTGCAATAGGTAAAAGTCATTTAGACCCCTGCAAAGCTCAGTAGGATTTGGTGTATTACTTTTCCATTGTTGTCATTTGCCATGATTACTGTCTATCTACCTGTTTTGCTTAGTATTCTTTTTTATGGACTAAGCAATGCAATTTAACTTGTGTAATAATTTTATAATTATAATAGTCTCATATTGTTTTGTGTTAATATGAGTAATTGAGGTATCTGATAGATGACACTCTTCCAGGGTGGAGGTTGACTACTCAGGCCTGCTAGGTTGAGGATTTAGGTGCAGTAATATTTAGTCATTCAGCTTGCTGTAATTTATACCATCTCAGCCATTTGGATGGCTTTTGGACAAGGGAATTTAGGAAGCCTTAGCTGTCATCTAAATACAAATGTTTTAAAAAGTTTTGAGAACTTCATGCCATTTGATGGAATGAAAAATTCTGAGTGGATCCATCGTATCTTTCTGTTGAAGTAGGTTTGTTGAAATTTTTGGGGGAAAGGGAGTGTTAAGTGGTGCACATATGTTACTAAATAGATGTATTTCGTGTGTTCCCTTTGTGGAAAAGATGAGCCATTTATAAAATAGATGCAATGTTACCACTTTCCAGTGGTCTGGATGAGCTGGCTGTTACTTTCATTAGCTGTTAAGACATTTCAGGCTTTAGATCTTCATGCCTACTGATTGCCTAATCATCAGAGCAACCATCTGAAAATCAGAAGTGTTGCATGCTGTGGCTTGCACCACGCTGTACAGTTAATGTTGCTTCTGTAACTTGCATTTGACTTAAAAGTTGCATTAAAATTTTGGAAGCCAATCTCTTCCTTGGCTATCAGAGGCAGTGCCTATTCGTGGCTCAACAACTTGTGACTTGATAAGCTTTGTGTTTTGAAATAGGTTTGGCAACTTTTATGTTTCTTCACTCTCCTCTTTTTTTTCCTTCTTGCCCTGAAACTGAAGGAGGAGCTTTCTGATTAACATTGTTCATGCAAGCAGTCCCTTGTGCTACTGGCAGGGTTTGCTGTTCAGAATCGTGCACTGCAAACACTGCAGGATTGCCCATGTAACTTAAAAAAAACCCCAAACCCAAAGCAAGTCATATTTTTGATGGTTACATTTTTTCTTTCCCCAATCCCCCCTGAAACATACCTGCTGTTGTCTCACATATGATGTTGTGTATTCAAAACAAATATTATATTTTAATAAACAGACTTCTGAAGTGACAGCCTGTGTCATGACCTAAAAATTCACCAGTATAATATTTGTACTCTAATAACAGTGCTTGTGTAAAACTAGTTTACATTCTGAGGAGGTCCAGATAATGTTTTCACCCTTAAGTATTACATAGTTTTTTTAATATGCTGTGTTACTTTTTTTTGAAAAAAGGCACTCTTCACCTGAAACACTAACCTTGTGTATTCTTTGGTATTATCATTTGTACATTCCCTTCCTCCTTCTTCCCCAGCCTATGTAATCTCTTTTTCAAGTTATGTCAGCAGATTTAGAAAACTAATAAAAAAATACACTGTCATGGATAATTCTGTATGGTGAGATGGTGCTTGTCAAAATTGTTTTTTGCCCAAGGAAAACAATTACATACACATTCAGAACGAATTTGGATTTTTCTGTATGTTCTCATGAGATGGGATCTATGGAATGTGTACAGTAATTAAATGTATTTCTTCTTTTTTGTCACAGAATGTGAATGAGCAGTTCCTGGGAGATGTTTTTTTTGATGCCTCATTGATGATTTGGTCAATAGTATTGGCTGTGATGACTCAGATGGGCCTTTGTTCAGCATTCATTTGTACATTATGGGTAGCATTTCCTTTACTCACTAAGCTGATGATCCACAAGGAATTCAGCCAAAAAGGTATGGGTTTTGAGGGGCAGAAATTATGTTTTTAAACTTGTACCCCTACTCTTATTTAAGCAAAAGAAATTACAAACATTGACTTTGAGTAGTCAAATTAACTAAGTCACATTTTTGTTACTAAAGAAGTGTTCTTGAACTAAAGACAGTTTGGGAAGCTTTAAAAAAATACACTGAAAAACATCCCATGTCTCAGGTTAAAAGAATAGTACGCGAGTATATTAATTAGTGATCAGAATTTTGATGAACAGTTAAAGGTTCATAAAAATGTTGTAATATTTAAATGATGCTTGGGACAGAAAACATGTTTAAATTTTTTTATAATACAAGATTAATTTTGAGGTGGTTTTGAAAATTGTTCTGGCGTTGGCTGTGCAAAACGAGATCTTCTTCCCATATCCATGTCAGGCATTGGGACCAATATTGTGCATTGGGACTTGCAGTAGTATATCCTTGTGAATATATCAGTAAAGCTGTGTGTTTTATGTCCTTTTTAGCTTCTACATTCTTGTATTTTATTTCTTCCTGTTCTGTATAGGTGCCACAATTAAGTTCATTTTGATGTACATGCTGGGGATGTTTGTTCCCTATCTATATATGCTGTATCTTAGTTGGACTGTGTTTGAAATGTTTACACCAGTCATGGGACGAAGTGGTTCAGAAATTCCACCAGATATGGTGTTAGCAGGATTTATTGTGATCTTCACTATGATCCTGTCTTCCTATTTTGTAAGTAGAATTTGTAAATGTTGTTTAAAACTCTTAGGCTTTCTCTATAGTTTAGAATAAGATGGGATTTTAAATTAATACTGGAAGTTAGTGATAATTTTACAGTATCTTAAATGTTACAGGAAATTTCTAGAACATGTGTCAAAGATTCCATGGTTTGTATTAGTCAAAGGAAGGTCATTGAAGCAGAGCTTATATTGCTGGTGTGATGATGTAGTAAAGACTGATGTAAAATATGAAAGTAAAGCTGAGTTTTGAGCAGAGATTCATTTTAGGTGTAATATATGACTGAATAATACATATACAAACTTCAAAAAGAATACTCAAATTTGTGGGCTTTTTCTGCTGCCATAGAACATAGAAAGATTCTGTTGGGGTTTTTTGTTGTTGTTGGCAGATGTTTTAAAAACAGGAAAGTTTTGAAAGTTCCAGGAAGTACTCACTTTATTCCTTTTTATAAAATAAATAACTTAAAAATACTAGTTTTAAATACTGAGATTTTAAAAAAGTGTCTTGTATGAGGTGGTATTTGCAATTATGTCTTTTTAATGTGCCTTCAGTTCCATAATTGAATTTTAGAATTATACAAGTAATGTTTTATATCTGAATGTTGCAGTTTTATAACTGGACTGTTTTTTTATTCTCTAGATTAACTTCATTTACCTTGTCAAAAGCACAAAAACGACGCTAATAACTTTAACTACGGTGTTTGTGGTCACTCTGATTCTCGTTTGTAGTGGAATTTTCTTTCCTTACAGTTCTAATGCAGCTAACCCAAAGCCTAAGCGAGTCTTTCTCCAGGTAAGAAAAGCTTTGCATGTTGTATTGCCTCTTTTGGTTGCAAGCGTGTTTAGTTTTTTCAAGGATTAATATCCCCTTTCTCTCTTGCTTTTAAAGCTCTAATGATTATTCCTGGATTTGAAACAATTGCTAATGCTTCCCTTGTTCACTCTCAGTGTTCAGCTCATCTGTGTCAGAAGAGTGGGGTGTTTTAGGGGGTTTTAAGTGGGCAAATTGTGTAAACAGTGGTAATTTAAAAAGTGAATGTGGTTTGAGGTGGGCTAAAACAGTCATCTTCTGATGGTGTTTTTATGGTATGTTTCTTATCTGAGTAATTCTTGCATTTATATTCATCAATACTCAGATATGTGTTCAGTGCTGAAAGGTCTGAAACTGGAAAGATTCAGTACTGAAAATGCAGTAGACCTTAAGGATTCACACAGAGAATATTTCAGAATCACCTCTGATTCTTGCAAACTCCAGCGGCTCCATTATCTTTCTGTGTTTGTTTTTTTTTTTTTTTCTTCTAGCATACAAGCAGAAGATTTCATGATCTAGATGGAAATGTGGTTAAAAGTGATTCTGGTATATGGATTAATGGGTTTGATTATAATGGAATATCTCACATAACTCCCCATGTACCTGAAATCAATGACACCATTAGAACTCCATGTGAGGAGCAGGCTCCCTTCTGTGGCCTTCCTTGGATTCTGCCAGTGCATTTCATGTTCCGGTTTGTGTGAACTTTGCTTCACTTGAGCATTTACTGCAAAATACAGGGGTCATTCATGCAATTTCACTTATATAACGGAAGAAAAATTAGGCATAATCTTGGTCTAAAAGTAAATAATCCTTCCTCTTCAGAAGACAAACTTTTACCTAGGTGGTGTGTCTTCTGCCATGGGTCTGCTGCAGGAGCTGTAGAAGTTGATGTGTGGAAATTAGATGAAAGCACCAGTGGAGAAAAAGGTGAAGGGATGGTCTCTTAAAGGGCACTTGAGAGGAGGAGGATATATGTCATCTCTCTTCATCCCTTCCTTCACTGCAGCTGAGTAGAGGATTTTAGAGTAGAAGGTTTCCACAGAAGGAAACCAGCTGCTGTGGATGTTTCTCACACCTCTAGAATCTTGAGAGCAAAAGTTTAGCTGTTTGAAGGTGAAAATAGTCTCACTCGTTTGTTTAGTAATTTAAGGCAGATTAAGGTAATGAATTGATTCACTGGTGATTATTTTTCTATTAATATGCCCTTTAAATATTTGTCTGGCCAAAAGCTGATTTTACCTGCCTTTTGCTAGAATCAACACCTTTTGAATAATTCACGTAGTAGCAGCACAGTCAGCTGTACTAGAAAGAAACTTCTTGTCTTCTAATGTTTAGTAGCTCAGGGTGTTGCATTGAGAATAACTTGAAACTTATTTTTCTACACAGGAAAAACTGGTATCTTCCCGCTTCAGAAATTTTGCCAAGAAGCCCCATTCAGTTTAAACTTCTGTCCAAGAAGATGATACCCTGGAACTCTGTGAGGTTAAGCTTTGAAGTATCTGGTGAGTGACTGAAGCTTCTGGTTTATGATCTATGTTTATTTTTATGCCCGTAATAAGTCAAGCTTTGACTCCATTACTGCAGGTTCTAGTGCTGTTCACAAGATTTCTGAAATTAGCATTAATTCAGTTTCATAGCACATTAGAGGCTGTGAGTAGTGTCGTGCAGTTCTTATTTCTGGGACTGGTAACCTCATCTGTCTTGAGTAAGTCTTGATTGTTTTACAGAAGGTCTTTTCTAAACTGGATCTTGTAGCATTTTATATGTTAATATGTATAAGACTTTTTTATCTTAATTATTATAAAATGTCCTGTATTCCTCTGTTACATCATTATCTCACTTTTCCCAGTGCTTAGAAAAAACTGGAGCATCTTCTGCAGAGAACTCGTTTCTGTGGTGCTTTGTGAGACAGGAATGGTAGTTCAGGGGTGCCCTGCTGCTGTGTGGGAAGGCAGGGGGTTCTCTCTGCCCACTGGCACAGTCTCTGTCCGCAGGCCCGAGCCACATGTCCCTGTACGTGCGGCCGCGCGCGGGCGCGGCGCTGTCCCGCTGGTCCCTCGGGGATGGAGTGCCGGTCGCCAGCCTGGGGGGAGACTACTTCGTGTTCTACTCGCGCGGGCTGCGCGCGGCTCCCTGGCGCTTCTGGGTGGAGCTGACGGTGAGTGCGGCACCGCTGCAAACCTGCTGAAGCCTTGGTCCACCCTCTTCCCACCGTGGCTCTGTGAAAAATGTCTCAGTAACTCCCTAATGCTTTGCT
The DNA here is from genome assembly GCF_050655825.1 of Lonchura striata. Lineage (NCBI taxonomy): Eukaryota > Metazoa > Chordata > Aves > Passeriformes > Estrildidae > Lonchura > Lonchura striata. The sequence goes on from NC_140740.1 coordinate 70,241,653, forward strand.
TTATTTGGTAGATTCTAGTATCCCTCTTTTGATATGTCGGCATTATAGATCAGCTCCCATGTATTTTCCATGAGTAGTCCGCCAATTTGGCTGCCGAGGGAAAAATATTTTTCTTGTCTGCATGGTCTTTGATCATAAGCTTTGATTCCTCTGATCTTAACCTCACAGTCCTTGAAGTTTTATCTTTACTACTGGTATTTCAGAGTTGATTATTACTATGAGTAGTTCTCTTTCCCTTTATTTTCTCTTGTTTGCTTGGTTTTGGGAAATTACAGGATCCTTGGTGGAAAATGTATCTGTCTTGAAGCTGAAGAGAGATCTAAAAGCTTTGTTTTCTGAATTTTCTTTTACGTTATTTTCAGATGGAAGCAAGGCTTATTTATTATCTGCCTCCCCACCCTTCTAACTTGCAAAGGAATATTTTTTGCAGACCTGTATGTTTTTAATGTAGGTTTAACAGTGTCTTATCCTTTGAGTAATTATTACAGGTATCTTTGAAAGTTCAGAAGGTCCAATTTTCCTTCCTAAACCAGGCTGTCTAAACATAAATAATCCTCAGAGGGTACTCAATAAGGCAGACTGGAGTCTCAAGTATGACAAGTCTTACAAGTCTGACAGAGGCAAAGCTAAGCAGAAGAGGCTGTATATCCTCAGGATTGCCAGAAGGATCAGTGTAAATACTGTGTTGGAGTCCTTATCTTGATTTGTCAGCAAAACAGCTACTGAACTAGGAGCACGTGGAAGCTGTGTAACACATCAGAGGCACTAAATATCTAAACATGTGGTTGCCAGTTCATTTCAAATGGAACTTGTCATGTAGTCAGACTGATGTGTTGAAGATAAGAAGTGTTTTAATGTAGAGGACAAAAAACTGCAGGATGGATTTTGTTGTATGGATATTGTCTGTAGAAAACTGCATCTGAATTGATCTCATGTTTTAAGTGTCAGGAACAATCATAAAGACTGTGTTGTCCTTTTCTCACTTTCAGGCCCCAGAGAAGCATTCTGATGGAATAGTCTCCCTCGCCATAGCAGCACATTACTTTTTTGGGGAAGATCAAAAGTCACCTCAACTCTATGCCTTACTGGAGAGGTTTCCAGACTGGACATTTTCTTCTGGCTGGTCCTGTACCTATGACCTTTTTGTCTTCTAATTTTTACAACAATTCTGCAGGGCTAATAGGATTATCTCTAATGCAGCATGCCCTTGTGGCAAGCACTTTGTAACAAGATGCCAGAGACTTCAGCAAGAATTTAAAATACTTCAGCAAAAGGTGTTTCTTTGGCAGTCTGACTATTTAAAGACTACTGCTATCTTGGGGATATAACAATACTTTTCTGAATGCAGTTCACCTTGGCTCTTCCACTGAAGTGGCAGTTTGGCTAGTGAGTTTCTTAAAATGAAAACTGCACTTGACGAGGTAATATTTGCATAATAAATAGTGGCAATTGTAATGGAAGGGCTTCATGGAATTATTTTGATACTATGTAAAATAAAACCTTACTTCACTGATACTTGGAGTGTAACCTACCAATCCTATCTGTCCTATTCAAGTCTGATCTCCAGCTAGAAGGTGTTTGTTCCTGTGGGAGCATGGCAGAGGTGGCAAAGTCCTGAGCATTACTTTTGTCACTGGATGAAGTCACTGAAAGCTGTGGTACTCATGTAGGTTGTGTTGAGTCCTTGGCAAATGCACAATGCAGAGAATCAATATTATGATGGGATGTGGTAATTGTTTACCCAAATGGTATGTTTCTGTTAAAAAACTTAGTTCTACCCCTTTTCCTGTCTCTTTGGTGTTAACAGCATGAGTGGCTTAGTTCAGTCTAACTACCATCTTGAGGTTTTGTTCCTATTTGGATCTTTCATTATCAACACAAGAGTGTGTGACTTGCTCTCTCATACATAAGAATTCTAAGTCTTCACTCCTTTAAGTGGATGTCTTATAACTAATCTACTCTAAATTTTAAGTTTCTTTCCAATTTATTAGAATTGGCTAATTTTGGTATCTCCTTTGGAGAAACTTCTTTGGTAGTGTGTCAATATTGCACTTCCTAATACATTTTACTATTTCTTAAAATAAAGTTTCCTTTCCTTAAGGAAAAGCACCTAAGAGAGTAATTTTGTAAAGGTGTCTAATATTCTGGATTGCTCTTATTTTATTTTCAAAGGATCGATTTTATAAATGACTGTATTTTGGAGTATCTTCCAATTTTTATTGGCAAGCTTTGAAATCAGAAGCTACTGACCTCTTTTTTTATACTTACCGGATTTTTGAGGTTTTTTAGTGCAGTGTTTAATAGTTAAGGGTAATTTCTGAAATTCAAAGAACTTGGTGTACCTGAAGGAACTTAATGTTTTTTTCCAAATTATACATAAAAAAAATGGGCTATATCAATACCACACTACAAATTTAAATATTTTTTTTTAATCTCATGAGTATTGCCTAATGTTGTGCAGAGCAGGTTTTGTGCAGGCATCATCATTTCAAGTAGAAACATGCTAGGACTGATAAGTTTGTAGAGCACATGAAAGAAAACTGTGTGAGTTAGTTTGTGTGAGCTGTGATGGATAACAACTCTCCAGTCCAGAATTTTTCCTTTGGATTGTTTTGTAGTTGTGTGTAATAGTGGAAAGAACCAGTGTCATTGGTGCAAGGGACATTAACAAAGATTGTCAACTCATGGGCTAGGGTAAGACGTTTAGTTACTGCAATCATAATGAACTGGCCATCAGTACCTTAAAACCTGTGGGTTTATACAGTAATGTGCATTAATCATCACTCACTTGATTGTATCTGATTTGAAAGTATAATCCCTGTATTATTTAGAAGTGCTATTAATGAGTTGAAAATCAGAGTTATGAACTAAAACTCCTGTTTCTTGGGTCTCAACAAATGTGTTGTACTGTACTCTAGCTGATGCACAGCTAATTAATTAAAGCTGCACTGATATTTGCCATCTTCCTCAGTTTTGAGTTTTGCTTATGATTCAAAGCTTTGGAAGTGCTGTGTGAAGAATTCATACTGGGAGCCAAAAATATAAAAATGCCTGTTGGCAATTTCTGAAACTTTTTAAGTGAAGCAATAACTTCTGCTGTCTCAGGATTTAATCCTTGTTAAATAAATCTATTATGAGGTATGTCTGGTTTGTTGCAAATTTCTGTCTTTGTAAATAAAAGCAAAACTCTATTGGTGACTTGATTTTTAGCATAATTAAAGGCTATATATTTGAATTTTCATTCATTGCAGTAATGTTTTACTTGACCTTGGGGTAGAAACAGTGCTGAGGTGCTGGGTTAGACAGGTAGTGTTTAGAGCTGTGTGGAAGATAAGCTTGACCAAAGAATGCAAAAATCATCTGAGCTGAGAAAAGTTAAAATGGGAATTCTGTCTGGTTTCCTGGAGAGGAAGGTGGTTTTTGAAAAAGATGTGATACAGAGGAGTCACTGGTAACCAAGCTAAGTATTATTTGCAAAACTGATGGTTGAGACCAGTCTTATTGTTAACCTGTGACAAAAAAGCAGCATGGAAAAATTCACTGTTTGTGTCTATCTGCTTCCCTATTCAAGTATAAGCAGATAAGTCTTCTGTTACTGTGGGTTACTACTAAAAAAACATTCTGTGATTTACTCTTTGAAATGTATGAAATGCAAGCAGCTCGTAATTTTAAGGATACCAGGATGTAGAGTAGAAACATTATTCTTAGTAGAGGCAGTAAATGGTTAGAATTGCCTTATGCTCATTGGAAACAATTTACATCCACAGCATTTTCTAAATTGCTTTCTTCTGTTTTTCCCTCATTTTGATGGATTTGAGACTCTGCTGTTTTCTATTAAAATACATACTTTTGAAGCTGAGTACTAAGCACTTTATCAATTTAAGTAAAGGAAGCCCCTACATGTTGTTGTTACACAATCTAGTGCATCCTTACAGTGTGTCCCCGTACCTTCAAGATTGTCAAGCAGAAGCATGCATTTGAAGAAAGAAGTGTTGGGATAGGTGCAATGAACAGGAAAATTTCAGCTATCATACACAAACTGACGGACTGTTGAGCTGAGTGGGGCTGTTCTGTGCTAGTAAGACCTGTCTTAAATGTCTCAGTCTGTGTTGGATTGCAGTTCTCCTGGAGAAACACTAATCAAATAGAGATCTAGCAAGTCTATACAGAGGTAGTTGTAGCAGTTGGGATGTAGCTGAAGAACAGTTTACCTGCATGGCAAAGCTGTTCCATACTTTTCTCCCTTGAGGGCTGAACATAATCTGACTTGATAATTGGAAGGGACCTGCAGGATGACCTGTTTTAGAACTTAGTATGTGGTCTTGGTAGAGAATGGTAGGAAGACAGGCAACATCAGTAAACCTAGGTTCTGTGGTTTGTGTCAATTTATGTAACTCTGGCTTCCATTTTGAAGACAGAACATTCATTCTCAACCTTCATGTAAACCTGGAAATTAGCCAGGCTCTTCTGTTCACTGTGGAAGAGGTTCTGTTGGGCTGCAGCTCTTCATGGTGTATCAAAGCTGTTCGTGCAGCTTGAGAACATGCTGAGCATTAAAGCAGAGTCTTGAGCAGGAAGTACAAGCCAGTTTAGGAAGATCTGTATTTCAAGCAGGATGTGAAGCATCAGTGTTCATTAGCAAACATTTTTTAAAAAAATTCAGTTGCAGAAAGATGAGTCAGTCTTAAAAACAAGCAGTAATTCATCTAAAAAGGAATCATTCTTTCAATCTATTCTGAGAATGAAACAAATAGAAGCTTCAAAGCCAGTAAGTGCACAGGTGAATTTAAGTAACCATCTTAGAAAGCTGCCCATGAAGAGTTTACTTGGAGATGTTTTTTCAAGGGAAAGGTGGTGGTTTGTTCTGTTTGAGTGTCTTGGTTTGTTTTTGCAGCTTTCGGGCGTCACTCGCTGCTGTCCCCCGTCCCTCCCCGGCCCCCCGGGACCCTCTGGCTAGCTGTCCCCTCCGGGGCCGGGGTTTTCCACGGTCCCGCTGCCCTGGGCTCACCAGGCAGGGCTGGGTTAGCACGGTCCGAGCTGCGGCGCTGCCTCAGTCGCCGCTAGGATTCGAGATAAAGAGACCAAGAGAGACCAATGGTATGCTTGTCCAGAGAGATTGTATTGCCTGAAGCATTGCAGTGACCAAAGGCCCTGGGCTATTGCCCAGATACAGTTTTATACAGCAAAATAAAGAGATAAGGTCTAAACAATAGAGACAGTGTTCAGCTAAGGCACATCAGAACCACCCCAGGGGCCAGGTCCAATGGGAACTGCTCAGGGGTGGGGAGAAGGGGGTTTTACATAAAGATACTGAAGCGAAACTTTCCTGAAACAATGGGGCATACATAAGTGTATCTTTTCCTCAGTTTCCCATTCCCAAGGCCTTTCTAAAACCCTTCCTCCACACTACTGCCAGCGTGATAGCAACAGTTTTGTTTCAAAGTTTTTGTTTTGTATTTTTTGGTGGGTTTTTTGTTTTATCCTTTTGTATTTGTTGGGTTATTTTGTGTGGTTTGGAGTTTTTTGGACAGGAAACAATAACTTGAAAAAAGGAAAGAGTCGTTATGTGCCTTGTGTCTGCTATGTAGTAGCTGTAGGCTCCAACTGTGGACTTTTAGAAGTCTTCTCTCAGTGCTTTCTGACTAAGTAAGCCCAAAGAGTTTTCCATTTCAGGGGTTATGTGATAAATAGAACACTCAACCAGTTTGTCTCTCTTTTGTCTGCTGAGACACTGGGATGACTTAGACCACTCACCCTGTGCTGCCATTCCTGTCACTGCCTACTAGAGTACTTCAAAAGTGTTCAGCTCTAGGATAGGAAGCTGAGACAGTAGGTTGCAGCTGTTGCCTTTATGTTCCCTCTTACTTGTGGGAAATCCATCCAGTTGAAAGCTTATGACCATCAGCAAGTTACTCTTCATCTTTTATAATATCATTATAGCCACAGACAACTTCTCCCTTCAGTTTATTGTGAAAAGGACCTCCTTTGTGTACAAGGAGGTTCTGGCTAGATTATAAATTCAGATATTTCTGCTTACTTAACAGTGCATCTCAAACCTGTAGCTTAGAGACACTGTTGCTCTAAAACCATTTGAACTGGTTTCTTTGACATAAAATATGCTGAGGAAAAATTAGCTTACTTGGGTTGACAAAAGTGATAGTGAAAAATTACCTTGAGAAATGCAACTTGATTCAAGCAGTTTTGTAAGTATACCCAGCGTGAAAGGATCTAATAGCAAGAAATATAGAGTATTATTCCTGTTTTTCTGAGAGTTTTGCACAGGATAAAAAACAGATCAAGAAAATGTGATGATGTGCAAATTGTTGTGAAGGAGGAAATCTTACATCAGCCAGTTTTATGTGAGCTGGATTCACAAAATGGGAAGAGTATGTTGGATTTCCATAAATGTTGGAATTACATAAAAAGGTGTTTATCCTCAACTGGTTAAGTGGCCTGTTTTTCCTATTTTTAGTTAAATAGTGCACATCTGTCGATGATTAGATCTTTTGCGGAGGGTTAACCCTAGGTAGCAGGTGGGTAACTACCAAACTGCTGACACTCTCCTCTCAGCAGACCAGGAGGAGAAAATGGGATGAAAAAATTCATGGGTTGAGACAGGGACTCATTATCTTTACTCACTGGTCCCCACAACAGATGAAACAAACTGGCCTTGGAAAAATCATTTTATTACCAATTAAAATTAAAATATGGTAACCAAATACTTTCCCCCAACCTCCCCTTCCTTCCCAGATTCACTCTTCTATCTTCTCTCTCACAGTGGTGTAGAAGAACTGGGGATGGTCAGTTAAGAGTCAAGCCGTGGTCAGTCTGTAACATTTACTCTCTGCTTCCTTCCTCTCCTCACTATTGCCCTGCTCCAGCATGGGGTCCACTCCATGGGATAGTCTCTCATAAACTGCTTCAAAGTGGATCTTCCTCTTGCTGGAGTGGACCTTCACGAAGAGATTGTTCCAGCATGGATCCCTGTGGGCCACAGTTCCTGCCAGAATCCTCCTCTTGTGTGGGCTCTTTGGGCTGCAGCTTCCTTCAGGGCTCATCTGTCCAGCTGCTTGTGGGTGCTCCAAGACTGCCACTGTGGGTATCTGCTCCAGCAGGCTCCACAGTGTGTTGCAGTAGAGGCTGCTTCCCCACCATCTGAAAGGACTGAGCTGCCAAGCAGCACCACGGCAGTTAAGAGGCTAATGAGCAAGACTCTTGGTATATCATTTAATGTGTGTGTTTACTTGCACAGAGCCACAGGCTGCAGGGAATCTCTGTTCCAGTGCCTGGAATACCGCCTCCTGATCCTCCTTTACGGGCCTGGCCGCCTGCAAGACTCTCACCCTCCACAGCATTTTTTACTCCTTGTTAAATACATTACGGAGAGAAGGCACCGGGTTGTGTTTGCTGGAACTGGCTCTGTCTGATTTAGTCCCCCCTTGCTACCAGACCCTTGCCACCTAAACCCACTACATCTTTCACAGCAGCAGGTGGATGTAACTTCAAAGATGCACTAATATGGTAAAGGTTTGATTCCTTCATCCTGTAAAAAACAAGCCACAGGAGTATAAAAAACCAATTTCATCAAGTGGTTTCCCCGAGAGCTTTGTCTCTCTAAGATGGCCTACCTGAAAGGCTTGAAGTCAGAAATAGTTATTTTTCATAGGAGTAACTTAAAAGTAAAGTTTAATACATTTGTCTTTTAATTACAGGTGTATAACAGCAGTGAAATCAAAATACAAAATTAGCACATGAGATTTGCATAGAGATTAATTAGTACTAAAGAACTACAAACTTCTAAAATTTCACAACTAAAAAGCTTTATCTGCTAAACAACAGTAGCACGTTGTATGATATGAATATTAAGAATGTTAATATATCAGTTAATGTATGTTTTACTTGCACAGATCCAAAACCTGAACAACAGAATGCTGACCAGAATGGCCTTGGCTTATCATTACCACAGAACCACAGAAAAATATTAACTTGAAGTACAGTTTTTATTTAACATACATTAAGCAGGTTTCTTTATAATAAAAAAGCTTTAAGTATTATCCCCTTAAAACAATAATGAATTTTGACGTCAGGTCACAACAGGCTTGCAGGTATGATAGACATTATCTGTAACCAGTAGCTACAATGCAGAATAAGCTTAATGCTGGGACTCAGACTGAGTTTCTTTCCTCTAACTTCAGTCTCAAGTTTCAACTCTTAAAATGAAGTTCAAGTTGCATTCATTAATAGCTCCAGCTTTCCACGTAATACTCGCAATTATTGCACTTGTACTGGTTGTATTGGCTTAGGAAAGCCATTCTAAAGCAGTTTAATATCTGTACATTTTAAAGCACTTGATCTTATCTACAAAGGAAATAAAGATGATGAAACTACAATTTATTTAAAACTTAATTGTGAATAGTCTTAATTTCAGAGTTTAAATGGATGTGCATTTAGTAACTACGCTAGAAAAGCAACAGATGTTGTAACTACCCTACGATGACTAGTTTGGTCCATGTCAGTAATCAAGTGATGTTATAAAAAATAAACTAGTTTATCATGTATAAAATGAGTATGTTGCATTTTTGTTCAGATTGCACAGTACAAACAAGCTAATATCTAAATTAATACTGTTACAGGTAGTTATTACATAGGGACAGCAGCTAGAAAAAATAAGTACCTCAAAGCAACAGACTTCTGCAGCCAGGTTTTCATAACATTGTACGAAAGTTAAATATGTCTTAGTTAGAAGTATGCATATTATAAAATGTTTGAAAAATGTTTAAGTATGCGCTGTTAAGCTAGTTTTCCATAGCAAGAGTATATGATGATTATTTACATTTTAAAAATCCATTTATCAGAAAAGAATTTACAAAGAAATAAATAACCTTCAGCAGTCCCTTAACCCAACTACAAGATCTGTTAAGTGACAGTAAAAAGCAGGTAAGCCACCTTGTTCAGTGTTAGGTCAGTAAAGTATGCCTCATCCAGAAAGAAGTGCAACTCTGCTTTAACTTTACTAGTCATCCAGAAACATGCAAATACACACAGGTACCTCCAAATATGGTACAGTCTTGAGTATTTGTACAAGATTATTCACAAAAAACATACAATATATTTTACAGTTCTTTAATACAAAATATCAGTATCAAACCAATCCGAACTGCATTGATCAGACATTTATTAGGCAGGCAAGCTGCAAAGGAAACAGTTTTTATATTTAATCCCCTCTTCACCTTTTAAACTCGAGATATAAGTAGCTTCTTCGGAACGTGTTGGTGATGTAAAGGTACTGATGAACATTGGCTGAATCTGTCTCCATGTGTGTTCATTCTCCCACATATTTAAAGTATCAAAATGTAAAGCTGCAGTCTGGCCACTGCATCAAAAAAGAATCATGCCTCCTTTTGAAATTATTATATGAAACTGGTGTTTAGTTATCCCCACTAAAAATTTCAAAGATTGAAATATTAAAAAACCAAAACAAACGAAAAAAGAGTCGAATTAAAAACACAGAAGCAGATCTAAGAGCTGGTTTGCTTCCTTTCAACACCTGAACAAATGGAAGTTGTTCACCTTCCATTTAAGACACAACACAGTCATAACTGCCTTCTTGGAATGAATCCTCATCCTCTGTCTTAGCCTTGTCCTCTTCATGTCTGCTTGCATTGCTGCTGCCAGCATCACTCTGAGGATTAGTGCCATGGCTAGATGAAGTCCTGTTTTCCTCAGCTCTTGGGTTTGCTTGTTCAGGAACCTTAGAAGGATTCACTGGCTGAAACGCTTCTGGTTGTACTTGCTCTTCTACTATTTCATTTAGTTTCTGGATCTGTGGTTTGATGATACTTAGAAATGGCTTGTACCCAGGGCTAGAAAGAGAATGGGATGGAACACCATAAATGAATTAAAATCAGTACTTCTGTCATGTGCCCAAAAAGCAGAAATGTTTATAAATAAAAGGGCAACCCTGATCAAACAATAGAAGTTGGAAAGCTGGTTGCTCTGGGTTTGTTTCAGTTTACTTTGTGTTTTGGGGTTTTTCCCAGTTTGATTACAACTTTCTGAAGTGAGGTTTCATCTAAAGCTACAGTAATAACTCAAAGTTACTTTTTAGGTAACAAACTACAGCTCAAATTAATATGACGGTGGAAAGTAACACTTACCAATCCGTAGAAGCCCACTTGTCAACAGCATCTAGGCCAGTCTTGATATTCTGACAGATTTCTCCATCAATATCAGAGGACTGCATGATACTGAAAACCTGGTTGATAACTGAAGATTCTCTGAGAATAAGGCCTATGACAACACACCAATCCAGACATCCTGCTTCCATGAAGATATGTAGCAAGTACCTACATGGAAAGAAAGGCTGTTTATTTTTCTACTCCCAAGACAATAACTGCAGCGTGATTGTGTAGATTGTTTCTTTCTCCAAATACTGCATTGCCAGCAATTCTCAGTCTCAAAGGTGTCATTACTTACCGCAGCTGCACCTGTGACTTGTGTGGCCCTTTACTGGCCAGCTCTAGAGAGAGCTGCTCAAGCTCTGACTGAGTTAAACTTAGACTGGAGAAGTTTTCATCCACTATGGTCCAGTCTCCATCCACCATAGAACTTGTTTCAGTCAGGTCCGTTGCTGAACCAATGCTGCATTCATCACCTATCAAAAACACTCAGAAACATAAGGGAAAAAAGAAACTACTTACTTTAGTAAGACTCAGAATTACTGAACTACTTCCTATAAAAATTGACAAACAGTAATGGTTTACGGTGAATCACAGTTACTTCAGGCATATTGTCCATCTGGCTTCAGCATTCTTCTTCTCACACTGGATGGTAGAACTAATGTTGCAGGAATACAATATTTTTTCTATCCAGTAAAAATAATTCAGGAGAATTATTATCAGTAAGGGATCCTAGATATGTGTTGGCAATCATCATAAAAGCACCAATACAGCATCTTGCATACTACAGTCCTAGAATTAAGTCTAGGAAGGGTTACAGTATGTCTAAAATTCTGCTTACTTAACTTTAAATCTTGTTAAAATGAAGTTTCAATATCAAATTATTTTCTTCACACAAAACCATGAAGATTTCAAACGCATGGTAATGTAAATATTAACAGCACAATTTACCAAAGGAAATATTTCCAGTAAAAACATGAAGAGCACATGCAGTAACACAATTTTCAAAGGAACAGTAACAACAAAGCAAAAACCATTACAATGGTAAGTCACAAAGACCTGTACTCTTGAGAATGATTTCCATATTAAAGCAGACACATCTTCTCTAGGAAAATGTTCAGGAAGTCATAAAGTTATTTGGTTATCTTCTTGCCCATGAATACCAGTGCTGGATTAGTAATTTGTGAAATTTTTGTTAGAATTCAGCTTGCAATGTTTTAAAGGCTATTAATTTTGTTTCTTTAGAAATAAACTGCTTCAAAATGCGTACCAAAGTCCACTGAACTCAAAGGTCTTCATCCAGCTCAGAAAAAAAACCCCACATAATACTTGTTTATAGAAAGAGCAGTAGTGGCAGACAGCAGTAAAATCAGTGCAATGGAAAGAGATACCTATTTTCTTGCAGTCTCCAGATTAAAAAAATTAGAGAAACGGGAGGAAAATAAAATGAGACTGTGCCCAAACAGATAGAGAGGACCTCCAAATGCTCTGAATCTCACAGAAGGCTCTACAGTTGTAAAAACTAAGAAATTGTAGGTACTTAGATCTTTGCCCTAATGGAGTGGAAATCACATGATTCAGACACTGTTGGGAATGTTGCTCTATGCTCAAGGACAAGAGGAAGTCCACAAAATTTTAAAAAGGCTAGAATGGTCTGACAAACTTTTCCCATCTCATTCTGTGTTCAGAAGAAATACATACTAAGTACAACTTCTATTTTAGTAAACTCATCATACATTGCAGCTTTAAAAAAGCAATTTACATAAAGCCATAGGAAAAAATACAACTATATGGATCTCTAATTTCTTCAACTTCCTCAATAATGTATCTAATATCACTCTTAAGAAACCCAAAAGCACAAAGTTCACGTGATTAGAGCTGTTCCAACCCCTGCAAGAGGCTGAGAAGAAGGCTATGCAAGAGACAAAGAAACAAAAGTCCATAACATAGGACACTCTTCCTATCCAGACTAAAAAAATACTGAACTTCAAGTTATCGTCATAGGTAGAAACTTCAGCAAATATCTATTTCATATTTAACTTCATGTACTTAAGAGATGTACAGCATGGACATTGCCTTTCTATTGTAAAAAAAGTCAGTTCACTTCTCATAAATCCTTTCTTTTTTCCTGAATTTTTATCAGTGGTTGAGAAGTTATAATACAGCAATGATACACAAATATCAAAATATGAGCACACATTTAACATATTTCCAATGAGCAGACAGAAGGAAGAGTGACTAACCTTTACTTAGCAAAGGAGAAAGGAATGCATCTTGCATGTGTGGTCCATGGGATGAAACAGTGTCCATCTCTCTCTGAGAGGAGCTGATAGTACCAAGCCAGCTGCGACTGCGAGGTGTGGTTGAAATCCCTGTGTCCATTTCCATGTTTACAAAGGTGTCTGCAGACTGAGATTTTAGTAGTTGCTCCCCCACAGCTAAAAAAAATCAAAACACACCATAGAAAAATCATGTAAGTATCCAGAAGGAAATTTAGAGAGTTCTCTCCAGGCATTTCAGGAAGCTAAAACTTGCATCTAAGTCAATATTCAGGGGACCAAGGAAATTCAAGGGAATGCAGCAAGTTTAGGCATTTCAGGAATTACTGACCAGCTTTTATGTGAGCACTGGCATGAAAGAAGTATGCTGTACTAAAGTGTTAGCATCAACAGAAATAAATAATGATGTTGCTACTAAGAAGAGGAAGACTTGGCAGCAATTTCAACCTTGCCATATGGAGATAAGGTAACAAATGTCAACTTTGCTGTAAGGAGGTAACTGCAAGATCAGTAACGTAAAGGAAGTTTAGAGAAGTCTTCAAAGTTCTCACCATCTAACAAAGTAAATGTCAAATATTAGGAACATTACTATTTAATTTTAGAACAGTTAATCAAAGCTCATCTAGAGACTAAAAAAAAAAAATGTTTTAGTAGTTTTCTGCAAAATCTACACTGAAGCAATTTCCATGTTGAGTTCAGCATCTACACTGATTACCAATTCAGTACACCCAGGAAAACAGGAGATTTCAATAGACATGATAATCACACAAGAGATACTGTCTATGCTAAACAGAATCTGTTAAAAAAATACATCCTCTGTGAGAAAGTTGTGCAGGTGGCAAGCCTCAGAGAGAGGCAGATTCACAGATGTAGCATTGCAGGAGGGAAATCTGAGGGAAATCTATCAAACCCAGATGCTACTGTACCTGTCTTGCACTTTCCATTCTTGAAAGGTGAATTAATGGATGAAGCTGGTATAACCGGAAATGGCCAGAGGAAATCGTTGTGTAGCTTTTTCAAAGCACACACAAAATCCTCCACACGGGCAGCTCTGGCTCGCTCCTTGCACAACCAGCCGATCAGCTCAAAGCCCAGCTGTGCAGCAAAGCAGCCAAGGTCTTTCAGCTTGATTTCCTCCAGCAGACGCCGCGCATGCCGCCAGAGCATCATGTCAATGTACATGTTCTCAGCACAGTCACTGTCTTTACTCCACCTACACACACAGCACAGAACAGCCAAGTGAATGCTGATAAAGCTGAGTCACAACTGCAGAACATCGAGTCACCAGAGTAGTAAAAGGGGTGCTTTCTATGTAAACAGCAGAAGCAGTTTCCAACATCCTTTGCTGTTTATATTCTCTAATAGATCCCACTGCCTCAATAGGTAGGTGAAATAAAGGATTTAAGTTACAACAGCAGAAGTTTTTATAGAGCATTAAACTATTACCAATACAGAAAAAAGTGAAGTAAGACAGATAAAAGGCAGATGACATTGCAAGGTTTAGAGAAATAGTCAAGTATTGGCCTAGAACCCTTCCTATCAAAACCTTTAAGAAGTACTCTCGATTAAAAATTACTAATTCAGAATATATACTGGGATGGCTTTAAAATCAGGATGGGGAAAAATGCCAAAGCAAAGATAATAATGAATTTCAGTTCAATACTACTTCTGAACTGACACCTATCAATATCAAGTCAGTATACAGCAGCTTTAGAGGAGTTCCTCCCAAGACATAAAAGATTCTCTTTGTAGCTTGGAAACACAGTGCCAGATCAAGATGTGAGCAGAGCAGTATACTGTGATGCTGTGAACTGTGAACTGTTCAAAATGTATTTTCAGCAAAACAGGTCCTTTTAATATGAGGCACATGGTCTCACTAGCTACTTAAATTACTACACATGTAATGTGCACCACATCCAGTGGTTTCAGAGTATTTGGTCAGCAATATCTATGTAAGCATGCCTGTACACAGATACAAACACACATACATAAATTTACATGTGTGAGAATATATTTTCCCAAGAATGTTACGAGACACAAACAGTACAAAAGCTGTGCAATTATAAATGCAAAAGATGTAGAAGGAGATAATGACAAATCTATCATATAATTCATTTCTGTAACTTAAATTGGTAAGAAAGTTAGTCCTCTACCTAATAAAGTGGGGAGGACATTACCTTTTTACAGATGGGCCAGAGGGCATACTCAGTGTTTTTGTCAGATTAAATTTGCTATGGAGATTCTCTGCTGATTGGGATAAACTAATGCTGCGATGCCTGAAGAATTCAAAACCACCACTTGAACTAGGTTCCTAAAACCAAGAAAACCAAAACGTACACTGAAAGAACCAAACATGATATATAACATGAAGATAAATCATACAAGGCTTGATGCACAATATTTACTTTTCTCAACACAAACCTGAGTTGTTGGTGTAGCTGGGGGTGTTTCTGTTTCTCCAGAGCCAATGGCTTTAAGAAATCTAATCATATGACGACAGAGATCCCACTTTCCCTGCTCTAAGGCAGTATTAAATAGGAGAGTAGCATGTTGTCTGCTAACTGCTGGAACTTCCATATTCTGCAAGCAACAAAGCATAATTAAATGCTTTACTTTTACTACAGAGCATCAGAAATTCTACTAAGTCAAGCCACACTGCTTCACATTTGAGTATACCAAAGACTATAAACAGTAAATTTCATGCTAGAATTTTCCTATTTAAAACAGTAAGCTAATATTTACACTGCATTATCTTACTACCCTTCATATTTGGACATAATACCAACAGGAAACTGTTAAAAACCTGTTGAACACGCACAACTGTAATATGACATTATTTTTAAAATACTGCAATATTAGTAAGTATCAGTACTCTTGCAATATATCTGGTGCCATTACCTGTAGGATAATAAGGTAAGAGGCAGCTGTGTCCAAGTCCTGGGCCATTAAGCACTCTTCAAACAAGTCCTTTGGGTTTCCAACAGCAGCAAAAAGGTAATTCCACAGGGCATATTCTGTCTTCCTAGCACAATGAACAACTGTCTGCAGGAAGAGGGGGAATTCTGTAATGAACTTCGCCACAGTGGGTAGGAGAGGGTCGGGAATGGGTTCCCGCGAGGTAGCTTCTTCTTCCAGCACTTCATGAAGCATCAGTTCTAGTACATGAGGAAAGTATGGTAATGTGGCACAGGAGTGGGCCAAAAGCAAGGCTTGTTCACCGAGGTTCCTAACCAAGAGCTGGCGTAAAATGTGATGGAGGTAGATCTGAGAGGTTCTCTCAACAATGGAGAAAGGAAAGAGAACCTCTAAGTGTTCTCTAGCACTGGTTTGAGTGTATAAACAGTCATAGAGCACAGTGTCATTAACAGCACCAAGAACCAAGGCATCTTCAAACAAAACAGCCAGTGGGTATATGTTGATGTGGAAAGGCAGCATGATCCGTCTTGACAGAAAGGAATGCGGTTTTCGATGATCTCTGGGAAACAGGGGAAGCCAGACTTTCATACCTGCCCCACCACAGCTGAGCCACAGAGCCTCCAGTAAGTGGCGTTTCTGTTTGTTAATTCTGCAAGTAGTCCATACATTTTCAACAGACTGGGCTAGGACAACTGGAGCACAAAAAGGCAGCTATTTAAAATGAAAAATAAAAAAAAAATTTAAAATCATTAACCATTATTTCTTTTATTTTTACCTATTCACAATAACTCTATTTTTCAACTAAGAACTACTCTCTTTAAACATGTTATTCTTCTAACAAAGAAGAAGCAAATCTGCTTCCCTCTTATCTGCATCCTAGCACGCGAAAAAAGACCACTTAATACTTTTATTAACTCAAGAAATTTCTTTCTTTTTTTAACCTCTTTAATACTTCATCAGGAAGCAAAGAGATAAGAATAAAAGTGAAAAATAAAAACCTGCTCTCTGCTTCTTCAGTTAGCCCCCAAGTCCAACCTAGAACTGACAAATCTTTATCTGAATTTTCCAAATTTCACATTCCCAACATGCTTGTTTCACATAGAATTAGTTTTCATCAGCTCAGAAGAAGTGAAAGTTCAGTAACTGATTTCTATTGTTGTTATTGCCAACATGTAAACATTGCAAATGAAAATGTAAATGCACCCTGCAAAAAATGATAATGTTCCATAAACATACAAAACAGTTCTGGACAGACTAGAGATTTTCTGTTATTGGTGCATATGAAATTTTGGGCACTATCTTTACTCTTAATGCTTGTCTATTTCATTTCAGTATTAATTAGCAAACATAAGCAAATGGTAATATACTTCCAGCCAACAATTCCATCTGTAAGCATAGATACCGTCTTGCTTATAGTCATATTGTATGTCTGGACCATTCTCTTGCACAGCTTCTTCCATCACTGAGATCTCTGAAGCCACATGCAATACTCCACATACATTTACTCACATGCTTTCTTTGATTAGGATTATTGTCTTTATCTCGTATCTGGGGTCCAGATCGATCCCTTTGCAACATGATAAGTTGTCCTGCTAAGTTAAGCATTATACTTTCAGCTTCACAAGCCTAAGAATAGAAAGAATATTACGCAAATTATTTAAGCTTTTTGAATTATAATTTTACTCATAACCACATTAAAAACCCAGAAAAAAATGTAAATTCAATGTGCCACATAGAGATGACTAACAGCTGAATTCAATGTAGAAGGACTCAGAAAAATCAAAACCAATTCTTATGCAAAGGAGTCAATACTGGAAGATCTCTTATTCATCACACTCATTCCACGTGTTTAATACGGATTTTTTCCAACTATGTGTTCTTAAAATTGGCAAAACAATTCTAAGATAAATACAGTTCCATATTCTTATCAGTATCATCACAGCATGACTGCCAGTAGCTGACTGAAAGACTAACACTAGTACCCAAGAGCTGAGTCACACTTTTACAGCATCTTGGACTTTTATTTAGCTGCAGTTAGAGAAAAATTGTTTTAGTAAGGTGTCAAGAAAGAAAAGTATTCTGCTCAGTTAAGCCTGCTCCATTTTTGTTTACAACAAAAATCCAATTCTATCTGCATGTGCTTCCAGTTCCCTGACAAAATTTTGAAGTTAAGACAGGGACCTTCACATCTTAAGTAATTTGTTTGGCTGTTGCAGAATTGACAAAGAGTGCCTTATAGGGTCATGTGCCATCTTTTCATTTTTGTATTTATTCTTTGAGTAATGGACATGTTGTTGCAAGAAAGGTAGTTCCTAATGCCATTGATTGCTCTGGTCTTTGAATTTTAATACACGATAGAGCAATACACCCCTTGACCGAGTTAAATTTAATTTGTTCACCAAGACTTGGTCCCAAACTTAGCAAGTTAACAAGAGAAGGTATGAAATAAAATCGAAATTTTTACTTCTCTATCCACCCCCTCACCCCCAATTCCCACATATAATGTCTATATAAAGAACATCAGAAAAAAACATGTGGATTTTACCACATAGAAGAGCCACTGCTTCATGTCTGATTTATCTGCCCAGTAACCTTTAAGGAGTAAGCTAACAAATTCAGGCACAAATTCTACAGAATTCTGAGATCTGTTACCTGCTGTGGCATCTTCAAGGTGATGCCAGTCTCTGTTCTCACTGATGTCAATGTAACAGACACTACAAGAAAAGGATGGGGAATATACCGAGACATGGACACTTCTTGAAGAATTTGGATACTGGCAGTAGGATTAAGACTGAAAGGAAAATGACTATATTTAGAAATTTTACAACATTACTTAAAATAACTACCTTGAAGCAAACCTAATTAAAATAAACAACTTACCCTTAGCAAACAATTTACTCAATGGAACAAATGACATTCCTTTAATCAGGAATAAATAGAAATGCCCACATATCTACTTTATATAAATAAAGTTACCAAACAAATCTAAACAAGGTTACTGATCTTGATACTTTGGGAAATACAGCTGTGCGTGAGTAGAAGACAATATCAAATATTTCAGAATATAACTCTATTGACCATTCAATAAGACAGCTTCCAGATTTGGATTCTATTGGGAGCTTTTTTTAAAGCACTGAAAATATTTTTCTCTGAAGTTCATCAACAACTTGCTTTTTCCTACCACAGAAAGGCCCCTTCTTGCTAAAAAGAAGATACCATAACTGTAAGAAAAATCACCTACATAGGCACTTAAAAACCTACACTGAATCTTTATTTCCTCCTTAGATTCACTAATCTTAACTGTCTGAAAGCATCTGGCATATTTTATGTTACTACTTCTTTTGCAATAAAACAATTCCTCAACATCACACTAGTATCAAACCCGTTCTCTCTTCATCTTTGCAAGCTTGCTGCCATCTTCCCGTCACTAATTATTGCTTCTAATGTTAAAAACATGTTTTTATTTTAAAATATTCAAATATGTGGGTGTATTCTAGTCCCTTTTTCTCCTATTCATATTCAGTTTTCAAATTCCTATGATTTAGGAACATATTTGTTCAAACAGCTAGAAATGTGCATATATCAGCCACTACCAACCTCTAACTTGCACGTGCCTACCAGCATGCGTGCAAGTGAAAACACTCATGAACTTGTGCATTGAGATAACACCATTCTGTATTTTAAAAATCAGACTCCACCAGTTATCAAATACCTTTGTATTATTGTGGGCATTTACTCAGACTGACAGCAGATCTACAGGTACCTTACTGCAAAAGCATTTAAATAGTGACTCACCCCTCAGACCTTCTCTCAATACTGTAAAGGCAAATGGAACAATCTGCTCTGAACAATATCACAATGTCCCGGAAGACACTCAGTAGTAACGTATTTGCTTGCACTTTGGTGATGTGAGCAAACGCATTGTCAAGGTTAGACGTGCGCAGGTAGATTCTCAGCTGCAAGGAAAAGGAGTAGTTTGAATAAAGGTTCTGTTTACCAACAAGCTAATAGCAATTCCACTTATGGTTATTTTATTTATTGTGAAATGGCTGTCAAGAATTTCTGCCAAGACACATTACCAAGTTTTTGTTTAATCAAGTATTTTATCCATTGCATTTTATCATTACAGCAGAAGCAGTTAAAGCAAAGTACAGCCAAATCTGAAGTACTGAACAACAATCATAAGGAAGGACTTTTATTCACCAGTTTTAAAAAGCAAAGAATAAGTAAATCTCCTTGGCCCATATAGTTTAAAAGCTTGCAAAATTGTCCCAAAAACACTGTAAACAGGTATCTTAGAACACACTTTGTGCTGACATGCAAAAATGTCACAAAGATTTCAGAACAATGAGTAGATTCACTGTAATCAGCAGAAAATAGTTTTTAATAACAAAAAAACCTGCAAAGAATTACTTATATATTAAGATATAAACTCTGAATATAACCAAAAGCCACCAAAGTCCATCATGTATAAACATGCTTACAAGACCACAATAAATTTCATGCTTATATTACTACTGTCATACAGATCAAATATTCTAATCACTCTATGTTTACTTTGAAGAAAAATATCTCACCTCTTCCTGGTGATCATTTAAATTATAACATGCAAGAACAATGAAGTCATTCCACCATGCTAAGCCACCTGTTACCATCATAGTTTGCTCCTAAAAATAAAAATGCAAACAGATGACATATAGGTATGTATTTTTATATCCTTACACACCCATTACATTATATGAGTAATTTCTTAAAGCCATGCATGATCTCTATAAGCTTTATGCATAATGGCAAGACTATGTACATGAAGTTTTTAATGTTTACAATAACCAAAGTACTAAAGAGTAGTATGCGAAGGACAAATCTCATCCTACAAAATACAGTTCCACAGTAGTGGAAAACACAGTAGTTTATGCTACTGGTATCCTTGGACTCTCTCAAGTGTAAATTCTAGCCAGAATTAACAAGCTTTACATGCAAAGCTACATCACATGGTAAGTGGAATTAAGTGCCTGACTTTATGCACTGAAAATTGGAATACTCTGCTATTATTCAGACACAACTTAGTGTGTCAAAACCACAAGATCTGTGTTTCAGACATTTAATGAGAAACACATGTATAACCAGCAGCCCTAATCCCAAGTGTGTCTACAGGCTGTTTACTTGAAAATGATACTCTTTCATTTTCTCCAAGTCTTGTATCCCAACAAACAAAATCTTCTATGTGCACCATAATAAAATTCCACAACTTCTCACCTGGGTAATGTTTCCAAACAGCTTCCATTTTTTGGTGAGTAAAGAATAATGTGCAAAACCAAACTTGCCAACAACAGCTACATTCTGTCCAAGCTTGTCAATAGCTGAAAACTGTAAAAAAGAAACAAAAGCTATCAGAACCTCAGAAGGGAACTTGTTTAAACTATATATCCTATCCAAATATGGCACCACAAGGCAATATAACATGAGACTCAAAACATGTAAAGTATCTTCATGTTTCATACTTTACTAACACAGTTTTCTTTCTGTAATGTAAAATAATGATTTCATTTTCAGCCGATCATAATGGACAATCATAACCTTCCAATATTTTTAAATAAGCATGAACATATTCTTAAAATAACTCACCCTTATAGGCCAGTTGCTCTCTAGATATGTACTATGAATCTAAAAAAAGAGAAAACAAAAACCACATGACTACACCAACTACCATTAAAGTACCAATTAATTGTAACATCCTGTAGGAATTCGGACAACGTCAGCATGGTTTTTTTTTTCAAAACACTATCATAAAGGTATTTAATGTTGGGAATTTGTTTTTCTATACAATTACTGCCTACACACTAAAAGTTAATGATGCCTAAATGTTACCCTGTTTTGAATACACAATATATCAAAATGCATTAACAAAATATACCAACTATATTACAGATTAATAATTACAATTTCCTCATTTCTCCTCCCAGCTACTTCCCTCTCTAAGAGACTCTTTCAAAGAAACATAAAGGTTTTGATAAATACAGTCTTCAGGCAGGACTTTCAGTATAGGGATGAAATTTCTAATCCTGTCAAATACACACCAACATATCCAAAAGCCTTCTTATGAGACAACTTTACTGGAATACATCAGATCAAATCTCAATTCTGTACTCTTCACATCATATGGGATGATACCAACCCAGCTTAGAACTCCATTTTCTGATAAGACATAAGGCAGCCACTGTCCTTTTTCATGGATATGTTGCTTTGCACAGTAATTCTAATTATTTCAGCTTTACTTTTACTCTCTCCTACACTAGTTTCAGAAGACAGAAGAGCTACCTGGCCAACTGAAGTGGAAATTCAACAGTATCTACAACCTGCCTGACATGCTTAGAATCAAATACTTTTTAATATAACCAATCCACATCCTATGTGAAGAACAGAATACTGGGGACCTTTCAAAAACCTTTATTTGAAAAAGTGGGACCAATTCAAGCATCAAAGAACACACATTAGAATTACAGATTAACAGATATTTATCTTTTTATTTACAGTACAGGGAAAATAGAAGTCCCATTACTACGCTGGAAACAATTTCTTCTTTGAAAGCCTAATATTGTGAAGTTTTAGTGCTTAAATAGATGCCATTTTTTATACATGAGAATACAGCTGGAGTCTGAAGGCTATATTCATCAGCTGAATATGTTTTAAAGCATTTTGCATAAATAACAAAATAAACACCTAAATTATTTCTTGCATATTGCATTTATTCTCTCTTTCAAAGCACAAGAAAGTAATTAACTACTCGTTCCCAAAATTCATAGCCACAAGGCTGATAGGCTCAATGTTGCTTTACCTTTTGTCAAAGAGAAAAAGTTGTACCAGAGACAATAAAAAGTAAAAAGGTCCGGCAGACAGTGAGATCAGCTGCATATTCTACTCCTACAAACTCTTTCAAGCACAAAGCACATATGGGAAATGAGGATCAATTACCTGTACAACATGCCAATGCCGGTGTCCTAGTAAAGTGCTTAAACCCTGAGAATCTAGACTGCCACCTGAAAATGGGCCTCTTTCCCTGCTGTGGCTATGTTCAGAGTGCGCCAAAGTATTTCTGGGACTCTGAGTCTGTGCTGCATCTCCACAGTTCAAATATAAGCGATCTTCTCCTTGAAGGAGGACTTGCTCCTGGTTACTCTATATTAAAACCAAAACAAAACAAAACAAAAGAAGCAACTTTGAATTCCACATACAGAAGACAAAGGAACACATGATCAATCTATTAAGAGACTCTAAGTAAATAATATGAAATATTGCATAGCAATATTTTTACAGTAACATTTTAAAGGCTCTATGACAAAAAAGAAAGACAACTCTAATGGCTGCAGAACAGACTTAAAATCTGAGCAAACAACTCAGAGGTCACCTAAAACTGGAACTATGATCTAAAACAAGGATATATTTATCAACAAAAAAACTTACCATACAAGGATTAACAGTGAGTGCACTCTTGATGAACTGAAACTGCAGAATACCAAACGACTGAGCTTCATTATTTGAATTTCTTTCAGATTTCATGTTTGAAGATGAATTCCCATCAATAACCCAAAGATGATACCCTTCGGATCCCCAGGTCTGAAGGTAAAAGAATAACAATAATAAAATTGCCAGCTTAACACTACATAGTGATATATAACTGTAATACTATATATTCTCATAAAACAAGAACTATAGAAACTTATTGTAACTGAGCCTGGAAAAAATCCACACATTTTGTTGTTCTAAACCATATCATTACGGGAATCAAACAGTAAAATTCACAAGGTACAGTAAGAATCTAGCTTGAATTATTTCCTGCCTTATTGTAAAAAAGACTAAATGAAGTGTAACTGTGGCAAAGACACCCACATAAGTAATGAAGACTATTTAGTTTGCAGTTTATTATCTAAAAATTCCACAGAGCCAGGTATGAAACAATCTGCATTTCCAAAATTACACTGCCTATTGTTCATCAAATTCAATGATATCAGAATTTCAATTTTTGAAATTTTTTTAAAGGTACATTTAAAAGGTACTGTCATTGCATATATATACCTCCACTTGGGATGCATGTTTAGAGCTGTCAATCTTCATAGCAAATATGTCATGATGAATAAACCAAATTTTAGAAATTTGGAAGTTTTAGAAATACTGCATGAAATTCACCACAGCTTGTATGAGGCATTGTAGAATGTGTTTGAAATTTGTCCCGATTTAAAATTTACTCTAAGTTATTATATTTATTTATTGATTTTACAGATGAGCAGGGTTGGATTTAATGTTAACTAGTTTGTATTAAAAAACAGCAGTTAAGTTTTTCTGAAATTCATAATCTGAGTAAAGTTGCTTTAACTGTCAAAGGCCAGCTAGTAATTTTAGAGAAACAAGGGAGTTTATAATTAATATTGATCTGTGTCTCACTGCACTTTGAAATATAGCACCAGATAAAAAAGCAAAACTAAGAAAAAATCCAAAGTGTTCATTCTTATTATTAAAAGGCAAGAAAAGGCATGTCATGCATACTTCATGAAAAAAATTAATCAGTAATACTTTATTCCTTCAATAAAACATTGTAGTGAAGGCATCCTGCTATGAAAAGTAACTAGTCAAAAGAAAGTTTGATTTTCTGAAAATCTGTTATACAGATTAAAACAATTATAAACATTATACAATTAAAAACAATTTTAAACATTAAGAGTCATCCTATTACAGGATTTTTACATTCATATTTACCATGGAACAGATTTTTAGAGGGTCCTTTTTGGCACCATCAGATTGATACCTTAAAAACAGAACAGAACAAATTTGAGTTTGCAAATGACATAATCAGAATAATAAATTAAATTCCTATCTTCGTATTTTCATATGGTTCTATATTGAACCTCATCTCAAATGGTACAGCCTGTTTGATCCATTACACTGCAAAAAAGGCAATGCAACTGTCAGATGGCTAGCATAAACTATTTGAAACACAGGCACTGAGGTAATTTTAATATTTGCTTGCTCAAGCTTGCTTCTAGGGTAATTTTCTCTTACAGAAAAAAAGACCATTACAAAACAAAAATAATACATTTTTCTTTATATTTTAATGATCCCCTCCTAAATATTTGCCAAGATATATCAATAATCATAAAGAAAAAAGATATTTTAAAAAAGCTAATTCAGTGAATTAATTTCTAATTGGATGCTTTCAATTAGAAAAACAAAGACTTCTAATAAACTATTTACAATGTCATTAAAAATACTCACGCAAAATCACCTCCTAAAGTACAGATAAGCTGAGCACCAAAAACACTCCATAAGGACAAACCTCCACACTCCCAGGTCACCATCACAACACAGCTATCAGGTGACCATCTGATTAGTTTAACAGGTCCTGTTTTGTTCCAAATATCTGTTAAAAAGTAGACAACAAAGTAAGTGAAAGTCCTTCAACTGGTTTCACCATAAAAGTATAAACAAAAATATATGGAAGTCAATATTTGATTTTTCAATTAACTGATGCATTTATCAAATTGACTATCTCAAAATGAGTAAGTAGCAAACAAAAATTGCTTTCTTTTCAGTGCATGCTTGGTTTCATAAGAAACTAAAAATACATGCCAGAAGTACACTGCCATAGGAAAACATGCCAGAAGTACACTGCTGTAAGACAACCACAGAACCACAATTCTCATAAAATAATTTTTCAGACTATGGAGGCACTTAACACAACTGTAAAACTTATTTATGGATTTGTTTTTTAACTGAAAACCAACAGATATATGTATTTTTAGCTGAGGATGCAATTTACCCACTTTATATGTCCCTTACTTTCAAGCACAGAATACTACATTAAAAAATACACTGCAGTGCAGGAAGGATGCTGCATTACTCAGTACTTCTTCTGTACCCTGTATGTCAGTTGCTTCAAATTCACAGTTCTATTATACTCACTATAAATTTTGACAATAATCTCTCACTTCCTGAGGTAATTGAAAGTAATTTCAAGACTACGAATTAGTTTTAAAACCCCGCAAAACCACAAACCAGCCTCCCAAACCCTCACACATAAAACACATTCAAAAGTTAATTAAAGCAAGCAGCTAAAAGTGCAGAGAAACAAAAGTTAATTACTACAAACAAATAGGTGTAAATTCATATCAGTTATTATGCAAACAGTTAAACAGAGGTTAACTAGCCAAGGATAAAAAATACAGTATGCCCTAAAAGCTGCTGGAAAATTCTAGCAATAAAATTAGCTCACCAGGATATTGTTTGGGTGTCAGTTCCAATTTATGAGAAAACTGCATGGCGCCAGTGGTGGTATCTATTGTATAAACCTGCACAGAGCCACTGGAAGACATTACACATGCTTTAGACCATTTGGGTTTCTTATCAGTTTCAAGAGGCTAAGAAAAGATGCTATTTCTCTCACCAATAACAAATTTATCTAGAACACAGATATTGAATCAAGTGATAGTCAAAGAATTTTATTAAACAAATTTCTAAGATGCTTTACAGAAGGCATGAGAGGACCCAAAATACCAGCCCTAGCATAATCCATGCACCAAAACAACTTCATTCTCTTAAAATACGTATGTACATACAATCCACATATATTTATGCCTTCCAACTGCCAGATAATCCATGAGGGAAGGCAGCATTTACTCAGTACCAAAATTTCACCATCGCTAAGGCATACCATGATCAGTAAATTAAAGTCACTATTCCTGTTTCAGAGGAAACACTAACACACTGTATTGTTACTACAAACAAGAATACTAATTCTTAAGAGGACAGATGAAAAATAAACCAGAGTATTTAAAATGTTCTAAAACAAAACCCAAGTAAAATACAACCAAAGAAGATAAAAAGCTGCACTCTAAGGCCATCTTAAGCAGTACTATACAGGGGGGACTTGAAGGAGCAGTATGCAAAATGCCACAACTAAAAGCACTTCTGCAACATTTAATTTACAAATATTCACAGTTACTCAAACAGGCAACATTTTTCTTGACCAAGTCACGTCTGCACAGAGCATTTTCTCAGCTGAGTGCGAAGTGCTGATTCTTGTCCAATATTATTATGACTAACTACTTAAAACTGACTTTATAATCCTGCTTTGAGATTAGCTGGGATTGCAGCACTTTCCAATCGTTCCTACTGGTCCAGCCACATTTTATTTTTTTTCCCAGACCTGAACAGCAAACATGAATTTCAACTGCAGTCCAAGCAAGCAACCATTTCTTTCCACCTCTCTCCTACCTTCTGGACAGCACATTATGCAATATCCAGGCAAACTGATTATTCTCATCTTTACAGTTCTTGCAATCAAACTTACTAAGAAGTAACTACTAATTCAGCTCTATAATGAAACAATCTCCCCCTGCTCTGAACCAGCCTTAAAAAACTTACTTGGCACATCCAAACGCCATTAGCCTGTATTTGTTATTCACTGCCACACAAGTTCCATCAACTACATCTTGCGCCCAAACACCATGGAGCTGCTGTAGAGAAAGGAATTAAAAAGATTTTTTTTTTTTAATTCTGCTTTTATTAAAAACAGTCAGCTTTTATACATGTCCACAATACTACACATCTGTCAGCTGACCTTCATGATCTCAAAATTTCTATTAATGTCAAGATCATTTGACATGGCTCAAACAAACAAAATCCAGTAAATATAAAACTGGTTTTATTCTTCTTAATATAAATTACAGAAAGATATTTATGTGTAAGAAAACTGCTTATAAGTTCTCTTAATAACAAAATAAGTCAATACCTTTAAGGCAAAAAAGTCCCTAACACTGCCTAGGGAAAAAAAAAAAAAGGTAGATGGTACTAAAAATGAAGAAAAAAAGAAAAACAGGAAAGCAAGTTCCATCTGCGACACCTGAGATCACCGATGTTTTAAGTGGGTGAAGGAATCTGACACAGATGTATACTTTTCAGTTTTCTGTAATTAACATGCAGACATCTAACAACAAAATGTAATAGTTTTTAGGGTGAATTACAGGTAAGAAAACACCTAACTTGGAAAAGGTTCCTGTAAAAGAAATTCTGAAGTATGCTTGTCACTATGGGAAAGAGAAAGATTTGGTAAGAACTAAGTCCTAGACATAGCACTTATGATACTTAGCCATAGGAGAAACCACTTCCTATCATCCCACTTGTAACTCCTAACAGGAAGTCTGTTGGTCTGACACAGTAAGACCAAGTCTGTAATGGCAATTTGAACAAATAAATGAAAGTTAAATCCATTATCAATTATGGTCTCCCAATGGTACCAACCCTAAAAAAACTAGCTCAAATTATGCCACAAAATGCAGTCTTGTTCTTATGTCATCTCTTAAGCAGATGTTAAATTTTAGTTTCTCTGTAGCTGAACAGAATTTAAAGAAGAAAGCCAACTAAAATGCAGAGACAAAGGAAAACACATTTATTGTGCTAGGTAGAAATGCTACAGGAAACATACCTCAGCAGTGAATCTACTTGACATTGGTGTAATGAAACCAACTCTGCCATCATTAAAAACAACAGCAAAGCCATCAAGTGTGGCACAGTATTCCATATCTCTGATGTAAACATCTTCAAATCCCAAAAGTGAACCTGCTGAGAAAGTATGAGTAATTTAAAAATATGCGAACACAGAAATATTACAAGTCATTCAGATATTTAGTTATAACTTCAAAGAGAAAAGAGGCTATTTCATTCCCCTCTACAAATGGCAAAATTTTTCCATCTCTGCTTAAGAACAGAGAGACTATTTTATAATAAGTGGTATGCCACTAAGAGGTAACCTTTGTAAGCAATAGAATCCATAAAACCTACCTCGAGAAGACTGCAGATCTACAGAAAAGGGAACTGTACACAAGTTGATGGCCTTCCTCCCATTGGTCATACCATCCCAGTGAATGAGATGGAGAAATCCATCAGCAGTAGCCACAAGTAGATCTTCTAACATGGACTGCAAACTAATAAAAGATATTTGTTAATTCTTAAAAAAACTTCATCTCAAATCAATGTCACATAAGTATCAATTAATGTCATAAATACTGTACAACTACCTCTAAAGTTACAAGTAAGTTACAAGCATGTACCACATTGACAAAATACTGTATACACCTCAACTTCTCTCCAGCATTCACTGTTCATGAACAGGTCTGTATTGTTAGAGTAATTGCTTGACTGTATTGAAGATCTTTTCAATACTTTTGGCTAACCATAAGGTATTGCTGCCAACAATCAATTATTCATCTATCCTAGAAAACTAATAATATTGCCTAGGCTGTAAATAATTCACAGTACATTTTAGTCTGTGGTTGGAACAAACTGATGAAGGAGAAATTAGATTCCTTCTAAATCTTTCCTTAAACATTTCCAAAGTCCTGAAAACTACTGTTAATCTACTTGCATACAAAACTTTTTCCAGTATATACTGCATGTCTTCCAACACCCATTTTGTCCTAAGTAGCCTCTTCCCAAACTTCATTTAGTTACTTTTCCACCTCCTTCAATGCTATGAAGTTTCACCAACTTTTAACACATACTTATTTAGCATGTTCAAAATTTCTTTATAAGATAGGCTATTACCTCAAAAAAGCAAGAGGTAAAGAAAAAGGACAAGTGTGGACTCTCTGCAGGCATCTGGAGAAATGCTGAAATGCTGCAGAGTTTTGCTCTAACCTACCAACACCTCCATTAAAGCTCTAAAACACTCTTTGAGCTGAAGGATAAACTCATTTATAGCAATACACAGTAATACTGAACATACAACATACTTCTAGATGACAAAACTATCAGTATAGCCAAGCACAGAAAGAATTCTTAAACAGCAATTCACTTTTTCACCTCCTCAGACTTACTAGTTGCTAATAGTAATTTGCTAATATTAGTCCTTACTATTAATAAGCCTAAAAACTTACTAAAAGATTTTCTTCCATCCAGTTTTCCTTTCAGTTTTTAAAAAGTATTGATATATATGGAAAAATTCTCAAAACCCAGTTAAGGAGCATACCTTGTGATAGAGGCTTGCAAGTCCAGCACTTTCTTCATTTCTAGATTTAATGAAGGAGCACATTGTTCTTCCTTATAATGTGGGGTTCCCTTCAGATGAGGGCTTCCTCTAAAATACAAGAGAAATATTAGAATTAAAACAGATTGTCCCTCAAAAGATGCAAGAGTTACTGACTTACATTCCCATGGTATTTTTTTCTCCATATATACATGTGTATATATGTATACACACACCAACCAGTTACGTGCAATCTACCACAAGCAGCACTGAATATCTAGGATGTAATTTTGGTGCTAAAAGTTTAGTCTATTGTATCACCTTCTATGTCCATAGAGTATGTAGGCAAAATAAGACATAGAGAATGAACATTACAATGTTATGTGGCCTGCCTTAATATTCCTAAAATAAGGGATTTGTATCAGTGAAAAGTCTGATTTAATAAATTGTTACTCAACTGTTTACAGCAATAAAATATGTTGAATTCTTAAGGATCCCAAATTCATTCTTTTTCAAGATGTATTACAGATATTAGACTCCAAAATGTTTATGTTTCTTCCATTCCTTTTACCAGATCAATGTTTATAATATAAATTCAACATGCATAACACAAGTAGACACCTTACCATAGTATTTCATAGGAGTAATTCTCCCTGAAGTAAATTAACTAGTTTTTAACCTAAGACCTACTAAGAAGAGATGACTGAACACTGATTCCATCCCTTTCAACAGACCATTACAAAATACCAACTTCCAGAAGTAGAACGCTCTTTTTCATCTTCCACACTTTAACTTTCACATTCCACTGATTGGGTTACAACATCATTATACATTACTATACAGCATCATTAAAGTATTTCTTATTTATCTGGGTTATCAGATGTGCCATGTGCTTTTTAAACTTTTTTTTTAATGACCTACAGCCGTAAGTATTGCAACGCTCATTTCTCTAATGAGCATTATAATAGTAAGCAAAGAAAACTATAATTGCAACAGGCATTGAGGACAAGTAGAATTTGTAGTAACTTCAAAAGTCAGAAACAATAGATATGTACAAAAATTCATGTAATATTTACCTGTATTTTATCTGACAAAACATTTATTTCAATTTACATAAGGGTTGTAAATATAAATGCCTAAGACATGGCAGAAGCCAAAGCAGATGCAGCTTTAGATAAGTTTGACAGCACAAGGATATATTAATCTCTTTCCTGTCATGTTTATCTCAGTAGATATCAAGTTCCTTAATTCATTACTATTTTATAGCAACGTCAAATTCATATCTGTTATTCTTTGATGGGCACTATACCTTTCCTTATGTAGCAAGGACAAAGATATATGCCAGCTAAGGTAAGACCAAGGTAACCTTTGAAAATCTGGATTTAGCAGATGGATGTAGTTTTATTTTTCCAGAACAAAACTATGCTGGCTGTGAAAAATTACATTGAAAAATGATAAAAATTTGTTTTAAGGTTACTTAATCTACCAGCAAAAGATTTGCAACTTGTATAAATTTAAACTATTAGAATGTTTGGTTTGCATTTTGAACAAAAATTAATTGTAAGAGGCAGCTGTCTTAGGAAATATCTAGCCCTTCATGTAAGCTAGCTATCATGGACTGACAGAAATCCTGAAAAAACCAGTCATTTCTTTTTTTAATAATACAAGCATAGTGGGGTTGTTGTGGTGTTTTTTAAAATGTACAAAACCCCAGTTGTTTGGAGATGGGCTTTGTAACCCATGTGGACATACAGTTCCAGAGAGTATATTCCCAAACGAGATGAAATTACTCTGGTTTATCAACAATCAATGGTACAACTGAATTGTGCAAGTGACTAAAACTGAGATGAAAGGGTTCAGTAATGCAGAAATGTTACTCTTTGGTTGGCATAAGACAAACTTGACATGTCTGTTTTAACTGACTGAAGTATATAACCAAATGTAAACTCAATGTTTCTGCACAGCATAAACTACAAAGCCAGAATCGTAACAACATGGTTTAGAAGAAACCTTATGCAGGAAAAAAAAATTTCAACTCTCCATGTAGGCTGTTTTTTTTCTTCAACACCTGATAAAAAATAGCTTGCAAGACTATTTGAATATTTTCAGTTTCACAAGCTAGTTTTAGCAAATTAGTCACCATCTGTGGCGTCTTAGCTTTTCCACTGGGACACTATCATTCCTGTCCCAAAAACAGTTCTTTTATCCATCTTGCAAGAGGCCAATCCACACAGAGTTGAGGCACATCACCTTGACTGAAACTCCAAAAATGCCACTATTTCAACTCATTGACTATGATTTTTTCTAATTCATCAATTCAAAAAGAAACCCCTAGTATGGGTGCAAAGGAGGTGCTACCGAAAGTACGGTGTTCATATAGTCCACATCAGAATGAGTCAGCTTGACTGGCTGAGTTCCTTTGACCTTTAAATGAAGAATGCGCACAGATGATTGAAGCAGGAAAGAATGTTTGGTCTGTGTTGCCACATCAGCATCTGCTATGGTTGCAGCCAAACTTTAAGTAACTCGATTTTGCAAAATAATTGAGAGAAACACATTCCATTGACTGACCAGCTGCACGTTGAATCAAATATATAATCATTGCTATTTGCATGGCATCTGTTAATGTAACTAAGCCTGTGAATCAATCTCTTAAAACTCAGAACTGAGGAAAATCTGCAACCCAAGAAAACCTCAAACATGGAAAGATTAGGGATGCTGTTTTTAAAAGCCCCACCATACCAAACTTAAAAGCATCTTAAATTCAAGAAAGAGGCAGCACCGTGCAAAAACAGAATTAGATAGACTTTTCAACTAGTAGGAAGAATTTCCTTTAAGTTTGTTATCTGAAATGGTGGGAAGTTCAGGGAGAAAACAGGACACCAGCCAGCTAATTTTTCTAGGTGCACAGTAGTGCATTTAGGCCTCACTAATTACACAGCAGTTAAGTCCTACAACATGATAAACAGACAAATTTGTCACTGCTATCAAAAGCATCTAAGAAACACTTAAGTAGTTAATTACAGCAGAATCTGAAAGCATGTACTTAAAGGTTTATTTATAATTGCAACTAAGGTACACACAACACACATTATATTTAAGTCTGTTCTAAGTATTTAAAATCAATGTCCACTATTTTCTGCTTAGTAATGAAGAATTCTAGTTTGGAGACAGAATTAGCATTAAATTAATATTTAAGTTTCCACTGTACTATTTGGGGTAATCACAGTAATATAGTT
The DNA here is from genome assembly GCF_050655825.1 of Lonchura striata. Taxonomy (NCBI): domain Eukaryota; kingdom Metazoa; phylum Chordata; class Aves; order Passeriformes; family Estrildidae; genus Lonchura; species Lonchura striata. The sequence goes on from NC_140740.1 coordinate 70,274,279, forward strand.
GGCAGTTATTAATGAATAATAGTTTAAAAAAAATCAGAAATGCTTTCAGAGTCGAAAAAAATACAGTACTTCAAAAAAACACTGTGGCTAATGGAAAACAGTGTAATACTTAAGCCAAACAAACAACAAATAAAGCAGTAGCATCCATTCTCACTAGCTAAACCATGTAAGTAATGAGACATAATGGAGACATTTCATTGAAAAAAACTAAGAAATATTTCAGACAATTAAAGACTATTTATAGAACAATTGTTTGATACAAACAAGATATAATATTTTTATACTACTTTTGGGCTATGATTTTCTTAGTTGTTCCTGACAAAATGATTTCTTCAGTAGTACTTGTAGTGGGAGGGAAGGGACAAGAAGATTAAAAATAATGATGCTTCAGCTATTAATGGCAATATTTATATAACAAAACCAGGGCAGTGTTTCTAAAACAACTTAAATCACCAACAAGTTGCTCTCCTTGAAAGCAAGAAGGAAAAAAAACCTAACAACAGCCATTATCATTGCATTATGACGTTTCCTAACCATTTTACAATGGTTCATGTGAACACTTCAGTTAATGTTCACACTCAAAAGCTGAGGACTTCATTTTTTTATACCTGATTCAAAGAGCCTGCATCATCAACTGTGACCTTTGGTTTTCATGCAACTAGCATCTTTTCACTCCTAAACCTGCATCTCTCTACAGCACACTGCATAAATACATCTGTCTGGATGCAGAGATGTATTCATACAAATTGGCAATAGCTGCACCAACAAAATTAAAGTGAGTTTATGGTAACAACTATAAGTACTTTAAAAAGTGGTTCTTAATACAGCTTTTACTACACAATTAGGTAGTAGCACATTTCTGCAGTTTGAGAAAAGAAACAGCTAGCTAGTATATTAATCAACTATTCATGTAAAAAAGCTAAATGGCTTACCAAATGATTATTTCAGTTGCAAAGATTTCTTAACAACAGTTACAGAACCACAGAATCACTGGGCTGGAAGAGACCTTCAAGATTGAGTCCAACCCACACTCCAACACATCAACTAAACCACGGCACTGAATGCCATATCCAGTCTTTTTTTAAACACATTCAGAGATGGTGATTCCACCACCTCCCCAGGCAGACCATGCCAGAACATCACCACTTTTTCTGTAAAAAACCTTTTCCTGATATCCAACCAGTGTTTTCCTTAAATTAAGAGGTTTAAACCTCTTGAAACACCAGAGTTTGCAAGTGCCATAATGGTTAATAAAAATTCTTCAGCTTATCTAGTTTTAAAATACATTTTCCAAACAATGCTAAAATCTGACAGGGAAAACCGCAATGTAAAGTTCAGCAGAAACTTAATTACCTAGTAAGTTAATTAACCGTACACCTCATTGATTACCCTTGCAGAGTTTGAAGTTCAAAACCTTTGTACATATTAATCTTCAGTCATTGAATCAGGAACAAAATGTCCACTGATGAGGTAATGTATGGCACCTATAAACCATCAGGCTATAGAAAAGGAGATGGCTTTTAAAAACGCCAGAAAGATTAAGACATGGAGTAACTAGGTATATAAGCAACAATACAGCTTTGAAAACCATCATATGAACTAGTTTTCTCATAAATTCATACTGGTTAGATAATAACTAATTTTCAAAGCACTTTCAGACTTAATAATCTACACCATTGAGGTCTCATTCTAAATTTACACAACATTCTTATCACTCCCCTAATGCAGGCTCCACTTGAGGACATGAAGAAACATGACTCAAAAGACTCTCAAATTACCACATTTAGTTAATTAGCAATTAATTTCTTAGATTTTTTGTATGAGTTTTTAGTCTTTTTTGAAAGCAAAAATATCCTCAGCACTACGTCACACATGTTCTTCAAGAGAAAGAACTCCAGTTACTCTCCTCAGCAGACCTCTAAACAGAAACGACAATCAGATCAGTACAGCGAAGCCCCGTCTCTGATAGTGTTCTCACCTTTTACTGCAAACATAAGAATAGTTGTACAAATTCATTTGGAAACTCCTCAAAAAGTTACCACTGTACCCTTGCCACAGCTTACAAAACTTCAAATTTGCTTCTGTGCACTGTCACTTTCCCTAAGCAATCACAGGCAGAGAGATAAATTTTATTTTAATATGCTACAATAATTCCTGATATACATTATTTTTCATGTTTTGTCTTGTAGTTACTTTAGGAATTGGGTGGAAAAACCAGACCGAACTAATTGAAGCAGGACTTTGTACTTGTGCTCACTGTAGGAAAATATCCCAGAATGTGGTCTAATGGCCAATACTGATTCTCTTCCAAATCTGCTCTGAACTGGAGAAAAGCATCCAAGAGCTGGAATAAATCTGCAGGCTACTCTAGCTCAATTTTAAAAAACTAAACACCATACAATTACTGCTTTCTTCCCCCTATTTTTAGTCTCACATATTAAGCAGGATACTGTAAATTTTCACTAAGCATGAATGGCAGCTCACTCCATGAACAGACTGGGAATTCCTAGCCAAATATCAACAGTTACAGAAACATTTTTTTGGCAGAAAAACTACATTCTTAAAATATCACAATATGACAAAAAACTGCCAATGGATTCCAGCAGTAAAAATGAAAGTTCCCTTTTCTATACATAAATATTCGTATGCTGCACTTATGGCATAAGCACTTGTTTTATCATATAAATCCAGTAACAGGTTTTTATACATAATATGCATAATACTGAACAGGTTAGTTGACTAACTCTTACCACACCCACATAAGTAGATTTTATATAGATTAAAAGTCTAAAGGTATAAAATGGAGTGTAAGAAGTATTGCCTACTAAACCTTCTTAAAGTATTCAACATATTCTAAATTTAATAAGACCATGTCCTCAGTTACTAATACAACAAACTTCAACAGATTTGTGGGCTCCAACCACAAATGTTAATTTTGGGATTTAGTACTTTAATTAAAACACCAGATTTCAGAATATAAAGATGATTACAATTGGTCAATATGAAAAGGAGGGAATCATGCAAAATGTGCATTTTTAAACAGGAAATCAATTTTCCTAGGCTCTGATTCTGTCTGGTTTAAAACAAACAATAGTAGGGTGCAAGGGAAGTTCACTCAACCTTACTTTACAAAATCTCTGTATTTCATAATACTGAAAGATAAGGAAAAGCAAAGACTCTGGCATTCAAACAAGATGGCATCTTAGCCTCAATTCACACTTTAGCTCTTTTACTAAATATGTGCTGATTAGACTGAGAAAAAAAGAGAAAAAGAGAGACTTGGCCCTGAAAATAAATCATGCTACAATTAGATGTACTACAATGCATACTGAGTTATAAACAGCACAAGTGTTTCTGTCACTTCTCATACAGTTTTGTTCTGCTCTCCACATTGAATTTTTTTGTTTAAGATGGACTAATGAGAAACTTCCATAAGTGTAATTATAGTTTACACAATAGCTGTATGCTAGAATAGTTAACACACCAGATACAGGCAAGCTCTTCTGGTACATCTTGCTCAACAGATACATAGAGTAACAACTCTGTAAAAAAGTAACTATAAATTGGAAGGACATTTTCTCCACAAACATCTCTCTCCCATACAGACAACTGATGAGTGATTTTGACTTACAGCAATTCATTTGATCCTTTTCTCCAAATCAAAGCTAAACCATCATCAAGCAAATTTTAGTTATCAAAAAAGTACCAATACCACATGAAGTTACTTTACTTCAGTTACCAGTGTCCCAATCTTGAAGACTGCAAAAAACTAATGAAGTCAAGAAATTATCTATCACATACCTAGTACTTGCTTTTCCGACTAACCACTTTTTCTTTCACGTATGGTAAAATACACACATTTTGTTTAAATGAGAGCTAAGTTGACAAAAGGATCTAAACACACCATTCTCAGTATTTTCAACTGCATGTTAAGAAACCTAGCTGCAATTTCAACTTCAGGATCCTGACTAAACTAAGAAATTTTACACTAGACCAGTATTTTGGCACAGCTAAGGATGTTACTGGTGTGTATTTCCAGTGCATGACCACCTTGTTATATTGACATGCACAGCTTAAGAATTCTGTTCAAGAAGTTTTATTAAGAGGGTTTCCCTTTCTCATTGTAGTCATGACATTGAAATTTTCTATTTCTGCCAGAACTGGCCACTAGTATTCAAAGAACAGCTACTAAAGAACTGGCTTCATTCTGCTTACAAAAAGTTAGTAGATATGGGCACTTAATAAACACTGAGAATTAGTAATAATTTTTAAAAGCAGAACATGACTGAACATTCATCTCAGTTTTTATTGACTTGTGTCCAGCAGCTGTTTGCAACTTTGTTAATGCAAGGACACCCTCACGCTTCTTGCAAAAGTCATCACCCTCTCTCACTTTGCCCAGCACAGGTAAATAACCACACAAAACAGAACTGGAAGATTCATTAATTAATATCTCCATGACAGTAAAAATGTTTCAAGCAATTGCTTTACCATGAATCATAAGATTTATACAAGTATCATTGAACAGCTACTTAATGTTTTTCAAATTCTCAGTGTAGCTACCCAGTGCTACTTCAAAGTCAGCATTTTCTAATGCCAGTGTTTTATTAAATGCTAACTTGCAAACTAAGCTACTAGAATCCAGGGCAGGGGATAGGGAGAGTTAAAAAAGGGAGATAGGCAGGTTTAGTTTCTCCATCAGGTCAACAACCCAACTTTACTTAATGCACAGCTGCATAATCACTGCTGCCAACACAGAGGAAGGAGCCAAGAACACGCTGTTATAGGGGGAGAAAGCAGTAAGATGTCTCCTTTCAAGCATGAGGCAAGTCACATACAAGGTCTTTCACTGATCTGTAATGGCTTCAGAGTGAAGAAAACTAATTTGGTATTTTTCAACCCAGAAGAAGTGAAATCCAAGCATTTAAACGAAATAATGCCTTTGGGAAATGAACATATGCCAAAAGAAAGATAAAAGTTTCAGTTCTATCTTTTGGTCTCATTTGTCTGTTTGTTCATTTTAGATTGGAGGGTTTTTGTTTGATTAACCCCCTGCCAAGTATTTGCTCTACAATGAAAATAAGTGAGACTGCCTACAGGCAGTGCACTGTATCTGCACCTGCAAAAGAAGTTCATTCCATTTTAATAACTTAAAATAAGCATTTGACATTAATCACAGGAGGCACATTTCACCTACAAATGCCTGTGTCTTTATTTTGATCTAATATAATCAGAACAGTAGTAATTTTATTTAGGTTTTCAAAATTGAGGGCTAAGTATAGACAAGCTAGTAATCCCATTAAATTCAGTGAGATCATTAATCTTCTTAAAGGTAAGTACACACATTAGTCTTAGGATACTGTGAGTAACCTATTATAAACACACTAGGGACAAACACCTTGTCCTACTCATCTACAGAATCTGCATTATAGTCCTTTTAGGGCAACACAGATGTATTTTAAAACCCTGATTGTTCAAAATAAAACTAACATATGCATTTTGAGTCAACAATTCATATCAATTACTCAAGTTTTATTAAAGTTTGATATAAGTTCATAAAAGTTAGACTGATTAGTCACTGATGTCTTAAAAGGTATTTTTAAGCCTTCCTACAAGTGATATTCTAAGCAAACTTTCCAAAGCTTCTTTTTCAACTTCTACTGTGTGTTTTATATATATTTCCATAAGTTTTCAGATTTTGCCAATTAAAATACCCCCCCAACTTTCCAAAAAGAACAAGAAAAACTCAAAATAAACTACTGCTTAGTTTTCTGCATTATGTAATGTACAGCCAAGGATATACTACCACTTTATTTATTTGGACAAGTTGCAGCTATGGACTGTCTGCCTCTTCCCCTGATGACAGGAAGCCAGATATGGAAGAGTCAGTTTGAAAACTGCTATTCAGTTCTCCAAAGAGGCAAGTAAAGTAATATAACTTGTCTACATTAGTCTTAAGTTCTGAAAAAAAAGAAAATTGCAACAATAAATTCCAGGTAATTTCAGAGCTTTGAGGGCTATTTCAGAGGTCAAAATATGGCCATTAATACACAAAAAATATAGCCATAATACATAAAAAATTTTCTAGTCAGTACAGGAAAATTAACTTCTAAATAATTTACTACCTGCTAAGTAATTTCTTCTTAAACATATTTGTGAAAGAAGACAGATTCTGAGTTTAAATACTTTTGAAAACCTCCTTTATTTTCTTTTCATGGTGTAACAGTTACACTGAAAAGAAATTGTCAAAATATTTTCCTCTTACATGACATCTTAGGTTATCCAATACTCCTCAGAGATGGCCACATGGAGAGATCCATGATTCAACTTTAACTCTTTTTATGAATGTGAAAAAAATAAGCTGACTAATATTAGCATAACAATATACATAGAAGGATATATTTTAAAAAAAAGAAGAAATTTCTAGCCAATTAGAAATCAAGAATGTGCTATTACATGCACAGACAAATGCAATCCAACCCATGACTACAGATTCTGCCTATCTAAACATAGAGCCATGTACACATACACTCCTTGAAGTTTTAATATTTCCTAGGCATTTCCCAATTCTGTAAAATCCAAAATCAACTAAGTCAACCACAAACACACCCAAAATACAGTCACATTTTAAACATGTAAGATGCATTTTGTCATTCACAACAAGGAAAATAAGATTAAACAGACTACATAACACACTGTATTAAAAATACCTGTACATTCTTACTAAAAAGTATCAATTTGCTTTCAAAAATACTGGGATTTTGTTTCCCAATTGTTAAAAAAAAAATCTCTTAAGTTATGAAAACATTTGGGACAGGATCTATTTTTGAATTGTACTTAATAGTTCCTAACAAGAGATTTTTTTTCAACTGAATTACTCAAAAGGCGTCATTAAATCTTGCTGCAGATCATGAACGCAACAGACTACCTTGACTTATAAAATTAGACTTTACATGCTATTAAGGATTTTGAGAGCTTGTAAGACGGACCTAAGGAATCACACCAGCATACAGCAATCTTGAACACAATTTCTCCCCTATACTAACTCTAACTCATCGGAATGATAGTTCATATACTCAGCAGGTGTTAAAACATACTCTGTAAGGAAGTATCTTTTGTCATAAAAACTGCTTAGAAGTTGTCTAGTCATATTTTTTCACACTATGAGGATGCAAAGTTTAAACTACTTACTTGGGATATATTGGCTCATAAAGATACTTGTCTCTTGCTGATGGGATTTCAAAAAATAAGATGTATCCATTTGCAGTCTGAAAGAGAAATACTGATAAGATACATATCTAGTCTCAGCATGAGTAAAATCTGTTAGCCTCATGATTTCTTTGTGTGTCTCATATATTGAACTCAATTATACATTCGGACATTTAAAATACTGCGAGTTTATATTAATTCCAGGTAAAATCCACACCCCCCCTTAAAGTCAAGTGAATAGATTAGGCAGGAGATCGAAAAACAAAAAAAAAAAAATCCTGTTTATGCACGAGTACATCAGAAATTTTCCTCTAAGTCATACAAACCTATAAAACCTGACAACTATTTCAGATATTTAGAACTTGGTAATATCAACTACATGAATTAATGTACAAAGTAGAAGATGGGAAGTACCTGAATAAACTCTCCAGGTGTTTGAACACATACAGACACTACTGAATGCAAAGAGTTTAGGCATTGCCTCTCAGTGTTGGTCATCCAGGTAGTTTCCAAAAATCCTCATATCACTTATCTTTAGTTACCACAACACCTGTAATAATTCAATCCCAAGCCATGTTCTGTCATTCTAGAAGAATGACTTCAAACTATATACGGGGAACAAATACAAATCATTTAGTTACATGATGTTCCAGTCATACCTAGATGCTGCTTGCATAAGCATGAAAGAAGTAGATAACCAATAATGTTATGTGTTCAAAGAAGTGTTGTTTACAGCATGAATTAATTTTCCAGGGAAATTGGTAAATGTATTTTGGTTAAATAACGTTTCCATTCAATTATTTTAATATGGGCTGGGCATGTATCCAAAGCACTGGAGAAAAAAAAAGCAGTGAAATGAATGGTTTCACATTTCTTTGCAAGATTGGTTTCCTTTTCTTTCAATAAAGCAACACTTGTTAGTTTAGTGTATCATTTCCTAGATACCATGGCTTTCCTCAGTCAAACATTTGGCTTTAGAAAACTTGTGTTTTGGCTTCAAATTCCAAGAAACACTATTATACTCACTCAAAACAAGTATTTTTTTCAAGCAAGAATAAGGTTTGAACCATAATGGTGAGCTTGAGACAGGGTGACAATAAATGGAAGCTTCTCTTTGTGCTGTAATATCATGTTCAGGTATTATGTGGTAAAGAAACGTGTTCATTTCTAACATCTTTACAGGTTCTTTCCATTACATCATTAAATATTTAACCCCTAAGTTATCTTATCCTGGAAAGAAGAGTAAAACAATACTGTGAAGTATCTTTATACTGATATGAAGGTACAAAGGGCCTTACTGAACACTATTCAAAGCACAAACTTGCTATTGTTACAGGTTCATTTCTAAATATAACCTCAGATTCCATGAAGAGGGGATGAAATGCAGAAGCAGTCAAGCACAGGCTTCTGGCAAATTGATCATATTCATTTACAGAGGTTTCATTGCTTTAAAAATGTCTGAGTGAAATTTACTAAGTAAGTAACCATCACTGTCATCCATTCCCCAATCATTCTAATCTTTGACAGTCAAAAGTATAAACACTGATAATCTTGCCAGGGATTTCACAACATGGTTTCTTGTATGCTACCATGTTTAATAAAGCTCTGCCTTAGCTATACGAATGCATGCTGAAGAGCAGTCTGTATTGAAGGACTGCCTGTAACACAGGAAGGACCAAAATGCCTCCAATACTTCTCCATAATGAAGCATCTTGACCCAACTCCTGAATTTGATTTACTACTAGAATTAGCTACTTTGCATGTATGTACTAATCTAAACAAGAAAAAGTATTTCCTGGTAACACTGGCAAAATCAAAAAGGCAGCAATATGAAAGAAGAAACTACAAAATATAAGCAGAAAAAATAGTATCTGCCTAGGAAATGTGTCAACAGTTTAGCAACAGAAGATACTAGTAGAAAAAGAAGTTAGAATTTCTAAGGGATGGTGACACTTAAAACTGTTTAAGCTTGTTTAACTGCATACTTTTACAGTTGCTTGAGGTATATTATAAAGCCTGATAGGCTGGCCCAAAGTCTGCCTGCAGTACAAATAATATTTATTTACCTCAAAGCATATGCTGCAAAGTGATTTGTTTTCATAAAGACACTTTGAATATTTGGGCTGTCAGAAACAAAAAACATAGTATATATCACTGGTATGATGAAAATAAAATTCAGACTATACTCCCCATGATAATGTCATTAAAAAAAAGGGGGGGGCAAAAAAGGAATGTACAACTTACTAATAAGTACATACTAAGCTTTATGTTCACCTTCTTAAAAACAAAGTTTTATTAGAGCAACTTACTACAATCAAGTTATCATGAGCACAGGTAGTAATAAGTGAGAAATATCACCTAACTCACTTTTCAAACTGAAATTTTTAGCTGTTTCACAGGAATTCAGTAATTAAGTGACACCAGTTCAAAATTACTGGGTTTTTCATTAAAAACTTGGTTTGTTATTGCTCCTTCATTTGATAGTGTTAGTTAAGAAAAAAGAGAAAACTATTCACTTGGACAGAACTCTCCTTGGGGTTGACAGTATCACACATCTGCAGAAACACATTCTTCATTAAAGCTCCGAAAACTGACTTTCTGCCCTGTCTCACTAAAACTAAACCAGCAATACTATAAATGTGGTCTTTCAGTAGGACTCAATAACTGTTTCCAAATTAAACTATCTATTTTTTAAAGGATACTGCAAAACAACTTCTGCTAAAACCACCATAACAAACATGCTTGACTATATAATTTGTATACATACACCCAGGGATGAAATATCCTAAGAAACAGGAAGGATATTAGAAATCTTATTACAGTCATTATTTCATAAGTGATGACCATTTTGAATTTTAATTCACAGAACTTTGGCTTACAAACTGAGACTTTATAGGCATTTACGTCCTGATACTATCTGCCAAAAAGAGCACTGTTGCAGAAAAACTTTAGTTGCAGAAAAACTTTAAAGTTGAGTGAAGTGGCAGAAACTAAAGCTAATCTGACTTTCAGCTAAACCACAAGGTCTCTTAAGCAAATGGATCACATAACATCTCAGAAAAAAAAACCCAAAATATGCCAAGTAATTAAATATAAAAATTCAAATTTCCTCTGAACTACTACATAACAGTTTAAAATGTGTTTGGACATATATGCTGCAATATAAAATTGAAGAATTCTTTTTGACCCATAGCAAAGATTACAGAAATCTTTCTGACTTTATTGATAATTATTAGTACTCACTGAGAATATAATCTGGCACTAACAGAAATACTTAACTTCCTTGATGTCATCAGATACTTCTGGGCAATTTTAACATTTTAGACTAACTACTTATTTGCTTTAACTTGCATTACACAAAAGAAAACTGGAGCACGGGAAGCTTAGCTGATTTATGATCATCATTATATTCTAGAGACACAAACTACTCCATAAATCATCTGGTGTTTTCCACTAAGATAACAATATCTAACTTAAGACCTGATCCTAATGATAAGACCTGACCAAAAGACACCAAGAGGATTATCCTATATTGCAACTCTTAAAAACTGTACTCCCATCTTTCTTGTGCTCACCTTGCACCTCAGACTTTAAATACTGCTGCTGAAATAATCCAAGATGCTGTGAACACTGCACCAGCTATGAAACAAGACTTTATTTCCATGTGAGACAAGATCTCATCTCCAAGATTCTAAACAGTAGAGTTCATGTATCACTTATCACTGCCCTTGTTTCTGTGTTCTCAATGACTTGCAATATTTTTTAACCATCAGAAGAAATAAGGCCACAGTTTCATATCTTAAGACTCACCTTTAAACCCTATTTATCAAGTTAAACATGATTATGTTACCTAAGTCCACAACTTTCTTTCATTCACACAACTTTACATTACCATATTATTTGTTACCAGATTACTCAAGTAATAAGGTAATAAGATTTTGTGTCACCCCCTGCCAATACATCTAACCACTGTTTCAAGACAAAAAACCATAGTTCATTATCAGGGAAAAATTAATGAAAACTACAAAAGAAAGCTTCTATCATCTAAAACGTCCTTGGTATGGTGATATATTTTCACAAGATAAGTATAAATTAAATATATTTATGATCTGCAAGTTTCTATAACCACAGAAATTGGTAACACAAAATTATGTTTGCAATAGTTTAGCCAGAGTAAGCAGGAAAAATTCTACTTACCGAAACAGCTATCATTGTGCTGTCAGGCCGCCATTCTGCTTGTTTATAAGGTCCAAACTGAGAAGCTGCTTTTGTAAGTTCCTTGTAGCTTACGATTAAGACACTTGGCTGGTGGAAAAAGATATAAATAATTACATCTCATATCTAGAAGGAATGGGATGTTTTGTAAGTTGTAGTATACCTGTAAAGAACTGTGTTTCCTTAACAGCTACAATGTGTTTCCCTTGAATAAGGTTAAAAAGTTAACATGCATTTGACAAACCATTATAAAACAGTGCTTTTAAAGAAAGTTCATGGAGAACTGTTGCCACACTGTCATTCCTAATCACACTCTTTCAAACCCAGGACATTTGAATAAAATAATTAATTGCCCAGTAAGAGCTCATTACAGAATACAGAAATAGTTTCAATTTTGATATAGGGTGACTGACACTTAAAGATGAACAGACACACCTCAAACAGGCTCCTATAATGACAAGGACTATTAAATTAATTAGGATGACATATTCTATAGAATATTTGGTACAGATAATTTGCTTCATTTCTACTAAATGGGCAGGGCATTGTATTAAATAAAATGATAATCAGGAAACTTGTTTTCTAGAATAGGTTGTCAGAACCTGCAAAAAATCCACCTCTACAGTTAGCTGGAAAGATTTTGCAAGTAATGAGGTGCACCCATTAGCACCTTTCCTTCTGGGGAGGGTTCAGAAAAGCTTTGGGGTGATGAAGACCAGGCAAAGCACTACAGGCATCAAGCCTTCATTCCTTTTCACGAATGCAGTTGAGACTTGCAACACAAAAACCTAATGCAAAGTTACCCTTCCTTGCTCTAGCGCTTAGAAACGTTCATTCTCCTAAACTATACTGCACAACTGTTTCTATTTTATTGCTCTTGAATCAATAATAGCTTTAAGCTTAGATGGGTATTTCCGCTTCCATTATCCTTCAACACTGGGAGGCGGAAGTTAAATTAAGCAGGACACACTTCTTGTTTTGTCAAAGAAGTTATGCCTCATCTTCACACCATATGCTGTCCTAAATTTATCAGTTTCAGCTGTCATTCAGATTTGGAGCATTGAACATTGTACCAGAAAAAGTACACTGAAAGGGAACCAAGAAGGCACAGAGTACCTTTTACTGAAATTAACCACAATACCGCTAGGCAAAGTGCCCTACTGGAGCCGCAGGTGACGGAAGTTTACTGTTCTTTGCTTACTTGACAGACCAGCAGAAGCAGTACAAGAAATATAAAAACATTAATTCTATGCAAAAATCTTGTCAGTGTCCATCACTCCAGAATTTGGTAAGTATCTATTACCATCCTATTTGGAATCACTTCCTTCATTTTCCTTTCAGAAAAAGCAGAGTTGCAAACAACCTCATTTTAAAGTATTAATATTAATTTTAAAGAGTATAAAACAAAGCAATGAAATGTTGTCCTCATGCACGTAAATAACAAGCTGAATTAGTATCACATGGGCAGCCTTAGCCTTGGTAAATTCACAGTATAACTTGGCATGCTGCTAACAGCATTATTCCTTTAATTTCACACCCACACAGAACTGAATTATCAAAAATAAAATAAAACATTTATGAAGCATAACAAGCACACTAATCTTTACCCTAAGAACTATTTGTACGAGCTTTTTCAATTAGTGTGGCTTCTTTTGCATCAGATTATCTAACATTAAACAGATAACGAATTATTCTTACTAGCAGACTCTAGTTGATTGTTCTCAATGAACTCCACAGCCTTTCACTGATTGGCTTAGAACCACCCTAACTGCCTTAATATACTGAGAAAAGGAAGTGTCTTGGTAATCTGCATCATTACTAAACACTTGAAGATCATTCTTAAAGCACTTCCGTGCCTAAAGCATTTTAACCACTGGCAAAATTAGAAACTTGGTAATACACAATTTTCTTTCTATATTACTACTCTTACAGAATAGAATTACAGTATTTATACTGTAGAATTCTTTTGACATTGATTCACAAGAAAGTTGCTATTACATCTTTGAAGCTGGAAGAGTATTATGCAACACATCAGCAACAAAATTTATACAAATTTATTTCTAGGCTTTGTGACTCACAGATGAGGACTTAAGGAGTTAAAAACTGTTAAAACAATTGAGTTTGAGTTAAAAACTGAAACTGTTATCTTTCTGTCGTTTAAGTAGTTTCTTATTAGAAAGCAGACCCACTTCTAATTAAACAAGTCAAAAAGGCTACCTAGCTAGAGGTCAAATGAGGAAATACTAAACTGATACTATTAATTTCCACATACTCCAGAGCTCAAAAGCATGAATTCAGACATGAGGAAAACCCTAACATACAAATTTATCCCCCTGTTTAAAAGCTTTCCACAGATGTGTGAATGATCTGGATTAACAAAGATAGAAGGAGAGTTCAAGATCCTACTCTGCTTATACATTAGAAATGGTAATTTTACATCTGAAGTAATTTATTATCTCTCAAGTGATTGAAAATGTATAATGGCACAGGAATATTTCTATGAACAGGAATATATATCAATCTAACTACTTAACATACATTTTAACAAATAAAACCAAAACCAAAGCAAATAAAAAAACCAAACCAAACTACCAAAAAACAAAAAAAGTGGGGGAGAAGGCTAGTTAGTTTGATACTCTCCTGTTGTTAGCTTTATATATTTGATACCCTCTATAGAAACAGTAGGGGTTTAGATTCTATTCTATTAATTAGAAGTTTTCCTATATCTTTACCTTTTTTTTTCTGTTAAAAAAACCCCATATCTCCATGTAAGCTTCATTAAAATTCCATGTCCTTTACTCTTCACACTTCTGCATGCAGCTACTAACATGAAGAAATGTAGTTAACCTTAACTAATGAATTATGCCCACTGTCTCAAATAAGCCAATATATTAAACCGTCTTCTTTAAAATGATTAAAATCCACTTGCTTAAATATTAATCATAGAGTCACAGCTTTAGGAGAAACTGGATTCCAGAAACATATCAAAGGACCTAACAAATAAAGAGTTGTTTAAAAAGAAGTAAAAAATTTGTTTTGAGAAAGAAGTAAACACTTTCAGTTGTTAAGGAAGAAATAAGTGAATAAGCAAGTCTTAATTGCATTTTAACATTAAAAAAAGCTTCCAAAAATAGATAAGAAGCATATCTAGCATTTTTAAATCTGCTGCAAAGAAAATCTGGCATTTTGATACAGTACTTTTGTCTCTCAGGAGGAATGTAAAATCAGGCAAAACAGAAGCTACCACTCATTTACAAAAGGAACTGTGGCAATGGATGCTTACAGGATAAGAAAAATGGTGAAAAGGAAAATAAGAAATGTAACATTAAAAATAATATAGCACTATTATTACTAACATGTAAACAAACTCTTCAGTGCACTAGTTAACAGTACTGAAAAGAAACAGAACTTCTTGTTCTCACAGCTAAACTTTATCTCCTTCCATCAGTCAGCTACCTTGGCTATCTCTCAACAAGAACATGTTTCCACAGTTCTTACTCCAAAGTTTTTATGCTTCACAACAATGTTTTTCTGGCATTAAACATGCCTCTTTTTTACTGGTGTGAGATCATAACATGAAAGCAAATCTGGTTTGCATTACCAGAAATGAATTGCATTACTTGTAAAACAGTAAGGTAACAAGACAGCTCCATCAACAAAACCACCTAAATTCAAACAACGTAACAACTCACAGCTGCTTCATTGTCATTTGTGCATTAAGAATCCCTCTGGACTTTCCACTATGAAATACAAGCTCTGTATCAACATCTGGACAAAATACCTATGCAAACAATTAAAAAAAAATACAACATAAAACACCACAGCCAAACTCATGATGAAATAATCCCTAATTGTTACTGTTTAACTTAATTCTACCTGACCTAATACAGCAACTTGCTTACTAACCAAGTATTAGCACCATAACCCACGGCAGAACACTTGGTCATGTACAACGTAGTTTTTATAAAAAAATATATTAAGTATAAACCCTGCAGCAAATTCTCTCATCAAGCTTAGATATGGGAAATTAACAAGTCACTTACCTTAACACAAGCATTCTACTACATTTGATGAAAATGCTAATCAAACCCTTAACTAAAATGTGACTGTTGCTTTGCAAAGGCCCTCTTTAAAGAGGGCAAGTAGCCTTGAACAGACTTGAACAGTCCTCCCACAAGCAAGCATCCTAATTGAGATGTTTACACTGCCACAGAAAAAAACACATTACCAAATGGAAAGAGGTACAATAATTTGACAGAATATAAAATAATGAAAGAAAATAGTTTCCTTAAACCAGATTCTCTGGTTTGACTGCAGGTTCGTGACAAACTGTGTGAATTGTTGATTTTACAAGTAGGTCAGCAAATACAGTAGCAAACTACAAACTCTAAAAAGCAAACACATGACGTGACAGCACATACGCAACATGGTCTTATGTACAGGTTTGGGTTTCTTAATGTAACTTCTATCCAAGAACTGCATGACTGTGGATAATTGTTAAAACCTAATATTCTCATCCCCTGACCATGTATTACTCTAGACATCAAAAATCCATCTCATGGAGGATACAGAAGCCATTTCTTTGAAAAACACCAATGTTCTCTTTAGTTCTATATGCCAAATGCTTTAACATTTCATTAGGCTGTAGGCATAAGACAAAAATCAAAAATGCTGTTCAGATGAGCTTATAATCTAAGTGACAAAGATAAAGCTGGGAGAAAACAACAAAACAGAACAGAAGCCTGGTGACACCGTGCACTTTATTTTATCACTATATGGTCTGTGATTCACTTTAAATGCTGAAGCTTTGTAAATTTACAAACTAATGAAACAGAAAAGTTATATAGAGAAAAGCAAGCATGTGCACATAAGGAACAGAAAAAATTGTATAAATAGACCACAAAAGACCGTCTTGTCAGTAACAGAGATATAAGGTGGTGAAAAATGAATTTCTAAAAGCAATATTAATTATAAAATCATAACTCCTTTAATTTTGGAAGTGTTTGGAAAGCTTAGAATCAACAGAAGATCCACCCAACAGAGCAGACACAGCTTCCAAGTGTGTGTTTCATGGCTACTGTGAAATATTTCAGAAAACCAAAGTACAGAATTGTCCACCACTACCTCTCCCAAATGAAAGTTTTCCATTAACCTACTGCTCAACAATGCTGCCAAAAAGTAAAGGCATAGTCTATACATCTTTGCTTTTCTCTTACATGCAACTGGACACTGAAAAGTCATAACCGAGAATGCATTTTCCCATCACGCATGTAATTATGACACCGCTTTCAGGGGTCATCTATTTTATAACACAGGAGACACTGAAAGCCTGTAAGTCCTATTAAATAACCACATGACAATTTTGTATTTAATTAAATAAATTCATCAATGTACCTTTTTTTTTCATTATGTAATCACAAATGTACCCTTTAATAGAACCAACAGCATAACTGTTACTGTTACTGACAAATAAAAAGAAATTGCCTTCTCAGACAAGTGTCTGAAGTGTATAAATAGGAGATCAGCATTTTGGGGGTTAAACTACTAAGGAAGCAAATACAGCAGAAGCAGTAAGTGGGGTATCTTAATATTGCCCACAATACACAGCCAACACAACAACTTATATCAAGACATCTGTTGTCCCATTCTGCAATCAAATAGACAAAAAGTCTCCAGAGGCTGCATCCAATTCTATTAAGAAAAAGCCATGCACAATAATTCTGTAAATTATTCTGCTTACAGTTCTGAGACGAAAACATAATCTTGAAAGTGTAGTGAAAACATTTCTTTTTAACAGATCTCATAAGTAAAAAAAACACTACAGAAACAACTGCAGATAATTTTAATGTATTTATTCATATGCACTGTGTCACAAGTAACTCCTTTTATAGTGTGGCAAAACTCCAGGTTACGGAGATCACTTCCCCAACAGAAGCCCAGTACCCTGTTTTATCTTACTGTATGCTTAGATTTAAAGCACACATTGACTTCAACTCTAGTATGGCAACAGCTAGAGACTGAAGAACACATATGAGAGAGTTGTGAGAGCTGTCTATCAACTTACACAACACTTAAAATGAATACCAACTATTTGACAATTTAGAATTCTGACATGCATTCTTTCTCAAAAGCTTGTTTTAGTTCACTTAGGTGCTCAGACTCAGTATCAGATCATTAGAAAAAAAGAAAAAAAAGAAGAAAAGAGTAAATGTAAAGGAGGAGAAGCATACAGGTAATGAAGAATTCTCTTCTGAATGAGCAGATGGGACAAACTATTCTTAGCTCGAAAGGGCTGACAAAACTGGTTTTGACTGACAGAGTCATAGCAGATAGTCCCAACAACCTACAGGAGTTTTCATTAAATATTCAAGGCCAGTACTTATTTCTGTCATTCTCACAAGTTTGTTAATACTAAAGAAAGGAAATGCTGAACAATATTTATATGTACAACTACATCAGCAGACTATTCTTGCTGCACAAAACCCACTTGTCAAAGGTCAGGCAGAGAAATCCACTCATCTATGACACCTTCTTCCTTAGCTACATTACCTCATCTCTTAGTACCTAGATCCTTATGGGTGAACTTCCAGAATTCAAAAGATAACTAAACCAATTTTAAATTAAAGCTGTAACTGTCAAAGGACTAACACACTTTCAAAGGACCAATTAAAATGTTTCTTTCATTCTTTCATCAACTAAATAAACTGGCTTCTATTTGTTCATTAAGCTTAACAGCCCTGTAAAATACCATCACTAGTCCACCAAGCTCCATTAAAACAGAGGTGCAAGCAGGAAAGATGGTAACACATAGGACTGCACAGCTGCCTTGTGAAACCTCATCTTCAGTTCCCAAGTCAATCTATTAAATAGCAATTATCTCATTATAGCATTTCAGAAAGGTTCTATAATTCATTGATGTTTCTCATTTCAAGCATTCAAGTACTTAAACTACCCAAATGAAAATGTTAGACAAGCTTTTCCATGCTATCAATGAAAATAGCTACGCTTTCTCTAAAGTGGCAAGAAACTATCTACGGTATGTAGACCTAAAACTTCTGATTTAAGGAAAATGCTTGGAGCAGAGGTCTCCACAGTGGGGTATTTAACAAAATCCAATAGGGAGCAAGAAAGGATTTTTTATACCACTAAAAAATACAATAAAGTAAAAATTTTAAAATGTGTTGATTTTGGTATTACCTCATTCTTTCTTGTTACTTTTAAAACTCTGGAACAGACATCCAAGAGATGTGGTTGATGCCTAGAGTCTGCTAGGGTATAAGAGCATTTAAATAATGTTCTTAATAACATGATTTAACTTCTGGTTGCCCAGAATTGGTCAGGCAGGTGGACTAGGTGACCGATGTAGCTCCCTTCTAAACAGACAAAAAAAATTAAGACTATGTTGTGTATGCTTGATAATGGGTACACTAGTACAGTAGCACATGTATGTAATTCATAAATAAAAGTCAACATATCTGAGGGTTTGCGCTCAACAACCTTTCACCAATACTAGTGCCTGATCAAAATCATTCACCTCAGTGATCCTCTCTATCCATAACCCAATCCCTCATAACATGTAAGAAGTCAATAGCTTTTTGGTTCAAAACAGTAGCAGAATTCCATCTGGTTTTATTTCAACACCAGTTACCCTGTTTTGAGTCTTAATACCTATATTTATTCCAAAACAGGAAACAATCCACACTTTGGGATCACCTTTCCTTAGTTCCACTATTTCTTAGTGCACAGTAGGTGAAAAGGAGTTTTAAACTTCACTATGTCACCTTAAAAATACACATACTGAATGTAAACTCACACACCTGGAAGCATTTCAAAGAGCTCTGTTTCTGAAAATTTCAAAACAGAAATTTTCCCAGTCTTATAATCTCATTCTTAAATGAAACCTTCAATACATAGCTGAGATAGTAACAAGTCTTAACAAGAACACCAGCCTGAAGGCTTTTCTGTGACAAAAATCAAGTTAGTGCAATGTGACAGAATTTATCCTTGTTCCAAAGACTGTACTTCTGACCAATGAAAACATTTTCTAGAATGCAGTTATTTTATCAAAGTTAAACATCACCTTCAAAAATAAACAAAAAATTAAAAAAAAAGAAAAGCCTGGGAGGGAAAAAACCAAAAAACCACATTCAGGATCCCAGCTAGATACATAAAAATAATGCAAGAAATTATCTTTTAAAATGACTTTGACCTTTATTCCTTATTCCAGATTTTGATAACAGCCAGTTGTCCACAGAGGCCATGAGATTGTAACACATTTTTCAGTTTAAGATCAGTCAGCCGTCAGGCCTGCAAAGTCAACACCTTCCTCAAAAGTACCCATTACAAATGGAATCAAAATCTATTTTAAAAATACAAATAAATGACCCGTAAATTTAGTCAACTCTTCTGCACCAAGTAAATTCTTCTGGTGCTGTTTGTAGCGCGTCATATGTTTAACGTTTCTAAACAAGTCTAAGCATGCAAGCTAACAAACCTCGTCCTTGAAAACAGACCATAAAGTAAACTACATTCTAGAAAACAAGGTACATCTTGTGAAGCATTTAATGAGCCTGTTGTTTTCTATGTCCTTCCACGAAAAAGATGAGTTCTGCTGTGCTGACAGATTCAACAACTGGCAAAAACTCAATAGTGTACATTTCATATATGCTGTGTGCCACAAACTGAAGAAAACGGAGGGCAGATGATGATGTTCACACAGCAAAGCTGATTATGTGCTAGCTGGATACCTGTCTAGGTTCAAAAAACAGCATGAACACCCCAGACGGGAACTAATGAACAGCCTTAGTGTGCACAGTAAAACAAAGAGATGAAATCACTGCATAACTTAAAACAAGATTTTATGGCTATGACTGTCATTTGACATCTTTCAGTATCAGCTTTCTAAAACTGGATTGTTGGTTTTCCCTGGTAATCTGAGATGAACTCTATAAACCACCTGGATCTAGAGATATTTATAGACAGATTTAGGATCTAATCTAGGCAGTATTTAAAAGGATCCAGCATCAAAATTTAAAGTCAGTATCACAGTTTTTATTGACTGCATCAAATCAAACTGACAAACAGCATTTTTGCTACCAGACTAAAACTGTGTGAATTAAAAGCAAGGCACTTAATGTCAATTATTCACACAGTTTCAAGCTAGATATAGCTAAACCAGCACCTTCCATGCAAAAGCCATGACAAGTCTTCTTCAGAGCCACAAAACTTTTAAACTTTTCATAAAAAGAAAACTTTGTGAATTTCTATGTTACAACATTCTGGGTAGTGATAGCATTTGTTCCATGTTTTACAAAGAGTGTTTTATATCTTCTATATTCATATGTTCATTTATATAAAACACAGACAATACAAAGGTGAAAGACACAAAACATACATGCAAAAAACACTACACTGCTACAAATACTCCTTATGTTAAGCACAAGCAGGATGTACAGTCTCCAAAAAAAAAGCCTCTTGGAAGTCTCATTCTTTAGGAAAAAACAGCGTTAACTGTAAGCAAATTGGTGTTGCATATTTTCTTAAGCCTACACTGCTATCACTAAACATCGTGGATAACCGCTCAGTTTCACAAATACTGGAATATCCTGTAAAATTAGCATCAAATTTTACAACTGTCTCTGGAAGAAGAAAAAAAATTAGCAAACGACAGATCTTCTCCAGCTGGGAGAGCAGCGTCCGAGAGCTTATAAAACGATACTCACTCTGCAGTACCAGATGCTTAGCTGAGATGGGAACAAAACTGCGAAGAAAGCTCTCTGGGGATCCGTCTGGATGTGAAGCGGTCGCTCCAGGGACTCCAGAGGACACGAGAGCCTCTTGGGCCAGCCGCTGAGGAAATACATGGCTGAAGATTTCCAGAGGAGCTGGCGCTCAGCCTGCTCTAGCCGAGGCGGGGGGACAGCAGGGACATCAGCGGGAGGAGAGATACAGCGTCCGCGGCAAACCACGCATAATCACCGGCACACCGACGGGACCCCGGGCTCAGCACCGCTGGGAACGGGGGCCCGGGACCTGCCCGGCGCTGGGGCCGCCGGGGCAGGGCCGGGGGAGCGTCGCAGGCGCTGGGGCGGGGGCGGCAGGGCCGGGCGGCCTGCGGGAGGGGCGGCGAGGGGACCGGCCGGGCAGTCACTGCTCCGAGCAGCCGCCGGGTCGCTGCGGCGGCGGCAGCGGCGGCTCCGCCCTCCCGCGGCCGTCTCGCCCGCCCGCGCTCCGGATCGGTGTCGTCGCCGTCGCCGAGGCCCCCGCCGCCATCTCCTCCCCCTTCCGCTTCCGCTCGGCTTTCTCCTCCTCCTTCCGCTCCTCCTCCTTCGGATCCTTCCGCTCCGCCTTCTCGTTCTCCTGCTTTTCCTTTTCCTCTTCCTCTTCTTTCTGCTCTTTCTTCTCCTCCTTCTTCTCCTTCTCCCCCTCCTCCTCTCCCTCCTCCCCCTCCCCTCGCTCCGGTGCCCGCGGCCCCGAGGGGCGGGCCCGAGCGGGAGGAAGTGACGTCACAGAGCGGGAACGCCGCTGCCCCGGGCGGAAAGGCCGGAGGGGAGCGGGGGCGGACGGGGAAGCGGAGAAGCAGAGCCAGGACCCAGAGCTGCATAAGGAGGAGTGGGTTCAAACTTAAAGGGAGTGGGTTTGGAGTAGATCTGAGGAGGAAGTTATTTGCTGTGAGGGGGATGAGACGCTGGCGCAGGTTGCCCCGCGAAGCTGTGGATGCCCCGTTCTTGGAAGTGTTCAAGGCCAGCTTGGCCTAGTGGAATGTGCCCTTGCCCATGGCAGGGGACTTGGAACTAGATGACTTTTGAAGTTTCTTCTGACCCAGGCCATTCTATAGTTCTGTGATGAAATCCACGTGAGAAAGCTTTGTGAGTGTCCGGTGTGAACATTGCCACTGAGGTGGTTTTGGGGACAAGGTGAGTGCAGGGAGCACTTACACAGTGAATGTGCTGCATCTTGCATTTGGTGTCAGGCTTCTGAAGGTGCTACCACAAACTTTTCCCCCAGCTGATGTGTTGGATTACACATCCACACTGTGTTATTTTTTCCCAAGACATATTAATCTTGTTTCCATCATTGCCTTGATGATGAGGTTTGTTAAGTCTTTTTCTGTAACTGGAAAATAAAAGGAAATAGAAGATAACTAAAGGTAAGATCTCCATGCCATTGCAAGGGCAGCATCTCTGTTGGAAAGAAATATCTATTGGTAAAAATAATCAGAAGAGTTTTATGAACCAGTCCCTTTGCACTCCTGTTAGACGAGTTTGTCTGGACTGAGCTGTCTGGTAACAGGTCTCTGCAGGGTAACTGCACAAATTACCCAGTGCTCTTCAAAGAACGTAGGTTATCTGCACAGCTAAGGCCTTCTCTCTTCCAGCAGCTTTCTGGTTGTGTTACCGTATGAATTTTTGCTACCCTCTAATACCATTTTCCAGCTCAAATATTTTCATCTGAACACGAGCACAAAAAGAGAAGTAAGTTAAGAGGACACATATGTTAGAATCCTAACAACACCATAATAGAACTTGAAAAAAATAGTACTAAGGGAACAAAATACTCAGATGTTTCATATCTTAGGCTTTTAACTGTGCTACTTGGAAATGCCTTAAGATCAAATTCACTACTCTCAAATATATGCCAGCCAGTCCTTTATGCGACAAATACCCTCTTTGCTTTAGCCTTTTCTCTGAATCATTTTGATCTGTGTTTTTGATGGCAAGCCTTCTAAATTAGAAAATGGAAATTATGTCAGGAGTGTGGCATCATCTCATTTTACTGTCTCCTATTCCTCAGATTATGAAACAAATGATACAAAATACACATTGAAGAATAGTAGCAACTATAGAATTGTCCTTCTGGGTTAATTGCACGTAGCCAAGTGCATTTTACTTGAAAGTAAAGGAGACGTTTGTCTAATTCCATGAAACAATTAGTATAAGAGTCCTGCATGTTCTTCATGCTTGCTTGTGGCTTCCTTAGTTAATGCTGCAGCCTGCTAACGTGGCTGTGGAAGAAACAAACATACTTCCAGATCATGCTGTTCATGTGTGTGGATCATGCTTGTGAGGTTGTGTGCCAAGACCAGCGTTAATAAAGAAAATAGCTACTGCTTTTAATAGTGACTACATGGTAGGATTTTGTGGTAACTGTACGTTGTGCAAAAAGCAGAGATTGAAGCCTTTGCAATTTTTGGATTGCTGCTATTGTTATTTTCTCTGTGGAGAGATATGTGGCACATATTTTAAATTAGAAATCATGATGATGCCACTATGTTGTTAGAAGTGTGACTACCAAAATCCTCACACCAATACAAATATGATCCAAAGTATGTAATGGTTTTGGTACATTTTTGTAGGCTGAATCAAGAACAAATCTAGATGCCTAGAATGCTAGATCAGTAGTGATCGACTTTTTCTAATAATCGTCTGTTTGTACTTGGCTAGAAAAGCATTTCTGGGTGTTGTGGTATGGGAGTGTAACTCATAATACTCTAGGATGCAAAAGTTGTGTAGAAATTAAATGTGTGCATTGGACCAAGCTCAGAGAGTTTCTTGAACAGCTCTGGCAGTAGCTACCAAGGCATAATTGCAGTGAGATAGTGCCAACACTATGATAACAAGGCTCAAGAGAATTGTGAAAGCCCTTTACGCATAAAGGTCCACTTGTCAGTTGTCATCAACTTCACCAAGCTGAAAATAAGTCTTGATTGCAGCTGCCTATTTAGTGACAGTCACGTTGTTTCGGAAATCACACTCCTGAGATGATTGTGTCCTGGAAAGGAAGAGCTCATGCAGAGCTGTGGGAACATCCAGGGACTTTGAAATGTCGGAAGCCTAGATACATAAGTTTGGATATTAGCAGGTTAATGAAAGGAAGGAGGAGGTACTGCGGGTGACAGAGCAGGTCTGGAATGAAAATGTTGGATGAGGGTAGCTGTACCGTGTAGTTGCCTTTGTTAAGATGCCTGGTGTTGATGTGCAGCTGGTGCCCTGAGCTGTCCTTTAGATTGTGCAGCTAACTCTCACCTAATGTGTCTGCAGCTCTTGCATGAGCAGTAACAGTGTTAGTTTCTGCATGTTAAATTTAAAAAGAGCAATTACTCCTCCCCCCACTATTGCTGCTACTAGCAATATACCTCAGAGTAAAAGAAGAAAACTCAGAAAGACTGAGGCATAATCAGAGTCATTGTCATAAAGTTTTTGCCTTGCTGTTTACACATGCAGGCATTGTGTCATATAAAACACACAAAATATGTGACAGTGAGTAAGCATCTGTGTTATGTACATGAAAATGTCTTCATTAAGTCATCTTCTCTTTGTAAAACTGGTTGTGGAACAAATGAGTCTTTTACCTTGTAGATTTCTGCTGATGAAGTGTGAAGATTGCCATAGATTAGCTTGTTACTTAAGCTGCCCCTGTTGTTAGTTATCCACTGATCCACTAAATGGACATTTACACTGAAAATATTTCCAGATAAACAGGACAAGGTACGACAAATATTCAAACCATTTTCCCACAGACCATCCATAGAGGTGTTCTCAGAGACTGAGTTACAATGGTTGTTATCACCCTTAAAGATTAAATCCAAACAAATATCAAAATAATAATACCAGAAATTTTTAAAAAGCCCAAACACTCCAAAAGCAACCCAGTAAAGAGGAAGTGATTTCTTGTAACACCACAAGAAAATCTTGGATATTTTAAAAGTAAAAGGAGGAAAACCAAACAAACAGTGGATTAGATGCTAAGGCTAGTCAGTTGCAATTAGTAAAGAGGAAAATCATTCTGATTATTTCAAACAATTTCTGAAATAAGCCGAGAGAGATGGAAGGAATATTCTTGTGAAGACTGTTAGGAAGAAGGGGAAGAACAGTTTATTATATTGTTACTATTCAATGCCACAATTTGTGCTTAGGTACAGTGGATGGCCTGAAGTACTGGGACAAAAATCAGTAATTCTGGTGCAGAATACAGTACAGTTCTTAATCCCAATGTTTAGGTTTACTTTCTGACAATTTTTCAAATTTGTTTATTATACCCAGCTGCATTTAAATACAGTAAAAAGTTAATTTTGAGCTCAGAAAGTGCAAGTAATAAAATAAATTAGATAAATTCTACCTGATTTTTGTAGCAATCAGTCACTCACAAATGGTCATAAATTTATTTGGCAATATTATTTACCATTTTATAATTTATAAATTAATGCAATTAATAATGATTGGTTTCAGATCATTCTGTGATTATATGTAATATGCTGCCCTCCATTTTGTAGTATATTTTGTACACATCACATGGTACCATTTCAGTTTTTGACTGAACAATTTGTCACCAGCAGTATAAAACAGTAGTGTTAGAACCTAGTTTCCTGAGTTCTTGAACAGTGTGTTGCAGTAATGTTTTGTTTTGTTTTTTTTTTTCCCAGTGGATAAATCAAACAACTGACAAAATTGTATTTTAAATTTCTTAAATGTATATAGTATTGAGAAGTGGCTTTCACCAAACATTCAAGAACCCAATGCTAAAATTTTCAAGCTTACTAGTAAATTTTAGAGTGGTTGAAGTTGTGGTTATGATTTAGTTAGGTTAGAAATCAAATAAATTTGAGCCCAAAATACTTTCTTTTGTTTACTTATCTCTGAGAAGATAGAAAGGGAAATAATGACAGAGCCCATTTCATGCATTAACAGCCACACCAATATATAAAGCCAGATAAAAAGGAAGACAAGTATTTCAAAGTTTTGGAATACCAAAACTGTGGTCTATCAGATTTAACATACGGAGCACAACATTTGCAGAAAATCTGGGTTCTTCAGATTATACAGCCCTGAGGTCTTCCAATTGGTTCTCATAACTGGTACAAGTTCAATGGAAGGTATTTTTTAAAAAAAGTCTTTTGCATAAGTAAAAATATCCCTAGAAATACAGTCTGTTCTTTCATTATCTGGGTCTCTGGGCTTCAGTGACTGGTGAATATGCTCTTGGTTTCATGAATAGTTTACCACTGAAGTATTTGCTTTGTGCACACAATTACTTTGCCAAAAGCCATTGTGGTGTCTGAATGTGTCTAGAGAACTGTGTTCCTTCAATATTTGATACTAGGAAGACGAAACATCCAGAATCACAGATCACTTTTGAAATCTCAGCTTTAGAAAATAATTAAATTATTTTAGATTCTGGAACACACAGTGCTGCCTCCTATGCAAAACTCCAACATAAGGAACTGCAGATGATTTAATTGCTTTGGGTCACTGCTGCTCAATAAAGAGTCTGTATATAAACTATATATGACTTTGCAAGAGGAAAAAGGGATTGTAGAAGGAGCTAACTGACTCAGATATACATTTACTAACATAATTTTCAGTATGAACCATTGCTGGAAAGACATTTTATGTTCATTGTAAACAAACTAACCAAAGAACTGTGCAAGCTCCTGTGTATAGAAGAAAATTAAGGAAGTTTTTTTAGGCGATAGCTGCATGTTTTTACTAGGTAACACCACCTATGTGAAGTACAGGCTACACAGTGTATTAGATGGATATGGGAGTAGCAGACAAAAGAGTTGGAGAAGTAGGAGCTCTTGCATATGGAAGCGTTGGTAGATAGGATGGCCTAGACTTGCCATATATTATACATTCAAATTACTTTTTTTACTAGATGTTTCTGGAATTTTGTGAGCATTTGCTTTATTTTATAATCTGAAATTAAAAGGAAGTGCACTTGAATTATATTGCTATACATAATATAGCCATACATGTTATCTGTAAAACATGTAAGGCAGTGTTACCTATAATAGATCATGCCTCAGCTCTTCTGATGAATTTGAATGTTTTTGGTCTGAAGGTGAACAGTTGAGGACAACAGATGGTGGAGGCAAGAGTCTGATCTGGCGGTGTCTTGAACATTCTCTGCAGCATGGAACACGGTCTACATCCAAGAGGCAGGGCCTTGACTTTCAGGTCACAGGATGTAAAACACATCCACAAGTTTCTTCTTGAGCAGATATAAGGAACAAGTAAAAGGAAGAAATAAAACACAGGGATTTTCTTATATAATCTTAGTGGCCCTTAACCTTGTGTTCTATGTCTCTTCATTGTAGGCACTTGGACTGAGATATGTATTCTCTAAAAGTATGTTAAGATGAAGACAGTGTTTAGCAGTGCCCTCTGCAGGCGTTTTTTATGGTGGTTAGAGAGAGCTGTAGTAGCTCCACTCTCTTGATTATTTGTTTGTAGTAGTTGAGCTGGTTCTTTTTAAATATTTGCCTAGCCAAGCATCATCTGAACTTTGGAATTTTATTCCCAAGCTGCTTGGAAACATACGGAGAGTTCTGTAAGTGATTCATGAAATGGCACACAAATTACATGCTTGTTTCAAGAGCCTGGTTTCTTACTATTTTTTGTGTTACAACTATATAGAGTTCTGAATAACAGGAGTTCCAACTCCTCTGTGTCTTTCCCCTAGAAGCTTATCTCTGTCTGTACTGACTAAAGGTGATCAATTCAGCTTTTAGTTCTTTGTGAACAATGATTACACTGAAAAAAAAATATAACTTTTTTTAAGGGCCTTTTGTCACTTTCAGCCAAGTTGATACTGAAATAGAACTGTCCAACCTTCCCTAAAATACAACTGCAAGTGGAATGGAAGTTGGCAGTGTCCCGAGAAAGCATCATATTTTGAGCTGTTTCCTATAGAAGTGCAATGTAAAATAAATTATTTACAATTCTTCTTTTTTTACCTATTTGTTAATAACCTATGTATTGTGGCTTAAAGTGCCTTCCAGTTGCAGGACAGAACTTGGAAATAATTCCTCTCTTTGTAAATTACATGAAAATTGATTGCTCTTTCCAAATCACCATTGATTAAATGGTAACCCTTTCAGTGCAAAAATATCATCACATAAAATAGAGATTTTTCATTACTGTATTTATTAGTAAATTGCTCTCATTCCTGACTGTGCCCTGCACATTAAGCAAATTTTGTAATTATGAGACTCAGAACAATGAGGACAGTTACAAGCCAAGAGTTCTGTCTTCTAGTCTGAGACTGTGCTATACTGCAGACATTGCTGTGGTCTCTAGGATGTCATCAAAGTCTTTGTTGCTAAAATCTTATTGAGAATATGTGCATCACCACACTTAAGTGTGTAAATTATTTAAGGAGAGATTTGAAGTTTTTGTCAAGCAGAAGCTTGCACTTCAAGATGTAACATCAGGACTAGCTGAAAATACACACACAGAAAAGTGAATACTGTCTGTTATTTTCTTAGAGCTGACAAATATTAAATAACCTAAGTGAAAAATAAAACCATTAAATAAGAATGCACTTGAAAAATTATAGAAAGTTAGTTGACTTTATCTACATTTAGAAAAATTTGTAGGAATTTGTAGCCTGTTCAGAGGTTTGACGTTGGTAAATCAACACAGTGTGGAGCTGTAGAGCTTGTTTTTCAGTAGATTTAAATTGGCGTCAAAACCATGAAGTGAAAGGAGAAGTGCTATATGAACTTCTTCTTTTAGGCTATACAGCAGTAATCACATTTTTTTCAGTCACTGAATCATCCCAACTTTTTAGCAGTTCCTTGATGGACTTAAATAGATATTTTCCTAATTGTAATCAAAGCTCTCATTTGCAGTTAATAAAAAAGAGGAGCATTTCAGCTTTTTTCGACCATACCCACAAAAATATTGAGTGAGAAGCAAACTGGTTGAAATGCTGGCAGGACAAAATACAATTCTGTAAACCAAAGCTTACTTGTTTTGATAACTCTTATTTATCATTGGATACCAGTTTTTGAGCTTGGATACTGCTTTATGACTTGGCTTATTACTTAGTTATAGTAAATACATAAGAACATGAAGAAAACTTTCCATTAACCTTCTCTTTAGGCGTCATATGATGGAACATAGCCCCAGTTGTTCTTAAATAATCCTGGGGAACAGAGGTCTTGGAGTGACTGAATTACAGTCTTATTAAGAATATCTACCAAACTTTACTTAAAATACTATACTGCCATATTAAGGGTTATTTTTCTCTTTTACTTACGTAGGTCAGTGAAAATTTTTAACCAACTCTGAATATATTGAAATTATCTTTGTAACAGGAAATATATGTCTTACAGAAGACAGATATAAGCAAGATGTTTAGTCAGAAGGCTCATTTAGCAAGCAGATGCTTTAAGTGCCTTAGCAACTCACATTCACTTCAGCAGTATGTAAATAGCTTCAACTGTTTAGCTATACTTTTTAGTGTGACATACTGTACTTACAAGTTAAAAATTACTGAAGCATGCTTCTAATGCACTTCTAAACTATAGCTATAGTATCAGCTTTTAAACACTTTTTTACTCACTGATGTTTTGCCCTAACAAATGCCAGCTCAATATTACTTTACTGATAGTGATATGAACATTACTTTGTCAGTAAGTTCAAAGTGGTCTTGTCATATGAACACAGTGGGTTGTTTTCACCCTTTGATGTCAACAAGGGCAACAAGAAATTATTAAAGGCCTCAGGACTGCAGGCTGCTGAGTAGGATCTGCCCAAGGGTTAAATTAATTGAAAAGAATCAGAACAAAGATTGTACATGACATGAAAAGGACTGTAAATGTGAATCTACCTTTGACATACGTGAGTGAAGGGCTGTATATATGTTGCTGTTGATCAGCCAGAGAGGAGGAACAGAATCAGGCTACCTGTGTGTCCATGCTTATGTGAGTGAAGCTTCTGTTTACATGGGAGGCACAGAAGGAAGAGATGAGGGGGAGCCATTGCAAAATCTATCAAACCCAATGATATGAACAAGGACTGGTATTCACTGTCCTTTCCAGTATAAGGCCTAGGAAGTATCCTGTGAAACTTGGCATTTGGTTAGGTACTAAATAAGCAGAAGGACAAAATCAGTATGTTCGTTTTGTAGGCTGTTCCATTGCAGGTATGTGTTTTCTCACCATTTTATAATTTTTTTCCAAAATCAGTTCATCACCAAGTATGTATTGCTACAAGGATGAACAAGATTGCCTCAAGGTTAAAAATCATAATGCTCAGAATGAAAATCACTGTCGTTCCTGTGTTGCCTCCATTTGGAATGCACATAATTCACAAGCATTCCCCAGTATTAAATGTGGTAAAACTTTAATCCTTCAATCACAGTATCCAGTGATCCTCCTTCAGCTTTTACTCAGGCAACTCATTCCAAAAGGGTATGTTTGTTCTTTGATAGAGTATCCATTTTGAAGCCTTATTCTAGTTAATCTCTGTTGACATTAAGAAACCAGAACTTAAGTGACTCACCAATTACCAATTATTTTTAATGGATGGATTTGCAAATTTTTTTTTTTTTTTTGGTTTAATGTCCACTGACAGATGTCTGAGAGCTTATAAGAAGGCATACAGGTAAAACTGCTCTTGAAACCTTGCTTTATCATCTGGAAGAATTTACCAACTTGCAAGGCTTGTAAACAAGCACAGGACATTCACAGCTGAAGTCAGTAGAAAAATGAGGTTTATAGATCTTGTCCTGCAACTGTTCAGTTTTGGAGCTGTTGTTGAACATAGATACTTCTGACAGTTCAGCACATCTCAGGATTTAGCTCTGTGTAAACATGGGAAAACCAGGTATGCCATTGCTTATCAAAATCTGGAGAAAAGCTGTATTTAAAAGAAGTCCTTGTCTTGAGTCATGTGGCATTCTTGGATTTGTGAGACTTCTATGTAGTCCTTGAAATACTGAGATTTCATCCTTCCTTTCTCCTACTCCCACTAAGAAGTAAATTTCAAAATAATATTCCTCTTGCTGAGGCAGCAAACTACAATTCCCATGTTATAGGCAGAGTCCTGTGCTTGGTTTTAAAGGTCTTGAGAAATTTCCAAATGTGATGTGCAGTTTGGAATTAAGGAGCTGAAAACTCAGCTTCTGCCAGTAGAATAATGGAGGTGCAGTAATACAGGTTTTTGCATCAGAAGAGAACCTTATAATTTCAATATTGACAAGCACAGTGAAAATACTAGCAATCTGGTATTTTTGTAAATGACAGATAAAACACAAACTTCCCTCATGTTAATAGCACGGTTTGGCCTCTTTGACCAGGGCTAGGTGTCACTAAAAATAAGAAGGAACATCTGACTTAAGATTTCAAAGTGCTCTTGTTACAAAGTACATACTAGCATGCATGCATTGCTGCTAGTGCACAGCAAATATTCTTAAAAAGAGGAAAAATACAGCAATTTTTTTTTTAAATAGAAGAAAGATAACCAGATTTCTCAGTGATATGCTTCCTACAAGAAGCAAATTGAACTGTATTTCTCATGGCATACAGAAACAGGCCTCACATGGCCCCAACATCCATGGACAGAGCACAGTGCTTGAGCATCAGACAGCTTGTCTGGTTGTATTTATAAATTCTGACTTGAAATGGCTTCTTAGTCAAATAGCATAAAATGTTCAGTCGCTGTATTAGTAAAATAAAGTCTTTAGAGACTTACTGGCAAGAAAGGGATTATTTGAAACAGCAGCTAGACAGTGGTGCTCTGACTTGGTGTTATTTATGTAAAAATGTTAACAAATATGTTGTCTTTTTTTTCTTTTCTTTTCTTGTGGCTATTGGCACATACTGCTTAAGAAAGGTTAGTAGGAGAGGAGAAGAATCAGATAGTAAATAGGTCTGAAAACCATTAGTGTAGCATACAAAATAAACTTTACTAATTTAACTATCAAATTAATGTTCCCCACTAGAATCCTTTGGCTGTTGGAGGCACACAGTATGCCAGCACAGCAGTTAAGTAACTGCATATCATCACAGTTTGCTTAGCTGTTTAACTATTTTCTTTTCACATTCTCAGGGCTGCTTTAGTCAAACTTGTTTCAGATTTTTAGCAGTGTATTCCCTGTTGGGGTGGTGGAGATGATGCAGGAAAGTATCCTTATTTTTCTAATTTTCTTTTTTTTAATAGTACTTGCTTTGTTATTGCATTTTGCAGTTTGTTTGTTTGTTTGTTTGTTTTCTTTAGTTGGTGAGATTTTATTATGAGATATTTGTTATAATTCTCCATTACTCCTCTTGGTAATAGGTCTGTCTGTGGTCAACTGTGCTGGTGATTTATTCAGCTGAAAATCACTTGGCTCTGTACTCTGTGATACCTTGTATAACACTATATTTTAATTTAAAGGTCTTGCCTGAACATGATCACTCATTAAAGGCAGAACTGCTGCAAAGAAGGTCTCTAGCACTTGCTATTGCATTATTAGCCCTACCAGTCTTTTGGTCTGCTGACTTGTGAGAACCAGCAGAATTGCAAAGTCACACTATGTATCTGACACAAGCAGATGTCAGATGACATTTCCTTAGATATAACAAAGTTTATTTTGACAAAGAGAGAATAGGTCACTAAAACATGTGACCAAATCCTCCTAACTTGAGATAAGATCTGTCAGCAGCATTGTGGTCAGTTCAGCAGAACTTAGCTGTAACAGAAGCTGAGACAAGGTTTTTTCCTTGATTAATACTTTCAGGAAAAAAAAAAAATCTTCAATCTTGACTGGGTGCAGGGATCATGTCAGCTAAATTTCTGCTCAGAGTTTTCCAAAGCTCTGCTGAGATCTCAAACAGTTCTGAATTTCACAATTAAAAAAGTAGTACTTCTGTGCAGTGAAGAACAACTGGAAGTTTACTGACTTAACTTTTGTTAACAGATGTTTAAATGTGAGTATGAATAAATATATTTGAGCATATGTGTTTCTTTATTGCAAAAGAAACTCCAAGCCCCTTAATATTTAAAAATAGCAATATGCAGGGCAGTGGTTAACTACTAGTTATACCAGAAGGAACATGGTTACTCCAGAAGTGGCTGCTCTAAAAATAGGACTTATAGGAGTCATCCTACTCTAGTACAAAGACAATTGCTTATTAAAACTAGGAATATTGAACACAGGATGTGTTATAGAAGGCAATGGACTCCTCATTGTTGGGTGGCTATGTCTAACAGAGGGCTTTAGCTACCCTGGCCAGCCTCACTGGTGAGTCCAGCAGGGCATCCTCTGCCCATGGGCCCACAAACTCCCCTTTAAGTTCATGCCCAGGCACCCAAGTATTGCCTGACCCAAGCTGTAGGTAGGTCTGTGCCCCGCTCTGTCCTCTGTCATCCTGACTTGTTGCTTTTCCTGACTGGGCATTGATGTGTGCTGCTGTAGATTGTCCTGTGTCCAGGCTTGGCTGGCTGTGCCCAACCAGGTCTCCTGGGTGGGCCTTGAACTTGACTCAATCACCTTGACTGAAAAGGGCTTGTTTAGAGATGTGTCACCAGCCCTTGTCCTGCTTAACCTTGGTGTTAAGCCCTGCTGAGGAGGATGTGCTGAGGTTGCCCTCTGTTACTGGCTCATAGGCCCTCATTGGGCAGCCCTGATCTTGAAGCTCACTGACAGTTTACCTTGCAAAGATAGTAAAGCTAGTTACATGAGGATTGCAATGAAATTTCAGAGATGTGACTTTAATTTCTTTGATGTCCTTCGGTCTGCTTTTAT
The DNA here is from genome assembly GCF_050655825.1 of Lonchura striata. Classification (NCBI taxonomy): domain Eukaryota; kingdom Metazoa; phylum Chordata; class Aves; order Passeriformes; family Estrildidae; genus Lonchura; species Lonchura striata. Next base: position 70,308,218 of record NC_140740.1, read on the forward strand.
TAAGGTACATACTTACTTCCTCCATCAGTAAAATATATTTGGAAAACATTTCTGTATTCTCAGATAGGAGATACTGCTGCTTCACTTAAAAAACACGTCAGCCAATTAAATCCCTTTCTAAGGAAATTCTCACTTCTTGTGAAATACATCAGATGACAAATAGCAAGATTCAGTACTAAAAAAGTAGTCCCTTTCTCAAGTCTTCTTAGGAAAACTCATACCAAAGACAGAAAATGGGGCCAAAATAGACCCCCCTTGTTCCTTCTGAAGGCATCCATCTGAGTTCTCAATGTAGTTACCCTCTCTCTTTTTCAGAAATGTAGTCAGCTATTTTCCTGCTACTTTTACCTGCAACTGTTTCCCAAAGTTTAAATAAATATAGTACTCTGATGGTGGGGTGTATGGCCTGCTTTTTGGGCAGACACTTTATGAAAGCAGGTAAGAACATGCCTGATTTCTGGGGCATTTGCTGTAGTATATGTCAGTGCGCTTCTGTAAATATATCAAAATGCAGCTTGTAGCAAAGATGTACAGGTACCAGGTTTTGGAAAAAAACAAGCATAATGTTATCATGTTCTAGTTTAACAAATGTGAGAGGAAAACCTCTCTTTTCCAGAAGAATGTGTATTTTTAGAAGGCATTGTATCCTATTAAAACACTACTAAAAAGAACAGTTCAACTTAAGTCTAATGAATTGAAAAAATTCTAATAATTATACTGAAAATACAAGCCGGATTCCCTAGCTCACTTGGTTCACTTTTTATAGCTTTTTGGATGCTACAGCTTTTTGGATGGAAAATTAACAATTTCAAAAATTTCAGGGGTGTTCATAGTCACTAGTACATTTGCTTCATGATTATGCAAGATGAGAACTATTTTTCATGTCCAGTAAGTTTTCAACATAATCAAAACTGTCTACATGTTCTCCTGGGTAAACCCCAGGTTTGAACAAGTGTCTCTCCAAAGTCAAAACTTTTATTGAAACAGACCTTAACTTTGGTTAGAGGCCTAGGCAATAAGCCAGAGCTTAGTAGTGGCTAGCTACAGCTTCTTACTCTTGTTTGTTAAGGGTTGTTACGAAGGAAAATAATTATAGGCAACACTTACTGGCAGGAAACTGTGTGTCAACAGTTTCAACTCCAGGAAGGCTGATGTCCTCACAGGTACAGATCTCAGATTGTGTTAAAAAGGGTTTCTGTGATCATTAAAACAGAAGCACAGAATTGAAGAATGGTCTTTTTATTGCCATGTCCAGGATCCCAATGTTGCAAGACTCAGGTTATAAATCCCTTTCATAAACTTACTGAGGTCTAGATGTAGATGTTTTGCTTTACCTCTTTCACTGAAAAGCTGCTTCTGATCCTCCATTCTCTAAAACTCTCAAGAAGTCTAATTGCTACAGTGTATTTAGGATACAGTCACTTTATACCTTTGTCTCCCTGCCACTATTGTCTTCTAAACAAGTCTTCCATCCTGGTGGACTATTTCTCCAATAACCTATGTGAGATAATTAATTTAACAACAATTCTATCTTCACTTGCACAAGCAGGCAAAATCCAAGGAGTACTCAAATACTATACAAAGGACAATGACAAAAACTATGTAGGCTTGGAAACAGGTAGTTTAATTATCCTTTATGATTATAGTTTGAAATAACATATCAAGGAGCATGTTATAAGTGCAGCCCAGAACTGCATCTAAATCATATATGCAGTTGTGCTGCTGTTACTGACAGGGTAGCCATCTGGGCAGATTGCAATCTTTCATCAAGGAAAGGAAAGGATATGCATGCTTTCTAAACGCCTTCTCAGAGTGGGGTCTTGGTGTGCTGGATCCAATCCTAGCCCCAGACTTGGTCAGCTTTTTGTTACTTTATATATACTTATTTCTTTACATATATATTATGCTATCTTATTGTACTTATTCCTTTACAACTAAAGAATTACATAGGTGTACTTGAGCCTTTATATGACTTTGTCCTGAATGATTAAGGATGGCAAAGCAAATATATTTATATAAATAAATTTCTTCAAATTGATGATAATGGTAATGATTACACTAAAAGATCTTAATCAGAATTACTTGCTATACAGTATAGATAGCTATAAGTACTAATATAGTGCATTATTTATTGAGGCAATATTAAATCAGTTATATTAACATTAGCAAAATAATAATTGAGTCAATATTGGTGTTCCCCACCTGTACCAATGACCATGGACACACCTCTCATGAGGAATAACTCTGAGGGGCTGTGACTGTTCAAGGGAGGAATATCCACATGCACTCTGAGAAGGAATATATTACAAGGTTTTACCATTACAAAGTAGGACTGGGCTTTTATAGGGTAAAGTGACTTATCAGTCAAATGTCTCTAGGCCAGCTGTGTCAACTCAGCAGCTTTTAGATAAGTAACCGGTAATATCACTGATTCCTTTATCAGGAACCATGTATCACTATAGTGATATAGTTTGCCAGGAAACATTGTTTTTCCACAGAATGTTTTAAGTTTAGAATTGATGAGTCAGTCTAGTTTCAGCATTCTGCAGTACCAAAAGCACTGTGCACCCTCTCCTCTGTCCATTGCTGGGGGGTTTTTTCAAATAGGGTATTGTTCAAGCTGGCTTACCCCCACTGTAGGCAGATCATTCTGGTGCAGTACCTGAAGCATATCAATTAGCAAATGAAGCTCAAAACATGCAGATCAACAAATGATGCATGACTTATATCAATACCCAGCACACAGCAGATGTGTGGAAAATGACCATTGACTGGAGAAAATCCTTGGCCTTTTCTGCATGGTACTGGGATTGTCTGTCTAGTTGATTTTTGTAATCACTTCCTACCATTCTTCACAGCTTTCCATATTTGAGTCAAGAAACTTTTAGCTTATGCCCATGAGCAATTCTCCTGTCAGGCCAAATTCTCAACTAAATCTCAATGTTTTAGACAATAACCAGTCACCTGGAAGCACTAGGAATGTTACATTATCCCAGTGCACAGATCAGCTTCCAGAATAATGGTGTCTACAGCATTAGAGACCAGATAGGTCAGCAGTGACTAAGAGTCAGAGCAGAGTTGGCTTGTGCCCTGAACTAGCTTCTACATATATAGAAGACATATACATGTATACAAGACATCTAAGTATGCCTTGTTTGAGTCTGCCTCAGCTGCAGCAAGAAAATGCTTCCCAGCCTTGGACTTTTTTCACCCTCTCTCTGCAGTGTGGGGTACAATTGTACAACTCAGCATTGTGGAAATCCTGGGAGTACCCAACCCAAGCAACTTCCTCCAGTGGAAGTTCTAGAAGGACAGGGACTCTAAACTTCTGTCCTCTTGCAGCAGTTGTCACAAGCATTTTTAGTTTTGGAAAACTGAACAACTCTGTAGAAATGAAGTTTGAGACTTTTTATAAAAGACCCAAACCATTCTTCATACACTCAAACATAGTGACAATTAAAACAATTGAGTGAATAGTCTCTTCTGAAGTTAAACTGTTAAACCTATGTTAAGAGAAGAAATTGTGAGAATTCACCAGATTCTTCATGTCTTAGGTTTAGTGAATTAGATTCTGTGCCTGATTCTGAGCATTTAAATAGACTAGAAGCAGGGTTCTAACCTGTGGCATCTTCCCCAGTATCTCAGCAAGGTCTACCCTCTGTGGCTTGCATTTTACTTCACAACTCCTTAGGAGCATAAAGTACATGCATGGCAAACATAGAGAAAATCAAAGACTTTGCATGGAGGTCTAAAATGTTGCTTCTGCTCAATAAATTTTCCAGAAAGCTGTCTTGCTTTCTCAGTTTTCTTACCAGTCTGAGGGAGATCTGTGCAATAGGACTGCAATATTTTGGGGATGTACAGAAACATGGCTCAGCAGTTATAACTTCTTATATTAAGTGGGAAGTTCTTTGGATTCACAGTGTTTCATCTGACTTCACTATTTTCACAAACATTCTGTGTCCCTCTTGAAAAAAAAAAATTGTTGACCTTCTCCTGTTCCCTATTCTCAACAACGGCTTCTCCTTTCCTAGTGATTTTCTCAAGTTTATGCATCTTTTCACTGATACCTAGTCTCTGTTTTGCCAGATTTGCATAGTTGAGACTAACAAATTTACTTATGTAAGGAGTATGTTAATTGTATCACCTGAAAAAGTTATTTTATAGACAAATACTGTTGTCCAGTAGCACAGAAATCCTCTTGCTAGCAGTATTGTGATTAGAACCCCAAATATTTGACTAGATAGATTCCCCACCTCAGCAGTGAAAGCACCACCTTCACCAGCTGGGACTCAGGTAATCATCTCACCCTACTGCTTGAAAAACTCATGTAAGGAATGAGCTTAAGCCCACTGTGCAAATTTCTACTGCATCATTCCTTATGTAATGTGGTTTCTAACACAGACTTTGCATGAAGATGTTTCACTTCTCACTTGGAAAAGCCCATTAAGGAAATGTGCTTGTGAGTAAACAAACAGCTGCTGAAAATTGCATTGAAAATAAAACCAAAAGTGAACTCAGTAGTTCATTAAAGTCAGCTTTTAACAATATTTGCACAGTGCATTTATCTGTTTCAGCTACTTTTTACCGTATGTCTGCATATTGAGTTTGAGTGAAATATTGCCAAGCACTAGCTATAAAAAAGTATTACAGAGTGTGCTTGACATATGGTGAGGAAAACCAGGATATCTTGTTGAACCAGATCATAGTCATTGATCTAAGGCACATGTTCATCAGAGTAAAAGAGAAATAAGATAATTACAAAGGATATAGAAGTTAACTGGAGCAACAAGTTTACAGTCAAAGGTCATTTTGGGTTAGAAAGGACTTCTAAGATTGCTTAGTTGATCCCCATCCCCACAGAAAGGATAGAAATGTTAGACTTATTCCTGTAAAAGTGACCTTTTACTGTATGGATGGGACTTGTAAAACCTTTCTTTGTAACTATTTTGTGGAATAAGTAGGTAATGTTTTTGGTGGCAAACATATGGTTCTGTCAGATGAAAAAAGAAACTCCATAAGAAAACTGCAGTATTTCTTAAGAAAGAATAGGGGTTTCTTGATGTCCAAAATTGTAAAAGGCATTTCCAATTGCTCCCATAGTCAGAATCAGCTGGTGGTTTTCTAGTATGCAGACTAAGTCTTGCAAGGCATTTCAAGTGGCTGTTAGGAATATCTCTTCATCTTGAGTCTTCTTCCAGAGATATTAACCTTCTTGATGTTAGTGGTTGCTTTCAGACATGTCTATGGTAATGGGAATCAAGAAAATGGTATGGGTTTAGGCTGCTGCCAGTATGAAAGTGGACTTGGTACAAACAGCTAACCATATTCTGTGCTATGCTCTTGATTACAGACCAAGCTGCAACTCACAGCTACTGGAAATGTTGTGAGTGTAAAAAAGCTGAAATAAACCTACTATAAGCCCTTAAAACCTCTGGTAGCTAGCAGAGGTGAGGAGTGAACAGAAAGACTAATCACCCCATTTGCCAGTTGCTCCTGTATTAAAATGGTAAGTACCTCACTCATACTTAGTAAAACAGGTCAGTGGATTGGAAAAGCAGATTTTCCTTAGCTATACTAGAAAAATTCAATACTGAAAAAAAACTCTCTACTTGCTTGTGAAAAATTGTCATCATTAAAGTTCAGTGAAATATATTTTAGGTGACTATAAACCACTGAGCAGATTCTTTGCACATGTTTTCAAAAACATTCCAACAACTTCCGTTGAATTCTTACTTTTTTTCAGTACACTAAGTTGCTATTGCTTATGACGTGCACCTAGTTGAGACAAATGTATGGACATGAATAGAGGTGGTACATATCAGAAAGGGTAACAGTATCTTATGCGAGGTATCCTCTCTGCCATTCAAAAATGCCAGATGACAGTACAAGTCAAACTCTAAAAATACCTAATAGTTTTATGGTCTCATAATATCATTTCTCACTGTAAAGTTCAAAACTATAAAAAACCAAACAAAAAGACAATGACACCACCAAACAAACAAAAACCCACAACCTAATTTGTTTTAAAAACCCAACAAACAACAACAACAACAAAAACCACAGAGAGAGCACCCCAAACAAACAGAACACAAACCCTTCAAGCATTTTACAGGCAATTTGTATGTGAAAACTCACTTCAGCTGTTTGGAGATAACAGCATGTAAAACAGTAGGTGAAGCAGAAAGAACAGAGACTCATTATATCACATACGTATCATATGCTCAGTGGTTTACAGTAAAAGACAAGCCTTGCATTAATTCATAAACATTATAAATAGACTGGCCAAACTGCTGACAAGCTAACTTTCACATACTCAGATGTAATAGTCAGCTTTGTAAGTATCCTGTGAGAGCTGGTGAAAATAGAAACTCATGAGCCAAAATACATTTCTAGGTATTGTTATAGTTATTGCAGTAAACAGTGTTATTGTTCCATTCATAATTAAATGAGTGGATAGGGCATAGGAATGTTGTGGAAAACTGAGCTGCCTCTGCCTAGGGTTGCCAGGTGAAACCTTTCAGTGTACAATCCAGTAAGAGGGAAAGCAGGGTAATGTTTGCCATGCCTGTAAAATGGGCAGGAAATGCTACCCATATCTGTTCTTTGTTGCCTACACAAGGCAGCATTTACTCATATATAAGAAATAAAACAATAAGTATAAAATAATGGCAAGATTATTTCCATTTCAGTAAAGAACAATGATAATCACCATAACCTAATTGCAAAGACTGAAGTGTACTATTTATGTTCATCCACATAAATTCATATTTTATTACTTCTATTTAATTTTAATGAGGAAAAATAAATAGAAAAATGCAAAATTAAGTTTTTCCAAGAACACAGTGGGTTAGATTCCACCATGGCTGACGGAAGAGCAAGGGGTCATAGTTCCCAGCAGAGTACGAATGTGGGACAGAGAGAAATTGCTTGACCCTTAAATATTGCTAAATGGTGCAAGCCAGGACAGTTCCTAAGCTGCTATTCCGTATTAAGCTAGCTAGTGCTTCTCTGAGATGTGCCTGATTTGCAGTGTCAGCAAGGACATAGGACATTGCAAGCCTAGTGCAGATTTGTCTCAGCTGAATCCAGTGGCTACAAATGGGTAATTAAAGGTGAAATGCATAGATATTAAATTACAGATGATGTGAGAGAGAAATTAATTTTCCTCCTCCACAAGTAAAATCAATGGCAGTCCTGCTTTTTAAAATCACCTGTCCTGGTGAAACAAGAGAGCATCAATGCTGATATTCTGGTCTCATAGCAGCACTGTAGGTCCACTTTTTGCTGGAATCAATAGCTGTGAAGTGACACTGGAGAAGCAGTTCCCATCCAAATTCAGAGCAAGTGCTATGAAAAAACTTCAATCATTGGAACTCTTCTAAGAGCAAGATAATAGTAGAAGTAGGTTCCATATGAACACATTTCTCCAATCTTGTTACATCTATTTTAGTAGAAAACACAGTTTACCAAAGCCACTGGTCTTTCAAAACAATATGACAGATCTTACCCAGTGCCCTTGTTTCATTATCTCATGACTAAGGGGCAAAGTTGTTTCATTTTGGATGTTTTTCCAAATCTGGCATTCCAGTATTAGGAAGCAAAGCAGCCTGGCATGGAAAAGACTCCTTAACAAAGGCAAAATTATTGTTTAAAAATAAACAGTGCAGAAATCTCTCTCAGCATCATTTTCACTTTTGCTTCCAAATTCCTCCTAAAGAAAATTCTGTTGAATAATCAGTTCAAATTTGAAACCTTTTACTGTCATGTAGCATAGTATCACAGTTCATGGTTTTTACCTGATTGACTTGTGGGGTTTTATATAGACATGAAAATTCTCTTCTGCAACATAATGTTGACTTATTGCTAATATTGTGTGGGTTTGTTGTTTTTTTGGTTTTTTGTCTGTACTTTCATTTAATTTCAACCTCTTCTTGTGATATGAAATAGCTTCTAGATGTTGCAATGATACAAGTTATACAAGTGGATACAATGATGCAAGGTGGTACTTGTGGTAATATCCAGTTTAATGTGTTATAAAATTTGGAAATGGGATATGGGCATGTAATGATGTTTCCACCAGAAAGATAATTGACATAAGATAGCATTTACAGCTTTTATTCAAATTCCACAAGATTTTTGACTCAAAGCACCATTCCTGAGACTGGAACAGTTGATAAAGGTTAAACAAAAATCCCTTGAGCAACAGTAAGTCCAAAAGTAAAGTTTATCAAAGGCACTCAGTTGACCTCTTCACAGTGGTAAACCACATTTTGTGACAGCATAGTTCTCAGTAACTTCAAGAAGATATGGTGTCTGAGGAGGCATAGCTTTCCATTGCTGCAGTGCAAATACATCCCCATGAATTCACTGTTTATCCTAAGGCTAAAGTGCTGTAATTTTCTTTTGAAGTCCCCAAAAACTGATAGAAAAAGTGCAAATTATGGCATGTAATATGAAGAATTTTCACAGATCCACACTTCCACTATCTCTTGAAGTTGTGACAGTTGACAAGTATAAAGCCTCAGTCTGAGAGTTAAAATCATCACCTTAAAGAAAGAAATGCAATAGTATTAGTTTAAAAATCTGCAGTAATTTAAGAAAATAAAAAGCCTGATTATTTAACAACTGGGTGGGTTAAGAATGAAAGCTCAGTCTCCTGTATCATGCTGAAGTTACAATAGCTCCTTAAAGCTGTTATAGTTTACATCTGCTGTGATCTTTTCCAGGAAAGAATTATCTCTTTTATCTGAATTTTCTATTAAAACAAAGCTATCACCCACTTTCAGCCATATAAATGAAATGACAAAACTGAAATCTTTTTAGAGAGCATCCCTGGTAATGATTGTCAGTAAATATATGCATGTGATTAAAAGTGTGCAGAACTGGGACTTCAGTGATGAGTTTAAATGTCCTACATATTCAGTTCTGATACAGCTTGAGCTGTAAGTTAAAACCGGTAGATTAACAGTCCTTGTTCCTGTAACCAGGACTGTATGGGTCATTTCCAAGGCACTGTGGTAAACTATCTGTGCCTTTTATGCTTCAACTACCTACTCATCATGGAAAAAAGGTTCTTTCCAGGGTTTCTTAAAAATATCCAATGCTGAGAAATATAAATGTTTGTCATCTGACTTACTGCATGTTACAAGAAAGACAAAGGTTTTTGTCATCATTAAAATGAAGAAGTAAAACCACAAAGTGTGGCCTTGTTTCCTTTAATTTCTTCATTTCACTAAGTGCACAGAAGAGGCTACAAAGTGGAAAAATACAAAAGTAATACAAAAAGCCAGGGGAAGCCAAGCTATGCTCAGACAATATACACAAGAATGATGTCCAGACATGCACCAACGCTGTTCTCCAGAATACTGCTTGCCTTGAGCTTGTGTTCATTAGTGCATGGCATGATGCCACTAAAGTTTCACAGTGTCACATGAAAAATGAGAATGAGACTCTGACTGCTGCAAGGTTTCTGGAAGGTGAAAGTGTCTTTCTGAAAGTGTTGTTTCAATTGTAATATCTACAGACAGCAGTGGATCAAACACTTACAGTTAAGATGCAAATATGACAACCTGAGGTGATTTGGAAATCAGTGCCCTCTTCATCCAATCTCCACCTTTCACCTACAGAATTTATTTTTTAAGCTGGTGACTTCTTCGTGTATTTTTTTAGCAGTGAGATTCTCAAAAAAATGCTGTCCTTGGAAAAGCCCAGCATTGTCTCTGTGTTCACTTGGTTAGCTGCATCACAGTATTATTCCATTTGTGCTCTTTGGCAGCCTCAGGGCTGACCTCAGTATGCTATGTGAGGGTCTGCTTGGACACCAAGGAATTATGGCTGAACCAAGTACCTCTGTATCTAACACTGGCCACAGCCTCTCACCTCACAATGCATTAGCCTGTCAAACTGTTATCTATAGGTAACAAAATTGATTTATATCAGTAGGTGAATTAAGACTTTCCTTGTATTGATCTATCATTTTCTATGGTGTTATCTTTTTCTTTCAGTTCAATTTTAGTACAGAACAGTTAGATGAATCCTGACAATTTTTTTAGGTATTATCTTCTCTCTGAATTGTAAAAATTTCTGGATGTCTAGGTAAGTCAGATTCTCATAAGATAAGAGGTAGCCTAGGAGGTTATATAATATTCTAGATAAATGATGTATCATTTTATTTATTGTTAAAACCTGTAGCTTGATCCAAAAGTATAACAGACTATTGCCACAAAAATCTTGATGCTATCCAAAGCAACCAGCTTTCTGTGAGTATCTTTCTCAGCCAAGACTACTAGAACCCCAGCTGGTATACAGAGATGTGTGCTGACCTGTGTATGAAAGCTCTTCACACCTTAGTGAAAGGGAACCAATATTTTCAAATTTTTACATTGCCCAAGAGAAAGTCAAAATTTTAGAAACTGCATTTTGTAAAAACTCAAGAATAAGAGAATTTAAATTCAAAGCTACCCTCTATTTTGATGTCACATTATTTAGGTTACAATCTACATATTTTTTTATATTTTAGATGTAAGAAAGAAAAATCTGTAAATGTAAATTTCAAAAATTGCCTATGACTTACTGTTCTCATCCTTTGCGTTCGGGTTCAGTTTTCTTTTCCTGTCTATTAAAGTAAATATACAAAAATTTAGCTTAAACATTTCTACATTTGAAAGAAACTATATTGTAACTATAAATATTCAACAAATCTTTAGATTAACTGAGCTGTGAGCACAGTTAAGTTTATTATTAAATCATACCAAATAAATAAACTTCTCTATGTTTCTTTTCATTTACAAAACTTAAAAACCTTAGAAAACTTGAACCAAATTCTGAAATCGTAATATTAAGACTTCTTTCATGACTATAAATATATATAGTCTAGTTTACTAGTGTCTGTTCATGTGCAAGAAAATACTGGAGTAATAGTCTGTTTGCTTTATTAGTTTTTTACTACTGTACATGCAAACAAGGAAGGAAATATTGTGGCTGTCCTGTATCATACCATAATGGAGTTGAAAAATAAAAATTCTGTGTAATATACTGTAGCCAAATATACTGTAGCCACAATGTCTTTGTACCTATGAAGAAAACACTGTTGAAACTATGCTTTACAGTCCTCCTTACATGAGGCAAAGTTTGTTTGAGCTCTGTACAGAATACTAGCTGGTCAGCTTTAAAAATGTATCTTTACATACACCTTGTCTCACACAGGTAACACAGTGAGGAAAATAAAACTCAAATTATCCAAGATCTCATTTTCTACCCTCTTGCAATCTAGAAATAAAGTGTGACCAAATTCATGCAAGTGTGCCTTACTAAAATTTCCTCAAGGTTGTTCACAAGAAAAGTAGAGAAATAGTGAAAAGTTTCACTATCTGAAGTAAAATGTACCTTTTTTGTGTTGTTCATTCTTGAATGATTTTCTCTTCTGAAGTATTATTAGTGCAGAGAGAAGGACAGCTACAGTCACGCATGTGGGGACGATTAAAGAGATCAGGAATTTTTGTCCATTATACTGTGTACTCATTAAAGCTGTTAAAAATATTAAAGGAGAATACATTTATAACTTACAAAGCAGGCATTGTTTATCAAGTTATTAGTTCTGTTTCTCCAAAGTCTTGTTCTGACTGAACAAAAGATTTTTAAAATTTATCAGCATAGTGATTTACACTCATTTATGAATAATGTGTTCTGAAATATTACTGTGAAAAACCTCAGAGAAAAAATCCAGTCATACCTCTCTTTTGTATGGCATTTGAGTCTGGCACCATCCTATTGGCATCTGCCTTTGAAATATTTTCATATATTGATGAAACCTCTCAGTCTTCTCCAGATTAAACACAGTCTTCTCATTAGAGAGATGCTTCAGACCCCTCATCATCCTTGTGGCCCTTGCTGAACCCTCTCCAGTACCTCCTTCTCTCTTGTGTCCTGAAGAGCCCAGAACTGGTCACAGTACTGGGCACAGCACTCCAGTTGTGGCTTCACTATTGCTGAGTAAAGGGGCAGGATCATCTGCATTGACCTGCTGGCAATGCTCTTCCTAGTGTGCCTCAGGATACCATTAGCTTTCTTGGCTGGCTCATGGAGAGCTTTTTGTCTGCCAGGACTCCTAGGTCCTTCTCTGCAGAACCACTTCACAGAGGTCAGCCCCAGCCTGTGCTGGCACATGAGACAATTCCTCCCCATGTGCAGGACCATACACTCAGTTGAACCTCACCAGGTTTCTCTCTGCCCAACCCTCCAGCTAGTCAAGGTCCATGGAATGGCGGCAGAGCCTTCAGATGGATCAGCCACTGTAGCAGTCAGAGGCCCTGCAAGGCCTCCCTGGTGGTCACTCAGCTAAGATAAGAAATGCCAAGTCACGGTGGCTGGACCAAAGAAGCCCCTCTTCTGCATTCAGACCCTTGTTATCTCTCTGTAAGGCTATAGGTTGTATTCTCCTCAACCCTGGCCATTGGACAATTTCCAACACCCCTGTACCCTATATCAAACCCCATCTCTGCCCAGTTCATCAGAAGAAACTGTCACTGCCCCCTTCACAGGAGCTGAAATTAAAGAACACCACTGTTGAACTGCATACAGACTTCTATCTCCATCTCCCTGCGTCTGCCTAAGGAACTGGCAAGCACAGAGCTGAAATAACTAAGAGCTGAATTTACCAGAGCTGAAATCACTCCTGAGTTGCTTGCTAAGTTGCCTGTGGCTGGAGTTAGCCTGAGGGACCCAGACAGGCTGAGCCTAACAGCCCAGCGCTATCCGGATACCTACGGCAGCGGCAGCCAGGGATCAGACGGACCCCCGAGCCCTAGGCCGCATTAAGTCACTGCACTCAGTTTAGTTTAGTGTCACCAGCAAACCTGTGGTGCTGGTGCCTTTGATTCCTTTGTCCAGGTTGCTGATAAATTGAATAAGATTGGACCCAGTATTGATCCACTGACAGCAGGCTTTCATCTGGATTCTATTCTTGTGATCACGACATTCTGGACTCTGTAATTTAACCAGTTCTTGATCCTGTTCATCTAACCCACGTTTCCTGAGTTTACCCATGAGGATATTATGGGCAACAATGTCAAAAGCCTTGCTGAAGTCAAGGTAGACAACTAGATAGAATAATTAAGTAGGAGACTATCAGGGAAGATGCCCATGCAGCTGAAAAAAATCCCTTTGTATTGGCAGGGAAATAAGGAAAGCTACTCTAAAATTAAAATATACAGAAAAATACATACTGGATTGTTGGAATGGAAGCTAGCTGAGACTTCAAAGACATAAATAATACTGACTTGTTCAGTTTACCAAATTACACTGATTTCTAGAACTTAACTCCAGTGATGGACCATAGCACATGATGTATGTATAAACACTGTCATATACAAATTCAAGCTCATACCAACCTGAAGTGGAAAAGTGAGCTGAAGTTTCTCCATTCAGTTCTTTATTCCAGAAGACACACGTGTAGTTCTCACTCGTGTTTGGTTTGAATGTCAGGGTGCTGGTGACATTGTAGAGGCCATCTGCAGTCAGTGTATAGGTGGTATTTGCAAATCCACTGAGATTGAAGTTCTCATTTTGCCAGAAAATCTCTGCCAGAGGAAAGCCTTCTGACTGGCACATAAAAACAAGCTTGTCTTCACCCGGTATTCTCATTACTCGAGTATTTATTCTCTTGTAAGATGCTGCATGAGAAGTTGTTGAGTGAAATTGTTGTATGCAACAGCAGTTGTTTCTCCACTTCACTTTCCCTGCTTCCTTTTAATGCTATGTATTGTCTATGGTTATATCTGTGGAACACTTATTTAAAATGATGAAGGATGTTTTGTAGAACAATACAAAATGGATTATTCAATCCTTATCATGCCTACAGCAAAAGAATGCACTCCAGTACTTTATACAGGACAGCAGTTGACACTATATTTATAATTTATTAAGACAGAGTAGACTAGTGGAATCTTATGGGAGCTTTATTTTCACTTTTAGAATATGCCACTTTCTGAAAGCCTGATTTCATGTTTGCTTTACCATAGCTTATAAACAGTGTAATATTTTCATCATATTATAACAAAATTGACTTTTCATAGGAACTAATGTGGGTCTTAAGAATGTCTATATCAATTTTTGCATTTGATAAATATTGTTATTTAAATATATGGATGGGAAATGAATGTTGCCTTGCATTACACAGATATGTGTGATGTTTCTCACAGATTAGTGGGAAACACCAGAAATCTTTCAAGGATCTGGTCTGTCATGCTTTCTATTAACATATACCTTTACTACTAATGCCTATTTTGCTTCAATGGACACAGAAAATCGCATGTCCTTGCTCTGAGAGCTGCAGTCACTTGGGGAATCCCCAGACACTTGAGTAGTTGCAGCAGGATTCATAAGGATATCAAAGCATCTCTGAGAAACGTTTTATAATGACCAGAGTGTGGCCCAACAAGCGGATCAAAGAAGAGGAGGGAGGTGGTGGCACTGAAGAGGCTGTAGAAAGAAGGATGGAAGGAGAACAGATGCTGTCCCTCCCCAGCACCAGGTGCACCTGGAGGAGCTCAGGTGTTGAACCAAAGGCTAGCCACTACAAAGACAACTGCTTCGGTTCAGCTGAAGGCTGAGTACAAAGTCTTGGTGAGACAACTAGCAACAAATTCCTTCAGATTAACCAATTTCTACAAGCTTGTAGGAATTTAATGGAGATGTCTCAATGAATATACAGTTACATTTAATTTAACCACTCACCTCTTACTTCCAAAGCAATGTACTTGTAGTCCACACCCTGGTAGTCAATGAGACAAAGGTATGATCCTGCATCTGTGATCTTAACATTGGTGATCTGGAGGATGGCTCGTCCCAACATCAGTTCACTGTGCAGAAGTGATGCTCTTCCTATGTAATCAGGATGTTGAGATGGATGGAGTGCCTTCCCATTACGGAATGTATACACCTCTTTTGATTTTGATGAGCCCTGCCTTTTCTGTTCCCAAAAAACAGTCAGGAGTCCTAGATCCACTGAGCCATTCACAGGGAATCTGCATTCCATGGTCACATTGCTCCCGTACTCTGCAGTGTAGAGCTGTTGAGGAACTTCAACTGTAAACAAAGCTATGTGAAGAAAAGAGAACAATTTCATTTGTTTCATCAAAATATGTTCTGATCTTCTTTAAAGCTGGGCAAAATTGTGTCAGATAGTATACAGATAGTATACTGTATACAGATAGTCAGGTATATAGTTACTGATTTGACTAAAATTTTAAGCATTTGTTGTTTATATTCACACTGATATTTTTACCATAACAGTAAACACATTTAATGTCTCCTTGCTTAAGATAGTAATTATAGCAAATAATCTGTATTCTGTATTGATTACAGAATCTGAAAGATGAGGGCATTATGACCAAGTTTTTTGTGGTGGGTTTTATTTGGTTTTTGGGGTTTTTTGCATTTTATGAGTAACTTAAGGCTAGGCCAGTGGTTATACAGGGACCATTTTTCTCAAACTGTGATACGGTCTCTTACATGTCTCAAGGTTGTAGTAAAAGCAACAATTAATTTTGGAAATTGTAAATCTACTGTCATTATCCTTTACAAAAAGAAATATCAGTGTAGATCCTGTGAAACAGAGTTGCACGGGATAAATACGTATAGCTTAAAATTGCTGTGTAGCAATTACAGTCTCCACAAACCTGGAACCATATCAGTATCATTTGATCTCACACATTTTCTCAGATACATGCAACCATATTACAGAAAATATATCAAAATAATCTTAGCCATTCACCCAATCTGAAATTAATAATGTTATGAATAGTTTGCCATTTTAAAGTGTACTTGATATGGCAGAGTTATTTCTAATAAATCATTCAATATACTTTGTTACTACTTTCCATACTGGATGTGCCATGTATTGGTAGACAATTCAGGAGCATTTGGAAGTGTTGGTAGTGACATTGCAAAGAGAAGACCATGCAACTGTTTATGCATTCTTTTTATTATATATGTCTCTGAAATATGTACAGGGAAACCTTAGCATTGCTAGGTTCCTCTTAGCAATGTTTGTTTATTCACTGTAATACAACTGTAGCAAGGGAGAAAATTATGTGAGAAAGTACCAAGCTCCTGGGTTTTAGCCAAGTTGATTCTGCTACAGGCATGGACAGGAGAAGTGATTATATTTCATGCCATCAAACACTGAGATTGTTACGCTTCCCTGTGGGCATTTGTTGTTTTGGTCATCCTCCTTCTTACAGCCATGCCACTGATGCTGGACACCTCAGCTGACAACACACAACATGGTAAAGAAGCCTGACTCTGGAAAGTGGTGGACACCTGTCCTGTGCTCAGTCAATGCCAGTGCCTTTTATAAGATGGAAAACAGAGGCTCCAGACATTACTGACTGTTCATGCAAGTGTTGCTGGAGGTGCTGAAGCCCACATACTAAAAGCTGCATTAGTTCTGCTACTGCAACTGAAAGGCAGTTTCTCTCTTACCTGAAACCATGGAGAGCTGTGTTTCCAGTAACAGTATTGTGATTTGGATTTGGAACATTGTCTGAAATAAAAGGTAGATCTGAAATAAAAGTAGAATTGCATTAGAACTTGCAAGAACTACCTTCTGGTGAGGCAGATCAGAGCCATGCCAGCCTTTGAAATCCATCACAGCTCATAAACAGCAAAACCAGAAACAAACACTAGGCTACCAGCAGAAACAAGGAAAATCCTTATTAGAGCAACTCATGCACACAAAAAGAATATGAACCAATGGCAATGAAACAGTAGCAATAAAGAGAAATAAAACATTTCCATAACTTCAGTAATGACATTTTTAGGATCTGTAGCTTGCAGGCAGTTTTAAATAGTCTGACAGGAAAATGCTTTTATATTTTTTACTGTCCACAAATAATAATCAATTGCAATTGACTTCTCCCATGTTGGAGAGATTCATGAACAAGCACAAGCAGATTTTATAAATGTCTGCCCTAACACATTATCTAGTGTACAAGACTTTTAACCCTGCTTTTGTTTCAGCTTTGCTTTGCATGGGGTATTTTGCAGTTTCTTATTGCCTTAAACCTAAAGACCAGGAAATACCTGGAACACATTGTGAGGCAGTGGAAATCTCAGGATGGGTAAACTGAGGTTTGGTTCAAAAGGGATTAGAATGAAGACTTACTGCTGCTATTCTTTCACTTTACATATGGCAATGTCTGACGTGAACAAATTGACTTATATTACTGATAGTAAACCAACAGCCCTGGAATAATACAAAAGGAGAAAGTACAGTTTTAGAGTGAGTGTATTTGTGTTCTAGTAGCAAGCAAACAATCACATATTTTTCACACTATTGTATATGGATAAACATAACTAAAAAGAGAAAAAACCCAACAAAGAAGCACCAGGGGAAAAAATTTATAACAAAACTAATGAGAAAATAGAAAAGACACTAGAATTACTTTCAGTAAAGCTTACTAACATGCAGTATAATCTGAAAAAAAATAGTGAATAGGATCCAGAAATAAGCTAAAAGGAAGTAAAGAAGAGAAGGAGCAATTTTAGACTTCCCCAGAGCTAGACTTACTGGAGAAGGGGTTTAATTTTACTTCCCTATTCTTTTGTTGGCTTAGCTTGAAACACTCTGGTTCCAGTTTTCTCAGGTGCTGCATTTCTCTCCTTGCTTCTACCCTAGAGCTTTCAGTATCTTGGAAAGTGAGGCTCAAACCTTAGGAAATTAGCAGCCAAAATTATGGGACTTTTTCTGGAAATTTAGACCTTAATCATATGATATCACAAATAAGGTTTTATATGCAAACTACTCAAAGCAGATTTATTACATATAAATGAAAGCTAGTTACCTTTATCAGAGGACTGAGTCCATCACTACTTAATGTGTGATGAATCATAATTATTATGCCTGTGTGAGAAAGGAGCTAATAAACACTATCAGTATATTTTTTTCCAGATGCAGAAGTAAAGACTGTTACTATTTTCCATCCTCAGTCTCCTGCTATGCTCACTTCTCCACACAGCTTACCTATTAGAAGATGGACATAAGAAAGAACTGAGTGAAGAATGAAACAATATTTCACATCAATATTTAGATCCCTGGGTTAACCTCATGTGAGACATTTTAGGTATTCTGCTCTATTTTTATAGTTTAGAGTACATTAAGAATGCAGAGCATGTTTATTTTTTTAATGTAGGAGGTATAATTTTTAAAAATACACATATTACTGATAGTAAAATAAAAGGATACACAATCAAAGCTCCAGCAGATAATCATAATTATTACATATCAAGTGAATCTTGTGTGACCGGAGGGATTCGTTTTAGAAAAGCATTACACATAATATAAATACGCAAAAGAAACCAAATATAAGAACATTTTAACTTGTGATACTGAAAGCAGTCATAGAACGCTTGTGGGAAGCAGGAAGGATCTGTATTAGAAAGATCGAAGATTTATTAGCATAGATGTATATTAGAAAGATCAAGGATTTGTCAGCAAGGATCTGTGTTAGGAGGCATCCTTCTTTATTTCCATAATCTCACAAGCAGACATCAAGTTGTTGTGCAATCTCAGTGCAATTTACCCATGCAACTTCATCATGTGGCTCTGACACTTCCATAGAAAAGCCTCCACCAGCATCTGAAAGATGATTTCTTCTGAGCTTGCATTACTAACCATTCATGATGCTGCAGACTAACCCTCATGTTCTCCCTGCTTTTCATAAAATGTATGTCATGTCCTGCTCTTCAGTAGTCCTTGTACACAGCTATCCTAACTTATCCCAAGCTTATGCACAGCACTGTCTTTTATTTTTCTGTTAAGCAAAAGGCCACTACTAAAATGTAGTAATCATATGCCTGTTACAAATTCACAGGGATGAAAGAAGGAACACTGTGCCATAAAAATCAGTACTTAATGCTTCTGTGCTGCAAAGTGAGGAATTGAAAATATACATCTGAGAACAGTAAGAAGTAGCATGACATTTCAAGAGCAATTCAGATGGAGTCAGTAAATTGATTTCCCAAACAAACCTGCAGAAGAAAAAGCAAGTTATCACACAGTGCTCTGTGATTGTGGAGTTAACTCGAAAAAAACTTGGATAATTGAGGTGGTAAAAGGCATCACATCAAACATCTAAAGATCATCATGGCTTTTTATGAATTGTAATAATTTCAATGAATATTTAGGGCCCAAGACAAAAATTTGAATGGGACCATTGAAAATAAAAGTATTACAATGATCAGGGAAGATGAGGAATATAATATTTTCTTATTACAGATTTTTTTCTTTACTGAAAATACAAAGTTGAAACCCATACTTGACTTCATTGGGCCACAAGTAACATTCTGATAAATTTTCATAGTGAATGCTGACTGAAATCCAGATGACAATGATAATAAATTGCTGAAATTCCACCGAAGATGAAAATGATACTAAGTTTTTTTTTCTCCTATTGATTCATTCAGTTGATCATGCCTGTGACTTTAGTCCTGGTCCCAGCTCACTTATCCAGAAGGTTTATAACACTTGTCTAAAAAAAAAGAGTAATTTTTTGCCTTATGTCATCTGAAATCTTTAGTGATTGTCCAAAATCCTTCTGTAAGAAGTGAGAAGGATATTTCTTTTTCCTTTGGAAAATCTAGACTCAGTATTCCCATTTCAAATGGCACAAGCTCTATGTTCCATACAACAATATAATTCAGTTTTCAACATAATGTATAGACTTCATTCCATTCTACAGACAGAAGGGAAAAGATGCTTATCTTGACAAAGCTGGATGTTATAAGGATGCTTTAGGAACTGAAACAGGTGGCAAAATATGAACATCAATCTGCTACATGCCTAAACTTTGGAGTCCTTGAGGAAAAGCTTGGGTAGCTCATTTAAGTAGCTGTGCTTTGTATAGTCCTCTG
The DNA here is from genome assembly GCF_050655825.1 of Lonchura striata. Classification (NCBI taxonomy): domain Eukaryota; kingdom Metazoa; phylum Chordata; class Aves; order Passeriformes; family Estrildidae; genus Lonchura; species Lonchura striata. The sequence goes on from NC_140740.1 coordinate 70,328,132, forward strand.
TGGTATGTGTTTATTATTATTACTGGATCCTATTTTCATAAAACACTCATGTGTTTTCACCACATTGCCATTCCTGACAACTGAGGTTGGCACCAGTCTGGTCATAAGAGTTAGAATTGATTTGGCATTAGTGACAACTCTCACAATATTCATAATGTTAAGTTTACAAGAAGTATTTTAAGCAAAGAAACATGAAGATCACAGAATATTTTGCAATCTACTCCTTTGTAAAAAAGACTGAAACCCACATCTGGGTAATGTAAATTAAATCCTATTCTTTTCATCCATGAAAGTTCATAATGCTTTTCTTAATCAAAGAAGCATCTTAGTTTAAGATCTTCTGGAGCTACCTTTGATTAGTATCCTTGTTATAATTGCTCCTACACATGGCAGGGGGTTGGAATTGATCACCTTTAAACATTCCTTCAAACTCAATCATTCTATGATTCTGTAGTTCTATAATTATTCTCAACACAAGTTTAACAAATGATCCTGAACAAAGTATTTGTGCTGTTCACTAAAAAGAACAACCAGAGGCACAGTCACTGATTCAGGGACTTTATAGTATAATAAATAATGGAAAACTTTTTTCTGGAAACATTGTTTCAGCTATTAAAATATTTGCTTTCCAGCAAATGGATAATTTAGAACAGTAAACACATTTAGTGTCTGCATAATGAAATTTAGCAGCATTAAGCAAGGAGAGCTTTGTAGACCCATAACTTCCACTAGAATAATCAGAACAGTTGGAAAAGCTAAACAAGCTTTCAAGCACACTAGCTTTCCTCCAGGCTTAAAGCAGGAGTCAAATCAACAGAAGTTTACAATAATCTCTCAGATTTCACTCTGGAATATCAAAGTATTAAAGGACTAAGGAAGGGCTTAGTCCTTTTTAAGGACTCAGTCCTTTTTAAGTTAAATTGCTATGTTAGACAGACACTTCTTTGAATTGTATTTCCCTGCAGAGAAAGGTATCCCATTGGCAGCACTTACTATGTGATCCTGCTTGGTTTTACCAGGTATAACCCAGGTGTTCTTACAATGTAGAAGGAAGTGGGGACATTGAACTCCACAGCTGAGAGCTGGGAGGATGGAAATGTCACCAGGCTGACCACTTGGTATGTGTTCACCTCCACACAAACTGTCCGGTACACTTCTGCAAACAAGGGTTTGCAAGTGGTCTTGCATCCTGAGACATCTTGAGCTGGTAGACTTTGTTATGGATTTGAAATACCAACATTGCAACTGATCTCTTCACTCCTGCATTCCATGTTTGTGCTATGCAGCTGACAGACTATGCAATATTACTGAGCTGAGATCAGCTATGTTTTCCTAATAACTATGCTTTTCCTAATCCCTCTCCTTCTACACTCTCTGTCTTATTTACTGCAAAGCTAGAACCCAAACTAAGCACAGGACAGTGCCTTCTGGAAATAATCCAAAATTACAAATTCATATTTAATCAGAAGCAATCAGGCTGTGTTAACAGGCATCTGACTTGGCTCCATTTAACTCTCCCTGCATGAAATGAAATTAGTTTTATGCTCACTTAGTTAGAAAAAAGACTATCTTCTTGTGCACCTATGAACACAGCAAAAGATCATATGGTCCTAGTCACCGTTTATTTTGTCTTTTTCTGTTACTGAAACTCCCCTGCCTTCCATGCATTTTGCAACAGCTTTCTTCTAACACTCTCACATGTGCAAAAAGACAAAACTTTTTGACATCTTCATGAAATAGCTAAACTGATTTTACTTTCTATGAAGGATCCAGTTTAAAAAAAGAAACAAACAAAAAATTTAGAGAAAAATGTTTAAAAATCCCAGGTCAGAAAAATAAGAAAAGAATAAATAAAAACCAAGCATTAGATCCTTACAGAAACAGCAGCTTTTGCATATCTCACCATCAGAAGGAAGGTACTTTTTTTTTCTATTTCAGGGATTTAATAAAAAATTCTAACCATGCATATTAAAATTTGTTTGAAGGCCATTTCTCCAGCCTGTCTCTGTATATTTTGTGGACATAATCTCTTGTTCTCATTCTCTCACATCCACCTTACCCAAATACCATCTCACCTGCTGTTCTTCTGTCTTTTTCCACACTTGTTGCAGTCCCTTTTTGCCCACCGCACCACACAGGCAATTTATTGTTGGGATGATTCATTTATTCTTGATGTTTACCTGTGACAGCCTATTTGCATCATTTCAGTCTGCTCTCCATCTCCCTTCAGCCTTCAGATGAAGAAATGTAATTTCTCACTTCCTCCTTTGATCACACTATCTGTGAATTTCCCTGCATTCTTTAACTGTCACCTGTTGAATATTTTCCACTGTCAATTTTTTGTTCCGTGACAAATACAACCATTCGAATATGGCTGAATTTTTTTTTCTATAATACTAAGATAGAACTGGGGTGAAATTTTGTTACATTTAAAAAGCAGTTGTGTATATCATAGAATCTTTCAGATCCTTTCTGCTCTTAGCAGCATTACTGAATACAGACTGACACACTGTAAATTTTCTTTCATATCTCCAGCTTCTACAGCAAGAAAGACTTCTTAGAGAAGTACAAGTACTTCTCCTCTTCATAGCCTATGCTTTTTCTGGAATGCAGAAGATGGAAGTCTCTAGACTAGCTGTACAATCAAAATAACCTATTGTCTGCAGGTAGTGTGTTAGTAACAACTAAAAGAAAGTAAACAGGAATATATAGATACAAGTACATGCAGAGGTTTTTTTCTCCATTCAAATCCTCCCTGAAATTCAGGATGAAATATTTACTAAGAGCTGCATCCTCATGCATAAGCTGAAGAGGCTTACCAGCACCACTCCCCTGCCTTTGCCTAGGAGAGAAATGAAATAATCAGCTTCTAAAAATATCAGGGTTAGAAATTATATGGACCCATGTATTAGGATCTGGAACTTATCCAGTCTTTCAAAATCACAGTCTGTATCCCAGTAATAATTTGAAAATAAAGTTAAGTAAATCTTAATCTAGGAAAAACCTGCAATCCACCAGACATCAATTTGCATTTTATTAGTGTAATACTCACATCAGCTCTTTATGCAGGTCATTGCAATCTGGTTCGTGTAACAGCAAAGATTCTCAAAACTCTATCCTATTTGCACAATAACAGGAACTACCCAGCTCTTATGACAGTGTATAACATGCACCAATAGCGCAGCTTGTAGGCTGATCTGATTCAGGTTTTATGTCATAAGTAAACCTGACTATGTTGAAAGGGCATTTCTCAGGACGTTGTTAGTTTCAGTTTCATGCTGAATGTACACTGATCTCATTCCTGAGAATGTGCACACATCCAACAAAATTATACAAAGCATTCTTCTCATAATTTGCAAAATTTATGTGCTCAAATACTGCTTTTGATTATATTAATGATTTTCAGTGGGTTTATAACCATTTAAAGACGTGTACAGCATTGGCATCTGAACTTGCATTTACTAGGACTGTAAGTTACGTTTTCTTACCTTCACCAGATTAATTTTACAAGAATTCATGAAGCAATGACCTAATATTTGCAGAACCTATTTCCTCTTAATTTTCATCTAAGTTGATAAAAAAAAAAAAAAGTCACTATGAGGCTAATCAGTGAGGTTGTGAATCTCCATGCTTACAAATGCACCAAACTTTACAGAACAAAGCCTGGGCAATTGTTTTTAAGATGTCACTGCTTTGAGTGGAAGATTGGATTAGGTGACTGATAGATCCCTGTCCAATAAGTATTTTGTTCTATCAAACAGCATTATCAATGGATGTATCTTTTAATTTTTCATCACTTTTTTTAATTTATGATGATATAATGAGTGAGAGACATAAAAGAGACACAGATGTGTTTGTGCTACAAGTGGGACACACATACGCTTTGGTCTCCTATTAGATTCTCACTGCTTGTGAGTATCATGTTCTACCTCAACAGAAAAAAATATTGTGGCTTTACTCTTGGAAATCCTAGCTGGTTTAGAATGATATATGATGATTGCCTGCCTCACAGTTCCAGACTGATTTATGAAATTATGTCTCCTGCTGCCTACTACAGAGCAAACTAGTTCAACAAAACCACTGTTACATTTATTTTTCCTCAGTAAACTTATCATGTGTAGCCCTGTCACACAAAGTAATTAATGTGTAGTCTCACCTTTTCCCAAAAAAGCTCCCAGGACTTCTTTGGCAGAAGTCAATTATTTGGATGACAGAAAAGAAACAACAAAGTTACTTCACAACCACCATCACTATCTTCTACTCATTCTGAGCTACCCTGCCTGCAGTATGTTTTCTTCTTGTGTTCCTATATTCAAACAAGGAGATAGTGCAGTGAAATTGCCCAAGAATCAGTGACTTGCCTTGGGCATCACATGAACCCAGTAGTATCTGACTTGCCTGGGACATTCTTGTATTTGCAGAGCCAGAGAAATATGGAGAGAGAGAGACAGGGAATCTGGGACAATATGCTGAAAAAACAGAAGTCCTACTGTTAATGTCTGCAAAAGCAGAAATTTCACTGTTAATACCTCTGTTGCTTTCCTGGCTAGCCCGTGCTTGAATGATGCACCATTGGTACTTTTTTAGACAAAGGGGAAAAGGGACACAGTCAAAAGTCCTCAGTTCTGCTCCATGAAAAGGTGTGCAGGTCAATAAAATGATTCTGTTTTTCATATTATTATATTTTTATTGGAATTGTAATTATTCATAGCTTTCAGATTCTACAAAATTAAATGCCACATCACAAAGTAGGCCATTACACTGGTTCATAGTTATATTTGTAAAATAAGTCCTGAACTGAAATACCAATAGGCCAGTTTTGACTGTGCACATGAACCAGGCTTTTCTGAGCACTTTTGGAAATCTAATAATGCTTAGCTACTAAGAAGTAAAATGCAGCTTACTGAAACTAAGTTTCCTCCTGCTTGCTGCTTGTCTTCCAGATACCCGAAAACACTGAAGCATCGTGCAAATGTTTTAAATGGAAGGAAATGTTATTACACATATAGCGCTTAACTACCTTTTCTGTGTTAGGATAGAAAGGATCTCCACTTAGCTAGTTCTCATGAATTAAATTTGTTGTATTTTCACTTTGGTGTATATTCTCCCTCTGTAATGAGTGGAAAATACTTGACCTGAAATCACTCATGGCATTGAAGGATAAACATGTGGGCCTGTCTCCCTGTATTCATAAAAGTGAAACCACAAAACTTAAATTATACTAAAAGCTTGATTTCTAAAATAAGATTAGTCAAGTTCAGCTTTGTATTTCTAAGAAGTATAGAAGAGAGCTTATTTTGTTAATCACCACATGTCCTGCTTTTCTAAGGAAGTAGCAAAATTTTATGCTTCCCATCAACCACTCAGGAATTCAAGCACTGTCATTTAAGAAGTTAGGGTTCAGCTAAAGAATTTCTGGTTTTATTCCCTCATTTCATTATCTTACTCATCTGATATACAGCCCTTTCAATAGTAACTTGCCCTTTCTTCTACTGGAAAAGGAGAAATATAACAGTTCCTGCTGTTCAGTAGATTTTGATAAAGACATTGACTTCAGTTCCATAACACTAAGCAAGCACTGCCTTGCTTATAAGAACTTGCTTATAAGAACTAACAAGAGACTTCATCACTTTTACTATAATATGAACACAACTTTTCTAGTATCAAACAGGAAGTAGAAAGTGAAAAGGTCATCTTGTCTGGAAAGGGAATTATTTATGTGGTGATATGATTCTATATGTTTGTGCTGAGTCAGTACTTTGTCTACAAATGACCCTGATATTTCAAAACCCTCTCTAGATAATTAAAATTTAGCTATCACCTCCAATGACACCCAGATTCAAAAAGTATGTTGAGAAGCAGGAGGAAATATTCAAGTTCACATAGTAACCTTGAAGAGCCAAATGGGAAGAATCAGTATCAGAATGTTATGAATTAGGTCCTATATGTCTAATGTAATAAACCACAAAATTAAAATTTAGCAGCAATTTTAATTGAGCAGCAATTTAATATAAAATAATAATCAAACAGATTATATATATATATATATATATATATATATATATATATATATATATATATATATGTGTATATATATATAAAATAAAATATAATCAAACAGATACAAAAAGAAATTTGGCAGTGGTTTTGATAGATCATAATAAAAACAGATAGATCAGGGTACAGGGAGGGTTTTTGTCACCCTGCCTTATGCACAAAGACAAAAGAAATCCCATTTCTTATATGGTGTATGCTAATACATGTTCTTAGATATTATCTGTAAATCTCCTCCTATTTTCTATTCTCAACATCTATGTCACTACACGGCATAGCACATGCTATATACCTGTTCCTAAGGGTCTTCTTGCCTTTTCGGTGGTCGCTTCCGACGAAGGCTTCTCATTGTCCTCACTGTCCTTTGAACAACCCCACAGGCTGCACATGCACCCCATGTCTTGTGTTATAAAGCCAGAATTATATTCCAAAAATAAGCCTTATTATTTCATAGATACCTGGAATCATCCCAATTTTGTCCGTTTCAAAGCTGACTCTTTAAGTATCTGAGGCCCGTTCCATTTTGGGATTTTACTTATCTCAAACTACATCCTGCATCCTATTTTCTCATGAACATCTGAGAACATCTGTTTCATGACACTAATTACATGTCGTTTTCCTCTATTACTTTTTAACAAGTATTTTCTAAAATATCTATATAGTTACAATTTTTAGCATAAATCATATTCATTTATCACAAGAATACACAAGGTCTGCAATGAATCAGGGAAATTACTGTAGTAACTATTTTACATAACTGTGGTTGGCCAACCCCATTATGATTCTACTACATTGAACAGCTTTCTGAGATTATTAAACACAACCTTACATGGACTGTGTCAATTTCTGTGTCAACTTCTTGGGACTGCACAATAAATTATTTCCTTTCTAATGAAAAATAAAACCTGAGTCCAATGAGATTCCAGTTTTCTGCCATCTGTTCTTTGTGGGAGACATTAGAGGGAGGTCATGGCTGTAGACTCTCTCCTACACCTAAATCTTTAATACTGTTTTTTCTCAGAAATATGCAAATAGAGCTTACACTACTTGCTGACAGGTTAAGGAAAGCAGGAAAAAACCACAAGAAAAACAAAATGTGTTATATTTTTAAAATACAATTGTGAATACCATTGCAATAATCTTTTTTCACCTGTGTATGATCCCCCAAAAAAGCTATGCATTTAGCAAAATGTAGCATAACAATAACTTGTTAAATAGGATCCAGGAACAGGTTTCTTCAACATTTCTGTGTAATCACATGTGCATGTATTTAATGTCCTAGAAGTAAGTAGATTTTCCTTTTTCCATTCCCAAGAAAACAAAATGGTCATCTAAAGCAAGGACTGTTTTTCCTAAATGTCAAAATAATTGTATTATCCACAGACTGCAAAATCAGAAGATAGTGAGCAGCAACCCAGTAGTGCCAGCAATATAATGAGGAAATTAAATGCCCAAAATGCTTTATAAAGAAAGATATCAAAAAGCTTAGTATTATTTAATTTCCAAACCATAGTTGCCAAGAGCTTCAAGTCATCTTTTTTCAGGCTTAGCTGTGAGCATCTAGCATTTTAAGGATGGAAAATGTCCTGCATGTATGGCAACTTGTCTTGTTGCACCTTTTATAAGGATCACCTATTTAAAATATTCCTTAAACTATGGAAAACCATTTATGTGCAGGAAATTGAGAGTTCGGTGAAGAAGTAAGAAAAGAAGTTTCAGAAGATGACCTATCAAGAGCTATGAAATGCACGATGGTCATAGAACTAAAATGCTTTACCTGAAAGGTACACTCAATTAAATGAAATCTTTGAAATACACATTTGCCTAAACCTGAGAAGGTAGAAAGTTTGATATTTAAATAAATACCTCAATATCTAGTCACATATATGGACTCTTGCATTCAATAATTTTTTATTCTATAATAATTATTTTAACTTCATTACATTTTTTCCTATATTACAACAATATAGAAGATTGCCATCGCAAAATAAATACCAAAAATTAATATCCCCTTCAATAGATTGAACACAGAACATCTGAGCTGTCAAATCTTCACAATAGAGGGAAAAAGTCTTCCCCTGGTCTCTCTAGGTCTTCTCAATATGCATATCTGTAACAGGAAGAATTATATGAAAAAATTATCAAATTACAAAATTATGAAGGCACAGAACACTTCATAGCTTTGCACCCCTTTCCTAGAGTTTGAATGTACCAAAAAGTTTCCTTGATCATCAAAATTAAAGATCTAAAATTAAATTAATTAACAGATTAAACAGGAAAAAGATCATGGTAGGAAATAAAAGTGGTAGTTCAAACATACTGTTGGGAAGAGCTCTATAGCAAATACAGTGAGATTGCTGTTGCTTAGGTCCCCCTTTCTTTTAAAACATTTTAAAATAATTTCAAGTACATTTAGTGCTCCCTCTGTCTGTATTCCCAGTGGTATATGCCCAGGTCCTAACTTTTTGGCTTGGTGATCAACACCTGCAGGACCAGCAGGCTTACCTGTAAGTTTACTGTAGTAAAGTGTACCAGGGAGGAATTTGGGATGCAATTAATGCAAGTGCAAACTTCAGTAATTTCACCCTTCTGTTCTACACCATAGAATGTTTCATAGATTTGAGATATTTAATCATGTATTTTCTTGCTTTGTTGAGACAGAATCACACAGCTTGAGACCTGGTCAAGTGGCTGTGACAGGTTCCTGTCCCCTCCCTCATTGCCATCACCACCCTTACAGATATGCATGAACAATTATTTCTATAGTAAAAGTAGAAGATGTAAAAAGCAACTGGTTTGGATTTTTATATATCTCCACATCACATTTTCCTCTGTATATCTTTACTTTCTATTTTAAAAACCAGATTCATTATCTGATGTAATAAACAGTACACAATGAGTTATGATGGTGAGTTTGTACGACACAGAATGGGAGGGAGGCTGTATTAGCTCTTGAAGGCTCTGTCTGTTGAAACAAGAGTCTATAAACCAGCCTTGAATCAATGCTCCAGTGACCAGGGATGGTTTATGCTGTGTACAATTGACTACCAATTTTTCCTTTGTCATTTATACTTACATTTCAGCTCTCTATCTTCAGAAGAAGCATCTCCGTAGTCATGTGTATCCTTATCTTTTGACAGCTCTGTAAGCAAAGGACATATATACACGCAGCACTGAGGATAGCGTAAACTTTTCCTATAGTGATAAATTTGTATTAGAAGCTGCTACCTCAGTCTGCTCAGGATCTAGAGTGACTTGAATGCAGAGCAAGAGATGAGATTAACACCAAATGCTGTGTCTGTTTGGGTAAGTATTCTCAAGAGAGTTGTTCTTAGGAAAAAACCCAATGGCCAGCATGAACTAATTTTCACACAGCAATTTAATTTGTGGTGGTCTCCAAATACCCATATAACACATTAAAAATAAGTCAGCCAGTAACCATCTTCAGAGGCAGCAAAAGGATTTTAATTTTTCTCTCCTGCTGTAAATATTAAGTCTCTTTGCTCTTTTCTTAATTTCCTTCAATACCACCTGTCATGGTGATCCTAGCCTTCCACTGAGCTTTCCTCATAGTAAATAGCATCAATATCACAACACAGAAATTAAAGTTTCCCTGAGTTTCTCTCAAAAGGGCCAAACACTCTGTCATAAATGTTGTGACAAAGCATCTCAAATGCATGCTATGATACTGGAGAAAACAGAGGAATTTGCCAGTGCAGTTCAAATTGCAGCAAAATGTTTGCACATCAGGATGTGATGCCATTCTGAGGTATTATGTTCCAGGGAGCCTGTTCCATCCTATTGCAGATTTTCTAAAACACAGCATACTGCTCTGTCTTTTTCTTGTGCTTACCAGGAGTGCATCAGTTCCTGGAACAAGTATGCATTTCTTTAACATTTTCCTTTCAAAAGGATGACACAGTCATGAAAAGCTATTCTTCAATTGTAATTTATAGTTGTTATGTAAATGAAATGTGGAAAGCAAAATCAAAATGGAATTTAAATCTCCATTTGGTTGTCACCACTACAAAATTAATTTTCAAGCAATTACTTCCACAAGAATCACACTCTGCTAGATTTATGTCATATGTACATACTTGCTGTTGATGGACTCGCCATAGATGTTCTGTTGCCCTTATTTGCTCTAGCTGAAAGACAACAAAGAGAAAAAAATTTTTAAAAAACACCCAGAATACTTGGCTTTAGACCTAATGAGAAGCCTAAACACATTGGTGAGAGTGGTACACATTGCATATTGTAATCATTTGTTCTCAAAACACTAAATTTCTTCAAAAACTTCAAAATAAATTCTTTAGTGCTCCCAGTCTGTTTGTTTCCTTTCCAACTTCCTTTTCTTGTTTCTAAGCCAGAACTCCATTGATAATATACACTAACATCACTGGAAAATACTTGTTCAAGTGGTTTCCCATTGCTTCTTTTCACACAGAATTTTAACATATCAGAAAACAGGGAACAGGGGATCATCTCAGCACTTTCTGAGAGAAAAAATGCTCACATTCTGGGAAGATTCTGTTCTGAAAAAGTCTCTTTTCTGGTAACCCAGGACAGCTTAGGGTTTAAGATAAAAATCTATTCACTAGTTTAGCTTTTGAATCAACTTATGGTTTATCAAACACACACACTCACATGTGTATGTGTGTATATATAGATAGATATGAAAGCTAATGTGATGTGCATTATCACATACACACACAAACAATAAATATTACTCAGGCAACCTAGGAAACTTCTGACCTTCAATGAAATCCCCAGAGGGATTCTTTTGAGCAGTCAAGGATTTTGCTGTCCCTTCTTCCACTTTCATGTTCTCCTCCTACTCCTATTATCTTCTTAGGGCAAGTATATTCTTATACTTGCAGGATTATCTACAGTTCTCTTGCAGCCTGTTAGAATCACCTTCAAGCCTGTTAAGCTTATGAGTACTTCTCTCAGGATGTTTCCATAGCTGCCCCTCTCCCCCACCCAACCTATGAAAGAAAAAGAAATTAACAGTATTTCTTTTAGTTTAAGTAACAAGTTAAAAACATTTTTTTCCTTTATTTTGGGTACTAGATATAGTCTTTTCATACTCAGATAACCTACAGATTATCTCTTCAAGTTTTTATTTTGTTAACTAGCAAGTGAAAACAAATTATTGCCAATGCTTTAGCTTTTCAACATACTGTGATGCTAAAAGTATTAATTAATTGAGTGAACTGAGAAAGTTCACTCAAAACTTAGTAAGGAAATCAATTAAATATTTGCTTTAAAAAACAGGTGCTCTTACAGTTCAGTAAAATTTTTCAGAGAATGCAGAAAAAGAACCACTAAAAACTTCCAGTATCCTGTCTGCTACCACCATTCTGGTCCCCAGTCAAAAGAGAGGACACAGAACAGGAACTTCCAATTTCCAGTAGGTAAAAAATAAGTGCTTTGATGTTGCAATAGGTTAGACACTAATCTTACTGCTTACATCCTTACATATAAGAAAGATTAACAGACATGCATGGGTAAATGGGGCTTGTGAAGGGTTGATAACATGTTTCACTCTGTCAACTTGCTAGTTGCAAGTCAAGCAAAAAAAGAGAAATAAACTGTGGCAAAAAACTGTCTCATTCCACTCAGCAAGCATGAATTAACAGAGAAGATTGATAATAACTGAGATATTCTAAAATAAATAATTTGCGTACCTTTTCTTATGCAGAGCAGAAATACAAGCACTGATCCAACGAAAGCAGTAGCAATGAGAGTTGCTCCAACAAAGCGTCTGCTCTCAGTCTGGAGAATGCCATCCGTTGAATCTTCAAGAAAAACAGGTGGGGGATAAGACATTACATAATTGCATAAGATCCTCCTTTTGCCTTTCTTTTTCACTGTATTATTTTTGTTATGAGCCATTAAGACATGGTAACATAATAGATTGTGTCTAAGGACAGGTGTTAATGGTGCACATAACACTTATTTTCAAATAAGGGTGGGGAAAGATATAACATATTTATATTTGTCTTTGTTCTCTGCATTCTATGTGATAGAGCCTTTGATCACATCAGAATTCTGTTTGTCAAAGTGTTACATCTGGCTTAGTTTCTCATCAGTATTACAGGAAAAAGGTAATTGAGAAAGAGGACAGAGTTCCTTTCATCTGGTAATGATTGCTCTAAATGCAAAGGGTAAATGGTGTTCTTGAATCCCAGATATTTTTCTTGTTAAAATCAAACTTGCCCATCGAAAGAATTACTTGGCTTTCTCACTCTAAACCTGCCTGTTTCAAACCCTTGTCTTGTCAAAAAGTGTGACTGCACAGTTGTTTTTAAAACTAGGTGGTGAACTGGACAAGGTAAATGACCTCACTAAGTAACAGTGTGACAAAGAGAAATACTATTTTTGAGTTGGATTGGGTCTCCAGTTTGGTTGGAAACATATCAGGCTACAATGCAGAAAAGAATAATCAAAAGCAAAAGCAGCAGAGGAGCTGCCTAGTTAAAAGGTTTAATTAGGAATTGTATTAGTCTTGTGCATTTATGAGTTTTTCTTCAGTTCTGACTTTATGAGGGAAAAAATCTGTGTACAATTACTTTGATTTAAATGTGCTCAAAGCAAAAGCTGTAGTGGCAGGAAAAGACTATATTGTTCAAGTTTATGTGACAGTAATCATCAACAAAATAGAATATTCTTGGAAGATGGAAGGTTTTACTTTCCAGGTGCTGAGTTGCATGTCTTCCAAATAATAGAACTTTTTAAACATTTAAACTCAATTTCCATATACCTGCAGGTCACACAAAATTCCAGTCTTTAAATTCTGACCATACATGCATGATGAACGTGTTAGTATAGTGAAAGTATGCATTAATAACAAAACTTAATGACACAGGTATGTCTTTCTTTCTAGCCTCTTCAAAATTTGGAAAGAGAAACAAATCACAGCTGATTTGACTGGGACAAAATTACATTAGCACCTTGAAGTGCCTTGAAGTGTATTACCATAAATGAAATTTAGAAGTGTTACCTGCTATTTGTAGAATGGCAGTTGTATTTTCTTGCAGCTCTTTATTCCAGAATATACAGTAAAAAATCTCATCAATTCCACTTTTGATTGTAAGGGTACTTGTCACACGGTACAACTGGTCACTTGCAGTTTCAAACCTTGTGTTTGCCTTATCAGTCAAATCTTCGTAGTTTCTATTCTGCCATATCACTTCAGCTTTTGGATATCCTTCTGACTGGCATGTCAGCTTCCATTCATTGCGTCCTGTGCTCACCATTCCTTGGTTTATAATTCTGTAAGGAGCTAAACAATTGGGGAAAAAAAAAATCATTACCAATAGGAAGCTAAAAACACAGCCTGTATTAAACGAAAGACACCTTTTCTTTTTCCCCAGCCCCCAGGGTCAAGTTTCAGCTTGGATTTTAACAGGAAAAGTAAGTAACACTATTGAGTCTGTAACTGGAGGTACAGGATTTATTACAATTTTGATGTGGTTTAGAAAGCTCACTCGGCTTTATGGTCTTTGTACTCTCTATGTGATTTTGCAGCCTGAGTCCTTACATGTCATAGGGGATTTAAAGGACAGAACACAGATTCAACCTAAACAGAAGTGCCAAGTTACACAGCTGCGCAAGCACCATTGGATAGCTCCTGTCTCCAATGAGGTTTCTTTAACTGCTGATACAGATATGTTTTACTTCACGATCTCCTTTGAAATCTTCTAAGAGTATCAGAGTATTGAACCTCTGGTAGTAGCACACACACCTTTAACTTTCAGATGGATTGTCTTGTAGTCAGCTCCCCCATAGGCAATAACACAGCGGTAAACTCCTGCATCTCTGAGCTTCACATCAGTGATCTGAAGGAGAGACTGTCCCAAGTTCAGATTCTCTTTCAACAATTTTATTCTTCCCCTAAAGTCAATGTGCTGACTTTTGAAGTCTTCCTCTCCTTTGTGAAGTACATAAACCTGCTTCAACTCATCTTTCTTTTCCCAGCTGACACTTAAATCTCTAAACTCTAATTTCCCATTCACTGGAAATGTGCATTCCATGGTTACATTGTTCCCACGTTCCACAATGCAGAGTGACTGAGGAGCTTCAACAGTGAATAAAGCTGAAAAACAAAATTTGGAAGAAAACTTAATTTTTCAATAATACACCTAATCTTTGAAGTCATGTCTTACCATATCCATAGGAAATTTTAAGGACCAAAGTATCTGCTCTGTTCTGAAAAGTTAAACATTTTGGTCTGTAGTTGTCCAAGTGTGTGACAAGCTGTATACACACACAATGGGTGCTCATATCTGCAGACACCTGCTTTGTGCACACACAGTGTGATGCTGTACTGAAAACTGTGAGCTGTATATGCACAGCCCCTCAGCTGTTGCTTTGAGAACTCTGCTCTTGTAACAGGTAAGTATTAGTGCCTTCAATGGGAATATCCTGTTTATGTAAATGCCAATTGTTTTTTACCCACAATGTTAAAGAATACACAACATTTCCCAGTTTTGATAGAGCCTAGAAAACCTTTGGTGTAATGGTACCTTGTTTGAAATGGTGCCTCTGCTAGACCACTGACGGGGACTTTACCCTGGGCCCATATCAAAATACAGGCATCTAGTTTAATATAAAGCCACTAATGTAAAGCTTAGACCTTTTCTCTTAAAACATTAAGGAAAAAAGCTCAAATGCTAGCAGCTGAAGGAAAACTGGAGAAATTAATATTTCTATGCTTATACATGGAAAGAAAACATACTAAAACAGTTCTCCTGAATTTTATGTCTTCTTACCATTTAGGAAATGCCAGTAGAATAAAAATACATACAGAAACAAAGACCTTCCCATGATGTAGATGGAACCTAAAATGATAAAAAATAGATAAATATAAATACATACTCATTTTCTGAGCTGCACTATCAAATACACTTTATAGTCAATCCACACAGAGAACTGACAGGAGACGCTGAATTCCACCCTATTTAAAAACAGGACAAAACTTCACCCAGTAGAAAATCAGGCAGAAATCTTCTGCATGGCTGTTTCCAGGAAAAACATCTTACTTTATTTGCTTTAAATATCTGTTCTTGACTATGGCTAAATAGATGCTTTATCATTATCTGTTGATTAATGAATAAGTACTCACAAATACCCAGTTGTACCCCTAACTATAGCAGGAAATGTTGCTCCCATTAGGAGAATGAAAGAGTTTTCTACACTCAGTCAGTGCAAGAAATAGAACTTTAGTTCTTCCCCACCTGTTTGCTTTATTTTAACATACTGTGAATACACCCTGCTTTTTTACCCTGGTCCCACAGTACATACTAGAAAGATCACAAAGTTACATATATTGTGAAAACAATTCATGCAGTAGTTCATCTCATAACTCATATTTATGCAATAACAACTATGAATCAACCACTCACACAATAGTGCCTTTGTAAAACAGTGACAAAGCCAGTTAATCTACAAGCAGAATCAATTGCCTTGAATTTATGCTGCTTTACCTCTAAGTACAAAAGTAATTTCATTTTTCTGTCAGAAGTTTTTCCCTTTTTTTCTGACATACGTTTTACAGTGCGACACAACATTTTAACATTTTAAAATGCTTAATATCAACTCTTACATTTAATCTTCACACACCCACTGATTTTGGTAAGTCTGTATTTTAAGTCATAAATACAGAAAATGGAATTTTTTTTTTCTAATTTTGGCACCCCAAACATCCACCAAAATAAGGAAGAATTGCCTTTAGCTGTTTTCTAGTGGTAGTTTCAGAATCTGTATAAGAAATTAGACAACTGTAATGCTCATAACACTTTCTAAATGATGAAATTCTATCTTGACTGCCATTCTTCACCATTTTTATGTTTCATCTTTCTTTCTCTGATTGTCAACTTTAAGATTATAGTGAAAAAATAATTTTGTCTTGAATTCATATAATACATGTGCCCTTACAGTGCTGTGGCCAAAGGGAACTAGACTGCTTCTAATAATTTAATTCAAGCTACTTCTTTTCCTCAGATTGTTGCTGCCTGATCCCAACAGCTGATTTGCAGCAAGCAATGCATATGGAGCTGAGAAAGGAAAGTAATCAACTGCACTGTTAACAATGTAAGCATGGTCTGAAAACAGGTGCAGGAAAAATACAAAGATTTTCAGGGTGGAAGATCTGATTAATTGATAAATCCTAGGCTTAATAAAATGATTAGGTACCAGACTTATTCCTTAGCCACAAGTGATGTTCTTGAAAGCACTAGAAAATTGCAGCCCAATCCTGTGGGTCTGCAAGAGCTTCCCTGAGCACATATGCATCAGAATGCCTCCATCATGATTCCCCTGCTATAGTAACAAGCTCCACCAACTAAGCTCCAAAGTAAAGCTTTTCAAACAGGATAGAGGTATACCCAACACACAAATGTGCCATAATCACACTTATTCTGTAGACAAGCCTGCTGCTGAGACTGACAGGGTCTTGTGCACTCCTCCTATCAGAAAGATCAGAGTTGCAGCACATTGACTCAAAATACTTTCCATTTTTTTTTAAATAGAGGCTGTAAACTGCTCATAACAAAGCAGACTGCTTGAACTAGTACACTGCTTGAAACAAGCAGTATGTGCACTACAGTCAGGATACTGAAAGATACCCATACTCCTGCCTGCAACCCCTATCCACCTTATTGACAGGAAAACTAAGCGTTGGCATGATCTGATTAACTCCGGGAAGATAGATGACAACAAGTTAGCTTTTATAGTCCCAAGACCCATGTTTATGTCCTGCAATTGCTGAAATTTATTAGCATTTCCCCACTGCAATTTATAAGCATTTCCCCCACAATTTCTCCCACTGTAGAGGAAAACAAGCTTTACAATTCAGAAAAGAAGTATGACTATTACTTACAAATTTCCTCAAGACTAAGAAAGTTTGCTGCTGTATTCAATTTTTCACTTCCAGAGGGAAAAAAATGTAGGTCCAGATCAAATCCAGGTGCACATGCAAAAAGAAAACCAATAACCATTATAGAACCTTCTCCTGTTTTGCCCTAAGCAGAAGAATCCTCTGGGTCAGTCTGAGACCTTGACATCAGTCAAAGTCCTTTACTAAAGCTATCTGCTTGCTGTTTTTCTTACAGAACCTACCACAATCCCCCTTCTGTCCTCCTGCCAGCTTCCAACATCTGTGGCAGTTTTTTAAAAGTGAAGTATATTCACTGTGCAAATTGCTCCTCGGTTCTGCTGCTGCATGTTTCTGCCACAATCAAATGATAAAGACAGGAAAAAAAAAACTATTTGTCAAAAGACTTCATGTGACAACTTAAATGTTGATGTAACTACATCTACTTCTTTAGGAAACTCCCCCATTATTGAAAGTTCCCCAGCAGGGAAAATTCTGTATTGCTAACTGTGGTTCACTATAACCAAAGACATAAATGCTGCAAAAATTAGAACATAAAAATACCATGGGCATTTTAAGAAACATGTAATCCAATGAAAGCTATGTGTGAGCACTAGTCCTTGGAACACCAATTACAAGTGGTCACCCATCTACACAAACTCAGGGTCCCTAGATTATTAATCTCAAGCCATGCCAAAAAGCTGCGAAAAACAACTAGAACTTTCTACACAATTTTTTCATGTCCATAAAGGTCATAGGAATAGGAATAATGTAGGAATAACAGGAAAAGCATTTCCTACCCTCCTCTTGTAAAGACAAGTATTCTCCTCCCAAAATCTGGACAAAATGAAGGGCCTTGCCTTGCTACAGTGCAGTGAAAAAAGAGTTCTTAATCCTATGTACTATGTTAGCAAAAAACAGAGAGCACTGTCTTTTTAATTTTTTTAATTTTAATTTTCTTTCATTCTCGAAGTCAATTAAGGATACAGAACCCCCCCTGCCCCCTCAAGTGTTAGAAGCAAAAGGATGTACTCACATTAACTTGTAGACTGTAGTGGGAGAACCAGGTCAACAGCACAAAATACAAATGTAAACATATGTTTCAGTGTAAACTCATTCTCTTAAGTTGTCTTCACATACATCAGAAAATGGTTGAAAATCTCAGAGAAGTTAAAATACTGTAAAATGAGAACTCTAAAAAATTTTCACTGTTTTCTTCTTTCCACTTGACAGCCTGCTCACAGTATCTGTCATGGAAGAAAAACCACGTAATGTGGAATCATTTGTCTGACTGATAAAGGTTAATGTTTTTACTTGATGTGTGAGATGAATGTGGAAACCATAAAATAGCTGAATGTAACATTTAGGTTGTAACAACCTGAAACTACCTTAGGAGATTGAGGGGGTGGGTGAGACCGATAAATGTTAATTTCCACTGGCATTTTTGCTGCTTTTAAAAATTATTAAGAGTTTTTAAAACTATTAAAACTAAAGGCCAAATTATATTGTCTCTGTGAAGAAAAAAAAAAATGCAACAGAAAGAAACTGAAACACATTTCTAAAGTACTGTGAGATCAGAGCAGCCAGCTTTCAATGTAGTGACCTTTCAATGTCAGGAAATTAGCTTCTGCTTTTTCATCGCTTGCCTTGAGGTCACAGGGTTGCATTTTCCATGTAAATTTTTAGCAGCAAATAAGAGACTAGGACAGGTGGCATTGTGTTTTGTTGGGTTTCTTTTAGTTCTTGTTGTTTAATTTTGTTGTTTATACACACATACGCTGTATAGATAGGTAGATAGGTATTCGTATATATGAAAAAATTATATATATATATATACACTCGTATATATAAATATATTTTTACTGCCCAGCTCTGTACTGCGGTGGTGGAGTTTGAGTTTTGGGTTTTTTTCAGCTGTTGTGCAACCAATTTCCCAGACGCCCGTCTCAGCGCCGCCTGCCTCCGGGCATCCCAAGGACAGCAGCGCTGGCAGGGAGCGCGCCCCGGGCAGGCTCGGGCGCCGCGCTCCCCTCACGGCGGGCCGCGGTCGGCGCGCACCGCCACAGGCTGCGGCCGCCGGCTGCTGGCCGGCTCCGCCTTGCCCGGGGCTCTCTCCGCGGCCGCCGGAGCTGCGCACAGCCCGTCCCGCCCCACCTCGGCCAGGCCTCGGTCGGACCAGCGGGTTAGAGCCGAGCCCGGCCCGGCCGGCCCTGCCGGGAGCCCGCCCGAAACCCCCGCCCGACACCCCCGGCCCGCTCCGCGCCTCACGTTCCCAGCGCCTCAGCCGCGGCGGAGCGCGGAGTGCGGGCAGCTTCTCTTCTCCTGAGAGCAGTGAGCTCTAGAAAACAAAACCAAAAGCGGGATCATGCTTCCCATGCCTTATCCTTTCATTTTAGCGTGGTGAAATCATTCCATTTCTAAACGCATGTCTTGCGTGACTGATAGATACTCATGCGGAGGATGACTGGTGTCAAAAGACTGGAAATGGTGACACAGTATCCAGGACAGCCATATATTCCAGGAGCTATGTCCTGCTTCTCCAGAGAAAAAGAAGCAATTTATTTAAATAGCTCTGTTCCCTGCCACTTAAAGAGCGGTTGTAAGAACAGTTTACTAATGAGTGTATTTACAGGGTAAAATATAAATCAAATACAAAATTGTGATCCGTGGTAGCATACACATCTCAGAGATGTGTACTGAAGGAGGGGAAGGACACCCAAACCCTGTGCTGTCTACGCCCTATGCATACTGCCACCTGCAGTATGAAATTAATGGTTTTGTGGACCATAAGCCGGGAGGTGTTTGAGAAACCACAAGAATCTCTTCCTGGAAGCCATCAGGTTTTCTGTTGATACAGTACATTGATGAGGAGGTGTTTAACAGCAATCAGTTTAATTGTGTTCAAAACTTCCGAAAACATATAACATGACTTCCTCAGAAAGAAGGATGTAGATATTAGGTTACGCTCTAAAAACTCTTCTGCACACCTCTCACACGTACCTCCAGATAGACAAAACTGCTGTCCCTGCTGCTTCCAGGCCCTTCCCAGGGGATATCAGCCCAACAGAGACACCTCCACAAGCACAGAGAAGCACAGAGGTCTCAAGACAGGGAGGAGCCCAAATAAAGGACTTAGAGGAAGCTCATATTTTAATAAGCTTGAAATAGTTTAGCAATAAACATGACATTTGTAAATGGCAACTTACACAGCTATGTGGTGTACACAAGTTACCCAGACAAAATAATCATAAGCCAAGCTGTGAAGTTTCTTTCCAGTAAGTACAAAATATGACTACAAAAACATTCCCAGAATGAAGTGGAAGCTTTTAGTTTATGATAAATGCTTTAAGTTGACTATGAAGACCAGATAACATAGTGATTTCCCCTACAGCAAACAAAAAACTCTGTGTCAAAGCCACAGGCTTATCTTAGCTCTGCTAGGATTTTCCTTCACACAATTCCTGTATTCAAGAAAGTCAAAAAAAAAAAAAAAAAAAAAAAAAAAAAAAAAAGTAAAAATCTACAAGGTTGCAATTGCAATCATCTTTCTTCATTAGTGTAAAATATTAAAAATCTGGATTGTTTTGCTGAACATTCATCCCTAAAATCTAAAAGAAAAGAAAAAAGTTACTGTCACAAGTTAAATGATTAGCTATTATGGGGTTAAAATGTCCAGTCATCTATGTTTACAGGGAGTACACTTCAAGCATACTTAAGTAAATATACTGTGGTAAAACAAGGAAATTGGCTTGCTAAATTCTACAAATTCAGGACATTGATCTTCAATTTCTTTCTTCAGTTTCTTTCAAACTAATTATTTTGATTGATAGATTTTGGAATTTATTTTGTAGATAATCTTTCAGATACAGATATAGCCTACTTTCCAGGTACTTGTTCTATAGACTATCTCCAGCATGCTGTTTCCTACTCAATCTGGATTATATAATTGAAGAGAACAATTAATTATTTAACATCCAAATCATTATGGTAAAATTCAAACTGATGCATCCAAGTGTACTACATGTAAAGATAAGAGAAAATATACTTGCTTTCTTTCAAATATTTCTTTTAGTTCTAATTCTGTGTTCCTCTTTCTTCCTTATCATGTATAAATCACAAATAAACTACCTAATTAATATCTGCATCAGCACAAATTATAACCACTTCAATTTTTAGTTGACTCTTTTTTTTTGTTAGGTATCACACTTAACATTTCCAAGGTTCAATTATATTTTGGACCAGCTGTTTCTGGAGAAAATATACCTTATAATTTAAAAATTATTTTTAAAAATATGACAAGAACAAAGGAGACATGACTGCCTTTCTAATGGATGCCAGATTTGTGTTATAATGAAATGTCTTCATAATTTCGCATGGGTCTTTTATAATGTCAGCAATACCTGTTGCTTTCTGGACTAGAGAAATACTGCCTGCCTTCAGAAATGCTGACAATCTAACAGCACCATGCAATATATGATGCTGTCTGATTTTTTCCTGTGGTCTCTGTACTATGACCTGACAGACTGCGAATTGGAACAGGAGAGGCTATATCCCCTGTGGGTGGTGCCATGTGGTGCCATGAATATTGACAATATCAGTGAAATCACATAATTCAGTTCATGTCTGCAGCCACAAGTTGTACCAACCAAGAGAAGCAAGAGCTGCAGCCCCTACTGCAGGTGGACTCCTGCCAGTGTTTGAAGTCTGATGTAGCTCAAACCAGCTTCCCTTCCACAGGCATGAATCACAGTGGCTTCTTACGCCCTATGGAAACTAGTCTCCATTCTCTGTGCTATTTCTTAAATCCTAGATCCTTTCTTCAGAAACCTGTACCTTTTTCCTAGCAATAAGTCACAGTTCTGCCCCTCCACCTCTCCCTTATCTATTCTTGTATTGTTGAAATCTGCTGCACGATCGTGTTGACCCCTCTACAGAAAGCAGACCTCTGTAACACAGAGGTTTTCCAGACCTGCAGTACAGAGGTCTACTGCACTCCTCAAGGAAAGATTTGGACAGATCAAAATGGTTTGCTTGGTTTCAAGGGGCTCAGTGTGTGAAGATGAATGGTATCTTTGGTGACCTGCTTTGAAAGAACATTACATTCTCACAAATTAATTAGTGAAACACCCATTAGTCGTAATTCTCTCTGATGAAGTCTCGTTAAAGTAACACCTGTCCGTTGCTGCCAGTGCATTAGTGCCATCTTGTGTGGACCTGGAGTATACCAGTAAATTTCTCCCCTGGATCTCTGCTGCATCAGAGATCCAGGGGAGAAATTAAACACTTGTTGAATACTTCAAAAAGTCACAGACATTTTCAAAGTATCACTACAATAGTTCAAGTTCTTGGAAATTCTTTACTTCAAGTTTTTTACTTCAAGTAAAAACACTAAGCAAATTTCCATAACAGAAAAAAAAATTTCCCCCTTCCTTTTCTCTCATTTTTGCTCTACCAGTAATTAAAAAAAAAAAAAAAAAAAAGGAGGAAAAATGGGAAGACAGCTGTTTCCTCAATATTTTTTTTAACGAAACTATTTGAAAAATGCCTGGATTTAGAAAATAAGTATTGGCAAAACCAGCATGTACAGATCCAGATATCAGCAGATTGAGTGAATAGATTGTTTCTGGAAAAACATTAATTCTTGTGGTAAGACAAGATGTCAAATTGCACTATGAGGTGTTTGAAGTGCCATGTATCCTCACAGACTCAAGCTGGAAAACTGAATGAGATACTCCTTAATGCCAAAAAAATTCTGGATGTTAGAACATGCTGTTAATATTATCAGGGCTGTAGATTTGATCCCTGCATGGGCCATTCACTTGAGAGTCAGACTTGATGATCCTTGTGGGTCTCTTTCCAACTCAGAATATTCTGTGATTCTGTAATTCTAGCACTTATTTGTATCACTGTTTTAAAGGCCAACTGATAGAACATAATTTCTGACTCAACATTTTTAAGTATGAAAAGTTATTTTCTTTGGATTTCAAAGCCAGACGGTAATTACAGATGATGATGTCATGAACACATTCTGACACATAATGAAAGGCAGAGAAAGATAAGAAGCGTTAAGCAACAAAGGCAATTTAAATTATTTTCCTTGTTGATTTACATGGATTGCCTAGATGCATCATATCCCGAGAGGTGAGCCTACCACGGTCTGTGTGTCTATTTATATGGGATGGATTTCTTCAAATTCCTTTTGATAGTTTCTATAGCCGAAGAGGGGGCGAAAGGGAGGGGAGGAAGAGAGGGCTGGATCACGACAGGCTCCTCGCGGGGGCGGCTCTCGTCATCCTCACCCGGTTCTCCCGCTCGCCGGCATCCTCTGTCTCATGTCTTCTGCTCTGCAGGGCGCGATGGCGTTCATCTTCTCGAAGCCATGAACGACAGTGTGAAAGGGCAACAGGAGTTTATGCGGCTCCAGGTAACGGAGAGGCCGGCGGCGGTGCGGAGGAAGCTCTCCTGCGGCTCGCTGCCTGCACACGGCTGGACTGGCAGCTTCACCTGCTGAGCTGTGCTGTCCTCCCAGGGTTAAAGTGCTCCATTTACGAGCTCTGCCACTTCCTGTGCGGTCACAGCGTGCAGCAGGTTCAGGTGTGTAAAGCACCTGTTCTCTGTATCAAAGGACTTCCTCAACAGTCTGTCTTAACAAACTATAGAAGTGGAAACTATCATTAAAGTAGCCAGACCCTAAAAACAGTTTTGGAAACCTACTTTGAAAAGTACATTTATGCTGAAGTTGAGCTGTGTTACTGAACTGTAACACTGCAATGTTGAGAAACATGTATACATTAAAAGCTAATCTGTTATGACAGAGTTGCTAAAACATGGGTCTTATACTCTTAAAATATATGAGTTGAATATGTTTCAACTCTCACACCATTAAAAATATTTTAAACAGTTCTTTCTTTAAATTCAATTTGCAGCTGATTTTTTTTTCTAGAAACCTCAGATTAGAGGATGGGGATGTTTTATTCCCTGTCATAAAATAAGAAAATAGCAGCAGAGAAAAAGGAAAAACAGTTTGATCAGGGTTCAGAAAGTTGTGCTGAACAGACCTACTGTGTAGCACTCGCTTTCTGAGTTGTTGTTAAATATCTTGTAACATACTCATAATATTTATATGCCAAGTGCTGGAATGCAGTCTGAAGGATTTAGCTGGAGTTCGTTCCTTTAGTTTTGCATTTAAATTGAGCACAGGTAAAATTTTAAGAATGTTTAAAGTAGTGATGGATGAACTTCCAATTTACTAAATTGCCAGTAGATGGCGTATTCTAGTTTAGAAAGCAATGTGCAGGTTTTGTAGGATCACAAGTAAACTCTGAAAAGTGACCTTGGAAATATGTCTAAGAAGAAGAAAGATAGCATAAGGAAAGATGATATAATAAAACAGTGAATAACTCTTAAGTGTTCAAAGAAGAGCAACTTTTTGCATGGCTTGTAGACATCATTTTCTGTCTGTACTGTGTTACATGTTTCTTAGATGCAACCGCAAGTTTTGTGTACAAATTTTTTTTCTTCCTGCACAGAGGTGCTCCTCCCATCCCCAAGGTTTTTGGAAATCCAAACAACATAAAGGTTTTCAGTTTGACAGATTGACAGTGAAATTACAGTGGAAGCTTGCTTCACAAATTGGTTCTCTGTTGGGTAAATAAACTTGAGGAAAGATCTTGAATTCAAGCTAACCTTTGTAGGTAGCTGCAGACTTTGAATGCCAGTCTTTGCCTTGGCTAGTTATAGCTCATATGCTCAGGCATTTATAAAAAACAAACTTTGAAGGCAGTTACAAAAATGCCCTGTCAAAATTACATAAAAAATTTTTGCAAGATTTTTTCAGGAACTTCCCTTTACTGTATTTCTTCTTTTTGATAATAGTTGTCCTGCATTGTATTTCTTCTTTTTGACAGTAGTTATGGTGAGAATAGTACATTTCTTTCTAGCACTACAAACACCTGATAATATCTGATTCCTACTGTGTTTGCAGACACACCTGCCATGTTAGAAAAGCCCCATCTTTTGAAAACATGTGAAGTGTACAGTTGAACCAGGTGTAAAATATTCAGTGGGGGCAGGGAAGAGAACTAAATTTTATGTCATTAGGGGATAGAAGAATGTAGCCATGCTTCAAACTTGGGGAGAGTGTAGGGAAGAGGAAAGACTGCCATTTATCTTTTCCATACTTGACTTAAACTGTTTTATTTACATAAAATTGTAACTAGAAATATTTGGAGAAGTTAGGTCATGCTAGAACCAGAATGAAATAGCTTACCTTAAAGCATTTATGTATTCTTGTGGTGAAATAGTGGGACTTGGATGCTGTCAGTTCATCCATCTTTCTCTGAAAACCATCATATTTATTAACAAAATAGAAGCTTACACTTGAAGCAATATGATGTACTTACTTTAAGATATTCAAAAATACTGATTTGTTTTAAATGTAAATTGACCCCAAAACAACATGTAGGATCAAAACTTCTTGGAGTTTTTCATAGCTTCTGAACATTCTTAAAGTGTCTCATGATTAAGATGCTAAAGGAATAGGGTAAAATTGTCACTCCAAGCCAATAGATGTGGATCAAGAAGTCATCAAAATTGTTTCAACTAGAATGCTTTTCCTACTAGCAGTGATGGTGTGATAGTAAAACCTGGAATGAAACACAGTAGGTATTGATGAGACAGTCAGAACCTGTAAAGCTTCTTCTGCTCCTTGCAGATGGAAAAGTGTTATAACATTATGTAAAGTGCTTGGAACAAGATTTTTGTGCTGTTAATTTCTGTCCCAGAACACTTTTTTTTTTTTTAAGCAAAAAATCCCAAATAGGTGTATGCTGTCCTCTGAACAGAGAAAATACAAAGCTCTTTAATGATTGATTTATTTAATGTGAAAGATTGTAGGTTGGAGAGTTGCAAAAATAAGAAGGAAATAACATGATAGATGTTGGTAAAGAGCCCTACAAATCACAAACTTTGGTACATGCTAAAGCTCAGTCAGTTTCAGAGGACATTCTGATTTGTCCTGGACAGCCAAACCAGCTTGACTACTTTAGCATAAGACAATACTAAAATACGTTGTGCATGGGTTTTTTCTTTATACCTTTTTTGGGATAACTCTGAAAAGAAGGGATTGCAGCCTTGTAAATTGTATCTTAATGCTTTTTTGAAGAATAATAAAAACTCAACTGTTTGCCTTGATGTTGAAGGACTTGCCAGTTGTTTGTATTGTCTTTGTGTAGCTCCAGAATGAAATATCAATCTGTGTCAAGTGGAAATTGTTTGTGGTAGAAGTTTGTTGAGGCTTCATTTTTATCATAAGCCTGCTCCTTAAAGTGTAGTTTGCAAAATTATTTTCAAACACTTAAATATCTTATATCTACAGCTCAGGACTACTATATGGCCTTGCAGAGTGCTTTTAGTGAGGCTGAATAGGCGAGAGGAGGTCTCTGCTCCAAGCCACAGAGCAGTTATAGCAGATTTTTTTAATGAGCTCTGAGTATCCTCTTAATGCAATTAAATGTGAAAATTGTATGTATTTCTTTAGTCAAAGTGCTATCTTTTGTAGTTTCTGTTCTAGTGAGGCTTTTATTCTTTGTCTTTTTTAACATCCCAAATGTATACCTTAAGAAAGCTATTGCAATAACTATTTATTAAGAAAGCCATTTTAAGATGTACAAGGCAGCCTGGAAAAAGACACATATCTGAAAGTGGCAAGTAAGAATGTAGAAATATTTCTGGCCAATTATGCTTTCCTCAGTGTGGATGAGAACACTTTAAATATTTCTTATTAATATTTCTAGACAGTGACCTTACTGTCTAGAACTGGGTGTCAAGAACCCTGACAGGTTGCTTTTTTGGTAAGAATTGTCTGTCTTCATATACTGTGAAGATATATTAAAGATACTTCCTAAAGACTTTATTGTGATGAGAGAGACTTATGTTTGGTTAATGCATAATGCAAGTAGATTGTCTTCAAATAATATTAAAAATACAAAAATAATCTTGAATACTCTGTATAGTGTTATTTAGAATTATAAGAAGAAAAATCATGGTAGAAGATCATAGCACAGTACTGATTAAAATTTTAATTTACTGCAAATGAATGTGATTCTAGGATTGCTTAAAGCAGAGCTTACTAACTTTGCATCTCAGAGTAGTATTTTTGCAGTGATGTGTAAAAGGCATTCTAAGCACAATTTAAAAGGCTTTTAATTTAGGGGCCACACATAGAAAAACCTACATTCTTCTGCCAAATTTTAGCCAGATTTTCTAATACATACAGAGAAAACAAAAATGCTTTCATTAGTTTTTAACAGAAGCCCACCAAGTCACTATCATGTCATTCTCATCTCTGACACCCCACTCTACTCCACCCGTTACTTTTATAGAGGTAACACTGCTTTTGGCTCTAAAAAGTTGCTTTTCCTTTCTTTGCTTGGGAAATGCTACTCAGGGGAAAGCGATTAATATCGCAGCTTTCCTGTATGTAACAATGTCTGTACTACTTGAAAGGTAACCCTACAGAAGAGAAAGCTGAGATTTTCTTTTCATAACAGGGGTTTTGGTTGTTTTTTCAGTGGTATAATAAGAGTTGAATTACATGAAGATATATTGATGTGTATAGGAATAGTACTGCATAGTAAGCAGTGGTTTCTAGTTCATACAACTAAAAAAATTAATTGCCAGTAGCATTTAAAATCCTTCATGACTGTTTTCAGGTATATCTCAGTTTATAAGTGTTCTATAACTTAACTAGAAGATTTTTTTTTTAATTGGAACTCCACAAATAATTGAGGGTATACTGAGTCCCTTACTGACTGACCTTTTTTACTCTCTCATTAGTATTAACTTCATCATTAATAATGAAATCTGAGTTGAAGACTCCTGTGCAATTTTGTTGTATCACTCTTTTCTCTATTATGAGATGATAGATGGAAAGGCATGGATGGAAAGACTGATTTGTGTTAATATCTTTATGTATAACAATCAGACCTAAGGTTTAAGTGTATCTCTTGATGTTGTCAAGCCACTGAAGTTTTCACCTAGATGCATTTCTGGAAAACTTTACAATAAAGCAGTGAGGAGAGAAGCACTGATTCAGAGTCAGAGAATGGAAGAGACAATTGTGTTTCATAAGGGCCTGCCTAGAGAAATGAAGTAAATAGGGTAGTAAATAGAGCACAAAGAATTCTCTAAGCTATTGCAGAGCACTTTACTCTGGTTTTGAAAAAAAGCCCTAACTCTAGAAAATGAAAAACCTTTGTGTTTTCTTCAAATAAAAAACTAATCACATTCTGCCATCCTAAAAAAAGGTGTTTCTACTACAGCAACACAATAGGAGCATATTGCTGTTGCAGCAGATATTAAATAAAGAAGCCTAGAATGTATCTAGTCCTTGCAGAAGCTTTTATGAGACAGTGTACTGGGATTTTCTGCAGTGTCAATGGTTCTGGAGAAAGGAAGCCTGCTCAAGCACAGATGTACACAGCCTGAGAAACAAGCATGAAGAATAAGAGCTGCCTCTGGTCACAGTACTGCAATATCATGGGAACAACTGAGATGTGGTAGGACCACTCATGCAACTTGAAATCTCTAACAGAGAAGTACTAAGTCTTCACAAAAGACAGCAAGGAAAGAAAGGAAGTAGTGATGGCCATGATGAGAAGGTGTAGTTTGTAAGTTAAAGTCAAAGGAGAGTCCACAAAACATGACCCTGTGGAGGGAGCACGCTGCAGGTCACCAGTCTGAGGGAAAAAATATATGAAGAAACTACAAGCTATTCTTTTAAACAACTGAAGAAAGTCTCTGGATTACTAACTGATTCTCATGAGACTGTACTTTCCCTAAAATCTGCTGAAAGTGCCATAAATAGGAAGACATACATAATCAAGTATAGTTCTGCAAAATGTGAGGAGTAACTGCTTGCTACAGGTATGTATATACTAGATGGGCCATCCAAGGGCCATCATGCACAGCTGAATTTGTTATTTACAAATGAGGGAGAACTGTAATATTACAGTCAGATTTGATTGTAGCAAGATGAGTTACAGACCCTGGACATTGTGAGAGAGGATTTCACTTGCTTGGGAAACTGGTAGGCAAGGTACCATAGGAGCTTTGAAGGATAAAGGAGTTCAGGAAAGCTGACATGATTTAAGTGCCAGCTAAGTGTCCTTGGCCACAACACAGACTGGGAGCTGAAAAATGGGAGCAATTCTATAGAGATGCATGGGACACTGGAAGACAGCAACTAGGGCATAAGTCAGCAGTGTACCCTGACAGAAGAGAGAGTCAAAAAGACAAATAAGGGCTTTCTAAGCTGTAGTGAAGCCAATAGGTTGACAAAATTTTCTGTTGTCTTCTGTTCAGTGCTTTGTTAAATCCATTTAAAGACTGCATCCACTTTTTGCACCCCTTCTTCCCCAGTGCAAAAATACAGGTGAAAAAGAGCAGCTTTTGCAGCAGACGACCAAGATGGCCAAGGGATGGAGCAATTCTTGCAAAGAGGCCAAGTGAGCTGTGCTTATTTAGCCTGGAATGAGATGCCTTCTGGGGAGCAGGATCTGAGGGCAACCCCCCCACCAACCATGAGTGCTCAAGAAAATATAGCCAGAAAGTGGAAGAGGTAATGGATATACATTGAAACGGGATTTGGGAAGCAGTACAGGCTTTTCCCCTTTCAGTGATGCTTTCAGCCTTGGAGGTTTTCAAGACCTGCAGGATAAAACCCTCGGCAGCCTGGTCTCCTGGTCTGATCACATAGCTGTTCTGAGCAAGACTGCTGAGGTTGAACCCAAGTGATTTTATGATTCTCTAACACCCACAGAAGCAGGCTATGGCTCACTGTATTTTGTGGATCCTGTGAGAGAGGATTTTCTTACCTCTCTTTCTTCCCAAACTGAGAATTATGAGCATTTACTGCTTGATGTCTGCACTTGTACTGAGCACCACATGCACAGCAGCGATCTGTTGAAACAAGATGTGACTTGGTATAACTTTTAACTGACAGCTGTCAGATGGATTTTAGAAGTATGTTAAGTGATAATGATACAGAAATAACATTTCAAGGAATGGAGAAGGGAATTAGGAATTAAAGCCTCTATGTGCCCTGCCTGTCAGAGTACAAAAACAAAGCACAAGTCTTGTTTGTTGGAATAACTTGCCTGAAAAGGATTGTTCATTCACCTGTGTATTTTGGAAGTTTTGTAATATATATTGCTGTATTAGCAGATACATTTGTCCTATACTGTATGTAAAATTATATATCCATCATTAGCACATACATAAGTCAGTTGAAATAAGAAATTTCAATACTAGGTTTTAACCATTATTTAAGCAAAACACATTAAAAAAATATTGCTTTCAGATTACAACAGGTCAGATCTGCTAGTCTTTTAGTATCAGACTGGAGGATTGAAATTCTTGAGAAGTATGACTTTTAAGAATAAGTTATACAGGAGGAGCCAAGAATCACTGAAAGTGCTGGTAACAAAAGAAAGTAATTAGTGCTTAGGACATGTCATTATTTTATTGTTTTTTGGCGGTTGCAGTCAGAGTGATTTGGAGGGTTTTTTCTGGTGGACTTTTGGGGTGTTTTTTTTCATTCTCAGCAAGAGGATTTCTTACCAGACAAAAGGATAGTCTTCTCAGTGAGAAAGCATAATTTCTTTCAGGAGTCAAATACAGTCCCCCAAATTAATCTTTAATGGGAGCCACTAAACTTGTAAGAAAATAAACATGCTAGAAAAATAATATACTTATGACAGATCTTGTATTTACCAATAATAAAAGTGTTTTATTATAACCTGTCTACAGCATGAACCTCTGGATAGTCTCAATTCCGGTCTGCTGCTGTCCCTCCTCTCTCCCTATTTTATTATGTTAGTCTCTAAAGTGCATTCTTTTCCCCAGGTAATATTGGATAGCCAGGAAACAGTCATAGATCTGCTTTCATAGCAGTTAGTCTTTGAGAGTTTATAGACTTGCTCCCTGTATGCACCCTATGTGGGCATGGAAAAGAGTCTATACTCCTTGGTTAAAAAAAAATCAAGATCAAGTAAATCTAGAAAAGTAAGGGCTTGTTTTTCTGTCTTTTGACAATACAATGTTAGTACATTTTTTCTTTTTTCCCTGAAAATCCATGGCAATCTTTCCTTGGTTTTTAAAATATTTTCTTTCTTTTATGGTCCCTAACATCATCTAGGCTTATTTTGAGTCATGATAAAACTATATTATCCTATTTTAATTAAGTCCAGGTGGTGGTATGGAAAATCCTCTATAGTTCTGTATCTCACTGGATACTTATATACTACTTTCTTTTCTGTTTCCCCTTTTTTTTTTTTTTCTTCCTTGTTCTCTTTCATGGTCTTCCCCCCCACCCAACTCTGCTTTCTTTTAACAGCTTCTTTTGAAGTTTTGGTAGTGATGCAATTTAATAAAGGAAATAAAAATTAAAGGCATTTCTTCCTCAGTTAGTTGAAATTTTGGAGTAAGTGGGCAGATAGTATAAAATATCACTAGGGAAATTCATCCTCTAGTTCAGCAAGGGACATTCTGCCTTTTCATAGATACAAATTATACAACATTTTCTTCTGTAAGTGAAATTATCTTTTGACACCACATGGAAATGCCAAATGTATTTATCTATTGCAAAAAACCCCATCTTATTTAGTTCATTCCAATTATAAATAGTAAGATTTCCACTTCTGAAAATGGCATTCATGTTCTGTGCTTTCATCTGTTCTTCAGTTCTTGCCTGTGGAGAAACATGTATGCATTGTACACTGTGTGCACAAGCCATGTCACATGCTCTCATGAATCAGATTGAAGTGAAACTGCTGGTGAGTGTTTGCTATATCTACAAATGGCAGTAAAGCTCTCAGTTTTGTAACAAAATGCTTCAGGATATTATTTCATCATATATACTAATGTGATATTAATGTGATGTTAATGTGATATTAATATCATAATAATGTAATTTAATGTTACAAAAAAGTGTGTGACAAAAGTATCTGGTTTTGGAGAAAAGTATCAAAAACTCACTGAAAGCATAGATAAATGCAACTTAATATCACATGTTTTCTTTCCTCCACACTGCCAGCTCTTGGTTAGAGGCAGACCATAGCACAGTTACTTTACCTTCCTGCCAGGATTATATTGCCTTAAGAGGTTTGCTTATGGCAGTAAATGAAAGTAACATGGCAGTTTTCTCTTCATGTTTAACAATTTGTCCTTAAATCTGAAATGGAAGTACAGAAGTACCCTGTAGATGCTTATTAATTGACCATATATTATATCCAATTTTTTTTCTGAAATAAAGACATAAAAACTATTTTAAAACATAGACCTATTATAAGAGATGGAACTGGACTACATTTCAGTTTATAGGCAGACACTTGTGTATTTCAAAGCAAGATGTTTTAACTTCAGTTATACAGCTGTTTATTACTGGTGTTTTCTTTTCACCTCAATGTCTTTTTGAAAATGTACAAAGAAGTTGTAACATTGGTGTTTGCCCGGTAAGAAATAAGTTTGAACCTTCCAGCAGGAGTTTTCAGTTTGTTTCTTATTGGATTCTGTTGGATAATCTAAGTAACCCTCTAGTGGTTTTTGAAGTTCTTACATCTTAAGAAACTTCTAGAGAAGTTGCTATGGTAATATATGACAGGATGTATAGTAAAAGAGACAGCTGAAGGATTTTAAACATATCTTCAAGTGGAAAATGAGATTACACATTTAGTGGAGATAGAGTACAAGCAGCATTTGTATCTGCATTTTTAAGAAGATAATGTTTCTGTACAAATATATACCTTCCTTAGGTTAGGTTTTGTGATATTTGAACTGAATAATGGATTCTACACATAGCACTTTGCTGGACTTCTTTTACTACAGATACTGATAATTTTGTGAATGAAAGATGAAGAAAACCTGATTTATTTATCAGACAGCTCATAGGTCTCCTCTGACCTCCTCTCCTCAGTTTTAAATTCCTTAGAATTAAAAATATATTAAGAATGTACAGATCTATTAAGATAGGTCAGTAGAGGTCCTATTAGAAACTAGACACTGGAGCACATTCTTAAAGACAATTGCAAAATGCTAATGGAAATTGGATGAGGAAAAACCAAAACTTTTGAAAAACAAAAACATTAAACTCTTTTTGATACCTAGTAGGCTCAGTCTTAGTACTGCATCTTAAACAGGTACAAGGAATTAATAGAGTCATAGAATATGCTGAGTGAAATGGAGCCATCAGGATCATCATGTCCAGCTCCTGGCCCTGCACTTCATAAGCCTATTTTTTGTTCTTGTACATGTCCTGAAGCTTTATATAGGATTCTTCTTGAGTAATGAGCTGTAAGTAGGAATGAAAAAGGGAGTATGAATAAGGGCAGAGGGGAGAGGACATCTCTTTAATTTAAAGAGGATTATATGATTATACTTACAAATACTACTTTGGTGTTCTGTTTTGTTTTTTTTTTTTTTAATTAGTAAATTAAATTAACCCATTACTCAGTCAAAATTCTATAATGCATATGTGTGCTATGTTTTGATTCTTGGCAGGAAAAATGGCTGGTGTTAAAATGCCAGTGGGTTTCTCAACAAGAAACTTTTTTCCTGCTTCTTCACTTCCATTGATAAAAAAAGGAAAGTACTGACACAGGTTTCTGCAGTTCTTCCTGTGCCTAATAAAACTTTTTGTGATGACATTTTTCCATCTACAGATTTGTCACCTTATCTTTGTTAGTAAAAGATCAACCACCTCTATGATGATACCTGAAAAATTTAATTTCTCTTAATGTCTCAGACATTGAGTCATTTTCTTCAGAGTCCTGTAAATCCCTAACCTTTTCCTCCCCAAAGTTTTCACTGAAATTTAGTCAAAAATACTTATTTTTAGTTCTATTAAAATGAAACTAATTGCTCCCATTCTGTCTTGTGAAGTAAAATGTAAGCAAGTGTTGCCTTTCCAGATTACTACCATCTGTTTCCCTTTGGGGTGGGAAATAACTAGATTTGTTTTCTATTGACAAGATACTAGTAGCGCTTACGACATCACTAATGCATTTGTCTTGAAGCCTTACATAAATTGTTTTGCCCCTTCGGTGATCTGGGCTTAATTCTGGGAAATAAATGCTCTCTGGTAACAATTCTATATCCTTATTAGTTTCTGCTCATCAAATGGAACAGAACAAGATAAATGATACCTGTACTGAGGAAGATTAGAACCATCTGTCTTGCAGGAAAAAAGCCAGTTTGGTTGGTATTAGCTGACAGATTGTATACTCTGCCTGATCACTCTAAAGAAACAAATTAAGTAGTTAACAAAGAGCAGATTATAATAGCTATTTCTAATATGTAATGACTACCAAAAGATGCAAAACACACTGGTTGCTGCACTAGTAGTGAGACAAATATTAATTAAAGTTATTCAGTTGAATCAATTATAACAGCATTTTTGGGGCAAAGTATCTGTGACTAGTACATATCATTGTGAATACAGTTTGCAAATTTTGTCTTGCTTGGAGGTGCACCTCCAGCTTACCTTTATATGTTTAGTCTCAGTTTGTTGGAGGAATTTAGCTGACTTCAAAGAAAAAATGCCTTCTGAAGCTGCTTCCTATGACACAACAAATTTTCCATAATTCCTTTCCTCGTAGTAGAGCAAACCTATCATTTTAGTCTTTTGTTAACTGCACTGAAGTAAAATTTAGTCTTTTACTTGCTTTCTATGAAATACCATTTCCTGAATGTTAAGTTTGCGAGGGGTGGGGGAAAGCTCTTATTCAGTTATTAGTCAGATATTGAAATTACTTGATATCGTAACATTAACTCTTTGTTTTATATGTCTTGATCTATTTTCTATTCCTTGAACAGTGATACCTGCTTTTTACATAACTAGCTATTCAATTACTTTGGTTTGTCTCTATAAAGCTTGTATAAAATTTCTGAGACTTCTGAATGCTGGTAACAGTATGTTAAAACCTCACTTACTTCTGTTGATAAGATTATTAAATGCAGGTGGTGGATGCCCTTCTGCACTCTGCTGCATGTTTGTTGCTTAAAAGCCATAGAAGAAAAATAAGAATGCTGAGTTACTGCCAAGAAATTTTACCTTCATGCTTTGCTCATTAGATTGAGTCTGTCCTTTGTGCAGCACAAAATCTCACATGGATTTAAGGGCTTTTGATATTATTTTCTTCTTTATAAAGAGTGCAATTTCAGTACCTTATTGACAACAAAAGGAATATAAAGGATTTGGTGCTAATACCACCAAGGTCATGGGTTCAATTTGTGGCCATGCAGTTAAGGGTAGGGACTCAATCCTGGTGGGTCCTGTCCAGCTGTGAATATTCTGTAATTCTGTGTGATTTTTTTTCAGTGAAGTTTACATTCTGGCTTGTGGCTAATATTGTGAGACCCTTTTCTTTTTCTGATAACTCTTTGATTGTAAATTATTTGTAATCTGTCTCTGCGTGGGGAAGCTTTAAAAATTAAGCTTTCTTTTTAAAGTGCAGTTTCTTGCAGCGCTAATCATTTTAATTGCTCTGTGTACTTGATGTGAAAAATATCTGTAAACAAGCTTTGAAGCAGCAGGATAAAACATTTAGGTCTGATTTATTATAACTGTTTGATCTAGAGGCCCATTTCCTGAGATGTCTGTGGGCATGCTGGTCATAGAACCAAGCAGACACTGCATAATTATTTTAAGTTGTCATCTCTGTATTGCACTCTGGTGGCTTACAATGGAGGTGTAGAGATAGGTATCACTATTCTATTTTTCATTTATTTTTGCCAAAGAACCATTTGCAGCAGCTTCTTGTTTTACCTTTTGATTGGAAAGAAGGACACCAAGGATAAGTCACATGAGCTTTTAAACATTTTTCTGCTGATAAAAAACCACATGTAGCTGTACTATCTGCACACTAACTTTCATACATGTTTTGGAAGGAATTTGCAGATTTTTTTTATGTGATTGTCACTTTTTTTTTAACTTAAGCCTTATTTTTCATTGCAGCTCTGAGTCGTCAGAAGTTAGAAGTTAGTACTTTTTAAAACACCACTTTCAGAGTGTCTGTAAGTGAAAAATAAGAAAAACTGTAAGTGAAAATAACCTATTATGGCAGAGCAACCACGGCCTATAACAGATGTATTAACCTGTTTCAAAACTGGAGAGCTCTTTTACATGAGTGTAAGGGTATCCCAAAAGTTTCTTCAAGATTCAGTTTTCTTAGATTTATATACTGGATTTCAGAACTTAAGCAGAGATGGCATTTATCTGATTACTTCTTATAAGGTAGTTAATTCCTTTCCTGTCCAAATATCTGTTTACCAGGACATCACTATAATTATGTCTTAATGATAGTGACATGAAGTATGTTCTCTATAGGTTTACTGCCATGACTGCTCTCAAGCTAAGTGCTTGTCCAGCCCAATATTTTAAACAGGTTGGGTAAAAGAGCATATCTCCCAGGAGATCTGTTAACCATATTGGATTGCAAATTGTCTCTTTATTGAGGGGTGATTACTGTGTCTTCCTCCACATAGACACATAGACTCACACAAAATATACTATTGAAATTATGTTTAATACATGTGGGCAGTGAAGAAGAGATCATTTCACACTGGCTTTGCCTTTAATTTCTATTGAGTATTTTTACACCACCTTCCATCTCATTTGGGGATACAAAACCAAAACCAAAGTATCATCCATTCCATCTACAGCATCTGAACATGGAAGAGAGAAAACAAGCTAAGGGTCTAAAGTATGAGAAATTTCTAGTCTAGTGAAGATGTGACTTGTAATCCAGAGAGGGTTTTTTTGCAAGTTGTCAAAGTCGATTAAATTATTTCAGATGAGAATTTTCTCCCACTGGATTTTAATCAATGAAATGATGGTATAAATGCTCTTTTGTGTGGTTTGACATCATTGTCGCAGTCTGAAGAATAATCAGTAGAAATGATAAGGATGGTTACCACTGACTAGTTTATTAGCATTATCAGTTTCACAGTACTGACCTTTTCCCTCTGTGCCTCACTTCTCTTCATCTGTCATGATTCATTTCGTAACATTGATTTCCTTTTACTCTAACAGTTTCTGTGTGGCAGACTTCAAAATCCCAATCAGCCCTTACAGTTGCTCACAGTGTTGAGAAACTACCAGCTGTATTTTAAAAATAATGGGAAAGTTATTTGTAATTGGGTCCTCTTGAGAATGTTATAAAATTTAAAATGTCACTTGCTACTAGTACTAATTTATTTTGAAATATTATACTTAATTTTTAAAATTATGCAATCAATATTTTTTGCCAGTATAGGAATTGCTATTGTGACTTCTTTATTATTATATTAACTGTGTCTATAAAATCATGGTCTGATTGTTAGGATACAAGTATTTGAAAGGCATGCTTGGATGTGCACCCATGTATCCACATATCAACTTCAGCTCTCTTGTGCTATATACAGCAACCTGGCTAGGAAAATTACAGTATCTCTCTTCCTCCTGTTCTAAAGCTACACTTCAGGTTTATCTGTAGTTTTTAGTGCAAGGATGGTCACATAAATAATTTCTATTTAAGTTTTTATGGCTATGTAGATGGGCCATTTGTGTACTTAACATGAAGCAGAATTTGTTCCCTAAGACATGGCACTTGAATGTTGAATGCTGATATCTGTGATGTGCGCCTGTGGCTTGTTTTCTCAATACTCAGGTTCTCCCATCAGTAAGACTTTTCTACCTAAACTACTGCCCATCTCCTCTAAGTCTGAACTACATACTTTCTTTTTTTTCCTATTACCTATAAAATTTTATAAAATGTTTTTCAGTAAAAATTAATACCTACTGTTCTTAATTCTTACTTCTGTTCTGCCATAATAAGAAAAGAAGTAATTTTCAAAATTATTGTAAAGTAAGTCCTAAGACAGTAGGACTTCATGTTTTTAATAAAATCTGCATGTTAATGGATCAAAAGTCTTTCACTATCCCAGTGTGACTGACATTTTCAATAGAACACATGTGGAAGAAAATAAGACACAAGTACTAGGAAATTAACAACTGAAAATGGGATATTGATTTGAACTGCAGTCAAATATGGTTTGGTTTTCTTTCATCTAATTTCAAGTTATTTTTTGTGGTAGAGTCCTGAGTCGTTTCCTATATACATATATTTTCAAATCCTGACTCCTTAAGGTCAACTTAAGGCAGTTGCTTAAGGCACTGTTTTTTGACTTAAGATCTACCAAGATCTAGTTGTTTGGCAGTTTAAGGCCAGCACATCAGGATATCTTGGTCATTCAAAACTACTCAAGCTCCAGATATTAATTTAAGACTGTCATGTTAAATGGATAAGCATAAGGCTATTGTACATCAATTGTTTTAATTTTTAAAAGACTTTTTTAGAGGAGTTACCTGAGTGCCCATGTAGGTGTTTCATTTTGACACTTAGAGCATCCAAAATTTATTTAAAGGTATATACTCTTTTACAGTCAAGCATTGCTTTTAAACCTATTTAACTGTTCAGATGTTAGGTCTGGACATGCTAAAGCAGTTTCTGGTTGCACAGGATAGGCACGTGCCCTGCTTTTTGTTGGCTTTGTCAGAATATGCCAGAGAGGTGTTCCCTGCTGTGCTATACAGTGGCTACAGAGCTCGCTGAAAAGAGCTCAGGTGTACTCCAAACTGGTTTTCTACAGTTATTCTGTTAAGTTTAAGTCATGTGATGAAACAGTATTTAGTAGGACAACTTTGGCCATAATTGTTCAATTTTTCCTTTTCCTTAAGGAGAATTTGAAATCCAGTGGGATCAGTGTGGAATTGCCCTGGAACACTTAGAACACTTAGACCAATTCTCTTCATTACTCAGATTCCTGTTGTAATCCTAACAGCTACAGTACTGTAGCCTTTTCTTTTGCAAGATGAAACTATGACAAGTAACAAAACTGATCTTGAAAATGGAAAGCATGAATGAAGATTATTTTGGAATAAAGGAGTACAGAACAAAAGGAACTTCTGGCATTTGAGAGACATTATCCTGAGTTTGGCATATAGGTTCAAAGGTGTTTTGGAGCACATGTTCATGTTCTGTATAAATTATGACTAAATAAAAATTGGTTTATAAATCTCTGCATCAGTACTGTAGCTTACTTAGGATCACCAACACTCATCTCAAGGCTTTCAACTTACATTGTAAGTTTATGGACAAAATAGGTCTTGTAAACTATTCATTGTCATATCATAAAACTTCAATAACAGTAAGAATTAAATTATTCTTTTAGCCAAATACCACTAGACCTTATTTTTATTCCCTTCTGTGGATTAGTATTCCTCAGAAACCATTGCTCCTTGGCTGTCACATTTCGCCATGTAAAAAGAGAATGTTCATAAGATTCATAATTCTAAAACTTCCCTCTAACATATCTTTTTAAAAGAAATTAACTTAAATATGGTATTATGTTTCATCTGGTTTAAATTTTACATCTACATAGAAGAAGCTTGCTCAAAGAAAAGGAATTACAGGCATTTTTCTTTACATTTTATTCCACCACTTATTTTTTTGATGGAGAAAGTTGAGGATTGTTTCTTTCAAGTGAAAGAAAAAACATCTAGTTTAAAAAGAATATGAAAAATATTTGATAATGTTATCTGGCTGCTGTCTATAATATAGAAACAAGTCATTTTCAATTATAGTAGGTTATTTATATGAACTACTTGTAGACATACATGGAAGTACCCTTGGGCTTCTGGAAGTTGATATGACAGTCTCCTGCAGTATGGTGTTTAAATTTATTGTTTGTGACTTATATTTTTCTTTCAGCACTTGGATTTTAAAGAGCTGTCAAAGTATATAACTAGTGTGAGGGGGTTTTTGTTGGGGTTTTTTCAGGGTTTTTTTTGTGTGTGTGTATTTGTTTTTATCACGTTAGATCCTTTAGTTTACTTTTGTAAGTTTGAACTTACAGCCTTCTTTTTATACTATACTTGCTTCTTTCTAAACACTGGGCATGTTACACTGTCTGTTTTTCTTCTTCTCCATTGTTCCCTTTTTGCACAACAATCCTTGTCCCACTTCCTTACCATGTGCTTCTTCAAATTGAAGCTCATTTAGAGTAATACTGTGCATCTTGGAAGCACAGGTCCTTATCTGTTGCTGACAGGCAAACAAAGGATCTCTTAATACTTTTCACATATGTGGAAACTACATCTATAATCACCCTAAAGATGAAAATATAGTCATT
The DNA here is from genome assembly GCF_050655825.1 of Lonchura striata. Classification (NCBI taxonomy): domain Eukaryota; kingdom Metazoa; phylum Chordata; class Aves; order Passeriformes; family Estrildidae; genus Lonchura; species Lonchura striata. The sequence goes on from NC_140740.1 coordinate 70,368,294, forward strand.
AAATGGATATTACATGTCATTATTTTATCTTATCACGTCAGCCCTCAGCAATTTACCAGGCTTAGGATATTTGGGACCAAAATGGGTGTAATTAATGCCAGTGTACTTGTTTATTTTAGAATTTCCAACTGTCTTGTAGGTAACAAAATAAAATCTAATTATTTTGATATTTTATTAAGTGGTTTGTCAGCCATTATATAATTATTTCTTATTAAAAAAAGAAAATCAAAACAAAGCAATCTGAAAATTATGGCTATCAGAAAGGTAAAGCCTGTTGATATTTTTTGTGAGAACAACAATTGAAATGTAAGTCTTGAGGAAGAGAAACAGATGAAATAGTGCTGTGAGACTATAGTGAATGTTGTTTTTCCTACTGTGTACAATTATATGTAATTAGATCTGTCCCTTTTTCATTATGCTGTCTCAAAATTATTTCTACCTATCTAGGTACTGAATGAACTTGTAAATAAGATAGCAATATCAACATAATCTGAAGAAATAATTAGTAACAATTTAACAGAAATTGTTCTGTTCAGGCTAAATCAATAGTAAGGGAGGTGAATAAATGGGTGGAAACCTTAAGTAATTACAAATCCTTTAAATTATTCTTGAATTAGAAAGCAGGAGAAAAGAACATATTTAATTACATTTAGAGATTCATTAAAAGAAAACTTTCTGAATTCAGTCTTTGTTCTTTCTTCCCTGGAATACACTCATTTAAGCAGCTGGTATTCTGTTTTCTGTACCTTGTTGAACTTCTCATCCAGCTTGGTTAGCTGGCCTAAACATACAAACCCAGGTGTTCAATTTTTTCCCCACAAGATGAATTATAAACATTGCTGTGAAGAAGACTTCTTGTTCTGTTAACTAACTTCTCCACTTTGGTTTGAGACTGCTTATTTTGGCAAAATTATTATTTTTTCATCACTCAAAGGAATTTTTTTTGTGTTCTGTATAGTTGAGAGAAACTTTTGAGAAATAGTGAATTTACCTTGCTTAATGAAAATATACCAGTAGGTTTAGATGGGACATGTAATTAAAAAAAAATAAATCTAATAATCTGCTTTTTTATTCTTCTGTACCATAGAAAGTTCTTCCTGGACATGTGACTATATTGACTAGATTGTACTTTTTTACTGTTTTTAATTTTTGTTACAGAAGTATTTCCTTGTGGACTTTTGATATGTATTCATAATCTGTAAAAGATCTGTTGTCTTCACAGTGCTTTTCTGTATTTGCAACTGTGGTATTGCAGAAGAGTTATTAGCTTTATTATGCATCATGAGGAAGAGGAAATCCTCAAAGGGCAAAGAGGTGTCAAGATTGACTCTAAAATTATTACGACTAAATTAGAATTAAGCAGAATGAATTGGGGAAGCAGGTACTCTATAAATCACCATGGATTTATCACGCATGGAAATGCGAAGGTCAGAGAATCTAGAGAGTCCTCCTGAGACTTGGGTCCCACTCAAAACCTAACACTTCAATTTTAGTTGTCTGGACCTTGAGAAGCACAATGAGAAAGTTTCTGCATAAAAACATTTGCTAATTGACCTAAATGTTTTTTGGTAGAATCTATTACTGAAGAAGGCCATTCTCAATCAAAAGCCATGAAAGATTGCCTTCTTAGTTAGTGTTTTGGATTTATAGACCACTGTGAGATTTAGTTAATCTTTAAAATAAATGGATGACTTAATTTTGTTTAACTAGTCTCCCTTTAGCTGGAAAGGCAACTAGCACTGCAGAACCTGATGAGAGAGAGACAAACAGCCATGCAGATTGCTTGGACACAAGAATTTCTCAAATATTTTGGGACCTTTTTTGGACTTGCTGCTGTAGTTTTAACAACTGGGTATAAAGTTTATTCCCTAAAAGAAAATATGTTACATTATATATTTCTATTTTTCTGGGTCTTGGTTTTGCACTAAAAGTAGTTATTTTTATCTAGTGGTTGCTCAGAGATTGATCAAATGACAAATGGACTCTGAATTCTGTTTGCTTTGAATGTGCACTGGTTATGTCTCTACTGCAGATTTATTTAAAATCAGAGACATGAGCTGACAATAAAATGGCAGTAAAATATCTGAAATACAAGAAGTCCAGTGCAAAGTAAAAGTTGTATGTGGAAGAGGAGAGAGTATTTAAATGCCATGCTATTTTCTTGTCTGTACTGAGATTTAATGAACTGTTAGTGAGTTGCACATCCTCCATCTGAATTTTTTTAATGCAGTGAACAAGTGGGCATATTCTCAAGTCTACTCACTTAAATTTGAATCAACTGACCCAAGGAAAAAAGAAACCTGGCTGATAAAGCTATATTGCATAGGGAAGAACTTGCCCTAAAGTACTTTTTGTTGATAATGTTTTCTTGGGCTGTAATCTGTTTAGAGGAAATCAGGAAACATTTGCGGTTTTGTGTATATAGTGAAGATTAAATGCACCTTATGCATTATGGTTTCTCTGTAGCATTTGGAAATGAACATAGAATCCACATTGTTTAGATGGCACTGCACATGCATACTAGATTATCACATACTAGATTATCACATAATTATTAGATTATCACATATTTGTTAGGTAATTTCAAAAATTACTACTGTATTTTAAAAATATTCTTGGGTTGAGAAAGGAGGCAACCAGAAGCCAATGTTTCTGAGGAAATAAAGATTTGGTCTATTAGAGATTAAAGATTTTTAGAAGGATACACAAGTCTTAGACAGTCAAGGTCAAGTGCTGATGTGCTGAATATCCTAATTTTTTTTTCTGGCACAGAGTAATAAAAAGGAAGAATCCAGCAGTTTTGCTGCCAGTACTTCCCTTAAGCTTTGTATTTTCCTATCATTATGATATGGGCTATGGGACACTACTGCAAAGGATTAAAGGTATGTAAGTCTGTCCTGTTCTCTCAGAGAATCAAGCTTCAGATAATCTGTTACTTTTTTTTTTTTAATGGCTGGGAGAAAACTTATAATAGATATTTGATGGATTTTTGACAGAAGTATGTCTCATTTTTTTCCATCTGTTGAAGTCAGATATTTTGCTAGTCAAGGGTACTTACTATACTTTTACAGCATTTCTTTTCAGTTAAGGCTATCATTTACTCTTCATGTTTCAAAATATTTGAATTCTAAGGTTATAAACACAGTTGATGTAAGAACCGAGTAACTGGGAGAAATGACAGATGTAGTGTAGAATATAGATTTACTTCTGTATTCTACTCCGCTGCTGTTTTTCTGGGAAAAGGGTTAGGGATGATAATATAAAGGAATACAGACATAAATCATGGCCTTACACCTTCATGACCAAATACAGTCATCAGGTGATGATCTTACTGCAGTCCTCCAAAGACTGAAGAAAGGTAAGCCCTGGAAAGTGGGGTCTTGCCTCACAGTTGTCCCTTGTCTAAGTGATTAAATTATATACATTTTGTTGAAGTTTATGGAGATGCATTTGTGTTATCTGTGATTCCTAGTGCAGGAGACTGACTCAGTGAATGTTGAGTGTAAGTAAAAACAGCATCAGGCATTGGCTTGTCACCTGCACAAATTCACTTATTTAACTAGCTTGGTTGTCTTTTCTGTACAACAATACTGAAACAAAATAAAAATCTGTTTCAGCACTTAGTCTTCAGCCTCCAGATCTAACACACAGGTTTCCTAACTCTGTATGCTTCACTGAAAACAGTGGTAGGTTAATTAGACAAAATATGCTGTAGTTCCTGCTGCCTGCAGGTGTAAATACATTTAGGTGATGCAGGATTGCATGCCTGTGAACATTTCCCCAACAGCATTAAACAAACTTCTCTGCATTTTAATATGAAGAGTCACTTAAGCATAGGGAAGAAAGGGTAGTCCTTGGAAATCAAACTGTTGAAAAGGAGATTAGTACACACAGAGCAGAATTAGTATTTGGAATTTAGGATTTATATGTAATGTGTTTTCTGTGAACCATGTGGTCCTGTATAGGTTGAAGAGGGGCAATGTGGTATCCTATTGATTTCCAAATAGGAAAAGTCATCTGCAGCACTTTAGATCTGTTAGAAGAACTCCAGCATTATGCAAGGCTTGTGAAAATGTTTTTCAGAAAAGAAACTGTGGAACCAAATAGAAAATAAAATTTTCTATTAGAAACATCAAGTTTCTAACATCAAATTGGAACATCAAGTTTTATCAACTAGAAACACCAAGTGAGGTTTCCTAGTATCATGGCATGGTTGAGGTTGTAAGGAATCTCTGAAGGTTGTCTGGTCCAAGCCCCCTGCTCAGACAGGATCATCCATAGCCAATTGCCCAGGAAAATGTCCAAAAGGCTTTTGAATATATCCAGGGATGCATATTTCACAACCTTAGTATGAATAGAGTACAGATGGGAAGGTGCAGGAAAATAATAACCCCTGTGGAAATTTGCATGTAATTCAGATCACTTCTGGAAAGGGAACTTCTGTACTTATACTGAAGAGCTAAAATTATTAGGGAATGACAAACTGCCTTATAAGAAAAAAAAAAAAAGAAGATTAATTTGTATAGCTTTGTAAAAAGATGTGAGAGATTTGGGTCTACAGATCCTACTTACAGGATAGGATAAAGAAAAGTAAGGAAATTAAACTCATTACCAATATCAGCACTGGATTAAAAGGAAGTAGAATAGCCTGGATTAATCTGGTCTGGAAATCAAGTTCAGGAGTTCATTTTTATTTTACGGTTAAAATTACATAGTTGAATAGAAGGTTTTATGACACAATTGACCTGCCGCCACAATGCTTATTCTGAATACGCAACAGATCCCCATGTTCATTCCCATACCTTTGCAACCAGTTCTCTGCTTTTCTGTTTATTCTGTTGGTGCTTAATCTCTCTGGTGTAATAATGAATGTATGCATGATTCCCTTTACTGTTCTTACTTTAAATGATCTTTTTCTTCCAGGGTATACTTGTCATCAACCTCATAGCTAATTCCTTCTCCTAAAATAATCTGCATGGTGAACCTTATATCTAAACTAATTTAATCACATAACATCTGCATCTACTGCCTTTCATCCTTTGGCATAATTTTTTGCCCCTGAAAGGTTTCATTGTTTCTCTTTCATTAGGCATTCTGTTTCTGATCTTGCTTACAGTTAATTTTTTCTTCTGTCTCTAGCCTACTTGACCAAAAATTATCTCATTATTTTAGTATTCTTCCACACTGAAATATTGGAAGGGTATTTTTTCCTGCTTTATATCTTGGGCTAATTAAAACCCAAAACTGAAGATACAGGGGGAAATACCTCTTTCGGGTTCTGCTTGTGCTGTTGGAAAGCCCTAAGTTTCCAGTGTATCAGGACCTAATCTTTTGGGTATGTCAGGGTTACAGGACAACTGTCAAACTGTCTTTTCTAAACCTCTGAGGACACAATCAACCTGCTGTTCTGTGTTCTTGGCCTTGCTGTTTGTTTTTCCTCCTAGTCCAGGCATACAATGCTGGTGTTTTCCACACAAATTATTAGAGGAGGGGATGGATTTTATGGCCAGCCTCTAATTGCACAGAACTTCTCCACTAAGCAATGGAGCTCTGGCTACCTTTTCTGAGATTTAGATAGCTGAGTCCTTGTATCCTGAGCAGTCAGTGGGGCAATGTCCTCTAGTACATGTGAGGGACAAGCATAGAGATTTGTCTATCTATGTATCTATCCCCAAGATCCCTTGCTATTTCATAATCAGATGCTATATGCAACTGACTGATGTTGTGGGAGTGGTAACCATTGTTGGATATTACTGATGGTCCCAGGCACTGTAGTACTACAAAACTTACAGCTGGGAGATGTCAGCACTCAGACCTGTTTTATAGAATGACCATAATCCTGACTGCACTGCAATATTTAGTCAGGCTGATCACACATAAATACAGTTTCAAACCACTGCTATAAGAATCATAAAGCTGGGATTTAAGACATGGATAAACAAGATTATTAGCATTGTGCCAAATGGCATCAGCCAAAACAAATGCATTCTTTGCCTAATCTTCATCTCTTCTTGTATCACAATCAGACTACCACAACCTATGTAAGATGTTCAGTCTGTATCTTTGTTTTTTGGATTCTCCGTCCTAGATGTTTTCATTCCAGCCTTACCCAGAGCAATCTGCACTCTAAAACTTTTTCCTGCTATGCTTCATGTTTAGGTAACTGCCTTAGCAAAGATTTTGTGAGCAGTGGGCCTTGAGCAATGCTTCTTCAAGACCTGTGCTGCCCAAATTCTGACACCTTTTAGGCTAGTCCTGAGGCACGAAGAAAGATTGTGCCCAAATATGATACATCTGTGACTCTGTGTACAAGTTTACTTGTTAAAGCTTATGTACACCTTCTTCTCAGATTCCTAATTACCCCACCAATCCAAAATTCCTCAGAGACAACTTGGTATATTGACATCAGATTATTTATAAAATACATAGCTATTTTCCTAATGTGGTCCAAACAAGAATGGTTAAATCAGTTTCTTAAGTTTTTTCCCTTCTTTGCTTTCTAGTGTAAGACTGAGAAAATTGACCCTTTTTATGCTTTAATTTTTTTTTTCCTCTTTTTCTTTTCCTTTTTAAATTTTTTTTTAAGGTGAAGAAGAGAACATACTTGACACACAGAGCACTTTGTTGGAATTGCCTAAAGAACCTATCACATATAAAGATTTGTAGAAAATCAGAATATCTCAGAGCAATTTCTTCATTGAAATCAGGAAGATGGTATTAAAGCTACATATCTGAAATGTGATTGTAATACTGCATTTTAACATAATTAAATAATCAGAAAATTGATAAGATTATGAGCTCTTATAAAATCAAAATTTAATGGATTTTTAAAAAATGCAATTTTTAAAGCAATTGGTCCCATATTATATTTATCTCTTAAAAATATTCATTGTTCTGTAGTATATTTTCCTTGTTTATAATGAAATATTGAATTTGCATTGTTTATTCAGAGTCTGAAAATAACTTTCACCTGTATTAAAAAAGTCTAGTAGTGACCAAACTCAGTATAACCAATAAAGATATAGTAATTGGTAGTTCTAAGTTTGTACAAATGTATAAATTATATAAATAAATATATACAATTTTCAAATACATTTCAGTATACACAGCTCAATTTGAAATCAGGAGCAGGCAGTTAATTTCTTTGAAAAATAAGACACTTTTTATTTGCCGTCCTTTAGGCAGTGAACTCACCATTTCTGCTTCAAGTTCTGGAATAAACAGCTTTTATCAGTAGTAGGTTCAGAAGTAAGCTCATAACTTGCTAACTGTGTGTTTTACTCTTAGGGAAAACTGTGTTAAAGTATGAGGAGAGATAGCTTCTGAAAAAGAGGAAACAAATTATGTAGCTATTTCCTGAATCTTTTTCATGCATGTTCAACATTCTGAAATTCAGGATAATTTGTTTTTTGATAATTGAAATCAGAATTTCACTACTAAGATGAATATTAACTTAAGCTAAAAGCAAGAAAAATTATTAATGTATGTTTTTGTAATGAGTAGATCCAAGTGACCTTATAAGTACTGAAAAACTGAGTGATTTTTCACATGCCTTTACTCTAACATGGTATATCCCAGGAATATAGTTTTAGTATACTTTAATGTTCTGATGTCACACTTGGAAAAATTGTTTTTGTATTGGAAATCTTGTTTAGAAACAGATTATTTTGTGGTTTGGATGGAAATTCTTCTAGCATTAATCTAATTGTGGAACGAAAAACAAATGCTCAAAGGCATCCAAAAATGAATTAAGCCAAAGTCTATATTGACAATTTGTTGACTTAAAAATTAAATTTCAGCTGGAGATAATATCCCAAATATGATTTTGAAGACTACTTAACTAAACTTAGATTATTGTTACAATAAGACAAAAGCTTCTCAATGCAGAAGAAATTAATAGCACAGTTTCCACAGTTCGACTTCTGAAAGTGCATTAACTTCTGCAGTCACTTCCGTAATTGGTTCTGTCCCCTGCATGTTAACAATGCATACAGTCTGTAACTGGTCTCAAACATGATGTGTTTTAATGGTCAGTGTAATAAAATGAACACAAGTACTTTCTTCTTTTCCTTTGAATAACAGGGCATTTGCTATGTTTCCTCCAAGTTCTGAAGTCCATCTTCCTTTAATTTTGAAGAAGTCTTGTATGTTTTGATGTCTGTTGTCTACTGATACTCTTCCTTCCAAAAAAGAAGGGTATTTCCATGTTTCCATCTGTGCCTTTTAGCCCACATTTTAATCCTATGAAAGACATTTTCACAAGAGAATGGTTTTAACAGACCATACAAGAGTTTTACTTATAAATCTTAGAAAATTAGGAAATACTCTAATCGTATCCACTGTGAATTAGGAATCAATACCTCTGTGCTTATGACAGATTCCTGACTAGGTGTTTGATCAAAAGCCAGTGTTAAAGGGAGCAAAATCCCTCACCTGGTCTAGGTAGCAGTTTTGGGGCATAATAGGGTAGCTATATATTAGTCCATCCAAACTAAATTTGATTTTTTTTCTCCCGAAGTTTGAACTTAGATCAATAATGTTAGTCTATTGTAAGGCTCCACACTAAAATGTGACAGAAATGGGGTAAGTTTAATCCAGTATTACACAGTATCAGTGAAATTTACCAAATTTATTAAGGAAAAGGCTCTAAGAAAGATGGTCTAACCCAGAAATAGATTTAGATGGGCTATATAGAATGTGCCAAAAATCACCAAGGAGTTAAGGGTTATTCATCTTTATTGTCCTTATTTTTTACTGTTTGCTTTTGCTTTTTGAAAAAATGCATGGTTTTGTTTGAAGATGCTCATTCTTTGTTGCAGAGCTAGTTTATTCTACTGCCTGTGCATTAATCAAAATGCTTGCATGTGCTGTGCACAGTCATATCTGTAACACAGTGACAGATAAAAATAATTGAGTGGTATAACTTCCTTCAGAAGACAGTGAAAGAAAACCGGGGCTTAGGAGTGACAAGGTTTACTTTGGGGAAATACATGTTTACAGCGTAAGTTGCCCATATTCATCATATTTGTTATAGAAATAAATAAAGCGCCTAAAACATCCTGCTCCTTTCTGTCATTTGTGCTCAAGTGGCCTCAGCTGTTAGACTTGCTTTAATACATCACAACTGTCTTTGTTTTCATGAATCACTGGGGGAAAAAAGGAGAGCAATTCCAGGGGGGGCCTGTTCTGGCCTGAAGGCACTACTCTTACCACCTTAATTCTGTTGGGTTTTTCGGATTATTATGTCTGATAGCCATACATCCTGAATCAGTATCATTTGGAGCAGGATTGTTCTGGAAAAGGAAGAGTCAGTCATGATTAGAATGCCAAAATTAAGCTGTTTGTGTTTTAATTATAGGTATGAACCCCAAGGAAGTGCATGCCACCTGCAAGCCACAAGTGCTTCCACCTCACTCTTGTTTATCTGGTTGTGATAGTATATATGAGCATTGAGGAGAAACAAGCAAAGTCACTTTGGAGAGTCCAGTTTGGGCTCCTTCCTACAATAAGGAAAGTTGAAAAGCATGGCCCCTTCCTACATGCTTTGGAGTTATTTTATTGCTGACTGCATGTTGCTGCTCTTAAAAGAAATTTCTTCTTCTGGATTTCTTTTTCAATTATGAGTTTTCTTGAGATTGAACTGTTTTCTAAACTGCACAATCCTCTAATGAAGGCAACTGGATAATGTTCGTGCTTGGTCATCAATAACATCGATGCAGTGGTATTTCCTATTTGTTGCAGAATCCTGTATGGTATTAAACAAACTTTAAAATTACTTTAAATTCATGTTTGGACATCTTTCAAAAACTAAGTTGTTCTTGCAGCAGTGAATTGCATTAATTTGAAATTAAGTCTCTGGAAAATACCTAATGAAATCAGTAAGTTTTTGTCTTACTGCTGACTTTCTTTGTCTGACATTTGGGAGTCATAGGAATAAGGCTTTAATTCAAGGTATTCAAGGCTACTGAGATATTGTTAAAGGATATCTTTTTTATTTAGACCCCAGTTTCCATGAAACCTCCTTTACCTTCTATAAACTTTGCTATTTTTCAACAGATTAATAATTTAGTGCAAGGAGGTAAGTAGTACAATTATCTTTACCTTTTTATAAGAAATAAAAAGATAAAAATACTTGCATTGAGCCAGTACACTGGATGTACTTGCCTTGAAACATCCTATAGATCATGAATGGAAATTAGTTTCTTTACTCCGCTGTTGTTTTTTCTTCTTTATAAAACAAACAGTAGGAAGTCATATAGTTACTTCAGATTTGTTAAATTTATATTCTTAATCTTCTTCTGCATGTTTTGTTCTGAATAGTAGTTTTTCTAATCACTCAGGAGGTACTACCCTTCTTGCCTTGTCCGGATAGTGCTTTTTCACATTACTACAGCTTTTCAGACACTGAAAAAACAACTGTCATCTAGAAGACTACTTAAAGTCCTCACAGAAGTCCACTTGATGTGATGGTATTTTCAGAAAAAGTCCAACAAAATCAGAGACCAACAAAATCAAGGTGCTGCTCTCAAAATTCAAGTTGTAATTACCCCTGCACAACTTCTGTCCATAACAGTATAGTAGGTAAGACTTCAACTGAGGGAGAAACAGATCAAGGTTTTGTTCTTCAGGAATTTCAGATTAGCCAGCTTCCACTTCTGCAGATTGCATCCTAGCAGCATTCTGGATGACGGTGCCTACTGTTGAAGTGGTATCACTGTTTGAACACTTAAGACTGGACCAAAAAGAAAACTATCTGGGTTTTGGCTGGGGAAAATTTAAATTTTTAGTTTAGTTGGGGTAGATCTTAATTTTTTTGGTGGCTGGTATCTGTCTGTATTTTGGATTTGTGCTGAACACAGGGTTAATAATAGAGAGATGTTTTTGTTATTGCTGAACAGATAAGAGCCAAGGCCCTTTCTGCTTTTGATACTGCCACACTGGTGAGGGGTCTGCGGGTGCTTGTGAGGAGATAGAGTCAGGGCAGATGACCCAAAATGTCTAAAGGGATATCATGCTGGTATATGAAGTGGAGAAGGAGGGTACATTTGGAGCCACAGCATTTGTCTTCCCAAGATGGCTGAACACCTGTGTACCCACAGGAAGCACTGAATCAATTCCTATTTTTCTTTGCTTTTGTGTGCAGGTTTTGTTTTCCCTGTTAAACTGCCATGACTTTTCTCAGTTTTCTAAGTCTTTCCCCAGTCATACTAATGTGGGAATGAGCAAGTGGCTGTTTGGAGCTTGGTGGTTGGCTGGGGTTAAACACAACAACTTTGTTCACTATTTTAGCCCTCCATAGCCTTGTTCTAGATCCAGCTCAGTGTAAAACACCCAAGTCCTCCTTGAAGAGGAAACTGGAGACTGTAACTTCTCTGCCAGCACAAGTGAATCATACACCTTTGTACACTAGTCTGTGTATATGTCTTCTCTCTGCTCTCCTAGATTGAGTTTTGATGGATTTTTTTTATATGCCAACAATAGTCAAGGGTTTGAAAGCATAGCCTTCATGTGAAAGGATCTATAGACAACAGTTTCAAGGTATTTTAAGAGAGATTAACTTCTCTGGTTCTTCACAGTATGACTTCTTATAAAAACTCCTTGTCCTATTGTACTGGGGAAAAAAACCCAAAAAACAACCAAGCCGGCAAACAAATCCAGAAGTAAAGTTTACTTTCACAGAGTGCATAGCTCTGCATGGACTCTAAAGACCACTACCCTCGTCAGCCCTATTCAGGAGGCACCCAGATGTGGAGCTCCAAATCTCTAGGATGCTCACATTGGAGCCAGGGTATCTCTGACACTTTGATGCCTATGGCTGCCACTGAACTCAGGCCTCCAGTACAACAAACGTGAGAGGAATTCAGGCTTTGAAATCCCCCTTCAAGTATCCACAGCTGAAGTACTTCCTTGAAAGTGCATTTCTTTTACTTCACTTGTTTCTGTCTTTTTATGTCAGACAACATTTTTAGGACACAGAGGTAGTTACGGAGATTCCAGACCTACAACGGCAAAACCACTCGAAACGAAGTTTCTCAGTTTTTCAAAGCCTGGATTCCTCTCCGGGTAACTGTGGGCCAGGAGCTCGAGGAGGGAGCCCGAAATCGAGGCGTGGCGGTGTGAGGAGCCGCGACAGCTCGCCAGGGCAGAGGGAGGCGCAGGGGCCGCCCGGCGGGACCCGGCAGCCGCGGCGGCGGGGAAGGGGAGGGGGCTCGGGGCCGGGCCGGCGGTGACTCAGCGCCGGTCGCGGCGCATAAAAGGCGGGCGCCGGCGGGGCTGGGCTGGGCTGGGCGCCGCGGTCGGGGCCTTGTGGCGGCCGTCGGGTCTGCTGCGAACGCGGCCGTGGGACGGGGCCGGGCGATGGGGATGGCCAAGCTGCGAGTGCTGTGCGCCGCCGTGGCGCTGCTGTGCGCGGCGCCGCCGGGGCATCCCGGCGCCGTGCTGCCCGCGGGCGAGGGGGACGGGTACGGGGTGAAGCTGTGCGGCCGCGAGTTCATCCGCGCCGTCATCTTCACCTGCGGCGGGTCCCGCTGGAAGCGGCTCTCCCTGCTGGCGGCGGAGCCCGCGGCCGGTGAGTGTCCCAGGAGCGAGCCCGGGGGCGGGCGGCTGTCGGGGCGCTCCGCTCGCTGCCGAGCCACGGCGGCGCTGCGAGGAGGGATGGAGAGGACGGGAGGGAACGGCGAAGGGCGAGCGCCCCGTCCCGCTCTCGCTTTCCCTCTAGATCCTAGTTGGCATTTCCGAGACTTTTGGAAGGACGCCCTGAGATTCAGGGGGAAAGGGACTGCAGGCGCTGGGGCATTATTTGCCGGGATAATCTGGAAAGTTTTTGGTCAGTTCGGAGGTACCTCCGGCAGGGCTGCCGGCCGCAGAGGAGCTCCTGCTATAAAATCCCATAAAATCACTCTTCTCCCCTTTCTTGGCCGTGGGGGGAGATCCGATGCGCCCTGGGGAGCGCTGGGGAATGCCTGTCGCTACGGCTTCTCTCCCTTCCCAAGGCTCCGTAATTCCTGTCGGCGGAATGAAGCGGGGTTCCTGCCGGGGCTTCCCTCCCGGACGGGAGCCCCGGCGCCGCGCTGCCCGTCAGAGCTCCCGGGATGCGCGGGAGCGCCGCGGGCGTGGGATCCCGCGCCACGTTCCCACTCTCGGGTGCTCCTCTGCATCAAAGAGTTGGCACGCTGGGGGGCACGGGCTCTGGCGCGCCTTTTGGGCTGTGTTCTCAAGCTGCGGTAAATGTAATAGTAATTTTAAGTGATTAATTTGTGTTGGTACTTTCAATACTGAAAAATAATGTTTTTTAAAAGGACAAAAGTTGGAATTATGGCTAAAACGTGCAATGGAAGAGATTATTTTTTTCTGATTAAGCACACTTTATAACCTAAGACTTCAGGCAGCTAATGAAGCCAGTATTCTGGGTTTTCTGGGAATTTTTGCCACTTTCCCCCCCCGCCCCCAACAGGTTGAGTAAAAGATAAAAGTAACCTTTGTAATTATAACAAATTACTTACATACAGCTTCTGTGGGGATTATGTTCTTGCTTAGCAAATTGTGCTTTCCTTTTTCTTAATAGCAGCTTCTGTTAATAACAGCAGTCACTAAGGAGTCTCCACTGTGCTGCATAATGTCTAACTAGAAGACTTCTCCACCCTAAAGACTATCAAATGGCAGAAACTGTCTAATTACTAAAGTAGCTACATCTACTTTTATTTTTGCACCTACTCAAGGCGGCTGTTCTATCTGAAAATTATGTTCTATATACTAATTAGCCATATTTAAGTAAATACAAATGTTGCTGGATATTCTCACATTCAGCTTTCTGAAACAAAAAATTGACTGTATTAACAGCACTAAGAGGACAAGACAAAAGAAGATATTTTTCTTCACATTAGCTGAAGTAAGCAATGCCATTTGTCTTGCAGAAGCAAAATCAAGAGAAATAGTGTAGGGTGAAAGGAAGTAGGGCTGTATTTTTGAGAACATTTTAGTCAGTGAGATGAAGCATGTCATAAGTAAATTCTGCAAGCCCCTGATATGCCTTGAGAAATGAAAGAAATTAGAGGAAGGCATCAGTTAGAATAGCTATAGAAAAATGCAATCTAGGAATCAGTTTGCATACAATCTTTGCTTATTTAGTCCTTCCTACATTTGTTCTTCACTTGATGCTACTTTGCGTGGCTGTGCACAGGAGAGGAGGGGTCTAATCTAATTCATCCAACACAAGACACGACTCTGTGATGTTTCTGGGTACATGCCTTTACAACAAAATTCTGATTCTGTGGAAAAATTGAGACTTTATCAATAACACTGCAGTTATAACAGGATGCCTTTACTTCAGCTACAGTTGTTTCTGTGTAGTCTGCATGTCAAACAGGAGTTACAGACTTTAAAACATAGATTCTGCTAAAAGTAGACTACAAGTAAGTCGTGGTGTGGAGACTCTCAAGTACTGACAGTTCTCCTACATAGCAGTGTTTCACTTATTACTAACTGAATGGGTTTTGTTGCTATTTCTTAGAACTGTGTAATCCTTTTGATGCTCCTACAGTCTGAATTTAAGAAAAGTCTTCTCTTTAAACCAGATTCTGCACAAACAGCAAGTAACAAACTACTGGGAAGCTTCAACCTGCAGTCAGTTTTGGATCCTGAAGTGGAGCAGCTACAGAGAAGCAGCCCATTTCTTGGATGGGAGACGTTTAAGGACTTGTATAGTTTAAATTACTATAATGAATATGTACCGGTGGCAGGTGACTTAAAAAAACTTGTTCGCCAGGTAGAGGAAGCCGTTCAGAAGGACAGGGGGGGAACAGGAAATGCAAATCCTATGGAATCAAGCAGCTACCTTTGGGCCAGGTATCCCAGAAGAAAACGGGAGTCTCTGGGTTTGGCAGGAATGTGTTGCAAATGGGGCTGTACAAAAGCTGAAATTAGTACTATATGCAGAGTTTAAAATCCTCTCTACACTTATGCATGAAATCAGTGTTTGTTACAGTTTGTTACTACTTGGTTGATTACTTCATGGAGGAAGAAAACTCTTGCTGTATTTTATCTTGTCTATATGTGCCGATCAATATAGCTGGTTTTCTTTAAAAAAAGCCCAAAAACAACAAAACAAACAAAACGTAAATGTAATTGCAATGAGTTTGTTTTGTTGTAGTAACTTCTAATCTATATTTTTTACTAAGTCTTTTCATTTTAATGTTGAGCCTTTACACTTATATTACGAATGTATTATACCTTTGTAACACTTTAAGAACTTCAATATTTCAATAAAATGTAATTATACTAAGTGTTGCCATATTATTGTTCATCTGTCAAAAAAAAAGTGTATATAGACTCATAGAATGGCTTTTGTTGGAAGGCACCTTAAAGATCACCTCATTCCATCCCCCTGACATGGGCTGAGATACCTTCTCGTGGATGAAGTTGTTCAGAGCCCCATCCAACCTTGGCCTTTAATACTGCCAGGGATGGGGCAGCTTCTCTGGGCAACCTGTTCCAGAGTCTCACCTCACAGAAAACAATATCTTCCTCACGACCTAACCTAAACTCCCCCTCTTTTAATTTAAACCCCTTACTTCTACTGCTACTAAGTTACTAATGAAGAGTCCCACCACCTTCCTTGTAACATCCTACAATACTAAAATGGGATTCAAGGTACAAAGCTGTAGAAAAAGAATATTTTGCCAATTGAAATTCCATTTGACACTGACTCAACTTGCTGGTTATTTTGACCACACATTTTACACTTCCTTGTGATTACAGAATTGTTTTTATGCAGTATTATCTCTATAGAAATTTTACTGCAACACAATACTTGCAGCCTGAGTTTTTTTTTATATTTATGTTCAGGCTTAAATAGTTAGAGTATTAACACTTCAGTTATTCCTTTTTTACTTTACTTGCCCATTTTTTTCCCTACTGCTGCAGAGTGAGAGTGCTGGATGTGCATTGAGTAACTTGTACAGATACTCAGACATCTTTCCGTGTATTCGTAAAGTATGATGGTCTACTCTAATTCAGATGTACTTCTAAGTTGTTAATTGCTACTGTATTTATGAATAGCTGATTTATTCTTTGTAGTTTCTAATCCTTTTGCCTTCCTGCATGTTTTTCTTAACTACAAAAAAATTATATTTCTAGCAATATGGTTCCTAATGTGAGGGTTTTGGTTTTCCTGACCTCTGTGATACTCAAGGTAACTTAACTTTGTAGTGGTAGTTGACTCAGAGTATGCTTCAGAGCTTAGGCTGTGAGGTTGATGCCTTTGGCTTTGTTCTTCAAATTATCTTTTGACAAGTATTCCTTGATTAGACTACAGACTACTCCTCTCTGCAATTATTGCATACTTTTTTTTATTCCTTTTCTTAAGATATTATTGTTATTGCAGCGATAAGGCATCTATCAATTCTTTTAATTTTTTTTAAGGCATGAGTTTAATTTAGTAGAGATTGGGCAGAATGGACATTCCCTATGAATGCTGTCTTCCATGAAAAATAACCATCTCTTCTGTCCTTGTAACAATATTTATAAAGAAATGAGTCATCTTGTTAAACGTCTTAGTTGTAGTGATTCTAAGATGCTTTTTGCCACTCTGAGGAGAAACAGCAACTGTGTGACACTCTGCTATAGTTTTGGGTGGGATTGTTTTTGCAACAGATTAGCTAAATGTCTATAGCTCGGCTTCCGGTCACTTCTCTTCATAGATAGTTTTGGGTTTGGGTTTTTGATTAGGATTTCCTAGAAGATTACAAGAGGAATTCGAGGGGAAGTATTCCTTATTTTTGAGCAGTTTCAAGAATTTTTGGAGTTAAGATTACTTAGTAGTAATGTGAGGAATAAGAGGTAGATAGAATCCCTATAAAAAGCGAAAATGTGAAAATTCCATGGAAGAAGAAAGTGAAAATTATCCTGTATGTATTTGTCTTACTAGAAAACTGTCTTCCGAGCTTTTGAAAATGAATATTGGAGAAGGTGAATGGTTATAATTAGTAAATGGTTATAGCAGACTTGAGTGAAACAAAGATGTAGTTAAAACCTTAAATTTTTGAGTTTAAGACTTGAATGGAACAATCTGGAGTTTAACCTGCTGGGTTAGATGTAAGCCATTGGTAAAACTATAAATAGTGTAAGGGGAAATAGTGTTTGAAAGTGTTTCAGGCTGAGATGAGATTATCAATAGAAAAGTCAGTCTTTAACAGATATAAACAGGCTTTTCTCAGAGGTATGAGTCAACCCAGAGAAAAGATGAAATTTGTGTTTTCACTTGGTTTCTCTAATAGGCCTTGTCATAGTGTGCAACAACTTTGGCAGGCAGGCCATAGCAAAGGCAGATGGCACAGACAAAAATTAAGTCTGTGTTTTAGAGTAAGAAAGTATTTGTGTACATATTACAGTATGCAAAGGGTTTCCTTTCCTTTCCTTTCCTTTCCTTTCCTTTCCTTTCCTTTCCTTTCCTTTCCTTTCCTTTCCTTTCCTTTCCTTTCCTTTCCTTTCCTTTCCTTTCCCTTTCCCTTTCCCTTTCCCTTTCCCTTTCCCTTTCCCTTTCCCTTTCCCTTTCCCTTTCCCTTTCCCTTTCCCTTTCCCTTTCCCTTTCCCTTTCCCTTTCCTCTCCCTTTGCTGTGACACTAGACTGCATTTTCTAATTATTTCTTTGCAATGTAGCCAAAGGTGACAATTACGTGTCACTCAATTGGTCTTGAGGATGCCATCTGCCTACTGCTCACATCACTTGGTGTCCAGAGGTACTTTTTTTAAGATGAGAAACAACTTTTTTTATGTAAAATGGATGTCTGACTATTTGGGTAGGGAAAGCAAATATACTTTGAAGCAAGCATATTTTGGAGCAGGTAGCTCAAAATGTAAAATAATGATAGAGTTGGGTATTGATCCATATAGCAGAGCAAAAGGACACTGTCTCTGCTGAAAGCGCCTTTGGGAGTGCTGCCATATGCATCCAGCAGCATAAACATGAGGACACCAGTTTAAGGGAACACATTCTGCTTACCATCACAACTGTTCAGAAACATACACTTTTTAATGAGGAAAAAATTGAGGGTTTTTTCCAACATTTCTTTCACAGACAAATTAGGTATTGAGGAAAACATTGTTTTAACAACTTGCTGCTTACAGAAATTCCTTACAGTCATGTTGATTAAGTTTTAGTGTACAGGAAGTGTCCAATTTCTGGATAATTTATTAAGATGTGTGAGCCAACTTCTGAAAAGCTATTTTTAGTTCATGAGTAGAATGACATATACCAGCACATTCCCGTACCTGCACTGCCATTTGTGTCTGCATGAGTGTAGCCTGAATGTTTTGGGGAATTTTTTTCACAAGTGTAGTCTGATTCAGGTTTGACTATGACCTCCTAGAATAATGCCCAAAGACATGGGAATAATTCAGGGAAGTATGTAATAATAGGTTTCCCAACTCTGTTCCCTGGTATTTCCTTGTTTTAAATCTGATGGAAAACTCTTAATGCAATTATATAATATGTTGAGTGTGGTATAGCTAGAGCCCAGTACCTCAAGGAGTGATGATATGTAAGAACATAGGTAGAATGGTAAATGTACTACAGAGAACTGTGCAGCAAGTCCCAGACACTTGAAAGACACATGTCCCTCCTAATTCTAGTCCTGTTTGGCAAGTTCTTTATTTTGCCAGTTTTTTAAACAATAGAGGAAAACATCCAGATTCATGAGTTACTGAAGATGTGCTGTCCTTTTTTTTTTTTTTTTTTTTTTTTTCTTTTCTAGCCTCCACTTGCAGGCTGGAAAAACATTGACATTTATTTTTGTCTTCAGGCAGAGCTGGAGACAGATCTGGAGTTAGCACTCTGAGTATTAGGGAGAGTTCCTGAGACTACCATGCTTCCTACTCAGCTGGCAGTAGAGAAATGACTGTAGAAAATTGCAGCTCCTTTCCTTCTCAGCAAATGGAACCTGGGTAGATTTGTATCCCACCTCCTGCTCTGAAGTCACTCACCTGTATAAGCAATTAGCTCAAAGAGGGTCCTTTACTAATTGATGCCACATTCCCACCACACATTGAATGAATTCTATTAATCACACAGCTTTCATGTAACTTGGGGACAAACACCTGAGCTTTTGGCTCCTTACCCTGGATTTTAGTTCCGACAGACATACTTGACTGTTAAATTTCTTTGTGCCACCTGCTTTTGTGGTGAGAGCTTGATATTAGATACTGCACTGTAACAGTGTGCTTGTTCCATACTGTTTTCTGACCTGCATAGTCTAGAGAACCAGAACTAATGGGAAGGAAACCAAATTCTCCAGCTTGTGCATCAGATTCTTTTCCTTCATCTAAGTTTTTTCTGCTACCTAAGTTTTTCCTGGAAGTTTTCCACACTAGATTTGAATTTCTGCATGTTCCTCAAGTGCAGTTGATTATCATGTTTTAACCTTAGAGTGATATATCTCGATGATTTCTCAAGAGCACAGAATGGTTAACACATATGAGTGATGTAGTATATCTCTCATGTACAGAAAGTTAGATGACAATTAAAACCCGCCTGTCAACCTTTGTGCTTTGAAAACGCTTGGGTACTGCCCTTCAAAAATAGGCCAGCCAAACAGCCCACAGTCAGACATGATGCCTTGTCTGAATTACCTTTCCTGGACTGTAGTGTTTGACCTGAGACTCTGCAGGTCTTTCCAGTTTCTGTGAGATCTCAGCCAGCAAGTGATGCATCCTTTCTGGCACTCAGGAATGCCTCAACAGGACCTGTTTTGTCCAAACAAGCCGAAAGCAAAGTGCAATATCAGAATCAGAGGATCCAGTAGGTTTCAGCACTCCTGGTGCTTAATTTATTCATTATTAGTTAAGCACTCAGTGCTTAATTTATTGACGGTTTTTCCTGTGTCAGCCACCCAGTGTAGTTTGCCTGTGACCATATGCTTCTGCTACTGCAGAAGTCATTGAGCTCAGCAGCAGCTAGTCCTGACACCAAAGGCCACTTTTGGAATGCTTCTCTGTTAGTGTAGTCTTGCATCTTATTGTCCCTGCACCAAGAGATGAGCTGTTTCCCATGTAGCAATACAGTTTTTCCTCCTGACCTTTTTTCATTTGACATCACAGCAGTGGGCTGAGGGCTCCCATGCAGCGCCATGCTGACCACAGCAGCCTTGTGCCCTCTGTGTAGAGCTTTTGAGAGACATACCTTTATTTCAAAAGGCAAGTCAAAATTCCTGTCCTGCTGACACATGGTAGCTGTTGGCCTTGGAACTCCTCAGTAACATGAGCAGCTGGCGTGCTCCATAATGGACTGTGGACAGCTAGGGTGTCTTCCTGGTTTGAGGCATCTGCATCCCACAGATCCTTCCAGCCCTGATTCAAGGAACAGTGTGGGCCAATTTACTTGAACAGCAAGGAACGTTTTCAGAACCTCTTAAGGTTTGTAGCAGTATGGCTGTACTTCGATTGCAGAGAAAATTCTGGTTCTTTTCACATTGTTAGATTTCCTGCATTCCCAACATTCTTCTTAAATCTCTCAGTTCTAGTTCTCTTGGGTTTCTTCCACTCTGAGTGCTGCGTGAGAGTGAACTGTGTGTTCATCTCTGTGTATCTAAATTAGAAGACTCAGAAATTGAACCGGCCATAGGAAAAGGGACAGTGTTCTGTATTGTTCCAGTTGTCTAGCAGTCAGTCAGAACTTGTTTGCAGTGTCTTGCAACTGGGTTCATCATGTCCACAGAGGGGTGCAGCTGCCAGTGCTGGGCACGAGAACAAACAGGACAGATCTTTGAGAATCTATTTATTACTCCCAGGGAGGAGGGATGGGACGGAGAGGAAAAGCCCAGGCAAAAGCAGGGTTGTGGGGTTTTTATAGGGTATTGCAGGGGTGGAGTTAGGGTTCGGGTCAAGGGAAGAGTTACTAGCAATGCAAGAAGGGGCAAATTCCTGTCTGTTAGGAACAGGGGCATGCCACAGTGGCCTGAGGCACAGGGTACCACTCCAGCCATCCAGTGGTGCTGCTATTTGTAAGCACATAGTGCTTGCCTTGGCAGGTTTGGGTGAGTGCAATGTGATGGATCTGCCAGACCCCCCCCTCACCCCCCCATAATTTTCTTTTGACTATCATCCACCATACCACAGGGGTTTACCTGCTTGATCTGCTGGGCTGCAGCACACATTTCACAGTGTCCTGGCTACAGGAAAAGGGGATGGAGCTTTCAGTGCTGTGTGGGTGTGATGACATGGTTTACTGCATAACACACGCATATCAACGGGGATACGGTTTCAGCAGAAAAAAACAAGAATCAGGAAGAAGGGGAAGTGTGCTATCTTGGCTCTCCCTAGCCAAGAAGGTGTCAGGATCAGCCTGGTGGAATCAGCCCTGCTCCATCACCCCAGTCCCTTCACTGTTCTTTTGAGCCCAGTGGAGTGAACACCCTGGCTCTGGCAGAGTGGAAGCAGCTGTGCAGGGCCCAAAGCTCTAGCTGAGCCAAGCCAAGCCCCACTGGTGCTGGAATTAACCACATGGGACCAAGCCAGGCCTGGGGAACAGCACCAAGCACAGCTGAGTTCAGCAGCCAAAAAAAAACCCAAAAAAACCAAAAACAAAACAAAACAAAACAAAACAAAACAAACAAAAAAAAAAAAAAAAAAAAAACAAAGAGAAAAAAAGAAATGAGACATGCAACATGGATGAGCTATCTTCCAAGTTTGTTTTGTTCCAGCTCTTAGTTGTTTTCAGTTTTCAGACTGGTGGAAGGAGGAGACGTAAAGCTATGGGAGCTTTCTGCATCTTACTGCTTTTGGGCACTATCTCAGTGAAATGGTTTTTCTTGTTCACAGTGGTGAACACCCTTTTGTGTATTAGGTCTTCCTTGAAAGAGCATCTTTCCCTCCCATTTGACAGAAATCACCTCCAGAGGCTGAGAGTTTCTGTCCTCTTCCCAATCTCCTTGTCATTGCCCAAATTCTGTGACAGGGATCCCAGTTGCTTGTCTTTGCTACCATCTGGTTTCATACCATGTGCAGTCTGAGTGGCCACAGTGCCTTCTCATCTGCTTTTCTCCTCCTCCCTGACAGTGCTGTCTAGTAATGAGCAGTGTCCAATAAATAACAGCCAGGGTCCAACAAATGGATGTCCCTCAAACACCATTTTATTCAATTTTCTTATATTGTCTGTATTTTAAGATCTTCAAATTGAATGACTGAACAGAGAGGAAGATATCAAAAATGTTCTGCATGTGTAACAAATGCCAGAACAGAATACTTAAGTTTCAGGCAATCCAATTGGGTTTTGAACTACTGTACCTGTGGAGATCAATTTGTTTCATTGTAATAAGGGACAATAATAAGATTACAGTTGTGTTAGATGACTTCAATAAAGGTACCTGCCACCTGGTAAAAGACTCAGAAGAAATGGAAATGTGAGGAGAACCAAAAGCTAGATTAAACATGTCAGGAGAAAAAGCCATACTATTGCAGAGTTGTATCAGAACTGCTGTAAATCAGACTACCCAAACAAGAACAGCAAAAAATTCCTGTTTAAGTTCAAAGTATCTGTCTGATCAGTACAAATATTTTAAATATATACAATCAATTTTATCTGGGTGATATCTTGTTGAATGGTGCACAGGGAAAGAAAATTATAATTTTGTTTCACCTCCTCTGTCATACAGCTGAATCATAACACTGACTTCTTAAAAAGAGTGTAAGTGTCCTACAAATGTCATTGTATTAGTGATTTCACTTTGACACTATAATCTTGTCTACTCTTTTACTGAACCTAGACAACTCATTTTAACGTTGGTTTTTCTATCATATAGAACAATTTTTACATAACTTTTAGAAGACTTAATTAAGAAATTGAATATTAACAAATAAATTATTTTAAATAGTTAAATTTATCTCAGTATCTAGCTTAAGGGCATTGCAATACAGCTAAAATTGCAGTAATTTCTCCCCTACAAGAACTTCACTTAGCAATAGTAAGTCTATTATTGAATTTACCTAACAAGAACAATGAACTAATAATAAGCTAAACAATTCCATCAAGAGCAGTTGAAAAAAGCACTATGAAATGTAGATGTTGGATGTGTTTCCTGAGCTAGAGCTGGTCATATTGATGGCCTTTTCAAACTATCAGGTCACTTTTAGGACTGGCGGCTTCTCAAAAATACTGATCTCTAAAGTAAAAAGGTTAACCAACCTTAACATCTAGCCTGCATACAGCAGCTTTCACACTGGAAGTGTGGCACTTACACAAAAGCTTATGCAGATTCTTACCTCTGGAAGTATCTCTGAAAAGCTCCCAAGTAACATTTAAGGTTGAATTTAAGCTTGACTTCAGTCTTCAAAAAAAAGGACCTGCCATAAGGGTCCCTTCACTCTGTTCACTTGTGTGCCAGCAATGTCGGCCAAAGACATTGCCTGTATAAAAGAATGTTTTGATAGCAAATGTTTTGACTGTTCCTAAACATAGGAAGTAATTTCCCTAATTTTTGAAGACCAGAATAACAGACTTGCACCTCTTGATGAGAATGAAAGGAAGTGTTTCTTCATATCAAATTAATTTGCTTAGTGAAAACCTTAATTAAAAAAAGAGATTAAAAGCTCTCAGTCTTATTGTTTAGGTAACACCTTTACTTTGGTACACCTAAGTTTCTTCCAAAGAATAAATGCTTAATATGGCTATTCTAGGAAAGTCAGAAAGTTTTATGTGCTGTGTTCTACCTCATCAAGTGGAACAGCTGCCTTCAACAGTGATTTAAATAACACTAATCAATTTTAGTGTACAAAAGAAAATGTTGGTAGGCATGTATCATCCATTGTATTCAGTTTATTTTCACTATCCAAATGCAAAAAGAAACACACAGTTAAGTTTCAGGTATGGATACACAGTTTTCTAAAAATATCCCTTTCTCATTCTCTTTACTAAACCATGTGTTTAAATGTTTACATTTCAATCATAAGTGGCAGGTATCTTTCCCTCCCTGCTCCTTATCACAAAGGGACTTTTTCTACTTTAATATAAAGTACTGTAAACCTCTTATTCAAAAAGAAAAATTCAGAACAAAACTTCTTAGTCAAACACCTTTTCAGAATTGTTGTCTGGCATGGCACAACATTTAGTAGTTTCTTTTGGTATAGTAATTATTGAAATTTTTTCAATAACAGGTTAGGTGTCTGTGAATATTTCAGACTTAAGGCAGACAATACACAGTTTAGAAATATATTAGCACATATTTGTCATGGTATGGTATTTTCAGTAGACATCAATTTTTCATAATTTGTTGTGCATTTCACATTTCAGAAAGATTCTCCCGTGCTGAACATCATGCTTTTTCCTTTAGTCTTGTTCTTCTACACCTCTACTTTTGCTCTCAGAACTCTAACCTCTGGGTGTTTGTGATCCTACATTGCTGCAAAGCTTGCTTTCTTTACACAAGGGTTACATTTCTTCATACTTAATGCAGTAACATCTTTTCCTACACATTTCAGGGCAGCTGGTCAACATCTCAACTAAATGCAACAATTAAAAATTTAATTTTGGGGGGAAAATATAATTCTTACATATATTTTCACAGTTGTATTCATCAGCACGTTTAACAACAATTATCTCAACTATGGAAGCTTTTAACCAGTATTAGGACTTGACAAGAACATGTGTTTCTTTTCCTGAAAATTAATTTCTCCTCTGGCTTATGCAACATGACTGTTGCAAGTTTGTGGAATACTCTGTGGAATACACTTAAAAACCTAACTTTGAAACTTAACATATTTATACTGATAGGCAACAAACCAATACTACACAACACAAAATACTTGATTGCAGAGACTCTATAAGATACATTGTGCACTTATTAAAAAATTCTTTCACTTCCAATGTAAGTGCAAAGCAGTAGTTAATATATTAATTCTACACTGAAGTAGCAGTCATGTATACATAAACCAACACTTTTTCTATCAACAAAATCAAACAGCATTTTGGGTAGCGCAATGATTACACTAAAGTATTACAAATGCAATGCCAACTGAAGACATTTTCTAAAACCAAGTACTTAGTCTATTAATACAAACACAATGTAAAAATATGACATTATCAATGCTACTGTAGATCTGAGAGCTTTCAAAATACAAAATACAGTGTTTTTTGGCGGTGTTGTGGTTTTGGTTTTTTTTTAAAGGTCACACAATTGGCAGTAGCAAATTCAGCAAAATCACTACATTTATATCCTCAACAGCTTTTTGAGAAAGCCACCAGGTCTGCTCCAGGACCTAAATATTGACACTGCAGATCACTAAACCTCTCCCAAGTCCTAAGCACTACTTGGTCCTATTCTCCCAGCTAAGAACACTAATCCCAAATGCTCAAGCCCTCTGCACAGGCCTCTGGTTGTTAAAAAAGACTGTCTGACCAACACCACACGATTACACTGCAGTGTAAAGATATGGCTTTCTCTAAAAATGACATAATATCAAAGTAAAAAAAAAAAAACAAAACAAACAATCCCAAAATAAACAAAAACACTCCACAAGACACTCAAGACACTTAAAAATCATCCATCAACCACTACATTTATGCAATTAAACAGACTATGTAATTAATCAAAATGTAGTAGAACAAGAAAAAGACCTTTAATTCACTTGAAAAATTAGCAGACTGGAAGATTTCTTCATTGCATTACACAAACTTCCCTGAGATTTTTACATAAATTATGTTTAGTCTACTGTGTATTTGAAACCAGTGAGCTACTGAGTGTTATACACTGCAAATGTTATGTAATTCCTGCATATGTTATTCAGCTAAAATGCTGTCTTGATACCTTAAAGCTTTATTTCCTTTGTTACAAAAAAAGCACATACACATAACTGAGACTACAAATGCAAAGAGATTTTTTTGCACAACATTTCAAATCCTCAAAGCAATGTATAGAAATTGAGAAAACATGTTAAGTTGAACAAAGCACTTCGAAGTTCTTTGCAGCTTAAAAACTGACTGTGAAACTGGTTTGAAAAATCATCTATGCAAATGCTTGGTGGCAAGAACACTTACAGAAAGTTTTAAATGCAATGGGCAGAGAGAAGGCTGATGCTGCTCTCCATATTTAGCACTCTCTTGTACTATAAAACAGTAATTTTGTAGGAGTGATTGTGGGAGAGAAACATCATAGTGGTACAAAATACTGCTATACTGGCACTATATTACACTAAATAAGGATTTTTTTTTTCTGGTAAGATGGATGTAGTTAACCACAAATATTAAGGAGGCTCCACAATGAAAGTAACCTGTTTCACCCACTGCCACAAATTTTAAAAAAGAACATTTAATTTAAAATAAAATTCTGGATGTCAGGTCAGTTTGCCAAGCTGTATATCCCCTTAACTGAACTTCTCTCAGCAGAAGTCCAAAAAGAACAAGCACTACACTTTGCAGACAATAATGCTTAAGTAAAAACAAACAAACAAGATTATTTGAACTAAAAATAAACAAACCCTGCAATTATACTGCTTTGAGAGATGAGATTATCCCCAAGTTTTATGCCTCAAGGCAAAACCGAAGCATTCTCTTGTCCAAAAGATTTTTGTTATTTATTTCAAAAGCTGAATTATACAGCATTCAGGTAGCTCTGCTCTCCTTCCAGTTCTCAGTAACTGGAATCATGTCCTTGCCCTCCGCTGAGTGTGGAGCAATTGCACTTGTAACTCCTCCTTCCAGTCTCATGTTGAGTATTACGACAGAAATAAATACGCTTGGGCCACTTCAATACAGAACAGGCTTGATGTGGTTGTGACTGGCCATATCAGATACTGAGTTCTGTGCTGGAAGGAAGATATTAAGATGATCATCTTAACAGCAAAGTGAGGAATTGTGAAAGTGAGGGAATTTTCTACATTTTTAATCCTGCTTTGAAAGTTTCAATTCTTTCATTTATGACTGCATGAAAACTACAAGGATGGAAAGAAAAAAAGAAGAGCATTTAAAAGGAAAAGCTAAGTATACTGACTTAGCTTTTTCTTATTTACACTGAAGACATTGCCTTGTGTAAAATGAATTCACTTCTATGTATCTTCACTTCTATGTGTTACCACTGTACCTTCAACTCTATAAAGGCATTCTAATACTCATCAAGGAGTAAGAATAAAAGGAAAACATCTTTGCTTTTTCATTTTTAAATTAAAATTTTTGCATGGGTTAATAAGCTTTCTGTCTCTCCCAAAAAAGCACAATTTGCTCCCTTTCCCTCAAAGTACTTACAGTACATCACACAGCTACATCTCTTTGGATATACTGCTGGCTGATAACTGATTCAGACAGGCACAGCAAACCACTTCTGTTTTGTTACACAGAGAAGCCAGTTCTGCATCAACAATGAAAAAATCATGAAACTGTATTAACAGACAAAAGTCTTTGTGCAACACACAAAACAGGGTGCCAAGTCACTATATACTCGGTGTAAAAGTATTTCTAGAAGTCTTTTCTGGGCATCTCCAATTTAAAACGGAAATACAATGGTTTTTCATCTCTTAGTTTCATCACATTTTAAGTCACCTCTTTTTTGTACTGCCAAGGTAAGGCAAATAATGGTGCTGCTGAATGACAACTCATTATTTAATTTAGAAAAATAATTTCTTTCAATATTGAGAATTTCAACTTGTTCTCAGAATAACAAATATATCCTGATAAAAAAGCCCTAGCAGAATTCCTCAGTATGAAGATTAAGATAGGGTATTTGCCACACAGATTTTACTTCCAGCAAGGATAAGATGTGTGCATATGTACATATGTCAAATATACACAGCTGACCAAGTATATTTTGTTCTGCATTCTGACTCATCCTCTGAAGGAGGCACAGTTTTCTCATCCACCCATGTTTTCCCTTATGTGATCCACTCGCTGAGAAAGATCCCGAAAGGTGGGGCGCTGGGAAACATTATTGTTCCAGCATTCTTTCATGATAGCATAAATCTGGAGAAACGAAAAAAAAAAAAAGAAAATTGGTAATAGGTAAAATAGATGTCATACATATTCACTTGAAACTGGACTAAAAACCATCCAGCTTAACTTTACACTTCCAAATAATAGCTGCAGAAGAGTGTGCCTAAACTCTTGCTACACCCATCAGCTTATCTGCTTGATCCCAGTGACAACAAGAACCTAGGATAGGTGGCTCTGCGAAAGCTCTTATTATAAAAGACAATTTTTTAAAAGTTAGCATGAAAATTCACTCAGCTGTTTTTTGAAACTTTTAAAAGACCTATGTTATTTTGTTAAGTTTTTGTATTTTTTTTCTTGCCTTTTTTTTTGAAAAGCTCAAAAATGCTTTTACATGACAAGCACCAGTATGACCAAAAATCAGATTTACAAAGACAGGAATTCTAAGTAAGACTTCCCCTGCGAAGTTAACATATGCTTCTCCATATAAGATTTGTATATAAGATTTTTAATTATTCTTCATATATAATTAGAAATAAGCAAAAAAAAAAAACCCAAAAAAAAAAAAAAAACTGAGCAAACTGAACCAGCTTTGAAAGATATTTCCACTCTATGTTACATGGCAACAGTTTTCTTTTTGCCCAGAGATGTACCTGACACCAGGTCTCATACAACTTGCCAAGTGCTTCACCTGTACTTGTCATTAATTCAATCCAGATTGTTATTACCAATTTCTCATATTTTCAACAGTTTTTCACATGTTGCTTAAGAACACTCTGTAAAGCTACCAAGAAAAAAAATAGAAACTGTTTCTTATCTTTCAGCAGATTTGAAACACCTGCATTGACCAAGCTGCTTTAGAACTAAGTCTCAAGCAGCTTGTAAGCTGCAAGATACACTACTGTAAGCTACAGGTATCTGGACGATTTATTATCTGTGATGACTGGCCTTCCAGGATCAAAAGGGGATGAATACAGTTTCTGACACAGAGACATTTCCATCTTGCTTTGATATCTGGAGAAATGTCAGATACTGAAACCTTTGGGTTAGTTAAAACCCAGTCTCAGTAAAACAGATTATTTATTATCTTATGCATATGACATTCAGGTTATCTACAAAAACCCAAACCTTTGCAATTCAACAGTTGCTATACTGGTACATAAAGTACAAGAAAGGTTCTTCAAAGACTTCTCTTTCCACTCTATAAATTTTTTTCTTCCTCTGTGGCTTCCTGCCTCACTTGTACCATTCCTTCTTTCTCCTCTATTAGACCACTTGACCCAGATGTTTTCTTTCACCAGTTTTAAATGGATTATTTCTTGACTTATTGTGTGCTTGATTTTAAAGGGATGCAGCAATTAATCTGAGCTGGCAGTTACATATGTAAAAAACAACAACTCATAACTATTTTCCTTCTGTTTTTTTTTTAACTACTGATTCACCTACACAGCCCAAGCAGGTCAGTTTGACTGACCCAGGCTTTGTGCACCCTGCTCTGAAGAATAGAATACTACAAGGCTTAGGAGTGGTATGAAAGTATTTTTTAAAGCATCTGGTATATAAGTAAAACCAAAAGAATGCTAACTTAATTTATGTGTTCTGAGGAAGCTTTACAGCTATACTTTTGTATCTACAAGGAACATGAATATAAATTTGAAGACCCTGATTCTAATCTGATTGATTCTAATCTGATTAATATACTTAACTGTGCCTACAGTCTGTATGTTGAAAACGCTTGATGGTGAATAATATACATTATGAATATGAGCCTTCCCACTTGAGAAGGGAACAGTAACAGAAAGGCAATAATCAAGATATGAAGCTCATTAAATCCTGGAATTAAATGTGAAAAACTTTAGGTGTACATTAAGATTTTTTGCTGAATATTACAGATTGCAAAAGAATCCAAAGTTACAGCTTTGAATAAGAATCCCTACTGGGACTTATACAGAGCAAGTTCTAAATACTAATATTGTTGCCTTAATTCATGTATGTTTTTGAAATAGAAGTGTGAGTGCCCAAATACAGCAGTCAGTTTTAGCAGTCCCACTTCATATATCCAGCAAGACTACAGTCTGTGCTCCAGAGGCAGTACAAGCTAAAGAATCAGGAAAAAAAATATTACACTTATCATGGAACTGATAAAATAACAGCACAGCCATTCCACTTGATTTAATACTTTAGTGGTCCGAGCAGAACAAAATACAAGTTTTGCAATTACAGGTACTCCCTCTAACTGAGCACCCTTGACACTAGAGTAATATTTTAACACAGTACTTCACCTCATCAGGGCATCCATCTGGTCTTGGCAGTCGTCCATTATTCTTCAAAAGCTCTATCAAATGAAATACAATCATCTGGCCTTGTTTATCATTGCCAATCATGCGCATGAATTCCTGAAACAAAAGGGCAATTGTAATATATAATCTTTAGAGGAGAAAAAGATGCTGCAATATTCTTAGCAAGCAAAAATTATTTATAAGAATAATAAGAATAAATTGCATAGTACAAAACAATGATGAAATTGTAAGTTACATATCCAGAGAATAAATCAGTCATTACAGATTTTTGTGTGTAAAATGGAATAATGATATTGAATAGAATGAAATGATACATACACAATGTAAAGCACTAAGTGAAAATTTAAAAAATTTTAATCATCATCTGATGATTTGACTAGCCTGGATAAAGAGAAGTCTGAGGTTTTCAATTACTTCTATGCCTAAGACCTCAAAGGCAAGTGCTCCAGGCACACAGCCCAAATTGAGAAAGGTAAATGGAAGGAGAGAGAGAGTGAAGACCCTAAGACCACTAGGAGAAGTTCATGTTCACAACCATCTAAAGAAACTGATTGTGCAGAAGGTCTGTAGGACCTGATGAAATTTATTCAAAGATCCTGAGGGAGCTGGCAGATGAAGTTGTTAAGGTGAAGTTTGTGATGATTGGAAAAAAGGAAAGATAACCCAGATTTTTGAAAAGAGGAAAGTGAAAGACACGATGAAGCACAAGCTAGTCAGTCTCACCTCTGCCAGGTAAGATCATGGAGCCAATTCTCCCGCACATCATGCTAAGGCATATGGAAAACAAAGAAGTGACTGAAAACAGACAACATGGCTTTACTAAGGGCATACATTTTTGCCTGAGAAATCTAGTGACTTTCTATGATGGAGCTACCTGGACTTATACGAAGTTTGACACTGTTCCACATGACATTCTTGTCTCTAAATGGGAGAGACATGGGTTTGAGGGACTCAGTGGATAAAGAACTGGCTGGAAGGCTGTGCTCAGAGTTGTGGTCCATGGCTCGCTGTCCATGGGGAGAGCAGTGGAGGGTGCTGTCCCTGAGGGCAGAAACTGTTCAACATCTCTGCAGGTGACGTGGACAGCGGGACTGAGTGCCCCTCAGCACGGTCACTGAGCACAGCCTGCGTGGTGCAGCCAACACCCTGCAAGGAAGGGATGCCATCCTGAGGGACTGGACAGGCTTGGGAGGTGGGCCAGGCAAACCTCATGACGTTCAGAGAGGAGAAACAAAATGTTCTGCACATGGGTCATGGCAGTCCTGGACACACCTGCGGGCTGGGAGGGGACGTGATGGAAAGCAGCCCTGTGGAGAAGGACTTGGGGGTGATGGCTGATGCAAAACTCCACATAACCCAGCCATGGGCACTCACAGCCAGAAAAGCCAAATGTGTCCTGGGCTGCATCCAAAGCAGCAGGGCCCCTCTGCTCTGCTGAGACCCCACCTGCAGTGCTGCATCAGCTCTGGGGTCCCAGCATAGTAGAAACATGGAACTGTTGGAGCAACTCCAGGGAAGGGCATGAGGTTGATAAGAGGACTGGAGCATTTTCTTATGAGGACAGACTAAGGGAGTTGGGTCTGTTCTGTCTGGAGAAGAGAAAGTTGCATGGAGACTTCACAGCAACTTCCAGGATCTGAAGGGGGCCTGCAGCAAAGGTGGAGAGGGACCCTTAATCAGGAACTGCAGTGGTAGAACAAGGAGTAATGGGTACAAACTGAAAGGGAGAAACAAAGGCTGCATATTAGGAAGAAATTCTTTACTGTGAGGGTAATGAGACACTGGAACAAACTGCCTAGAGAAGATGTGGCTGCCTCATCCCTGGGGGTGTTCAAGGCTGGGCTGGACAGGGCTCTGAGTAACCTCATCTAGTGGGAGGTGTCCCTGTCCATGGCAGGGGGGAACTGGGACTAGATGGTCTTTAAGGTCCCTTCCTTAAAGGGAACACATAACATTCTATGCTTCTGTGATTAATTAGTTTTAAAAGGATTAAACTCACAGCTGATTCTAAAGAGCTCTCTGGAACATTAAAATAACTTAATGCTTTGAAAAATACCAAATAGAAAATGGATATCATGCTGATGTATAAAAAATGTTTAGCAGGACTAATCAGTAATGACACAGCAGAAAAATTAGTATCATTAAAGTCAGCAAAATGGCTTAGATAACCCAAAAAGCAGATTAAAACTGCACTGAGAATGCCAGACATCAAAAGTAAATGAGGATGTGTTATTAACTGAAATAAATTTCTAAGCACAACATAAAGGACATTTTTTTTTCCTCCAGTGCTTCAGAATTTCTTTAATGATCCTTGACATGAAGGTATCGAACACCCATTGGTTGAATGTGCAAATGGCTGGGTTTTAAAAACAATGTATAACTATAAAGAGTATGAGAGTTGAACAGACCACTTTGGTTAAATTTACCCAATTACCTTTTCTTGATGCATACCAGTAGGATAACCAACCTGATGAAGGGGAGAATGCATGTGTAGAATTGATTAATTGAAAGAATATTCCACCTGTGCTCCTACAACTTACTCATCACTTCATTTCACAACCCTTCTGAAGAACTCTAGGTGTCTGCAACATAAATGTTCTTACGCTGGAAGAGCTGCCCTGAGCTCTTCCTTGATACCTCTGATAGCTCATTGTATGGAATTACTAAGAGGCTAGTACAGAGGTATCCCCCAAGAGCATTTTTGCCCATCATCACTATTCAGCATCTCAGAATCACAGTCACAGGACTGACAGTCTGGCCAAGGGAGAGGCCAGCTCCAGTAAATACAGAAGCCTGAACTCTCCTCTGTTATGCCCATGGTTACTGCTAGGTGAAAATAAAATCATGTATCTTATTTTCAGTTGGAGGATAACAGTATCTTTCTCCACTAACTGTAAATTTGTCTTTAAACACACCTGTCAACAGTCTGCAAAGAGCCACTCCTTTTCTTTCTTGAACTCTGCTAACTTACTAACTTGGGTTCTGCTAATATAAAATACCTTAAGCTCCTTATTTAAGTTAACTTAATTTCTATGTATGTGTTTGGGTCAGCCTTAAATTTGGAACAACATTAAAAATAAAGGTCATGCAATGGACTGGTTGCATCTGGGACAACTCTCCACGAAGGTTGGGAAAGAATAACCTATAACAAGAAATTTTAAAATCTTTTTCAAACAGAAGTTACAGAGTTCCAGAAGATAAGATATGCACAGACTATGAAGTAATTTTTAGATCTTCTTTCTTATGGCTTGATACCAGTACCTTTTAGTTACTGCTTCAGACTTGATGCTGTCTCATAAACACTAAGGTATCTCCAGAAAAGGATCATAAAACATTAACCTGTTAAGATACATGACAATCTAGAAAACATAAATAAACAAATGCTCTGAGATTCATTAACTGTATACTTACAGCTGGTGGGCTTTTGCTTTTGTCAATATAGGTGAAAAGTTCATACAAGACCACACCAAAGCTCCACACATCTGAGGCCACCGAAAATTTGCTCTCTGTCAGAGATTCTGGAGCGTACCTGCAACACAAAGTACAAGGAAAATTGCTCTCTGCAACATGTGCCATTTTGATTTTGAAAACATTTGTTTTAGTAAGACAGATTTCTTTTTAATGAGTAAGTGTTCTTTATTCATTGATATTAACATGTTCTCATTTCCTGTTGGTACCTTCAACTACTAACTACTCAATTGGTTTTGGAAACCAAATCCACTTTAAACAATCACAGTTGGTGATAACTATAACCACGTTTGATTTTTTTTCCAATAAGGTTGGAGATACATTTCTTATTTATAATGCAAGTAAACAAGAATTTGATGTGATAAGACCTGCAAAGAAAGATAATTATAGGCTTCCATCACTTTCAGTGAACTGTGTTGCAGGCACTTTTGGAACTAAACTGCACATCTCCAATAACATCTAGTAAGATGCCATTTTGTATTATTTATTCTTTAGGTAAACAGTGCCTGAGTCAAACTTAAAATACAGACTAAAATTGCATGTATGGAATGGCATTTTCTCTTGGAGTATATCCAACAGATCGCAGCTGGAAGACGTGAATGACCAGTGCTTAGGGAACTAGAATGCCTAAAAATGTGAAAGCATCCAGGCAAACAGGCCATTTTAGACTTCCTTAATCTCTGAAAATGTTTTCAATTGGATGCTATTTCCTTTAAATAAGTATTTTTTGGGATTTTTGTTTTGGGTTTTTTTCTTTTTTTTTTTCTTTTTTTTTTTTTTTTAAATATGTTAAAAAGTCCTAGGTGCTTCTTTGTAAAGTATCATGCAAGTGACTTTCACAATGCTGGAAAACTGGTGTGCAGCTTGCAAGTAAGAATTCCACAACATGCAAAATGAACTGGCTGAAATGGCAAAAACTGAAAACATGCCATGATTCCACATACCAAAAGACGACTTACCAAAATATAGGACTTTCACCAGGTTCTTTCACTTTGTAGTATTCTTTGTCTTGTGGCAAGACTTTCGTCAATCCAAAATCACCAATTTTAACTCTGTTCTCATTCTCTACCAAGATATTTCTTGTTGCCAGATCCCGGTGAACATATCTTTTTGTACCCAGATACTCCATGCCCTAGATATAGAGGTTACAAACAGAACAAGAAAAGACTTATTTTTACCACTACATAGCTGCACTTTCCCTAAGAGGATGAATTAACCTCAAAGTTAAAACCAAAATCAGCTTTGTCTTCTCTGAGGAGTTAAGCTCAGGGACTTCTCTTTAACTGGAGAGAGACAGGCTGAGCACCTGTCAGAGCCAAGTATTTTTTTGATTATGTAGCTGGATAAATGCTATTGGTCCTTTCTGTGCCCAAATATAGTTGGCTGGTGATATGCAGATGGAAAAAAAATCGGGCTAAACTGCACAATCCAGAGCACATGAGAAGATTTACACTTTTTTCTTCATTTTCTGCATCTGCTTTCCCAATTCTTTCCACGAAATTTTGTATTATGATTCCTTGAATTTGACAATTATTCACTGTATTCCCAACTGTGTGCCTTGTATATCTTTTGTATGGACAATAAGCCCAATAGAGTTCTGCTTATTGTTATATTTCCACAGATTGCTGTAACAAAACATTGGTCTGAAGCAATGTTGTCTTTTGTTGCTGATGATCCCTTCTTATCAGTGCACCTCATTACTTTCACTAACAATTAAATTTGGAAGAAGCCAGCGTGTGTAGTGGCATTACTAAAACAAGAAGTTCTTCCTTACACAGCAATGAATGAACGACTGAAAGTGATGCTGCACAATGTCAAGAGATACCCAACTCATATGTGAAAGGAATCACCAAGCAAGTTATCAGTTTCATAGTTTTATAAGCAAGCATATCACCCTTTTAACACAATGGAAAAGTTAAATTTCACAAATAGCACTGGTGATCACAAAAGTTCTAAAAAGTACATTATTATTAGTCATTCCAAAAGGCTTGCTTCTTTCTCTATATTTTTTTTTAATGTGAGAAACCTCAGAGTTTGACTACAAAGTACAATCTTTCTCTCAGATTCTAGTACCTCCCAGTACCATTGGGTGGCATTGCTGTTCTCTCACAGCTCATTCCAAAACTGTTCAAAAATGCCACATTCCTCATTGCCATCTTATTCACTGCCATAAATACCAAACCTAACTTCTTCACACTGAAGCTTCTGTATTTCTGGTACAATTACCCTATGAAAATGCTACCGCTTTTTCTTACTACAGTGTATTATTCTGAAAACAGCGATAAAGTTTGATAGTAACTTTTCTGTTAGCCTGCAAAACACCTAAGACAGATCTTTAATTGAAATCATGAAAATTCTAAGTGGATATCACAATCCTGTGGCACTAGTCTAACAACAGAGCTTAAATGTAATTTAAAATGTTTCTGTCTTTAAAACTGGGCTCATCGGCAAGGGCATCAGAAACACTTTGAACATTAAGAGAAGGAAAACCCTTTCCCAGTATAGTAGGAGCAAGGAATGGAAATACAGTAAACAACCAAACATATTCATCTTAACCCTCAGGTAATGAGTGTGCCTTCATTTCTGTCATACACTTCAGTGGAGAACAGCATGGCAGAGGTAGAAAAGTTTGTGATCAAAACCCTCCAAGATTACAGACTGACAGAAATGCAAAGCAGAAAGATAAGTGAGATGCTGAAAGAGCAAACACTGCAAGAAAAGCATAACCAGCTGAAAAGTGTGACATGATCAGCTAAACGAAGAAAAAGCGTTCAGGTTCCATTTTCACAATATCAGGTACTCACTATGTCTATAATTACATTGTTTTGGAGTATCAGAATACCACAGATTAGAGAAATCTTATAGCAATTGATATAACCTCTACTTTGCAGATCGTACAGCAACTACACTAGCAAGACACATACACTGTAACTTGTAGATTTTGCTTTTCTTAGAAGTGAAGACATTTCTTTAAGAGCAAGCTCTGTGCAGATTTCCCACATTTTCATAATGTCTGTCCCCATGGTTTGTCATTATCAAAGCAGGATGTTTTCCCACTTTAGTCTCCGCAGGATGCATATTTTAGCTCCCTTTCTATTGGTTGGTACTTGGTACTTCAGAAAGAATCATCTCATCTGCTATTTTGATTTCTCACCCTCCTAAAGACCTGTAGTATTTTCAAAGTTCTTTTATGTATGTGTATGTACACACACACAAAGGTCCTTTTTTATTTGTAGTTTCTGAATACAGCTCCTTTCCCAAAGATTTCTACCGAATTTGCACAGCCAGCAAAGGTCAAAATGGAGTTTTGGTACCACTTTGTGGGAGATCTGCAGTGGAGGAGACAAAACTTCATTGAAATATGTATATAATTTGAAATGTCCTACCTTGCATATCTGAGATGCATACAGTAAAAGCTTCTTGTGGTCCAGCCTCTCCTTGTGTTTCTGCAGATAATCACGTAAACTTCCATATGGTAAGTATTCCATAATTAATCTTAGATTCCTTCGTCCTTTTACAGCAATAACAAAAAATACAAATGTAATTATTTCTGTAATTTTCCAAAGATGAGCTCTTTAATGTAAGTATTTTAGTAACTCTACCAGTAGCCATAATACAAAATGCACTCAATACAAAAATATTAATTTATGATCTATACATCATTATGCAATTTTTCATATACTAATGAACTGCATTTCCTCAGAAAATGCCACTTACTGAAATGCAACAATAATGTGGATACACTTGAAAAATTAACATATCACTAATCAACATCATCTCATCAATACTTCAGCTACTTTTGCTAAGGCAAACGAGAAGTCTATGTCAAGATGAAACTCAAAATGGTGACATTAACTTGTTACCAATGTTACCATCTTTCAAAAAACTTCCTTTGTTTTGTACTCTCTTAGTCCTGGTAAATGTACTACAAGTCAGTGACTTTCATCAACACTTACCTCTCTGAATTTCTCAGTATGCATATTGAGGTGTATTCAATATAGCACATACCTGCACTGTAGCATACTCCTTTGTATTTAACGATGTTATCATGCTGCAGTGATTTAAGTATTTCAATTTCTCTTTCAAAGTCCCTAAGGTGCTCTTCTGTGCTATGTTGCAGCTTTTTCACAGCAACCACCTCCCCAGTATTATCCTGAAGTGGGTCATACCGGCACATCTCAACGCTGCCAAAATTTCCCTAGGACACAAATGGAAACACTTGAGAATTAAAAACAAGTCTACATCCTTTGTCTTTGTGTTTCCTAGTGTACATGTTTGTACATGTAGAGTGTAGTTTTTGTTCCGTGCTCACAGTACTAAGGATTAAAGTGATGTGATTAATTATTTAAATGAAAGGCCACAAAACTTCCCAGAGAGAAAAAGTGCAGGACCGAGGATAACAGCTGAAAAAGGAAAATATTCCATGAAAGCAAGCAAACAGAACAGGAAACGAGGACAAGGAAAGAGGGTGATGTCCATCTATTTTCTCTCCTTTCACAAATTTCCACTTCCACTGGCATAATCCATTTCTTGAACTTGCATAAATCCCTTTGTCTTACTTCTTAATTCTGTTCTGGTTTTTTTTTTGGCTCCTCTCCAATTTGTTTCAATGTTCTGGCTTTGTCTCTCTCTTAATTTGTCTTTTGTCTTCCTTTATGCAGCTATCACCTACCACTCTGCTGTTCTCCCAGTGCTATGTTATCACAGTCAACAACCAACCATCTGCAAACAGAAGTACTTCTGCTACTTCACATTCAGGCTGCTTCAGTACTTGAAGCCAAAGGAATACTGGTAAAAACCAAATAAAACAGCAAAGAACCATTCTAGAAAAATAGTACTTGGTGAAGATTGGCCAGCTGTACTTGGTCATCTGTCTAGGTCTGCTTTCACACACCCAGGCTGCAATGACCTACAAAACTAGTAACCAAATCCTGATTTCTAAAACAAAAAAGTTCAAGGCCTACATGTACCTTAAAGACATATATATTCCTTTTGAATGTAGTGGCTGTATATTCAGATTTCTCAGAATATGCACAAAACCCCCAATTCCACTAGTTCTGCACAAGACTGCTCCGAAGTGTTGTTAACTGAATTATCAAGTGTATGTGTGTATCTATCTATCTATCTATCTATCTAAAGTTTATGTCAGGCAGCTCTGCATTACTTAAAAGTACTTAGCCTTTTGGTGTGACTGGATTAATTGTGAAGGTTAACTAATTTTCTTCTAAGAATACTGTGAAAGTGAAAAAAAGAGCTAGAAGCACGTGTTGATCAGATATGACCGAAATTATTAACTTCTAAAACAGAAGTTTCACTGTAAATAATGTATACGGGGTCATCAAAGGATAACTGATAACCATAGTTATTCCTATTCAGAATTTTGAAACATATTACCTTGCCAAGTTGCTGCAAAAACTTAAGATGTCTTTCTTCAAATTGTGTTGGGTCCCGATCTTCAAAAGCGCCAGAAAATCCAAGTGCTCCAATTCTCATATTTGGTAACATATCACTTTCTGTCAATAGCTCGTAATCTGAGAGGTAGAAGGAAGAAGA
Source organism: Lonchura striata (assembly GCF_050655825.1). Classification (NCBI taxonomy): domain Eukaryota; kingdom Metazoa; phylum Chordata; class Aves; order Passeriformes; family Estrildidae; genus Lonchura; species Lonchura striata. The sequence continues at coordinate 70,407,516 of NC_140740.1, forward strand.
GAAGAAAGGGAACAGAAGGCACAGAGTAGTGAACAAGAAAAGGAAGAACCTTATTACAATCATAGCATTTTCTACTTTTGTTTGTCATACTTAAAGCTCAGGAGAATATTGACAGCCACCTTTATTTCTATATAGTAATTTGCAGTCAAATACAATTATGTATTTCAAAAACCTACTAAAAAAGTGAATCAATAAGAATCAGAATTCTTTTTAATCCTGTTGTATTGCAAACTCACCCGGAGTGAACAAACTGTTCAAATCACGAATAATTGCTCTAAAAGAAGGCCTGAAATCTGGCTCATAATCCATGCAGTTGTTTATGAGGTTTGCAAGTTCTGTCCAGTTCGGGGCAGGAAGCTGGTGCCTGTCTTCATAAAACTGTAGTTTCTGGAATTAAACAGGTAAGTAATTTTACATTTTACAACCATGAAGAGTTGCAGTAGCGTTAACATTCTCCCCATAGTAGCCAAAAATTACAACACTAAACCTAGACTTGGTATCTCATCAAATGTCCATCTCACCGATTTTCATCTAAGGCAAGGCTGGTATAATTTAGAGTGATCAGTTCAAAAATTTCCAGCCAATTACTGAAGAAGTAGAAGATAAGATTAATAGAGAAAGATGAGAAAAATAGTGTCTCCTTTATTGGCAATTTCATCAATCCTCAGCTGTATAGGTCCAGTAGAAAATTCTACTGACCTGTGAACTGGCTGAACTCACAGCTGTGAAAAGCTCTGTGAGAATTATGAAAGAATGTAGAGCAACTTCTGAAATACTTAAATATCTATAAGCTAGGTCTAGGTAAACCTTGGAGATTATTGTAAGGGTTGATTAAAATACCTGAGAAATAAAATCAAGCTTTATGGGGAGGTTACAGTACCTTTACAAAAATAATACTACCAGTACTTTTGTGGCATAGTAAAGTATTCTTTTTGCTTCCAAAGAAGCAAAGACGTATAAATTAAAATTTTTACAGAATATGTTTCTCCTCCATCTCCTGCCCGTACCTGAGATAAAAGTTAACATTACTGGTTTAGCTAAAATAGTAGAATTGTTGCAACACACAAAGTACTACTGTATCTGAGATGTTCAATTACAAGAATACTAACTAAAATCCATGCACACTGTTGGGAATGCTTTTTGTTTAAAGTGATACACTGCTGCAACAAAGCAACAAAAGTATGAACTAGATAGTAATGACAATTCTGTACTTTGTCCCCCTAAAAATCAAAATAAACAACATAAAAACAAACTTCAAACCATTTCTTCTGGTTATTACCTACAAGCAAATATGTCTTTTTCCTACAGTGGTCATAGACCACACCAGTGTTACATGCTGATGTGGTTGCAATAGCAGATGTTCTAAATTAGAAGTGTTCAAAGAACTGTTATGACTGCAGACCCAGTAATACTTACTCTTGAAGAATCTAGTGCACTCAGGGGTTTGTCTCCTCCACTGCAGATTTCCCACAAAGTGGTACCAAAACTCCACTTGTCTGTAGCTAGGCTTAGTTGTTTGGGATTCTCAATACATTCAGGAGGAACCCAGGGTATTCTCTCCAGAAGAACTGTGTGTGGTCACACCAAGGAAACTTGTTAGGATGAATAACCATACCAGAAAATTGCTTAACATATTTGATTTGGTAAAAATTACTTTAATATAAACAGATATTTCATTGCAATGTAGTAATAATACTTTTCCAAGTATTTTTTCCCACCAAGAAAATAACATTATAGAACATGGATAAAAATTCAAATAATATTTGTGAATCAGAGAGGAGGTCCATTTGTTTTGTTGTAAAATAAGCCTAAAGGTATAAAATTGCCTTAATATCATTTCCATGTTACATTTTTATTGTGATTTCTATTTCCCCCAATCTTACCAGGACTCAATAGCTATCACAAAGAACTAAGACATTAAAGAGTAAAAAGTACTTTGCTAGTGGTTGGCGTATTATGGCACAGCAAAAGGCACCACAAGAAGGAATTTTAACTATGTGATTTTTAAGCTATTGCTACTGACTGTAGTAACAAGTTAAAATATGGGATTGTACTGATTTGAATTTAGAGCTCCTTAAAATGAGATCTCATAAGAATAATGTAAGCTTCACATTAAAACAAGGAAAATTAAAATAGTTTACTGGCAAACACTGCATAATGTATAAGCTGTTAGATACATTATTTCTTTAGACATTGATAAAAAGTACCAAGTAAGAAGTGTTTTCATTAAGAAGAAAGAGTATAAAAGGAATACTAAGTGGACACACTTGAAAAATTAACATATCACTAATCAACTAATTCCATTCTATTAGTATTTGCTATAAAGCATTGGAAGTCTTAAGAGTGGATGATAACCCAGTATTTTTAACATCAAGTGGCTCTAGGTATTCACCAAGAAATGCACTGAAGTTACCAGTCAGCATTTTCAAAAGTGCATTTGGTTTCAGTTCTGAAAGTTCTTGCAAGGTATAAAAGACTTGATCAATTACAAGACACTTAAGTTCAGCAGCCATCTGCAAATGTAACCAACTATATTGTATATTTACAATGTAATATAACAATAGTACTACAAATGAAAAAGGGTTGAAAATGAGAACAGCAAAGAAAAAAAGCTCACACAGTGGAGAATTGTGGCTTTATTTCCTGTAGTTATTTGCTATTTACAAGAGACACTCAAAACTGCTTGGCTAGGATTGTAGGGATAACTATAAAATAACACACAGATGAAGGAACTTACTACAACATAATTAGGTTACCTGGTGGTCAAAAAAAAAAAAAACACACCCCCAAACTTATTTTTCAAGTCAGAAGTACTGAGCAAGAAAGTTGATGCAAAGACTTACTATCTCTTGGCAAAACTGTAATACTGATGCCAGGATCACTCAGCTTTATAAATGGGAGGTTTCCAGACTTCCTGTCTTCTTCTCTGATAAGCAAGATGTTTTTAGCACAGACATTCCCATGAACAAGACCTTTATCCTCCTGTAAACAGAATTGGACCAAAAAAGTCTTACTGTTGAAGAGATATTTAAAAACATATACTGTACAGAATGAGGGAAACATCGGCAAATAAAATAACGGTTACAGATTAAGTTGATCAAACTTCAGCTTTCTCAAACTTACAGTTTCTCTCAAACTTACAGTTTTCAGCAAATTTTTCTTATTTACCTAAAGTCTGAAACAATTTGACACTTTTTAATTCAGAAGAATAGTCATCCATCCACTTAAAATTAATGTAAGAATATTTAAATTCTGTTAAAGGTAAGACTTACCTAGTCACATATCCTGTCTTGAATAATGACCTTTATATCTAACTGGAAAGACTGTAAGGTTGAGACCTAATGCCCAAGAAGAATGCACTAGAAGAGCAAACAGTACAGTGCTTTCTTCTCCCAGTGCTAAGTATTAACACTACCAGTTTATGTTCAGCATCATGAGCTGAGGTGGGAAGAAAGGACTAATTTGTGTGGGGTGGGGGGGGGGGGGAAGCATTACTGCAGAAGTGTTTATATTTCATGCTAAAAAATAAAGAATTAAAGAAAATAATGGACATTCAACTATGCTTCATGGAAGATACAAGGTCTCTGGATATCTACTAAATAGCTAGTATATGGCCAATCCATTATCAAAACCCTCCAGATTTTCAAGAATTCAGGTAATAGCTCAGCCTTTCTACACACACGAGTCAGAATCACTTGAATTCTACCCTTAACAAAACTGAACCACTTACCAGAAAATGCATGGCTAATGCCAACTGTTTGGCTACTTCCAGCTTCCACAAGATATTGATAACATTTTTGTTCTTTTTCAAATATGTGTCCAAGGATCCAAATTTCACATATTCTTGTACAAGGATGTCTGATTCATAATGATAAAAAGAGTAACAATTAAAACCAACAATAATAAAATTTCAGGACAGATTAATGACCTTAGTACTACTCTTCTTTTGATACCTTGTTGGTGATCTAACTATAAATTTCAACTTCTGTGGTATACCTGAGTACTGCCACACATACTCTATGTTCTTCACACTTCCTCAGAGTGTGAAAGTTCACCTAATTTCTTCTCAAAGACATAGTTACTAGATTTAATCTTTTAAGGTTAATTATTTAGACTTAATCTTTTACAGATCAGGCAAAATCCAGCGAGGATTTTTCCACCCTCATCTGAAAGGCACAATAATGTAACTGCTGATGAAGCATAGTAGTGTACAGCACTATCAATGTGGTGAGTTGAGTAATATTCAAGTCATTCACTTCATAGTTGTTTACCATCTATATTCTCACTGGAAAATGCAATGCTTTATTGACAAAGACACTTCGCTTGAAAACAAACAAGTATTTGCCCTAAAATTGTGTATATGTGTATGACATGCCTTCCTGCAGCCATCTAGCACATAACTCGAGAAACAAGAACTGCTGTCTTCGTCACTTTCAACACAATGATTTCAAATCAAATGACTGAACCCTTGCCCTCAGCTGCAAGACGTTCACATTGAAACTACTAGTACTATATCTGGTTGCAACAAATAAACATATTTTTTTAACAAAAGAGACAGCAAATACTTTTTCTTTTTTGCAATTATGCAAAACAATTTTTATTTTTGTACATCAGGTACATCTGTGTAAAAAACAGAATCAATAATAGCTGCTCTTCCTATTTTTTACTAACTGCCTCTCCCTAAATTGTAGTAAGTCTCTTGCCTTCAGAAAGAGAATAATTTCTAGAGGACAGATATGATCTAAAGGTGAAATAAGTAACCATATACCTCTTGCAACAATTTCTTTTCAATTACAAACATGAGCTACCTGAAATTTTCTGTATCGTCCCTGTGTTTGGTACAATGAATAAAATACAGAAAACTTAATGTGGTTGTTTTGGCAGAAGTTCCGGCACAAGTTCTTGGCAAATATAATGCTGTGCCTTTTCCACCCTCCTGTGAGAGATCATTTCTGATTACAGAGGTACATTCTGATTACTGAATCCACTATCTCTTTTGGAAATTCTCTCACTAATAAAGGTAACCACCTACATAATATGCTCATACAATTATAAAATGCTTCCTTTCATACAAATTTCTAATCACAGAAAAAAAAGGGTTTTGGATAAACTCATATTTCAGCCTAAAGACCGAATGAAGAAGAAAAACAGTTGAAGTGAGAGTCAGCAGTCATATTTGAAGACACATTAGCATATGACAACAATCCAAAATTAAGACTTCATTTCAAGATGGTATAAATGGCATTTCAAGTGTTCTTAAAAAAATCTTATTAATACATAGTTACAAAGCTGTAAGACATTCAACTTTTGCAGAAAATGCAAAGGTTTTACTGCTGCTAAAATTTTGTACTGTGTTTGTTGAATTACCAAGAACTCATGTTTTCAAAATTGGATCTCTAAGCCAAATTTCCCAAAGTTATATTTGTGCTCATGAAATCAGCACGCGTGGAAAACGGTCGCAATGTCTATTTCTAATCACAGTAAGTGAAGATTTTTCTGGGTAGCACAGTACCTCCCTTTCTGGCTACCCACTGCTAATACAATGTAAGGCTGCAATTTTTCTGGCACTTCAAAATCTCATTCCAGAGGTGCAGCAAAACTGATCTCAAATAGAACAGACATGACTGAGTCATCTACAGAGTCTACTATTCACACTGACTGTACATTAAACAATTTTTCCCTTTTCTTTGTTTTTATTATTAACTAGCTCTTAGATACCAATGCTACTACTGCTGCAGCATGAACACGTACTATCTGTCCAGCTGGTATTGAACTTCAGTTGTTTTGTTTGTTTTTTCCCATTTTTAGCCAAAACCAATGTCAAACTCTAATTCAGAAGTATAAAAATTCGTAAAAAAATAATTAATTTCTACTTACTCTCTTCTCCACAAACACAGACTCCATAATTTAAGACCAAATGTTTGTAAGAAAGCTGGCTCATCATACTTGCTGCTTCAAAAAAGGACTTTTTGGAAGGAGAGGGAGAAATCAACAAAGAAAATATATCAGTAAAAACAAAGCCCCAGAGTTCCAATAAATTTACTAAAATAATTTAAAAAATTTATTTCAACTGTCTCTTTGCAAAGACCCTATGTAACATATTTTATATTGTTTATTGTTGGTTTGTGTTTGGCAACTGTTTCTTGCTTGGTTGGGTTTTGCTTCGGTTTTTTTGTTGTGGAGGTTTTTTCCAAATTTTCTTTTTCTAAATAACTGGTAGTACACATTCCAGATAGGTTAGCAACCTCTTTTTCTCTGCCAGCAAATATATCTTAACATTTTAAAATAATCTTTTTTTCTCAGTTTCAATTACCTAGGTAAATTGAAAGCAAATTCATCATACACTATTCACTTTCTAATTTATTCTGCCATAATGCACTGTTCAGTTTCCAATTTATCTCTTTGTAGCACATTATTAAAAGACAAAAAATATTATATAATTCATCCACTATTGCAAGACCTTTTCCAACTTTGTCAGGAAAGTTTCAAATTATTTTATTGCTTTATTTTTTTATTCTGTTCAGTGGCATCTCCACCTACATTTCCTTGTGTACTGATTATTCACCCAACAAAGTGAAATGAAAATGACAACATTTTCCTTTAAGTGAATACATTTTTATTTCTATACTCTGAACATTTTGTAACTGATTAATACTTTAGAATACAAATTTATTACCTATGTTATCAAAAGCATCATTATAAAGTTATATTAATATAATAAACAATAGTACGTCTTGTGAAAGTTTTAAAATTCAGTTCTCACATAGAGTTTTTGGTTTGATTACACTACCATTTTATTAGTTTTTGCACAAAAGTATTTCAGGTCTGCTAAAATAGTCACTCAAAAAGTGAGAAGGCTCAGTGATTATGGGTGTATCCATGTGTGCTAAGTTTTTCTCATACATAAATACTTCTGATTTTATTGAAAAGTCTGAAGACAGTCTACCCAGAGGATGTGTTTTTCCGTAGACAGTCCCTTGTCTGTAAATAATGAATTTACTGGCTTAGACAACCCTGTGGCCATACCACCCCTCCTCTGATAGTTTAATTGTATAAATGACCTGTTCTCCAGTTTTGAGTGGGTAGTTCTGAATTCTCTCACAGGTGGTATGAACAGGGAAATTAAAGTACATAGGTATACTTCCCCAAGCCAGTCTCAAATCCATACTCTCAGTGTCACAAGTCTAAGCATGAGCTTGGATCAACATATAACCCTCTACCACACAAATACTCATTTATGAAGTAAATGGGTAATGCTCATGAAAAGAAGAGCAATGCTCAACATAGCATGGAGAAATGTAATATAGAAGTCAACAGTCACACCAACCTCAGAGTAGTTTCTGTGCACTTTATCCAGCACCTTTAAAAGAACTTCAGTTTGATGGAGCTGGCCATAGTCTCCCACTTCTTTCCTGACACCTTTGAAAATCTTAGTAAATGTGCCCTGTCCAAGACTCTCCTCCTAAAAGGAAGGAAGGATACAGACAGAAAAAAAAATAACTCTGCTTGTTTTAAAAAACATATTTAGAAATGGTCCCCTACATAAGCATATGCAAGTCATTAGAGGTGTGCTGGCTGTAGAGTCCAGCTGAGAAGGAAAGGAAGCAACTGTATCAGAAACATAAATTTTTGTTTGTTTTTTTATTGATTACTCAAAAATCTCAGAAAATAACTTGCTGCAAGAACTAGAGAGGAAGAAATTCCATTAAATATGTATTTAGATATCTCTAGAACCAAATATCTATTATTGCAGTCAAAACAATTAATTACAAAAAAATAACTATTTCCATTACTGAAGAATAAAATAAATTCTCTTCCACAACTCTAAGGAAAGATTACAGCAAAATCTCCTAAGTCAGATAAGATTCTTTTAAATACACTTTTTTAAAAACTTGGTGCCTATTAAACCCAACATCTGCAGTAGAAAATGCAACAAACAGACTTACAAATATCAAGTCCTCATTACGGATTTTGTGAAAGACCATTTGATTGACATTATTGTGCCTCTGTAGCATAGGTGATGAAGGCACATCGGAAACGCTATTGCTTCTGAAGACTAGGAGATTTGATTTATCTGTGAGAAGAAGGAGAGAAAGGAAAACCAAAGTAAATTTGTAAAATATAAAACTAAACCAATATAGTTTCAGAAGGATTATTAATGAGGGGCTCCTAATTAAACACAAACAAGATATCACATTGAGGCATGTGTATTTAAAAAGCCACACATTATTTAACTGAAATCAAAGTCTGATATTTTCTAATCAGCAAAATCATTTAGGTTCACTCATGGGTTTTATGTTTCTTAAGTATTCCTACTTTTGACAAACATTCTGAAAATATTCCTACCTCCTTTCATATTTTAACTGCTCCACTATTTTTAATAATAATTTGGGATGGAAAAGGGGATGTAAATTACCTCCTTTTATAATACAAAGTAGAGTAAGTCTGATACTAAAACTAAATCCGAAAAGTATTCTTTGTGGGTATCTGCTCACATCCATGATAATATTTATTCAATAATGTATTCTTCTGATGCATATAAATTTTTGATTTTAATGGAATAATGTTGAAAAATTCTTTATAATGTGCATATATATTTACTTGTTACATCTTTTCTAAGGTTTCGAATCCATTGGCTATTTTCAATCAAATTTGAGAGAAGTAAAAGTTATATAAGTTATATATATGGCAAGTTTGTCTTTAAATAAAAACTTTGATAGAGACAAAGACTAATATTAACTGTGTGTAGTACTACTTAGAAGGGTAGATATTTAAAGATTTCCTAAAGGAGAAAGATATTAATATCAAAGATAGGCAAAAAATTAAATGCAAATGCAAGAAAAATCCCCTCCTCAGAGAGAAGCACTATTTCATGTGTGGTTTTTCAGTGTTAACAAGGAGCTGAAACCACACTGCAGACCTGGCACAACTCAGCTAAGACCAACAATGACAGAAATTCACTGACATTGGTTCCATTACCTATGGAAGTATTTTCAGTGATAAATAATTCATTTAGTAGCTGTTTCCTTCTCAAGACATGAAAACACTTTACATAAGAAGAAATGCTGCTACACACAATCCACTGCAATTAAGAAAGCAGTTTTGCTTCTAATCATGAAACTGGTTACCATGATTACTTCTGGAAGACTATCTTACACCAAAATTTTGCAGACACCATGACTGAAAACTATGACGAAGATGCATAACTAGGTTAGTAAAATTAAAAAAAACCCCACACAAATGTATCACAGAACCACAAAATATTTTGAGCTGGAGGGGACCCACAAGGATTACTCTCAGCCCTGCAGAGGACCATCCCCAAGAGTCACACCACGTGCTTGAGAGCATTGTCCAAACACTTCCTGAACGTTAGTACTGTGACCACTGCCCTGGGGAGCCTCTTTCAGGGCTCAGCCATCCTCTGGGTGAAAAAGCTTTTTCTAATACCCAACCTAAACCTCCCCTGAAACAGTCTCAGGGCATTCCCTCAGGTCCTGTCACTGGTCACCACATAGAAGAGATCAGTGCCTTACCCTCACCTTCCCCTCATGACTAGGTTTTAACTGCAATGAGGTGTCTCCTCACTCTCCTCTTCTCCAGGCCGAACAGAATAAGTGACTTCAGCCACTCCTCATACAGCTTCTCCTCCAAACCCTTCACCATCGTCATGGGCCTCCTTTGGACATTCTCCAGTAGTTTTACATTTCTTTTACTGTGGCACCCAGAGCTGCCCCCAGCACTGGAGGTGAGGCTGCCCCAGCTCAGAGCAGAGCAGGACAATCCCCTCCCTTGTCCATCTGGCCATGCTGTGCCTGATGTCCCCAGGACACGGCTGGCCCTCCTGGCTGCCAGGGCACTGCTGACCGTGTTCAACTTGCCACAGACCAGGATCTCCAGGCCCCTTTCCATGGCAGTGTTCTCCAGCAACTCATTCCCCAGTCTGTCTGCACATCCAGCTGCAGAATCTGACATTTTCCTTCATATGAAAATTCATATTGTTGGTGATTGCCCCATTCTCTAATTTTCTGAGGTCTCATTAAAGGGCCTCCCTGCCTTCAACAGTACCAATACTTCCTCCCAGTTTTGTATCATGCATCTACCTGAGAGTCATTTAGTATTAACTTATTTTAAAGTCTTTAATCTAGAAAATAGAAAACTTTCTGCTTAGAAATAATCTTTCTCTTACCTTTTGGTTTTGGAGGACAGCATTTGACGAACTGGAAAATTATGCTGTCTGAACGGACAGTTTCTGTCTGGTAACAGGTCAAGAGATCCTTAAGATTACTAAAACTTCTCTTGGTTCCACTAAGATTATATTCTCCATTCTCATTCTTCGTAATTAAACAGTGCTTATAATCTGTAGTACTGTCACGCTGCAGAAAATTTTTCCATTTAAAATGAAATTGATTAATATTTAATATTTGAAAGCTTATCTTAATGTATAGCACTCTACTAATTAAAGAAAGGATGCTTCAGGAAAATATGATCATAATTTGTTTTTTGTTCTCACTATGTAATATGGATTCTGAGAAAACATGACTAACTCCCGTCATTGGAACTAGCATGTTGATGCTAGAGAAAAACAAATGTTAATGAAATCTGAAAAGATGGAGCTGAGAAAACAGATAATGGATCCTAGGAAAAATCCTTCAGAGCTATTAATGAAAGCTTATTCACCCTGACATGGGGTTACATCAAAATAAAATTTTGTTGGAAGCGATAGCCCAAGTGCTTATACACCATGTTTGTTTGGCAGGCATTTGGTGATCTCAGCTGTAGTTCTGCTTTCGTGTCATCTCCAGAACAGTTCTAAGAAATTACTTCCTAACATGTATTTTTAATATGCACTGAATTCTTTTTGCAATGACTCCTGAAAAGATACCATTAAACATTTTTAAACAAGATGAACCCTTAATAGTGCTTCTGTGGTCCTGAATCTCAATCCTGCAGCAAATGTCCCAACAAATTCTGAATATAAAAAGTCTTCCAACGACTTGCACAAGACCCAGAAAAAGAAAAAAAAGTTGCTGCAAAGTCACTTAAAGGCAATGGTAGTCTTCTCTCACAGGTTTGACTCCCAACTTTGCCTCTCTAAGTTTGTTCATGAACTGATTTCTTTGTCTACAAAATTCCCTACCAAACATAGTTCATTGACTGGACATAACATTTCTCCATTTACATATCCACATTATTTGGTAATTTTCAGAAATGTACCTATCTCTGACAGGAAGCTTGCTACCTCAAACTTGCTAGCTTGCTATATACCAGTAGGAAAATTCTTGTATTACCTTCCCTGGCTAAAAACGCAAAGGTAGGTCTGCTAATGTAATTAAAGAGAAATCTATTCTTGAAACAAGATCACTAAATTATTTAACAGCAATAATAAATCATTATATTATCACTAGCTGCAATGTCAGAGAGAAGAGGTACATCTGATTCGCTCAGAACCATATGCATTTCCAGGGTGGCTTTCTCTCTAGTTAATAACAAATATACCCAGGAAATTTGTGTTGATGTAACAGCTGCCAAATACTATGGCTGGCCCAGTACTGGGGATGAGGACAAGACCCAAACCCAGAAGAACCCATGAAGGAGGCACTGTCAGATTGTCAAAGCCTGTACACTCAATCTAATGAAGCCTTGTTTGTGAGGGGGGAGGAGGTATGTGGAAAACCCAGGGGAAAAACTCAAGTAAAAATCCCCAAACTTTAAAATAAATAGAAAACCCATTGAATTGCTCCAGCTCCATCTCCCAAACATTTATCCCAACATCACAGTCATTATCTCCAGAACTCATAAACTCTCTTCCCTCAGCCTGTCTTGGTCTCCAAGCCATGTGGCATGTGCATTAGCAATCCTGTATCAACTCTGATGTTTCTCACAAGACCCTGAAAATTGGCCCATCTGACAAAAGTAGCTAGAGAATATACATGCTAGACAAACATTCTGGAGGGAAAATTCAGAATCATTTACTAAACATCTCAGGCTCATTCTTATATCACAACAAAAATTAAATAGGCACTAAGACAAAATACAAACCTCTATAGCAAAAGTAAGGAAGTATTTTTTAAAATCTTTAGGACTGCAACGAAGGACGTAGAAACCAGTCTGATTACCAGCTTTCTTCAGTTTACTGATAGCAAAGTCCATGCTACAGTAAAAAGAAAATGTTTAATATGGCATAATTGCAAAATACAGAGATATAAGATGTATATATGTACAGCTTTCTTTAAGTTAATCTCTTTGCCCTTTATTTTCCAATATATAGGGTGATTGCTTATGTAGAGAGCAGCATATTACAATTTTTTGATACCAAACCATCATAATTATTTTTCCAATAAGAAACATTAAGGGCTAAAAAAGTATATTCCCCACTGCTTATTATATGATTTTCAACATGCATGGTGAAAGAAGCTATAATAAAATTACCTAACAAATAAGCTTAAATTAGCAAAACATTTATGTGGGTGAAAAAGGTAGGCTTAACCAGAAAAATGGCTAACAAGAAAAAAGAGCTGAAATAAAACAACATTCATTATTCTAAGAACGAATTTCCTCTTAAATAAGCCTTACTAACTCACTATTTATATCCATATCATGGAATGATCTTTCCACTTATTTTTTATAACATGTCAAGGAGGCACTATATTTTACAAAGTGAAATATAAGAGGAAAAATATAAAGCATTTTATGTTACATAAATGCAATAGAAAAAAATTTAAGACGCCTACTACAGTTCACAGACAACTAAAGCTCATCTTCCAAAACTAATATCCAATTGTCATATTACTAAAAAAAAAATACTTACAAAATTGGTCCATGACAGTTGCTTTGGATATTTTCAAGGACTGATGGTGGTGCTACTTCTTTACAGAGATAATGATGTGCATCTGCTGTTAATCTGTAATATCCATCAATTAATGATACAAAGGAGAGAGCTTCTCTTAATGACTGAAATTCAGCCTCCTGTTCAATTGCCAGAGAACAATGTGGGGCAGGGAGGGAGAGACAATTTCAATTTTTAATAGGCAACAAAAAATTCCTGGATATGCTAATGTTATAAAAGATATGCATATATGTGCACATTAAAGACATTAATAAAATCAGTTTTTAACTGATATTTGTATGGTCTAGCTTCTTGTTATCATTCAAAATGTGATAGCATCCTTCAGTGTTCAAGATCAAATCAAAACCAAAGAAAACAGAGAAGTTGTGGATGCCTTATCCCTGGAATAGGCTTTTAAACAATCTGTTCTAATGGACTATGTCCCAGCACATGGCAGGGATCTTGGATCCAGATGATCTTTAAAGTCCCTCTGACTCCAACCATTTCATGATTCTATGAAATCTGCCCTAAAACCTCCCCTGCTTTGTCTAAATAGATGAAACAGCAGAGGAATGCCAATATGAAAGAGCATTTGAAAGGAAAAAACAAGTAGATACAAGTCAGCATGCAGACACCTACTGCACTGCCAATACAGTCCTTCCCTAAAGGAAAGCCTTCACTTAACAGATTTCTATGTCTGCCTTCAAGCAGAAAAGAAAAATCTCCAGGAAAGTACCTGCCTGAAAACTCAGCTACTAGTCAGCAAAAATGGACATCCTGAGCTGAATCATAGACAGAAGATTATCTTTGACTACTATGAAGACAGGTATACTGGATAGGAGCAGGGACAAAAATCGTGTGGTCAAAGGAAAATGGGTGTGAAAAAGGTCTTATGCACAGTGTGATTAACAGATAGAAGCATGACAAAATTACATTCATCTGCAACAATATATTAATTGTTGCAAATAAAAACAGTGAAGCATTTTCTCAGTCACCCTAGATTTCATTCAGTAGAACAGCAGAACAGGCTTTAGTATGTGTTTGGCTGTGACACCAGAGACATACTTAGCTGAACACAATTATTTGGCAAGGCCTTTGCTAGAGAGCGATAAAAAGAGCTGCTGTCTTTGAGTAAGTGTCAAAAATTTAGTCTTCAAACTCCTTTTTAAGAGGACCTGGAAACAACTGCGGCCCATGGTGTGGACCATGTTGAGGCAGCTGTGCCTCTGCAGCCCATGGAGGTTCATGGTGCAGCAGACATCCCCCTGCAGCCCATGAAGAACTTCATGTCGCAGAAGGGGGATGTGCCTCAAGGAGGCTGTGACCCCATGGGAAGCCTACACAGAAACATACTTGTTGCAGGACTTGTGGCCCCATGAGCCACTATGGAGCTGTGGAACAGCCTGTTCCTGGAGAACTGCACTTCGTGGAAGGCACCAACACTGGAGCAGTTCATGAAGAACTGCATCCTGTGGAAGCAATTTGCACTGGAGAAGTTTGTGGAGGACTGCCCACCATTGGAGGGATCCCTTGCTGGAGCAGGGGATGAGCTGGGAGAGATAAGGACAACATGCAATGAACTGACCACACGTCCCATTATCAATCTTGTACACCGCTGAGGGGAAGGAGGTAGAGAATAAGGAATACAGCTGGCCCATCAAGAAGGGAGGGGTGGTAGGAATACGTTTTTAGGATTTTTTTATTCCCATTACCCTACTCTGAAACAAATTCAATTAATTTCTCTGAGACAATTCTGTTTTGTCTGTAACAGTTAATACGTCAGTGATATCTATCCTTATCTTGACTGACACAAGCCCTTCATTACATTGTCTCTCCTCTGTTCAAACTGAAGAGGGGAGTGGTTAGAGCAGATCTCATGGTCACCTGGTGCCCAGCCAGGGTCAGCCCACCCCACAACTCTGTGACAGCTGTACCTGCTAAAAAGCCTGACTCAAGTGCAAGGTTGTAGTTAAAGTAAAAAACTTTTTACATTTAGGTATAACATACTTTCTTAAGATCTTCTTCAAATAATTGTACATAATAAAAGCCGTAACATTAATTTTGCCCTGATACTTATTTTGTATCATCATTCTTCAGACTTTTTCAATGTGTTGGTCTCTAACAGACAGCTTATCAGGACACCATGGAAACAGCACACTTGAGAACTGAAACCATGGACTCAGGTTTAAGACTAATAAACAAAAGAACCAATCTGTGTACCAGAAATTCTCCTCAGATAAAAATATCTATTTCTATTTCATTCCAAGCACATAGCTTTGAATGCAGAAGATCTTTAGTGCTCTGATAACACCCCTTACACTGCTGATAGGTATTTTATCTCATGCTAAATTAACGTTGTCATGGATTATACAAGACTATGCAAAAACAATCACACAGCCTGCTCAAAGCAGTATCTATTTGAAAGAACAGCAACCAAAGTAAACAGACCAGATTCTTGCTGTCTTGTTTGTGAATGGTGACAATTCTTCTCTCACTGGAGCCTTCTTGGCTCGCTTGTTTAATGCTGACATCAATGATATCAGGAAAATCACAGTATGTTTGTAAATCCTGCAACAAATATATAATTTCAGTAATAACATAAATGGCAATTAAAAAGCCTCACCTATTTGCAGCATCGGAACTTCTACAACTCCAACTTGTAAGCCAACAACAAAGATGATTATGAAACCTTAAACATGCCATTACAAGCAAAGAAAGTATTTTCCTTACACAATTATCACTAGTAACACAAATCAAAGAACAGACAGAGATCCAGGAACCATGAACAGAAATATCCACATATGGGCTTGGGTTTTTATAATTGTAGATATTTCTTCACTCTGTAGTATTTTGTGAACAGTGGAACATTTAGATTGCTTTTTTGAGAGGAGTTTTTGAGTTTATTATTGGCATCCTGAATAAACAGGTTTAGAAAGCCTGTTAACAATACAAAATGTCGTGACTTCATTCGCAGTGATACAAGCTGCAAATCTGTAGCTGGAAGGAAGAAAAAGTGTAAGGTTATCCTCTCAGTCCTATCTACTTGTTCATCTGGTTGGTGAAAATGTAAACTTGGAAAACACACAATCTACTTCAGATATGTCATTACATACATCTGAATAAAAATTATTTTTCAGTTCAGTATCTAAATGACAATTCATCAGTAAAGTTTACTGAAACAAGTTACAATCATATTTACGCGCAACCATTTCAATTTTCAAAATAAACTTTATAAATAGTTTCTTTACCAGTGAAAATATATGCAGTGTCTGTCAATAATGGAATGACAATATTTTTAATTATGAAAAATAATTTGGCAATCTTTATTTTAAAATATGATTTATTCAAACACTACACTTACTAAAGGCTTGATTGCCAAGCCCAAACAATATATTATGCATACACTTTATGCACCTAAAACTGGAAATTGCAGAATCTGACATTTATGACAGTTCCTGCCAGAGCAACTGGCATTTACAGGAAAATTAGGGAAGGCAGAGGGCTGATACATAATAACTATGAATGAAGTAATTGTCAATCTTCAAATATTCTAAGAATATCACACTTCAAAAAATATGGGGATGTAATCAGATTTGTTTTTTGCTAACTATTGAAAAAACCCACTAGCATATAGCATTTTATAAAAATTATTACAGCACACAGTAGAAATACAACTTTTTGTACTTTGGCCTTGTCTGCTACATATTACAAATCAAAAGTACAAAATCAATGTGATTATTTTTAAAAACTCACACATACTCCACTTTGCCTTTACTTTTACCTTTGGATAACTCCCACACTCTCAATGCACACTGCTTTGAGTTTCTATCAGGTTTTGGTAAAGTCAACATAATGAGTAGTCATGTTGGAAAATCTCACACACAAACACAAAATAATACCAATAAACAAAAATGCAGCAGTACATGATTACTAGCACTTACAGCACTTACATATTTAAGCACCTAATTCCTGAAGAAAGACTATATGGACTCCACAATCACTCAGATGTCATTTTAAATTTGCTAATTTTGACATTGGTAGATGTCTAACAGCAGGAAAGAGATATAGGAGAATGTGCCTCTTGTTTGGAGTCCCTAGATCCCAGCTTTCAAAGATTATTTGGGTAATTTCTGCATTTTATATACATCTGGGGGCATCGTCATTACTTTTCCACTTTTTTAAAATGTCATTGTGAAGTAAAATTTGCCTACCAAATTTGCTTGAGTTAAATCAGAACTTCTAAAACAAGCTTACTACTCTCTTCCATAACAAAAAACACAGTTATTAAAATAATTTTTTAAAATTACCTGCTCTCCAAGTGTTTCACAATCTTTAAGTTTTCCTCTTGAACACTGGATTCCTCCATTTCCAGTTATTACAACAGTTGCAAAACTTTCCTCTCCAGAAGGACCTCCACCAGGTTCTTTTACTTCAAAAACCTCTGAATAGAAGGCAGGCTGAAGGGTTTCCAGATTTATGAGATACTTAAGTTTCAAGTTTCTGGCAGTAGCTTTGCATTGGCCAAACTGTTGTATAAATTTGCGGAATCTGTACCTTATTCTTTTTCGGGTCAAAATGTGGTAGTCTTGGATTTTTGCTCGCACACACTTAGGTAAAAACATTTTGTAGCTGTAAATACATAACCAGACAAAAAAAATCTACTAATTTCATCCATTAAATCCAGCAAAGACAATTAGTTCTGTGCTAAACAAGTCAATATTGAAAACACCTTTTCCTCTAAATGTACTGTTATTTTTACAGCTGTAGGATAACAAAGATCCTTAGATCTGTAGTATGTTCTTTCAAATAAAACCCCGTTTTCTTCCATTTTCCATTTTTTCCCTCACTCAATTGCAACAAACTACATAATGCATTTTCCATAAATTCAAAGATGTCTGTTCTTTCATTAGTGAAGTTCTAAGGTAAGGCAGCAGAAGTTACAAAATTGCTTTGTTTTCTGTAGAAATTGTAAAGAGGATACTGCATGGCAACTACATGCATAAAGGACAGATTTCCTGGCTGAAAATACAGGTAGTAGAATACAGAACTGTGGTTGGTTGTCACTGAAGTTTCTATGTCAGGGACAGAATTAACTCAGCCAGAGTAGAAATTGATAGGATTGATACACCCAAGTAACTTGGTAAACTCAAGAAAGTTTAGCAGAGATCTGGCCAAGATGTTTAAGAGCCTGGAGCACATGACATGAGAGAAGAGGCATATGGGAGCTTGATTTGTTCAGCCTAGAGAAATTAGGCTCAAGTATGGTATTCTACTATTGTCTTCTAATAATGTGAAAGAGAGGATTATCAGTATCACAGAGGAGACTGATTAGGTACAGAGAAAATCTTTCATAATGACCATGGTAATGCAGAGGACAAAGGTGCACAGAGTTACAGAGGAATCTCCATAACAGGACATTTTCAGAACTTCTCTGGATGAGGCCCTAAGTCACTTCATCTAACTTTGAATTTGGCCCTGATAGGAACAGGGACTTGGATCCAGAAGGTGTCTTGCCTAAAATTACTATTTACATATTTTCTTACATAAGAAGCTGCTGCCCTACCCTTCATCAAGAGAGTCAAATCCATGTCTCCAAATCATGAATGGTCACCAGAACATAAATTTTCTATTAATTTCTAGTTTACATAATAGGTAAAATAAAACTATTTTACATCAACACATCAACTGCCAACAGCTGAACACCTTCTCCTAGACACTAGTATGCAAAAATACAACCTTTAGGCATGAGATAGACGTGAAACAGTTACAAATTATGGAATCACCTGACTGAATTGTAAATAGCCATTGGGGTTTGGTCCTTTTCTTTGGCCACTCTCATCATATCTAGAACAGCCATTCCAAGGCATTCTTCTTGTGTTTCATGAGTAACAGGCATCTGTACCCATCCATCCAAAAAATCGGCTCGCCACTGAGAAAGAATGCAAGAAAAAAAAATGAAACCTGGCACACTGCTGCTTAACAAGAATAGAGGTTCAGGGTGCAGTTGTTGAGGGGAGCAGTTGTTGTGTTGTTTGATTGCTTATGTTTGGTTTGTTTAGGGGGTTTTATTGTCTTGGTTTTTTAAAGCCTGAATGACCTACTTCATCCACAAAAAGATGTACTTATTCATAAGGAATACCAGCTGCTATCATGCTTAGAAGCACTGTTTTGAACTTCATCTCTCCAAATATACAATAGGATACGGAATTTAATTTTCAGCTTGAGAGGGCTTCAAGCTTTCAAGAGCCCACAGAGTTACTAGGAGAAGATAGAAAGGGAATAAATGCTAATAACCCTCACCAATCTGCATTTAAAAATAAGCAAGCAAATCATACCTGTGCAAATAGGTAAGACATGACAAGATCATCAAGGACGGGGCTTTCTGCACCACGAAGAATACCATACCGGTATGCTCTGTTGCTGCCACTGCAATACCAGTGGGGAAAATAAAACCTGGTAGGAAATAAATTCAAGCAAATGTTAATAAACAGACATTTTGGTTACCAGCATCAGACATTACTGCTCTCATATACATGTAACTAGTGCTGCTGATTGGAGGACCACTATGAAACCCCAGTTACTCAATGAAGACTACAGATCCAGTTCTTGGAGTTTTAGAGTACTACAGTATTCAAGCAAGGTGATAAACTGTACTGATAGGAATGAGAACCTTTGCTAAGTTATTCTCACTAATCAGAATACAGACAATTTTATTGTGTCTTCTAGTTTCTTTTGAAACAGTTCCTAAACAAAACCACTCAGGCCAAATTATACAATGTAAATAAATTAAGCAATTTACAAAAGGAAAACTATGACTACAGTTTTAGTTGTCCACATTAAATTTTAAGGTTAGGGAAAAATGGTTGTATTGCAGAAACATGCCTGACTATGTAGGACAATTACTCTGCATTTCAGAAACTGCTACTTACTTCAAACACACAAGCACAGAGGAGATGAGATGTATCATTATTAAGAAGGGTTTTTACTTCTAGTATATTTTTATTGTTTGTTTCTTCAATCTGACACTGGTAAACATACTGGATAGAGAAAATTAATAAAGTACATAATTCAAATCACTTCAATATTTTTAATTCTTTTAGCTCCCTGTTTTCCAGAAAATGCAGGCAATCTATCCATAACTTCTAAGAGAAACTACAGTTCAACTAAATATCATATTGGCTGTGTTCTCTCACACAGTCTGGTTTTACCATGAAAAGTGTACAATATTTTATTTAGATTACCTTATCCGGTAAATTAGGATGAGTCTGGTTGTTTCATCTACATGGAAGATGTGATTTGGGGGATACCACATTCTGTCTGTTTCACTCATGAGTGCAAACATGTTATGATACACTGGCATGATACCTACATGAAGAGCAGAGAAGCAAACATCAGTAGGAAACAGTTTTCACAAAATATTTTTAAAATATTGTGGGTTAAAAGCAGCAGATTGCCACAGTGCTCTACTGCTATCAGCCACAGGTATCAATTTTGCCAGCAACACTGCAATCACAATCCCATAGCCTGCAGGCTGCTTTGATGGTTAAGTTTTTTCATTCTTCCTTTAAGTTATCTGACTGGAGAACCTCTTCATCTGTTGTTTTCTGTACCCCACTGTTAAATTACAAGATTTTCTCTGTATGGCATTTAATAAAATGTCTTCTTAGCCTCTCAGTCTAGAAACAGTTTAGAACAGTAGATTTTTTTTCCTGCCTTTCCAAAATCAGATCATTTGATTTGAGCATTGATTTTATGACTAAGCATTTATTTTAAGACTTTAGACTGATTAAATATTACAAGTAAAGCAACACAAAGAACCACCAGCCATTTCCATTTTAGTAACTCAGTTTATAACAAACCCAAACATATACTATTAACATAAAACAGAATTGGAAAATATTCTTTTCCCTCAACAACTTTGAATGATGCTAATGGTAACTGACAAGCAATCATACTTAATCAGAAACTTAAAAAAAATCTGTTGAGCATCAATTCTTCAGCAGCATCAGAGTTTTAATTTGACTCTGACGCTCCCAGCTGAAACATGGCCTACAACTCAGCATTCTAATGTACTGCAGTGTTATGCATCCCTGTGATGCCAGTGTTGGAAAACAGGTTAACTGCCTGAAAACTGAGTAACACAAAAGGATTAACTGCAAGTATTGATACATATATTCTGAAGACAGAAAGAAACACAGGTCAAAAGGCCAGACTGTAGGATTAAAAATTACCAAGTTACAGTAGCTCATATCTAAAGAAAACTTAACATTAAACCAATATACTCTGGGGTAAGAAGGCAAAAAAAATAATGGAAAAACAAACAGGTAAAGACAATAGAAGTAACTTAAAATAACATTATGAGACTGAAGAATTCTGGGAAAAGGGAAAATACCAACATCCTTGCTCAAAGATCTAGAATGAAGTAATTGAAATTCTCACAAGAAACCAGGAGAAAAAGAAATCCTTTATTTCTTTCTGTTCTGAACAACATCTAGGTAATTACTGAAAGGGATGGACCCCACATTTCTTTCATCACATCTAAACAGCATGTAAGACAATCAGAAGAAACAACCAACCAATTCCATATACAAAACCACATAACCCTTAAAATATACTTCAGTCTTAAACAACAACTAGCTTATTAAATTTGATACAAAAAAGGGTTTGTTTCTATAGGGGTCTAGTATGAGGGCTAAGAACTAGAATTCTATTGCATATTTGTGAAGATTAAACTGCTGAAATCTGTAGGCTAATCATCTGACACCTTCCTAAACCACAGCTTTACAAAACGCACCAGAGCTGCAGGTCTTAACATATGATTAGGATAGGATTAACTATGAAAAGGAGTCACAGACTTACAGGAAACTAGATAAATGGAAAGCATTATATAAGGCAATGAAAGGGAAACCAAAATGAAAGAAATCCCCCACAGGAATAAAACTGAAGGGATAAGTAACTTAAAGATTGGCTGCAATTCTAAATGCTACAAATTTATGGTGCAAATATGACATATTTGATCCATCCAAGTTTTGAGGATTTTTTAATGGAGTTCAAATCCATACACCTAAACACCTAAACATATATGGTTCTCATTTGATTGTAAAGTGGGATGAACTATACTATACTATATATCAGCTGTCCATAAAGCAGTAATTTAGTAGTTAGTACCTTAACAGTTTTATAGCTGTGTCGTGTCTGTATGCCTAACAATTTCAGATCAATTACAGTGTAATGTACATGAGAATCACTAATCACATGAGAATCAAGACTGTTGCTAGATGCTAAACACCATTCAGGGCAATGCTGAAAATTTACTATATAGCTAGTGAGACCTACCTAGTCTCCCTAATACAATTACCCAAACTACTAACTATCCCAGGTACGCTTACTGAACAACATTTCAAAACCATATTCAAATGCTAAGCTGCTGTATTTGACCAAATACATTACAGACACCACAATCACCATGCCACCCCACATCTCAAAAAACCCCACAGGTATTTCGCTATCATTGCCATTCTGAAACTTCAACCAAGATGTGACCAAGGTACTCCCCCCTACAAATCAGAAGTACTTATATTAAGCCCTCCCCTGGCCACTGTCTTCTTTTTCATGAAAAGTAAACTGTGCACTCTTCCCTCCCTCATAATTTGGCATTTATAGTTCTGAATGGTAACTTGCGCCATTCACTGGCATTATTTAAGGACACAGAGATCATGCATATTTTTCAAGAAAAGAAGTTTCACGTTTTTATCCCTTCCCCTTTAGAACTATTAATTTGCTTTGCTACACTTAATGCTCAACAATTATAAAAGAGAACAAATCCCTTCATTAAATCGAGTCTTGAAAATTGTCCACAAAAAACTGACAAAAGCAGAGGCCAGAAACTTCTCTTTTCATTAAATTCTTACCATCAATATTAACTGCAGGGCCTTTTCAACTGAAGATAACTGCAGTATTTAAATGTATTCCCTAGAAACAATGAAAATCGAAAAATTGGAGGGGGGAATAAAAGTCTTCTGCTGAAGCCTAGATATCTCAACAATAGCGAAAACTCAGGAGAAATATAAATGTAAGTGAATGTAAAAATCATAAAAGCCATTCATAACAGGTACTGAAAAGCCTCCCCTGGATTTTTGCATTGTATGTCTGCGCAACCATGCTATCAGCTCAATCAGTGAGGAATTAGGAGAAGACAGTGACTCAGACATACTTAATCAGAATTTTCACTGCTTTGCTTCTCCAGCAAGGACTACCAAATAAATTTTCTGGAATATTGCAATGACAAGATCTCTTTAAAATTTATTTATTTGTTGCATAACGCTGAAGAAAGGAGTGTGTGTGTGTGTGTATATATATATATATATATATATATATACACATATATATAGTATATACGTACTGTATGATATATAGCATATATACTTGGCTATAGTCAAGTAACATCATGAAAGATTACAACACAGCATAAGTTTAGACTTCAAACTTCTGTTTCAGTCCTAAAAAAAAGTAGGTTCTTTTTTTCCTCATTATGATATTAGAGCTTCACTTCCAGGCAAGTCTCACTACGTCATTTATCCTGAAGCCCCTAAGAAATTACAGTTTTTCTGTATCTCCTCCCTTGTTGGCATTAGGAACCTTTTCTCCCACAGAATATACTTTCATAAGGTAATGTCCCTCTTCTAAGAAAAAATAAAAAACAGGAAGTGTAAATCGCAACAAGCCATGACAACACTATGAAATGTGAAAATTATGCAAGTCTGCAATAGAAATATTGTTGTATGAAACTCTCAACTCAAGCATTTAAGTAATTAGATATAAAAAGATGAAAGCAATTAATTGAATAATAATAAAAATCTCAAATTTTCTATATAAAATTCTAATACATACATTAGTTCTCATCCAGTTGGAAGTAAACTATTTAAAACTTATGTAGACTTGCATATACCAGATGATAATTTGCTTGTCTTTTCTGACATAAAAATAGTATCTTGCATTATCATTCAAACAAACTGGAGGCTTACAAAACCCTTAACATCACATTCAATGTCACTGTCCTGTCAACAAAATGGTTTCTGAATAGTCAATCAAAGCTTCTATTTCTTTTCCTGGAAAAACAGAATTGCCCAGAGATCTGATTAATTCATTCCCCAGTTAGTGGGGGAGTGCAGGGGGGCTGCACGTTCTGGGTGGATTTTCAGGAAAGGCTATCATCTAAAGGAAGACAAACAAAGAAAAACCAAACAACAACACGACCTCACAAAACCAAGCAAACACACACAGGAAAAAAAAAAAAAAAACAACCAAACAAAACCACCAAACAAGAAAACCAACCCTCAGTGAACAGTTATACTCAATGACAACTCTGAGCTGTGTGAATCCTCAGTCAATTCAGTTCTGGAAATTCAGCATGTTAGGAAAAATATGCCTAGAATTCCCTTGTTAGCAGCATGGAATCTCTTCTGGAGCATAAAAGCAAAGACATACTACAAATCATAACACTATGCAATCCACTCTCCCTCTTGAAAACATTTAATTGACTGCAAACTCTGCCACCATTTGTCACATTAATGCTTTGAAACAGTGTTTTTTTTTACTTATAATTAAAAACTCTCTGCCATTTTATGGTTTTCCAAGAGACCAGCAGTTTTCAAGGGTTGTACCATGGAAATTCCAACACAATTGCAATTCAGGTGGGTGAGAATTAAAACGAAGATACACCTAACACAAATATTCTGCAACATCTAGAACAATTTCTCTAATATACTTCATTTCCATCATCAGTTAGTTCCTCTAACACCATTTTCCCCCTCAGGCTGAGAACAATCCTTTTTTTCCAATTTGGTGTGACATTTCTAATATTCTACTTGGCAATTAACTAGCTAACATGTGAGAACTGAACCATGACTACCTCATCAATTTAAATTTAATTTCAAAACATTTAGTTTTGCATTTCTGCTTGGAAAATGTGACAGTCAATTTATGTATAGTTTTCCTTCTAAAAATACAAACCCACAAAAGTATTTATATTTATTATATTTCTCCCAAACCAGAAAACGGTTTTTAAATAAAGTTAAAAAAAGCTGAGCTTTTGCATGCATGCATCAAACTGGCAGAAAAATATTTAGACAGACTAATATTTTTATAGCCAATACATACCAGATATGACAGATCTAATGTCAAGTTAGCAGGGATTGGAAAATTTTCAATTGTTTGAACTATTTAAAAGATACATAACAAGACCTTCTCTGACTGCTGATGCTTGCCTAGATCCAGTCCTGCTTTGCCTCCAACAGCAGTCATACTTGGATATAATCTGTTCTGCTATCAAAAGATCTATCAGTTGTTCAGACCACAAAATTCATTAGCAAATAAGAAATTTCTTATATTTCTGTCCTGCTTACTACTCAAATCACTCCCTTCTTAACCAAGAATTCTGACTCATAGCTTACTCCTGAAAGATGAGTCTTGCAAACACAAACATTATTTGACTGTATGGAGTCATATGTGCTCTGCTGTACAATCAAAAAATCCTCCCAGAAAAAAAAAAAAAAAAAAACCAACCAAAAAAAACGAAAAAAAAAAAACCAATGCCTCATGCCTCATGATTTAAGCACTAATGGTTGCTATGAAAGAGAAAAAAGAACAAAAAGATGGTCACTTTCATACCCAGAGATTATAGGAATGAATTTGTTTTATTAAAAAATCCAATGTACTTTTGCAAAGAAAGATGCATGCACAAAATGCTTGCTTGAATTATTTTACTACAGATTTCAGCCCCGGTGTCTGTTAGACTCTGGGTAAATGCAGGAATTCAAAGGCACTCTTAGATATCAATGTATTATTTTTTCTATAATATACCACCATTTTATTTACACACGATTTCCTAAATCATTATGAAGAGCATCAGCCACACACACAAGAATTCATTTTATATCTAACAGAACAGTTTCCTTCTGCAAAGTGATTAAGCATATATAATATACAACACAGGCACAACTTCCAGGACCAATCTGTTTTGCAGGGCTGCATGAGGAAGTAATTCAAGCTATTACAGCTCCTGCTACGATTTAGCTACTTGAACTGTATCTTAGCTCAATGAAAGAAGACTTTCAGTTACAGGATGGTATACCCTTAAATTATTTGAAAACATATGGCAGTCACCGAGTTCAGCTTCACAACCATTCTAACAGAACAGTTTTACAGTCTGGTGCTAATTACATCTGAAAGAACAGAGAAATTAGCATTTCAGACTAAATGCCATGATTTTGATGAGCTTTGGGTTGTTGGAAACTTTCTTGTATGAAGTTGGATTTCACTGCTTCATTAGATAAACTGTTAGGTAATTACTCACCACAGGCTTTACAGGCAACAGCACAAATCTCTTCTGCAACATGCTCTCCAGCTGAAAATTGAAGGTAATCTCCTTCTGTCTTCCCAGGAGAATGATAAAGGTACACTTGAAGCAAAGGTTCCGTCTGCTTGGGTGCACTGCTATTTCCACGGATGTCACCATTCTGGCGGACAGTAGAAGTTGCTGTACTTTCCATATTTGTCATTGTAAGACAAGCCATAGTTTGTCCTGGTTCTGTTCAGAGCATCTGCCTGAAATAAATGTAAGAAATACTTCTTCACTAAATGTGTTTGGTTTTATTTGTAATATTCATATTCAGTGATAGTACTGTTCTGACACGGAAAAATCATTAGAACTTGAAGACAAGCAAATAGCTTAGGTGGTTTACAAAAAGCTATGTTTCTCTTTGATTTAGCCCTAAAGGAAAAGTAACTAACAGTATTACAGGAAAAAACAAAATATAAATTGGGAGTCCAGCTAGAGGATTACCACTTTTCAATGAATTTCAGGTGGCATGTGCTTACCTGTAACATGCTAATTAAACCTAAAAAGCCAAAATAATTACTTTAATGAGATCTGTACAATTCATTTTATTCCCAATTTAATTTTAGAAGACAAAATAACTAGTTTGGTCACAAACTAGCACTGATGAAGAGAAGGATAGAAATAGCACCTTGCAGCTGAGTTTTCCTCATACACAGACACTGTAATAAAGTGCTGAGATGAGAATCTAACAGACATGGTTTGTACCTAGGAGTGGGAGATCTTCCAAAACCACCTTCTTTCAGAAAAAAATAATTTAATCTGCCATTAAAAACAGTCTTCTCTGGTAAATGTAATCAAAGAAGACTAATAATGTAATAAATAACCACAGATATAACTGATAATGAAAAAAAGTTAAAAAATGTGAGATTAGACAGCATATTCCAAAAGCCAGTTGAAGAATATCTTTGCTTCTTTGTGACTGCATCATAATTTTAATTCGTATAATCCCTGCTTTAAGACAAAATCTTAGGTCACAGTAAAAAAGATTGCTTTTATTGGAAGTTATTCCAAATAGCTACCACTTGGAATTCTGCATTTCTTATTCTGAAAATGCAGAATAGATTCAAACAAAAAAAATTTTAAATATTTGATTTTTTAGAATAAAAGTATGGTTTGGGCCACAATAATGTTGCCCTGATAACTCCTTCTCTTTGAGATGAAAAACCCCAAGTGTCTCAAGTCCTTCCTCATGGAAGAGGCACTCCAGCCCTCTGATTGTTTTTGTGCCCTTCTCTGGACTCACACCAAATGTTCTGTCTTTCCTATGCCAGGGCCCCCAGAGGTGGACACAGACTCCAAGAGCAGTCTCACAAAAACACAGCAAAGGAGGAGAATCACACCCCTTGACCTCCTGGCAATGCTTCTTCATATATGATGAAATTGGTTTTCTGGGCTGCCAGTACACATTGCCAGCTCACATCTCACTTTTTATCTACCAGGGTCCCCAAGTCCTCATCCACAGGGCTGCTCTCAAAACCATTCACCCTCCAGGATGTACTGATCCTGGATTGCTCTAACCTAGATGCAAGAACAGGTGCACTTGGCGTTGTTGAACTTCATGAGTTTCCCATGGAATCACTTCTCAAGTCTATCAAGGTGCCTCTGGATGGTGTCCCTTCCCTCAATCCCTTCAGCTGCACTAGTCAGCACTAGTCTGGTGTCGTTTCTGAACTCACTAAGGGTCTGCATTTTGTTGCTTCAGACACTGAATGGTTAATAAAGATATTGTACTTGAAAATGTAAATGCTTAAGTTAAGAATATGCTTATTGTTCTGCATAGGCATATGGGTGTTACATTCTTGATGCATTATGTTCAACAGCTTTTGTTTGTATTGAACTATGTTGCTTTATCAGGAAAGAGCTATTTGGAACATGTTTTGGGTTTATTTTTATTTTTATTTTTTTACATTTTCTATTCCTAACTAGAATTATTTAAGAAAGGATGTGTGTATGAATTTTCATTAATGTGGGCTAAAGATGATGTGTACTATAGAAACTGCAACAGTTATATCAGCAGGAAAAGAAGGCTGAACCTCTTTAATTAAGGAAAACATTAACTTAATGAGTTATGAGATGACAAAAATATTCAATTACATGTACAAGAGGATAAAACTGTGTTACCATTATGCTAATTCTGGGGGAAGGAGAAAAGAAAAAAGATACCATCACCAAGTGAAAAATGTGTCCTTTTACTTCCCAAACTATGCAATACAAAGAACCAGTGCATTATAGATACATAAATATGAATTTCTAGATGCAAATGTCATTCACTGCATTGCAAATGTCATTCACTGGATTGCAGATGTCATTCCTAAGGCCCTTATGTAGGGGATATGCAGATTTCCTATGCCTCATTTACAAAGCCAGCCACCTTTAACTCAAAAGATATGTCCTTTTACCTCCAAAGGTAGCATAGGTAACAAGTACATGTATAAGGAAAAAAAGCATCCCTCCTCACTCATTATTTAAAACCAATAATAGGAATTATTGTTTTTCAGAAGAATAACCAACATATGACTATAAACACTGTATTTAAAAGATTTCTTACTACCTTTGCTAACATTATGCAAGACGCGATGTTTGTGCTCTACAACTTGCTTTTATAAAACACTCACAGCTTTAACCCACAGCTGTAATACCACAGGGGGCCATCTTTCATTGCTACAGTAGTTTTCCCAAAATACTCCAACATTAACCTTATTTTATTCAAACCTTAACCTGAACTGACATATTTTTTAATCTTGGTCCCTCAGCTTTATGTCTATCCAAAACTGAATCGAAATGGTATTTGTCAACCTAACTGAAAAATGTCCAGTTTCAGAAGAGTACTAAACATATATGCTTATGCTTGCCACTTCTTCATAAAGCCTTTACAATATATTTGTCCTTTCAAAAAACTTCCACCATTCCCTCTTTGTTTCTGTATTAAATAACTCAATAAAACAAGAAGGGAACCTTGCTTAATTACACCTAAGAATGTGAAATAGCAATAAAATGCAGTAAAAAATACTAAAAAGTGCAAAGTAAATATTGTAACAGAACACTCTGTTCTATTTGTTGCACTAACTTCAAAGGTTCCATGTGACAATGTGAAAAAAATTCCAAGAGATACTATTTGTAAAACTGTCATGACTTCAAATTAAATAACTTTTAAATTTCAAGTTTGCCTTTTATGTTAAAGTGCAGATAAAGTACGTGAAACCAAGAAATATTCCTAATTTATTTTCTTCACTGAAAATAGAAAACACATTTTCTTGGCCTCTGCCTTATATCTGTAACTAAAGCAGCTGTATGGGCAGAGCCTCACATGCAAAGTAACTGAAACACAAGATCACCACTCACTGGAAAAAAAAAGCAACACTACTTTCAGCTGTTTTTCTTAGCAGACAAATCTCAGATTGGACACACTTACTTCTCCCTGCTTTGCCCCATTCAGGGACCACTATATTAGCACATCAGAAACACTACACATCACATAAAATTAAATGATGTTGATCTAGTATAATATTACAGTAGATCTAGTAATAATATTACAGGTATTACATAATTAATACTGTAATAATTAGATAATTAATACCTGTAATAATATTACAGGTATTAGAGTTCATACAGTAATTCAAAAGAATTTTTGTGTTTCTGTAAAGAATGTAAATAATTCTTACCGCTGTATGAAAAGATTTAGCACATTCAGAATGTGACTTTTGCAGATACGTTACTTGGTACCACAAAGTTATTTGTTTGAACAAAAAAAAAAAAACCTATACCAAGTCCATACATATCTTAGAGTGGATGTCTGACATAATGAAGACTCAATGAAAAAAATGGCTGAATCAATTATCCAAGTAATAAGTAGGAATAGGTAACAAAGTCTGAGATAAGGATGATGTTTTGGAGATGAAAACTACTAGCTGTAAGAGATGCGATTCTGGTACTGATTAACAGATTATTTCATTCAATAGAATTATTTTATGTTCCTAATACAGGTAATATTTTAAGCCATAGCTTCTAAAGGATAAGATTTCATACATTGCTCTAACCACAATCATTAACATCTACAACAGAAGATGTCTACATACAATTCTCTGTTGACATTTTTATCAACAATGCACCTGAAAGTTAATTTCACCCCAGCCACACTACACTGCAGTAATTCAATGGTTCTTTTTAAGTCAACCATCAAGAACCAGGTTAATGAGATTGAAAATCACGACTCAAAGAAGACATTTCACTAAAACATGCAGGACATACAAAATTCTCATTATTGAATAATATGCAGCATTCACAGCCTTCAAAGGATTGTTTTCAACTTACGGGGTTTCTTTTTGGGGAGGGGCAGAGATGGCAGGAGCATTTGAGGTAACAGGTAGCTGTTGAAGGAAGTGTCCTGAGCCAGGGTCTTTAGCCATACCACTTCAAATGTATAATTTCAAAGGTTTAAAAATGAGAATATTCTCTCACTACAGATTAATCCCCAACAGTTAATTTCTTGTTTATCGCTTGAGAAATCTCTGTACTTAACATTGAAGTAATAAAGCCCTTTAAATAAGCATGTCATAAGACAAGTGGTTGCTTCAGAAATCTACAGAAAGTCACACAAAGCAGGCACACATGCCAAGGTAATGTATGGGCATTAAAAGTATAATATTGAAAAAATATTAGTGTCTGTGAACAATATAGAATGCATGATTATTGAAGAAATCAAATCTGCATTTAGATACAGATGAAGCGATCCCCTTCTGTCTTACTTTCCCAAATTCCTGTCTCTTTGCCAAGAACTTTTTAAATTTTGGCTTTCTAACACACAAAATTAAGAAAAAAAAATAAACCACATTTTTGGCACTGAGACTGCTTCTCAGTTCTAGCAAGAAAGTGGTGTAGAAGGTAGAAGCCAGATAAACAACTTCAAACATAATCACCAGGTTTTTTTGCACACAACATGTTTGTCTTTTCTGTGAATACAGCATCATTTAAGAAAAATGTTGATGACATTACATGGAGAAAATAGAAATTAAAAAGGGAAAGTAATCACAAAAAGAGACATGGTATGGTCATTTAATTTATATTATATATCCCTTTAGCAACAACAATTAATTCTGTTTGAAAACTGACAACACTCACTCATTTTAACTCATGTGGAAGTTAAGATCAACTGTCTTGTAGCAGGAAGGGCAAGGGCACACCCACCCTTTGCTCTCATTGCACAACACTTCTGTGGTTGCAGGAAACTATTTGAAAGTGCTTAAGCACAACAGCAGCCTCCTACAGCAGTGAAATATACTTATATTCCCTTTGTGACCCTCCCAACGCAGAACAGAGAACTAAATATTGATTTTAAAACTGAATAAAGGTGGGGGAAATACAATGGAAGTTCTAAGGGGGCAGAACTCAGAATTCAGAGCTCTTCAAGTTTTATGTTGGATGACTCTTCAGACAGGTGTCTCTCTCAACAGAAGCGAAAACTTCAACACAGCTTCCTCAGTGCCATGTGCTTGTGTTGACTGAGTCTATCATGAATACTACACTGCCTTCTTCCATCCCCAAAAAAGAACCCATCTCAGTGAGCAGTAAATTCAGCTTCTTTCCCCACAAAAGTCAGACTGGTGGCAATGATTAGCGTTTCTCCTCTTGCAATACTAGCTTTAGAGACAGTTAGTTTTGCCTCGCTTGGACAGCTGTGTATTTTGTGTGTACCTCTTCAAGTGCTTCAGACCATACCAGGATCTGATCTGAAGGCCATATAGTCAGTGTGGGTTTTCCAGACCTATGCTGAAGTGCTGGAAGGAGAGAGGAAGGGTTGTCTGGGGGACAGCTGTCTATCTTTGACCTGCTGAGCACAATTCCATGCACACTGATCTGAGAGCACAACCTTTAAACAAAGCAGACAACAACCACCTGTTCATGCAGGTTTCAGATCAAGGGGCATTGTAGGTAATCTAATTTATCTTCTATTTTAAAAGTACTGTTCCATGCTCAGAACTGCCTAGCATTCGTAATTCCCAGTCAGGCTCTTCACTTCAACCAAAACTGCATGAAGATTTATCTATGTATAACTATGTCATTTTTCCACAAATCCAGCAGAATAAGCATTGCAACATTTTTAATACTCTCAATAACACTGTAGCTTGTGCTTCACAGGCAAAAAAAATCAATAAAGCAGCCTAAGAGAAGGTCTATTCTTTATGTGACAAACAAAAATGATTGCTTGCTTATGAAAGAGCAGCTTACAGCTGTGAACAAGAAGCATGGAAACTCAGATGAAAACCTAGAAGTTCAGCAGGTTCATGTGACATATTTCTCTCTTTCTCCCTCACCCCATTTACAGGATCTGCAACAAGACCTTATAAAACTATTCAGTTTGCACACTTTCAGACTAAGTCTCATCTGATACAATTATTCTTTTAGAAACAGAGCTGCTGTACCAATCTCACAGTGCACCATCTTGTCAGTGACCTAGCTCCCCTATTTCCTCCTTTACTCTATTTGTTCAAGTCTACACCATCTTACATTTCTGATAGCTGTAAGCATTTAAATGCCCAGTTCCAAAACGAACTTAAGAGTATAATGAACCTCAGCCAAAAAAAATTAGTCCATCATCTCTAAGCTGCCACTATCTGCAAAGAACACAATACAGCATTTGTTATTTCAACAAGCCTTCAGAACTGCTATAAATACAATTAATGTTTGTGCCTGTGTCACCAACTGCTCAGTTTACTAGTGAAAGAAGAAAGATTAAATAGCATTTTCTATTGACAAGCAAAGCCTTGAAGTCATAGGCTATCTCCCAACAACCCAGTGTGTTTATTGCCAGTAAACAAAGATGACAGCAATGTGCACACTTTCCATCTGCTTATCTACACATCCTTCTTTCAAGGATTTTGAATGAACATCATTACTGAAAGCCATCCCAAGTAATGGTGGGTAGGGTATAGCAGGATGCTCTGTCTGGAATGGGATAAACCAACTTGAACAATGCCTTATTTTGCAAAGCTAATTGTGGTGAACTAAAAGGGGGTGTCATGCTGTTTTTGTTGTTGGATTATGCTAAAACCAGTTTGACTCATCAACACCTAAGTTTAACATTCTGACAGTGAGGTGAAGATGTGGAGATATAGTAAAATTATCCTAATCTAAAAATGCTAAGGTAACACAGTTGGCAATACAGGTAAGTAAGTTTTTTAGGTGGTTTCTTTGCTAGCTTTAATGTAATTCCTTTAATATAATTGCTTTGACATAGGACACTATACTATCCTAATTTTAGCTAATATATTGCATAGTACATAATTCCAATTAAGATCGTTATGTCTAATTTAGTAAATTTATTAAATTTATTATAGTAAAGAATTAATTTTGATATTAATATATCTGGTTTGCCTCCCTTAATCCTGTGGGACAAAGCTGTACAAAGGTTCAATCACAACCCTATAATTTCTTAGACCTAAATTTATTAGTTTGGCACTAAGATTGGATCCAGCCACACCAGGCTCATCTTAGGAGTTTAGAAGGCAAGTGGGTCCCTTCTGCACCTCATGATTCAATGGGAACTTTTCTAATAAACTTTGTCTGAAGGTCTCACTCCACCTGTGACAATAGATTAAGATTGCAGCAAAGTATCATAAAAAGTGCTAACAAACCTTACATTAGCCAGTAGTAATAGAACACCACAAAGGTATTATGCATCTTGTTCCAAGACAACTAAAATCAAGTTTTTACCTCTAAATGCAAACTTAGATTGAGAAACAAAGTCAGTCAGCTTCCCACTTGCCATTATTCTGGCTAGTTTGTTTGATTTATGCTTAATGTGTACAATTAATATTCAATTATAGTCTTTGCAGTTCAGTTTGAATACACAGACAAATGGAGCACAATTAAGCTTGCCTATAACATGTGCTCAGTGTGGCTTGTTATGTTATTAGAAGTTTAAAATCTTCTTACAATAGCAATAGTTTTCATATTCTGCATATGCGACCTGAGGTATCCTTACAAATCTAGTCTGATTTTCTTTGCATCTGCAAGCTTGTTTCAGTGGGTTGCTTTAAATACATAAGTATACTAAATTCAAGGAAGCAAATGCATACACTGTGCTGACAGGCAATAAAGCATTGTATTTTTAAAATGTCATTTCTTACAGAATGACAGTGCTTTTTAATTGACCAACAAGAGGTTACGAAGTCTTTGTTCAGTCCAAACATGCCACATCAGTGAAAATTTCACAAAAAATTCACAGCAAGAGGTTAATATATTTCCAATACATATTCATAAGAAAATATTCTCCCGACTAACTTTGCCAAAATATTCAACAATACTTTTAAAAATACTAAGCAATATGGGAAATCTGAGATTTTTTTTCCATTATTTAGATAACAGGTGGCAAGTTCATAAATAAAATTAATCAGCACTTTAAATGCACCATCTCCTGCATTAAAACTCTAGTCTTTTCTCAGTTAATATTTATTCTGATCTTAAAACCAGCTTTCACAAAAATATAAAATATTCTTCTAAAGCATATTCAAAGATGTTTAGTGAACAAGGAGTGCATCTTCAGTTTTCATGTCATTTTTCTAATATGCTTTGCCTATTGTTCCCTGTCATGAGGTAAAGCCGCACAAGAAAACAACTGCTCCTACAAGAAACAAGCCCAAAACATTAAGTAATTCCAAAGGTGTTTTCCTGTTTTACCAGCTATCAGTATACTAAAAGCACACAAGAATTTTAACACACCAAAATTTGAATGCATGTGGTAGCAAGCAAATACATACAGGTGACAGATTAACATATCAATGACAAAACATGTCAAAAAAAACCCCCCAAAAACCCAACCTAAAAAAAACCAGGTAGAGAAGCAAAGATAACATTTGCTTAAAGCTTTCACTTGAAAAACTAGTCCCAGTATCGACAATTTAGACCATGAACTTTTGTGTAAGAAAAGTGTAATGGTCCTGGCCTGATCTGCTTGCATGACACACAGGAACTAAGTGGATAGCTGTTAATATGAGGATTATCCCTTCTCCATTCTGAAATTTTAAAATCGTGATTTCTAACTTCTTCACAATAGAATGAAGTAATCACTGTATTTATTGAAGGAAAAAACAACCTTGGGCTGTTGTCAGAAAATGAATGAACACCACACTTAGGTAGAAACCTCAACACCACAGTAACATGCCAAGCAGGTGAGTTACCAGAGAAGTAATCAAATCGAAGACTTGCCCAGAAGCAACAGCTCTGTTTAGGTTCCATTAGAACTTTGGAAAGAGTTGGTCCATATTTGCAAAATATTTCAGTTTCACCATGTGATATATTTCAGCAAAAGTCTATTTCATCAGAAAATTTCCAAGCAATTTAAACAGTTGCCCAAATATTTGGCACAGATTATGTCCCAAGATAATGGCATCTGAGGGTCCTTAGTCCATTCAGAGCCACCATTATCTGCACATCTTTATATACACAGAAGACATAGGAAAACTAACAATAATAGGTCAGGAAGGCCTTTTGCATAAGGCATGTGAAAAATATCACCAATTTACCTTTATTCCCTTACAGATCTCCAAAATTCCTTTAAAGTGATGCAATAAAAAATGATAACACAAAAGTTAGGACTAAGTGATATTTTCACAAATATGCTACATCATACTAGATTTTTTTTTTTTTTTAATTAGCTGTACTGAAAACTGAATACTGTCTAACAGTTCAGATCATGGAACAAAAGATTGTTCCAAGTTACTTACTAGAGCACAGGTCTTCCCGAATTGGTTCTTTGATTTCTCTCAGAAAGAATTAAATAGGAATTTCCAATGCCCCTCTGTACAGAGAGAAAAGTAATTCAAAGTAAAAAGCAGGATTGCTTGCTACTGGTCTCAATCTGCCGGGTTGTATTTTGGTTACAATGCATTATGAAGAAGTTAGGGAATTATAAATGCATTATAGAGGACTTAGGAAATTATAAAAAAAGATTCAATGAAAAAATAACATTTTAATGTTAAAAAAAGATTCTAACAAACCACCAAAGAAGAAAACAAAAAAAGTATTTTTCTATTAAAAGGCATTTCTGTTAAAAATACTGTCATAGGGAAAAACCCCTCAACAACCTCTAGAGAATATATAAGATAGTTACAGCCTCACTCACAAGTCTAAAAAAAATACTGAAGTGCAAACAAAAGCAAAAATTACAACAGCAAAGTAGTTTGTGAAATTACTTCATTTTCTTAAATGTTGCAAGATTGCGACAGTGGGGAGGTGATGCTGGAAGCTGACACTTTTGAAGCTGGCTAGCTATTCTTTCCCAAATGCAATTCCTGCTGTCATCATTGAAGAGCAATTTGTGAAAACATGAACCAGCACTTGTCTCTATGGTACTGCAAGGCCAAAGAATAGCATCAACAGCTGCAAAACAGATGTTGGTTTACAGATGCTGTCAAGAACCACACAGGCTAGTGCTAAGCTATCAGAAGTCATACACATTTCATGCTGCAGTCTGTGGGTGCTTAAAGAGTGGCATGGCAGGCACCAGCTGTATCACAATGGAATAGGTTTCAAACCAGTTACTCTTCTCCCAGCCTTCTGCAGCAGGCAGGGATTTCCCAGGTACATTCTGGTTTTAGCAGCTTAACTGTGAATCAGACAGAACAGAGAACTGCCAAGACCCACCACCTGCAGTAGTCTGGTACTTATGGAAGACGTAAGACTTTGGCAAAGTTCTTTATCCACTCCACTACAAACGCACTCTGGAGTTTGGAGTCTATAA
Source organism: Lonchura striata (assembly GCF_050655825.1). NCBI lineage: Eukaryota > Metazoa > Chordata > Aves > Passeriformes > Estrildidae > Lonchura > Lonchura striata. Next base: position 70,444,479 of record NC_140740.1, read on the forward strand.
AAATATTATCTTCTAAGCAAATATCAACACAATAGTTTAAACAAGCAGAGTTATTTACTGGTAGAAATTAAAAAGTTATCTTCCTCACAGAATAAAAAGCATTTATCATCGCAAACATTTATGTGAGGAAAACGAGTCATAACTCTTTCCAATCGCCATTGGCTATTAGTATAAATTGCCCTGCTTACATTTGTTCAGAAAGCTTTTTCCAAGACCTGGATTTTAAAAAGTTAAACTCTTTTGGACTTCCTTCTGAATTCTGTCATCTCCATTTTCTTGCACTCTTATCTTACTTCCCCAGTCTGGCAACTTCCCTCCTCAGAGCTTAGTAGAACTAACTAACTGTCATATGTGTTTACATTATATGCCAAGCTCAAAAAGACTGAAGAGCTAGAATTTTCCTGAGAACCAGGAGCAGAAGATTATGTAGCAGGGAGAAAGGGCAGTGACATCACCAAGTCTCCTCTAGGCAAGTAGGAGGTAAACAGAAAGAGGAAGAGCCATTCTAAAGCCAAGAAGTGTCAAAACAATGTTTAAAAATATGCTTTCACCTTCACAGTTTATTTTGTGGCTCTTCTCTTTCAACACAGATTGCATTTAGTAACATAAAAGAAAAAAGAGACAAAATAAAAAAAAGAGGGGAATGAATGATCCTGATTCCTGCCCAAGAATGAGAACATCTTAAGAAAAAAATCTGTTACTCAAACCTCAAAGACTGTTTAATGAAATTTGCAGTCACTTAAGTGGGACATAATTCCACAGAACAGTATCACCAACTTCTTCATTCTATCATTCTAGGTGAAATGGTGCCTCCAGTTTCAACTCCAGAATATCCCAATTGAAACTACTACTCTTTGCCAAACTTCTACATACCTACCCTTAGAGATTAAAAGTATACTTTTACACTCTGCCATACATACTAAAGTACCATGGAGAATATAATAATCATAACCCCAACCAGCTCTTCTGCCTACAAAAAGAGAAACCACAAGATCCACTATGCTCTACACAATGTGATGTTTGTAAGATGTCACTCCTGCTTCTCCTAATTTCATAGGTAATTTGGCTTCTTTCCCTCCCAGTTTTCATCATCCAACCAAAGCAAAGGGTAAAGTGGTCTTGGACAAGAAAATTGCAATAATAGGCTAAATGATAAAACATTTATTACTTTGAATCCTGGAACATTTTTTTCTAGGAAAAATATGGGAGAAAACCAATCTAGTAAATCTGAGACAGAGACATCAAAAATGTGAAAACATCTGGATGAAGAGACTACTCCTATGCCAGCTACACTATCTGAACAGAATCTGGAAACACATGCTTCAACAAATTAGCTCTTTGCAGAAATAACTGTCAGCATGTAAACAGGATAACAGTTAAGTCAGAGTGAATCAGCAAACTCTTCCAAACAGCCAAGAGCAATAGATGTCAGTGTCTCCTCTGGACTCTCCAGAAATGCTTTCTTCAGCCTACCCTGCTTTTTCAGCTTCAGTTAAGAAACTGCACTTCAAAAGGTCAGATCTAATGCAAATTTCATTGTACAAATTCCCTCCTCAAGATGTGGGGGTTTCTAGGGGATTTTGGTGTCATTGCCCTCCTTCCTCCTTGTCTTTGGAAAAGTGCCTAAAATCTTGTAAAGGAAACCAAGCTAGCTCTTTACAGTGACACATCAGTTACAGGAACCCAGGACACCAATATTATTTTACAACCCTGCCTTAAAAACACCCTCCCCCTGAGAAAACCAAGCGAACAAACAAACAAACAAAAAAAAACCCAACAAAGATCCTCCCAAAAATCCAGCCAGAGGAAAAACCAACACAAACCCAGAACACTTCTCTCTCTGCTCTCCAACTTAGATCCCATGCAGTCTCAACAAGGCTACGACTAGGTACTTTCATAAACTCTTAGAGAGCCAGGGCCTGACCACATAAAATGAGACAACATAACAAAGACCATCTGAGACACACCAGCAACAATCTAAGATAATAAAGCAACTGCCACAGAAATATTTCAAATAAAATAATTTTTGTAGAAGTTTGATTAAATAGTGAAGTCAAGACTATGTAAATGCATTCAAAAGCCTATCAAATAATGATTCAGATTGCTGCATCAATATATATTTATATAAAGATATAAATACTATGATTATATAGAAAGATATTATAACATACAAATACTGCAGCTTCTTGTTACTCTTCATGAGACGAGCTAAAGTATTTTTGCAAAAGAATACATTTTTTTTTTTAAATCCTATGTAAATGCTTCATATTGCTGAATAATTTATGACAGCAATGTTGAGCTTTATCTTTACAATTCAGGAAAATGTACTTGCTTGATAGTTTATTTAATGTTTCCTTAAACACCAATGGCCTGCAAGTTCTCCACTTGTTCCCTATCTGAAACACCAGGCAGCTTTTGCAAAGATACTGCACTACATGCTTTGCCAAGATCATGTTATCTCTATAAACGCAGATTGTCTGAAAAAAATGCAGGCCAGAAAACCCAGGGCTCTGAAAGTAAAAAAAGGTTTTTCATAAAATATACCACTAGCAGAGATTCTGCAGAAGTCTAATAGAAGTGACAAGGAGAAAGAAACATTAAGACAAACATTTTCCCAATGTAACATTTCAAAGTCTGTGTTCTCTTGAACTTTTAAAAAATAGAACACACTGGTGCTTCCCCAAACACTGCAGAAGAGTCAAATTATCATCCTGTATATCCAGTATTTACAGAACTCTGTTTTGAGTATGATTAAGCATTAAATTCTACACTTCACTTTCAAAGAGAAGAAAAATATTCCAACTGCCTATATTCACATTGACTTCCTCCCAAGCTCTGAAACAAGAATGATACCTTTCTTAACGATTTTTGAAATTATATCCTGAAACACCATTAAAAAATTGCAGAATGAATGTTGTGAAAATTGTGCCCCAACAGACTAAAAAGATCTAGCAGACCACCTGACAGACTGAAAAAATAAAAAGCATAATGGAAAAACAAGGAATTTCTTAAATGAGATATACAATAGCTTTAGAATAAATATCTATTTTTCTCTCAGAAACAGAAGTATCAAATTGTTTCTTCATTCTATCATTCTAGGTGAAATGGTGCCTCCAGTTTCAACTCCAGAATATCCCAATTGATACTGGCACAAGAAGTATCAAACTGCTGAAGAAACAGCTAAGAACTAAGTAGATTCTGTATTTCCTAATTTTAAAACATGAAGAGTAGATGCACTGTTACAAAATAGGTTTCAGATAATCCTATTACTGAACTTGATGAAAGGAGGAAGAAAGCCCAAGACTGGTTTATGATATATAGAAGATTAGACAGGAAGATACAGTGTTCTTTTCTGGATTTTAAAATATGCTATTACCAATTGTGCTATTATCAGTTCCTTTATGACAAGGCATTATAAAAGAAAGATTAAGCATTTATAACAGAACAGTACTTAACAACAGGTTAGGTTGTTGATAAAGATGTCACATTTCAAAATTCCCACTAAACTATTATTAAACTCCTCCTAAAATTCTTTCTGATGACACAAAACTAGGAAAACAAAAAAAAAACCTGAAAGCACTCAGATCTCTCAGTACATAAGTCAAACTCCAGTACAAGTTTTGCCTCTGAGCCCTGAAGTCTAGGGCTTTCACCCACATTTCAATGTCCTTAGCATTGTGGAAACTCACCCAAACATTCTGCAGATGTATGTACTCAGTAACATGAACCAAGGCACCTCAGCTCTCCCTGCAGGTCCCCACTCCAACTCAGCAATCATGCTGTTCTAATCTTGTCCAAAAGTGTTATTTTCCCACCCACTCGTGGATAGGAAATTTGCATCTACCTAAGGTGATACGTTCAAAATCTAAGATACTCCATTCTCTAAATTACAGAACTCTTTCTTAGATAATCTCAGACTTACAAACCACTCCAGCTTTTTACAGAACTTTTTAGCATATTTGGCATAGTTATTTGCAGCTTCACCTCAGCTCTGATGAAATAAGAATTTCATATCTCTCCACAGGTTTTAGAACCAGCTGTTGCACAGAAGCGTGGACCCCAAGAACCATTTCCCAAGGTAAAGCAGAGTGACTAATGCAAAGTTGACAAAAGCAAGCTGTGACCATGATGCAATGAAAAATCCAGCTAGGCCCCCCAAAAATGCCTGTAAAAGATACTGCAGACTTTTTGACACTTTTTATTTCATTGAATCAAAATAATTAGATAAACTGGAGATAAGTCTAGAATACAAGTACAACACAGTTTATTACAGCCAAGTTTGTTCGTGATTTGCAAATTATAATAAATTCTTACTTAAATACTGAGTAAGAATTGTCTCCATCTGAATTAGTTGCTCTAAGAGGTAAAGTTTTATACATACATTTAGAAGACAAATTGCTGAAGCCCACTGAAGTGAACTTGAAGTTTAAAACCAACCAAAGGTTTCTCCTCTCTTTATGCATGCTTTGAGCTCCTGAAGATTTCCTAAACAAAGTACAAATCAATAAATACTAGTAGTTCTTAGATGTGCTAAATATAAGATCCAATTAGCAAACAAAAGCAAATTAAAAATCCTAGACATGAATGAATAATGTCAGAGTAGACCACTTCTGACCAGGCATTCCAGCACCTATAAATGGACATCCCTCTCCCCTCTATGGCCCTCCAGAGTTTGCCACATCTACCAGTAACCAGTCTTTTAAATACTTTTTTCCTTTAACTGATACTTAGTAAGGACTTTGATTACTAGTAGGTGCAATAGTCCACCCACATCTAGGCCCAAACTACACCTAACAATATTTGTCTGCCAATCCACCAAATAGTAAGTGAATTAAGTTTCATGTCATTGAAGTAAATACAGTCACAGGGCACTACATCCCCTTGACTGGCACACAGACAAAAAGAAAATATAAAAAAACCCCAGCCAAATAACAGAAGAAGTCAGACCAAGGCCTTAATTTTTTAGATTCCTGATAGCACTCTTTAATATCAAATTTGGTTAAAAACAAACCCCCAAAAAGTGGCCTTGCTACAAAAACGGACATGCTTTAACAGTGACAAACTTAGCAACAGTGTCACCAGAACCCTTCCCCTATTCTAGACAACTTCTAAGCATTTGAACAAGTCTAACAACGCATAATAATCCTAATATTTTCAGTTTCCACTGAAGTTCAATACTAGGATGCTTTACATAAGACATTGTCACTTCTCCTACCTTCTGAATCTAATGCAAAGATCTAAGTAATGCCCCTAGGCTTACACTGTAAACCACTGGTAAACCAGATATAAACAAAATGCTTTGTTTCATGAAATGTTTAAGAGAAAAAAATTCATTGCAAAGAAAGCTTTATCTCATTCTTTTAATATAAAATAAATAGTTGAAAAATCTCTTAATTGCTTGAACATTGCAAAAAAAATCCATTTTAAATTTCAACTGTATCGTATCTTTTCCCACACTGTTCCTCATGTTTCATTTTTCAGTTTTAGTATGTATATATTTTAAAGAAAACCACAGGGAGAGGAAAGAGAAAAACTCTTCTGAACACAGAGTTCAACACAAAGAGCATGAATACGGAAGAAACCAAGGAAACAAAAGCACTGAGGGAAAGCCATAAATACAATATGTAACACCTCTCAAAGTAATACAGCACAGTGATTCTGCACAGTGTTTATTAATTCCATTCTCAATTCCCCTTTAGAGTTCAGGAAAGATATATAACTAGGTAACAAACGTGACACTACTGTGGAACAACTCTATCAAAAGCTGTAGGTGTACTATTCAGTAGCTCATAGGTGACCAAGATATTCCTCATGCCTACAACAGAAAAAAATTCTTAGCAACTATGATTCTGCTCCACTCTAAATGTCATTACTATGTAGGATGTAATGCCCTCTACATTATTTCAAGCAGTAAATAAAACAAACTCACAAAAACACACTCTTGTTATTCTTCCATGTGCACTCAGGAATGCTAAGTTTTCATTTACCAGATACTTCCCCTTTCCACCTCCTCGAAAACTGTTCACAAAGATCCCCATTTAACACTTGGCCTAACTAGCACAAGCACTGTGTGTCACCATGACCACATCGAGGATAGTGTGTAGGCTGGGATAGGTTCTGCCCATCACTTAAGACAGGCAGTCAGAACACAAGAAGGGTCCGGCGGGTTGACCTTGGCTGGAGGCCAGGTGCCCACTAAGCCACTCTACCACTCCCCTTTTCAGCTGGACACGCGAAAAAAAAGATGGAAAACAACTCAAAGGTTGAGATAAGGCAGTGTAGTAAAGCAAAAGCGAAAGTTCATGCACACATAAGCAAAGACAAAAAACCCCTATTCTCCATTTCCCATCAGCAAGCAATGTTCAGCCACTTCCCATGAAGGGCTGCAGCACGTCACAGTTGCTCTGGAAGGCAAATACTAAATAACCAGTGCTCTCCCTTCCTCCTCCTTTCCTAAGTTTTTATAACTGAGCTGATGTGGTGTGGAATATTCCTTTGGTCAGTTTGGGTCAGCTGCCCTGGTTATGTCCTCCACTAAGATTTGCCCACCCCCAGGCTGCTGGTGGGAGGGTGGAATGATGGAGAGATAGCACTGATGCTGTGCAGAGCTGCTCAGCAGCAGCCAAAACACTGCTGTGTCACCAGCACCTTTGTAGGTACCAATGCAAAGCACAGCACTGTGTGGGAAAATGAACTCCATCTCAGCCAGACCCAATACAAAGAGGTGCAGCAGGGGTTATGGCAGTTGAATGACTCTTGTACTTGACAAAGAATTTTAGAAACCTAGAATCTAAAATTAAAATAATATAAGAAGTGTTTTTTGAGCTTCTTTCTTCCAGACAAAGTTTTTTATGGATGGTAGGACAGGGTAATGAAAGGATGCCTTCTCTGATGAAGGATACTATCTCATCTGCTACGGAAACTTCCTAAAGCCAAATTATCTCCCTCTCAGACTATATCCTGTTAAGCAGTGTAAGCACAGCAGCTGAGTCACACTGAAGATTTGATGTCATTTTATGCGCTGTACATGATCTCCACCAGAAAGAAAAAAGAGTGGGCAATAGGTAAAACAAGCAAGTCCTTGAGGGAAAAAATGAGAGTGAATTGAGACAGAAAGGTCAGTATGACCTGTATTAGAAACTGACACAGCAGAACATCAGATTTTCCAGAAAAATCTGAGCACCCCTTACTCTAAAACGTGGAGGTTGCTTGAATAGTCTGCAAGTTTAGAATGCATTACTAGGTCAAAAGTACGGATTAGTATGCCAAGTCTGAGCCCAAACTTCTCTCAAAAGCAGCTGCTTCTCCTCTTTCTGTATCCCCACTCCCCATCTCAACTAAGCTTTTCTAATAAAGAGGAATTCTCCTCTCCTCTCTCACCTACAATTGCATATAAAACCATGTTCCAATTTTAGCTGAAATAACCTCAGTGATTTAGCACTTACTCCACTTCCTTTAAAACTAATTAAAGATTAATTTAACTTGTTTAAAACTAATTAAAAGTTCAAGATTCAAAGGCAGGCATAACCATACACATAAGGTGAAATCAATGCTTGTGCATAAGCAGATGAAAAAAACTAGAAGGTTGGAGCCTGCTTCATCTTGGTAGGCATAGGAAGAGAGTAACTATGAACATGGCCAAACATCTGGTTACCATTTGATTCCTAGAAAAATCCATAAAGAGGAAGGAAATAAAGGCATCCTGCAAAAATTAGGTTCTTCCAGAGCATTATGTTTTAAACTTTGGAAACATAACTGAACACAAATAAAAACCTGGGAAAAAGTTACAACTACTCATGAGAAGAAAGTATCTTCTCATGGATTCTCTCCTCTGCTGGGAGGCAGTGACAGGTACCAGAAGAGAGGTATACTCCATGACCAGAGGATTAAGTAAAAGCATGAGTCTCAGTTCAGGTGGAAGATGAAAACAGCACAGAGTCACATGTTGAAAATCAAGAAAAGCACAGATATTTCTCCCACTTAATCTCCTGCACTTCTACCTCATTGTCTACTTCTATCTCTAAGTACAAAAGAGTACTTAGGACTCTTCCAGTCTCCTCCTATCTTCGGCAAATATGGTCTCTCCTCATCAGGTCCCAGACTGATCCAACTAAACCAATTCTATGTCACTCCCCATCAAGGATACTCCTTTTCCAGGTTTTGTTGGTTCTGTTGAGTATGCCCAGCACTGTCAGTCTTAACAAATCAGACACTGCAGAGCATATGGTAAAGAACACTTCCCATACTAAGGTTAAGAAATTAATTGACTTCTCATTCATATAGTGTCCAAATAACAACTACATATGAGGAAAAATAAGAAGCAGGAATAGCTGACATTAAAAATATACCACAGGTATATTTTATTTTTCAGTGCATTCTCTTCCCCTCCCTACCCCCACTCTACCCTTCCCCATCTACAGGGTAGGAGGACTGATTATTTTAAGCCTTAGAAAATACTTCTTCAGTCACTCATAAAGCAGCATTTACTTATTCTCTCAATGGGTTGGAAGAAGGTGATGGAGGAGGAGATCACATTGCTGAGTGTCAGGGGGTGGTGATTAGGAACTTTAAGCTGAACATTTCAATCATTATTCCCTCTTTAAACATGGGAAGGAAATGTCAGAGGTAGCCCATGCCTTTGAGCACTACAAATGCAGCCTTCAAGCATTAAAAGTGCCACCCGCTTATTGCTGACATCTTCAGGCTTTTTTTAATGAAGGTAGAACAAATGAAACCTACAAAAATCGTATTTTAAACTGACATAAAATTAAAGGAAGCAGGATAAATACCTTAATGGAGAAAAAAAACCCCCGAAGACTACAGGAGTTAATTTGGGAAAGAAAATAAAAAGGAGAAGGTTTAAGGAGTCTTAAGGAGTCTTGAGCAAGACCAAGTTAAAACAGATGTTCAAATCACTGTTTTAATTTTCCCCTTGTGGGGTAAGAAAAAACACCAGTAGAAGTGACTGCTTTTTATTAATGAACTTCAGCTACCATGGCACAAGAGGCCATGTACCAGCTGAACCAGGGCACTCATTGTCCCCTGTATTTGGCACTGGTGAAGCCACACCTTGAATCCTGTAGTCAGTATTGGCCCCCTTATGACAAGGACATTGAGGCGCTGGAGCATGTCCAGAGAAGGGCAAAGGAACTGGTGAAGGGTCTGGAGCATAAATTCTTGTGGGGAGCAGCTGAGGGAGCTCAGAATGTTCAGCCTGGGAAAAAGGAGGCTCAGGGTAACCTTACCAGTCTCTATAGCTGCTATGACAAAGGAGATTGTTGCAAGCCATTCTTCAGGCCCTCTCCCAAGTAACAGTACAAAGAGAAATTACTCAGGTTTTGCAGAGAGAGGTTCAGGCGGGATATAATGAAAAAAAATTCTTCACTGAAAGAGTGGTTAAGCATTGGAATAGGCTGCTCAGGAAATGGTGGATTCACTATCCCTGGAGGAGCTCAAAGGAGTAGACACAGCACGTTATACTATGGTTTTAGTGGGCATGATGGTGTTCAGTCAAAAGCTGGACTTACCTTGGAGGTATTTTCTCACCTTTATGTTTCTATGTCTCTATAGCATGCTTTGCATGCTCCTAATGACAAAGTCAGTCTCAACTGTTTAGTCTCAACTACTGGCAAATGTTACCTGTTGCAGAGCCAGCTACCCTTACTGAAAGAAACCAGAACAGTAAATACTTGTAACAACACAATCCTCCAAAGAACAAAGCAGCTCTAATCCTGTGGTTCCAGCTGGATACCCCCTAATCTGTCACTCTCAAATAGAATGGAGAGAGAACAAAGTAGCTATGTTATTTCCTTACCACCTGGAATATACAATGAATGAAATAAATAACTATAATGAATGAAATAAATAACTATAAACATCTGGCTTTCTCACAAGTACATACAAAATCAAATTGAAGGAGTAGTTCTGCATAGTCTACAAACTCACAGGTATGGATTTCACACCTGTTCAAACGTTTCTTGGGCCATCTGTGCAAACATCTTGCTTAGATAAACCAGTTTTGCTTCCTTCTGTAAGGAAAGTACATAGTTTTTCTACAGAGCTTTTAAAACACTCAGCCTAACAAGGTGGTGAAGACGCTTCAGCAAGTTGTGCCAGCTTTTGTAACACTGGTTTATAAAATCCATGTTGCCAACTTCTTCTCTAGTAAAAAAAAGATCACTACCATGATTTTCCATGCCCTAAGGAAGCACTGGTCGTCTTGAAGGATAGTCAGCTCCCAACGGTTTCTGAAGTAGTTTGTCATTTCCTTGTGCCTTGTCACAGCTTTCACCCCAACTTACCTTGCTTTTGTAATATGAGTCTAAAGGCTGTGCAGCCATACATAAGTTGAAGAGGTCAAAGCACAGACTGCAGAGAAACAAACCTAGATGTTCAGAAGCACTAAAAGGAAGAGCAACACAATTAGCTGATTCTCACCTGTCAATGCCAAGTTAATATTGGTCTTTCTACAGAATGATTTCTCAGTCATCCTGTTCATTTAGGTTTGAAAAGGGCAGTATTACATTGAACACACAACAAACCCTCCCGCAATGTGCATATGGGATGTTAGAGCAGATTTCATCTATTCAGTCATCAAAATTAAATAAACACACTTGCAGCATATCTCCTTCCCTCAGCTCTTTTACATACAATTATGACAACATATATGATGGATTTATGGGAAATTAGAGACAGGTCTGCCTTTAAGATAGTTCTCTTTCTTTCATTTTTAAAAAATAATTCAAATTAAAGATAACTGTTTTTCTTCCTTCTTTTTAGTACTTGCCTATATTGCGGAAGTTTTCCTTGTTAACAGTAGGCAATTCTACAACTGGTGAAGTATTTGCTTTGTGATCAGGATCACAGCAAGAAACAGTTTATCACAAATGATTTTGTGATTATTAAATTTCCATAAACTACCAACGTGATGAGTTTGAAAAATTTAATTTCCCTCTAGTACCAGTATGCGACAAATTTCTTATCGACTACTGTCCAGATTCAACTGTCTACTGAACAGGAAAAGAAACTGACAGAGCAAAGCCTACCAAGTTCCTCCTTACTACTACTTGATACTTCCTTGGATTTTGCTTGCAGTGGTTGCTTGAAGCCCAGTGCCCACTGAAGACATATCACAATACAACAGCTTTCAACAAAACTTCTACAGACTGATACTCTTTACTAGCATAGACAGTATGAGAAAAAAATAATTAGTGTTTATGGTCATATAATTTTCAAGTATGTGAAAATTTCGGCTTAGCAACAAAGCTAATAAATATGGGCCATATTTTTTGGACAGACACAATATCAAAAAGGCATCTTGTTACGTACATTTTGCACTACAGCCTTTGCCTAATTGCATTCCTTTCCTCCTTTGTTGAACACTCAGAATAGGGAAATTTCTTGATTCAAAACCTGAATTCCTAACTACATGCTTTCTTCACCATTCCCTGGTCTTTAACGTCTCCTGATCCTAGTGTTCTGAGATGCTACTGTTACTTCTACAATGAAGGTGTACCAGTAAATATTTGTGGAACACCTATATGCCACTGTAAGTACAGAATAGTGAAAAAGAAAGCTTAATTCTTCACACTCACTAGTTATGAAACGTTTATTTCTTAGTTTACCCCTTCTTTTTCTTTCAGCTATATGAAGTATTCCTTCTTTTCCTCAAACTGCTATCTAAAAAATTGTGACACCTGTAAATCCAACCCCAGTTTTGAAATATCTCTAGAGAATATAGCAAAATCAATTAAGGTTATTTTACTTATTTATTAAAATATATTTACAGCCACTTTGGAGTGGCCATGACTTAATGTACACAAAGCTAATTAGATGTGCTTAGTTATCTTTTTCTTTTCTAAACATCTGTTGCGATTAAGGAATGGTACTCCTCATTTCCGTGCTCTCACTGGTACTCTCCCAAACCAACACCACTTGCTTGATCTTCCCTTCCTACTCTGGCAGGATAAAGTTGAGAACTGAAGGCATAAAAGGTGACAGCCACAGGTTGAGATAAGAACAAGTTACTAGAAATAGCAATGAGATAACAAAACGAATAGTAGCAGCAACAGATGTTCTACCTGGATACAAGGATTAATTTCTTTGCTGTGCAGGTGACTGTGCACTGGAACAGATTGTCCAGAAAAGCTGTGGAGTATTCCCTACTGGAGATATCCAAGAACTGTCCAGACACAATCCTATGCACCATGTGCTCCATGATGGCCTTGCTTGAGCAGAGATTGGACCAGATGACCAACTGCAGACCCTTACAACTTTTAACATTCTTTGAATCTGTGTCTCTTCTTAGCTACTGTCATTGTTTAGTGCATTGTATGACTAATTTTCAGACTAATTTTTAACTGCCCATGAAACAATTCTGTTACTTGTAATTTTTCTCTACCTAAACTACAACTGGCAGGTTGATCTTGAAAGTTAAATCTCTCTCAGTACATATTTTCCAGGCCATTTGTTGGTTCACTTGTTTCAGAACAGGCATACAGGATGAGACCAAAGGCACATATAGTTCTAGTGGCAGCCAAGATTAAGTGCCCAGAAAAGACCCTAGGAGCAGAACAAGCCTGCAACAGTACTTTCTCTGGATAGTTTCATAGTCATCCAAGATTCACAAATATTTTAAGCCAAGATGAATTTAAATGAAACAGCTTTGTGATACCTACAAGCAACACCTGAAAACAACCACCTTCCTCTCTACAACTACCTGAAACGAGGTTATAGTGAGCTGTGGTTTAGTATCTTCTTCCAGGTAATAAATGACAGGACAAGAAGAAAAGGCCTTAAGCTGTACATGGGGAGATTTAGATTGGATATTGGGAAAAATTTCTTCATTGAAAGAGTAGTCAGGCATTGGAACAGGTTGCCTATGGAGGTGGTGGAATCACCATCCCTGAAAGTGTTGAAAAGGCATATGATGTGGCACATAGGGATATCATTTCGTGGCGAACATAGTGTAGGTCAATGGTTGGACTCAATCTCAGAGATCTTTTCCAGTCTTAGCAATTCTATGACCCTGTAAAAAATTATACAACTGTTTGTCCCTTCAGATATGAAAAGCATCAGACCATAAGATATTAAGGTCCTAAAATTAATTCAAAAATTCTGACCTTTTTCTCCCCAAATGACTAACCTGAAGAACACTCAATCCTCATTTCCATGTAATTTCTTCTGTTTCCTTTCTCCATCTTTTCTTGTCACTTTCTACAGTTTATTTCTTTCTCCCATCCTACTAACTAGTACTTTTCTTTTGTGACCCAGAAGGGTAGAGAATCAGAATAACTTACTAACTTAAAAGACAGAGAATCATGATCATCCACTCATGAAGTCAACTTCCAAGGAAATAAAGCAAACTTAAAGCAGCACATCTGATAGGTATTTTCAGACAAGAAAAAACAAATAAATGAGCAGTTGTTGCATGACCTAGGACAGTCAAGACATAAAATGACAATTCCATACTAAAATAACTAGGTAAACAGGGTAAGAAACGAAAAGAAAGAATGCAGACCATTTTGCTCCCAGGAAAGACACAGATTATGGCAGCAAAATTAGTCAGGACTACAAATCCATTTGGCAAGGATGATGACTCACATTTGGAATACATCAGAATTACCTAAGTTAATTATCTAGAGATCTTTAAAGGACTTGAGGAGGAAGGCAACTGACTGTCTCCAGTGAAACCTCCTGACCCTTAAGTAGGAAAAGACAGGCATACACTAAAGGAAAAATCCTGGCAGTGCTTTTATTGAGGCACAACTGAATATACAGGCTGACCAGCAGAGAGAGCTGCATGAACTGGAAAGCCTGCATCTCAAATGGGGCACCAGCCAACACAGACCTTCTGGAACAGCAGCAGGGGCAGCATTTGATTAACAATGTAAGATATAAGGTGTGCAGATGTGGTACACACACAAATTGACAGACTACAAGAGAACTAATCCCACACAAACACATTAGTTCAATTCTCATACAAAAGTGCTAGGCCTCCTGTAAGCACATGAGAAGAATGCAGTTATGAAAAGTTCCAAAAAAATTCTTATATGAAAGTGGCACTTCAAAAAACATCAACACAATCTGGATTACTGAAATCAACACAATTTACACTACTACTTGAGCTGCTGGCAAAACTGTGGAGGTGGGGGAGGCAAGTGTTAACATTACTGCAAATTCGAATGAAATCTTTTGAATACATGAGGGATCAGCATGTAAATTGTGAAGTCCAAAGAAACATCACTTCAATTCTCAACTTCCTGATTAGCTCTTCTTTCAGTACAAAAACAGATACATTTAACCATTTAAACCCCATTAAAAATCAGAGAAACTGAGAAAGATACCAATTCTAGAAACATGCCAAAGAAATAAGAGTTCAGTGAACCAAGGGCATTTACTTGAAAATTTACCTGTATGAGAGCTACGATCAGAGCTTAACAAGCAGCTCAACTAACTTTGAATACCTGCAAAACCAGCCACACTGATATTCTAATATCACCAAAACCTAATACTATGTATTTTTATGTATAATTATGTATATTATGTATTTATTATATAATCAGTGCAGTCTAGTTTTTGAGTACAGTGGTTTCACCTTAGCTTAAATCTGGAAAGCTAAAGTCTTATTCTCCCTTTCACCTAGTATTCTTAATTGCTCCCTGTTTGCTTAGCAGATGTTTTTGTACTGGGACAACATTCAGTAAACCAGTTTCAGTTAGTACTATTCAAAAGCTTTCAGCATGTGCTGAAGTTTTCTGCATTTTTTTCCACTCCATACCCTGACTTGGAAAATTATCCTACTTGAAAATGCACCACAGTAAATCAAAGTTTCTCTACATCTGCAGAAAAACCAGCAGAGTTTAAAAAAAAGTTGATTTGTAGCTGGAAACTTCTATTTTCTTAGAAAGATACTCAAGGAAAATCTGAAAATAAAAGGTTTCATACAGAAAAAAAAGCCATGAGCATACTTTCTACTTAGTGAAGCATTTAATTTAACCACAAATATCTATACAGGTTCATTAGACATTTGCATGGATTTTGACTTAATATCCCATTACATTCCACTTTCAGAAACAAGAAAAAACCCACACATTAGAAAGGTTGTTAGACACACTAGAATCTCAAAGCAATAATCAAAAAGGAATCAAAACCAAGCAATACTATTTACCCTAGAGTTATGCTTATTCATACACAGGTGCAATTTAATAACAATTTTCTTTGGTGTGAAACACTACACCGTTTTTATACAGCAACAAAACTGAAAGTCACAATAATTATATTTGAAAGTGGAAAAATAAAATACTACTACTACTACTACTACTACTAATAATAATAATAATAGATTAATATAGTTGGAAGGGATATAATATAGTTACTGTAGTTATGGTGGCCATTTGGCCTTTTATCCCTCCTAGAGTAGGCTCAAATTATACCAGGCTCAAAGCCTATAGCAAAATTCATGTTCAGAGGTGGGTTTTTCACAACCTCTCTGAACAGTTTGTTCCAGTGCTTGACTGTCTTCCTGAAAAAGATTTCCTTAATACCCGACAAAAATTTCCCATGCTCCTTGTGTTTGTTTTCTCTCATCTAAACACCCTGTACCTTCAAGAAAAAGTCCAACTGCATATTTTTTATAGCCTCCTATCAGGTAGCTAAAGGCAACAAACCAATGTCTCCTTAGACTTCTCCAAATGAAAATACACAAAGCCCTCAGCCTACAGTACATCATGTACTCCAGCTGTATTCATCTTTGGCGGTACTTCACTGATCTTTTTCCAGCATGCCAATGTTGCAATGATCTAGTATTAAGAAGCTTTGAACTGGAATGCACAATCACACAAAATTAGATAGAAGCCTTTCAAATAGAAGTTTCTTTTAAAAGACATGCATTTTAACGGTATAAGTGTTAAGTCAGATATTCAAGAAAATTTTTTTCCTGGGCTACGCTTGAGAAATAATTGAGCATGCCCTGAGTAGTAATCACAGTAACTCCTCCTATAGTGAGATCTGAATTGAATATAAATTTTCAATTTAATTGAGCAGAAAACACATTTTATAAGCACTACCTATATCTAAGGAGCAGATTATGCATTCTTTATACATACACACATACAATAAACATTAGGCACGTTCAATCTTACTTATATACTTCAAATATATAAAAGACTTAGTCATTGTGGGTGGAGACCTTACATACAACCTGGCTGAAATCCAAAACAGAAGTAGAATAATCCTAAATAAATGCAGAAACTATAAAACCCTAAGACTATCTAGACAAGAAATTATAAACATAAAAATACTTAACAACTGCAAAAATTCAGGACTACATCAAAGAATAAAGCCAGCATTCATAAATATTTGCTGTCTCTGTTAAAGTTGTACATATTTGATACAATCACTAAACTTGCTGGAAGAACTAACTTGCAAAAGTCGGCAAAACAATTGCAAGATCTGCATATGAAAGAGAACAGTAATCCAAAATTCTATTTTTATATAGGAACTTTGCTGTGCAACAAAAACAAACACAAAGTAGGTGATTCAATTTAAAGTTTCCTTGAGCTAACATGATTTTTTTTCCAAGCAGTGCAGAAAAAACTTTAAAATGAGAGGACCCCTTTCCTCAAACTTGAAGGATGTTTCATAGCACTCTACAATAGACTTTGCTGGACTACATGAAGTAACATTTTACTCCAGGTAGCATCAATGACCAACAAACTTAATCTGTAAATGGGGGGAAAAAACCTACATGCAGATTGATTCCTGGAAATAAATAGCTTTTTTCTGGGTTCTGCATAAAGCTGGAAAATTACTTGGGTTTGTGGTTTTGTTTTGTTTTTGGTTTTTTTTTTTTTGCCTTTCTTTACAACTGAGATACCTTGTGGCATGATTACATCAACCAGCAAGCAATGTCAATTGGACAAAAAAAATTCAGAGAACCCATTTTAGCATGGAAGAGATGTTACTAATTGCAAAATGTTTGGAGATTAAAGGTTTTTCTTCCCTTGCAACTATAATAAAGCATATCTCTGCAACCCAGTCTGCCAATGAATGCAAGCAAGGACTATAACCTCTTTCATGCACTGCCTGTCCTTCAGCCCCTAGTCCTCTGTTATCTTTTCAAGTTTCAAGTGGAAACAGATATTGGACTTTTCTCATACTTCTTCTCAACATTTAGCTTACATTGCAAGAGAGCTCTGGGACACAGAAGCTTGTTAAACTTAGACAAAGAAATTCAAAGTTTTAACAATAAACAGAAATATTGTCAAAGTAACAAATCCAGTGAATGCTAAATGGTGGTGGCCTCCAAAATGCTCCATCTGATATTTTATCTAGAACAATGACCTTTTAGTAGCCTACTTACCTCAGCAATAACTCAGAAATCAATCCAAATAAAAAGATAATACACATAAAACCTGCTTTGATTTATTAAGCAACTATCTGTCTCACATATTACTCAAATTTGTACCATGTCCACATACCTCAAAATGAAAATTGTTTAATTCAAATTAATTCAAATAAGTTTTGCTGATTTCACAAGGCTTTGACTGAGAGCTCAAGAAGGGAAACAGTATTTGAATCCTCATAGAAAAAAGTAAGAACTCAAACAAGTTGTGGCTCAGTAAGATTAGGGAGTCTAACAGGCTTGGTTGTTGACTTGCTTTATGCATATTAATCTAATGTAAATTTCAATTTGAATAGCAAAAGATCAGAAACCAGGTTTCTAGTGATAATACTGAATCTTTTGCATATAGGTGTCTGGCTATTTTTCAATACAGAAAAATGAAAAAAAAAAAAAAACAGATGGAGATCCTCTTTAAAAGCACTTCAAAACATTTCCTTAAAACTCACTTCAATGGCTGTAAGCACATTTCAAGTTATGACTATTCTTTCATTCTTAGTGTTTTAGGGATCTTATTTTATAGTGAATGCAATCAAATAACAGCCTCCTTGCTTTGATGAAACCCACCTATATGTTGTATCTCTGGAACAGTATTTCTTCAAATTACTTCAAGTACTGTGACAATACTGAGTAACTAGGCGCGATGATGTTGTCAGTTTAATTCCCACCCCTTCTCACTGCAGCAGAAGTACTAGAAATAAAACAGTGACAAACAAAAACCTACCAGCATTCTTCACCTATGGTACTCAACTTCAGTAAATCCAGCTGTCCTTTAACTCAGTCAAAAAAGGATCACTGCAGCACTGAAAATCCCATCTCATGGAGCCCTTCAAGCATGTGTCTGCCAGGCTTTCAATGTGGAAGGAAGTGTCAGTACTCCAAACTTTTAATCCCCCTCTCACCTCAGTGTTTTCTGCTCAAGGGCCTCAATCCTGCTGTTTCTAGGAGGTGTTGGTAAGAGTGACAGCAAGCTTCCACATACCTTCTTATCTCAGCCTTGCCAAACCCATTCCTATTAATGCTGTCTACCTCACTACATTAGCATTCTATTCTATAACCAAACACAGAAACACTTGTATGGTTGTCTTCCTTTTCACTCTGCTTCTGTGTGTTTGTGACTCACCGATAGATTGGGTAGGAAACTTTTGCCAATTCAATAATACAGGAGGTACCAGCTAGGCAGCCAAAAGCTTCATGCACCCAGTCCCACATCCTGGTGAATGGACATGTTACTGAAACAAGGGTGTTTTTCACTGTGAGCCAAACCAGATTAAATATCATTACATCGGATTCCTTTTACGAATCCAAAGCAATCCCACAGACAGTCCAATTGCCTTCCTAGAGCTGGAGTTGCTCTCTAATCAGTCCTTTATGTACTGCCTTTGATCAGCTACTGAGGGCCTCCTTACTGGCCCTTCACTTCACAAGCTTTTTTAATGCAGTAGCTTGACTTGGGCAAGTGCTTAAATATTTTTCCCCTTACCACATAAATATAAATGTATTGCTTGTACTGGTCCTGCAAAACCTCTAAATACTTCTCAAGCTAAGTCTTTAGCCCAGCAAAACTGTAATTATGCTGGCAGCTAAATTCCCTTGCATTTTTTTTTCTGGTTTTGTTTCTCCCTTTTCTTTTATACATCATAATCCTCTCTCTGCCCTGAAAAAGATAAAAGGACAAAAAGAAACCTGCTTTTCTTCCTTCCACTTTACTCTATATCCCTCTCTATTCTGTATTTTGTAAAAGTTCCCTGCTTTAAGTTCATTTGCCTTTGTTTATTCAGGGCATTCTCCATTTCCTATTTCCCTCTTCCTTTCCTAGCAGCTGGACTCCTCAAAGGAACTGGTTCTGCCCCTTTGAGAGGTTTAGGGTTTTTTTCCTTTTGGTAGAAGACAAAAAGAGCCAGCTCTCCCCCGTATTTAATTTTTTATCACTCAAGAGCATACAAGTTGCTTTTGGAGTTGATAACCTTCCATGTCTTCTTGTGTAACGGCTCTCAAGTCAGTAATTTTAAATAATCCACTGCAAGTAGAAATTATCGATTATCTGCAAACACGCAACACTCCAAGAGTGTCTTCTAGTGGGGAAGCAAGTCAAAAATTTATATCAACCCTAAAATATACAGGAAATATATCTAGAAAACTATTCTAGAAAATTAATTTTCATGTAATAACTAGAAGTTGTATTGCCACAAAGACTACCGATCTTTTCCTATTTCTGCACTGCAAATTACTTCATTTCTACCTGTGACAAAGTTTAGATTACCAATTTCATTAGTTCCAGCACAATTAGTGAGCTAAAAATTACATAAGGGTTTTTTTTCATCTTCTGGGGTTTTTTGTGTGAAAAAGACACACTATTGCATATGTCAGATGATGTGTTGCAGTTATTGAGTCTAGATATCATGCATTCTGTTCCAATTAAATGGTTTCGTTATCACAGTAGTCTTGACAGTAAACATGATGATCTTAAATCAACCAGGATTTTCAGGTTACAAGGACAAAAATGAAGACACACAAATTACCAACCTGATACTCTCACATAGCCTGTGTAATCCACAGCTGACTTGCCTTTTTTTCATTACTTGTATACACAATTTAACACTTTAAGTATGGCTGTAATCATATAATGAGATTTGCTAAAGCTAGATTTTGTGTGAACTAGTCCAACAGTAGCATTTTTATGATCTACTTGCTGAACACCAGGAAAACTTTTCAAGTCTTTTGAAATTAGCAGAAACAGCAGCATTAGGCATAATACATTTAAAACGTTCTATCACATTGGGAAAACATATGAAATCCTAATAATTACCTAGAAGTGACTCCAACAGTCTATGAAATAGAAGCACATCATAATTGATAAAACAGAATGAACTGATGTTATGTACATATGCAATGACATCCTATTGAAGATTTCCTCTCATAAAAACAACAGAACTGTATAACATTTTAGAAGTAAACATTGTATTTACAGCACTATAGTTATGAGTATGTCATTGTTTCGGTAACAAATAATATAACAGTTATATTATGTAGCAATTCACCCACTAAATAAGTACTGTGATCCAATATTTTAATTATTACTTCAAAAGGGCCTCATTCATTACAGAGATTAAAAAAAAAAAAAAAAAAAAACTTTTAAATGAAAGTATGTAGGAACAAACAGGAAATGAGAGACCACAACCTGTAATTGTAAAACCAATCCTGCACATGATCTGTGTCAGTAGATGGAGGTATCATAAATAAAAGGTTTATTAAGCTGCTACTTTATTCCATCACATAGCCTAAAAAATGAAAGAATGATGTTAGAATTCTAGATACTAAGAATTTTAGACTGAAATACATACTTCTGCTTATTCCCCTGCAAGAAACTATAAAGGTATTGATGAAAAAGTAGTAAGGATGTGTGCATGTACATGTAAGATACAGTATTTTCTGAAGAAATTAACACTCGTTCAGAGAAAATTTTAGTTTAAATATGAAATCTTTAATGCTCACATACAGCCAGAGTGTCTGACCCTCAACCATGGTGAATCAAAACTGAGCTAAACACTTGCTTGAATTCCTGCTTCAAACAATACTAGATGATCAGTCCTTTTCTAGATCAACTGTCTATACTGAGGTTATAAAAGAACATTCCCAAAGTCTTATCACAAAGGACCTCTCCACTATCAACTTCAGAAGCCTCACTGAAAATTGACATTACACAGTACTTTCCAACAGTTACTAGTGCTGGAATAGTTAAACATGTATAGTAGCGGTTAAAGTTAACAAGACATACAAGGTTTTGCACCCATCTCTATTTCCATACAGAACCACTCATCTACCCACACCTTCACAGAACATTCAGTTCACTTTTGTGACACTTCACAGACAAAGAAGCAAGGACGTTTGTAACTTAACAATCACTCAATACTCCTAGTTGGAAAGGACCTACAGGGATCACTGAGTCCAAGTCTTAAGTGAATGGCCAGTATGGAGACTGAACCCACAAGCTCCGCAATACTAGCATCATGCTCTAACCAACTGAACTAATTTTAGGGTTTCATGCACCTTCTTAATTACCTGTCATCTGTATTTTCTCTCCCTTGTTTGTAATACATTTTGATTCCCTATTATTATCCTTGAATTCACATTACGCATCAGTTCTTATCTACTACCAAGCAACCTGCCAGTTTCAGTTTTCCTTCCAGACAAAATACCAATATTTCTCCTTCCTCACACATTAAAAAAAAAAAAAATTCTAATCAAAATACCACACCCTTACCCACTGAGGCTAATAGAACTGAGTCTTTTCATCATCTATTTTTCTCAAGCAATTTGTTTTTCCATGAACAAAGTAAAA
Source organism: Lonchura striata (assembly GCF_050655825.1). Classification (NCBI taxonomy): domain Eukaryota; kingdom Metazoa; phylum Chordata; class Aves; order Passeriformes; family Estrildidae; genus Lonchura; species Lonchura striata. The sequence continues at coordinate 70,466,222 of NC_140740.1, forward strand.
CTAATTTCTTCAGCAACAGTTCTCCTCCAATTGAAAATCAGTTTTCCAGCCCCAAAAAGATAATATTAATATAGCTTAGCCCAGCTTGCAAATCTAATAATATTTAAGGTGCTGTAAAGTGCTTTTTGGTTGCCTAATTTTCTTCCCAGAGGCACTCAAAACTTGACTGGGTAGTCTGCTAAAGTAAATCTGAGGACAACAGATCCAGAAAGACAAAAGTTTCAGCAATGTAAACTGAAAGACAAAATACCTGGCTAGATTTGGGCCATGAAGTTTGATTCCAAGTAGGTCAGACACTGTCTACTGTCAAGATCAGAAAGCAATCTTAAAACCTACTTGATTCAGAGAAGAACAGCCAATGACTGTTTTATTAATGGCACCAGAGGAAGAAATGTAAGAAAGCAACAAAGCCTCAACATCTCAAGGAGAGATATGGCTGAACATGAGAGAAAAGTTCTGAAAAACAAGAGTAAAGAGATAGTAAGAAAGTAATGAACAGACAGGCATCTGGAAGAATCATGAGATGAAGTTGTCTGCATTCTTGCTCTCTCCTTACTTTAAAGTCTTATTATTTCCAGAGTCCTACTGGAATCCTGCTTCTGTCCGTAAATTCACCTCATGCTCCACTACTGGAATGGAATGCAGAAGTACTTTTGCTGTTGTGATAAAAGAGAAAAATCCCTTTTCTTGCAACACTAGAAATATAACCATTTAGAAACAGTAAGGTTATATATGCTTATGACCATATATATATATTTGTATATATATAAAAAATTATATCCCAGTGTCTTTGACTAAGACCGCCTCTTTTATTTGTAAGTTCAAAATAGCTAGCTTGTGTGTGGTGCAGTATAATTCATAATAGAAAGTTCAAATTAACAATTTAAGCAAACTTTTTTTTACTACCACTTGCTGTGAAAGTTTAGCAAATGAATCTACACTCCTGTTTAACCTTGTTGCTGCATCTTGTATATTTTAGCCAGGAAGGCTTTAATATTTTCTTCCCTTAGTTTATCCTTTTTCTCCTGTAAATGTATCGGTGACAATGATATACCACCTTAATTCCCTGACAGCAAGAGGATGTGCAGCAGTTTTGTCTGCTTCGTTTCTTCCTCTAAGGGCTCAGTGAGTAACTGGAAATTATGTCTAGATAGGAAGGATACTGCACCAAACAACAGGTAAGTATTCTTGAATCACTGAAATGTATGATAAAGAACTGCTAGATGACAAATTAGATTTTCTTCTTAACCAGAAGTAAGCAAAATATTGTTTCAACTGATAATACCATAGTGACAATTCCTGCATGTTTATTGCCTCCGAACATATACGTTTTCTTAATAGGGGAAGTAATTAATGTTATTTTGCTTAACAATGAGCTTTCTTAAAATTTCTTCTTTCCCCTAAATATTTCATAATCAAGAAAGCAGCCTAATAATTTAGGTCATTATAAAAAGAAGAGTCAGGAACATGAACTTTAAAAAGCAATAGAAACTAAAAAGAAGTAGAAACAAGGCAAGTACTCTAACATTATGTATATATTTAGCTCCTCAAGTACAAGAGCACACCTCACTAAGAATTGGAAGAATTTTAGGCACAAATAATATCACCAGGACAAGTTCTTATTAAACAAATTTAGAGGTAATTGAATGATGCAAAAAAATGGCACACTAATCCACAACATATTTGTGTTTCTTAAGGGAAGAAACCTGCATTCCATAATTAACTTCACTAGTATGCAATGAGATCACAGAGTAATTGTTAAGAAAGGCAAATATTAAAACTTTACTTGTACACTTGCACTCAGGAATCCAGCTTGATGAAAGAACCAAACTGCACTGGCACACCCTTGTAACCAGCTCTAGAAGACATTCATTCTAGCAAAACAGAACACATCGGTCTCAACGGGTTGAAGTTTAATGACCTGACAATAAAAAAAGACTCCAAAAGTTCCAGCTGGTTCAACAGCCCATGAATCTTAGAAACTCTAAGAGAAAATAAAAAAAAAAAAAAAACCAAACAAGCAAACCAACACAAAAAAAAAAGGCATTAAAAAATCCAAAACAAAGTAAAACCACCAAAAAGCCACAAACTCCCAATATAAATACATGTGTTATATTCATGTCATGCATAATTAAGTACTCAGCAACCTAATGGCCAGGCAAATATATTTATTCAAATTAAAAACATTGCCTTTAAGTTATGACTGAAATTAAAGAGAACATTTAATATAAAACATTCATGTAGCACATTTACTTTTTAAACTGTAGTTCCACATGCTTAATCACTCAAGGAGCCAAACAGTTCTCTGCACTAATGTTTTTAATTAAACAAGATGCATTATGGTGCATTTTTACGTAAGAAGAGATGGAATTTAATGAACTCAATCTAGACTTTGAATTTTAATTTATTATATTATTCCAAAAAGCACATTGGCTATAGTTTTCAAATGCAGTAATTTTAACTTACTGTTTGAAATGTAACAAAAACATAGCAAACTGTCAAAAAAACTACAAGTGACGTTATTAAATACAATATTTATAAAGAAAGGTTATCTAACCAAATAAATTTATCAAAATATACTATATTTTTCAAACTATGCAGTTCAATAAAGAATGAAAACTCAGTCAATTGCATGAGCTGAGCAGCCTGTTTCTGCTCACAGTATCCTTCAAGAATTTAAACCAATCATTGTTCATCATTATATGTTTATTTTTACACAAACTGGGGGAAGAATAAATTCCCAGTCTGCTTGCTGGAAAGTCTCTGGCCACCTACTGTCCTAGCCTTTATTTAGAAATCTGCCAATATTCAGATCTTAGTTGAATTTAAAATTCTGAATCTAGGTCCTATTCCACTGCCCTAACATAGAAAAAAAACACTGGCAAACATTGTAAGAAGAAAAGAGTCGGGAACATGAACTTAGAAAAGCAATAGAAACCAAACAGGAATAAGTTCACATTAGAGGCATCCAACAGTTGGAGGCTGTAGCACAGACTCTACGAGGACAGATTAGGAAGCAGGGTCTGTTCCACCTGGATGAGACTGCGGGAGCCTAACAGCAGTCCCCCATACCAAAATGGAACCAAGCTGTTGTTCTCCATTCACAGGACAACAGGAGCTAGTTGAAACACAAAATGTTCAGAGAGGCTATGAAGAGAATGTTTGACATCCAGATGATGGCCCAGTGGTCGATGTGTTATCTCCATCCTTGGAAATTTTTACACCTGCTTGGATACAACTTTCATACCTGTTATGACCTCCTTACTGACCCTGCTTTTTACAGAATTTTGAAACAGAAACCGAGGGCCCACTTCACTATTTTGTGGTTCTATGCATACAACATCTGTCTTTACCTAAAAGTTACATTATTTGACTAAATTTAGACTTTAGCAGAACTGTAACTATAACACCCAAACGGTTTTCTTTAAAACAAACAATAATCTAAGGAAATCCTTTTCATATCCATTAGCTGCCTTTCCACTGAAAATTAGGGATGATATGCTCCTGGGCATGAAAGGGGACCATCACTTTTCCTGGCTTCACAGACATTTTACCCATTAACTGCATGGTAAAGGGCACTCAAGGTGACTTCCATTTAGGCATTCTCACTTACAGACAATTATGCTATATTGCATCAACTCAAAACAACACTGAGTTTTTTACCCAAGACATACTACAGATCTTGGAGAGGGAGAAAAGTAGTTTGACACACTTGCACAAAGCATCAAGTGCCCTACATGCAGATCAAAACTAATGCTTTCTCACTATTTGCAGAAATGGTTTCAAAAAATCTAAATATAAAGTTGCTCAAAAGCCTGTCATAAAATTTGGTTGAGCAGTCCACAAGACTACTGCAAGGATAAGAAACCAGACAGTCAATGCCTTCTAGCATATTATGGCATAGTTAATGTGCTGTAATATCAAGTCATGACAAACTTCAAATATCCTTCTAAAAAGTCTGACTATAAAATTTTCTTTCACCACCATGCATAGTCATAACAACTGCACAACCACATAACAGCGTAACAAACTACAAGAAGAGACATCATGTATTATCAACCTACTCAAAAATTTTCACATCAGGTTCAAGAGTTAAAAAAAATTATATGTTAAAACTCACCAAATCACCATAAAAATTGACAAATATTATAATCTTTTTCAAAACAACAAACTAAAAACATTTTTGCATTCCAAAGTGAATTTAAAGTTTAGCTTTGTGAGTTCACCAGCAGAATTATTAGTAAGTGTCATGATTTAGGAATGGTATTCCCAATTTGGTACTCCCATTAAAAAGAAATCCTGGCTGCTCTCTCCATGTCCCCACTACGGTGAAAAAAAAACAAAAGGCGGAGATTACAGGTTGATGTAGGAACATTTACTTGAAACAGCAATGAGATAAGAAAATGGACAGCAACAGTATAAATAACAGAGGTGTACAAAAGAGGGTGATTTACATGAAAAACACTTCCCAAGGGCCCCAGGTTCCCTCTTCCCACCATACGTCTTCTTGACCTGATGCCACACTCTTCTTTCCAAAAGTGACATCACCCTACTTCAACAGGTTGAAGCGCATGGTGTAGAATAACAACCTAAACACTGCCACATGGGTCCAGGCTCCACCCATTCACAGCTACTGCAGAAAACCCTGTCCTGGCTGAAACCAGGTTTTAAGATAGCAATCTCAGCAAGTGGCAGAGCTCTTAGAAAAGAAACCTGAAAAAAATACCAAAGACCAAGAAAATTATGGTATGGCTTAAGGGTGCTACAATCTAAAGATATCCTTCTAAACACTGCTAATACATGTACACCAGCTTGGGTATCAAAGCCCAAAGTGAAACTTTCAATGTCCTGAGTTCAGGTACACCTTTGTGTGCTACAATCACACGTGTAACTATATGGCAAACATAGCTTCAAGTTAATTTGCTTCTGGGTGATACTGGTGTAATCTCATTAAACCTCAGCCAAATAAACCCCCTGGTTTATTTATTCTCTGCTTTGATGTAGACCTATTTCGTCACACTGCTTTTAGGTCTGCCAATGCGTAACAATGAAAAGTGAAGATTCCAGCTCATTTTCACATCCACTTTGCACAGCGCCTGTATGTTTTACTAAGTTTTGCACTCCTGCTATCACAAACTTAAGTCTAACATGCTTAACCCCAGCTTCTGCAAGTATGCTTATGAAATACTTGCTGAAATTCAGTACATGTCCATCCTCCTTGCAATGTCCAAAACATGGTTTTAGTGGGCTAGTCTCCAGTAAGAGAAGACACATAGGAATAGAATGCCCTAATGATAGCCAACTACCTTGAAATCACCTTTAACTGAAGGAGCCAGGTTAGGAGAAAATTAGCCAGAAGTACATTTTCACAAACTCTCTGACAGAGAGCATAGTTACAAAGGTTTATGAAGACCCAGGTATGCAGCAATTAAAAGATAACTGTGCATCTATTTACACAGTTGATGAGTAGTTCCAAAGTCTGTCTTTTGGGAGCCAGTTGTTGGATTGACACAAGCTTTACTGGCCACAGCTGAGGATATAGGTCTTGTGCAATCCTGTGCCCTCCAATTCCACTGGGAACCCAACATTTCTTTTGTAGCTCAGTCCACCTCTGGGTTATCCAGGATGCGATTACACAATATTTTCTCTGACACTGCAAGCCAGCTTAAGAAGTTATCCTGTCCATTGCCTTTCCTTCATGCCACTTGCTCCAAATGAGACAAAAAAACCAATTTTAACTTAGGTCACTTGTAATACAGTTTACATCACAGCCCTACAAAAAACTGTGGTGTTTACACAATCAAGGGAACAAGTTCCAGTGTTTGTGAGAGGCTAAGAAAAGAAAATTCTTGAGACCAAAGACAGGTTAAGAGAACAGCTAGTACACACTGTAAAACTGCAACTCTACCTTATTCTTAGATCTTTGTGACTTCATGATTTAGAATTCTATCTCTATGGTTTCTAAACCCCTCTTTCATTAGGAATTAATGTTTGTTTTCCAATTGCCTTTGTCCTCAAATGATCTTTCATTAGTCTCCCACTCAAATTTTACCTAATATCTGACTCAAACACCACCTGCAACCATACCTCCATATCAGAATCCATGGAAGTAATCTCATAATTTCATATTGAAATTGAAAGGCACTTGAATAACCGAGGCCTCTAAACTCTGTTTGATAATTACAGGTACCAAATAAACTGTATGTTCATGTATCAACACTGGATATTTAGAAGGCAAAGGTTTCTTACTTTAGATATATCTGACAGTACTAGAAACCCAAGCCATAGCCAATATTATGACATACTGAATAGGGATGAACATTTTTGTCACAGCTATGAAATCCTTGCAGTCAAACAAGATTAACGGATATCAGAGACAGAAAATACTCATTTAAAGCATATTAGACCTCCACAGTAACACTATTCCTCTAAGATATTATCCACCCACCAAAAATCCCTCAAAATTCTTGCATTGTTTCTGGTGAACAGGATGATAGAGACTGTGCAAAAAAAAAAAAAAAGTCTAAAAAACTGATTTGATAGTTACTCTCACTAAATACTACAAAAATAAATCCTTGAGGCCAATGAAGTCACATAAAGAATTTAAAAAGTTTTAATGATACATGCTAATACCTTTAATCACAATACTTTGAACATGCATAATAAATCCATTTACTTAAAACATCTGTAAAAGACTTTCTTAAGTCCTGAAATCTACTGCAGTTGCTCATAAGCAGCATGATAAAGGTAATACCAGCTAAATCAGCTCAGCTGAACTGTCAATAAAAAACCTTACACCACAAACAACACATAGATTAAGAACAGGGGTAAACATCAGAAAAGATCCCATATGGGGCTGCACACAGAGCAAAAAATACCACACCGTACATACTTATGCAAGCATGTAAACACTTTCAAAGTCCTAGCCTAAAAACAAATTTGGTGATAACCAGCTTACTTGATAACCTGAGACTTGAGCAGGATCAAAACTGAGAGCTAGCCAAGCAAAAAAAACAGATGTCAGATAACATCTGATCTCAATAAATATAAAATAATAAACCCCTGAAAGAATAACTTGCAGTTATTCCCACATGACCTTAAATATTAAGTCAAATGTAAGCAAATAAACAAAACAACAACTTACAGGATATGCAGCTCAGCAGAATCTCTGCTTAATACAGGCACATATGAGACAAGAAAAAGTGTTCAGATGGAAAGAGGAAAGGTATTGAAAACATTCTCAATTCACCTGAAATACTGTCTTTTGTGACATCACAAAAAACACAGAATGGGTTCATTGATTTGTATGAGCTATGAACAAATACTAAAGACTCTAGGAAAAAAGAAGATACACACATACACCTCCCTTCCCCCACCCCGCAAAAAAAACACCACACAAAACCAGAAGAAAACCAAGATGACAGAAAATCTAAGCAGCAAGAGCAAACGTCTCCCTTCCTAATAAATGGACATAAAGCAATCTACTAACAACAAAAGGAACCATGTAATGCTATTGTCAAAGACAGATGCAAAGACAACTCACCTCAGAAAGGGACAATGTTTTTATTGATTTTAGGTGCCTACACCAGATTGGACAAGTTTTTTTCTACAAATCAGATTTAAAGATTCAGCTTATACTGTGTAAAAACAGTAACTACATAACCAAAACTAGATGGACAATTGCCTTCTAGGCAAGTCATTCTACATAACACATGGGGGTTATAATTGTCCACATGAACCAGACCTCTCTGCATCCAGTACTGCACAACTCACAGAGACTGACATTTGAGTGAGGCATCACCCTTTTTCCTTGAGCATCTTACAAGTTGCAACTGACAGTGACAACCTACCTTACCCTTGTACCTTGCAGCTGTCACTGTACTGACAAGCACAACCAATTTAAGTGAGACATACAATTTACTCTCTAGATGAACACAGTATGCAGCAGAAAGTATCTATTTGTGTGCAGCAAATAAAACTGGATTACTGCTCCTTCAGCAGAACTACTAAAAGCAAGCTTCTTAGTATATTTACATTTTTGTATGGTTTTTCACATCTGCATGAAGACAGATATAGCTTACAGAATAATTTTAAAATCTCATATTCAGAAATTGAAGAAAGCTTCTCACTGACATTTTGGTAAAGAAATTGTAAATGAAACAAGTTAAAGAAATACAAACGTAAGCATGAGCTCAAATGTTGACTCAGATCATGCCAGTATTACTCATATTAGTCATCTTACTGGCCTCATGCTGAGAACTCCATGGGACATATGAATACATAAAGAACCCACCAAAATCAGTGCACAGCCAGGGTCAGAGGCTTTGAAACAGCAGCTCTATTAAGTCAAATGAAAAAATATAGCTGTGTACTTGCCTAATGACATTGATAACATTTGCATGCAAGCCTAGGTAAAAAGTAGCGCAGGGGTGTTACAAGAAAAATGCCAGCTTGTAAGGAGCACTAGGATAGCACAGGAGCACTAGGATAGCATAATTCGGGTTGAAAGGCACCGCAGGAGGTCATCTAGTTCAACCTCCTACATAAAGTTCCAGTTACTTTTCTAAAAAAACCACCAGATTTTGGTTGCCTTCTTCCAGTTGTTTTTTTTTTTTTTAAGAACACTATTTTTCAGAACAAATACTCATTTTATTATTCTGTTAACTGCTTTTTAATTGCAAGTTTTGTAATTTTTGATACTCTTCTATTCATAATGAACACCATTTAATTACTGTCTCTGTTAAATACTACTGAATTTCTGAATTTTGTTTATTTCCCTTTTAAGGATCTTTCAGATGAGATCTCAGATTATTTCTTGTAACTGCAAACATTGTCACTTTGCTTTCCGTTTACATAAGGTCATACTGTAAAGATGCCCCAAAACTGAAATAAAAGAGACCAATGGCAAAGCAACAACCTCATTCAGCAATTGCTTTTCTTCTAACTTCAGAAAGAGGATGCCACTGCTAGTACAACACGGCAGTAACATTCACTTTAAATCTATTCTGTGGTCGTGCACAACATTACCTCCACATAGTTTGGAAATGGTTACTCTACAGAGATTTCAACTTTTTATTAGCCTAATCATCACTTTGAACAGCTACAAGTAAAAAGCAGTAGCAACCTCCTTTCATTTTCCATTCTGCAGCTCCAGTCAGTCTGATTCAACCAACAAGGATGTTGGACCATTTTCTGCATTCCATGTACTTCTCACTCATTACAACTTCCCTTCCCAGCAGCAAATACTCCTTCCCCATGCTGCTGTCGTTGGTGCTTACAAGAAATGAAAATCTGTAAATAGGTCAAATTTAGGCTTCTCTGGAAAGTCCATCACAACTTAAAATCCCTGCTATTTCATACAGTAATACTGAATTTGTTTAACTCAAGAGTCTAGATTTACACCATGTAAGTCACTCTGGATGCATTCTCATCAAGCAGAACACAGTAGTGGCTACTGTATTCCTACTGAATCCTCAAATTACTGCCACAAACCCTAGAAAGGGAAGAAAAATGAGCATGCCAAAAGAACATCACTACAGTATTAGCACCATATCCATTATGAAGAAGACAGATGCAGGGAAGGAAAAGAAAGTTAATCCATATAACTGATCCAAAACACCTTTAAGTGTGCACAGAATCTCTATAGTCTTCTGTCAATACTGGTTTTCCATAAAACAGAAACTTAAGAAATACTTCTCTCTCACCCAGTTACATACACATTGCATTTAACTAGCAGTAGAACAAATGCAGTAGATAATAAATTAGTCAACTTTACAGAGCTAAGATGCCAGAAACACATGAAGCAAATAATCTCAAGTGCAAAATTACACTCAAAACTAACAGCCATGGCAAGCTTCCCAATTAAGTTTCCTTCTGTGCAGCAACCAAAAGGAATACAGTCAACAATTCTCAGCATAAAACTATTTATGAATAACCAAGGAAGATGTTATTTTCTCACCTGTCGCCGACTGCAGAAGTGAGAAATCTGAAGACAATGCCACGATCAGGTTCTAATTAGACTTCAGTGACAAAAAGAAAAAAGAAAAAAAAATCTAAGGACGTTTAATCTAAACTTCTTTTCTTAAAAGAAAAATTATCTTCCGAAAAATAATCAAATCCATTAATTCACAACCCACACCTAACGGAACACTTCCCCACGCAGAAGAAAATTCAGTAGGGACTTACAGAGAAAAACCACAAATGTGGTTTTTCGTAACTGTTAGCCCTCCTTCTGCGAAGAGATTTTTTTAACGCCACAAATAAGTATTCGCGAGGAAGTTCTCCCGCAACACACAGCAGCTCGACCGAAGAGGCGCGGCGGCCACACTCCAGCTGCCCCACCGCCCAGGCGGCCCGGCCCGCCCCCGGAGCCGTGTTTACGGCAGGAGGAAGCCAGCGCGGTGCCCGCCCGCAGCGCCCGGCGGGCAGGTCCGGGCGCCCGCCCGCCCCCGCCGGGCTGAGCCCGCCCGCGGGACGGGGCGCGGCGGTGCAGCCGCCACCCCGCCAGCCCCGGCCCGCCAGCGGGCGGGCGCTGCCGGCCCAACTCACCGCGGCGGCGGCTGTGCAGCGCGGCGCGCAGGCGGCGTCCCGCCCGCTCCCTCCCCATGCACGGCGGCGCCGGCCGGGGACGCGGCAGCAGCTCCGCGCCGACCCGCGCTCCTGCCGCTGCCTCCGGCTGGGCGGGCCGCCGCCGCCACGTCACCGCGCGGCCGCGGGCGGGGCGGGGCGGGCCCGCCGCGCTGCCCGGCGAGCGCCTGGGCCGGGCCGGGGCGGGCCGCGGCGTCCCGGCCTCGGCGGCCCTCGGCGGCCCTGGGCCCGCGGGGCGGGCTTGGCGGCGCTCTCCTGTGGAGGCGGCAGGCCCCTCGTCGCAGACTCACAGCATTCTCTGATTTGGAAAGGGAAGGGACACACGCGGATCATCGCGTCCAGCTCTTGGCCCTACGCATCACCATCCCCAAGAGTCGCCCCTGTGCTCGAGATGGAAACTCATCTGGAGCTCTGTCAGGTTCCGCTAGGGGGTTGTCGGCGCGAGGAGCGGAGCCGCTGCCGAGCAGGGAGTGCCGCTCCTTGCCCCGCTGCTGCTCGGCAGCCCGGCGGGCAGCCGGGGCTCCTGGCCCCCAGTCTGAAGCTAAAGCTGCGCCGCGGTGAGGCGAAGGGCTTGGCACCAGTGCGCGTCGGGGACAGATCTGGCCTTGTTCAGCCCGGTAAACAAGCAGTGCGGCTTTGCTGCGGTCTGCCTGCACAGTGGTGAGTGTGTTAGCTGGGCCAAAGTAAAAATGTACGGTTATTCTTTAAGCAAATTGTGTGTTTGTGCTAATACCAAGTCCCACTTCTTGGGATTTATTGCACAGTTCTGACTTCTGAAATGCACACTTTTCTGTCACTTCCTGTGTGATGAGTTTGTTCCTTGTTTTCTTGTCCATGCCAAGTAAATATGCTTCACTTGGAGGCTCCAGAACACAGAGTTGTCTGTTAGACAAAGAAAAACACAAGTTGAGACAGGGAAGAATTAAAAAACTGTGTAAAAGTGTGATGGGTTATGAGTCTCAGACTGCTGATAGACTCACGCTCATTACATTCTTGCTTTCAAAGCAGGTTCTTATGTGTCAGCTAGAAATTTGGCACTGTCAAAATGTAATTCTTTAAGGACAACCTTACTTTGTCATGTCACTGTCATTTCTATGATGTGATGCATGATTTTTTGCTCCGTACAGAAGAAAAGAATATCTGCTATAACATCATCTCACAGGTCTCATGTCCTTTAAGATCATCTCAGAAAATCTAAGCCGTTTCAGAACTAGAAATTATATCAGTGGGTACATTGCTTTGCTTTTATTGAATGTACAGTGTAATGGATACCTGGTGATTTTGAAATAAAGTCAATTACAGCATGTTTTCTTTTATTATATCTAGTCCTTCATCTCAAAGATTTTCTGTAGTATTACATCCTCTAATATTTTGCTTTTCATGTTTAATGTCTCTTCTCAGCTTGCAGTTTGGAAAACTCACACAAACATGCTGCAGTGACACTGGAAACTTCTTCCAGGAAGAGAAAAGAAAGAAACTCCAAAATAAAAATATTCTGATGCCTCTGAAACATAATTACCTAATATGCCACTGATATCCAGACCACTCAAAGGATAGGAGAGTAGTGTACTACATTGCTTGGGCTCACTGCATGACACAAGCCTCTGTTCATCAAGATTTCTGTGGACAGATCCATGCAAATGCAAAAGAATTTGACTCTTTATATTCTTAAGTTTCAGTAGTTTGTCAGGGTCAGGTGTAATTGGTCCTGCCAAATTTCTCAGCCTCTGGAGTGATAAAATGCATCATCACTTGCTTAGATTTTGAAAGTCCAATCTGTGTTAGGAGTCCAAACTTTACAGCTTATCTAATGATACCTGGCATTCTTGTTTGTCTTCTATTATAATTAAACATGTTTTAGTATAATGTAACAATAAACGGAATTATCCTATGAAATAACCTTTTTCACTGGTTTGTTCAGCATTGTTCATTACTTTCATCAGAGTTCTTTCTACTATATCAATTTTCAACAAATCCTTTAAAAGGCATCTGCACTCAAAAACTCTGAACATCTCAGGTTAGCATCTAACTGCCATTTAAGCACTTCCTTTCCCTTTTTCTTTGCTAGATGATCATACAGTGTCCATACATTTGCATGTTAATATGCTTGGACACCAGTGTCAACCTGTCGCAGGGATTTAAGTACCGTTTACGTCCATACTGTTCACACATCCTATTTTCCGTCTTCACACTCTCTGAATACCCTCATGTGTAGGGTGTAGTGACACAGGCATAACCACAGAATCCAAAAACATAGATGCTAAACAATAAACTTAGTAAATATATTCCCAAACAATGGACAAAAATATCACTAATTATACAAAAAACATTATTTCTTCAGGTGATGTAGCAACTTCAAATTTAGTTTGCTTTTCAAAGCAAGTTACAAACTTGCCATCTGTGTAAGAGACTTAGTTTTACTTTCTTGATTATTTCTGTGTTCCAAATTCTGAGATTAGTGTGCTGGCCAGGATATAGACTTTGTTTCATTTTTATGTTCAAAATGTTGAAAATTACATAAATAATTCTGTAGTATTTCCTTCAAAAATTCTCATAGTTGTCCTTTGATTTATCATTTTCAGCTGAAATTAAAATCAAAGCATATTGTCTGTTCAGAAGTAGGGAATTATTTGCAAAACCTTTGCAAATTACAACACTAGGGAGTTAGTCAAATCTATGCATGTATTTCACTTTTCTTTCTACTTTTGTAGTAGGATGTGTAAAATTCATACTGTTTAGTAAGTACATTTGTCATAATGTTTTTTCTCCTTTTCTTTGTGTAGTAGGCCTTGCCTTGGACAAAAAACATATTTTGGTTAAAAAGCCAAGCTTTTCCTTTGAGTATATGACACAAAGAACAGTCTTAAAGGAAATGTTTTAATTTTTTATAGTCATTCTCTGAAATCTATTTCCTGAAGTCATATGAGTGATTGCCTCCTTCCTGGAGAATGGAAGAAAAAACACCTGTAAATACAAGTTTGTGTATGACTTAGCTTGCAAAACGACACACTTCTAATTCATCCCCTTTGGGGAAATATAACTTAGGAAAAGAAGACACCTCTTGGCTTTGAGGGCCCCAACAGGAAGCACAAGATTGTCCTGTTCCAGACATCCATTTGATACTGTTCCTCTGAGAGAGAGTAGAAAGTACCTAAAATACCTTTTGTAATGCATATCTACAAAGATGGCTTTTGAAAGATATACTTAAGATTGCAAAAAGTACTTCTCCAGACAATAAGTTATACCCTCATTACTGCTCCTGCTGGAAGCTGGGCTTCTTTGTCAGTTCCTTCTCCAACAGCCCACTGTGTTTTTAATCATGTACAAAATGCTGCATCACACAACAATCCCATAGGAAAACGATTTTAAAACCCAAACATAGAAAAAAGCCCTACAAGAACAGGCATTACTTCAATTGCTCAGCAAGTAAAAAGCACTCAGAGACTACAGTGACTAATGCAGAACAGTGACTTCTATAAACCAGAGGAATGGAATCAGGTAATGCCCCCTGTGCATCCAAAACTGCCCTGTTTCCTTTCCCAGAAGTTTCCAGGAGCTGGATAAGCTTTCATTTTCCAACAGCTCTCTGGGATTCCCTCCAAATGATACAAGGAGAAGACAGAGAAGCCTGCTTTGTAGCCCACAGTGATCAGGAATAGTGCCCTGCCTGACATATTGTATGAGGGATGGGTGTATAAGATGTCCAGTGGCATTAAATATTGGATTAAAAAGGACTGCATAGCAGTATTGTTGTATTTCTTAACCAACATTGGTAGCTTATGCACAAGTCAACCTCATGTAGTACATGAGATTTTCATCTACACCTTTCAAATTGAATTGTTCCAGTTTTGTTTTTCAACAGTTTCTGATAGGTTTTCTGCAGATAAAGATTACATTATTTGTTTATTTACTGTTTAGTGAAGCTAATTGCCTCATGTGAGTTGTAAGACTTGCACTGATCTCCATACTGCTTGTGGCTCTATTAAATGTTGCAATCCTTTGAACACTGTCATCCATGTGGCTCAGTACTGGTTGATGTGGATCTGATATGGAAATGGAGTAAATTCATTTCTTGCCAAATTAGCTGAGTCACAACAGAGCAGCAGCATGGGATTTCCTTTTAAGGAACATGTGCCTTTCTCTTATTAGAGGATAAAACCTAGCATGCAGCCAGCAATTTGGTAGCTGGAAAATGCAGGCAGGCAAGTAAGGGCAAGCAATTGGTTTAACTGTTGAACTTCAAAACAAATTTTTAAAATGTAGTCCACTGATGGGAAATGGCTTGGTATAAATGGTATTACAGGTAACCACAAATTTATTGTCACTCTATGACTTTTCTGCTTAGTAAACATTTAGGTATTCTAGAACCACGCAGTGAGGAAAAGGGTCAGTAAGTCTGAATTTCTATTCAAAATCTGCTAACAGAATGAAATAAAATTAATAAGACTGCAGCCTGAGGCTGAAGGAGAACCTTCAAGCACTGAAGACTCAGCTTGTAGTGTTTGTTAGTGGCTCTGCTGTCAAAGTCCTAATGATTGCAATACAAATTCTTCAGGAGTCCATCAGTATGTCAGGACTCCATCAAGTAACTGTTTCCTAATCAATTTTTGCTTGCATAGGTTCTGTTTTGCTTTGTTTTCCATTTCATTTTTAAAGCAGGGTATCTTGTGTGCTTAACTGGTATCTAAATACAATAATATGTGAAATTGTCTTGGGTTTGCATGGCCAGGTTTTGGGAGTGGGGGAGCTACTGGATTCTGTTGGAATGCACTGGAAGCTTCCTCCATGTCTGGTAGAGCCAGTGTCAGATGTCTTCAAGATGGACATGCTGCTGTCCAAGGCTGGGACAATCAGAAATGATGGTAACTCCTTCTGATAACATATCTAAGAAGGAAAAAAGTTATTGGGCAGATGTTATTGTGCCAGAGAAGAGCAGAGTGAGAATATGTACGAGAAATAGCTCTCCAGACAGCAAGGTCAGTGAAGAAGGGGAGGGATGAGGCAGGCAGTGCAGGTGGGACTCCCCTAAAGCCCATGGCACAGCCCATGGTGAGGCAGCCGTGCTTCTGCAGCCACAGGGGATCACATGGATGCAAAGATCCCCCTGCAGCCTGTGAAGGAGACCCACACCAGAGCAGGTGGATGCCTGAAAGAGGTTGTGACTCCATGGGAGGCCTGTGCTGGACCAGGACCTGGCAGGGACCTGCAGACCCAAGGAGAGAGGAGCTTACACTGGAGCAGGTTTCCTGGTAGGATTTGTGACCCTGTGAGATCTCATGCTGGAGCAGGCTGTGCCTGATGGATTGCACCTGTGGAAGAGTGCAATCTTCCTGTGAGATGAGCTCACACTGGAGAAATTAATAGAGAACTGTCTCCTGTAGGAGGCACCTCACACTGGAGCATGGGAAAGACTTCTCTCCCTGAGCACTGGGAGAAAAAATGTCTGATGAACTGATCATAACCCCCATTCTTCTTCTGCCAGCACCATTGCAGGAGAAAGTAGAGCTAGGAAGGAAGAAAAGTGGGGGAAAGTGTTTTTAAGATTTTTCTTCTTGTTATCCTGATTTGATTTTCTTGGTCCTAAATTCAACTAATGACAAAATTCAGTCTGTTTTGCCTGAGTTGGTAATTGGTTTGCTAGTCTCATTGACTTTATCTCAAATCATGAGCCTTTCTCTCCCATGTCTAGTTGAGAGGGAGAGTTTTAGAGTAGCTTTGTTGAATACCTCGTATCCAGCCAGGATCAACCCTCCACTCATTTCAAAAGGTTTTCAGTTCTACTGTTACACAAATTATATTAATTTTCATAATAAAGATAAATTAAAGAGCCTTCCCAGGTCTACCTATCAATAGGAAAATAACTTTTGACAAAGAAATTGTCTTTGAAAACCCCAGGGGAATAGGGAAGCCTACTAGATTGAAAATCTCTCAAAATAAATTTTGGAGGGCCCAGGGTCTGTTTTTTTCTTTTGAAAAATCAAATCAAAATCACCTCAGCCTTTCTCACCTTAGGCAAATATGAGGAACAGCTGCTTCCCTCATATACACAAACTAGTATTTCTTTTCTCATTCTTGGAGTTTCCAGATATTTAAAGGGACTCAGACATTAACCAGAAGTACTCTAATTAATTACAGGTTTCTAGCCTACTTCATGTGAATGCCCTCTTGAGGACTTCATTGTGTACAGTGTTCATGACTACATAATGACCTGGCATCAATTTGTGGAAAATTAGATTGTTTTTTGAATAGTGTTTTCACCTGTGTATATATATTAGAATATTTTTCTTACATATTAAGACGTGAATGGAGATCTAGATGAGAATATTTGTTATGGATTTTAAAAATTAATATTTCTGGAAGTCAATTATGTGCTGTTTAATATTGTCTGATTTTAAATGCAATGGACTGCAGCTCTGCCCATATTCTTTTACCATGAATTATTATGGCAAGTTAACCCACCTGAGCTTGTTTGGCAGTAGCTATCTGTGAAAGCCAGAAAGCTTCAGAAGTTAATGTTCATGTAAATTCATTTCTATCAATAGTGTTTCATCCTGTTGAGTTTGGGGTTTTTCTTCGAGTTATTTAATCTGTTGTGTAATTTCATCTGCGTTAGTGTAGCAGGATGTGAGTGTGATACACCTAGAAACTAAAAGGACAAAAGACAACACAATGGGGTAACAAATATCCTGTTAAGGTCAGCTGTTGAAGTTTTTGAATTTCCTCACTCAACAGCTCAATCTTCATGATATTTTTTTTAATTTTTTTTAAATTTTGAAATACATTTAAGATAAAATTACTACGCTACTTGGATGCAATACAGAAATCAATGTCATGAAAGTGAACCAAGTGTATCTTGCACATTTTCCTAACTGCTTTCTGGACTCACATCAATCACCAGAGATCTTAATGAGGGTTCTTGAGTTAGGATAGAGAAGATTTCTTCAGAGAGAAATCTTCAGGGAGACTTTATAGCAGCCTTCCAGTTTTAGCAACCTTCCTGTAAAGGAATCTTTCAGGAAGACTGGAGAGAGACTTTTTGCATGGGCATGTCATGACAGGACAAAAAGGCTTTAAACTGAAGAAAGTAGGTTTAGACTAGATATTAAGAAGAAATTCTTTCTTGTGAGAACATTGAGGTGCTGGAACAGGCTTCCTAAGGAAACTGCAAATGGTCCATCCCTGGAATGGTTCAAGATCAGATTGGATGGGACTCTGAGCAACCTGGTATAGAGAAAGATGTCCTTACGTATGACAGGGGCATTAGAACTAGATGACTTTTAATGTCTTTTCAAACCATTTTATGATTCTGTAAGAGCAAGAAACTTTAATATACACACACAAAAATAAAAACAATAAACTTTTATGAAGTGATTCTAGAAGTCTCTAAACTGCTTACAGCAAACTCAAAGTGAAAAATTTGTTTGTAGTTAATTTTTCCACATGGTATTCTCATCTTAATATTTCACAATAAAGACACTGAATTTCACTTTTGTTTCTACTCAGTTTTACTTCTGATTGATAGTAGCAGCAAGTTGTGTTTTGATTCACAATTCTGGAAAAGGATGAGTAGCTTAAAATCAGAAACCTATTCCAGTCTGAAATACAATTATAAAAATATGCAGTCTGCTGATTATTAAAATCTGCTAAGTAATTGTTGCTCAAATGAAAATAGATATGAGACCCATTGCTTTATCAATATTTCTGAAAAAGTTACTTTAGGAAAAAGCTAGATATCAGTGTTGGTATCAAATATGCCCTCTGGCAAAACTGCAGTATTAAAATATTTTATGTTAAAAACAAATTATTAGGTATCTTTAACATAGCTGTTTTGCTTTTGAATCTTTTGGCCAAGTTTAGTGAAAACTAGCAGGAGTATAGGGTTTTCACAAAGAAGTAAATTCCTAGTCTGGATTCAAAAGGTATGAACCTCTCCAAACCAGCTAAGAGGCATTTCTAAGAGAGAGGCCTGTCCCACATGCCACAGCTTTGGTAACACAGCTTTCATTAATTAATTCTGGGATCAAACTACATAATTTAACAACTGATTTTCACTATTGCTTTGTAGTTACATTGGTACAAACCACATCAAATCCGTGTCAAATAGCTCTTTTCTTCTCCTCCTCTATTTTTTGACCTGAACTGATCTGAATTCCAGTCAGATCAGTTAAAGATCTTCCTTTCTAATTAAAACAATAAATCAAATTCAGCTCTTTTAATTTTCTATATTAAAAAAAGCACCCAGCAACTATTAAATTTGAAAATATCGCTATCTTGTTCCACTCTTTATAGCGTAATGGAAATAAACTACATATTGGAGCTCTCTGGGACAGCATTTCAGGATCTAGAAATAGCTTCCACTAACTCCTTTTCTTAGAGGAGGAAGATTTTTGGATAAGCAATTCCAGTAAGTATTCCCTGACACTGAGGTCCACATACAAAATAAAGCCAAAAAGCTCTCCCTAGGGCAAACAATATGTATTACTTGCCATTAAGCTTCCTCAAGGATTAGGTTATAAAAGATCTTGTCGAGGTAGCTATACCTCAGGCAGAAACAGGAATTAACTTGATCCTTCCAGGGAGTAGCTTCAGAGTGTGTCATTCCCAAGATACCTTTCACATGAAGGACTGAAACAATTAGATGTATTTATCTAATTGCTTCAAAGAGTAAAACTAGTTCTCATCCGCAGAAATGAAGGAAAGCTAGTTGTCATGGTTTTGATCAATGCTGAACAATGTTGAATCTGGCATTCCCAGGACCAGAGAAGCTGCAAGAGTACCCTGCAACCCTGGCACTGCCTTCAACCCAGCTAGACCTGTGGAGGAAACCCAGTCCTCTGAGATAAGTCACAGGGTGTCCAACCCTCCTGGATTTGAATGTCTTCTATTCTGCTTCCTCTGCTGCTACAGAATTGAGTCAGCCAAGAGATACCAAAAAATCCAGACAGATACTTTGGTTACCAGAAATTCGGACAACAGGAGCCAGTTTGTGCTTAAGAGATGCTGCAGCAGGCAACATAAATAATTATTCTACTGATCTATGGAGAGGTTACCATTCAGTAAATGGCAAAGGAAGCAAATTTAAAAGCTTGCAAAAGGAACAGCTTTTACTTGGAACTGCCACTGTTCTGCTTACCCTCAGAAGTGAAACTAACAAGCCCCACACAGAGTTGAGTTTAATATTTGGCTAGCAGCTGCAGTAATACCAGAAGAAGTGGATTATCATGAGAATGGTCGATGAGATACAACTACTGAACTACTATGGTTAGCATCTATGTTTCTTGATTTGTTACATGAGCTAGTGCTGCAAAAATATGCTGGCAAGGGTTTGAATTCTTTTTTTATTCCCTATAAAATGCCAGTGGGTTAAAGAACAATATTTAAAAATAGCTTTAAACATTTAAAATATAAACAGATAATTTAAACAGTAGCACAGTTACATTAGTTTCTTCAATTGTGTGCTTCTATATCTTTCTGACCTTTATTCCCCACACTACTTCATTGAAAAGCAAGAAGCTAAAAAGTAGTATCTAATCCTCAAAGCTCCTTCTCTTAAGCTCCTTGTCTTTGTGCTGGAGATAGCTTTGCAGTAGCAATGGTGGACACCTTACATGATGAAATGCAGTCAGGGTTTCCACCAGTGGAAAGTTAATGACAGAAACTCCCACAGTATTGATAAGCAAACACAATATTAAATTAATATTGGAAGCCAAACTGGCTTCCTTAACAGAAGGTCCTAAAATAAAAGTCTTTCAATTTCATAAGACTGGAGCTTTATATCAAGATTTTATCTTGTACTATTCAGAGACTTAGGACTTTATAGGAATGTGCTCATTGTCCATTTTGTAGCATAATATTCCACCAGTTTTAAAGCAGCCCATGCATGTTAGTGTCAGTCATAAAGAAACCTTGATTTTGAGTGTTAGGCATAGGTTCCTTTTTTGCTCTCCACTTTTTTCCAAATCTCAGATGATTCAGCCAGAGGACTATTTTCAAGGTGGCAAGCCTTCAAGGAGACCTCTGAGATGGAAAGATGAGGAAAATGCTTTGTTTCTACAGAAAGAACTGCTAGGGAAGATATAGTTAGAAGAAATCTAATCTGTCTCTTCACTCTTCCATTACAGAAATCCTGGATGAAAATCCCTGTAGTGAGACAGATCAGTGACCAGTAGAAAAAAAGAGGAAGCTGTCTGGGTGAGTAGCCTGGAGGACAACCTGCAAAGGATTCTGTCTGCATACAGGGAACAGAGAAGTAAAACCATGTAGCAACTCAGAGTCCCACCGCAGCATAGTGGGTTTGCTATTCCAGTTTGTTCTTCCACAATACAGCAAAGACCATGGATCTAACAGGAGTGAGAAGAGACCAGTGGAGAAAGGGATTATCACAATGGAAAGCTTTCTCAAGTAAAAGTGGCAGAATGTAGTCTTGAGAGGTAGACATAATAAACTAAACAAATTCTGGGAAAAAACCAAAATAATGTAAACTTCACCAAAACAAACAAACAAACCCCACCATCTTCATACCAAAAAAAAGCAGAAATAAGACAGGGAGATTCAGGCTTGTAGAGCCCAAAGAAGCTTACAGCCATCATAAAGTAACGCAAATGTTTGTACAGACCTGAGCTTCTACAAATCTTGATATTTTCTAGTCCAGCTCCCTGTGGGATAAAAATGAGTCACTTCATTCTTCTCTACCACTGGCACAAAAGCTGTTCTCCAAAACACAAGACTTTGGAACAGAGGATAAAAATGCGTGAAGCTAAAGATTATATTACATTTAATGCAAACAATGTAGCTTTTTATATTCATATGCCTACAACTCTGGAATAACAATTCAAATCATATATTAATTAGTAGCATTGTTATTGTCTGTAGAAAACATAAAGCAGAGAAAATTGGTGGGAGACTTCACTGAAATCTGGAAAGGTGTGAAAAGAGAAGTTTCAGACAAGTTCATTCATAGCAGCTCTTTCTTTGAAAGTGATTCAGTGAAGAAAATGTTATGAGCATAAATATGATTAAGTTTTAACTCCATGTGTCAGTCAGGCAAGTGACAATTTTGGTAATTTCATCTATTTTCCTTACAATGTCTCAATAGCTGTTCAAAAATTTCAGACAAAAATTGCTCTTTTCTGTGCAAACTTGTGAGACTGAGAAGGGAAAAGAAGGGTAGTAGGATTCTGCAATATTCTTCTCCTTGTCTGTTAGTTATACTCTGTTTTTTCTTCTTGCTGTAAATTTCAAGTTTAAAAAAAATCTGTTAACAATGCTTATTTAACTCTGCAAACTGAAACAGATGTTCATTCTTTATTTGTATTTTAAACTAAAATTAAGAATACCTTTTTAGGCAGCTGCCACTCCCAGCCTCTGGTGGTGCAACTTTAGACTAGCCCCCCTCAGCCTCTTGTTGAATAAGAAACTGCAAAGAAGTCTGTGCCTTGTCTAATAGCCTGTTCTTCTAAGGTGCTCTACATAGCATGGAAAAAGCCAGATCTTTCAGAACAGCTCCTCACTTTGAATTCATACATCATTGCTTAGAAAAGTCTAGAGCAAGATCTTGACACTGTTCCAAGGCAAAATGTGCTGCTGATGTTAATGGTGAAGGATGAAGAAACAGTATTTTTACTAACAACCTGACAAACACATTCCAAAAGAAACAGAAATTCCTTTTCCTAGTCTGTTTCCTAGTCTGTAGCCCTGACTCACTATGGATGTGTTCTTTGAAAATATACTATGTAGATTACCTATGTCCCAAAAATCAAGTGAAAATAGTGGATAATAAACTTGTGGCATGAATTATTATGTAGATTTTTACAATCAATGCTCAGAATCATTCTGCAGTAGAAATCCTTTCCCAGTCACGTTCTGAATGTTTAGATGTGTTTCTAAATACAAAAACTTTTACTAATCTCTCAGGAAGCCATACTGCTTCAGGCACCTTCTGAATGCTGGAACACAAACAAAACAGAATGGCTGTGGTTTTCTTTTTTCCCCACTTTCATGATGTTAAAAAAAATAGTAAATAATCCAAATTCATGCATATTTTGATCTAGATGCATCTTGAAGATTTTTAGTGCATTATACAGAATCAAAACTGTATTAGCAGACACACAAAGTTTATCTTGATGTGCTGAGGGATGACCATTCAGAACCATAGTCTCAACTTATATAAAATATGCACATTCATCAAAAGTTAAGAAAATGTATCTACATTTATGCAAAATTTGCTAAAGCAGTTTTTTTCTTATCCTTGGAGACAGCTTAGGATTGAAGAAAGATATAAGCAACTTTTCAAGGAGCAAAGGTGGTGGCAGGTTAAAAATGCAGTGGGAAGGGGTAAGGCATTTCTTCTGAAGCATCTAACTTCTGAGGCATCCTGCAAAAATGGGTGCCCGCCTGAGCCTGTTGCATTTTGCAAAATGGGATATGTCACTGACATGTAGTGATGATCACTGGCATCAAGCCCTTAATCCTACTAATTAATCCATAGTTAAGCACCAGATACCTCACACGGATCAGTCTCCACAAGGCCCTACAGACTTTCACCATGGGATCACTGATGAAGGAGCACTGATGTTTGCTGTGTGAGCAGCTCAGCGGAGGCTGCCAGGGAAGCACGGCCAAACTGGTACTGAGAAGACAGAGAGACAATGTGGCAGGCATGCAGCATGAGGACAAATATGCAAAGACACAGGCCACTTCTGTGTGCTCAGTTGCGCAGAGCAGTTGCTACTTCAATTTCCATGGGCACCCAGCCACTGCTCACCCTCATGTAAAAAAATTATTTTGGCATTTGTTTTCTTGTGGCTACACATTTGACCAATACTACTTTAAACCAGGTTTCTTCTGTGGGTCTCCTTATTGCCACACACACAGAGTATTTCTGCACTCTCTAATACACAGGAAATACAGCTCTGGGCACTCTTCTTAGTGAATATACATAATCTTACTGTTCCAGGAAAGAGATTAGCACTAACACCTGACATATATCATTACAAATTTACTACAAATCATCCTAGTAGTTCTGTTTTGTAACAATGTCACAACTCAATTTGTTTGGACATTGTGATGCTGTGACACAGTGCATTACTTGCTTCTGTTACTCATCCAATACTGTCACCACGCAGTTGAGCCCACACATTCTCTTCCCTGCAGGTCTTTCTGTCTTTTTGCCTCTCACTGACAACAGGTTATAGGTGTTTTTCAGAGCTTGTCAGTGTTGCTCAGAGGCAACAGGCACAAGGAAGGTACACATTCACATCATGAATGCTCTTTTAAGACACAGCTCACAAAGACCTAAGCAGTAACTGCAAAAGATGGTCCTTCCACATTGTAATTATTTTAGAGTTACCCTGACACAGTTGTGTGTCTCACTTGGGATCCATTAGGAGACAGATTAAATAGATGTGGATATACATGAGACACACAAAATAAAAACATGGATCTGGCCATACACTATTATTTATTTTTAAAGGAAAAATAACTCATAGACAAAATCATGCATTCTGAAAATTGGTTTCTTTTCTTGTTTGTCTTTTTTTTGCCTCTGGTTTCTCAAGAGTATGATTGAGAAACAGGGAAGTGAACGTCAGAATTTGCAAGAAGAGAATTATGCCTCTGTGGATTGAAAAAAAAATCTGTATCACCCATGGGGAAGAGGAAGAAGAGAGAAAGTATATATACTCTGGCAGCAACAAAACACTATTTTGAATACATTACCCAAGAGAGGCATGTACTTACTGTTTTGGCCCAGCTAATTTACCTACTGTGTGCTTCCCCAGACAGTTATTGCACTGGCTTCTAGCCACATGCCTTTGATAAAGTGCACTTGGAATGAAATAATTTTGCTTCCAATATAATCTCTTCTACTCCAGAAGCTGTTCTACAGCAAATTAGCATGGATTTTCTGACATAACCACAGAAGGTGCAAATTATAATCATAGCATCATAGAAGAAAGTTATACAACAGGTATTACAAAATTGGCAGAAGATGCAAGGTAAAGGCATATTTTACAAGTACTTTGCACATCACCACTGTGACTGCAACTCTCATGGGACTGCACCTGATGTGGTGTATTCAGCTCTGGGAACCCCAAAATAAGACCTGGACCTCTTGGAGCAAGTCGAGAGGAGGTCCACAGTAAAGATCCGAGGGTTTGAGCACTTCTCCTCCTCATGAGGAGAGTGAGTTAGGTTTGTACAGCCTGGAGGAGACTGTGGAGACCTTACAGCACCTCTAAGTCAGTACCTACCTAAAGGCAGGCTTGAAAGGAACTTTTTAAAAGGGCATGTAGTGACAGAACAAATGGTGATGGCTTTAAGCTAAAGTAGATGTGTTTATATTAGCTGTTAGAAGAAATTCCTTATTGTGAGGGTAGTGAGCTGCTCTAACAGGTTGCCCAGTGTCGTGGTGGATGCCCAATCCCTGGAAGTGTTCAATGCCAAACTGAATGGGTCTTTGAGCAACCTGGTTGGGGGATGGTGGAACTAGATGATCTTCCAACCAAAACCATTCTATTATCAGAGCTGTTCACCCAAACGGATTAACTAAATTACCAATGGATTGTTCAGAGTACAGGATTATTCATGTACAGCTAATCCCTTCAAATTTAAATTATCTGAGTATTACTCTGCTATGGATGTACTGAGATGAAAGATGTGTCTCCTAGTAACTATCATCTTCATCATAAAGTCTGTGGCTACCAACAGTATGAATTTTTTTCACCAAAAATTAATTTCCTCTGTCCAGCTCTTACTGCTTGTGTGATCAGACCACCAAAACAGATGTCAGTTGCTGTTTTGTCGATAAACAAACAGCTTTTATCTGCAGGATTTCCTTCTTCTAATAAGTACTTTTCCCAGAATATGAAGGCCATATAATTTTAAGAAAAATTACCTAAAAGCCCCTCTGGATTTGTTAATATTTCTCCAAAGAGTGACTGTTCTGGAAAAACTTATTAATTTCATATACCATTCTTTTTCTCTGTAAAGCAACAAGCAAATTCACAGGATTTGAATTGTTGCAGCAAGCACTGTGCTATCGATCTATGCAATTTGTAGCAGGGCTAAGGCTTACCAGTCCCATTTTAACACTGAGGTTAAGTACAGATAATTGTGTAACATAATTTCTGCTGCTTGGGCAACTTATTGCTGTCTCTATCCTGGTGCAACTGGAACATTTGGAAAAACTCAGAGCTTTAAAGTTAAGCTTAAAAAGAATAGAGCTTTTCAGACAATACTTGCAAATTTTTATTTAAGAAATTTTGGAAATCGGAGCTGTGGCACAAACTTGAATAATTAATGCAAACTTTATATTTTAATTCTAGTGGCTTTTAATTGTAGTTTGTACATTTCACCTTTTGGATCAGTGGCACCTTGTATTTTGGGTAACTTTAATTCATGAAATGGCTAGTTTTTTCATTGCATAGTGACAGAGGGGAGCAAGATAAATTCTTTCAGGCCTATATTCCTCTTTCTAATTTGAAATGCAAAAAAGTTATTTTATTTCACATCCTATTGTCTTATTTAGAATTTCCTTAGCTGCAAGTCAAAATCTGAAAAGCTAATAAATTATAAGAATGGCTTCACCCTTTCCCTTCCTCCCTCTGGCAACTCCCAAAGTTGTTTTTTGATGTATCAGTTCAAGAAAGCCATTTATGTTATGAAGGGCTCAGGAAAGACTTCCAGGCTTCTTTTTTTCCCAGCTGTTGTCTGTTTTGCTTTAAAGATAAATAAAACCTTATTTAGGAAAAAAATACTTTATTTTTTCAAATAATGTCTGACAGATTACAAGAATAAAGTACAGTAAAAAAAAATTCTCACATGGCCTGCAAAAGTTAACAAAACAGTAAGCAAATACAGAACCTCTGTCCAAGTCCTTTTATTCTTCATACTACAGATGCCACATTACAGTGGCATCAGATAAAGTTTGTAAAACCATTTTAACACAGTCACTACTATCTGCTTTCTTTATATACCAGCTTTTGACACAGTTTTATTTTCCTCCAGACATATGAAGGATAGTCTAAAGTCAAATACAAATTTCTTCCCTTGTGTCAGGAGTTCAGCATTAACTTCAACAGGTTTGCTTGAATTTACCAGTAGCCTTTCATGGGTAAACATATACAACCTGGTAGAAACTTTTTTGCATCTGTCAATCCATCCCATATAGTATTATTGGCACTTTAAGAAGGGAGCAGATGCACAAAATATGATGATGGAACTGAATATATTTTTCTTTCTCAAAGTCTACAGCTATTTTGCTACTTCTAACAACTAATTGTGAGCCATGAGTACAGCACACCAAACAAACCTAGAAGAAATATAAGTGATAAGTCAAAAGCTGCCATGAAGGTTTCTCCTACCATGCCCATGTTTGCAAAAGAGACTAAAGTAAGTCAGTACAGGCTGTGATCTCTTCTACAGTATTCTAACATTAGGAAAAATAGAAGACAAATATTTTATTCTTCCTTTGAAACTGCAACCCTGAGATGAGCTCAGCTGGTTAAAGCATAGTACTAATAATGCCATGGGTCATGGGTTTCACCCCTGTATAGGCCATTCACTTAAGAGTTGGACTCAGTGATCATTCTGGGCCCTTTCCAACTCAGACTATTTTGTGATTCTGTGAATTTAGCAAATGTAAACAGGAGTGGATCATCTGACAAATTCTACACACACACAATGTATAAACAAAGAATTGCTGTCATACCTTTACTTTAATTTTCATGCCAACATTATCTCTGCAATTACCTCAATAATCTAATATTTCCATTGTGATAATTTGTTTCGCAATGCAAAGCTTGTTTTTATTTTCCCTCTCTAGCTAGACCTTTCAGAAAAAGCTATGAGTGAAATTAGTAAATACATAAAACCAGAGCACTCACCTCATTAAGGCTTGAGAGCACAGTGACATGAAGCACTTGTGTCCCATTCAGTGGAATACAGTGCAAAGAGTCCCAAGTCAGCTGAGACTCCAGAGAGCCACTCCAAGCAGCACAGAATACTGTCATTGCATTTATAAATAGCACAGATCTAAACAGTCTGAAGTTGTCTTTATTGTTTACATGCGGTAGGCTTGGGTAACCCTGCACTGGAATCATCACAGGTCTACACCAGAGTGTACAGAGATAGGTGGGGTTTATTAGATCTTTGCAGCATTTTCTGTCTTTCACAGATGTGAAATCTAAAAAACTGTAGATGCTTTTTATCTTATAGTTTTACTGAGATTGCAAAATCCAATGCCAACACATGTCATTAAGACCTTCTCCCCGCCCGCGTGCTCTTCCTCAGCGGTCTTTGCTTCAATTTTAAACATGATCTGGAAGAAGCTTCTGAGGTGTCGCAGAAACTCAATTCTGAATGAGAGAAAATAATACCATTTAAGAAACAAAACAGGAAGTCCAATAGCATTATGTACTAACACAGATTCCAGCATGGTGAATGAAACAAGAAAATATTGCTTAGTACAGAGAAACAGGGCTACAGCTCCAAACACTGTTCTCACTTTTGTTGTAGAAGTAGCTAGTGACCCCTCCTGAAACCTCTCCAGTCTCTGTATAAGCAGAGAGAGGAATGGCTGGTAATACAGCAAGACAAAACGGTAAGGGAAGAAAAGAAAGAAAGAAAGGAGAGAAATGTAGTTAGGTAAGTTATTTACTCCTGATGCTAATTCTTCATTAGGCCTATAAGAACCCTATACCAACCTGTGATTCTCCTTTCCCCTGCCCAATGTTAAAGCAGAAATAAAACATAAACAGGCATAGCCAAAGTATTGGGTGCACACTTTAAGAGAGATCCCAAAGCATGTGTTTGATTTCTGACTGATTACTGACTTCTCCACTTCACAGTTAAATGCTTCTTTACTATTACATTCAGACTCAGAATTCTTCCTGTTTTCTCATTTTCAGAAAAAAAAATCCTTTCATCATTTCAGACAGAAAGGCAACAAGAAACTGAACAATCACACTGATCCTAAACAAACACTGACTGGAGAGTGAGTAACATGAAAAATATAAAAAAAGAAAAAAAAACAAAAACATCCAAGAAAACATTTTTACTGGCTTCTCTGAAAGAGGGAACATGTAATTGCACCAAAAGACTACAAAATAAAATTTGTAATTGCTTCTGACAGAAGTCTGGACTCATCCAGTCATGGCCACAAGCAAGTCTGCAGTCTCCAACAAAGATTTAATCTCCTCCAGCAACTGGTATGCGCCTTTCTTAGTTTAAAGAAATGTAATGTGGACATCCAGTTCACACATGGGCTTGTCTGCTCTACATGCTGAAAGCATAATTGCAAGCTAATCACACATACATCATTACAGCAAATCAAAGAGTAAGTATCCACAAAATGGGAAGAAGGAGAACAAAAGCCTAAGCCTGTCCCCACTGTGGCATCACGAGGCCTCTGAAAGCCTTTTGGCAGCTCCTATTCACAGAAATTGTGAAAGAGTACAAGGAAAATTGCAGGAGCAAAATTGCTTATACACTTCAGCTGGGCATGCTGCTGTTCCTGCACTCAGATATATGCATGAGAGAGGAGGAAAATGGCAGGAGCTGGAAAAAGAGAGGCTGTATCACCTGTACTGGTGTGTGCCTGGGATGATCTTACCTATCTCTGGGGCAGTCTGTTAAATACTTCTGCAGGGTGAATGTGGGAACATGGCTCTCAATGCTATGTATACTTTCTCCTGCACCTTCCTGGACTGATAACTTGCCTCAGCACAGACACCAGCTTTCTCATTTCTCAAATGGACTAACAGTTGAAAGGAAGAACTGAAAAGCACCTTTTCTTCCATGCCTCCCCAGCTGCAAGGTTTCTGCTTGCAGCTGTAGTAGGCAAATGGGCATAGGCTGGCACAAATGCTTCAGTAAAGCTGACAGACAAGTTCTGTATCAGCTTTCTCCTTAGCTGGGTCCTTTCACAGACTCATGTCAGTGTGACATGAAAGCAGCCAAGCCCAAAACAGCAGGGATGGCATGCTGAACTGCAAGGAGGGCACAAAACACACTGTAAAAATGACAGAGGACATGTGGTGCCAGAAACTCAGGGAGAAATCCTAAAAGGTGATCAGGAAACTCTGCAACATATTGGTGGGATCAGTTCAGCCCATACCTCTCTTTGCACATAGCTGGGGTACCCTGCATCTATCTTTGCCTCTTCTCCCTTTCAAATAAACACAGAGTGAGAAAAATATCAGCCCCTACATACATGGGAAAGGCTCTCTGTGGTGCGAGCAAGGGGAAGGCTGCCTGGGGACAGCAGGGGAGAATGCAGAAGCAGCAAAAGGCCAGCTTTGTCTTGTACCAGTGGAAGCACAAGTGGTACAATCCCTGAAAATAGAAGAGAAAGAGGCAGGAAAGTAAGGGTTTGTAACAAAAAGCAGGTCTATATTAGTTCTGAGGTTGGTCTGGGTCGCAGGTGGGCACCTCAAATAATAGTGCAGGCTGCGCTAACCACACAGGCACAGGCTGCAGGACTGAAGGAGGGGGTGAAAGGTACAAAGAAGGTTTATTTTGCTGAAAATTTACACTCTGTGTTCAGGCAAGAACAAGGCAGAAGCCGAACAGAGCTGCTCCTTAGGTGCAGGGACAGCTACATGAGCCACATTGGAGGCCTTACAGCCAAAACCAACAATAGTAAAAGGCCTGTTTATTTAAGTGCTGTCTTTTCCCCAAAGCCTGCTAAGAATTACCAAGAAGTACACAAGAACCTCATATACTGGGCAAAGCAACCAACTAGAAGACCAGTGTGAGAGAAGACCTGTGCACCAGCAGCGCATTCTTGGCTCAGTTGCACTAGGGCCCACGCAGGGCTTTGCCTGCTAGTAGTGGCAGCCCCAAGCACTGCTCTCCTGAGAGACTGAGGAGCTGGGGGTGGGCATCCCCAGCCAGGGGAGCACCTGGAAGTGTCAGCTTGGCTGGGCAGAGGCACTCTAATTCCACCTCTTGAAGCCCCTAAACCCTTGCAAAGCCATGGACTGGGGCACTCAGGCTTTTGGGGCACAACAGGCTTCCCTGTTGCTGTCCTTCACATACCCCTGGCTCATGCTGATCCTGCCAGACTGACCTCTGTGAGTTAGTGGGATGGCCAGCATCCTGCATTTGATTTTAAGTTCAGCTTGACAGAAAGGCACTTGCTTCTGTGAAATATGAATACTAAGCAAGGGGTAATGCAGAGCAGCTGCTGGTCATGCAGTCTGTTAGCCCTGTTGCCACTCAAGACAGCCCTGCTCATGGTGCTGCCTGCATTTCCACTCCCCATTGTTAGTTGAGGCAATGGATGTCTCCTGTAAAAATAAGACGTTTCCTCATTCAAACGGACATGTTCCAAAGCATTTTGTCCCAATGGGATGCTCTCAGAAGCCAGCTGAACTGTCACATTCATGCTGTATTATGCTGGACAAGGAAGCCAATAACACAGCTTTTAAATAACTTCAGATTCTGTAGGGTCAAAGTGTTAAATACAGATGTCACAGCTCTGAAAGAAAAGAAGGGACAAGGACGTGACAATACTGCAATTTACTTGATAAGCTTGTGTATCCGATGAGCTGCTTGGGAGCCAAATCTACCAGTCCTTTATAAACAGCTGTAGTTGAGAGCATAAAAAGCCCTAGTTGTTGAAAGCATAAAAGGATGCATTCTATCTGAACAGATCCTCACAGGACTGCTGAGTCACAGATTCTCACAGAATCATAAATTTTACAATGTGCTGCTTCAGTATGTGCACTCCTGACCTTTATCCCTGCTGCATACACCTAGCTTGGAAGAAGCGACAACCCACCAACTTGAACTCAGCCTGCTTACAAAATAAACTAGTGCATTTGCTTGATTTTCACAGAACAAAAAAGGACAAAAAATTTAAAAATACTCACAATTACAAGTGATTGGATTGTCTCACATGCTTAACTGTGCACTTCAAACATATCTACTTTTCTGAAACCTCCCACATGAATACTTACTTTACAGGGGATTACTTCCCCTTTGTACAATGGGACACTTCCCTGTCTTCCCCTCAAAATCTGATTAATATAATTTCCAAGGTATCAGGAGTTGAGAAGAGCAGTTAGGTAATTTTTTTTTAGCTCTCATGTGATGGCACCACCATTCTTCAGTTATCACAGTACTGTACCTTTCACGTATACAGCACCGGTACCATGATAACCGAAAAAGGACAGTTCATACTCTTATTATTTGATGCCATTGCCAGATAAACAAACCTCCCTTTATCTGACTAGAGAATAACTGCTCAGTCTCTAGAAATAACTGTGATCTAGTAAATCCCCTAAAAGTCTGAGAAATTAAATTTTTGATAAATTGTTTCAATAACTTTGTTTTGATAAATTGTTTTTGATAATTTGTTTCCCTAACTTATTTCTCTTAGAACTCAATTAGGCCACTGCTGTGAAAGATAATAAAAAGTGTTTTTATAAATACATTAAAAACTAAAGGAAGACCATGGAAAATTTCCATGCTTTACTGGATGTGGAAGGGAACATTGCCATCAAGGAAGAGGAAAAGGCTGAGGTCCTCATTGTCTTCTTTGCCTCAGTCTTTAGCAGTAAGACTCGTCCTCAGGGCAACCAGCCCCCTAGCTGGGGTACAGGGAGCAGAATAGATCTTCTGCAATACACAATGAAGTACTGAGCTATTTAGAGACTCAGAATTCTATGGGGTTGGATGGAATTCATTCAAGGGTACTGAGGGAGCTGGCAGAAGCACTCACCAAGAAAATCTCTATCATGTAGCATCAGTCCTGGCTAACTGAGCAGGTCCCAGAGGACTGGAAGTTGGCCAGTGTGATGCTCATTCCAGCAGGGTCAGAAGGAGGACCCCAGGAATATAGTAATAGCCCATGGCTTGGATGGGTACCCTCTTCACTGGGTAAAGAATCATTTGTGTGGCTGGGCCCAGAGCTTGGTGGTGCATGGAGCTACATCCAGCTGGTGGCCAGTGACCAGTGGTGCTCCCAGGGCTCAGTACTGGGGCCAGTCCTGTTTAATATCTTCATCAGTGATGTGGATGAGAGGTTTGAGCGCACCCTCAGTGAGATTGCAGATGACACCAAGCTGGGTGGGAGTGCTGATCTGCTGGGGGGCGGGAAGGCTCTGCAGAGGGATCTGCACAGGCTGGATCATGGCCAAGGCCAGTGGTGTGAGGTACAACAAGGCCAGTGCTGGTCCTGCCCCTGGGTCACAGCAGCCCCAGGCAGTGCCACAGGCTGGGGCAGAGTGGCTGCAGAGCTGCCCACAGGAAAAGGCCCTGGGGGTGCTGGTGACAGCAGCTGAGCATGAGCCAGCAGTGCCCAGGTGGCCAAGAGGGACAATGGCATCCTGGGCTGTGCCAGCAACAGAGTGGCCAGCAGGAGCAGGGCAGGGATTGTCCGCTGCACTCGGCACTGGTGAGGCCACAACTTGAATTGTGTGCTCAGTTTTGGGCCCCTCGCTCCAAGAAGGACATTGAGGTGCTGGAGCAGGTCCAGAGAAGGGCAACAGAGCAGGGGAAGGGTCTGAAGCACAAGTCCTGTGAGGAGCAGCTGAAGGACCTGGGGTTGTTTAGCCTGGAGAAAAAAGGAAGCTCAGGGGAGACCTTATTGCTTTCTACAACTGCCTGAAAGGAGGCTGTAGACAGGTGAGGGTTTGGTCTCTTCTCCCAGCTAAGAAGTGACAGGATTAGAAGAAATGGCCTCAAGCTGCACCAGTGTAGGTTCAGGTTGGACATCAGGAAAGTTTTTTCTCTGCAAGGGTTGTTAAGAATTGAAATGGGCACGCATGGTGGTGGTGAAATCACAATCTGTGGAAGTGTTAAAGAAACAATCAGATCTAGCTTCACTAGTTAAGAAATAGTGTTCATTCAAAAGTTGGACTTGATCTTAGACATCTTTTCCAGCCTTGATAATTCTGTGATTCTGTAACCTGTGTTTACAACTAGCAATATAAGAAATTAATTTATTTTCTCTCCTCTGAACAACAACCAGCTACAGATAAAGCTTTAGTAAAAATTGAAACTGAAGGACCAGATATAATTTTGCTGCCAAATAAAACCTTGAAATAGCACACAGCTCCATGAATTGAAGTCTTAAGCTGTTTCATAGGAAAAATTATAGCTTTAGAATTTAGCTAGCCATTTGAAATAGGACAATTAATGACACAGCTACAGAGATCACCAGGGAAAATATAGTAGTGTACACTAGGCAACAAAAAGCCAACTGATGTACACAATACATTCCAGGTCAAGAATCATCAATAAACCCTGTCTCTGCAATTCTCAGAAACAGGAATAATACAGAACAGTAAGGGACTCATCTAACATGTAGAAACAAACCCTAGGCAACTTACACCACTTGTCTCATTTGAAGTCAAGTACAAGTTGTTCTATTTGTTACCACAGGCAAAGTCTTCCATATATAAAAATAGCTGTGCAATAAAACTAGTGAATTAAAACAAGACTGTGTAATTAAACTGAACAAAACAACTTACGTGTATGGAGACAGAGGTCCCAACAGGACTTTGGAAACATCCCGCTGTCCAAGGGTCATAAGGAGCAGAGCAAGGCTCTGATTTGTTGAATCTACACAGCCTCCCTGCAAACCAAAATGTTTTAATAATTAATCTCTGTACAAACCTGAAATTGGGATAGGAGGAGAGTAAAAAAGGCAAAAGATACACTTAAGAGGGTGAAATGCGAAATACCACTCCCAATTTTTAAGGGCCAAGAAGATAAAAATCTTGATATTTTAAACAATGATAAATTAATTTTACATAGGAGGCTGGGAAAAGAATAGAATTAAAACAAAACCCATAAGAAGGTCACATTAAACATCCCTCCTAATCTGTTTTAACATCTCAGAATGCAAACACTGAACAATTTATTTGCAGTAAATTGAAAAGAGGTATTAGTTCTAGTTCACATGCATCTGAAGATCTATGAATTCCAGCTTTTTATGGTAATAATTACATTTGGACAAATAGTTCAGTGTTAGCAGGTGCAAAACAGCAAGTTTTTAGCACTTATCCACAAAAACCCTTGTTGCCAACTTTTCTGGGTTTATGCTTGTAAAACATTTCCCCTCCATAATTAAAACAGAAGACTTTCTAATTTGTAAGTGAAAGAGCCATACATAAAATTAAGTAGAACCACACACACTCTTGTACATATTTGACTGTAGTAAATAATATGCAAGGTAAATTTTTCTGTATGTGGAATGTGTTTACTATGATGCATACATTCATTAGAACTGGAAGGTTAGAATTAGAAATAAGAATTGTTTACAAAGCTGGAATATAAATTTAGAGGGATACTTTCAGTCAAGGCTGCTGTAGAAAGCAGACACATGAAATCTATGAATAGTTTCCTGCTACATGAAGCCTAATGCTAAGTCCTCTGAACAGGCTCTCTGGAGAGACTGAAACTAAAACCTTACCTTTTTAAAAACAAATTCTCTAATGAGGTAAACTGGCAGCTACCTCTGTTGACAAGGAAGGTAACCTATCATAATTTCAATACATAACACTATCCAAGAAGGCAAGAGAGAAAATATATTTTGGACTACATAGATTAAGAGAATCAGCCAATGTGACAACCTCAGCACATTTACTGAGTGAGATGCAGAAAGGGAGAGCCTTTCCAAGAGGGCATACTGAAGACTTAATTTTCAAGATGGCCTTGCTTCTGTGTCACAAGCCGCAGCTCCATTCTTCTGAAGTGTGTGCATTACATGCAACGAACTACAGCACAGCAAAATAAATAGTTCTATTACATTCACTACCATGACCCAACTCCTAAAACATGCTCTTACAGCAGTATTAGCCCTCTTAACTGTGCGAACTTGCCATACCAAAATGAAGTTCACATCCTCAACCTAATGCTGCCTATAGGACTGATAAAAATTTTGCTTTATCTTGAGTGAACAGAATTTGCTGGTGCAATCTAAAGCCACAGATCTCACCAGCTATATTTGCTAATGAGAAACACATACCAGAAGCAGATAAGAGTTTGGTAAGGAGTATTCCTGATAGTGGACTTTCTGTAGTTGTAGTTTGGTTAGTAATTCAAAATGGTCCTTCTGACTTGGATGAAAACTTCACATTTTCTGAGCTTGTTTTGTTTCTCTACAGCTGAAAACATTATAAGGTATCTACTTCTATAACCCAATATATACAAAATCTTCAATCAGCATGGAGACAACCATATCCTAAGAAATAAATCAAAACACAATGCACCCATCATATCCTAACTGTTTACATAAGCTCCCTTGCTGCAGTGAGTCAGTCAGTCATCCCCAATACTGCTGTGCAGCCGCAATGTAATGCCCATTTGTGATGGTGTCTAGAGCCACTCCATGATCTCCTCAGGAATTCTCATTTGAGATTGACCTTGATTAATGGCTCCTAGGCAGTTAAGCTCCTTTTTAGCTTACCAGAAATAGTCAGCTCCTAGGAAGTCATGCCTAACAAACTGCTGTTTTCTAATGGACAGCCTTGGAACATTATTTTTGTCTAAATCATAGCCCAGGTGGAACAATACTATTGTTACCGCACCTTTTGATGAAAATTCCAGTAACAACTGACCCAGATTGTGGCCAGAATGGAGAATGACAGAAGGCTAAAGTCAAGCATCTCACAACCCTACAGGCAGTAGTAATAAGTGAGCATCTTTGAGTTCTCCAAGGCCACAGCAGGCTGCACCAGCACCTCCCTAGAAGTGGTACACCTCTTGAAGCTCAACAACCCTCAAATCTTCAGTACTTGGAGAACAATCACCAAAAGCTGTTGACAGGGTCTGCCCTGATACACTCAACCCTCAAAGCTTAACCCTTCAAGTGTTTACAGATAGAAAGACATCTGACATATTTTACGAAACCTGAGGGGAATTTTTAACCTTTTTATAGACATCTTTATGTCTATGTGTGTGCATGTATGAATTGATTTAAATATACCACAGCAAGTGTAATATAAATGTTGCCATCTCTTAATTTTTCAACTAACTTACTACTGAGCTTATAGAAAATCTTACTGAATCACTTTGTAAATGTTAGCCACAGAATCACAGAACAGCTAAGATTGGAAGGGATCACAGCAGGTCAGCTGGTCCAGCCTCCCTGCTCAAGCAGAATTGCCCCAGAGAACATGCCACTGGATTGCATCCAGATTGCTCTTGAGTATCTCCAGTGTGTGAGACTCCACAATTTCTCTGGGCAACCTGTTCCAGTATGCAACCACCTGCACTGTAAAGGATATGTAAAAATATCTTCCTCATATCTAGGTGGAACTTCCTGTGCACCAGTTTCTGTCTGTTGCCCCTTGCCCTATTGCTTAGCACTACCAAGTAAAGCTTGGATCCATCTTCCTGGCACCCTCCCCTCAGATGTACCAATAAGGCCCCCGCTCACTCACCTCTTCTCAACACCAAACAGGTGCAGCTTGCTTGGCCTTTCCTTGTAAGAGAGATGCTCCAATCCTTTAATCATCTTTGTCATCTCCTCTATACTTGCTCCAGGAGCATCATGTTTCTCTTGTCATGAGAGCTGAACACAGCATTCCATATGTGGCTTCACCAGGTCTGAGTAGAGGGGCAGGATCAACTCCCTCAACCTGCTGTCAATGCTCTTCCTAATGCACCCCAGGATATCACCGGCCTTCTTGGTCACCAGGACACACTGTTGGCTCATAGACAGTGCATTGTCCCTCAGGATACAGAGAACTGTTCCCCAGTGGGTCAGTTCCCAGCCTCTGCTAGTGCCCAGGGTTGTTCTTCCCCAGGTGCAGAACCCTGCATTCACCTTTGCTGAGTTTCAGGAGTTTCTTCTGTGCCCATCCCTCCAGCTGTCGAGGCCCTTCTGAAGGGCAGCACGGCCCCCTGGGGTATCGGCCGCTGCTCCCAGCTCTGTGTTGTGAGTGAACCCACTGAGAAGACATTTGTGTGTTTGTTTAAGTTATTGGTGGAGAAGTTAAACAATACTGGACCAGTACTGAACCCTGGGGACACCACTAGTGACAGGCCTTCAGCCAGACCCTACACTATTGATTACAACACCTGGGATCTCCCATTCAGCTGGTTCTTAATCCACCTCCTTGTCCAGTCATTTAATCCACACTTCCTAAATTTGCCTATGAAGATGTTGTGAGAGACAGTGTCAAAACCTTGCTGAAGACAAGGTAGACAATATCCACTGCTTTTCCTTCATCCATTGATCGAGTTGTTTCATTATAAAAGAGAAGCAGATCAGCCAAGTATGATGTACCTTAAATGAATCCATGCTGACTACTCCTGTTCACCTTCTTGTCCTCCATGAGGATAGAAATGGCTTCCAGAATCATTATGGATTGATGTGAGGCTGACTGTCTGGTAGCTTCCTGGGTCCTTCTTTTCCTTTTTATGGCCAGTGTTGCATTTGTTTCCTTCCAGTCCTCAGGCACTTCTGATTACCCCAGCATTTCAAAGATGGTTGTAAATTGCCCACCTTGGTGTCTATCAGCTCTCTCAGCACTTGTGGGTGCATCCCATCAGGGTCCATGGACTTGTGGATGCCAGGTTTGCCTGACTCCAACTCAGTCCTCCTTAAGTAAGTGAAAGTCTTCCTTCAACCCTTCCTTCTCTCTAGTCTCCTGCGTCAGAGATCCCTGAGGGCTGGTCTTGTCAGTGATGACTCTGCCTCCTCTGTATCCTCTGTTAACAGGGCCCCACTTCCATTTTAGTATCAGGCCTATATTATCTTTTCCTTTTGTTATTGATGTATTTGAAAAATCCTTTCTTGTTGTCCTTGACATTCTATCCAGACTTTATTCCAGGTGGACCTTGGCTTTCCTTGTCTCATTTCTACATACTCTGACAACCTCTCTATATTAATTCCAAGTTACCTGATGCTGCTTCCAGGTCCTGTGATTCTGCTTACCCTTGATAATGAGAGGAGTTCTTTATTTATCCATCACATCTCTTCCCCTTTGCCCAATTTCTTGCACATTTGGAAGTATTGTTCTTGGGCCTGGAGGAAGCGATTCTTGAATATCAACCAACCCTCTTGGATCCCTCAGGGTCTCTCGGACCCTGTGAGGCTTGTTCTCTTGTCATTCTCCATGAAGATCTCCCTGAAGAAGCTAAAGTTAACTCTCCTGAAGTTTGTGGTTATGATTACTTGCTGCCCTGCTTTCTCCTCATCTGGAACTGAATTCCACACTCTCATGGTTACACCTCCAGCAAGGCTTTCCCTGTTTGTTAGCATCAGTTGAGCAGCACACCATTGCCTGGGGGACCCTCCACTACCTGTGTCAGGAAATTGTCATCCATGCTTTCCAGGAACCTCCTGGGCTGTTCCTGTTTCACTGTGCTGGTTCTGCAGCAGGTGTCAGGGGAGTAAAACCCTCCAAAAGATCCAAGGCCTGTGACTTGGAGGCTGCTTCATGATGCCTGTAGATGGCCTCATTTGCTTTCTCCTCCTGATCAGGCAGCAAACACCCACAGCAGCAAACACCCTTACTAGTCTGCCCTTTTATCCTGACCCCTAAGCTCATCGTCCTCACCAAGACAGAGCTAATACCGTCAGGGCTGTCTCTCCTGAGCAGGGTGTACCCCTTCATGCCACCATTCCAGTCACATGAACTATCCCACCATGTCTGTCACTGCAAAGCCCTGTGACTGCCTGCACGTCTTCAGCTCATCTTGTTTGTTCCTCATACTGCGTGCAGTGGTGCACATGCACTTTATAGAAGTATTTAATTGTGTCAGCATTCCAGGAGATTAAATGCTGCTACATTTAGACAAATTGTTGATCAAGTCTGAGGCTACATTCTGCAAGGGATCCACCTCTGTGATCCAAAGGAGGACCTCCCTTACCCCATTTACAGCCTTATAATTTTCCATCCTTACCTTTTTGTATTCCCGTTCTCTGCATAAATCATTGTAGATTCACTCTAACCCAATTTTTAATTTGCATGCTTCATCTATGTAATAAGCAATAGTGAACCTTGCCATCAAACTTTGTGGCACATCAACAAATTTATACAAAAACTTACTTTTGACAATACTTTTGCCAGAGATTTAAATGATCTAAACCACTCATTTGCAACACCATTCCTACAAAGGCAGTTCCCAGACAGTGACATTAAGTGATTGCTTGTAATCTAATGACTGAACAGTAACTTCTGCCAAGTGAAGAACTTAACATGCCCAAGGAGGCCAAGTTTTTTTCTATCAGTCCACCTGCCACTTACTCAAGAGTCAAAAATTAGAAACAACCCTACCAAAAGAAATGGGATGGGCAAAATCAAAACCAAGGTACATTTGTTCCAAAATAGCTGGCACTCATTAACAATGTAGAACGGAGCTTCTAGACTGTATTAATTCAGTCTATGGCAGTTTCTCTATTATTGTTTACACTGACTACAGAGCCAGATTCAGCTAGCTGGGGCAATTACAAACAGATCCCTTCAAATCCCATCCACTTTTAAATGTTGTACAAATACTACAGCTGACAGGTACATACAAATGTCACAACTCTATGTATTGGAAAATAGTGTTTCAAAAAGGTTTTTTCTTCTGAGCTTGAGCCTGGCTTTGATTGAGTGTTAGTTATATTTTGGGATATATACAATTTTTTCCCTTACGTGTGTGGTACGTATTTGAAGGACTCAATAGTTTGTCATGCAAAGGGCAACAAATTATTGCAGAGCGTTTGTATTTTAGTTTTTGGGATTTGGGATTTTTTCCAGAAGAACAGAGCAAAACCTTACCACACTGAAGTAAGAACATCTTGAAAATTAAGACATCAATGAAATCCTTCACTCATTTTAGCTCTAGTTCAATAAAACAAAAAGCTTTAAACCTCCTGCCCCTTCAAGGTCCCCTAGCAACTCAGCCTTTCTTCATTAAAGAGTTCAGCCTTAAATAGGTACACATACTCCCCTATTTTTCATGATTACAAAGAATATAAAAATTAAATCATTTTCTGGTTCTTCCAGACTTTCCATTCTGCCAATTACTCTACATAAAGCTCCCATAAACAATGTCTTTCAAAGACAAGAGTTAAAATCCATACTGGTTTTCTACAATTAAGCTTCAGAAAGAACTGTATATGGATTTGTAATGACAATGCTAGTCAGTCACTCCATTGCCCCCTCTTGCAGAGCCACTGCAATTAAGGCACTGTGCCACTTATTATTAGTCTATTAGCTCAGACATTTTTCCATCAGCAAATGTGCATTTAAAAAGCTCTGCTGATTCCAAGAATCATGCAACCTAATTAATATATTTTTGAGTGCTCAATAAAAGTACTTTTAGCAAGATTCACATCAGATTTCCTAGGTGGTAAACTTTACACAATGGCAAACACTTTACAAAATGTCCCTGGACCCCATTCAACAGTAACTGCAACTCCAGCAGATTTGTGGGTGACCCCAATACCTAAAGCCCTTTTACAGAGAATTATCTCTAGTGCTCTCAGGGTGCCCTTGTCTGGTCACCCTCCCCAGCTCCCACAGCCTAGTACCTACCACTAAAAACACAGAAGATGAAATAATCCCATGAAGAGAAAATCTAAAAACAGGAAAAGAAATTCTCCCTTGAGCCCTTAATTCAACAAGTAGGTGCTGTAAAAAGATGTAGGACATAATGACTGCCTGTTAAGAGCAATCTATTCTTGCTTTTTCAGATTTTTAGTTTCAATAAACAACTTACCTAGGCAAAGAAACATAAAAAACCTAAACAAACAATG
Source organism: Lonchura striata (assembly GCF_050655825.1). NCBI lineage: Eukaryota > Metazoa > Chordata > Aves > Passeriformes > Estrildidae > Lonchura > Lonchura striata. Next base: position 70,507,515 of record NC_140740.1, read on the forward strand.
TGCATTTTGCAGCATGTTCCTATATTCCCTCTGTGGTCAGCACTAAATCAAACCAACCTAACAAAAAACCCAAAAAAGATCAAACAAATGAAAAACCACCCCAAACAAAAAATAAATGTCCAAGAACCAAACACCCTAAAAAAGCCCATCCCTAAACAAAAACAAAACTAAACCCCAAAAAAACCACAAAAGTAAGAGAATGAAAAAGAAACCTTATCTTTCAAAATTCAGGCTAGCGCCGTAGGACCATGGGTATCATACATAAATTCAAGAACGTGTTCTGAAAACTACATAACAAAACCCATCATATTGCTCATGAAGGAGGGAGAGGGGAATGCACTAAATAATGACTAAACACTGCAGTAAAAAAGTAGCACAACAGCCAAAAATGCTAGCAAACCAGAACTTTTCCACAGTAAGCTGCTATAGCGAAGGACAAATAGACTGTACACTGCTCAGCATTTTTAGTCACTTTTGGACAGAAGTCACCTACACATAAAGGAGTCTTCCAGAAGCACCAACAGCACTATAGCAAGCCACAGGTAACAGCCTCACTCTCTTCAAAGACACTGAAACCTGACAGGCTATTACTTTATGAATCAAAGACTTGTTTGACCCTGCTTCCTTCTCAAACCTTTTTTCCTGTTCTCTTAAGATCCTCACTATCCTTTGCAGAACTTGACTCATCATATTCAAATGGCTGTCATACACTAACGCAGAAAGTTACTTGCTTTAGGCCTTTCCAGCCCTCTTCGTTTCATAAATTCTCTGGCATCTGATTCTGTGCAAAACATAATATCTGGACAAATTGCCTCACTAGTTCTAATCTATCAAGTGCTAAATGGTTTCCAAATGAAAAAAATAAACCTATTGTTGCTGATAAAAGTATGTGGAAACTGGATTTTTGATGTCTCTGGACATCTGACTACCTGAAGTTTTCCAAGACATGTACTCAAACAAATGTACCAAAAGATTTTTGTAGTTCATGCCTGCAATAAAAATAACTACATGACACTACACAATTGCAAGAACAGACAGATGTTTCCATCACTAGCTGTGACTATGTTCTCCACACAGGCCAGACTTTCAAATACAAGGAGTCTAGATTGTACCCAGCAACCCAAGAGGAACATTTTGGTGGTGGCATTTCCATGAGATGAGAGGCCTGGGCTAGAAAAGTCCTTTAGTAACAGGGTTTATATGCTGAATAAACAAAGACAAAACATTAATGGAAGACTAGAAAAAGTGGCCAACTGGTAATTCAAACCGATAAAAGATTTGCAACAAGGAAAGAGAAAAATAAAATGGGCACAGATTAACTAACTAACTCAGGTATGGATGTGATTTATGAAGTTGAGGGGTGGTTATTACAGCTCAGAGTAACTACTTCTTTTTTTAAATAATAAGCAAAATTTGTAATGGCTGCCTCCTAAAGGCCAAACATGTTGTATCATTGCTAAAACATAGTTATTTAAACACTTGTGGAGATACAAAACAAAGCACCTGGAAGGTTCTTTATTAAATTTTAAGTAAACTCATCAGAGTGCTATTTGCCCAATCATTTGTAACACTGAAAGCTGCTTATCCACTAAAATTCTTGCCACAAATGAAAATCATTTTAATAAAGAAAAAAATATATTTTGAAGAAAACTGTGATGTACTTAGGATTCCAAAGTAAATGCCATCCTAGCTCCCTTCCAACAACCCATTAAGACAATTCTTCATACAACCAACAATTTACAGCACATTTGACTGTGTTATCATCATCACAAAGTGGTCAACATGAAGCCTTGCTGGGATTTTTTTCCCCTTCTGCCTCTCCTATGTTCTTCCACTCATAATGTCCCATTCCAACCACTAGTTAAGAAGCACAGACTGTGTTAACCCATCCATATTATTTAGAAGAGTAACAGCCCATGCAAAACTAACTGAATTCTGTTGCAGACAGAAAGCAACAGAAGAAGTTTCTGCCACTCTCATGATTCATAGTAACACATATCAGACACTGGAAATAGCATGCTCCAGTAAGTCATTACACTGTCAAAGGAACCATGCAAAACCACTCTTTACCTGGACGAAAAAGACAGTGGCAGCATCAGATCATTTTTCTGCTCGGATCTGAGCCTGTCTGAGGGTCCCACCAAAACACCTTTACCTATTTTATCATCTCTTCCTCTTACACCTATACACACATATACAAAACATATTGGCCACTTACTCTGTAAACCTCCTCAAGCAGTAGCTTGGCACAATTCTGCCCCAGTTCCTCAGGAAGCACAGCTGCTCCCTGGCCCTGAGGGTTTGAGGCTAGCTCAGCACTGAGAATAGTGCCATTGATGGTTTCTGCAGTAAGGCACATGCCAAAACCTGGTGATCTGAAAGAAAGTGAAAATATACATTTCATTTAAGGACAAAATTGGACTAACGAGCCAAGAACTTCAAGTCATAAACCGCTCCTCCCAAAGGATGACAAACATCCTGTTTGGTACAATAGATTCACACTCAAAAAAGAAAATTAACAACAGTACTTAAAAGTCAAACCCAGTACCAGTTGCCACAAAACCCTCTATGTTGGCTTTTCATGGGCCAAACTCTATATACAGGAAAAATAAAAAAGAAAATAAAAAGCCACACAAAGATCAGAAATGTTTGGGGTTCTTTTAATAGAGAAGGGTACCTTTCACATTGATTTAATTTGTGTTTCATAAACATTTGAAAGGTATCTGGTGTTTCTTCTCTGTGACATTCAAAACCAAAACTACCTTTCTTTAAGGCTTTAGCTCTTCTCCCTGGAAGCCACAATATTTAGCAAAATTAGACTAACTAGGTAGTATCAAGAATACTGCTATCATATGGATTAATATTTAAGATGAATGTCACAACACAGTAGCATCAGAAACCCAACCAGCCAGGTTGAAAGTGATTCAGTTCCTCTTCCCATACTATTGTTTACCCCTCTGCATGAGCTGCATGTAGTAAAAATAATGTTGCTGCATCTAATCAATTGACGTTTTAAATTTCATAAACAGATGAAAACCAAAATTGAGACCCCAAAACTACACAGCTCCCAGAAACATTTTTGCAATTCTGATCCTGTAAACAGTTTAGAGCCATTAAAGTTACAATCCTGGCATATTAAATATGATGAAGGATTAGAAAAGACAAAACATACAAAAAATTTCTTTAACAATTTCTAGGTTCATAAACTTTTGAATCTAACAAATTTTAGTAAAATATTCCAAAAAGCAAAAACAGTGAAAGAAAACATGCATGCCTGCATTTGAGCATACAGACAAAAAACTATCAAATGAGTTATCCAGAATCTTTCAACCTCAAGGAAAAAAACTACAGAGATGACAGATACCAGCAAAATTGTCCAAATCATATCCATCACTTCTGTGTTCTGTCGCCAAACAAAATCTGTGGAAGTACAATAAATTAATTTTCCACTCCTCGCTAGTGAGAGGACACTCCTTCAGCCATTCCACAGAAGACAATCTATACTGCTTTAACAATTCTTTAAAAAACACCTCAGTCCCATCCTTAATATTACCATTTCCATCAGAAGGTCTACTTAAACTGCCTTTAGTGGCAGTAGTGATGTATTACATTCCTTGTTTAAGAAAACACATTTCTATCCCTGTTATGTAAGTAAAACAAATGTATCTAGAAAATCATCCATTCTTTTTTTGTGAGAAATATTTATTTCAAAACAACAAAATAGAAGATTGTGATCTAAAACTTAGTAAAATTAGATCAGGACACCCTAGCAAATGAACAAATGCAGAATTACATGTGTGTTTCCTGTAAATTCTGGATACTCACTTTCCAGAGCTGACCCCCTTCATATGATCTGTGTAGATATAAATGTCTGGGAGGAATTTATTCAGGATGCCCCTTGCAGATTCCACCATTCTGTTTGCCATCTGTGGTGACACTCGGACAGAGTATCTACATTTCTGAGATAAGAAATCCATTGTGATCACAAGAAAAAATTGAAAGCAGAGGCTGACAAAAGTGAAGAAGCGCCAATGCATTATTTCAGAAAACATGTATTTTATACATCTATTCATGGGCTTTTGTCCATGTTCCTGTACCTTGAGAACCATAAGCATGTAAGTGCTTTCTACAGTCTTTTGATTGATATATCTTGAAGTGCACAGAACATGTGCTGAAGAACAGATTACAACTAAGTAAACATCTATCTTGAAAATGCCCTTCATCAAATTTAAATTGCTGTTCTGTCATCATGTACATTCTTATGATGGAGGAAGTACCACATGTTCTGTTCTTCATGTTTTATTAAAACACAATCCTGACTGGAGTTTTTGTGAAGTAGGAGCAAAAAAATCCTGCCCTTCTGTTTCTGTTAGGGAGAAATTGGGAAGATGAATAAGAAATTAAAGACAAATGTTCCAACAAAAAAAATAAATTAAAAGGCTCTAAGAAAAATATCTTCACTATCTCCAACTATTTTGCAGTGTTCTGAGGCTATCAAATTCACTAGATCTCTAGTCACTCAACATCTGAAGGCTTACAGCAAAGTAGAATTCAGAATTCAATCAGATACATCAGTCAAAGTGGTCCAGAATGGTGCTGTATATTAATGTCAATTTAGAACAACAGCAGTAAAGTCATGATCATTGCTTCCTCCTCCACACTGAAATATATCTACTTATTACAGAGCAGAATGAAGGCATAAGAAAATTACTTTCTCCACCAATATACCACAGCAACTATCACCAAAAGCACAATCAGCTGCCTCCTTTCTGTTCTACAGCACACGTTTCCAGTAAAATTGCTCTTGCTTGGCAGTAGTGTACTTATCTAAATTCTGCAATTGGACAAGATTAATCAAAACATCCACTTCTTACACAGTTGTGCCGGTATGCCATAAAGTAAAAGAAGAAACAGGCTGCAAAATCTGATCTCATTTTTGCTTTCGAGTAATCAATGCCAAATCGTGTTTGGGACTCTCAAACACAAATTAAACTACAAGTTGGCCACTGCTTAAGACAGTTTCATGTAAGAGATTTCTACCTTCTTCCTACAATGACAATAAATTCATGAAAGATACAATACAAAGGCCACAAGAGAAAAATAAAATCAAAAAGAAAGAAATAATCCAAAACATTGGCTAGGTTTGTAGTTGTTTGAAAAAGTAAGGAGTTCACAAGAGTATTTTGTGGCATTATCTCCATGTAGAATAAAACCTCCTCCACTTCCACCTGCAATGGTACTACCAAAAGTGAAGAGCCGAAGAACTTCATTTCAGAACACACCAAAAGCTCATTGTGTGCTGCAAGGTGGAAACTGAACTGAGATTTAGTTAAATGCTAAACTATCACCCCATCTAACTTCTGCTAAACAAATAACTGCCAAGATGTCACCTATTCAATGCACAACTACACTGGTTACTAATGAATTTACACACAAAGTAAGATTTCCTTAAGTGCTCCTACATTATGTGATGGAAGGTATTTTAACTTTTTCTTGCTATTGAAAAGATTTTAGTAGTGCTGTTCAGCTTTGAATTTATTCAATAGTTTACAGATGCTTTTTGAACAGCAATGGTTGGAACACAGGAATTTTGAGACACAGTCCTGAAATCTAGTTGTATGACCCCTCTGTGTAATCTTGGCCTAGGTACCTGTTCAGAAATGTGGGTGCACTTCTATGACTTCCAAGTTAGGGGACTTTTTTTAAATAAGCAAACTCATTTAAAAGCAGAAAAACAGACAGACAAATGAAAAGGATACGCAGTTCCTCTAATGCGCTTGATTTTTCCAGGGTCTGTGAACTGAACAGGCTGCAAGACCTTTCTCACTGGGCAAGTAAACAGTATCTCTCCACCCCCTTTGGGAGGCATTCCTCTTCGGTTGATCTAGAATAAGTAATGGACAAAAAAAGCAAGTTAGTAAATAGTACAGAGAATGTACCTACACACCCCAAAATTACACTTGTATTTCTCATAGAATAAAATGTTTTAAGTAGGGGCATTACGTGAACACAGGCAAGAAAACCACATCCTAAACGCAAAAATGGATTTTGCCTCAAAACTAAAAGCAGTCATTGATTTCTTTGTTCCTCTCAAGTAAAGCAAGGAAAGGCTTCTCAGAAGAAAACAGTGCAAAACCAAACAAAAACATCTTTACCAAAATAACCTCGGCTTAAGACTTGTCTCTAGTAGCAGATTGCACTTTGCTGCTGAGGAGACTAGAACTATTTGATTTGAGTTCAGTTGATTACAGCATGGTGCTGATAATGCCACAGTCGTGGCTTTGATTCCCATATGGACCATTCACTTAAGATTTGGACTTGATGATCCTTACAGGTCCCTTCTAAGTCAGAATATTCTGTATGTGAGGGACTAGCATGAACTCATTCCCACTAACAGGTCTGTCTAGTCTGACCCAGTCCCACCATTCCAAGCCAAGGATGGAGCTGGGACATGGGCCAGGGAATGGGTCTGGGTAAGGAGGCCCATGGCCAGATAGGGCAGGGCTGTGGTGAGCTGAAGGCCAGCCCTGCTACAGGGTCACAGGAGCAGAGGCTGACAGTGCCAGGACAATGACCTGGGCACTTGGGCTGTGGGCAGGGTGGGGCTGAGGGGTGAGCCTCTGCAGAGCAAGGCACCAGCAGGCCCCAGTAGTGCGGCCAGACCCTTCACACATTTCTCCCACCTAAAAGAAACCCAAATGTTGTTTTGTATCCAGATTTACTGGGCCTCTGAAGACTGTAGTATTCAAGAAAAACTCCTTTCCTCTATTTTCCAAAAATGGAAGCAAACCTCAACCACCCAAACACAGATTCAGCTCTCCTACAAGTAAAAAAGGTTAAAGATACAATTTTTAATTCCTAGCCCCAAGCACGGGGCAGAATAAACAAGCAGAAATAAAAAAGATAAAAAATGAGCTGAAAAGCAACAAAAAGCAAAAAGATTTCTCAGTCTTCTTTGAAGACTAAGGAAAGTCACTCCTTTTTCCTTACCCTCCCTATCACCGTGTGGCTCATAGCCACAACTAATTATCTGTTAGAGACAGAAATCCACAGCAAGCACATGGCCCTGTGAAGTAGTGCAGGAGAATAATTTCAACACATGCTTGAAAGTAAAGGAACAAACCGTCTTACCTTGATTTCCAGACTTTCACCATCAATTCCAAACTTCTTCAGAAGAGGCAGAGCTGTTGCCTTAAGGACATCAACCTATAGAACATAGAATTTTAAGAAAAGACTCTATTAGTTAGAGAGTTAGAGGTTAGAAGTTAGGTTAGTCAGTAATTTAAAAAAATCACTCAATTATGAGGTGACTAACAGAGACAAGTCTTCTTCATCGGAGGTACTTTATGGGAAAACATGGGAATGCAGCACAGAGAGCTTCACCTAGTTAGCCTACCACAATACATAATTACTAAAAAAAAAAATTCCTGGAACAATTTACTGGCAGATAGAATTTCCTACTCCGGCTTTCTTCCTCAGCCTGATTTTGAATGCCATTATGTAAAACAGCTTACTTACTTCTCTGAACAATGAAACATTTCTCCGAATATTTCTATGTTCTTGAGAAAATAGTATTCTTCTGTCGTTACTAAAAATTTCCTAGAGCTGAACAAATGAATGCAAGAACCACTGCATTTTTTTCAATCACCACTGCAAGAGCAGGCCCTTGATTTAGCAGAAAGATCATTCTATTAACAACTTTTTTTTACCTGTTTCTAAGAAACAGAAGCTTCTAAGTAGCTTCTATTGAAGCACTTAAAAGAATCTGAAGTGGGGAGCACATCATCAGTGTACTCTCTTTTAAGCCAGGTGCACATCAGGTCCAGGTCTGAACAGAATTATCCTTGTCATTGTTCTTCCTAATTCCTAAGACTACAGGGAACTGCCCTCTTCTTCCCTCTTCTGAAACTTCAGTAGCATTGCCAAATGTGATATAAATTATTTAGCAGTGCAACAGCACAGGGAGTTACCCAAGACAAATAGCTGTGGATAGACAGGATCAGGACAGCATGACCAAAGAGAAGATAAACAGAGATGAAGGAAACAGTCATGAGGTAGACAGCATTTGAGGAGGCAGATAAAAAGCACCCTCTTTCCCATGCCTTCAGCCAAAATACATAATTCTTGAATTTAATTTTCTCTGCTTTGAAGAGAGTGCAAGCCACTGACAAAATCGCAGCACATACCTCACCTACAAATCTGTGAACATTCAGTTAGTGGTACCTGAGGAATTATGGGGGTATGTTGTAGTTCTCATTTTCAAATCCTGCTGGACAACATATCTCCTTTCTTACAGAAAGGCATTTAGTGTTGTTTTTAGTATCAATATTTGAATGTCTACATTAAAATAAACAAAACTGTAAGTCAATGCTTAACTTCTTTTAACTTACAAAGTTTATGTTTTTTTTACAGCCAGGTTACCTTGCTTTGCCCCTTCAGTAGTATTCATTAACTATACAAATTTGACTTTTGGAGTAAAGCCTTTAGTAACATGCATGTGCACAATCATGTGAATACCACTGGCAGAAGTCTCAACAAGCTGATCTGGTTCAAATTAAAATTACACAATGTTTCTTCCTCTGTCTCATGAAACAAAACATACCAGTAAAAAATAAAAACTTTACTGTGTAGGTTAAGGACTCAAAAAACTTCAAGATCTGTTGTAGTTTTCAATCCTCAGAAAAATTCCAGGCATAATACTTTGAGGTACCAGACAGACAAACAATAAGACTGACTTTCCAATTTTGCTGCCTAAACAGAGGAGGCAATCAGCAGTATTTGAAGAATGGGCAAAGGCTGTTCTGCCTTGCAGACAAGCGGGGAGTTGGGCAGGATGTGAAGCGGTTCACTGAAAATCGCAAACCAGGAACTGAACTGAGTTGTAAACCCATTTTTCTATCCTTTTGCCTACCCTCATCCATAAACCCCATCCCTTATCTCCCTTTGGAAGGCAGATTCCATTTCCAGAAAAGCCAGCATAGCACCAAGTTGCACTGAAACAGATGCATCATTCAACTGACGATATATGTCACCACAAATGACAACATTCTAAGTCCCATAAATACTGCTTATTCGCCAAGTTGTGGAAATGCAAATCACTTATCACTTCCCTTTAAAGAAACCTACAGTAGCTAAGAAAAAGGTAGAAAAGTAACTTTAAGAATCCCTTATCCAGTGCAAAGATCCCCAGACAAAACACCTAAATCGAGACCCTGCAGCACATGGATACCTGAGTTGGCCTGTATATCCATTGGCATTGCACCTGTCATTGAGCCCCACCTAACATACAGTGTTAGGTTTTGCAAAAAAAGGCCCAGATTGGGAGAAAGGGGAAGGGAAAAAACAGAGAAAAAAGAACCGTGGGAAGAAAACTCAGTAGGAAAAACATACTGTTTTCTACATACAACTGTTGAATTCTGATTAAGATTGAAGATTATTGCTCCTAAGGTAAAATTTGATTTACTAGTCTCGTGTCAGCATAACAGTCATTTGAACTCAAAGCCCCATGGTATAGCTGTAAAAAACCTTCAACACCTGGAAACACAAACATCAAGAATGATTACTCTAAAACAAATTACTGCAGCTATATCTAAATGTCAGAATAACAATACATAGAGGAGGAAAGGAAAATAGGAGCTATCATTTGTGTACCACCTCCATTCCCTTCAAAAAGGCACTTCACAAAGGGCACCCTCTGCATACATAATCACTATACAGAGAAACTTGGAAGTGCCTCAACCCAGTCCCATATGGTTGGTCCCACAAACTACCCAGGGTCAGATCTCACCAGTGACAGCACAGGAAAACATGTTGCAAGTGAAGGCTGTCAGTGAACAGTCCAGGCTGGTATTCCAAATGCTTATTTCTTGCTGACAAGTGACAGCAAAGTAGCATTCCTTTCACCCATTTAGGGTGCATCACTCACAGAGTAATAACGCTATGTAGTATTATCACAGAATCATAGAATGTTTTGGGGTTGGAAGGGACCTTAAAGATTATCTAGTTCCACCTTCTGCTGCCATGGGCAGGGACAACTCCCACTAGACCAGGTCCCCATCCAACCTGGCTTTAAACACTGCCAGGGTTGTGGCATCCACAACTTCTCAGGCTGATTTGTTCCAGTGTCTAATGATGTAAAATAATATGGAAAACATTATTATTAAAAATGTCAGCACAGTCTCACTTGGAGCAACTGCATGTTCAGTGTCCACAGTACTCTTTAGGAGTGATGCCAATCATCAAAGAGCTTTCCACTGCACCCTATTGGAGGGCTGTTAATGTACATAAACAAACACCACATGCTCTTATACTCCAGGAATGCAGACTGACCTCTGCCTCACTGAACTCAGCTAAAAGTCTTTCCTTCTACAAGATGTCCTTTAGAAACTCTTCCTCTGATCTGAATCTCTTCTACTCTCCTTACAGCAAGAGATCCACAATATTCACTTACATGCACCTGAGATAAGGAGGTCTCTGGTGAAGAGCAACCTCAAACCACACAGCAATCACATCCCACAAATACTTCTGTGTAAAAGGCTGTGTAAAAGCCAAGATCTCAGTGCTGAAATCAGATTTCACAAAGCCCAGGGGGTCAGGCTACCTGTTCACTGACACCATGGGGGAATGAGAGAAAGGTCACACTCCCCTGGTTGCACACATACTCCTGCTACTTGCCTCTCACTGGCTACTGTTCTTCAAAAACTGCTCCAGTGCAGATTCCCCATGAGTTCACAAGTCCTGCTAGCAAACCTGCTCCAGCATAGGCTCCTCTCTCCACAGGCCTGCAGGTCCTGCCATGAACCTGCTCCAGTGCAGGCTTCCCATGGGTTCACAGCCACATTCAGGCACCGACCTACTCCAGCATGGGGTCCTGCACTAGCTGCAGGTGGACATATGCTCTGCTGTGAACATTTATGGGTAGCAGGGGGACAGCTGCCTCACCATGGTCTTCATTATGGCTACAGGGAAATCTCTGTTCCAGTGCATGAAACACCTCCCATTTTTCACTGAGCCTGCTCTCTGCAGGGCTGTTTATCTCACATATTCTCACTCTTCTCTCCAGTTCTAGGTTATTCCACTGTTCCACCCCCCCATCTCTTCCTCCTTAAAGCTGTTACCCCAGCAGTGCTACCACCATCACTGATAGGTTCAGACTTGGGCAGCAGTGGGTCTGTCTTGGAGCCAGATGACATGGCCTCTGTTGGAAGAAGGGGAAACTTTTGTCAGCTTCTTACAGAAGCCACCTCTATAGCATCCCAGCTCAAAAAATCCAGCAATGCAAATTCAAGTTCCCACACAATACAACCCACTAAGTTGAAACAGAGAAGTTGCTACATGAAGACCAGCAGGTAAAGCACCTAAATTCCCACACTGTAGTCACACTGGTTTGCCTTTCCACCTTTGGAAAGCATAAAGTATACAGATAGATAAACAAATTCAAGCACCTCTTTTTGGGCAAGCATAGGTAATAATTGTTCACTGAGTTAATATATACTCTCTGTCTACTGAAAACTAGAAACCAAAATAGATTTTAAACCAAGTTTTCTTTTACTTAAGCATATAAATAAATTAGGGTAACACTTAAATTTGTGCTTTTAGTCTCAGAAACCAGGAGACACATATGTTATACAAAACAACTTGTAGAAGTCCTCTGGTGCATTGGTATGCACCAGGTTTAATGTTTACTCAGGGAAGTTAAATAGACATAAGCCAGGGAAAAACGATTTTAGGAACTGGTATTCAGTTACAACCATTTAACAGTTAACAAGGATGAGCTGAGTCACAGTAACTGAAGTTGTTACTGTGTTGTCACTAAGAACTAAACCATAATTGCTACTATACCACGATGAACTTAACATGTAACTCTTTACATGTTACTTTCAGCATACCGAGCTTGGGAGTCAGCCGATGTATGCCCACCCACTTGTGAGAGCTCTGGCAAGTGTAAGCACCCTTCAAGTACAAAGCAACCTTAATTCTTGCACCCATTTGAACTAAAACAGTTTCATCTCAGGCCCATGTGACTGATGCCCAAAAGGAGATAATTTCCAGAATCAAGACTCTGTTGCTTACAGGAGTGTCCAAATTGTTCATAAAAGCAATATGAAAACTGGACTACTCTCCATCTCCAGATTATGCAAGAATTTCTCCATTGTGATTAAATCATCAAGAAAAAAGGACTTTTCTTTGAGTCTTACTACTTACCAGTTACAATAAGTATTTTTAATCACAATGACAGAAAGGATATCAAAAAATACTTCCACTTTTTTTCTTATAGTGCTGTGTACAACCCACTTTGATCATCCCTTGACTCATGGGGATGTCTCAGAGAGCCAGAAGTGAGAGAGTGAGTTTTTTAAATGACCAGAGAAACACAGCTGGAAAGTAATAAATTCGAGCAGGACTCAGCGGCTCATATAATATCTATAGTTATATTCCACAGTATTTGCATTCATTTAAACTGGTTACATTTTCAGATTACAATGTGTCCTTAATTTACTCAGAGGAAAACAGGCAGTGTCCAACCACCATTCAAAAAGTAAAGAGTAATGTTGTTCTCTAAAAGCAGAAGTTTATGTTTGGAGTTTTTGGAGAAAAATAAATCAAGAGTGCGACCACTAATCATTACTTCCACATTTTGTCACACCTCTCACAGCTCATTTCTGTAACAACGCTGGTACAAAACAAAGGACTACAGATCCATAATAGAAAACAGCAAGCATTTCATAGCCATTTAACCTACCACACCTTCTGGCACGTTTCTGAATAACCAGAGAGTTATTATATACTTTTGCTACTGTAATTGCCTAATCACCAGATGACTCCTATTTCTAATAGAAAGAAGACTTGACAGCAACAGTGGAATGACTATGTCCAGAATCCAACAGAAGAGAAACATTTCTTCCTTTGTGCACTCATAATTTGAAGACACTCTCTTCTTTACAGAGTAAAGACGTGTAGTGCAAGAGAAATAATCCGTTGTAATTCTAAGAGAAGAGGACAACCAAACCTGTGTCAGGGCCTCACAATGAATTTAAAAGGAGTTTGCAGGGAGAAGACAGAAGCTGTACAGAAATGAACATCAGTTCAGTCAGGGGTATTACAAACTGAAGTTTAGAGTGTGATACACTCTAGTTTAGCAGATGCTTCTTTGACTCAGAGAGCAACAATGCAGCAACAATGGATACTTCTGGATGTGAGGGATGATAAAAATTCAACATGTTTTAGACACTTCTTCTCAATCTTCTTATTTTAGGTGGAAAAAATATCCTTCTCTGATATTTAAACTTTATTACTTACTGAAGGATCTACTTGATCATTTGTTACTCCCCTCAAGACAATCTTCAGTGGATGCTTCATGAAAGGTGCCAAGCAGAGCAGACTTTCCAAGTAGTAGCCAATACCACGACTGGGGCTGCAGTCATGTTCCAATGAGCCTCCGTACAGAAGACCAGGCTGATAATACAAGGTAGTACCTGGGGAAGAGGCCAGGGGAGCAAACCAAATGAGAGCACTGTAAAACACGGGCCACTGAAACAGCATAAAAATACTTTGCAAAACTGTATGAGGCAAACTGGAGGCAGAAGATGATATGGAAGGCTGTTGCACTTCCAGCACACTATTTACATGTCTGCAGCTAATAAATGGGTCAACACATGAGTGTCTGTCTATCCTGCACATCATTTTCCTACTTTCCCCTCCCTCTAAAACCTTAGCAATCTACAAAATGCTGATACAAGCAATTATTATTTTCCACAAAAGCTAAACCTTCATCAGTCCATCAGGTCATTGGAATCTTGGCATATCTGATGGTAATTAATTTGCCTTACTTACCATCCAAAGATCATTAGAACCCATAAGAAAAAAAGAAAAAACTCAGACCAGGTGAAGTTTCACATGGGATGCTTTTCACTGTAATCAAACTGTTTTCTAAGCATGAATAAGCAACGGTCTGGCTAAGAAGTTTGCCTCTGTAGAGGGTAAATCTTCTTCTACAAAAATCGATTCTGGCACAGAGGAACATTTTCGCACCATGAAATCCTGCATACCTAACAAAATACTAATTTTAGTTATTGGGCAATAGAGCTTTCTTAGCTCTCTGCATTACGGTGGAGCATTGACCTTCTTGCATGTGATCAATTATTACAGAACTTGTCAACTTTGTTATTTCTGATCTTCTCAGTCAATCTTATCTGAACACCTACCTCTATCAAGACAAGACTTCAATTCTACTGAAGAAACTGATAAATCCTGGAGACCAGAACAGATGAAGCAGAAAAAAACAGATCTCACCTGTTTGGTTTATTTCAATCCGTGAGCCATTGGTGACTTTGTCAATCAGGCGAATAAAACTTGCTTCAAAATCTAAGGAGTAAAGCACAGACATAATTATTTCTTAGAAGTTCAACACCTTACTTGTACTTTTACCCTTTCCTGCCTTCCATGACAGTAAGGCTACTCTCACTCTTCAAGCTGTGGTGTAATGCCAGCACATGTGAAAAGGCAATTCCCTGTAAAAACAGAGATGTTAATGTGAGCCTCCACACTTATAGGCACCTCAAATCAGTTCAGATGCCCTCAGATGTGGCCACTAGACTAGTCACACTCCGCTCCCTGGCACACAACACATAGTACAAGTAGACATTTCTGACCACAGTGGCTTGAAGGATTGCCCTCGTCCAGGATAAAACCTTTGACAATTTAAATTTTGCTCAGTACAAAGAAAAACAGACAAATCAAAGCAAACAGGACCCCATTTACTGAAGCATGACAAGCTAATAACAGCTTCACATTATTCTCTGTAAAAGTGTTAGTTTAAAAGAAGGGGACATTTAGACATGAAGTGCTGCTACTTTGTAGCTCTTCTACAAACAGAATTAGTTGTTTGCAGACTCTAAAATTTTCCATTTCCAAAACAGTTTTGGACATATTTAGGGCTAGAGAACCACAAGTCTTCTCACGGCCTCTTTTCTTGCTTACTGTGTTCACTATATTATAGCAGTTGGTATGGAAATAATTCCTCAGTTTCCCTTGATTATGTGGCCTCTCACCCAGAGACAATGAAAAGGACACGCAAATTTAAAGCAAAATAAAACCAAAAATACCAACCAAAAAAGTAAATAACACAAAGAAATAATAACAAAAACAAACAAAAATCCCCAGCCAACTGAAAAAAGCCATCCCAGGAAGAATATGCTAGTATTCTAGTATTCCAACATGGTACAGGCTCAGTATCAGGAAGGTAGGTGAATATATGCAGAATTCAAAATCCAGTTAGTTTTAAGAGCCAGCAGAATCTGCATAATTGTTTGTAGGCTGCAGAACTCCCTTAGCAATAATCCTGTGCTACTTCTTACACAGTAATCATATGTATGTGACTCTAGGATGTCATAGATATTTAAACCACAGAGCTAACTGCAGGATTTACAGTTTGGCAATATTTGCATAACATGACTGATGTCTCAGTCACACAATACTAGTTCTGCTCTCTTTCTAAACTATGACAGCTTATATGCTTACAAAGTTTATATGACGTTATAAGCACTGGGGCATCTTCCAGTGCATCTTTGTGAGCATACATTTCACTCTTGGAGAACACTAGTAGCAGAGTTTACAAAAGTTCTAGTCATGAAAAGCAAAAATACCTGCGTGTTGAATTATCAACACAGATCAGGATTTATCGTTATTATTTTTCTGTTATAGTCATAGTTTACACTTGAACCCATACTTTAAAAAGTAAATTCAAATACTCTTTAAAAAAACATGGCAATAGCTACAAACTTCACCATCACCAAATCCTCCACAGTGATAATAAATACTTTGGATGGTAGTAAATGTTAAGTCAAGCACACGAGAATGCTTTGGCTGTTTTCGAGTAGACTTTTTAGCTACATACCAAAGGCTGTGTACAAAAGTAACTAAAAGGTTTAGCTACTCCTCCTCAGGAGGCAGAGAAGCCTGTTCTGAACATCGTAACAGGGGTCCTTGCCCAAAAAATAACTGAACACCACAATAATGTTTCTTCCTGGAGCTTTGCTCTATTGTTTTCTTGTTTATGATGGAATTCATCCCGGGATGTCAAAGACTTTGTACAAGAATGACGGTAATACTCCCAAGAAAGATATCCCTCAAACAAATCCGCAGAAACGAGAATAAATTATTCCCCTCTTTCACTTTTTCTGTTTCAGCAAACCCTGACAAAAATCAAAGCATAAAACATGACCTATTAAAAGTGGAACGTGAGCTCCCACAAGCACTGGAAGCACACGACGCTTGGGCACGGACACGGGCACGCGGCAGAAACATGGAATCAATCCCAAGAGACAGGGAATTAATCCTGCCATCCCGACTGCGAAACCACCACCGCGGGAACGCGAACCGGTTCCGGGGCTGTGGAGAGGCTCCCGCACACGCAGCGAGCCGGGCCGAGCCGAGCCGGGCCGGGCCGGGCCGAGCCGAGCCGAGCCGGGCCGGGCCGAGCCGAGCCGGGCCGGGCCGAGCCGAGCCGAGCCGAGCCGAGCCGGGCCGAGCCGAGCCGGCGGGACGGGGATGGGTCTGCCCGCTGCCCCGCGCCCCGCCGGGCAGCGAGGGATGCTGACAGCAGGGAGCGGCGGGTGTCACCGCCCCTGCCCCGGCCTCCCTCGCCCCCTGCCCGCTCCCCGGGCTCCTCCTCCTCCCAAAGCCCCGCCACCCACGTGTGACCGCGGCACCCGAGCCGGCGTGCGGAGCGCCCAGGGGAGAGCGCGTCCCCGGGAGCGCGGCCGGGTCCCCCCCCGGCGGGGCCCGCCAGACGGAGCCCGGGCTGTCCCAGCTCCAGGGGCCTGCCCCTGCCCGGCGGCACGCCCCGGGCACAGCCGCCGCCGCAGCTCCGCCGGCCCGACCTGCCGCCCGCGGCCGCTCACCGCGGAGGCCGGGGTCCTGCTCCTTGGCGCGGATCCTGCGGATCTTCAGCGGGCGGCCGCTGAGCGTGGCCAGCACCAGGCGCTGCCGCAGGAAGTTGCAGCCCGTGTAGCCGAGGCACTGCGGCTCGCCCGCCATCCCGGCCCACGTGCTGGGAACAGGAAGCGCTGGGACAGCGGCGGGGCAAAGGGCAGGGGGCGGGCAAAGGGCTGGGCTCGTCGCGGCGCGGGCGGCAGTCTCTGCCTTTTCCCCTGCTCTCCCAGCCTGCGTGTTTTCAGCTGAAGCTTAAGGAGTGTGGAAGTGCCGGGAGATGTGTCTGACCGCAGCCCGGCCCGCTGCTCCTCCGCGGGATGTGGGCTCTCCTTCGGCGGGCGGGTAAGGACGGTCCGGAGCGGAACGTCGTGCCCGCACAAGGATACTGCCACCACATCGAAATGAGTCTGTTCCTGGAAACATGTTCCTTAGGCAGTACTTTTCAGTAATTTATCCCTGGCTACCTTAAGGGAAACGGGCGGAGGAATGATTCCTGCTCGCGGTCCTTGGGACAGCGTGTGTGCTTAATGACAGTGTCCTGCTGTTCTTAAGGAGGAGACCGACTAAAACTTCCAGTCTCTTATTTTAAGAGAAACATCGATTACAGTGGAGGTGTGACAATATAAATTGTTAGGCTACATTTACATGCCCATGAAAAGAAGTTTCCTATAATGGAATAGTCTGCTTGGAAGGGATGTACAAGAATAATTTAGCCCAGTGCTTCACTTCAGGGCTGACCCAAAGGTAAAGCAGGCTCTTAAGGGCTCCATCCAAATGCCCCTTACACAGTGATAGGCTCAGGGCACCATCAGGCTTGGCCACTCTCTCTTTATTATAAAGAAATGCTTCCTAATGGCAAGTCTGAGCCTCCCTGCCCAGCTCTGAACCGTTCCCACACATCCTGTCCCTGGATCCCAGGGAGAAGAGATCGGCACCTCCCTCTCCACTTCCCCTCCTCAGGAAGCTGTAGAGAGCAAGGAGGTTGCCCCTCAGCCTCCTTTAATCCAAACTAGACAAGCCAGAGCCCTTAGCAGCTCCTCACAGGCCATGGTGTGCAGTGCTTCCACCAGCTGCCTTGCCCTTCTCCAGACACCTTCCAGGACCTTCCCATGGTTCTGAAATGGAGCCCAGAGCTGCACCCAGCACTCGTGGGGGGCCCTGCCCTAACGCTGGACACAGAGGGATGATCACCTCCTCAGAGTGCCAAGGTTGCTGCACTCAGGATGGGTCAGGATGGGTTTGCTGCACTCAGGATGGGTTTGCTGCACTCAGGATGGGTTTGCTGCACTCAGGATGGGTTTGCAGCACTCAGGATGGGTTTGCTGCACTCAGGATGGGTTTGCTGCACTCAGGATGGGTTTGCTGCAGCCAGGATGGGTTTGCTGCACTCAGGATGGGGTTTGCTGCACTCAGGATGGGGTTTGCTGCACTCAGGATGGGTTTGCTGCACTCAGGATGGGTTTGAGGCACTCAGGATGGGTTTGCTGCAGCCAGGATGGGTTTGCTGCACTCAGGATGGGTTTGCTGCCCTCCTGGCTGCCAGGGCACTCTGCTGGCTGCCACAGAGCCTGCTGCCAACCAGCACCCCCAGAGCTCTCTCTGCAAATCCAGAGCTGCCCCTCTCCCAGTTCAGACTTGTGTCTGGCATTTCTCCATCCCAGGTGCAGAATCTGGCATTTTGACTTGTCATTTTCATGTCATTGAAGATTGCCCAGTGCTCCACTCTATCCAGATCCCTCTCTCTGCAAGGCCTTTTGTCACTCAGGAGAGTCAACAGCATCTTCCAGAGTTGTACAGCAAAAGTCAGACAGTTTCCTTACAAATGATAACCACTTTTTATTTTACTAAATTGTTTTCCAGAGACTAAAACTCATTTTTTAAACCCATGATAGGCACACTTTACAGAAACTGAAGGAACTAAGCCACCTATTATTAGTTGCTTGCTGACTTTGTGATCAACATGCGTAAGGATTTTTGTTATGTTGATGCACTGGTCTGCAAGCTTTGTACCACAGAAAAGCAGAAGGATTTGGTTGGAAGGGATCTTTAAAGATCATCTAGTCAACCCTTATGCTTAGACAGGGACACCTTCCATGGACCAGGTTGCTAGAAGCCCCATAAAACACTTCAACTCTTACAAGTCCTTATTAGGCATCCACAACTTCTGTAGGCAATTTATGCCAGTGCCTTACCACCTTCACTGTAGAAAAATTCTTCCTTATGTCCAATGTAAGTCTACCCTCTTTCAGGCTAAAACTCTTGCCCTTTGTCTTGTAACTACTTATTGGTAAAAATTTCTTCCTCTGTCTCTCTGATAAGCCCCCTAAAATACTGAAAGACAGCAATGAGCTCTCACCAGGGCCCTCTCTTCTCCAGGCTGGGCAATCTCACCTCTTTCAGTCTTTCCTCAAGAAGAATTTTTTCCATCCCACCAATCATTTTTGTGGCCCACATCTACACTAACTGAATCAGGTCCATCTTGCAGAACCACAGAGTCAGAATCACAGAATTGATTAGGTTGGAAAAGACCTTTGAAATCATCAGGTCCAATCTATGACCAAACATCCCTTTGTTGCCTCGACCATGGCACTGAGTGCCACATCCAGTCTGTTTTTAAACACCTCCAGGGACAGTAACTCCACAACCTCCCTGGGCAGTACATTCCAATGCCCAATCAGCCTTTCTGTGAAGAAATTCCTCCTAATGTCCAACATAAATGTTCCCTGGCATAGATTAAGACTGTCCTCTTGTCTTTCCTGAACTGAGGACTCCACAGCTGGATGCAGAAATCCAGTTGGGGTCTCACAAGCATGGAGTAGAATAGGACAGTCATGCCCCTTGACACACTGGGCACACAGCTGGATGCACTGCTCTTTATGCTCAAGTCCAATTTTTCACATATCAGTATCCCAAACTGTATAGATGCTGTGGATTTCCCAGACCCAGGTACTAAGGCAAGAAGACAAACCCAGAAAAATTATACATCTAAATCAGAAGACCACATCTGCGTGGAAACAAAGCCTAAGAAATTTTTTAAAAGGAAGCATGTTGAGAGATTTGTGGAAAATGAGGATCACAAAAATGACAGCAACAATGTTGTTAATGTTATTAAACAACATTAGTTCACATATGCGATGCCCAGGATTTCTGAGATATGGGCCAAAATATCTAGAGCTATTCATGGTTCATGTGCAGAGGAACCTCTCTGTATTTTTAGAAAAAGAGAGTTTTGTCATGGACAGTTTTGTGGAATTAAAGAATTGTAGCTTTCTGTGTGTAAGAAATGAGTTGCCAGTTGCAGCTTTGATCTAGAATATAACAGAAAATAGAGTGGGGCTTGGACATCTGAAATAATTTTATGTTGTGCACTGAGCAGAACTAAGAGAAAACTGAATGTAAGGAAGCTAAAGAACATACATATTTTCTCACAGCTAATAAATCTCTCCAAACTTCACCAAAATTCTTAAAACTTCCTTGATAAATCAGTTGTTTGTTTTCCTGCTTACAAGCAATTAAATTCAGTCAAGTCTGTGCATAATTCCTTCAGGCTTCAGAGTTTGGAGGGTATTTTGGAATTCCAGAACAAACAGTGCTAAACTTCATGACTAATGGAAAAGAAGTCTGGCACTTATTGTTTCTTATTTTCAGGGAACATTTTTGTCTTCTTTAATTTCCCTTATTCACAGGCCTTTTAGACATAATTTCACGGTAGTAGTTAAATAACAGTTTGAAGTGAGGGTGTGGATACAGCATGTGATAAAGGATGGAAACTCCCTACTGAAATTGAGTGTCTTCTTCTGTGAAGACAGCTGTGTAAAAGCCTTTCAGGTGCTGGGACTATGTTTTTCACTGCATTGTCTGGACTCTGTGTCTTAGATTTACATTGAAAATGTCTAGTCAGTGGTGTCTACTTTGAATGAACTCTCTTCTGTGGTTCATTTATCTTCCTTTGTGTACTCCCCTGTGCTCTCACACATGTATTTTTAGTTCTGTCCATCCTGTCCTTGTTCTATGACTTCCAATTACTTGCTATCATCTGTTAACAATTTGCAAGTATCTGCTTTATGTCAAGGCATGGGAAAACAAAATTGGGAAAACAAAACAGAAAACAGTCTTCCCTAAAAAATATTCCATTGGCAGTCAGAATTTTCTCATGTAACTGAAATAAAATACTTCTTATTTACTTCTACAGTAAAAAATCACTGGTATATATACTCTGCTGGTATAATGTATCACTGTCATGAAAGCTCTATCTGTCATAAAAATACTGAGTGACATAAAGGAGGGGTTTTGTTTCCCTGGGAATGCTAGTAGCTTGTTGTGCTAGAAGTTCAAGGATTTTTGGGTCAGGAAAATAATTTTTATCAACTGCCTAGAGATGGCATAGAGAGACTGAGTGGCAGCTCAGATATATTTACATGTCATGATCTCGCAGCTGTTACAATTTAACCTCAAAATGTAAAGCTATTACTGGCTTACCTTAGTACTCAGGGAAATGTTATTTTCATTTAACCAGTGGATGGAGAACATGAAAATCTCCTGATAGTTTAATCACTTAAGATAAATAATACAGAAGAGGTTATTACAGAAACTTCCAAAAGAGATCTGCTTTCTACTAATGTATGAGGGCTCCAAGAATGCAAAAAGATAACACTGTTCTCTGAATTTCTGTTAGTTTACATACCTCCCAAGACTTTTCAAGTTTCAGAAACCCAGCTATGTAACTTCTTTTTTACTTGAGCTTAATTTCTTTTCCTATTTATTTATTTTATTCCGAGGGATGTCTAAACAATCTGTGATGAGTTCTTTCAATAGGACTAAGATGACAAACTCCAAATACAGCTCAAAAGAACCACTGAGATAACAGAAATGTTTTCAAAATAATTTAAATTCTGAATTAGATTGTTATCAGCTTGTAACTACAACAAATTATTACCATTGCTTGTAACAGGACATAAGCCTTGTACTGAGTTTCCAAAGCATCAAAACAGAAGCTAATCAGATTTGCACTGTCTGAATGTTCTTTGATCTGCTTGCAGATTTGGTTTGCTTCTTTTAATTGTAGGAGCAGTTTTGACAAGTTTTTTGTGGCTAATTTATTTTTCTTGTATTTATTGTTTCTTTCCTTGGGCGCAGATCTGGAGCTGAACACAACTGGTTTAGCAAAAAAGACAAAGAAACTGTCTAATATATGTGGAAGGTATTATAACAGTAAACTCAGATGTTATGTAGAGCTACAGACTAGCGAAGAAAAAGCAAGGTGTAAAATTGTGTTAGCAAGCATATAAGACCAACTCCAAGTGAACCCTACAGGGATGAAGAAGAAGCTGTAGACAGAAGCACGGCATTCTTCCTGGTGAGGGACTCCAGATGCTAATGACTCACCACTACTCTCACCTGAGTGAGATCATAACCAGGCAAGGAGGGGAGGGGATAAACACAACACCAGGAGAATGGGAGAAACTAAGAAGTTTGTGTGCAGCAATTAATTCTTTATACAATAAAGATTAAATCTTAATAATGGTAATTTAGCATAAATTTTCTGTAATAATTATCAATTCTTGGATGAGACTGTTAGTTTCAATTACGTTAATAGATTTTATCACTTTATAAATAAGGTGTGTTTAATTTTTGTAATAAGGTTTTGAGTGTACACAAGCTTGTACAGGCAATGAAATTTGTCTGAAGAATACACGTTTCCTAGGAAACTTAGAGTTTTGGAACAACCCATGCTATGTATAAGTGTCAGTTTGCTGTACTCAGCCATCTGGGAGGAATAATTCATTATTTAATAAAGGTAGGAGTGACAGCACAAAAATTATAGTGTTATATCCCTCTTTGCAATAAAACATTATTTCAATCCAAATAAAGAATCACGGCTCTACATTTTTGGTTTGTAAAGAGTTAAGTCTTTGCTACTTTAAAGGAAACAGTTCAACAGCAACATTTCATTCTATGTATTTCAACCTATATCTAATAAAAAAATAAAAATCTGCTCCTCAAGTGTTCTTGATGGTATATATTTTTTGAGGGAGAATTTTCATCTGTGTTGTGTATATGTGTTAGCCTTCACTGAATAAGTATTTCATGCATTGTTTTAAAAAACATTAATGAGATATCTTGTTTGCAAATACAGCATCACAGCCTGATCCAGGCTGGTATCTAGATCAGTAGCCCAGTCTGTGGACCAAAGCAAGATCAGACTGGGTTGCTCAGGACTTCATCCAGTTGGGTCTTAAAAACCTCAGGGACCTGAGTCTACTAATACTTAGATTCCCCTGCCTGATGTACTGAGTCCTGCCACTCATGTTAGTAAGCAGCCTGTCCCTGCCTTCTCAGTAACCTTCTCATGGATAGTAGAAGGCTGCTATTAGGTACTCCTGATCCCTTCTTGTCTCCAGTCTTGTCTCTTGTCTCATGGTTCCATCTGTCTGTGGCCGTAGCTCTTCTCCATCCCCGATCATCTTGGTCATTCCTGCTAAATCTGTCCCAGCTGCTCAATGCCTGCTTTGTACCGGAGGGCCCAGTACTGGCCACAGTACACAGATGTGGCCTGAGAAGTGCTTAATAGAAAGGGATAACTGTTTTCCCTGATGTAGTGGCTACCCTCCTCTTAATATGTCTCAGGATGTTAGTGGCCACATACTTAGTGGTGGATGGCACTTAGCTGGCTGTAGACCAGTTCTTCCCAGTCTTCTCCAGCAGAGTTTCTGTCTTGCTGGTCAATTCTCAGCCTGCACTGTTGGAAGTAGTTGGAGTGTCCTGGATGGAGGACTTTGTACCTGCCTTTGCTGAATTTTGTCAGGGTCCTGCTTGGCCCCTTTCCCCACCTGTTCTTGCAGAGCTCCACTTCCTGCCCCTAGGTCCATGTGCTAAGGCCACATGGTTTGGTGTTACCCACAAAACTGATGAAGGTGTGCTCTCTCTCTTCTTTAGGGGTTATTCACAGACACTAGACAAAACAAGGTGCCAGGACAGGCCCTGCAAAAACATGCTCATTTTGGTACGGTACAAAACACTAAGCACTACACTTCTATTCTGGCCAGATTTACACCCATCAAATAGTCTACATCTCCACCAAATGAGGTACAAAAACTATGTGGAAGACCATGCCAGAAGTCCTGCCTGTCAGTGTACTATGACCTGTTCCTCATGTAAGTAACCATTTAATTTTGATACAAAGTACAACACTTGGGAAGTAGTTATCCAATAGTACTAAAAGAATTCTGTATCAAACTCAGATGAAAGGATTTAGATCTCCAAGGAGCATACCTGACATAAACTCTTTTGATAGTTTAAGGCTTAAAAAGCGTCTTCGAACATCTCTTATATTTGAAAAAAATGGTGAGTAATATGAAAAATTATTTATTGGTAATAACATTTTGATGTGTTTGGAACAAGGTTTTGATTACTGGTCAGTCACCAGGAGGGTTACTTCTATACTCACTAAGCAAGAGTTAACTTTTTAATTTATACCTGTAGGCTACATGTGTGAAAAAGATTAATCAGAATATAGTGCAAAATGTGTTACATAAACATTGACTACTCTGTTAAGATGTGAATAATTAAGTCTGAATGAAGATGATGAAGTGTTGTTTTCCAAACGTCATAATAAGGCTGCCAAAAAAACCACTTGCATGTCTCTAAATACATCATAGCTGTGTAAAGACTTGTATACAAACTAGTGAACCATTGACCCCATTTCTTCCGTTACTTCCTTTTCCACTTCTGAGTATGTCACAACTACTCACAAAATTACTACAGGGAGGTTTGGACTTCAGGAAAGATAGTGAAGGAAATGGGAACAATAATTTCTTTTACTACATATTTTCTGTAATCTAAGTACCCACCTCTGTTCTGCAAAGGCCATAGGTTAGTAAGAACCTGTGTTTGTGAGAGAAGTGTCTTTCTATTCTTTTCCATCCCTTCGACATTAATCTGTTATGAAGTTCAGAGAGGTTTCTAAATAGTCTTTAACAAAGGGATTGTCTTAGCCTTCCTGTCTGGATTTCTGGGCTGCTCAATAGGCCTGTAGACAGGCTGAACCAGGCTTTCTTTTTAACAGGCAGATAAGTTATTGCTGGCATTGGAGATTAGAGCTAATGATCTCTCTGACAAGTCTAGTTATTCGCTGGATATGTATTTCATACATTACCTTTCATTTTCCCATATATTTTCTTTAGGAAGATTTATCAACACATTTTGTGGACTTCTGCCATTCAGAAGTCTCTAAAGTATAGAGGTTAAAATGAACAATGTGGCTTCTAACATTTAAATGGCCTTTGCTGCCAAATTTTGTTTAAGACTGTGGTGCTTTGGCAGACTGAGGTGTTGCCCTGGGAACGCTGCTAAAGCTCCGAACATTTAACTCTTTCTGTCCTAGTACAATCTGGAATAGAGGTACTATTATGTTCATTTATGAAAGTTCACATTTCTAATTGTAATGAGACTTATGCTCATAGTGAGGCCTATGAGCTAAACCAGTGCCATCCTACTCAATTGTTGAGGCAATTAATTTTGTTGACTGGGGAGTTTTGGGGCTGTATTCCTATTTAATTACTGTTTCAAAGTATCAAAAAGCCATTTGAATATTATCTTTTGGCTTTACTTGTTTCACTGTGAAATTATTGAAATGAAACAATGCTTTAAAACAGGAAGCTGAATTTCATTGATATTTTGACTCTAGCTCTCCTTTCTGCTCACTTTTTCACTGTGACTTTTCTGGTACAGTGATTTAGATCCATCAACATGTCCAGAACCTTGAGCTGGAAGGCTCACTTCTCCTGCTGTGGACATGACTGTGAACACTCAGGAAATGGGACAATCTAATGTTTTGGCCAAAATATTGCATTCTGATGTAGCTGAGGATCACCAAATCGTATCTGTGGGAAAGGACATCTTCGTATTTGGAAGAACACTACTCATAACAAGGGAAACCTGCAGCTGTTCACATTCAAGTATCATAACAAAACTCAGGCACAGCTCATTAAAAATGCAGCTGCCTCCTGCTACACAGTGGGAGCTTATTTGTGAGAGACCAGCAAGAGCAAGGCTGCTGCATGAGGGTGAAGGCTCACAGCAGTCAGCCACAGCCTCAGGGCACCTGGGCAGGGCAGTGACAGCAATGGGATGTGCCAGCAGCCAAGCAGTCATTTGGTGACAGCCAGGTAAGGAGCCACCTCCCAGTTCAGTTTGGGAAATTCTCATGGTAATTCAGGGAAGTGGTGGTCACCATTTCTGGGGATATTTAAAAGGTGAGCTTGTGTCATTTTGGTGCATGGCTTAGGGATGGACTGGCAAAGCTGGATTACTTGTTGGGCTCGGTGATTCTTAAGGTCTTTTCCAAACCAAATGACTCTTTGATTCTGTGTCCGAGAAGGGGCATGAGCTGACGGCTTAGGGAGCAGCCAAAATGGGCCTCCTGGGCAGAGGGATGCGGAGAAGCAGTCAGGGCCGGTTTGAACAGCGATGCCTAAATGCGGTCTTGATGCGACCTTCTAAGATGCAGTTTGCTTCACTGATCTTTTTATTATCGTTATTAATCTATCCCTCCCTCCCCCGTGCACTTACGTAAAGGATCTTTCCTTCCTGCCCCTGATTGACAGCCGGAGAAGCTGTTCCCTGGGAAGACCGGCCCGGGCTCGCCGGCGCTGCCCGGGAAGGCGGCGCTCCTGCCGCGCTCCTGCGCACCCGCGGCGGGAGCGGCGGGGGCGGCGGGGGCGGCGGGAGCACCGGGAGCGGCGGGAGCACCGGGAGCGGCGGGAGCGGCGGGGGCGGCGGGAGCGGCGGGAGCGGCGGGGGCGGCGGGAGCGGCGGGAGCACCGGGGGCGGCGGGGGCGGCGGGGGCGGCGGGAGCACCGGGAGCGGCGGGAGCACCGGGAGCACCGGGGGCGGCATGGTGGTGCCGCCGCTGCTGCGCGCCGTCATCATGGGGCCGCCGGGCTCCGGCAAAGGCACCGTCTCCGCTCGGATTATCAAGCACTTCGGCGTGAAGCACCTCTCCAGCGGCGACCTGCTGAGGGACAACATGCAGAAGAAGACAGGTGGGGATGTGTGCGCGGCGGTGGCGGCTCCTCTTCCTGTCCCCGTCCCGCGAGAGCGGTCCCCACGCAGCGCTGCGCCGGCTCCCGCGGGACGCTGCTCCGCCCGGGAAGGGACACGCTCACGACACGCATTCCTGTCCCCAGCCCCGCTCCTCCCCTCCTTCCCCGCTTCTTCAATGGGGTTTGCTGCTCCCCGTCCCACCTCCGTGTGCCCCCCCGCGCAGGCAGAGGTTGGGTGACTTCACACAGCTCTTCCGGAGGCCACTCGAGTGGGCCTCGTATCTGCAGCCGTGGGTCCTCCATACGCTGTCACTTGCCAGCCTCCTCACCAAAGTGGACGGGGTTATCCTGTTTCCCTGTTTTCTTACATCTCGTTGCTTCCTTGCCTGGGGTGCTTTTCGTAAGCACCCACTGGTTTTTGTACGTGTTTCTAATGGTTCTGATAGTTTCTCATCGTTTCTCCAGCTGGAAGCATCTTAAAAGAGAAAAATATTCTCTTTTAAGAGCATATTTAAAATTCACACCTTTTAACAGGCAGGGCAAGAGAAGAGGAGGGGTTTTAGGCAACCAGACTTTTCTGGATGTTCATTTGATGGCTAAAAGTATTATTCCAATGTTACGCCTAGTCCTGAGCTGGCAGGCATAACATAGTTGTGCTTTCAAAAACAGCAATGTGCAAAATATTCAAACTGCATAGCTTTTAAAATTATTATCATCTTATGAGCTCACATCATGCTTAGGTTTCAGCATGGTCTGTGTTTACATACAGTGATGCTTATACCAGGTAAAGATATGAATTATGCTTGCTGAATAGTCCTAGCTTGACCTCTGGCCTCAGTTGAGATATCACAGTCCCTCTCTCTGTGGATTTTTGCAATGATAGAAGGTTCCCTCCTGACTTCCACATCTGCTTTTCTATACGGTGGTGTGTGTGAAAAACCTTTTAAGAACCATCTCAGGCTGCATGTGATGAAGTAGGAATATTATTATTTCCAGCAACTTCAAGCTGTAGAATATTCCCTTCACTTGTAAGTATCACTGCAGTATTATGCCTAGGTAACTGGCAGTCTTAGTTTTGGAATACTCATAAGCATGTCTGAAGGTGAAGCAGTTGTGATGTGATTTCCACGTGTCTTGACACAACTTCTTTTTACTCAGTAAGGATAATGACTTTGGTACAATGACCGACTTTACAATAGTTGCTATTGTAGATACTGTAAGTTAAGAATTTGACAGGAGCACATCTGCGTAGACATATCTGATCATATTCCTGCTATTTCTATTTGGTTGCACAATCATATGTTTTTATTTACAGAGGGTGACAAAACTGCTCTATTATGAACTTTCAGTGTAAGACCTGGTGTGTAGCCATTCCAAGATAATGAAGAAAATGTTATTTTACCAAGTGTTTTGAGATTTACAATGTTTAATAAATACTTTAGGTTTTGTGCAAGACCATAGAGCATCAGAATTATGCTGAAGGTTGTGTGAGAAGAGGTAATTGCAAGTGGAAATATCATGTTGATTGAATTGAGGTGGGAGCCTGAAGTGATGAAGGGAGAAGTGATTAGGCAAAGAATTCTAGGTGGGTTGGACAGGTGAAAGACTGTGAAGGAGAACAAACATGTGAAATGGAAATTTAGCAGACACGTTAAAATCCAGAATATAAGGAAAGAAATCAGTGGAAAGCTTAAGAGGTGAAGTTTGCTCTAAATTAGCTACAGCAGAATTTACAAGAATCTGCTACAGGGTGTCTCATTCACTAGTAAACCCAGACAAAACTCTATTGCAATTTCATTGAAAGTCAGTCACTAGTTTCAGAAATGGCTCCCAGATGGCTGAGATGAAGGTAGGAGGACTAGGTAATACACTGAAAATAGGAGAACAACTGACAGGCAGCTCAGACAACCTAGACAGATTCAGTCAAGGCAAAGATCCATGAGTTTTGATAATAGAAGAGTCTTGCAATTTCCAATTCTTTGGGAATTGGGTTACACTAACATGGGCAGTTAATGCCCTTGGAAAATTAGATATAGTTAACAGTAGTTATATGGTGCAAATTTTGCATTTGCTCTCTTGTGAAAATGGACATTGTTGAAAAGTCGAGTGTCCTTACCATTCTGTCTTCTGGACAGTGGAGAGTCTGTGAGCACTTCTCTAATGCTAAGGTAATTATTGTCTGATTATGGCTAGAGCTTGTTTGTTGTTATATGGTTAGAATGTGCCAATCCTTTGTAAAGCCATGGAACATGGAGACCACTTATCACCCACAAAGGAAAGAAACCTGTGTTACCTCTAATTCTGAAGATTACCATGCCTTTAGTGGTTTCAGACCCAACTTGAAAGAACTAAATAAAACTTACACAACCCCATTAAATCCCTCTCCCAACAGCAGGGGTGGGGAAAATAAGGCTGTGAGCTAGTGTATCAACTTTTCGTGCTAGTGTATGACTCTTTGGGTATGGTTCTGCCTATTTTTTTCCTTCTGTAATAGTGACCTGAGTCACTATTCTAAATTACTTGAGTTCTGTAGAGGGGGGCAAAAGGCAGCATTTTTCAAGCTCTGTTGGTCTAATAATAGCTTGCCATATTCTAAATCTTTCTGGGTCCAAAAACTCACGAATCTTTCCAAAGTAAGTTAGAATTGTTCCCTGTGAACCTTATCTTGCGCACATTTTTAGATCATTGTGGTCAAAGCAATGCTGCAACATAAATCAGTAGCAGAGCCAAGCATCAAGTACACATTAAACTATCTAGACATGATTTATTTCTTCTCCCAACCTACTTTTTCAGTGTACATGGTTCAAAGCACACTAGAATAATAAAAAAAGGTATGAAGAAGGGAACTAGGGAAAAGACACTTTGTACCCAAACAGACAGTAACCCTTTTTCCAGTTTGCACTGGAGGACTCAGGCACCACAGTCTGATTCTTTTCCATATAGTGAGCATGTTTTGAAGTCTGGCCAAGGTGCACAGTGCCTGCTTCTATACGGCCTTTACTTATCAAAGCCTGACTACAGATGTGAACAGGCAGTAAAGGGAAATTGTTTCTTTATTTTTTTTTCTCATCACCAAAGCTACTATTTGCATGATTTGAGGGCATGTACTGCTTTTCAGTTGCCTCATTTAAGGAAGGGCCTCTGTCCTGTTGCATATTCCATGCACTGAGATGTGACTGGCATTTGTCATTGCTCTCTGTTGAGAGTGGTTGTATCTGTGTGGGTATGTCAGTCCATCCCATTTTCTCTTCTTCAGTTTTCTGTAACTAGATCTTAACTGGGCTGCAAGTAAAGGCTTCTGTAGACCCACAATAAAACCAGTCAAGCTGCAGTGCTGGGTTACTTAATGTAATTGGGTAATTGTTTTATAAATGAAAGATATGGAAACTTTATGCCTAGGACACAACCCAGGCAACTGAATTTCTTCCTGGATATACCCATGATTTGGGTGAACTACAGCATGAACTACTGCCTGCCATGTAGGAGCATGGTGTGATAGCTGGAACTACCATGGATGGAATTTTAGTGAGCCAGTGGAATGAATGAGTGATACTAAAGGTTAGTCAGTTCCATATGAAAATCCTAGTGTCTGTGCTCCCATAAATAGTGTACAATATCTATGAACACTCTCTTGCAACTCTAGTAATCATAATACATATCTGGCAAGTGTGTCTCACTGCAGACTGCCAAAGGTGTTTATATTTGTAATGAAGCCTAAGTGTAAGTTAATAACTAGCCATTAAGCTGAGAAAATAACTTTCTTTACAAGAAGTCTGAGGGCTGATATCTTAATAAACTTGTATCCTTTCTATTTCTTATTTTAAAGACTCTTGGCTAATGGCCTCTCCTCGTTTTAGTTTTTGAACTTCATATTGCAAATACATATGAGTAAATTTTTTCAGAGGTTGTGAGGATAGAGGTGTGTTTTGCCCTACAGGTGGATCTAATTAATTGGATATGTATTTGCATGGTCAGATCCTAGTTGATCATCTGGATATTTTTTAATTTTGGCAAGCATGCTGTCTGTCTTGTTTATAACTTTTCTCTGTCATCCCAATCAAAACAATTTTTTTTGCAGGCTTGTGGGCTTTTTCTCATTTGCTGGATTTCTCATTTGCTGACCTCTCTGGAGGTCAGAGAGAGTGTAATGCAACTTCTTCTTTTGCAGAAGTGGGAATCCTTGCCAAGTCCTACATTGATCAAGGGCAGCTTATTCCAGATCACATCATGACACAACTAATGCTGAATGAGATAAAAAGTCTAGACCAGTACAATTGGCTATTGGATGGTAAGTTACCGTGTTGGGTATCACTACATATGGAGAGAAAATCTGTTCTGGAAAACCTGGTACTAGAAAACTTTGGTCGCTGGTTGCCAGCTCGTTGTGAAACTTTCAACAGATAGTCTGCCCCAGTTACTTTGGCTGACAAATGCTTTGGGTGTACCCTGCCTTCAGAACATTACAGGGATATTTAACTCATGTTAAAAAGGATCGTTCAACAATCCAGAAAAATTTCAAAACTGGCAATTCTAGCATTTTGTAATAATTCTTATGGTATTTCCTCATTCAAATAGGCATTGAGAAGTTTCTTTTTAAAAGTATTTTCCTATTAAAGTCCTTGAGGAATGGAAAACTTCTGAAGGATGGGGCTTTAGAATTATTTAAATAGCAAGGTAGGAATGAGATGCAGTAACAAGGTAAGTATGGAAAAGTACTGCAGCAGTGTGGAATGTAATAAAAAACATTGCTCAATTGCCCTAAAAGGCCTCCTTCATTTACTGTTTGGTTCTCTTCTCCAGAGTGAACCGTTTTGCAGTAAGTTCATTGCTTCAGCATTCTTACTAGAGAGAAAATGCATTTGCTGCTGTCTTCATGAACTGGATAGCTCTTGTTATTCTAGCCCATGGGTGTACAGCCCAGCACAAAAATAGTGTCTAGGCTGGATGTGTTTTTTCAGACTCTAGTCACAACCTGTCTCAGCAGATAAAACAAGAAAGTTATTTCCCTTTAGAGGGAGTGAAAAATCCACAGTGACCTCTGTGCCTTAGTGCTTTATTATACTTATATTTATATAGTTGCTCCTAGGTACAGTGATATTCTGGTGGCTTTAGTCACAGCTGGGTTCCTCCCTGAGAGAAAGGCTTTATTCCCACAGTGAACAGTACAATGAAATCTAAACAATAAAGCAAAGAACAGCAGATAATTTCATTTCTTTCTTTAGTTTCAGGCCCCATGTATAGTTCCAGTCTTGTGGATCTGGATGTGTAGCGGTATAGCTGTGCCCACTGGCAGCTCTCAGCAGGATGATTGTATTGAGACCATAAGAGAATAAAACAATTTCTGCTGCATGTTAATGTGCCCCTCCCTTTAAACTTTTGGGGCAGAAATTTTGTCTGCATCAGCATTTGTAATAAAACTCAATGAATTTCACTAGGAATGGCTCTGGCATAATGGGCTTCACAGGAACAACACTGTACTGTTGAAATATGTTAACCCAAAATCTTAAGTTTGGTAACTGCAATGCAGAACAAACAGGTGGGGTTGGTTATCTCAAACCAGAGTTGCTGAACCATTTGGATGTTAACTTAGCCAAACACCCATTTGCTGCCTTATAATAGGTTGGTTGCTTCTAGAGTCATAGCAGATGTAGCAGTCTGAGTTGTATGTGTCTGTGGGTATAATCTATTTAGATTTATGTGCTATATAATCTAGAGCATTTTTCTCTGTGTTCCTGGAATCTTCATAATTCATCACCTATTGCAGACCTTTTTCTGTATAGAGAGAACACTATGTAGAAAATGCCAGTTCAATTTCAATAAAATCCTTTTGTAAAGGTACTTCAATTTGTTGAGGAATTTTCTCATTACTCAATTCCAAGCAAACTCACTTTCTAGCTGTGTAACTTAGAAATATGGTAGCTGCAGTAAGAAAGGACAGCAGTTCTTGAACAGTGTTCAACAGCAGTGTTGAAGACCTGGCTCTTCCTCTGCTCTTAGCATTCAGAAGCACTTCCATGAGATAATGTGAATGTGTGAGAAATAGGATGAGGGCAGCTCATGACTGTGATGCAAGCCAGGTGCAAGAGACTTAATGCACAAGCAAGCACTTGGTCTGACTTAATCAACTCTTTTTGTAATGTTTTTCCTTACTCATGCAATGGACAGATAAACATTATGCAACAGTTTCTTAAGTTTGTGCCTATCAGTACGTGCCTTTATGGAAAAGTCTACTTATATGGTATGTTGCAAACTACAGGCTATGAAGAACATGAGACTATGCTAGAGCTTTTTAAGGAAAGGAACTGTTCCAGTGAATATAGGATGCAATAGCATGTTCTGCAGTAGCTTTGACTACTGAAGATCTTGTGCTTAATTTTTCATTTCAATTTCTTTGTGGAGCCCTTGGCTTTCTTCTTTGTTCCCACTGCACCCCTCCTAAGTTACAATAAATCATCTAATAGTTTGAGGCATAGAATAGGGAGCCACGGAGTTCATGGGGCAAAATACAGTCTTTGAAGTGGAGACAGGTTCCTGATCAACCTGAGTGTTCTCATAGTCATCATATCTGAAGACAGTTTGATATACAGAAACTTTCAGAAACCTTCTAAATCCTGTACTGCCTCTAGTAAACATATTGGGTTACTGCAGCTGAGTAAAATAGGTTTGTAATGTCCAAATGACCCTAAGCCAGACTTACACAGCTGTGAAAGTAAAAGATACCACAAATGTTTCTAGGTTGTTATTTTCATTTGATTTTTTATTATTCCAAATGTGCATATGGGGCTTTTATTCAGTGTAGTGGTATGTAGTGTATATATGAATATGGGGTATTTTTGCACTTATTCATTGCAGTTTGGGAAGATGATTAGCTGAAATAAAGAAATAAAAGCTGGTAGGCATTTAAAAAGTTAAAATGCCATGACACACTGAAAGATATTAGAAAATCTAATGTCTCTTCCATCTTTATATAACATGACAATGCTTTTTGGTTTTTCTGCTGTGTAACAATTATTTTCTCTAATGACTCAATCCAGGTAATTTTTGCTATAACTCTGTTTTCAGAATTTTATGAATTTGTTTCCTTTAAAAAGGTTTCCCCAGAACAGTTGCTCAGGCAGAAGCCCTCGATAAAGAATGTCACATAGACACTGTGATTGACCTGGACGTGCCATTTGAGACCATAAAGTGTCGGCTTACAGCACGCTGGATCCACCCTGCTAGTGGCAGAGTCTACAATCTTGAATTCAGTCCTCCCAAAGTGCAGGTAAGCAATATGCATTGGTGTTGGCACTAGGTAAGTACTGCATTGTGTTTGTTAGCTGCAGTAAAATATTGTTTGCATGTGTTGTTTCAAAACACAGCAGCTCAGAAGAAAATGGCTCATCTCATTTCTTGGGAGCACAGAAACTTTCTGGTAACACTGTGCTGGTATGAGGTATGTTAGTGACCTGGCAGAACCTCAAGCTGGTGGACAACGTATTTGTCCCCTGCAGAGCAGAACACCATGGTGTTTTGTAAGGACTTGTTAAAGCTGTTCACTGATCTGGAATAATGTCTGCCTTATGCACTGGCACAGGATCTGGGCATGGTCTTAGCCTGTTTTCAGCCTGTACAATTCAAAATGTAGCTTTCTTTTAGCCTTCTTTTCCTTCCTCCAGAGGAGTCATGCTTTATATATAGGAAACACTAAACCACCAGTCAGAGGAATCCACTTAATGCTTTACCCATGTTTATATTTAACCAGGATGGGTATTTTCAAGAGAAGAGCTGCTGTACTGCAAAACTGGATGCAGAAACTTTCAAGTCAGGGAAGCTTTTCAATAGATTTAATTTTCAACAGATTGTTATGGCTTGAAATATCCTAAAGAGGAGCTTTAAGATAAAGATCATACATTGTTACCTTAAGTTTTTTCAAGAATAATTTGATTTAGTGCAACTCAGCTAAAACTGTATCTTATCATTAACTCTAAATAATTTAGAGTTAAAGCTCCATTAATTTACATCAGAAGCACTGCAGGCCCTGTAGTTTTTGGATTTCAGTGTTGCAGGAAAAGAGGCCAGCTTAAAATACCAGGTAAGAACTGGAAGTGCACAGCTGAAAATACTGCCTTTGTTTTGTTTAAAACAAGGTGTTTAAAATCATGGTTATTTTCAATTGCAGAAGAGCATAGGCAAGATAGAACACCGAGTTCTCAGACTTACCAGAGCAGGTTTCAGCTGCCAGAGCTTTGCTATTTAGGATCTGTCTAACCTTTCACTAATTAGCAGACTTACCACAACACAGTGGACTGCAATACTTAAACTGAAAACATGGGATAAAGCTAAACAGGTGAAATATGGTTGTCTCTATTATCTTAACAGACCTGCAAAATGCTTACTTACTTAGTAGGAACAAAAGTTCACACATTAGGTCCCTACCTCTGTAGGGAAAGCTTCAGCTCACTCTTATGCTGTTTTTTGTACAGCTGTTATTAAATGATAAGTCTTCCATTTTGCAACTTAAAAATCAAAGGGCCATTAATTCCTTTGCCTATCTTAGTATCGTCAAATGAAGGTGCAGTTGGTGTCTTACTTCCTGTTATAAAGGCATGTTGTTTTCCCTTGTATGTGAAGGTTTTGTCTTCATGTTCCTCATATTCTACGAATGCTCCAGAGGACAAATTAGTCAAGTTATGATGATCTAATATTAATTGGCAATACTGAGGAAATATTTAACTGACAGACTGTTTTACTGGAAAGTCAAGAACTTACAATCCAGATGAGAACACAGGCAGCAGCCTCTCTTTATAAGCAGCAATCTACACTCTGATTAAGTGGAAATTGATCATAATTTAAATAGAAAATTACATGAAGCATGCTTAATGAGAAGTAAGAAGTATACTTTGGTATTTACTTTTAACCATGATTAGGGCATTGATGACATCACTGGTGAGCCGCTTGTTCAGCGTGATGATGACAAGCCAGAGACTGTCAGCAAGAGGCTTCAGGCTTACGATGCACAAACAAAACCTGTTCTAGAGTATTATCGGTAAGTAGTAGTATCTGTTCTTCCACATTCCCAAATCTTACTGTGCAGCAGCATAGCAAGGAAAGCATCTCTGTTACGAATATATTATACCACAACACTGAGTATGGTGTGAGTAGCTGTGTAGCTTTCATGAACTCATTAAGAAATCAACTCAGTAGAATGGGTATGATTTTCCAGGGTTGCAAGGGACCTTCTGGAACCTGTGTGGTAAATAGCCTGTCACTGCAGCAGCCACATTTAGCTTCATAAAGAATGCTATGCATTATTCAATACACCACAGTACTGTTCTGAGCTACAACAACTCTAGTGAGTGAGGTAACAGGCAGTTCCTTTTTTTGGCAAGAATTTACAATATTTTGTTTTCTGGATGCTTAAGCAGAAAATCTTATAATAAGTGCAAAGCGTCAAGAAGCAATAGACAAATAGAGAAACTGTTAATAGGATTTAAATTTGGCTGTTCTAAGAACAGGACTGTGATTGAACACAGCTAGCTAGACTCTTTAGGAATAATCAGCTAATTCAGAATTGTCATTTTCATTGTGGAGTGGAAATAAATTACTAGTTCTTTTAAGAGTCAAAATTATACACAATGTTTCTCTAAATGTAAAGCTGCAAGTATCATACTGCTAATATACAGATACGTAGTAGGTCACCATGTAGAGCTCTAGTCTTGCCTTGTCTAGACAAAGAAATCACACTCTGACAACATCCATGATTTTCCTTTCTGCATTTCCGTATTCACCACCCCTCACTGTATTCTTCCAGGACTGTTGAGCAGAAATCAATGTCCAGCCTGCATTTCCAGTGCTGCAGGTTTCTTGGTGTTATATCACATGCGTATTTTTCACACTCCTGACAGGGTAATCTTCAAGTGAAGTGGAGATTTTGGAACAATGAAGCAATTTGACATCTGTAATACTTTCTTCTTTTTCTTCCTTAGGAAAAAGGGGTTATTGAAATCCTTTTCTGGAACAGAAACCAATAAGATCTGGCCACATATCTATGCTTTCCTTCAAACCAAGTTGCCAGATGTTAGCCAGAAAGATGCTGCCAAGCCCAGGTGAAAATAGGTCAAACTTCTGCTCATCTTTCATAGCTCACTCCCAATTACATGAGATTCATCAATCAAGGATTTGTTCAAGTAGTCTACCAGACTCATCAATAATTTAAGTCCAATGCTGTCCTTAACTAACACTATGGTAAAATTTTGTTGCCTGTGGTTACCACTTCAATGCTGTATTTTTTTATACTAAATATACCTAATTTTAAAAATACAGTAACTGTCTTTAACAAGAGCTAATTTTCTTGTGTTTCTTATTTGGAAAATACATTTGCAATATTGACTGGTGAAGGAAACATTTCAGAATGAAGCTTAATTAGAAAGCACATTGATTAATTTACTCAATGAAGCAATGACAGGAACATGCAAGCACATTCCTTGAACATGTGCCTAGCTGGAGCTAGCCAGAAGCTGTGAAGAAGAATGACTACTGATCTGCAAAGAGCCATTTCAGACAAGAGCTTGTATGTATGGGAATTAATCTTATGGAAAGGCTAGTTTCTATTTTGCTTACACAGATTGGACTTGATTTTGTTCACCATAAATTACCCTTAGTACCAGGGCAAATTATCTAAGCAAGTATTATGTTTATATTTCTGCCCTCAGAGCACCTATTTTGCAGGCATGGGAAATGGAGTTTCAGTGATGTGTAAAACATTTGGTAAAACCTCTGTATTTGTGCGACCCTGCAAGACTTAATCAGTAAAAAGATAGTAGATAGTGAACAGATAGTGGAATCTGGTAAACCTGTAGTTAGATTATCTCAACCAGTGAATGTCTTTTCTACAATCTTTGAGAACAAGTGCTCGCTGATGGCACTGACATGATCTCCAGTGGTCAAAATATTAACTTTGGCATATTACTGTAGCAATTTTTATTGTAGCAACTGGACTGGTTTTCATGAGATTCTTGTCTCTGACCAGCTTTTGTGTTTATTCATTAGATAACTGGAAATACAGACTTCCAAAGTCCACACTTTTTAACAGCCCAGGGACTGCAGACACTGCTATTTTTCAATGAATCCTCCCAGCCATTTTTTAATGCTCATCATGGTGGGACCTTCAAGAGTCAGCAAAATCTGAGGAACAAACAACTCTGTCTAGGTAATGTCTGAAGTAGCTGTGTCTGAGTAATGCAGGTTCCAATCTCCTTTAGCAGTGACTGTGAACAGCTACAGAGCTGGGTTGCTGACATACCTTGGCCTGCATCTACACATCCAGTTTTAGCATTATGTATATTGAGACACATTTGAGTCTAAAAAAGAGATGGTTATCGTAGAATTTGTGATATTTTCCCCTTACCATAAACCAACAATATTAGGAGCAGATACCACTACAATCAGTTTTTCTTTCATTTAAAGAAAGCTCACCAGGAAGGTGGACCACTTGTACTGTCCTCTTGATGAAATGTCTACATATTACAGTGAGAAATCCTTGTTAGCTGTTTGTATTCTTATATTTTAATTTCAATAAAAAACAGTCAAATTTTTTTCTCACCAGCATACATAAATTTCTGTGAACTAGAAGGAGCAGGGGGAGGGAATCTCCTTAATATTTGACACTTATTTCTGCACCATCTAGTTTTATCCCCATAGAAACTTAAAAAATAACTTCTACTGTGAAAGTTTGTTAGATCAATGGCTCCACTGCTAAGGGTAGCAGTTGCAAGTCAGTGTGCTACATTGCCCTTACTACCCTTGCATACAACATTCAGTTAAAAAACAACCTGAAGTCACTTGTTTTCCTTTAAGTTTCCCTTAATATTTAACTAATTATTAAAGAGGAGGCAGTGTTTACTTACCCTTTCCTGGAGTATCGGTCAAATTTAACCAGATGCAGCAGAAATTTATAGTTTTTATCTTCAATTTGCATATGGGACAAAACTGCTCCTTGCTCTTTTATCTTCAGTCTGTTTGCAAAAGAAGGCTAGAGAGCAGAAGTCATATGGAAAGTGATTTCTATGAATATATCTGCTATTGCATTTATACTAATACCGTGGTATATTCTGCAGACGTAGACTTTTCCATGTCTTAGCTGTAGGCAAAATTGAAAATTACTGGATTCTGTTTCACAGAATCATAGAATCATTACAATTAGAAAAGACTTC
Organism: Lonchura striata; assembly: GCF_050655825.1. Classification (NCBI taxonomy): domain Eukaryota; kingdom Metazoa; phylum Chordata; class Aves; order Passeriformes; family Estrildidae; genus Lonchura; species Lonchura striata. Next base: position 70,546,684 of record NC_140740.1, read on the forward strand.
CAAAATCATTGAGTTCAACCTCTGACCATCACCACCCTGCCAAACAACTTACAGCACTAGGTGCCATGGCCATTCATTTCTTAAACACTTCCAGGGATGCTGACTCCAACGCTTCCATGGGCAGTCCACCCCAATGCTTTCAGGGAAGTCAGTCCTCCTAATGTCCAACCTGAATCTCCCCTGGCACAGCTTGAGGTCATTTCCTCTAATGCTGTCACTTCTTAGCTGGGAGAAGAGGCCAAACCCCACCTAGCTATACCTTCCTGTCAGGCAGCTGTAGAGTGATGATGTGTCCCTGAGCCTCCTTTTCTCCACCCTAACAACCCCAGCTCCATCAGCTGCTCCTCACAGGATTTGTGCTCCAGACCCTTCCCCAGCTCCACTGCCCTTCTCTGGATGTGCCTTAGCAGCTCCATGTCCTTCTTGGAGTAAAGGGCCCAGAACTGAACACAGGATTTGAGGTGCAGCCACACCAGTGCTGAGTACAGAGTGTCAATCATTGCCCTGGTCCTGCTGGCCACACTCTTGCTGGTACAGGCCAGGATGCCATTTGCCTTTTTGGCCGCCTAGGCTCACATTCAGTCACTGTCCCCAGCAGCCCCAGGTCCTTTTCCTGTGGGCGGCTTTCCAGCCATTCTGTCCCAGCCTGTGGCACTGCCTGTGGTTATTCTGTATGAACTAAAAACTGGAGGTAGGCTATGACCACTGACCTTTTGAAATCAATAAGCCTTCCAGACCTTACATAAAATCAGAAAAATTCAGTAATGGATGAAGAGTGTGTACTGGTACCATTATCTGAGGCATAAGCTGTCTTTGCTAGTCTTCCAGTTATTCTATACATTTTTATAGACAGATCTGCTGTAAGAGCAACAAGTTAGAACAACACAGTAGAGTTTTGGAGTGCAAGGTTCTGTGGAAGGCCTTGTCTAGAAAATATATTTGGATTTTCAGCTTCTTAAACAAGAAGGTTTTAATTGTTTTCCACTTAATGTTTGAGCTGACAATGTCAGAAACCCACTTTGGTTAAATAGCATATGAAATACCTTTCAAACAGTGCATGACACCTCACCCTATGTGACCTGGAACAAAGCTTTTTGTTTAAACAGAGGTCTTAGCCTAACCCTTGTACAAGTTCACTTCGTCAATTACTTCAACCATAACAAGACTTGGTTTAAAAAAAAATAATCTGAAGTTAGCCTGATGAACAAGAAGAGAATCAGACTCCCAGAAATCATACAACCCAGCACTCATTCGCAGACAAGTGTTGCTTATGTTTTAGGATTAAACCAAGTTATGTTTAATGAAAGTACAATATAACATTTAAATCCCCTTCGTAGAGGTAGAAAGCCAGTGTATTAATCTAATCCATTCAGATCAGAAATACTGTTACCAGATACTGATTTATTGCTATTAGTGATAACCAAATTTCAGAGCTTATACTGTCAGCAAGGTAGCATGAATACAGTTGCAATCTCCAATATTCAAACATATCCACATCTGTAGTAAGACAACAGCAGATATTACCAAGAATCTGCTGCTTCTTGTAAACATTGTAGTTGTGCAGATGTTTAATTTCTAAAATCATGAAAGGCAAGGTTAGTAGCAGAAAACACATCCAGTTTCACATTCGGCAATAAAAGAACCCTGCTCTTCAAGGACAACTATAAACCTAGCAGCACATTTCAAACAATATTACAAGTTTTTCCTTAGTTACCCACCCTTCAAAGTCCTTCCCCCCACCAAACAAATAAAAACAACAAAAATCTGACACAAAAAATAAAGTGCAGTACCCAGAAAAATAAGTGTCAAGAAAATAGCCATGTTTGTTTCTTTGGGAAAAAAAAAAAAGGGGAAACAAAAGAGTACTTGGCCTCAAGTCTTAGAAGTACTATAATGTGTCCATCATTTTGGATTCTTCTTCATCTCTTTGTATCACAGAGTTGAAACTGCAGACATCTGTGTTTATGGAACCTTGTAGATCTCCTGTGTTCTGCAACAGATGAAACACTGACAGCTTAATGCTCCACAATTGTATAGATAGAGGGAGAAACACAGTGAGAGGAAACAAAGACTGCTTGCATTGTCCATCTTATGAGGAGACAAATTTACAATAGAAAGTAAGGTCTGAAAACATCATTAACCAGTATTATGTCACTGTGTCAAGAATTTTTAAAATTTGCTAGCATAGCTTGTATTTGGTCTTAATATTTCTAGCACCTAACTGCACATTTATATAAAATTCAGCTGTTTTATCTACCTCTGAGAGGTACTTTAATCAAATTATTTCAAGTAAGTACTTTCAATTGTGACTCTTTTCCTAATACATAATTTCTGACAATCTTTTAAGTTGTTTCCTCATTCCAGAATGTGGCCATAACTTTATCACAAAGGGAGACTTTCCTTAGACTTGACTTCTCTTGCCAAGAGAAGTTGTGGGGTCCCTGGCAGCGTTCAAGGCCAGTCTGGATGGGGCTGTCTGGTCTATGAAAGATGTCCCTGCCATGGCAGGGAGTTTGGAACTAGATGATCTTTAGGGTCCACTCCAACTCAAACCATTCTATGATTCTGTAACTTACTTGACCCCATGATTTTACACTGCTCATGGTGATGACTGGGAATACAATTCTAGGATCTGATCAGTTTCATCATGTAGTGTTTATTTTAGGCATGCAAATGTAAAAGCAATGAACAAACATATACTTTGGCCTTATACTGATGCTGTGAATTCCAGCAAGTAAAAAGAAAGCCCATAAATGCCTTTTATATTAATAACACTGCATGATATATCCCAAGCACTAGCAATTCAAGAAACAATCCTCTTTATGTATCAGAAAGGTATAGCTTCTCTAGGCAGGACCTAATCCTGCTTTAGTTAAAATAAATTTTGGAAATAATAAACATACCTGTAAAAAAGATGTCCACTCTCCCACACCAGGACTGACACTGAGATCATGGAGCAACATAGTTTGAAAGCCATGTGACTGTGACCAGACTCTCACTCTTGTCTTGAATGCCTCAAGCTCATTTTTAAAGGCCTCAAAGTAGCCTTCTCCTGTCTACAAAGAGAAAAATGAACTATTTGTTCTTTAGCCATATTTACTTTTGAATTGTAAGCTTAGACAGTGCTGAAAAAAATCCATTATGTTAGACCTTTTGGGGAATAACAACAGTGAACAACTCAGGAATGTTAGTCAATTTAAAATTACATTTCATGTAGATTTCTTTTTAAGACAATCTGTATAATTTATATACATAAGCAGGTGATTTATCTGAGAACATGTAAAACTAAATTTAATTTAAGCCTTTCAACAATATTAAGATCCATTAGAATCTTGAACAACTGAACAGAGTCTACAGTTTTCCCACCTTTTTCCTGCAAAGCTATGGATTGCCCTATTTCAGTCATGAGAAAGGGATTCTTTATATATCTGCCTCACTGTAAAGGGCAGATGAAATGGAAAAGTTGTGACAATATGTAACTACACTTTGAAAATGTGTAATTAGTCAACAGTCACACTAGTCAGTATTTGCTGTTGTTACTTAGTTATTACTTATCTGTAAACACCTGCTGTCTCCCAACTGCATCTTGCTTTCCACCTACAACAAGAAAAATCCACTAACCTTTCATTTTCAGAACTGGAATTATAACAAAGTATTTTGTCTAGAAAATAATTGCTAACAAAACACTTTCCCATAAACCTAAATCAGTCAACAAATTATTTATTCTCACATGGTTAGGAAGAAACAGTCTCTAAAACACTTGTATCATATGGAGAGTTTCTCACATTATTACCCAAATTTACTTACTTTGGCTTTTTGGAAAAAGAGACGAAAACATCCTCTTGGATCCACATTACAGCTTCTGGCAATTTCTATAATAAACTGCATTACAACTGCTTGGTGTGCTACTTGCTCCATCAGAGCTCGTTTCTGAAAAAAAAAAAAAAAAAAAAAAAAAAAAAAAAGAAAAAAAAAGAAGTTTAAGTTTTGATTTAAAGAAGTTTCCTGAGATTATATTTCTAAAATTCAGCAGAATTTCCTTTGTTCCAGTTCCTAAGCAGATGTGAACCAATGTTTACAGAAGCAAGAGGACTCATAATTAGCTATAACTAGACATAAAGATAACAATGCATTATAAAGCAGACAGGGCTGGAAGAACAGTTAAACAGCTAATAAACTTGGTCACCTTTCTGCTGTGCAAATGGGAAAATGTGTGCTTCCAAAGATTTAAACATCTTCATACCTGTTCAGCTTCTAGATGAAAACACCACAACATGAGATACCTAGATGTTTCTTCACATACAAGGTATGGGTGATCAGACAAAAACCTTTGACTATCATCCCATCTGCTCAGCATGCCTAATAAGAGAAACACAGTTAAGATATTCTAAACAGAAAAAACTATTCAATGCAGCAAGGTTACTTGCATTGATTCCAAATATACATAACTTTGCAATTTCCTAACCTCAGAATGATAGCATGCAGCTAAATTTGGGGGTTTTATTTATTCATCTAACCAATGCTGAAAAAGCATTACTAGAAGGCACAGTTAGACTTTGAAGATACTAAAAATAGATTATAACAGTCATGCACTTCTAGTAATACTGATAATTTATTTTTAATCAGTTCTCATAAGCAAACTAAGTGGTGTAGATATCTAATAGAACATCAAAGATCTTAAAAAGTTTATGGACAGAGATTTATACTAAATGATTCTAACAAACACAAGTCCTCAAAATGTTTGCAAATAAAGACGCAAAGAACAGAACCTGTAAACAGAACCTGTCAAAAATTAAAGTGCTTCTAACATAAAGTTTGCTAGATTTTTAGTAAACTCAAATTAATTATATAAACTGCTTGATCTCAAAAACCAAAGCCATACCGGTATTGGAAAGTTCATCAGAACTTTGAATTGTGGTATCATGTCGCTACCTTCAGGTAACAAGCTGAATGTAAAAATCAGAACTCAATACTCATAGCATTTCTTAAAGTTGTCCTTCAAGTATCTCTGACAGTCATCACTGGCAACAGGTATCAGATGTGCAGCTTCACCTATCAGCATATAACTGGGCTAAAGTAATGGTAATGACCTAAGCTAATCTTAATTCTAGCAAACAAATGCTGAAAGAGAAAGCAACAGCTTGTATTTCTTGAGTTATTCTGTGTAAGTTCTTCACTGCTTTGGAGACAGAGGAGGATCCAGAAGCAGGACTCATGAAATATAGTGAAGTCCACACTGCCTCTTTGCAGCAGCTAGCATGGAACAAGTGACTTCAGAAAGCATTAATGTACTGTGGCTTTCTACAATGGATTTATGTATCACAAATTAAACTAATAACATGGCTTTGAACTCAGGAAGTATAAAAAAAAGTTACCTTCTGTAATAAGGTTGCTTCTTTAACAGTCTAATTTGAATTTAGATAAAGAGTAATTTTGCCCAACTTTCAGCTAGGAAGCCTACAATATAGCCTCCTCTTTTTTTACCTGCTGAAATGCACAGCAGGAGAGATGTTTTCTAATTCCAATATCATTACACTGAACAGTTAAGGCACTTAAGAGAACGTGTACCTATTATTATTTACATACTCTTGACAGTGTTGTGCCTTCACTTGATACTTGACAGGCTTGCTAAAGCTAACAGGGCAGAAAGCCCTTTTTTTAAAATAGCTTTAAGCCCCTCAGAGGCCAAAAAACTTATTAAAAACAACTTTGTAGGAACAACTGAATTTTGCCAACCTAGTCTTATTCCTGATTGTTCTAGAATTCCAAATATGGCTATACTATAGCGTGAAACCGCCTCAGTGGCAAGCACTTCCGAGAACCATAAAAATTTTAGATTATGTTACAAGATCAGCTTTGTGCGCAATCGGGTTTAACAATTATGACAGAGCTAAAGTGACACCTAGTGGATAACTGAGTATAGTGTTAAACGCTCAATTCTGAGCATAAATACTCTCAGTGTAGGTGTTAACAAACATGCCCATTTAATCAGCCATTACTCTTACAGATTAACAGATGACAGAAAATAATTTAATAAAACATTTCATTTAATCTCCTTTAGAAAAGGAGAGAGCCATGGATGACCCACGCACTTTTATATACATGACCTATTCGTCCAGGAATGTCCCTGCCTTTTCCCACTGGCATGGAATATCCCTTGAGTCCTGATAAAATAAAACTGAACCGTCTGTCATTTAGGTCTTTCATTTATTAGCATTCATTCTGTACAAGAAGGAGCAAACTAACGCAGATTCTGTAGGAACCACAAGATGCTGGAAAAACACTCACCGAAGTGTCTAATCTTTTGTTCATGTTTTTGCATAAGCGGTTCAGACACAGCTTCATCTTCAATTTCTTTTCTTTTTTGATTAATAAAACTCTGAGGAAGAGAAAGATTGTACTATCACATAAACTCCACACATACTGTTTAGTGACATACGTTACTATTTAAATGGCTATGTTCTATTTTTAGAGTTGTATCATATTTGAAGAGGTTTTGTTTTTGTTTTTTTTTTCAGAAAGTGTGTTACCTAGTAACAGAGTTTCAAAGTTAGTCTGAAAAGCTTGTTTTCAGATAGGAACTTAGTGATTTGTTAGTCATGAGAATCACGTACATTGCAGCCTGGATCAGATAAATCAATGAAATTAGGAAATGTGATAGTGATACCAAACAGATTTTTCCTTTCATCTATTCTTCATGTGTATTTGTAGCTCTGTAGCCTGTTACTGTATAACTATACAGACTCATAGCTAGAATTATACCTACTCGGTTAGCAAGAAAGAAAAAACACACACCCAAAAGTTCAATCCTAATTTAGTTTCTTCTGAGACTAAGGACAACATAAAGAACTTCTTCTCCCATAAAGAACTAGAGAGGAATGGGGGCTTTAGAAGAGAGTTTAACCAAGATGGGGAATTACCTCAAAATCTGTGTTTCTAATTGGGCATTCTTGTTAATTATGTTAATTTGCTACACTTATAAAACTGTAGTTGCTCTGTGTCACATGTGCACCTTTGGTGCACTTTTCAGTGTGTATGTTGGTATGTTGTGCACCTGAAGGGGCCCTTCATAAAAAGCTGACTGCATTTATCACTTGACTGTGTCTGGCTTGGCTCAGTAAAAGGCAACGATAGCTGTTGAAATTAAATTGTGAAATCAAAGATGAGATCCTACTATTGAAAAGTGTTAATGCTAAATAATTTGTATTTCAGTAGACAGTATTAGAGGAAAACTAGGTTTCATATTCTTGGCTGGATCGGACATTTAAACACCAGAGTTTCAACCCTCCCTGCAAGAACATTAGGTTGCTCCAAGAGCAGTTCAATCTGACCTCTGTTGCTTCTAGGGATTGTGCATCTACAACTTCCTTGAGCAACCTGTTCCAGTGTCTTGATACCCTAATAATAAAAAAATGTCTTCCTCACATCCTATCTAAACCTACCATTTTTCATTTTAAAGCCATCCCCTCTTGTCCTGTCATCACAGGCTGTGATAAAAAATGTTTTCCTCCATCTTATAAGGCCCCTTTAAGTACTGAAAGATCACATGAATGTAAATAAGGGCTCCCTGGAGCCTTTTCTTCTTCAAGTTGAACAACTTCAGCTTTCCCAGCCTTCCCTCATAGGAAAGGTGCTCCAGCCCTCTGATCATCTCTGCAGCATTCCTCTGGAGCTGCTCCAACAGATGTCTTTCTTGTAACTGAGGACCCCAGAACTGGGTGCATTACTTTGGGGGTGTGCCTCAGGAGAGCAGAGGGGCAGAATCCCCTCCCTGGCCCTGCTGCCCACACTGCTTTGGATGCAGCCCAGGACACGTGTGGCTTTCTGGGCTGTGAGTGCCCATGGCTGGGTCAGGTCCAGCATCCCCAAGTCCTTCTCAGCAGGGCTGCTCTGATCTGTTTATCCCCAGCCTGTGCTGAGATGGGAGAACCCAGGTGTAGCACCGTGCACTTGGCCTTGTTAAAACACATGAGATCCCCATGAACCTACTTCTCCATCTTGTCCAGGTCCTCCTCGAAGGCTTCCTTTAAGTCTGATAACCACCACTCAGCTTGGTATCATCTGCAAACTTGCTGACAGTGCACTCAATCCCTGTTTAATCTTAATGAAGATACTAAATAACGGTGGTCCCAGTACAGATCCCTGAAGGACACCACTGGCTTCTGGTGTCCACTGGGACTCTGAGCCATTGACCCTACCCTTTGTATGACACCAACCAACTACTTTCATATCCACCTAACAGTCCACTCACCAAATTCATTTCTCTCCAGTTTAAGGGAGAAGTATGTTATAGGAGACCACATCAAAGGCTTTGCAGAAGTCCAGATAAATTACATCTGTAACCTGTCCACTGATGCCATCACCTTGTCATAGGTCACTGATAAGGCCACTGAATTGGCCTAGCAGGACCTGCCCTTGGTGCAGTTGTGCTGGCTGTCCTGAACCCCTCCCTTTCCTACATGTGCCTGAGCACAGCTCCTAAAAGGGTCTATTCCATGACCTTCCCAGGCACAGAGGTGAGTGACATAACTGTGTTTTTGTTCTGTTCAAGACACAGAAGACACTCATAGATTAGTAACAACTAAAATGAACAAAAGAGGCTAGCACTTGTTTCCATGCACAGTGATGTAGGTCGTACCTTATTAAAAACTTCTTTACTAACAGGATCTGTATTCCATAGATTCTGTCGTTCCCGCTGGTTTAGTGCTTCTTCTTTTCTTCTCCACTCTTCCTCTCTCCATCTCAACTCAGCAGCTTCAGTCCTTGCTTGAGCAGACTCCTGATCACAGGATTCTGAATTATGCAGTGCTAAACTACCAAATTTTTGCTGGGCTTCTGCTAGGTTCCACGTGCTTTCTACAGAGTGCTTCACAAACTCTCTTTCTTTTTGGCAGGCTAATTCAATCCCTTGGTTGTATGTCTGTGAAGGAAATCAGACATGCTATTTATGGAGAGAAAATTGTTGATTTACAGTTTCTATAGAAGCAGACTGGCCTAAATCCCAAAGCTAATAATAATGCACCTGGAAGGCACCTTAGATATGCAGCATTATAACAGCAGAAGTGATGAAGCATGGCGATGTACAGTTATGTCTTCCAGAAAAAGATTTCCAGTTCAAGACACCTTAAGCTTATTAAATGTATTTGCAAAATCATGGATCATGCGCTGCTATTAGTAATAGTTTCTAGACTGTAAAAATACTTTTGACACAGCCAAAATCCCTCTGGCTATCTTAGGGCTGGAACATTAGCAGCAGCCAAGTGTGAGAATAATCTGAATATACACTCCTGATAAGAAAGTATTTGGCTTATGATGTCAGATCACAACAGTAACGTAACTGCTGCATTTCAGTATAAGTACCTAAACGTGGCCAACATCTTCTCTTGAACTGGCAAAGGAAGTGGTATTTAAGTTATAAAGCGGCCAAGGCCCAGCACAAACACATGTTCCGTTAGGTCAGATCTGTTGAGGATGTCACCAGTCATAGCTGGGAGAGAAAAAGGACATCTTAAACAACACTATTTATTTTATTTCTACTTGTGTGCTCAGAATTCACACTCAGTAATATGCCAAGGCTTTCCCACCAAGAGTGAATAAAAATGCATCCATATGCATTAGTTCCTCAGCCTTCAACTGCCACGTTATGAAATCTGCAGTGCTGACAGCCTCTAGCAGGGGCCCACGAAGGACAAGTGGTGAAAGATTATCTGGAGGAAACTTTAACGCAAGTAAATCAAACTTAGTGTTCCAACTTTGTTTAGGAATTACAGCATTTTTATTTCTGCAGTAACAAGAATAAAATTCCACCGTTGGAAAAGTAACGTAATGGCAGCTGCTTGCGAGACCGCATAGAATTCCTTACAACGCGTCGATAAATCGCCGCCTCGCCCCGGCCAGCAGGGAAGCACACCGCCCACCTGCCTGCTGCTGCTGGGGCACGGGGCCGCTGGGGCCGCTCCAACCCCGCTTCCCGCACCGCCTGCCCGCGGGGCAGCTGTCAGCCAGGGCGGCCCGCCTGCCCCGCCGGCCCTCGGCCCGCACGGCCCCGTCCCGACACGGTGCCCCGGTCCCGCCGCTGCCCCCGCGGGCCGCGCCGACCCACACCGCGCCCCGGCCGCCAGACGCGGAGCGACGGCCCGGGGCAGCGGGGCGGGGCAGCGGGCGTACCTGCACCTCCGGCAAGCGCTGGCGGACGGCGGCGTCCCGTGCCTGCTCCTGGTCCTCCTCCTGCGGGGCGCCGCCGTCCCGGGAGCGCGGCAGCCACAGCGCCATGCCCGGAGCCGTCCCGGCGCCGCGACCCGGTACCGGAACTGGCGCAGCGACACTTCCGCCGCTCGCGCGGCCGGAGCGCCCGCCCTCGGCGCGGCGGGCGGGGCGAGGGGCGGGGAGAGGGGCGAGGGGCGGGGAGAGGGGCGGGGAGAGGGGCGAGGGGCGAGGGGCGGGGCGAGGGGCGGGGAGAGGGGCGAGGGGCGGGGAGAGGGGCGAGGGGCGGGGCGAGGGGCGAGGGGCGGGGAGAGGGGCGAGGGGCGGGGCGAGGGAGGGCGGGAGAGGGGCGGGGGGCGAGGGGCGAGGGGCGGGGCGAGGGGCGGGGCGAGGGGCGAGGGGCGGGGAGAGGGGAGAGGGGCGGGGAGAGGGGAGAGGGGCGGGCGGGGCGAGGGGCGGGGAGAGGGGCGGGGAGAGGGGCGCCGGGCGAGGGGCGAGGGCGGGCGCGGGCGCGCCTCCGGGGCGATGATGGAGGCGGCGGGACGGCGATGATGGAAGCGGCGGGACGGCGATGATGGAAGCGGCGGGACGGCGATGATGGAAGCGGCGGGACGGCGATGATGGAAGTGGCGGGACGGCGATGATGGAAGTGGCGGGACGGCGATGATGGAGGCGGCGGGACGGCGATGATGGAAGTGGCGGGACGGCGATGATGGAAGTGGCGGGACGGCGATGATGGAGGCGGCGGGACGGCGATGATGGAAGTGGCGGGACGGGCCCGCGGGCCCGCCCCGGCCCGGCTTTGCTCCGGCCGCCCCTCCGGGCCCGTGGCCGAGCAGCCGCCCCTGTCCGTGCTCTCGCCACTGTCTCTGACCCTGCCTCTGCCCCCTGTCCTGTGCCTGTCACCTGTCCCTATCCCTTTCCCTGACCCTGCCTTGGCCGTGCCGCTGGGAGGCCGCTCACCGTCCTGCAGGCTGCCGTACGGCGCTGGAAAACTACACCGTGTCTGTTTGTGTGTGTGTGTATGTATGTGTCTGTGTATACACGATCCTTCAGTCCTAAGAGCTCCTGGGGTGCTGTCTAGGGTGTTTCAGTAGCCTGGCTGTCATCTGGGATTGGAAGTTAGTATATAATGAGACCATACCTTTGTGATAGCACCCCTGTAAAGATAAAAATGTGCCTTGTAGTCCTACTTTTTTACCCGTGCAGTGGCTATTTAGCTCTTCCTCCAAACAGGAGGCACTGACTATTTCTTCGGGGGTTGCAGGTGTAAAGTCTGCTAGAAAAATACGCCAGGAAAACTTTAGGTTAAACTGGAAGGTGGGAGACCTGTTGCTGTGTGTTGTTCATTTAACAAAGGGATTACTGCTGTGGCTAAAGGGATAATACTAGTATGTTGCTCACAACAGTTGTCATCAGATAGAAGAAAAAAAAATATGGTTTTCACTCATGTTCTTGTAATCAAATGTTTCTGTGTAGTGCTAAGCCTATGAAATTTAGTCCCTGTTACATGGGATGATAAAAGCCAAAAATACAAAATGAGAGAGCTCCCAATGATAGCTCTTAACCTGGCACCCTTTTGAGGTTATCAGCAATAAAGCCAAGGGCCACTGGGTCCCTTCTGAGATAGGGTCCTGCAGACTTGGGCTTTTGCACATGCCTAAGATTAGACCAAGGAGTTTCATGCGAGAGTATCCTTTTCTTTCATAAGGTTATTTTTCCTGGTGTGTTTCTGGCTGAAAACCCAACATATTTCTCAGTTTGTGCAACACAAAAAGGCAGAATGAATGCCTTCCTCCTGTTACTCCTCTGTTGTCTCATAAGGTGTGCTTTGAAAAGGTGGCTGTGGTTTGTTGTGTGCCTTGGGCTAGAAACTGATGTCTCAAGCCTTGTGTAAGATGTAATTCAGGTGCAATCTTATTTCTCTTTACAACTGGTAAGTTCTTCTTGTTTCACATGTTTCTCAACATAATAAGATGCATTATTAGGCCCATTCCTCAAACAGAACTTCACATTTCTTTAGAATTTTATGATCTGGAACTTTGACATAAATGATAATGAGAGGTCATCTCCCACATGGACAGTTTTTACCTAATATCAGTTATAGCAGCAGTCTATGTGAGGGTAATTGAAGTTATTTTGATTCAGAAATGATTGATCTGGGATCAGTATGACACCCTAATTATAATATGGCTATCATTGTTAAGATTTCTGTCTGTGTAGAAGACATGATGTAAAGAAAGGTCTAAATAAACAAAGGACAAGTGGTTTTGGTGCCCTTTTACATGTCACTTGAACACCTGGAACTGATGATAAGAGGAGTCTCAGTGTTTTACCTGTACCTTACCTTGTGTTAATGTATGTTGTGTTTGAAGATTGTTTTTTTAAAAATGGTGTAAGACAGTGTGGCTGTGTCTATGACAAGCAAGCCCATGCTGAAGCCATTTGCAAAAGAGGAATGCAGTAAGTTTAGAGGAACAGTATATTTCTTATCTATTGGATCCAATGTCTTCTTGATTGTTTTTCAAATTACTCTTACTACCTGTGTGTTTCTCTAAAATTGTTTACATCTGGCTCACAAGAGGCTTTTCTTGGAGTAGCATGATTGCTTTTTCTTTCCCCCGTGGTTGTCCTTGACACAAGTGAAAAACTACACATGCAGACTAAAGTATAATTCTCGTTAAGGCCTTTTCCCTGTCTCTAGGCAAACACAACTCTAACACTACTGTTTGATCTCTATGCAATAAAACCCCACAGCCATGTTATGACCAGAAGTGGGAAATACAACTTACTGCAACAGAAGAGTAGTTTCTCATATTTACTTATGCTAAGAGGAAAGTAATTCACATGAATTAAGTCTTGTTAGATAAGTTCATCTTTTGTTTTACTACACATTAGGGGTTTTTGTGCCTGTGACCTTCATTATTAGGTATTGACAAACAGTGAAGCAGCTCATTTTCTTGGAGAAAATATGGCTTAGGTCACCCCTCTTTAAAAAAGACTTGCTAAAATTTTGTCTGAAAACACTGGTGTCATTTGAAGCAGGAAGGTGATGAATTCACAAAAAAAAAGGAGTAGCAAATATTAATAAAACAAGAAGAATGCAGCTGAATGCATCTTCTCTAAATGAGTAGAATATCTGATGTTAATGCTTAAATAAAATCAGTGGTAAAATTCCTATTTACTTCAAAGGGGTCAGAATTTCACTCCAAGGTATGCAAAGAATATTTGAATAAGACATAATTCATTGTAGTAAAATAGACAAGAGCTAAAGGCAGACAAATGCATTTGAATTTGTTTCTTGAAAGGTATTTCACAGGTGACAACTGATTTTGTTTTTATATGATATTCATACATGCTTTACATAATACACAGAAACATAAAGGAAAACTTCCTTACATTTTCTTAATTGCCTAAATAAGAAAATTACTGTCCTTTAAGGTGTTTAGAGTTACAGCTTTTAATCTTTTAATTCAGGATGTGTCTTCTAGGATTGGCCAAGAATTCACGTTTTTGAAACATATATTTCCTAATTGTACCTGTGGTTCTTCTGGTTTACAGTTCAAAGAATTGCATTTACAGTACTGTGAACCTGGTATTTTTTCCTTACAAATTCCAGGTTGTTCTGATGTTGATGCCAATATGAATGAATATGAAATTTCAGCTTTGTTTTTTTCCAAAACTCTGTATAACTTTAAAAATGTAAACCACATCCTAAAGTACACAGTAATATATAATATTAGCTAAGTTATTTGCTCAGTGGTGGCTCGGCAAAAAATATGAGAATTATTTTGAATAGGTATTAAAGTGTTCCTGTGAATGCTAATTGTTTAATGATTTTCTTTGCTTCTTACTATTTTCCCAAAGGTGTTTGAAGGTGCTTTAGATCCTGCTACAAAAAGCAAAATACAGAAAGTAAGTATGATATTTGAATAATAGCTGATAATTAAAATTGAAAAAGTAGATTCATGTATTCACATAGTGAGTCTGTTTCTCTGACTGTCTTTCCAGAGTATATGATCTGGTACATGTTGCTCCCTCTTTACGTTGCGCTTATTTGGGCCATTTGAATGTCAGTCTTTATAAGCAAGCTCCCCACAAATCAATTACATGATTTTTCCATTCTTAGGACAGGCTGTGTTCTAAAACTAGTGTGACACACTAGGCTAACCTAACACTGTGCTTTTTATTTTTCTATCAGCAACTTTGCATTTTGAAGTCTCTGACAAGTCGTGTCACATTTAATAGTTAGGCAGTTTTTTAAGAGCCAAAATCTATTGCTTGTAGGCAGATGGGGGAGAGAAAAAAAAATTGTCTACATTCTGTTTTGCCATTGCCAGTGGACTTTCAACAGTCAGTCATACCTATAGAAGCACATGGTAAAATATTTTCAATCTTAAATCAAGCTTTAATTCACTTGGAATTCCTTTGTCTTATAAGGGTTTCAGAGTTTTGTCCTTCTGGAGCAAGTCATTCCTGCAAAATCAACAGAAGCTCAAGAAGAAGCCACTGACTGTCCCATTGTCTTGATAGATTGTAAATCCATCAGGTATCAATCACAGAGAATGACTGTCCTGATACTACTTTTATGTATGTGTATCCTAATAATAATGATAATAATATTAGAACAAATACTCAAGGAACCAAAGTAGAAAGTAGGTCTGCATCTATCTTCTTTCTCATCTATCATTCGTCCACTCTTCTGGTTTGTTTGCTGTCTTTCCTCCATTCCTTTCTGTAAGGGTACCTTTTGATTACTGTCCCAGGTGTAAATAGTAAATCTATTCTATCATTCATCCACCCTGCTATAGTTTGTTTTTCATCTCCCACTTTATGCAATAAAATTTAAATTAATTAATTTTGCGTCTTCAGAAAATAAGCAAGTAAATATTTTTCCATAGGCAAGTAAGTATTTTTCCATATGCTAATTGATTTGATACTGTAAAGGATATTAGTATCAGGATACTAGTGTTAGTTTTATGTCATGCCACCTAGTTTTCTCTCCCTTATAAATTTAAAGACCTCCTCCACTGGTATTTATTTCTACTCCATAATTTATTGTATATTGTGGGTACACACTTGAGTAGAAAAAAAATATTTTCTGATTTGAATAATTTGAATAAGTTGTTAGGGTCAATCATTATGCTTTAGTTTCTTCACCATAATTTTTTTGTTTCTGTTAGGAGTCTAGTTTTCTTGTTACCTTCAACACAACACAATAATGTAAAATTCATCTTGTTAGATAGTCATCTTCAGGCTTCATATTGAGCATTCTTGTAAGATGGGAAAAAGGCAAATGGACACTGGGTGGCAGATGAGTGCTATTGTTGAAGTTACTGATTATGGAGCATTCATATAGGTTCTAAAACGGCAGACTATTTACTAAAATCGGTTATTATTCTGTTACAGCAAATTCAAAATATGAACTTGATGTTCCCTGTGTAACAAATATTCTTGTACATTTAGTATTTATTTTTCAAGATATTTTGCTTCAGATAGTCATCTTTTCCTTTTCTTTTTGCTTTATGCTTTGAAGAGTTGCTGATATATTAAAGGGTAATTTGTGATATTATTCCTGGTTCAAAAACATCAGTGATATTGAAGAATGAGGATGCAAAGACTAAATTGATATAATCTATTATTATCTCTAAATAAAAGCCTAAACAAGGCAAAAAAAGGGGGGTGATCTGGCTTAGTACAAAGAGTGTTCATTTTCTTGTATGATTACTTTTGTGCAAGCTTTGTGAATATCATGCTGTCAGATAACTAGGTGTAGTGTATAAAGCTCGCTTGTGCCCTTGGTATAGCATATTTTTTTCTGTATGTCAGGACAGAAAAGACTGATCAGTAATAACTCTAAAAGGGATGACACTCTTTTAAGTAATGCCAAAGGATCTAATATCACCAGCGTATTCTGGCCCTTTAGAATATCTGTTCTTTATTCTGCATAGTACTGACATATCCTTCTGTTTTCATTTGTGTTTTTTGGCTCTGCAAAAATATGCAGCTTTGAGATTTGGCTTACTTATTGTACTGTTATTGTACTTACTTATTGTACTCTTTCAACTTCTTAAATTTAAAATATATTGTCAAAAGCAAAATGTATTCCTCACAAGAGGAAGCAGTGCCTACTTATGTCCTTGGCTGAAGTCAGACTTCATATGGCAAAATTTAGTATTGCCTTTTTTTCGGAGTGTCAAAAGCTCACAAAAGTTTTTCCTTAGTTGTTGTAAAGCTGGGATCCATTAGAAAGACAGAAAAACAATGTGACTAAAAAAGATGAAATTTGGAATATGATCAAATATGGTAGTCTCATTATTAACTTCTACTGAAAATTGTCAGCCTTCTTGCATGGTTTGCAGGGTTTGTTTTTCTTCTGATTAGAAGTGAACATGTCCTGTTTCTGTAAAGACACAGAACATGTCCAAGTGAAGGCAGCAGCAGCTTTTATAGCAGAATATCCATTAGTGTCACACCTCAGGAAGGCAAAACCCCTGCTATAGTTTCTAAGCCAGATACTTGACAGTGTGCAATATAGCTTGCCTTCTGGGCTGGGAGCCTATTGAAGTATTTTCTCTGTCTGGCTGTGCCACCTGTATGGAGCAGCACTGATCTCCTTTACTCAGAACACAGTTAATAGGCTTCTGAAGGAAGAAAAGAACTAAAGGCAGTGTGGTGTAGGGCTTAACAATACTGTACTATGATAACCCAGGACAATTCATCTCCCTCATTTAAGTATGTACAATCCCAGTCACATTATATCTGGTCATGGTAACCTGGGGTACCTTACTTCTTCCCATCTGCATATGCAGAGTCACACATATGTTTTATGTTATAAAACATAAGGCATGTTTTCTCTTGTGAAAGTAACTGGGATAGCTTGCTTCCTCATCATCTGCACTCAGCTTTGCACAGCTACCAGTGTGGTGACCAGCTGCCAGTCTTGGAATTCAGACAAAAGCAGTGGCATCCCTAGAACAAAACAGAAATTTACACATATATGTAAGGCAAGTCAGTTAATCAGTGCAACTTTTATTATCCACCCCTGCAGTGCTATCCTTTGAGGTGTACTCCCATGCAGTTCTCCTGGTTCCCCATTTGATTAGGGTTTGTGTACTGGAAATGCCATATTCTCATCAAAGCCAAAGTTGCTGAGTGTTGTGCCTTGTCACTGAGAGACTAGCATCACCTTTTTGCTTGTAATACATGGATTACACCCTCAGTTTGTAGGACACTGCTTGCATGCTGTACCATTTATTCGCCAAGTTAACACAATGTTCATTTACTACATGCTGGTACTCTGGAGGAAATGCATTTTGAAAATTATGGTGATTATCTTCCAACACTACTGTATGATGTCTGTTAACAAACATTAGAATATTGTCATTTCATATAATTTTTTTAAATTTTATTCCTTTATTAAAAGAATTTTAAATTCTTTTCCCTGTGTGAGACAACTTCTAATTGTACTGAAAACACCAAGAAATCAAGATCAACATTTAGTAATTTGTGTATAAACACATGCCTTATACATATTTTATAAAATACACACTAGCATGACATCCTCTATCACAACTCTGGACATTCTCTACAACCCAAATAAGTAGTGTGCTGTAAATGTGCTTGCCACAGTAATGTGCCTTCAAATCTTGTAGTTGTGTCCATCCCCAACATACTTTGACTTCTCTGTGATGCTTTGAAAGTTAATAACAGCATCAAATAACTGCTGTTATAATTAATAATATTTTTGTTATTATAATAATAATAATTAATAACTGCTCTGCTAAACCAAATCTTTCAAAACCAGTGTAAACACAAGTGGTTTCCCAATCTCCTATCCTGTTCATTTCCTGTTCAGAAAACAAAGTAACCAGCTGCAGCAAAGTAAAGGTTCTGGGGATATAGTGAATAAGCCGTTTTCTGTAGACGTGGTTATTCTTTTACTCAAGCAGGCTAAAAAACCCTGGTGTTGTTGTATATACAAATATACTGTATTCAAATGTATATCTATAGAAATATATTGTATTCCTATATACAAATACAGGACCAAATGGTTTGGGCTTGCTGCATTTATATGGTTTGGTTTGCTGTGGCTCTCATGAATGCAAACTGAAATGATCCCTGACAATAGAGGATGCCAGTACACTAAAAAGTAGCTGCTGTCTTAAACATTTCCATCATCAAAAATTCTTAATCCTGTGGAACATGTGCCATTCCTGTACCACACTTTCTAGGCCCACTAATGTTCCAACTACCACCTGCTTCTGAAAGCATCACTATGTGTGAGATGAGCAGTAGTCTGTCAAGAACATTCACTCATTCATTCACATTTGTAAATTCATGAAGTTTTCATTACACAGCAATGACAATTCCATGTAACAACCCTGACAGCTATTTTTAATCGTGTATTTTTCTTCTTTCGGTAGGGAAAGACTGTGCATTTTATGAAGGGAGCACAGGAGACTTTCTGTTCCCAGAATGCAAGCTGCCTCCGGCCTGTTGTGGTATGGATAGAGAATTAGTGATGACAGTTTCTCCTTATTTTCCAGTAAGTTGCCTGAAACTAGTACTTATCATATCAGTCTGAAGAAGGAAGGACTGGAGTGGTAGTGGCAATTTTGTGTGGACTGGACTTTGACTATCTCTTTGATCCTTTTGAGCACAGGGGAATGTTCCTGTGCACTTTAGAATATAGAAGTACTGAGAGAATGTACCAAGTATGGGCTATCCTAACAATTAAATTTGTTTGTCACACACTCTAGGCCGGTAGAAGATCTAATTACAAGACATTATATTTAGCTATATACCTTCATCCACAGATGGTGTGAAAGGTCCAGTCACTTAAAAGATTTTCAAGATTCTTTGTACCAGTGGCCTTTGGGGACACCAGATTTCTATCCATTTTCTTTATCTCATGTACTCGCCTTGTTTTTTTTTCACTTTGCCTGTTCCCACTCTTCTCTTGAGGGTCTTTTATTTTTGTATTTTTGTATTTTTGTAAGGCTTCCCACTCCCTATTCTTTCTAGGGTTCATGGTTTCCAAAAGGAGCAACAGCAGCCGAGAATGATTATATTTTCATACTTTTCACTACATTATAGATTAGATTATACAAAAGGAACAATGAAACTGACTTCAGTTTTATCAATGTGAGTGTATTTCAGTATACAATAGCTTTGAACAGGGAGGGTCATCTTTCTTGTGGACTCAGTTTTGCACTGATTCATTCAGAAGGTTCTTGTGCTTATTCCACAAACTAATAATGGCATTATTTAACATCACAAAATCCAGTATTATGTATAAATTGCAAATACAGAAATACTAGAGGTTAAAAAAAATTACTGTTTTTTTTTTTTTTTCCATAACAGACAATTATGAAGTTCTGCCTAATACAGGAATACTTTCCATACATTTGGAATAGCAATTTATAAATATATGCTCAGGTTAACTAAACATTACTTTGTACAATTCTTCAACTTGGTCCTTAAGAACCTGATGAAGACAAAGAAGGTGGTAACATGTTCGTAAAAGAACAGGTGATTTGGGCTACACTCAAACTAACTCAAATCCAGAGGGAGAAATGGGAGCATCACATAATTTCTATGGCTAGATATGGGCCAGCCAGATGCTGCACTCAAATTATTAATATGTCATCATATTTCCTTCCAGATGTACCTTATTTCTTTCCTTCTTTATCACTACTGCTTGTATTTTTATCCTCTTTGCATAAGGGTAGGGGCAAGTGAAGTTTGAAGGTACTGTACCATGGTCATTCTTGTAGAAGAAAGAGAGGAGCTGCTAGAAGTGCACAGTTCAAAGTCTAAGATAAATGAATGGATGTTGTTGTTGTTGTCAGGCATTATTGGTGTCTTTACAGTATTTTTCATTACATTACCTGCCTTGAAAGGCAAATCTGAATTTCCTTTTCACATTGCTTTAGAAAGTGTCCTTTGAGTTAACCTAGTCCACCACTGTACAAAAAGAGCTGCTAATTACACAGTAAAGAACTGTATATATTTTTTGTAGATCATGGGTTTCTTCTCTCCTTTCTTCACAATACTGGCTTTATGAGGAAGTATCAAAGTCACTACCAAGTGCCTGGGTCATTGCCTGAAACAAATGTTTGGAACATGCTGGCCTTATGCATTATATTCACCTTATGGCACAGTTTATACCAATTAAGAGAGCAGACTAAAATCAAAGTGCTGCTTTTCGTAGGAAAACTCCTTTGCCACTGTTATTTGGTAGTGAATTTGCTGCAAGGCTTCTTTGGCTAAAGTGCCTCCTTTAGTCACTTCTGTTTATGCAGTTTCAATGGAGATCTTAATTGTTCAGATTATAAGAGTGATGCATATGCAGTGATTAACAGTTATTATCAAGGGAAAAACATCAAAAATAGAGTTCTGCACAAAGACAATTATTGGAGGTCTTCCACTTCAGTACAGAAGGCAAAATTAGGTAACCATTTGTGGTAAGGATGAAGATCTGATTACAGTTTTTACAACCTATTACAGAGTCTATTTGAGCCTACTTTTACTATTGCATTTGTATCTAGATATCAATGACAAATTTCTGGTGGAAATCTGGTTAATGAATTAGGAATATTTAGGAAAGGAAAAGAAATTCCTGAATATCAAATTCAAAAGACACTTCTAGATACGTTAAAAATATTTTTCTTTTTAGTCTTCTCCTTTTAATTTGGACACAAACCAATCTGTACATTTCAATATTTGGTAAGGATTTAATGAGCAGTTTTTTTCATGTTTTTGAGCTAGGCCTTCTGCTTCCTTCCAAAAACTCTGGGCCTGTTTGCACTTGCTGACAGGACAAGTAGGCTGAGGCACCTGGTGGTATGACAGTATTTATTAGTCTCCCTGGTTCTCCTTGGATCAATCAAATTCCTTTTTTAGTCATTGAAGTTAGTGGAAAGGATTTCTCAGGTTTCATCTGTAGACCTTTGAGTTTAGCCAGTGGGGTGATCCATCTGAATGTTTCAAAGCACTAAAAATTTCTAGGACAGTGTTCTTCTGACTATTTACCTGATATATGTGTAGAGAGGAACATATCTCAGTTGATCAGTATTTCCAATCTAACTTGATAACTATCTAGACTAACTTGGCTTTGCCTAGGTCCTGGTCTTGTATTCCTCAGTATGTGTGTTTTACTAACCCTATATTTAAGAATCGTGTATTTTAAGTGCTACCACAAATATGTTGAGATGTTATGAGTTACATTCTTTAAATCCAGCTATGGAGAATCATGAAATCCTTTAGCTTGAGATGGGCCTCTATAAGCCACTTAGTCCAAACCCCCCTTAAAGCAGGTGCAATTAGAGGAAACTACTTGAAGCCTCATATGGTAGAGTTTTGAATATTTCCAAGGACAGAGAATCCATAGCCACTCTGGGCTGACCACTACCATAGTAAAAAAAACTTTTCCCTCTATCTAATTAAAAGTTACACCATTTATTATTGCCCTTCCACTAAGTATCTCTGAAAAAAAGCCTGGCTTAATCTTCCCTATATTCTTATATTAGATAGTCATAGACAACCACCCAATCTCAGAATTGTTTCTATTGGAAAACATTTAATGAAACTAACCCCCTTGCTCACACAGGGTCAGCTAGAACTTGTTGCTCAAGATCATTCCCAGTTGCTCATTGAATGTCTTATAACCTTTCTGGGCAATGCGTTTTGTGAGAACCCCAGCCTTGCTCTGGGGTCTCATGTGGTGGTGAAATTCCTCCTCCAGCCCGTGCTTCCAAAGAAAAACTCCGCAGGCTTAGCTGTTCGGTCTCAAGGCAGTTTATTGCTAGTTATCTAACAGATTATGTTCTTGGACTGCGGCTATTTGATCAGCGGCCTGGGTAGAGGCACACACACACCCTGACATCCTCTCTAGCTGCTGTCTTCTTCGTCTCTCTCCTCGCCCAGGGCTGCTGCTATCTTTTATAAGATATATTACGTATAACATGTTTACAATTATTCCCCAATACCTACTACCTACGTTACCAAGTATTTTTTTTATTCTAAACCAATCTGTGAGTGCCAACATCACCAAGAACATGGAGGTAAGGAAAAAGAAGGAGGAAGAACAGGATCAGCCCACTTTCCTCCATCTTAGAACTTCTGACCCCCATGTACAAAGTGAAAACCCCCCTGTACATGTATTAGAACCCCCCTGTACAATACTAAAAAAATTTCCCCTCTACTTTGTAACTACTTTTACTATACTATCTAACCTTTTGTGATTGCTTGTTCCACCTCCAAAGATGGTAATTCATTCCATGGCTCAAACTCAAAATCACAGCTGTTTCCAGCTGCCTGCCAGGGTCTAGAATGCTTCTGACCAAGGCCTGGAACCTCTAAAAATTTCTGAAAGACATTTTGAGTTCCCACAGCGTTTGACCAGACCCACAATAGAACAGTGTTTTCTTGTGTTTAGATGGAATTCCATGGTTTTCAGTTTGTGCTCATTACCTCTTGTCTCTGAGCACCACTGAAAACACCCTGGCATTGTACCCTTCAATCCAACCCCTCAGGTATTTAAACATGTGGGTAAGGCACCCCAGGCCTCTCTTCTCCAGGCTGAGCAGTCTCACCTCTTTCAGGCTTTCCTCATATGGAAGATGTTCCAGGCCCCTAGTCATCTTTGTAGTCCTTCACTGTCCAGTAAGTCCATCTTGTTCTTGTGTTGGGGGGCTCATAGCTGGACACAGTGCTCCATGTGTGGCTTTAGTGCTGAGTAAAAACAAAAGACCATGTCCCTCCACATTGTTTTCAATTACCTTCCTACTGTGGCCTAGGAGGCTGTTGGCTGCCTTTGCCATCAGCTTGCACCACTGTCTCATGGTCATCTTGTTGTTCACCAAAACCCTCAAATCTTTTTCTGCAGGGCTGTTCTTTAGTCAGACAGGCCACAGCATGTAACAGTACTATGTGTTATTCCTCCCCAGATGTAGACCTCTGTGTTCATCCTTGTTGATCTTAAAGAGATTTCTCTCAGATATCCTTTTTCTGTCAGTCCAAGACCCTCTGAATCTTACCTTATCTCTGATCTACAATCACCTTATAGATCAGCCAGTCCTTAGTTGTGTACTGTGTACTTGTTGAAAGATGTACTCATGGTTATTGGTGAAGATGTTTAACAGTGCTGGTCCCAACACTGACCCCCTTGGATACACCACAAATGATTTGCCTCTAAACCAGTGATCACAAAACTCTAGGCCTGGCAGGTGGGCTGTCTTAATCCACTTCATTATATGCTTATTTAACCTGTATTTTGCCAGTTGTTCTGTGAGTCTGTTAGAGGAGCCAGTGTCACAAGTCTTACTGAAGTTGAGGTAACCAACTTCCACTGTTCACCCATCATCCAACAAAACAGTTACATCATCCACATTGTGGAAAGTTATCAGATTAGTCAGCATGGTTCCTCTTTGTAAATCCATGTTGACTATTCCTGACTACCATGTTGTGCTTAACCCATTTGGAAAAAGGGTTTCTAGGATTAGTTGTTCCTTTATCTTCCCAGAGATTATGGTGAAGCTGGTCTGCCTGTAATACCCTTGATGTTTCATACTACCATTTTTGAATATGGAAGTAACCTTTTTTTCCCTCCAATCTTCATGAATCTTCCCCAGTTGCCATGACATTTTGGAGGTAATAAAGAGTGGACTTGTAGTGGCATCATGCAGCTTCCTCAGCACTTGTGGGTCCAACCTCTTATGCTCCATGAGCTTATATATGTACAGTTTGTTTAAACTCTCTTTCATCTGTTTTTCCTTTCATTGAGGGCCATGCATGTTCCAAACTTTCCAGTTTTCTGGGGCTTGGGATTCCTCAAGGGCAGTTTTACTAGAAAACATGGAGGCAAAGAAGGGGTTGAGTATCTCAGACATTTCCATGTTCTTTGTTATTGGCACCTCTATGCCATCCAGGAACAGTTTGCATTATCCCTAGTTGTCCTTTTATTCCTTTTTCTATTTGCTACAACTACACATCTAATTCTCTTTTGTTCCCCTTCATGTGCAGAAGTGTTGCCAGATTCAACTCCAGGCTGACCCTTCCCTTCCCTTCCCTTCCCTTCCCTTCCCTTCCCTTCCCTTCCCTTCCCTTCCCTTCCCTTCCCTTCCCTTCCCTTCCCTTCCCTTCCCTTCCCTTCCCTTCCCTTCCCTTCCCTTCCCTTCCCTTCCCTTCCCTTCCCTTCCCTTCCCTTCCCTTCCCTTCCCTTCCCTTCCCTTCCCTTCCCTTCCCTTCCCTTCCCTTCCCTTCCCTTCCCTTCCCTTCCCTTCCCTTCCCTTCCCCTTCCCCTTCCCCTTCCCCTTCCCCTTCCCCTTCCCCTTCCCCTTCCCCTTCCCCTTCCCCTTCCCCTTCCCCTTCCCCTTCCCCTTCCCCTTCCCCTTCCCCTTCCCCTCCCCTTCCCTTTTTTTTTTTGAGTTGAAATCTGCAATATTTATATAGAACTTTGCATGATATGCCACCTGTGCTCTTGCATGTGTTATTTCAATACATTGAAGCAAATAAATTTGATAAGCTTTTATTGATGCCACAGCTCTATCAACACTGTGCCCGAGGTCTGATTCTCCAGCCCAGTGGTTCATCTGTGCCCCCAAAACTGGTCTTGATTTTCACGGTAAGAGGATTTGCAAACCCTGAAATCTCCTGCAAAGCTGTAACTGTGAGGATGGGGCTATTTTACCCAAATATTGGGAGCAAGTGTCTTGGGCATTTTGGGAGGAGGCAGAAGGAGGCATCACTTATTCTCCATCTTCTGCTGTCACAGAGCAGAGCAGGAAAGGCTTTTTTTTGCAAACCCACTTGTGTTCAGCATCACATCTATTGACTTCAAAGTCTTTGGCTCTCAGTGTCCCACACCCTTCATCCATCTTGTGCAAAGAGGTGCCAAGCCTGTAAAACAAAAATTGTATTGTTGAAAAGGAGGAAACTCTCCAAATCTTGCAGAAAAAGAGAGATGGGTTTGGGTTGTTCTGCCCTTTTCTGCCCCCATTGTCTCACCATGCATGCATTATTTCTTGCTGGAGGGTAATCAGATTAGAGGAGAGTTGCTGTACCTGCAGTAAGATCTGCAAGGAGCACATGTGGAGCATAAAAAGTCATGTTATTGCATGGGTCTGGTGGGAGGTGTGGGGTTACTCTGCTCTGGTACAGTTCCCCAGCCTTTGTTCTACAGAGCTTTGCTGGAGGGAATATGAGACACTTGCATAAACTCCAACATTTTGGAGAGACTTGTCAGGACGTGAACTGGGTCTGAAATGGAGCAAAGCTGCTATTTATACCAACAGACTGTGGATACGCTCACATTTTGGGGTTGAAAGGTGTGCCATCTATCCATCTCCACACCTTCTGATGTGACCTTAATCCAATCCACACTGGTGGTGGGCTCTTGCCTGTAACAGTCTTGATGTGCTCCTGGAAAATAGAAGTGACCAGTTGCTCCCAAGATCTCTCTCTGGAGGGCTTCATGGCAATAAAAGTCACAAAGTAAATCTGACTCCTAAATCCACTGAGACGTGAATTTCCCTTATACTTTGAATGCTTCCCCAAACCCTCCTGTTGATAGGCATATTTTCTTCACTGACTACCTAAAAATCAGGACTTTTGTGTCCTTTTTAAGTTTTCTTCTCCCTATTTACCTTTTCTTTCTTGTCCTGGAGCACCACCAGCTGGGAGTCCTGGTTCTCACAGCTTCTCATACCTTGAGTCCAGTTTCCCAATTCCTCAGAAAGCCAGTAGCATCTTTCCCCATGGAGCTGCCAGTTCTGGGGACACAGCTTGCAGCCAGCATAGGCTGAAGACAAGAAAAAGCCATGAGACACTCTGAAGGGTCGTCAGGTTATTCCCCAGCCACCAGCTGAAGGTACTGAGGGATTCCCAATCCCACACCCCAGCTCTTTCCCCATTGCTGAGTTTTTCACATCTATGTGGTTTTGCCAGCCATTGGAGAGAAGGAAGGTTACTGAGGCTGGGTGACCGCAAGGACATTATTGGCTGGTGGAGGTGGAGGAAGAATGGCAAGGAACTTCCTCCCTAGGGCTGTTGCTGCTCATCCATGGAGAAGGAATCAGCAAAAATTGCATGGAAAAGAGGATTCTTCCTGAAAGACTCCTTTTTGTCAAATAACCCTTGTGGTCTCGCAACTCCAAGGGTCTAAGGGTCTCTCTCCTTGCAGTAGAAGACCCCCACAAAGGTCTCACCTGAGCATCTCCCAGCAGAGTTGGGTGGGAAGGGGGGTTACCTGTGGGGCTGTCTCCTTGGGGCTTGCAGAAATACTGCACCAGGGATGGAAACATGCACTGCTCCACCTGGTTCCTTCCGTGGATCCCACTGCCTAGCTGCGGAATGCTTGTCACCACTAGCTGTGGGGAGCCCTGAAAAACTTGCAACAGTAATCTGGGGTAAGAAGCTGCAGCCATTTGGAGATAAAACAACAAACCCCACAAAATTTGGTTTCATTTTCTCATACAGTTTCTTAAGTCAGCCTGAGAAACATGGTTTGTTTTCATCACCCTTGTTTGATAGCTATGGGTATAATCCAGGTTTACTCATAATGGGTTTATTCTTGATGGGTGATGTTACATCTCTGCAGGACAACCTTGCCCTTCCAAAGACTGAAATGCTGAAATAAACCCCAGTTTCCCCTCCCTGGTTGCTCACTGGAGTGTGGGATGTAGATAAGAGCTGGTTACTCACCCCACACACTCAGCACCACCACCAGGACCAGCAGGATCAGTTGCCCCAGCCCCCCGGCTATGAGAAGGAGCCTGTGCCACCATGGACACAAGGCAGGTGCTGAAAGAGACACATTTGTTTTATAAAATGAAAGATGAAAAAACTGGGGGTTTGGAGGGGAAAATAATAATTTTTAAAAAAAGCCCCTCTGTCAAGCTGGTGAGTTTAAGCAGAAGTTTACAGCTTCTTTTCTTCCTCCAAAAAAATAAATCACCACTGGTGTGGTCTAGATTGAGCAGTTTTTCAGGTGGAGGAGGGGCTTCAGGAGCCTCAGGAGCAACCTTGGGCACCCAGTGATGGAGCCTGGGGGATGTGAGACCATCTGAAATTGGCTTAATTTAGAGCTCCTGGTAGAGCTGGAAGTTGGTGAGACAAATGTCACTCCAGCTCTCATGTCCATCAGGATTCCAGAGAGGATCTCAGCAGCTTTCCTTCCCATCCAGGTGTTCTGGCTCTTGTTGGGTTTCTTGGCACCTATTTTGGCCCCCAGGTGAAGAGTCTTTGAACATGGCTTCCATATATCTGTCACATGCTCTCATCCTTTCCTTTCTTTCCCCCTCTTTTCAAGCCAGGATCCTACCTTAGAAGATATTTAACCCACAACAATGTTCTCCATGATCTTGGAAACCTCAACATGGAGATGAAGAAGCAAGCAAACCTAAAAGTAAACAAATCCAGAAATCTTCCCAAAATTTTAAACAAGCATTCCCCCCAAAAATAGGACTTACTGTGATGCTTCTGAATAGAAGAACCATCCCCAAGGTGCCTTAAATCAGCATAAACTATTTCCCCAGCCATGGTTGCTCAGAAGCTCCCAGGAGAAGACCAAAAGTGACACTGTCCTTGGACAACCCCTTGCCTTGTGAACTACACACTCACATCTGCATCTGGCTTCAGGAAATGGTATTGGCTGGGGCTTTTATCTGCTTTTTCCTTTGTACATATATATACACATACACATGCATACATACAAACAAACATATACATACAAACATACAAACATACATACATACGTATGTATGTATGTATGTATGTATGTATGTATGTATGTATTCTGCACCCTTCCCTTGTAAATAGAAGGTGGTGAGGGTATGGGTGTCCTGCAGCTAGGAAAAGGTGGCATACCTGGAGCTGCAGAAACATCTGTGATTTTGGTGGTTGTGCTACACATCTGTGAAAGCAGAATTAATAAATAATCATTTCAAAAAGCTTTTAAATAAGATTTTTGACTGTGTGTTTGAAGCATGTTAGGAGCTGGAACAGTGTGACCACAGGCAGGTGGGGAGGAGACAGGTGAAATTTGGTGTTTCTTCCCCAAAATATTGGTTGGGAGTGACTTGAAATGCCTATTGCTCCATGTGACTTATTCTGCTGGTTTTGACACAATATTTATCCTGTTTCATCCTGAGGCAGAGAGATCCAATGCAGTCAAGGGTTGCCCAGCTCCTGCCCAGGAAGATGTAAGAACCTTGATTTCCTGCAGGCTGCTAATGATCTTTGTATTATTACTTTATTTTGACTTTTTCACCTTCAGGCTGATTCTCCCACTCCTGATGTATCCTTTTACACCATCTAGACCTATGTTTCCTCCAAGTTTGTGACTCTTTGAATACTGACTGCATGGAACAACCACCAATTTCCAGCCTACAATGATCTTTTCCCCTCCCTTTTCTTAGGGTTTTTTGGTGTTAATACCAGGTTTTAGTCAGTGCTACAATTTCCCAAAGCAACACATTTTGGCAGAGGTAAAAATGATGCTTTTTCTTCAGACATCCAAAAAAGCAAGCAAAAGCAGAAATTTGCCACAATACATACCGGGAGCCAGAAATAGGGTAAGTAAGAGGATAAACCCAAAGGCCCCAATAGGAAAAGATCTGCGTTATTTTCTTTTGAAATTACTTTAAAATTTTTAGGTCATGGAAAAAATACTTTTATTTTAAACTTATGCTTATGTAATTTTTATTTTTATACTTTTATTATCTCATGTTTATTTTTAGTTTCCTTTCCCCCTGAAGCCTTTTCTTTGTCACAGAAAGTTTTTGTGGTGAGCTGCTATCAGCCAGCCTTCCTGCCCTCTGCAAGGCAGCTGCTCCAGTGGTGTGTGACCAGTGATTACCCCTAAAAAACCCCTAAAAACCATAAAATAAATTATATTTTAGGGTAAAACCCTGCAGCTGGGTAGCTTAATTACAAGAACACTTATTTTTTAATATTCTTATAGTAAAAAAAACTTATAAAATGGGCTGAAGGGAGCTGTACTTCTCCTTTGTAGAATCCCTGAAGGCTGTTGTGAGGTGCCATGACATTCTGGAACAGAGTGATCTCCAGCAGTGTTTCCTCCAATTGCACACTTGAAAAAAGCTTACTTGGACAATCCATCTCCCTAGCTGAGAAAAAATTCCGGAAATATGGGAAAGGAAGATGAAGTGGGTGAGCTGGAGGGGAACTTCTGGTACAGTGGGTGGACAGGTGGCCCTGGGCAGGCAGCCCCTTCTTCATTGCCCTTAAGGAGGCACAGGAAAATCCCTGAGAAAGCAATAAAATAAGCCAAAACAAC
Organism: Lonchura striata; assembly: GCF_050655825.1. Lineage (NCBI taxonomy): Eukaryota > Metazoa > Chordata > Aves > Passeriformes > Estrildidae > Lonchura > Lonchura striata. The sequence goes on from NC_140740.1 coordinate 70,576,190, forward strand.
TTTTTTTTTTTTTTAATACTTTGTTTCTCTTCACAGGAGCAGGTTGTGCCTCAGCATTGGGCTTGTTCCCACAGAGCAGACACAGGTGACTGGGTCTGGGATGGGTCTGGGGGCTGAGAGGAGGTAGTCCTAAATTTTGACTGGAAGAGAGAATTTCAATTGCAGGAAGAAGTTTTTAATTGCAAGAGAAAATTTTAAATGAGGGGATTTTAATAGAGGGAGATTATTTTAAATGGGGGGAGAAAACCTTAATTTAGAGGAGAAAGCCTTAATTTTGGAGAGAAAATATTAACTGAAAAGAAAATATTAATTGAGGAGAGAAGGTATTAATTGGGGGAAAAACTTTAATCAGGAGAAAAGTTTGCAGGGAGAAAATTTTGATTACAGCAAAAAATTAGAAAATGTTACCTGATGAGACTTTATAGGGGAAGATTTTAATTGGTGGAGAAAACTAATTTGGGGGTGGAAGTTTGATTGTGGGGAAAAAGCTTGACTTACAGGGAGAAAATTTTAACTGAGTTGAGGAAAGTATAATTAGGCAGATAAAACTAAATGTGGGGAGAAATTTTAATTGGAGGGACAAGACTTTAATTGTGAAGGAAAACTTCAGCTGGGGAGAAAAGTTTAAATATGGTGCAGGGAGAAAATTTTAAATGGTCAGAAAATTTTGATTGAGCATGGAAAGCCTTTGTGACAACCTCTGATAGATGGAACTTTGCTTGGCAGGTGAGGCAAGAGCACCTTTAAAGGTGGAACCCAAAAAATGGAGGAAATGAGAATTTATTCCGGAGTTTTGGGCATGGAAAGGAACAAGCGGGCAGGTAACTGTAAGTCAATGAACTGTAGAATCACTGGGTTTGGGTTTTATTTTGATACTTCTGTAATTTGAGAACAAAACCCAGCTGAAGTAAGGTTGTAGGAGGGAAAAAGATTTTTCTGGCACTTCCCTTGAGGGAAAATTTTTCTCACTCAGCAGATAGTGTTTTTGTTCTAAACAGACCATGATGAGTTACTCTAATTTAGCACTAACCTTTCCTGAGGCTCTTGAGTAACTGATTCTTCTAGGCATATTTTTCCCCCACAGATATTCAAATTTTTTGTTGATTTTTCATCTGTTGATTTTTGCACTTTTTAATATAACTTTTTTCTTTTTTTAATATTTGGCATATGTGGCTTCTGACTTACTTTCTAATATTTTTCCAGGAAGAAGAGGGCAAGGGAGGGTTTTCTTCATGAAATTTAATTAATATGATGGGAACAAAAAAAGGAAAATCTTAAACAAAAAATGGGGGAAGTCCTACTAGATGAAAACATTAAGATTTTTGTATAAAAACCCCTAGGAAACAGAATTTTCTTTGCTCATGGTGAAGTGCATATTCTGGATCATAAGATACAGAAATGGAGACACCATGACCCAAAGTGTCTTAGTTTAGGTGAAGAAAAGAATTTCACTGAACTTTAATAATGAGGTAATTCCCAGAAATTAAAGCAAAATTTAATTATGGTACATTTCATGAGTTTGCATCTGGAGCTGGGGAGGAAACTGTTCCCCAAAGAGCTCCCATAAATAAAAAAATAATTTTGTTCCATGTGAAGAAGGCTATTTGGTATTTCTCACCCAAAATGACACCATGTCCACTGGCATTGGCACAAGGCCAACCCTTGATCATCTTGGCATGACCTGTAGCGTGTTGCTGCCCTGGGAGCCCTTGCAGAGGCACTGAACCTCTGTCCTCCTGCAGGTCACAGCATGGAGATGAAGCCGGAGGCACGTGTCACCTGCCAGGTGATGCTGGCAGTGCTTTTCACAGCTCTGTTCATCACAGCCATCACTTTTGCAGGTGAATGTCAAGGTTTTAATCTCACAGGTAATGTCTCAGAGGTATTTTAGGTTGTTGCATTTGTGACAGATTTATTTCCATGTTCCTGGGGAAGACAAAGCCCGCACAAGCTGCTGTTCTCTCTGGGAGAAGGATGTTTCAGAGCAGTCTTTCTACAGAAGACCAAACTCGTCCCCATGGTGTGGGAGCTGATGTCATCTAGAAACCCTTAGAAAATCAACAGGAAGAGCCATTTCAGGAGCACAGTCACACAGAAGTATTGTTTTCAGAGAAGGGGAGATGTTTGCATGAGTCCCACCAAGTCAAGAAGTCTGCAGGAATAAGAGGACTTTTTTCCTGTCATTTTCACTACTTTTGCATTAATGTCAGAGAGCAACATCCAAGGGCATGTTTAGGGATAGGGATACTCTGAAACTCCTCTTTAAAATGTGGTTTTTTTAAGTCTACCACCCTGTTTCCTCCTCAGAAGGTGCAGCACCTGTATTTCTTGATCAACATCACAAGCTGGGCCATGATCTGAGCTTATTTTCGCACAGGATCTCTCCTGGTATCTTAATTTTTCTCTTTGCTAATAGTTGAGGCAGATGTAAGATTTTTGCAAGCCATGGGATGATCTCTCCATGCCAGAGAGGCAAGGAGACAGTGCTGCTTGTTAACATTGTTCTATTTTTAATGACAGTGCAAGCTTTTCAGCCTCATCCCCAGCCCTGCTTTCAGTGTCCTTTTGACTGGATCAGGTACAGAGGAAAATGCTACTATTTTTCTGAGGTTGAGGGGAACTGGACATCCAGCCAGGACAACTGCTCAGCACTTGATGCTTCCTTGGCCATGCTGGACAGCATGGAGGACTTGGTAAGGAGAAATGAGGACCTGCTCTGCTTGCGGAAAAAACCCAAAAAGCAGTGTATTTGAAACCTTTTGGTTTATTTGACTGCTCTTACAGGATCTTTTTTAAAAGTTTGGGGTGAGAATTCAGGGAAAAGAGTATGTCATCACAGGTGTCTTCAAATTCCTCACCAAAGCCAGCTGCTGCAAGAATTGAAGGAATAAACCCCTGTTTATAGATGGCACTTTCTGGTAGCAGATTGAAATATTCAAGCCCCAAAGAAGCCCTAAAGCAGCATGAGCAACTGATAAAATTGGGGTTTTTGATTGCAAGAAGGTAAAACTCTTTCCTTTTCCTCTTTTTCAGAGCTTTATCATGAGATACAAAGGCATCTCAGAGCATTGGATTGGCCTTTTGCGGGAGGATGAGGAGCAGCCATGGCAATGGGTGAACGGCTCACCTCTATCTCACCTGTGAGTCCATGTTTTTCACTATTATGTTGTTATTTGGTGTTTCCTCAGCTGCAGAATGTGCATTTCTTCTTGTACTTGAGGTATATCCAGAGGTAGCAGTGGGACAATGTTTGGGAAGGGCAACATTGCATCTGGAACTGGTCTTTGTTTTCCCCTTTGACCTAAAAGATGGGAGTGGTGCATTTGGTGAGAAAATCCTAAGTTTGGATTTTTTATTTTAAGTTTTTTTTTTTTATCTTGCAAATCTTTGGGTTTCATATTAGAAATAGATCAGTGTCAGTGTTGGCATATTGATATTGAATTAGTTCTATTCCTATAAAAGGAATATGTATAGATATTTTGTCATGTTGGTGCCCATGAGGATGCCTGAGAACTGAAGCTGAGGGAAGCCTATGTGTGACTTTTCTCCTTTTTCTTGCTGCTCCATCTGAAATTGGTTATGTCCTCTGTACTTCCAGGTTTCGGATCCATGGTAGTGGGCTCTGTGCTTATCTGGATGACAATGGGCTCAGCTCCTCCCAGTGCAGCACTGAGAGAAGCTGGATTTGTAATAAACATGAGCTGCAGAGCTCAGGCAAGGGCAACAGGTTGAGACGACCTCCAAACCTCTGTGTAAGCTCTTTGGGTGCTGCAGGGAGGCCTTCTCATGCCCAGATATCTGGTGCACCATAGGGACATGAAAGAAAATCTCAAAAATATTTTGAAATCCCTGGGCAAGGAGTTATTGGGGTTTCCAGGGGCCACCAAGATGTTTCTGGCACAAGGCAGCCTTTGGGGATCCACATGAGATAGTTCTTGAGGATCCAGGGGGGGCAGGGTGGGGGGGGCAGGGCAGCCCTTGGGACTCTTTTTGGGTTTGGGGCAACTTGATGATGGGCCAAATGCAGATGCTTTCTACTTCTTAGAGAAAAAGAAATTTATTCTATCCTGAACATATTTATATGCTAAGTACTTGGAAATACATCTCAAGCATGGGGAACAGTAGAGGAAAAGAGTAGGGGCAGTGGGTGTGAGCACAACCTTGTGATATAAAATCAGTTTTAATATGAGATATAGCTTCTGGTATTAATAAAAAACTTGCAAAAATTAAGATTTGTAATTTGTGCTGGAAGCCCAGACAATCATAGGCACTGAAGTCAGCAAAAGGAACCTTCAGAGGAAGCTGTATTTGGAAGAAAAAAAAGAAGTTTTTAGCTCAAAACAAGCTCAGGGAAGCTCAGCTCCTGTTAACGAGCTTTGCATGTATTTAACAACTTGAGATGAGCTGTGCTGAGCTCAGATCCAAAACCCCCTGGGCATAACCCAAAGCAGACATCTAAGGTGGAGGTAGGACCATGAACTGAGACAGAAATGACTCAGAGACTTGGAAAATAAGAGTTGAGGAACATCAACCAGCATTTCCAGCCACCATGATGCAACCAGCTTTTGGGAGAATCCTCCCAGGGCATCAGCCCTTGGGGGACAGTTTAATGGTTGAGAGGAGCACACAAAAGTAGGGGAAGACCCTCTCCCCACTGAAGGAGGCCACAGGAAAAGTGAAGATGCGTTGGCGGCTGCTGACAGCATAAAAAGACACCTGTCCCACCTCGTAGTCCAGGTAGACCCCAATCTCCCCATTGAGGAGTGGGACAGAGGTGTTGGATGGAGCTGTGAGGGCAACGCAGAGCTCATCATACTTCTGCAAGCCCCAAATTTCAGTGTTGGGCTTGAATAGGACTCGGCCTTTCCTCCGGACTGACTCACGGGCCACCCCTACAGCCCAGAAGCGCCCATTGGCCTCCACTTCCCAGTAGTGACGGCCCGAGGTGAAGCCCTCGCTGCCCAGCATGCATGGGTCTGTGTCAAAACGGCCTGGACCCTCAGGCCACTGGCATCGAGGTCTACCCCAGGTGGCTTCTTTGAGGTCCTCCGAGAGGATCACCTCTGGACCCACTGTGGCTGGATCTAGGGTTACGTCCACTGAAAAGCAAAACAGAGAATGAATTAGAAGCCAAATTTAAGCCTAGAGAAAACAGACCCCCAAAATGCCTTCACTGGTGACTTTCCAAAGAGAGAAGGACAGGAAAGGTGAGTCTGGAGATAAAAGTGTGAAGAAGTGGAAGTTGAAGATGGAGGATATATATCCAGTTGAGGCTGGAGATGGAAGAGCAAAAAGATGGAGGTTGGAGACAGAATCCCTAGGAAGACAGAAGTTAGAGCTGGAGATCTCCAACCCCATTGGACATCTCAGGCCAGAGGACACAAGGAATGGGTATTTTGTTCCTTTCTAGCCACCTCTGATTACCTTCAAACTGTTTGGCGGTGTGGTAGTCCAGGGCAAGGTCCCATGTGCATGGTCGTGGTTTGAGGAAGAAAGTCATTGCACCCTCAGAGAGAGTCCTTTCTTCCTGCCTGGAGGCACAGAACAAGCAAAGAAAGGATAAAATCTAATTATTTTCCTTCAAACAGTCACATCTCAGCTTCTGCCCCTTTCTGTGTCAAAAATGTGTTTAACCACCACATTTAATCAAAGTACTTCAAGAAAATATAATTATTTTTTCTTGAACAGTTGCAACAGAGCTTGATTGATTTATGGGAACACCCTCGGAGATGGGTTAAATAAATTAATTCCCTAATGACTATGAAGGGAACATGAGAAGCACATTGGGATGAACCCATCTCCATTGTACATATTTTTATACTCCCAAATCTCCTATCCGCTTGCTGGCTGAAGGCTGAATCTATCCATCTTAAGTCCATCTCTGCCTCCACCATTCATCAATCAAATCTGACAAAATTTATTTGAGTTAGGAAAGTCCCTAAAATTGAGATAAGCCACATACTTCTCACATCCAGAGAAATCTTGTGAGAGGGGAAGAAGTTAGCTATTGACCTTGGAGAAAATGTGTATGGGAGAGATAAGAGCTGGCACCAAAGACCTCAAATTCATCCTCTAGAAGTCAGTGTGGGGTTTTGCACACAAACAAGGGATTGCCCACGCTAAAGGGCCCCGGGCATGAATAATAAAGCCCCAAAATTATTGAATAAACCATGCTGTGACAGTTGAAAACAAGCAGGTTGCTTCTTTTCTATGTGTTTTCCTCAGCAAATCTGCAGATAAGGGGATTAACGCAGCAGGGTAATGAGTAAAATTGAGAAAAAGGTGATAAAATCACCCAAATTGAGATAAAATCAGGAGCCATGCTGTTTCTCACTGAAATTCCCTGGCTGGATTGTTACAGGTAGAAGAGAACTAAATAATCATCATGACCCTCCATTGCAAAATACCTTTAAATCCAAAACAAAGATCCTGAGATCTTTGGGTAAATCACTTCCCCTCTTGAGTTTGTGGGATGGGGCTCAAAATCCCCTTTCCTCCCCCACCCCAGACATCAGGGTGATGTAACCCCCCTATCAGCACTGGGATTTTCTCCCTTATTCAAACCTTCTTGGTGTTTTCTTTGCTGTCGCTGGTGCTGTTTTGAGTTTCCTCCAGATGGTTTTATTCCACTGGCTGCTTCTCCACTGCGTTTTTCCTCTTGGGAATTTTTTCTTTCTCTCTCTGGCACAGGCTCAGCCAAAGCTCAGTCCTGTCTCAGCCTCTGCCAGCTTTTATCAGCCAAGAAGGGAGGAGCCCTCCAATCTCTTGCCTGCAGATGGGGCCATGACGTGCTTGGACACCTGCACCATCTGATTGCGCCTTTTCCCCCCATTTCAGGGCCATTTCCCATCTCAACACAGGCACTGGGGAGGGAAGGGAAGAAAATTAAAGCACTGCAAAAAGCCTCATTTTTACATGGCACCACAAGGGTGAAATTGGTTAAAATTTGCCCCCTTAGTTCCCAAAATCTGACTCTGGCCCCTTACACATGACTGAGGTGAACAAGGCAAAGCTGGGAGCAGCTTCCAGGTGAGGAATGTGACAGCAATGCCTGGAAATAAGACAACCTTATTGTGAGAAATGCCAATCACTTGGTTTTTAAAATTTTAAACCTTTAATAAAATAAAATGGTTATAAAATAGTAATACAATTAGAGTAATAAAATTTAGAGTTAGGACAATTACAAGACAATAAAAAGCAAAGAATTACAGACATCTGGATGCTCTCCAACACTAAGTCATGAAAAACATGCTTTGTGAACAAAAGAATAACACTTAAAAACCATACACTGCAAAATCATATTCATACATACTTCCTGGTTATGCATGCATTCTATTTAAAACAACAACTTCTGCTATTTGTCAACTGTTTCTTTTAATCCCCATGGTGTCTTCGAGTCTGAGCAAGGCCTGAAGAAATTAGTTTCTTCTGATAAGAGACCATAAATTCCTCCTCTCTAGAAGATTTAGGTGTTCTGTGACTGTTATCTCAAAGTGAGTATCTCATTCTTTAACAAAAAAAAAGACTCACATACGTAGTTTCTGTTTTAATGACAAAACTACATTTACCATACTATTGAAATGTAAATAGAGCATGTCTGATCAATATAACATAATACATATAGTATTCAATTTAATATTTGTGAAAAGCCAATAATAAAATATGCATTTTTTACACTTGTGGATATAAAATTTGTTCAAAGACTACTTGTGGGTGATGACATTTGCTTTTCCAGCGGGCACAGCTTGTGTCGGGAACTGAGACCAGGAACACCCAGGGGTGGTTCAAGGACAGGCAGTTTCAACCTGTGGCATGCCAACCCCCAGCACTCCTTTCTCCTCGCCAGGAGAGCAGCATGGCCACGACAGCTGCACAAAACCCTGGTGCCAACACTGGCCAGAGCTTCATCTCTTGCTGTTGAAGAGACAAAAACCCCTCAGGAGGCAATGGGTGAGCCACCACAAGCTGTGGTCATAAAGACTTTTGGAGGACTGGATGAGACCTGTGAGGTGAGATCACTTTCCTATGATGAATCAGGCCTTCCCTCTCTCACTCCCTGTGAAAAAGAAGCACAAAGTGAAAATATCATAATTTCTTTGTGGGAAAGCAAAGCTCCAGTGCCTGCTTGTAGTTGTGGGAAAAACATAAAGTGAGTTGATCCCTGCTTTCCATGGAAGGCAGTGGAGGGGCATTTTTAGGGGAATTATTTGCTATTGTCCCCCAAAAATGTAAGATTTTTAAGGCAGGATTATACAAACAAGCTGATTGCTTCAGTTGTGGGTTATTTTTTTTGTTTGTTATTGGTTTTTTGTTTTGTTTTGTTTTGTGTTTTTTTTATTGGGTTTTTTTCGTGTTTTTTTTTTTTTTTTTTTTTTTTTTGTTTGGTTTTTGGTTTTTTTTGTGTGCATTCAGGAGAAAATCCTGTCTCACCTGCAATCCCTAAGGAAGGTGTTGGCAGAATCAGAATTTCTGGACTGGAGAGTGAGTGAAGAGAAGAGACACCAGGACTACCTGGTACAGGGGGTCCCTTCTGTTCTTCAGCAGTCTGAATGAGTCTTTGGGTATTTATTTTTCCACAAGCCCCTCTTGAAGAAACACGTGGGATCATATCCAAGAGGCATCCTGGCACCCTGCAAAACTCTAATCCAGTTGGAGTGGTTGGTGCAGATCCTGGGAAGGTTTGGCAAGCACCACCTCCAAGTGCAGCTGCTTATTATCCGCACTTTAAATCAATGTCATGGTGCTGCTCATTTTCATCCCAGGCTGAGCAATAGAGGGACACTTGTTAACATGGAATTAACACTCCCCCCCTGCTTCTCAGAGCCTGGATTGGTTTTGGACAGAATATAGAGGAGAATGGCAACAGGGGAGGGAAAAGGAGAACGGTGGGGTAAAGTAGGTAATTACACTGCAGTCGCTAATCCGCTGCATCCCCAGCCCTGCCCTATTGTTACAGCCTCCCTGGATACAGCGGAAGCACTTTTGTCCTTTAACTCAGAAGGGAAAATTCAGGTCTGGGGGTTGCATATACATTTCTTGTCTCCTCCGGGAGAGGAGTGAAGCCGAGCGGCGCCGCATATGAGGCTGAGTTTGAGCGGCTGCTGGCAGAGCCGGAGCGCACCGTGCTGGGGCTGCTGGCTGAGCTGGACCACACCTTCTAGCTACCCGTGCCGAAAAATCACTGCCGGTGGCCGGGGGGGTTGCACAGCTTCACAGACTCATCGGGCAGCTAGAGGCCAGGTGCTTACCCCTGATGAGTGCTGTTCTTACCTGAAAGCTGTCCCAAAGTGCTGCCTATGGGGTCTTGAATTCCCTTTTTTCTCCCTTTTTCCTTTTAGGATGTTTGGAGCATAATAAGCCGGTATGTGGCGACTGGTTGCTTCATATCCCTATCACTCCAGCTGTGGAGAGGTGCTTGGCTGCTACATCCATCACATAAAACCTTTCCCTGTAATTTCTTTTCTCAGCTTGAGTGAAATGAGGCTCCACCTCCCTTCGGGGCTCACCAAGGAGCTGGAGAAGAGCCTGAGCTCCTGCTGCCACGAAAGTGATGCTCTGTGGGAGGCTCTGGAGAAGTTCAGAGGTATTTGAGTAGAAATTGGATATTTTAGGAGAATTCAGAGGAATTTTATGAAAATATGGGGGCTTTGGGGAAGAATGCAGAGGTATTTGGGATAATTCAGATATTAGGCTATACTGGGGGAGGAATTCAGTTATTTTGGGAGGAATTCAGTTGCATTTTGGGATAATTTAGTTATCTGGGGAGAAGGCAGAGGCATTTCAGGAGGAAGAGGAGCTTGTGCAAGGGAAGGGTAGCAGAAGGCTCTGCACCTGCTCACTCCCCCACCTTCTTCCCTCCCCCCAGACACAGATTGCCCCATGGGTCTCGCCACAACAAAGACAATGCTGGAGACTGGCATGACTCCTCTCCCACAGCTTTTGGCAGAGAGAAAAAGTGTGCAGTGGGATGAGGAGGAGGAGCAGGATGAGGCCAGAGAACCCTGCTGAGGCTAGGAGCTGGCTGGTAGCTCTCAGGTGGTCATTGCCAGGAGATGCAGGACGTGGACACAGTAGGTGGACTCTGCAAGATGCCACCTGTGCATCTTCATCCTAGGTGCTGCCCATACTCCTAGGGAGACAAATGGTTTTATTATGAGAAGCTCCCCTTCCAGCTGCTTCAATTAGCAACCAATCTTGTGTTGCTGCTCACCATGTAGGTAATGAATTAAAAAACAAAAAATACCACCCCCAATTTTCCTTTTGTGTATATGTGTGTGTGTGTGTGTGTGTGTGTGTGTGTATGCATCAGCTAGATTTTAAGGTCTGCTGGGCCAGGGAGAAGGGAGCAGGTGAGCGAGGGGCAGCGGGATACACGGGTCCCGGTTCTCGGGTGCGGAGTGGCGGACACGTCCCGGGGCCTAAACTTGTTTAGAAAGCAGCACGTCTCGCTCTTCCCTGCCTCTGGAAGCGGCTGCCCGGCTCTGGCTGTCGTCACTCGGCTGTCCCCACACGATAAGCAGCGCAGTAAGCGGCGACTCCCCGCGGGACCGCGCCTGTTCCGTCCCGCGGTGCAGCTCTCAGCGGCCATCCCCTGCTGCGGCTCTTTATTTATTTTATTCTGCTCTGTACGTTCCATTCGCATCTCGCCCCGCTATCGGTGCAGCCCTTTAGGTGACACCTGTCAGGGCGACAATCACCTCCCGGCACAGCTGCTAGCGGCTGGCGGCCGGGCAGCGGCCGGAGCGGCTCGGGCCGCGCTGCCCGCTCCGTGCGCCTCCGGCAGCGCCCTCGGGGCAGCTTTCCTGGTGACTCCGACACCGGCACGGCTGGGCTCGGCTCCGGTATCGCCTCCTCGCCCCGAGGGGCGGCCCACCTACACCGCACCGCCACGGCCACCCAGTTTTTATTTCACTTCAACCCTCCCAAGCTGGTATCCACATGAGCTCCAGGGAACTCTGCTCTCTTACCACATTCTTGCTTTAATCCTTGTCTCCTGGAGCCCCCTTCTGGCCTCACTGCCTCCCCCGGTGCAGCCGGAGGGGTAAGAATTTGCCTTGTAAATAAGTCGTCCCTCCCAGGCCTCCGCTGCCTGCGTTCCCATCTGTCCGTACGTCGCCGCTGGCGCTGTTCACGGTGGGAATGTCGGTCCCGCCCGGGGCTGCCTCTGCTTGGCAGGCTCGGGACACCGGCACCAGCTCTCGCCCCGCCGCCGCCTCCAGGAGCGCCTGGCCCGGCCTCTTCGGGTGCACGCTGCCCCGAGTCCGTCCTGTAAGCAACCGTGGCCAAGGGAAACGCCATCAGATACCTCCAGGGCGAAACCACGTACCCTGTTTGCTTGGCTTTCTTCCAGGATCCTCTCATGTACCTGAGCTGCGGCCCCAGTTTCTGCTGGCGCTGCCGGTCGCACTCTGTGCCGGCAGTGCCATTACTGTGCAGTAGAGATAACCAGGTTTTAGCTTTTATATTTTTCAAATTCTGTACTGCTTTAGTGTGTAGTTCTGAGCTTCATATTCAGGGATAATTAACTCTCTTCACAGAGTAAGTGGACAAAACAATTCCTTCTATAGCTGGGGACCAAGGACAACCGATCCAAATCTCAGACCCAAGAGCATAAGCAATGGTAGACTGAAGAGAGGAAAACAAGAAGGACGGGACTTCCAAACCTAAAGCTATAATTGGACAATTAACTCCAATATGCTAATGGAACAGAACTTAAAAACGTGGGAGATCTCGTGATCGGTCATCCATTTTGTGACTATTTTGGGTTCAACTTGGGTGTAGTACTGGATGGGCTCCTGTGCTGCCCAAGGTGTATCCATTGAGGCCTTTTAATAAATCCCTACTTTATTCTTTAACTCTGTCTAGCCACTGTTGTAGGTCAGCCTTCACAAGGCATCAATGGCTTCCACCCCAGATGGCAGCTGACCAACGTGATGGTGGCTGTGCAGGATCTGTGCCACAGGCACCAGTGACCCCTCACTCTCTTCTGTCACAGTGATGGAATCCTTGTCTGCACCACCTACACCGAGCATCGCACCAATCCTGCCGTGCTGCTCAAAGAGGCCTCTTGCTGCTACAAGGGGAGCAGATCCCTGGCTCAGACACTCTCCACCTGCCTGAATGACACTAATTTCCCTTCAAACTCAGCCCCCAGAATATGTATTTTGAGCAGAGGCAAGGATTTTCCCTGTCTTTCTGGGTGGGGGGGAAAAGCAATGCAAACATCTAGAAACCAAAACTAAGCTGAAATGCTGCCATTTCATAGGGTTAAGTATGAAACAGTATAGTGGGTGGTAGTTTTGGGACCAAAACTAAATACTGGAGATTTCAAACTCCTGCTCTCACCTGGCACCTGTGCTGTGGAGGGTTCCTATTATGCTTCCAGGCACAGAGGGGAAAAGGGGGTCCCCAAAGGGTGTTTGGACTTGGCTGTGGGAGCAAGGAGTGGGGGAAAGGGGATGGAAGCATGGTCAGAACTTTTTAAGGTCTGGTGGCAACTTTTTTACAGGGGACCTTGGAGAGATGGCATACATATCCCAGCCTATCTGGGAGACCTGTAGTGCCCAGGTATCACTGTTTGTTTACATAACTGTGTGAGTAAGGTGAGGGTGTGCATGCAGCATAACTGTGAAATTAATTATAACATAGATATGAATGTACATATCTGCTTCAGTGCAGTGGAGGGTGAGGATGGGGCCATCTGTGCTGGCCATATCCCTTCTCCTTCTTTTCTTCCTTTGTCCAGGAGTATAAACCCCCTTTCTCTGCAGAAGGAGTTTGAACTGTGCAGGAGGAGAAGCGATGTGCTGGGCTGACTGAGGCAGCAAAGGAGACAAGACAGGAGATGCTGCTGGGTGGTGCTGCCATCTGGGTGCACCATGGGGGTGACACTGCTTCATTCCCCCTCCAGCATCCTTCTCCTTCTCCTTCATCCCCCAGACTCGAGTCAGTGCTGCCAAGCAGAAGCTGCGAGTGATACTGAAAGGGTTCCACCAGGTGCTGAGTGACCAGGAATCACAGTTTCTTTCCCAGTTCCATCGCCTGTGCTGGAGGTTGGAGGAACAGCAACGTGGTGAAGCTGTTGAGATGGATCTGCAATGCCATGCAGAGCTCCAGGCCAAGTGCCAGCAACCAGATGGTGACCTGCTATGGGTGAGATAAAACTTGGCCTCAGAATCTGGTTCCCCCTTTTTGGCTTTTATTCACAGGAAAGCAGCCCTAAGCATCTTTCTCCCTCTCCAGGATGTCTGAACCACCTTGAACAGCTATTGGAGCCAAAAAACATCACCAGGAACACCAGTTTTGGCCCCCAGCCCTCAATTTTTTGGATCTTCTTCTCTCCCTGTGTTCTTTTCCTCTGGGATTTTTGCTTTGAAGCTAGAGAGGATTGATGATTAATCCAAAATTTCATGATGATGGGGGAATCTTCCATCGTATCTTGCAGGAGTGGGAGCCTTGCCCACAGAAGTAAAGATGTCCCAGTGGTTCTCTAGCAATGGGGAAAGGAAATTTGGGAATTTCTTGGCATTAAACACCCCAGTTTACTCCCCCTGAGGTGCACAGAGAGGAAGGTACATCCATCACTGCTGTTGATGTCAGAACTGGAAACAGCTTGAGGATTCAAAAAATCAACATACTGGAGAGGCAGTGATACAATTAAAGGTTCATGGAGGGTCAAAATTAGCAAAAAAGGGAATTTATTAAGCAAAAATGGGAAGGCAGATTTGGCTGGAAAGTGAAAACATGGCAGATGCTCATTTATTTAAAAGAAAATCAGAGATTTATTCCTGATTAGCCTTAAGGGATAGAAGACTGAAGGTGGGAGGTGCAGAATGCTGTTGATGCTTAATTAGCATCCAAATTAGAACACTAATTATCTGTGGAGAGAGGTGATGCCTCAGATGAAGGGGGCTGTGTCTCCCACCTCAGATGCCTTCTCTGTGCAGCAGGGTGGATATGGGGAAGGCTCAGGGCCAGATCCAGAGCTAAAAATCTTCGGGGTCATCTTCTATTTCCAGACATCTTGGAATGCTCTCTGGAGGAAGCCTCAGAGGGATACCAGATAGGTGAGTCTGGCTTCAGGGACTTACTGAACCCCCATTTGGGCTCTGTGCCTGGAGCTGATGCTCTGGTGCAGTTTTTGGAGGTGATATTCCAATGCATAGAGGCTCATGAACATCCCTCTCCCTGCCAGCAGCCGTGACCCTGAATCCAGTCTCAGCTCACACCCGAATCCTGGTGTCAGTGGATGGCTGGACTGCAGGCCACTGGGAATCACCCCCAGCTCCTCCACCCTCAGGAATGGAGTGTTTTGAGTGTCTCTGCTGTGTTTTGGGTCACCAGGACTTTGTAGGGGACTGTCATTGCTGGGCCATGGAGGTTTGTCCTGGTTCCAACTGGGCACTGGGGGTGGCTTGGGAATTCGTGTCCCATAAGGATCTCAGCCCCAAACATGGGGCTTGGGCTATGGGGCAGTGGTTGGGGCAGCTGCAGGCTCTCTCCTGGCCCAGCTCTATGTCTCTGCCCCACAACCACACTGTCCAACGCATTGAGGGCAGGTGGCTTTCCGTGATGCTGATAGTCTGACTGAAGTCTTTGCCTTGCCCCCACCCACTTTCACACTCTGGCCAATGCTCTGGCTGGGCCAGGGGCCAGCTTCGCTCATCCTCTGTCCTTGAGTCCCCCAAAAATCCACTATGAACCTCCCAAGTCTAAACACTTCCACCACCCTAGCAAACACTCCACTCGAACAACAAACAGCTCCACTCTTCTGACAGCTCATTTAATTTTCCTTACAACATCTAATTTAACAATCTTATTTCACTTTTTTGCTTCTCAGTGGGAGAACAGAGGTATTTTTAATTTCTCAGCTTTTTGTTAGTAGAAGCATGGACCAGTTAAACAGGAAGAACGTCCCTAAAAGATTTTTAAAAACTTACCTTGAGGAAGAAAATGGGCTTTTCTGGTGCTGCTAGATGTCTCATGGTAAGGTTTTGCAAGCGGAAACTTTTCTGCTTGGGATTTGTAGATAATTTAGGGGAAGTGGGTTAAAACCATGTTTCATGTCTCTCAGAATCACTCAGGCTTGGGCCTTTTCAGGGCTTTGTATTCACTGCCAGCATGTAAGCAGGGAGAGAGGCCACAGACAGAATTTCATCCCCCATTTCACTGCCTACAAGTGACTAGAAGGGGAACAAAACTAAATGAACTGGTATCTTGAAGCAGCAGCAGGTTGCTGTTAGGGTTCAGCCATGTAACAAAGTGCTGTTATCAGCAAGTGCAGACAGGACTGGGCAGGTCTCTGCCTCTTGCAGTTCCCGTCACTCCTTTGCTGCCAGAATTGCCTCCTCATCCACCTGCACTCTTCACCTTAGTCTGAGGAAGAGGAGATGCTACCAGTAAAGGCAGCAAGTTTTATCTTCAGGACCCTAATTTTAGACAAGGGTCCTGACAAAACACAGGTCACAGCTAAACCCACATAACAGCCCTGCTCAGTTGTATTATTAGTTTTTTCCCTGTTTGGCTCATGGTGAGGTTGGTCTTTCCTTGAAAGACAAGGTCCAGTGATGTGTAAAGCAAAGCACTTCTTTGTAGCATCCTGCTCTAATAGTTGAATTTCCAACCCTCCATCCACTTTTCATCTGAAAAGCTTTATGAATATTTAATTTGAAAGTCCATTAAAGGAAAAAAAAAAAAAAAACAAACCAAACCCCACCTTTTAGTGTAACTCAGTGTCCCCACAGCTTGCTCTCCAGGATTGGAGGGGCAAGGAAATCAGCCTCTTTTTACTCAAGGGCAGCTCAACAGTGTCCTGTCAGCAGCTGGGAGAGCAGATGGTTGGGTGTGGAGGGTGCACAGTCCCCAGTCCTTGAGCAGAAGCAGCAGATGCACCTTGTAGCCCTCCCACAGGGACTCTTGGACCTCAAAATCCTCCTGAGTGACAGGCACACCTCATACCAACCCATGAAAGAGGCTGTGGGGAGTAGCTGAAGGGGTATTTTTTGCTGCACAAGGGTGGAAATTTTTTTCACAAAACTGGAGCCCAGGGTGGATTTTGTGGGGGTCTGGGGCTTGAAGATGAGCATTCCCATGGGGGAGTTTTAGCCATTGCCTCCTGCTTCTCTCCATGCTGCTCTTCCTCCACTAACACCTCCGGATCAGATCGAGTGGTGCACTTCCAAGGCAAGTGCAGCAGGCATGGAGGGGCAAACCTGAGAGAGGACTGCAGGTCCTCCAGGGTGTTAATCTTCTCCTGCTGCTCACTGAGGTCCACTGTAAGTGGAAAGAGGTGGATTTTGGGGATGGGTTTACAACTATTCAACTTTTAATCAACTGTTAATGATTTGTTGGTGTTGGTGGGTGCTTATAAAAATGGAGATCAAAAGGCACATTTTAAAATCAGCAGCTTGTTACCTCCAGAAGTCATAAAATACAGCTCCAGTGCAAACCAGAGGGGTGTCTTTGTTTTTAGTCCTCTGGTTTTGGGTATCCTCTGGTTTGCTCTATTTTGGGCCTTCTCCTCAAGGGAGCAGCTAGCACAGTGGGAGATGGGGATTTTCCACCTCAAAACAATGCCCACAGGGAAGAAACCCCCAAACTAGGGAGGAACTTGTTAAAGAAATGGTGGCCTCCGCGCTGCTGCCTTGAGGAGAAAGTGCTCCCCAACCCCTTTGTTTTTGATGAGGGTTGATAAACGCCCAACCCCCTTGTTTTTGAGAAGACTGTCCCCTTTTAAGTGAAAATAAGACTTGTTGCTTTCAGCACTACCAGTGGACATGGGGAAGAAACAGCTCCAAAAATATTCCCAAACCCTTCCAGAATTAGCCTATATGCTGCTTGGGGGAAGGGGAGGCTTAAGTTTTTCAGGTGTCACCAGTTTGCCCAGTTCCCCCCTCCAGCAACCTTTCCTCCTCTTTTTACCCAGTTTATTGGGATAAAATGTTATAATTTAATTTATTTTTTTTCCATTTTATAATTTCTCTTTCTCTGATAAGAGATTTTTTCTCCCCAGAATGAAGCAAAGCAGGATGTTTCTCCCTCCAAGTCCCTTCATTGACCAAAATCCCCTCCAAAAAGCCACATCTGAGGGTTTATTTAAGCTAAAAAATTTTAAATTTAAAAATTTGAAATTTAAATTTAAATTTTAAAAAATTTAGATTTTTAAAACATAGGATGAAACACTATAGTGCATCATAGGGCCTTAGCAGCATGAATAGAGCTGATAGCTGGGTTGAGCAAAAGAGATCTGAATTTTGGGTAATTTTTACTTTTTGCCTTTTATTCTGTAAAACATTCACTCTGTATGGACCCATGCTTTAGACCTGAATTTCCTACATGGAGGAATTTCCCCCTGGAGCTACAGTGAGCCAGCTGTGCTTTGCTGCTCACCCAAATCATCCACACAAAAACTTACACAAAAAAATTATGAACTGAACTTTGTCTTTAAATAAACTGGTTGAACTCAGTGATTTACTGTGTCACTCATAACTTGTGTCTGGTGTCTTAGGCAAGGTGGTTTTGAGCCACACTGCAGTGCTGCCCCAGGTGGGACTGTCCAGGGAATGGGGACAGGCAGAGGTGGGGATATTCAGGGAGAAACTGATCTGGGAGAACAAAGACATCTGGGATGGGGAGTTGAGGACTTAGCAGGGAAGGGACCTCTGGGACTGGCTGGGGACCCAGGGAGGTCAGGGAGCTCTGAGGCAGATGACATGCAGTGTTGCAGGTCAGGGGTGGGTGACCTGCCCAGCTCCATGCCCCTCTGCTCCCCCTGAACACTTCTGCTGGGTCAGAGTTCACCACTCCCATGTCTGTCCTCAACAGCCAGCCCAGGGGAAGAATGAACTTCTTCATACTGGCACTTCCGTTTGACCAGCAGTGACTGATGTGACTGGCCATAAAATAATGATGCCAAGAAGCAGGAGGACACTGATAGTTCAAAGCAGGTCCAAGCCCACTGTAAAGACCAGATTAATGCCGTGAATGCGGTGTCCTGGGAGCAGTCAGGAAGGAGCACTCCGGTTTCCAGGCCACAAGAAGGTGCTCCAGCTCACTCCTCACCGAGTGTAAATCATGGATGATGATGATATTAAACCCTACACTGAGTCTGATATGGGAGAGACAGCAGTGCTGCTCGGGCTCATCTCAAGTTCCCCCAAGATGTGTGGCGTTGCTGCAGCCTCGCCAGAGCTCAGTTCAGGGGCAACAGCAGCATGGGTGGAGAGGCAACTCAGGGACTACACCTTTTGCACCTCCACAGCCCATGGCTTGGGACAACCCCAGCCTCTCCACCTGGCTCAGGGACACCCCCCACATACCCACAATCACCCAGCCTGGGGCTTCACCCTGAGCTCTGCTGCTCCTGTCCCCACCAAAACTTTGCCCTTCCCTGTGGTACCTGTCCAGCTTTAGGGTGGCAGCTCTGAAGCAAACGGTTAGTTTTGAGATCAGTCTTGCTTAGAATATCTCAAACACAGCAGGTTACATTTTTTTATTAGCTTGAAAAGAAATCCCTTGAGGCAGCTGTCCCAGTCTTTTCTTCATGCAGGGCTCTAAGCATCCATTACCAGCTAGCTGCATGGGATCAGTGTTTGAGGTCAGAAGCTGGCTGGTGCTCTGCTAGGGTGGTGGGGCCTGATGGTGGGTATGAAGAACAGAGGTAAGCACCCTGAAGCCCAGAGACATTTACATGGCCAGAGAACCCCAGGGACAGGGTACTGTCCC
This sequence comes from Lonchura striata, assembly GCF_050655825.1. Lineage (NCBI taxonomy): Eukaryota > Metazoa > Chordata > Aves > Passeriformes > Estrildidae > Lonchura > Lonchura striata. The sequence continues at coordinate 70,594,913 of NC_140740.1, forward strand.
CTGCCCTCCAACATAGGGGCTGTTTTCCACACTGGCCAGGGCCATCTCCACACTGCACTCCATCTTGAACACACCCAGGGACTAGCTGTCCCATCCACCAGTCAATCCCTCCATCCTGCTTCCACCCCTCCTCAGCCTGCCCCAGACCCTCCCTGCACCTGCCCAGGTGTGCAAATAGAGCCCTGCTCACCCATCGCCAGAAAACAGCTAGGGGTCTCTCCCCCCAGCCCTGGTGTCCTGACAGGCCATACCCAGCTCGTCCTGTGCCCTCTTTGCCACCTCAGGCCTGTGCTCCTGGCCCTGATCCACATGGTCATCCACACCCAGCAGCTCAGTCACGCCAGGCTGGGAAGGACAGAATGGCTGGATGCAATGTGGGGCTCAATTCAGCATTCCCCTAGCAACACTCCCCACCCATCTCTCCTTGAGGAAACTGAGGTAGGGGGGCTTCCAGATGCTCAGCATCTCTCTCCCAGCCTTGATCCTCCCTGGCATTCCTCCCTTCACCATCCCTACCTTTTTAGAGAGGTGTAGGACAGCCTTGAGTGGCGCACTGGATGTGTCCTGACCCTTGCAGCTCTGCACCTTGAGGAACTTGCTAATGACCAGCTTCCTGAGGGATGGGGCATGGAGATGCTCATTGTCCACCACTGTGGTACCTGGGCTTCATCCCACTGTGCCAGAAATGGGGGAGAGGGAGAGGGTGCTCCCTACTGACGCATGTCCCTGCCGACTCCCCTGCAGCTGCTGCAGGAAACCCATGCCTGTCCCACTGTGTTGAGTCCCCACCAAGCTTGAGATCAGGCTGAGACCAGATACAACTGGCAATATGTGGCTTCAGTGCCACTGAGACCAGGGCTTGAGCAGTGCAGTAGGGACTTTAAAAGCCCAGACACCTGCGGCAAGTGGACCCTTTGTGACCCACTCTGCTCCCATGCCCTGACCAGGCCCCCTGGCCTGCTCTGTCCCCCATTCAGGGCAGAGATCTCCCTTGCCAAGACAGGACTGCCCAGCATCCCAGAGGCCAGTGATGGGTCCCCATGTCCCGTTACCTGTGACCGTGCTGTTGTGCTTGCTCCTCTGTGGTGATGGTAGAGGGGTGTACAGTGTGGCTGCTAGGCAGTGGTGGTAAGAGCGGCAGTGTGTCAATGTGCCTGGGGAGGGCAGGAGCGGTGGGTGGGTGACAAGGGACAAATGATCCACCCCAGCTTGGGCAGAGCACCAAAACCCATAGGCTTGTACCCCACAGATCCCTCTGCCTGCTGCCCTCAGGGTGGTGTTCCTGGAGGGAACATTCCACATCTGAAACGCATGGCTTCAGAGGGGGCTCAGCAGAGTCAGACCCTCCAGACCCCTCAGCAGAGTCTAACCCTTGTGCCTGAGACAGCAGGGCATCACCAGCACCCATCCCCTGTCCCACCCACACAGACCCCCAGTATACCGGTGCTGGGTGCTACTCACGGGCCAGGCACCTGCATGTTGAGCTGCCGGTCGCAGGACAGGCACTTGTAAGGAACCAGCAGCTGCCTAAGGGAGGAAGGGCTGGGTGAGCTCCTGACAGGGCTGCAGTGCACACAGCCAGCAGCTCACAGGCAGCAACAGGAGCCAGGCACATTGCTGCAGGGAGCCTCAATGTTTGCAGGTGAAGCTGTGGCACGTTGAGCCTTCCCACCCAAGGGGACAAGGAGATAAGTTTGCCTTGGCAGCACTGGAACTGCTGAACAGTGGCTGTGGCCCATAGCTGCCCAGAGCAGGCAGAGATACGAGGGAATAAGGGAAAGGGTGCAGGCACCCACACTGCCATCCAAACCAGCCCTTTCCCCAGTGTCATCACCTTGTCAGTGCTCACAACTCCCTTGCATCTTGCCAAGGTGGGCAGGTCATGACTGAGGCCTGTGGAACCATGTGTTGCACCCTTGCCCAAGTGAACAACCCTGTGTTCTCCATCCTTGAACCTCTGCACCCACACCCCAGTTCTGGTTTGGACAGCTCTGTTTTGCAGATGTCCATTTGTGTGCTTCCTTTGATGTGGGGAACCTGATACTGATGGGTGAAGAAGGTGTAGCTGCAGCATCCCTGCAGTTTGTTGCCTACATTCTTCTGGGGTCAGGGTGCTATACAGGAAGGAACAGGCCAGTGCTGTTGCCAAAGCCAGTACCATCCCACTGCACTCACTGCTTAATTCCAGCAGCATCATCAATCTCTACCGTCAACTCATCCTTGAGATCTTTAATGTTCCTTGCCCAGGTATTCTCTAGCTGCTTCTGGAAAGGCCCAAGCTCCAGGCGATCCAGCTGTCAACAGATGTACACCCTTAGCCAGCTGCTCCAGGATGGAATATGGCAGTCCACAGGGAAAAGCCAGCAGAAGGGGAAACCTCAGAGGGAGGTTGCCTCAGGCTGGAAAGCACCCAGGGAGTTTTGTTCTGTGAGGATACGGCACCCCTCACCTTGGAGTCCAGGGCATCACTGAACCGCTGCTGGGCCTCCTGCCAGCGCTGCTCCTGACCTAACACCCGTCTCAGCAACTCCCGCATCCTGTCCTCCAGACGCTCCATGCTCGCATCAAAATGGGCACAACTGACTTTGCTGCCCAGGGCAGCTTTGTCCACTTTCTAGCAAGGAGGAAAGGCAGGAAAGCAGTGGAGACAGGGCCAGCATGTGTTGGGGACAGAAGCAGAAATGTTCCTGTGGGGCCATCGTGCCCTTTTCAGGGTTGCGTGGCCTGCTCACCCCATCACCCCCAGGGGGTCAAAGGGACTTAAAGAGGGAGACAGAGGGACTTGGCAAGGAATCTGCAGCCAGTCTGGAAGTAATCACACCCTCCCCCTTCCCCATCCAGGCCAGTTTTGCCACTGCGCACCCAAAGGGAAAAGGGCATTTACCACCCTGCCCAAGGTCCCTTGGGCTGAAGATGGACCTCTCAAGACCTTACCAGCAGCAGCAAGTCCTCCTTGTCTGCTTTCTTCTCAAGACCCTCCAGGGACCGGAACAGAGCCTTCCAATACAGAAAGCATTTCATGACACCACAGCAGGGTCAGATGTGTTCTGGCCAGCCAGTGCTCCCTGCTCTTTAGGAAAGGCCATTTGAACCAACAAAGGGCTTGCAAGCAGGTGGGCAGGGGATCAGACCTCTGTGTGATCAGACCAGTCTCGGTGTGCCTGGGGGATACTTTGACCCTGTGGGGACCAGCCACCAACCTCAATATCTTTCTGATGCTGGCGATGGTCATCCCGGAGGCTCCCTGTGACGTAGCTGAGCTGCTCACAGTCCCCTTCCACCCGCACAACAGTGGCCTGGATGCTCTTTAGCAGCTCCTCATCCTGCTCCAGGGAGAAAGATGACAAGATAGTGTCATTCAAGGGGTATCTGGCTACCCTCAAGGACAGATCCGGGTTACTTGGCCATGAACCATGAGCCCTCAGTGCCAGCCAGACATTTGTATCAAGGCTTTAATTTCCTGCCATACTGCCAACCCATCCGAACCAAACTGGGAATTAGCAAGGGGCTGCTCTGTATTACAGTGAGCACAGACAGAGAGTCCTGATACAGCCTCCCCCTCACCATGTTGCCACCTGCCCACCTGGGTTTTCTGTGGCAGTGATGTGTCCACCTGAGGTGGCATCAGAGAGTCCACCTGCTGCTGGAGCCTTTCACAGCGGTGTAGGAGCTTCCTCACAAGCTTGGTGTCTGTGATGCGTTCAGGGCACGGTGCTGGTGACTGTCCCTGCTGCTGCCCCACAGTCCCCATCATTGCCCTCAACTCATTCAGCTGCAGAAAGGGGAGAAGGAATTGATGCTGAGATAGAATGGATGCAGCCAGCAGAAGCTGGTGCCCAGATGGCCCTGACCAGGCAGGGAATGTGGCCAGGAACCCAACAAGGAGCAGCCTGCCACTCAAGACAACATCTGGAATGCTGCCTCCAAACCTCACCCGCTCCTGAAGCTGGTCAGCTGTGATCAGCTGCTTCAGTGTGGCATTGGTAATCTTCTGCTCCTCTCTCAGCTCCCTCTGCTCTTGCTTAATCTCCTGCAGTGCAGACCTAGCCAACAAGATGAGGGCACAGGCAGGCTGAGCCTCCACAAGGCCACCTGAGAGGTGAGCTTTGCTTCCCAAACCCGATGCTCCTGGATTGCCAGCCCCCATACCTCCCAGCTCCCCTGCAGCCCTGTAGGATACAAAATCCTCTGCCCATCCTCTTACTCCAGCTGTGGAGGGATCTCGTTGGTGCCATCCACTTCGCACTTGGCTACAGCCACACCCAGATTTCCAAGGGCATCCTGCAGCTGTCTGATCTGGGAAGAGTGGTAGTGGCAGAGTCAGGGCATGGACCCCATGGTCTCCTTTGCCTGACTCCTCTCTGCCAACTCCCCCTGGCATCCTTGAAGCCCCTTAGGGACTTCTATGGGCTTACCTTCTCCTTCTCATCCTGCAGATCTCTGGCCAGGTTCTGCAGGGAGGACATCTGGCCCTGGAGCTCAGATAGGTCTCTGATAATGCTCTCCATAGCTGGAATGCCTTCTTGGGAACAAGGCTGTGTCCCAGTGGTGCCACTTTGGGCACTGGGGGCTTCTGTCTGCATTCCAGGGGTGGTGCTCTGGGTACCAGGGCTCTGCCCCAGCTTGTCCATGTCTGAAGTGTGGGGCTTGGCAGGGGTAGGATGGCCGGCAGCATCCTGGAGGTTCCCCTGGAGAGGGACTGCAGTCAGGACCCAGGAGCATCCACAACTGAGCATTTGCCCAAGCCAGAGAGACCCTGGGTGGGCTGTGGCTGCCAAGTAATGATTGATCTTTACCTTCTTTCCTTCCCAGCACCCATTTCCCCTTTTTCAGGGCTGTTTACTTCAAAGTGCATCAGGAACCCTTTGGCTGAGGCAGGCAGTGACCTCTACTACCAGGTTGATTTGCTGGCAGAGTTGGGGCCTCCTAATGGGCAAGGCTGAGTTTCCATGCTTCCCCCACAGGACACCCTTCCCATTCTTCCCTCCCAGTGACCTTCACACTGAGTGACACCCATGGACACAGGGCAGGGGTGGCAGGGCAAGGTCTTGAGAGGCAGGAAAGTGGGGAGAGTCCAATTCCCTCCCAGAGGCAGCAGCTCACCTGGCCAAGTGCTTCCTGGATCATCCGGATGCCCTCTCCCATGTCAGATTGTGTGGCCTTCATCTCATTGATCTCCTTACGGAGATCCTTGCAGAGATCTGTGGTCTAAGAGAGGGGGTGGGGGGGAAAGACCTCAGGGGACGGTCCCTGGGGACCTGCAGGACCTTTGCCTGCACCACGATCTGCACCACCAGATAGTTGGGCACTGTGGGTTGCACTGTCCATTCATCTGGTATGTCCAGGTGAAGATGCAGCTGAACCTCCGCTGCACAGAGAGGTCACTGACTGCTGTCTCAGACCTGCGACAGGCTGATGGTGGCAGCTCACCTGACCAAGTGCCTCCTTGATCCTCTGGATTTCCTCTCCCATGATGGACTGCATGGCCTTAATCCCAGCCATCTCCTTGTGGGCCTCCTGGGAGAGACAGGTGGCAGGGGTGAGCCCCAGGGAAGCAGCTCTCCAGAGACTCCCACTCCTGTCTTTGGGAGCCTATAGCACACTCTGGGTCAGCAGGAAAAGACACAACATGGGAAGGCCCCAAAGCACCCGGAGCAGTGTTTTAGCCCCAGATTTTCTCTCCAAAGCTCCATCCCTTTCCCTCAATGAAAGTCAACATGCTGCTCAGAGCTTGGGCTTCAAGCAAACCTTTGCATAATGGCACAGACCCCAGAGGTGGGGCCGTCTTGGGGGGAACACGCAGGGGGTGGGAAAGCCTCTACCTTGGAGATGCCACTCTCTTTGGGTTCCGTTTTCTCCATCTGTCCCATGTCGGCAGCCACGGAGGTGACAGGAGAGCCGCTCCTGGTGCCCTGCAGCTCATCCTGCTCGGGCGGCTGCTCGCCCGTGTCCCCCGCTCCAGCCCCGGCGCCGGCCCCGCCTTCCTCCTGCGGCGGGCCGGGGCGGGATGCGGCGGGCTGGCTCTGTCCCGGGACAGGCGCGGCTTCCTCGGGGATCACGTCCTGCAGACCCAGCAGGCTCAGGTGTCCCAGTATGATCTTCAGCAGTTTGCGGAGCGCCTCCAAGTTAACACTGACTTCGGGCGTCCCGATGGCCTCATCCAGCAGCTGTGACAGGCTGGCTGAGGCCATGGCTGCTGCCCTGCCTGAAAACACAGCACCTGTCCTTCCTCCGTGCTGGAAGGGAGCTGCAGCTAGGAACGTGGGCAGCTGGCAGCCTCCTTCCTCCTCTTGCTCCCCTCCTGAGCCCGCGGCACGTGTGTGTGTTTGTGCTGCGCTTGTTGCCGGGTAACGCCTGCAGCCGGTTGTCACGGAGTCATGGAAGAGGCCGGGCTGGAAGGGACTGCTTCCAGCTCAGCCCCGTGTTTGCAGCTGTGGTGGGCCAGGGACCCCTGGATGAAGAGGTCCTCCCTGATGGCCCCCTTGTTCATCACCCACCCCACCTTGGATTGGGGAACCTGTGGTTAGGAACTCCAAAATTCCCTTGCTCCCCTTGATCGCCATCTACATTCCACCGTGGGCTGGCAGGGACAGCACTGGGGCACCGAACCCCTCCGTCCCCTTGGGCTGCCCCGTGCAGCGCGGAGGGCAGGGATACAGCTGCCGTGGTGCTTCCAGCCCTGCGGCTGAGCGAGGGTCGTCTGGAACTCAAGTGCTTCAGCAGCTGGCCCGGACACGCACACACACGGACACGCGGCCTGAGTTAGGGACCCCGGGGACTCAGATATCTAGATGGCCTCTGGATAGCACCCAGACGCCCAGATGGGCCCCCAGGACCAGGATGCGATGCAGATGTCTGGGTGGCTCCCCACAACCAGGAGGAGACACACGTGTCTAGGGTTCCCCCCAAGGACAGAATTGGAACACTGACACTGTCCCCTCATGACCAGGAGAGGATCCAGGCATCATTTGAGGGTTCTGAGGGGAGGCAGTTTTGGGGCAGTGAGTGGGGGTTTCCCCATCACCTTCTGCACAGTGTAGTGGGTGCCCTTGGAGCTGCTGTCATCCTAAGGGGATTCCCACTCCACCATCACATTGAACTCCCAAACCTCCTTCACCTCCACTGCCCAGACGTGGAAGGGGACAGCAACTCTGTGGGGCAGCCACTCTGTGGGGCAGCCTTTGCCCCATGACCCTTAGGGTGCAAAATAGTCCCCCAAACCAGTCCATGTCCAACAAACATCCACCATGGACTACAAATACTCCCCCAAAATGCCTGGCCTAGCACATCCAGCCCCCAAATCACCCCCAAAACACACTGACTGCTCCTATTGCCCCCAGCACCTTCCGTCCCAGTATGGCCCAGATCCTGGTACTCTCAACCCAGTGCTGCCAGTACTCCTACACTAGGACTCCCAGATGGGTAGCCCATCTCAGTGCTGCCAGTGTCCACTGAGAACATGCAATGAGAATGCCCTCCCAGCCTGTCAGTAAGCATGTCCTACAAAGCACAGCCAGCCCACTGCCCCCATCCTAGTGCTTCCAGTACATTCAGTCCCAGAGCTCCCACTAGTCCTCATGCCAATGGTGACATGCAGTAGGAAGGCAGCTCTGCCTAAGATTTTCTTTGATGTAACCAGGATTTACAGCTCAAATTTTAAACAAATCACCTCTCCTCTGGTGAGAAACTTGTGAATGATTGTTAACACCCTAGCCCTGACCCTGACATAGCAGGTGTATTTGGGGGGAGTAGAGAGTCATGGAGCTGGGAACAGGGCCACCTCAGTGTGGGGAAGTCACTGCCCATGACCCTCAAATGGCATGTCCCCTAAGAGCCTGAGGGCCCTGACCTCAAAGTATTGTAACCAGTGCCCAGAGGTCCTTGTCCCCAGGAAGTCCCCATTTCCACTGGAGGTCTCCAGCTAGGAGCAGTACCCTGAAATGGGGCTAAGGGTCCCCATAGGTCTGGGGTGGGTCATCAGTCTACGTGTTCTCATGGGTCACCGGGCACCCTGAAGACCTTGACCCTGTGAGGGGCAAGTGATGCGGAAGGGGTTTGTGTGCTGATGCCTCCCTGCCCATGCACCACTGATAAGTTCTGTATCAGAGAAGGTTAAAGAACAAGTGAATTGCACAACTCATGGTGGTTTTTATGCAATTTTAGATCTGTGGAGATGATATAGCTGACCTGTTGACAGGCCTATGTTTATGTGCAAGTGCTTTCTTTGTTCAGAGTTAAGAGTCAACTAAAAGTCCCCGAGTATTTCAGCAGGGATGGGTGTGTGGGTAACCTGGTCCTCCAGGTCAAATTAAATTAAAATCATAAACACTATTCAAAATGCAGAGTCTAATCATGTGATAAGCTTCTGCAGCCCCGAAACTCCTACAAGAACATAACAACATAATATAAAGGGCCAAAATCTGCAGATGCCTTTCTAATAGTGATTCTTTGCCACTCTGCAAATCTTTCAGACCAGGAGACTATGGAAAAGAGGAGCTGCTGCTCAAGCAGGGTGTTTCCACATATATAGAAGGTACATACTTGCAATACTGTGTAAAGAAAAGTATCCTTAGACTTAAAAGGATCTTCAGCATATGGTTTGGTCTCTTGGTTGTGAGTAGATGGCAAAACAATACCACCAACACCTGCTCAGTTGAATCTGATCCAGATAAATAAGTTATAGGTAAACAATCACCTGCTTAGTGTGTGTTTAATAATAGCATACTCGGAATCCAGGTCATTTGTAGTTAGAGTGGCTTCTTGCAATCTCAGTACTCTGCTCTTAAGCATCTATTTTATTGGAGGAAGAGAGTAATTCTTGCCAAAACTACAGCTAAATCACTAGAGACAATAACATAAATCCTGAATTTGGTGGGGTTTTGTTTTCTTGTTATAGCTAAAGGAACTATTAAGGAGAAAACTGTAGGCTAAAACAAGAGTAAAGAGAGAAATTATTTATTTATAACACATTAAGAACACTGTTCACAGTACATCATTAAAGGGTGATTACATAATAAGGTGATCAGAAAAGGGTGACTTAAAAAGCTGGTTAAAGACAAGGCATAGATTATAGACTAGTCATGGAAACTGGTAACCTTTTTCTTCCCATAAGCAAACTGCACAGATAAAGACTGTCTCATACTGTTTCTGCAAAGGTAAAAGATTGATTTACTCAATCTGTACATTTTCTTTATATTGTATAAGTTTACCAATACTTAGATTAACATTTCATATAGTTTATGATGTTAAATTTAAATACAGCATTATGTCTCATTAATTTAAAGTGCAGTTTATCAAAATCTACAGTAAATATTTTTCTTCTTAATCAGTTCTCTTTGGCACAATTCTGGTCTGTCTAAATACAAAAGTGTAGGATTGAATAGAGTATTTAACACTGCAGGTACTTGGAGGGTTTTTTGTTAGCAAATGGATGTGATTTTATGCTTACCACAACCTTATTCACAAAGAAATAACTGTATATGAATTTCAGTTTAATTTATATATAAAATGGCTAACTGCTTCAACGTGCAAGGCAAAAAAAATAAAATTGTTACAGCAACACCTCCTTTGAGAGAGTGATTTTTGCACCATGGAAATCTTGTATAAAATGTTATAGAAAATGGAGATTTTTAATGAGGAAGTTCTTGGTGCTTCTTATGTTACAGCAAGCCACCTGAGGACATGATTTTCTGGGTCAATAAATGGTTCATAAGATACAGTTTAGCTGACAGGTTGGCACTGTAGTGGTGTTGCAGCTAGAAACTTGCATGTTCAACTGATAAACTAAACCAAAGAGCCAAAATAATCAGTCTGTGTAAGAAGTTTAATGAAAGTGCCTTCTTTCTATGAGAAACATCTCATTCCTATATTCTTGATATATGTGTGTGTATATATATATCTGCTTTTATTGCACGGAAGAAACATTTAGTATTTCCACTCTGCACTTTTGTCTTCATGACCTCTGCTTACTTTTGGGCTGACTAATACTTTGTTAAAATCGTAAGTGGACAACAGAAAATGGACTTCTATTTCTGATGGAAATGTACAAGGAGGCCATTAAAGTTGACCTAAACAGATAAAGTATAATTTTACCAAAGCTCTTCAAATGCAAGAACAGCAAGCTCAGAACAATTTAATTCACATCTAAAGGCCAATACCAGCAGCTGGCGTTCGCATGAAAGGTATGAGGAAACTTAGCTACATAAATACTGGACCTCTTTCAGTGACTAATTATTTCACAATTGAATGAAAAATAAACCCTATTCACAGTAAAATGTACTTATTTCAAGGCCCTTCTGGTCTGTTTTTTCCTGAATCATGCAAGTAGTATCCCCTCAGCTGCAGAAATTAGCATTTTGGCAAATGATCAAGTTACAGGAGTTGTCAAGTACTGTGCAACCTGTTTAGAAGGCAAGGCTGTAAAAAAGGATTTCATACAGGTACTTTGTGATGTGGCAATGTATAATGTATGCTGTGCTACTCCTGAGTAAAACACATTTGGCTATCCCCCAGCTAATGACCCATTTATGAACATGCTGATTCCAGAGAGGCATTTTACAGCCTCAGGAATAGTATATATTCTGAAAAAAAAAGTATTTTACAACTGTCTTTTTCTTTAGCCTGTCAGTAAGGACTAACAATGGTGAGTTCAAACTGTTGAGGGAGATGATGAGAAGGGGCAGAACTGGTAAAGAGAATCAGAGTCTGTGTGGTAAAATCAGATGTAAGATGTAATTCATTCTCAATTTCCTTTAAACTTTTTGAGATATTGCATATGGCCATCTCCCTTAGTGCTCCTGTTTTATCTGAAAGCTACTGGCTTTAGAACTGGGATGTCTGTGTGAAGGATATGGTATCAGATTTATCTACAGCAAAGCCTCCATTGATGTAAGATTTCTTGGCTTGTGTTTCATCATTATCAATTCCTGTTTCCAAGGCGAAAGGATTGACTATATTGACTTCAGAGGTGACATCCATCTGCTCCAGCTCCTTTTTGGAGAGCTTCTCCACTACTCCTGTACCAAAGGCATCTCCCAAGACGTTCACCATTGTTCTGAACCGATCCCTATGAAACAAAAGAGTTGTCAAACAAGCCATTCAGTTATTCAGAAAATCCTCTTAGTAAAAACAAGGTACTCTATCTTATCCAGTGCTGTTTTCTTCCCAGTGCAGATTTGGGTAATTATTCAATTAAAAGAAAACAGTCTTTTAAAACAAGAATCAGAATTTTACTCACAGGTATTTAAAGAAGTGTGGAGTAATTTTAATGAGATTTTGTACAGGACATGCAAAACTGCAAATCATGTCATTTGTCCATTAGAGCAGTAATTCCACTGCTGTGGCATAGCCTTACAAAATGGAAGGATCACCTCTCATGCCCCTGAAGTATGCTACAAAGCTGTAATGATAGACTGTGGGGTGCAGCAGCAGTCTGCATTGTGCCTTTTGCCACTCTAACAATCATGTCCTCAGCCAGAAGAGGATCTAGCCCAGTATCTCCAGTATTCTGGCCCAAAACTGGAAAAGGGAAAGGCCTGTCTTCTGCTAGCTTCTCCTTATTAAAGGGCTGAAGGACAAACCTGTATGAAAAAAGTCCCTTAAAGGAATATGATACTCCTGCACTATTGACTTTTCTCTGGATAGAAATGCCTTTTCTCTCAACAGCAGCCTTAAAAACCCACTGCTACTTGGCAGAGGAACACCAAACCCTTGCAACATAACAAAGTTTGAAAACTGACATAGAAGTACTGTATGGAGAGTGGAAGGGCATACTTCCCTGTTTTTAACTACAGAGCACTACAAAGGCTCTGTGGCAGAAAAGTTTCTGTGCAGAGACATTGAGGTGAATATATTTACAATATTTCACAATACTTCTACAACTGCTGAATTCTAGTACTAAAAAGTTTTCCATGTGTAACAAAAATATATGATAGGGAAAGGAAGAGAAAATAGTAAAGATTCTAGTAGGATCAGTGTGACAGGTGAGAAAATCAACAGCACTGGAAGCTTATCTGTAATAATAGCACTATTTTATTTTATTTAATTTACACAGCAAAACACATTTTAATCTGAAAAATTCCTTAATTAGAACCAGAAATATTTTGAATTATTTGTATGCTTCATGGTGGAACAATAGTCCCACAAGAAGTCCCACAAAAGCTATAGACTTCTAAAGTGGAATAAAGATCAGATCCATAAAATCATGATTGCTCTGAGAAATAGAGTATTGTTCTCTTTCTCTCTTACTCCCATAAGGTAAGTAGAGGGCATGAAATGAAATTATTAGGCTGTAGAAGAGAATAAACAAAATTCATTTATATCTCTGCATCATTAGGATGTGGAACTCATCATGCTAGGACTTGTGGAAACATAGGTGCCAAAACAATGAGGTATTCATAGAAGAAGAAGACAAAAATAATTTCTAACTCAAGAACTCTCTGCTCTGTAATTTTCAGGAGGCTGGGCAAATACTTTGGAAAAAGAACCAGTATACATTTATGCTGTTCTTAGACTCTTTAGATACTTCCTCTGAGCCAGTGGTACCTGCACTATCCTTAAAAATATTAAATGCTCACTAGGAATAGAAGAGAGCTGGAGAAAACAAAATGACTGTGGAGCACAGCAAACAAAACTATTAGACCCTGCTGCAGACAGCTGACTTGGAGAATGTACTTGTGGATGGAACTGGAAATTATGCTTATACATAAATTGAATTGATTCTTGGATCCATACAACAGCCTTGATTTTCTGGAGACTGGCATTTCTCTCTATTTGCAAAATTGAGTTATATAATCAAATAAATGTCTGTGAAATACATAGGTTGCTGCCAGAAATCCTTCAAGAAAATGATTGGAAAGGGCAGAGGAGGAACAGCAAGGTATTTATCTTGAGTGTAAATAAACCTGAAGAAGACATCCAAATATTATTAAATTATTACATCACTGGATTGGTACCAGTTAAATGTCATCCATGCAAACTGCAGGTGAAAAAGACCTTGGACTGACCACTAAAGCTCACACAGTTTAGGAGACAAAAGAACTGATGTTATACTTGTTAACTTGTGAATTCTGTTACCCTATGTATCATGGAACAAAACTTGTATTTGTTCCATGATTATTGATAGTGTTCTGACCTCCAGAATGCACTCTGTGAATTTTTGGGCTTTTGCTAAAGTGGCAGAGATACACAGTAGTGTAATTTGAACAGAAAAGATTTCTGGTGAAAAGGCTTATCTCCAGAGAGAGCAGATGAATGTGACTGAGAGGTTTGGAAGTGCTCTGATATAGTTTGGATTAGGTATGAGAATCACTTTCCAATTTTAGATGTGTGCTTGTTGATTGAGGGCTGGGCCTGTGCTCTCAGTGAAGAACAGCCCTAGTAAAGTAGTGCTGGCAGCACAGATCTGTGTACAACCTGCTATATGTGTGCATGTGGAATGCAGGGTCAGTTTTACTTTGTTCATAAGCATAATGTTGTGCTCCACTGCCAGCTTATGGATATTATGTACTTTGCAACTTGTGACTACATTTGATTTTTATGAATGATGTATGTGTTTAGTATAATGTGGTGGCATCTCTGACACTGTAGACACATTTCTTGCTACTGTCAAACTTGTCTGTTGTGAGGGTGATGCTCATGGTTTATTAGTGCTGTGACTACTGCTTTAAGGCAGAAGGCATCTCTGAATGTGAGGTTATTCTCTTCTATCCCATGCAGTAGGACTTTTCTCACAATCAAAGACATTACTGCATTCAACTCTGAACAAGCCTGGCCATAAGAATAATCTTTGTCCATTTTCTGCACCTAAATGATCTTATTGCTTTCTTTCTCAGACGTACACGTTTCTAGGCAACTTATGCAAACATTAAAAAAAAAAAAAAAGATACAGAAAAAGAAAAAGGAAAAATCATTAAATGTGAGGTGCCTTAAACTTACAGAAGCCAGTCAACTGCAATGATCAGAGTGACATCGTCGGCAGGCAGGCCAATGGCACTCAGAACAATCACCATGGTAACAAGTCCAGCTTGGGGCACACCTGCAGCTCCGATGCTGGCTGCAGTAGCTGTGACACTAAATCCCAAATAAAACCCAGAAAAGGCATTCAGAATACATGTTACTCATAGAAACTCTGTTTTCTGGCACAAATAGTTTAATTTCACTGCAAGAAAGAAACCTAAATTTTTTCAGTTTTCCTTCTGAATAGTATTTACTCAAAGTCTGGTGTCAAGCTTATAGAACAAGACATGTTCTTTTATGGTTACACTGCAGAATAACAGGCAACACATTTCTAGCAAGCAAACTGGATGGATCAAAGGTAGAGGCTGAGTTAGGTTTGTGAGTGTTTGCAGGGAAGGATAATGGCAATCTTCATACCAGTACTGTATACCAGCTGCATATCCTGATCCATCCTACCTCCCCATCAGGTTGCAGTGGCTAGGCCTTGGATCAAGAAGTGAGAATATTTATTATTTCTTGTGCTGTGAATGATAGTTTAAACTTTCCCATAGGGTATCCAACGTTAATGTACCATTTACAAAAAACTCACTTCCCACAAAATACATGTGACGGCTTTAGTCTTACCTAATGGTAACTATTTGACCAATATCCAGTTCTAAGTCATTCAGCTGTGCAATAAATATGGCTGCTACTGCTTCATAAAGAGCAGTGCCATCCATGTTGATGGTAGCTCCAACTGGAAGAACGAACCTTGTGATTCTTTTGTCAATCAAGTTTTTTTCTTCTGCACAGCGGAAGGTGACAGGCAAAGTTGCTGAACTGGCACATAATGAAACACATAAAGTAAGTGAAGGCAACAACACACCATTTCTATTATGTTTCCTTTTGCTCAGAGCATGATCTGCTTTATTAGTCAAAAGGAGATCTAAGGCAGAAAGGAAGGCTGCACCATAAAAAGCAAAGCAACTTTTCTTATACTTGCTAATTATTGGAAGAAACAGCTAAGTATTAGTTGCTCTGAAAATTACATGGTAAATTGCTATGTTATAGGTAGTCACAAAAAATGTTCAACGGCTTAAAGGCTGTCAAGTCTGCAGCTAATGAACTGCCTCCTCTAGGGAGAGGCAGACTCTTGTATGGGGTAAGGCAAATGCACTCTGTAGTATGGATATGACAGAAATCATGATGAAAACAGTATTTCAGCCTCCAGGGGACTGAGAACTGTCCAGCTGATACCAGGGCTTTTAAAAAAGTTGCAGAAAAATCAGAGCACAGATCATGTAATTACAACTATATATATTACAGAAAACATATTTCTTTTGTTTACCTGGAAGAGATCATGAGGGCTGTCAGAAGTGCCTGAGCCATCCCCATGGCAAACCGAAAAGGATTTTTCCTTACTATTACTAAGTAGATAAGCGGCAGAACTATAATGGAATGGATTGCAAGTCTGCAAAATAAAATCAACTAGTTAAACAAATAGGTTCATCTCATTTCTTTCTTTACTAAGATGGTGATAATAGGTACCCAGCTCTGTTGTCAAGTATACTTAAGAAACACTAAAGGTACTTTAGTGACACCTAGGTGCAAAATTTAGAGAGAATGACAGGTTAATAAAAAGCAGACTAATGCTGTTCCTTTTGGAAAGGGGAGAGAGACTATAAGTGAATTGCCTCTCTTTCCTAAGCTAAGCAAGAATTGACTTGGAAAACTTTTAAACTGATAAAAATGAGAAGTCTAAACTAATACATAATATTTAAGGTGATGTGCAGAGGGTGATTTGAAAGAACACTAAAACACTTCAGTCTTCTCCCAAATCCTTACAATGCAAACCAGAGACAAACCAGAAAACCAAATCAAATTACTATTCTCAGTTTGTCTGCCCTTATTACAGAACATGTTTCAAAAATAGAGGTAAATATGCTTTCCAGTCAGGGACAGCTGAAATGCACAGCTTTCTGCAGAAACTTCAAATACGGACATTTAGAAAAATCTGCATCTGCCCTGGAGAAAACTGTGTAAGCTCAAGTCTACAGTTAAAATATGGTGAGGTATTTGAAACTGTTTAAATGAGAATATTGTAAAATGCTGAAATGCTATATTTTGAAACTATTAATTTTTAAAATTAAGTGGGTTGCCTCATAGAAGGTCAGCTTGCTCTCTTGACTTTGGCAGCTCAGATGTATTTGCCTGGGTATTTGTATAGGTCTCAGGGACAAAATAATTCTTCAACTTATGCGTTAATTTTGAACTCTGTGCAGCAATCCTGAATGCACATGAATGCAGAGCTTGTGGTTATTAAGATAAAATGTAAACTGTCTGCTGTAAGTATGTTTGAAATGAAATGTATTTGAAGGGTCTGTGAATATTCCCTATGTTTGAATGTTTTAATTATAGCAACATCAGCTTTTCATGAAAAGAAATTACAACATAGCCTGGAAACATAAACCTAAAAACTACTGTCACCTCTGACCTTGGAATTTTTATTCTGTCCTCACAAAATGTTCATGTGCACATTCCTATGTTGTAATAATGCTTTATGGTTTCAGAGCAGTTGATAAAGATAGCAATAAATCATGGTACCATTTGTTCTGCCAAAACCAGACAATTAATAGACCAGTAGTCATAATACAAAAATCCACAATGGCATAAATCATCCACAAAACCTACATATTTGCAGAAATCTAGCAATTTATACATGCACCACCACAAGGCATCATTGTATAAATTGCTAGGTTTGTGACATGCCTGAGAGCAAACAGAATTCTGCAGAATATATAAAAATAAATAAAATGGTATGGATGCCATTTGCTGTTATAATAAAATGTTAATAAGAGTAAGCATTTCAAGTATGTCTATGTCTAAAAGCATACTGACTTACTTATTTGTAAAATTTAGATCTGCATGAACATGACATTATTCAAAATTTTGTGTATTTTTGTCTATCTGCTTTGCTACTAATGGTTTTCCTGAAACAAATTTGAAGCAATATTTATTTTTGTTCATAAAATGCAATTATCAGCAAGCAGCAGAATTTTTTATATCAAAATAATAATCAGTAATTGAAAATAGAAATTCTAATAGCATTCATTTTTAAGTTAGGAAGAATCATGTCCCTCAGAATTGGAAGCAGCCATTTCATATAGGAATATCTCTTACAGGGATGTAGCTGTCTTTCTTCTTTCAGAAGAGACAAAGGCACAGGCAAGGAGAATACACTTGCTGCAGTTTGGTGGTTTTTTTTTTTTTTTTTTTTTTCCCCACTTCAGCCTGAGCTCCCTTTGGCACTTAAAATTATGCCTCCACTTTGACTTTCCTCTGCTGTAACTTCTAATATGTTCCCATCCTGACTCTGCAACCATTAATCGTGAGAGACTTGAGATACTTAGCGGCACATTGCACCAAAGACACGGGGGAAGTCTGTTCCCTCATGGTGACCTGAATGAGATACAGAGACTGAGATGAGCTGCAGACAATGGTGAATGACTCCTGGTAGGGCTGAGGCTTTGAAAGATCATGAATAATTAAGCTGGGAAGAAGGTGAGCTAGTTAGGGAGGTTCAAGGAAAGAAAGCAGAGGATAAGACAATTATCTTGATAAGGAATAAAATAAATGTTTAAGATAATCTGTTATTTTCAGGTTCAAGCTTAAAGAGAGGATGATAAGCAGTTATAGAAGACACCAGTGAACAAAATATACTGCAGACAAGGTCAAACACATAAGAATGAAATCCAAAATGATGGTAGGAACAGCAGTTTTTAATAAACCCAAACAAAGAGCAACATTTCTCCTTTTTCCTGAGAAGTAAGAGAAAAGGGTATTCTTGAAGGCTGAAAAATTTAGAACAAGCACCTTTTCCCTGCAGCCTATAGCCTTATGTGTATGTGTCCATATCTGCTCCTGTGATCTGATTACAGCATGCTCTCCCTGATGGTCAGTTTTGCAGAGAACATGCTGCCGTTAGACCTTATCCAAAATGCCTTGAGCAGCACTCATGCAAGGCTGTTCTGCAGGAGGCAGAAATGCTGCAGAGATCTACCTGAGCACCCATCAGGGAAAACAGTCATATCTGGAGGAACAGAGACTTTGTCTCTCCAAGGATGCAAATGTGCTCACTAATGTTTTTGATGGCACCTGGGGATATGCTTAAAATTGTTGTGCCTATCAAACCAATGGTTCCCAGCTAAACAGGAGGTAATGCAGTGGCAGTTAACTTTGCAGTCAAAGTACTTTGGAGAAGACACTGTGTCTTCACACACATCTTAAGGAAGACTTGCCTTGTCACAGTACAAATAGTAACCTGTAACCAGTAACCGCTAGGTAAATAGTCATAAAACTTGCTATCACAACTAAACCTAAAACTTGCTATCTGATGTAAAACTTAAGTCAAAAGGCAGTAGTAATCCATTCAACATATTCCTCCTCTGAATTAACTGGAGTTAATGACATAGAAAACCTGCAGAAGTAATACACTGTCATTCTTCAATGATTTCTATCTAGCTTGTGGCTGGGTTGTCATTTATAATTTGTATAGAAAATTAGAGTCTTGATTTACCATCTCTTGGTGAATATCAGGTTTTGAAACTTGTAAAAATCTGACGTATTTTCCAAGTGCAAACAAATACTCATAAAAAACTGCAGAATACATCAGATAAACATAACTTGCACTCAACTCTGTAATATTTTGAAAAAGTCATTAATCAGTACTATTTCTGGAGCAGCAATTCTAATTTAGAAAGAAATTTTATCTCTGACTTTTAAACAGCTAGTCCAAACATACTGACTTATGAATAAAACAAAACAACAACCTTCAAATAAATGTGCTTATTTAGCACAGATTAATAAAACCCCAGAGATCCTTTTTGACTATTACAAAGTAGTTTGCATTTAAGACTAATATTACCATTCTCTTTGCTTGGCTGTCAGAAAGTGTGTGAATGATATTTGAAGAATAGCAAGCAAATGCTTAAAGTGTGGGAAAAGAAACTCTTGAACAACTTTGTACCTAGCCTCTAGACAAAACATATATAAATCCTTAGTATACTGAAGGAATTATAGGAGTGGATACTAAGGTAATGGACCAAGAGTGCCTAGAAGGGTATGCTTCACTGAGTTGGAAATAGAAATTTAAGCACATTTTCTTGGGACTGTAAAATCCATTTATCCGACACAGGAGTCCTTTGTAGGATAGTCTTCAGAGATATATATAATAACCTGGTATTATAACCTATCATTTGGAGTAGTTAAATTATTCAAAAGTTCCACTGCTGAAAGGCTCCACATTGTGCAGGTGTAACCTCCTCCACCCAGACTGTTCTATATAGACAACTGCTAAGATAAAAAAAGAATAGAAAAAAAAGTCCTGATGCTTGGCTATGTTATTCAGATTGCCACTTCTCTTTTTACAGCCTCCCCATGTACCCTAAGCTTGAAGGAGGAATTAGCAAACAGTGCAATCCCCAGGGCTTCTCTTGATGTCAGCTGTCTGCTCAGAACTGGTGAGGGAAGGGATTCTTTATTTGGCATTCTTTATTGTGCACTGCTCTTACTATGCATCTGTGTTCAGCAGGAAGTTTGGTCTGTGCTGCAACACCTTGGGCCCAAAAATTCCATGGAGGTTCCCAACATAATCCACATGTTTTTATATGTTTGATAGGCTGGCAAGCCCCAGTAAGACATAATTCATAACCTCACCTTTACTACAACAATATTTTCTTCAGCACAAGCTGTGAAGATGAAACAGAGAACACAAGAAAGGAATTTGCTTTTTGGATTTTGGTTTTTTAGAATGCAATGCAGTGAATTTTTAAAACAGAACATGCATCCAGCAAAACATGGATTCAAACCATCCTCACACATCCTCACATAATTTTCACTGATGAGAATTTTTGTCTCTGACCTAGAAGACCGGATGTGCTGGATAATTGAGTGGTAATCAACTAAGCTCCAAAACTGCATAGATCTTTAAGAAATGACATACCCACTTAATACTGTAGCCATATAAAGACCCAATTTACGAAAGATTTCCCAGTCCTCAACTTCAATTATCTTCCCAGCAACTAAAAACACGATACCAATAGGCATGTACCTGGAAAGAAAAAATAAAGCTATTAAAAATGCATTCTCAGAAATACTGCATGCTCACCATGAAATTATTTCTCTCCCAGAGTAATTTTTTAACACAGATAAGAAATATGTTTTGATATCCTATTTCACAACAACAATTTTTTTTTTCTTGTATTATGTTATATATTGGACTTTATTCCTTTGCAGCAAGGTTACAACAGAGGTGATGAAAAAAAAAAGGAAAATAAAAGTAAATTTAACTCTGTTAGTACTCTAGCTAGTATTGTTTAACTTGGTGTCACAGAATATATAGAATACACAGAAATTGGGAAGGGGTATGGGCATGTACCCTGTTACAGCAAAGGTTCATGTATAGCCACAGGCTCCCTGGGGGTGGAAGTTTACAGGGCTGAGATCAGTGTCTGTCTAGTCTGTGATCACACACAGATGGGAAAGGTCTCCTGTAGTTACAGGAGCTGCCCTGCAGTACTGGGGGCTATATCTGTGTCACCTGAACAGAATAAAGTAAACCTGCACAAGGCCATGCCTTATGGATCTGAACAGCTGCATAGGCTGCTGCCTACAGAAAATTCAAGGGAAATATCAGGAATTATGTTAGCACCAGCTCCACTGCATTTCTTTTTGTTCCACAGAGCAGGCTGTCATAGAGACAAGTTACTACTCCAGAGCTTTGAGCAGTATAAATTAATCTAGAAATCTGTGAATAAAAAATGTATACATTTTAAAATAGAAATTATAAATTTATAAAATGTATGTGTGCTATCTCATAAACAAAATTGTATCTTACCCCTGTAGAAAGCAGGGATACTTAGTTGCTCTAAGCACTAAACTTGATGAAAACAGTACTAATTCCTTGTATTTTCAACACAAAACTCTATCTTGTTTCAAACAACAGCTCCCACTCTGTAGAAATTCAGGGAGCCTGTAATCACAGCTTCTGGCACATGCAAGAAAATGGATAATCAATTTATAAGTAAATTCCTGTATGGCATGTGCTAAGTCTGAAGTCTTGTTGGTAATTTTCTGCAGAGTGAGGCAGCCTATCTCACAGGACTTTAACTTAGCCTGAGACTAAACTAGCTGCTTAGCACAGGACCGGTTGCAGAAATTAATTTATCTTTCTTTAAGGAAGCAAGAATTGTGCAAACCCTAGACAGGTTTGCTGTTTCACAGACATCTCAGTGTGCTTGGATGTAAGAAAAACCCATGGAAGGGTCAGATCTGACATGGTACTGGTATGAAACGTGCACATGAGCAGAATATTGTAATAAGTGTCACAAAGCACTCTGTATGTAGGATCAGACTGTGGAAGGAATTGTGTGTATTTATAGTCCTGATCCTGTACTTGTGATTTGCACAGACGAAATTCTATTAATAGCTATGAAATCAAATCAAACACTATCAGATGTGTTTCTATGTTTTAAACTTGTTTTTCTTGTTTGAGAATATTATGAGAATGTAATCTCACAAAACCTATTAGCAGGAGGTAAATTATGCTAAGTTGTATTTTGCATACCATTTTGAATTTTTCTCTGTGCTGTGGCTTGCATATTAATTCAGATTTCTAAAGGAACTTAGATCCAATACAGCCATCCTGTGAACATAATGTCTGTCGGGGAATAATGTTCAAGACTCAAAAGGGCATATGAGTGGTAATGCTTATCCTCAAAGAGTCCTCAAATGACTAGTGCACTAGCTTTTTATAAACATCTAGCAACAATGTCTAAAAAGCTCAGGTCTCTTGGGAACCAATAGGACTGTTCCTTTAGTATATATTAAGAAGCCCTGTCTCTAGTTTCCTCAAAATGATCAAATTCTGTAGAAAGGAGAATTTTTACCAATCATTCTTTGAAAGTTGCTTTCTGTAAAGCACTATGCAAAAGCAAACATGAGTTCTGAGTCTGCTTCTACCTCTTCAGTGACAAAATCCACTTAGAGGAGTTGTTGGAAAATGCCAGTATATCCTTGAACTTACCACATAATTATCTGAACTATTCTCATTGTAGCTTCGTTAAGAGCGTTGAAGAAATCCATCAGCACTTGTCCTTTCTCCTCCATTTTTCCAATAACCACTCCAAAAACAAGGCAGAAGACAATCAACCCCAGCGCATTGATGCCATTGGAATACATTCCCACAATTTTATATTCTTGGGTTTTGTTCTATGAATTGGAATCAAGAGAAAAGAATACTATCTGAAAATAATGAATTTACTTTAAAGAATTCTAAAATGAAAACACATTTAGATTTTTTTGAAAGACATCATCTCTTTCCCAGCCACTCTATTGGCTTTCTCAAAGTGCCAAGTGGGCAAGTTCAGGAATACACTAAACTGAACTTGAATACTTTGTATGTTAAAGCCATGCATGGATCTGACCAAGCCTCAGCAGGGAGTAAAGCACCCTTTAATTTGTGTTGTCCTTTCTACAGACTTCTGACACAATGTATGGCAGGATCTAAGTATCCTCAGTCATGCTTTCAAGATTTACCCCCCTACACTCAATATTTACTCCCACTGGAAAGCAAAACACAGATGTAGAATCCTCGTGTTTGTTTCTGAGCAACTCAAGGTTTGTATCTAGATCTAAGATAAATTCACCACTGCCTAACAACTAGGACATGAATGTAATTGCATAATTTATAGGAGAAATGTGTGCATATAATATAAAAATCCTACTAAAGAAGTATTCATACATTCTTCTGTGCAGCATGAACATATGAATGAAAGAGTGCAATTCACTACATTCTGGTTCAGGATTTAATTAATGTCTCTTTATATAGCTCATCTTCCTATGCTGTTATTACTTTGAGATAAAATTTGGAAGGAATATAATAAAATGTATATTGATTTGGTATTGTTTATAGTTCTGTGTTCACATTATATTGAATTCCTTTCTCCCTCTCCTCCACAGTAAGTCTAGACTTTATACACCATTAACACACGTAACCTTTCCACACCTCTAATGAAAGGCTTCTTAAATGTCTTCTTCCCTTTTGTTTCTGTACATTTTTTTTCAGAGTTACAAACTATTTATTAACAAATGCTTTATAATGTTTTATTTTCCTTTAAAAAATATTTATTTTTATTTTCAACTAATTTTCTTTAGTGCTTACAATTGCAGTCATTGCTACTCAAACATCTCATGGTGATATACATCTAGTCTTTCCATAGTGTGTGTTGAATCTCTCAGAAAATTGACAATTAATAAGCAGATAAATGTAATCAATCTTCCTCTATTTTCTCTGGACTGGTCAATTACCCATGGGATGCTCTGATGTTCTTAAACCTACTGGAAGGCCCTCTAAGCATTTACTGATTAACCTCTGCACTCTTGCTAAAATCCATCTATGTGCTATTTCCATTCATTTCTTCATCACTAACCACAAGAACTAAACCAAATTTAGTCTATATTCTTTCTCCCCACCTTGTATGTTATGAAGGAATAAAAGGATAAAAGGTCATACCTCTGGAGCGTTTGCTGTCATAGCCATTGTAGTGGGTTCCTCTCGAAATATGGAGCTATTTTTATCCACAGCACTTGTAGCTTTAACTTTTTCACGTTTGGTTTTATACTGAAAAAGTTAAAAAAAAATCCAGAACTTATTTAGAAAAATAAGAAAACTGAGGAATAGACAAAGGCCCAGTAAAAATAAGAGAAAAATTAAGCAGCCAGAACCAAAGGTAGCAAACATAGACAAATGTTGAACCATCATGGCTCTGTACCTCAGAAGCTGTAGATCAAACTAGAGATTCACAAATAATATGCTATGAATTCTGCTCCCCGGGATCTTAGATACGCCATGCATGTGCTGCAGTCCTGTGGGGCATGAGCTAGAGCTCCTGACAATGGCAAGAATTTTTGCTGGAACAAACAGTCTGGAGAGAATTGCTGACAGCCATGCCAGGAGAGGCCCTTAGTGATGTGGTAAGCCTAACTAATGTCATTCTTAGTTGTCAAATGGGTAACATATTTCCCTTCCCCCTCACTGCCAGGTCTTCAAGATCCTGTGCACCAAGCAGACAAACCAAACAGACTTACTTTCCCACTCCCTACTAGACTCCAGATTCCTGGCACTAGGCAGACTACTCTTCTCCATATTTATCTTAAATGTTCCAGACACCCAGCCAGATGAGTGGTGTTGATGATGCAGTCACAGAACAGGCAAGTGTAACAGCTGCAAGTACACTGTCCATAAAACCAAGCAGGTACAAGTTCTAGTAAGTAACTTGGACCAAAACTGCTGCAGGACAGTGAAACCTGGTGGTCAGGGATGCCTCCATCATTATCTGCTTCCTCTAAGGACTGAGTGACCAACCTGCATTCTTTTATATGTTTTTCAAGCCTAGATTATGGTTGTTATATTGATACAGCAATTAAGATTTGATCAAATATGCAGTGGCTCCAGGTGATTAGAAAACATAAGTTAAATGGTGCTTTTATAAAACTGCACTACACTGATTCTGCTCATAGAAATCCTGTGCTATTCTGACTGTAAGTTTTGTGCTATGCTAATCATAATCCATTAAGAAAACAAGACTTTATAGTAATCACAGTTTAGTGGCACCATCATGTCAAGGATTCTTTAAAGAGCCTGCCTGTCCCCTTAGTGTTGGGTAGCCAGTAATGATGACAAAAACCACATGGAGAAGTTTTATAAAGTGAGCTGTGCACAGCAGCATATCTGATATAAATTTCTGGAGAAGGCTAACTGATAAATCTATTATATAGACAGAAGTTTCCTCTTCCATCTTGCAACACTCACTTTTCCTAAAAGAAGTCTCAAATAGAATATTAGTTATCATGCTTTTCCTTCAAAGGATTTGGTCTTGCAGTGGATATTAAATGTGAGACACTTCAGGGTGAGGGGTAACTTACACAGACTTTATCAGACACAGAAGGATCTTAAGAACAAGGAAACTAATCCTCATAAGATGGTTCTTCTAACCCTTGCTGTCCCAAAAGGAAATGTCTTACATGCTGTTTGGTTTCTGCATCCAGCTCCTTAAACAGTGCCTATTTGGGACTTAATAGCTGATAGCAGAGTGTTTATAATAATGAAAATGGAACCAAGATGCCTTAAACCTTTTTATAGGAGATGAAAATATTCCTGGACTTCTCAGAAATAAGTCTTACCTGACAATTTTTTTGTGACATAAGAAAATAATTTGTGGTTAATAGTGAAAACTACAGAAATAAAGAGGGATGTTCAAACTTACCTGTTGGAAACATGCCTGAACAAGGTTCTCTGGGAACATATTCCTGTTAACAAGCACAGAAATATTTCAATTATACAGCATACTAAGGAAAAGTTGTTTGCTATAAACAAAATGATAGAATTTGATGCTTAAAAACAGATCATGTTTCTTTTGGCAGAAAGGAGTATATTTAACGTCAGCAGAGTCAAATAGATAGATAGATAGAGTTCTTTTTTCCAAAGAAAGTAAGGGTTTAAGAGTCCCAGTGATTGTTTTCCTACTTGCACTTGTTGAACTTTTGGGCTCATTTTTATTATTTGGCATTTCTATTGGTAACCTACTAAACCCAGTGTATTTTATCCTTGCTACATTATCTCCTTGATTTCCATAAGGCATACATGACACACCACCATTACAGGATATCTCAAATATAGGCAGAAGAGAAAAATAAAATACCTCTTACAAAGGCTGTGCTGTAAGAATAAGATATTTGGTATGCTCTACTGTATTTTTGAATTCAGAAATTAATCTTGGTTAATGGCAAATTCTCCTGTGTTATTCTGGTGTAAAGGACCATTTTTACACACTGAAAAATTAGGAGATTTAGTGCAATGCAGTTGTGTGGCTCTTTTCCAAATGACAATTTCAGATTCAAACAATTGCAAAAAGAAAGCATTAATTAGGTATTTGATAAATACCCAATCCAGTACAGAAAATGCATTTTATATACTGAAGCAGAAGGTTTTTTATCTCCCCTAAAGATCTTTCACAAACTCCTGCCTTTGGTTTTCATGTTTTAAAAGCAAAATTTATTCAAAAGAAAAATCAGCTTCTATAAGTGTGGGGTTTTCCTTCATCCTTTACAAGACTGTCTTGTTTTTATTCCTAAATCTATTCTTTTTATCCATATTTTTGAATAGAAATATGTAGTACGTTCTAATTCCTTTAAAAGAGAATTTCAGATATTTTAACTGCTAATTTATAGTCTTCAACTTCTTTGCAAGAAGTTGAGCTACAATCTATAGTAAACCCTGAAACTACTAGATATGTGCAGTTGATTCTTACATGACAGATTAAGTAAAAATTCTACAAAGACAAAATGGTGGGCAGGAATAGTGACCCAGAATATAGACTCAATAATACACCAGAATTAAAAAATAACCAACAGAAATATTTTTGAAGGTACCACCTAGCCTCTAGCCTCTATAGGAAATGCAGCCTTTTTTGGTGTTATTTTCAAACAAATAAATCCCTTATACACAGTAGCTCTGAAAATCTGCACCTGTCTTTGTATACAGACTTTTCTAGGGGTTTCCTTCTTCTAACCACTTTAAAATATCTATCATTGTCCATGATGCTAATGGGGAAAGACACATAATACAGTTGCCTTAGACACTGGTGATGCAGAAAACTTCTTGACTGTGGAACCCCTGGAAATCTTTGCATACTGCATCTGTTTCTCTGCATGCTGCCTTGCGGAGGGGAACCACAGCTCTGCAATTTCAGCTATTTGTCTACGCTGGATGACACAGAAGCTGCAAATCAGTAATCCACCAGTAATCCACCAATCCTTTATGGATCTTTTCCTCATAATAAATTGTAAGATGTCAATTTCTGTAAAGGAAGGATTTTTCATCACTAGTTTATTAGCCAAAGTCTATGGTGTAAAGATAATTTTTAAAAAATAAAGTGCTTTGAGTAAATTTTAATATGTGTAATTTGTTGAAATATTACCCTTATTAATCCACACAGTATCAGAAGGCATTTTATTGTATTATATATCACAAATTTATTTATGTTTGTTTGGATTTTTGCAAAGGGGATATGGAAACTAAAAATTAAAATCTTACCTGAGCAGATCCAGCAAGGCATCAACAGTATTGACTTCTGGGGTACTGCCCACTCTGTCAATATCACTTGCTCTTTGAGTCACTCCAGGTTTAATGGTCACAACAAGGATAATCCCTGCAGAAGGAGAAGCAGAGAGCTCACAGTGCAAGAAGAGTCATTGGTGCATTCTTCCTCAGTATATCCTGTGTAGCCAAACTTTTTCTGATTCAACTCAATACACTTTTTCTGTGTGCTTCTGCTGAAAAGTCTGCAGGTGGTCTCCTTAAATGTGTGGGTTCCCCTAGTACAGGAGCTACTTGCAGGCTTGCCCCTAGACTTCATCACTTTTGTATGTATTGTACTACATCACTACTGCTCACCAGGAGGGTAAATTACTTTAGCTGGGCTTCAGATGAGTGTGCTGCAACTTTTGCAGAGAGAATATATTTAATTGCTATTTCCCTTTTCCTTTATGTAACTCTTCTTGTTACTAGCTTTCAGATATGAATACAAGTATGCACTGTCCTGTGACCCCAGAGTCACATGGTGTTTTATTAAAGTTAGGTAGCAATATAGTTATGTAAGAGAAGTCAGAAAAAGAAATAAATAAAAAATTGTAGAGTAAGAAATACTAGATTTGACCTTGTAAATACTGAAATCAATGACAAATTTTTCGTTTACTTTAGTGACTTCATTTTAAGCATTTTTACTATGCTATTCTCCAAATTATCCAAATATTTTTTCTGTTTTTGTTTTTCCTTATACAAGTTCAAAGGAAGGCAAAGCAAATGAAATTTCTAAATTTCAGTGAAGGGAGAAAGAAGGGTGAAAGAACTGTTTGGATGACCCTTCAACCAGGTAGGAACAAGTTTTTCTCACTAATAAAAGCAGTACTATATTTGCATAGCACTGCATTATGAAACAAATAATGTCATAACACCATGGAACAACTTAGAATAGCAAGGACCTTGGGAGATTGCCTGGTTTACCACCTCACCCAAAGCTGGGACAATTTCAAAGTTAGATACATACTAATGTTAGTCTTTAATATTTAATGTTAGATACATACTAATGGTAGTTTTTAATTACCCAGACATATGAGATGATTGTTTTATTTTGTTTCTTATTTAAGAAGGCTGGCTGAGCATGTTTCTTTAAGCAAATACAGAACATGTCAATGTTGCTTTTCAGGAATAAACTTCCTGTAAGAGGAGATGAGATTTTCAGAGATGTAGGATTGGAGCCTAGCAGTGACAGAGGGGGAAAAAACCTTTAAGGAAAGAAACAAGATGACAAGGAGCCAGTATTTTCTGTCATTCTTTCTGGTGTGACAAACTACATATTTTCCAATCTGGCAATTAGGAACACACTATCAGTTTTGCTATTGAGGAAATTGACTTTGTATTTAAGGTTGGCCTTTGACATTTCATTCAGTTTTCTCACTGCTGGTCATCTTTTACCTCAGCATACAGCTCCTAATCTTCCTAGAGCTGAAATATGTGGTGAAATTTCCTGTGGCTTCACACTGGATATGAACACAGCCCATGGACAGCAGCACTAGCTCCTCTCTGTATCTGACTACAGCTAATGTCATGTTATCTGGTATGATTCCTCATCTCATCTCCACATCCTGTCTCGGGCAATTAGTAATGTCACATTTGTAATTAGGCAATTCTGATGATTTAAAAAGTTACAGAATTACAGAGTACCTAATATTACAGCAATGACTGTTGTGCAGAAATAATATACAACTGCTCGCAAACCAATCTTCCCAGAAATGTTGGAATCCAAAGCAGCAACACCTGCAAAAACAGCCACAGAAACAAAACA
Organism: Lonchura striata; assembly: GCF_050655825.1. Classification (NCBI taxonomy): domain Eukaryota; kingdom Metazoa; phylum Chordata; class Aves; order Passeriformes; family Estrildidae; genus Lonchura; species Lonchura striata. The sequence goes on from NC_140740.1 coordinate 70,623,811, forward strand.
ATAAAAACCAGTCTTATAAGAATGCTGTCATTTTTGTAGAGAAGTAATTATTGTCTCTTCTATGCAGAAAATTTTTTGTTTTTCAAGATGTTTCTAAATAGCTAATTGACATTTGCACTTCTGAAAAATATCTGTAGCTGACCAATATATTTGCTTCTTCTTTGCAAAAATCTGTTTTCCCTTTTTTTTTTCCCCTCCTTTTCTCTAGGATAAAGAAAATTGGGCTCTCTTGATTCCCTATGTCTGTGATTAATTAGACTTCTTTAGTTTATAAGAGTATGTCACAATTTGTTTCCTTATTCACTTAACTCATAGATTCATTTCTTCCAGATCTGTAACATTTTGGCTTTAAAGCTAAAAGCCATGTGAAGGAAGTTGCTCAGGCCTTTATCCCAGGTGGCTCAAAGGCTTATCAGACAAGTAAGAAACATTTCTGGTCAGTTTGTCTTCATTAACAGATTTACTGTTTTTAAATTTTTGACTAAAGATTTTCTAAAGTTTGGGTGCTCCACACTTCTCCACCTGTATATGTCATTGTGAAGAACAATGAAGGCAGATTTACTAATGAAGGTAGGGAAAGTGCTGAGACAGGTATTATACTCAGGTCAACTTATCTTCTGGCAACAATACTAGCTGAAACTTCTCGTAAAGTATTTCTTAATTGTTTAAAAGATTTCTAAAAGTTGTATGTGTAAAATCAGTAACTAGGGTAAAATGAGCATTTTGACTCCAAAATTTGTCTATTTATAACAACATTAGTTAATAATTCACTGCTATCACTTTATTACACATTTGTAATCCATTAATATTTGTATGTTTATTGAGTCAGTTTATGAAAGACTGTCTGGATTCCTTTGTATACAAAAGCTAAACCATGAGGAGGATATTTAGCCTCAGAGAAGTGTGATTTTGTAGGGAAAAATAGTTCAAAAGTGAAGGAAGAAAAATCAAGAGATCTGACATAAATGCAACTTACTGATCTTTGAGCTCAAAAAGGATCTTAGCCAGCACAGTTTAACCATGTGTTAATGTCTCATTCAGAAGGTATATTAACAGCACTGACAACTTGTGCCTAAAGTACTCATATAATGTCTTACTAGTGCTGTTAATTGTTATTCAAAATGCAAACAACACTCAGAGGGAAGAATGAAGGTTATTTTACTGGCCGCTAGGATGAGCCAAGCCTAACAGAGCCTCCATCTCCATGTGGCTCAGCCACCTGGCATTGTTGGTAATGAAATAAATCTACTCTTTGCATTTCAGCTGTCACTTGGTGGTTCCCTTGGTTACCTGATTGTGCCAATTCACACCATAACACTAAATAATGTTTTCTGTGGACAAGCCTGTTTTCAAAGGCTGCCAATGCTGAAACTTCTGTGCCTGATAAATTAACTTGGGAGAATTCACATAATTTTTTAAAAAAAGAGCAAACAGGTATTGCCACCATTCCGTATCTTTTATTAAAAAGTTCAAAAAATTTGGAAATGATGGAATTTAATTCTAAAACTTGAGCCTTCTCTCTCTCCCCCCCCTGCCCCGACAGTCTTGTTGACTTAGTCAAGAGCCTAATAATCAAGCAAGATTATTTCCCTGGAGCAGTCAGTTATAAAGATCCTACAGTAAATATGAAAGGAGATTCCTGTGACAGGAATTCTTCTGGTCCAAATGAAATCCCTTTGCAAACTGTTATCCTCAGTAGCGTTATAGAGGTATAATAAAGGGTAAACTTTGCCCCTGCTTTTTTAAACTGGGTAATGATCCTGTTAGTGAGCAAGCTGTGCTAGGATCCAGCCTGTCCTTCTACTGCCATGTTAATGCTGCTTTGCTGGTAAAACCACACAATTATTCAGACAGACATGGCTGAATAAGTACAACTATAGTCTGGGGATGATAGGTGTGGGGTTTGCATTTTTTGAAAGCTGCTGTACTCTGAAACCTGCATTTTTTGAAAGCTGCTGTACTCTGAAACCTGCATTCAGAATGATGCTTCCATTTAGAGACTGAAATAGAATTCACTACAAGTACCACAGACACAGGTTTGCTCTGGGTGATGTATACTGCTAAGCACCTTTTTTTTTTTCATGTTAGCTTGTTACACATAAGAAAATATGATACATAATAATAGACTTCTATCCAGATATGTCCTACTGTCATGACTGAGCAATTGATAACATAATTGATAGCTACTAGCCTTTTTCTCAAGATTACTGAAAATTAAGATTCCCTTTGTGGATACATCATGGCTTTACAGTTTCTTTGGAACTGAAAGAGTTAACAGAAGATGTATTGAACAAAGCACTAAACCACTACTAACTACAAAGTTAGTAGTGCTAAACTACTACACAACACCAATTTCAGTTCAGAAGAAAACTAATTACTCAAACTAAGATGGCATATATGCTGCTTCAAAACAAAAGTTTGCAGTGTCATTCAAAATTAGAGCACAAAAGCAGTGTAATTAGGTTTGTTTATCTACTTTGGATTACCACTAAACTTCTAAAACTAATGTATTTGTTCTTTCTTCCCTCAATCTGTCCCCAAGTTTAAACATGTTTGAATAGATAAACTGGTAATATAATTTACTGTATAAAGTTTGAAGTGGCCTGATGGATTCTCCGCCATCCCACAGCATTTCAAAACTGCAGTATTTCTGATTAGTCCCTTAAATTTTACTATAAAATGTTTTCTAATTCAGCTGCAGCCACTGAAGCATAAAATGCAATTCTGTGGCTATGATACAAAAAAGCTTAAGTGAGATCATCATGAAAGATAACAACTGATGTTAAAATCTGTTAAACTATTTACCTCTCTGCCCACATGATTTTAGCAGATTTGAGTTAAGGTTTTAATTACTGAAGTCAAATTTTGGAATCAGTTGTCTAGTCTTCTGCAATTCACCTTCCACATTTTCTATGTTACAGTCTCTAGCTTGAAGCTCTTAGTACTCTTCTCTTTTTTTGCCCAGCTTTCTCTATTTTGTATCACATACACTTGCAAAAGAATACAACCCAAAATAATCAGTGAAATCCGGGCTCTCCCTTCCACTCTTTCTTGTACAAGGACCTCAAATCCCTTCCAAATTGAAATGCTGCACTGAAGGAATTTTTAAAAATTGTACATGTTTAAAACTACTTCCCTGAAATACTACTGGATAACATTACTTAAGGGAATAGTCTCATTTAAACAAAACTAAGCTTATATATGAAACATGGTGTTCCAGAATTTTTTATCAGTAGCCACTGAACATAAAATGTGTTCATTTTATAGGCCTGTAAAAATGCGTATGTACAAATGGCTAAATGGCTTTGATTTGAGGCACAACACTGTAATTCCAGAGTTGTTCACTATGCTCTTGTGAGACCAGTGCTGTGGTCCTGTGAGATCTGGGAGTAAAAAGGGTTCTGTGAAGTACTGGAAACAATCACAGGGATCTTCTGACTTATCATCTTCTTAGTTCCCTAGGGTATAACACCTACATCCTTAGAATTTGTCATACCAGCCTACAGATTGGAATACATGTGACTGTACACACTGATTTACGCTTTCAGGTGCTCTTTTTCAGTACATTCTGAGAGGTTTAATCATCAGTTTGGTGCAGTGGTTGACTCTGTTCAACAGAAAAATCATACCTAGACCCCCTGTCATTTTTTATTGCTGCTCTACAGATTTCACCATTATAATCAAGTCCATCTCTTGAAGTACTTCTTAGCTGTTCTCAAAGTTCTGAATACTGGTGGAAGATGACAGGATCATCACTTTATCTGCACAACACATTGATCATTATGTATAATCCATAAAAGGCTAGACTGTTTAACTCCTTTTGCAGCACAGCTACACTTGAGGATCAAGATATGAGTTTTCTCAGTGCCACCTAGCCAGCTCCTAACACTGACAGTTGTTCTCCTTAAGTGACCCAGGGCCTGAAGGAAGAGTCTGGCTCAAGATCCTTCCAAGTTCACACTACTGACAGCCACATGGTGTATTTCTCTATCAGCTTTAGAAGTTAATTAAATTCTGACAAAAACCACCTCAAGTATGGTGCATATCAACTGTACACAATTCTCTCAGGGTTCTGATATCTAATTCCCAATTGTAACAAAGATTGTTCCTGAAGAATGGAACTGTATGGCCTTTAGACCTTCTCAGCTATGACCACAATGCTGATTCAAAGGCAAAACACAGTTCTGAAACTGCTCCAAACTGCCAGCAGCCTCACTGACTAATTGAGGAATTTTGGTGGTCACTAGATAAATCACAAAATAATTCTTAACTTCTCCCAGGTGTTCACATTTTATTTCTTCATGTCCATTTTGGCTCTTCTGGCTGCAATATGCAGTCACTACATCATAGAAATTATATGATTGGTGAACATCCAGGACAGCAAAAAGTTTTTACAGAATGTTGCATAAGACATAAAAAAATAGAAAACCATAGGTGACTCTTAAAATGCATATAGAGAATTTCAATAGGCAATCCTTCTAAGGGGACCACAATGTCTTATATAAAAGAAGTAATGTTATTTTGTTGCTGGGGTGACCTATGTTGTTGCAAAAAGGTAATATTTATTCTTTAAAAGTACTAAGGAAAAAAACCCAAAACAGTGTTGACACTAGCACTGAGAGTTCTCATTTAATCCACTGGTCATCACAAGGCAGGCCATAAGAACAATCTTTCTTGGATGCAAATGAAAGTTTTGTAGTTGCCATCTTCTACTTGCAATGGGAAACACTACCAATACTAAAACAGTATTTGGCCTGTACCTCCAGAAGACCAACATGTTTTTATCTGAGGAGTGAACACCAAAGTCGAGCTCCAGTGCTGAGCAAGGTTATTGCTTTCACAAGCAGTGCATAGCAAGCTTATTGCTTATTTTCTTATTCCTCTATGTATCTAAGAGAATCCAAATTTGCATTCTTGTTCCATGAGCTATACCAACTTTCATCAGCTACTGCTAGAAAAGGAAGACTAGATTTCATTGTATTTCCATGTAAATTTTGCCATTATTTAATAGTTGGGTTTTAGACACAAACAAGAAAGTTTCCTTTTCACTCCAGGGAAAGGTCCTTTCTGCTGTTCTGTAAACTTGGGACAGTTCAAACATGAATTCAGAAGAATGCTTTTCTCAGGGCTTCTGAAAAGAATGGATTCCAAAGCCAGTTGTCCTCTGTCCTTTTGTTCTTGGCACAGTATTTCCTTTTGTCCTTGCACTATGCTCACTTATTGAAGGGGAAATCTTTCTGTATACAATCCAGAAAATAAGTGCAGTGAAGGGAATCACAGTGGTGAATTCAAAGCCTATCCTTTACTGAATACATTTTTGAGTCATCAATGATTTTTCCCTCTTCCCATTTCAGACTCTGCGCTCTTTCTTTCCCATTTTGCCCTTTTATTTGCATGATGCTGTAGTACAATTATTGACTGTCAATAATCACCTGAAAGGTAATTTTCTTCATATTCTCCCTGAAATTTCAGTTTCCAAACTAGTTCAACAGCAATTTCTGTTGCTTCTTTCAAAAACTGAATGGTGAATCTTTTCCTTTTTTTCCCTGGTGCTTTGTGGAACTCTCTGGGAAATGCAATACCATGTTACTTGTGTATGTACAAGACTATCAGGACCGAGTAAGTAATTCACAACTGTCTAGTGAAATACCACCCACATGCAGGAATTCAGACAGCATGATGTACCGTCCACTGCTCATCTGAGACAAAGGACTCAGATTACTATTGCTGGTAGATCATTCTCAAACATCTTTCACTTGATATGCATCTCATAATTGTATTTTTTTCCTCATGTTTACTGTATCTTGAGGCTTAGAAAAATCTTTTGCAACTAGTCTTTCCCCATCTAACTGAATGACCTCTTTAGCTAAGCCACATTAGGAGGACAGTTCCAAGTCAGTTGGCTGAGAAGATCAGGTAATGAAAAAGCTATGGCAAAGGAAAACTCTAAACACACAGTAATATGCAGTTTCTCAAATGAGATTTTTCATGATCTACTGTCTTAACTGTTTTTACTAGAAGTCTTCCATTCCTATTCTGTCAATACTTCTGTAACAGCAGTTATCCTGTCTATTCAAATGCCATTGTTACTCATTGTAAAGGAAAAGGATTTCTATGACAGCTTGTAGCAATTACCTTTTCAATTGACTTGAGAGAAATGTCATTAATTGCTCTTCTTTGGGACATGCGATTGCTATTCCTAGTATGTTGTGTCAGCATAACAAAATAATGTCTTAAAAATAAAATGAAAAAGTAGCACATAACAGGGGGGCAGTGTGAGGGAAAGAGTGGGAAAGAGAGATAGGTACTTGTAGGTAATGCCTAAGCATCTATTTGTGCTATTTAAATATCACCAAAAAATTCAAGTCAGAAAATTCTCGATTTCTAATCACATGATCTAATGAGACTTGGATTAAATGTCAAATATTGGTCTCTTAACTTTGGAGAGGCATTGAAAAAAAATATTTGGAAAAACCTCAACAAAGAGACTAAAATGTGGAATGTAACAATAGTTACAACAGTCCAAATGCTGAGAGATGTCTTGGATCATTTAGAATGGAGTTGAAAAAGTAATTGTAATGAACCTTCCTAAATGCCAGATAGGGTGGAAAGGGAGATGAACAGTTTATAGCAATGAAAGGGTTAAAATTATTATAAAACAGAGGGGATTTCTGACCCTGGATATCAGTTTGCTAATGGACTGTTGTGCTGTCTTCTTGGCAGTTGGCACAATCATTGTATTATGATCTTTCCCTACAGAGCTTTTTGGAGACATGAAGAGAAGTGGGGTATTAATACTGCCTTCTATTCATCACTTCTAGGAACATTGTAATTTTTTCTCTAGAAAGCTCTTAGAGGTTATATAATCTGAAGTTAATGCTTGTTCAGGAGAGATGATGTTCCTTGATTGGAATATAAGAACTTGAAAGGAAAGAAGATGACACGTCTATCTGCCAAGATGGACAGGCTAACAAGATTCATTACAGAAATCAGATCCAGTTCAAGGATGCAGCAGAAATATAGCCCCTACACTGTTGCTGGTGATACATGTATGGAGTGTATACAGAAAACTGTAGCATTGAAAGTACTTGAATTCCCTCAGAATTATTGGTGGCAAAATGTATAGGTGGACAAGATTTAACTTCCAAGCTATTAAAAAAGCCCTTTAACATGACACTCCGTTTTTAATAGATTGTGATATCTACTCACAGGGAAATTGAGTGAAAAAGGTGAACAAAATCTGGTTTATCTAGTGGAACAGTTGTGTATGTCCTGAACTCCACAAGAGAACAGCAGAAAACATCAACTGACTTTAGACCCATCCACAGTGGTGCCACCACCAGTGCCCATAGTGATATGGCTAGGATAAGAGGCAGTGGCAGCTGGTGCCACAGAATGGCTATTCTGTTGGAGCTGTTTGCCCTTGAGAGCTGGTGGCAATCGTGCTCCATGAGCTGCAAGTGCACTTCAAAGTTTTATTACTTTAATTTAAAACTTTAAATAATGTAGCGGCTGTCTCAGTTGTATAAGGTCAACTAATATTGATAGAAAAGGAGTAAATGACTGTGATAGAAGCAATCTGAAGAAGAGGGCACAAAGTCTTGTCCATTAATAACCTACAACTCTACTATCCTGCTTGCTTCAATGACTGCACATGGGCAGCAGGGACAGAACTTCCAATATCCTTCAGTACAGCTGAAGGCAGAACTCATTAACAGTACTGTAATGTATTCTGACCTTCACACAATTAATAATACAGAGGGAAGAGGTGAGTCTTCTGTCTGAGCCTAGTTAACTAATTTACTAACACTATAAAATGGATCTGATTTTCTTGGAAGCTCTTCTGTCTTAAGAAACAGCAAAGCATAGAAAGAACATGCAGGTATTTCAGAAGATAATCTGTAAATACGTTAAGCTAGATCAGTAATTTCCCAAGAACTGTGCTGGTGATGCATAGGGCCTGTTAAGGATGCCCAAGGATGTAAGTAATGGAGCATCTCCCAATAGCTGCACTTCTTGGACTTGTAGAAATAGAAACTGCTGAGGCAGATTTGTGGTGGAATCATTGTAAGAGTGTTTATTTGGCATTGGGAAAAATGGAACTGGCATGATGCTTCAGACTGCAGTGGACCAGTAGTCAAAGCAGGCCCTGGAGTAAATTAAGTGTTTATTTCTATAGCCATGGAAGCTTTATAATTTTGCCAGGCCCGCAGCTCAGGCGACATTGTATTTATAGCTCACATACAGCTGCCCTGAGAGAAGTAATTGATCTGTCTTTTTTTTCCATTGTTCCTGAAGTATGCTATGTGTACCTGCAAATGCCTCATCAATGGCTTTAAGAAACTTTAGTGCTCCCCATAGCTGAGCCTGCAAAAATTCACAATGCAGGAAACTCCCATGCATCTGTTCTAGTCTCTTTGAAGTTGTCTGTGAAGGCTGAAATTGCAGGGGAGGTCAGAAACATAAGAAAAAGCTTTATTAATATTTTGTCAGGGAGGAAAGATAAGAAATGGGGCACAGATTCTTGCAGAACTTGAAACAGATCTTGAACAGCTGATAAAATCATGTCATTAATATTGAGATCTGAGACATGGACCTGCTTTGCAATGTGTCACATCTTTTAACACAGAGATAAAATTTCTGGCATTTTATGGGTAACTCTGGAATCATCATCAAAGAAAAGGTCATTTATCACATCATGATGCGAATTTTTTGACAGAACACATTCTAGCCCTGAAGAAAGACCTCCACATCAAGATCTGAGGTTTACAATTTGAAAATCAATGTGGCAGGCTGCATGATATAACACCATCTGGGAAGGACTGATTGAAAAGAGATGGGAAGCAGACAACCTAAGTTCTACTTCCTGACAGAAAACAGATTTGCAAACATTTCCTGCTGTTTCCACAAATTGCAACCTGTACGCTAAATAAGTACATAAACAATGCTTTTCATCTCTTACACTCAGAGGCGCTGAGTTTGTGAATGAAAACCACATTTTACAGAGCCCTCCATCTCTCCAGAGGGAGAATTTTGCCTTTTGAATCTGAAAATAGAGATAAGGGTTTTTCTGCTCTAATTAAAGCTCCAAGGAGAAGGAAGAAGCATGCTCCTGATTTACCTGAGGAAATCAGTGAGAGTTTTTTCACTAAGATGGAATTTATTCCAACAAATTAAAATTAATAATACTTCAAATTTTGCAGAAAATCCTGAAATCTCAAGGCGTGATTCCAACCTCCACTCTTTTTGCAGTGGCTTGTTTTACATCATTATGCACAAACAGATTGGGATCTGGTCATGGGACATGCGTTTGTGCACAGTTTCCCATCTCTAAAGCATAAGCTGATTCTTTTCAGGATGTGACATTACCTTTTAAAACATTATCATCCTAAAAAATAAAAACACAGACTGCATTTTCAAAAATGTCTTGGTGACATATTTTGTATCATAGAATCATAGAACTGTTAGAGTTGGAACGGACCTTAAAGATCCTTTAGTTCCAACACATCTGCCAAGGGCAGGGACAACTTTCACTAGGCGGGTTGCTCAGAGCTCCATCCAACATGACTTTGGAGAATTCTGGGGATGGGGCAAACACAACTTCATGGGTTAACCTGTTCCATGCCTCACAAATCTCAGAGTAAAGAATTTCTTTTCACTATCTAATCTAAACCTGCTTGTTTTCAGTTTAAAACCATTGCCCTTTGTCTCAGCACTAGATACCCTAGATGTAAAAAACCCCCTCCAGCTCTTTTGTAGGTTACATCAAGTGTTGGAAAGCTGGAACAAAGTCTCCCTGTAACCTTCTCTTCTGCATCCTGAACAAGCCCGTGAATCTGCTGAAGAAGCACTCAGCTTCTGTTATTGATAAAATGTTAAACAGGATTGGCCCCAGTATTGAATCCTGGGGTACATCACTACTGACTTGTCTCCAACCAGACTTGTCTGGTGATTGCAGCCTTCGGGTCTGCCCATTCAGACAGGTTTCAATTTGCCTCACTGTGCAATTCTCTAACCTGTATTTTATCAGTTGTTCTGTGGGGATGTTATGCGATAGTGTCAAAAACCTTACTAAAGTCAAGTAAGATCACATGACCTCTTCAAAATTCTGAATTTTCAGATCAAAAGCAAATTTACACTTTCAAAAATTACTGTAAAGAAGCAAACAAAGAGGGGAATGAAAAATTTATGGAAGATCCAGGATTTGTCTTCAGCTATGTTTGTAATCAAGACAGCTCACTGTTTGCCTTATTGTTAGTGGCAAGGCCACATATATCTGCCTTTGGTAGTACCTTTTATAGAATGAGACCCAAAAGCATTTTTCTCCAAAGAAGCTTCATAATTCTTGATTAAATTTAGAATATGCAAGGAAAGCACCACAATCTGCATGCTGGCTGGCTGTCTTTGGTGGGACCAGACATGTTTTGAGGATGTCCACCTCCTTGGAATGCCTGTATTACACAGACCTCTATAGGGCCTGTATCTGATGATCACAGCTGTTGGACCTGTGTATGTGTTCACATCCTCAGTGGTAGATGCTTGGGGCCACAAAATATTCAAAGTTACTGCAGTTCAAGTAGCAACAACACTTCAGCTGGTCCAGAATGAATGTATTCTTAGTTATCAAGTTAAGGAGATGAAATTAGCTCACCATGAGAGCTAAATATTGTCATGTTATTGTGCCTTTGCTGAAGGTTAAGTGTGTGCACCAGCGACAATTACAATTACTCATTTGGTACATAACTCTAACCAGACTGTGATGCTGAGTCCAAAGGCATCTAGGAAGTTTTGATGCCTTTTGTAAGTTTATGTCATGTCAAAATACTAGATTTTGGTTACAGGTAACAGTTTTGTGCATGAATCACCAAGACAAAATTGGGAGGGGTGGCTGATGTATGAGATGATTATATGGTCACTCAAAGGTACCTGCATGAGCTTGAGAATTTTTCTGAGAGAAATCATGTGGAGTTCAACAAGAAAAAATGCAGAGCTCTACATTTGGGCAGTGAACATATTGCAGTGAACCAGTGCATGCTGGAGGCTGACTGGCTGGAACAGCTTTGCAGAGAAGAGTGTGGGAGTCCTGGCAGACAACAAACTGACCATGAGACAGATATCTCAGCAAAAGTGGCAAATAGACTCCTGGGCAACACTATGACAAGCACTGTCAGCATGCAGGGGGAGGTGATCTCTCTAAACACAACACCTGTGAGGCCACACCTGGAGTACAAAGTCTAGTTCTGGGCTCCCCAGTAGAAGAAAGGGATGGACTTACTGCACTATGTCCAGCAAAGGGCCAAAACTGTGATGAAGGTTTTGGAGCATCTCTCACATGAGGACAGCTAGGACAGCAGGGACTGTTCCGTCTGGAGAGGAGAATGCTCAGAATGACCTTAGTCGTGTGTATAAACTGCTGATGGGTAGGAATGAGTATAGAGCTAGGCTCTCAGCAGTGGTGCCCAGAAACAAGACTTGAGACAATAGTCAAAAATTAAAAAACCCATGAAATTTAATCTGAACATGAAGACACTGCTTTAGCTAACCCTGTGTGTTGATTTGACATAGCCTGGATTTTTAGATAACAGGGGAGGGCCACAGGAATGGTTTCTGTGAGAAGTACCTAGAAGCTTCCACCATGCCCAAAAGAGGCAAACTCTGATGGCTCTGAAGATGGACATGCTGCCAGCACAATTAGAGAGGTTGGTGATAACATATTTAAGAAGAAAAGCAAAGTAGCATGTGCACAGTTTTCTCCAGTGGTGGCGATGAGCCGTGGCTGCTGCCATCTGGGAGGGGCTGGTAGGGGAAAAGGTGTTTTAAAGGTTTATTTTACTTTTCATTATCCTCCTCTGACTTTGTTAATAATAAATTTATCTCATACCTTTAAATTTGAACCTTGCTTGCCCTTAGAGCATTGTTCTCTCTCAACTCATGAGTCCTTATCTCAACTCATGAGCCCTTCGTTAATTTTCTCCCCCCTTCTCCTGTGCCCAATTATAATAGAAGATGGTGAGTGAACAACTCTTGTGGCTGTCTGGTGTTTAGTCAGTATCAAACCATTACACCCTGAATGGGCATTGGATTAGACTGTTTCAGGGGTTCCCTTCCAACCTCAATAATTCTATATGACTGTGTAAAAGAAGAAAAATTACGAGTATGCTTCATAATCATTCACAGGTTTACTTGTTCAATTCAAACATGCATTTCTGTGCACTGGAAAGTTAACATACCTATTTTAAAAGAGGCAATATCTCATCAACATCCTGAGGACAGATATGGGTGAAAAGTGAAAATCATCATGTACAGACATTTGTGGTTCATTTGCAAAGCCCTACATACCCTATCAAAGTAGCTTCTGTTTTTATGTATTTTGTTTCCTTTCCCTTGCCTAAAATTCTAATATAGAAGTGTACAAAAAATATGCCCTTACTTGCTAAGGAAATTGGATGTGCCAAGGTCAGAATCAGAGCATCTTGTTCTCACTATGAGATGCTCTGATTCTGAACGTGGCACATCCAATCATACAGTCATTTCTGTATTTGACTGTAATCTGCAATCTGTAAAATACAAGCTTGTGTTAGTAGTTACAAGTGCAGTTCACTCACACTAGAACATTATCTATCAAGTAAGCACAGTAATTTTTAACAGGATGATTCTTGTTTCCCTTTTAAGTGCTGGACAGATAGATTTAAAAAACAATTAATTTCATTATTATTCTATTTCTGAAGACAGAAGCCCAACTTCACTCACAAATAAAAGCTTGCTCAAAAAAAGAAATGTCTTTGTCTTATCTTGGCAGCTTTTCCTGGATGGCTGAATACAGACTAAGGTTCTCCTCACAGTTACACACTAACAATTGTTTTAACCTCCGTTCATTCCTTTGGACATAACCCTTGGCTATTTGTGGCATCATTTCTCACTCTGCCTTTGTCAGCTTTCCATTCTGGATCTTGCAGCTCTTGACATTATCCATTTAAATTCTAACACTGGATTCCTCTCACCCTACACTACAAGATATGAATATCTGGACATGAATATGTTCTCAAAACAGAGGTTTTGTGGAGATGAAAAGGGACCAATGTGTCTTGATTCACTGCAAGAAGCTGAAAGAAAATAGTCACAATCCTTGCACCCTCAGCAAAGACTTAAAGAATAAAGACAAGTTTACTTGGCTTTCCCTTTTTTGAAAAAAGTTATTTCTAAAGAAAGGCTGTTTGACATTCAGTTCTGTATCCTTGCTTTGTGCTTTCTCCACCAAATCTTTCCAAAGTTTTCTCTGTGGATGAACTGTTAGCAAATTCTAGCATTCAGGGCAGGGATCCAGCCAACAGCTTGTTTGCTTTTCCCAGAAGATGGAAGCTTTGACTTCCCTCTTCTCTCTTCACTTCCTGGTCACACAGTCTCCCAAGCACTCACTTGGTTCAAAGGAACTTTCAGTTTTGGGGAAGTGGACTTGTAGAAGGATTCAGTGAATGCTAGAGCTCATGCAAAGTACCTCAGGGAAGTTTGCTGAGACCAAGGAAGTATAGGTAATGAAAGTCCTCTTTTTGTGACAGTAGGCTATGAGATCAGCTCTCCCTTGCTTGTGAAATGGCATCATGAGACTGTAATAGTTAACTCTATCTTAGAATATGGAGTTGCAGCTTTGGGCTTGCAATGTGCAACTGTTTAACCCACTTCTGAAAACAGGGAGAGAGAGATACAAGAATCTATAGGTTTGCAAAGTTATTAGCTCACAGCTCAATATAATGTTATAGATAATAATGCTAATCTTTCCAAATCCTTTCTCATTCTTATTAATAAAGAAAGAATTTAATAGAAAGGTATGAAATCTCTATTTCTTGGTATAGAGTTCCACCAAGTTATTAGGGGTTATTTCCACAATGGTAGTCCATCAAGCTAAGAGTACATTTTCAGTCATACCTGTGATCATACTTGATATGATTAATGGCAGAATGATGAGTTTGAGCATTCTCATCAGCAATTCCCCAGGAAATGCAAAGTAGACCTTATCCAAATTAGACAGATTGCCATATTCTCGTACCAGCACGCCAATCCCAATACCTAAAAAGGACATAAAAATGTTAGACAAATTAGATGTAGTTTACAATAGAGACATGTGAGACAAAGAGAAAAAATATCAGAACAAAAAGAGCAAGAAATAAACATATTTTCACAACTATGGTACAACTTCCAATGCAAATCAGATAAAATAATGTATTTCCTTTTCTAATGATAAGCAAAGTAATAACACATAATTCTGAAACAGGATGTCTTTAGGTATGTCTTTGGAAAAATCTGATTAGGTGCTCTGATTATCAGTCCAGTCCAGTACTGACTTTTACCCACCTTCACTAGTTCTAGAAGACCCATAACTAGCATTAAAAAAATCAATAGACTACATAAACACTACCAGACACTAAAGAGAGATGGTGACATAAATACTTCAGATAATTTCTATTGGTGAAAATAAGCCTACCCAGCAGCAACACTTTCAGTAATTGCTGCTCTACATAATTTGGAAAGAGTGTGACTGTAATCACTAAATTAATTTAATAACTTCCAGGAAACAGAATAACAAAAATTCACTCTGCTCATTTCACACTAATTTCATAGCACAACTGGCCTACAAATACCAGACTATAAATTCAATCAGCCATTGAGCCATGGTGCAAGGAACCTTTATACATCCTCTTATCTTTGGATTATATGAATTATCAGATAGTTCCCACATCTGAGACAAATCACAAATAAGAGTTCTACTGAATGAAAAAAAATCATGGGCCAAAATACAAAATTCTTCAGTTTGACAGGCAATACCTTTATTTTCCATGCCAATATGATTTTCAAATTAAAATTACTGTGACAGGAAATGTCTTGATCAGTGTCTGAAAAGCACTAGAACTGTTGTTTCACAGAGAAGCTTTGTAATACTTCAGTCCTGAATGAACGGAGCTCAAGAGATGTTTCTAACTGGATCAAATGAAAGAACAAGTCAGAACTGTTCATCATCAAAATCAAGCTAAATGAACATCAGAGCAGATTAAAAACCAAGCAGATTATGCTCCTGTTAATAGAGATGGAAAATGAACCAGGTAACCTTCCAAGAAAATGAGCTGCTCTAGTCAATGACTAAGATTTCTGATCTGTAATCTCTGCTGGTGAATATGGACAGTTTGAATTCCTTGGAGCAATCTAGAATCTTAACAGTCTTGAAGATATTTGCAATATTATGCAAATAACCTTGATTAAAGAATGATAAGACACAATGATATCTATTTCTAATCTAGGAACTGAATTAGATGGGTTGAAAAATATTTACTCTGCACTTTTAGATAAGCCCAAGCAAGATAAAATTCCATTTGTAAAATGGTCACATGAATTGAAATTAGTTGCTAAGGCTTTGATCCTGAAAACACTAGAGTAAATAGCTGAATCTAACCATACAGGTAATTTCTATGTCTTCAGACAATTCACACAACTTAAGGTAGACATTTGCTTAAATTGTAGCAAGACTGAATTGCATGTTTATGGCAAATTATGTAATGCCACTTTACTTTCAGCAGGTATGACTAGGACATGTTCTAACCATCTGCCTTTCATTCTATATGATGACTGCCATATTTGACCAGATGGAATTCTGATCATTGTATATTCAACAGGATTGCTAGCAGGTAGAAATATTCACCCTTGCTTTAGTTCTTGAGGGTTTTTTTCCCCCACTTCTTTAGATTTCACTACAAAAACTTCCCACATGCTCTCAAAATTATAGAAGGGTTTCCTTAATATTTTCCATCTATATACACTTACACCTGTTGTATTTGATTTTTTTTGTTAAGGATATTATTTATCTAATGACAATAGCTGAGAACAGAGTTTCAGCAATCTCTTGAAATTACATTATTGCTCTCAATTTCTTACTCATGTAATTTCTTTACAGGACAGAGCACTTATACCCATATTAACTTGTGCAGTATGCCAAACTACAGTAAAATGCAGCTACCTTTTAACTGCAGTTAGCATCTAGCATATACTGCTTGAATATATCATGGGAATATTAGAAATTTTATTTTGTAACAGTAACAAGAGAAGATTAGAAATTTAGCAGAATAATCATGCTGTTGTACAGGAAACAGACAGATATAGAACTTTTTGATCCTCATCTCAATAGCCAAGTTTAACTTGGAAATTTCTTCTGGGAACTATAACACACAAAAAGAAGTGTAGTTTAGCAAAAATACATTTCACATGGTAACCACTGCTTTTAACATCACATTGACTACAGTAGCCCTAAGTAGAGACAAAAAATGTTATAAAAATCTCAATTTCTCTAGATGAATACAACTGATAATTCCATTATTTCTGAAATTAAAATCAACAATTACTTTTAACAACCTTAAAACACATTATAGTCTTCAAAGCTGCTTCTATATATTAGGATTCCTTCTTTTTTATTTTTAATTTTAATTTTAATTTTTTTAAATTTATGGAATAAATTGCTTCTACTTTTTGAAGAGCGAAACATCACCTTTCCTACTTGCTCCCTTCATCTTTTTTGTTTCAACCACTCCACCTTTCTTCTCATCCATGATAAATTCGTTTTATTTCTTTTCTATCTCTTCTCTTTTCTTTTCCTTCTTGTTCACATGGCTAGGTTAGGTTATGATTTTTAGCACAAGAGCAATCCTTTACTTGCAACTCGATACATTCTCCTTAAGCTCCAGATTTCTGCAATATTGGGCAGATTTGAAGAATGGTGGTGGAATAAATGGTGCAATCCCATATCTTTAATTTAAATTTTTAAGGAAGATATAACTGTGCATAGTACAGCACATGCTGTATAGCATGGTGTCTATGTTTCCTCTCCCAGCCACCAAGAAAGCAAGTGAAAGGTGCCATCTGGATCCCTGAGATTGTGATGCACAATGAAGGCCACAGGACAATTCTCCTGTCTGAACCCAAATGAAACAACACATGCCCTAACTCTTTGCTACTATTCTCCCAGGTAGCACGTAAGGCTTTTTATAAGCTTGGTAACAGACAGAAAATTCTTCAAAGAAAGGGTGTAAATATAAATGAAGCAAGTGAGGAGTGAGGATGAGAAGAACAAGAGAAATAGAGGAGAAGAAAATCACTGAATATAATAATAAGCACAACAAGTGAAATCCATTGGCACCCAACTTTCAGGGAGTCCAGCTTAAAAAGCTAGAGGGAATGCATGTTTCTTCTCCATAGGATGAGCTATTTTTCATTGTGTTACCCAGAAAAAGGGCAGCAGAAAGTGCTGCAAGGGGTTACCTAGCACCTGCAAACTCGCTCCACTATATGTAGCACTAGATTCTTTCTATCTGCCAAGCCTGAGGCTTTACAGGACCTAGGAGACGATGGCTGTGTGTAATAAGGTAGCAGAACCAGTCTTGCCTGTGTTTATATGTTCAGTGAGTCCACCACAGAAATTAGGTAAAATGTGTCTTGGGAGACCATTATGTTGAGGTTTCTGTCTACCTGCAAAAGAACTTCTGTGACATCTGGATATCTGCTGACCAGTAATTTATTGCAATCTGATCTACATCTGGAGTGTTTCTTTGCATATTGCTATTCTTTCTGAAATGTTATCTAAAAGGGTAAATACTTTGTATGGGAATGATTATAGGGCTACAACATTTTTCTTCAAGTACCTTGCTGCGGCTTATGACACAGATTTGGAAATGACTAAAAACCTACACACACTCTGTTCAAAACAGTGGCACAATCTCCAGGATCAGTTATACTAGCACACATGGTGTGAGTCACAGATTGTCCTAAAGCTATTGTAAACTTGTAAAAAGGTGCTGGCCATTCAGAAGCCCCACCAAGCAACCCATCATGGAGACCATTTACAAATTTTCAGGAAGTGATAGTTAATCCCTGAAGCCTTTTTTGTGAGGTCAACAAAATCTTGAATTTGAAGACTCAGAAACCCTGAGTATCTGAATCTGTTCAGGATATGCAGCATGACATTACTGTACTTATTTGCTTTACGTCATTATTATTGTGGGTTAGTTGCTCTTCAGAACCTGATTACATCCCTAATAAGAATATGGTATGATAGAATGACCCTGTACTTTCTTTACCTTCACAGGCAGAACAACTCACAACTTAGAAACAGATAACCAAAGTCCACATATAGACATGCTTGCTTCTGTTTCTCACTGAAAGAGAATATAAAACAGAAAAAAAAAGTTCTATAACAGGAGGGACTCCCTCATGTTATTTATGTTAATGGATGAGAACACGGTTTGGAATGTACAGTTTCAATTGACAGGGAGTTCTCCATCAGTGTGCATGACACTGAAGAAACAGCATATCACCTTCACCTCCCACTGACTTTATTATTGAATGATCCTTAGGAATGAACCATAAAGGCAATGAGAAAAGGAATCCAGCATACATTTTTGTAGAACTAATAATCTGTTTTGTAAAATGACCTGTTCTGTAGCACATGTAGTGCTCTGAAAAAAAAACAACAAACCTGTGGTATATATTTTTCCTGTTTTCTTAAAATTTCATAATATGGAAACTCCTCACTGAAGCAGAGTTAGTGACCTTGGCTAATGCTGATAGAGTGGGAATTATAGGAATTTTGCTTTGACACAGCACTGAAATAAGGAAAAAAGTCACATTGTTCAAACCTGGTATTATTTAATTGTACTGTAGCAATATCTATTGTGCTATTAACTAAGTGATTGAGCTCTTCATAATTTTGCATTATATGCTGCACAGATGTGACAGACTAAATGACTTCTATAATTTTGGTGAGTCTTAACTGGATTAACCTCACAGCAATTGATTAATAGAACTGAAAAGGCTAGCAAAAAAAGTTGACTGAGTTGATTTCAAACACAATATGAACTATTCAATATAAACATGTCAAACTGCAGCACAGGCAGGCAGGAGTTCTGCAGTGTGATATATTCTCAGTTCTTTAGTAGTATTTTATAAACCAATTTTGTCTGCTCTCTCCATAGAGTTTCTCTTACCACCAGCTGTCTCTTAGTGCAAAGAAATACAGTGCCAACTATAGAACACTAAAAGAGAGTGTGGAAGAATATATTACAAAGGCTTATAAACATATTATTTCAGCTCTTTTTGCATTATTTTACATACTTTCTAATGTTACATATTTTACGGTTTTACACTCTACCTTCCAATAAACATACTGATGTTGATTGAAGAAGGAGGATTCTTGGAAAACTGCAGGCAACCACTAAGGTATAAGAGCTTCAGGGGTATAATTACAAGGCAACTAATCTTAACTCTATCATTGCTTGTGTTAGCCAGACTACCAGCTTGCTTACAAAGACATGTGAAGAAAAGTTCTCTCAGAAAATCTTCCAGAAGAAAGTTTCCATATCAGCTCTTGGTTTACTGAAAAATATTTAGCAGCAACGTATAAAAGAATGGCTTGTTCTGTGCCATGGTGAGACCCCCTGATGCTCTTGATTATCCGTTAAGGGTGCAGTGGTTGTAAATTCCTCCACACAAGTAACACATTGTCATATGACTGCAGTGTGAGAAAAGTTCAGGTAGACAGTGACTCCCTGTGATGGATCTTCAGGAATGAAGGCAAGGTGGAGTGTTGGCCAGAGGGGGAAAAATCAGCTTCTCCAGTGTGGGTGTACTCCCTTTACTCACAGTAGGTTTGAAGGCTACAGCAAATAGCAAACCCACATAATTCCTGCTACTTTCTGTGCTGAGGAAGCCTGGCTGATAACATAGGGCAGCCTGTAGCAGTCACCACTAACACGGAGCAGCCTCTCTGCTATGCAGCCCTGCAAAGGCTCACCTCATCCTTAGTCAAACCAAGGGCAGTTAGTTCACTCAGCCAGGAAAAGTGAAATAGTGGCTATTTTCCCATGATTATGTGACCACAGTTCTGCTGAGTCTGAACAAGTACTCTCCCCAAGCATGCAGAGGGCTAACCAGTTTGGTTATTTAACAATGTCTTCTATTGGACTCTGGATTTCCTCTCCTTTATCCAATGTAGGTGAATTGCACGTGCCCATATCTTCCAAATATTTTCCATGTGCAGATGCAACTTCCTTCAGAGAAAGCCAAGAAAAAAAAATATACAGCTGAAGGAAGAGGAAAAACATTTTGACTGTGCTTCATCTAGCTAGAACTCTTCTACAGAATCTACCACTGTAAAAATAAACTAAGTTGTACCAGAGATAAGATGTTTTCCTTCACAGTTTTCAACAGCTTTTTGATTTATTGTGTTTGTGAAGTACTGTGCTTATAACCTTAATATAACAAATTTATTTATTTTATAAGCAAGGTCATATCTTAAATTGAAAAATCTGATGAAAAGGATAATTCTGTTCCAGCAGCTGCGCAACCCACATTTCTTCAAAAATTTGGATGTGTCCTTGTGAAACCACCTGTTTTTTTTGGGAAATACTGTGTGAAACTTATTAAGGTTTCAGGAAAAGAGAGTTCAGTGTTGAACACACATGAAGGAGGACTATAGTTAATTAAAAAATTAACATCCTACCTTTTGAGAGGAGATGAAAGTGCTTAGTTTGTCCACCATGGATGAAATATAGAAAATTTCTACTAGTGTTGGAGTAGAAATACTACTAGTGATGAAACAATATTTTAATTATTGGACGCACAGTGAAACAATACATTTATATTGGAAATTGTAAGGCTTTCAACCATCAGATTGAAGAATACAGCTTCCTAGGAGGATGTACAGCATCAAATAGCCTATCTAGCTTTAAGGTGGAGCACGGCATGTAACAGAATTTTATCTACAGTACCGTAACCCAAAGTAGCAGAGGCTAGATCTGATAAGCCAGGGGGTAGCCTTCTATCTCTATTCCTGTACTTTACAGTAAAATTGAAAGGTAACCTGACAACAGTAACTTGTCTTTCTTCCTTTGCAGACCTTTCTTATGATCCCTTTCAGATATCACTTCTAAAACCATCACTCTTCTCCTTCATTTCATCCATCTATGATGTGTGCGCCGTCTTTAATTATGCAGTCATCCAAACAAGTATAGGTCTTAGTGCTTCCACAATGTCTCCAAATCCACACAATTTATAAAGCAGTGCTTTTATTTAGACCCCTTTTCTCAGTTGTTTCAGAAATTCATGTCTCCCAGTTAAAGCATATGTTTTGCTTATATGGCCTCACACATTACAGTACCATGGGCACCATTACAATGCTACACAGAAAACCCAAGAATTTCACACCCTTCCTTGTAAAATCCCACTTATTTTCTGTTCTCTTTCCACAATGTTTTGCTTGCTATCCTGAAGCTGTATAAGCACCTTTGTACATGGATAGCCCAAGAGATATTAGCTCAGTAGAGTACCTCAGGAGAAATGCGTCTTTATTTTAAACCCCTAAAACACACAAGAAACTAAATGGTTGGAAGTGGTGTAAGAAAGGTGAAAGGCTAGTAACTGGGAATATCTGCCAGATTCTAACCCTTGTTATTGCTTCTTTGATGAGACAAAAGGACAGTAAACAGGACATTCTGTTCTAGCTGTCCTCTTGCTGGAAGAGCAATGGAATGATTGTGACTGAGATAAGCAGATTGAAAGGCAATTTAGTGGACACTAAAGATAGACAGATAGTAATATGCAGAAACTTTGCTATTTTGAAACTAATGAAGACATCAAAGCATTGAGAAATCAGATATATGACCCATAAAATTAGCTCAGATTAAGTAAGACCAGGTTGTTTGCCATTCCAAAAGCATGAAAGGACCAGAAAATGTGAAACACTAACTCAAATACAGCCCTGATCTTCAGATGTGACACAGATGTGTTCTCACTGCACAAGATAATATTGTGGGACTGTAAGTACAAATGTCTTGCAAAAATCCTATGGGATATTTGTAGGGAAAAAAAAAAAAAAAAAAGACTTCTGAACAGTGCAACTGCTGTTTGTGAGTAGCCTCAACCTGAACATTATCTTTTTTGATGGAGCGTATAAGATGAAAGCGTCTTTATGCTTTGTTTCTAAAATGTAAATATAAAATAATTTTTAGCAATTACATTGTCATATCTTACCTTAAATAATATTGGGAAATTGGACACAGTAAATATTTTGTTGATACTAATATTAGTGTTCTTGCTTCAAATGTAAAAATAATACTGATAGACTTTGGTAGTCTGGGGACTTTGCAGAGTGTAAATTGACATTAGGCTCACCCTTTCCAAAGGCTTAAAAATTCAGCTCTAGTGATAGTTTCACTTCACTCTCATAAAGTGAAACCTAGAGACTGTGTTAAAACAAACAATAAAATGGGAAAACTTTACATGCCAGAAGAAGAAATAAAAGATGGGTTTTCTTTGCTTCAAAACAGTTCAAGAGAGGCATCATGCTTAACTTCAATTACCTTTGAATTCTTTCCTTGGCTGACTTCCTGGCTTAGAACATTTTTATCTTCAGTAGCATGTGAAACTCTTAGATGTAATTATTTGTCATTCCACGTTTTACTTTCCATTGTTAAAATGAAATTCAGACATTTTCTCAGAATTGCTCTGTTTCATACATTTCTAAAGAGATCCCATCCTCTATCAAACTGTTGGCAAGTGTTACAGAGAAACACAGATAGAAGAATCATCACTGTCTACAGAGGCATAAAAAGTCACAAGTATCATCTATGCTGTTCTGAAGCGCAGCAAGAAGAAAGCAGTCTTCTTTTAAATTTCCATTATACCACAGTTGATTCAAGGTATCTGGTTTTCATTTTTATAAATTCCAAATTAATAAAATGCTACGCTTCAGAATTCAAGAAAGAAACTGAATGCTTGGCTTACAACTATTCTTGCCAGAAACAAAGCAATAATTATTTTTCTTTATTATATTCCCTTTATTCCCCAAGAACTTCTTTATTGCTGGTTTTTATAGTGTATTTCTAGAGAATATAAATCTGCTTCATTGTTTATAACCTTACCACTGTATTGTGCAAGCAAGAAATGGTATGAAGACAGTCCCTAAACTAAGCAAAGAGGCTACTTTTTTGGTAAGAATGCAAGAAGGGAGAAATGGAAAATGGTGAAACCTTACTTCATATCAAAAATGGGATTTTGCTATTTAAACTGATTTGCTAGAGACAGAAGCAACTTACTGTCAGAAAGAGTTAATAGGTTTTGGGGGTTTATAGGCTGCAGTCAACTTTTACAAAAATACCTCAGGAATATGGTGAGCTCCCTGGATTCGAGTGACCTTCTGCATATGGAAAGGCCATCAACAGAGCGATAGGTAACTAATTGTTTTGTTGTCTTCACCCCATGAGACAGTCATTCTTGTAAGAATGCACTGGTGGGCTTCTAGTAATGGAGAATTACTGCTATTAAAGACAGCTGTCAAGTCCCCTCATGTCTGATTACAGAGGGAGCACAGTCCTTCATTTAGCAGGTGTGAATGGACCTGACTTTCTAGAAACAAAGAAATATTCAACAAAGAAATATTCTTAAAGTGGATATTACTACTTAATATTATAACATAAAATAACATTATAGAGAATAAAGGCATATAAACTGCTAGGGGTTATCATAAAACACAAACCAAAGATTCAGTGGCTAGCGCACTTATCAAATCCTGGTAAATCATTATAGTGACAATACTCAAAGCTTCTGCAATGCTAGTGTTACAACAGGAACTATGAATACTTTAATCTCGCTCTCAAATGGAGGGAGAAAAGGAGGTCTGATGCCAGCCTGAATCTTTCAACAATGGAACTGCATAAGCAAAGCATCTGATCCTGCGGAGACTGAATAAATTCACCTCAGAGGTGGGAAAGTAAGGTGTTTAGACATGCTCCAGCCTCAATACCGGACCCTCGCCGTCTCTCTACTCCATCCCTGCATTACATCACCGCTCGCTGCAGCCCGCGTTTTTGCGCATTCTTTGTCCGCCCGGTCCCGGCTCTGCCGAGCCACCTCGGACAGCTCCCGCCGCCCCCGCACCGCCCGCCCGGCTCCCGGAGCTGGCAGGCTCATGTTCCGCGGCGTCTGCGTGTACAGCGTAAGGACCATGTACCTACGTGAAGATAAGAACGATGGAGGAAGGTAATGGCAGAGCACAAAAATGTTTATCGCTGCCTCTCGCTGGGACTGCACTGACACAACCCTGATGAACAAAGGGCTGAAGAAAGGACATCTGCCATTCGCAGTGTCCGGTGCCATTAGCTTCCTCCTTCTTTACCAGTCTCAATATTGCATTTCTCACATTTCCACAAGAACACCTGAACAATTTCAGTGTCCCACACATGTGCTGTTGAGAAAAGCCCAATCCCAAGTCACAGACAGGCTCAGAGGTATCTTTAGTTCTAGTTCTAGATATGTTTAGAAAGTGACAAACATTCCATTCAGCGATTACAAACAAAAAACCTACTTGCAAATTTAGGTAAATTGAATCCTTCAGAATAATATTTCCCAGACACAAAAACTACTACCAAAAAAACCACCAAAAACAACCCCCCCCCCCAAAAAAAAAACCAACCCCCCAAAACCCCAAACAAACCAACCAAAAATCTAATAGGTTTCAAAATTACCAGTATATAAAGAAATTGCAACTTGTGTGTAATTTCTGAGAATGCGAAATTATCTTGGCTCTTGTATAGCATGCTACTGCAACTCAGTGCCTTGGACCATATGGACATAAATCACCTACACTTTAATTTCCATGGTAAGAAAAAAGCTGTCATGCTGTAGAACTGCACAGTACTATAGGCTATCTGGCTATGATACACAGACTAATGAACAAGTATTTACACCTAATCAGTCTTTTACTTTAATGACTGGTTTATCTGTGTTGCATGAGTGGCCTTGGAGACACAGTGATGACAAAAAAGAAACACTCTATGAAAACCTGTGAAGTGTGACTTAAACTCTCCATATGCAATTGCCCTTTGGACACCTGTTTCAGGGTGAGTAATTTTCAGGAATATTTCTGGCTTATTTTGCCTTGATTGGAAAATCTGGAAACAATGTAACTTTATATAGAAAGGGCTGAAGAAGCACTTGAAGCAAATTGACTTGTCAACTACTTTTGTTAGGTCAGTTTCCTTGGGCTCAGTAAGGCAAATAGAATGAAAAGACACAAGATACCTCCTTTTGCAGGTATTTGTGTAAGGCTGTTGCTCTCCTGGTTACACATCTCTTCACATCAGCTTGGTGGCTTTGACTCTCTTCTAAGGCAAGGAAAATAACCACTTGCACCTCAAATTTTGTTTTCTTTGAATATACATTCAGGTGTTTTCACCCAAAAAACATGAATGACACTCCAGGTATTTTGTGTATAGATTTTAAATTACATATTGCCCGCCCCGCCCCCCACCATGAAAGAAATTTTTGTATTTTTGAAAATGGAAAGGACAGGAAAAGGGTTGAATGCTTAAGATACAGTATAAAATAATACTCTTGAAGGAAGAAGTATTTGGAATTCTGAAGGGTTTCTGTTTCTGTCTTTTTTCTGAGCCACACACAAGTAATCAAGAAAGCTTTTCAGCTTAGTAAGGATACTAGCAAAGATAAGCATATTTCAGTTGCATGCTGAACATGGCTCTGATGATGGTGAGCAAAAATCACGATTCCACATGATAGTGTAGGAATATCAGGTATTTTGCAAGGCAGCTGGACAGCTTTCACAGCATATTTTCACAGCTTGATGCATTTATTACTTCCATACACTTCTGAAAAGCCTATTTTCTTCTTTCAAAATGATGTGCCACTCTTCTGCTCATAAATGCTAAATTGTTCTTCCAAACTAACCAGATTAACAAATCACAGATCAATTTCCTAGGGTATATTAAAAAAAGAGTGAATATGTAAATTTAATTATGAAGGGTTTGTGGATTCTAGGTAAATTACAAACTTTCCTTATGCTGTAGTAAAACAATGATATATCATTTAACTCCATCTTTACAAGGGTTTCACTGTTCTTCTTGTGTATCTTACTTCACCCTTGAGAAATACTGGAAGTGCTGCAGATACACAGTTCCTTGCAAAAGGTAATTTGGTCCAAGGCTCACAGAATTAGTATGAAAACTCTCCTTGACAGAATTATAGAGCTCCCCTGAGTTATGGACTGTTAATTACAGTGTAGCAGCCAGAGAAACTGAAGGACACAGCAGGTGTTGGGAGCCTATCCTCTCACTGGGAATTGCTATTGGGTATTAGGGGAATTGGGGTCAATTGTCCCCACAGCTCCTGCATTATCATACATTGTGGTTCAGAGAAGTTTAATTTCAGAATGCTGCACCTGTAAAATCACATCACACTCTTTAATTCTAACTACAGACACTGAAGATAATAAGAGGGGAATATTTCTTAAGCTCTTCTGTAAATTGGAAGTAAATCAGCTCCTGGAAGAGTACCTGATGGGAGTATGTGGAAAAGCAATTGTACACATGCAAATACAGACACAAAAACACACTACTCCAGTTGTCCAGTCAGATTTTCAATGCAACATGTTTATCTTTTGAACGAGGTAAGAAAAATCCAGAGATTTTTCAAATACTTAATGTACTGAAGAAAACATCCATGTATATGTAAGCACAGTTCTGATTACAGCTTATAAATAACAGGGAGGAATTCCAAAATAATAATTCTCTTCTGAACAAATTTGTACTGAAATAGGCATGGTCCAGCTAAAATTCAAATTAGCAGAAAAGTCACCTGAAAGAGACCCAGACAGCAAGTTAAGGAAGCATTTAGAGCACCACTTTTCCACAGAAGATAAAAAGTGAACAAGGCTTTCCAAATAATAACCAGGAGAAAATTAAATAAGGTGTGCAAATAGGGCCAATATTACGCCCTATGGAGAAACCTCTTCATCTAAGTAACTTGATGCATGTTCTTTGCCCTCTTTGACCACTTATCCTTCGTAAGATGGCGTTCAATTCGTTTTTCCTTCAGAAATTTGTTGATGTACAGGGGATAAATCCTGCTATCTTTACAATGATGGTCCTGAAAACCTCTCTGAAATCTGGATGGCACTGCCAGACGTTTCACACCTGAAAACCTCTCCGAAAGCCGGGCGGCATCACCAAACTCCTCCAACTGCACCGCTCGCTTGGGCCACCAGAAGCTCCACAAAGCCACCTCCACGGCTCTCCAGCCCCGCAGCCTCCCTCGGCGGGGCTGCCACCTGCAGAGCAGCCTCAGCCGGGGGCCGCGTCCCCTCCGTGAGCTGCAGAGGCCGCCCGCAGCCCCCGGGCCGCGCCCGGGTCCCAGGGGGCACGGCCCGCCGTGGGGACCCGCGGGACGGAGGGCGGGGAGCCCCGCCGCCCGTGCGCCTCTCCGCACCGCGGTCTCACCCCGCCGATCACCGACCTTTGCCACGCGGGACGCGCGCAGAGCCCGCCCGGCCGCGAGGGCTCCGGGCCGGCCGCGAGGGCTCCGGGCCGGCCGCGAGGGCTCCGGGCCGGCCGGGAGGGCTCCGGGCCGGCCGCGAGGGCTCCGGGCCGGCCGCGAGGGCTCCGGGCCGGCCGCGAGGGCTCCGGGCCGGCCGCGAGGGCTCCGGGCCGGCCGCGAGGGCTCCGGGCCGGCCGGGAGGGCTCCGGGCCGGCCGCGAGGGCTCCGGGCCGGCCGCGAGGGCTCCGGGCCGGCCGGGAGGGCTCCGGCCCGGCCGGGAGGGCTCCGGGCCGGCCGCGAGGGCTCCGGGCCGGCCGCGAGGGCTCCGGGCCCCGCCGCCGCCCGGGGCTGCGAGCGCCGCGCCCAGCCCGCCCGCCGCCCCGCCGCACCGCCCCGCCACACCGCGGGGCTGCTCTCCGCGGCCGCGGCGGTGCGGCGGAAGAGCAGCCGGCCGCCCTGGCCCGCCTTTCGGGTGGGTGGTTAGCACGGCCCCTCGGCCGCCGCGGGCCCCAGCCGGGCGCCGCGCCGCCCCTGCGCCCAGCCAGGCCGTGCCGTGCCGGCAAGGCCGGACTCCCCGCCTGTCCCCGCGCTCACCCGCCAGCACCGCGGCCACCGTGCTCAGCAGCAGCCAGTTCTTCCTCACGAAGCTCGGGCAGAACAATCCCTTCTTGATCGCCTTCGCCATGGCGGGGGTCGGTGCGCGTCGAGCCGGGCCGAGCCGAGCCGAGCCGGGCCGAGCCGAGCCGAGCCGAGCCGGGCCGGGCCGGGCCGCCTGCGTGCGCTCTGCGGGGCCGCGCGCTACCGCGGGAGGAGGCGGAGACGTGGCGCTTCACCTGGCAACAGGAGAGCCCGGCCCCGCCCGCCCCTCGCTCGGCCGGCCCACCTGCCCGCCAGCACCCCCGGCTCCTGCCGCGAGTATTGGAGGCAGCCGGTACGCAAGTGTCAGCTCCCCCCGGGAATTGACCCTGGTAGGCTTAAATACCAAAATAGCGAAGGAGCGTTTATTTCTTGTGCAACTCACTCGCAATGGTCTCCTTCTCCCTCCCCACCACAGCGTTGATTAAAGCATATATAATATTTGGACCCACTTCCCTGTGGGTCTGTGGTTCTCAGTATGTCTATAAACGCACTGATTTTGTTTGCAAACCCGTAGCTCAATGGTAAAAGCAAAAAACCAAACAGCTAAACCCATCCAAAATCTGCCATTGTGTTGCTGAATGACATGGAGAGAGCAGAATGAAAGTTTAACTTATTTAATTGCACTTGATATCATCCATTTCAAATCATACACTACTGAGGTTTACCTATTTCTATCTATAACAACTGGGTAACTAAGGCCTGAAGGAGATCAGCAAAATTGCAATTGAACGCTTGTCACTTTGCTCGTCGCATGAATCTGGCTGTGCTGTGTGACAGCCCGGAGAAAGAGACAAGTCATGTCTTGCCAAGTCAGGTAAGAGCACTAAAATCCACCTGGGTGTGAAGCAAGAGCTGTTGTCAATCTCAAGTGTTAAAACCTGGACCTAGCTGCATAAGTTCCTATAGAGACACCTAAAATTGTCCATATTTTTTCAGATGTGTAGAACAACTCCAATAATTTGTTTGCATCTGTCATCAGGAAAATTAAATTTAAAAAAAAATAAGAGGAAGCTCAGTGCTGGAAAGGAAACAGATAAGTAAATATCTATTAGTTTAATTAAGTCATAAAATGTGTCAGACCTCTTAAAAGGAAGGCTGGTATACTACCACATTACAAGCTACAACAAAGCAAAACAAAAATAATTAATATAAAGAAATGGTAAGAAACAAGATGACTATGGCTAGACTTTGTATGGAAATGTCACAAAGTATGGGTGGCACTAAAGAGATACACAAAGAAAAAGGCACACTGGTTTTCAGGGTGGGCAAGATCAGGCATACCTTGTGCAGAAGAGCTCTGACTTTGGATCTCATTGCCACGGGATATAATTTTTTTATTATTATTGTTTCCTCTCATATATACTTGGAGTCTCAGATGTTGCTTTCAGTAAGTCAAATGTCTGATCAGCCCTAGGAGGTGGTATATTGGTGTCTCTCTAGACAGTAAGAACAAAATGATTTGCAAGACATCTTCAGAATTTAGGCTTTCCCTTCATTTTCTCTCTGTTCACCTTCTCACATACCCCTTCTTACAACTTTGCTGCTCTTTTGAGCTGTTTTGGTGCACTAGGGGAAATTATTCCAATTCAGTTCCTGAACACTAGCTAAAATAAGGTTAGAATTTACTTATTTCTCTATTAAGGTTTTGTATTTCTCTTAATACTAAAGCATTAAGTATCCTTTTTTCACATTAAGGATTTCATAGTACCTTCTTTGTAGATCTAGAATTATTTGCAGCATTCTTAGGACAAAAAAAAATGACCTTCTGCAGGTACAAAACAATGTGATTGTAGCTGATATATTTTTCCTGAAGCTGGCAATAACTTAAAGGACTTGCACAACCTTAGAAAGAAACAGAATACAATTATGCTTTACAACTTGTGAAGGCTAGAGATAGATCTTATTTTTTGTGTTCTGAAACAGCAAGGTAATATATATTGAATAATATTGAGGATCTCTCTCCATATACATTTTGTTTCCTGTTACAGTACAATGTTCTATTATTTTCTGCTAGTCTTTTTTCCCCTAAAAATATTTAAGGAAAAAAGCATGCCAAAATTCTAGGCTTTTTTCCTTAATAATTGTCTTTATTTTTTAAATTTCATCAAAAGATTCCTACAGCCTTGACCTAAAAAACAAACAAACGAACAAAAAGCCAACAAAGTTGATAACACAACACCTATAGAAAATTGAAGAATTTAAAAGAATTAGACTGGTGAAATAGGGATGTTTTAAATATCCTGATGAGCAAGCTGTTTTTAATTTAATTTTCCTATTATAGAATGATGGACATTGGCTTTGATCCTGGATGTGGAGTCAAGCTGGCAGTTTCTGTAAAGGGAGCTATAAATTAAAAAACCCAGCATCACAAAAAAAAGTAGCCTCATAAAATGGAAAGAAATGTAGCCCAAGCCCATGGATCACTCTTGAAATGTTGAAATTATTCTAAAAATTAATTGGTCTATACAAAAATAGTAAAAGACATAATACTGTCAGACTACCTGCTTGTATACTTAGTAAGTGCAGCTACTGAGCAAACATAAATCTATATTCTATTTAAAACATTTTTATCTCTGTCTGATTTTGAGACATCCTTGAATCATTATGAAATGAATAGATTGCATTCATGAAAAGATTTCAATACACTCTTATCTGTAAAGATGATAAGAATATATTCTGTAGCTATACTGATCACTGTTACAAAGTTGTCAAGGTAGATCATGGTTAAGATTGTATGCATGAAAAAATGCTTTAATTTTTTGTGTTCAGTTTTTTTTTTAATGTTAATGAAACATACCAAGGAATCAGTCTTGAAATATGAGCACTGTCCTGGGAAAATGTCCTAGGGTGATGTTATGGTGCTTGTATCCCCAATGTGTGTTCTGTGTATGTTTGATATTATGTTCTGTGCTTTCAGAACTGACTCTGAAAGCGAAGGTTTGTTTTGTTTGTTATCAGTTGGTTCACCTCCCACCGTGGTCTGCTGTCTAGAAGAACAGGGCTTTGCTTTGCTTGCTTTTGCTTGCTTGCTTGCTTGCTCTTGCTCCTGATTCTGCTTTTGCCTTTGCCTTTGCTTGTTGGCCCCTGGACTGTTTTTTAACTTTCCCTTTCCTGAATATCACTCCAACCTGCTCCAGACTGGGATCAGGGAAACACCAAGGAACACCAGGAGCCTGCGCTCTGTGATCTGCAGCAGCCATCCCCAGTGCCCAGAGCAATCCCCAGCACCCAGACCCGGGCGAACATTCTCCAAGAGAGACTTTCTGGATTTGTCATCTCTTCAGAGTGGTTGAAAGAGTTTTGTTGTCATCTGGTGTTGTTCATTTTTTTGGTGCTGGGGAGTGCTTTGTTTATTAAATAAACAGGGGTTTTTTTTCCACTTCTCTCTGAGAAAATTCTTTCCAAACCAGGTTGGCGGGGAGGGGCCATGGGGGTTTGTTTTCTGGGGGCTCCTTCCAGAGCTTTTCTCCCAGTCACATACATTGACCATGTTTGGTTGGTTGTTTTTTTTTTTTTTTTTTTTTTTTTTTTTTTTTTTTCTGAAGGCTAAAATAATTCAGATTATTTTGTTGTAGAATTAGGTGTGTATATAAATACATAAATAACTACTCTGTTGAGAAATTATTACCACATGGTGACCTAATACTTAACATAGCCATGTCTCAACAATAACTTCCAATCTGTAGAACTGTCTTAACTACATTTTAAGTGAATTATTTAAGACCAGGATAGGAATATTTTCAACATTTTGAGGCATATGAGTGTTTCAGTGCTGGGAGATGCAGAGCAGTCCTACTCGGGCATGTACAGTGCAGTGCAGAGAAGAATGTAGCAAGTGGAAGATTGCCCTTTCATATGTGTTTAATAAGATCTTTAGTGACTCTGGTTAAGACAAGAAAAAAAATCACTTCGGTTTTACTTATTTAGATCTTCAACTTTTTCTGTGTAGGTTAGATTATTAATATAATTTATGTAAGTTTTGGTGTCAGTTGATTTGTTCCATAGAAAACTAATGAAGTACCTTTTCCTTATAGTTTATGGTGAGCATATAAAAGAAACTGCATCAACAGGGATTTAATGAAATTTTGAGTATTGTGTTTTTTAAAATGCTATGATAAAACAACAGTATTTTAAAATGATTGCAAAAATGAATGCTAATAATGTACATAAAATATGGGTAGAATAATTGAAAGTTTTAAATTTAGTTTTTTAATTTGAGACCACCAGATAGGAACTTTGCAATAGTTTTTAAATTACATAAAAGCATGAGTATATACAAAATTTGAGAACACAAACAGATCAGTTCCTGTCTAATATCTCTTTTCTTAATAAGAAAACAATGCAATAAAAATTGTAGCATTTCTAAGTTCAGTGAAGTGCCAAAGCAAAATGCACAAAGATGTGTCTTATGTCTGTAAATACTTCAGTGTTACCAAGCACCCAAAATTGCAGAATTTTTCCTTATAGCCCGGAATGTGCACCTCCTGACATCTGACCTCAAAGTTTAACTTCCATATATGCTATATAATATAGCATATGTGATAGGAAAAAATATGTTAGGAAAAAATTCTTCCACAGAGCTTTACTTGACAGACACATTAATTGTCCTCAAGGGCAGAGCTGATGGGGTGCTGATTTTATATCTGGGGCCACAACACTGGCTTAATAACAGTAATGCCTTTTCTTTCACAGATGCTGTTTAATCCAGTGTAGTTTTAACCTACCAGAACCTTTATTGGTATATTTAATGAATCCAACCCTCTCTTACAATTTTAAAGTCATATATATTTTATTTCAGTAGCTGATTTTGAATGCACAGAGGGATCCATCTAACTACTTAGAATTTTCAGAATATTACCAGTAGGTGCTTTATCTTCTGTTCACACCAGTTTTTCTACTGTTACCAAAGACACCCTAAACCTCAACAAATTAGTCATTCTTTATGTTTTCTTCAACTGAGCTTTTTTAAAATTGTTGAATTATGCATTAGAATACATTAACAATAGATAAAAAAAACTCTGGATTTGAGCTAAAATTAATGAAGAGAGGACATTGGGAGGGCTTTTTGCTTGTTTGGGTTTTGGTTTTTTGCTTGCTTGTTTTGGGAGGGTGTCAGTGGGTGTTGGGGTTTTGTTTTGTTTTGTTTTGTTTTGTTTTTCTTAATTAAATGAAATCCTGTGCCAGGTCAATGGGATTTTTATTATTGCTGGAGTCAATGATACCACAGCTGGGAGGAAGACAACAGCTGCAGATGGGATTTTTGTTTGCTAGCTTATAGCCCTCTAATACTGAATATCTTTTTTTGCTATCAAAACCTAGTTTTATTCCATCTCAACTAAATGTTACTTTATCAGCCATTTTTCACTGTTGGTATCAAACTAACATAAAAGAAAATGATGAAAAAATATTAAAATTCCTTGATAATGGTTTGTCTGTTCAGCTTTTAAAACCCTGGATGTGGAACTCTGCATTCTAGATCACTTCTGAGTTTTTAGTAAATTGTGTTCCTGGCCCTAGTAAAAATACTGTCTATATTGTCACTTATTTTAATGCAACTTGGAAGATGTTGTGCCCATCTTTTACTTGGAGGGATTTCTATCAGTGAGAAAGTGTGATTATTTTTTCTTCTTTCAAGTAGTGTAAATATTTTATACTGTGCTTATGCGTCTTCTTGGCTGCAGACATTTTATGTTGTAAGGAAGTAGGTAAGCAGAGTGGGAAGGTGGCATCAAATGTGTTTCACAGATCAAGATTTAACTGGTAGTTATGTACTATTCACAGAAGGCTGAAGAAAAGCCAAGCTCTGAAAATCATTACAGGCAAACACATTTTATGAACTACCAAATTTCTCATTTACCTAGAAAGAATGATGGCATATTTGTGAAGTGATCATGAATCAGCAGCTTTGTATATCCAGGTGCATATTATGGTAATGATTTTTAAAATGGTTCTTCCTTTTCTTAAAGATTCAGCCACTTAAGAGTACATGAAAAAAGCTAGACCAATATGACTGCAAATAGCTTTCCTTCTTAATTACACAAAATGTGTAAGTATAATCAACAAGGGTAAGTATGGAGAATCCATATTTCTCACAACACCCTTCTTTAGCCTCGTGCAAAGAAGTTCAGGTAGTAAGACTAAAAATGTCTGAGTTTCTGCAAAGCAATTAGAAATGTCTGTCAGAGAATATCAGCATGTCATGGATGAGGTTTGTGTTGAAGGATGATGTCTCCATGGGCAAAATTATTCAGTAACCAACTTTTAAATCATTGTAGAGAAGACAAATACATCTACTATCTGAAGAGGAGGCTTACCTTTTCACTTCTGATTTCTGTAATACCTTCTCACTTGCTGACTCAGAAATGAACTCTGCTTAAGACAAATGACTCAAAGGAATTTGAACTAGACCTGATATATATTTCCAAGATTTTTGAGCTGTGGATCAGACATTATTGTATTCAGATGTGACTTGATATTGGGTGTTGCACAGGATATATTGCTCTTTGGCACACCAATATATACAAGGCAATTCCACCTCAGAAGAAGAGTTACTTCACAGCAGCACCAGCATCTGACCTCTAGGCCCATGTGAAAAGGCTGGATCATTACTGTAGTGGCAATCATGTCTCTCCATCTTGAAAAATTAAGAGGTAAAACTGTTGTATAAATACCACTTTATTAGCATAATAATAATTTGTTCCTCAAATTAAGATGATGGTATTTTATTGCCATATTGGAGTAATATAATTTAATCTCCATACTACATGAAGTACATATGTATTAATACAAGATGATGGTGAACAAAGCAAAAATTTTAGGATAATATTCTACTGCTGCTCCAGCAACTTGGCAGGATGCCTCATTATGTGACATACAAGTAGCTACACTAATACATATGTAATTATAAAATTATTGATTCTAGAAGACAGTTGCTTTTTACCAGTCTTCACAAATGACATAAATGAAATTGAAGGACACTGTTCACCCACACTCCATTTGGAGATTTATTTTAATGAAGACGTAATGAAGCAGAACATTTTATGGATAGAAGATAATGATAGCAAATGACAAAATTATTTAGGAACTCAAATCTCTTGGTTGCACATTGAAATGGATGATTGGGTGAACACTAATTTAGAAAATGTTCAGCAAGTTTGAGATAATATGTTAGCTTAGATAGCCAAAGATCTGAAGAGCAAAGTTGAGAAAGGCATTCAAATTTATTGGCTATGCAACTCAAAAATGAATTATAGGCATACAATCTAACCTTCTGGGACATTTCATGAGCTTGAAAAAGCTCAGTGCCCTTGGCATCCTTTCCAGGCAGAACTCAATAATCATTGTATTCTCAATTTGTTCCAAGGAGTTTTATCACAAGATTTGGAGCTTTAGTATGGTTTATGTCTAAGCCTCAGCTTTTTTAGTTGCTTGCACATATTAGAATAAAAACATCTAATTGTGAACTAGGATTCTACTCCAAAAGAGTGTGAAAAAACATGGAAAAATACAATGGTAATGCACTGTAAATGGTTCAAGGAATGAACTCATATTTTAAAATATTTTAAAATTTCAGTTTGTCTGATACCTAGCCTTTTTTCCAGTTCTTGAAGGGAGCCTGCAAGAAAGATGGAGACAGACATTTTACAAGAGCATGTAGTGACAGGACAAGGCTGAATGGCTTCAAACCTCAAGATACCAGGTTTATATTAGACATTAGGGTTCTTTACTGTGAGGGTGGGAAGACACAGGAACAGGATGTCTAGAGAAATAGTTGATGCCCCATCCCTTGAGGTGTTCAAGTCCAGGCTGGATGGAGTTCTGAGTGAACTGGTCCACTGGAAGGTTTCCCTGTCTATGGCAGGGGAATTGGAATTAGATGATCTTAACCTTCCTGCCAAGCAAAACCATTCTCTGATTCTAAATCTAGTCTCTTCTACCATTCGCCCTTGTTCTTTCACCACATGCCCTTGTAAAAAGTCCTTCTCTGGCTTTTTTGTAGATCCCTTTTTGATGCTGTAAGGCTGCTAGAAGGCTTTCCTTGAGCCTTTTCCAGGCTGGAAAACTCAAACTATCTCATCATGTCCCAGCATGTCTTCATAAGAGGTGTTCCAGCCCCCTGGTCACCATTGTGGCCACTCACTTCAACAGGTCCATGTCCTTATTATGTTGGGGTCCCCAGAGTTGGATCCAGTACTATAGACTGGGTCTCACAAGAGTGGAATAGAAGGGCAGAAATAGCTCCCTCAACCTGCATGTCACACTTCTTGTGCTGCAGCCCAGGACATGGTTGACTTTCTGGGCTGCAAGCTCACTTTGCTAGGTCATGTCAAGCTTCTTATCAAAAAACAGTTCTTGTCCTCAGGGCAGTTCTTCATCCATTCATTACTAGCCTGTATCTGTGTTTGGGATGACCCAACACAGGTACTTGTATCTGACCTTGCTTATTGTAAATGCAGGCGAATCCAATGGGAAGAAATTATGATGTTTGACTCAATTCAGAAGGCTGAATGATTTCTTTATTATAACTATGGCTAAAATACATTAATATACTATATAAAAATGAAGAGACTAAAACTACATACTACTTTTTCTAACTGTCTCTAACACAACTTGTGACCCTCTCTTGAGAGTTCAGACACAGGTGGATTGGATTGGCCACCAGGCTCAAACAATCTTCACCAGAATCCAATCAAGTACTCACTCCAGGTAAACAATTCTCTAAACACATTCCACATAGGAAAAACAAGGAGCAGAAATAGAAATTATTTTGTCTTTCATTTCTCTCTGTGCATCTCTATGAAAAATCCTGAGAGGGAGAGAAATGTGCTTGCCACACTTGTTGAACTTCCAGAGTTTTGCACAGGCCCACCTCTCCAGCCTGTCCAGATCCCTCTGGATGGCATCCCTGCCCTCCAGTGCATCAGCCACCCACAGACTGGTGTCATCAGCAGACTTGCTGAGGTTGTTTCCACTGCTGGTGCCACTGCCATGGATATTATATAGCATTGGTCCCCTGAGGAATGCCACTCATCACATCAAGCTGTTCCCACAATTCTCTGAGGGCTATCATCCAGCCAATTCCTTATCCATCTAGTGTTCCACCCACCAAATTTATGTCTCTCCAGTATAGAGACAAGGATGTCATGTGTGACAGTGTCAAATGCTTTGCACAAGTCCAGGTAAATGATGTCAGTGGTTCCTCCCTCATCCACCAATGTTATAATTCTTCACAAAAGACCTCCAAACCTGTCAGGCAAAATTTGCCCTTAATGAAATCATGCGGGCTGTCACCAATCAGCTCCCTGTACCTCCATTCCAGAAGGATATTCTACATGACCTTGCCAGGCACTGAGATGAGAGTGATAGGCCTATGGTTCCCTGGGTCTACCTTATTTTCCTTTTTAAAAATGGGATTATATTTCTGATTTACAATTCAGTGGATTGCCACAACTTCTCAAATATGATAGACAGCTTAGCCACTTCCTCCATCAATTACTTCAGAATCTGCAGCTGTATCTCATCAGGTTTATCTCAAAATCCACTCGACCCTTGGAGCTTTCATTTTGTGTATCCTTTCTTGATGCTTTGAAACCTCTTCTGAGAGAGACATCATTTCTGCAAGAGCTGGGGAATGAAAGCTGTCAAAAGATATATTAACCCAGGAAGAGCTCCATGGTTTACCATATCTCCACACAGATGAAGTGCTGGCTGACAAATTACAGCCCTCCCTGAACTGCAATTAAATGTATGCCAAAATTTTTAGCTGCAAGAAATAAGTTTGTGTTATAAAAATCCCATGGTTTGGAGTCAGTCTTATTCTGAGACTTGAAGCTTAGCCTTTGATCTTTAGTTCAAACTGCATGGGAAGTCATAGGCCAAGTTTTCATAGTTGCAGGAAAACCTTAGACAGCCAAGTATCTGTCTCAGTGCATTAACTGCAGAAAAAGCCAGCTAGGAACAAGGCGGGGAAATGAAAGCAGTGTAGTGCAGAGGAGCCAGGTGAATGCTCAGCCAATGTGGTAAGTAAATCTCATACACAGCTGTTAGTATACAAGAGACAATATTTTAGTGCAAATTATGCAAGCAGTTTGAACAGTAATATGGTCATTATTTCAATATATCATGGGAGAGATGTTGTTGATAATAGTTCATAGGAGACACAGTACTTACACAGTCATTCTTAGTGTCATCTTTTCTAACTTTTGACTAATTTAGTCCTATTTATGCCTTCTAGTGCTTCAGTTTGTGCTGGTTTAAAACTCAGGTGAAAAATTAAACTCATTGCACCTGCCCCCTTTTACCCCTGGCCCTTCTGATAATGGGGAAACTAGGAGAGATTATGAAATTTATTGGAATCACAACTTACTGAAACAATCACAATAATCACAACAGTATTACTAACAAAGAGTGCACAAGAGGGAGAGAGAGGAGAGAGTTTTGCCCACAAAAAAAGTATTCACCAAACATCTGCCTGGGCACCAATCAGCACAATCTCTAAACACAGGCAAAATAGAAACCATCACCACATGGCACCCAGCAAAACAGAGGCAGCATGCCAGGGAGGGTCCTGTGGCTCAACCTCCTCCCCCCCAGTCCAGAAACAATGGAAAACAGGGACAAAACAAAATCTGGAAAGCTACTTTTTCCAAATAAGGAGCTGTGGTGCAGAGACGCTCACTCTGGTGGTGGCAGCAGTGCTGGTGCAGGCTCTTTCTCTCTCTCCCCACCACAGCAGCAGTAGTGGTGTGGGTACAGGGGCTCTCTCTGCAACTGTGGTGGCAGCAGCAGAGTGGCAGCCA
Organism: Lonchura striata; assembly: GCF_050655825.1. NCBI lineage: Eukaryota > Metazoa > Chordata > Aves > Passeriformes > Estrildidae > Lonchura > Lonchura striata. The sequence continues at coordinate 70,662,606 of NC_140740.1, forward strand.
GCAGCTCCAGCATGCTGGCTCCAATGGCTACAACAATTGTGATGCCAGCTCTATCCTGGTGCCCAGCAGCAGTGCAGTTGAATCTGCACTGGCAATCTGGCACACACCATTCTATGTGGCTTGGTCAAAGATGGTGACACTTCTGTTTCTGTCTGTAGTGTTTTTCCTGTCGAGGCAACACCCCTCCAGCGGTGATGTGGGTGGTATGGAATACACAGCACTGAAAGCTTCATCCTCTTGTCCCTGTACCCAGGACAGACTTCTTAGGCTTTAGGATTCTTACTTATTAGCAAGGGTGTAACTATCAGCAGGGGTGTAAGGGAACAGTTAGAGGTAAGCATTTCTAGTTAATTAATTGCAGTAGCCAATGGAGAAGACTTGAATCTATGCTTCAGTCTTCCTGGTGATTAGCTTCTTAGAAATTGTTTAGCTGTATATCAGTAAACTGCGTAGTAGGACACAGAATTAAAACCATAAGAAATCACCTTATAATTTTTTTTTAGGCTTTATAATTAATTAATTTTTTTAACACAATATTGTCATGGAAATGCTGCTGGGCTTGAAGCAGCTGGCTTTTACAGCCTGACAGAAACTTGTGGTCATCAGTGGTAAGCAGGACTTCAACCAATGCTTCTACCAAGTTTTATAATTAAGTTTATGCAGGGTATTTTAAGCAAAATTTCACTGTTCTGATAGAAATGTCCTGTAAGAACAAACAAGTCTTTCTGAAAATAGCCTTTGGAGAGGCAAAATCTCCTGAGAAATAGCCGTGGAAACTTTGTCATTCAAAAGGACATAAAGTCCCTCTATGCATCAGGACTTAACTGCAGTACAGCAGATTTGCATGGTAAGGTTTCTGACTGATGAAATATGAAAGTATTTTAACAAGTGAGCAGGTTACTTTGTGCTGTGCTAGCAAAAGGACTTCATGGAAATGACCCCACACTGCTGGTCAGTATCAGGAGCCTGCAGAAGGCAGCTCTTTCCCATGGCAGCAGCAGAAAGTATTCAAGAAGCAATCTGTACATAAATTCAGATAGATCAGTGCAGGGGTGTAGATTCATCCCCTTACTTGTGTCCTCTTTTCACCTGCTAAAGAACAGAGAGCACATGGGGTCAAATGTGTAGCAGAATATTTTATTTCAAGTTAGTAAATTCAGTTGTAGGTTCACTTTAGAATTTTCAGCGATGTCTCTAGCACCCCAGGTTCTCTCTATCTAGAGATCATACAAAGAGATGAATATGGTTGTTCTCATGTAATCAACCAGTAGGAAGGAGTCAAAGCAGGAGTCACAAAATAGAAATCACGTTGTATAATCTTCACAGTGTTAACTGACAGTGGGTTACTTCTTTTCATCTAATGTATCTGTGGGATATTCAGTTTGTGTCATCTGTAATCTAAATAAATTCTGACTACATTTAAATTCTGTTACTTTCAGATCGTGACCATTTTCTTGAAAATGAAAATACATTCTACACTGAAAACAAAAATTTAATAGCAGGTATAGGGTCTGTTATAGCACTGTTTTTCCCAGTCCCAAATTTTGTGAATGTGAAAGTCAGCAGTAGTTAATTTTACTGGGACACCATCACAAGCCAGTGAGTAATGTAAGATTTTTTTTTTGGTAGAGTCTGTATGTTGAAAATAACCATCTAAAAATTTATTCCTCTGAGGTGAAAGAGGATTTGGATAATTTGGGGCTGATAATCCTTTCTACCAGCTTATTACATTGCCTTTACAGGAAGGAAAGAAGATACATACAGGGAGACATTTGCCCAGTAAAATAATTTTCAGTGGTGTGTTGGTCACTCAGTTTTCAGATCTAATGGCATAATACATCTTCATGAGTTGCAGGAAACAGCAAAGAATTCAACCTGGACAAATCAAGGCACAAAATCTCAGAACATGAGATATTTGAGTGTATGGACTATGACATACAGAATTACAAAATCAGCTAATTTGGAAAAAAACATTTGAGATTATCCAGTCCAGCCTACTAAACACTATCTTGTCAACTAGACCATGTGACTGAGTGCCATATTTATTTTTTTAACCATCTCCAGGGACAGTGAAACCTCCTTGTCCCTGGGTAGCCCATTCCAATGTTTATTACCCTTTGTGTGAAGAAGTGCCTCTTAATGTCCAACCTAAACTTCCTTTGAGAAGTTTAAGGCTATGTCCTCTTCTAATATTCATAGCTGCCTAGGAGAAAAGGCTGCCTCCCACCTGGCTACAACCTCCTTTCACGGAGTTGTAGAGAGTAATAAAGCCACCCCTGATACTCCTCCTTTCCAGGCTAAATGATCTCATCTTCCTCAGGCACTCCTTACAGGACAAACATTTCAGACTCCTCACCAATTTCACTGCCCTTCTATGGACTTATTTCACCACCTTCAATGTCCTTCCCGAATTGAGGGAACCAGACCTGAGCACCGGATTTGAGGTGTGGCCTCACCAGCTCTGAGTACAGGGGACAATCGCTGCCCTGCTCCTGCTGGCCACTCTGTTGCTGGCACAGCCCAGGATGCCATTGTCCCTCTTGGCCACCTGGGCACTGCTGGCTCATGCTCAGCTGCTGTCACCAGCACCCCCAGGGCCTTTTCCTGTGGGCAGCTCTGCAGCCACTCTGCCCCAGCCTGTGGCACTGCCTGGGGCTGCTGTGACCCAGGGGCAGGACCAGCACTGGCCTTGTTGTACCTCACACCACTGGCCTTGGCCATGATCCAGCCTGTGCAGATCCCTCTGCAGAGCCTTCCTGCCCCCCAGCAGATCAGCACTCCCACCCAGCTTGCTGCCATCCATGAATTTCTAACGGTAGACTCAAACCTCTCATTCAGATCACTGATAAAGATAGTAAACAGGACTGGGCCAAATACTATTTCCTAAGGGACAGCACCAGTGATGAGACCAAATGTGCTTCACTGAAGGGATCAGTTAAATTCTGAACATCTGTATAGTGAAATTGCCCTAACTGGGCAGTTTCAAGAACTTTTTCTCATGTAACATCTACTGAATGGAGTAAGCAGTCACACTTTTCTTTTCTTTTGTGTTTGTTTTGTTTTGTTTTGTTTTTCTTTTTTTTTAATTTTTCCTTTTCTTTTTCCTTTTTTGCATATATTTCTCTCAGTTTGAAAAAACTCCACACAATTAAACCAACACATAAATTATCCTGAAGAAGCCATTTTTTTGGCAATGTAGTTTGCAAGTCATAGTCTGAAGAGTTTTTCCAATTACCATTGTATGTCACTTTAGTTGTGAGTTGATGCTGGAAGTCTGTTGTTTGAAGTTTTCCTGAATTCTACAAAATATAACATAACATGACATAACATAACATGACATGACATGACATAACATAACATAACATAACATAACATAACATAACATAACATAACATAACAAACATACCATAATATAAAATAACATAATATAACATAATACAATATCATATCATATCATATCATATCATATCATATCATATCATATCATATCATATCATATCAATCATATCATATCATATATCATATCAATCATATCAACATATAATAACACTATATAATTAATATAATATAATTATGTATATGTATATTGGGACCCTTTTTTGGTTCAAATTTAAGTCTGGACAAAAGAAATCTCTATAATAAACAGCAAGAATAGTCCTTAAATGGTTAGGTTTTCCTATGCTACTTTATTTCTTGCTATTTCCCTAAATCACTTTGCTTGTATAATTTATTTTGCTGAATAAAAATAATCCAATGATAGTAAAATAATTTCAATGTTTTTGTGCAAGCATGAGATTTGTATCACCTTTTTTAAGAGCTGTCATGACTTCTGATAAGCTGACTTCTGATTGCTTACGTTACTCCATATTGCGGAATGGTACACTAATAATTCAGTTTCTTGGAATGATAAGTAGTTGGAAAATAGGCACCCAACTGGAAATAGTTCAAAAGTGATTAGGTTTTGTGCTCTCAGCAGTAAGTAGATTGATTTGGTTTTGCTCAAGCTATGTTTGCCTTTGACTTCCTCATCTTCAGCACTTTGAAAACTCAGGTTCAGTATAAGATGGATGCTCCACATCAAACTTTGGAAATGTTAGCCTCATAATAATGTCTTGATCCATTTTTGAAAGCAGTGAGGATCATCTTTAATGCTGTATTTTTCTCATTTCATCCACCCATGCCTGTTCGTTGTGCTTTCATTTGTTGCTTTTGTTTGCATGTGTGGTAGTTTTCCAGCATGGTTTGCATTGTGCACTTGGATCTGCAGGCTAAGCATGATGTATATATTTCTCTGTCATACTCTCTCTTTGTGACCAGTGGAAATGTTCTTTTATCACTGAGCACTCATTTCACCTCTCTGCAATGCAACAGAGCTTACACAAGCAGTTGTAATACTAATGCTGTTCCAAAAATTAATTGCTGAGGGATTCATATCTAAAAGGAAATATTTTCATCCAAGCATTTTAGAGACAAGGTAGTCTCTAAATAATAGTAATAATAATTACTATTATTCTGCTCTCCTTTTGTGCCTGCGCGAGACACTTGTCAAAGGTCTAGAAAGCCTTCAATGATACAGTGTAAAATTCTTTATTCAGGGACACCTGAGAAAGATCTTGAGTATTCATTTATATTATAAGCCATATCTGAATTTATTTAAGGTGATACTGGATATCTTGCATTTGACAAGATAGGAACATTACAGAGAGTTTGAATTATGGAGGAGTTTATTTTCACAGAATGTGCTTTCTTGCCCCTTTTTATTCACTTTTGATCCACTTTGTTTTGGAAAGAAAGAGAATCTGACCATTAATTACTTGTGGGTTCAGTTAACAAGTACTTGAAAATGGGATCTGATTTTGGTAGAAGATCTGATGTCACTTGTATGTGCTCCAGACTTGAAAAAAGGAGGACAAGTGAGAGGAAATTATGTTGTGACTAATGAGTCAGTCATTGTACTCTTGTCAGGTATATGAACTATCAACCTTCTTACAAGACCTTGGCAATCAGGCTGACATTAACTCTGAAGTCATTACTGTGTCTATAATCTGTAGGTATTTAAAATGAAGTCATTGTACAATCTATGTACCATTGGTAAGAAACATTCTTCCATATTTTCCATGTATGGGAAAATCCCTAGATTTCAGAAATAGATCTCTTTGTAGAAATACACAATCCACACCAAAAAGAAAAAAAACACTCTGACTCATTTTAGATTTTCCTTCCCACAGTCCTCCACACAGTGAGAAAAATCAGGTTCGGTCTAAGTTGGCTATTTTTCAGGTAAGTGCAAGTTATCATATGCTGCTGAAACAGAATTTTTCCTTGAAACTCTGTTAGGGAAAGGTGGTACTGAAGGTGTGCCCAGAGGCCATGATCAATATTCACAGAGTAAGGTGTGTGCTGTCAGCAGGTGGGAAATTATTGTGCTTTGAACTTCTGTAGAATTCTAGATGATGTTCCTGAAAAAAGGCAAATTTTATGTGTTTGCAATCAGCATAAGTAAGCACAACCTTAGAAAAGCAGTGAAAAGGACTTTGTTGGGGTTTTTTTCAGCTTATTCATCAATTCCCTCTCCTAGTTTAATCAAAAGACTACAAAAACTATCAAGACTGGATGTGGCACTCAGTGCCATGGTTTAGTTGAGGAGGTGTTACATTGCAGGTAGGACTTGATGATTTAAAAAGTCTTTTCCAACCTAGTTCATTGGGTGGTTCTGTGATTCTGTAAAAAGACTCCACATCTACATTTTTATATTACTGTGTCTCTTTTTTGAGATGTAAGCAGAAAAGGTATCATGAGCTCCTGAGTACATTTTACTGAACAGTTTTTATTTCTTTGAAAAAAAATCAAAGACTTGTTATTCATGACTTAGAGAAGTCAACAACATTCCAAACGAGGCTGAAAGAAGTGTAATGAAAGGTCGGTTATGATTACTAGATCTGTCTTTAATCAAAGTGTATTATATTTTCTCTTGGACATAGAATACAGAACAACACTGACAGATTTTATAGCAACTGGACAACATTATTTGGTGGAGATGGTGCGAAAGGAAAGGGAAAAGAACAAAAATTAAAAAAGCTTTTGAGAGTTTTCCTCATGCATTCTCTTAATATAAATGAACTGTAATATATGTAATTTTCTCACTATATCAAGTGCTTGCTGTGGAGAAAAGGAACTGTATTGAAAAAGCAGATAGCCATTGTCCCTCTTGGCCACCTGGGCACTGCTGGCTCATGCTCAGCTGCTGTCACCAGCACCCCCAGGGCCTTTTCCTGTGGGCAGCTCTGCAGCCACTCTGCCCCAGCCTGTGGCACTGCCTGGGGCTGCTGTGACCCAGGGGCAGGACCAGCACTGGCCTTGTTGTACCTCAGACCACTGGCCTTGGCCATGATCCAGCCTGTGCAGATCCCTCTGCAGAGCCTTCCTGCCCCCCAGCAGATCAGCACTCCCACCCAACTTACCTGCAAATTGCCCAAGGTAGCACTCAATCTTGTTGTCCAAATTGTCAGAAAATAAATTAAACAGAACTGGGCCCAATACTGAACCCTGGAGAATCTCACCAGACATCAACAGAATTTAACTTCATTCACCACCACTCTCCGGGCCTGGCCATCTAGATGGTTTTTTTACTCAGTGAAGAGTGACAGCAAAGTGCAATTTCATGAAGTAAAAGGATGAGGTATTTTAAAAGAAAGAAAATGGAAGGAAACAATAAACATATTTCGTGCACATGCAACTGAAGGAACCAAAATATTTAAACTCTTAATTAACTGTGAGTAAATTAAAGTTAACAATTTTATTTCTGAAAGCTGTGATTTAGTGAGGAATTCTTGTCCTGTGGAATAAATGTATTTGTAAGCAGTGTTTAATGAGTAACTAGGATGCAGACAGAAATCTATGAATCCAAATCCTCTCATAGGACACTATTAAACATTCTCGTATCATGGAGTGGATACCTCATAAACAAGATGTAATGCAGCAAGCTTATCCAGGGATGATTTCAGGCTCTGAGTATATAAGGCAAAGGAATGACACTTGAAAAACCACTGCATTTCAAAGTATATGGAAGGGTGGATCTAAGATAAAGGATCTTTTCTTATTGCTACTTATGTGTTTAAGTGGCATAATGAAAGAAATTTATGCACTTATCACTAACAAGGAAAGTCATAGTTTCTACAGTTAGTTTACGTATCTGTATCTTGAAATGGTAGTAAATCGTGTACTTCCAAAATTGTCAATTATAGTTATGCCATGTAACCTGACAAGAGTTTTACTAGAGTGGCTTAGTCAATCCAGTATCTTCCAGGATTAGTTTTCACTTGACTTTGATTCCTTGCTTTTCCATGTATATCAGAGTCCTGACACCCATTTGTGTGTGCCAAGGGCATCTCTGGATGACCCATGTCTCCTGCAGAGCAGCTTGGTCTGCTGCTTCTTCACAGGCTGAAGCAATGCCTCCCTGGCTCAGTGGCAGCTGTAGCCTGCAGGACAGAACCTGACAGGGTTGAAGCAGACATCGCTGCTTATGGAAACAGCCTTAAGAACCGTAAGCATCTGGAATGCAGGGCTGATTGCAAAATACATGTCTCGACAAATCTACTGAAGAACATAAGTTACCTTGTCACACTTTTATCATTTCACTGTGCAAAGAACTAGCTACTACAAATTTTCATTTCAATCTTGACAGAACCTACTACAAATTTTCATTTCAATCTTGACAGAACCTAATTTATGATGAACTTTATAATGTTCAGAACAAATGTTTGTTTTACAGCAAATAAATAATAAATAAATCCTTGCCTATATTTATCTGTCAGTGGTTGTATTAAAAAACTGGTATTACCATTCTGGGTCAGAGTGGAGGTAAGGCTTGTATCTTGTCTCTAATTATTGTCATTACCAGAAGCCTTATGGAAATTAATTTACTTCCCACTCCTGTGAACTCTCCTGCTCTTAAGCATGCAGTTGCATTACCTTCCAGTTTCTTGTTCCTATTGTTCTGTTTTTAACTTGTCATCTTTTTTGGGTTTGGTGTTGGTTGGCTCTCATCCATAAAAATACATTTTGATAATGATCTGGTTTCTCAGTAGAAAAATCTGAAAGTAGGGTTGGTCTCTGACAATAAATCAGGTAATTGCACATGTGCCAGCAGTGATCTGCTGATGTTGATGATAACAGTGTGAGAAGATAGGTGGAAGGAGAGATGTTGAGGCAGTCTAAATAAGAATGTAATGTTTTGTTTAGCAGAGATAATTTTTTAAAGTGCAACTTTAAAAGCATAGATACACAACCTTTGTGGTCACAGGGACTTTCTATGAGGATCAGAGTAGTGCAAGGACAAAGCTTTATTCTGACATACTAGGCAGTATTAATGCAAAGGATGGAAGAGTGCAACCATGGAAGTAGGCACATATTTTCTCCCTTTGCTTCTCATATATTGCTGTTCATTCTTTCTATCTGCTTCTGATCAGATATTATTTAGATGGTGAGCAGTTATTTTGCTCAAAAATGAATGCAAGTGTTCTTCTATTCTGCATCAGTTCTCATGAAAGGTACTATGCAGATGGATGTGGAAACTGAAACCTTCAAGCTACAACAAAAAAAGCATACATCAACCAATATAAGCAATCCTACGCTGCCTGATGTTTTGGGGCAAAGGGGAGCTGAGTTTTCACACCATTAATTTTCTGTTTGCTGTGACATCATTATTTACAGGATATCTGTTATGGGTCACCATTCATTAGGAATGGGGCTGGAGTCTACTAAATAGTTATCAGACGACAAGTGGACTAGTTTTTGATAAAATCAGGTTATAACAGTTCATGTGTTTAATTTAATTAAAAGAGTATCTGTAGAGTTTATCATAAGAACCTTTTTGGTTACTCTGTTTCCTAGAGGAAGAAGCTTATCTAATCCTGCAGTTTTGCCTGTGAATGAGTTTGTGTGTGTCTGTGTGTTTGCTTCCTTCTCTTGGAATAACTTTTGCACTGTGAGAATCCCTAGTTATACAAAAAGACAGTCTCAAGATGCAAAATTTCTGCAAGTCAAATGAGACAGAAAACATAAAAACCCTGCTGAGGAAATAATGTATGACACATAAGAAAGAAATGTCATTAGTTATTCAAATAATTGAATTTTTTTTGTTGTTGTTTTTAATGTGTTCATTGCATCCTCTTATTTTCTTTGATTTTTGCTACAAAGAGGAGGCTCTTTGGCATGTGGCATCACCTTAGTGGTTTACCTTTAGACAGTGTAATTAATGTGATACTAGAATTGGGTTAATTTTTTTTTCTCCAAGCACTTTAAGCATGTTCCTTGAATTTGAGATTTTTTTTTTTTTTTTTCACAGGATCATTTAATGTCCTGAGCTGGAAGAGATCCACAAGGATCACCGAGTCCAACTCCTGGCCCTGCACAGGATATTGCAAGAATCACACCATGAACATGAGGGCATTGTCCCGACTTCTTGAACACTGCCAGGCTTGGTGCTGTGACCACTTCCCTGGAGACTCTGTTCTAGTACTCAGCCACCATCTGTGTGAAGAACCTTTTCCTGATACCTAACCTAAACCTCCCCTGACACAACTCCAGACCATTCCCACACTCTCACCACAGAGAAAATATCAGTGCCTCCCCTCCTCTTCCCCTAACAGGGGAGGACTGCAATGAGGTCTCCCCTCAGTCTCCTCCAGGCTGAACAGAGCAAGTGACTTCAGCCACTCCTTGTGGCTTTCTCTCTTTTTTATTGAGTAACAATTATTTTTGCTGAAATTATAAACTCAAATCACTTAGACATTCAAAAATCCTTCTTCAGTATAAACATGTAGAACACCAGTTTGTAGGAATTTACATCTTTAAAGTTTTTTCAGTGAAGGAAAGTGAAGTAAATAGAATTCTTCATGTAGTTTGCAAAAGTAATAGCAGAGTTTTGCTTCATTGTATGTTTGCTCTGTCCTACCTTGCAAAACAATTTTGTCTTATACATTTTTCTTTTGTGTACAGAATGTTCACTATAATTCATGTTATTATCACTTAAATAAGATTAAATCATCATTTCAAAACTATATTGCCAACATGGAAAAAATACATCTGCAAGTAAGGTCACTTAGAAATCTTTCTTTCTAATTAGTTATTTGATAGTATTTTTCCTGTTGTGTATACATGAGGGGGAAATATCACAGATTTTTTGAATAGTGTTGTCAATCAAACAGCCTCACCTATATATACATTTTTTTAGTTTACTCTCTGTGCTTCTGGAAGGATTGTCTGCTGCTCAGAGGGGAATGCTACCACTCACGACTGGCTCATATAGCTTCCACTGCTAGAAAAGACTGATAAGAAACACTTTCTACTACTGATGCAGAGTAATATGACAAAATTGGTGACTGAATTTGTGCTGTGAAACTAAGCTACACCTTGGGAGCGAGTTTTTTGGTGGGATTTCTCTGAATGCAGATTATATCATGCTCTCAGCCATGGCTGAGGACCACAACCAGTCTTTTTGTCTTTCATTCTGTTTGTGCAGGCAGACTTGGCACAGCAGGCTGGTTTATGACACTTACCTTCAAAGTCCCATTCCAGGAAGATGGCTACAACACACCCTTCTCCAAAGGGGTGAAATGCAGGGCAGAAAGGCAGGAGAAAATAGTGCTAGTTTCATCCAAGGCTCTTTGTGTGGGGATTTTCTTTAAGTACAGATTGAATAACTGGGGCTAACATGCAGAGTATCATTCTTGATGCAACATCAGAAGAATTGAGAAGAGAAGGGAGGAAAACCTGGGATTTTTGAGCTGGAGAAATGATGACCACATAACATCCCAATGCAATGACAGCAGATGAATGGTTTGCTGTGGAGTGAGAGCTTGCACTGAGTAGGTGCTGATCTGTAGGGTGGTGGATGATTTAGTAATAATGAAAGACAATAAGACTGTATATGGGAACAAAACAAATTATGTGAAATGAATACTGTAAGTGAAAATACAACAGGAAAGATAGTAATACCAGGTAATGAAAGTCAAGTTACCTGTCATTTTATAGATTTAGAATCCAGTAAGTTGAGTAAGCACTAGATTTCAGATGTTATCAGTAAATGAAATGTTGTTTGAATTATTTTTTTTCTTTTATCTAACAGTTATTGCATAAACCATGTGAATTAAAGTCAGGTTATTAAGAATATGCAAACGCTGACTGTGTATGACCAATTAGTATCTTTTTTATAAAGGACAATTCGTAACAGAGCAGTGTTAAGATGTAAAAGAGTCACATACCACAATTTTAAAAGCAATAATCAGATTTTTCTGAATATTTAGTATAGGAACTGAAGACATTTTTGTTTCTTAATAGGGGCCTACTGTCACAGTAACTAGTTTGTACTGACATCATTTGTCAAATAATTTTATGCTCAGCCCCATATTCAAACAGGCTCTTAGATGTTGAATTTGCACCAAGAGTGGAGGAACTTATATGTACCTTTGTGGAAAGAACAGCACGCCCAGTGACTGTCTTTTAACAAGAGAGAGTTTGCTTTCACAACACAGGTCTGGCAAAGGTCTGAATAGATCTGTAATAGATTTTCCCAGGCATGACTGTCAATTCTGGGAACAGGAAACAGCGTGGGGTGCTGATTATTTTTTTTCTGGTGGTTTAATGTATCCATACCTTCTTCTCTATTAGGACATCCTGCTGATATACAGCTGACAGTGTTGTTTGGATAGTTTCCCAGTGCCTCAAGGATGAGGTGTTGGGAAACAGACTGCATCATCTTCTCTGAAGGACCTGTTGGCACAAAAGCATTTTGAAATTTTAGAAGTTAAGGCTTCCCAGTCTGCTATCACAGAACCCTTCAAATTGTTAAAGCTTTATATGGCAAGGACAACTTTTCAACAAAATGTGGTAGACGAAGAAGCAAACAATATAGCTGCACAGCTGGAGTGTGTGGACCATTTATAAATTTGATGATTTACTCTATTCAGAGGCCTAGATGCTTAGATTCTGAGCATGTCCATAGCCTTTGAGATATGTTCTCAGGATAGAAGTTGGTCCTAAACGTGCAGATGAAACAACTGTTGGAAACTGAGTTGCAGAGACGTCATCCCTGTGTTTTGCATTCCTCTACTTCTAGATAGCAACAAGAGGACCCATTTTATTGGGTAATCAATGCAAAAAAATTGTACAGCCCTACAGACAGACCTAAAGTGTACTCTTGCCCATCACCTCTAATGAAGTGAGTCTCTAGAGAGAAAAAACTCAGTTTTAAAAACCAAGTTAGCAAAAAACTTGTGAAAAACCTGGTCTGAAATGTCTGAATGCATTTGCCTCTCTCCATTATGTAGACAAGAAGCATGTGAGGAATCCTGCCTAGTTCTTCTGCAGTAGACAACAATTAAGCAGTATTACTATTTGGAAAGAAACTCCAATTTTGTATACACCTGCTGTTGTCACAATTAATTGGAAAATAGCCTTCCATTATAGTTGGCAGTGCAAAGATCAAATTAGATGATGCTGCAGATCTCTTGACCTAGCTGCAGATGAAGAGAGTTTGTATGAAGCTGACATTTGCAATATAGTGTTAGTTTTGGTAATCTGCCTGTCCTGTACTGGTTTCTAAACCAAATACAAAAAAGGGAGGAGACATAATTGCTGAAGGGTGTTTCCAGGTATGACTGTCAATTGTGGGAAAAGAAAACAGTATGGGGTGCTAATTATTCTTTCAAACTTTTGAACTAAAGGTATGCATAGATCTGGAGACTTTGCAACCTTTTAACACTAGGATGTTTTATGTGCTATTCAGTGTGAAAAAACACTGTTAGCAGTCCACAGAGTTCAGTTAAAATGAAAATGTTTCTTTATGGGGAGCCACTAAGCCAGTGATATATACTATAATTTTAAACAGTGAGTAACTGTTACTACATTGTAGTGACAACTCTCAGAATATCTACAAATGTAAATATCTATAATGGAAAAATAAAAGAAAGGTAACACTTTCAACAAGGGTTGAAAGGTAACCCTTGGCTAAGGTTGAGGGTTGATTATTTGTTGAAGTGGCTCATTGTGGATCATTATACCTGGTGTACAGAAGAATATACAACATACTTGACACACTGGGACACTTCCACACCTGCATTCTTGGAGGAGTGCATGGGATCTGAAAGGAGGCTGCAGCCAGGGGAAAAAAGCCTAGGTAATTTTGTACCTTCAGTTACAGAGTGGATGGGGGTACTTTTTGTTGATGTGGACATCCACAGCAAAGTGAAGCAGGACATAGAGATAACTATGTTCAGGGTATTTTTTGACTTCTGATTACCCAAGATTTACATCAACCCTCCTTTTGATGGAGGGTTTTGTTGTGTTTTCTATATTATAGCATTGTGTTGCTGAATTGGTCTTGCATGTCACTCTGAAAAGACATGCGGGTCCCGCCTTAAGTGAGAAAACAGAAGAGCAACACACTGCACTGTGTCACTAACACTGCTTCCAAATATTTGTGTTAATATCTCTGAAGATATATTTATCACTGATTGTAGTACAAAACTGTCTGGAACATGAGAATTTACTAAATTCTTTCTCTTTGTTTTGATTAGCTCAAAAGCAGAGCAATAGCAAAATCCTTAGTAATGTCTTTTGTACCCCATAACTTTTTATTCATAATATTCATACTTCAAGTTGCAAAATACAACCATCCAAATTATGTACTGCCATAATTTCCCATGTATTTTTAAAAAAATCACTAAGATTTAATTCTGCACATGAGCGGTGTATGATAGGAAGGAGATAGAGTGGGTGATGAATCTGTTCAGCTCAATGCAGTTACTCATCCCTGTGGGTGGCTGCGTTCAAGCAGCCTGGCATCAACAAAGCACCTGTCTCAAACTTGTCATCATTGTTTTCCAGAAACAGCTGCCAATTTAGTTATTTATACACCAGCCTGAATTTAGTTATTTCCTGGTTTTTGAAGGCTTGACTGTATGACCTGACATACTCTGTTTTTTGTAGCTTTATGTGTAATGTCACACCATTACAAAATGGTGCCTTTAGGCTGGGGAAAAAACAAAAACAAGACAAAACAAAATAATCCCAATTCTTGTTTAGACAGGTTTTTTTTTTAAGGTTTGTTGTACAGCTGGTCTTTAAGTAGAAATTCATAAAACCTTTATGTACATAAGAAAAATGGGCTTTCTCATATTATTATAATAAAAGGCTATTACTTATTGTATAGCCTCAAAGACTAGTAAACTATCTGCATTTCATTTCTTCAGTGTCTTTTATAGAGTCTATTCAATCTAATATGATTTGTCTAAAATCAAAGTAGTGAGAAGAAAGGTCAGATATGACATACAGATTTCACTTGTGGACAATAGAGGGTGTGTGAAATGCCTGTTACTGGTTTGCCTGCATTGTAGAGCTTATTATCTCCCAGCAGCAATCTTCTCTGAATTTTCTGTGCAGCTGATGAAAAGGAAGATGAACAACTTTGGTATAAGACACTGAGATGTACTGCAATTGCTTATAGACTCAGACTCTCTCCACTTTGTCTAGCATTCACTCTTATCATCTTGTCCTGCAAAGCCACTTGCCTAATCCCAGAGTTTGTTACAAAGCTGCAAAGCTACAGCCTGTACCAAACCCATGCTGGGATTCCTCTGAAAGCCACACAACCCTTCTTACTCTGATGGTGACACAAGCTGATGGTGACCTTTATGAGCATGAATACCTTTCATGGTGCACACAGTAAAAAGAAGTGAACAACAATCTTCACAAAGGAATTAGCATTTTAAACTCTGCACAGGCATCTGGTTTATAGTAAAGCAGAGTGGCTAACTGGTGTTGTTGCGAGGTAGTGCTACAGTTACTGCCACAATACACAACTAAAGACACAAACTAGGAACAGCCTCATTATGAAAAAATGGTCACTGACTGAAAAATGTTTGCTGCAGAGATAAATGAGGTAATTTCCAAGTACTTGCTAGTACACAGCCTAGAAAAGATTGATACAGTCTTGGTACTGGACCACCAGGCCAGTGGTCTCAGGTCATTTTCCCAGAAGGGACTGTGTAGTCCAGCCTTCATTTCTGCTAAGATAGATGTAGACAGTACTGCACTGCTGAACAGGGAAAGGGACAATATTGCTCAGCTGGGGCTTTGGTTCATTTTCGTTTCATCTGTTTCTGATCCTATGTCTCTCTTCCTGTTTCTCCTGTACTTAATAACTTGAAACACTCTTAAAGTAGATCACAACTGCAGCACCTGAAACAAAGTTTGTAATGTAATGTATAAAAGGGATTTTTCCCCCTTTTGTTTCACATATTTTTCCACATTATTTATTGCTAAGAAATCTATTGGGAAAGATAGGAAATACTCTAGACTGAACCTATGCAGTTTGCTGCAAATCCCTGGGTGTGGTAGAATCTGGTTTAGCCAGGGACAGGGACATATCTGCAAGTGAGCAGTTTTAAAATGCTGTTTCCAGACATCCACAGGCAGTGTGGTTAGAGAAGTGTCTTAACTCCTTTACTCAGCCATGCGACTGATGAAGAAATATTGTGGCTTTTTTCAAGGACTATGGACACAGACAGCTTTGAAAGAAACTGTACTCTGAGTCAGAAAATTGGTACTCCCTGTCTCAAGTATTTTTTATAGAGCACATTTCTGAAGCAGAATTGGATGTTGATATGAAATTGAGAGAACTGCTGCAGGTGACTTAGAAGTCACCCAGACTCAAACCCCTGATTTCTCCCAGTTTGGGAAATTGACTGGGAAAGGAGAAGAGGAAGGAGCCTTTATATTTGTGCTGCCATGATGTCACCATAAGACTTAAGGAACAAAATATATCATACACAAAAAGTATTTTTCACTCACTGCATTTGTGCTTCATGGTAGGCCTGGTGTCATGACTATTCCCATTTTGTCTCTGAAGCCTGCAATGGGCAGGCAGCCCAATGTCTGGGGCTGTTTCCTGGTTTAACAGTTGCTGGGACAGCTGAGGGTATCTTGCTTCTCCCTCTGTCACACATCTTTTCTCCAGAAAACAAAGGAGACACATCAACAGGGTATCAGGACTGTTGGAGGCCCTTTGGTACTGCTGCAAAAAACAGAAGGCATCACTAGTCTGCCTCCCTGTTTGTGCTTCTTTCACATATTGAAATACAACATGTTCCCTCTGGACATGAGGAAACACTTTGATACTGTGAGGATGCAGAGCCCTCAGCTTACAGCTCTTCTTGGCAGACCAATGAGCAGATGCTTTTCTTCCAAGCATTTCTGACAGACAATTACATAGGAAATGATGCTTGCTCCAATGTGGTCCCATTTTTTTGCCAACAGAGGACTGCATTCATGGGGCAGTAGCCGACCAACCTTTTCCCCCTGACCTGTGGAATGGATTTGGGATGAGAAACTGGCCTCCTGAGATTACTATTCACTTGAGTATTGAACCCAAAGGCAAATGAGGAAAACAAGCTTGAAGAAGAGCAGAAGTGCCCAAGCTTTCTCTGCACCCACAGTGTGCCAGCCTCAGGGATGTGTATTGAGCTCCTTAGGTATTCCCTGAACCCTGGAAGTGGGAGATAGAAAGCGCCCCATGGCTCCAGTGCCTCTTCCTCTTGCTGAAGCTCACATCCCACACATCCACAATCTGTAGTACTTTTTCTTGCCAGTCATGTACTGTGGGATCTTCAGGCAGATATGAATATTTCTGGTTCTGAAGGCTCCTAATTTTTTCCGCTACTGTGTTTCTTATTCCTGTTTCAGTGAAGCTTCTCTTTGATCATCTTCTCTAAGTGGTTCTGATACAATTTATCCTAGGTTGGCTCCCCGTTCCAAACTCACTTTTGATTACATTTCTCAGGGTCTGAGACAGTAAGATATCCTTGATTCCCAGGCCTGGAGAGAAATCGTTTTGTCTGACCAAAATGGGAAAGCAGTAACTAACACTCTATATGGATTTTAGAGTTATACACTAAAGAATTGTAGGATTACAAATATAAGAATTTAAAAGCTAAAATCCTAAGTTATCAATTCACATAGCAATAAAATTAGGGCAAATATATCAATGCTTAACCATTATGTTTGAGGACCATCGCAATCATATGATTACAAATTATTTTAAAATCATGTCACACACATGGCAGGGCAGGGACATCCCTCTTGGTGTCAGAAATGTGTGTGGCTGAAGGTGTATTTGAGCTGCAGTGTTGTCTTTTGAGAGCAGTTTCCATAGAAAGAAGTTCACAACCCCATCAGAAGTTGCTAACCTGCTTTTGAATGAGAACAATAAGAAAAAAAACCCTTCAGAGGAAGGAGTTTGAAAACAGATAAATGTGACTGCTTATGGTAAAGTATGAAAGAGAAGAAGTTTGGAGTAAATGTGAAACAGCAATATTAACATTCCTGGCAACTTTGTTGATTTTGCCTACTTGAAGATACTGATAGAATAGGAACACCCTCCCATAATCCAGTTGATGAATCAGTGCTCTGGACAGGATCCAGTTTCTTATCTATATGGGATCAAGTTACCCTACTTTCCCTATTTTTGTATGTAAACAACGTATTTTGTATGTCAACAATGATAAATGGAGATATTGATTACTAAAATGACATCACTAAAATGGTGATGATGTTTCCTAACTAACAACCCTGTAGATGAAACAAATGAGTACAGTTTTTACCTAACATCTTGAGTTATCATAACCTTACATCTTCATTACATCTCCCTTTTACTGGAACAGTGTAGATATAAAACAATGGCAAATTAGAGGGATAATGTATTAAACTGTGCTGATGCAAACTATTTAAAAGGTGAGATGTCCAGCAGTGTCCCCAAACATAGGACACATAATCTAAAACAAAAACCTAAATCAAAAAACCATAACACTCTGAAGAAAACTACAAGAAAAGAGAAAGTATTTCCAACTATGAAATTACTTTCCAAATCCTCCTAACTTAGAATCTTGAACATAGCCAGTGTTAAAGGAATGATTTCACTGAAAAAGCACACAACACACAATGTTCAGGAAAAATATTGGTTACTCAGAGAACATATTTCAATATTTAATTTTGAATCTATATTTTAAAAAGTGTTAAAAGTTTAAAATAAAACCAAAGAAACTGGTTTAGATGCAAGCAACAACTACAAGCTAAATCATTGTTTAAACCAAGCTAAAAGGTTGGTGTAACAGCAGTTACTTGTATGTATTATTAAAAATATTTCTTTAACTGAACAAATTTTTACAACAGTGGTGATTTTTATAGCATGTGTATTTTGTAAACTAGCTCTGCAAACACTTCCTGAATAAGCCTGTGAAATATTTTTGTACTTTTCTATATTTGACACTGGTGACATCTTGTGGTAGTTTTAGTCGAGGTAAATAACACTTGTTCCTTTTGTCATTCTTACTCTGCAGATTTGCTTACTGCCGAGTGATGGAGCCCTGCAATTGATAAAAATGCAGTGTATGGCTTCATGGTGAGGAGATACTACATATTTTAATAAAATAAAACTAGCCTAAGTTAAGTGTCAAAAGAACTCTCACTCCAGCACAGAAAGGAGAAAACAAAATCAAACCGGTTATAATCACAATTAGTGATTATATGTGTACCAGAAAGTTAATGATTCCTTCTGGAAAAGACTAAACTCTTACTGAAAAAGGCTGGTTAATAAAGCTATGGGACAGATGGGGAAATGTGTATATAACGCTATACAATGGGGACTGTAAGTGTCACAGTCCTAAGCCTCCCCTCTCGTATATGTTCTGACTACAACAAAATGACATGGATATTTTGTCATGCCCAAAGCTATAGTGAAAATCCTCTATTAAATAAGAACTACCAATATTAGTACAGTACAAAGGAAACAACTGGTGAATCCTGTAAAAATCTGACTGTTTTAGCTGCTCTTTTAAACCAAAATACTTTATCCTGGCCTCTAACAAGAAAGAAAGTGTCACTATAAAGCAAGTAGTAGGCCAAATTGTCAAGTAAAATTATTTTGTGGCTGCCTCGAATGGTCATAGTAACATGGGTAGTTTTGTCTGCACTTGCAGGAAATACGGTGGAGGTTTTTATGTTGTAATTTCCCCTGGCCCTCTATAAGTTTTGTTTAAAGAGATGGGTATGTTACAGACCTAAGAGAGGAAACAGTCAGGAAAGGTACAGCTCCCATTAATTCTAGCCAAGGATATTTGACCCTGTGAATTGCTTAAGAAAAGGGCAAAAAATGTGGTTTTGAGAAGGGTTTGTAAGAGTCCTACATACACGTTATACTTAGCAATGAACTATAATGCCTGCAACATGAATGAAGACTTGGATTCAGTTAGGTCCTGAAACTTTGATGAAGAGGACACTGGAAATTCCCCTTCCAAGGCACAGTCCAAGCACCCATGTGGAAGGGGCTAACAGCAGGCCTGTTAGCTAAAGAAGTTGAGAAGAAGCTGAGAAGCAAGAAGAAGCTGAGAAGCAGCTTTCTCCAAGGCTGTTACCAAGGAGACTGAGAGAAGAGAGGAACTGAAGAAAGATACGGAGAGAACTTTGCAGCTGGATGAAGTATTTTTAGAAAGTTAGCTGAAGTCACTGTTTCTTTTCACCAATGGTGTTATGTTGAATTATTGTAGCCAATAGTTAAAGTAGAAGAAGGATAAACAATTAGAAAGTGTATAAAAGCTCAGCCATCTTAGAGAATAAACAGTTGTTGCCATCTGAAACTGCTTACTGCCTATACTTTGTGTCGTGACCGCCTCAACAGCAACACACCCACAGCAGAACCAATGCAAGTGAGCATTTTTGGTGGAAATCAGTAGCTTGAACTAGTAACAAGAAGCATCACAACATTAAGTAAAGCATTGGTGCATCTAGGGCTGAAATTCTATAGCCTTACTAGTAAGAGGACTATGGTATCTAGAAAAAATATGATGAACAAGTATCTCACCCAGCTCTGGGAATACCAGAAGGACTAAGATAAACATTTACACAAAAGCCTTTACATGATCACAAGAAAAAAATGTTAGAAAAATCAGGGATTTAATGTCTTAGAGTTTGTGTGTAGAATATTAAATGCCTGAACAACCCATGTTTTGAACAGTCTGGTCTAGGTCTGATAGCAGAAATAAATTACAAAGTAAGGTCTCAGAGATACATATCTAAAATTGTATTGAAAGTAATGGCAAAAACATCTGATAAGCATTGTTAATTGCCCAATTCTGCTCTCTCATATAACATTTTAAATTGGCTAAAAAGCTTTATCCTGGTTATTAGTAGTATTTCACCACTTTAGAGACATTTTCAGCAGGAGCGTTATGCAATTTATCACCATGTAAGATCTAAGTTGAGAAAGAATTGGAAGTTATGTGTAATTTATTTTATTGAGATATACAAATGAATAGGCTATATGAAACACAGAATTCCAAAATGCCTGAGTTTGGAAGGCACCTCTGGAGTTCCTGTGGTTTAACCCCCTGGTGCAGCAGAACCATTTGGAGCTGGTTGCCCATGACTGTGTCCAAGTGGCTTTTGCAGATCTCCAATGGGGGAGGCTTGACAAACTCTCTGGGCAACCTGTGCCAGTGCCCAGTCATCCTCACAGAAAGAAGGGTTTCCTGCTGCTTAGAAAGTACCTCCTGTGTTTCAATCTATGCCCATAGACTATGTCCTCCATTTTGTCTCTGCTCCTGTCACTGAACACCACTGAGGAGAGCATGGCTCTCTTTGTTGCACTCTCTCTTTGGGCATTTTTAGGTATGGATGAGTTCTTTTTTCTGGGCTGAACCCATGTCAGCTTTTTCTCACAGGAGACACTCTCTAGTCTCTTTAACATCTGCTAAAAATTATTGAGAATTGCCTCACAGTGGTATGGGCAAGTTAATTCAGCACTCGTGTGAATCCCAACAGGACTCTGGCATGTTCAGATGGCTTAAGTGTTTCCTGACCTGATCCTCTTCCACCAAGGAAGAATTCCCTATGCATTTTCCTTTCTGCACATTTTTCACGTCTCGGTTTTCTGAAAGATGGAATTGCTAGGAAAGACTGAGGCAAAGAAGGCATTCTGTACCACAGTGTTTTTTGGGTCATAGAATCATGGAGCATAGAATAACTTGAATTGAAAGACCTTAAAGATCATCTAGTACCAATGCTCCCTGCTATGAGGAAGGACACCTTCCACTACATCAGCTTGCTCAGATCCCCATCCAGTTTAGACATGGATATTTCCAGGACATCCACAACTTCTCTGGGCTACCCATTCCAGTGCCGCACCACCCTCAGAGTAAATAATATTTCCTGATATCTAATCCAAACGTACTCTCTTTCAGTTTGAAACCATTCCCCCTTGTCCTGTTTCTACATGCTCTTGTACAAAGTCTCTCTCCAGGTTTCTTGTAGGCTCCCTTCAGATACTGGAAGGCTGCAATTGGGTCACCCCAAAGCCTTCTTTTCTCCAGACTGAACAAATCCAATTCTCTCAGACTTACCTCAGGAGTGGTTCTCCAATACCTCCCATACTTTGGGAGTCCCTCCTCTAGAATAATTTCATTCTTATGCTGGGAACCTCAGAGCTGATGCAGCACTACAGGTGGGGTCTCAGCAGAGCAGAGGGGCAGAATCCCCTCCCTGGCCCTGCTGCCCACCCTGCTCTGGATGCAGCCCAGGACACGTGTGGCTCTGTGGGCTGGGAGTGCCCATGGCTGTGTCAGGTCCAGCCTCTCAGCCACCAGCACCCCAAGCCCTTCTCAGCAGGGCTGCTCTGACCTGTTCATCCTCAGTCTTTTCTGATACCAGGGTTCGCCCAAGTTGTACATGGGGATCATGAAATTCCCATGGATGACTTTACTGAGTTTTTCCAGGTCCCCCTGAATGGCATCCCATCATTCAGGCGTGTCAAGTGTATCACACAGCTTGGTGTAATTTGCAAATTTTCTGGCAGTGCACTCAATCCCTTTGTCTATGTCATAAATGAAAATATTGAATAACACTGGCCCCAGTATGGATCCCTGAGGGATACCACTTGTCTCTGAGGTCCAACAGGACTCCGAGCCATTGCCCACAACCCTCTGGGTGCACCACCCCACTAATTTGTTATCTGCCTAACAGTCCCCCCATGAAGTTCCTCTCTCTCCTGTTTATGGGAGAAGGATGTTGTGGGGGCCTGTGTCAATGGCTTTACAGAAGTCCAGGTAAATGGTACCTGTCCCTCTTTCCCTGTCACCCCACCACAGAAGGCCACTGGGTTGGTCTGGTAGGACCTGCCCTTGGTACAGCCATGCTGGCTTTCCTGAACCACCTCCCTGTCTTATGTGTACCTTAGCACAGCTTTTGGGAGAGTCTGTTCCATGATTTTCCCAGACACACAGGTGAGGCTGACAGATTGGTAGTTCCCAAGGTCCTCCTCTCTACTCTTTTAAAAGATGAGTACATGTATTCTTTTTCCAGTCATCTGGGACTTCACATGATTGTCATAGCTTTTCAAATACCACCAAATCAAATATCACCGAAATATGCGAGTGGCTTGGCAAGTACATTAGTCAATTCCCTCAGGACTCGGGAATGCCTCCCATCTGGTCCCTTAGTCTTTTCTACCTACATGCAGGTTCTTTTCCTTTCACCAGCAGACTGAGAACACCATCTGGGCCCAAGAGCCCAGTTTTCCTTAGCAGTATTATTTCCTTTTCCATGGAAGACCAACAGCAGTATTAGTCAGAGAGTCAGACAAGCTTCTGCAGTCCCTACACGTTATCCTGGACAGAGGACCCTGGCAGGCAGCAAATCTATCCAACTGGTATGTCAGGTCAACAGATGGTTTATTCTGTCCCCTGCAGCAAGGTGACTTGCACTGCAATTAACTACTGTTTCCTCCTGGTGCTATTGACTGTTTTAGGGTCAGATGGGCCAGATATTTGCTTGAAGGTGCATGAAGCTCCTACTTAGTTTTGAGGATAGTGAAGCTATTGTGTAGCTGCAAGCCTTTAGGTGAGAAAAAAGCCTTCCGCGTTGTGCTGTAAGTCACCTGCTTCCACCTCTTCACTCTCCAGATGTTGCACTTATCTTCATATTAGGGGTGAACACTGCCAGCTTCTCAACTGGGGTGGGGTTGGTGGCTCTCCAAGCTATTGAGCCTCAGAGAATGTCCTATCTCTCTTTCTTCTTCCCTTATGCTATGCACCTGATCACTTCCTCTAGTAACTCCTCACCTTGCCAGCAAAGATCCTCCAAGACTTCACAGGTCCTACAACAAATTAAAATGAAACAACAGATTTTTAATGGAAGCATACTATATATCAAAGTAGCTGCTGAACTACAAATGTCTTCAAGCTGAACATCTGCTGTTATCAAATAACTGTTTCACTTGCCAGAAATATCTTTCTTGTATTAGATATCTCCAACTTTTGCCACTGCTTGTTATCACTGTTTGTCTGTACAGGCATCCTCTTTCACACCACATCTAAGGTGTAGCTCAGTTTCTGTGTAAAGGTCACCTCTAACACAAAGACAGCCTAGCCTTACAGCCATTAGCCAGAACATGGCTTACATAAAAAATTGAAACTAAGAAACAAACAAACAGAAAAACACCTACAAAAAACCAATGTCATGCAAGTTACAGAAAGTTTTTATATTAAGTGTTTGGCAAGTTACAAAGGTTTTCATACATATTTGCTGAAAATGACCACTAAGTGTAAGTCTGTCCCTGGGAATGGTGAAGTTCTCAATGGTGTTCTCGAGAGTTCTTAACATTTAGAGAAGGCTTTACTGCTGTCTCACAGGTAGCTTGAAGTAGCAGAGAAACACTTTCAGTGAAAACACTGAAACAACTGTTTTGAAACAACTACAGATAGAATATAAATAAGATCAGGGCATGGCTAGGGCAACAGGCATCATGGCTAGGCTTCAGATACTTGCCAACTAGGGCCTTGGGTTTTCTCCATGTTTGTAAGAAATGACTCGAAAGGGAGAATGTGAAACAAATGTGAAAAACTGGTGCAGGATTAGATGAATGGTTATTCCACAGAGGGAATAACCCACAAAGGGAATTTATACTATATATCTGTAGTAAATAAGCAAAACATTGCCCAGTCTCAAATACCAAGATCACTCTAAGCTCTCTGTGAAGTGCTCCTACCTGCCAGTAATTTGGATGCCAAAGGAAGAAAATCTAGTGCCTTCATATTTTTGTGTATCAGCTCCGGTAGGTTAATATATAAGTGAATCAATTGTTGCACTAATGGGAACAATTATGCTCAGAGATCCAAATTATTTTCTCAAGAAACTCTTGACCTATTGCATAACTTCATTGATAGGAATACATTTTGCTTTCAAAAAAGTAAAAGGAGCAGATCTGAGAGGATTGGCTTGTAAAAATGAGTGGTGAAACAAATTATAGGAGTATTTGTGGAAATGTCTGGATTTCTAAATTCTGCTTCTTGCATTGTTATGTTAATAGGGTTTACAGATACTGAGGCTATGGCCCTGGACAAAAAAGCATTTCTCTCTGCACATTTTTTTTCCCCAGTCCTACTTCCAGCATAGTGAGAACATTTTATGCTGAAACTGGTGTTCACATTTGAAGCTCCTGAAGTCTTTCATGCTGATCTAGTCATGCCATACAGGGCTGTAAGACTCAGGCTGTGGCCACAGGGTGGAGGTTTCCTGGCTAGCACACTCCCCGGTGGCCGGAGCGCACCACGAGAGTGGCTGCCCCCAGATCCCTTCCAAGACCTCCTTGGGGTGATGGTGAATACAAGGAGCTGCAGCTCCCTGCAGCAAGCTGTGGTATGGGTGACACAGCAACCAAGCCACACAAAGATCCAAGGTGAAGAAACAGAGAGAGACCACTTGTGCAAGTTCCAGGGCAGATTATTACCCAGGAGGGGTCAGGCAGCAACTGAGCGTTTGCAACATCTTATAAAGAGGGGAAGGGTATGAGGAAACATCCTTTGTCCAATGGGCAAGCATTAGGGGCAGAGAACATGTCGGGTTGTCCAATGAAGGCAACACAGGGGAGGGAGCAGGTTTGACAGTCCAATGGCCATCCAGACCTTGGCTGTTCCTGAGTCACTTTTTTCAAACACAACCAGGCACACGCTACTCTACTGATCAGCCCTTGTCTTTGAAGCCCTAACAAGCTTGTGAGGAAGTATGAGAAGGCATGGGCCCATGTTTTATTCAGATAGAAAGCCTTATTATTCAACTGGCCTGGAGGTCTCCATGTAGGGTGGGCTACACCTGTGTGAAGAGTTTATTCTCCATTCATTAGTGATGTAGTTGGGTGCAGCACCTTCTGCTTCCAGTGGGAGAGTAGACAGGAATGTGCTTCAGCTGGGGCCTGGACCTCTCTTGTCCTATACTGGAGCTGTAGAGTAAAAAAATAGCATGAAGCAACTGTGTTCTTGCAGCACAAATCATGCAAACAGACTTTGTGCAGTGAACGATGTTGTAGGCTGCTGTTTTGATGGCTGTTTGGGAGGTTGTAGTTGTATGTATGATATAAGTCTTTGAGTTATGTCTATAATGCCTAACTTGCATGCTGGGCACAAAGGAAAACCTGGTAGACTGTGAAATCCAGATTGCTGGATGCACTGTGCTGCTGATTGTGGAGGTATTGAGACATGGTTTGAGCAAGAAACAGATACATGGCCTTCTCTAACAAGATTCAGGCACTAGTTTTCTGTGTGGTGCAGGAAGCACTTCTTTCTGATACATTCCCTATTCCTGAAGCTGTTCCTGGTTTGGCAAGAGGGTGACTCATTCAATATGAATAACAATATATTTTGTGAAACATGATGATATGATCTTATGAGATAATTGATGATGCAAGAAAAAGCTGTTTAGCTTTTTCTGTTCACACTGATCTGCCAGGGGACTGCTTAATTGCTGCTCATTGGTAGCATCAAGGCAAAGACTGCATTATTAACATCAGGGTTGCTGAGAGAGGTTGTAAATACATCCAGGCTCAATCAGGCTCTTCATCTGTAAACAGACAACATTCTTTCACCACCTATATTGCCATTAATTGAGGTGATCTCCACACAAAAAGTACTTAAATAGACCTATGTAATGTGGTTTTTTTTCAGTCATGACATGATTTATTTTTCAAGATAAATATTGTTTGAAGCAAAAACAAGCTTGATGTAGATGTCTCAGTTCAATACCAGTTTCTCAGTTCATTGTGTCTTGATTGTATCTTTATGGAAATTGAGTGCTTGCTCATGCTAATTTCAGTTGGAAGAACTATAAAACATTTTTCTCTTAGTACTCTACAGTGTCAGAATTTGTACTGCTCTCTGAAGCTTTTGCAGTTTAAAATCATAAGACATATGGTATTTGCCAGTAGAACATTTTTGTTCAGAGAGTCTAGGCTTAGGAGCTGAATAATTACTGCTTTGTGTTAGTTTGAGCTAAACAGAAGCAGTGCTTTCTTGGCATGATCTTATGTAGGAGACATTTGAGAGGATCACAAGTGGCTCACCCCATCAGCACCTCTGGAGATCACTGTCCATCATCATGGTCAACAACAACAAGTTAGTCACAGTCTTGGGCAGACAGATTCTAAAACCTCCCTGTTCCAGTGTGTTTAACCACACTCATGGTAAGTAACATTTTAAGGCTTCTAGTCTGAGCCTGTCATGCTCCAGCTTGTGTCTCTTTTTCTTTAATCTACTGATGTGCACTTCTGAATAGAATTTGTGTCTATCTTCCCTATATCCTCCCATGAGAATGTTGAAGGTAAGAGAAAGTGTAACTCCCTGATAAATAAAACTGGCAAACTGGTAACAAGAGATGACAAAGCTCAGGTACTGGATAGCTTTCCCCCCTCATTCTTCACTGGCAATCTCTTCCCACAACTGTGGAGTGGATGGGAGCAAAGTCCTCCCACTGTAAGAGATCAGGTTCAAGACTACTTGAGAAATCTGAACAAATGTAAGTGTATGGGACCTGATGAAATACATCCCAGAGTTCTGAGGGAATTTGCTGATGTAGTTGCCAGGCCATTCTCTGTAACATTTAAAAAGTGATGGCAATCAGGGGAAGTCCCAGGTGAGTGGAAATGAAAATATTGTACCTATTTTTTAAAAGGATAGAAATGAGGACCCTGGGAAGTCCTCTGCTCTGTGCCTGAGAAGAGCATGGGACAGATCTACCTAGAGGAGGTGCTATGGTGCATGGAGGTGATTCAAGACAGCCATCACAATTTCAGCAAGGGCAAGTCTTGCCTGACCAGCCAAGTGGCCTTCTGTGATGGAGGGACCAGTTCGGTGGGCAAGGAAGGGATAAAGATGACATTTATCTAGACTTCTGTAAAGCCTTGTAACTGTTACCCACAACATCCTTCTCTCTAAATTGGAGAGAGATTTGAGGAGTGGACAAGGCTGCATGGCTGCATCCAGAGAGCAACAGATCAAGGTCTGTCTGGAAATCAGTGATGAATGGTGTCCCTCGGAATCTGTTTTGGGACTGATTCTGTTTAGTGTCTTCATCTGTGATACAGATAAAAGGATCAAGCACCATCAGCAGGTTTGCAGATGACACCAAGCTGAGTGGTGCAGTTGACACATGTGAAGGACAGGATGCCATCAGAGAGACCTGGACAAGCTCATGAAGTTGGTCCATGGGAATGTCATGAGTTTCAAAAAGACCAAATGCAAGGTGCTGGATCTGGGTTAGGGCAAGCTCAGGTATTAACACAGGCTGGGGATGAACAGATCAGAGCAGTCTGAAGGCTTTTGGGTAACCTTATTTGCAGACTTTCAATATTTAAGGGGGCTTATAAGGAAGATTACACAGATGTTTTTTGGAGGGACTGAAATAGCAGGGCAAAAGGTAGCACTTTGAAAATAAAAGGGCAGATTCAGACTACACAATCAGAGGGTAGAACACTGGAAGAGCTTGCCCAGAGAGCTTGTGGGTGCCTCATCCCTGGGAAAACTCAAAGTCAGGTTGGATGGAGCACTAAGCAATCCGATCTAGGTGAAAATATCTCTGCTTGTTGCAGGGGAGTTGGACAAGATGACCTGCAAAAGTTCCCCCCAACACAAACCATTCTATCATTGTAGGAAGTCAAAAAAGCAACAGATCTCCCATCGCTTTTCCTAGGTTGACAGAAGGCTGGGGGGCTAGCCCAATATATCCATCTCTTTCCCTATATTATTTGGGATCCAAAACTGGACACAGCAATTCATAGTCAAGGCTGACTTATTAACAGATAAAGGGTAACTTCCCTGGCTCTACTATCTCTGCCTTTGCCAGTACACCCAAGCATTTGACTGGGTTTCTTTGCTGAAATACTACTTCCCAGGTAACAGAATAACAGAATAATTTAGATTGGAAAAGATAACCAAGACCATCAAGTCCAAGCACTGATCAAATACCACCATGCCCACTAAACCACAGCACAAAGTGCCACATTTTTCTTTTTTTCTGAATGCTTCCAAGGATGGTGACTCCACCACTCTCTGAGCAACCTGATCCAATGCTTAACCACTCTGTCAGTGTAAATATTTTTCTCAATATCCAACCTGAACCTTCCTTGGCACAATTCCTCTTATCCTGTTGCTAACTGCCTGGAAGAAGAAAGAGACAGATCACCATTTTACTACAACATTTCAGGTTAAGTGTTCAAAGCAGGTCCCCTCTGAGCCTTTTTTCTCCAGGCTAAATGACCCCAGCTCCCTTAGCTGTTTTCTTGTGGGTCTTGTGCTCTGGAAACTTCACAGCTCCATTACCTCCTGTGGACTTGCTCCAGCACCTCAATGTCCTTGTAGTGAATGGCACAGAACTGAGCACAGGATTTGAGGTGTGGCCTCACCAGTGCTGAGTACAGGGGACAGTCCCTGCCCTGCTCCTGCTGGCCACTCTGTTGCTGGCACAGCCCAGGATGCCATTGTCCCTCTTGCCCACCTGGGCACTGCTGGCTCATGCTCAGCTGCTGTCACCAGCACCCCCAGGGCCTTTTCCTGTGGGCAGCTCTGCAGCCACTCTGCCCCAGCCTGTGGCACTGCCTGGGGCTGCTGTGACCCAGGGGCAGGACCAGCACTGGCCTTGTTGTACCTCACACCACTGGCCTTGGCCATGATCCAGCCTGTGCAGATCCCTCTGCAGAGCCTTCCTGCCCTCCCACAGATCAGCACTCCCACCCAGCTTGGTGTCATCTGCAATCTCACTGAGGGTGCACTCAAACCTCTCATCCACATCACTGATGAAGATATTAAACAGGACTGGCCCCAGTACTGAGCCCTGGGAGCACCACTGGTCACTGGCCACCAGCTGGATGTAGCTCCATGCACCACCAAGCTCTGGGCCCAGCCACAGCCGGGTTTTCCTGTGAACTGTGCGCCTGTCTGAGCCATGAGCAGAGAGCTCCTCCAGGAGAATAATGTGGGGAACAGTGTCAAAGGCTTTAGTAAAGTTCAAGGAGAAATATCCACAGCCTTTTCTCTAAGGTTGTCATCTGGTCATAGAAGGGATCAGGTTGGTCAAGCAAGATGTACATTTCACAAACTCTTGCTGGCTTCCCCTGATCTCTTGGATTTCCTGTACATTGGTGATTAGTCGTAAGGCCTGTATAGGGTAGTCATTAAAAGTAATAATTTACTGCAGGTTTCCTGGGTAAGCGAGGAGTATGAATCTTGAACTAGTCAAAGGAATTTTGCTTAACAACACACATTGGAGTTAATTTTGTCTCTTTGATTCGGAAACTTGGGCTGGGATAGGAAGTGTGCGAACCTACAACTCAATGATTTCAACTTCTGCTTTTTCCCCATTGATTTTTCCCTGGACAGGTAGACAATGTTGCTATCTTAAAAATGTTCAAGAGTCAAGAGATCAAAATGCTTCACAAGCTGTCCCTGTCTTGCAGCACAGTTATTTAAGAAATAATCCCAACAGTCACATTGAATTGAACATTCTGTAGTTGATGGATGTATCTCCATGTGACAGGTGAACCAGTGTGGTTGCCAGGGGATCTCTGCATACTCTAGAACTTGAAATATAGCAAAAACAGGTGGTTTCACAGAAATTACTTCTCAGAAATTAATCATATTCACAAATGGCACTAAGCTGTCAAAGGCTAAAGGGACCAGTGGGGAGGTCACTGCCACAGCAGAACTGTCCAGCATACTGAGTATTAGGGGCTGAAGACCCAGTTTCTTCTTAATATGACTATGCAGAAAATCTAGACTGGAATTATGTTGAAGCTGCAGCAGTGTCCAATACAATAATAGCTTCTCAAAAAGCAAGTCTGGAACATGAAAGAACCCTGTCTCAGGTCTGTCCTACAGAGGTCACTGCAAACCCACTTCTGAGAGAACCACCGTGCTGGTTTGCAGTATCACACTAACACTGGATGCAGGCTGGTATCTTTGTCTATCACTGGTATTTATTTACATCTCACATGTTTGCACAGTGACAAATAAAAATGTCATGTATCCTTTCAGACAGATTCAGTGTAACTTTGAGAGTGAGACATTAGTAAGCATTATGTTTTGACTTCTCTGGGCCAGGAAAAAGAAAAAATTAGGATCCAGCTCATCCTGTTTCTTAAAGATGGACACTTAACTCTAAGTTAGAATAAAACTTGTATTCTTGAACTTCTGATTTTCTCCTACCTTGAGTAGATTTGCATTTTCACAGATGTCTGTAACATTGTGTCTATGATTTTTGGTGAAATATTTTTATTGTTTGTTAGTATTGTTAGGGGTAAAATAGAGTTTTTCAAATTAGAAAAAAAAGCTAACAGTACCTTTGAAAAACTAGTTTCAGCACTTGGATTGAACCTCAGATTGAATTTTGGGAAAGATTTTCTCAGATGGTAACCCTTACTTAACAGCAATATGATTATATTAAATAATAGGTTTATTTTTTCGATTACTATTCAAGTGTTTATCTGCAGTGTTGGAGTGGAAGTGGTGAAAGAAGACAGAGCGATTCTTTTCCCTGACACTGTTTTAGGATCATGGTTTTCAAACCACTGAATTAAGCTTTAAGAAAGAAGCCCAGATCATGCTTCTGTATACATATTACATTACTGTTTTTAAGGTCTATACTGAAGGAGAACATGCAGACTCACAGCTGAATTTGGACCTCAAAGAGTTTGATTCAGACCTTGATTAATGAACTTAGAGAATTTCCAGCTTTGGCTGCATTAGAGTTCTGCAGCCAGTGCTTGGAATGTGTACGTCCTGTGTTTTCCCATGGCACTGGAGCTTCTGCACCTGCGATGGGGCAGGCCTGGATGTGCAGACAATTGAGATATGGGGGGGTCTTGGTCTGTGGCAAATTGAACATGGTCAGCAGTGCCCTGGCAGCTGGGATGCCCAAGTGTCCTGGGGGACATCAGGCTCAACATGGCCAACCAGGCAAGGGAGGGGATTGTCCTGCTCTGCTCTGAGCTGGGGTGGTTCTCACCTTTAGTGCTGGGGGCAGCTCTGGGTGTCACAACAGAATAGAAAAAAAGCTATTGGAGAGTGTCCAAAGGAGGCTCATGAGATGGTGAGGGGCCTTGAGAAGAAGCTGGATGAGGAGCAGCTCAGGTCACCTGGTCTGTTCATCCTGGAAGAGACTGAGGGGAGACCTCATTACAGTCAACTTCCCCATGATAGGGAGAGGAGGCAATGGTTTTGAATTGAAATAGAGCAGATTTGCTTGGATATAAGGATGAAAACTTTTACATTGAGAGTGTTGAGACACTGAAACAGTTACTCAGATTAGTTATGGATGCCCCATCACTGGAAGTATCCAAGGTCAGTTTTCACACTCTGATCTAGTGAAAGATGTCCCTCCCATGGGTCATTATTATCTTTAAATGTCAATTCTAACCATAACCGTGGTATAATTCTGTATTTTGTAGATAATAAATACTAGAGAGGGTATTTTAAAAAATTGTTTTAGAATATGTAAAAAACCCTGTATGCAAAGGGAAATGCAGAATATTGAAAAAAAGATACTTGAGTATAGACACTTTGTAACAACAAAAAGTGACTTAGGAGGCAGCCATGCTTGCATATATCCACTGACTTTTTGACTGTTACTTGAGCTATCAGCATCCTTTTTTGCAAAAACAGTAAAGGAGTATACTAAGAAACTGATTATTCTGGGACTGAAACTGCGTTATAATAGCTGCTCTGTCTTGAGCTGAATAATGATAAGAACCTAAAAAAATCACCTAATGATCTTATTATGCTACATAACAGAAATTATCATAGTATTTGTGATTATAACAAAGACAGATATGGCTGAGTTTTTTTTTTTTCCCTGCTGTTTATATTATTAATTTATTAGTTTAGCCTGAAGTTTAAAAAAAATTCACCATGGAACATTAATAGTTGGCCAACATCCAATAATACCATCCAGACCAGAATGGAGAGTAAATTGAGTAAATTGAGTAAATTGAGACCTGAGGTGCTTGTATTCTTTCAAAGTACATGTTTTGTGGAGCTCCAGCAAGATCCGAGTAGAAAGATATCATGCCAAGTTCTCACTAAATAAGACCCAGTGCCTCATTCTCATGTTTGGGTGCCCTTTTCTTACTCTCTCTCTTTCACAATATACCAGGGCCTGTAGGACAGTCCTGGCTGGGTAAATATATTTCATGGAGTGAAGCACCCAAAAGAGAAGCTGTCTGAAGAGGCAGTCAGCAGTTTCCCCTCTCCCAGACACTATAACATCAAAGCTGGGAAGCAACTGG
The DNA here is from genome assembly GCF_050655825.1 of Lonchura striata. NCBI lineage: Eukaryota > Metazoa > Chordata > Aves > Passeriformes > Estrildidae > Lonchura > Lonchura striata. The sequence goes on from NC_140740.1 coordinate 70,695,262, forward strand.
GAATGTATCAATGGTGCAGCAGTGAAAGTTAATTAGCATCTACTTTAGAGATTAGGTTTTCATTTGTGACAGTACACAAAGGCATATGCTCTGAAAAATCTTTAGCTTGAGGAACGCCCTTCTGCCTATCCATGCCTTCTGGTCAGACAGCATTTCTTTTTGTATTTTCCTTTTTTCCTAGTGTCCCTACCTTGTGAGATACTGAAAGCCATGTCTGCAGTCCAGCTAAACATTTAAAACTTGTTTAATTTTAAGTTTTTTTATCTTTTGCTATTGAAATCAAACCAATTCAAATTGTTGAAATGTTTCCCTTTAATAGTAACATTTTGTGCTGTGAAAATTGCAGGAAAAAAAAAGATATGAGGAATGCAACAAAAATGTTTGTAAGTATTGACAGTCATTACTAGTATTCAGTATTGCTTTATTTTAATGGATACAGCCTTTCATTAGATATTAATATGATAACTTTTGCTGGGATTTTTGAGTTTATGTATGTGCATATGTGTGTACATATATTCTCTCTAGAGATACGGTATCTCTTGCAAAAAACAGATGATGCCAAAGTTCTTGGATGGCAACAAGAAATAAAAAATGCCACAATGTTTTATAAATATTTATACATATATAAATGTTATATAAAGTTTATATTTAATTTTCCTGTTTCTCTGTGGTCAGGTTTCTCCACAAGTTATATATCCCTCTGTTATGCAACATTTTATGTTGTCAAAGTTGCCAGAAAAAGAAAAAACTATTTTAGCACATATGACACTTTGAATCTAACCCTGCAACAGCAAACAGTCTGAATTCAACTGCACAAGAAATAATTTATGTTTCTGAAAGTCAGGACTTGGTCTTCATTATAGGTGTGATCAGGAAGGTAGAAAAGGAAAGGAAGGAGATCTCATTTAGTGTCACAGCATTTCTCTGGAAACATTGGAAGATTTTTCTCCTACAGCTAAAGTTCACTGGATTTGTTTGTCTAATAATTAGATTTTAGAATTTTACTGACAGCATTATTTTTCAAGTCAACTCCATTTGAATCCATGAATACCAGAGATTTTTGTGGAACTGTAAACCCCTTCAGTTACAGAGCACAGAAAATTAGTAAGTTACTTTGAATTATGAAATTTTAAAAGAGAGCTCCTTACAAAATAAATTAGAAATATAAAAAGTAATATTTTGGGAGGATCAGAATATATTTTTGGCAATGTGATGGAAATAGAAATGTACCTAAATCACTTATGCCTATAGATATGTATTGTCAGGGTCACAGAAGTTAGTGAAGTGCATAGGCATACCATAGAGTAGAATTTTGTGTAGTACAAGAAATAATAAGTAAAAATGATAAATTTTGATAATTTCTGAGACACTTCATATGCTCAGAAAGAGTGGAACATGCGACTTTGTGTTATTTTTTTATTGGTTTGGGTTCTTTAAACTGGAGCAAAGAAGTATAATAGGGTATTGGCAGCATTTTAAAGGGTTTTTTGTGCAATGTAGACTCTTACAGCTTAGAATAACTAATTCCAATGGAATGAAATAAAGATTGTAGTACGTTGTAGATTATATAGATCATCATGGCTGTTTTCTTATCCATTTTACAAATGGATGAAAAAAAAGATAGGTTTTTAGCATTGCTTCACTTAAATTCAAGGCAAGACTCAGGAGATGAGTTTCTAATCCACTATATCCTGGTAGTTCTTATAGAGCTAATTAAATGTGAAGATATGTTGATGCAGTTATATGAACTAGCTGGGATATGAGTGTGTACTGTTGTGAGACAGTACACAGGTAAGTCAGGTAAGTCAGTATTTTGACACATGACTAGCATATAGCAACTTTCCTATTTCTTATATATGTCTAAACACAAACTTTTGAGAATACTGTGCGACCAGCCATTTATCTTTGATTTAATTCAGTAGAGTCTATAGGAGTAATTTGTAACTCCAAGTAGAGAAATACTGTTTTAAGGACAAAATTCAATGGTGAAGAAGCAGAAAACATAAGAAACATATTCTAACAGTGAATTATATGATCCCAGGAAAAAGTTAAATTTCTATCAGAATGAATTCTGTGTCAAATTAAACAAAAAACAGAGTAACATCAAATTATTCACATGTTTTTAAATTTCACATCTTCTCATAATGGAAATATACTAAATCAGTGAAAAGAAGGGAGTGTGGGTGATTTTCTTAAAGTCAGGATAGAGAGTACAAAGTCAAGACACCTTTTACTTATGCTTTATGGAGGCAACTGTTGCCTTGTTACAGGTGATGGGTTTCCTGTGGCAATACTATGCATGCAACACCATAGCTTCATCCTTATGCCTCCCCCAGACCCCTTTCTTAATTGCATGTCACCCTTGGGAATAACCACAGTGACTGCTGGAGATAGCCACATTTGGGGTGAATTGTTCAATATCTGACTGAATGAGGACCTTCTTTTTAGTGTGTTTTCCACCAGTACTTTCTGAACTAAATTAGTTTCTTTAATAGAAGTCCAAAGGTACTATAATGAAAACTAACTACACACATGTCAGTATTTATTACAGGGTATGAAGTAAAATTTGACATTAAAAATCAGTGTTGAGGTGCGTAGACACAGAAACAAGAGTAGGAGAAAAATTGCAGTGGTATGTGCATACCACTAAAGTGATTAATAAAATGCTTACTCTCCCAAACAAGAAAAGTGAGTTTCAACATTGTACTTATCTGCTGTTCAATCTAAAATTGCTGGGGCCTACAAAAGAAATCATTATTAATATCAGAAGATCTTTCTGTAGGCCAAACTGTAGTTCCACTTTATCACAGCATTTTCTTCTAAGGTTTCTAAGTGGACTGTGGGAAATTTCCTTCATTTTTTCTTTGCCCTCAATTAGCATCCTACCTATAACAATATTTCTAGCAGTGTTATTCATCAGTAGGTATTAGGGAATGGATATCATGCTAGCCTGAAAACCCTTACAGTTTCTCAATGGAAATTAGACATGCTTGGTTTAGTGTGCTTTGATCGACATCAAGCTCAATTTGACTTCAAATTTGAATCAGGCATGAAGACAGAGGTACCCATGCAAATGCAGTCCCTCTGCTCTCTTCACCTATTTGTCAATGTTCATGATACTCCAACTTTGTGACCTGAACCCCAGCATATGAAACACCTAGAAAAAGTGTCAGTTAAGTGTTAATATATCCTAGCTAAATTCCCCTGCTGATATTATGTCTTTTCACTAATTAATTTTTTATGAGAGTTGAAAAACTTATTCTACTCATCAGTCTCAGTTCTATCTTCTTCAGATACATTGTAGGAATATGCAAGTCCCTTGCAATTAATTTTCATCTAATAATTTTATTTTCCAATCCTAAAGGTACATGATATCATTACGTATTGTTATAGATAATGACTGCATTCTTCTGCAAAGGTTCTGTGTGTTTGTACTGTATAAAACTAGACTACAAATAAATAAATGAATTCTCTTTATCAATGCTAGCCTTGTCTGTAAGAATGTTGGGGAATCAAACTCACTTTCTTTGAGGAGGTTAGTAGAATGCATATATTTTTTTTCATATTTATTCCACAGAGCTTTCTCTCCACCTGAAACTTACATTTAAGAGTGGGAATGGAACAGCTTTTTATACATCTCTTCAATTCACAGTGCAGGGTGAGTTACTGGAGCTGCAAGGAGAAGAACTGATTTGTATAAGGGTATCTACATGCTGTTGAAGATCTTAGCAATATGCTCTTCATAAGTGTTAGTTTCTTGCAGTGTGGATGAGAAACATATTGCCTCATCTCCTGCATAGCAAGTAAAACCCTCTAAAAAAGTAGTATTTGTGAAATATGGATATAGAAAAAGGAAACTGAACACAGAAAAAAACTCTGTGGCCCTGCTATGTCATGATTGTATCAGACAGCTCTCCTTGATCTTCAGTGAGGAGCAGGTAAATGCAACCTGTGAGCTGTGATTGGAAAGATGATGATAAAGGATCAAACCCCAGAACTTATGCCCATAATACCCTATTTTTTCTACTAAAGAAGACGTATCAGCCCTGAGATGCTGGACCCATGAATGATGGAAAACACAGCCCCCTTGCAGAGTCTTGCCAGGAGTCAGTCTAAGCTAAGATAGGAGAGGTGCAAGACTTGATTTTGCAGCTAAACCAGGAAAACCCAATTAGATGATATTTTAATACACTGGTGTCAGTAAAAGTATTCAAGATGGAATTCAAGGACTTTTTTCTTTTTTGTCATATCACCTTAACTAGCAAAAATATTGTTCTCATTTATGCAGCAACTATGAAAATAGAATAGATATGAAATGGAAGATCTGAGGTAAAATTAAAGAATTAGACCAAAAGTGTTAATAAGACTGTTTTTAATATGTTGCCCTCCCAAAAAAAAAAGCCAAAAACCAAACCAAACAAAAAAAAAACAACAAAAAACCCAACCAAACCAAACAAAAAAAACCCCAAAAAACCAACCCCCCCCCCCAAAAAAAAAAAAAACAACCAAAAATACCCACCAAAACCAACCCCTAAGACAAACACACAAACCAAAACCCTCCCAAAACCCAAACAACTAGAAATAGCTTCCACATTTCTGTTTGCATCTGAGAAGTGAATGTTCAGACTTGGGTTTGTTCAAATCAATATGCCCAAGGCAACAAGGGACAAGCACTCTTAATTCTGTTAGTGTTCTCTAACCAAGTATCATTGTATTCTAGGTACTGTTGAGATTATTTTCAGTGGAATCTTGTCCTCCATTAAATTGACTGCCACAATATCGAAGGTGTTTGGGTCAAAATTTTTTTCAGATTTGTTGCAGAAATGCAAAATTAATTTGTCTTACAATCCTAGTATCTAAGTTTTTTTTCCCTAAAAGCTGAGTTCTGCTACTTCCAGTATACAGAAGAAAGAGATAAGAAAAACTAGAACCAGACGCATCTTCTGGTTGTCACATTCATTATTCTCTATTCCTTCTGCTACAATGGTTTTCCTCTGGACCCTGAAAAAAATAATCTGAGTTTTCATACATGATGCTTCAACATCAAGAGAGTAATTCAATTTCTTAAAAGCGCTTCCACAAATACCAGTAAGCAAAATAAATAATCTCATCTTCATTCAATTTCTTTCTCCCCATTGAATGAACTCTTTTAAGAATCTTTAGCCACTGACCATCTCCTGTCAGGGCTCACTTATAAATATGGTCTTTCCCAGGGACAAAGAAGACAAGAATTTATATGAACATGTCTCTCTTTTCCTGCATACCTGGGAGTAACACTCTAGGACAACAAACCCAATGACATGATACAAGAATTAGGCTAGGAGGAGACTTTGCAGGGTCTGGTGAATGCTGTGTTATTCCAGAAGACTTTGGGACAGAGAAAAAGAAGAAAAAGGGCAATTTTTCTTAAAAAAAAATAGTATTTTGAAAAATGCTTCTGTGTTTGATAGTTTGTAAACTGAAGGCTTAAATCAAAGTTCACTGTACCCTCATATAGCATGTAACTATGCATTTATTTGAGCAGTAAATAAAAGATTTTACTGAACTATGAAAATTTAATTGGGACTGAAGTGACAAATATAAATTTTTACTCTCAGATCTTGGATCAGTGACAGAAGAAGTTCACAGATATTACTGTGGATTCTGACACATTTCTTGAATTTCAGAATTCACTAGCTCCATTAGATACATGCTTTTTGATAGAGGGGATAAAATTGACAATAGCGAAAATAAAATGTAGCAGTTTTCTGAAGGACTAAGACATAGCCATTTCATAATCAGGAAATTTTATGTGAGGAATGAGTATGGGTTCATACTGATGGATATGAATATGCAACAGTGTATGACAGTTATGAACATGCAGTTGTGTCACTCACTAAGAAAACTTTGGATGCACTTACTTTTAATGCACTTATTAGTCTTACCTGCCTTATTTTACATAAGCTTTGCTGCTATTTCAGCGCATCAAAAATTAAGCATTGTCTTTGGATATGAGTTACAGTTTCTAATGCTAACTTTGTTAATTTGAGGTTCTGATTGTCTTCCTTACTTGATGCTCAGGACTTCTCATCAGGCTTCATCCATGACAACAAAAGTTCTTATCCTGTATATAAAGGCTGCCTGTATCTTATGTTTTAGACCACATGTTTCTCAAGGTGATAGGATCCATCACTTCTTTTCATATGAAAAAATTGAGAAAATTTACTTCACATACATAGAAATAACTTGATAAGGGAAAAAGATTTTTAAAATGGTGATTAGATTTGGCTTTTGGTATTGTCAGGGCTATTTAAAGCAATTTATTTAACACATACTCACCATTTATTTGCTAGATTTGAATTAAAATGAGCACTTTGTCAGTGTAAACCTTTTTTGCTGTCTGTGTTACTCATTTGCATACATTACCATGGCTATCATGGTTAGTTTTTGGATAATCTTTGAACTTTTTAGTGAAGACTTCCAATTAAATGATAATTGCATAGAAAATTCTGGCATATAGCAGGAGTAAAGAGACAGTAAACAAAAAGGTCATTGAGCTCACAAATAAATTCTGTGCTTTCATGTGGAAAAGACCCTTTCAGTTGTCAGTTCTTTTACTATGATTTTTAAAGTGAGACACATTTTACAAATATTTCTGCTTTAAGTGTGCTATGAATAGTAAATTTATTTACAAGTTTCTCAATTTCTAAGTGTCCATACACTTAGAAAAAAATCCCAAAACACTGGAAAGCCATGAAACTTTAACAGAAAGATTGAAGGCTCAATATCTCTGCTGGGTTTTCTGGGCATGTAAAGAACACAGTACCAACTTATGAAATTCAGTCACATTAATTGGATGTAGTATGAATGAATGACGAAGGACCTTTAGCTTGGAAAAGTTTCTTCAGCTAAGGATCCAGGCTGACCTAGCAGAGCCCAGTGATGTGGACATACCAAAATATATCCCCCTCCCTCAACTCTCCTCCTAACAGCTCTTGCAGCAGAATAGGGATACAGGCTTCCCGTCACCTTGCAAGAAGCAATCAGGACTGCCACAGTGCCATTCTTATTCTTGGAGAATTGGGATTTAAAGTTGTTTTAAATGCAGGGTTGGTCATGCTTGGCATGAAAGAGTGCACCTGCTGCACTCTTCAGTTGCCCAGCCATGTCAGTGGGCTCCCTTGTTTGGAGATTCGCTGGCTGATAGGATGCCCTACCATGAGGTCTTCATGCCCATGCTGGTAGAGCGATTGAGTAATTTGCTGCTCTCTGAGTCTGGCTTTTCAGCTGCTTTATTCACCTCTAGCTTCAGTTCATTTATATTCTCAATTTTCCAATTACACCAGAGGGGAATAAGGTGGACCCAAACTGAAAGAACCAATATGTTTCAGTAGCTGGGACATATCCTGCATGTGCAGCAGTCTTTTCGAGAGCAATGGGCGCTCTTAATGGCAATTACCTCTTGGCTGCAACTGTTGCTGCGAGAGCTGATCATCAGCCTGGGGCCATAGGATCCCTGTGTTTTTGCTCTGAGTGGACACTTCCAGCTTTATCACAACGCTAGCCCTGTGGTCTTTCCAAGTCAGATTTCCTCCTAATTGAGAAGGGCTCTTGCATGCATATCACAGCTTTCTATGCCTGGTGGAAAAATGCCAGCAGACATTAAGCCACTTCACCCTATTTCCCGCTTCCCAAACCCTCTGTTTTACCTGCTACCCTGCCGTAGCACTAGGTTTTCTCGTACACGTCACACACAGGTCGCATCCAGGCCCCCTTACAGCCTCCGTCCGCGCAACTCCCCACGCATTCCCCATAAAGCCTGTAGCATGTAGCCCCCAGACTATCCTCCAGGGACCCTGCAGTCCCTACTGCTTCTTCCTCTGCCAGAATTGGTGCGGCACCGCAGCTCCCCCGGTTCCGTTACACACAGACACAAAATCACCCCCGCCTCCCCTACCGCGAACACCTCTGGCTTCCAGCACACCCCTCCGTTCCCTCATCCCCTCCAGCGTCTGTGCAGCCCGCCCCTACCCCTAAGCCTCCCCCTCGGCTTATTCCAGCCCCTACAGGACCACCCCATCAAGCCCCCTGTACCTCCTGCCAGACCCCTGCTCCCCCCGCCTATGCCCAGCTGCGTCCTCCTGCCCAGCTGTGTCCCCCTGCCAAGCTGTGTCCCCCTGCCCAGCTGTGTCCCCCTGCCCAGCTGTGCCCCCCTGCCCAGCTGTGTCCCCCCGCGCAGCTGTGTCCCCCTGCCCAGCTGTGTTCTACTGCCCAGCTGTGTCCCCCTGCCCAGCTGTGTCCCCCTGCCCAGCTGTGTCCCCCTGCCCAGCTGTGTTCTCCTGCACAGCTGCGTCCCGCTGCCCAGCTGTGTCCCTCTGCCCAGCTGCGTCCCCCTGCCCAGCTGCGTCCCCCTGCGCAGCTGCGTCCCCCTGCCCAGCTGCGTCCCCCTGCCCAGCTGTGTCCCTCTGCCCAGCTGTGTCCCCTTGCCCAGCTGTGTCCCCCTGCCTAGCTGTGTCCCCTTGCCCAGCTGTATCCCCCTGCCAAGCTGTGTCCCCCTGCCCAGCTGTGTCCCCCTGCCTAGCTGTGTCCCCCTGCCCAGCTGTGTCCCTCTGCCCAGCTGTGTCCCCCTGCCCAGCTGTGTCCCCTTGCCCAGCTGTGTCCCCCTGCCTAGCTGTGTCCCCATGCCCAGCTTTGTCCCCCTGCGCAGCTGTGTACTCCAGCCCAGCTGTGTCCCCCTGCGCAGCTGTGTACTCCTGCCCAGCTGCGTGCCCCTGCCCAGCTGTGCCCCTCTGCCCAGCTGTGTCCCCCTGCCTAGCTGTGTCCCTCTGCCCAGCTGTGTCCCCCTGCACAGCTGTGCCCCTCTGCCCAGCTGTGTCCCCCTGCCTAGCTGTGTCCCCATGCCCAGCTTTGTCCCCCTGCCCAGCTGTGTCCCCCTGCCCAGCTGTGTCCCCCTGCCCAGCTGTGTACTCCTGCCCAGCTGTGTCCCCCTGCCCAGCTTTGTCCTCCTGCCTAGCTGCGTGCCCCTGCCCAGCTGTGCCCCTCTGCCCAGCTGTGTCCCTCTGCCTAGCTGTGTCCCTCTGCCCAGCTGCGTCCCCCTGCCCAGCTGCGTCCCCTGCCCAGCTGTGTCCCCCTGCCCAGCTGCGTCCCCTTGCCCAGCTGTGTCCCCCTGCGCAGCTGCGTCCCCCTGCCCAGCTGCGTCCCCCTGCCCAGCTGTGTCCCTCTGCCCAGCTGTGTCCCCTTGCCCAGCTGTGTCCCCCTGCCAAGCTGTGTCCCCCTGCCCAGCTGTGTCCCCCTGCCTAGCTGTGTCCCCCTGCCCAGCTGTGTCCCTCTGCCCAGCTGTGTCCCCCTGCGCAGCTGTGTACTCCTGCCCAGCTGTGTCCCCCTGCCCAGCTTTGTCCTCCTGCCCAGCTGCGTGCCCCTGCCCAGCTGTGCCCCTCTGCCCAGCTGTGTCCCTCTGCCTAGCTGTGTCCCTCTGCCCAGCTGTGTCCCCCTGCACAGCTGTGCCCCTCTGCCCAGCTGTGTCCCCCTGCCTAGCTGTGTCCCCATGCCCAGCTTTGTCCCCCTGCCCAGCTGTGTCCCCCTGCCCAGCTGTGTCCCCCTGCCCAGCTGTGTCCCCCTGCCCAGCTTTGTCCTCCTGCCCAGCTGCGTGCCCCTGCCCAGCTGTGCCCCTCTGCCCAGCTGTGTCCCTCTGCCTAGCTGTGTCCCTCTGCCCAGCTGTGTCCCCCTGCACAGCTGTGTCCCCCTGCACAGCTGTGCCCTCCTGTACAGCTGTGTCCCCCTGCCTAGCTGTCCCCCTGCCCAGCTGTGTCCTCCTGCCCAGCTGTGTCCCTCTGCCCAGCTGTGTCCCCTTGCCCAGCTGTGTCCCCCTGCCTAGCTGTGTCCCCCTGCCTAGCTGTGTCCCCATGCCCAGCTTTGTCCCCCTGCGCAGCTGTGTACTCCTGCCCAGCTGTGTCCCCCTGCGCAGCTGTGTACTCCTGCCCAGCTGTGTCCCCCTGCCCAGCTTTGTCCTCCTGCCCAGCTGCGTGCCCCTGCCCAGCTGTGCCCCTCTGCCCAGCTGTGTCCCCCTGCCTAGCTGTGTCCCTCTGCCCAGCTGTGTCCCCCTGCACAGCTGTGCCCCTCTGCCCAGCTGTGTCCCCCTGCCTAGCTGTGTCCCCATGCCCAGCTTTGTCCCCCTGCCCAGCTGTGTCCCCCTGCCCAGCTGTGTCCCCCTGCCCAGCTTTGTCCTCCTGCCTAGCTGCGTGCCCCTGCCCAGCTGTGCCCCTCTGCCCAGCTGTGTCCCCCTGCCTAGCTGTGTCCCCCTGCCCAGCTGTGTCCCTCTGCCCAGCTGTGTCCCCCTGCCCAGCTGTGTCCCCTTGCCCAGCTGTGTCCCCCTGCCTAGCTGTGTCCCCATGCCCAGCTTTGTCCCCCTGCGCAGCTGTGTACTCCTGCCCAGCTGTGTCCCCCTGCGCAGCTGTGTACTCCTGCCCAGCTGTGTCCCCCTGCCCAGCTTTGTCCTCCTGCCCAGCTGCGTGCCCCTGCCCAGCTGTGCCCCTCTGCCCAGCTGTGTCCCCCTGCCTAGCTGTGTCCCTCTGCCCAGCTGTGTCCCCCTGCACAGCTGTGCCCCTCTGCCCAGCTGTGTCCCCCTGCCTAGCTGTGTCCCCATGCCCAGCTTTGTCCCCCTGCCCAGCTGTGTCCCCCTGCCCAGCTGTGTCCCCCTGCCCAGCTGTGTACTCCTGCCCAGCTGTGTCCCCCTGCCCAGCTTTGTCCTCCTGCCTAGCTGCGTGCCCCTGCCCAGCTGTGCCCCTCTGCCCAGCTGTGTCCCTCTGCCTAGCTGTGTCCCTCTGCCCAGCTGCGTCCCCCTGCCCAGCTGCGTCCCCTGCCCAGCTGTGTCCCCCTGCCCAGCTGCGTCCCCTTGCCCAGCTGTGTCCCCCTGCGCAGCTGTGTCCCCCTGCCCAGCTGCGTCCCCCTGCCCAGCTGTGTCCCTCTGCCCAGCTGTGTCCCCTTGCCCAGCTGTGTCCCCCTGCCAAGCTGTGTCCCCCTGCCCAGCTGTGTCCCCCTGCCTAGCTGTGTCCCCCTGCCCAGCTGTGTCCCTCTGCCCAGCTGTGTCCCCCTGCGCAGCTGTGTACTCCTGCCCAGCTGTGTCCCCCTGCGCAGCTGTGTACTCCTGCCCAGCTGTGTCCCCCTGCCCAGCTTTGTCCTCCTGCCCAGCTGCGTGCCCCTGCCCAGCTGTGCCCCTCTGCCCAGCTGTGTCCCTCTGCCTAGCTGTGTCCCTCTGCCCAGCTGTGTCCCCCTGCACAGCTGTGCCCCTCTGCCCAGCTGTGTCCCCCTGCCTAGCTGTGTCCCCATGCCCAGCTTTGTCCCCCTGCCCAGCTGTGTCCCCCTGCCCAGCTGTGTCCCCCTGCCCAGCTTTGTCCTCCTGCCCAGCTGCGTGCCCCTGCCCAGCTGTGCCCCTCTGCCCAGCTGTGTCCCTCTGCCTAGCTGTGTCCCTCTGCCCAGCTGTGTCCCCCTGCACAGCTGTGTCCTCCTGCCCAGCTGCGTCCCCCTTGCCCAGCTGTGCCCCCCTGCCCAGCTGTGTCCCTCTGCCCAGCTGTGTCCCCCTGCACAGCTGTGTCCCCCTGCCTAGCTGTGTCCCCCTGCCCAGCTGTGTCCCCCTGCACAGCTGTGTCCCTCTGCCCAGCTTTGTCCTCCTGCCCAGCTGTGTCCCCCTGCCTAGCTGTGTCCCCCTGCCCAGCTGTGTCCCCCTGCCCCGCTGTGCCCCCCTGCCCAGCTGTGTCCCCCTGCCCAGCTGTGTCCCCTTGCCCAGCTGTGCCCCCCTGCCCAGCTGTGCCCCCCTGCCCAGCTGTGTCCCCCGGGACCGCTCCTCCCGGGCGGCGGGGCGGGCGCGGCCGCGGGAAGGGTTAACGCCTGGCACATGACAGCGGGCACGGGCTGCCGCGCTCGGCGGGGCCGCGGCTGCCGCGGGGTAGGCGGGAGCGGAGCGCTGAGCCCCGCGGCGGCGCCGCGCCCCGCCGAGCGTGCCCGCGCCCGGGGGCGTGCGGCGCGGCGCGGCCCCTGCGCTGCCCCGCTCGCCGAGCTGCTCCCGGCCCCGCGCCGCCGGCCCCGGCGGGGACAGGGTGAGTCGGCGGCTCACGGCCTCCGTGTCAGCGCGGGGAGGGCGGAGGAGAAGGGAAAGCAAAACAAACGCTCTTGTGGTGCCGTCAGTTCGCGGTTACTCACCTCGCCGGCCGGTCCGCCGCCGAGATGGGGACGCAGCTCTGTCTGGAAAGACGGGACAGACGCACGCCCGGGAGATTTGTCATCCCACTGGTGAATAACCGGAGATAGGTACCCGCGGAGGGAGGCTGCGGAGCGGCGCGGGCGGGAAGCCGGGAGCGGCCGGGGGTACCGGCCGGAGTGATGTGCATCCCGCGGAGCTGCCGCGCGGAGGCTCGCGGCTCTGGTGCCGGGCAGTGTCCCGCCCGGGGCTTCCTCTCATCCAGGGACTGTCCCCGTCCGCAAGAGACCAGACGTGTCGTGCTTGGTGAGGTGACAGCTCTCTTCATCTGCCGGCCTGTACATTGCTAGCAACTCCAGCCTCTTAAAAGACTCTAAATTAATTAACTTTTAGCTGTGCCTTCCTCCCTTGTTCGCTTTTGGCCCCAGTTCATCCTGCTCATGCTTTGATTGCGAGATCTGTGGGATGAGCCGTGGTAGTGATAAGGGTGGCGTTAGTTGTTCCCCGGGCCATCAACCGGGCAACCTATGGTGGCCTCCTGCACGAGGAGTGGTCGTAGCAGGGGCACCAAGTCAGGGCAGGTGTCCGTGGCCCTATACCTCTGCCTCTGGGGACGTTGTTGGTGGTTTTCTATGTCCTGCATGGACTGAAGATATCACCACTGCTGACACGGCAGCATTAGCAGTTGTGCCTGCACTCCTGGAAAGTTCCAAGTCACTAGAGGCAAAGTGAACAAGGCAGCATTGAGAGTAAAAGGTGCACGAAAGGCTTGCAGAAACCTTTGTTTGATAGGTAAGGATGCTGTGGCTACTGATGGCATGTCAGAAAGCTTGCTCAGATTCAGGTACTCCGTGCTGACTGATCTATATTGGGTTTTTCAAGCACCTTGTCTGAAGGCTGTAGCTAGCCCTGCTGAGAATAAGTTTGCTCCTGGAAAGCTCATGCTATTCATTTGGTGCAACCACTTGCAGTAGCACCACTCTGATATTTAAGGTTCTAGTAGAGAGGAAGCTTATGAGATCTTAACAATCTATTATTATTAACATAATAAACTTGAGAAGGTTTCTCTGGCAGGCTGGCAAGAATGGTAACTACACTAGGATATACATCATCCTGTCCACTGATAATGGCTGCTCTCTTGGTGGCATTTGCAGCAGTATCAGTGACTGTGCTCTGCTCTGTGTTTGTACAGTCCCTTGCACAAAGGCATTCCTTTCTGTGACTAATCTTCCTAGGAATTATAGTGATGCAAGTAATAAGTAATTAGTAGATTTCATTAGACTAGCTCTGAGAAACTCAATCATATTTGGGGCCTGGTTGCCTTGAGTGCTGTGGAAGATCTTTAGCTATCATTTACCTTGTTTGTTTATGCTGTGTCATTCTGATGATGCTCAAGAACTAAGAACCTTCAGCTTGTGTGAACTTTTCTAGTTTTCCTTGGCTGAAAACCAGGACCTTAGAAAAATGTGATATTTTCAGACTACTTGCAGTTTGGAATGAAGACCCCTGTGGTACTTCAAGAATACTACTGTGAAGAAATGGATACAAATTACCAAAACAGTGGATGCTAATTTGATATATTTATTATTCTCAGTAGTGTGTGAGTTCTGAGATGCTGGGAGACATGGAGGGTGGGGAAGATGTTCTAAATAAATTGAGAGAAAAGCTTATTTTTAGCCCCAGTTTTGAAAGCACATTGTCTTACTTTATTGCAGTTGGAATTCTTAATGTACCTATTATTCCAAGCATAATTTCAAACTCTCAGTTATTATTTCTTGCCTAGTTAAATCTCTATGTGGTTTTCCTTTTCAATGAGAATTTATTGCTGTGCTCTGTTCTGCAAACTAGAGCAAGATAACTGTACAAAAACTGTAGCACTTCCTATGCATGTGTGCTCTATTTAGAAAATCATGGTGGCTTGCACCTGTATAAAGTTTTGTCTTTCTCACAAGCAGTTGTGACACACAAAAACCTCAGGAGTCAGTGAGGCTGAGGTGAAGCATCCCTATAGCTTTTGGTGCCTGTTCCTTCCCCCTCTCCATCACAGTCCTGTGCACCCAGACTGGCTCATCATGTGTGATGCCAATACTTCTGAGTATTTTACTGTGGTGCCACTGAAAGATGATGCTCCAGAAACCATGGCCATGCATAGATGGAAGGGCTGATAGGGGAGAATAGAGCTCAAAGGGTAGGTAGACACTTTGGGTGGCCATGTTGTTGCTCAGCCCTGGGAGGAAGTAAATTTTTCCCTGGAATTGTGCCAAGGAAATTGTTGAGGGGAACATGGTGAGAGTATTGGTTATCCATATTCATATTTGGGATGAGGGCAGGCACTCACAGTCTTGGAATGCACAGTCCTAGAGGAGGGGGTTATGGTTCATGTTTGATTTCTGTGGTGTCTGGTAGCTGTTGCAGAGGTGAGATGTGTCCAGTGGAAAAATAGAAGGTTGAGTGCCTTGTCTTTCAGTCTTCTCCTTTGTGATAGTGCTTGCTACACTGCATGCAAAGTGCCAGTGTCTAATAACTACTTCCATGAAAGCATCTCCTGAGCTGGATTTACTATTCCTTAAACTGATCTCTGCTTCTGTTGAAATTGAAAAGTACTTTACCTCTCCTTTCAGTGGGTGAAGCAGTTAGCCAACTCTGATTAAAGCTCTCAAAACTGCACTGGAAAGGTAGACGATATAGCATACTGTGCTACAGACATAGATTTGTGAATTATTCTTTTGTTTCACCTTCTCAAGGAGTAGTGTTTGGATTTTCCAAGGCTTTGGTTCAGCTTGAATTTAAATTTTATTTTGATGGAAGTCAATTTATGAGTCATTGCTATGGATTTTGAGCACTTATGTTGTCATAATGTTATTGATGCAAAGTCAGAAGTTTGAGTAATGTCAGTTTAGGAAAAAAGAGACTTTAAAAGCAGTGGACGTAAGTGGTTTTTTGACATATGTGGGGGCACAAAAAGGTCACTATAGTATCTTACTGATGGACAGAAACATTGCATTCAAAGATGGAAAGTGCTTCTGTTCCTTCAATAGAACAAAGTAATTTGTCAGTACAGACAATCCGTTTCAGGTTGTTATTATTTCTGTGGGTTTTTTTATTTGTTTGTTGGGGGGATTTTTGTGTTTTAACTTAGGATGTAAAATTTGAGCCATACTCAGGATTGCAAAGCTTATTTCTAAATAAGCCATTGTATTTGGTGCTGTACTCTCACAATTTCCGAGATCACTTTGATTAGAAGTGTATGGGGTTTTACTATTATGGGTAGCTGTTTATGGATTTCATGCAAAAGATAGTTAGACTTTTAGAAAGTAATTCATGCCCTAATTTAATTATTTATATATTATTTAATGCACCTCTAGATAATCTGGTGCTTTGGTCTCATTCAGTTTGGCCACTAATATGAGAAGATCCTGATTTCTTGATGGAAATTGATATTAAAATTCCACAAAATAATACTTTTTAAAATGAGAAGACTTATGCTCTCCAAGGTGCTTTAACATTTTAAAGGGCTAATATATTCATTTGCATGTCAATGTAATGTTATACATTTTCATGATAGAATCAGAATGGAGACTAAAGGGAGAAAATGCAGAAGAATGGCTCAACACGTTTCTACTCTCATAAAAAAATTGATTTGTTTCTGCTTGCGGGTCAATTAGTTCAAAAAACAGTTTGCTAACATGAGAAAGGAAGTTATTAGTCCAGAGGCCTTTCTTTAAGTGTAAAAACCACAACAGTAAGAAATGAGAAAGATGATAGTAGAGAAAACTGTAATTCTTTGTAAGATATAATGTTGTTAGAGAAGAATAGCACAGGACACCAGCATTATAACAACACAAGTTGTATATCAACCTTACTTTTATAAGCCTTGCAGATCTGTGTAACCTATGTAGAAAAATTCTGTTGATTAAACTAAAGGTGCTTTTGTTGAGTAAAGCTAATGCTTTCAGTATGTTATAATCGTCTCTTAATTATATTTGTACTAATGTAGTTAAAATTGCAGACAAGAACTACAGGGAAGAATGGTTTTTCTTTGTAGCCAATCTATGGTGATATGGTATTAACCCTTGCCAGCAAAACTTGCCCTTTTTTTTTTTTTTTTTTAATTTTTGTATATCTTTCTCTAAATACTTGGTCACCTGTGTTAAGGTAAGGGACTTTCTGCTTTTAAAACAAACTCTGAGAATTTAAGAACATTCAGCTCTCCTTGTCCTTGGCTGACTTCACTGGAGAGAGTGATTTATGCTTCACCCAGGCACGAAAATAAGTAAAACTAATTTTTATTGTTGTACTTTGCAATTTTTATTTGCACAACATAAAAATGTAACAATTAAAAATAGTATGTAGAATAAGACTTTCATGACCATTTAAGTGTGGTTAAGGCATACCTCTCCTAGTTAGAGATTTTGCTCTTGCCTTTGAAGATAACATGCTTAAGCCTTTAATTTTTAGTGAGTTTTACCTGGAAACTGTGCGTGAATACCTATTTGTAGATATCTCTGTAGGCATTTAGATGACTTTCAGTCTAGAAGTGTGCTGTGAATGCAGTTTTGTGAAATAAACAGGATGCTTTGTGTTTTTTGTCTGTTCACAGATGGAGAAAATGGAGACATTGCAGAATCAGAGTAAGCAAAGGTTTAAGTATGAAGGTTTTATATTAAATTCAGTGATGAATATTCTGGTTGGAATCTTACTGTCTTCAGTGTTGAGTATTTTGAGCTGAAGATAAAGTTATAGCTCAGTGTTTTGCTGCAAGGAGACCATAACACTTCATTAAAACCTTAATGGGTATATGAATGAAAACCATGATTGAAGCCATACTTCAGTTTTGTTGCTGTCAACTTAATTTGTTTATATGAACAAGTTAATTAGGCACTGAGTCTATGATTGAACAAACTGCTTAAACATGTGCTTAATGCTTAACAGATGAACCTAGTGATGAAAATTGGACCTAAGCTGTTCAGTTGCATTAGGGCTGAAATTATTCCTCATCTGTATATCTTAGCCCAGTGACTTACAAATGCTGCTTTTACCTAAAAATCTTTTCTATGTCAGGAAATTTTTAGATCTACTTGATTCTGCCTTGGAGAAGGTTGTGGCTGAGATGATCTCTCAAACCCTTTACCAGTCTTGTCTTCTAAGATTTAAATAATAGGAAAACATAAGTGACGAAAAGTCAGTGTTCAAAAATTATTGGTGTAACTGGAAAGATATCCTTGAAGATTTGCTACTATGTGATTATATTTAAATTATAGCATACCTATAGGCTTATAATAAGCATTCAGTTTCAAAGTGATTACAGTTGTGTTTATAAATGCTTCTGTGCTGTGCTTTCCTCTGTTGTGAAGTGCCACAGAGTTTGAGGGACCACAGAGACTTTTCTGTGATTTCACAATTTTCTCTTCATGTTGTTTTATGCATGTCCTTTACAATGTGACCTGCTACTTTTCTGTTTTGTCAATATCTATATGGTGCTTCCCTAGTGCAGGTGCTTTTCAGCATAGACTGAGGAGATGGCAGAAAAATTTGCAATAGATTAGTTCATCCTAATGACAATTCCCTCTCAGAGGTCTTTTCCGGCTGCCTTATTGTACTTGGTCAGCATTCACTTAATGTCATGGCTTATTTAGAGAATGTGAAGGCAGCTGACCTTATTACAAACTTCAGTTTTTTGAAGAGTGGAGAAAGATAAAAAAAGTTTTCTTTGTGTCAGAGCTTAAGTCATGGCTTGGCTTTATTCTTTCTTCCTGAGAGACCATATAGAGCTTGTACTTTGTTCCTTGTAACCAGTAAAGTCACAAAATTAATAGTCATGTGCAGTCCTCTTTCATCTGTTACTTACTACAATATAATTTGGTTTTATTTATGTATTTTTTTTAAACAGGTGTAATATACAGTGGATTTCTCACTGACTTTAGATTGATATCAGTCATAGCTATGGGTCTGTAAAAACACACTTTGATTGCATTAACTTTTTAAAAAGTAGTGGGAGGTGATATAGTATGAGGCATTGGACAGCAGGTATTCCTCAGGGACCTAGGATCAGCTGTGGACAGTGGATCTCATCAATCAGACTTCATGCAGGAGCAGCCTGCCCATCTTCAAATAGCAGCACCCCAATCCCAGCTACTGGAAACTTGCCTGCCAGCCTGCACTTGGAGGAGGGATAGCTCCTCAGAGCAGCACCATTGACAGTCCTATTCACTCCCCTGCCCTAAATTCCAAGAAATGTGTGGTTACAAATGAGAATGACCTGTTATTACAAGTCCCAAATCCCCAGAACTGCCAGTCCCACAGTTTTTAAAGCCAAAACAGCAAGAATTTTCAAACACTTTCAAAACTTCAAAACTTTCAAACTTTTCAAAACTTCATGCTGAGATGAAGATAATAATAATTTTTAGTGTCATCAGTAAAAGCAATTTTTTCCAATAGTACATACGCAGATCATATTGATTTAAGCAGATAGGAGCCAGTCACTTCTTTACCATTCTTTTCCTACAAAGGAAGAGACGCTGCAACAAGATGCCTTGATATTTTCCACAAAATAAACTCATAATTTGATTATGTTCAGGGACTTTGTATTGCACAGCATTTGCTTGGAATCATTGAGTTGTCCTAAGATTCTTTATAAATAACCTTTTGACTCAACAAATCCAGAGAGTATTTTTATGTTCTGTGGCACCAGAATTTTGTCAGTGCTATCAGGAATACTCCCTGGATGCATGAACACACCTTTCCACTGGTGAGTAACTGCTGCTTATTGATGAAAGCAGCAATAGTCATGCTTTTTCAAGGTGTCTAGGCTGGACGTGCTGTAGAGTGCTTTGTCTTGACCATAGATTTGCAATGCACTTCTTGAAATCACTGTTTATGCAGTAGAAATTAATGATGCATAACTGCCACAAAATTTGGAGTCTGGTTCTCTGTGAGTAAGTGCTTTTGCATCAGATGAAAATGTACTTGACTGTCTGCTTTTGAGTCTTAGAAGTCAAAATGGAACATTTAAGTTTACAATACTTCTTGACTCTGGTCATGCTGGAGATGGGGATACTCCTTTGGAGAAATTTTTAATCTTATTTTCAAAATTTAATGTACATAGACATGAGAATTTAATGTATAGGAAATAATTAAATGGTTTAAAATGAAATAAATTAAATAAATGAAAATATCCAAGTGAAAGTGGAGAAAAGGAGAGAGACTTCCCATTTTATTACAAGTGTGTTGCTTCTCTCAAGTTCCTGTTTTTCTTCACTATTTCCATTTGAAAATTTAGGAAGTCTGTCCCTCTTCAGCAAGGCTTGCAAACTTGAACCAGTATCATTCCAGAGCTAGTTGAAAGTTAACTGCATGTTGAGTGCTCTGCTGAGTCAGACTGGTGGTAATACATATACATATTCATTGCGTGACCTCTGGGATCACTCATCTGGTGCTCAAAGTGGTGGAGGTGGTGGGTGTAATCCACAGCACAGAGTGGAAAAAGGACTCCCCACTCTTTCACTTCAGGCAGGGCCTGATTCTCGCTGTCTTCCAAATGATATGTCTGAAAACTGAGAATCCATACGGAGATCTTTAAAGTAGCCCTACATAATAGCTAATCCACCTACAGTGTGTGTTGTAGAGCAGCATGGGAAGGTGAAGAGAGCATCAGCCAGTTCAGTCTCCCTGGTTTGTGGATTTTGAACTGGTATTTTTATCTGCTGTGCCCAATTGCTCTGTCCTAGATGCTGTCAATTCTGCCTTTCCTTCTTGGTCTGATTAGCACATGTGTAATATAGTCCACTTTTTTGGTAGAATAGCAAGTAGAAAATTCAGCTGATTGGCTGGCATTAGGAAAGATTATGTATAAACACTGTGGACATGGTAAAATACTGTGGACTTCAGATGCCACCTCTGGTCTTCAATATCTCTCATCAATGCAGCTCTTTGGGCAGATTGTTTTGTTATGAAAAATAATACAATTTTAAAATGCCAGCTTTTAACTGAATATTCTATTAAGAAAGTAATTTATTTTAAGGTATGTACATTTCAAACTGTTCAAATTAGAACTGTGATCTAGTGTAGTTATGTCCAAAAGTTACGTATTCAAGGATTTAATACCAGCCTATCTATACTTTATGCACATCTGAATAGTAATTTTGTTTTCTAGGAAGTCTAGTAGCTGTTCTTATTGCTTGTCTTGTTCATTCCTATGTGCAGACAATGGATTTGTGAGTGTGAGCTGGACTATGTTCGGACATATCTTGAGTATTCTCGTGTTTCATGTTGTGATAAAAATCTCAAATCTTTCTGAAAACAGCACATACTTTCTGAAAGCACCAGTATTTTCAACACTTCTATTTGTTTTTTATATTGAGTCAATGAAAAGGTATATTTGAAATTCATGGAGAAATATTAAAAATAAACGTATTTTTGCTGGTCTAGGTAGTTGCAGGAGTAGCTGTGGGAATAATTAGGGAGCCCACTTTTGATTTTTCCCTCAGCATTATTGGTGAACACTATGGGAGGGAGGATCCAGCTCGGGATCTGAATCACAGAGGTCATGCTTAACGTGTTATGACAATTCATTCAAAGTTTAGGAGTAATAAAATATAGTGCAGTCTTAAAGCAACCTGGATTTGGCTGATGAAGAATTTTTACTGATGCTGACATGCTGTTAGTGACATCAGTGCAGCTGCAGCACCTCCATCCACTGCACTCACAACCTGGTGGAGAAGTCTAACGTGCACAGGGAGAGGGGAAAGGCAGCCAGAAAAACTGGGTTTTGGTCTTCCTGTGATTGTGGTTTGAGCTGATGTGTCTGGCAGGATTTTCAGTAATTGTAAGCAGCTCACAGTTGTTAGTGCCTTAGCTATCTCCTTGCATCCCTGTTCTCCCTGGCAGCAGGTGACACTGCACGCAGGGGGAGTTCAAGCCTCAAGCCTTGAAACCAGTCTGGCCTTTTGTTCCATCTTGGCAGCTCTACTAAAACCAGTGCAGTCAGCATGTGGGTGTTTGATGGAGACTGTGTTACAGTTGTGAAGATATGAAATAAATGTACCTGAAATGGAGCTTGAGGGAGCAAATCTGGATGTTTGCTCCCAGATGGGGAATGTCAATAAAAAATACAGAAACTTGTGCAGATAGGCATGGACACACTTTGTTGTCCTTTTCCAGGCATTGAAAAGACAGCTGTCATCTTTAATTTCTGAGGTTTTCTGTAGTGTTGTTTATTCCTTGACATTCTGTATTTTATTTTCTGCTTTCTTGCAAATGTGACTGTAAATTTTTTTTTTTTTTAATGGTAAAATGAGTCAATTAGCTCATTTGTTCATGTGTAAGATGAACTTGTTTTCTGTTAGAGATCATTAGGGCTCTTTCTTATCCTGGAAATAGGTGACATACCATTACATCTTGGTATTTGATTTGATTTGATTTTCCCTTTAGAGACTCTGGAAGAAGAAACAGCTCCAGTGCTACTAAGCTGTGTGAGAACTGTGAACTTGGTCAGTGAGGATAATTTGCTTCCAGTTGCCAAAAGAGCCTTGTTTCACTTTTGAACAATAACCCACAGGTCTGTGAGGAGTGTTATGTGCTGAAGTGTTAATCAGTAAGCAGCTTGAGCCACACTTGAAATCTCTTTAACATACTTATTTTGCTCTCTAGTACTTTTGTTTTTTATGTGTCAGTTGGCGCAGTCTGAAAAAAAGACAGTCATCAGTATTCTGTGCAGTTCCTTATGCACAAATCTTACTCAATACTCTCTTTTTTAGTTGTTTTCTGTAATCAATAACTAGGCAGTTTTAAAGCCTGGTCATTGATGATATTTAAGTATAAAAATGTAAGTGACAATGATCTCATTTTTATACAGCTTGGCACATTTTTCAGCTTTGCACATCTTTTGGTGGCCTTGATATGCTTGAAAAAACAACATCAATGCACGGAATGCATTGGCATTGCAGCTCTGGTAGTTGTTTCTGGAAATCCTTTCTGAAGACAATAAGGATGGGCCTTGGTGATTTCTCTTGTCTAGGACTTTTCAAAATGGTACAACTATGAATATAAGAATCCTTGAGTTTAAATCAGAAATTAGTTTTAGGAGCTGGATGACCTGGTTGGGCTTGAACAGGTTCACTGCTGCTGTTGGTATGCCTCTCCTAGAATGTGCAAGAAGTTAACTTTTATTTAAAAGCTAGTGCACAGATTCCTGTTGCAAGACATTCCTTTGGAGTGCTTATTTCAGGCTTATTTCTTTTCTCCCCTATCTTTCATATTTCAGGCATGGTTCAACTCCTGAACACAAATGATGTTCAGGCAGCACTTAAACAGAATTGATGGATGGGAGGAAATGATTTACATTGATTCTTTACTTTTGCAGTCTTTATCTTAAAATTTCAGAATTCTGTTTGAGAACAAAATGTTGAAGAAAACAAAAAAGCTGGAGATGCCAAAATTCATATTGGTCTATGTGTTATAAAGGCCCCAGGCAACTTATAAAGGCCCCTGAAGAGTCTAAGGCTTAATGCCAAAAAGGAGCTACTTTACACAAGAACTGTAAAGGCACTCAAGAGTATTAGGCATGTTGCCAACAGTTTCCCATTCTGTGTTGAGTGTATTTTAACTTCTCTCATACTGTGTCTTATACCCTTTACCCTCCACTTTGTGGACTCAGACAGTGAGATTTAAAATTAATGGCAGCAATCCAAAATGCAGTATAGTGAAGGTGCTGGTTTTAAGTAAGGCTCACCTTTCTTTGATTTTCCTAGACCAAATATTATTCTTTCTGATTGGAGCAAACCCAAAAAAGGAGATAGGGTGTATTAATCAATAGGTTTCTGATGCTTCTTTTCACTATGATGACAGCTTGTGGTTTTCCTCCATTGTCACTGATGCTTATTTATGTCATCCTAAAATTGGCTAATGAGTTCTGTATTCTCCAACTCTACAGAGAGGAAAATCTGATGCCTCAGGTCATTAAAAGAAAACCTAACCAGATCAAACTATTATATTTTCACTTTACTCCAAGAATCTTCAACTCTAGTTAATGATTTTTCAGTTTTGTTTTATCACCAGGAGATGGCACTAATAAAATCTGTTTTCATACGGAGAGATGTATGTTTCAGCCACCCTTATAGAGGAAATTAGTAATAAAAATCCAGTTAAATATGAAAATTCTGGAAGTTTTGTACCTGAAAATTACTGAAAACTGTATTGAGGCCACCTGCTCCTCTGGGTGAATGAAGATCTCACTATTTTGGTATGAATTTCCTGTGCCTCTATTATTTTTGTTGGCAAATTTTGGAAAAGTTATTTTTTCATTTATAAAGTGATTTGAGATCTCAACATAAAATGCAATTTATTGATGTCAAGCACAAAATTAATTTTAGAGCTGCGCATGCACCTATAGAGATGGAACATAGAAGTTGTCTATGCCTTTTCATAGAGGAGCAGGCTGTGAAAAAACTGTCCCATACACACTTCAGTATAGAAGTGTGCAAATACTAAATTTTGCAGTTTATTTTGTGTTTTGTCATATTTCTATTGTGTTCTTTCAGAAACTATATTGTCTTTCCTAGCAGTACTGTAACATGCCCTTCACCATGGTGATGTGTTTCTTTTATTTGGTCCCTACTGCTTCAGACCTATTAGATGGTGCTGAACAGGAAGAAAATCCACAGTTTGCTTTGGTTTAACTACTCTGTCCTACCACTCAACCACAGAAAACAATGAGAAGAGAAGCTGCTCTTCTGGCAACTATTCTATACATAAAATGTAGTTATCTTTAATTTGCTTTCAGGGAACTCATACAGCTGTAAATGCATGGAACACTCCTGCAAGGAGTTCCATGTTTGACTTTGCTTGGACAATAAACTGCTTAACATGTACCTGACCTGTTTCTGACTGGGTTATAAACAGCTTGCATATGTCCCTTTGTCCATGTTTCTGTTCCTTTTTTACCTTCCAGGCTAAATTTCATCTCAGGCCACTGAGGTATTTGCAGGCATGTTACCTTATACTTCAACTAGTGAAGAATTTCTTTCGCTGCTAGTGGTAAGGGTATGCACCATTTTTTCAGCAGACTTGAGATACCATCTCAATATGTGCTGAGTGCAGTAGAAGGTGCACTAGGCATGAAATACAGTAATAAAGATATGTATTTAACTGTCATATTTGTGGGGCCAAGTCAAATACTTCCATTTTGTACCAATGTTTGTTAAATTCTGCTTTTGACACAAGCATGGCTTTCTGTTGTTTCATAGACATTTTTTGTAGAGATTCAGAATGGTTTAGGTGCCACTGGGCCACATATGCTGTTGAAGCTGATTAGGTGTTGGATTTTTCCAGAAGTCAGAAATCAGCTCAATAATCTCCACAGAATGTGGGGGACCAGATGTTCCCCCAGAAGGGGATGTAAAGAACACATCTCACATGAAATGCAGGAGGGCCTGTGGCAGGAGTAGGGAATGTGCTTTTTTCTTTTTTGAGCCTTTGCCTCAGTCTTGTGACACAGCTGAATACATAGGCCCTTGTGGGAAAAAAAAACAAACAACAAAACAAAACCCAAAAAAACCCCAAGCAAACAAACCACATGTTCAGGCAATAATCTCTGGTTACAGCTCTAAATATATGAAATGGAACTTGAGATAAAAATCTCATTTCATTGAGGTTTCATGTAGTCAATTCTACAGATACTATATGGTTGATAAAAATCAGTGGTTTAAGTGTTTTTTCCCTGGGCTTTTTAGAGAAGTCTATCCCTGTTTAGTCTAACCATTTGACACATTTTTAGTGTGGTGGCTGTGTGGGGGGTTAGTTGCTTGCTGAAGTTAAATCATGACACTTTATTAGAGGTTTCAAATGATGAGAGGAGAGCCTGTCTATAGTGCATTATTATGCTTTAACGAGCAGAGGCCGCCAGCTCCTCAGGTTTTTCTGCTTAGTGAGGAGAGTACCAAGCTGAGAGGTCAGTAGAAGAGACATGCCTTTCCCAGCTTTAATTATTACAACAAAACAGTTGCTGCATAGCATTTCCCCTGCAAAATCTCTGGAGAGAATTTTGACCTGACAGGTTTCCCTGGAAGTGTTCACATGGCAGGGCTGTTTTGTCCAAGCAGCATCTCCAGGGCACAAATCTTCTGTTGGTGCTTGGCATGGTTGAACTTCAGCCGGTGAGAAGTACTGGCGTCCTGGCTGACCCCTGGTAGCTGTGTGCAATAGTGAGGGAGCTCTGGCTTTCCCTCTCTACTTTCCCCTTCCAAATGTGCCCAAAAGCCTGATGAATTTAGTCCCCTGAAATGATAATGAGTCAGGCTTTAGCCAAATTCCTGCTGAAAACAACGGTGCACCCAGAAATTTATATTTGGGCTCTAGTAAGGGATTTCTTTGCATGTTGATGTAACTTATCTGCATTGTCAGAATTGTTCTACAGGGCTTCTTGTGGCTTTGAGGGTAACTTGATAGGGTAAAATGCTATTTTCTTTCTGAAGGCATTTCTTTGTGTTCAGAAAAGGTTGCTCTGTCTGACTCTACCTTGGTACTGTTCATTTTTTAGTGAAATTCAGCCTTAAAAGTTATTAAATTTAATTGAGATGAATAGGAAGAAGAAAATATATTTAAACAATTGTGAATGGATGTAGTACCTGGTATACCTGGTTGTTGTATTGTACTTAATAATTTATTTAGTTGTTTTGCACTGGGTGATTGGAATTTGCACTGGGTTGTTTTTATGTTGCACTAAGTGGTTTGTATCACATAATTTCTTCCTCACACCCTTTCCGCTCTCTTCCAAAGTCCCAGTGTTTTTCGCTCCCCAAGTTACTGCCTCCCCTCACCCTCCCATCACTTGTATTCCTTTGGCTGTGGCCCCTCTCCTCTGCCCCCCTTCCCCGGGTTTAAAATCTCCCACTGCAAGACCCTAGATCTCTTTTCCTCTCTTTGCTTCCCTTGGACTTCCTTGGAGTGGTTCCACAATAAATTGGGACTATCGTCCTGAGAGGAAAGAGCGCTTCCAGTCTTTTAGTATTGTTCTTGTGAGATTGAGAGGGACTGGGGGTCTAGAGCTAGCTGGATCGAACCCCAAAGGCCCCGGGATCAATCTTACACCTGGTAATCACATACTTTTCCATTTTTACTTCCTTTCAGTGTCTATCCCTTTCCCCTCTAAATTCAAACAAACCAAATGATAATAGAAGATGTGCTTTACTACTTCTATCCAGTCTGTATCTCATCTGCAAGGAAATAAACTCCATCAGATTAAAATCTCTCTCCTACTAAAGAAGCCATATTTAGGCATATTATAAGCCATTATAATGTGGGATATTATATCCCCATTATATATATCCCCATATATAAGTGGGATAATACTCTTTCCCTGCAGTTTCCTTGAAGGAATTGCTATCATTTGCGGGAGAATCCAGGTCTTTCTGCCTTTACAAATATTTTTTTGATGATTCTTACCTATTTAGTAAAAGGACTTTACAGAATTGAAATTTGAAGGTTTGATTACTGAAATATTTACCAGTAGATTAAACACAGTAGATTAAAAAGAACCAGTAGATTAAAATTTTCAGCATGGCTAAAAAAACCACTGGCAGACTGAAAATGGCAAATGTCTACTGGAAAGGCAAGTTTCAAAGTCACTTTGCCCCAAAGCCCCAAAATGTTCTCCTTTTCCTATTGATTGAAGATAATCTGGAAAATGTAAATCATTAAATTTAGGAGATTTTCTTTGTCTGTGGTCCATATCTGGTTTAGCCCTACTAAATAGTACTAAGAAGGTTTTGAAAATGGAATATCCATGCAATGTCTGATCCAGTTCTCCAGTTGCTAGTGGAGGTAACAGTTGCTAATACTGATGGAGAATGCTGGTTGGCCTTTAGAAAATAGATATGCCAAGCCCTATATAATTTTTCTAAATTAAGGTGTTACAAAATTAGGATAGATAACGTAACTAGAGAAGGGACTAGAGCTAGATGTTAAGTAGAGACAACATAAAAAAGAGAAGAGTAAAAGCAGTAAGAAGGGAAATAAAAATGTTTATTCAGAAATGCTGTATATATATCTATATATACATGGTCTATATAGACCATATATATATATATGGTCTATATATATAGAGTTCTTGCTGGCAGCCAGTGCGGGGCTTTGGTGCAGTGGGGCATGGTCCTTCCCAGTAATTTGCAAAGTCTTTGTGTCTCTTTCCCCTGAGATGTGACTTTCTGTCCACCCACAGCTATGCTTTTGCCCCATCCTGGCCCTGTGTTGTACCCTGCAATCTCTCCAGCCCACTCTCCTCCACTAGCCCAGCAGTTGCCAAAAGCTGCCCACCCTGGCTGACCTTGGTGCTATCCCATATGAAAGGAGCTCATGGAACCAGGAACATGCTGCTTGGGTCAAGCTGTCCCTTCCTTGCATTTTCAGCAGCTGTGAGAGGACCTTGAAAGCATGTTGGGAATGTTTCTTTCTTCAAGACAGAAGAAATATTGTCATGTCATCTCCAAAAAAAGGTTCCCAAAAGGTTTTAAGTTCCCCTTCAGAGAGGGTTTTTTTAGGCTGGATAATGTTTTATTAACATTATAATTTATTCAGGTTTTCATGTTTATGAACATCAAGAGTGATGATTTCATATGAGCATGGGAAATTGTACAGGTTTTTCTGTTAAGGTAGTATTTAGTACTGACTTAACTGAAGATAGAAAAACAGAAATGAAAAAGTTCTCTTGTCTGTTTTTTCTGCCGTAGTATCCTCAAATCTTGGGATTTTGATGGAAGATGTTTCTCTTTATTGGACTTGAATGTCTATTTTCATTAATGTTACTTCAGTACTTTCAACTAGTGTTATATTCTCCTTTTGCACAAAAAAAGTTACCTTTACTTTACAGTTAAGAAATGCAGTTTGTCTTGGTTTGTCTACAGTCTGTCTGTTTCTGGGACTTGAGTGAGATTTGGGCAGTGTAAAGGCCTTGGGTTTACCAACAGTTTTCCTATGAACATTTTGGAAATATCGTAAGTACATGTTTAAAGAAGGAAAAAGAATTCTCTGTATGCAGTTAAGTGGTTTTTGCTTAGAAAGTTAAAAAGAAAATAGGTACTCTTACTAAAATGGCAGTTGAGAAAACCAGAATAAATTTATAATTCTTGCTTTATTCAAATACCATTATAATATGACAGGCAGTCATCATCATTGCTAACACCATTTTGGCAGCTAAATACAGTTCTTAATTGTATAACATATACTTTAACATGCTTGCTCTGTCCTCCTGAGACATTTTTAATGGCTTATTTCAGAGTTCAGTTGTAGCATATTTTACCTAGATTGAACTTGCATTTGTTGTATACTACTGTTTGAACATTTGTTAATAAATCTGTAGTTGGCTGTCAAGTTCCAGCTAACCAAACTATAATTGGCCTGTCAATCAGTATTCACAAATAAATGTTGTTCATAAAAAAACTACTGACCCAGCATTGATGTCAATTAATTAGCGAATTATATCTTCTAACACAATCCACTGTTTCTTATGAATGTTTTGACACTTTCGACACTAAGAGAGGACTGCTTGGATAATTATTTGCATAAAAAAGTAGCTATAAGTTTAGTTGAATTTCAAATATGAGGAAATGTTTAAAAAACTTTTAGTAATACAACAGAAATGCTGTTCATCTTGGGACCTCAAGACAGCTTGATGGAAGATGGGCTGGCCATGATGTACCTTCCCTGGATTGTTAATGCTGCTCCATGACTTTGCTTTGTCCAGAGAGGAGGAAAGCTGGTGTGTTTCACCTGCTTAAACTAAACTGAGATTCTTGCTAGATTTGCTGCACCACCAGGAGTGGCTTTCTATGTTGACTTCTCACATGTCTGTACCTTTAGTAACTTGCACTACTTTCTCAACTACTTCCCGTCCTTGGTGTGAAATGTGGTTACACATCCTAGTTCCTTGTGAAAAGCCATTTATTTTTGAATGTATCATGTGTGTTCACAAGAGAACATTGAAATTTGTGCTGTGAGTATTTGTCTCTGAAATTATTAGGTTCATGTGATGGGAATATTGTTTCTGTTGAAGTGAAATGTTGCTTAACTGTACTTGTTTTGCTGTCAAGATGGAAGAAAGAGTAGAGAAGTTATAATAATTTTTTTTTAATTGAATGAATTTTAAAAATTAATGGAGAGGAAAAAGAAATGAAGAAATTAATTTTATGTAGATTTCTGTTTTTATAAATTATTTGATTTATCCATTTATCCATTCTTTTATTTGTAATCACAAACATGGGGCAGTAAAACAATCAATTTTTGGTCAGTCTATTACTCTTAACTTGAATGGGGGTTGAGAGCATTTGCTTCATAAAATGGCTTTGTGCAATTAATAGTCAAATTACTAACTCTGCTTAGAAACTTATATAAGACCAAACCCATTAATTATTTTTTTCCCTATGTCTGCTTTGAATACTTTCTCACAAAAGAAAAATCACTTTGTTGCTAAATATAGAAACTGCTTAATGCGTTATAACTTTAACAGGCCTCATGACAGTCCTGTGCAGAAATTACATAGGACTGATATCTCACTATGATGTTAAACTTACTGGGTATTTGAAATGTATATCAGCTTTGAGTCTGTCTAAGAAAATGCTTGAGAAACAAATGAGTCAGACCACATGTCCAGTTGGCTGCTGGAGAACTATTCACCCATGCCTTTTCTGCAGTGTCATCTGTGTGGCGATTACCAAAGGCACTGGTCCCTACCAGCTGGGATGGGGATAAGTCCTGGTGACCCCAGTATCACAATTCTGTCTCCTTTCCCTCTATGACTGCTCTGTCAGCCAGCATTTCTAGAAACCAGCATGCTTGTGTAGTGTGTTCCTTGCAGCTTCATCCTGTATCTCAGACAGCTGTGTCCTCTCCTTCTCATTTGTATGTTCCTGGCACTCCTCTTAACTTCCTGTAGCTCAGCTTCTTCCAGGCATGTCAACAGCAGTGATGGGAGGTAAAAACTAGCTTGTACAAAGGGTAAGTACAGTGAGTTGTAATTTTGAGAGATGGAGAAACTGAAACTTGGGGCTTTCAAGAATTCTCACTTTTACTTGTGTGGGAAAACACCAAACTCCCCAAGTCCAGTGAAGAGTCTAATATGAAAAGTCTGAATAGATTTAATTTAAAATTATGCCTTTGACAGATGTAAATATTATCTGATACAGGAAACAGATACTGGAAACATTTTGCCTTGTAAAGACTAAACTGTATAAAGTTAAGGGTTAGTGGAATTAAAGGGGCATAATCTGGACCACAGGAGATGAAAATGTCAGAAATCATAGGGCAACCAGGATTGGAATTAGAAATTGTAATTCAAATACAGATATAGTTACTTACCATCACTACTCTTGAATCAAGCTTAGCTTGTGATTTTCTTCAGTTCTTCTGTGGGGTTTGCAAGTCTGTTTTCATTTTGGTCTTGATATTCAAAAGACTTATTTAGACTTGTATATTTTCTTGTCATTGTGCACTATCATTTTTTAAGGGAAAATAATTTTTAAAAATATTTAAAAGACAAATGGCTGAAGCCTTTAAACCTAAAACGTAGTCTAAAAGTCTTCCTCCTAGTAAAAGGAAAAGGATCCTTGTGTACATTCTGCAGAAGACTCTTGCAAACATCAATGACTGTGGTAGTTGAAAACTGTACTGAGGAGAAAATATGCCTATCCATGGGGCCTTGAGAGTGGGAAGATAAGCTCCAGTGTTCGCTCAGAGAGTTCTGAAAATACAATCTGGAAGGTACTTTCTACACATCTGTGACCTCTGTTGGCCATGAGAACAAGAATTTTTACATTATTATTATCAGATAATTCTGCCTGAGAGCTCTCTGTCTCTATCATTAGTTTCTTTTTCAATCTAACGATTTTTAAAATTAACCTCTTCCGTTGAGAGAGGTGGTAGGCCTGTGAAGCCAGAAAAAAAATTTCTTTCAGATTGTAACAACTCTTTGTCAAAAGGTGAATTTGAAACTTTGAATGAAAGTTTCAAATTGCTGGAGCTGTTTATTTTTAGCATTTGTGGAGGAGTGATAGAATTTTTTTTAGAAAATGCTGGAGTTCTGTAGAATGTAATAGAAAACAATGCTGATACTGGTTGTTTCTGTGGAAGTGTTGAATGTATAGAAGAAAAATTTGTATTGGGTTCTAAATGTTTAAACTGATTTATTTCATTTTAATTAAATCCTGTAATATAGAATTTCACATAGAACAGATTTTGTTGAAATTCATATGCTAAAATAGTGTTAAAAGGATGCCAATTGAGTTTGGATTAAAAACTGCTGAAAATAAATCACTTACAGATTAACAGTATCTTTGAAAGATAAGAAAAAATGATACATAGGACTTTTTGTCTAGCTGGCTTTTGTAAATTTCCCAAAAGCCTTGAATTGTTCTAGAAAAGGAAAAACAAGTTGTTAAAGTATTAACAAAGCATCTTATTTATGACTGCAAACATTTGAAAAGATGTTTTGAATTATTAAAAGAAAACACTGAGCATCAGTATTTTCAGCCATTCATACTTGGTTGTGAAAGGTGCAGTCTGATGTTCAGATGACTCAATTCAAATTAGTCGGTTGCTGATGCTAACGCAGTATAAGGTTTAGGGTTTTCTTCTTAGAGTCTATTCCCATCCATTTTCCTGGTGAGCATTCTAATTATTTACAGTATTTCTGCTTGTTATCTATTTACATACTAGATATGCACATATCCTAATTTTACATGCCTTTATTTGTGCAGCACAAATTCAAAATGTGAGATGCAAATGTCCTTTATTCGTATGTACAAATGAATCAAATACCATAGCTGTCTAACTTGTAACCAGAAAATTAGTGACTGCTGATTACTGTTCTGTGTTTGTGACAATGCTCTCACCATGGAAACAAAAAACCACATCAGCTGCCTTTTCATAATGCAGTAGGACATGATGCCATATTTTCCCCTATATATGAAAAAAAAACCCAGCCAACTGCATGTGAAAGGAAATATCTGCATTGTAATAATGTCTATTACCTTTTGTGGAAAACTACTATTTCTTTCCCTTAACTCTAGTTTTGCTGCCTTCTCACTAGCAATTCCTGCTCCAGGTGCTCTGGGTTGCTGCTAATACTTGCTAATACTGTGTCAAAATCTGTGACTGTTAAGGTACAAAAACTTACAACTGCAAATTAAAGAAGTGTTTTAATATCTGCATAGTGCTTGTAGTCATACCTCTCCCATTCCCATAACTTGCTTTATGTATGTGTCTTTTTGTCTGAAATGGACCCTGTTTATGAATGTTGATAAACATTTTTGACATGCTACTGAGTCCAATTCAAAATTTTACAACCTGATCCTTTGCTTTAAGCCTTTAATTGAATGTGGAAGGTGTCATCTTTGTCATTTCCCCAAACTGATAGTGCATATTAGAAGCACCTTTAGGCAAGTGGTTCTTTAACAGAGGCAGTGAACTCAAATAAGGCAGGTGGCCTTAAAAAGTGACTTTTGCTTTTCTGCTCTTTGATTGTGGCTTTGTTTCTAGTCTATCTTCCACCATCACCATCCTTGTTGTGCTCTAATTATTTCCCCATCATTGCTGCCTTCTATTTTTAGACTTTTTGAAGAAGTGTTCAAATCTCCTCTCAGTCTCCAATTTCTTTATCGAGCAAGGAAGAGGTACTATGACAGCAGTCATGATAAGCAACAGTGTCGTCACATTAAAAATACACAGTTTACACACAACTACAGAAAGGCATACATACAGAGCAGGTATAGCTGCAGTGTGCAATCTCTGCCATGCGAATAACTGAAGTCTTCTCAAAGATAATCTGTTTTGCTGATGCAGATTTCATTACTTTGCCTTTGACTTTTGGTAAAACCGATACTAATTGAAATTGTGTGTCAGAGCTGAAAGTGTGTGAAGGGATACCTGTGGGAGGAAGAGGGAGAACAAAGTGTACATGCCCCATGTTTACTTAACCATAGTATAATTCTACCAGCTGGACAAAGGGACTATGCTGCTAATTGCCCTGCTACAAGCCAAGTGGAACGCCGAGGACCAAATCTGTGTAAATGACATTCAGGTTACTTGAGAAGTTTTGCAAAGCTGTTCTTCCTGAAGGAGAGACCTGGGAAGTATTGTGCCTTGGAGTTCACAGGTTGCACTAGGCAGATGCCGTTCTGATTTACTTTCTTTTCTTTACTCTTACTTCAGTGTTGTCTGCCTTTTTCAAAACCAACACGGTAGGGTCAGCCTTGAAGTGTGTCCTGTTGCTGTGCCCTGACTGAAGAAATGCTGTTTTAGTCTGGTATTCCTTGATTTTAAGCCTTCAGAAGCGGTTACACTTTGTCTGATCCTGAGATCTTAATTGGTGTAGGTGAATTAGAAGGTTTGCTGGCACGTTTTGAAAATCTCACTTTACGTTTACAGAGTAGAGGTGGGGACTGAGTGTGGTGCAGCTGTAACGAGCAGCTGGAGGCTGGGAGCTGGACTGAACAAGTTCCCTGCTGCTGCAGACATCGTGGTAACATCTAGCTGGATTCTTGCACTGCAGAGGGTAGCTGAAACACCCTTGGTATTCTTATATCACCACCTGATAAACAAGAACTGTGTCCTTGGTTTTGGGGTGGAGGACAAGCAGGGTCTTCTCAGTACCCTTGCCAGTCCCACTTGGCTTCACTGTGAAAAGAAAATGTACATGGGTACATTTACAGACAGCTCTGTGGTTAAAAAATGCTGATAAATGTCAAGTCACTAACACCATTTGAGGCATGCAGTGCCTTCTATCACTCATTTTATGTGTAATAAGTAACTCAGCAAAAACTTCAAAGGAAAAACCTATGTAAAACTATGTATTTTTAGCAAAAGGTTTTAATGTGGGGAAGAGTATGTTTAGAGTGATCTTTAACTTTTCTTCCTCACAGTCAATTTTTGTAAAAGTAAATTTGTTTCTTATAGATGTTGATTTCTAAGTAGAAGTGGGAATATTTAAGAATGCAATAAATATATATTCCTATTCCTGACTAATAAAAATGATCCTTCAAGAGCTCAAGCAATTAGCCTGCTTTTGTACAGTCATATAGCAAATATCAAGACATCAATTCTGTGCAAAAAATAACGATTTTTTTTTGGTGATCTTTATTTCATATTTATTTTTATGTTCAGTTTTAGGGATGCTGGTTCAAGAAAGATTGTGAATTCCCCAGTTTCTGAGAAGACTTAAAAAGCTTTGTAGTATATTGAACCAGAAAGAAGAAACCCACATTCATTGGACTAAAAAAAAAAAAAGTGCTGAGAAAAACAAGAACAAATAGTAGTCATGAGCAGTTTCTTTCCACATGATTGCTCCTGTGGATTCCTTCACTGTATCCTAACCTATAAGTTCATTAATGGTCAAACTGAATTATTTGAATAGTTCTTTACGCACAGATCTCCAAAATGAGTCTCTTAAATTAGATATTGGAATCTCTTGCAAGGGTTTGAACATTGAATATAATGATAATAAACTCATCTTTTCCTTCATTACTACCTAGCATGTTATAACTTGTTCTTTCAAAAATTCATAGAAAAAGAAATTATTTTTAAGGACTTGGAAACTAGAAACCAGGGGCTAAATTGTGGTCTAACAAAACTGCTCCCGGTAAAGGGACTTCTATTATTTCTTTAAAATAGAAAACTTGGGTGTGGCTACGGAGATTTGTATTATTTAATTGAAAGTTATAGTTTTATTCTGATCACAGCTGTGATCCAGTCCCATAAATTAAGAATTTACACACTTTCACTGATGTGAGATAGCCTATTCTAAATATTTACATCACTGCACATGGTCAGGCTGTTGGGTTATTTGTTGTTTTGGCCAACCACACTGTAGTTTTTCAAACTAATATCACAAAGAACACAGAATCACAGAACTTTCAGGCTTGGAAGGGATCTTTTAGGGAGATCATTAAGTCAAATACCTCTGCTAAGGCAGGGACATCCAAAGCAAGTGTCACAGAAGCACATCCAGCTGAGTTTTGAATATCTCCAGAGCGGGAGACTCCACAACCTCTCTAGGCAGCCTGTTCATGTTGAGGTGGAACTTGCTGTGTTTTAGTTTATGGTCACTGCTCCTCATCCTGTCATGTGCACCACTGAAAAGAGTCTGGCACCATCCTCATCCATCTCACTGCCTTTGAGATATTTATACGTATTGATGAGATCCTGTCTGTTTTCTCCAGAGTAAACAGACCCAACTCGTGGGTCTATCCTCATAAGAGGCATGCTCCGGTTCCCTCATCATCTTTGTGGCCTCTGCTGCACCCTCTTCTTCTCTGTCTTGTACTGACTTGTGGCCTCACTAAGGCTGAGTAGAGGGACAGGATCACCTCCCTGTGATAGCACCTGCTGGCCATGCTCTTCCTAGTGCACCCCAGGATATGATGGGCTCTCCAAGTCTGCAAGGGTACTGCCAGTTTATGGTCAGCCTCTTACTGATACTTGGTAGGCCCCTACACTTGCCTGTGTTGAACTTGGTTCTCTTTGCCCAATTCTCAGCCTATCAAGGTCCCATGGAATGGCAGCACAGCCTTGAGGTCTATCAGCCATTCCCCTTGGTTTCATATCATCAGCACACTTGCTGAAGTTGCATTCAATCCCTTTATCCAGGATATTGATAAACAAATTGAACAAGAGTGGGAGAAGATTGCATGGTATGTTCAGTGACACTCCCCTCTTTAGACTATAGATAACCTTCAAAATATTGATAGCTTTTCCTGTCCCTTAGCTGCAGCATTTTGAAGGACAAGGTGGCAGTCTACTTAAAAATTTTGTAACGAACATAACAGGATTAGAGAGGTATAAAACATTGACAAGATCAAAATGTAGTCATGAAAACTTCAAACTTTGCAAACACCAGTTTATGAGTTGTTAATTTAAGAACTGTAGTTTCCTTTAAAAATCTTATTCCATAAGCAGAAATGCAACACAATCAACCTCACATAACAAATAGCTGCTCCAGTAATGATGTCATTGTTTCTCAGTAGGTATTATAGCTGAGCACAACTAAAAATGGACATGAAACAAAATCATATTCTTTAATCACATAAGCATATTTCAACACCTAATGCATACATATATAGGAGAAAAAGTACTAATGACTTATCTTCAGCTGAGCCTTCAGGATTTCCTCATTTCTTGAGTTTCTAAGGCCAAAACATCCTTTTAAAAGAATACCTGCTGATTTAAAGAGCAACAACCTTTATGTGATGAAAACAGAAATTGGCTTTTAATTATTCAGAGTGAGTGAAATTGAAGTATTCATATTCAAAGTATTAGAGTATTCATATTCTTGCTGTTTTCTGAAACCAGTAAGACATCCCTGGTTTTAAAGCAAATTACTTTCTTTCCCAAAAATGTAACCCTTGTGAAATCCTACAACTACATTATTTCCATAGGATGCTGAGTGTTTCATACCTATTCAATGTTTAATTTTCCTTTTTCTTGCATATTTTAAACTGAAATCACAATGAGAAAACATTTCTCATTTCAAAATAACAATGCTTTTAGAAGTAAATCTGAATTCTGTGGTGATGCCAGAAGTCTGGAGTTTCCCTGGGAAGTGCTTATCCTCCTTAACCCACTGAACTGGTTCTCCAAGTATTTTTACTTTTCCAGAGGAGTCTCCTAACATTTAGTTGGGTTTTTCTATAGGAAGTATACTGCATCTGTCTGGATGTAGTTATTTTTTTTTGTAGCAGTCCATACAGTGCTGTGGTTTGCATTTTTGACTAGACAGTCTTGATAACAAACCAGTGATAACACACCAGTGTTTTGGTTCTTGGTAAGCAGTGTTTGCACAGTGTCAAGGTTTTCTCTCCATGACCCTACTGAGAAAAAGGCCACTAGGAAGGGGGTGTGCAAAAAGCTGGGAGGGAACACAGCCAAGACACCTGACCCTGGCTGACCAAAGGGATGTTCCATACTGTATGATGTGCTTAGTCATGAAAGCTGACAGAAAGGAGGAAGACGTAAGGGCATTAGTGGTGATGGTATTTATCTTACTGAGCAACTGCTACACAGACTGAGGAAGTGGCTGGACACCTACCTGCTGATAGGAAGTAATGAATACATTTCTTATTTTGCTTTGCCTCAGCATGAATTTTTTACCTTTTTTGTTAAACTGACCTTATCTTGACTCACGAGCTTTTTCCATCTTTTCTTCTCCAGTGCTATCTGTGCTATTTTCCATTAATTTGTGATTTTCTTTTCCTCACTTTTAATTAAAACATGCTCAGATAACTTCTGTTATCTGAGTGCTCTTAGTGTTTTTGAAAATACCACATAGGAGCTTTACTTTCTGTAATTCTGAGCACATGTCGATCCATTACTCTAAAGACCTTATCATTCCACGTATCAAAGTGAATCTGCACAGCTGTGTACCCTCTGTTCAGACAGTAATTTCTGATTTCTTGCTGTGGTCACAGGACTGCTGTCTATCTTCCTTGTTTCACATGTTATACATGTGTCTGTGGGTACAGGGGGAGAGACCAGCTGTGTGGACATCTGTCAGCCAGCAACTGACAACATCTGGGCTCTCATTGAAAACTCTTTCAAAAGCAGACTACAAATACATACTCTTTCTTCACTCAGCCTGCCCTTGCAGACTTGATTCTTGAATGCTGCTTGATGAAGAGAAGCTAGTTATATAAAGGATAAAGTACTATATCAATTGTTTTGCTTATTGCCTTTTCTTCAATTATAAGCACTTTAAGTCTTCTCTGTTGACCTGATTGAATCTTCTGTAGCCTTTTGGAAGTGGAATAGACTTTGCTTTGCATTTTTAACCTGCAGTATGCATTGTAAGTACTTCAAAAGCAAACATATTTTTTGACATAGAATTTACTGAACTGTGGAATAGAGTGTCAATTTCAGCATTATTGGGATACAATGACAGCTGACTGTATGAGATTTGTACCCCATTCACATTGACTTCAGAGAATTGCAGTCCTTGAGTTGTGAGGAATCATATCCCTGCAATTTAATGAAAATCACACCAGAATACTAAAAAAACACACACTAAATTATATGGAGAATAAATGAATGCTTGCATATGACAGAAGTTTAAAAAATTACATAAGCAGATCATAAGGCCAGGTTCTGTTTGTAAAAAATTACTTATGTCCTTGTGAATTTAACATCACTGAAATTCATTAGGATGATGTCCTCAAAAATCACATGATCCATTTTGAATATTTTACTTTTACCTATTTAGCACATTTTCTCTCTCAAACAAATATGAAGATGGGTACCACTCGATTTTGTTTTTAGAGGTATGGAGGAGAGATACATAGTTGGGATGACCAGCTTCCTGAAAAGAACAGGACATTTGTGTGAGTTTCTACCCTTGAACAAAGGTACTCAGCTCAGCAGCACGCAAACACTTGCCTTTTTTATGCCTTTGTCTGTGAGCACTTCTTTCCTCCCTTCAGATGGCCCTTGCAGACACCATTGCATTGGGATACCACTGTGGTTTCCTGTGTCTTTACCTCAGACCTTAGTCAGAAGCCAACTTTGGCTGCCAAACCCTGCCAACACGGCAGCCTTCTCTTCGCAAAGTAATAGCTGTGGTTAAGACGTCATTCTTTGCAAATAAATTTTGGCAAGGATGACAGCTCAGGGCAGGAGCAGGACTGGTATTTAGGGGCCTAAGCCATTCAATTGGCCTTAATCCTCCCTCTTATTAGTCTGGCTTTGTGGAAGGTAGATGGACTCATTTTAAAAAGATGAAACAAGCTTTCATTTTGGTCTTTTCTTTTTGATCACAACAACAAAAGACCTGGGAAACTCCGATTCATTAGTATAGTTTGGGCTGATGAAAAGAATAAGGAATAAAGAATAAAATGGAAAGAAAAATGTCTAAAGCTTTGAGAGGAGTGGAAGCATGTAGTGCCAATTCAGATTTTAAATACTTCTGTCTGTTTGTATAATTTTCCCAGGATTTGCCTCTCATTGACATGAAGAACTAAGGTGGCAAGACAAGTAGAGGGTTTTGTTTGGACCATGATGATGCTGATAGTAGCCTCCTCTAAAAGTCAGTTTGAATAATAAGAACCACTGTCATTCTATTGTTGCAATGTACCTTACTGGCTGTATATTTCATACAATGAAATTGCATGTGAGGATAGTAGTAGAAATTTCCAGAGAATTTGTGGTATGCAATTGCAGGTGGACTTGTAAGGACTAATTTTGCAGTCTAGAAAATGTTCTTCCAAATGGCTCTGACGTATACTTATATCCTGAATTGAGAAAATTCATACTATGTGTAAGTAAGTAAACCTTTCTGGTGGGACAGATGTTCTCTTAACCACAGGAGTTTGTTTTATGAGTTGCACTTGGCTTTTGGTTTCTACATACTTATAACTATTTCATTGGTCTTTATGCTTCCTTAAGGACCTTATTTTCTGACTTTCTGAATTGAGGACTTTTGGCAAGGTAGTTACAATTACTGAATCCAGGGTATGTTTGAGCTGATTGCTGTGAAGGTGGAACAGCAAAAGATCAGTGTGAGAACTTTTTTAATAATGAAAATAAGATGTGTTAAAATATTATTTTTTTCTTGATGAAGTTCTTTTGTTTCTATTGTATGTGGTGAAAGAAATTTGCATAATGGTTTGAGATACTGCTACTGTAGCAATTCAGACTTTGCTGGTATCTGATAGACATGCTTGAAATATATATATTAGTTAAGAAGATTATCACTTGAAAATACAATTGTATTTTTACTGAGAAGTTTTTCTGAGATGATAAAATATATTGATATTTAATGAAGCATGAAAGACTTAAATGAACCATGAAAGCAATAGTTAAACTAATTAACTGAATGTAAAGCCTCTTAGAATATGTACATTATGTGGGCTGTATGCTTGTTATTTCTGCCTGATTAAACTGACAACTAGGATAACATTCTTACCTTTTAGGAGAAACAACCTTAAACAGTATCTTGTTTTTAGTGTGAGGAAAGAAAAAAATGTGTTGCTGAGAATCTCAGGGACAATACTGTTTGAAAAATAGTGCCCTTGAACAGTTGACTTTATCTGGGAAACAAAAACGTACTGAATGTGACTGCAAGTTACTTAGATTCCTGATTCCATACTGCAGTTTCTGAAGTTCTTTCTATGTTAGCATTTATCACCTGTTTTAAATAAGTATCACTATTAAACAGATTGGTTTTCTTTTTCTTTTTCTTTTTCTTTTTCTTTTTCTTTTTCTTTTTCTTTTTCTTTTTCCTTTTCCTTTTCCTTTTCCTTTTCCTTTTCTTTTTCTTTTTCTTTTTCTTTTTCTTTTTCTTTTTCTTTTTCTTTTTCTTTTTCTTTTTCTTTTTCTTTTTCTTTTTCTTTTTTCTTTTTCTTTTCTTTTTCTTTTTTGTCTCTTAGGGAGGGAAAGATGTTTTTCTGAGAAAGAACAGTCAGATGCTTTGGATTATCTGTGGAGATTTAGAAAGGGAGCCTCACGTGGTATTAGAGTTTAACATTAAACAACACCTTTATTGCATGCTTTTTTTGCTGAACCCATGCTATTACTGGAACATGACGTGCAGCACAGTCTGGCACTGATGTATTATGTGGCAAAGAGTGAGTCCTGGCCCAGGCTGGAGGTAGAAAGCAATGTTCTTGCCCTTCTCTCCTCTGCTCAGGCCTTCTGCGCAGAAGGCAGCAGGTTTTGCTTGGAGGATGCTGTCGTAGAGCACTGGAGTTAAGGCAGACTTCATCTGCTGAGAATCTGTGCCCTTACTCTTGGTGCTCTGCTGCATCCCCTTTTATAAGTGAGTAAAGGAGGCAGAGGGTCTTCCCTTTTCCTGCGGCCTGGAGGAAGGAAATGGTCTTATCCCCATCATTGCCCGTGCAGGCAGGCTGACAGGAGAAACATGTATAACATGTGTGAAACAAGGAAGATAGACAGCAGTCCTGTGACCACAGCAAGAAATCAGAAATTACTGTCTGAACAGAGGGTACACAGCTGTGCAGATTCACTTTGATACGTGGAATGATAAGGTCTTTAGAGTAATGGATCGACATGTGCTCAGAATTACAGAAAGTAAAGCTCCTATGTGGTATTTTCAAAAACATTAAGAGCACTCAGATAACAGAAGTTATCTGGGCATGTTTTAATTAAAAGTGAGGAAAAGAAAATCAGGAATTAATGGAAAATATTCCAAGACTGTATTTCTAACATGAAGGAAAGCACAGATGTGCAGTGAAAGTTGAACAGTGCTAGAAGTTGTTGTGGCAGATGAAGTATTACCTAGTACAGAGAATTATATTTTCTAATGTTTTCTTTTTGCCCCTCCATAGATGGCTGCATTGCAATCAGATGGTATCAAAAAAGTATTCAACAAAATTGCTTGAATAAATTAATTTATTTTGCAGATTACTGCAATGCTGCTAAAATGCTGGGCAAAGGGTTCCCCTATTGATATCATTTGAGTCCTATAATTCATAGTATATGAGGAAGTTTTAAAAATATATTTTTCTATTTGCTTCCCAAGTAATGCCACATGTAACTGAAATTCTAGTCTGTGCTCTCACATACATACTGATATATGCTCTGTGTTTATTTAAGTCAGATTCAGGCAGTAATTGCCCAGTGGCACTGCAGCTGGAAGGTATTATCTCTTATTATCTCTAATTCCAATACAATTATCTTCTGTTCTTTCAAACACCTGTTAATTTCCATTTTGATTTTAATAATACTTTTCTCTTTGTCTGTATTGTAGTAATATTCTAAGAAGCTGGCCAATTCTGAAACTTAAAACAGGAAAGTTTTTTCACCTGATAGTATTCACCATTATATTCATATATTGCAATTTTAGTGGAGTTTCTCTTGATTTTTAGCAGTTATTGAATTATGAGGCTTGCACAATGTATTAATATTTCAGAAATACAAACTAAATAGTCAGGCTAAGTTTTATAAATAGAAACTGGTTACTATTATGGAAAAATAGTAGCACAAAGCAAAGTTGTAAAGCTACAAGTTTTCTGCAACAGAAAAGCACATACCATGCTAGCCTAATAAGGACAAAAGCATAAGTCATCTAATGTTGCTGATAACAAATAGGGAGTTATCCATTGCAGCTAAAACATTTATATTTTAGTTCAGTTAAACATTAACTTGTGTGTACACTAGTTAACTGATAAAGTTTTACATTTTATGCAAAATGAAAAAAACAAAGTAGCTTTCTAAATAACTTTTTAGTATGTGATAGGTCTTCCTGATATAGATGAAGTGGATTCAAAATTAGTATGAGAAATTGCAGATGTCCGTATATCTAATTGAAAAGTCTTTGTTTTACTGTGTCTGTTCTTTCCTGGAAGTTTCCTGAACCTGACTGTTTCATAATATATTCTTAGTTTAGTCATTACAAGACCACTGTTTTCATTTGTTTAAATTTAGTGGTTAAAGTGTTCCATAGAAGTAGGTGATCTCATTGCTGTCTGCTCTAAACCAGCTAAGTTAATCACCTGTGAGGTATTGTTTTCACTGGTTGGTTCTGGATAATTTTTTACCTTGGTTCCAGTTGAAGGGAGATATTGTTTTTCATTTTATTTTGTCAGTCTCTTTTGTCTCTCAGTAGAGTTGCTGAAAGTACATGCTTGATTACTTCATACAAAGATTGCAAATAACATTGTAAATTAGTGCAAGTCAATTTACCAAATACACTCTGATAGTGAAAAAACTACCTTTACAAGATTCAAAGCATGAAGAATCTTTAAAGTACATACACAGTACCCTCTCTTAATACCATGCCATCTTATAATTCTATTTAGAGTATTTTCTTGAGATTATTTTTATTGATTGTAAAGTTAGATCTCTGTAAACAGTGAAGAACATGGGTATATCCAGTACTAGTCAGATTAATGGTGTGTCTAACTCAGGGTTCAGAGTGGACACTGCCAGAGGATTTGGAGAAAATTTGTTACTAAATGTCATTGTTGAACGTGTTAAGAAAACCATAAACTATGACCATAACCATAATACTAAAAACAGTGAGCTTTTAGGATCTTAATTTCAGGATTTTCTCTCCAACTTCAAATCCTTGATTTTTTTTTTTGTTGTTTTTTTTTTGTTTTTAAACATAATAAACACTAAGAATCACTGTTTCATTAGCATGTAGTGGTGTATTGTAGTTGAGAAACTACAATATTTTGTAAGACTTGCAACACAAATGATAATTCAGCAACTTTTTGAGTCATAGTTTAATAATTTACTTGTACTCTGAAAAACTCCAGCTTGCATGCTATTAAAAAAAAAAGCTCATACCTAATAAACTTGTGACTGTGCTTTTGTCTAGTTCACCTTGAAACTTCAAGGTCTTCCAAAGAATTTGGACTTAGAGTATGATGCCAGTTTGAAGAAGCCCAGATTTCCAAATCGGCAAAGATTTTATTTGCTCACATAGTCATAGAGGCAAATTACAATATTCCCCCTAGTCAGCCTTTTTAAAATAAATTT
This sequence comes from Lonchura striata, assembly GCF_050655825.1. Lineage (NCBI taxonomy): Eukaryota > Metazoa > Chordata > Aves > Passeriformes > Estrildidae > Lonchura > Lonchura striata. The sequence continues at coordinate 70,738,904 of NC_140740.1, forward strand.
TCTCCCCTTTGAAGCTTCAGTTTAACACCCTTAAAGAAGGTTCAAAGGAGTCTGATATCCATTGTCCTGCAGCTAGTGTCTGTCCACAAAGTTGTTGTGCAATAGGCTCTCTTAGGTGGTTGTAGAAACAATAGAAATGTGACCATTTCGTTTAAGGGCAAAGGGACAAGTGCTACCTCTCTAGCAGTCATTAATAATATAAATGAAATTGCTGCAGGGGAAGCCTGAAAACTGCAGCAGGTTCTAGGTGAGAGGGACTACGGTATTACCATTGGGAGCCATGTCTTCTATGCAAACATTTGAGTTTTTTGAGTTACCAGCCACTGTGAAGCCCCCACCCCTCCAAATAGGATGTCAATAACCCTGCAGATATGGTGACATACAGTAAAAATGCATTTAGTAACTGGGCGCTGCCACATCCAGAGAATAAAATGTGTTGTGAAAAAAGGCCAAATGTGTTTTCAAACAGCCTTGGTTAGTTGGTGAGTTTAATCTATGTTAAGAATACATTCACACAATCTGCCTTATTCCTTTGGTCTCTGTCCTCTTCTGTATTTGTGATCTTACAACATTCTTTTTTGCTTATACCCTTTTCTCCCCATTTTGGTGAATAGAGAGTCCACACCTACAAGTGTGGAAGCCCAATACATGGGAAACATTAAAACCAACCACTTCCAAAGCTCTTAACCTGTACATTTTCTGTGTATGTGTACACAGGAAACCCCCTAGGGAAATTACCTTTTGCTCTCTTGTTGTAATTCTTTTGTTTCTAGCTGTTCCAACAGTAAGTAACAAGACACAGGTTTTCAGATCACTTTAATAGCTTTGTTTCATAGTGATTAGTTCAGTAATTACAGAATTTATTAATCAAAGAGATGTTTGAATTTGATCTGGTGTTACGTATTTGATATGGATGTAGTGTGTTTCAGAACACTTGACAATTAAAACTGGCTTTTCTTTTGTATATTTTTGTTAATAATGATTTATATATGGAAAGCATAATTTTCAATTTCAAGGGTTTGGTAAAGTAGTTTCATTTTTTAACCTGAGAATGAACAAATTATTGCTCTTAACATGAAGAAGTAGACAAAGAATTTGGTTGATTTTCAGTCAATATCTGATAAAATAAGATGTTTTTTAAGTGAAACTAATTTCATATTGGACTCTTCCTCCAAAAAGTAGGAGAATTACATAAATTAAGAAAATCTCATCTAAAATTCTGTGTATCTACAGTAGTTATATTTTTCTGCATTCTTTGAACGTTCTTCAGAATATTGCAGTGAAATAATTTTGCATTTCAAGGTTGAGTGAAGCTTAGCTGTTAACCAGCTACAGAGAATAAACAGGGAAAATAGGAAGCCTAATGACTGAGGAAGTGAATGGATTAAAATATTTACAGAATTTCTTTTACTGTTTCTGTTTGTTAACTGTTACTGTTACATGTTGATTAGGAGCAGTTTTGATTTATGTGTTATTATGTTTATTTAGAATAAGTACCTGCTCTGGTCAGCTGTAACTCTTACAATGAGCAACTGCAGGACTGATTCCACCTCCTTAGTTGTTGGCTTTATTGGACTGTTTCCTGATCTATATCCTAGTATAAAATAAAATAAATTCTTCTTTTGCTTATTTAAAACATTGGCTAACATATTTTTCTTTTCTACAGTGTCATTTAAATCTACTTGTATCCTTCTGAGAATTTCCTGTTTATCTCAGCTGATGTGGATTCAAGGCATTGAGCAATTTCTGGTTGTTGTTTTACTGTCCTGACATTTCCAGGCTTCAGGACAATGATGCAGGAAACCTGGTCTGAGGGCTCCTCTGGCATTCTGGGTGTGTGATGCCGAATGTTGTTGCTGGACATAGATGTTCTGACATTTATCCAGAGCTTTTGAACACATTCTGACAACTTGCCTTTCAGCAGCAGGCTCTTGACAGGCTAGGTCCAGGTTGCACCTGTTTAACTTTATGCTAGATCAGATGTGATCTGTACTTTTGTAGAGGGATTGAAGTCAGCATAAGTTTCCAATCTTGTGCTCAGACTTGGTTCAACATAGATGGGATTGTATGCTGCTGCTTGATTCAGATCAAATTGATATTGTTCAGTGACCTGCAGGGCATGAACAAAGTAGTAATGATGGTCTTTTGACGCATTTATGCCTATATGAAGCAGCTGATGAAATGTTATGACTGCTTTTCACAGCAGCAACCTTTTACTTTTCAGTCTCTTTCGCTGGTGGGAGCTGATGATTTATTTTTCCACAATAATGTGCCCTGCCTTCTTTTCAGTGGAAGAATTGTAATTTTTTGTCATAAGAGCAAATGTTTGTCAATGGTAAAAAGAAGAAAACCTTTTGCTTCTGTCCAGAGAAATGTTCATGAGGACTAGAGTCTTGCGTAACTTCTGTTTATCATTCCAGTAATATAGTGTCTCCAAAGTACTTAATTTCTCATGTTTTCCTTTCAATGGCTAGCAACCAGGTAGTTTTTTTCTCATCATCCTTACCATAACATAGCAAATTTTCTTACTTTCTTTTGGCATTCCTGAGGTACTGTTTATACACAGATAATATTAGCAGACCCTGTTATTGAAAGGGAAACCAGGATGCATTGAGGACGCAATTTTCTGTATTTAGCAGCACTGATCTGGCACTACTTCCTTTTCTGTTTTTCTGCTGGGATTATTTTTTCTAACATTTAAGCTTCAAGCAGCTCAGATTTAGTAATGAGTAAATAGTAATTTCATTGTATTGTTGCATATTATTTGAGATGATGTATGAAAATCTGACAAATGCACACTCCTTGTTTTCCTGATATGATGAAGCAGATATTATTGTTACTACTGAAATTTATTTAAAGTGACCTTTAAGTGAAGGGTGTTAATGGCATCATCCAGGAAAGGATCAGTATATATTTGGTACATTTTCTCAATGCTAAATAGTAGGGAATAATAGTAGTATATATAGAGATCTATATATCTATATATCTATATCTATATCTATACACACACACACACACACACACACTCACACAAACACACACACAAATATATATGTGTATATGCACTCTCCAAGCATTACAACTGTATTTCATTGTCAAACCCAGCTGGGTTTCCTACATTATAGTAATTTCTCTTTTATATAATTTGGTGCAGAATATCTTTGGTTCTACATACTAAAAGCACTTTTCTAAAAAATAGCTCACTGAACATTTATGATACACACATAAGTAGCATATTATGTTGTATTATGTATTTTTTTATAGTGTGAATGGAGCTTGTAAATTTATTTTACCCCATCCAGCTTTTTGCCAAGAGGAGTAGCATTCATGTTATTATCAGAGGCAACTTACATTTTTTCCCTATATTTGCTAAAGGTTCCAATTTAATTCTCTGTAACATTATAAAATCAACTGCTGAGAAGCACATTGATTCAACTTTATTGAGTTCAAAATATGTACTTTCCTGCCTCACAGGAAATAAATTAAAATACCTTCTCTATTTCTTTTGATTTAATTGAACATCTGTAGTGGGAACAGACAGTAATCCTGCAAGAGATTAGATGCTTTGTTGTGGTGTCCGCATTGGAGTTGAGTGCAGAATCAGGAATTCTCTTTACATGTTTGTCCTTGGAACTATTTGATCTGGAGGGAATTGAATGATTTGGATTTTCTTCCTTTGACTGGGAGAGCCATGAACGCCTTAATGTACTTCTCTCTGCAGTCCGTAACAAATCTGAAGAACCTGGAGAAGAAGTTGTATGAGTTGCATGCCCATATCAAAAGTAGATTTAATTTAGGAAAATGGGTTACATAGAAATACTTTTCACTGTTTGTCCTGATGTTGCTATCCTGCTATGTGGAGTATTCTGAACAGAGAAACAGCTAGAAATGTGAATTCTCTAGTTATTAATTTTCAGCTGTGATGAGAATTCGCTAGATGTCAACAACTTCCATATTATGACCTACATTTTAACTTTCTAATCTCAATGTGGTTTAATGGAGGCAATCTTGTAAACTACCATCTGTGATCTAAATCACAGAGAAAAGAACACTGGGCATTTTGAAGGTATGTCCCAGTTGCCAGCTATCTTTTGTGCTACTGTGTAATAGCTATCAGTTGAGTCATGGCAGCAGTGATTAAGAGCAGACTGTGGCCTTTAAAGAAAAAACAGAATGCTTCTCAATTTGATTCAGCTTAATTTCCTCTACTTAGACCTCCAAGGAATGCTGGGTTCCAGCTATAACTCTCTCCTGCTGGTGAAACTACTCAGCCAGCACTGCAGTCTGCATGCATATCGGTGGTCTCCTTGCTTTATGCTTCATTAGTGGCAGGAATGATGGAAGGGCTTGCAAGAAATGCAGTCTGCATGCGTATCGGTGGTCTCCTTGCTTTATGCTTCATTAGTGGCAGGAATGATGGAAGGGCTTGCAAGAATTGCAGCTGCAGGGTTTGGTAGGACTCAGGGCACGGTGCTGTTCTGGCAGCCTCCTTGGGTTCTCTCTTCCTGTCCTCATAGAAAGCTGTCCCTCATCTGAGGGCTTTTTCTGATGTTTTTCTGTCATGTCTGGTCTTAAGTTTGTGTACTTCAGCACATGTTTTACGCATGCATAATCTATTAATTCCCCTGTAGAATATTGCTATTTATGTTTCGAGAAGTTTCCAAAATTCTTGTGTTGATCCTGTGTTTTGTCCTCATCTGAAGATTCCCATTACTTTCTGGAGTTTGCAAAGTGATGTGATAAAAATGTGGGAGTTAGATGACATCATGGGATGCAACAATGTGAGTTCTGTGCCTCATCATGGGTTCATGAGAGATAAATACTAATCTGCTTTATTTATTTTAGGAGGTCTTGATTATGGACACAAGGGCAAGTCCATTGGAAAAAGCTGTGGCAACAATGCAATAGTCACCAGCAATCCCATGACAGTTCAACATCTGGGACCTCTTTCACCTTCAGTGAATCAGCTTTCAACAGCATGCAGCCAGATTAGCCCTAGCTTACAAAGGTCTATGGATGCTTCCAGCCTGAGTGCTTCTTCATCAGATACAAGGTCCTCAATTACCTTTTTTTATTCAGTACTTTAAAAGGAGGGGGTTTAATTCTTCCATAATAAAAATGTGAAATTTCTGATTATTAAAATCAGAAAATCATTCTCTGTTATGCAATGGGAAATTGAATTCCATGCAATTTAATTCAAATCAACTATAATAATACTGTTTGGATCATTCCAACAATGGGCGAAATTTGGCCACACAAAATCTTTGTATGATAGAACTTTTTTATTAGATAAAGGTTGTTTTGTAGTCACTAACTGGATTTTTGTGCTAGGTTGAAGAAGTGTTATGGAGGATGAAAGCAGAAATAGTCCACATGTTACATCTACATAGTGCTAAGTGTGCCATGTTGGTGCCTCTCAAATAACACCAAGGACAGACAAAAGAACCATTCATGCTCTGCACATGTTCCTCTCTCATCAAATATGTTTGCTTTCAGATTGTTTGTTTACCATCTGATGATTAATCAGATCAATTGTCCTTGAAAACCTGTAAGTTTCCCTAGTTCTGTTGCATAGTAAAAAAACTATGACCACTTGCTGTAAATGTTGCCTTTTTATATTACTACCCCACAGATAAATATTTATTAATTAATTTTAAATGCTTAAGTAAGTTTTGAAATTATGATTTTGAATTTTGCCAGCAAACATGAATTAGAGGAAAACAGATATTTGAGATCTACCCTGTAACACCCCTGGATATTGATCATACAGTGAGAAAATATTCTACTGTGTTGTTTTGGAATCTACATTCTACAATGCCTACTGAGTTGAAATGTAGTTTCTTATTTTCAAAAGACTGTAATAGTCTTTATTCTCAAAGCAGTTTACATTTACAATGTTGCTTTATTACAAGTCAAAGGACGTTCCTGAAATAATTAAAATTGGTACTACACAAATGGAATAAAACCTTGCTTTAGTCTTAAGGTAATTTTTAACACTTATGTCTCTTTAGTTGTGAAGACTGAGCCCTCTGGGAAAATTTACAAAATTAATTATGCTTCCTATGTAGATGTGTCAGCAAAAACCATTCAGTGCTAAGATGATGACAACTGACAAATCCGAATGCATGCCTTTCAGATCAAATAAAACTGATACTAGAAAGATATAATTACATAATTGCTACTTACTTAGGTTTTAGGCATGCCTGTATGGTTCTAAACACTGGGTTTGTGGTTGGATATATCGTGTCAATACTGAATTACACAGCTTTGATTTTATTTCAAAGAAGCATTTACTAAGGGCAAACTCAAGTTGAAACTTGAGTTTCAGACTCAAGGCTGTGGTGTCCCTAGAGTACTTTTTAATGATTTATCAATGAAGGTGTTATAAAATAAGTTTATCATACAAAGAATATCCACTTCAGCAATCTTTACCTTAATTTGTCTGTTTGATAGGCAAAACAAGTTTTAAGTCAGATTCTATCTCACAGATTGTCAAAACAGTCCAGAGTTTTTTCTTTGTTTGTTTGTGTTTTTTGAGGAGGCTAGTTATTTGTTGTTCAGTTTTGAGCTTTTTTGGGTTTTTAAATTACATTTCTTGAACTATAAACTGCTTTTGCCTAAGTGAAGTTGACTGGTTCATCCTGGGCAGAGTGCCTTCTCTGGATTTTATCTCTCAGGCACTATTAACTTGTGTTTTGGCAGCTCAACCCAAACCAGACAATTTGTTGAATTTACCAAAGCTGAAGTGAATTTTCTTGATTTTTACTGTTGGAAGAAAGAAACCAGTTGGCAAAATGAGAGTTTTGCTACACATAGAATCAGATTCTGCTATATAGACCATGGGGGGTAAAACCTTCCTCATCTTTCTTGAGTTTCTGCAAAACTGTTTTGGAGTATTTTGTTGTGTTGCATCAAGCCAGATGTAATACTGCAATTTGCTTTGATGCAAGTCAGAAAAAGATCTAGGAAAGAGCAAAGGGTTTTTGGCTAGTAGATAGAAGACTGTGAAAAGAGAGAAAAACATAGTTTTCACTCTTCCATGTTTATGTTCAGGATGCTGGATTGTAGTCTGACATTGTGGCCTCTGTACACAAATGGAGAATACAATGTAATTGCAAGTAATCTCCTGTAAATGTTAATGAAAGATCTTGGTCCAAACTCAAGCCAGTTTAGTTTACAATAAGCAGATGTAAACCAATGAATACTATCTGAGATTCTGGCATCCTGATAGATCTGGTCCCTCGTTTTCATATTAGTTGTATTTCTTTTCTTCCTATTAGAAAACTACTTAGTCACAGTGTGGGCTGAATTTTAAATAAATCTTTATTTTTTGGGGAACTGGAATTTTTATTATTTTTTTAATTTAGATGCTGAAGTGCTGCAGCTTATTCAGAATAGCTGGCTCTTTCTTATTATATACTGGGCCAGCTTTTTATTTTTGTCTTATTATGAGACTTTTAAAGAACAATTTTTCTTCAGATTCACTGATGGATATCCCCCTTTGTGTTAGGCATTAGTAACCTTTTGTATGATACTGGTCGTACTATGCATCTGCTTAAAATTCTTGTCAGTACAAAAATAGACTTTTTATTGATGAATGATATATTTTTCTTTATTTATAAAAGAGAATATAAAAACACACCCTTACCCTCTCCTTATATTTTCTAGGTATGAATCATTGTATGGAGAAATCAAACCTTACTTACTTGTCTTGCTGTGTTGAAAACTGTGCATCTGTATTTGGAGTCACAACATACTAGCATTATGAACTGTGCTTTAACAAAGCCCATTGGCAACAGCCTTAATCAACTTTTTCACAAAAAGTCATCCCTTTAATTGAAATGGCACACAAGACTGACCTGATAGAGCAGTCTCATTTTTCTGATTTCTCCCAGCACAAAGTGTAGTCAGCATGCTAATTGTGGTTTTGGTCTGTAGTTTGTTTTGCAAGTGCCGTTTAAACCCTGATGGAGTCACGTAGGGTCCATGACAGTACCCTGCCCTGACACTGAATCAGAACAGGATTTCTTGTTCTGATACAGCAGAACAGCCGTGCTTTACAAAGCAAAGGGGCGTTGAACTGTCTCTCCCACTGGTCACCACAGCAAGGATTGCTGTTCTTTTAAGTTACATTTTCCCTGTTGGCAAGCTATCTTACAGATACAGCACCTGCAAACTACTTCCTCTCTCTCTCAGGCTGTACCAAGCTTCCCCTCCAGTGTCCTTGATCTGTCATTGAAATTTAGTGCTTCTTCAAAACTGTATCATTAAAATAACAAACCCAAGAATTAATTCACAAAACAGAAGATGCAGAGGCTACTCTGAGATTGTCAGTTTTACCTAGATACTTAACCAGTTCTTCCTATTCTAAAAGCTCCTTAAAAATCGATATTTATATACTGGTTGCACCACTGCCTGGTAGGGAAAGCTGGGTGTGAACAGGAAACAAAGAAATAAATTCAGCTGACCTTCAGCCAACATTTACAGCCATGGCTCAGGGCCCTCGATACCCCCTTTATTTCCTTTTTATCTCCTTTGTACAAAACAATACTTCTAAGGGCCTATGTATGGAGGGTTTTTAAGCTATCCAAAGAATATTTGCAGCATAAAGAAGTTTCATAATATCTCTGTGAAAAATGCTCTATAACAGGAAGATTAAGCTTTCATTAAAAATTTGGATTGCTGACTTGGAAGCAAATACATCTTCAAATCAAATCTAAAAAACCTCTTCAACCAGTTCTCCTACATTACTCATTTATTTTGTTTGTTTTGTAAAGTTAGATATTATCTGTATTTATAAAGTTGAAATATAAAACTTCTGTAGGAAAGTATTTGTAGTATTTGTATGTATTACAATTGACAAAGTCATTCAGGTTGATTGAATATTCATTCTCTTTAGATCAGTTTTCTTCCTGTTTTTTTCAAACAAAAATTATAGATGACTAAAATCATTATGGGTTTCATAGAAGGCAGGAACATAATGCTCTGGCTTCAGAAGTTCAAACTTATTTACACCACAATTGATGAAAAGATGTGCAATCTGCAATTCTGCAGTGGTGGATCAAGAATCTTTACAGTAACTTTTTCTTCCAAAATTTTGAAGCATTTAAGTTGGTTTCTTAAGTGACCTTTTTACACGTATATTACCTTTGTATAACTACTGGTACATTAACTGAGTGTGCTAAAATTGAGCACCTGATATTAGGGAGAGCTTTTCTTGCATGTAGCCTTTCCTTAATTTTAAGTGTGTGTGAAGGTAAAAGATATACTTCCATATCTAAATGCTTACTTTATCATACTTTTATTTCAGGTCACTCTTGTCATGTGAGACTCTAGCCTCTACAACGTTAAGCTTGTCAGAAGGTCACTCTCCTCTGACTATTGAACAAGAGTGGTCACGTAGGTACAGGACATTTTCTTCTGTTCTCCCTGACCATGGTTTACAAAATGGCAGTGAGCTGGGGGATCTAATAAATTGTTTGCCTGAAGCATCTATATCCAGTAACTCATTGCCATCCTACTTATATGGCATGGAAAACAAGAATTCCCCTTACTCTAGTCCTTGCCAGTCCTCAGTCTGGTGTCAATCAGCCCGCTCCAAAAAGAGAGCACTCTCTGCATCTCCTCTGTCTGACGGCATTGGGATCGAGTTCAATACCATCATTCGTACATCCCCAACTTCTCTGGTGGCCTACATCAACAGCTCCAGGGCATCGCCAGCAAACGTCTCCCCACAGCCTGAGGTCTATGGACATTTTCTGGGAGTGAGGGGAAGCTGTATACCCCAACACTGCTCTGTTTCAACTGCCCAGAAAGCCTTCCTCATGGCGAATGGCAATGTCACTATTCCAGGGTATGCTGAGAACGGAACAGGTGAGTACCAGCGGATGCAGCAGCTGGAGCAAGCCAGCTTGCAGATGGTTGCCACAAATAATATGGTGATCCAGCAGGGTGTGCTGCCCATGGACAGCCAGGCGATGGACATTCTAAAAAATGAACAGCTGGATGACTTCTCAGGCCCTGTTGTTGACATGCCTCTTTCACCCCTGGTGCTGCCACCACCTCCTCCGCAAGGGCCACCCCCGCCATACCATGCTCACCAGCACCGGCACCCCCACGGCCTCCCCAGCCACATCCCCCCGCTGCAGGTACTGCCTCCTGCCCCGGCTGCCCTGCTGGAGGAAGATGGAGAGCTGGATGATTTAAATGGCAAGCATGGCTGTTTCTGGGTTGACTGCGGGAAGCTGTATGACCACCAAGAGGAGCTTGTGCGGCACATAGAGAAGATCCACATAGACCAGAGGAAGGGAGAGGACTTCACCTGCTTCTGGGCAGGCTGCCCTCGAAGGTTCAAGCCATTTAATGCCCGTTACAAACTGCTGATTCACATGAGAGTCCACTCAGGAGAGAAGCCGAACAAGTGCACAGTGAGTCTGAGTTCTGTCTTTCTTAACAACTAAAGATTCTCTATTACTTAGGAAAAGACAGTGAAGTTGTAATTCTGCCTTTGTTTCTCCATTTATTAATTTTTAATTTAGTCTGTGAGAATGAAAGAATGTTCCATCTTCCCACCTAAACAGAAAGAAAAGGTGTTCTTTAATTTGATACATTCCAACAGATAGGATTAGACAAGATGTTGTGTTTTCTACATTTATAAACTTTTTTTGTAGACTACAATAAGTGACATGGTACATCTTCATAACGCAAAACTGAGGCACAGCCAGTTCTTAAGTATTTGCATGAAAAATACATGGAGGAAAAGTGCTGCAGAATAAATGTCACAATTTATCCTGAGAGATTCTTGCGTCATGTTACACCTTTTTGACTTGAAGAATTTTCAAGACTTTGCATAATATTACCACAAGAAACTGAGAAAAGCTGGGCATTTTTAAAGGCAGTTGTTTGTACTACTACTAGAAAACCAAACCCACATATCTTTCCATTAGGACATTAGGAATAAATCCTATAATAACTTTTCTTTCACAGATTCTAGCAGTGAGCGTTCAACCCCTGAAGTCATGTTTTTCCAGCAAGAAAAGTTTCTTAGGATCACTGCAAGTCAGTCTAACGCATAGGTAGTCGCATGGGTTAATAATCTGGCTGTAATCAGTTTGTGCTTGGTCTCTAGTGCACCGTCTATAATCTCCATAATTCAGATTCTTGAATTGACTTATATATCTGGTCTTTATTTTGGATGACAATGAGTTTAACCTTACTAAGTGCTTATTTAGTGTTGTCAAACAGCAACCTCACCAGTGCAGTTTTGAGTCCGCAGCATAAATGATGAAGAATATATAATTTCTAGGAATAGCCACTGATTAATAAACATATGTTTACATGTGGTGAAATTTAAATTAGTGCTTGGAGTCTATAGCAGTGTATTATAGTGTTGAATAAATTTTTAGCATGATGTAGATGTTTGCTTGTACAGTTAAGAGAAAAAATTTTTTCTTTTGTTTTTTCAAAGGGCCAGTGTCCTGCCCAGGATAGAGTGGATATCTTTCCAGATTTCCGTCCTGAATTTAAAGAACCTAGTAGAGATTGTGTTGTGATGAGGCTTTTTATCCTTCCCTTTCGTCACACCAGAGCCTTAACTCAGGCTCTCTGCTTTCTGAATATGTTTTAGAATTCTATTAATATTCTTTTTCTGCTGTCTGCATATATTGGGTCAGGGTGTACCATTAATTTCAGTTCTTCCTCAAGGATTTCTCATCACCTTTATGGGAAGAGAGAGACTGAGGAAAAAAGAAATTTCTATAAGACAAGAAAGTAATTTTTCAAGGGAAGATCACATGTAATTAAAGATATGGAGACAGACAACAACAGATGAGAAAGGATAGACAACAGGATGAAGAAAGAGGGCAGGAATGATGAAAGAGCACTGAAAAAGAGGAAATCCAAGAACCCAAGGTCTTTATAGTAGAAGAATTATGATGAAGGATCCTCACGAATTTATGCTTTTAAGGGAAAAATCAAAACAATCCATTTATATTCTTTGTTTGTCCATCTAGAGTTTTTCTATAATTTATTTTTTGGTTCTAGGTGTAGCATGCCTCTTTCTCTGAAATTAGTGAACCTAATAGTCTCTATATCCACTGTGTTTTGGAGTCTAGTAAGATGAAGTCCAGTAGACCAAGCAGGAAAAGGGAAGGAAAAAAATGCCAAGTATATTATTATTATTATTATTATTATTATTATTATGCCAAGTATATTATATGAATGAACCAGATTTACTGTAAGGAATATAGCAGAAGTAGTAAGTCATTGGGAGGAACTATCTTAGTGTAATCATCCTGTAAATAAAGGCAGGTGGTTACACTGGTCATCATACTGCCATCATACACTAATCATTGCATAAGCATTGAACGTGCTGATGGTTCCCAGCAGTTTGCAAGACACAGTCTTCTCTTTGAGCATAATTTGCAATGGATGCTAGTCAACATACTTGTCATGTCAGCATATTTACTTGTCAGTGTTGTTTATCTCTGTACTGCTGTGTATTGAAGGTGTATTGTTACATATTGTGCTGTGTATCCCTATGGACTGCTGTAATATATGTGAGCTTTACATCAGCAATATTTATGAGATTTCAGTAATTTTTAAGGTGAGGGTTACTGCTATGTTGTATTGTAACAATAGTAGAGATAATGTGAAATTAGACACACAACTTCATAAGTTGAACTTTGTAACATAATTTTATTCTTCACGATTATTATTTTTGTGATGATGAAATCATCTCAGAAGAGACTTGAAGAACAGCTAAGACTTCCATACTTGATATGCTTATCATTAAAACCAGAACAATGCTCATAGTTAAAATCAGAGTCAAGTGACCTCAGCATTTGTTTTGCCACATCTGAGCTAGTATCTATTAACAAAACTATGTAACAAAAGTTTAGGGCAATAAACTTAAGCTAAGAGCAGTATTTTATGCTTTAGTTCCTGCTTGTTCTGGATGAGCTGTCTTCTTTGATTCTGGAAGATAAAAGTGTTGAAGGGTGAGTAGTAATCAAATATCAGCACATAAAAACGTGACAATCAGGATAATCAGATCCAAACTTAAGGGATTTGTTTGGAATAGCAATTCTTTAAATAATTGTTAAAATGCATTGGCCTCCATTACTATTCCTTAAACATCTTTCATATTCTAGTCTAACTTACATCACCTGGGAAGCATTCTGCCTTTTCAGTGACCTGGTTTAGTGACTAAAAAATTATTCAAGAGATGAATAATTTATTTAGTGCCTGTTCTTAAACTTCTTGATATTAGGTAAATAGATATAGCATGTTCTAATGTGTTGCATTCATCCATTAATCTATGCATTAGCTTGTACTTCATTGGAATAAGTCAAAAAATAAAAAATATTAATAAAAATTCATATTGAAATGCAATTAATAAGTACAACAGTGGTAGAAATATAATCTGTAACTTTTGACAGCAGTTACCTCACAATGGCATTTGAGGCTTCCACAGATTTCATTTGGATTAGAAAAAGGTTAGAAACCGTAGCTGTTGTAACCTCAGAGTAGCAATTGGCAAATGCTGACCTTTGTTCTCTTTGTCTCTATCTGTGAGCTTATTTTCTACTCAGGTTCCCTTCTTTAATAGTGAACATTTTTGCTTTTCAAATTCAGCTTCAATAAGAGGTATTTAATTAGCCTTATTGTCCTGCTCTGCAAACATTAAGCTAAACACATTTTTTCTGGTGTAAGCAACAACAGCATGATGCTAAAATCCAAGCTCACACTTCACAGCTTTATTCAGATGCACTAAAAATTCTTTCCCTTTTGAAGCTGACTTCAGTCTTTTTTATTTCTGTAAACTCTGAGTGATGCTTCTGCCTTTTGTGTTGATGGTACTACATGACCATGTCTTTTTTAGTGCAGCGGTTTGACATGATACCAACTAATAAAATTGCTAATATTCCTGTCAGATTTGAAGCAACATCCATTTAACATCTTCTAAATACCTGAAATTATCCCACAAAACATGTAAAATGGAGTCTATGTGAAAAAGAGAACATGAAACTTAAAATATTTTTTAATGCTTTTTATTGGGGGACATAAGCAAACTTCCTTGGGTGAGTACGAGTACTTGGATGGATGTGTGTATGTGTGCTGTTTGAAGAACATGTCCTTGGAAAATGGTGTCCAAGTAGGAATTTTGATTAAAACTAGAAATGCATTCTGTAAAAATGGGACTTTTCTTCTGTCTTTGGGCTTTAGAATTGTGTCTTGTATATGGCATGTGCAAATATTTTGTTTACAGTATATGCCATGTTTCTTAATAAGACCATATCGCATCCTATATTGCACTAAAATCTTGATAAAATAGAAACTATAAAAAAAATTTAATTTTTTGTTCCTTATATACTTGCAGAAGATTTTTCCACTATGCTAAAGTAGTGTTTGAGCACTTTGTCTTAATGTCACAAGAATGATAATTCAGTTGTTGAGTAAAGTTGCTGAAAATTAGAACTAAATTTAAACTTGACTGTTGCGTATTCTTTCACTAACTCAGTAAACAAACAGAAACAAAAATACCATAGGAAAAGCAGAGACGTATGATTAATTAAACTATATCATGGTGCATGGATACAGAAAGTTGGGCTTTAGTTGACTGTTATAAAGCTAAGCCTCCCTAGCTCTCACAAGTTTGTGCAATATTAGTAATCTTCTGGTCATGGTTATGGTGTCTAATTTGTTTAAAGAAAAAGTGAATTATGAATTCTGGGTTTGCCTCGCCAAACAGCTCAAGATCATATATCACATCAGATAGCATCTAGTCCAGACTAATGAATTTTGCCTCTCAGCAATTGTACTAATGGTCTTTCAACATTATCCTTTCAGTATGAAATATATACTATGTTCATAGTTCAAAATGTAATGATAGGTGCTTTTCCTTTGGCTGCTGAAGATTCACAACTTGTGCTTGAGTTCAGTGAGGACAAGAGGGCCTCTGGTACCCAGGGTACTGGCCCTCAATAGCAGAACATCTCTAAGCAGTGAAAAATTGCAGAGCTATATCCTTGCTACATGTAAATGATGACAGTGAAAAATGGTAGCTAGAGAGCTGGGTTTCAAAATAAAATGTCTATAAAACATCTAACTTCTGTTTTATTTCTAACTAATAATTTGATTTTGGTATTAAGTATTTGAATCAGCTTTTTTTTTTTTTTTTTCTTTTTAACTTATATAATTGAAAAATTTAAAATAGCATTTCAATGAAATTTTGAAGACAGGCATATTTTTAGTTTCATTGTAATCCAAAACATGAATGTGAAGTATCCCAAAATAAAAATGAGCACTCGTAATCGCACAAACACTTATGTTTGTATGGAAAGGTTTCTAGTTTATTACCTCTCTGTGTTTGTTGATAGGCACAAAAACTATATTTTAATATTTTATTTTTTTTATTTCCCTGTAGCATAATTTTAATGAAATATATTTTAGATAATTTTCATTGCTCTAAGAATCTATACATAAATTATAAACTTAAAAAATGAAGAACTCTAAAATTGCATCTACTTGAAGTATGGAATCCTAAAACATATTTTACATCCAAAATTTCAGCTGCAAGAAATTTGGAGGGTATTCTGGTGTTGGGTTTTTGGTTGGCTGGATTTGGATTCACAGTTTGGGGTTTTGTTTGTTTTTTAAGCGTAGGTTTTAAATTAGAAAATTACTTCAGTTCAAAGCTGAGAGGATGGGGGGAAGGGGGTTAATGTTACTGTTGATGGTTTGGAGCATGTCTGTGTGAAGATTGGATTACTCTCCAAGTCATGAAATCATTATAGATTACTTCTGCTCTTTCCTGCTAATTTTCTTTTGCCTTTTCAACATCCCTGTTTGGTTGGTGACTGGACCTCTATATGAACAATCACTAAACTTTGAAACTTTCCATTTAGTAATAGAAAAGGCTAGCAATATCTGACAGGAAAACAGCAAATGCAAGTTATGATACAGGTACAAAAGAAACAGACAGGGACCTTTCCCAGAAAACATGATTCTGTTTTAAAGAAGGGAAGAGAGAAGTAGAGGGAACTAGTTAATAGATTGTGCCATCCACAGTTTCAATGTTACTCCCTTAGAAAGGAAATACAGTTTTACTTAAAAATAAACACACTGTCGGCTTAATTCAGGTGATTGACACTGATTTCCTAAGGATTAGGGTTTTAATTAATGCTTCTGGTGTTCTGTGGAAAACTTCCCATACATCTAAGTCTTATGCTATATTTGTGAACATAGGCTTTAAATACAAGTGTTGAGCATTAAGCTGCATAGAACAATCTTTGGATTATTTGTGCCGAGTAGTTAGGAAATGGAAAACTGTCAAATAGCTTTTTGCACTAAATATGTTTAGTGCACTACATATGTTGAAAGCCAAATGCAAATGTATGCTGAAGCATTTGTACATCCTGAGATATTATTTGATGTTTTTTCATTATTCAGATTTAGTGTAAGATACTGTAACTGACCTAATGCTTAAAGGACTCAAGGGAAGGGACAGGTTCTGTTTTAATGGATAAGTTGCAAAGCAATAGTCTTGTAGACTTCAGTGAGATTTGTCCAGGCAGAATCATGCACAATTCAGTGATTTCATTGATTTCTATGACACATCTGGAATCACAGAGCCATTTTGGTTGGCCTTTAAGATCACAGAGTTCAGCTGTTTACCCAGCTGTTTCTGCCACAGAAACATGGTTGCTGCTCATCTTGGGTTAACAGGGCTTGAATTATTGAGCAAACCTTTCTGAACAGGGTGCATGGGAACAGTGTGTCTTTTTAGGAGTAGTCACTGTGAAGGTTCTGTCTGTGTCTGTGTAAAGTGCTAGGCTACATAAGAAAAGCAAATTCAGAAGGGATCCAGTGAGAATGCTGTTGTGTCTAGAACAGTAACGATCTGTTAAATGCATCAAGGTTTGCTAAATGTTGTTATAGCCACCTGGTGATTGTTTTCTGATACCACTTTTATCCACTCAGAATGCTTATTTTTCTTGTCAATTAAAGTCTGTTTCAATTTAGGGTTGATGTTTTCTTACCATTGTTTTTATGGCTATACAGCAACTATATTCCATGAGTATTCAGCTCTTGAGAATTAACACTCATAATTACAAAGTTAAAGGTCACAAGTGAATCATTTTAGAGAAATGTCACTGTGGTAAGAAATTTTTTTATGAGTTGTTCTTCATGAAATGTTGAAATGTAATCTTACTCAGCTGTCCATGAAACAGTGTGTTTGATACATAGAATAGTCATAAAAAATTTCCCACTATCTTTTTTTCTCTTTTTGAATGCTTTCTGTTGGTCATCAACTGGCACAATCTCAGGTCAAAATCACAGCATGCCTTTATGTGTATTCTTGGTACAATTCTATAAATATGTTAAAACAAAATTAAATTTATTTTGCTCTTTCACTATTAAACATTTGTAGAATTGCCTCCAAGGTTAATCAGATGTTGACATCAAGCAATGCCACTTTTCTTCAAGGTCTGCTGTACTGTCAGTGAATGTCTTTTCCTAATAACATTCAGATTTCTGTTTTAAGAAGTTGCAGCTATGCAAACAAGCTTATCTGGGCCAACAATAAAAAAAAATTGATTTTAATTAGGAGTTGTCACATAACAGTGAAAGACAAGGCTGCTATTGTTCTATGAAAAGCCTGCTTTGCCTGCTTGCAAAAATGCATGGATTTCTTTCCAATGGCTTTATATAATTGGTATGACAAAGGTCCAGTCCTGTGATCCCTAAAGTTTCCAAGTGATTCAGACATACTTGTCCAACTTTGTTTTATGTATTTGATGGTAATTTGTTACAGAAGTTGGTAGGTGGCATGGATATAAGGTCTGCTTTGTTTGTTTAAAGGAGTGGGATAAGCATAAACTGAATTAGAGAATATTTATGTTGAGACTGCTGAAATTATTGAGACCACATTTTTCAAAATGAGCCACTGTTGAGAAACAAGGCTGTTCAGCTCTGACTGTGTCACAAGGACTCTTGAGTTTTGAATGACTGGATAAATGTGGCCTGAATCCATTATGTAAATTAACATTGCGAGCTGCTAAATTGTGGCACTGATTTTATGCCTGCACCAGTGAAGCAGGTCCAGTACCACGTAAGTTGTCAAAGAGACATATAGATTCAGCAAATACTGTAGAAATCATTATAATTAATAGCCCTGTGAGCACAGTAACTAAAAATATGCAATATCTTCCCAGCCAAACTCAGTCTGTTAAAGTTAGTTAAATGAATCTCTGTGAAGCCTCTGTTGTGGCATTTCAGTGAATTTGTTGACCTGCTTTAATTGTGAGAGAATTTGGCTCCAAATTAAAAGCAAGCTGTTTGAAGGATTGTTGACCTGCTTTAATTGTGAGAAGGTTCTCAAAAGTCTATCATGCATATTTGAGAGGGATGACATTTTCTGCAAAGGCAAACATTTGCTAGTTCTAGTTCTGATTGTTACAGTAGCTGAAGGGCCACTGAACACAACACTAATCTTGAATACTAAGTTTGAATCATCATGGATTTTGAAAAGTGGTGATGGTCTCTTTGGACACTCATCTCTCATCATCCTCTCTCTACAGTGAAAACTTTTAGATAATATTTGTAAGGCCTAGAAGACAGCAGAAATAAACTTATCATAGCAGGTTCTGTTTACTAACTTCAGTTCTTATACTTCTGTCATTATAATGGAGGTACTTTATTTCTTTCCTTTAGGAAAGGAGAGATGGATTGCTGAATCCATCAACATGGCTTTTGCAGCTGAATTATGGTTAAAATGTTAACATTGTGCTATTTCATATTATATTTTGCTGGTGTGACAGATCCTGTGTTACCATCAGGCAAAAATGGTATCAGCAAGGAAATTGTACACCTGGACATTCTTTGAAACTAAGGGAGATAGAGAAGGCTAAAGTGACCTGAATAAGGAGATTTATAGGTTGTTTATGTGGTGGAGGACAGTGATCATCCAGCCCTTGAAGACTTACATGGCTGTGAAATTCTGATACAATTTTATGTCTAACATGTTATGAGTATTTAAAGAAGAAAAAAAGAAGTGAACTGCTTTGGTAAGGATAAAGAACTATGAGAACTTGTTGCAGTAAAAACACAACCTTTATAAAGGAAGCAGAGTAAGACAAAATGGTGCTCTATTTCTATTCCCAGTAGATAAAAAAAATCTAGTAGGTTATCCATCTCTCAGGCATTACCTTGAGATAATGTTTCTTTCTTTAATAGTCTGTATGTGATATAACTGAGAAGCATGAGGCCTTCAGTAGCTCAGAGAATGCAAAACAAGCTTGCAGCAGGGTAAGGTAGCTGCATATTCCTTTGAGGGGTAAGGGTGGAGTCATGTCTCAGGTATGAACACAGAGAGCATGTCTAGAGGTGTAGGGAGGTTGAACATTTTTGCAACAGACTGCTCATGGCAGAGGCTGGAAACATGCTGTGGTGCGTCCTCTTAGATAACCTGCTGCCTGCATGTGGCATTTCTTGCTGCTGCTGCTTGTTTCTCCAGAGGATGAGATGGAAGGACATGGTTGAGTAATTTAACTTTGGCATGTTGTCACAAGGAAGAGGAGAAAATTAGGCTACCAGGCTTTACCTCATGTGTGATGAAGACAAAACACGAATTTGAGACATTTTTGTTTTATGCATACTTGAAATTTGCATTATTTTTCTCAATTTTTAACCTTTACAGACAGGGTTCAGTCCCTTTTGTACTAGTTGCAAAGATTCCTCAGTCCTTGTGCAATTCTGTGTAGAGGAAGCAGACCACAACACTAATCCTGGGTATGTGGTATTTGGATCTATTCTGGCATGTATCCAGCAAGCTCCGAGTTCAGGCAGTCAGTTCACTTCTGTCTCTTTAAGACTGATAGGTACAATGTTAGTGATCCTGACAGCCTCTCTCAGTGTACTGATAAGCCATAAAAATAACATCATAATCTCTAAAATGGTGGAGGAAATCAAAACACAGTTAATTTGTTTTACTTCTAGAGTGACTCTAGGGAAGACATAAAAAATATTCTGTTGATGTTTTAGAATCTGACTCAGTGCTGGTGGGTTTGGTAAATATACATTACAATGCTGTGTATTCCATCAGTTTTCATTCTTACTGAAAGGCTTCCTAAAAAAAGAAGCAAACCCAAAGCCCAATTTTAAAAATCTCTTTGTGTGGAAAGAGAGGGCTGAATTAAATAGCTTTAACTCTTTAATTTTTGTATGGTACTTGGAGTTCTTTGCATTAACTTATACAGTATTTTGGTTTGCTTGGTCAGTAGGTTTCCCAGAAACTGAACTGTGCAGGTGAAGTAACTTTATTTCTGAAGTTAAATGTGTAGGCAAAATGCAATTTCTCTAAGTGAAATGGGGGCCTAGTTTACTAACAGGTAGCCTTTTCTTTTAAAGTTGATTGAAATCTTTACAAAAAAATATGTTTTTACTTGAGTCACAGAAAAATAATTATCCATTCTATATATTCACAGTAACTTAAATTTTTTGAGGTCGTGATCTCATAAAACATTATGTCATTGCTGTCACACCCTCCACCCCAGTCACTGCTTCAAAAACAAATGCAGAGGAAGAAAATAATTTAAATGTATTATTTAAAGTGGTTTAGGAAGCTGTGAAGTATTCAACCAGGGTAGAAAAGGCACATATAATCTGGGAAAGCTAAAATACTAAATGGGGCACATGTGTCCCTGTTAAGCAACAGGCAGATTTATTAATTAATTATTTATCTTCTTTTAGTATCTTCATCGATATCTACCTTCAGGATAAGATAAAATGCTCTGTTCTGCCTTCTGGTTGTGCTCATACCAGGTCTATTAGAAATTTTTTGTCATTCAAGCTTGTTGATATGAAAAATGGAACAACAGATTCTTAAGTTAGGAAAAGTAGTATAGTTTTCTTCAATTGCTGATAAAATTATGCGCCAGATTTTGTAGTGTGAGAAGGTGATCTAATCTACAGCTGTGGGCATTTAGTTTCAAATTATTGTATCACCTGAGCTTTGCATGTTTCTGGTCCCTGCAAAGCCACAGTAATTCATAATTTATGAACACTTAGTCTGTTACAGCTTCTGAGTTCACAAATGCCTTTTATTTCCCTTTTGGAGTAGGCTGTTTATATACATATAGTACACAATAATTAATAAGTAGTAACTTGTGAAGTGTTAGTACCTTGTTGATTTTCAAATGTACCTATTAACTGTCTTTTTAAAAGAAGGAACTGTCAGAATTGTAAAACATTCTGTGTGGGATTCAGTAAGCCTGGTCTCTAAAATACTTGTCGTTCACAGAATCACAGAATATGTTGGGTCAGAAGTAACCTCAATGGATTATCTGCCCAAGCAGGGTCATCCTAGAGCACATGGCATAGGATTGTGTCCAGGATTGTCTCTGGGCAATCTGTTCCAGTGCTCAGTCACCTGCACTGTAAAGAAATTCTTCCTATTGTTCAGGTGGAAATTCCTGTACATGAGTTCCGCCCATTAGTCCATCCTCTTGATGCTCCCCCTTCAAATACCTAAACACATTAATGAGATCTCCTATAATCCATGTCTTTTAAGCAGGCCCAGCTACCCCAGTCATTCCTTGTAAGAGATTCTCCTGTCCCTTAATTATCTTCATTCCCCTCCACTGGACCTGCTCCAGAAGCCCCATGTACTGAGGAGCCCAGAGCTGGGCACAGCACCCCAGATATGGCCTTACCAGGGCTGAGTAGAGGAAAAGGATCCCCTCCCTCAACCTGCTGGCAGTGCTCTTCCTAATGCCCCACATTGTCCTCCTCGGCCACAAGGACACTCTGCTGGCCCATGGACAGCATGTTGCCCACCAGCATACTCAGGTCTTTCTCTACAGAGCTGCCCCCCACAGATTAGCCCCTAGCCTCTCCTGGGTTATTCTTCCCCACCTGCAGGACCCTGAATTTGCCTTTGTTGAATTTCAGACAGTTCTTCTCTGCCCATGTCTCCAACCTGTTGAGGTCCCTCTGAATGGCTGCACAGCTCCCTGAGGGCCACTCCTTCCACCTTTGTGTCATGAGTGAACTTACAGAGGATGCATCTGTCCATTTATTGAAGTTATTGGTGGAATTGGAGAAGTTTTGAACCTTTTGAGATGCCACTAGGGACAGGCCTCCAAACAAGACACTGAAACTCACTATGACTCTCTGGGGTCTGCTGTTCAGCCATGTCTCAATCCACCTCACTGTCTACTTACCTAGTCCACACTTCCTGAGGATGTTGTGAGACACAGTGTTGAAATACTTGCTAAAGTATGCACTGCTCTTCCTTCATCCATCCATATACTTGTCTCATTGTAGAGGCAATCATATTGGTCACTGTGATGGTTTTGCAAAACCACTAGTGACCTTTGCTGTGAAGACTGGAATGACAGTTGCTTTCTTCCAGTCCTCAGGCACCTCTCCTGATTTCTACAACCTTTCAAAGATGATCATCAGCAGCCCCACACTGACGTCTGCCAGCTCTCTCAACATTCATGGATGAATTTCATTAGGGCCTGTAGACTTGTGGATATCCACTTTACCTAGGTGATCTCTAACCCAGTCATACTTGACCAGGAGAAAGTTTTCCTTGCAAAATTCCTTGCCCTGGTTTCCTGGGTCAGAGATTCATGAGAGCTGGTCTTGTTAGTGAGCATGGATGCAAAGAGGGTATGCATAATTTTTGACTCATGTACATAATTACCTGCATGTTTTAGTGAGAAAAATTTTGAAGCATATTATAACTGATAGAAAAAAACAATTGTTGAAAACTGGGAGTACTTTTTCCTAGTTAACTGTGGCCCTTAGGGTAAAAAAACCTGAACCTCACAATAAATCAAGTGTTTGGTCATGTGTAAGAAATTTGCGACTGATGCGTGAAATCAGAGGGAAGGGTAGGGAAGCAGCAAAGAGCTTGATTACTTTCCTTACATCAAAGATACCCAGGGCATTTTTATTGTGTTTTCTGTGGGGCATTGAGCACTTGACAGAGAAATACCCCTCCAACTGTCCTTGAAGCTGGCCTATTAGGAAAAATGTCATTATCAGCTGGAACAATTTACTGACTATATTCAGGAGATCCGATGGATTTTATCATACCATTTTTTCATGATTCTAGGGAAATTAAGGAGATGCATCTGATAAGTATGCAGGTGTGTCGTACATGGCCCATACAACCATGTCCCAGGGTATCCATCCCAGGAAATGTGAAGTTTTTCCTCACTGACTTCCCTGAGTGAGAGCTATTTGCAAATTGCATTCTTATGTAAAGAAGCTGTTCAAAACATGTTTTGATTAGTTATGCTTTGTATTATGTATATAAAGAGACATTTTGATTTCTGAGAACTCCATTTTTCTGAAAGCCCTATTTTTGTTTGTTACAAATATATCTAAATATATCTTAATATATATTAATATATCTTAATAAAATATCTCTTGTGCAAAACACGCTGTCTGTATTTGCTGCCTGTTAGGACAGCAAAGGAAGTACCTCAGTTTTGGCTACTTGACAAGTGTATAATCTTCATGGCTTGTAGTAATAAAAATATGATTGCTTTACTCTGGGTGCCCTTTAGTTTAAGTGGTGATGTATAAGAATACCCACGTTAGGCAGAATCACAAGTTTCTTTCTTATCTGTTCTGAGGAGTTATGCCTTCTGACATGTGCATGGCAGAACATGAATTAGATTGCTAGAGGTATATTGCAAAGTAACACAAGTTTGAACCACTACAAATAACTAAGTTGCAAGACTAATCATTTCATAGAGAATGGATTTCTTTCGAGAAATTTGGGTGATTCAGAAATATTTGAACAGAAATCAATCAGAAGTATCACTATACCCTGTAAAAATAGCTAAAGCTGACTCTGCTATATTGTAAACAAGAGTCTCATCTGGCTAAACCTGTATCAAAATTCTATCTGGTATTGGAAATTGTATATTTTAAATGAACCCAAAGTAACATAACACCATATGTTGTCCTGTCATTTGGCTTTTTCCAATAAATATGGGTATTACTACTTGACATAATTGGGTTTTTATACTAATTTTGGAGTACCTGCTTAACAGCTCTTCATTTATTAAGATATTAGGCATATATTTTGCCTTAATTGAACAGCTGTCATCAGCAATATAATAGCACTCTGAAACATGGGTGCTTTTAGCATTTCTGTAAACACCATCAAATGCTTTTAAAATGCCTTTTTAATTAATTGTAAATAGCAGAAATTACCTCTGTGTTTCAAAGGCTGATAACCCTCTCAAAGAGAAACAAAAATAGATTTCTTACTTCAAGCAGGAGACCATTGATGGGAATGACAACAAAATGCGTAACTGAGTTTTCCTCACCTGCAGTGTAGAACAGGAGCTACAAAACTTGGCTGACTCTGGATTAGTATTGATTGCTGACTTTTTAAAAAGGCATGCCTGTATTGTGTTTTGTCTGTTGAAAGAAGGACTATTAAAGGCCTTAGTTTGTAGTCAATTAATCTCCTAGACTAATTTGTTTGCCTGATCCTGTTGCCAGATGCGCTGTCCAGGTACAAGCCACTTTTTGTGGTGGCTAAAGAGACTTAGCTAATAAAGCAGTTTATTATGTTTCTGTGCTTTAAAGTACATTGATCTTGCTCATGGAAAATGTTAGTATTTTCTCCTTTGTTTGATCTGTACCTCTATGTTTTCAGTAATTGTTGTCTGTGACTTAGATCTCATTAGGATTATGCCAAGGTCACTGAATGGCATGTCAGCTTAATTACAGTGGCTTTCAGGCTGAACAGTTCTGACTCACAAATAGGAATTCACAGTTAGGTAAATGAACAATCTGAAATCTCCAAGCTGCATGCCATGCAATGCATAGCTACATGCAGTAAGATGCTGAGTGAAGCAAGTGCATTCCTTGGCTCCAGTAAACAGCAGGTAAACTTAAAAGGTCCTTGACATAAAATGGAACTAAGCACCCCAAGGGTGGTCTAAAATTGCAGATTTTAGCTGTCTTATTTTAAACAGGTTAAAAATGAACAGTTTGTTTTCCTTATTTTATTCCAGCTGGAAAGTTTTTCAGTAGCAGTGGTGTGAGATGTGTGGTACCCTAAAGGAAAGGCATCTGTTAGCAACAGAGTGACTTGTCCATTGCAAACAGTGAACTATTAAATAGTTCTAAGCTCTTCACAGGGGAAAAATATAAGGCCCATGTATTATCAGGTTAAAAGTCCAGTTCTTAAGAAAAGGCATAAGAAGCCTGCACTCATTTGCCCCAGAAGTTCCCACATGTTGAAAGCCATCTTATAATTATGTCAGGGTATGTGTCATTGAATGTGTTTTTGTACCAAAATCTAATATCTTTCTGCAGCTGAATGATTAATAAGAATTCAGTTTGCAATGAGATGCCGTTCCCATTTTTAGTGATCTCTATTTCTTTTTGCGCTTTCTATTTTACCAAACTGACATTCACATATCTTATAAATCTGACTGCCATATACTTCTTAAATAGAATTTGCTTTATTTTGTACCTCAAAGGTCATTGCTATGGTGCCTATCTACACAGACATGAGATACATCTAATAAAAAATGTCAGAATGCAGAGGAAGGCAGAATACAGCAAATACAGAATCTTCTTTCATGAATTCCCCAGTAGATACATCAAGAACTTTTATAATTTTGCTTATAGTCAGTAGTTTATTATAGCTTATTCAGATGAAATAAGAATAACTTAGGTGTTTTTGAGTACAGGTGTGAAAAGACAAAAGTGCATTTTCCATTTAAAAAAGTAAAATACTAGTGTATATTTCATGTTATCCCTAAAGTTAAAATAATTGAAGTGTTTGAGAAACTCTGTAGACAATAGGCATGGTCAGTTCTAATGGCCATACCTAGGCAATGATCAAGGGTAGAGTTGCATGCCACTATCAGTGGTATGGTCCAGAAAATTATGGTCCAGATCAAAGAGGCCAAGAAATGCACTTTTTGAAAAACCTTATCAAGAGAATTGGCTCAAAGCAACAGTCAGAGGAGCCTGGACTAAAAATTTGGATTTGGACTAGACTGGAAACCTAATCAGTCCATGAATAAATGGTTAAAAAGCAGTAGCTAGAATAGAGCACTAAAGGCTAGTGATTTTTATCAGAATACTGGGGCGGGATTTAGGACTGAGCAGTCAGTGAGGATCTCTGCTGTATCCTAGTGGGATGCTCTGGCCTACTCTGTCAGCTTCACAGTCTTGCCTTTCAGGTCCTGGAGTACTGATTTATGGAAGCACAGAAGTGGCCAGGTGCCCCTTGGTTGTTTTATTTATGCTGAACTGTTCCTAAAGCAACTGTTCCTGATCATAGAAGAACAATTGACATGTGGTGTTTTGTAATTGGTTGCCTGTCTGGGACAGATAATGTCCTGAAAGGGAGCAGATCTTCCTGAGAGCCTCTTAAGTTTTGTGACAAAGCATAGCTTCCACCTAGGCCTCAGTTATTCAGGATGTTTGAGAATCATGCTTTGCTACAGTGGTTTGCAGTTTCTTAAGTGACTAGTTAGGGGAGAGTGAAGGAGCCCAACAGGTCATGTGCCTTATCCATTTTCAGAATGTTGTGCACATGTTTGTGTATTCTGTTAGATGTAAAGAGTATGTATACTGTAAAAACAATTTCTGAACATAATAAACATACTAGGCCATTTTAATGGAGGGAGAAGAATAAGATTGTGGCTAAGTGGGTTTTAACATCTAATTTGTTTCATTCATTCTCAGTAATTAAACTCCTAAGCTAACTATGAAATGGAAAAGAGGGACAATAAAATAGAAGTAATGTGTTTTTTAATTTAAAATGTACATGGCTGTTGGCCCAGACATGTAAAATACAGATTTTTTTCTAGTTAGTTTGAGATATGAGTTTTGAGCTTCTCTTATGAAACCAGAAACAAAGTGAACCACTAACAACCACTAGCATGTGAATCATTACAGTCTCTTTTATCAAGATACTATGGCTTGATTTAATTTTCTATGAAATTAAATTGATAGATGAAAAGCCTCACAGTTACTTCAATACAAATTAAGTAGCTAAACTCCTAGTTAGCACATCAGATATGAATGATTATTAGTGAGTATATTTTGCTGTGGTTGACTGGGCAATTGACAGCAGCAATGCTTGCATGTAGAAGGATGATGGTTGACCCTAATCAGCTTGTATAGTTCACAGTGACCTGATGCTTCCTGGGAGAGTGATCAAAGTTCTGTGAAACTTTCTAATGCAAAGAGTTACTCATTATACTCCCCAGCAAATTCTTTGAAGATCTGGGATTTCTGTAATAAACCTGAAGCATGCAGAACAACTACTGTCAGAGGTGGTAAGCTGTTATTCCTTCATGGTGGTTTTAGGAGACTTGTCACTCATGTTCCATAGAGATATAGGACATCTTAATGTACACTACATTACTTATATCATTGTAGTAGTCTAGATTTAAAAAATCTATGTTCAAAGTTGGTATCTCAGGAGTATCTTTCTCAGAGTTCCACTATGCAAAGGTATGTAAGGTGCAAGGAGAAGTAGCCAATACTCATTACTGTTTTCCTCCTTGGTGTTTATGACTCAATGTTATGAAATATTAAGACAGGAATGAACATTGCTTAAGACAAAAACCTTGAGTTTTCTGAAATATTGTCATTACACCATTCCATTAAACATGTTTGGTTCCATAATTTTCCATCTGCATAAGCAGAATTATTTAGAACTCATTGTGCAAGAGATACAAAGAACAGGATAATTTTTAGAAATTCTCTGAGATTTTTAAAGTAGTTAGATTGAATAAACACTAGGCAGCACCAGATTATGACACTTTAAGGGAAGATGCACTGTACAACTTACATCACTTCAAAACTGGTGTAAAAATAGATGAGTTTGTTGCATACACCATTTTCACTGGTATTAGAATTTTATATTCCAAGTGACTAGAATATGGTCTCTCCTAGGAGGCAGGGAAGGAAACTATTTTGAATAAAACTTTGAAGTTTTATTCATATGGGTGAAGCAATGACGTTACAAGGTCACTACATATAAGGTAGTTCATCCTGGCTGCCGCAGCTCCTCCCTGACATCTGAAGGCAGCAGTCCTCCCAGTGGAAAGAAAGATTCAGAAAAGAGATCTGTGGTCATCTCTAAGCTCAGTTCAGCTCCCTTGAATGACCTATAAACAATGTAAAACAAGGAGTCATAGTCTGTCTCTGAGAGGGGTTTTGTCCCCCAAATTCTACCAAGAGTCTTTTATCTGCAAAGACTTTTTTATGTACCTCATAACCAAAACAAGAACAAACAAGATATACCATCTTGAAGGGAAAATCTTGATCTTGCTCATATACTTGGAAGAGCTTAAAGACTATGTTAATAGTGCCATCTGGTGACATTTTATGCAGCCCTATGCTACTTTTGAGACCATTCTATATTTTAACTTTTTTTTTTTTTTTCTTATATAGATGAGAACCTTTTGCAGACATTTTAGTGAAATAATCTGGACTCAAACAGCTTTTTCTCTTTAGTCTCATGACTGCTTTTGAGTGAGTTTTCTCATCCTGACAGCAGTTCTTTAGACATGATGACAGGACAATGGATCAGCAATGTTGTTTTGGCTGGGGATTCCCCACCGTGAGAGGGATCTTGGGCAGTATCAATTGGCAAGTGCTATTAAAATAAAAAAACCCACAACCAAACAAAAAAAGTTTCTCTTAACTATTTGCTACAGTATTCTATTGTTCAATTCTACTGATCTCTGGTTTAGTCTTGTCCTGGTTCTAAGCCCAGCTGGAGATAATACACTGCAGAACTACTTGCTCAGTCTTTCCTTTCCCTCATCCCAGTGGAATGGAAGTAAAATCCAAACAAAACTTGTGTTTTAAGATAAGAGCAGTTTAATAATTGAAAATAATGTAAAATACAGTAATAATGGTAAATTGTAATAATAATAGTAAAAAGGGAGAAAACAAGTGATGCACAATGCAATTGTCCATTGCCAAACCTTTCTTGTTGAACCCAGACCAGCCCTTTCCAGGTAACTTCCCTCAGTTTATATAGCTGGCATGATGTTCTGTGGTGTGGAATATCCTTTTGGTCAGTTCTGGTCACCTGTCCCAAGCTGTGCTCCCGCACAGTTTCTTTTGCTCACCTCCTCACTGGTGGAGCAGGAGGCAAGGAAAAAAAATTCTTTGACTTGGGATAAAGGAAAAAACCCAAAACATCAGTATGTTACCAGGATTCTCATTCTGAATCCAAAACACAACAGTGGAACAGCTACTGAGAAGAAATAATCTCTAACCTAGCTGATACAGTGCTGGATCAGTTCTGTGAGGAGGAAGCCAAAGAACGGATGTTTTACTCTGGTGGGATACATCAGCAGAGATGCATATGTAATCAAATATTCCCAAGATCATAAACAGCACTAGGGAATTTACATTGTGCATGAAGACAGAACATGAAATTTAAACCAGATAAACAGAACCTGTGTGCTTTTAACACATTTTTTTTGCTAATACCTACTTGCTTCTAAAGGTCTTATTTAAATTGGCAACAGTGCTAAGATTAATGTCTGCAGGTGTACCACAAAGTGGAGGGAAAGAAAAAATGTCTGAACTTAGCAAACAGATGACTATTGAATAGTATTCTTTAATGAGTAATTTTCTTTTCCCTTAGGGGTTCAGACTGAGTTATATTTCCAGAATGCCGAGTGTCTATTATGCTCCAGTGGTCTAAAAATCCCCACTTTAACATCTGACAGCACAAGAGCATAACAATATGAAAATATAGAAGTGGGTAGAAATTACTCTTCATGTTTATATTTCTACAATACTTGAAATTATTAGAGTCTTTAAGTGCATAAGGAAGACTATAAATCTTTACTATGCAATAAACAGACCTGTTACTGTTAACATTCATTGAAACCTGAAAATGGTTCACAAACCAGGATTTTTAGTGAGATCGAGAGTTTGGCTGGTGTGCTGAGTTCTGAGTAAGTACTTTCTCTGTGATACAGGCATGATTCACATGTGTGAAGCAATACAGCAGACTCTTGAATGAGTAACATATTTTGAAGACCACAGGACAAAAGAGACATGTCTCTTCTTTTGATGAGAGGGACTTTATTTTGAGATGCTGTTAGCCTGTTAAATAATTAGCCCTCTAATGGGGACTTCTATATTATATGCAGTTAAACTTTGAACTAGTAATTTATTAATAAGTGAAATATCCCTTACAGAAAGACATTTAATCTTGAAAACCTCAGGAAGGAGGAATCAGTAATTTTGGTAATAACTCATTTGCATTATTAATTAAAATTCTATTTTTAAAATTTGCCCTTTTACTGATTTTTATTTGTATCATTTCATCTTTTGAGTATTAGATTAATGTTTTTCTAGTACTAAATCAATCAAATTAAGTAGTAAGTCTGGTGTCCTTTAAACAGCAAGTAAATACTTAAAAAAACTGAAGGCTGAACAATAAGAATTATATTGTGTTTTTAGTTCTGTATGATGTAGCTATAGAAAAACAATTCTCATGCTTGCTTAAATAAAGAAATTAAATTAAATTTCCTGGAAGAATATAAAAAATCAAGCAGTTACCGTCAATGAAATAAAATGTGTGGACTACAATCTGTAATTAAGAATATTGTTTCAGTTATTCAGGAGGAATAACTTATCATTTTAAAATGCTTTCACCTCTCAAACAATAAAATGGTTTTTAAGTGTTTATTACAGATTTTAAATGTTCAAGGAAAAGCTAAATAATCCTGAGGTGTACTTGTAAAATGTGTCAAAGATACTAGATTTTCTTTCTATGTGCTGGAAAGAATTTTCTCATGAGAGAGTTATACAGGATATGTATCTTAGTGAGATTTGTCACAGGAATGAATAATTGCAAAATTCTGACTTGAGAGTGTGCTTACCACATGAAAGACTAAAAATGTTGATTCTCAGGGTCAAAATTCTAGTATGTTGTTCATTCTTCTTGTAGAAGGTTGGTCTGTACCATAACAGGAGATGGTATTTATCTGAAGGACAGGGCCCTTATCAGCTTTGCCTTAGCATCCACTAAGTGGTAATTTAGTTTCTCTACAGGCTGTACACACAGCCTGCCTGTGAGGTGGCTGGACCAGCATGGGGCCTAATTAGCACTATGGTTACTTGGTAATCTTCCCTGTATCAGACCCCTTCTGTTTCTAAAGATGTTTGCTGCGTCCATCGAGAATGTATTGTAGTTCTCTGCTTGCTTTCTTCTCTACCGCCATTTCACTTTCCAACTAATTTATCTGTGGCTTCCGTCGTATTTGCATCCAAAAGCACGACAGATGTATTTGACCCAGTAATGTGACTGATACACATTTCAAACTCTTTCTGTACACCTGGTATCATGAAGCAGAATGTAGGTACACCCTTCCATTCCTTTTTATATCCTCTTTTACTGTGCAAAGAGAACTCCCAGCCACCTTCTCTGTGTACCATCAGCAAGGCAGGGCCATTTTTCAGTTCTAGCCTGAAGCAAAGGCAGAAGTAACATCAACAAATCCTGCTGTGGGAAAGTGCCTTTGACACTTCCACATCTTTGCTCTGGCACATTTCCACTGTTGTAGGTCAATATTAGGTAGCAAATAAAGAATAAAAAAGCATGCCGTGAGGAATTCTTTTGCTGCTGGGAAGCAGGAGCAACACGCAACACAGAAGGTCACACCTAGTCTGAGCTAGCAAAGAATGAGGTAGGGAGTAGGAAAACTGAATGAACAACAGTTCAGATATGCTTTAGTGTAAGCCAGGGGCATACAAAACACAAGTTTAGATGGCTACACAGTGTGGTAGATGCCACATTAACACAGCAATTTTTCTTAGTATTAATAGAAGCATTTCCAATTTGAAGTCCTTGACCCTTGTCCTGTCACTATGTGCCTTGTAAAAGGTCCCTCTCCAGTTTTCTTGTAGGCTACCTTTGGGTACTGGAAAGTACTAAAAGGTCTCCTTAAAGCCTTATTTTCTGCAGGCTAAACAGCCCTGGCTGTCTCAACCTATCCTTGTAGGATAGGTGTTCCATTGCTCTATCAGCTTAGTTGCCTCTTCTGGACTCTCTCCAGCAGTCAGCATCTTTCCTGTCCTGAGGGCCCCAGAAATGGACGTGGTACTCCAGGGGGTCTCACAAGGGCAGTAAAAGCATAACAGAAAAACCAACAGCTTAACAGAGCAGAAAAGTATGTATTTGTATATCCAATAGGGCGCTTTTTTTTCTGATTAGAATATGACTTTTGTTTTGTAAAAATACAAGGGATACCTTTTTCAAAAAATATTTTAAAAATCTATTAAATACAATGCTATTACCTTGGTGAATGTACCCAAAAAGTTTATTCTGTTAGGATCTAATCACTTTCACATTCCATCATTATTTCCTTTGTAAATAGATGCTTCATGTAAGACATGAGTAAATGGCTGGGCATTACACTTTTCATCAGACATTATTTCTTCCATTATAACTTTTTCCAGTTTTCCTAACTGTTTATTTGGTTGTAAACCTCCATTGACTCATGTAATTAGAAGTTTCCTTCAGTGTTGACAAAAGTAATCTTTATTGCTTGGTAACAAGCTATATAACTCTCTTTTGAACTTCAAGAGAAAGAGTGACTGAAAAAATATTATTTATGGAATGCCAAAAATGGAAGATACCATAGTAATCACTTCATCAGAAAATACTCTTAGGAATAATTAGATTATGAAACATCTCTTTATCTACATGATTTGTTAAAATCTCACTTTGAGTCTCGCTTTCAGATTTGGACAGACAAGAATATTTCTAAAGGCTTTTCTCTAGTCCCACAGTGCAGGTACAGTGATGCTCCAGCCAGGGATGTTTTTAGCCAGGGATCTGAGCATCAGCAGTTACAGGTTTCCACTTCCACAGATTCCATAAAACATGGTTAGTGCTCCTGGAAAGCAAGCTGGATTTAGCAAGAAACCAGTTAGCTGTTGGGCTTAATTGTGTGGTAACCAGTCAGACTGGAAGTTGTGTCTGCCCAGGCTCCTGATAAATTTACATTGTGTATTTCCATTTAAAGTGAAGCAGAACTTGTTCTGTTTTCAAGTGCCCACTGGAACGTACAGCATGTCAGCAGTAATGGAATGTATAATAAAGTTTGCAAAATCAGCCCTGTGGCTGGGGATGTAAAAGTAACAAAGCCTGATTTATCTTTAATTTCCTTAGGAGTGAGGGATAGAGTGATATCTGCATGGAAGTCTGTGTCTCAGCAGAACCACTCAAATGTTATGAAATTAACATTTTTCTATATGTCTTTGTTCTTGCCAGAAGTATATTTGAAGCAATGAATTACAAAGAAAACAGAATAACTTCCTCTGATGTTCACTGATTTCTATATTACAAGAGGTAGTACTAGAATTACTAGTGGTAGGTAGTAGACCTTAGGGGACTATATATTTTTTTTCTTTGTGTGATTTGAAAGTAATCCACAGACTCTTCTACCAAATTGGATTTTTCTTACCAGTTTAAGGTTCAGACACTATCTCAGATTTTAATATATTCGTAGTGTATCAGGCAAATTTCAAATAAACTTAAAATATATCTCTTAAATATATTCTGAATAGCAACATGATATGTGGAAGCAATACTAATAGTATTCTTAACCTACAGAAATGTGTACACTTTGGCCTTCCTCCAAAGCAAGTTTAAAAAGTACAGTGAGTGATCTTGGAAGGTCGTTTTGGATCACTGTTAGTAGATTAATCTTTCCTAGAAACAGCCTGAATAGGAGTATGCTTTCAAACCTGTTTATCATTTTTATTTGCCTGTGCAACTTTTCTTATGCAGTTGATAGCAACCAGAGCTCTTTTATTACAGACATGGAATAAAACTGCCATGAAGATTCGGGCTCTGCCATTTAGCTCTTGGTAGTTGTTCCTGCTCTGAGTTGTTCCTGCCCTGATTTCTGAACCCCACTGGTGGGATTTGACTCTCCTCAGGAAATTGTCTAGGCTCTCCAAATTCTGTGGAGGGAGACACACATGTAGACACAAACATTTCCAAAGGGACAATTCATCTGATCCTAAAACAGTCACTGGATGGGATATCTCAACTTTTCTACAGTGTCTCTGCTAACTTTTTCCAGAAACATATGGGTAAAGGAGATGTTGGCTGCCATAAACCATTAGCTTTTTGAGGTCATTTGCTCCTGTAGTTTTCTGTGAGTTCTGGACACTGCTCTTACACTGCCTGTACTCTACTCAGACCCTCATAACTTTTTATCTCTTTTTTATCCTTATATCTTTGTCTGCTAATGCTTCAGTTTTTTTAGCAAAGGAAAAGCCAAGAGGAAAAGTGCTTTTTTATTCTAGACCCTTGCTCTTCTAACAGAGTTCCCATCCAAGCTGGGATGAAAATAATCAGGCATGGATTTTCTATCCTGTCTTTTCTTGGTCCTTGTTAGCTGATGGTGTGATTATAATTTTGCAACTGCTGCCAGCTTTTAGAACGTGTTTCTGACTAATTAGAACATCAGATTTGGAGTGCTGGAAGTCTCAGCACAGCATTTACCCTTTTCTGATGGCTGCCAACACTTACAACAAGGGCTAATCTGGGGAAATGAGGTATAATGTAAGTCAGCGCATCACAAAGCTCATTCTTGTACTCTGACTCAGTCTGCAGAGGGGATTACAAAGGGAACATTCAACCCTCACTGACCAGTTGGTTTGATGGTTTGATACTTCTTAGTGGTAACTGAATGGGGGCTTGGCTCGTTAAAAGGCATGAACTGCAGAACTGGTAAACATCCAGCTCCTCAGAGTAAGGGCTTGATGGTCCCATTTCCTTTCTATTGCAGAATAGGGATCAATAGCTGCAATGATTAACAAGATATTTATTTTGGCTTCTTTTGCAAGAACATTTTTGACTTAAAATGTATTTTCTGTCTTAGAAATATGGAAGAAGAAAAGATAAAGTAAAATGTGAAATTGGAAATGAGATGAAATATGCATTTCTATGGAAAATCAGCCTGCAGTAATGAAGATAAAAGTTTGAAGGTTGAGATAAAGGTCTTCAAATAAAGAAAATCAAATATTTTCACCCAAGACACATATTTTATAATTAAACAAATGCAGAAATGAAATAGTTTTTTTAGAATATTAAATAATTTAGAAAAAATACTAATTTATAAGGAATTTTCCTGTCTTGTAAAATTTCTGATGGATTGGTTGTAAATTGCCATTTTTCATGTATAATTTCATTCTTTAATGTATGTGCCTTTTGCAAGTGTGTGTCTGTGGGGTGGATGATTATAGGCTCCCAAACGTTTAGTTTAGGATTTTTTCAGGGTCATCTTTTATAAGTTGACTGTAACAGAGTTTTTAATTACTGTATTTTGTTCAGATGTAAACGGTTTTCTGTCTACATGTTAGCATAAAACCTCCTGTTAAAAGCGATGTGCAAACTGTTTTCTGCAAGTGCTGCATCCCTTCTAAATTGAGTGAAATGCTTATTAATTTAAAATCTCATATATCCGTGTACTTTTTGTGTCCACCGGCATTTTTCACTCAGATGAAAGGAAATATAGGCATGAGTTTGTTATAGAAATAGGAGTATTTACTTCAGGTAGAAACATCTGGGTTGTTGCTTGTACTTGGAGAAACAGTGTAGTTATTCTATTCTTCATCTAAGTATATTTTAGTCTTTTGCTGTTTATCTAAACTAGTCAGCATCTGAAAGTTTTGGGGTTTTGCATGCCTCTCACCATTTCTTTATGTGGAAAATATGTGCAGTTTAATTTATACATAACTAATTCAATATTAATATAGCAATAATTAATACCTCATTCACAGGACTGGATTTATCTTCTGTCTGTCACTGTGTAATTCAATAACCAGAGAGTTAACTCCCAAGCCTGACTCCTGAAATGTGAAATTTACATACAGTAATGGAGGAAAAGGTAGGGTGGAAGCTGCTTCTCTTTTATGAATTGGAAATGCTGTGTCATTTTTCAGTGCAGCTGTGAAGCATTTATTTAGAGGGCACAGACCATTGTTAGAGGGAAAGCCTTTATTTGTTATGGAGACAGAGTCAGAACCAGAAGAAGAAACCCTGCTGGCACCAGAGAGTCCTGAAATTCTTTATTTAACTACTGGCTTTGGGCAGGTCCATAAGCATGCAATTTTTCAGCTCAAAGTCCCATGGGCACCTGCAGTTCTGGGTGACGATGTGTGCAAATATTTGATGTTGACAGAGCTGAGTGACTTAGCACAGTTTTCATTCTTGACTCCCAGTCAGGTCATAAAATAGTTGTCTTTCTGTCAGTTCCTTGAGGGCTCAATGAAGATGGCATTTTTGGGAAATACCAATCATATTTGTGTGTGAGTTTGCTGGAAAATATTATGTCAGTAGCTTCCTTTGGCTCACTTTTTTCCCCTTTGTCCTGCATGCAGCGCAAGAAGTCCAAAACTTAACTTTGTAATTGTTAAAGTATTTATGTCCCTCATTGAATTTAATACTAAGTGACTTTCTCAGTGTCCAATAATATTTTGTTTGCAAGGCTAGGGTTGAAACGATTCTGACTTTTGACCTGTGCTTTCAATATCCAATTAAGCTGTCTCTGACAAGCTGCTCTGATTCAGCTAATGACTATTTCTGTGAGGGAAAAACATGCTACAGGAGATCTGAGATCTTACTATTTTTAATTGACTAAATGCACTTCTCTGTCTGATTTTCAGTCTTTATGGCAGATGGTCATATTATTGCAAGTAAAATGCATGACAAATAGTAATCATTCAAACATGATATGAGGTTTTTTATTGCCTAGGCTAATATATTTCTCTCAGGCACAAAAAGTTTTACTAAGAGAGAATGTGACTTTGAAAAACCCAGAAAAAAACACTTTTGAATGAAACAGTATTTCCTGAAGAGTGAGAAAAAGCTCGTCTGTATCCCACTCAGCACTCAAGACTAGACTGTAAGAGCAAGACGTGACCGTAAGAGCAAGCTCATGTGTGTTCTTTCTTCAACAATAGAAGTGTTGCTTGTTGAGAACTGTAGCTGCAGATGATACACCATAACATTTCCTGAACTTCATTGTTCACCACAGAGACTTAATCAATCCTTCCAGTGTAAGTATTCTGTGTGTTGGTTGGGTTATGTGACCATCTGCCATCTGGTGATAGGATTGTAATGGCTTTGAACAATGTCATAGTCATCAAAACCCTCAAAGAATATGACAGATATAGAGTGGCAGTATTCTTCAGTGTTTCACTTAGAAAGAAAAGAGTGATTTAGGACTCCTTGTGTGGGAGTTTTGAAGTATGCACAGAACCACATAATTCTCAGGAAGGATGGTCTGTGCTTAAGTTGGGGGCAGTATAAGGAATGCTGTGAGCCCACATTATCATCAAAATATATCTGTCTACATTTTGTTGTCTCTGTGAAGAATACTAAGCACAGATTTATTTAGGAAGGCTTAATTTGGTCATCCATCTTCATTGTGTTTAATCCTTTAAACGTGGAAGAAACAAGCTGCAACAAGAGATCTTTATTTCATATATTTTGCATCAAGGGGTAAAATGACATGCTAATTAAAAGGGTTTTTCCTGAGTTTCAGGGTGAACTGTTAACTCACAGATTTGCTAACAGGGAACCTGTTTCTGAGGATTTAACCTGTGAACAGCAGCACAGAAGCACAAACACATGCTTTTTTCTTAGACACATTCTGCCCAGTGTGACTGGAGAGTGGCTCTGCTAGAATAACAGGTAATAAATGGCCAGGTGACAGTACCAGAGGAGAAGGAGGGAGTCCTTCCTAGGAAGACACAAGGAAGGAGATGCTAGAGTGATCATGTCTGGCAGCCTCCTGCTGTGCACAGGGGTGCCACAGCATAGGCTCAGGTCAGTGCATGTTAAACACATGAGCACAGTGAGCACAGATGCTGGTGCACCCTTCGCTGAGCAAAACAGCTGTTTGCAGTTTGATGGCTGCATAACTGAGCCCTGTAGGTTAAACTGGAGATTATCCTTGCACCCTGTGAAAAACTATGTTCCCAGAATATTTGTCCCAACTGCACCTCAGATTGTCCCATAAGAAAGGAAGGGGTGGCTGAAAGCAATACCTAGATGGCACATAATTCTTGAGCTGAGGCCTGTATGCAGCTGTTTATGGAGTAAGGCTTTCTTTTTGTATTCTGGTTAGCTTTACAAACATATTTTGTTTGTTTAGTACCTTATATGGGCTGAACTTTAGGCTGTCACAAGGAGTACAAACCAGCAATTTACTACATACATGTATGGAATTGATCAGTAGATATTTATTGAGATATTCATTAAAATGAACTTAAATGGATGAAGACTAGTTACAAAGTGTATCTAGTAGGATGATGTTGCAATTGATATCTAACCCTAAACTTGGTTTCTCTAGCATGTTCAGTGCATTAATTTTACTTTCTCTAGGACTCTATAATCATTCTGAGCTTTGTATTAGTCCTATAGGTTCTAAAGGCTGAGTAGTTCCTTATGTCTATGAAAAGTCTAACAAGCCTTCATGCATCATGAGCTCTGTCCCACAACTAAAAGGAGAAATAAAATTTGCAGGCTCAGACTTAAGTGCCAGAATTGAAGAGAGGTGTGATGTAAGAGCAGCATGCATTCCTTTTTTATGTGGGATTTGATTTCTCATCAAGACAGCACCTTTTTAAGGTTTTTCTAGGAGGTTTTTGGTGGTGTTGTTTTCACGTAGGATAAATTAGCATAATACAAAGTTAGTGAATACTTACTTTTTCAGTCCTCAATTATGACTTCCGTAGCACCTAATATTTCACCTATTTTATAATTCTTAAGCCATCACAATCTTGCCAAGCTCGGGGATCCTAACTGATCCCTAATTTTCTTTTCCTTAGCAGAGCTTGCAAACGATAAAAATGCTTCGAGTCTGTGCACAGCAGAGCCACAGCTTCAGAGAAGCCCTCCTGGAAGCTAGATTTGGACAGGGAGATCTGTCTCACTTCTGACATCCCCATCTTTGCCAGATACAGTCAGTGGTACAACTGGTGTTTCAGTCCACACCTCTGTCAGGGTAAAGGCCTGTACTTAAGTCAGGAATGGGGATGTCTTTCTGCTCATTAATCCCTCCTGTTGACTTTCTTCCAAAAAGATGAAATCTGACCAGAACTGTTGTCTTAGTCATGTTCTCTGCCAGACATAACCTATAGCAGCACAGCAGCTATGATTAGCCTGCTCACAATTTGTGGCTGAGGTGACAGACCTTATGCTTAGCCAATATGATTAGGTATGACATGGAAATGCAACCTACAAGCCAAGAGTACATGTTCCCTACACAAAACCCATTATGATTTGTATCAGACCATTGCAGATTATGTTTTTGCTGAACAGTTGCACCTGAAACTTAGAAAAAACATTTGAAATTCAGTATTTTGAAATGTTTTTAAAGTTTTAAAATTTCTTTTAGTATTCTTATTTAGATGTATAATAATTTTACAGATGATAGTTTTATAGAAAAATGCTACATGGGGATATGGAAACTGTGTGTATACAACTGGAAAAATAGGAGTTTCCATGTGCATATTCAGTCAGACTCGCTTATTCTTGTGAAAATTTTTTTTTTTTGCATTAGCTGGGTTTGGCTGACTGTTTTCCTGCAGTTTTCCTGACTAGCCTGCTTGCAGCATGACATACAGCAGGTATGTTCAAAACATGTTTGGCATACGGGACTGAAACACAAAAAAGAGACCATTTTTTCTGAACTAGCCTTTTCCATTCTCCTATCAGTGGTTGTTTTAAACCAAAATGTACCTGACTATTAGCCCATATTTTAGAGTTTGCTGTGTGAAGAGGTCATTCATTTACCCACCCACATAGCAGAAATTTCACCCAGCCTGTACTTGAAGGTTCCTGCTGGGAAGCAGGGTTGAGAGGGAAGGCTGAGAGAGCCAGGGTCCTGCAGCCTTCCCACCGCACGCAAGCCATGCTATTCTGGAGTGCCCCAGGTCTTCTCATCATTTTACAGGACATAAGTCTCATTTGAGATTTGATTTTTTTTTAAAAAGGCAAAACCATCCAGACAGCAGAAAATAGAAGTCGAGTGTTTTGAACGTGTGATTCACTTCAGGGAAGCCACTGCTCTGCTGTGTTGCTTGCATTCACAGGCTGAGGCAGTGCACAGGCTGTGTACCCTCCCATGGCCCTGTCACCTCATCCCTGTGCCTGGGTGGTAGCTCTGGAGACTGCTGAGGTGTCCTTGGGGTGCAACCAGGCTTCCCAGACACTACACAGGGTCAGTTACTGGGGTATATGGCATATGGCACTTGCATGAAACCCTGCACCTTGCTCTATACCTTCATTGCTTTTGTCTATTGTGTTAAAACCTGTGCATGCTAAGGGCAGAATTTTGCTGGGTTGACTATGAGGTAACAGGCACTTTGTTTTTATTTGTGGCTGTCTAACCTTACACCCAGCATAGTAATGTAAGGAACAGATGTGTACTTGAAGTTTCTCAAAATTATCTGCAGAAATGCATAGGTGAGACTAAGTTACAGTGCAGATTTCAGGCAAATCCCTGGAAAGTGACAAGCTGGTTTTTCTAAGTTTTGTGAAGAACTCACAAAGTTCAGTATTTTCCAGTTTGTGTTTGGGTAACGCAAGCTGGAAAACACTGAAGATTGGAAAAGCACAGTTAAACAACATGCATATACATAGTGCTGTTTGTGGAGTGTCAGTATTTTCCTTGAACTGCTCATTCCATGCTTAGAAAGTAGCCTGTGTGATATGCTGAATCTGATGCCTTTGCTGGGCATTATTGCCCATTCAAGATATTTGAATTATAGCTCAATGACTGTTTCAGTCATGCTTTAAGTTTTTCTTTCTTTATTTGTTTTTTAATAAAATTCCTCCCAGCTCTATGAGTTTTCTAAATGAACTTCATTAGCATTTGCTATAAGCTCTTTTCTATGTATGTCTTTAGGTCTGGACTAATCTATTAAGAAAATCTTAGAGATCTGCATTTCTCTGCAATTGCTATCCTTTAATGTATGGTTTGGTGTGACTTTGATTTCCACTGGAATTTTTCTTTAACTGTTAGAAAATCCTGTATCTGAGCTTGAGGTCTCTTCTGAATTAACACTCGAATAAGTAAATTATTCAATTGTCTAGAAATTTACATCCTAACTGCTTGATCTTCAAATTACTGTTGTAATATATTTGAGGTTCTAATGTTTAATATATGGGCCTTTTGATCTTTGAATACATAAGAATTACAGCTTATTTGAATCTCACAGGTAGAGTTTTCCAGCTCTTATACCAGAGAAGAATTGTCTCCTGAGTGTGCCCGTGGTTTGTAGATGATTAGGGGTTTAGGGGTGCTGACTACAGACCCTTACTTCTCTGAATCATGTTGTACTGATTCCAGCTGTAAAGCTGTTTGCTGCAAAGGATAGGTGCTACTCACCAGCAGTCAGGTTCAATAGCTCTTTGTTTCTCATGGTGTGATTCACAATTTGTTATTGTAGCATGTGAAAACTACCTGGATAAGCCCCTAATAGCACAAATTTAGTCACACTCATAAAGCAGTCAGGAACAAAATATTACTTTATATGGGGACTGCAGTGTAGAAGATGGGACTTTAAACTTCGCAGTCAGTTCTGAACACTGTCAGTGCTGGACTTCAACTGCAGTCACTTTTCCCTTTTTCAGGGCTTGCAGGTAGCACCTGTGTTTGATCAGGGAGAACAAAGGCTGGAAAGATGAAGAAATGGGGCTTTTTATATTTTCAGATCGTATGTTAAACCCCCCCCCCTCCAAAACAAGCAAACAAACAAACAAACAAACAGTGATCCAAAAGCAAATAAAACCAACCAATCAACCAAAAATCCCAAAAAATCTAAAACTACCCAAAACCAACCCACTAGCAAAAGCCAAACAAAATCCCCACTATTACTAAATGATTGAAGGTTTAAAACTATATATCATCATGTTCCCTTATGCTGAAACACAACAAGGGACATCCACTCCAGTCTCATTGTGAAGTTATGTCAGAGGAAATAGACATGGATATATTTGCCACAGAAGTCATAGTTTGCCATCAAATGCCATTTTGTTGTCTACAGAAGCTTTTCTTTGTCTAAGGGAACTACTGATCTGTCAGCCTTCCATCTGTGCCTGGGAAGATCATGGAACAGATCCTTCTAGA
Source organism: Lonchura striata (assembly GCF_050655825.1). Taxonomy (NCBI): domain Eukaryota; kingdom Metazoa; phylum Chordata; class Aves; order Passeriformes; family Estrildidae; genus Lonchura; species Lonchura striata. The sequence continues at coordinate 70,781,101 of NC_140740.1, forward strand.
AGGTGTGCTAAGGCACAGGGACATGACTCGGGACAGTCAGCACAGCTGCACCAAGGGCAGGTCCTGCCTGATCAACCCAGTGGCCTTCTAGAGTGGGATGACTGCATTAGTGTGAAAGGGATGCTACAGATGTCATTTATCTGGACTTCTATGAACCCTTTGACATGGTCCCCCACAACATCCAGAGAGAGGGATTTCATAAGTGGTCTGTTAGGTGGATAAGAAAATGGTTGGTCTGATCAACCAGAGAGTTGTGGGCAATGACTCAGAGTCCCAAGGGGCATCAGGGATAAGTGGTGTCCCTCAGGGATCCATACTGGGACCAGTGTTATTTAATATTTTCATTTATGACATAGACAAAGGGATTGAATACATTGCTTGTAAATTTGCAGATGACACCAAGCTGAGTGGTGCAATCAACACACCTGAAGGATGGAATGCCATCCAGAGTGACCTGGACAAGCTCATGAAGTGAATCTGTGGGAATTTCCTGTGTTTTAACAAGGCCAAGTGCAAGGTGCTGCACCTGGTTTGGGGAAACCCCCAGTCCCAGTACAGGCTGGGGATAAAGAGATCAGAGCAGCCCTGCTGAGGACTTGGGGGTGCTGGGCATTGAGAGGCTGGACCTGACCCAGCCATGGGCACTCACAGCCCAGAGAGCCACACGTGTCCTGGGCTGCATCCAGAGCAGGGTGGGCAGCAGGGCCAGGGAGGGGATTCTGCTCCTCTGCTCTGCTCTGCTGAGAGCCCACCTGCAGTGCTGCACCAGCTCTGGGGTCCCAGCATAGGAAGGATGCGTGAGTCCGGAGGAAGGGCACCCAGAATATTGGAGGGATTGGAGCACCTCTACTGTGAAGAAAGGCTGAGGAAGTTCAGACTGTTCAGCCTGGAAAAGAGAAGGCTTTGAGGTGACTTAATTGCTGCCTTCCAGTACATGAATGGAGCTGAAAGGAATAACGGAGAGAGACTTTTTACAGTGGCATGTAGTGATAGAACAAGCTTCAAACTGAGACTAAGTTTAATTAGCTATTAGGAAGAAATTCTTTTCTGTGAGGGTGGTAAGGCACTGGAAGTGGGTGCCCAGAGAATCTGTGGATGCCCCATCCCTGGAAGTGCTCAAGGCCTGGTTGGATGGAACCAGAGCAACCTCATCCAGTGCAACAGTGGGGAATTGGAACTAGATGATCTTTAATGTATGACCTTTAATGTCCTTACTAAAGCATCTGAGTTTTTAATTTCAAAAACTCTTTCTTAGAAACAAAATAAAACTTCACTGGAAATGCATGGATTCCTAAAACAGGCTAGTTTTTGACACTGTATGTGTATGCTTTTACACTAAGTGAAAATAGAGAACTTGACTCATGCACTTGGTCACTCTGGATTTAGTCAGACATTAGATGTTGAGGTAGGAAAAATCCTAATGGCATGAATAATGTACTAGCAGACTAGACAGACAAGGAGGCAGTAGAGGTTATCACCAGAAATATGTAAATACAGTTGAGATGAGAGTTCAGGAAAATACAGTGAGTAGCTCTATGGATGATGCCCAGCCAGGCTTCATGATTCAAATGATTCTTCCCTCCCCAAATTCCTTCATTGGTGAGTCAGTCTGTGTAAATAAGGACTACAGCCAGACAACTGAAGAAATAATTTGGATTCTTTCAACTGAGTAAAGACACGTCCATGACATCATCCTTGTTCTCAAATATCTGCTCTATTATTAAAGGCTCAGCTTCATTCTAAAGAGCAATTTCTTGTGCTGGTTTTAGTTTATATCTGACCCCAGTACTTCTTATGAGGGAACACTTATGAGTGCATAAATTGTGACTGTTCTTTGTGAAAGCTTTTGCTGATTGCACATGATACATATTATAGGCATTGGAGCAATGAAGTCAGAACATGAGTAATCAAGATCAGAATACAAAACTTTCTTTTTCATTCTCCTTTTTTTTTTTTTTTTTTTTTTTGGCGTGTATTTTTCTTGTTTTTGTTTTTGTTTTGGCTGGCATTAGCAAGAACAAAAATAAGGGATTGTACTTAGGCAGTAATAATGAACCCTGTAGGAGCCTAGTAACATTGGCTGAGCAACAGATTTGTCAGGGAAAAAGAAAGAATACAATAATGGTCTTCAAGCTGAATATCATTAAATGATTTTGTTGTGCTGCAAATGAGCCTTTAGGACACAGGGTTTGTAGGTGGTACACAGGTGGTCTGTGTAACATGGGATACCATCCTTAACTTATTCTTGGTCCAGTGATAATCTTTTTTCTGCTATGCTGTATACTCCATAACCCATACTCTTGTGCTCAAACTGGACACTTGTCTTCTGCACAATAGCTATTCTAATGTCTCCTGCTTAAATTGTTACAAGGCCATGAAGAATTACTCCTTTTTCTCATTAAGTAATTTTTCTCAGTTGTATGAGCTAAATACAACATATGTATTGATGATAACATTGTATAAAATAATAATTTTAGCCTAAGATATGATCAGTTATTTTATCACTAAGCTTAACTATGGAAATTTATTGCATTATTCACTTTACTTTGTGCTTCTACTTGTAATACTTTGTCCTTTTAAGCACAGTTGCACTTCTATTAGTCTGACACTGGCAAACCAATTACACACCCGAACCAAAGACATTAGAGCACTCAATGTCATTCCATAAATACAATCTTTAGTTTTTCTCTTTCCTTATGATGAATAAGTTGTTGATTTGTGTGTTTGTTGAATGAATAAAATTAAACTGAAGAATGCAGGTGCTATTTTTAAATTTTATACATATTAAAGATATGCAACACAAGGGGACCCTCAGCTTAGGAGTTACAAATTTCAGGTGTTGGCACTGAAACAGGTTAGTGTTTGGACTAAAGTATTCTTAGTTTTAGGTAGCTAATAGAGAATGTCTTGGGGTGCTAATAGTAACGTGAATCTGAACATGATGCTTACAATAGTCACACTTACATATATAATATACCACCAACAAAGTCTTTCAAGAAGAAAAATTCCTCCATTGCTTGGAGGTTTTTGTTGAGCTTTTTTTTTTAATTATTATTATTATTTCCTGAATGGCTTTTATACCATGAGTGGAAGGAGAGGCCCACAGAGCAAATGAATAGATTGTCTTTAGTCTGTGTAAATGGACACTGAAAAAGAATGCAATTAACCTATTAGTGTGAAAGAACATGTTATCTGGCAAAGGTTTAAACTTTTCACTGCAAGAACAAATGGAAAATTGAGATGCTTGTGGAAGTGGTCTGTAATTAATATGCTAGTCTTTTTTTAATTACTACTTCAGTAAGCATTCTTAGTTATATATGCAGCTGTATTAAAATTCAGAGTAGTCTTACCACATGCTGCTAGAGGCAGAGCAAATTATGAGAAAGTGTATTTTTTAATGTCATGCTCTTTTCTGTAGGCAAACACAATGGTTCAGGAGCAAAACAAAGGAACTAAAGTGTGCTAATCTGTGAAGTAGTAATGAACTCAGAAATGAAAATTCAGAGTAACTTAGAAAAACCCCCAACATAAACCAAACCAGCTATATTGTAGTTGAAATAGAGATTCACTTTTTTACATGAGCCTAGTATTACTGATTTAGAAAGCAGGGTACTGGAACAAAACAGAAATGTTAAAATGCTGATCTTTCATGGATACCAAATGGAAAGCTGTTCTCACACATGGTATTTTGAGAATGACTAAATGTGGAGTCTTCTTATTCCAGGGCTGATTCTGCTAATCACAGTGTCCAAGTGTAGGATGTTTGTACCAAAGTTAGACCTGTATCACTGACTTTTTCCACCCATGAAGACAGTATTGCATTCATGTGGACTGTTTGCACACTCTTGGGATTATATTAGCCTCTTTTTCCACAAATGCCTCACAAATATGCCAAAAAACAAAACAGCAGTGGTTCTCTTTCAATCTGTCTCAGTTATAGTGAGAATTATGTTAAAATGAAAACTCCATGATGTATCCTATCTTACTAATGACCCAGGCAACACACTAGAAGCCTATGAAGGGTTTTTTTGCTGAGCATGACTGCAGAAGCTGGTGTATTTGTCCTCTCATGGAGTCCACCTATCCCGACCAAAGAGTAAAAGCTGTCTTTTTTCTAAGAACTCAGCATTGACATAAAACATTAACATACAACAGTAACATGTATTTTTATATCAAGTTTATCCAGAAAAAATATTTTGAAGAATATACAGTGAGAACATTGCTGTGATTTGATAAAGTCTGCATGATATATTACTTCTGCTGTCTGCTGTGTACTTTACATCCAGCATGGTGTAAATAAACCTGTTGCTTTCAAGTGCAGTATATTAGAAAGAAAAGCTGCAACATATCTAGCTGCTTTTAAAACTATGACAATCACAACAAGGACTATGAGTGAAAATTTTATGGCAGGCATACCATTAAAAGAACTAATTTTGTCTCTTCAGGATCATGGGAAGTCTTTCCGAACAGTAATTTAAAGGATTATAGTAGAATCTGTGTAACAAGATGCTCACAAGCAGCACATGTAAAATAATTAATCCCATAACTTCTCAGTTATTTATTTTGAGAAATTGTAAGTTTTACTTCCATTCCAAGAAACAACTTCAGGCAGGGGACATTGTTTGGCTGTAGTGCAAAAAAAAAAAAAAAAAAAAAAAAAAAAAAGAAATAATTTTAAGTATTAATATCTCATTTGTTCAGCTCTAAAATTATTTGTATCTGACCTTAGTCTGATCCTTTGAGACCTGGAAATGGTAAAGTTTACTCTCTTGAGAAGATTCTAGTTTATGAATGTTAAAGTTGTGGCTATTCCTTACTCATAAGTATGATTCTGCTAATGGCATAATAGTCTATATCAATTCATAAGAAACTTGAGCATAATTTATCCTTAATTTTAGTAGGTTTGTTTATTAGTGTTTTTAAACTTCATAAATATGCCAAGAAATCTGACCCAGAAATTTGAAGTGGGATGTTTCTATTGTCTTGATTATCATCTTTAATTCCTATTTTTCTGATATTTTAAAGATTTGTGGATGGGTTCCCAAGGAGTACTGTTGGACACCAGGTCCTACTCAAAAACAGTAGGTAGTATGTCTGGCTGGGTGTATCTGTGAAGTATTCACAGATATGATGTGAATGTTTCCCAGGGCTTCAACTTAGAAATGTAGTATCAGAGGGCTGCAGGGTCTCCAGGTGAGTATTCCCTAAGTTTTCCACTCCCAATGCAACAGTGGTGTTTTTTGTTAGATATGCTACACCCTTTTCTTTATTGCTTATTTTCTTTATGGCTAGTGCTTGCAGGGGCAGTTAGTTGGCCTTGTCTTACAGAAGGAAGTCCAATGCTAACCCATGTTTTACTGAGCCAATGGGCAGTATTTGCAGAAACACGATGAACTTGCTTCAACTGTATAATGAGAACTTCTCTGAGGCTGAGCTAGGAAGCTGGCAAGAGTCCATGGGGCAATCACATAATACTCATTGAAATTCGCTGTCACCACTATGGTATTTAATTAGCTGAGTTGTTGGAAACCAGCTACAGGGAAGTGAGAATAAAATTCTGAAAGAAAGAAAGCAAGAAAAAAAAGAGAACAAAGAGCCAGACAGTTTGTACTGATTCAGACAGAAGATAGGGCCAGTAGTGCTTTTTCCATGAGGACATTTTCAATAGCCATGATTACAGAACTTGAATTAAGAAATATTTCTTACTGAACTGGTGCACACACACTCCACAGTCTTTTACAGAACCTTTCTATTTATTGATATCAAGTACAAATCATGTTAGGATTATAGGTCTAAATAATACTGTTATTCTCTCCTGTTAAAGAAGTGACCCTCATTTCTCATTGTTAGGCGAGGTGAGAGTTAAACTGCTGTTAAATAAGATGTCCTCATGAATTTCCCTAAGCTTGCATGCATAATATATGCTAGAAGTCAAAAATATATTGTGCTGGAAGCATATTTTCATAAAATTTAAGCATTTATCTTGCAAGATTATATTCTTTAAATTACTGATAACTTAAATAAAATTTTTTATGAATATAAGGACACTGAGGTGCTGGAGTGTGTCCATAGAAGGGCAATGAAGTTGTGAAGAGTGTAGAGAGTTGCTCCTCAGAGAAATCTGTGACATCTTATGTATTTTCTACATATTTATTTTTCACTTGAATAGGAAAGCATACCTCTCAGCACATTTCTGTGTTCTATAGATTTCTTGGATGTTCAGTTATATGGGTTCATGTTCAGTAAATTTTGCTCTTCCTTGTGTCTATTCAGATTACTTCGCTGGTTTTGACAACTCTGCATTTTTTAGGTTTTAGTCCATGTTTTGTAAATTAACATTGTTTATAATTTTGAGTTTTCAATTATTCACATTTTGTTTACTTTTGACTAATGATAATTACCTAAGAATTTGCATTTTCAACTCTGTGATTTTGTGTGTGTATTTAGTGTTTAAGAAACAGGAGAACTTCATTGGGAGAGTAATTTTGATAATTTCAAAAATGACAGATGTTAGTATGAATTTACCAAGGTTTCTATTCCTTAGGTTTTACTGGGTTTGAATGAAACACAGCAGTAGGCCATGATTTTTGAGAAAGGAAGGAACATTTCTCTAAGAAGTGAAGCAGTGAAATAACTGAATATAGTGCTCACAGCAAAGAGCAAGTTTGTTATCAAGTCTGTTCTTTTGCATTACTCTCCAAAAATTGAACTGTTCACAAAAGCATCCTTTACTGCCAGTATCCAGACAGCCACATCACAATATTGAACCAGATTGAAGCAGACAAAGGTGAATCAAAGATATCCTGATGTTGTCCACAATTTTTCCCTGCCAAAGGTGTGGTGGTTGTGGTAAGCTGTTTCAACTCCTGATTTCCATAGCTGCAAAAAAAGAAGGATGATAGTCAACAGAAAGCTATGGGCTGTTTTGTTTCCTACGTCTGCTAAGCTTCCACAAATTCTACAAACTTTTCTTGCACAATGTGTGAAGTCTTCAAAAATGCCGAGCATGTACTCACTTATGTGGAAAATAGAATGCATACAGTTAAGGAAGATGCTTATTCCTTAAAGTATTGTTAACATGGCTGCAAGCCTCCTGTCTAGCCTTGGGAGGAGGTTTCCTACCTCCATGGTCAGATTTTTCTGCAACAGGTGGGAGAATGATAATGTTTTCAGCCTCCTTCCATTCTAGTTTATTATCATGGTCTTCCTCTTTGTCAGCTCATGAGTTACTTATCCTCTCTTGTTCTTGGGCATTTATCTTCTCTTTGACCTTTGAAAACTGGGAGGGGTCATCACAATTTCTTCTCTCATGGGAAATAAAGTGGTGAGGTAATTTTAAAAACTCCAAACATTCCAAGAGTCTAAAATAAAAAGTTTTAAAACTTTCTGTGTGAAGTAAGATAAAACAATTTTAAATATGTTTTAGTAGCATAAATGCATTTTTAATTGTTACTTTCAACATACTCAAGATTAAAAATAACATTTTTTGCATTTTTAGCAAAAAATTAAACACATGTTCATGCTTTTCTTGCAATCAGCCAAAAGAAATTTTAAAATCAAGATTACAATTGACAGGCTTTGATTGAAACTAACCAGTGAACCTGGAAATAAGCACATAATGGGTTTTGACAGTGTCTTTGTATTGGTTTTAAGAGAAGTTTCTTTGTCTTTGCTTTATCTTTCAAAAAAATACACCAACACTCATTACAACTAGGACTTTGGTAGAAATTGATCACTGCTTGGAGAAAAAAAGGCAACCAAATTTATTTAAATAAACCAGATTAAATTCAACCATAGTCTATACCAGCATAGAGGAAAAGAAAGAAGAAAAGAAACAAAATATTGCCTCCAAAGCAGTTCAAAAAAAGGTATACATTCTATGTTAGTATAAACTGTATTCATACCTGTTAGTGTCCCTGTTTTGTGAGACTTTCAAGAGTAAATTGGAGAGGAGGTCTTTTTCTGTGCTAAGTGTTGCAGTTGGTACTGCTGCACTGAGTCCAAAAGGAGAGTAGGACCAATGTCCAGCATCTGTGGGAGGCTCTCGCTGGCGGTACCTGTCACTCAAAGTATTGGCTGTAAATTACTGTACCGCGCTTCATGTTCAAATTACTTACTTCACATGGGATATTTTGTGGCAACTAACAGAAATACTGTTTGCTGTTTTTCTCCAACAGTGCCACATAACTGTAATTAGAGATTTCTAAGTTTGTTTTAAAAGAAATTGTGCTTTTCTAGAGACTGTCCAGCCAAATCAGGCTGAAAAGTGAGACAGATTTTACAAAACTCATCCACCTGTTAATAACCTGAGCATGCACAGGCATAAACTTTGGAAGAAAATATTTTCAGAAACTCTGTACATCTGTAGGGGGTCATAAAGATAGTGGTGGACAAGGGAAACCAAGAATATTATTTGGAGGAACAAGGCTACGTGTCTTCCATCATCAGCACTAACTTGTGGAGTTTTAACCCAGTTTTATCTGCAAAGTGCTGTATCTTTTTTCATTTAAAGTCATTTTTAATGACTAAAATATACCTGATCAAGAGTTCATATTAATTTCCTGTTACTGGGACCTTGCTTCAAGTAAATACCCCATTGTTTTCTCATTAGAAGGAGAAAACAGTGATTTGTAATCCAGCTCTGTGATTTAGATAGCTGCCATTAGAAAATTCTTATGAGTCTTTGTTCTGTTGTTCGTAACACAATGTAATTTGAGGAATATAAGACATGTGTAAGTTATTATAACCTGGTTTTGAAAAGTTTATATAGCTTATTTTAGTAATGATTTTCCAGCTGTTGTTTGACATTGAAAATACTGGAAAAATATACACCTAATTTTTCAAGCAAAGAGACTGCAGTTAATTTACCCTAGGCAAGGTGAAATTGTTTCAGTAAATTAGATTATTTTGCTATTTATGTCCTTGGGTTTTATTACGTCAGACATATTAAAATCTCATAAACTGAGATTCCAAGAACTTGTTCACCTGCAACCTGCACTTTAGCTTTCCATATACCAAAAAAAACAAAAAAAAAAAAACCAAAAAAACCAAACAAACAAAAAAAAAAACAAAAACAAAAACAAAACCAACCCAAAACTGCTTTTTTGGATCCTTACAAAAATCTTGTCCTGAATTCTCTGTGAATTGCTTTAAAACTTGTTTTCCTTTATGGGTAGATAAAATACATGCCAGGAAGTCCAAATTGTATCAAATTTATTTGTTTCTCTTCCTCCACTTCTTCCAAAGGAACCTCTTTTGAGATCTTGTTTACTTGTTTATTACTGCTCTTCAGTGCCAATGCACTGTTTGTGTTTAATGTCTTACTGGAAAAAAAATAATGTTTTCAAGTTACATTAATAGCATTCTCTTTGTATTTACAGTAGAAGAAAATCTACTGTAAATATATTTACTGTTTATTATTTACAGTAATAAATTTATTGTAAATAGATTTAAAAAAAAAAAGTTGTTTTACTGGATGCTAAAGAAAGCAAGAGAGGGAAATGCTGATTATCAAACATGAAAGCCTGTGGTAAAAGCATAGAATTTCAACATGTAGTGGCATTTTGATAAATCTTAATCATGTTGGTCACTACCATAAAGTTTTAAAATTAAAGTGGAAATTAATAAAATTGTTGGTCACTACCATAAAGTTTTAAAATTAAAATGGAAATTAATAAAATTGAAGAGGAAAATAATAATGAGATATGGATTCTGTGAGACATAACTGGAAACCTAGTTAATATTAGCATATTAACTTCTGTTTATACAGGTTAGAAGTGTATTGGTCTACCTCATGCACTGGAAGGGAGGGGTACAGAACAGCAGAGATCAGTGAGCACTGTGTCTGCTGGACTGGACATGGAGACAGGGGATGAATCCTAAGCCTACAGGAGTAACAGGTAGTGCTCCTGCACTGTGGCCTGAATAACAAAATTTTCACTAGTTCCACTGCTGGAGAAATTATGTTGTGAAACTGGGATGTCAAATAAGCAGAAACATTCAAAGGACTCCTAAATTGGACTTCAACACTCTTGGTTCTGCTCAGCTTTAAATGATTAAGACCTCCTTTTCAAAACCCTGTGCGGCATGCGTCTCTTGTCAAGAGCTCAAGATTTACAGTGGGCAGGCACCAAGCAATTTGCTTGCATACACTACCTGTATGATTCAATATTGAATTCTTTTGTTTTGTTTTGTGTTTTTGGTTTGGTTTGGTTTGGTTTGGTTTTGTTTTGATAGTAAAGCACAGGACACAACCAAGCCAATAATTAGTCAAAAATTTAACTGAGCTTTGACACAAAACATTGTTAAGTCATGCAAATTTGCATGCAAGTTTAACCAGTAGAAACAACACAGAAACCTAGAACCATCATTGTCTGTGGCTAGGAAGGAAGTATAGAGAAGAGGATCCTTGCAATAATTTCACTGGATTGCTGATGCCAGGGTCCAGCTTTGAGTGAGTTAGAATTTCTCTGCTGACTATTTTGGAGATTACTTTTGAGAAATTCTCTTTTGCATTTGGATGAGTGAAAACTTAATCACTTACATTGAAACCTGAGGATGAATCTTAGGGTTTCCCTGGAAGGAAAATTTGCAGATTTCTTATCTGCCTTCACTTTTTCTCCTTTTCTTTGTTATCATCTGTAGAAAGATACCTGACATTCTAAGACGCCTGACGAAGCTGTAAATTCACACACACCAGAAAGTTGATGAAAAGCTCTTCTGACTTTTTTATTTGCTTGAGATGGCTCCACTTAGGTTTTTATGAGCTGACAAATTATTGGAAAAATGTGACTACAAAGTGCAAAGAAACAAATTTGTATTCCTTCCAAATAAAAGTATTAACAACTTGAAAAAAATCCAGACTACTCAGGCACAACCATAGATACTGTGTTTTTTGGACAGTGGAATGGTGCAATGCAAAGCTTTTCCCAGTAGCCAGAAATGTATTGGCTGGCATTTATTCTTCCTGTGTTTTGCTGGCTTTGAAAGTTGCATAGTAGCATAGGTTTCCCCTAGTCATGTGCATATTTGTTAAGGCTTCTTGCTTAAATACTAATGATCAAAACTAACCTACCTGACTTTCTGGATGAAGGAACACTGCAACATCATCACTTCCATCAGAGGTGTTGGTGGAGCAATTAGAAAACCACTTGGCAGCATTGTGCAGTTAAAGTTGGAGTCAGCTTTGGGTGGCACCACTACACAACTGTTACCTTATCAGTGATTTGCTCCACATATGTCCATCAAGTGAGAACAATGTTAAAAACACCATGTTAAATTAACTAGCAAAGTGTGTTTCTGATTTAAAGAATCAGCTGGTTTCATAGTCATAGAATGCTTTGTGTTGGAAAGTGTCTTGAAGATAATTTAGTTTCAGTTTCCCTGCCATAAACAGGGACACTTTCCACTGGACAAGATTGCTCAGAACTGTATCACACCCAGCCTCGAACATTGCCAGGAAACTGCAAACAAAACTTCTCTGGACAACCTTGTTCCAGTGCCTGACCACCCTCACAACAAAGGATTTCTCCTAATACTAAATCAAAACCTACCCTCTTTCTGTTTAAAGCTATTTCTGCTTGTCCTGTTATAATATGCCCTGGACCTGTAATCAGCATCTCTTTAATGACAATTTTTTTCACTGAGATCTTTAAGCATTTTTTAAGAGCAGGTCACTACTAAATAATTGATAATCTAAAAACCACAGGTCTAGTTTTTCTTCTATAGCTAAGAATAGAACGCCTTGTAAACTTGTCTGTTTCTTCTCATTCACAGAACAGCTCATTCCTATAGCACATGTAATTAAAATTAATGCAAAATACCACTTCTTCTACAGGTGTTTTTCTTATTCATGTTAGTTTTTCACTTGTGAAATTCTCTGCGTAACAGAGACCAGTAGTGTCTCACAACTCTTATGTTGGCATACTGATCCTAACCTTTTTCATTGAACCCTCTACTCTAGATCTTTTTTAAATTCTGGTTGGGTACACAAGCTGTGTTTTATTATTTAAAGTTATTCATGTTCTTGTATGAACAGCACAAATATTTATGAATACACTAAAAGTGTGTTTTCCCTGGATAGTCATGCATGCTGGTTTGAAAACAGTTTTTTATAAAACTGTGCTAAAATATGTAGATTTGCAGAATGCTCAGACAGAATAGAGATGTGTTTTAGACTTGACTAGAAACAATACATGAAAACCTAACTCCCAGTCTTTACATGTAACAGTACTGTGCTGTCTTGCAGAACTTTGCCATCTTAGTCAGCTTCTGTCCATTCTAAGATTTATAAAGCATGATTTTTGATAGAAGCTAGATCCAAATACCAGTTAAGGGGATAGCTTTTTAGGAATCTCTAACACTGAAAAATGTACCTTATTCCCATGAAGAAAAAACAAGACTGTTTCTACAGTGCAGAAGGTCAGTTAGGTGTAGCAACCTGACCTTGATTTTTAACCTGATAAGTCTAGCTCTGGGATGAATAACTACTCTGAAAAGCTACTATCAAAATGAAGTTTTTTCATTGCTCCTGTATTTCTCTCACTGTACCTTCAGGAGTCAAAGGTCACAGATTTCTGGTCGAAATATTGAGTAATCTGAACAACTCTGATTCCTTCCTGTTGGTTTCTGGAACAGTTATATGTTCCAGGCATATTAAAGGAATTATGAGAAGAAGAAGACAGAGGATTATTTACATGTGGATGGGTTAATGTGTAATTTTTGAATGGTAAATTTATTCCTTTTCTTTTTCTATTGTCATTCCCTGACACCTGTTGGTGATATAAGGTTTCACTTAGAAGAATCTGCATTTGGTGGGCTTATTTCTTAGTTTTTCAGAAAATAAAAGCTATATAATAATGGATTTATTTTCCTATTCATTTTGATGGAGATCCTGAGGGGGGGGGGGGGGGGGGAAGCTGCTTGCCACTTAAGGAGCTGTTTTTCCTAACTTAGAATCTTTGTGGAACTATTCACATGCATTTAGCCATTATTTTTGTATTGAACTTTTACTGCTTTAGGCTGCTAGTGGACAATCATAAAAAAATGTTTATGAAGCTTTCCTGATGTAAACTAGGAATATTGAGTTTGGATATTTACTTGACCCATTCAACTCTTTGACTCTAATATTTTGATGTACAGCACATGAGAGCAAGAGTTTATCTGGCTGTGTGTGAATGTTAACCATGAAAGTAAATGAAAAGGAAAAACATTTTTTCCCTTCCTCTGCATATACCAACTCTTAAAATCAATGTTGTTCCATTAATTAAAAACATCAAAACCAGTATAATTTGTTTTCTATGAGGAATACCTCAGTCTAGAAGTAATCAGCAGTTAGGAAATATGAAGAGTGTCACATCCATTTCTTTCCCTAGTCTTTCCCTTGCCTCTATTCAGATTGGTTTCAGCCCTGCCTGATTTTAACAACAAAACTTGCTAGTCAAGGAACTTGCATATTTTAAAAACTTTTGCCGTGATGCTTGGCAAGTTGCAATATTTGTCATTTCCTCAACTCCTCATACCACAGTGACCATTATCTTCTATTTTTCTTTTTTTTTTTTTTTGCCAGTGAATGTAAGAGTCCTTTTTTACAACCCTATCCCAAATAGAAATTAGAAATAAGTTCAATATTATTATGTAACTTTTTTAAGCAGAACTTTTTGGTTGTGACTTTGTGTCCAGGGGGAAGGGATAGAGAAGGCTAGGAACAATTTAAGATTCACATCCAATCTTGGCTTCAGATACAGGGCTTTGTTAATGTTGAATTTGCTTTCTTGCTGAAAGGAGGAAAAACCCTTCTTGTCACCAGAGATTAAATACTGAATGACATCATTAGGACTCAACAGAATCCTTGGATCCTATGAAACACTGCTCAGCTTTTCTTTCTTTGTCCCTTTTCCTCTTCTTCATTTGTTTTCCTTTCTTAAATGGGAAGAGTGGTGTTCAAAGTCATTACATTGCTGATGAACCATTAAGTCACTCAGCCTTGTTTAAATAAATGTATTTCACATGGACATACAATCCAACAACAGTCATTGTCTCTTAAAACTTGATCCTGTTTGCTGAGCTACATATGCATATTGCATATGCCTGCTTTCATTAAAAAGATATCTTTCCAAAGGCTTAGAAAAATAATCCCTTTACAAAAACTATGGAAAAAAGGTGATGGAATCTGAAGGCTTCTAGGGGGAAAACCAAATGCATTTTGCTGTCACTGTATTGACAGAACTTTTCTTGTACTATAGTGTAGCAAACAGGCAAAGGTCTTGATTCTGCCAAGATTTATTTATGGGATGAGCTTATGGCAGGAAACTCATCTCAACTGAACCAAGTAGGAGCTCCTATTGTACTGGGGATAAAGACCCTTCCAGAAGTGGTGCCTGGAATAGTTAGGAATGTGATGAGAGATAATATTCCTCTGAAACTTCGCATTTATTTCTCTTCTCCTGTCAAGTACCTTTCAGCAACGGAGGGCACAATGCTAATTCCAAGTTACCTCATTAAACTGAATATAATCACAGCAGTGAAGGAGTGGGTTATGAATTATTTGCCACCAAAATAAAATGCTATGGATAATTAGACCATCATAAGTCTCTCACATCTTGTACTTTCAGAGAAGCAAATTCTAGGTATATGTAGATATGAGAAATTTTACCCCACTGGAGTAAATATGGTCTGATGTTAAGTATTTAGTAGTTAGTATTACATCAGATAAGGAACTTGCCACTGGCCTTATTAAGACATCACTTGGGTGGTCAAGAATATAGAGAAGATTATCTACTAATGATCTGCTGGATTTGGCTCAAACTGCTCTACTGCCAGCTGCTGTGTCTTATCAACTTTCCAAAAATATTGTCTGAGTCAGCTGGTAACTTCTTTCACAGAATTTTATTTCAGACAGAGTGACTTGCATCATCTTTTAACTAAAATGAAAACAACCCAATGCTTCCCTATCATCTATGTAGGTCATATACTGCCTTCACGTACTCCTCGTCTTTAGCTATTGAAGCTTTATTTTCTTATTCTACCAAGTGATTAGTGGTGTTTGTTAATCTCATGTAATTTAGTTGGTACTGTTTCCACCTCTCTTGGTGTCAGAAGGGCATGCTATGGCATATGGTCAGGATGCTTGCTGGGCTCTGATCAGTCATTTACTCTCTTGTAATGCAAAGGCCTCTTTAGTCTGACACTTGTGCTGCTGTCAAAAGCAATGAGGGCCAGCAGTTGTGGTGACAAACTAGTTTTGACAAGCTTAATGACCCCAATGAAGAAAAGTCTGCAGCCTGGATAGCAACTGCAGGATAATTGGTTAGCTCAGCCAAACAAGAAACGTTAAAATCCCAGATTCTCTCTGGCAGGCCAATTACACCATTCAACAAAAGAGGTGGAAGGTTGCCATTAGCTTCTAAAGTGATACAAAAGCATCAGTAGGCTGTATTTCAATCAATTCAGTTTGCTTTGGTGGGATATCAGGAAACTGAAGAAAACAGCAGCCTTTCAAACAATGTTCATGCTATACATTGTAGAAACCAAAGACAAATCTTTGTAAGAGCCTTTAGACTTTTATGGACAACAGTGTCTTGCAATGTTTCAGGTAAGTATGTGCATGTTGATTTAGCTAGATGCAAAAAACTTACTTAGGCTTTCCCTGGGTTTTCAGGCTGTAGGACAAAGCAACGAAATGGAGAAATTAAGTATTGTAAGAAACAAAGTAACAACTGGCATGCAGTTAATGGAGAGTGTTAATGTTCACTCTAAACTTATATTTTTCTAAAGAGAATGCAACCACTATAGGGACATAGCCACAACATAAGCATCTCATAATTACAGCACATGCTGTTAATAAACATTAAAATCTCACTGCTAGCTCAGCTAGCAGAGTTTATCAGATCTGCAGCCTTCTTATAAGTAAAATCTAATGCGGGAAGGAAAATCATTCATATCACCATCTTACCAGCAATATCATCATCACCAACATTCTTCTTCATTTCTGGGCTCTACTTCCCCCTGTGAGTAGCAATGTTGAAAGTAATTAAATGAAACCCTCACTTTTTCTGCAAATGGTCAATTTTTCTAGGGGATGCACAAGTTTCCAGTGCAGTGCACCCTCTTTGAGTTATCACCAAGGTCTGAAACTCAATTGATCTTCAAAGATAAACCATTCAAGTTTCAATGCTTTATTTGTATATAAGATAGAAAAGGAATAACAGAATACAGATATCACAGATGTTTTCCACAGTTCTGCTGGTATGACTGGAGACAGGAAGTGCTCAATCCTGCATGATCCATCCTGTGCCTACCCATTCACTTCAGCTTCTTGATTCTTCCAGACCTCTAAAACCATGTCAGTTCTCCCTCACACTTCATTGCCTCCTTCCCACCCACTCTTCTTGTGTGGTTGTTACCTGAAAATAATCAGGCCTCTCTATCTATGGAGTTACTAATTACAAATGCCTATCAGATTTATCAATCCACTTAATACAGTTGTAATATAGATACTGATTTGCTTGCCCTGCCTTTGGACATCTGTCTAGCAAAATGGTAACCTTTTACATAGCGATGTAAACACAAACTTACTTTGAAACAGGAATTCCCAAGAGGTGAAGTGCAATAAAGCTCTTCTACTGTGTTTTAAACTGATTTTCTGGCATACATAAACTTGCACTTTTAGTGTGGCACTTGATTAGGAAATGAGCATAATCCAGGCTCAGAGTTAGTCTTCTCTTTCCATTAGCTAATGTAAGCTTCATCTGCTGTTCATTCTCAATTAGTTCTCATGTGGTGCACATATCAGTATTTTTATCATCTGGCTTGTGTTAATGGTACAAAAAATTAAAATAGAAAATAAGGTTTGTATTGTCAATTAAGAAAAACCAAGCACAATTACTTTGTCTATCAGTGCAATAATAGCTCTGATATCTGTTGTAGCTTCTCTAAAATATCCTTTCATAGTGGGAAAAGATTAATTCAAAGACTATTGAATGCTGTAATAATGCACAGGGGATGAGGTAAATGTTTAGTTGCCCTGGGGAAATGCATATAAAGAATAATGTAATGTCCACCAAAAAGAGGAGAAAAAAAAATCCTTAACTTCACAAGGATAGTTATTTACTGAGTCATTCTTTTATTTTCCTTTGATGAATTTCAAAGCTTTTTTATCCTTGCTCTCAGGAAAATACACAGCTCATCCCCTGTGCATCTGAATTTGCAGGTATTTGGGTTTTTTGTTCTCTTTGGCTGTACTCACAAGCAATAAAAATTAGGCACCGTCACTAAACTGCTATTGTCTAAAATGTCCTCTGGGTGTTCCACAACCAGTTGTGGTGTCAGACATACCACTTAAATGAATAAAGTCTAGTAACTCACAGTTTGAACACTTCACCTGAGAAATGGCATATGTACTTACCCTTAGTAATTATGCCATGTGTACTGAGCTTATTTTTCTTCCTGCCTCTATTTTGTGCATCTCATTCTTCTTGGCCCTGCATGTTTTAGACTGGCTTCTCTCATCTTAACTTTGGATTCATTCCCAAGGTGTTTTGCTTCTGTAAACACATTGAGGCTTCCCTTGAACATTATCTATTTCATGATAGGAACAAAATCATTACATGATATGAACACAAATGTTGCATTTATCAAGGTTTGTGATTATTCCACTGATGCCCTACATTTTTTGCAGAATTCCTATATTCACTCTTTCTTGTCCTTCTTCTCTAACGATCACCTAAGGTTTGTTATAGCTGAAACCTCAGCTTCATGGTGAGAACCACTTCTGTGTTAGATGTGTAAGAGCATATCCCTCAACCTTTTTATTAGCTTATTCCTCAACTTTTCCTGTATCAAATTTTTCATTGTTGAACAGATTTTTTGGCTCACCCATGGGAACTGTTTTGCATTTATCCCTCACCGACCCTTTACCACAGGCCTTTTGTCACAAGGATTTTGTTTGCATAAGGCAGCATTTCAGTTGATGGGACTGAAATCCCCTGTTACATGAGTGACTTAAACAAGTACAGGGATCCACACAGTCTTCTGGTTTTGGAAACATGAATCTTTTTGTACCCTCTGTGTGGCAGAAGAAATAAGGACCCTGTAGTGAGTTAGGAAATACTGGCATTGGCATTTTTTTGAGGCAGAAGCTGTTGGCTGCTGAGCTTTTTTAACAAAACCTATTGTGCCCTAACCACAGTTTTACAAGCAGCGAGTGTATGCCAAGCAGCTCTGCAGAGCACAGCTCAGTTCCAAGCCTTGCCTGGTCATTCAGACTGTGCTCTGTGTACTCAGCCTTGCGCTGAACCCCGAGTCCTGTCCCTGGTAACCAGACACATCTGCTGATTTAGATATAGCCCTGCCTGCTTCCAAGGTCTAACCCAAATATTTGTGCTCCCAGATTCAGCATCACATTGTAACATCAGCCATCAGCCTTAACGCTCTGGGAGCAGTCTGAGTGAGGTGACTGCCATTTGTCCTTCCCAGTGTGATTTCTGCCAACACCAAATGCCTTCTTCTGTCCGCTGTAAGGCATGTCTGCAAGAGGCAGGAGGTTCTGGTGCATGTGAATTGAGTTGCAGGTGATGCAGGATGTACTCAGCTTGTTGGAACCAAGGGATAAGCTTTGCTGGCATTAAATGGAATGTCAGAAAGCTGTAAACCCTAGCCATTACATAAAATTCATGCTGCTTTTTTCTTCTGTTTTTGTTTGTTTGTTTGTTTTGTTTATTTGTTGGTTTTTTTTTTTTTATTGAGAGGGAGGAGGAAGAGGAGAACAGCAGCTTTGTTTTCTTTCCTGCTGTATGTACATATTGGTTCTTTGTAATTGGATAACAAAAGGAGGAAAATAACTTTTTTTTGGGGGGGGCTGTTTTTACTGTCATGGGATCTCAGCAAAATTCTTTCTCAATTTGACAAGACACTAATAGGCAAGAGGATTTGGTATCCTGGAAAGAAGATGGTGCCTATTTCTGCTTATTCCTTTTAACTCCTGTCTTTTACATCAAATTATCTTTCCTTTAATTTTAAATTCAAAGTGTAACATTTAGATTTTAGTAATTGCTTCTGCAAAGAAACAGTAAGCAGCAAGCAACACTTAAACCTTGTCCAACTTTTAGCCTCTTCCATTGGTTTTCTTATTCTTAACTCACATCTGTCAGATTTGCTGGTTATTTAGAAAATTATTTTGCTTATGAAGCCACACCACACTGAAGAATTGCATTGCCAGTACATGAAGTCACCATCTTCTCACAGTCATGGCTTGTTTGCTTCATATCCACATGGCTTTCTGTCTTGCACTTTTAAATCTGGAGAGCTTGCTCACCAGGTGGGTTTCTGTAAGCTCTCCTAGCTCTCTTTTTAATGCATAGGCTTATAAAATGTGTGAGTATTGTCTGAATTGTCATGAATTTTGAGATTTAGTTGCAGATAGTCAAAAGCATATCTTCCACTGAACAAATTCAATGAAGCAAAAAATCTTCTTTCTGCCTTTATTCTTATTACACTTCCCAGCAGGGCAGAAGATTAAAGAATGCATGCTCCAGATTCAAAAAGAATTTCTAATTTATGTTCTTTCTCCATAAAATACATGCCTTAAGCCTTTCTTTAAAGCTTTATTTCTTTCTTTTTTGCCTTTTTTTCTTAACTAATCGAACTAATGGGTCCTAATTGAAAAAAACTTGAGAGTGTTAAGCAGTCAATAATAGAAAACAGTTACTTGGCTGAAAAGTGTATTTTGACTGTTGCTGGAAATTGTTATGTGATTTACTTATGCGGAAAGAAATAAACATCCTTGGCTGTTTCTTATTGTGATGGATTCCCACTGATCAAAATGCAAGCACTTTTGCCTTGCTTTCCACAACCTTTCTTTTCTGTGAGTGGTCTGTGTTTTGCCCTAAAAAGACAGCTGTGTAAGTAGCTCTGCTCAGAGCAGGAGAAAGTGAGGATTTAAACGTTGAATTGTATTATTCATTTCCCCTTTAGCAGGGGACAAAGAGGGAAGAAGAGGTAAGGCCACATTGCTAAACAGCTCAAATACATTTCACTCTATTTTTGGTTGCTTAGTTAAAATTACCTATTACAAATCAGAGTGCAGAGGCAAGTTCTTTATATGATTTTTAGACTAATTCAGCAGAATCCTACTGTTAATGCCCTTAAACGTGCTGCAGAGCAGTTCAGCCAGCAACGTTATGAGTGGAGGCTTTATAATTATCTTGGCTTATGACCTAAGGATTAAGAAACTACTTGTAATTCTACATTCCTTGCATATTCAGAATTCTCACTGACTTCAGTGAAAGTGGGGTATATTTAAGTAATGCAGAATTAGGACCTGGTTATTATGACAGAACTGTTTGAGTATGGGCTGGCAGTAATGCAGCCATGCAAAGGTTGTTTAAGAATTCACCTTTTCCCCATTTAAATTTGCTTAAGTTTCTGCTGAATAGTAGATTTTACAGAGTTTTCTGGTCCAGACTGTTTCAGTAGCCATAGATACTAACCTGGATACTTTTCAGTAAAGTACCAATTAAGCTGATTTAAAAGTAATGGAGTTGTTTTAAAACGTTCTGGAATTCCAAAAATAAACATTAAAATACAAATTTTCTTTAATTTCTAAATATTTGGCTTTGGGGTTTGTGGAGTGGCTTTTAGGTATTACAGAGCATCTTTTGATTAAGTATGCGTCCGAGTGTTCCAGTGAGTGCATTACAATTGTAACTCCAAATTAGCCATTTCAAGTATCAGAAAATATTGAATATTTACTGATCTATATAGTCTTGAATGTAACTTCTGTATGATTTACTTGCATCTAAATAGTTAAAAGTATCACAAAGTAATATACTCATTTGCTTCTTATGTACAATTATTAGGATTAAAATTTCTCATAAATATCAGTGAGATGGCATTATTATGGTAGAGAGTAAGTATTATGAAACAGAGGTAGAAGGAATCAGTATGCATCATGTCTGTTTTCCTTAAGGATAGAAATTTGAAATTATTAGTATAGTTAGAGGATAGTCAAGTAATTCTTGCGTACAAATATACTAGATGACCATAGCTATAAAGATGCACATGTTATATTTTAAGGGAAGAAAAACTTCTAAAAAGCAGTACAAGAAATAAAATTTTGAAATAATACCTATACAGTTTTGGTCACCATGGCACATTTGTTATAAATCATAATTACTGGCAGAGGTTCTGCCAGAGTGTAATATAAACAGTCCTTTCCCCATTATGAACGGAGTGGACCATGAATACACCCTGCATTGAATAGTTTGAATTTATTAATTCCATAGGAAACATTCTAGAAGCACTGTCTGGTTGATGGAAAATAGTCAAATAAATTTTGATATATGAAATTTGTAAAAAATTCTGTCCCCTGATGAGGTTGTTGTTGTGCAATGGAAAATATCAGACTTTTTGGTCCTTGAAATCAAACAGCGTATTTCCTGTGTATCCTTATGAAAGAGCATACTTTGAGAAAGGTACTTCTCAAACCATTACATACTGGCACAGTTTAATCCTGTTATTTTCACAGCAAAGTATTCTACTTACATGTGTAAAAATTTTGTTTATGTTGGAGGTTACATATGATTGACCCAATTTGGCAGATGAAAATAGTGCAGCATGTATATAATATTGTAGTAAAATTAAGATAATTGCATTTTTAGTATACTTTTTGGTGCATTTTTTGAGTGAATCTTGAATTTCTAAATTCAAGTCCAGGTTTGGTCAAGCAAGTTTCCTTCTACTAATGATGCCTTTTCCTGTATACATTGTGCTTTTTGTCTCAGGCACTTCAAACTGAACACTGCTCAGTGTAAGCAAGTAACACATTAAATTATGCATTATGCTTTTGCTTCAATAAAACCACTTTAACCAGGCCCTTTAGGTTATATCAGTGTCAGTTTGTCAAAAGTGGAGCCAGTCAAGATGTTTTTTTTTCCTGGGATAACAAAGTACATCATTTCTTTGGACATGAAGTTAGCATTTGTAAAGAGGTTCCAAAGTATCCTGGCGTATTTTCTACTATATCTTTGCCATGTTTGCATTCGAGTGCAAATGCTGCACTGGGAAGCTTCTAAATGGATCTCTCACTGCACATTTTGCTTTTGGCAGTTATCTAATGGCTTTTTTTATTAAAAAAAAAAAAAATAAAAACCAACCCAAACTAAGAAAGTTAAGGCTTGACTATTTAAATAATAAGTAGAGTTTACCAAGAGACCCTGTGCCAGATAGCAGCTGGCCTTATGTACATTTGCTGGGAATAAAAAAAAACTCATACCCAGATTTGTAGAACACCATGCTGAAAGTTTTACAGTATCAGCTGTGAGCTATGCACCATAAGTGAGAGTTTACTGAGAACTGTCTTAATGCTTTTCTGTCTATAATATCCTTGTATCTGTGAAAAGTGGCAGTTGAATATTTGTCTGTAGAACAGAATGCGTGTTTGTTTCAGTTTTTCAGTTCCAATATGCATGTTTATAAATTAGATACGATAGGACAGGATGGAATGGAATACTCTTATTTCTATGATAGAAATAGATATTTGTATTATGTTATTATTTATAGAAACAAAATGAATCATGAATGATAATCTTGACATGGAGTATGGTGAGGAAGAATCCTTAAACCAGTTTCTTTCCCATTTCAACTTCCTGGTTTCAGGGCATTCCTGGTTATTTATTCATTTTTTCCCTAATGTAATAGAGATCACATTTTAATCCTTTGTGAAATTCACAAAGAGTAAATTCTAAACCAACAGAATCTTCTCAGTGAGAATATGATTTACACTACCTCATCTCCATATCTGAAAGCCTATGATCTGAATTATAGTGTATCTCTGGCATGAAATCCTGAAGGGAACAGAACTACAGAAGTGAGAGGTAGCTACATGTTTGCTTTTTTTTTTTTTTTTTGGAAGATGATATTTCCGCATATATTTTTTTTAAATACCTGAAAGGACATACCTGGTTTTTTACTTGACAAAAGGTTGTGTAGTTCTTGCGTGTCTACAAGAAGCAAAAATTATTCAAATGCATAGGACTTCTGTGGGGCTTAATGATAATAGTAGCTGCCTTAGTAGTGAACAACTTCTAGTAGAGAAAGCTTCATGATTACAGGTGATATCTTCAGTTACTTGAGACTCAAAGACACCTCTTAGAAAAGCCAAAGAGGAAGAGAAAGAAAGAAGTAAAACAAAAAAACAAACAAAACAAAACAAAAACAAAACAAAACAAAAAAAAAAGCAAGCACACTCTTCTAAAAGGAAGTAAAGAGTTTTCAAAATGTTCATTATTCTTTTAATAGTTTCCATACCATATGGTTTTTGAATCAGTAGCAGCTGATGTATTCAGTAGTAGTTCCTTTTGTAGAGACTTGTCATAATATTTACCTTCTCTACAGCAACAGAAATAGCTTCTAAGGCTGAAATGCCCATGCTTACTAAGACTGATGAAAACAAGAGACATTACCATGGTGAATGAATCTCTTGACACCATTATTTCAGGGATAAATAGCATTGCTTAACTGTGCTTAATTTCAACTGAGATATTTGTGTCCTTATGTGTTACCTAGAAAATAAGGTTACATTGTGCCACAGATCTTTAGCACATGAAAAATATGAAGGCCTCTGGAGATCTGATATGAAAAGGAAAAAAAGATCGTGCTATATTTATCAAAAATACAAGAATAAAAAAAGCCATCTGCAAAGAAAGTTTTCACAATGAAATAGTGTGGTAGGCAGGGGCAGTTACTTACTCACATACCTCCTCTTCTTGCACTGCTGTTTGATGCCATCCTTTGTCCACAGTCCTAACAGAACTGACATCAGAATACCGATCTCCCTGGAAAGGAGATTAAATGTAAATAGTATTGAGACACTGAAGTAATCTGTCTATATACAAAAATAGTCAAGTGTGTGCAGTATGACCAAAAAAGTGAGAATTGTTCAAAGGGAATCAAGAAACCAGCCTCTCATCTGTCTGAAAAAGTAGCATGATTCATTTTCCCATGTGAACCAATGTGTAGATTTTTGATTTGTACTGATATATCCTCTTTTCCATTGATTTCATTGCCTGTATAGCAGCATGTATCTCTTCTTAAAAATACCTAAAGAGATGGATGCCTTGGAAAACTGAAGTCAGATTAGGATATAGTCTATTAATCTTGTTCAATCCCTATACACACAAAAGAAGCATTATGTGCTGCTTAGTCAGAAGCTCTTAAAATATGAGCCTTATAGCTGTATGCACTCACTAGTCACGTAAGTCTTACATCTGACTAATCATATGAACTTTATTCTATATCTATTGAGTATAATAAACCTTTTAACTTAAGGTTGGAAGCACAATTAAGTGAAATAACAAATTATTTTAGTTTTTTCATGGTCTGTAATTAACTTTTGTTCACATTTATATTTATGCATGCTGGATCGTAAAATCTTAAGGAATCTACCAGAAAAACATGAAACGAGGGTATTGCAGGTGAAAGGAACCTTGGGTTTTTTTTGTAAGAGGAACAAAAAAGAGACTAATTACCTATAGACCACATTGTCATTGAACGACTGGGCAAAGAAATATCTACTATAATCAGTGTAACATATATAAACATAACCTTTCATTATTTACTGGAACAATAAATTCCAAGACATTGTATAATTTCATAAGCCTAACTATAAAAGCCAAAAAAAAAAAAATACCAGCCTTTGCATGGTTTTGAGGAAAATATATGACCTTATATAAGCTAGTGCATTCATCAAAGCATTCAGATACCGCATTGATAATGTGTTCTGTTCAGATAGGCACTAAGGTGAAGCGCTGCTCTGAATGCTACATTTTCCCCCATTTAAACACTTCAAAGGTTAAAAGCACAACACTCACTTTACTTTAGATGAACCTGGGCCTTTGAATCTCAGCTGTGTCTGCAGCCTCCTCGTCAGTGAGCACCTGATGTCAGCAGTTTGAAGGATGTCTGACACTAATTATGTGCCATTCACAAGATTGCCAGGCTGGAGAGTCTAGAGGTATAAAAAGCTGTTTAAAAGGTTTTCATGTGAAGTCTTACTCTCATTTTTTTGGAAAAACTTCTTTTGCAGGGGAGTACCCTGCTAATATCATTAGGGAAGGAAAATGGTTAAAAGACTATTAATTAATGTTTGAAATGCATTGGGCTTTTTTTGAAAGCCATATAAGGAACAGCTTTTACATCTGTTTTCATGATAAATGCAAAGATGTGGAGAGATACCTTGTCCTTGCCATACCACCTGCCTTGGTGCTGGCGCAGAAGAACTTACATGGTCAGCATTTCAAAGCATTCAAAATTAATTGACAGATGGACATTGTTAAATAATTAATGTACCTTTTAGCTGCTAATGAGACTTAGAAAATGCTGCATGGCAATTGAATAATTCAATTTTTTTTTTTTTTTTTTGGGATCTTATGTATATGCGACTATTTTTTCCTAGTTAGTTTTTAAGAATAATATCATTCCTTCCATTTGCACATATGCATTCATGTATGACAGCATTTCCTAAAATCTAGGAAAGGCTTATATTTTTACTAAGGTATCTTCCTTCAAAGTTTAAGATTTAAAACTTTTGCTTTTCATGCTTATGGTCAGTTTATGAATATTACAAAAGTGAGCAAGTTAAGGAAGTTGTCAAGCCAATCTCAGACAGTAGTTTGCTGTTGTAAACTGGGTATGGATCAATATATTACATGAGTCAGTACAGTGTTCTGGGGTGGGTGTCCCTCTCTTCTTCCAAGTAACAAGTGTTAAGATGAAAGAAAATAAATTCCAAACTGTGCCAGGGAAGGATTAAATTGGATATTAGCAAAAAATTCTTCACTGAAAAATTTGTCAAGTATTGGAAGACACTGCTTATCTCAGTGGCATAGTCACCATCCCTAGAGATAATAAGACTTGTAGATGTGGTCTTTGGTGACATGGTTAAACAAAGTTTGTACTTTTAACAAAGACTAGCAGAGCTACAGATACTGAGAATCCCATTGACAGAGATGATCTCATTGATTTTGCTGGATTATTGATTTTAAAAGGCACATAGTAAGTCAGCCAAATGCAAAGAAATGTAAGCAGAAATGAAGACATATAGCTTATTATTACAATATGAGAAATTATGCCTAGAAAAATGATTGATTTGAAATTTAATCTGACCAGCTGTAACCAAAACCCTCTGTAAAATGCTGTGGCTTAAAAGAAGGCTAGGGTGATCCTGGAATAAGTGAAAAAGGGAGTTTGATTCATGTTACCTGAATACCTAACACTGGTAAGTCTACCACTGAAATATTGATCATGTATTTTGTATCCCAAGTGAATGCAGAAGTAGTCAGAGGGTGAAAAAATCATACTGTGTGAGAAATTTTTGGAGCATGTGTCTATGTGGTCATGTGCAGTCATAGATTAATGTGCATTTGTCATGCACTGACTGGCAAAAAAAAAAGAGCTAGGCCTGATTTGAACTGCATATCTGTGGAACTGCTGGTTTTCTTACCTGTGTGAATGCAATGGGGAAAGCCCAGTCCCACAGTTATGATGCCATGTATCCTTGGACCACTCTGGCCTCCGTTGTGCTTAATGAAGAAGAGGTATGGAAGGTAGGGATGTAGATTATTTTTTCTTTTGGATTTTCATGGGAAGTATTTTTTGCTAAGGTAAAGCTTCTTACCTTGTTGGCCTTTTAAAACCTTTTAAAATTCTCCCCTCTGATATGTATCTTAGTTTCTGGGTGCATGTTTTTCTTCTCATTTTGCATCATGAAAGGTTCCCCATGACTGAATGGCTTATTAAGCCAAATGAGCTGGTATTTTGCAGCTCTGGGCATGCATTTGAACCACTTGGTTAATATATCCTCTGAGTGTACTTAGGGTTGTGTTGATTTCCCCCAAGTCATACCAGCAGAGATTTTAAGAGTTCTTCACCTTTCCATCAAGCTCATGCAATATCTAACTTTCTGAGGTAATTTGAATGTAGCTCATGTGTTTCCCTATACCAGAGCCTTTTGAGGGGTTCTCACTCTCTTTTACTTCTTGCCTGAGACCTGTATTCACTTTTTATTTAAGAAATAATAAATTCTGTCCATAAAGTATCTAGGTTTTTTACTGAGATCCTGTGTGTACAATAGCTAGCTGTTGTACACAGAAAGCCAGCTGCTGCAATTTAATTGTTATAGGCAGACTAAGTTTTGCAAAGTCAAATTTAAAAAGGAAAATCACCCCTCTCCCAGTAAGCTTAGAGACAGATCAGATGAGGAACATGTAATTAAATTTATTCATTATAATATTCCATAAATATTTTCTCACACATGACAATGGAGAAGGGAAATGCTTATTCTTCATACCTCAAAAAAGAAAATATGATCCTTTGCCAAAACCAGTTATACTTAGAAATATTTGCAGATTACTGTACAACTGGTTCAGATGAAAAAAAGATAAAAGCCCAAACTTGAAGACAGTAACACTGTGTTGTATACTGGATTGAACATTTCTGTAAAATCAAATACTGTTCAGGTGTCAGTATTTCTAAAAATAATTAATTTAATTTCATTTTTTGGAGGTTTGGAATCAATTTTGAAGGCGATCTGAGAAAGCACTGTGTATAGTGAGAAAGCAAATATTTTTGATATGTATAAATTGTTTAAGAGTAGGTTAAATACCTGGATAACAGAAAATACCTAGAATAAAAAAGTTACTTTTTACATTGCTTATAATGTTAATACAGCAGAAAAATGACAAAAGAAAATACCCTGCCTGGCTGCTGAAGCAAAACCTATTCAGACAGGAAAATGTGAATATATTTAATACTGGATAATATTAGATACTGGATTAAGAAGAAGCTAGGCTGGCTGTGTTTCATTTTTATATGAAGGCTACATATTTTTCAGTGAATGGATCAGAGCTCATACAGACATCTGCCAGAACAAGTTCTTCAATCCTTGCTATACTAGTGATTAACTGAGATAATCAAAACAGTTCCTTTTGCAGAGAAAACTGGCGAATTTCTTAGTCACTTGGCCACTGACTATCTGCTACTGATACTGAAGTATTCACACAGGTATTACCATGCTGTTCTATAGTTCAAGAGTCTAAATATATTACACATTGAATTCCAGTAAGGGCTCAGAAATGCATAGTGCATCCAGCAGGGTTTTTCATGTTGCACAGATTATTTTATATAACCTAGGAAATTATATTGTCATCTTACAGGAGGGTTGCCTGGTATACTGAACATCATCTCTGTGTAAACAAGGATGAACAGTGCACTCATGAGAAAACAAATGTTTTAAAGTCATAAAACTGTGCTTTCTTTCTGCTGATATGCTTTACCTTTCCCTGTAAACACATGGTTTCTTGCTTTTCATAATCATCCTTATAAAAGGAGAAAGTAAACATGAATGTATTTTAAAAAGGACTTTAGGAAGTACATAGAGGAAATTTTCTGTATGAATTACTTAATGGTTTTAATTTGCATGCAGCAGTAAAAATAGAAGCTCAGTAACTGATTTCTGTACTGCAGTTTAGGAAAACATTGCACAATTAATTTCACATAAGACTTGCAAAAAATCTGGTTTAATCAGGATATATTTAGGACTTAATCTATTAAAAAGATTCAGAATGCTAAAGGTATGTCATATACTTAATTGACTACAGCAGTTAAAACCTTAGAAAACTATTAGTTCCATTTCAAAATATATATCAACTACCTGACTTTTTTCCCCCTGTATGTGATCCTGTCTTGTCTGTGATACTTCCACTGCAATCTTTTTATCAAGATAGAAAGTGTTTTCTGTGTTGTTGAAAAGAGTATATTTTCATTCCTTTTATCTTAAGTATGAGAGATATCCAAGGTTTAAGAAATTTGATTTATAGAAGAAACATTCAATAACTATTGAGTAAAGAAGGTTTTCTTAGTAATACAGGCTTGTAGACTGTTTTGCTAGAATGACCTTTCCAGCAACACAGAACTATATATTGCCTTGGGAATATGCCAGACAGTAATTTATGGCTGTGGAGAGAAGAGAGAACTATCTTTTCTTCCAATTTATACTCAGCAATGCAGAAGTCTTCAGAAATAATAATTATTAAATTTGTATGTTAAGGTTCCCCAGTCCTGCTTACTTAAACATTTTTGCCTATTTAAAATTAATGGTACTTTTACAGCCATATAAACAATAACTTAAGTTCATTTGTATACTTGAAAACTCAAAGTTTAACAACCTGCGAAATAAACAAAACAAAGTCATGCTTCTACAACTTGTCCATTGGTCTGAGTTTCACCCTAAAAAATTAATGGCTTTTTGAGATACTAAAATTATTCTTACGTACATCGCAGTTACAGTCATTAGAATGTATGGTTGTTCTTTCATGATATTATTAGAAAATAATAACTTGCCTGTATAAGATAGGGTAATCAGTAGATTTATTTCTCATTTTAACAGAGGTGCTCTTGAATTATTTTACTTTTTGAAGGTCATGTTTTGAAGGCTCAAACTGAAAGAGTACAGTTTTATTAGATGTCAGGAAGAGATTTATTATTGTGAGTACGGTGAGACTGGCACAGGTTGCCCAGAAAAGTTGTCTCATCCCTGGAAGTGTTCAAGCCAAGGCTGGATGGAGCATTGTGCAACCTGTTCTAACAGGTCTACCTACTCATGGCAGAGTTTGGAACTAAATGATCTTTAAGATCCCTTCAAAGTTTTTTAGCTCCCATGTTTTTATGATGTCTCTACTCTTTACATTTTTCTAGCAAAAAAAAGTGATATTTTTATCAAGGCAATTTTAAGATATCTTGGTGTATTTTATTTTTTTTATTTATCCTGTAATATTTTATGAAAGAGTAAAACTCTTAAGAGTAAAAATATTTTTACACTTGCAACAATATTTTATATGCATGCTAAAGCTCCATAACATAAATGTAACACTAATTTATAAGCATAAATTAATGTTCAGTGATCAAAACTGGATAATCTGAAAAGCACTGGTTTGTTTTGGATAAAGGAATAGAACATATATAAAAGGTTTCATGGGTGGAGACATTTTCTGAAGTGCATGTGTAGGAAAGATATATTGCAATTATGGTATAGCAGGAGTGGGTCATCCTCTGTATCAAGCTTTAATTTCTTAAGCTTAATTTTAATACTGCTGGTTTATAGGTAATGTTTTACACTTTAGTCTTTGAACATGTAATGTTTTTTAGCAGTAATCCAAAAGATGTGCTTAAAATTAAGTGATACAAATTTTATATTTAATTTTTATCTTTTTTTTAATCTTTTTTTTTTGAGGATGTTAGAGACCTGTAAGAAAGGCATACTAATTATGACTAGAATTATGTCAGTTCTCCTACTTGTGCTTTTGTAAACATATATGCACTGCATAATATATTATAAAATTTAGTTTTGTCATTCTGACACCAGTAAAAAATGGCCTGTTTATCTTTAAGTGAATAAAATTAATAGGTAGTGAAATGATGGAAATTTTTGTGTTAGCTTTGGAAACATCTCTACTACACAATTGTTATTTTTGCAAGCATGCAAGAACTGCAAACTAGCAGATTCTTATGCATCAGAAGTTTTAGATGTTGCATAATGGGATATGCAGCAACAGAAACTAATGAGATTAATTGATTCTGACTGACAGAATTTTAGTAACCTATACTTCTGATACTCATAAATATTTAGGACTAATTGAAATCAAGCGTATATAAAAATGCTGGGGTCAAATACAATGGATCTTTTAGTTTCCCTTAGGTTACAGTATACTATGAGAACATGATAGATTAAACACTTGTTTTCTGTTCATATAAAGATAGGTTTCTCCACAGATGAAGTACTTGATTAGGTATAGAAGTACTATGCCACATGGCTATTGTTTTCCCACAGGAATTACATCTTATTTTGACAGATTCACAGTATTTTTAGTATGTCAAACATTTACTCATGGCAGAAAGGTAAAAGTATATTTCAGAAATAATTTCACTTTTTACATCACCATGAGCCAGTCAGAGCAGATTGGAATTTTCCTGCATGTCTTTGCTGCTGCTCTGTAGGTTGGGTTGGTACTGAGAGATGCCCCTGTATGCTCAGTTGCTAATGTCTGAAGAAGCCTGGAGCTGAGGCAGGGATAGCTAGCAGAACTCTTGGGAACCTCACAGTGACCATTTTGCTATCTGTATGCCACAGGGAGGAGATTCAGCTGGTGCTGTGTTTCCCAGGCAGGTGCTTCACTCTCAGCTGGCTGGTCCCTTTGGGTCTCAGTGTGCCATCTGTAAAATGTAGGACATGCTCTCCTAATTCAGCCATGTGCAGGGAGGATAGGATTTTTACTGTCTAAATGGTTTGAGCCCTGCAGCAGCACCCAGGGTGAGAAGCCAGACCTTGCAGAGCTACCCAGCCGTAGCAGGCTGGAGGTCCCTGCATGCCCTTTTACCCTTCTGTTTGGTGTTTGCTGTTGCAGTTTACTGTGTGCGCTTGCCTTTCAAATAATTCCTTCCTCTTTTCTAGTTTGAGGGTTGCAAGAAAGCCTTTTCCAGACTAGAAAATCTCAAGATTCACCTAAGGAGCCATACGGGTGAGAAGCCGTACCTCTGCCAGCACCCTGGCTGCCAGAAAGCTTTCAGCAACTCCAGCGACCGCGCCAAGCACCAGAGGACACACTTGGACACTGTAAGGACACAGAAGCCCCACTGCAGCCCCCTGAGCATTAGACCATCTTCTCCTTCCCTCCAGCTTGGTGACAGCAGGTAGTCCATAACCTTAGAGACAGGAGGGTGGATGGTCTGATGAGGCTGTTGAAGCTGCCTCAAAAGTGACCCAGTCATCTGAGCATGGACCCAGGCTGGTTGATGAAGTGACCACAGGTTCCATGGTCTTTGCTGCAGGTAGAAGCTGTCGCTTTCTCCCACTTAGTTGATCTTTAGGGAAACTGAAGCCATCTGCAATATAAAGTGCTTTTCTGTGATGAAAAGTTAAGGGCGGGGCATGTACCAGAAAGTCAAGAGAGACAGAATAATTTTGCAAATCTAAAAATTTTTGTGCCAACAGATTGTCCCTTGTAAATCTGAGTGATCGCTGAAATTTATTTAAAAACCTCTGTCTCAGAAAAATATTTTGTTTTTTCAGAGACAGTTTCCAAAGGTCAGAAGTCCAGAAATATGATTAAAAGAGTGCAATTTGAATAGAGTAGCTCTTTAAAAAAGTATATTATCCATTTTGAATAATCAAAAGTATGACTGGCAAGTTAATAATCTGTACAAGGTGTTTTCAGAAATTCTTTGGGGAACATAAGTGAATAAATTGCTGAATAGCTACTTCCAGGAAACAGTTGGACCTAATGTTAATTTAATACTTAGTATTGTGAACCTACAAGTCTTCAGGCAAGACAGGCAGCTTAGAACAGGCAAGATGAGATATGAGTTAGATTTATTGGGAATTCTTTCAAGAAAATGATAAAGATATTACAGGATATTTTACAGGTATTTTTCTAAAATGAAGTATTATTAGAAAATGTGGGCTGAAGGAGTTGGTCAGTATTTCACATTAAAATGTGTTTTTTTATGTAATACTTTTAAAACTTCAGTATTCAATGCTTGGTTGGGGTTTTGCTTGCCTTCTTTGTAATATAATAAACTAACACTTTTTCTTGTTCTCTTTTTCTGAAGCAGATCCTTCTATAATCCTAAACAGTCTTTCCGGGCCTTTACTACAGTTTCTTTACCTGATTCACTAAAGACTGTAATTTCTGACTAAGTCAAAGATTGCTCTGAGGGTGGAAGAATTGTAAGTATATCTAGCAATAT
The DNA here is from genome assembly GCF_050655825.1 of Lonchura striata. Taxonomy (NCBI): domain Eukaryota; kingdom Metazoa; phylum Chordata; class Aves; order Passeriformes; family Estrildidae; genus Lonchura; species Lonchura striata. The sequence goes on from NC_140740.1 coordinate 70,813,897, forward strand.
TCATTGGACTACTAAGAAAAAAAAGGTAATCATGAAAGGTAGTAATGAAAACTTTCCTTTTGTTTGTCTTCCTTTAAAGCTTTACTCCATCCTTTTCTCTTCTAACAAATTGTGAAGCTTTCTGCATGTAATAATATACAATATCATTGTTCTGTAGCAATGTGGTTTGTAGCATCCCAAGGCTCAAGAAATATTCTCTTGAGTTAAAATAATCTGTGACACAACACTTACTTTATCCTTTTTTTTTTTATTTAGAAACCTTATGCATGTGAGATTCCAGGATGTTCTAAGCGATACACAGATCCAAGTTCCCTGAGAAAACATGTGAAAGCCCATTCTTCCAAAGATCAACAAGTCAGGAAAAAGGTGATTTTTATGCTGTCTTGACTAGTGTAAAATGTATGTAAAGAAATCAGCGTTATAATATTAGATGTTTCAATGCGTCTTCAAGTACTTGGGTTGATTTCAGACTTCAAATTAGAAAAAAGAGCAAATAGATTGGTGTGGTTTGCATAAAGATAATTCCATCTCTGACTTAATGGTTTAATGCTTTCTGTTTTCTGCTGGTTAATCACTGAATGAACATAACAACTCAAGTAAAAATAATTTTTGCAAACATAAATTCTTAGTTTCAAATTCTGCTACTTGGTAAATACACAGTATTACAAAATACTGGCCAGTCTCAGATAGGAGGATGGATTTTGAGGGCAGTATGCTGGACTAAGCTCCAAATTGTATTTCTATATCCCAGATAGTTCCAATAATACCAAGATATTTCACAATGCTGATTCCCTGTGGATGTCAAATCCATGAGTCATCAAATGCTTATATGTATAAGTCTCTTTCTAAAGAGCTGAGTTGCTACCTAAGGATTTTTTTTTTTTTTTGAGCATTTTTCATCATAGCTCCTATTAATCACTAGTATAATGTTTACAAGGTACAACATAGGTAGTTACTGGAGCTTTGTGAAGTTATAATTACTAACTAACATTATGCTTTGGTATTTGAAATATTTCCTGGCAGGAATAATAATGAAAAATAAGAAAAACAAACCTTTTAAAGAAGAATTAAGTTTATTTATGGATTTAATTAAAAGTTAAAATTGGCTTAATGCCAAAAAGGTAATTATGAAAATGTGAATGCATCAAAAATAACCCTAAAAATTCCAAGGTGATAAAGGCATAGTGGAATAATACTTCAAGCCCTAGGGATCTTTTCTGTTGAAAAGAATGAAACCCTTTGCTGTCACACCCCGTTAGTCATGGATTCCTTTAATAAATCGTGCCTGACTGGTTTTAATCCTCTCTTTAACCTCCCCCTGCATACCAAGTGACATTATTGTGTCATCTTAACTTGCTACTCTCCAAGACTGTACCTGTAAATGTATCTTTGATGTTGCATAGACTTAAATAGCAGGAATTATATTTGAAAGAGTGGAATCTTACATGCTGTGCTGATGTTTACATTGAGTCTTCACCCAGGATTCTGTAGATGCTTCTTCAAAGGTCTGGGTCTTTCCTTGGCTCTCTAAGATGGGATAATGCAATGGGATATAGGTAAAGTTCCATCTCTCAGTTATTTTAAACAACTTCTGTTGATGTGTGTCTATGACTTATCATATAAGGCAAATTCTTTTCTAGAAATCTGTAATGTAGCCAATGTTCCCCTTCACTTCCCAACCCTTAGTTATCCACTGAATACATTTAACTGGGAATCTTACCAGGTAATGGCATGAAATCCTATATACCAAGAGGATCCCAGCAAAATGCATTTAATAAAAGTAATTTAAAGGATATTACAATAAAATTTTATTTACTCTTCAAAGGAAAGCAGAGCCATGAGAGAATAAAGATAGTCATGCCTGCTTTAATCACCTTTGTATATTTTGAAAAATTGTTCATAAAAATGAGGGCAAACATGCACAAATACCATGCAAATATCTGGGAACAGGTGCTGAAAATGTTTAGTAAAACATTTTTAGTATATTCTCTATGCATCATAATATTCAGTCTGTCATTTTAAAATATTTTGGTGGGGTAAAAAGCAGTGTTTACTGCTTTTAAAAGGAAAAACTGCTGACTCTGTCAGGATTTAATCTTTTCATTGGGAAGATAGATGAGATTTCATCTAAGTCAGGAAGTCAATGAAAGAAAGCTAGACAGACAAATGAGAGATTAAAGTGATGTTGAGGGGAATGTTAATGTACAACATGCCCCTCAACTACAATTATTTTTGAAATGTGTTTTCTTTTTAAGCTTTTTCTCATTTCAGCTTTGAAAGGACAACAATTTACAAGATTTTTTTGTAAACTGGCTAGACAAGTAAGCCTATTTTCAGTGGCTACACTTTTTTTATTTCAGTAAAACACAAATGTCTTTCATCTGTGAACTGATGATACTCTATTGAAAGTCAAGAATCCATAGCTCTTTTAGTTTGTAAGTTTTTATTGAAGATAATGAAAATTAAATTATTGAACATTGTGATACCACAGTCAGGTGCATAGAAACTTTCTAACATGGTTTTGAGTATTAGAGAGCAGGCATTCTTTGCTGCAATTGCTGGGCAGTTGGAGGATCCTGTCTCTAATCAAATGTCTGAGTGCCGGGTAAACAAGGTGTTTATCATACAAGAATGATCACATATTCATTAGCTATCCCCCCATACTGGATGTATACGTTTTACTTTATTTTACATAGTCTCATCCCTTATCAAAAGTCCTCACAGGTTCTTTGGGGCCTGTCTTCAATGTCCCGTATCCTTTTTAGGTGCCTGTTCCTCAATCCCTGCTTTTGAGTAAGTGCAATATAATTTTTTTGCATAACTTCACCTTTGTCAGCCTGACAGAGCTGAGCTGGCATCCTGCTTGTGATTTGCATGGGTTCTATTTGCTGAAGTTTCATCCTTTATCTATTTCTCCAAGGCTGTACTGTTCTATTCTTCTGTCCTTCATAAGAGTAAAATATTGTTCTGTTCTACTCATATAATTCAAATCATTCTACTCATTATCATGTCCATATCGTATCATTAACAAAATCCAGATCCTGTGCTGTTGGGACACATAAACACAGGACGGGTCAGTTCAGAGGAGGTCACAGTGGTCATCTGGTCCAACCTCCCTTCTCTGTCATCCCAGAGCACATTGCACAGGACTGTGTGAGACAGTTCATGAACATCCCCAGTGAGGGAGACTCCACAGCCTCTCTGGACAATCTGTTCCAGTGCTCAGGCACACTCACAGTGAAGAAGTTCTTCCTGGTGTTCAGGTGGAAATTCCTGTGCGTTTGTTTCTGCCTTCTGCCTCTTGTCCTGTTGCCTGGGACCGCTGAGAAAAGCCTCTGAAAAGCCTCCCTTCAGAGACTCTAGACATTGAAGTCCCTTCTCAGTCATCTCTTCTCACAGCAAACAGGCCCAGTTCCCTCAGCCCTCTTTGTAAGAGAGACACAGGGGTTTGAAGCCTGTATAGAGGGTCAATACTTCCGTTATGGTCTTCATGAAGATCCATTTGTTGTGTAAGATAGCACTCAGCCTTGTACAGGTTAGGAGATCATTGTCCTTTCCATTCAGGTATAACAGGAAAAGTAATTTGGTGCTTCTGTAGCAGCCATTCTGAAGAAATCTGTGCTTGTAAATCTAAAGAAAATATTTAATTCCCTTTCAAATACTGCAAGGCAATTCCCACTGGGAATGGACTGGACACTCCACTGGCTCTGTAGATCTTATCATGAATATCTGCAATGTCCATTGCCTTTCTTAAACGTTTTCTCTTTTTGAAAAGTGAATTTTCAAACAGACAAGAGATCATTTAAAAAGGACAAAAAGTTCTGATTTTGTGCAGCTGTTTGGCAAAGGACAAGATCAATTTAGTAACATTGACCTTATCAGCTGAACAGTGCAGTGGCTATGCTTTTAGATAGTTTTAATTTTATTCATACTAGTGAATAACTGTTCTCATATATAACAGTATTTTAAGATGATATGTCCTGCCAAAACACCCCCACAACCAATAAAGATTTAAAAAATTGTCTCTATTTATTTAAAAGAAAGTGAAATAATTAAAGATACAGCTAGCTCCATATTTGTGAAGAAAGGAAAAGATCATTTGAATAGTTGACATAAACAAGACCAGCTAAAGGGAATGCAGAAGTCTTAGTCTGGACTTTGAACTGAAGAATGATTTATACAAAATAATTTCCTTGTTTATCTGACCAGCCTTTGATTTCTTGGCAGTTCTAATAGTGACCAGATCATGTCTTTGGTCTTTTTATTTAAATTATTTATGGGTCAGATCTGTTCTTTAGACAAGCTTTGGAGGTACTGAATGCTTACCTGACAACTGCCTCTGAAAGCTGTCTGTCCTGTAAACTTATACCATCTTAGATCATTCAAATGGGTCTGGAGTAACCTATACAGGGGCTCAACTGACCAGATAGGTTAACACCTCAGCAGATACTCAGTGATACTCCTAGGTCACTACTTAGCTTTAGCCTAACAATGTTTATTTTTCTGGTTTTTTTTCCAAGACAGAAATTTTTATACTCTCTATGTCAGAAATAAAATATCATAGAAGCATAGCTTCAGGAAAGGCATCCATAGGATATTTCTGAAAATTATCTAGACATTATAGGGATTTTTTAAAATTGTCATTTATATGGTACATGTACTAAATCACTAAGGAATGGAGGGAATGGTAAGACCAAAGGAGATAAGGGCTATATCCAAGGCTTCTAGATTGATTTATTTCTTCCTGGTAATCTTTATTTTTCACACAGATTGGTCAGTAAATGTAAAATGGTGTCTGAACAGTCACTCTTGAGAAGTTAGCAAAACATTATCCCAGTCACTAATCACAATGGATGCTTCCACGATCATTTGTTCCTGTGATATCTGACTGGAAGGAAGTTTTTTCAGGTGTTATTTTGCTGTGCAGGAAAAAGCACAGAAGGTGATCAGAATTTCTCTAATCCTGGTGCAATTTATGCATGATTTCTTCCTCATTGTATTTATTGCTCTTCCAAGATTGATGGGCTAGCAATGGTAGGAAGTTTTTGGAATACTATTCCTGATTATAATAAGAAAAATGGTGATAGACTGCACTGCTGAGAGGAAGCAGGCAGTATGACACCTCAGCCATATCCACGCCTCCTTCAGACTGTAGTAGAGGCTAGCAGTCGAGCAGACAGTCCATACTAGGTGGAGAGCACACTGAAAACAATGGGATAAAGATTTAAATCATCTGGACAAGGCAATTACTGGCATTCTCTTGCCAAGTGGCCTCTGCTGAGCTTGATGAGGGTTCCCATCTGAACTGAGAGTGCTTTTCAGAAGCCACCTTGCTTACAAAGATGCTATAGATATTCCTTTTCTCCCACTATGCAACCTCCATGTAAGAAAAAAGGGAATATAAAATTCTCACCTTTAGAGGCAGATCTTAAAAACCAAATTCTTCTGAAGCCTAGTTATATTCCTTTTCTAAAGGTTCACTTCTCTCTTAGAGCCCTGTAACATATAATGTATGTAGAATATAGAATAGTTTGTCTTGGAAGAGGCCTTAAGGATCTAATTTCAGTGCCCTGCCATGGGCAGGGGCAATGCCCTCTAGAACAGACTGCTCAAAGCCCTGTCCAGCCTGGTCTTGAATACTTCCAGAGATGGAGCATCTACAGCTTCTCTGGGCAACCTGTTCCCACGTCTCACCACCCTCACAGTAAAGAATTTCTTCCTTACATTTCATTTAAACCTACTTTCTTTCAGTTTTAAGCCAGTGACCCTTGACTATCAATACAGTTCCTGAAAAAGGATCCCTCTCCAGCTCCCCTGTAGTCACCCTTCAGATACTGGAAAGCTCCTATGAGGTCTTATCTGGGCTGAACAGCCCCAGCTTCCTCAGCCTGTCTTTGTTGGGGAGGTGCCCCTATCCTCTGATGAAATTTATGGCCTCCTCTGGACTCAATCCTTTACCTCCCTCCCATGCTGGGACCCCAGAGCTGGTGCAGCACTGCAGGTGGGGTCTCAGCAGAGCAGAGCAGAGGGGCAGAATCCCCTCCCTGGCCCTGCTGCCCACCCTGCTCTGGATGCAGCCCAGGACACGTGTGGCTCTCTGGGCTGTGACCACACACTGCCAGCTCATGCTGAGTTTTTTGTCAACCATCACTCCCAAGTCCTTTTCCACAGGGCTGCTCTCAAACACTTCTTCAATCAACCTGTAGTATGATATATAAACCTGTCCACCTTACAATGAAAATAAGAAATGGGAAAAAAACCCATGATGTTCTCCTGTTGAACAATATTTGTTTGGAAATAAGACATACAGGTGTTTTCAAAAGGTTAACATGGAAATTTCTATTAAGTTTTGAGAGATTGTCTCTGGCTTTCTATTATGTGGGTTATGTCAGCAATTATATTATTCAAAATAATACAGACTTCTTTGCCTCTTACAGAGCTGCATACTTAATGATGGTTCATTTTAAAATTTTTTACAGTACAGTAGAAGCAGCGTTTTTATTGTGACTACATATTAATTTTACAACAGAACTGATGAAACTACCAGTTTCTTTAAAGATTCTAGAAAAAGCAAATCTTTTTACCAGCCTTTAGATTTTGTGAATAACACAAGAAGAAAACAGTGGGGATTTTTTTTAGCTAGTATCCTTTGTTTGGTAATTTAATGATGGCTTTCCAGTTTTTTCTTTCATTTCTTTCTCAGTATTTGAAGTAAGCTTTTTTTGCAACTCAAGAAACACAGTGCTTATTGTGTTTCTTACATGAAAGGAATTTTTTTTAATACTTTTCTAACTCGAAATGTTTAATTGATGAGGAAGGTGGGAGGCAAGGATCCAAGTATTACATCACTAGTGTTTCAGGACATTCAGGCACTATGTTAATTGCCAGTGACCAGTCTCCATTATGTGACTATATTAATCTGGAAGAACTGTTCTGTTTGTGAACATCTTCCTCATGGGGAGCAAACATACTACCATATGAGATAAGTGGCTTCTGCATCTTTCAGTTTTTACTTGGCCTTATTCAGACTCTTAGTTCAGATTTCACTGTTTAAACTGCAAATGGGAGAGAGTGGGTTGAAAGAGAAGCAAACCTATTTTCTTGCTTCGAGAGCAGTTGAAAATAAGGATATATTCTCTCATTTGTTCTCTATGATGTCCACTTAAAAGATGTCACCAATGCAAAAAGAAGTGTATTCAGGGCCACGGGGTCAGTGAGCAGTGCCCATGGCAACTAAGAAACCATTCTGTAGAAGAAAATTCAGTAAGGAGAAAGTGTTTTAATCCCCAACTTCAATCCCTTTACTTCCTGTTTTCAGAAAGAAATATAAATCAGACACCATGTGGTTCAGCAATTTTTCCTTAAAGGCATGTTTGCAAAAAGGGATTACAAACAGGCAACAGTGTTTAAGGAATTTAATCATATAATTTGTTGGCAAACTGTTGAGACTAGGAATGACCAGTTCTTTTGAGTGTGGAGAGTGTGACACCAGAAAACAAGCTCTGAAAGCCACGTACCACTGGCTGTGGCTGACTGCCCTGCCCCCCGACAGCTGCTGCAGTGGTGGGATGCACAAGGCATGCTTCTCAAGGAAGATCCATTGTGGGGGGCATGTTTTGACAGCACTATATTTAGAACTTTATTAACCAGGGAGAAGGAAAGATAGAAATCATCCAGTGGTTTTCATGGTGTTCTGACAGCTGTAGCAGTTTTATAACCAGGAGATTATTAGTTCATTTTACTAATTAGTTAATGTTTGTTATTCCATATACTGATTCCTTTCTGAACTTTGTTTCTGTCCTTAGTTTATACTTCTGTGAGCTCTGGCAGTGTGACATGTTGAAAAGTGCATAAGAAGGAAAGAATAAGTGCTGTCACCCTCATTACATTAACACCCATAACAGAAAAAAGCCCCCAGACAACCCCGATTGTCTCAAAATTCTGTAAACAAGTTTATGCTCATAGCATTTCATGTTCTTCAGGTCCATTTTTGATATCAAATAATATCCTTTTCTCTACTTCTTTGTCTTCATTTCCTTGTAACAGTATGTACATGGACATGATCTTGATAGAGCAGGAATCTTTCTTTGTTTAGGTGGCCTGGAAGAGAGAGTTCATGGATGGACTTGGCAGTGCTGGGTGTACACTTGGATTGGTGATATACTGGTATTTTTCAATACCTGAAATGATTCTATGATTCTCTAATTCTATGATTCTCATTAACCTGTTACACTTCAGTCTGGGCTTTGAATGCACTGCATTGTTCATTATGCTCCTTAAGCAACACTAGGGTCTGAGCAAACAAGATTTAACCTGTACATAGGATGCCTACAAGGTTGCAGTTCAGCACTCTGACACCAGTACAAATACCCTACAAATTTTTAGTACTGTCCTCAACAAGGGTTCATGTTCCAGGGTGAGATCTCTCTGATTTCACACTGTTGGATCTGGATGTGGGCAGCAGCATTGGCAGGTGCTATTTTGGAGTCTTCAGTACTGTTCCTGAAGCAGCCATATATTGGCCTCACTTGCAGTGCCCATTTGAGGAGGGCCTTCATCTGCCCATTTTTCTTCCTCCCTGTGATGCAGAGCTCTGCCCTTTCTCTGGCCCAGCAGTTTGTGAGACTGTTCTACAAGCTGAATTGTGGCTTTAACAAGAACAAAAACCCCAACCTGACACAGAAATGCCCCACAATAAATCAGAGACAGTAGAAACTCAGAAGGTTAGCAGTGCCAGCCTAGCCAGCACTTCACATCATTGTCTTGCCTGATAAAGACAGTAGAACAGAACAGCATTTTATTCTAATAAGGAGAATAGAACAGAACAGCCTTGGAGAAACAGATGAAGGATGTAATTTAGGCAAACAGAAGCCACACAAAATGCAAACAGGATTCCAGCTCAGCTATGCTGATGAAGCAGAAGTTATGCAAAACAAGGATATTGCACTTACACAAAAAATGGGGGTTGAGCTGCATGAAAAGGACATGGGATGTTGAAAACTGCCAAAGGACATCCCAGATAATTTATAAGAAATTCTGATAAGGGGTACAAGTATGTAAAATTAGGTAATGCATAAACATCTAGCCAGTGGGGATTGCTGAAGAATGTGTGATTGGTGTGTATGACTGACATCTGTTTTCGTGATGCTCAGGACACTCAGCTGGAGGAAGGATCCCCTGAGTGACCAGCGCACTGCACTAAAGAATGCCTGCTCTCTAACAGTCAAAACTGTGTTGGAAAATTCCTGTCTGGCTGATGTCAGTATCATGCCATGTAGCACACTAAACAGACAACTCACGGACAATGAAAATGTGCAGGGATGCCTTGAGTAATCTTTGCAAAAGTAAAAGTCATTAGCTGAAGGCTATTGATTTTGACCTCTTGATAGTAGAGTGGTAGAGATTTTCAGTTCTAGTCCTAGACTGTCTTCAAGATACTATTTTGGAAAGAGTATTTTCCTGACCTGATACATTCATGCATTTAGGTTCGAGTGGAGGTAAATACAGAATTAAATATTTAAAGTGAAGGCCAGTGTTATGTAAAAGATGCTGCAGTTAAAGGAAAAAAATTACAAATAAATCTGAAAACATCTTTCTGTATAAGCAATTGTTGACAATATTAATCTAGATATTATCATGGCAATTTTCAGTAATCTATGAGAAGAAGAAAAATATTTTTGTGCTAAATGAATCCACCTGGTGGATAAGTATGTGTTTATTTTACACATTTTTCCTCTCGTGAAAATTTGCCAAACGGATGTATTTTCAGAATGGAAAAGCAAATAATTCTGCAGTACAAGTGTTTTCTTTGTCAGGCTGCATTTACTTGGAAAAACTGATACTTAGCAATATTGTATAATAGCTATATCCCCAAATCAGCCTTGCACAAAACAGTAGGTTTTTTCCTGCTTTTTGAATTGCACAGGTCAGCTATTAGACTGATGTTCAGATAAAAATCAGCTACAAGCCTCTTGGAACTGCCTGAAGAAGATGATGAAATAAAAAGGGCCATAGGTATAATTTGTATAACATTTCAGATTTGATACAATCTGATGTGGGACAGGAAGAGAGGTAATATATGTGTGTGTGTGTCTGTGTGTGTTCAAACATCTGTATGACTGCTTTTCAATTTTCAACTGGACTGTGGCTTTTTTGTTTTAGAAAAAGGCCACTGCACTCACTCAAATGGTACTTCTCTTCTTTAAAATAAGATTCTCAGGGTTTTTTTTAAGTTAGAAGTCTCCTTTCAGATCTGTCCAAGCTTCAAATTTTCCCTTAAAGTGGTCGTCTTGGTGGTCTGTATTATTTTAGTGATGATTTACTGCAAAATACTCCACAGAATAATACCAATCAAAAGAAAACTCTCTTTTCTATATATAATAAAAGCATTTTGGAATTCATTTTGTTGTTATCAATCTTAATACAAAAGTGTCTTCCTCTTATAATATTGTTTTAAAATCAGAATTTCTTCTTGATTTGAAATTTGCCAAAGTTACCTAATAGTGTAGGTTCCAGGTCCTTTTGATTTTTGATACAAGACACTGAAGAACATTTTTGATGTGTTTTCCTGATCTATGCTAGAATATGAAGATGGAAACCATTTTTATATTGAACTTAAATGTTCAATATAGTAAAACTTTGAGAATAGTAAAAGTAACTATTTCTTGCATACACCCTAACATCACTACTGTGCAGGTGGGCTAGTTTAACTTGATTTTTATTGCTTTTTCTGGTCAAGTGTTTGATTGAAATGAGATCTAAAAGCAGGGAAAAGTAGCACACACCATACACGCACGCACATGCACGTGCATATCTGGAAGCTGAGGTAGACAATTAGCAGAACATTTCCCTCTAGAAGTCCTGCAAAGATGACACTGAAAACAAAGGGCACAGAGAAATCCTTCTGTCTTCATTGCTTCATTACCCCAAGATGTGTCACTGTCTGTTGTCAGAAAGGTTTAGTACTGTGCAAGAAAGTGCTGGACCTTGAAGCAGATCTTTGTGGATAAAAGGATGATCTGTGTCCAGCAAGAAAAACAATAATATGAGTAAATACTGTCTTACAGCATTGCTTCATAAACTTAAAATTTTTCTTTCTTAAAATATCACTTTAAACTTAAAATGGTGACATCTGTATACTCTCAATGTCATGATACTAGCAGGACATAATTTTACTCTAACTGTACAAGTAAATATTAAATTACTTTAATATTTTAATATATTGTACTCCTTCAGAAAAGCTAGTACAATGTGGCTCTACATAGACAGGTCATGCTTTGCTCTCACAATGCTACCTTAAATTACAGACAATGAAAATGACTAAAAACTACCTACTTTGAACTTGACATTAGTAAACTTAATGCACAGATTATGTGAATAGCAGAAATTCCTCCTTGTCTTTATACACAAAAAAACTCCACATCTATAGAACTATTACAGTTAGTGTAAAAAAAAATTCCTGTCAATGAAGCATACCAGTATTTAGGATTTTTTTTTTTTTTTTTCTGGTATTAGACATACAGACACATATCTAACCTGCATAAAAATAAATATAACTAATGTCTCACATATGTAAATACTTCACTCAGTGCACAACATGCCTATATATTGGGCACATGTTTATGTAAGTAAGATTTAAAATGTAATGATTTGATAACTTGCATGTTTGAATGACTGAAGGTGTCTAGGCTTTGCTGAAGAATTAACCAAGTTAATCTGAATACATACAGGCAGGTTTTGAAGTTACTGAACTATTTTGTGTGGTTTAGTATTTATCAAGCTATACTGCTTCTTTTCTTATGAAGTGTATTCATAAACACACCTATGTTTTCCTTGATGGTGTCTGATTTCTCTTATACAAGAGCAATGCTAAAAAAACTAATCAGGTTGTACATAAAGGTGCATATCTCAGATAAAACACACATTAATGAAAGAAAAAAATTTAAAATTATCTTTTCTTGTAAGGAGGCATTTTTCCTGGGATTATGTCATGCATCAAATCAACAGCATGCCTCTGCTTTTGAACTCAAATATAATGAAATTGAAAACTGGGGAATAAGAATCTTACACCCTTCTAATTATTTCTGCTTGTTTCATTTAATTTGGGTAATAACTTATTCATATGCAAAATGTGCAGGAGTAGACTTTCCATCCATTGTTCTGAAAGGCAATAAGCATTAGTTGATTTTCATAAAAGTAAAACAGTTGTAAACCATGACTAAAATATTATCTGTGTATTAGAAAAAAATGCCACTTTGTGATAATGGAAGTGCTTCTGTATTTCTAAATACAAAACTTCACAAGTCTTACCATAAAATTGAGCTATTAAATTCAAAAACTATTATTTGGAACAAATATTAAATACAGGGGAGTTTTAAGTGAGCAGAGCAATTGATTGTTAACTTGCACTTTGGTCAGCCATAAATTTAAGTTACATTACAGCACACAGAAAAAGGCTGTGCTCATCGTATCAGACTTGTCAGTTTTTGATTTCACCACTCAGCGAGGTAATTTGATGGCCTTAAAAACAGATTGTCAATTTTTCAATCCCAGCACAATTGTACTGGTGCTCAGCTGAGTGATCATGAAAGAAGCAAGATGTTCATGGGGAAGTGGCGTATTTCCCACAGTGCTGGGAGATCTGTGCTGGGATAAAATTCATATAGAAGTCAAAGACAGTGTCAACTTCTTTTTGCACTTGGATGGTAAGTCTACAGTCCAGGCTGGAAAAGAAATGCAGTGTTGATAGAACTGAGCAAGAAATGGATGGCAGCAATTATAGCTGGTCAATTATTATTTCTTCTTTATAGCTTTTTTAGCTGAAGATAAAATTTTACAGTTGCAGTGAATGGTTTGCGGATATTACTTGGTTTTAAAATCATTTGTCTTTTCATTGTCTCTTCTGTGTTTCTTGACATACTAAAGAAGAATCATAGACCTGATTTTCCTGCATTTGTCAAAAAAGACATTGCTTTCAGTTTAAAATTTTAATTAAATTTTTAAAATTATTAAGTTTTCTGTGAAATATGTAAAAATATTTGACTGAGAGTGTGTGGGATTATGCCCTTTTCTGACTTATGATTGTATTTCTAGCCATTGTGATTGTAAATATTAAACAACAATAGTGAATGCATGAAATAAGAACTATCCACAGAAATCAGATCACAGCTGTCTCACAGTGTTTATTTCTCTGTTTTTGGTTTTCTGTTGATGATCCTAGATTTTCTTCATTTTTAGAACTTTTAAAAGGCCATAAAATTTATGCCAGCACAGATTGACAGTATAGATTTGTTCTAAATATCAAATGATATGTGAATGCAAGATTCCTGAACAGTGCAAATTAGAAATATCTGTAAAATAGGTGGTTGCCTCTTTTATTTTACAAGAATTACTTAATCCTTGTAACTAATGTGTAAATACTTAAGTCTCCCCTTCTTGTTTTTCTTACTATTTTATTCATGAGTGCTATTTGATACAGAAAATGGATCAGTTACTTTAAAAAATTCAGACAACTTTACACGGGTGTCTTCTGTGATTCTGTATTCAGTATGATAGAATCCTGAATCTTTTATAGAAGTCAGATTTTTCATATTATATTAACTTTAGATTCTATAGAAATTTTAATTCACATAAGGTTTATTAATAATGTAACTGTAATGATTTGAATTAGGATATATTTGACATTTAATTTCACAAGCACTGAGTTTCACGAAAAAGCCATGTTACTAGTGATAGCAGGAAACCTAGCACAATTACTGGATGATAGCAGGCAATGGCATGTGCCTAAGCAGAAGAAACATCTTTACTTACGACAGTTGCAAATATGGATAATAAAATAATTTGTCAGGGTATTTCTCCCCTTCTCCCTCTTCATCCATTCTCCCCCTTCCTACAATTTTAGAAAAACAAATGTACCCCACAGAGGTAGTGTACCTTTGGGCTTAATAATGGCTCATTAAGTTTTTAAGAGAAGAAATCTCCAGCAGGCAGAGTGTGTGCATAGGTATCACAGGCTATGTACTATCCCCAGCTACAGGGTTGGGTGCTTATGATGTGCAAGACCAACTCTCCACTCAGTTGCCATGGTTATACAGTAGTGTGTATTATCAAAAGTAATTTGAGTGTTTATCAGCATTTTGTGGCACAAGGGTCATCTTTTGGCAATGGGTCTTTTTATGCTTTTATGCGTTAAGAATAGTTTCCTGTTCTTTCTTCATTTGCCCTATCCCTGGGGTGTTCAAGGCAAGGCTGGATGTTGCTCTGAACAGCCTGATCTAGTGGAAGGCACCTCTTCCTGTGGCAGGGGTGTTGTAACTTGGTTCCTTCAAATTAAAACTGTTCTGTGATTAATTTCTGAGTATGAGCAGAAATTTGTCTTGTGGTCCCTCTTCGTCTCCTCAGGAGTTGTCTAGGGGTGCTAGACTATCTGAGATTTGCTCCTTGGGAAAGTGCAGCACATCCAAGTGCACTTGGTCAGGGTTCTTTCCATCATGCTGCACAAACCTGGATGAAATGACAGGATATTTATGAGCATCTCAGCCACTGCAGTAGCCCACATGTGTGTAAGCAGAGACCTTCATTTTCCAGGCTTTTAAATGAATACATCAACCAAAATGACTTTAAGGAACAGGCAAAATTTTGTTATATATAACATTAACATCAGGCAGGAGATCAGGACAGACATAAGTTCCAGCAGCAGCATCCATAATCTGTCCTAAACATCAGGGTGCAGTTTGGTATTACAGCTACACCATCCTTGTTAGGGTGCTGCATCAAACTTTATTCCTTTTTCTTATTTTGGTGTTGTTACTTTTTTTTTTTTCTTTTTAATTGTAGTTTTTTACTGCATTTTATTGCAGCCTCACATGGAGACTCGCCATCCAGTTTCACCAAAAGGAAAACACTTATTATGAATTTGTTTATTAATTGTTTCTAGAGTGAATTTTTTTCTAGTGTTGATCAGCCAGATCTTACACTTTGGGGATCAGGTATCAGGCAAGTGGCCATACATGCAGCTAAGATTACTGGCCGTGACAGAGCACTCTCAGTTCTGCAGTAATGTGAAACAAATATATTCCTAGTCTGTTTAAGGATGGTGTTTTAAGACAACTTAATCCATATTTAAGGAGCCCTATTTCCACTTGCCTGTATATTACCTCTCCTAAGTGGTTGTTCCCAGTCACTCATTTTCCAGTGTTATGAGCACCTTTGCTCTTCTGGTCCTACAGTGAAGTAGTTTAGGGCATTAAAACAGCATGAAAATATTTGTATTCATTATAGTACGCCTGTGCTGGTACAAGCATGTCAGACATTTGATAAATGTTCAATACCCATTAACTAGGCCACTCCTCTCATTTGCAGTATGTGACAAAAGAGCACTGAAGTCCTTTTGTCCAAGATCCTACCTGTACAAGTAGTGCTTGTCCTAAGTCTTGTTAAGAATCTGGAAGTGTTTTCTTCCTCAGATTCAAAAAGTGCCTGCTAGATTGAAAGGAAGGTATTAATGATGATTTAAAAGAGAAGGTGTGTGTACTCCATTTCTTTCTCTAACTTCAACATTTCTTCATTGTAATTTTTCACTGTCTTAAAGATTTTTGTGATTATTTCCTTTCTTTTGTCCATGTCCCTCTTTTGTTATAATTTGTCCTTTTTTATCTTTTGTTTCTTAGTTGCGATCAAGCTCAGAGATTGGCCAGGACCTCCTGAATGACTGCCTTGCAATCCAGCCCCTCCAGCCAGCCCTGTCACCACATGATGCTGTAGATAATACCATGGGACACTCCCCAGGGGCTGCTTGTGATCTTTACCCAGGTATAAAATAAAACAAATAAAAAGCTGATGTATGATTAATATTAGGGATCATTTTGTAGAGTAGAATGTACTCTGAAATCCATATCTCACAAGAAGGATAGAATATGAAAAGCAATATAAAAAAAAATTTGAAAAAAAAGGTTTTCTATATTTTTTGGAGAGAGGTAGAAACAGTCATACTATACCCATGAAAAGACTTAATGCAACATAGATGGATAGTTTTGCTCTATAGACAGTTGATTCTGCTACCAATTAACTTCTACCATTCCTTGTAGACATCTTGAATACATTACTTCATTTAAAATCACAGTATTTTTCCTCTGCCTTATTCATTGATCACATATCAGTTTTTCAATTGATCTACATTAAGGAACTGAAATGCTGCATTATGAAGTCACATATTTTGACTATAAATATACAATAAACACATTTACACTATGAATGTAATAATCCTATTGCATTGACTCATTTAAATATCTGAGATTTTCCTACTAGAATACCTTTGTCATACCTACCTACATATACAATTTTTGTTAACATTTAAAAAAAATCTGAAACTATCAGTAAGTTATGAGTGATAATAAACCTTAGAGTTTAAGAGGGCAATGGGCAGTATGTTAACATTTTTAATGCAATATTTTAGTAGCTGTGAAGGCCTCTGTTTTTAACTTTCAGGCAAAATGCATTGTGACTTTTATCATTCCAGCTTTTAAGTGAGAGCCAGGCATAGGAAGTGAATAAATTAGATTCAGTGGTGTTTTCTGCAGTGATAAAAATGACATTATATGAAGTGGCCACTTCAGTAAGTGGTTTTATTGTACTGAGAGGTTGGTAAAGCTAGCAATTCTATTTCATATTTTTGTCAAGGCTGCTGTGAGTCACACAATACTTGGTGATGATGTAGGTTTATACGACAAAAATCAGGACATTTAAAGCTGTGATTGATTGTATTCTAGTTTATTAAGTAGTTGGCATTACTTGTATGCTGTTAACTGTTAAGTGCCTTAGTCTGAGTACAGGCTGATTGTGACATTTACTATATGAAAGAAAAGGGAAATTTTAGATTTCAAAAATGTGATTTTGGCCAGAGAATCTCTGGGAACATGTAGTTGCTTATAGTTGTTTATTTTATATTGCGGATTGAGAGGGAGTTGGAGAGTGAGGAATGTTGAGATTTTAGAAAAAAATATTTATGGTTTTACCAAGTGTGAGAGATAACAAAGACTGAGCTTTCCCTTTTCTTTTCAAGTTCCTGGACAGAATGGAAGCTGGGATAAGAGAGTGTGTCAGATTTCAGAAACTGAGGATATTCTCACAGGAGATGGCCACAGCAATCTGTTAAGCACTCCTCCCTAGCTTCCAGGCTACACTCAAATGTCCAGCTGTGTCTGCTGGTTCAGCCCAAACACAGGCTGACAGTAACTTGAACAAAATTCTGTGCATGACAAGCTGGGTAAAATCGCTGCCTGCAGCCAGCTCTCAACTGGCAATTGTCTGCCACCATGATGTTTCATAGACAGCTTCTGAGACTGAGACATTACTTTCTCTAATTCCTGCACTGTCTTTCAATACTTGATGTTTGCAGCACTACTAACTATGAATCTTTTTTGATATATTAATGTATTTTGGTAATTCTTTCCTGGCACTGCTTCCTATTATATGGCAATTTTTATGGTAATTTAATTTTTATGGTACTTAATCAACATACTCTTATCAGCATTAATTTCTGTGTAAGTAATAATGTGCTTTCTCTTACATCTTCCCAGCTGTCTAGCACTTGGCAAAGTTCTTGTAGTTCTATTCATTTGTGTTGTTTCACATCAGTTAGAGGGTTCTATATCAGGCATAGAGCAGTCCATGTCACTCCATTTTGACAACTACTTGATCCAGTTGAAATAAATTGTTTCATTAACTACTCATCAGAGATGCTGCAGGATAATATACTATGTGAACAAATTAAATAAATCCAACAGGCAGAGAATTATTTTATTAAAATGGCAACATGAAAATTATTTATGTCTCATAGAGAGGGAAGTAAAATACCAAAAAAACATTGTGTCTTGCCTCAGAGAAGGTACCCTTCAAAATTCACTGTTTTTTGTTTTTTTAAAATATAGCTTTGGGACTTCTGAAAAGTTAAATACATTATTTTTACTGGGTGCTGTTTTAGACAGCACATTAGCTGAAATCTCTCTGCGCTACTTTTAAAATAGAAGGAGGAATAGATTTTCATTCTTCTAGTGGTGTCCAATCAAATTTTACTTACTTGAAGGTGACTTCACTTACTGTTGATGCACATCTAAAACAAAGATAGTTTTTTTCTTGTAGAAGAAGTCTACAGAATAAATGTTTGAAAGCAAACTATTAGTAATAGGTAAGAAATGTCAGAAGTATATGTTTACATGCAAGTCCATTTTCACTTACATGGTAGAACACCTGTAGTGACCACTGTATGTTTCTCAGCACTGATAAAATACATAATCTATAAACAGACACATTTAAATGAAATACAACAATAACCTTTTTGATAACAGATCTATTACTTATATTTAAGTCTTCAAAAGATCTTTTTCTTATCCTGTAGTCTTTATAACTTCATAGAAGAAATCCAAACTGACTATTATATTACTAATACAGTAAAGCAGAATTACAGATTCTTTGCTTATAACTAAGAGAAATTACATTTATGGGCCTAAAGAAAACAGACTAAAGGCTAAGCATTTTAATAGTATCTAGGCTTAAATTTTGAACAATACCTAGGAATTTTGGTTTACTTGATTCCCAGGGAGATGATGTTTTTTCCTGTGTGAAATAGTATTAACTTACTTTACTTATTTTTAGAGCAATCTGGAATCATTAAAATTGAAAGAATCATTAAAAATTCAGCAGGAAAAAACTCTATCTTTTTACTGTGGTGTTTGGATAAAACTTGACCATTTCATATTTAAGCATAAGCCAGAATGTGTAATTCATTTTTAAATGGTTACTGAATATCACACTAAGTTCTGCTCCAGAGCAAGCAAAGAATCTTTCAAAAGCTTGTCAAGTGCATAATTTTCTTTGCAAGTTGGAATTTAAAAATTGTATCAATAAAGTTACAGAACTTATTTGATTTCTAAGTATTTTTAAATGTCTTACGATGTATTGTGAAACTTTGACCTGCTTCTATGTATATGACTTGCTGTGCTTTGCTTGAGTAACACTCTTATTTGGTTTTTTCCTCCATTGAAATTGTACTAAGCTGGGTGCTCTGTGCACATAATAAGAAAAAATCCAATCCCCCAGGAGTTTGTATCTAAGGTAATGGTAGGAAAGAAGGTAGGTACAACAGGCAGGTAGAGGTTAAGAACATATACATTAATAGATTAATTAAATTATTAATTAATGAAATAATTTTATTAAAGAAATTGTCCTAGTGAGTCCATAAGGGATGTCTAAAGTAAAGCAATCTAGTTTTCTTTTGTAAGAAGTGGTCTGTTTTTTCTTTAAAAATAGTTGTTTAAGAGTGACAGCCTTGGAAAGTAGTTACAGCTCATTACTGGAAGAAAAAAACAAGAATGAGAAGGAAGAACTGACATACGAATGGCTTTTGATGTGAAAAACAGAATTGTATTTGATGCATGGGGAATGGATGCAAAGGGAGCAGTAATATAGGACTACCAATAATGAAGAGGATCTCTGTTTTCACCTTTTAGGCTGCATTTAAGTATTGCATACATATCTAGAACTCCTGCTTAATGTGATGTAGTCATAGGTAGGGCCATACACACATTACAGGGGGCAAAAAAGTGTTAATAATAATATCTTAGTTTAAGAAGGATAGTTTGCTTCCCCTCAGACTTACCCTTTTACTTACCAGTTTTACTTAGGAGTTTATGATTTCTATTTTGAGACAACTTCATGGTTCTCCAAAAATTGATGTAATGTTTGGGTTCCCATTTTTAAGAACATTTACCAATTAACTGCTACAAACATTGTAGGAAACACATCCACTTGCACCATTTATAGTTTAATTCATCATGATGAGACTGAACTTCAGAAACTGCAATCCACTAAAAGAGAAGAAAATGAAAGGCAGGGATGTGATCTAGAGATGCCATTTCAGGAATGGCTTAAAATACTAGTCTAGACCCTGCTTTATTGCTTCAGTACTTTAATGTTTTCCAGTATCTATGATCTGCTGTAAAATACCTGAAAATACATAGAAAGACCATCAGTGCAGGTGCTCTGTGTGACAGGCCAACTTTGGAGACAGATTTATTATCTTGAAAATGCAATTTTTACTTCTACAGTACTTCTTAATGATGGCTTCTTGAGTTTCATGTTCTCTGGAGACTTCAGATTTACAGATGAGCTGAGGAAAAAGGTAAAACAGAAAATAGGTTTTCCACTTGTTGGACTTACCACTTACAATTCAAAACAGCACATATCTACGTATTCCTGGCTACAAAATCCTGTGGACTTCCTAGGGAAAGTGAAAGAGGGGAGTATATGCAGGTGATGCTTCCAAGTGCAAAAAATATTTCATATTTTTCCTTCTGTGCAATAGTAGATCAGTTGTTGTCAACTACAGCATTTTTGGTAATTTGCAAATTTCTGCATTTAAATATGTTCCATGCAGTTACAGGTTTCTGACTCCATTGAAAAGAACTATTTTTTGGCCTCAGACTCTGTGTCACTTTAAGGGCTACTTTTGGCTTTCTTTTTCTTGCTAGTTTTTATCATGATAAAATGCAAATTACTCTATTTTGCCAAGGAATAATATAAATAGTCTTTTTTTATTTAGACAATCAGGGCTTTCCTTTGCAGTATCTTGATTTGTTAAATATTCTGTCTGCTTTTGCTGTCAGAATGTGTGCTTGGTTGTTTTTCAGTATTTTCTTCTGTGCTGCATGTAACATAAAATAAGAATTTCAAAAGATCATTCCTTTGTTTTTATCTGCTGTACTTGTCTTGATGCTATGATGAGAGACAGACATAGAAAAAGTAATTTTGGGGTGCATGAGCAAAGAGAAAAAAAAATCCCCTGTCTTAGCAAGAAAATGTCCTCAGCTCCTTCTTTGCGAGTTTCTCTGCTGTGACATCTCATCTTCCTGCAGGACCTGCCTCCTTGGTTCCTCCTTAAGATTTGGGATGTCTTCTACTGTCAGATGTCTATTGTCATTTAGGTTGTGATTAGGCGATTCTGGTCCACACAGAAATAAGCAAAGAGCAGAGCCTGGCACCAAGGCCAGCCTCCACTCCTCCAGCTTTGACCACCAGTGTCAACTTCTTTTAATCTTGACATTGTCTCTGCAGCATCTGTATTGAATGTTTTTATTCACAAAGTGGTTTCCTGTCTGTCATCTGGTCATTTCCACCAGCTGAAAGATGTGCAGGACTGCTTGTTAATGGGGATCAGCATAATTAGACTCCTGAACATTCTCTTAACTCTGTCTTAGCTTGGTGAATATTCAGTGTGTCACAAAGGTGGGCTTGTAAGGATTAATAGAGTCTTTCCAAAAATAGGTTGAAGACATGGGAGATGAGGTGAATTTTTACCTCTTTTATCTTCTGTAGCAAAATTCACACCTGTGAATGAGAAAATGATGACCTGTGCAATTATTCCCTTGAAGACTGATCTATGGTGAGGCCAACTCTAATGTAGTCTTTCTTCTGCTAGGATTGCAGCATCCATGGACATATTTCAGCCTAGAAAGATGTTTTGCTGGTGACAGTGCCCCCAGGCAAACTGGTTTAAACTCTAGGATTTTATAAAGAAACTCAAATCATTAGCTCAAACATATTTGCTAGCATAATGTAAATTTTATAGGTAGAATTTTACTCTGTAACCTAGGCCTGAACAATACTTTTTTTTTTTTTAAAGAGATAGGAAGATATGACAGACAAACATGAGAGGTATTTTTTATATCTTGGACAGACTATATGACAGACAAACACGAGAGGTATTTTTTATCTCTTAGACTATCTAATTGATCCTCTGGGTTCATAAAATGTATAAGAGCGTGTATTTGTCTGCCAGTCAACATCAGCATTAGATACCTGACACAAATGTCAGTAGAAATAGTTGGATAGCAGGGTTTTCAGAGGTACAAAAATTTAAATTAGTCTGATATAAAACGTTGGGGTTTTTTTAAAAACAGGCGTCACTAGGAAATAAGGTTACGGGATTTGGGATCAACTAATTCAGACATTTGAACAAAGTCCAGTATTGCTTTTTGTTTAGTCAGTAAGGAAACAGACAGGAAATTTTCCTATTGGAAAAAATGCAAGAGAAAACACATAGAAAATTATTAAGCTGTTAAAATTTTTGTATGTATTACTGAGGAATTTGGACCAGTGATAGCAATAATGCTCTTCAAGAAATTTGTAGTTTTTACAGATGAGGGGGAAATGTAGAAAGCATTTCACATTTTATGAAACTGTTCTTTCTATTCACTAGTTCTAAAAATACAGATCTTAGGAATGTTGACACATCTTCTACAGTAGAAAAATATAGAAGATTTGCAGTCTTATTCAGACAAAAAATTTCAAGACAATGAGCATTCATGCCTGATTTTATGGAAATGTCATTTGGAAGAAGGAAAGGATACTTACTTTCATTTGGGTCTTCTTCTTTCCTATGTATGGAAAACAACACATCAGAAAACCCTTAGTTTTTTTTAGTTGCTAAGAGTTGGCACTAGAGCTTGACAGGAGGAGTTGCATGTTGATGTTTGGTCATTGATGAATATTGGTTTTGTTTGCTCAGTTATCAGTGTTATTTCCTGCCTGGTGAGTATTATTTATCTCTTTTACTTTCAGCAGCTGTGATCCCCAGCACACAGATAAATCAAAGTGGGACAGCAGCTGAGGCAGTGTCCCTGTCCCACCCCAGCAGCCACTCTTCCCCAGGACACACCATACAGGGCAGTCCTCTGCATCCTCCCCAGCTCGCTCTTCTCGCAGCTGCAGACTCAGAGAGGTAAGAGCCTGTGCTTCCCAGCTTGAGCCCGAGGCTGGACTGTCCTCAGAGCTGCCAGCATAGGGAGAAATACAATTGTTGGTGCACAGAAAGGCACTGGTGGCAGCCCTGGCCTAAAAAATTGTTTCATTAACTACTCATCAGAGAGGAGGTAGGGGTTTGTCACGAGGAGAGGTGAAATGGACTGTGTTATTCCAGTCTGAAAGGGAGATTTTCCATCCATCTCCATTTCAGGGACTTCCCCCAATCCCTTCTTGATCCCAATAAAGGGCCCAAGCAAGGAAAATGATACTAAGCTGGCACACTGAACTTCGGATGACCACAGCCATACCTTACAGAATGGGGGCCCTGAAATTTATGTTTCTGATTACCTGTGGGAGAAGAGTCATATTCTGTTAATATTTTCCCAATATTAAGCATTTCTGAAGGAAGATTTTTTAAATTGCCATTTTATGAAGAACAATAGATAATGAACACATGTTTATTTCACTAGTTTTTATTTTATGACAGTTATGTACGTTTTATTATATGCTGGTTAGGTATGGTAAATTTTATGATTTTAGGTATTTCAGTGGCATAAAAATAGATTACTCAGATGTGTTTTGATTTTCATCAGTAGACAGTCCCTAAATTATTTTCAGCACTCTTTCCAATGATTTAGACAGTGTATGGTATTACAGATGTGGAAATCTATAGTTCATTGAACCAAAATCACCAGTCTGAAAATCCTAAGTAAATGGTTTTTAGGGGAAAATTCAGGAAGATAACATCATCACACTAAATACTAAATTCTTACTATCTGCTCATGGATACTTAAACATTATTTTTAAAATTTCTTTTTCAGTGCTCTAAGTGATAAATTGCTGTATTTCATTAGTGTATTTCAAAGTATTTAATTTTCTTGAGTGACAGATATGACAGTAATTTGAAGAGTACAAAATCCCCAATTATAAACCTGAAAACAACATTCACTAGATTTCAATTACTGGTAAATGAGCATAATTTCTTTGGATGAAAGCAATATTCACTCTGCCTCATATCAGGAAGACAGAAGAACATATTATCTCGATAAATTAACAACAGGTAAAAGTACATTTTTATTTCAGACTTCACATGTGAATTCAGCCAGTTCTGGAGCTGAATTGAGCTTTTTGGCATCAGTCTGAGATGGAGCTTACTGCCTCATGATCACTGGGGCCCCTCTACTTGGTTCATTCCTTCCTCCCCATTCCTGTCTCCATGTTCCTGGTCTTTTTCCCTTGTGCAGGCTCTGGCCGTCTGTGCACACCTCTGGGACTGTCCATGCTCTCTTGCCTGACACACAGGCTCTTCTGTTCCAGTGTAGTTTTCTCTTCAATGCATGGCCTGTCCATCCATACCCAGTGATTGCCAGAGCATGAGGTGACAGGCAAGGACGCTTTAATAGTTGTTGTAGGCATAAATGTCATTATAAAAGA
This sequence comes from Lonchura striata, assembly GCF_050655825.1. Lineage (NCBI taxonomy): Eukaryota > Metazoa > Chordata > Aves > Passeriformes > Estrildidae > Lonchura > Lonchura striata. Next base: position 70,838,128 of record NC_140740.1, read on the forward strand.
CAATTATCTTATTAGCCCATTTCTGAGGCTCTTCTGCTGTAAAAACATAGCAGATGTGCCTAGATTGAGACTTCCTTAATTCAATTCAATGAATGCATTTTATATGTCAAGATAATAAAGTACTCTACAGAATAATAAAAAGCTAACTTGGTATACGCTTTTTTCATGTGTTAAGTGTATACAAGCTCTCTAAAAGGCTTTAAGTGCTAATTGCCATATGTGGAGCTGCTTGGTTAAAAAAAAGTTCCAGTGTCTTCACTTAGGTAGTGTGACAAATGGCAATGTAAATTCAGAAAAGGAAAAAATGTTTGATTACAATACATAGGGTAGAAGTTAAGGGAAATGTTCAAAAGAAGAACTAAGGCAGAATCTACATATTGAATCTAACACAGTACACTCACCTAAGGGCCTTGCAAGTAGGCTGTCACCTCACTTCATGGGTGTGATGGGAATAGTGAAAATGTGAACAAACCTTCAGTAGAGAAAGTGGCAAAGATGTGTCTTTGAAAGGTGTGAGTCATCCTGTTTATTTCAACCTCATTGTTGAGAGGACTGCAGGATTTAGGGGTGCAACTATTGCATTTGCTGCCCCTCATGTTAGTAAGGGTTGGACTAGGTGACCTTTGAAGGTCCCTTCCAACCTAGACGGTTCTGTGGTTCAGGGCTGTGTGGTTCCTGACACACTGTGCATGCCCAGGGTCATTTTACAGCTACGACAGGCTGACCAGAACTTGCTTCAGCAGAAGGCTGAATTTGTTGGACTGAAGCTGATCCAAACTGGCCTGGCTGTTTGATGATGCTGGGGGCCAAGCCTGTGACACTTTTTGGACAGCAGATTCAGGTTTATGAAAGATTGAAGCAGAAGGAAATAAGCACTTCCTCTAAATTTCCACATACCATGGGAAGAGAAATAATGAGAGAATTTCTTTTAAGTCTTTCTCTTCTAGGTGATGTGAGGGAAAGTGTGAACTTGATTAAGCCTTATTAATGTGAGAAACTGAGCCAAACATGGAATGCATCTTACTTTACATTCATTATGTGTACAAAACTCTGAGAGCACATAGTGCAAGGCAGTTAGAGAGTTTGAATCTAAGAAATCACATAATTTATCAGACAGCATAAATAATAAAATTGCAGCTTTACATTTTGTCTGTCCCAGCTCTTTGATACTAACTTTGAGTGCACCACTAATATGAAGTACTGCAGCTATTCAATGAAGGTACCAAATGTGTACCTAAAAGCATATTTGGAACAGGGAATATGTCCTTCACTACCTTTTATCTCACTACTGTAGTACAAGAAGGCATGAGCATACAAATAAGCTGAAAAAACAATCTAATTAAAACTCAGAACAAAAATTATGGGTTTATATGGCATAGTTAACATATGTGGTTCCATGCCCAAAAATTGATGGTTCTAAATGTTTGAAATTGATATTTTAAAATTCTTTCTTTATATCTTGAATTATTCAAATACACATCTTGCTTTTGACCAAGAACTAGCCTGCTAATCAATGTGACACAAGAACAAAATTTTTCATGGATTTGATGTTCCCGGTGATTTTTTATCCACCTGTAAACCAGAGCTAGCAGTATGTCCCTAAAGCATGATGCATCCCAGCTTGACAAGAATTTCTAGAGACTCTGTAAGGCTGACAAGAAGAACCTAGGGCCAACCTAGTTTGGCAGTACAATTACACTTTAATAAGTTCTGCAACAGTCATTCTTTTTACTTATTTGAGTGTGTGGTTATATTCCATTTATGATTTCACTGTAAAATAGTAAGTAGCTCCAAGCTAGACTTCCAAAAGCAAAAGCTTTTGCATAGGCCTACCCAAGAAGCCAAGCCACCCAACCTTCACATGTTGCAAAGCCTTTTGTATGTAGCATAGAAAGGGCTGCCTCAAAGAAGGTTTTTAGTTAACAGTGTGGTTTTGAAATAAGTACACCAACTTCTTTCCAGGCTGGGACTCTTCAGAGAATTGCCTGTTAATCACATTTTCTTTTTAATGGACAAACAACACATATAAATGACAAATGCTTGAGTGGGAGGTATTGGTAAGGCTAACCCAGAACCTGAGTCATAGAGTCACAGAACTTAGAATAATTTAGGCTGGAAAACACCCTGAAGACCATCAAGTCCAACTGTTAACATAACAGTGCTGAGGTCACCACAAAACCATGCACCCAAGTGCCACACATCCACATGTCTTTTAAATACCTTCAGGGATGGTGACTCCACCACTTCCCTGGCTAGCCTGGTACACTGCCTGCCCACCCTTCCTGTGAAAAAACATTTCCTATTACTCAATCTAAACCTTCTCTGGCACAATTTGAGGATGTTTCCTTCTTGTCCTGTGCATGTTTCTTGTTGTTACAGAATTGTTGTTACAGAATTCCACCTGGCTACAACCTCTTTTCAAAGCAAACCTAGCAAAGTTTGGAATTTTTCTCACACGTTCCTTTTTTTTTTTTTTTTTTTTAATCAAAGGCATTTTTTTTCCTCTTTGTCACATTTGCAAGAAACTTAGTAGTATAGGCAGAGAAAATACTGAGAGATTTTATAAAAAGTTATATAGCCTCCCTCCAGGGAGTCTGTATATTGAGGTGGCTGCTCACAGCTCCCTTCCTTAAATTCCAATTTAAATTCCACTCAAATTCTCCTTTCATGTTCTCACCAAAGAGAAGATGAGGTATTGATCAGAGGGGTTGTTTGTTCTTCCTGCCATCCCTGCCTTCAGCTAGATTTTGGTTTTCTTGTCCAAAATATTTCTGTTATGTAAGAAGATTGCATTCCTTAAAAAAAAAAAAAAAAAAAGACAGCAACAACAACAACAACAACAAACCAAGATAAAGCAAATAAAAACGCTAACAAACAAACAAACAAAAACAAAACAAAAAACCCAAACACCCATAAAATTTGCATCAGAGAAATCATTGGGGAGAAACATGCATCATAGGTAGGTAAAAAATTAGGCTTTTGTTATTTTGGTCAAATGAATATATTCATAACTTTGGGGAAAACATCTTATTTTTTCAATTTTGTTTCTGGCAAAAGGTGTGCTTTCCTTAAATGTGTTTTTAAAGCATGTTTATTTGATTGTCTGTGTTAGGTAGCCAGACTAACTTATAGTGCAATATGCTGAATTTCACAATGCTGTGTTACAACAGAATGTTTCCTTCACTGACAGCAGACTGAGGATCTGTAAAGACACTAAGACACAGCATAAAGTGTGGAGCGAGTTCAAAGAATGTGAGTTCACAGAAAGAATGTCAGAGCAGAGAATGGAGACATCATCCCAGATTTTCTGGATTTTCCTAGAAATAAAAAGTCATTCAAGAAGGAATCATCATGGATTTTTCTTCATTTAACATTGTCAGAAAGTGCAGCACTGTACAGGACACTGTTGGAGACAGCGTCCTCTTACAGGGAGCTTGTAGTTCAGTCCTCTGTCCAGCCAAACATTCAGCTCAGCAAGATGAAAGCCTGTTTTCCTCATTGTGTGAACTGCAAGACATCTGGATATGTTACCAAACTGCTGAAGCCCAGCAAAAAGGACTCAGCTAGTTAAAAGAGCAGCAACCCAATAAATTATGTTTACAAGTTGTTAAAAAAAACCCCTATGGCTTCTGAAGAAAAAAAAAAAAATCAAGGTTTTCGGCTTTAATGTTCAACTTCCACTTCAGAACATATCTGTAGCAACCATAAGGATTAATTTTGTCTGAACAGTGGCATATGTTTTAATTTACATTGCAAAATCGAGGAAAAAAAAGAAGAATGAAGACAGAACTTCATCCAACATAGTTACATAGTTTCTGTCTCAAATATTTAATGTTAGTAGCATTTTGTGCCATAATGTAGCATGGATTAATTGTAGGCAAATTATTTTTTATATGCAGGTGTAGTTTCCTTTCTTCCAATATATAAAGAAAAATATTTTAAACATTTTTAAAACATACTTGGTTGCAGTGAAATAAATTGCGGAGCTGCAAAGCGCTTGGGTTTCTAGGTGAAGAAACATCTTATAAATATATATATATTCTTACTACAGAGACATAAGAGGTTGTTTCCCCAATGCACGAAGGGTTTATTTGTAGGTGGCCAACCATGATAAAATAAACAAAATGAAAGTACTATATAAATACACAATTTATACTGTATATTATTACTCTTAGATTTCCTATTCTCTTCCTTTTCCACACATTTCTTAGGCTGTGCATGTAGTTGTAGTGATTCTTGATTGGGCCAGCTCCAGTAAAGAAATGAGTAGAGTAAAATTTCTTTTTGCGTGAGGTCATGACCAGTCCTGGTCATTAACAAATCCCCTTTGTATGTGTCATTTTAACAAATCTCATCAAAAAAGGTAAGCTTTGGTAACTTAGTAATCCATCTTGCTTATTACCCAATCTAGTTATTCCCCAGCAAGACACTTTTTCACAGCTAAAACTGGAAAAGAAATATTTTCCTAATGGCTCCAGAAACATTTTTGCTCGGATTTTACATCTATCAGGCATAGGAGAGAGCAAATTTCTGCAAATCTGGCTGATTCCTGATTGAATTGACACCCAGTCTTGATTGCAGTTTTCAAGTGGCTACAAGCTCATCCTGGGTGTTTTAGGAACAAAATTAAATTAGCTGTTCTCCAAGGAATATAATGAGATTTGTTCAGAGACAAAGCTGGGCTGCAACAAGCACAAGTTTCTCTTTTGTTAAGCAGAAGGGAAGGAAAAGTAGATAACTATACTTGTTGATATGGGTAATCCAGGTTGGTATATAAATAATTATAAAGACCATTTATGTCTGCTATAAAGGAATCCTGTCTAGCTGTAAAATACAGTGTATTATTATTGGGAGGAAGTTTTTTTGGATGTTAAATCAAAGGTAAATCTGTAAAACTGTGCTTTCCACTTTGAGTTTTGAAAAGGATTTTTCTCATTAGTGGCTACTGGTTAAAATAATTTTTCAGAAATTAATTTTCCCAAATTAATCCTGAAAACACAAAGAATTCCATTATTTTTTAAATAGTTATAGTATTTAAAGACTGTCTGTGCTTGGCTCTCAATCTTTGGCAGAAGATAATGGTCTTTCTATGTGACTCATACGAAAAACTAACTCCAGTTAGTACCCAGAAGACATATAACCAGTTAGTTACAGCACTTTTTAAAAACCTCTGATATTTTTATCACAATATAACTACTGATTTCTCTTTCTTAAAAAAAAATGTACAATAGTATAATTGTGAAATATGTGCATGCTTCATTCTCTTTCTCCCTGGTATGTCTTTCAGTCTACTCTGCATCTCTTATCTGGAACAATGAAATATTTGACACATTAAAGACTCTGTGGCTCAGTAGTAACATCTTTATTTCCTCCATTCTTATAGTATTTCTGAAATAACAAGTTAATATCACATCTGTACCAGGACCATCCAAACCCTATCTAATATGCCTAAAAAATGCGCTTCTCACAGAAAACTGAATAGTCAGTACAACATCATAAGTTCATCTTGATATTTTTTACACTCCAAATGTAGATTATGATTCACCACAAATTTAGTAAATACCTTTCAAATGAAGTCAAAATCACATAGAAATAACATGTAGCAGATACAGATTCTTAGCTGCAGCATAAAAGATTTCAAGTGACTTGTACTTAAATACAGTTATAACCTGTATCATGACCCTGCCCAGAGTTGTTCTGTAGAGCTGTTACTGGAGTTGCACTTCCTCTTATATTCAGGATGTGAAAAAACTTCCTTAACACTTCTTTAGAAAAAGCATGCTTTTTTATTAGGTTAAAAAAAAAAAAAAGTCATCTAGTATGTTGAGGTCCAGTCTCAGGACAACAGGGACCAGATCCATATTTTAGAAGACCAACAGACTGTGTTAACTTCAGGCACTGATCCCTCCTAGCAGTAGCCACTGAGCACACAGAGAAGTCTCCTTGGAAGACTTGCAGCTTATTTTTAGTGGTGGAGAGACAGGCTGATATGCAACAAGACTTGACACATCAGTTTCCACTCACCGTCTTGCAGAAATACCATGGTTCTATTTTTGGTGTTTGGGAATGTTTTCAGCTCTCCTCTCATTGATGAAAAAGTGGCCCAGAGGCATTCCAGAGCTTTCATCAACTAGCCAGATCCTATCAGTCTATTGGGTGGTTTGGGGCACAAACAGAATCTCTTAAAATCCTAGCTTTCTGCAAAAAAAAAAAAAAAAAAAAAAAAAAAAGCATGACCTATCTGTTATGTACTTTGAGGTATGCAGTTTTAAGGAAATGCAGAAAAAATCAGTAAAAAGTTAAATTCCATAAAACTCTTGTATAAAATCTTCCAGAAGTACATATCCTTATAATGCCAGTAGTGACAGAGCTGTGCAAATCATACCCCTGATGTGATGAACCTCTGTGGCAGCTGCATCACCAGATTTGTTCTCAAGCATTCTCTCCTCTGCCAGGTTTCTAAGTTTATAGTTTGAGTCCAGATCAACATTTTGATGTGGTCAGATTCTGGAAGCAATTTAACACTGCCCCTTACCTACATTATACTGAAATCAGATTGTTTATTTTCAAATAGCCCTATGTAACATACAAAGATTTCTAGAGCATGAAACCTGGGCCTGAATCTAATACCTAACACCTCAGTGGCCAATGACCTGAACTGATATCACACTGTCAGTGAGCAAGACCAGCTATTTATTGATAAATAAAATTGATACAAAGGCTTACATAAACAGCTGCCAGTGCCTCCAAAGTCAGGTTTCCCTTGAGTCATCTCCTCCAGTTATGGCTTAGACACACACACAGAAGGAGTGGGTTAAAAGTAGTTTTCTATAATAAGGGGCAATTCAGGCTGCTAATCTCCCAGATGTCAAGTCTAATAATACTTCGCCATTTAAAAATATAACATCTCTATTTGGGTTGCACACTGTTATTTTGGAAGTTTGCATCTATTCAAATAATTAAAGTGATCTAAATAGAGTAAAAACAATCTTTAGTTCTAATGTGTTGGATATCTTACAGCTTTGTGGTTTTGAACTTCTAGGTTTGTTGCTCTACCTCCTTCTCATCACATCAGCCCCCAGAGAATGTCCATCCAACATGCCATGATGCAGAGACAGACTCCACAACCTCCTCAGCTTCCACACCTTGCAGGGATGCCTCTGAAGACATACCAACCAGCAGAAAGCCCTTCTTTTCAGCCAAATGCCCTTCACATCCAGGGTAAGAAGGAATAACCTTCATCAATGATGTTAGTTGTTTGTTGATATTGCTTATCTTCAAATTAAGTGCTTCAGGGACAGGCACTAATACTGTTAAGGTACTTTTCCTTGAAAGACCCTGGGAGCTAGCCTTCAGAGCCCAGCCTTCGGACTTCTTTAAAATACTTCCCTTACCTAGTTGTTATTCACCCCGGTACAGAGTTACATGTTTCTCTTCATATTGATTTTCAGCACTGTTCTTGACACAGAATGGCAAAAAATTCTCTGATGACTTTTAATTTTCTAATGTTACACTTCTAATCCCTCCTGATTTAGCACTTAAGTGTTAACTTGCTTTTCAAGAGGCAGGATATTTTTGTCCTTTTGTCGCCTGCACTTGTGGGGGGATGGGAGAACTCTTCTTGTGTAAGCATGGAAGACTCTTGCAGCTGTGTTCCCACTTGTGCTGTTTAATCAACTTCTACAAGAACTCTCTCTCTCTCTTCAATCCTGTATATTTCTTCTGTAGCCAAAGAAAAAAATCATCAGCTTGTAGGTTGTTTTGTTTGTTTGTTTTTCCTAGCTGGTGGAGACTGAATGCTAATTACCTTAACATTTCAGGAGTGTGTTGACAGCATATTGTTGTTTCCTCTCAACTCTTTAAATATATGATTTGCCATACTTATAGACACAAGGTACATAGCAGACTGGACTTTTCGAGCTCTTAGGATTCTGCTTATTGATCAGGCTTCCTGAGAATTATCATTGTATATATCATAGAAAACATCCTGGGAAGAGCAAGGTGTATTGGTTTTGCACAGCCTGGTTTTTGGTAGCAGAGGGGCCACAAAGACGGCTCCTGTGAGAAGCTGCCAGAAGCTTCCACCATGTCCAGCAGAGCCAATCTGTGATAGCTCTGAAGATGGCCCAAAACTGGGTCAAAGAATGAGGTTGGTAATGCCTTTGTGATGACATATTTAAGAAGAAAATTAAAACAAAGTGGGCACAGTTTTACTCCTACCCAGAGTAGAGGAGGAGGTGAGAACATGTGAGGGAAACAACAATGGCAGCACCTAGGTCAGTGCAGAAGGAGGGGACGAGGTGCCCCAGGCACCAGAGCTGAAATTCCTCTGCAGGCCCTGGTGAGACCATGGTGAAGCACCGTGCCCTGCAGCCCCTGGGGATCCATGGGGGATGCAGGGATCCACCCACAGCCCATGGGGGAGGTGCCCATGCTGGAGCGGGTGGATGCCTGGAGGAGGCTGTGGTCCGTGGGAGGCTGTGGAGAGAGGGGGCTCTGCTTCCAGGCTGGAGCAGGCTGTCCTTGGAGACGTGACCCCATGGAAGTGTGACCCATGCTGCAGCAGTTTCAGGAGGACTGTGTGCCCGTGGGATGGACTCACATTGCAGCAGGTGTGGTTTGACTGCTGCTTGTGAGAATGGACCCATGAAGAGAAGTTCACAGAGAGCTGTGTCCTGTGGGAGGGAGCCCACAGCCTCACAGGGGAAGGACTCCTCTCCCTGAGCAGCAGAAAAAAATTTTAGTGTTGAACTGACCAAAATTGCCATGCCCTGTCTCCCTGTGCTGTGGGTGGGAAGGAGGGAGGGTCTGGGCAGGAAAAGATATTTTAAGGGCTTATTTTACTTCTCTTCATCCTCCTCTGATTCTGTTAGTAATAAATTTCACTTTGCAGCCTTAAGGTGAGTCTGTTTTGCATTTGAAGTGTTTTCTCTTGACTCTTAACTCACTCATGAACCCTTTGTTAATTTTTTTCCTTTGTTCCCTCTGCTGCCCAGCTATAGCAGGGAAGGGTGACTGAGTGATTCTTGTGGGTACCTGGCATTAGGCCAGTGTCAAACTACGACACAAGGCGTCTTTTATTTTCTTCCACTGATGTAAGCAGTCTCTCTAGGCAATGAGAGGAAACACGCATCTTCCTGAGTTCATAAATGTGAAGGAGAGAAAGGAAAGTGCCAGTCCTCTTACACTCTTCATATTGTACTGGCCATGGAGAAGCAGGGTCTGAGGCAGGTGGTTTTCTCCACAAAGTAGTAATTCTTTACAGTACTGATCAGTACTAGAAGAAACTGAAATTTACTAACGGACATAAGCAGTTATAGTTGGCTTTCTATATTCTCCAACAGAAGTTTCACTAATAATGCAAGCCAACAGAGTACAGGGTGAAATTTCTTAATATACAATTGTCATATGACATACATGAAAACATGCCAGAACAGGTCCACAAAATTCCTAGTGCAAGGCTTGTAGGGATCAGGTTAGCCTGATCAGAAGCTTAGCCCTTCTATTTCCACAGTACAAACCATTTTACTTTACTCCCTCTTTTGCTGAACGTTTGACAATAAATCATCTTGAAAGGCAATGAGACATTAAGGTCTGTCTTCCTGCCTAGAACAAAAATAGTATTAAAATTATATAGATGGATTTACCACCTTATTCTTCTCATGCCATGGGAGTTTTAGGAATCATAGAAGCTGGGAGCACAACCAGTTGCTCCAAAGTAGAAGACTTTCCAAAGAACCCTGCCTTCCAGAGATTCACAAATCACCCTGGATTAATTGTTGCTCCACACAGGTCTTGCACCAGCTTGTGCAGCAACCTTCATATCTCCTTGGGCATCTTCTCTTCAGGGCAGGACAAAACAATGCAACTGTGTTCCCATCTCCCTCTTCTGCAGTCCAAAGAGGATTTAAAAGGACAAAAGATGTGGGCCATCATTCTTTACAAGAAGAAGGCCCAGTAGAGACCCTCATCTGAGTGAATGTCACATTTGTATTGAAGCCCTATTACATGTCCAAATTTAAGATACAGTTTAATACTGTCTTCTGAGATCAAAAAATGGTTGACTTTCAAGGGCTTGGACGGTAAACCTATACCATTCTTAGTCCCATGTTAGCATTACTGTGTCTGCCTCATCTCCTAGGAAAGCTTATGTTGAAAATAGACACTGCTGACAAGAATTATTTGTACACAGATAACAATTCAAAGTTCAAATTCTAAACAATTTTGAACTTAAAACTAGTATGAAGAAAATGTAGACTGAACTTTTTTTTTTTTTAGTATTGAAAGATGTAATACAGTGCAATTCAATACCTACAATGTGGGTATTAAATGATTTTTCAATGATCAAGTAACCTGTCATCACTCTACAAGATATTTTGTCAGAATGTACTCCCTCCAGCTTAAGCACAGCTGTCTCATCCTGTATGCTATACTGAAAGTGTTGTCCTGTGTGCCTTAAGGGCTTACCTAAACTCTCTTTCTCAAAAGCAGATGTTTGAAGAGTTTATGTTTTCTCACTACCAATACAAAGATTTCTGTCTTCCTCTTCTACAATGCAGAAAAACACCATGGAGTTATCTCCACACCAGACTATTATGTATACAACAAGTAGCTCTGGGAAGTTCTGTTAATTTCTATCTCCTGCAGTTCATAACCTGCCTTTTCAAGATTTAAAGTGCTGTAACTATAGCCATTTCAGCTCAATCTGCTAGTAGACTATGGTGACAAGCTGCCTCAGTGTGTAGTCTTACACTTGTCAGTTCCATATAAATTTGCTTTATCAAGGAAGAAAGAGTTTCATTGCCCAAAAGCATTTTGAAGAAAACAAGTTCTAAACAGACATAGTTTATGAAAGCCTGAACATCTTAAAAGATCGTGGTGATCTCAGAGTACTATAGTTTAGAGAGAAATATTTATGACATCCAAGATTGACAGCCTTCTTGTATCTAATAGCTACTTGTATTGTGAAATGTCTTTTTCTTGAAAGAACATTGTCTACAGTTCAAGTTTCATTATTTGTTCTGAGTGATTTTCAACATACACAGTAATGTCAGAGAGGGCTTTCTATTGCTTCAGTGAATATTACATAATTAACTAAATATTCCCTTTTCTTGCTCTTATGAAATTCACAATATCCTTTGCTGTGTAGAATGTTCAGAATTGATTTTAGATGTCTCACTGAGCTGTAGAAGTGAAGCTCTTCTTTTCCTTTCATTAGATTGCAGTATCTTTTTTGTATTACCATTCCATAAATCTGAAACTATCCTGATTTGGAGGTTGGAATGACAACTTCCCAGCTAGATGTTGTTGTATGCCAATGAAATATGTGTTTGTAGACAGAAGACAGTGCAGGTGCTGGAAATCTGCAACAATTTGCCCAGCAACTGTATTGTACTGGTGATTCTTTTCAACCATGAAAAAACACTCAGGAGAGGTGTCTGAAGACACAGGCACCTACAGTACACAGGCAGCTGCCAGAATATGGTATTGCTTGCTCTGAGAAAAGCCAGAAGAGATGTGCTAGGTATGAAAGGAAAGAACAGCAATAGAACTTCTCTCTTCACAGTGAGAAAATTAATTGTGCTGTGTAGTATAGAGTAAGGTAAAACTTCTTAGGGCATGGGCAAAGCTGACTTGCTTTTGGATGTGTCTGATACTGTGGACATTTTTGCACTAGAAATCTGGTTGTTCTTTAAAATTGTGTCTGTAACTCTGCTCACATGTGTTTGTGAGTTAAGCTGATTATCAGAGCTATCTGAGTTATGGAAGAAATAAAAAAATGTAAAGTATTCCTTTAAAGAAAAAAAAGGTTGTCATTTCTTAAAAAAATTGTTAGCTTATATAAGTTAGTTATATTAGTACCTATATACAGACAGATCTACTAGTAACAGCCATATTTAAATTAAAAATAATAATAAACAGAAACATTTCTATTTTTTCACATTTGCAAATCTGTCTATTAGTACAGTATGTGATTTGGATCTCTCTTGTACTCTTCCTTTTGTTCTCACAATCAAATGGTACCACAAGATTACTCGGTGTTTGTGTAATTTGCCTAATGGACATGCAGAAATATACCACAAAGAAACACTATCTTGACGTATTTCAAACCAAAAACAGCTGGAATTTTTACATGCCATACAAGCAAAGACTACTCAGACATGGCATATATTTTTGAATGGCAACTATAATAATTTTCTTGAGAAAATATTCTCTTGTGACAGGCAGAGAGATGACACCAGAAACTTCCTACCATAAGGAAATTATAATTGTGGCAGTCATTCATTACATATCTATAACAAAATCTTTGTCCACAACAGTTCAATAGGATAAGATCACTATTACAAATGTATGTGGACCACAACTCTACAAGTGAATTTGAGCTGAGCTGTCTACCAAGGCTTTTTAGAATGAGCCTTCAGAACAAGGCTCTTTATGTGATAAAAAACCAAGAACTTCTTGCTTTTAGAAACAATTCTTACAGCTTTCACTTCTATAATGTGCAAAAATATTTCACTTTCCTAGGAAGTTATGCTGTCGTGTCAGAAGAATAGCTGCTTTTTCTCTGTCTTGACATCATCAATCTTGTTTGTAGTGTACTGATTCACAGAAACACAGCTGATATAACCTTGTGTATATGTGTGTTTTAAATAGTTTAATAAGAGACAAAATTCTGTAATCCAGAGTTGCAGCTGAAATGTTCATTTGCTGGAAATTTATTAGCCAACCTGTTTGTTTTTTTGTTTTGTTTTGTTTTTCCACTGCTGCATGAAAACATAGAAAACTGATGGTATCGTTAGTTCCTTAACAGATATCTCAAGTATGGTCAGGGTCTGCTGCCTGAAGTGGATATGGTTTCTTGTTATCCTACATTCAGCAGTATTGTAGATTATCCTGAGCATGATGCTGTGTGAATAAAGACACCAAGTTAGGAGATTTTGCTGTGTCATATTTGGCTCCAGTTCTAAGGCCTCTGCACTGTGGCTTGATGCACTGCAGATGCTCCAGAGACATTTAGAATAGTGCTAAATAACTGAGGGGAAGAGAACTACATATACTTATTTCTTGTTTATGACTCTATTTTAAAAGATGAATAATTGACACTGAATTGTGGAAAGAACTTGTATCTAGGAAAGTTACACTACTTTTCTGTGCTTTCTTTCTATTATAAAAATTTTCCTCAGAGTCTCTATGCATGACCCTACTATCAGCCAGCTGTCTTGCCATCAATGATAGATCCTTGGATTTTATTCAGACTTTACTTGTGAAATCTTCTTTCATTTTGAATTTAGCATTTTCTTAGATTTTCAGGCAGATGCATAGAGTGACTCTGGAGAGTACCGGTTCAGACACAGGACTGTGCAGAAATTTCCTGGAAAATTTCAGTTTCTAGACAGTCAATGCCTCTCAAAGGTCATGGTGGAATCAGGATGTCCATGTAGTAGTTTGTGTTTGAAACTAGTAGCAACCCGAGTAAGTTTTAGGGAGCATCATATCAATACTGCTTTATTTGTTTAAAATTATTGAAGTCCTAGTGGTAGAGCAGTTGAGATTTTTATTATTATCATGGCCATGGTTCCACATAATGTCCTTTTTATCTCTGTCCATGTCTTTTACTGATGGCCTTCTTCTGTTTCTAGGTTTTTATGGGCAGCTTCAGACATTCTGTCCCCCACATTATGCTGACACTCAGAAGAACATACAAGACAGTGTTTCTTGCAATATGGTTCCTCCTGTTGACCACTCAGCTCTCACATCAGCAGGCCAGGGAGAGCTTGGCATATTCCATGGAAGTTTTTCAGATCATTCTGGTATCAAAGGTAAATAACAGCTGGTTACTTCATGTACGATCGTGTCGAGTTTGTGAACTTAGGCAGATGTGCATGAACTGTGTACTTGGGTGGGACGTGTCATACCAGGTTTGACTTTTTACAAAGAGGAGGTAGTTTTCAGATCTTCATGGAATGGTCGGTGTTGGGAGGCCAGAAGTCACCACAGGTGACAGTAACAACTGGCCTGTGTGCAGTCTGAACACTGTTGAAAGCTTCTCAAGGGTCTAGCCTATGGGGCTTAGAAAATCTCTGGCTTGTGTATTTGAGCTAAAATACAGTCCATTGAGCCTTCTGTGATATTTGTGCAGCCACTCCACTCCACTGCACATATTGTGGCAGAGGCCTGAGATGATTCAAATTACTTTGGTGCATGCACGGGTGATTTTGCTTGGTGTTGGTTTTTATCAGTCTTGAATTTCATTTATTCACATTTCCATGACAAAAACTGCCCTGGATGCACACTCATCTGTGTGCACATAACTTAGTCTGTGCCTACATGAAAATTACTTAAGGGGCTTGCATGCTGCTCTGGAAGGCTGAAATATCTCTGTGCAAAGGATCAGTACAAGACAGTGAGACTAATCTTGGCGCTCAACTAAAGCCCAGGTCTTTTACTGTCTTTCTACACAGGATGAATCCACTTAACATTTATTGTGCTTTGAAATCCCTCTTATGTCTTGGTCCCTCAGAAGTGTATTGCAATGCCAATGCGCCTGTAATTACAAAGAGGAATCTCACAGTATGTAAATATGTTACCCAAAAGTTAAGAGTGTGTCTGCAAACAGTTGTTCTTGGGCTTATATTGCCATTTGTAGAAGGTAGTAATTTCTATGCCAGGGTCAAATTTATGACAGCATTCTACAATATTTTATTGTCTTCTATCCTGTGTTCAATATGATGAAATTTGTTAAAAAACATGAAGTTTATTTTTTAAATGATCACAAATTTAACATCCATTAAATGAGGAGGTGTTAGTTACAATGAAATCTGCTCTACTTCAGACTTGATTCTGAAAGAACTGAAAATTCCTCCCTTGGTAAGCAGTAAGTTATGCCATTAATTTCATACATATGTTGCTTTGCTTATTTTATTTGTGTATTTGATTTAAAACCATTTCCAGTTCTATGCATAAGTATTAGTACCTCCTTCATTATATAGTTATCCTGCTTTTTAACTTGGGCTTTTTTTTGTTTCTTCTCCCAGTGTATGATTTCCCAGCAGGGTCTGTAGGTATCTTTGGTGATTCAGCTTGCAGCATGCCAGAGGACAGCAGTTTCCTACAAGTAAATGCAGTGGATCATTGTTCCAGCCAGCTTTCTTCTGTATACACTGAAGGCTAAAGTAATGTATATCTAGTTACAACAACTTGATTCTGTTTCATCTTCCGTTTCTGTTATTTCCCTACAAATTTTTTCTCTCCATGAAACTGCCATGTATGTATGGGGATATGACTACATATGCATACATAATGGAGAGGAAAAAAGCAATGACCAAGCATTCTTCATTTAATCAAGCAGCAAACTGAGAAGGAGAATATTTGGAGAAAGCAAGCTTTGCCAAAACCTTAGCAATTGTTTTTTTTCTTCTTATCTGTGGTACAGCAACTATACTTTTTAAATTATTTCTTCTTTTAATTTCTCAAAGGGAATTCAGAGACCAAATAAGAAAACTAGTTGTTGGCTGTAATCCTTTCAAGCTGAATGGGTGCACTTACAGAAGAAAACAGCTTTAGAAAATTCCTTTTTCAAAAAAGGAAAAGAAGCAAAACCAGAGCATACTACAAACATTTCAAAGGCATACAGTTTTTGCACAACCTGTCTGCATGTGATAGTTCCAAAGTTTAACACACAACAGTATCCAAAATGGAGAGAAATTAGACATATATATAGGCACTACTTATTGGAGTCATTGGTGTGGCTTCTTTTTGGATCAACAATTCTTGGTAGAAAATTTCTTACAGGCCTCAGATTAGGTGTCCTTTAATTCCTTCTTTATTTTAAGCCACACAATATGGCTATATTGTTTTCCCAATATTCATTCTGATCCTGTAAGCATGAATAAGACGGTTTAAATACACAAGAAGTTAGTTACATGGGCTTTGTGTCTATTTAGCACATCTGCCAGATAAGCATAAATGCATTTTAACTTTCAGTTGCTTTTTGATTAGGTTGTAGAGCATTGTTGCTATATGTTCCATAGTCTTTGGCAGGAAGGTTTAACATCTTTTGTAAGAAAGATTCTTCCTTAAATTCCATATTTTTTTAAAAAGCTATCTGTTCTGGTTCAATTAAATTTTGGTTGTCCTAATCTTTTTCCATAACATATTTTCAGAAAGAAGAACCACTATTAAGTTTACTATGTTTCCTTTGGTTACCTAGAAAGATAAAACTGGACTGGTTTGGTGGTTTTGATTTTTCTGACCAATGTCATGCTCAAGGTCTACAAATTTAACCCAGGATGCAAGCAAATTAGGTTGTCCTTCATAAAACATACAAGGTTATGAGTTAAAACCAATATTTTGCATTGGGCATGTCATCACTGTGATCCTGTATGCCTTGAGAACAGCTCTTACATTAGTAAGACTGAGTTTTTAGGTTTTACTTCCTGTTCATCCATTTTGTGGACTTCTTACTGTGTAGTGTACATCATAATATTCTCATGACCTGATAGAGTGAGGACAGAAAAGTTCATCCTTGCAGGCTGGACCATAACTATGCTTCAGAAATAGCTCTTCTAAAAAGATAAAATAAAAAGGTTTATACAACCTTTTTTTTTTTTTTTTTTTCCTGGCAAATTTTTGAGAGTTATTAAGTCTGATTTGGTTCCAGTTCATAATTTAATCTGTAATTTTGTGGAATAGATGAATTTATGTCCAGATATTTGTGAACACTGGCAATCTTTTGAGGTTTGTATTCATGAAGTATATTATTATGTGCAGATATGTGCTTAAATATTTAATCGAGATATTTTCATCTGATACACAGATTATATAGATAAACCATGCACATAAATGAAGTACAATGAGAAGTGACTAAAATGCAGCTAGTTCTGTGCTAAATTCTTCCTCATATATTCTGCTTTTCACATCACAAGAGAATGTGTCTCTCTGCTCCAGCTTGCACTAAGAGGTCTAGACATTACCATGTGTGATTTGCATTGCATTAAATGCCACCAGGCATTCTTCACAGCTATACACATGCCATCAAAAATACAGTCCTTTTGCATAAAGTGCATTGACTGCAAGTTTTGCTTTTTCATAAAGCTTTAATTTTCTACTACCTTAAAGCCCATTTTGTGGCCACTGCACAAGCATAACTTGGTTCAGTAGGAATAATTAGTCACACTGAACACTTCAGTTTCAAATGTGTGGAATTGTGTTTTGTTCCACCAAAGTCAGCAAGGGCAGACTAAGTGTCGACATATGCATGTACCTATATACTTCCTTATATATAAGTCCTTAAAAATTCTTTTAGCCACATGATTGTCCAGAATTTGTCCATTGCTGTTTAGAAAACTGAAATATTGTTGTTGTCTTCAGATCTCTACCACCTTGACTTTTAAACTTTTTGAAATATTTTTTCAAGTATCTGAATGTACAAGTTGTTCTGTAGAGTTGGGGAATTATACATTTTGAAACATGCTGACCAAAGGGAAAATGGGAGTACAGAATTCAAAAAGGGCATTTTTGGCTTGGGGGTCATCAGTTACATTTAGAAAAGGAAACTTTTGCAAGTCATTAATTCATTCTTTCACATACATATACATATACATATACATATATTTACAACTTTCCATGAGCCTTAATCCTAAAAAGAAGGCCCTAGAGAACAGTCAAATCAAGCACAAGAATATGGGCTACCAGTCTGTAAAAAGGTATGCCTTTGTTTACTTCTCATTCAGAGACAAAGAGGATTCTTCACTATTATTTCATTATTCTCTTTGGAGTTGGACTGACTTCAAGGCATCAATTTAATCACTGAGGGCAATTGCATAAAAAGCCCCATTGTATTTCATGTATATTGGATATTTAAATAGGGAATCCTGTTTGTCACAATGGTGCTTGATTTTGTGGGTTATCTGCATAACTGAGTTACTTGCAAATACTTGTGCCTCAGTGAGTTTTGTGTTGTTATTCTCAATGCTGTACTGTTAATGTTCTAAAGGGATTCATATCTAAGAGATGAAGTTATTTTAGACTACGCATATTAAACAATATTCAAAATAAATTATTTACAATTATTCTTTTATACAATTTAAGTCTTTCCCGGCTCAGTGTCTATTTAAATCTGCATTAGAAATGGTTCTACACTGGAGTATAAAATCAGCTTTCAAAGTGCATGTGTACAAGTGGAAGTGTATGAGAGTGCACGTGTGGATTTGGGGCTCCCTTTCTATGTGTGTGTACACACAAACATATAGGCATTGTGGTTTACTAATACCAGATGCTGAAGAATGGCAGTGCTAAGGCCATCTGTCACACTGTATATTGTTTTCAGCTTTTCTTGAAAAGGTGTGAATGAGTATAAAAATTACATTTTAACTGTTTTCCCTGCGTAATTCTATAGCAGAATTTTTAAACAGCACTTTTTCTTGGTTGTATGAAATTTTGTTCTTGGTTTGGGGCTTTTTGTGTGTGTGTGTGTGTATATCTATCTATCTATCTATCTATCTATATATATATATATATATATTTCACTAAAGCTGTTAAAGCAAAAGAAAACGACCACAAATGAAAATTAGCTGAGTTTTTATTTAAGAAAAAGAAATTATTTTGTTCTGTACAGAAAGCAGTGTCTGTACAGAAAGCAGCTTCTTGTGTAATATTTTTTAAACAAAGCACTTTGGTGAGGAGAGGAAGTGGGATTATGTTTTTCCTAAAGGTTACAGAGTAATCTACATATTTATATATGCTTACATATATACATATGATCTTAATTTGCCATACTCTATGTCTGGCTGATATATCTTTCTCTAAAGAGATGTCTGTTGCATGTCATGAAAAAAAAATTCAAAAGAGTTACACCTTTTGCTCTACTAGTATGTGTAGTTTTGTGATTTTTTTACAGCTATTTTTCATACAATCATAATTTATTTTTGTCCTGTTTCATAACATTCTGTTTTATGTAAAAGGTAAAAGTGAAAGGTGTATGTGCATGGTACAAAATAAAACTGGAAAATTGTAACTTCATTACATTACCTGTAGAACATATTATTGTGAGATGCCTTTAAATAAAACTGCTCCAGGCACTGTCCTTCACCATAAGACTACTATTTGTATGGATTCATAGAATTAGAAACCAAAATAGGAAACAAACTCTTGGAGATTTCTCAAAAAAAGTCCACTGGACTCAGAGTTTTAAGAGTGGCTTTAATTATTGTTTTGGTGAGGCTAGAGATTTGTAGAGATAAATTAATGTCTTGTGTCTCCACCCAGGGTGTGTGTTTACACCCTGGGTGGAGACACAAATAAAATAAGAAAATTTAATTACATTTTTGTGCTGTGATAATTTTGAATTTTTATGGGTTTCTTTGGTCATGTGATTTAATAGTAAAACATATCAAGCTATTTTACTTTTTTGGTTATTGTTTCTAACATACTCAAGCAATTAAAGTATTTCAGAGCACTTAATGTAAGGAAAAGAGCATTTTTAAAATTGCATTAGACAAAATGAAAATAAAAGCCAGATACAGAAGTTGATGCATGTTTATACCCAAAATACATCCTGAAAACCCAACATGCTCTAGGAGATAACAAATTACCTCACTGCACCCACATATTGGACTAGAAATCAAAGGAAAAAATACAAAATAAAATAATTGAGTTTAGAAAAATCATGTTACAAGTCTGTAAGACCTTTGAAAATAATGGTCCTAGTTGATATTCGAATGAAATTATTGACATGGTTGGCTCTGTGTCAACCTTGATCAGATAAAAAACTACTAAGCTCACATTCATCTGCCACTTACATATGTGATCCTGTAGAGTTTTGCTAAAAGTAAGCTTTGCCCAGTGCAATCTTATTTACCCTGCATCTTAATTTAATGTAAGAAATATGCTCCATGGTTTAGCAAATGTTGTTAGTGAATTCTCTAAGCTACCATGCAGCTACATTGCTGAATTCAATTGCTCCAAAATTCTTCTTTTTTTTTTTTTTTTTTTTTAATGCAGAACTCTTAAAATGAGAAGTATACAAGAAGTATACAAGTTCTATATGCAGTGGAAAGTAACATGGCTCAATATGCTTCAAAGCCATGTGCTTTGTCCTGTGTTCTTGAGCTGGATGAGTGTTTCATGATGTCCTGCAAACTATCCTGTAGAAAAATAGTCATTATTATGTCATTATGCGACAGGTATATTCCTCCAAAGGACAATAGTTTCTGAATGAAAATTGTCTAAACTTTTTATTTGATAAAGTGTTGGTGTTTGGGGTTTTCCTGTTTTAGAACAGAATCATTTTTTGAAACATGAGAAATTCTTACAAGATAAAAATTTTTGGGGTGGGAGAGATGATGCTAATTCATTGTGTTTGAAATTACAGCTATGAGTTCTCCCATGCAACTGTGCCAAAGCCCACTGTATTTGTGAATTTATATAATCTCTGCCCTAATGGAAAATTCTTCAATAAAGCTTTATGTACTGCAATTTCCTTCAATAAGAGGGGAAAAATAAACATAATTCTTCCATTCTGAATATGTATCTACTTGTATTTACTGCACCTAATTACATAATACCTTGTATTTGCAGATGAGAGTGAGGATTTCTATATGAAAACAAAACTGACCAATTCCCTAGACCATGTTCCCCAGGAAAATTCTTGCCATGATCCTCAAGAAAATGCTTCTCTTTCAAACTTGCTGTTTCCTATCTCAGATCACTTTGTAACTCCAGCATCATATATGTTTTGAATTCTTGGATTTTTACACTGTGTCTGTTACCCACTGTAAATAGGACTCCTTGAAAAGCAGTTTTAAAATTTTTCTCCCATAATGGATAGTCTTAAAGTGGACAAATTGTGCATGACTGCATATACTCACCCACTGCAATGAACTACAAGAAACAGAATGTTAAAATTAATTTTACAGAATGTATGATGTTAGCTCTTTTAAGGTTTCTATGTCTTCTTCCGAGATGTTAATTTATATTTTTCCCTTACCTTCTTTGAAACGATAATGTTCTCATCTAAAACTAGGTATGAAAAATCATTCTACCACATCTTCCCATGCCATTTATAGATTTACAACAAAAGTAAATTTACACAGCAGTCAGTATCATTAATGATTCACAAACAAGATGGGTTAGTTCAGTGAACTGTAACAAAGAACACCTTTCTATGTGTCTAGTTAAACGCTCCAACATTCCTTTATTATAACCAAAAAATGCAAACCTTATGCATGGTTGCAGCTAGGTACACAGGACAAAGCCTTACAAATACATCTAGGCAGACTGAACAAAATATAAACATTTCCTCAATATTATATTTTTTTCCCTTTTGATCAAAATCTATCAGTGGGCAAACTTTAAGCTTGGCTGCATGTAGATCATCTAGCTTCAGCTATTCCAGGAATGGACAGAGTGAGATTGATTAAGCTCATGAAAGGTTGAGCTGGCCTTCTTTGTTCCCGAAAATTCTGGCTAAAACCTGTTGGAAAAATAAAACCCAAAGCAGCTTCTACAACTCTGACTGCCGTGTTTGCCTGGCAGCATTGTGATTTCACTTGTTAACCCACCACTTTGCATAGCACACAGTGAAATTAAGCTGTAGTTATCTTTGCCTGGAAGAAGAGGAAGGATACTTTAATGGAAGTTATATTAGTAGTATATGAGGGAAGTTCCTAAAAAAGAAAATTAAAACAGTAATACTGAGCCAGCTTCTACATTGAAGGAGTGGGAATAGTGTTACATGGCTCCATTATTGCACATAACCTTTATGCAATGAGTAGTTAAAACAGTTCTTAGAAGAAATTGGAGTTTTTACCCTGAAAGTTTAAAATCAGTGAAGGCTGCATTCCTATCATACATTTTTTTTTCAACCCTTCTGTAGAAGCCTTAGAATTCTTGGTAAAATTTTCTAGTTCCAATATAAATTTTCTCTTTCGTGACTTTGTTAAGACAGTCCACAAAAGCATTGAATACAGTAGCAGTTTTGTTACCAAGGTATGTATAGAAGAGAAACTGTATTAATTATTAAACTAATTTTAGGAAAACTTCTAAAATAGAATCTGCACAAAGCAAAACTGTGCAGATTTAATTAATATCAGAATTACTCAAACCAAAGCTGAACCAACATTTATAATAAGGTGATTTTACCCAACTGATGAAAATGCTGCTTTTTTTCCCTACTTGCAGCTTGTGTTTCAGGTACTCAAGTACCCATTTGATTGTTAGGTGCAGAGTTTGTGCTGGTAGCCAGGCTTTTTATTTTGGTGGGCCTTTTTCACAGAAATCACATGCTATACACACTGCTGAACAAACTTAGTTTGAATAAAGGAGCAGGACGTTTGCATTTAGCTAAAAGGGACTTAGGTAATAGTAGCTTCATTGCATTTACCTTAAACTTTCTTCTTTGATCCATACCCCTAACGTGACAGTCAAGGAGGCTACACTTAATGGCTCAAAGACCTAAAAGCATTGATCATGCCAATTCCATTGTCCTTCATTTTACTTTCACACTTTGTAAAAGTTACTTTGTGACCTCATACGGGACATTTACAATACAGGAACAAGCAGAACACAGAATACTTGTCTGATCAGTTTTTCATGCCTTACTGATGAAGTTGTTACTTTATGAAAGTATAGTGAAAGTAACACAACTTACACAAGTCATCACACACAATGAAGGGTGTTTAGCAGATAAACAAGAACCTTAAGGGAAATTATAGCTAAAAGGAACCTTGATGATCCTTTAGACCAAGGGACCACAAGTGCTCGGTCTGGTGATGCAAACTGAAGGATTCTGATGGCAAAAGGTTCACTGAAGCAATTGGAGACCAATGTGGCCCACAGCTGACCACAGCCTACACCTCTTCCAAATACACTTTCTGCAAAGGTGAGAGGTTTCCGTGACTCTTGCTACCTAAGAATACCACCACAGGAAGGATCCTCAGAAAGCTGGCCAGCTGCATTCTACAGTGAACTGGGAAGTATTACGGTTATTGGGCAACACAAAAGGGCACTCAATGTAATTCTGGCTGCCTGTCCTAGAGAAAATCTGGAGCAGGAACTTAGTATAGGGTGGTTTCCCAATAAATGCAACATCAAATTAATCCTCATTGATACTGTCCTGTTATTACTGCTGTATCTTTCTCCGTAGTGGGTTTAGCATACTTTTCTTAATGCTAAAATCTGTATTAAGAAAGGAGAGGGGATAAGTCTCTTTTTTGTTGTTCTCTCTTCTATGATGTCCTTTCTCTTCTGTTGTTCAGAAAGTCTTCCTGAGAAGATACACTAAACATTGAAGTCATTCTGGGGCTACATAAATGTGAATGAGGGTAAATTCACCCCTTTCTCTTTGCAGAAAAGGTAATAGGAAAACTGGTGTTGTATGACTTGCTTGTGAATCATACACAAGTCTAAATTTGAATTTAAGTTTGGATTCAAAAGCAAAAATAAGTCAGAGCTAAGTTCAGAAAACATCACTGAAGGAAATGTGATATGTGAAGGTAAAAATAAAAGCAGTCATAATACAACATAGTAGGATATATCTCCATATATGTACAGAGACAGAGAAAGGAATACAAGAATCAATAAAAGCATTTTCCTTTCAAAGTTCTCAAAACTTTTTCCTAAACCAAGAGGAGATTGAATAATTAAACTAAATTTGGGGGTTTAGTTGCCAGTAGCACTTATAAGACTACAGATTACATATTTTCAGTCTAGGTAAAGCCATTGCCAATATAATTAGAAACAGAAATCACTGCTTACTAGAAGGCATAGGTTGCTTACGATCTGGAAGGCCTTGCAGTGGTGGGTTTTGCCTTCGAATTTTGCCTTTCTTTGATTTTATGCCACTGCACTTAAGAGTCCTATTTAAATTCCATGTAAACCCTTGAGGAGAGTCTCAGTGGCACTTTTTTATATGTACCAGTTAGTAACAAGTTGCAATGCTCACAAATATTATCATTTTGGCATGGCAGAGTTGTTCATCCACTGTGCCCTGACACAACCAACTGCATAAACTATACCAAAGGGGAGAATTTTGCATTCACAGATTCCTGTTCTTTTATTCCTCTATTCTTTTGTCTCACATTTTTTTGAGAATACCAGGTATGCAGTCTTCCTTGGTATTTCTGTGGCACTTACTGAATATCCTGATATTAATTTGTAAGAGAAGTGTGCCTATGTGGGAAGCACAGAAAATCTCACCCCAAAGTCAGAAAGAACCTCTGTGATCTTCTCATCCAGTTTTTTGCTGAAGGGGGATAATAGAAAAGTCTATGAAAGAGTGACATAGAAATGTTAACTTTAATCCAGGCCCCATCTGAACTGAACAAGGAGCAATTTTCCTACAGTCTGTACTGTGAAAGCCTGTAATGAACATGAATACCAAATCAAGCCTAGCAAGTGCCACACTAAAAGCTCATCTAAATTTCATATACTTGGGGTTTGGTGGAGAGGAGAGAAAAAGTGAGTAATCTACTTCTTTAGCCTCTCAAAGCTGCTACTTGCTAACTATGTAGGTCTTTAAAATGTTGGAATTAATCCTGTAGCTTTACCTCATCCCACAGGCATTTAACAAAGGCAGTATTCTTGCATGTTGCATTTCAACTAATTATCAGAAGTGGGTGAGAGAAAAATGGGACAAAGACCACCTGACATGATGGCATGTTAATAATTCACCGAGACATCTAGGATAACATGCTTTCAGTACAACATTTCATGTGCTTCAGAAACAGGCTAACTCTTCTCAGCAGAGGAGATGAAGCACTTGCTGAAAAATGGCAGCTAGTAAGTGTGTCACCTGTTTGTACATCATTTAACCTGCATAAGTGTGTAAAGGATTGTTGCAGCAGGATTGTATTTTACATGCAAGAATTGGGAGGCCCTTTGCTTCTCTGAATCTCCTTACAGCCTCCAGTTAATTAATCCTGAAAAATGTATGTGGAAATTTCAAACATGCATCTTTGCACAGTAACAAAATTTAATGGTGTGCAAGGGCACTCCAGAAACTCCAGAAAAATGTTGCCTGACCCTGTTTCTTCAAGGGGTCACAGTCTTAAGGAATTATTTGAATAACATAATTGTGAAAGCCCCCTAAAATATATGCAACAAATTCAGAGCAAAGATAACACTCTACCATCCCTACCCACAAGACTCTCCTCTGTGAGTGTGCATTTTCTAAGTGAGGATACATTGGAAAGATGCATTGCGAGATTATCTCTGGGACTTGCTGTCTTTCTACAAGGTCATCACCATCAAGCATCTCTGAAAGTAACAAGGCCACTTTCACTGTTACTCATGGTACTACAAGGCTGGCACCTGAGGAAAACTCAGGAATGTTGGTGAGCATAACTTCTCTTCAGCCAAGGTGAGTGAGCTCTGTTATGGAATAATATGCTGAGACAGTAAGACTTGCTATCTAAAATACAGCAATTGAGTGAAACAACCTTGAGGATTTATCCTTTTTACCTTCCTCTGTCTGCAGCAAGAGGAGAGTGCTGATAAAAATAACAGCAAGTTCTGCCTGGGCTCTGCATTTGCTGAGAGATCTAGGCTCCACACCTGCCTGTTCCCTTTGGGTCACAGGTGTCTAGAATATTCTTGACAATGTCAGGGAAGGACTCCTTATGTTTTTATGAACTCAAGGGAATGTTGTTGTGTAAAACAACTTACAAGCATGTAGAATGAAGAACAAAACCTGGTACAGGCCACTGAGTTATTTCAATACCAAAAAGTAAAATTATCAAGAGGCATGTTTCAAGCAGAAGAACAACTGCAAGCATGTGTTTCTTCTACTATTCAAGAGAGCTTTTAATTTGCATTAAACCAAGAAAATTTATGTGCACAGACAAAAGCAATAAAACACGAGGATAAAGTCTCTATTTGTTTCAGACCAACAACCCTGGTAACACATGCAACAGTTGCATAAGACAAGTGAAAATATACAAATTGTTTAAAAAATCCAATCTTATGCCAACCCAAACAATGTTGCTGAGTCACAGAATTCTAAGAAACTGTGCCATCACTACTGCAACTGTTTATGTGCCTCATTCAGTTGGAATGTGATATTTCTAAATTTGTTGAGTGTCTCAGTCCTCAGTCCTACTGCTTGACAATGCTAATTTTGTTCCACTTCTTTTCTTTGTGTTTGATAGTTATGGTTTTGAGCTAAGTTACTCCAATTTTGAAGTGGTATCTCTCTTTTTTCCGTGGAATTAATTTTATGCTTACAGTGGAAATACATGGAAGGCTTATGTTTAGCAGAAATGTGCTGTGTACTTTGTCTATGTTTGAAAGGCTGTGCTAATAAAAAATTTGGGAAGTTAATATAATGCCTATGAAACTGAAAGATCAATTTTCTTTACAATGGAAAATACAGTCAAACTTAAGGAGATATCTTAAAACAAGTTCACAGGATTTTTCTCATTTCTGTAGGAAGCTGGTACTGATCAGCTATGTATTTGTGGAATGATGGCAGTTATAATCCCACAGCAGTTTCTCTGAAATTCCTGGAACTAGATGGACATAAATCAGTATTGACAGAGTCAAAATCAGGCATTCAGCCTTAGAAGGTGACTGTGCTGGGAAGTGTATGCAGATCCATTGCCTTGGAGCCCTGACTCCAAAGAACAGTCTAGTATAAAAATATTAAAAAGAATTTTGGTTTTTAAGACAGCTGGTAGCAGTTATATTTTGTTCCAAGGATCTCCTCTATGATGTTCTGGGTAACAAGATAAGTTGTAAAGAAACTACAAACTATTTGCAAGCAGATGCATAGAAATTTGTCATCAATGTCACATTCTTTACTTTTCAAAGGCAAGTCTACCACAGATGTGGCAGCATAAGGTGACTAAAAGTGAATGAAGTGAGAAATGTATTACTTAGCAGTCTTAAAAAGAGAGATGGAGTCTGGATAAAATGGTCTCATTTTCACAAACTAAAGGGAAGTCTAGATGTCTTGGCTTAAAAAGACAGGTGTCTACTAAGGAAGGCAGGAGCCTTCCTTGAAATGGAGAACATAAACCACCTCCCTCTGAAGCATTATAATTTTGAAATTAAGGGGCTGTCAGGCAGTATCTATGGGAATAGGAATAACAGTTCTTTATTAGGGAAGAAAATAAAAATAAAATAAACAATACAGTAATACAAAACAACACTGACAGTGTCAGAATACAACCTGACACTCTGTGGGTCAGGGTGCTGGTAGCAGTCCCATTAAATGTTGGCTGCAGTCCTCCTGCAGTGACAGATGTGGTTCTGTTGAAGCAGTGATCCTATAGAAGGGTGGAGTTTTTCTCTGAAGGTCCAGTGGTGGTGTAGATGGGTCTGGTCTTCCTCTGGGAATACAGTGGGAAAAGGCTGCTCTGGTGTTCCAAAGTTCAGACTATATCCAAGTAGGAATGCTTGGCTCCACCCCCTGGGTGGAGCATCTCACAATGGGGTGATGTAACTTTCTCAGTCATGCAGTGAGACTCAATGGCTCATTAACAGAAGATATTTCCCAGAGGGATTGGTTGTGGAAGAGATAAAGAAAACTGCCCTACCTGTTTTTAACAGGTGGCCCAAGTAACAGAAGACAACATCTCCACCTCTAACAGATGGCAATTGAATACATACCTCCATTTGCAGCCTAAGACACTGGACTGACATGACTTTGTGTCCTTAAATTCAGCTGAGAGCATACAGCCAAACTGTTAACAACTTCTTCTCAAAGATATCTCTTGCTGGTCATTTTTTGTGTTCGGCTGGTTGGGTTTTTTTAATTAGATCCTTAGACAGAAATCCCTTATTTTTCTTCTCACATGTTAGACCAGTGGAAAACAGTCTCTGAAGTAAGCACTAGCAGAAAGCTTTGTGACTCATACACTTCATGGTTAACCATTAATCCCATATCTGTGATCACTGTATGATAACAATGCCACATCTAAGTAATTCTCTTGGTAAGGCTGAGAGAAACTATTGGCACTGCACATCTTCCATCTTTGTCTACCATCCATTAACTGTAATCTGCAAACTTAAGTATTTCAAAATGCAAAAGTCAAATGCAAAGGTCAATGAGTTCTCATTGTGCCAAAATCTCTGTAAGAGTGATTTAAAAAGAGCGATAGATGATGATGAATATTTGAGTCATGCATCAAGAAGTGGTAATTATTGATTTTTCTAAGAGCTATTTAGATTTAGTTCCATATTTTTGTACAGTTTGTACAGTAAACCAATGCAAACTGACTGTATTTGTAGGATTTCTGCCACTGGAAGAGAAAGCAAAGATAAAAATCTACAATATGACAATTTATGAATAAATTTTTTTTTTTTTATCTTGAAATTGCTGTCTGTTTTGGGTGAGAATGAAATGTAGTAAATCTGGCTCCAGATCTAAAATTTCTCATTACGCATTTGGACCACACTCAAAAATTTCTAAGAAATTATAGATTTTTATTTTTTCCTATTAGCTCAAAACAATAATGCCTGTATTTTTTTTATTCTCTGTAGTAGCTTTTGCACAATTATAACTATTTATGAACATACTTTTGTAAATATTGACCAAGAATACTTAAAATTTTTTTCTCAGCCATTAAGGATATAATTAAAACTGTAAAGTTTAAAATCTTCAGCAAGTTTTTAATGGACAAGCTTGTGCTATTCAACACAACAGGGAAATGCAGAAAGACCTTAAGCAAAAAAGCAACAGATTTTTTTCAAGTATTTGTAAATGCTCGATGTAAAAAAAAAAAACAAATAAACCCACCAACCAAACCAAATCAAACCAATCCCAAAAACACATAACAAAAAACCCCAACAACAACAACAAACCAAAATCACACAACTCAAAGCACCCTGTGATGTTTTTGTAAAAGAATTTAAATATCCAAAGCAAACCATAAAGTGTTTTCAGTCACACGGAAGATAAAATAGAAAGTTAAAATCCAGGAAAGCTGAAGCTGAAGATCAATATGATGATTAGGGAAGTGAAAGATTTTGACAAGAAGAAGAATAGGAAAACCACTGAATTCTATTAATTGTAGTGCCAGGAAAACTTTTTAAGTCTGAGTAATGGAAGTGACTGAGGTGAAGTGCAGGCTGGACTTTAGACCTAGATCACCTTCAACTCAGAAATAACAGGGACCATTCAACAGCAAAAATGTATCACCATAGATATTTGGGTTTGATTAAAGTATTTGAGAGCCTTTATCAAATTTCTGAACACCATATCCCTGGAACAACTTGAAATATTACTACTTGCTGTCAAAACCAATTTAAAAGGTCAAGGCACAGCTAGTACTTTTAAAGGAAACACAATCAGCTTCAGTGTGCAGTTTGGTACCAAACTTCCAGTCTCTCATTTCCCACTTGATATTTGAGTTGTAATGAAAAATTTGCTGAGACAGAGTTTGGTGTCGCAAAAAGCAACAAATTAGGAAAGACATTTTGAATTTCCTGATTAATAGAGCTTTAAAATGAAGAATCCAACAGCTATTAAACAAGTAACAAAGGAATCTGAAATGCTGCAAACAGTAGAAAAAGGTTTTATTAGAAAAAAAAAAAAAAGGCTAATCCAGTGGAAACTCTAAGAGGTTCTAATTAAAGTGCTATTTAAAAGCTAAAAAACATAATTGTCATATGTTAACAATAAACTATCAGTCAAAGAAGTCATTTGGGAGGGAAAACCAGCACAAGTTTGAAGTGTACCAACTGCAATGATTATCTTAAATTACAACTTTATGAATAAACTACTGATCATCAATTCTAAGTGCATTACTGCCAAAAAACTCAAGAAACAGATAGGTGTCTAAATGTATTTGAAAGAAAATGTATGAGAAAATGACTTCTAAACCCATTTTGAAACCTTTTGATTTGGCAAGAGTTCAACACCTTACTTTAAGTTACCTGGAAGAGATGGTAAGGATATATAATTCATGTGAAAATAGCCTAGTGCATGTTTGCCAGGTTATTAGCAGTCAGTTGAAGGAACTCCAGTACTGTATAGTATTTAATGAGGGCAACTATATGGCACTTCAAGTAAAGTAAGTGCAGAAAATAGATGGCAAAATTCATACCTGGAGTACTAAAAATCTTCTCAGCCTTCCTCTTTCCTTAAAATCTAAGAAGAAACTTTCAAGTCAAAGTTATAGATTTCTAATGGGTAAAATGAATAGATTTCACAAGTATTTCAGAGGATGTTATAATTATTTTGATTAATAACACAGGAGAAAACAAAGCTAAAATGAAATAAAACCAATAGCATTTTCCTATAAGAGTCAGCAAAAATTGTGAATGGGATGCAGTACAATAACTACTCACTGTTTTGGGCTATCACAGTTCCTACTGCTGTTGCTTGCATCTGATAATTTTATCTGGTTAGTCCTCCTATAAATTTCAAAAGGTTTGGCTTTAGTCCATTTAACTTTTCCTCATATAATCCATCCATTTACAGGGATAATAGCCTATAAAGTTAGATTATTTTTAAAAAGTAAACTTACTCTTTTGCTTAATCTGACTGTCACACTTGTCCAAAGTAACCCCCCTCACATTTTTTCTACACATTTGCATATAATTCCAGCAATTAATTTAGAGACTGTTTTTATGCTGTTTCCTTACAGTTGTGTTGTTTCTCCCAGGTTAAAAACAAAACAAAAAATCCATGACACCCCCACCCCATACCAAAACAACAACAATAACAAAAACAAACAAACAAAATAACCCAGAAAAAACATATTCATATGAAAAGTGAAGTTGAATAATTAAAAGTCACATTTTTAATGGAAGTCAACCACAACAACAGTCTTAAAATCAATATAAATCTTCCTGTCTAAATGGAGCTTCAACTAAGAAAGCTGTAACATCTTTATGAAATGGAAAAAATATGCAAAATATCTAAACAGTAGCATTATTCTATCTGCAGAGCAGTTTCAATTGTATTGCTCTTCTGCAAGGCACAGGAAGGTATGGTATAACAGTTGTTTAATCAAGAGGAGTCATAGAATCACAGTAAGAATTATTCACTGTAACAATCATAATTTTCTTTTTACGTTTCTTCCCCTCTCCAGCACAGAAACTTTTGTTACTCTGAGTGTAACAAATGCACAGGGAGTGAACAGGGAAGTACATAGTAGTACACACGCTTATGAGACGACATTTTTGTTACTCAAATTGTAACAATTTTTCCAAATAGATTGAAGAAAGAAGTGAAAACTGAATCAATTACATCTATTCCAAAGACAGCAAAGGACGGTAAAGTGCATTCTCATGCTTCAAAGTGTCAAATCCAGTATTATTGCACTCCATATTTAATGGAGTCGGAAGCATATCAGATTGTTACAATTTCATAGATAGCACTGACAGCAAACCAGTGTGCTATTTTTGACTCTTGCAGTTTCATAAATGAAAGACAAGTAAAGATAAACTGCTTTCTGTCAGGGAGCAATAAGCCCCACAGCCACAAAAAAGCAAACACACACTCCTACTCCTACAGCGAAAACCCAGATTACCTGTGCATTTGTAAATTAGGAATGTTTTATCAATGTCTATATTTATGTTAATGAGAATTAATGACTTGCTGTTAATGTTGCCTCCCTCCCAGGAGAGTGTTACGATCTAATGAATAGAGAGATGCCTCTGCCCAAATTAAGGAGCAAAAAAGACTATATGCCAAAGTCAATGGTACAGAATTGATTTAACAGTAAATGTTAGTGAAGAGAGAAGGAAATAGAAAAGAGAGGAGGGCTGGGGGGAGGGGAAGAAAAGAGAGACAGATTAAGCGGAAAGAGAATCACCATGCCTGTGGATCCAGGGGTGTGCTGTTCATCCTCTTCTTCTGGTCTACTTAGTAGTGAGGGTGTCCCACAAAACATAGAGTTCAACAGGTACATAAACATTCAGGTATATGTGGAAACACCCAAGCATATTCCCTGTGGGTATATATTTGGGCTTCAGTGGTCACAGATTTTATGCTCTTTGCCATAGTAGGCAAAATCCTTTGGTGATTTGGTGGTTTGGTGTTTAACACAATTATGAGAGGCAGCACTTGTTTTTCCAAGTTATTTGTCTCAAAAGTGCCAAAAAGTAATATGATGTTCTGTCTTTGCTAAAAGACATTTCTAATAGTTGCCATTCTTCACTAAATTGAATATAAAAAGACGTGAGAAGGGAATATTTTATTGAAAATTACTATCAAGAATATTGTGCAGCTAGGCTCAGAGAAAAACTATTATCCATTATGCTTCTGATTCTGAGAAATGCCTTTCCATAGTCTGTGCTGAAAGTAGTTAATTTAAGATTACTTAAGTCCAACAGAGGAGTCAGACAACACAGGCCAAGTCTGACAGACACATTAAATCATGAAATACAGCTTTGGTTTTCACTGAAGACTGGCACTACAGTGAATGTGGTGAGCCTAATGCTGCAGTCTGGCATGCATGCATATCTGCTTCTTATCTGTAGAAGTTCTTAGTGCATAAAATGAGACAGGAAATTATCTGAGATATGCACAGATGCACTGACAGCTCCTGGCCTTCTGCCTATCCCAACTGTCACAATGGAAAGTTGCAATAAAAGTAAATAGATTACTTTTCCTAGGTGAGCTGAGCAAGGCCTACTTACAAAAATTTAGCTATCTGTTTGGTATAATTTTTCCTCAAAAGTCAAAATTGCTTTACAAATGTATAAGGAGTTGTCGTAGATCGCAAGGTTATATGCATATTCTATTTGCTGATCTATTAAAGGTGTAGCAGTTATCTTCTCTTAATTGGGCAGTTTCTTTATCTCTTCCACAAGCCAATCCTCCCTCTGGGGAGACATCTGCTGTTAATGGGCTACTGAGTGTCACTGCATGACTGATAAAATTACATCACCCCATTGTGATATGCTCCGCCCAGAGAAGAGGAACCAAGCATTCCCAACTAGATATAATCTGAGATTTTTGGGACAACAAAACAGCCTTTCCTGCCTGGATATAGTCTGAATTTTGGAACATCAGAACAGCCTTTTCCCACTGGATTCCCAGAGGAAGACCAGACCCATCTACACCACCACTGGACCTTCAGAGAAAAACTCCACTCTTCTATAGGATCACTGCTTCAACAGAACCACATCTGTCACTGCAGGAGGACTGCAGCAAACATTTAATGGGACTGCTACCAGCACCCTGACACAGAGAGTGTCAGGTTATATTCTGATTCTGCCACTGCTGTTTTGGATTACTGCAGTGTTTATTTTATTTTTATTTTCTTCCCTAATAAAGAACTGTTATTCCTGCTCCTATATCTTTGTCTGAGAGCCCCCCCTGCTTAATTTCAAAATTATAACAATTCTGAGGGAGGGGGTTTACATTTTCAGTTTCAGGGAGGGTCCTACCTTCCTTAGCAGACACCTGTTTTTTTGAAACCAGAACAGGAGTATTCACACCACTTAAGCATTTTCCACAATGCTGCCACATAACAATTTTGAGATCTCTGAGATAAAACTAGGTAAAAGACTGATGGCAAAACATTTTTCCCTGGGTGTGGTTTTGGAAGAGTCCACTAGTCTTCTCTCAGTGTTACTATTGGAAACACTTACAAAGAGCAATTGTCTATCAACAAAGAAGTATCAAAGAAGGTGACCATAAACTCTAGAAAATTACAGGCATTAAATGTACATTAATTATGCTTTCCTGTTTGGGAGTAAGAGACTGTATTAGTTCTGTGTGTGTGTGTGTGTGTGTGTGTGTGTGTGTGTGTGTGTGTGTGTGTGTGTATGTATATGTGTATATATATATTTAAAGCACAGGAAGAAAATTCAGCACAGGTAAAGTACAGAACAGATGGGGAAAACTGGAAATTCTTAGGGCATCATTATATACATTGAATGTATATCAAGACATGCTACTCAGCCAGAGACTGTATTTGCTGAACACATTCTTGCTTTTACCTTTACTGAAACACATTTCATACTAAGACAAATGAAACCACATTTAGGCAATATATTATTTTTAATTTAAATTATCTTTCATTGTCCTTCCAACAAAGGGATTATCTGTTGGAAAATTTCATTGAAATTTGTCTCAAAAAAGACATATATCAGTGTTGGCATTTCACTCACTGTTGTTTTCTACTTCAGCTTCCTTATTCTTGACCTAGACTATTAAATAGATATTTCTCAGAAAAAAACAATTAATATTATTAATTGACCTACAAATCCTTTATTGAGTTAGGAATGGCTGGTTTAAATCAATATTGCTGCATTAATCTCAGCCAAAGCATATACATTTTCTGTCTGGTTACTTTCACTCACAATGACCATCATGATGGTAAATCAGGTATGTATTCTTGGTAAAACAGAGTATGTTAGAGCATGCAATCTTTTTGAGATTTCCGAAAATGCTATAAGGCAACTTACAGAACATACAGAATCCATGGAAACAATGAAAGAATATTTTTGTTTATTTTTTCCATATCTTAAGTTCCATTCTCTTACAAATTACTCTCTTATGTTACTGCTTTAATAATTTCTTTTCACTTATCAAGCTTCTTATCATAAAAGCATTTAAAGATTTCAGCAGTATATGTAGTCAAATATATATATAAAGACCCAGATAAGGACATAAAAACCTGAAGTGCCAAGCATTTATAAGGTAATTGTCAAGAACATGTTACAAATGGCAGAACAGAAGTGCAAAAAAGATGGGCATAAAAATTCTTTCTTAGGCAATGGGGTGTCTGTGTTAGATGTCTCTTTCCTAAGGATACTTTCTGGGAGTAAATGCAACAGTATGTTTTACTTTTGTAACTTAGCTATCTCTAAATATGATTTTTCCTGATAATTTCTGAATGCCATTGGTCAGTTTTAGACAAATGTGACAAAGGTATCAATGATAGCAGCTCTTGCAGATGTACATAAAATAGAGCAAAGAAGCGAAATCTAATCAGTGTTCCAGTGACTCACTGGAATGAATGTCACATGAATGCAGTTTGCCTTAAAACTGCAAAACATACACAGAAAATTTCTCATTATAGGACAGATTTTAATATAAGTGCATCTAATCCAAGATACAAAATAATGCAAACATGAAACAGCAACCATAGGATATAGTGATTTGTTGCTCATGGAGCTGGATGTTTTAGAAATGTGGAAATTCTGAATGTGGCTAATGTCTTAGGTTCTTTAGAAAGGAACTTAGAAGTCCTCTGAAGAAAGACAAATCCATGTGTCACACATCTAGTATTTAGTCTAATGGAAGTGAGATGATCACTAAATACACCTACTATGGGAAGCAATAATGAAGTTGAGAGCACACAGTAGGTTACCACAGACATTTAGGCATGACAGAGTAATGCCAGGACATTTATTACTGCCTGAACTGTGGTCTGCTGGATTCATTTATCCACCCAACATTCTAATACACATGCTTTAATTACATGACTATTCCAGACTTTTAGAAATTATGTTCTCTGAAACAAAATCCTGGTTTTGGGAGCTGCCATTATTCACTAGCAGAAACAGTAAGAAAAGCACCTCAGACTCAATCTGAGAAGCTGAAGCTGCTGGTTTTGCTGCTACCATCCAGAACTTGGCTCTCACTGACTCTCTTGACAGGCTTGGATTAGGAAGTACATCCTAAAGTGCCTGGCAAAGTGAGTTAAACTGTTTCCAGTTTATGTCCAAAAGTCTCTGAAGTTTATACAGAACATGCTTGATCTGATAAATCAGCATCAATGAGTTTGGTTCAGGAAAATATGTACTTCCTCTGTAGTGTTTTAGTGACAAAAGCCTACAGATAAAATGAGTCATACTGACGTTACACTGCACTGTTTATCCCCACCAGTACATGTTTCACCCAGTACTGGAAGGAGTTACCAAAAGTGTTTCACTAGACAAATGCGTATCTGCTTTCTTCCTTGTTGCTGCCTTTCGGAGACATTATAAAGCCATTAGATCTGAGAAATTATTTTTCTGCTGTCAAAACAGAATTCAGAGTAAGATCAAAATTGTACCTAATGCAGGTTTTGCCACTTTATGCCATGTTTCATTTTACAAATATTTGCAAGGAAAAAAACTGTTATGGTTCCTGCATTTTCTAAGTTTAATTTACATGACTGACTAATAGAAAAATAATACCACATAAAAAAGACTCTTGAACTAAGTTGTCTGCCAAACCAAACACTGTGGTCTTAGATATCTGAAATAAGTCTTCAGAATGCATTCTATAGCTACAACAGACCATGCAATAGAGCTGAAAGAGGGTACACGAACATTTCCAAATGCCAGGTTCTGAAGAGAGCTGTGAAATGTCATCATTCAGTTCACCTCAGTAGACAAAGGAATTCCAGACCTTTGATGACCCCTGCTGAATAAACTAAGCACTGCATTTGCATTATAAGTCAAGATGTACTTGGAAGAATAGTTCTATGTTCACTATCATTAAAAAACCAAAGAAAAGCAATACAAATAGGACATACTCTTTTACGATATACCAAAGAAAACAGCTCTTCTGAAGCTGGACCTAGCACCAGACCTAAGAGATGTACAAGATAGTGTAATAGCTTAAACAGGTTTAATCTAATGAACTGCATTCCTGCATCCATTAAAAAAAAAAAAAAAGAAAACAGTCAAGCTATCAATGCTATATTTCTTTAATGACCCAGTGAAAAGGAATCTTTAACCAGTACAGCAATCAGAAAATCCAGATACTTCCTTCACTGTCTGACATTGCTGAGGACACTGAGAAGGTTCCTACTGTGCCTTTCCACAACAGCTTTCTGCAAACACTCTGCTAAGCCTGTGTTAAGTTCTTCTGTTTGGAGTCATGTATTAATGATGGGAAGCCCTTCATCAAACCAACCCAATGACTCTGCACTTCTCTGGAGAATAGTTAAGGGAGATGTAGAGTTAGAAAATTATTTATCTCTTTTTCTTTAAATACAACAATTTCTACAATGACTATGATGACACACAATATAAACTGCTCTTTAAAAGGGCAGCATGATGTAGGTTGCTGCATCACAACAGCCATAAAAAACATTTGTAATTTTTTTTCACTGTGTCTGAAATTGTAAACTAATTTTTAAATATCGTTTTAAAGTAAGAAGTTGGAATTTGTGAATTAATTGCTAACAACTGTTATTTCATTATGGGAATGCACATAAAGTAGAAAGCATCTAACCTAGACATATATGTAAAAGTTATGTCTGTTTTATAGCTAAGATAAATAATTTATTATAGGTCAACAATGTATGTACAATACA
The DNA here is from genome assembly GCF_050655825.1 of Lonchura striata. Lineage (NCBI taxonomy): Eukaryota > Metazoa > Chordata > Aves > Passeriformes > Estrildidae > Lonchura > Lonchura striata. Next base: position 70,875,336 of record NC_140740.1, read on the forward strand.
GACCAGCTGTAGACATTTCTCTACTGTTGCTAATCTTCTGGTAGTGAAATCTAGCACTGTGTGTGTCTTGGTTTGACAAGACAGGAGTCTGTGAAAGAGGGCAAAAGCCTCCTGTGCAATGGAGAAGGTAAACCCCTTCCCTCCGAATTACCAGGATTTTTAAATTAAAAGGCTCCCGGGTAAAGATATGGGAATGGGAGTAACAATTCTTTACTAGGAGAAAACTAGATAACAATTTAAAAAGGTAAATGCAATTGGTACAAACAAAACTAGTGATAAAGTCCAAAACCTGAGGATTTGGGGTGTTGGTAGCAGTCCGGTGGCAATGATAGCTGCTCCCCTTGCAGTGGTTGATGAACTGCAGCTGCAGTGGTGATCTTTAGAAGGGTATAGTTTTCTCTGAAGATCTGGTGGCAGTGGGGCCGGTCTTCCTCTGCGCCGGGGCCGCCTCCGAGCTCCGCCACCGCCTCACCGCGCTCCGGCCGTTTCTCTGGGAATCCTGCCGAAGGAGCTGCTTCTCTGGGAATCCCGCAAAGAGAGAGAGCTGCTCTGTCCCCCAAAAGGTACCACTTTATATCCAACAAAAGAGTGCTTGGCTTCCCCCTCTGGGTGGAGCATCTCACAATGGGATGGTGTTACGTTACCAGCCCTGCAGTGAGTCAGTCAATGGTCCCTTAACAGACGATTACCTCTTCAGAGCAAACCATTGTTCTTGAAAGAGATAACAAACCTGCCCAACCTCCAACAGATGGCAAATAGAATACAAGCTTATCTTACAAAGCAGGACAGTATGGGAGACACAAGATAACTGGAAACTTAGAGCTGACATGGAAGATGTTTTTACAACCCAATGAAAGGGGAAGCACTAAATCACCAGAGTTCAGACATAACACTTCTATTAATCAGTTATAAAATTTATCAATAATATTCAAACTATTAAGTGTCAAAGAATTGCTACAAGAAAATCCTGCCACTGTTCTGAGGAACAAATCAGTAACATAGCATGTGTGATGAAGAAAACTCTTGTCACATCTAATGGTTATTTTTCCAAGCTTAATCAGTACAGTGTGTAACTGAGAGCACTGACCTAATACCTAGCAGTGCTACTAACATAATGAAAGGGAAAAGTAAGAGCCTCAGGAAAATACCTTTTCAATCAAAACACAAAATTGTGTTATCATCTGGTCACTCGTTTAGGATACACATACACCACAGAGAATATGCAATCTGCATAATTAGTTTACATTGCTAGATATTGGGTTACCTGAGGATGTCTGTGAAATCAGTGAAAATACAGATCTTTACAGTTTTTCTCTACTTGTAGAAAAAGGTAAAATACTTCCAGGTACATATATAGGATAAAACAGAGGGATCCAGACAGTTCTCATTGCTGTCCTCACAAAAATATTTCACCACACTTAAATTAGATTAGCATTGCAGACCAATGCCATGAAATAAGGCCTTGAAGACTGGGTAATCCTCAACAATAAACACATATATTTAGATTTGTATCTGTATTATATCCACACATAAAAATTTTCTTTTGCACCAAATACACTGTGATCTGACTTACATAGACTGTTACACAAACTAAAAACTGTTTTGAGTTTCTCTGAAAAACAATTTGATTCTTCTACCAAGAAGATTTAATATTATCTGATTGCTTGATAAGGCAGCCATTACCGTGAATAGACACTAGGCCTCTCTTACAGCAAGAGTTTTTTTTTTGTTGTAACTTGACAGTAGATTTATTGAAATAAATGTGCCTAAGATACAAGGTATTTGTGTTACTTCATATGGCTTGTGTAGATCAGTTTTAATTTTTTCGCTTTGTAGCCTACAGTGAAAAGAATAACAGTGTTCCCTGAACTTCTTTTATAGTGTGCTCGTCTTGGTTAAGCAAAGTAGAATGTAATATTTCAATCATATAAACAATTCCTTTTTCAGAGATTTCTGGAGAATCACAAATGGCAAAACCATTATTTTTGCAAATGGAGATCTACTTATCTTACTAATTGCCAGCCTTCAGGGCAGTGTGAAGGATCTGTAGGTGTAAGAAATTTCTCTGCCTGATCTCACAAACTGAAAAGGACACTGTCGGGCTAAAACTTGTATTTTAAAATATCTTTTATAGAAAACTTCCATGAAAAAAGAACCCTTTTATGTGGACCCATTTTTGATGGGTCTCTCTTTTTTCTTTCTTGTTCAGTTATAACAATAAAAGCAGACCATGCAGACTCATTTTTGGGTGCATTCATTTTACATGCTCTCTCATGGTATTACTTGTAGATATTGTGGCATTGATCTGAAATTTCATGCAGGAATGTGCTTACTTTCAATGCACTCTACTATTTATAATGTTTGCAAACATTTAAAAGCATTAAATACAACTTATAATTACTCTCCATACATTAATGCAGTTTTTTTCACAAGAGTGAAAAATTGATTATCCTTTCCTAACAAAGATTCTTTTTCACTATTGTGATATATTTCATCCTAACTTATTACCCTAATCCCCCTCATTTTTTGGTATCAGTTTCTCCTGTTGAATGTAAAAAACTTGTACAGAGTACTTAAAAATTATAAGAAAATGTTATTGAAAAAAATTTAATAATTAGAGGTTGGCTACAGTAGCTGCTTTTAGTACACAAAATTACTTCATGTGTTTTCCCTTCTTCCCCTTCTTTTTAAAGCTTGCTCCCTCTCATGCCTTTCTTAAAGTATCTGGAATTTTTTCACATACTACCTACATGAGGGTCTGACGAGGTTCTGACAAGACAGACAAGCAATGCATTTTGAGGTATCATGATAAGATCATGATGATGATTTTTTTTCCTTATTGTCAGCTGCAACATTCTATTGCAGCTCCAGGACAAAATCAAAAGTCAGTTGCAAATCATTCCAAACAGATACAGTAAATATGCATATGCCAAGCAAAACAGATGAGGTTATTGCTTACGCAAAAGGCACCCTAATACTCACATGCAATATTCTTGGAATACAGATAATAAATGGTCTTGTAGATCTCTAGGACATTGCTATTATATACACCAGTGAGAGATCATCAAGTATGTGTTTTCATGTCATGCACATCAGATTTTAAGTCAGTGACTTCTATATATTATCTAAATGTTTTTCAGAAATCCACTTTGAAATCTGATGAGATTTTTTTTTTTCCTGAAGAAAAAACACTCCAGAAATGCAGAGCAATATTCCAGGTAGATGTTTATTTGTAGAGGAATTTCTTGCAGAACAGGGACATGCTATTCCTTTGCAGGGACTGGACAGCCTGGACCTGCAGATAACAGTTACTTTAACAATCTTGGACCTTGAACAAGCAGAATAAGGAAAAATGAACCATTGTACAAGTACAATTAGACACTATGCAGGATATGAGAACTGCTATATTAGCAAGCTCTGACCAAGCACTTGCAGCATGACAGCCAACCAACAAGTAACATGTATGCGTGATTGCAGCCAGTTAGCCAATGAGTGCTAGATAATTGTTGTTGAACAAAGCATAGAAGTATATGTATGGTAAGTTTGTTAATAAAATTTGTAGAACGGCATGAAGCCATATTGGTGTGATTGTTGTTATTCAGCCAGCTCTCTGTGGGACCCTCTTCATTTATATTTTAGGTTGGATGAGGTCTTGAGCAACGTGCTTGAGCGGAAGGTGCCCTTGCCCATGGCAGGGAGGCTGGGACTAGATGATCTTTAAGGCCCCTTGCAACCCTTAACATTCTGTGATTCTATGATTTCATGATTTAAAAAGAGATCTGGATTCAACCTTAAACATGCATAAATCATTCAGTATGTATAACAATGCTTTAAAATGCCAGTTGCTACCATTCAGGTTCGTTTTCATGAAGCGTAAACCTACAACTATATGGCAGACTGTAAGCCTAGTTTGAGAATTCACTACAGACTGCAGAATGACTCATATGCTAAAGGATTGCTGATGTACATTTATCAGTATTAATTTGTAAAAATTTGACCTGCAAAAGGAGAAAAGAATGGGAGGATGTGAAGACAAAGTACATTTCATGGGTGAGACTTCAAACACCTTGTTTGAACCTCCAATTAAAACAATTTTCTCAATGAAAAAGTAATGTTCTAGATTGTGGGGAAAAAAAAAAAAAACAAACCAAGACAACAAACTTAGAGATATCTGTGTCTTCTGAAGGCCAAAAGGGAGGTGGAAAAAGTGTAAAAAAGAGCAATGATATACTAATACCATTGCTTTCTTTCACCCTGCATAGAATACAATTGGATCCCAAATTATTTCACCATTTTTAATTCAAGAAGAATGAAAATTTCATTATTCATTCTTGTTCCTCTTTCCTCTGGTCTCCCTTGAGGGAAAAAGGACCTTTTAATTTAGACATTACTATTGCCTTATCACTTACGTTTTTCAAAACAACTGTTTTAACAATTTTATTTAAATGGTTGGAGAAAGGGACCAACAGGAATCACATGCAGTTTAACAAAAGGAGATTCCAAACACTGCACCTGTGGAGGAAAAACCCCATGAAACAAGAGCAGCTCAACCAGAAAGGCCCAGGAGGATCACGGGGCAGTGGTGAGTGCCCCAGATCCCTGCCAGGCTCACTGCGGGTGCTGCCAGCGGGGCACGGAGGGATCCTGCCCTCTCCCCTGCCCCGTCAGGCACACCTGGAGCGCTGTGCCCGCTCTGGGCTCTCCAGCCCAGGAGAGGTGAGGAGCTACCGGGGAGAGCCCAGGGAAGGGCCACAACCACGGTGAAGGAACAGGAGTGTCTCTCCTGTGAGGGAAAACTGAGCGAGCTGGGTCGGTTCAGCCTGGAAAATACACAGCGGCACCAGACTCACCACAGGACCTGACAAACTGAGGGGTTTAAGGCCACCGAAAGATTCTGACACGCCATGGAGCAGGGTCTTCTCCTCGGGGCTGTTTGTCCTGCTCACCAGGCAACAGCCAGGAGCCACAGGCTCCTGCACTCGCACACTCAGCCCGGCCTTCAGCAGGACCCAGCCCTGCCCTGGCAGCGCCCGGAGCAGCACTGAGAGCCCCACAGCACCGCCCCACAGCACCGCTGAGAGCCCACAGCACCGCTGAGAGCTCCAGCCCTACAGCACCGCTGAGGGCTCCAGCCCCACAGCACCGCTGAGGGCCCCAGCCCCACAGCACCGCTGAGAGCTCCAGCCCTACAGCACCGCTGAGAGCCCCAGCCCCACAGCACCGCTGAGGGCCCCAGCCCCAGAGCACCGCTGAGGGCTCCAGCCCCACAGCACCGCTGAGAGCCCCAGCCCCACAGCACCGCTGAGAGCTCCAGCCCCACAGCACCGCTGAGAGCCCACAGCACCGCTGAGGGCTCCAGCCCTACAGCAGCACTGAGGGCCCTAGCCCCACAGCACCGCTGAGAGCTCCAGCCCCACAGCACCGCCCCACAGCACCGCTGAGGGCTCCCAGCCCCACAGCACCGCTGAGAGCTCCAGCCCTACAGCACCGCTGAGGGCCCCAGCCCCAGAGCAGCACTGAGGGCCCCAGCCCCACAGCACCGCCCCACAGCACCGCTGAGGGCTCCCAGCCCCACAGCACCGCCCCACAGCACCGCTGAGGGCTCCCAGCCTCACAGCACCGCCCCACAGCACCGCTGCGGGCTCCAGCCACTTGTCCCGGGCCGCCTCCCGCAGGTACCCTGCGCCAGCTCAGCCCCACTGGCGGGGCGGAGCAGCGCGGGAGGGAGATTCCTCCTGGAATGGGGGCCAGCGTGCCTGGGGGAACAGAGGGGGAGGCAGGTGACCAAGGCAGCTGAGGGCGGCTCGGTCGCTTTCCAGTAAAGTCTCCTTTTCCCGCAAGGAGACCCCTCGGGAGGCCCCGTCTCCCCTCCCTGCCCACCTCGGGCCGTTCCGGCAGCCCATGGCGCGCGGTGCCGCCGAGGCTCTGCCCGAGAGCGGCTCCGCCGCGCCGGCCGCCTCGAGCGGGGGGCGGCGGGAGGCGGCGGCGGCCGGGCCGTGCCCCATCTGCCTGGGCGACGTGGACAACGCGGCGCACCTGGACGCCTGCCTGCACACCTTCTGCTTCGCCTGCATCCGGCAGTGGGCCGCCGTGCGCGCCGCCTGCCCGCTCTGCCGGCAGCGCTTCGGCCGCGTCCTGCACACGGTCAGGGCGGACGACGACTACCAGGAGCTGGTGCTCGGCCCGCCCGGCTGCCAGCAGAGCCCCGCGGCCGCGCACGGCGAGCTCGGCGCATCCCCGCGCTGGCGCTACCAGCTGCGCCCGCGGCCCCTCCGCCAGCCCGCGGCCAGGAGAAGGGGGCGGCCGCCAGGGCACGGAGAGAGAGCCCCGAGAGCCTCTGGCGCCTCTGCCCCATAGGCTGCAGCGCAGAGCTCGGCCCGCCCTGCCGGGGGACCCGCCGGCCTGGGGACGGGGCTTACGGCCCTCGGGCACTTGGCGTGAGCATCGGAGGCTTTCGGAGCGCGCCTCTCTCACAGCGCCCTCCTGTACTGCACGTGAATGCACGAATTCGATAGAGGTGTTACTTTATCTCTGTCTCTCTTTTTCGTTACTATTAGTCATAATAATATTGTTATTTTTAAATTATTAAAGTGTCTTTATCTCAACCCAAAAGGTTTATCCTCTTTTTTCCCATACTCCTCCCCAGTAAGGAGAGGGTGTTAAGTGGGTGAATGGATCTCAGTTCCTGGCTGGCGTTCTCCAGCTGGAAGAACCTCAGCTTTCATTGGTGCTGGAAAATCATTGGCTTTGTGGACACTGAACAAAGATTCAGAAGCTTTTCAGAGCATGGTTCTCTCAAAGCCAAATTAAGCCACTTCAAGCAATGCTTTCTAACAGTGCCTTGTTAGTGTAGGAAAACAAAAGGGGAGAATGCCTGCAACGTGCTGTGAACTTCTTTATATAAATGCTGCAAAAGAGCCTCTTTCACTTGAACTGCCGAAGCCTTCCCCCTCCAAGCACCAGAGTATCGCTGCCTGTAGCAGTGGGGAACAAACCGACACTGACTCCCTTTATGCATCCGACGGAGATCACTTTATTGTAAACATCGGCCCCTTTTATACCTTCAATCTCTCCCTGCCGTGACTGAAACCAAACCAAGGCCGAACAGAACAGAAGAAGGCGCCCATTGGCTGCTCAGCTGCTGTGCTCCCACCACACGTCCTATCATCCAATCAGCTTCCTGGCCGTACGCTGTGCGCGCGTTTCTCCAGCCAATCACAATCTTCCTTCCAGCCGTCGCTCGGCTGACCTCTCCCGCTGCCCCTCAGCGCTCGGTGGGCTCGAAGGTCCGGCAGCAGCGCTGCCGCTTCCTTGCGCCTGCTCTGAGCGGGAGCTTTAACCACGTCAGCAACCGTAACCCGTGTCCTACAGCTGCCAGAATGCCTGACCTGAGGCAAAGCCAGGCCCATGGACACAGGCCACGCTGACACCCCTCTCCCTCCTGGTGCTGCCGCAGCCAGATGGATCCGGTCATCCCCTGTCTGAGCCCCCTGACCCCTCTCTGACCCTTCCGTACAGCAGCAGCTCAGCTCCTCCGGCCCCAGCCTGGCTGGAATGCAGGACAGGGCTGGGTTCAGGCTTCACAAAAGGTTCTGCCTGGAACCGTCTCCTCACCTGCACACCTTGGCTTGGCGTTTTTTGCAGAGCAAAGCTAAAAGCTCCAAGCATCCCAGGACTTCAGGAGCCACCCAAGAAGCAGACTGGCATGCAAGCAAAGCATATCTGTGCCCGGAGCCAAAACATCAGTTTCCCAGTCCTCTCTACCTCTGAGTCTTACTGGGCCCATCCCAGTCCCTCCCTTTCAAGCCTTTCCCCAGATACACCAGCACCATATCTGAGTATTTCCACAAGCTGTACAACAAACCCCCTTTTGCTGTGCTGGGGCTGCCCCACAGCCTCTTATCCCACATCCCACATGTGTCCCCAGCCCTGATGGCAGACTTCCCACAGCCAGTGAGGCCTCTGCGCTACATTCCTGTGGGATCCATCTCCACTTGGCAGGGAAGGACCTGAGGATCCTGGGGGCATCAACATAAAAATGACACTGGTGGTGTGTCCCTCCTGGGGGCACTGGGAGTGCTGACAGCGGGACAGGGAGGGATCTCACCCCCTCAACCCTCTTCTCTGCCTGAAGAAATGTGTAAAATTCCATGCAAACATAAGATGAAACTTTTTACTGAGTTGTTGTTCATAGTCTGGGATATTGTTGAATAAGTTGTCTGTACATTTAATTGCCATCTTTAGCCTTCAATACCTTGGAAGCAGAAGGTAATCTTCCCTCTACCTGCTCCCTAGGTACTTAGTTGTGCAAAGTTAACTAGTTAAAATAAGGCAGGGACCAACTACTAGGCCTTTTACACTACAGCTGTAATGAAGTTATCACTAAGTACAGATTATCTTCTATAAAATATGGATGAAAAATGCATTAAAACAGCATGAAGACAAATTACTTGGATGGTGTATTGTCTCTAAGTCAATGTTGTTGAGCCTGTGTATCTAATTCCGTGTGGGACTCAGCACAAGTTCATGTCTTTACTTTGCAGAAAAATCTAGAAATTGACTCGCACTCGTCTACCCTTCAAAGTCACCTTAATGCTACAATGTCTGAGCAGAAAACTTTGTATGCGGCTTAACAAAGGAACGTAGTAAAATTACAATGTTGTGTTTAGGCAAGTCAAAAATTATGTTTGCTTTTAATTCAGGACCTCTAATGCAATCACACAATCAGATACTGTTTTCAAATTTAAAATAGCCGGTGATCTCTGTATGAGGACCCAAAACTAATTTCTTTCAAGTGAATTTTATGAAGCATCAGAAGAGAAAAAAAAAAAAAATCAATGCCCAGAATTTGTTTGAAGCGATAAGTTTTGTTTTTGAAAATGGGAAGCCCTCCATATAGTTTAAAGATCAGGAGAAGGCATGAAAGATTAAGTGTGGCAGATTAGATAACAGACAAGATAATTGCAGAGCATTAAAGACTCAGATTTATTTTTAAGACATTCAATCTCTAGTTAGCATTTTGTTAACTTTTGTGAATCTAAAGAGAATTATCCTAACATGAACAATAATGGGACTAATGGTGTTAAAGCATCATCATTTCCTATTTTAAAGCAGCCCATAGAGTAACTGACCACATAGTGTTCCTGCAGCACAAATGGAAGATAACAAGACTAGAGGAGTCATAATGCAGCAAAACCTCAATATGCCACAAAAAGAGATTTGTTGTGCTCTGTGCTGGGGTAAGTGACAAGTCCTGAATTTTCTCACTGAGCTACCATGCACAGGGAAGTTGAACACACTTCCTCTCACAGGCTGCTCTCAAGCACCATTTTGTTTCTGTGGCACTAGAAAGGCCATGCTAATTCAGGGTGAGAGTTGAGTGTCTGAAAGCTAAGTGGACAGTTCCCTGAAATGGAGCTGCACTAGTCTGATAGGGATAAAAACAAAAGCAAACATAAATCTGTGTTGATAAGTTTACAGGCAAGCAAAGGTGTAGCTTTAACAAAGAAATAGAGAACTGGTTTCTGTATTGGTTTGGTCTTGAGCCTGTGGAGCTATCTTGAGACTCCTCTGGTTTTATTCCACATTTCTGAGACAATGAATAAATTTAAAAAATGCTTCCCATTGTCAAGGCCATCTGCATGCCTTTTAGTGGTATTACACTTCTGCATTTATCACATACTTTCAAGAACCTTCTATACTCTTCTGTTTAGGAATCCCATTCTCTGTATTTTTACAGAAAAGTTATAGAAAGCTACAGAAAGTGCTTTCCTCCTATATTTTTCATCATTCAGATTAAAAAAAAAATAAATATATACTTAAATTATAATTTTAAGTATATATATGAAGAGGTACATATATTTGGGATATATACTCATACATACAGTTGTTTGTAGATACAACTACATATATGTGTATATATTACACAAAGGTATAAATACTCATGCTTGACTAAACACTACAGATTGCAAAATGTAGGCACCATGACAACATATGAGATTATCTGTTTCCCTTCTATTACTACATGCCTGAAATGATGCCAGAATATAAATAAACATATTTAATTGCATTTTTAAAACTATAACTGACAAAAAACAATTCTACAGAGGTTTTTGTATATGTTCTTAGTTCTATCATTACACTTACAATTGAGATTATTTAACTTTAGATAGTAAGTTGTTTCTGACCATAAGGAAGAATGTGAAAATGTTTATTTTTGTGTATAAATAACAGGCAACAAATACTATTGCTATGAACAGATTAGAGGAAGGATTAGAGGAAGGAGCTGAATTCCTGAGGGTGCAGGAAATAAAACATTAGAGTTATGACTAAAAGGAGACATAAAAATGAAAATCAATATTTTATGGTTGGTGAAAGAGAGAAAAATTTCCGGAGTGCAGCAGGGCACATGTAGGTAATGAAAATCACAGTTTAGTGGAAGTATGTTTGCATTAACATGATGAAGAGCTGTAAGTAAAACATTTTGCTTTGCTCAGAGATAAAAGTGTTAACATAATTACAATTGAAAATTAGGATGACACCTGAGCCCTGAAAGACATTTATTAATTTTATGGATAGATTAGAAAGGCCTTACCTAAGATTTCATTCAGAAAGTATATACAAGAGTTTGTTATGGCAAGAATTTGGGGATCTAGACATATCGCTGTGTTGAGAAGGATGCTACATTATACACTTGAATAGTAGTCAGTGTGATCATTTGTTCTACAGGAAATAAAATGTGCGTAAAGAAAGGCTTCTCTTCTGAAAAGCTTCAATAACAGTAAAAAAAATATAGAATTACCGTGGTGACAACCAACAACCTTACATGCCAACGTGGAAAAAATAAAATAGGGAACAAAACAGAAAATCAATTAAGAATTTAAGCAATGATAAACTACACAGTTTAGAGTCTGATTGTTTATCATGTATTTCAAATATGATTTCAGATGAAACGAACTATTTTCATGTTGTTGGTAGTTTAAAGATTGTCAAGAAACTGAGGCCTAGCAAAGTGGATGTAAACAACAAAATTATAAAATCTGATGTCTTTTGTGCAGGGGAGAGAGGTGGAAAAAAAGAAGCAAATGGATTTTTACAAAACTATGCAGAAATAACTTTTATACTCTCATTTTCTTAACATGCCATAAAATAACTCACAGAAGATAAACGAGTCCATTCTTTTCCCATGCTAAATTTCCACCAATTTCAGGAATTTCTCAGCAGTTAATGACATAATGTTGTACTACCCTGAGTCTTTTTAAAGTTGTTAAATGAAACTGCTGTGGACAATAGACTACTGTCCTCAATTTCATTACAGTACCTAGCAAGGGGTCCATATTTTCTACTGGAGCAGTATCTTCTGGGGCTCAGTGGACCTACAGCAGCTTATCTCATACTGTGACTTCATAATAACAGAACATATGCCAACAGCAAAATTCAAATTCTCAAAACAGAAGAGGAAATAGAACAGTAGGAGTGCACAAAAAAGGATGTGGATAAAGAACTGGAAGAGATACGAGGCAGAAACAAATGAGAAAGAAAATAGTGTGTCTTGAAAACATGTTAATAATCATATCCTTTATGCACATAACAGGAAATTTTTTGAGATCTGCAGAAGTGTTTTCTGTGTAGATCAAAAACTAATGAAACTATTTGGTAAGCCTTGGTTAAAAATATTAATTAAACTATACCCCTGTATTGTTGAGCAGTAGTGTTAGCAGACTACACAGACAACTTCTCTGGGAAGGAGTAAAACTTTATTGTTTTACACCTAGATCCATGGTTTTTTACATAATTTTGACAATCTGCCTGTCTGTCATCAATCTTCCTTTCTAGAACAGTCATTCATTCCCTTGTTCCTTGACTTGGATCCTTTTTGAAATTATCTGAATAGCAGCCATACACCTGTGAAACTGCTTTAAAAGCTTGAAAAAAGCCAATGCTGACTTACTTATCTGAAAATGAAGATCTTAACTCAGTTAATTGAATGCATTTATTGCAAAGTGGTACAACTTCATTACAGAGGACTTTCAACATGGTTGTTTTTAATCACGTGACAAACAACTGAACTGTGTTGCCTCTGAGAGATGTCATATGGAGCTCCTGAAGCTTTACATTTACAACATGTGTAATGTGTCTGAAAAGAGATGGAACCACATCTGCAGTGGTAACAGAGAAATTCTAAGGGCCAATTTTATATTGTTGAAATACTTCTGACCTTGGGCTCAGTAATATCTTCACTGATGCTGCTAGTGAAGCTCTCAGGCACCTGTCCTCAAGCTATAGAGTAATTTGCAATTCTGATATTTATACATAGATTCAGTCTGAAAACTAGTCTTTTTCTACATGGAACTGGGTACTATTCTAGTGATAAAACCCCCATATTAGTTTTGACAGTCAGGCACTACTGTTTTTCCAGCTGACACACCTCCACATCTACCACTAAGGTACTGTCTTGTTTCTGCCTTTATATGTCTTCACTGTAGCAAGCAAGATTTTCTTGCAAGTTGTGATCAATATTCCACTACAAGTTGCTTTTAGCTGACTAGCCATCTACTGGATGTGTTAAGGGACTGACTAGTGTTTATCACTAACACCGGATAAGCTAATTTTCACTTTTGTAAATGTGAATTGAAGTAGGGAAAAAAGCCTGAGTTAGTGAAAGGGAATACACAGGAAACAAAGTCAGCAAGGCAAGCTTGTTTTGACTTAGAAGTTTACTTTTTCTAAGTGAGTGAATTAAGCCAAATTATTCAAAATTCTGCAAAATTGGGGGGCAAAGGTGTGCCACATAGAATTTTAAAAACTAATTACTTTTTGTAAGAATCTGGGATGTATGTGTATTTGACATCTTCCCTTCCCAGAAAAAGCAGACTAAAGGTTGTGTAAATTCATTTCCCATCCACCCAGTCAGTAGAAATCAGGTCAGCTCTACTTATGGCTGCATTAGCATTCAGATCAAGCTCACTTCACTCACATTTCCACCCAAACATCTCATTACAGCAGCCAGTCTAGGCTGTTCAGTGCACAACAGATATTTTCATCTTTTCCACATCTGGCCACTTGAAGATGTACTTTCAGTTTCTCTGACTTGTACTAAAGCAGTCAGAAATTGTCTTTGTGAGGTCATGGACCAAGTTTTGCTCAGAAGGTGTGAGTCATCCATTTCCAAATCCTGGTACTGTCCAAGTTGTTATTTGCCTCAATGGCATTGACCATGCATTAGATATTGTTTCAAAAACAAACAAACAAACAAAAAAACCAAAAACAAAACCCGGATGTACCAAGTACAGTAATGTTGCATCAGAAACAAATCTGACAAAAGTTTGCTGCTTCTTGAAAAATCCTTTGAAAGATCTTTGAGGACTAATATGTTCTAGGTTCTAAAGATAAATATTTGAACACCTGCAATACAGAAGAATATGGAGATCAAAAGTGAAGAGATAGACTTATGCTGTATCAGGAGAGATCACGGTTAAAGTCAAATTGATATCTCATTTTAAGTGTGGTAGGGTACTGCTTTTAAAAGATCTCATAGTATCAGAAAGTCATGTTTTAAGTAACTGAATCTACAGAATGATTGTGATATCCTAGGAGAGAAAATACATCCCAATGTTGGCTGCTAGCTTTAGAGCTCAGAACTTAGTTGTCAGTGTTTTGGGAAGAGCATTTCCACTGAGAAATGAGACTAGATGCTACTTTTAAGTAATCCCTCCACCCTTTAAAAAGCAGACAGACAGAAATGTCAGTAGGTGGAGCTGCCTTTCCTGCAGTCAATATACAAGTTTCTCTGCAGAAATTGCATTTGCAGGCACCCAGTCAGCTTTTCCCAGTCCCTGGCAGATGGTACTTGAACAAAACATGAACATGCAAGAATGCAGCTTTTTTACATCATGTTACCAAAGTGCACAAGTGAGGAGAAGACAAGAAGACAGAACACAGAGCTGACAATGTTTCAATGTTTGTCAGCACAAGCTGCTTTTTTTTTTGTTTCGTTTTGTTTTGTTTTTGTTTTTGTTTTTGTTTTTGTTTTTTGTTTTTTTGGGGGTTTTTTGTTTGTTTGTTTGGGGGGGGTTTTTTTTTGGTTTTGTTTTTCTTTCTAGGCATGATGAATGGTATTATTTTACAGTTATATGCTTTTACTCCAGAGCATCTTGTTCACAACAGTAAAACATCCTATATTTCATGTTTGGACTGAAGGTAATGCTAATGCTAATGTAAATATGTCTATTTTCATCATCTTCAGTGCTGAGGTACATGGAGTATATCTTTGCAGATGATAATCAGACTGACAGTTTTTTCTTCCATTATTGTTATAGTGAAATAAATATGCAGTTCATCTATTTATTACTAAAGAGTACTTCCACTTCATCTCTCAGCTTAAAGCTGTACAGTGTAATGAGTGCTGTGATCAATCCATTGTCTTTATTTTAAAAGGGAGATTCATGAATCTGATTACCTGAAAGAATGAACGTGCTATAAAAACTTCTGAGAATCACTCATATGAGGTGAAGAATAATCATGGTTTGAATTTATTATATATATCTGAAGATTGGCTTATTTCATATGAAGAATTTCATGTCTGCTTTATTTCTGAGGTCTAGAGTAATTAGGGCAAGGTTGTCTGACCACCATCTTCAAGTTTGACTTTGCTGAGTAACTATGGTTCGTTTCTTTTCACATGGCAGGCCACAAACCAAAACATCATTTTGGTTGTGAATAAGGAGTTAATGCTTGCCCTGATAGTTATAGATATCACAGTAAAATCAGCTCCTCTGGATGTTTACAAAGCACACAGAACATACGTCTGATTTTATGCATGTCCATATGGCCCTCTTCAGCAATCCTAATCTCCAATCTTCTTTCCAATATGTCTAAAAAAACTCAGGGAGGTTGATAAGCACTTATATGTCCAGGTGATATGCTGAACAAAGGTAGTCTGTCAAAATCTTCAAAGAATTTTTCTTGGTTTGTGGTAAGGGAAAAATGAAAGAAAATGTTTATTTTGTGGTTATGATGAGCAAAATATGCACAGATTGGTATTTGATTTGACTGGGCTGGTAACAGGTGCAGTGCCTTTGGGCTCAAGTCTCCTGATACCTTTCTCATTTTAAAATTTCTAAAATAACCAAGAAAGACACTTCTAATAAGGACCTGATACAGACATCCAGATGACAATAGGAGGTGCTTAAAAGCAGATCTGAGCAGTACAGTACTCATTAGACAGCAGAAATGCATGGTTGATATATTTATCTTCAGAGTGACATTTAACCATTCATCTGACTGTAAGATCTTGAAATAATACACATCCCATCCTCAGCTTCTGTCTGGCCTTCAGATCAGAAGGTGAGGACAACAATGCTAACTATGTAGCTTTGTTTACTTTTTCCTTTCACTTTGTCTCAGTGAAAGGAATAAAGTTCTCCTGAGCTACAATTCCATGTACATTATCACAGATAATTAGCACTGTTTTTATATTGTCTTAATCTTAACAGTCTTTTAAAATCATATTAAGTTTTAGCATCTCTTATGAATGCCTCAGAGCCAGGGCCTTACCTCTTTCAGTGAAGAGTCTCTAGCCAGCACTGATTTAATTGAACATCAAAAGGATCAGTACTTAAATGGCTGATGATTTCTTCCAGCACGTGAGAAAAAAAGCTTTTGTTTCCAAGCATTGCACAATTTTGAAAAGTAACTTTATTTCCTCATTTAAGCTTGATCCATCTGCTAGTTACTAGAAAAGTATCAACTAAATAAATTGAAGATGGTAAGTTTACACTCAAAGTGTTGTCTTGACCAGGAACAGGTTTTAGTTTTTAAACTTACGTGGATAATCTGTAAGTGATACTGTAATTATTGCTTGGCTATTGGTTAAGTGTTTATCCTGGTGAACTGAGGCTCCTGAAGTAATAGCCTTGAAACTATTAATCTAAACCTGGCAGCAATTTAGAAGAAGAACATGGTGTGTGTTTTTCTATATCTCTCAGTTTACTCTGCCAGGAAGACACTGGACCTGGCAGCATTGCTCATTAGCTGATGGCAAGATCTTTTGGAGACATGGCCCAATCACCTCTGTTACACTGGGATAATACAAAGGCATGGGATGTGTTTAAGCTTTTGTCAGTTTACATCGTATTACTTAAGACTAATCTCAAGAGAATAAAGTTTGCAGGATGTAATTAGTACTGAGGAAATTTCAGATCAATACATTTTAAATTAACAACACAAAAAATGTTTTTTGCAAGACAATGTAAAAAAAATAATACTTCATTTACATTCAGAGGTGTTATTTTTATTTTAACAATTGGAAAAGCAGATAGGGAAAAGTGTGGAGCCCTTTATTCACTATTGTCCAATAGCCAAGACTCCTCTGTAGAGCTGCTGCCTTGCCAAAAGTAAATTTTAAATGTGTATATTAAATGTTTCAGTTTTGTAATGAGAAATATCTTAAACAAGGTTGATATTCTTTAATACCAGATTTATTTTCCTTCCTTCTGTGAGAGTTTTTGATCCAAAATACCTCAGAAATTCTTTAAAATCCTATTACCTAGAAGTGTGTTCTAAGATCAGTTCTTTCTAAGATCACTTCTTCTATTTATACTGCACAGTGTCTTTGGTGATTCAAACATTAAAAAAGTGCAAAAGAAGTTTCAAAATCTTCATCACTGCTTTTTGGACAGGTGCAAAAAAAAACCCCATAATAAATAGATATGGCAGAACTGATTTCACCTAAACAAACAGTTTTCAAATAGAGCCAGATTTACCTATTCCTTATTCTATAGAGTATATTTTAGAATATACTCTAAATTGTAGGAATATACTCCAATAATATACTCTCATTATAATTTATAATGTAAATTTATACCTATCTCAATATATTAAATGCACAAGAACTTCTGATTTTACTTTTAGGTCCCTTGTAACAAAGCTCAGAAGTATTATCATTTCATATAGAGGAACCTAATCCATGTGAATTTGTTTGGGTTTTCAATATCAAGTGTCTAGATTCCCCACAAGGACTTTTACTTTCTATTCAACTGTCTTTTTCAGACATAGCTATATATAGTGTGAATTACTCTAACATGTATTTCTTTCCCGTATTTAGTTTTATTTGGGGATGGTTGCATGAACTAGGAATGATATGGTGTGTTTTATTGTGAACACTTTTTATGAATAAGATACTATAAATGGTAATAGAATTGAAAATTACTATAAATATTTCAAGTATAATTCTAGAAACAATTACATATGTTCAGTAATTAAAGGAGTTATACTTAAGAAGGTTATCTTAAATCACTGAGAAAAAAATACAGTCTACTTTAGCTTTCTTTTCACGGGATGGATGGATCATGTTCTGTAACAAATAAACCAGCAATCCCTAGAGAAAGTGATGGTCCCATCAGGCCAAACAAAGAGAATAGTAAAGGTTAAAGGAGATATTGCTTCACTTAAACTGGTAAAGTTCCCAGTGATTGAAAAAAGGGGACATAACTCGCATTTTTAAAAAGGATTAAAAGGGAACTGCAATATGAAACCCAGTCAGTCTCACCTCAGTGCCTGGCAAGATAGTGGAGCAAATCCTCCTGGAAACTATGCTGAGGCATATGGAGGACAGGGAAATGATTGGTGACAGCCAACATAGCTTCACTAATGGCAAATTGTGCCTGCCTGATTTGGTGAACCTCATAATGGGGTTACAGCATTTGTGGATGGTGGAAGAATGACTGACATAATCTACTTGTCCTTGTGCAAAGCATTTGATGCTGTCCCATACTACATCCTTGTCTCTGGACTGGGGAGACACTGATGGGTAGAACATTTGGTGGGTAAGGAACTGGATGGATGTTTCACTCAGAGAGATACAGCCAATAGCTTGATGTCCAGGTGGAGACGAGTGATGACTTGGGTCTCTCAGGGATCTGTACTGAGTATTATTTAGCATCTTTGTTGGCAACACAGACAGTGGAATTGAGTGCACCATCTGCAAGTTTGCTGACCGTGCCAAGCTTAATTGATATTCTAGGTGCAGTTGATATTCTAGAAAGAAGGAATGCCATCCGGAGGGACCTTTACAAGCTTGGAAATGGGCCAATGTGAGTTTTACAAAGCTCAATGTAGCCAGGTGTTAAGTCCTGCACCTGAGCTATGTCAATCCCAAATGTTGATAACGTCTGGATGATAAATGGACTGAGACTTGCAGAGATGGACTTGAGCTTGTTGGTAGATGAGAAATTCAGCATGAACCAGCAAGGTGCACTTGCATTCCAGAGAGTCAACCATGTTCTGGGCTGCAGCCAAAGCAGCATGCCGAACATGGCAAGGGAGACAATTCTGCCCCTCAATTCTGATCTCATGAGATCCCACCTGGGGTGCTGCATCAAGCTATAGGACTTCTATGGGAGTAAATCCAGAGGGCCATAAACATGAGGGCTGGATCCAATCTTCTGTGAAGACACATGTGAGACAGTTTGGGTTTTGGGACCATTCTTGTTCTTTAAAATATACTTGCCTGAGGTTCTGTAGGATTAATGACAGTATTGTCATGAAGCTCTTCTGCAATGTGAGTTCACTGGATGCAATGCCAGCTAGCTCACAGAGCTCCACAGAAGACTATGCAGGTCAGCTAGTGCTAGTTGTTAACATCTAGTGCTTAATTTGTCACTCTCCGTTTTAATATCAAATCATGGCCTTTCCTCTCAAATACTAAATTAATTTATTTTATACTCTGAGGGAAATGAAATAAGGTCTGTCCTAATGATTTCACTACTGATTCATGTCTGTGGCCAAACACTTGCCTACCACATAAATTCAATACTAACTGTAATACAAAAATTATTGGCCAAGATCAGACACAGGCTGCACAGGTTCCTCCTGCTCAGTGGAAGTTTCTCAGCTCCTTATGTGCATTCAAGGCCAATGCAGGTAGATCATGAAGGCTATAAGTCACAGCTTCATCTGATCCCTCTCCTTTCTGTTTTCTCAGACCTCCACCAAAGCCCCTACTATAGAAAAATTAAAATACCTGTGAAAAACTTCACTGAATACTTAACTCTGATGTGCTGAGTTTTGTTGGTTGTACTAAAATCTCTCCTATGTGTCTCTAGCCATCTTCACTCTTCAGTGATATCATGCCATCATTTCCTCTATTTCCACAGGAATGAAAGAGTAGACATGCATAATTTAAAATATAAAGAAAAAATCTAATTAAATTTGTGTATTGGTAGAGTAATGAAATCAGAGTATTCCCACTTTTAGCTGATTTTGCTTTGTCTACCTCTCATCTTTTGGTCATGATTTGGCTTTTTTAAGATCTTTGTGTCAAAGGGACTCTTTTGACTGCTATGAAAGGACTGTTGTTGAGTACTGCTGCAGAAACTGTACTAATCCAAGTAGAGATTTTTATTCCGGTGACTCCAAATATTCATTTCTTGGAATACAATGACATTTAATCTATCTGTGAGTGAACAGCAGGCTCCAAAGCAGCCTGTTGATCCCCAAGTCAAGCTCAGCTGATAAGCCATTCCCTTTACATCTAACAGCTGGTAATGGATGACATAAATCTGATGCTAAGGTAGTCATTTAAACTCTAGTGACCCCTAGCAGGGCTTCCTCCAATGTAAATTTATATTGTCTTTTGGTATGTAGAAATGATTTTGTAAATCTTTTCTGTTCTGAACTATTTTAGCTGTTTATTGCTGTACTTTGGCCTATACAAATGCTGTCATTTGTGTTATTCCCACAGTCTTATATAATCCTCTTCAAAGAGAAATGATTAAATGCTTCTTAGTTCCATCTTGACTTGAACTTAAAATTCTATTATTATCATTATCACTGACTATCTTTAGCATTATTACTGTAATGCACATGGTTTGCACGTGGGCAGGTTCCAGCTTTGTCCAGGGCATTGTAGAAAATGTATATTATCTCCAATTGTTAATTTATTTATGTCAGCAGTGATGACAAACCATGGTGTGTATATTTTGGCATGTAACTGGTAATGTTCAGTGATCTCCTTTTCCTACCCAAAAGTCCATGCATTTCCATTACTTTCTGCATAGCTGAAGTCAACGGGATAGACACTTTTTTCTCTAAAATTAGTATTTGTTTTCTAATTAAGTCATGTAAGCTAGTACAGTTCAGTGGAAAATTGAGACTGCAAAAAAATCCCATGCAGGTTACATATATGAATTAACAAAAACTATCCCAGGTTTAGTTGATACAGTACATCAGCAGCCTCTGAGCTTTGATAGCCTGATATTGCTCTGCTAGCTTAAAAACAAAGCATTGCTTGCCCCAAGTCAGAAAATTTTAACACACATAGATGTGGTAATATATTGCAGAGTTGAATTTTCAGTAAACAGGCATTTTTAGAAGTTAAGTTGATGTTAAAATGCTTTATGTATGGCTTTTTTTGTCTTGTTTTTGTAAAATGAAGACCAATGTTACTAGGATTTGCTATCATTCTTTTTATGGGGAGGATAGTTGATTTGAGCAGGGCCCTGTGAAATGCTGCTTAGAAAGTGTGAGAAGCAAAAGAGTTGTTTGAAAGTCTGCAATAGAACTGTAAATTGAGAAGAGAAAGTAAGTAAATTAGATGCAGGAGTATAGAGAATAAACTGCAAAGTAATGGGAGGCAAGATGGAGTAAAATGTTGCAATACATGAATCATGTTTAGGCAGATGAATAGGCAGGTTGTTTGTCTCATAATGGCTGAGAATTAAAGTAGTTGTCCTTACGCAGCTACAGAAAATATCTCACACATATTTAAGGCTATATTTTGATCTTTAAATATTCATTTTAGGAACGTGTGAATCAGGAAAAATACTTGTTGAGATAAATACAGGCTGAGCAAGTGTAGTCTCTTTAAAAATCTTAAAAATTTCAAACCACATTTTCTGGAAGTAGTAACTGGTTATTTTCACTTGGCTACTTTGGCAGTATTCATTTTTTAAATCAATACCCATGAATGCCATTATAGGTATAAGGCTGAAAAAACATTTCCTTACCATTTGTTTATTACAATTTTTTCTCTTCAGTTTGAGATATGCTGTTACTCCTGTGAAAATGGAAATACTACTACTAAAATAATGTTCTCCAATAATAGAAACTTCATTACTGGTTTCTACATTAGCTTTTCAAAGGTAAAAATAGATAAAATTGTTCCAGCAGCATTAGGAGTACTCAAGTTTAGGTTCCTACATAGTTTTGCTGGAAAGTCTTTAAACATTTTTCCACTTATTTTTACTTCATAAGACTGACAGATAATTTTTTGAAGGTCCCATAAATGTGGCTATTAGGGACAAAGAATGGGCTGATTGTCTGTATAAACACTTACCTGCCAGGCAGCACATGCAGCGTTGCTTCTGGCCCAGACAAACAAGAAAGGTCAGGACTGAGTTTTCTATAATTTCTCTCAGCAGGAGACACAGTAGAATCTGTACAGCCATTTTTAGAGGCTGAAAGAGCCATTAGCAACCTTGTTTTGGTTAGCAAATTGTTTTGATTTGTTCTTTACTCTCTCTTTTGATGGTGCTGGTCCCAGACACTCTGGAAGTTTTCCTTTGTCCAGCTCTTTTGGGAAACCTTGGCAAAAATTGAACTATGATAGCTCAAAATGCTTGCATTGCATTATCTGGTATTCAGCTTTACTACCCTTGGTGTTTTTCTAGTACTGATATGTGCTGGTTACAGCCATATAGATAATTTAAAATACCAGAAAATCAGATGCAGTATTTCCTTCCTAATATGCACAGAGAAGTTATAATCTGAGTTGGGTTATATAGAGGTGATATTTTCAAAGTTTTATGGACAGCAGAGGCAGGAGTGACAGAGATCAACTGTATCCTTAAGGGCAGTTTTCCACTCTTAATTTTTTGTACTTAATGGAAGCTTGGTGCAGGAAGCTTGACAGTTTTATGCTTAGTTTGCTTTGGACTACTGTAAGAACTCAATTTTTCTTATACTTCAAAATTTACTCTAAGATTTCAGAATGACTTTTGAAAGAGTCTCCTGAAGAGGCTTCCTAAAAGTGCTGAGCTGGCTTCCTTCCAATTATGACTGATTAGAAAAGGACTTGTGTGCTCACACAAGCCCATCACAACAACAACAACAACAACAAAAAAAAAAAAAAAAAAAAAATTGAGGCTACTTGCAGCATTATGCACTCAAAATTTCAGTGCTTTTTTTTTTTTTTTTCTTTTTTTTTTTTCTTTCAGGCACTGCTAGGCAGACTTACTGGGGTAATGAAGGAGAATAATAGAATGGCACTTTAAACTAGCAGCCAGCAGTGGTAGCAGCAAGCTACCATCCTCAGTGCATCTTGTTTCTTGTTAACCCAGCAATATCACACAGGTATTCTCCTCTTCTGCTTTTAAGTATTTCTGATTAGTTTTTGAATTCTACTCAGCCTCTGCCTTCACTGCAGTCAATTATATGTGGGTTACTATTGTCAAAATGCCTCCTGAGAAGGCATAAACACATTCCAGTATTCCAGTATACAAAGGGAAGGCTGAAGAGTAGTGGATAAAGTCATTGCTTGGCATGCTATCTTCTGCAGTGGTTACATGCATCCTAAGGTGGCTCCCCAGATATTTATTCCTTATTGAAGCAAAAAGCCAAGCAAACACAGCAAAGCCCCAGGCTCTTCCTTTAATCCTTTTTTCTTTTGGGGCAACTGGGCTCTTCTCTTAATAGGACAGGAAGTCCTACAGTGCTTACATGCACCTGTGAAGGTTAGTTTTTCCTCCTCTCTTGTTTAGTTTTTCCCCTGTCTCTCACATTGCTTATGAGAGCTCCAGGGTTCACATCATATCTGTCTTGTCTGCATACACAGAGTCTTTATCTAATAAAAAATGTGTCATATTATGAAATAATTTTTCAGATAGGGTTGTACTTTAAATATTAGCCTTAAATAACTTTAAATAAATAAACTGGATTTTTTGGTGAAAAGGGAAAAGATCATATTTTGAAATTAACTATCATGCTAAGTAATCTAATAACTATATAGATTAAATAAGCATGAAACATAGAGACTTAATTAAATGGGCCAGAACAAGAGAAATTGCTTTTCATGTTTTGATTAAGTCTATTTAAACCCAGACAAGAAAAGTGCAATATATATTGAGGGAAGAATCCAATAGAATACCCTTGATTTTGCATCATAGTAAAAAAAATACAAAATACGAATGAAATCAAAAAATAGAGCTGCAATAATCTTGATGCCTCCAAGGAATTTACAAAAAAACCCAAAACAAATAAATAAAACAACTCCAAACCAACCCAAAAAATCCCCAAACAAACAAAAAACCCAAAACCCCAAAACACAACAAAAACTCCAAAGTAATTGTAAAGGAAGAACTATTGTATGAAAATATGTGAAAAAAATACATTCTAGTATTAAAAACATAATACCATATATTTATAAGAAAGTACATATTAGAATTAATGTATAATTTTATAATAGTTTTGTTCTAGAATCCTATTTCTTCAACTGAAGTGCACAAACAAGTAAACAAATTTTTTCTGAAGGCACCCTCCTGGCTCTTTGGGTTTGTAGACAGAGAATTACATATAATCACGTGTGGGTATTCTAAAAGTTGATGAGAGTCTAACTGGCTATGAATGACATGACATGACATGACATGACATGACATGACATGACATGACATGACAGAATTATCTCTACTGCTGATTTGTTTATCATACTCTACAGAAAAAAACAGGTTGAAAGCATATTAAATTTGTAAAGTTATGCTTAGGATTCCAGAAATGCCAGAATCAAACTTTAATTTTAAAATTAGAGCTGACTCAGTAGTTCATCTATTATTTCAAAATCTTTACATACCAAAGGGACACCAAACACCTCATCATTTACAATCACCATAACATCTTTGCTGTCTGCATCAGAATCAACATGCAATGCCTGCATCCTATTACTAGGGCTTACTCTGCAAAATGGCACCACATATCAAAAAAGGTGACGTATAACAAGCTGCAGTAGGCCAAAAAACATGTAACATAATGAATTTCAGTATTTTATTTTATTCTTTTACTATCCTTGAACTTAACACCTACTAAAAAATTGTCTGTCAAAATGCTCACCTGCTGCTAATACTATTTTTTCCTTTCTGCTTTTTTGTCTTGTTTTAGGACATATTCTTGCCTTCTTCCTACAAGTCTCTTCATTCTGATTTGCAGAAACAAGTACCCTCATGTTGCTTTTTCTCCCCTTCCCAGGATTTTGCTCACAAATACACAATGTGTAACAGTGAGAGGGGGAATCAGAACCTCATGGCTCTGCTGGTCTCTGTCCATGGCCAAACAAGAGATTTTAGGGCCTTGGGATGAGTGGTTAAGGGACCAGGAGCACAGGTAGTGTTTGTTCTCCCACTTGCATGAAAGAAGAAACAGGAAGATCACAGACCTGTACGTGGCTCTCAGCTTCGTATCTCTGGCAAAATTTTGGGTTCTTTTGTCATGGGTTGGTTTACATGACACCAGGCCTGCTGGCAGCAGATGGTGTCCACCTGTCTCAAAGGAGGAAAAGGAACTTGCACAAGAGCCAACAGGACTCACTGAGAAAGTATAGGGGAAAGGGATATAACCAGGTCTGCTAGAGATAAGCCTGGGGACAGCATGACACTGAGGGGTGGTATGCTGCCAAGGTTGCTTGTGCAGCCATCTCAATAGATGTAGAGTATTGAGACCATGCAACAGCAAAGCTGTGTGGGCAGTTGATGCATTAGAAACCACAGATGTGCCTGCAAATGGTGACATAAGCAGTAGAGTTTCTCTCCCTGGGAAGGTGGCAGGATCAATATCCCAAATGAACTGCTTCTACACCAATGCACACAGCATGGACAAGAAATGGAGGAGCTGGAAGCCACTGTGCAGCAGGAATACTGTGACATAGTCAACATCACAGAATCATGGTGGGATGATTCAGGCAACTGGAATGCTGCAATGAAAGGCTTTGAACTCTTCAGAAAGGATAAGCAAGGGAAGAGGTGGGGAGGCCTGTGTGCTAGAGTGTTTTGATTATTTAAAGCTTAATAATTGTGATGATGGAGTTGAAGGTTTTTGGGTAAGAATCAGGAGGAAAGCCAACAAAGCAGACATCCTGGTGGGTTTCTGTTACAGACCACACAAACAAGATGAAGAGGCAGATGAAATATCCTATAAGCAGCTGGGAGAAGTCTCACAAGCATTAGATCTTGTTCTTGTAAGGACTTTGATTTACCAGATGTCTGCTGGAATACAACAGCCCTGGAGATTTCTGGAGTGTGTGGCAGATAACATCCTGACACAGCTGTTGAGTGAGCAATCTAGGGAAAGCATTTTCTCGAACTGTTGTTTGTGAACAGAGAAAGACTGATGGGTGATGTGATGGTTGTCTTGGGCACAGCAATCATGGAATTAAAGTTTTCAATTCTCAGAGGGAAAAGAATGGAGGTCAGCAAAACTGCTACCTTGGAATTCCAGAGGATAGACTTTAACCTGTTTAGTTCACTGATTGACAGAAAGCCTTGTGAAGCAGTCCTGAAAAGCAAAGATGTCCAGAAAGGCTGGACATTCTTCAAGAAGAAAATCTTAAAAACACAGGAGCAGGCTCTCCCCACGTACCAAAAGCAAGGTGCTGGGGAAGAAGACAAGTCTGGCTGAACAAGGAACTTTAGCTGGACCTCAAGTGAAAAAGAAGAGACTTTAAGCCTTAAGGGGCATGCAACTCAAGTGGACTACAAACATGCAATGAAATTATACAGGGAGAAAATTAGAAGGGCGAAAACCCAACTAGAAATTGATCTGACTACTGTCATAAAAGACAATGAAAAATATTTCTGCAATATATTCTCAACAAAGGCAGGCTAAGGAGAATCTCTATCCCTTATTAGATGCTAGGAGAAATATAGTGACAAAGGATGAGAAAAAGGCTGAGGTACTTGATGGTACCTTTGCCAGTCTTTAATGGCAGGACAGGGGGTTCTGAGGGTACCTGGCCACCTGAGCTGGAAAACAGTGATGGAGAGCAGAATGAAGCTCACACAATGCAGTGGCTTGCTACACCACTTCAACACACAGGTCTAGGAGGCCAGATGAGATGCAACCAGAGGTACTAAGAGAGCTGGTAGAAGTGCTTGCTGAGCCATTTTCCATGATTTATTGGCAGTACTAGCTATCCAGGAGGGTCCTAGCTGACTGAATTTTGACAATTGTTACTCCCATCTATAAGAAGAGCTGGAAAGAGGACCTAGGGAACTACAGACCTATCAGCCTGATCTTCGTGCCATGGAAGGGCATGGAAGATCATCCTGAGTCTCATCATGTGCCAACTGTATAGCAACCAGGGGGATCAGAGCCAGTCAATATGGGTTTATGAAAGTTTGTGAAAGATGCTGCTTGATTAACCCAATTTGCTTCTACGACAGAGAGACATGCTTACTGGATGAGAGGAAGGCTGTGGATTCGGTAAAGCTTTGGACACAATTTCCATCAGCATTCTCTTGGAGAAACTGACTTGGATCAGTGCACTGTACACTGTGAAAGCAAAATGGTCCTATGGCTTGGCCCAAAGGGTGGTGGGGGATCAAGTTATATTCAGCGGGTGGCTGGTCATCAGTGCTGTTCCCCAGGAATCAGTACTGGGGCAGATCTGCTTAATATTATTACTGATCATCTGGACAGGGAACTGAGTGCACTTTCTGGCACTGTATGGATGACACCAAGTTGGGTGGGAGTATTGATCTGGTGGAGAATGGGAAAATTTTTCAGAGGGATCTGCACAGGCTGGATCATGGCCAAGGCCAGTGGTGTGAGGTACAACAAGGCCAGTGCTGGTCCTGCCCCTGGGTCACAGCAGCCCCAGGCAGTGCCACAGGCTGGGGCAGAGTGGCTGCAGAGCTGCCCACAGGAAAAGGCCCTGGGGGTGCTGGTGACAGCAGCTGAGCATGAGCCAGCAGTGCCCAGGTGGCCAAGAGGGACAATGGCATCCTGGGCTGTGCCAGCAACAGAGTGGCCAGCAGGAGCAGGGCAGCGATTGTCACCCGGTACTCAGAGCTGGTGAGGCCACACCTCAAGTCAAGTCCTGAGCCCCTCACTCCAAGAAAGACATGAAAGTGCTGGAGCATGTCCAGAGAAGGGCAGTGGAGCTGGGGAAGTGTCTGGAGCACAAGAGTGGCTGAGGGAGCTGGGGTTGTTTAGGCTGGAAAAAGGAGACTCAGGGGAGATACTATTGCTCTGTACAACTGCCTGAAAGGGGGTTGTAGCAAGGTGGGGTTTGGCCTCTTCCCACAGATAACAAGTGACAGGACAAAAGGAAATGGCCTCAAGGATGCTAATGGAGGTTTTGTTTGGATAGTAGGAAAATTTTCTTCACAGAAAGTGTCCAAGCATTGAAACAGGTTGCCCAGGGAAGTTAGTGGAGTTACCAAAACTGGAGGGATTTAAAAGGTGTGTAAATGTGGAATTTGGGGACAAATTTAATGGTGAACTTGACAATGGAGTTTAGTGGTTGGACTTTATGCTCTTAGAGGTCTGTGGTTCCATGCTGTTCCTATGCTGTTGTTCTACCAGAATGAAAGGCTTAAGATCACAACACTGTGAACAGTAGATAACCTGAAAGTTAAATAGTTATGGCCTTCCTAAGAGACAGTGAATCCCTCCTACTAATCTGGCAACTAATCTTCCTGTGATCTTCATGGGCAGCCAGGACCCTAGCTTCTGCTTTTGGTAGATACTGTATACTCACTTTTGCAACAAATACATTTCTGGGTATTGAGCTGAAAATATCTACCCTTCCACCACAACTCTCCTTCCATTGCCTGGACAAGATCTGCACTAATTTTAAGCAAATTCCTTCCATTCTGTCCATAGTGAGACTATGAACAGATGCTTTTTGGACTGCATGCCAAAAGTGCTTCTTGTCTCTCTTCAGCCATCAACCACAGCTTACAGATTGTACTCTCTGAATGGACACAGGTATATGGACAGTGTAATGAAATTCCTGGGTTTAAATTGTACCTTATGAACTTGTGTAATAGTTGTATAGGTATCAGAGAAGTAAAATATTCTTACCAAGATGCAGAATATGAGGATGCAAATTTTTTGATCTTTTGGTTCAGTGTGTGATCCTGGAAAAATCTTCACACTTCTTCATGTTTCTGTTCTCCTGTCCTCAAAAACTGTCTTTGTACTCTTTTGGATTATATAGTTGTATTTGAATAGACACTGAATTTGGCAGTAAGCAACTTGCACAATCCAGATCTTACTGTTCCCCCTACACCTTGCCAAAAATAAAAGATAAAACATGCTACAGTTGCTTGAAATAACTTCTAATTTGTGATACATCCACTTAATCATGGTCATTTAAAAATGCATTAATCTAAAACCTTACATGAAATTCTGTATAAGGGATATCTAAAACCAAAAAATATACTCTTGACTTTTCCTAAGAGTGATGTAAAATAAGAGTGCACTTTTATTACATATATTGTATTTAGATTCTTGGGAAATGCGGTCCAAATACTGAAGTACAATAGGATTTCTGTGATTCACAAAGATTATGAAAAATACGTCAGTCATCATGACAGTGACAGTTACTTACTGCTTAAAAGCACCAATATAAAGTAAGTATAAGGCCTGAAACAAGATTTGGTGATCAGAGAAAATGCTAGGACAGCTCACAGAATGGGAAAAGTGAAATGGGCAGATTCAGGGTCTGCAGGAAGGGCAGGCTGGGAAGGTGAGGAGGGGACATCATCTTTTATGTGAAAGAGCAGTCAGGATCCATGAGTCTCTGCCCTGGGCTGGCTCTTTGCCTCAGGATGGGTGATGATGTGTCTGGGTCCTGGTGGCTAAGGACTACAAGGTAAATCCTAATGTGAGGGAGGTGTTTATGAAGGGTTAAGAAAGTTGACTCTGATAAGGATATGGGGAGAAAAGCAAAGTGTTCTACAGGTTCATTGCTGGAAAAAAGAGAAGGGAAAATGTGGGCTCATTGCTGAATGGTCAGGGATCTAGAAGTAAAGGACATGGTAAAGGCCAAGTAATCAATACCTCTTCACCTCAGTCCTAAGAGATAAAGCTGTTCCAGTTCACTAGGATCAGAGGAAGACTGGGGTAAGGAATACTTATCCTTGGTGGAGGAGGAGCAGGTGAAAGAACATATAAATATTCATGCATCCACAGGACTTGACAGGTTGTACACATGAGTGTTAAGGAAATTAGCCCTTGTCTTTGTGAGGCCACTCTTGAGTATCTTTGAAAGGTCACTGCAACTGGAAGAGGTTCCTGAAGACTGGAAAACGACAAATGTCATCCCCATCTTCAAGAAGGGCACAAAGGAGGATTCAGGAAACTACAGACCTATCATCCTCACTTCAATCCCAGGATCAAAGGATTAGGGTAACTTGCACAAACACCATCTAATGTGGGATGGTCACTGCTAGTATGCTACAGGGACTGAGACTGAGTCCACTATTGTTTAACAATTTAAGGGTCTAGAAGTGGTGGGACAAGAGTGCAACCTTAGAAAATTTGCATATTGACAAAAAACATCTGGACGTCCTGGAAGATGAGTACAGAATCACAGAATCACAGAATAATGAAGTTGGAAGAGACCTCATCAAGATCAAGATCAAGATCATCAAGCCAACCTATACTCTTAACACCTCAACTAGACCATAGCACCAAGTGCTGTGTCCAGTCCTTTTTTTAAACACATCTAGAGATGGTGATTATACCTCTTCCCTGGGAAGACAATTCCAGTATTTTATTATTCTTTCAGTGAAATTTTTTTTCCTAATATCCAACCTATACCTTCCCTGACATAGCTTGAGGCTGTGTCCCCTTGTTCTGTCAGCTGCTGCCCGGTGGAAGAGACCGACCCCCACCTGTCTACAACCTCCCTTCAGGAAGTTGTAGAGAGCAATAAGGTCAACTCTAAGCATCCTCCTCTCCAGGTTAAACAACTCCAGTTCCTTCAAATGTTCCTCACAGGGTTTGTGTTCCAAGCCCCTTTCCAGCCTCGTTGCCTCCTCTGGATGTGCTCAAGCGTCTCAACGTCCTTCCCAAACTGAGGGCCCAGAACTGACACAGCACTCAAGGTGTGGCCTCACCAGTGCTGAGTACAGGAGGAGAATGACCTCCCTGCTCCTGCTGGCCACACAATTCCTAACACAGGCCAGGATGCCTTTGGCCTTCTGGGCCACCAGGGCACACTGCTGGCTCCTATTTAACCAGCTGTTGACCGGCACCCCCAGTCCCTTTGTGCCTGAACACTGTCCAGCCACACTGACCCCAGCTTGTAATGTTGTAGGGGATTTTTGTGGCCAAAATGTAGAACTTGGCACTTAGACTTATTAAATTTCATGCTGTTGGACTCTGCTCATCCATCCAACCAATCTAAGTCTCTCTGCAGAGCCCTCCTTCCTTCCAATAAAGCAACATAAGCTCCCAGCTCAGTGTTATCTGCAAATTTTTTAATGAAGGACTCAATCCCGTCATGCATATCATCAATAAAGCCATTGAACAGAGCTGGTCCCAGCACAGAGCCTGAGGGACACCACTGGTGCCTGGCCCCAGCTGGATGCAGCACTGCTCACCAGCACTCTCTGGCCCGGCCATGCAGCCAGTTCTGAACCCAGCACTGAGTGCTCCTGTCCCAGCCGTGGGCTGCAGCTTCTCCAGCAGTGTGCTGTGGGAGACAGTGCCAAAGGCCTTGCTGAAGCCTAAAGAGACAACACCCACAGCCTTTCCTGCATCCACCAGGTAGATCACTGGTCATAAAAGGAGACCAGGCTGGTCAGACATGACCTGCACTTTGTCAAGCCCTGCTGGCTGGGTCTGATACCCTGGCCATCCTGTAAGTGCTGTGTGATAGCACTCAGTATGAACTGTTCCATTATCTTACCTGGTACTGAGGTCAGGATAACTGGACTGTAATTACCAGGATCCTCCTTCCTTCTTTTCTTATAAATGGGTGTCACATTGGTCAGTTTCCAATCATCTGGAATCTCGCCAGTGAGCCACAACTCTTGATAAATGATGGAGAGTGGCTTTGCAAGCTCATCCGCCAGCTCCCTCATCACCCCAGGGTGGATTCCATCTGGTCCCATTGATTTATAAATGAGTAGACCATGAGCCAGCAACATGCATTTACAGCAGAGGCCAACAGCCTCCTTGTCTGCATCAGGAAGAGTGTTGCCAGCAACCAGGGAGATTTCATCCTTAGTTTCTGTTCAGTCCTGATGAGAGACACCTGGAGAGCTGTGCACAGTCCTGAGCTCTCCAGCACAAGTGAGACATGAACATATTGGAGTGAGTCCAACAAAGCGTCACAATGATAAAGAGATTGAAGCATCTCTCACTGAAAGAAGGGCTGAGAGAGCTGTGTGGAGATATCTCAGGGAAATTTTATCACTATATATAAATACCTGAATAGCAGAGTGAAGACAGAACCAGGCTCCTCTCAGTGGTCCCCAATGACAGCAGAAACAGCAAAAATCAAAATATCAAAATACTCAAAATTCCTTTCAAAAATATGAGGAAAGTGTTTTTATAGTGAGGGTGACTGAAGGCTGAATGAGGGTGGTCGTGAACAGGCTGCTCAGAGAAGTTGTGAAGTCTCCATCCCTAGAAATACTCAAACTTAGCTGGACACAGAGCTCTAAGCAACCTGCTGTGGCTGCTCTTTTCTGGGCAGGGGTGGGACTGTGTGTGCTCCAGAGGTGCCAACTAGCTTTGATGCTTCTACAGTTCTGGAGCTAGAACGTCATTTAGACCCAATGGTAGGATAGCACAGTAACAGGAACAAAGAATGGACACACTGTGCTAATGTCAATATTCTCTCAACAAGAAAGAACAGGATCTGAATTTGTATTTAGAAAGTACAAGGGCATATGGAGTAGATTTATAGTCTTTAATTCTATATATCACATGCTTTAAGAAAACAAGACAGCACCTGAGGAAAAAAAAGAGGTTTTAGCCTTAAGAGGGATGAAAACCAAAATCCATATCTGCCCCTATCTTCTAATGGCAGTCTGTGCCCCTTTTTTTGACCATTCACCTTGTGCCTTGAGTCTTGGCCTTTGCCTTTCCTAGTTGCTGTTGCAGTGCACATGATATTCTGGACTCCTTTGTGTTGACTTACCTGCTGTGCTGCCATGCCATGCTCCTGCCTGGCAATCCCATGACCAGCAGCCTGGTGAGAAAGCTCTGCACTCACAGGATGCCCCTGCTTAGCCTGGCCCACAGTTACCCATAAGACAGTCCTGCACAGTCCAGGGAGCTTGCTGAGGAAACTCATGTGATGCTCTCAGCAAGGAAGGATTTCACACCCATGTTCTTCAAAGAACTAGAGCTTGTTTCACCCCTTGAGTTAGAAGCCAAGGCTAAGGAGCAGGCTTGCTGGCAGCAGTTGCACCTGCCCTGATTATCAAGCTCTCGCAGACATTACTTCTGCTCTTCCTGCCTGCTGCCCCTTTAAACAAGCATGAGGCTTGTGGTTGCACAGCCCAAGCCCCCCATCAGCCTTATGGGGCAGCCTTTTGGGCACTTGCATCCCATGCTGCTTGACCACTGTTGCTGTGACAGACCTGTTTGTCTCTATTTCACAGCTCTACACCACCACTCATGCACACAGACAGCCTTGTTCTGTTGCAAGATCAGCTTCCAGGAGAAGTACCACAGACTCTCAAAAAGAGCTGCAGAACCCTCAAAGCTGCAGTCAAATAAATGGGACTCTGCTGATGTGGAATGGGACATACATTTTTGAGTCCTGTTACATTATTTTAATTTCAGATGCTACCAAAAAGAAAATAATTAAATCCCAAAATAGCAACAGATTTTAAGCTTTAGTATGCAACAGATTTTGAATTTGACAGATTTGATTGTACAAATTAGGAAAGAAATTAAAATATACAGAAGAGGCTTGAATAAATGGTTTCTCCAGGCTCACTGCAATGGGTAAAAAACTGTAGTGGAAAACTGTACATATTTATACCAAAAGAAGGCTATAATGGCCTTGACTGTATACCACAACTCTCACTGCATTTTCATTACATTGTATGTGTTTGGTTCACTGAATCAACATACAAATCCTTCTAACAGAAACAAGGGCTGTTGTTTACAGATGTGAAGATTACTAGAAGACCCTAGATTGGTCTACTCTAGCCCAGCCAGTGATGAAGTATCCCCATTTAACTTTGGCAAAGAAGCCAAATAAATCTATGTATATAAGTGGACGGTTTGATTTATAATTGTATGCTGAATTTAAATTAAGACCTTCTAGGCATATGTTCTTCCGGGTGGATATTTGTATTAGAGAAAGTCTGTACTAGATTCTTAAGTTTCATCTGCAGTAGCACCCACACATGGAGTAGGCAGTAGAGTTGTCACAAACAGTACTGTGTGCTGCATTCATTTACTACTTCAGGTAGTCTGAAAGTTCTTTTTCTGGAAAGGACAATGCTCACTTGGTGTTCACAGGAGTTATGAAGTCCAGCCACACTGTGATGAAGGCAAGGACTTGTACTAACTCTTCTGGATACCAGTGTACCGAAAGTGGCAATTAATTACTTTATCCTTTGTCACTGTCTGGAGTGGATTGATTTAATCAGAATAGATCAAGACGATAAATCCGTCCACCCATCCAAAGACTTTTCTGCCATTGTATTTGAGCATAAAGAAGAAGTTTTAAAGCCTCATCTATGGCCAGACAGACAGCTGAACACTTCTCTGGTGTCTGTACAAACAGCACTGCTTAGACTCAGGAGTTTCAGGCATCTCCACACCTACAATAGTCATCAATTTGGCACTATTCCCTGACATTAAAAATTTGGAGCAAAATTACTTTTGCAGCAGTTGTTTAAATGACTATCCCAACTCTGGTTAAACAATTAAAACCCATGAATTCTATAATCACAGGAATTTCTTTCAGAATTATGGCTGAAAATTTTTGTAATTTTCTGAAAAGAAATACAGATTCTCAGTGGCTTCTATAATATCAGATTTTGCATGGCAACCAAACAAATCTGTATTTCTTTATTTCAGATACAATGTGGCATAATATATGCCTACTAAAAGTATTTTACATTTTTAATATAAAATACTGAAGAACAACAAATGTCTTATGCTGCACCTGGGTTATTTTTACTCATTGTAACAGGTAAAAGTGCTCTAGGAACATACCTCAGTACAATTTCAAAAATAATTACTGACACTTCTGTGTATGATACTGATACCTGTTTATTAAAAACACAGTGCAGCCAAACTCTAAGCAACTTTAAATTACATGACCACAGAATCATTAGGTTGGAAAATACTTCTAAGATCATTGAGTCCAACCTTTGACCTATTACCACCTTGTCAACTCAACCATAGAACTTGGTGCCACATCAATAAATTTACTGAAATCCTCTAGGAATGGTGACTTCACCAAGTCCCTGGGAAGCACATCCCAATGCTTAACCACCCTTTCCGTGAAGGAAGTCCTCCTGATATTCAGCCTGAATGTCCCCTGGAACAGCTTGAGGCCATTTCCTCTTGTCCAGTCACTTGTTGCCTGGGGGAAGAGGCCAAACCCCACCTGGCTGTATCCTGTCAGGCAGTTGTAGAGAGTGATCAGGTCTCCCTGGAGCATCCTTTTCTCCACCCTAACAACCCCAGCTGCATCAGCTGCTCCTCACAGGACTTGTGCTCCAGACCCTTCCCCTGCTCCATTGCCCTTCTCTGGACATGCTTCATAACCTCAATGTCTGTCTTGGAGTGAGGGGCTCAAAACTGAACACAGGATTTCAGGTGTGGCCTCACCAGCTTTGAGTAAAGGGGACAATCCCTGCCCTGCTCCTGCTGGCCACTCTGTTGCTGGCACAGCCCAGGATGCCATTGTCCCTCTTGGCCACCTGGGCACTGCTGGCTCATGCTCAGCTGCTGTCACCAGCACCCCCAGGGCCTTTTCCTGTGGGCAGCTCTGCAGCCACTCTGCCCCAGCCTGTGGCACTGCCTGGGGCTGCTGTGACTCCAGGGCAGGACACTGAAACCTTGGCTGATGATCCAGCCTGTCCAGATCCCTCTGAAATATCTTTCCACTCTCCAGCAGATCAGCGCTCCTACCCAACCTGGCGTTGTCCACAAACTTTGCAAGGGTACACTTGACACCCTTGTACAGGTCACTGATGAAGATACTACACAGAACTGGATCTAGTACTGAGCCCTGGGGAACACCTCTTGTGACTGGTCACCAGCCAGATGCAACTCCTTGCGCCACCAAGCTCTGGGCCTGGCCACCCAGCCAGATTTTAACCCAGTAAACAGTGTACCAGTCCAAGACACAGGCTGCCAACTTTTACAGAAAAATACCATGGGTGCCAATATTGAAAGCTTTGCTGAAGTTCAGGTAGACAATAACCAAAGCTCTTCTGTCATCCATTAGGCAGATCACTTGGTCATAAAAGGGGATTGTGTTGACCAAGTAGGACATGCCTTTCCTAAACTCCTGTTGGCTGGGCCTGATCCCCTAGTTGTCCTGTATGTGCTGAGTGATCAAAATCAAGATAATCTGTTCCATAACCCTCCCTAGCAGTGAGGTCAGACTCACCAGGCTGTAGTACCCCAGATCCTCCTTCTGACCTTTTTTTGTGGATGAGCATTACATTGACCTGCCCTCAGGTCTGAGACCTTGTCCGTTAGCCAGGACTAATGATGGAGATTTTCTTGGTGAGTGCTTCTGCCAGCTCCCTCAGTACCCTTGAATGAATTCCATCCAACCCCATAGAATTCTGAGTCTCTAAATGGCTCAGTACTTCATTGTGTATTGCAGAAGATCTATTCTGCTCCCTGTACCCCAGCTAGGGGGCTGGTTGCCCTGAGGACAAGTCTTACTGTTAAAGATTGAGGCAAAGAAGATATTAAGGACCTCAGCTTTTTCCTTGGTAACAATGTTTTCCATGCCCAGTAAAGGATGGAGATTTTCCTTGGCCTTCCTTTTGTTGACGTATTTATAAAACCACTTTTTATCATCTTTCACAGCAGTGGCCAGATTGACTTCTAGTTGAGCTTTTGCCTTTCTAATTTTCTCTCTACATGTGCTAATGACATCTTTGTACTCTTCCTGAGTTACCTCCTTCCTCTTCCAAAGGTCATAAACCCTCCCTTTTTATCTCTAAGTTACTAATTATACTGAAAATATTGATTAAAGTGTCAAGCTTCTGAATTATCCATGGATGTGGTACTATAGCATTTTAGTTCATACTAAAGCTCATACACTTTCAGGGCAAATCTATTACACTCAGTTATCGTGCTTTGATTTCCTTCTTTATGCCATTTTTGTATATACAAACTTCATACAGCTTTTTAAAATACTTTCCAATGTAACCCATGGAAGGTGTATTCCATGAGTTCACATAACATGTTTTATTTGCTGATGCAGATGCAAGAGCCTCTTCTCAGTGTTTAGCTGGCACCCACTTAAGTCCACCAGTGTATAGGAAGCACAGAGGGTGGAGCAGAAAGTTTTCAGTATGTACAGCTTATGCCATAGGCTGCAATGCTTTTCATGCACATAAAAGGCTAGGTGTCACCAGTTTTACACATGCTCTTTATGATGAGCCTTTATGATCAGTTCTTGCAATCTTGCCCCTTCCTCATTCCAGCAAATGATGGTATTGCCCATGACTTTTATATCGGAATTATCAACAGTGGGCCACAGAGAAACCTACAGGGAATCCAGGAAAGTGCACTTCTTGTAAAACTGTGTGGACAGAGTGTTCATAGTACAAGGAAGACACCAAACTGATGGTCTAAAAGTGATGTCTCATCAGCCACTGATGAAAGGACCAGCAGCAAGCACAGCATATAATTTAAGAAAATCAAGTATTTTCTATGTAGAAGACATATCAATTTATCCTCATCAAAACCCAGGACTTGCAGAGCAGTACAGCAGTAGAACAGAGTGCCTAGGCAACCCTAAAGTGTACTGAGTGTCCTGCCCAGCAAAGCAGTGAGGCCATCTGTTCCCATCCCCAAGGTCAAACATGCAGACTGCACAGGCATTTGAGTCAGCAAAGAAAAAGGAGTCTAAGTTCCTCAACTATATGGTACAGACTGACTGAGAAACCCCTGTGTACCTGAATGATCAACAAGGGAGGTGACTGTCCTCTTTGCTCTAGTGAAACTCCACCTGAAGCACTGCATCCAGCTGTGGAATCCTTGGTACAGGAAAGACATGGACCTATTGGAGGAGGTTCAGAGGAGAGCCACAAGCCTTAGGGCCAGAGCAACTTTGCTACAATGAAAGGCTGCGAGGTTTGGGGTTGAACAGCCTAGAGCCAGATGGCTCATGGGAAATCTTATTGTGCCCTTACAAGAAAGATTAACACAGACCTTTTAGTAGAGACTGTAGCAATAGGACAGGGGTAATGGTTTTCAGCTTAAGAAGGCTATACAGACTAGATATTTGGAATAAATATTTTACAATGGGGGTGGTAAACACTGCCAAAGGCTTCCCAGAGAGCGAGCAGATGCCCCTGGAACCATTCAAGGTCATGTTGGATACAGATCCAAGCAACTTGATCTAATAGATGTCCCTGCTCACTGCAGGGGCATTGGACTGGATGACCTTTATGAAAGTCCATTCCAACCCAAAATATTTTAGGACTGTGATTCTGTGACATTGCAGGATGCTAACTGAAGGGGAAAAGTCAACATAAAAAACCCCATATACTATTCCTGCAAACTCCAAGGGACTGACCTTATGGACCAAAACACCAATTAACCCTGTACAAATCTCAAAATATTAGTAGGCATCTGGAGACTGTGTACTTCATGTAGCTGGAGTAAAAGTATGCAGATCACCAAGTAAGAGGGAATATTCACTCCATAAAGGGGATAAGCAGAAAAT
The DNA here is from genome assembly GCF_050655825.1 of Lonchura striata. NCBI lineage: Eukaryota > Metazoa > Chordata > Aves > Passeriformes > Estrildidae > Lonchura > Lonchura striata. The sequence continues at coordinate 70,913,227 of NC_140740.1, forward strand.
AGTCAAGTGAATGAGTTGTTATGGCTACAAGATAATAGAAGAATAAGATTGTTATATGTCCTACATTTACCCAAAAGGTAAGTAATAACCAAGTAACTAACTTACTTAGGTAGAATTGTTTAGTCTTCTGTATATTTAGACAGTATTCAAAAGAATAATGCCCAGCAAGCAATTGGACATTGCAGTGTCTAGATCTGCCTAAGTTGCCTATCCTTTAACATTGGCATCTATACATACCTCCTTTGACTTTTTCCCCACATCATGAGCAGTCTTGAGAATTAAAATCACAAAAATCAATGGGACTAGACTTCCGAGAAAGAAAAAGGGCTTGTTTCCTCCTATAACAACTTCCAGACAATTGGCTTTTCTTGATGAAAGATTTTGCAAATGCAAAGTTTATACGTAAGTTTAAGGGGTGACTACTGAAGTTCTTGGAAAAGATTCTCTAAGGTAGGTAAAAAAAGATTAATTATGCAGAGTTTAGAAAATCACTGAAAATAGCCATAGGTTGGCAAAGTTAAACAAGTGAAATGTGCTTATGCTTCTTATTGCATTTGTCGAGGCATTAAGTTACACTATGTGGACCAGTAAGTATACCCACAGTCTGAATCAGTTTGATTGGTCTTACACATTTTACTTTAGTATTCTGGATTGTCTTTGTACTGCTTCATAAGATAGCTAGCTACTGTGTTCTGCACAACATGGCTGACAGGAATGGCTTATGGCACGTTCCAGATATGCAACAAATGGCAGGATGTATCTGAAAACCTTTTGGAAATGCAAACAACCTATGAAATGGACTTAAATAAAAAATGGGCAATGTCATATGAAATTACTAGACAAGCTAATTATGACTTTATAAAAAAAATCCAAACTCTGTAAGATTCTGTATTTTGTAAAAGTTCTTAGGGATAGCAATGTAACTCTGTTGAAAATAAAAAGCTTAAAGTATTATAAATCTAGTATAAAAAAAAATTCGTAAGAATAGTCTCCCATTACCATTCTCAACATTGCAGTAGAAATTCCTGCATATGACACCAGTTATTTTTTCAGATGTGTTGGAAGTTTTGAATCTGGCAACAAAAAGTGATAATTTTCAAAGTACATAAGCAACTTCCGTCCAACTATCTTTTAGTAAAAAAACATTGATTACATTCTGATTATTCCTCATCCACATAGTAAGGTATAAAATTACTTTGAGATATGCAGCATATTCTGCATCCAAACAAAAAACACAAGGCTTTTAGCAACCCAACCACTTTTAATCAACACTGCTTTCATATTTAAATTTGGCAGATTGTTTAATACTGTCATTAGTTACAAAAATTCTATGAAGGGACTGAATGTTTTAGTGATTGTCTTGCAGCAAATAACTGTTGAATAAGTTAAAAAAAAAGACTTCATCATAAATAAAGATGAAACATGCCTTCTTTGATAAAGATCAATTGATAAAATATTGGGATACAAATTTCCATTAGGTCCTGACTGATCTAAGTGGGCACTTCTGCAAATTAACTTCATAGATAGAAGCATAAAAATATTGAAGTGATTAAATAATCTTTCTGTAACAAAAGTAGTGACTTCCCTTTAAAAAAGAAATGGATAATTTTCTTACAGACTGAACTGTTGCTATAGATTCAAATATTCCCAAATATACTGGCTCAGGGAAGATGTATAGTGGTATTTATATTTCAAATTTCTGCCAAGGTCTTGATTTGTTCTTTCCACACAGAGAGACACATAAAGTTCCATGATTTCAGGAAGAAAACCAACAGCCCAATGCTTTTATCCTCCAACTTTACTGCATTCACTACAGCTCACTCTACTAAGGTTGCCAAGCACATAACAATGTGAGTGACAATCGACACAACAGAAAATATCCAGAATTAAAATCATTAAGATCAATGCTTCCTTGAGCAACATAGATGACATGAATGTTGCTAAAGCTTTACTGTGGAATTAGGTCACATCACTCTGGCAACAATTTTCTGGTAAAACTACTCAGTATCTGACTCCTCTATTTGGTTTTCACCTTGTTCATATGAAATTTAAAATTGCATAAAACAAATCATAAAACCTTTCCATGTGCAAGCTAAATTAATGTACCCATATTTGCTAGGTAGAATGAAAGACACTTACCAAAATATCTTTTACCTTTAATTGAATGCATTGCTATTTTTATTTAATTAGATTGCTTACAGTTGTGTCTTATTTTCATGTTTTTGCAAAGGTTAGTAGTGTGAGCTCTTAAAACACCAGAGGTTGAAGATCTCAGCTGAAGTTTCTAGTTTAGCATCTCACAAAAATTAGGTTCCGCAGTAGAAATATCAAGACATAGCCTCAGTTGAAGGGCTTTAAATAGTTTTATTAATTCAAGATTGTTCTGTTATAGACTTAAATCTCTGTCAGTCAAGATCTTGTTTGTATATACTTAACCCTATTTCCCAGTATTTTTTAGTAAATAGTTGCTACAGCTTAAGATGGTTACATAGGGTTCTGAAAATCAGTAAATCTACTAATCTAACAGCAATTTAAATTTTTTTCTGTAGGGACAGGTGGAGTAGAATTGGTTGTAGACCATTCCACACAAACACCAGGTGCTTTTAGCAGGAGGTATGAGAAAGATGTGTCTGGTAAACCATGGGTTGTTGAACATGTGAGGACACAGACCAGTACATAGGTGAAGAATGAACTCCACAGTTTACATGGATTATAGCCAAGCCTCACCGGTCACACCGACTGCTGTAACTGTGTATAAAGTTTCAGAGATGCTTTTCTGGTTAGTAAAGGGCTGCAGATGGGGATGCACAGGGACTACCGGAAAACATAGTAGCAGCCAGTAGATGCAGGGGCACTGTATGTTGCCTCAACTTATACATACCCACAGGGGGAACGTTTTGAAGATGGCAGAGCACTGGGCCAGGCTGCCCATCGAGGTCCTGATTTCCCTTTCTCTAAAGACATTCAAAACCCACCCGGCCACGTTCCTGTGTAACCTGCTCTGGGTGACCCTGCCTCGGCATGGGGGGCTGGCCTAGATCATCTCCAGAGGTCCCTTCCAACCCTCTACTCTGTATGCACCTGGAAGGAGCAGACACCGCCTGTCAGGAGAGCACTCTGACAGGTTATTACACTTAGTGGTAACCTCCCTTGAAGTGTTTAAGGAAAGACCGGACATGGCGCCAGTGCCATGTCTAGATGACATAGTCGTGTTTGGTCACAGATTAGAACCGGCCATCTCAGAGGTCTTTTCCAACCCAAGAGGGTCTGTGGGTCGGTGTGCCAGCTGGGACAACGGCCCGGCCCACGTGGGCTGCGAGCAGCCACCGGGCACTCCGGGCCTCGGCTCGGCCCCCGCACGAGTCCAGGGCCGGCAGGGCTGACGCGGGGCCACCGGGGAGTCGGCGGGACAGGAAAGAAGACGGGCATGGTGGCGGCAGCGCTTCCCCTTCCATCGCCGCTTGTCGCCGGCGATCCACTCCTCCTCCTCTTCCTCCCCCTGTGGAAAATGGCAGCGCGGGCAGGGGCGGTGGGGGAGCGGCGCGCCCGCCGCCATCTTGAGGCGGGAGGGACGGCGGCCGCCGAGCCGCTCCCGCCCGGCCTCCTGCCGGAAGTGGCGTCAGAGCCCGCCGCTCGGCCGCCCCCCCCCCCCTCCCCGCGGGGCCTCGCGCCGCCGCCGCGCGCCCCGCTCCGCGCCGGGCCCGCCGCGCGCGCCCCCCCCGCGCGGGCGCGGAGCCGGGCGGGCGCGCGCCCCAGCCCGGCGGGCCGGGGCAGCCGGCGCGCGCCGGCCGTTACCGCAGGCCCCGCCCCTTCCGGGGCGCTCGGCCGCGCCGCCGCCCCCGCCTCCCTCCGTCCGCTCGTCGGTCCCTCCCTCCCGCTCCCGCTCTCCTTTTGTGAGTTATAGCAACCGTTGCCTTGTGAGTCGAGCGCCATAGTCACCGTAGTCCTGGCGACTGTTACCCATCAACAACAGCCGCTCCGCTCCCGCTCCTGCTCCTCCTCCTCCTGCCGCTGCTCCGCACCCCCTGCCTCACCGTCACCCACCGCCACCACAACAACAACAACCGCAGCCGCCGCCAGCAGCAGCAGCGACAGCGGGAGCGCCGCCGCAGCCCGCCCCGGCACAGGTGAATGCTCGGCGGGCGCACCCCGGCCTTCCCTCCTCTTTCTCCGCGAGGCATCCGGACCCGGGCTGCGCCCTCGGGCTGCGCCGGGCTCGGGGGCCGGCGAGGGGCCGCGGGGCTCCCCGCCGGCCCCGCGGCCCGCCCGGAGCGCCGTGCGCCGGGGGAGCGGGCGGGGGCGGGCGGGGAGCGGGGCCGGCGGCCGTGCGGGCCGGCGGCCGGAGAGGCTGGGCGATGCCCGGGACGCAGGCACGCTGCGGGACCCCCGGGACAATCGCTGGGATGCGGTGGGTGTGCGTCTGAGTTGGATCTGGTTTGTACGGGTCGGGAGATGGAGAAATCGGGGAACGCGCTGCGGCCGCAGTCAAAGGTTAATGGATTTAAACCTGAAAAAAGCCGTAGGGTTGGAAGAAAAGATGCAGCTGGAGACGGATCCTGTAGGACGGCAAGAGCAGGGGTCGGTTTCCCCTTTTTGCTTACAGGGGCCTTGTTCTGATTTGATTTGACTACTAAATGACTTAAATGTTGCAGGTTTTCTTGAACTTGCTATATCTTTTAACGATACTCTCGTGCTATCGATCATATCGAACCCCTTTTTTTCCTGTGCTTTCTCTGTGTAATTTTTTCCTCTATTCATAATTAATATTGCAGTTTGTTTTTGTGCAAGCTGTATTTTCTTTGTATTGTGAAGTGGGGTTTTGTTTATTCAATACCTCCACCAATACATGCATAGGGTAGCAGGTTTTTTTCTTATCGCACTCCTCCTGCAGGGAATTGTTTTTAAATTATGCTTTCCTACTGTCAGTGTAGCATGGAACAGTGAACGTCTAGGTCTAGTTTATTGCACAGTGAGTTACCTGCATGTGGAGAGAATCTATTTGTTTCCTTAAACTCTCCACTATTAAGGAAATTCAAGATACTGACTGTGGGTTTCAGCACTAAGCAGCAAAGAAAGGAGGAAAAAAACAGTACTAAAAAGAACTCTGAGTGATTTTGTTAGTGGTACTGCTTTTCAAGAGTACTTTTGTGAAAGAGGGAAGGGGCAGCTGCTTACCCCTCAAAGAGATGTAGTAGGACTCGTGATTAATGAGTATGGTTTCCTTCTTATTTTTAATCCAAAATACTTGCTTTATTCATCCATTTCGTGGTTGCTTATTAATATCTAAAGATTTGCGTTGTCATTGATGTCAAATCATACTCCAAATACTTCTTGAATTTTTTGGATGAAGTGAATTTTTGGCATCTTTTATGGCAATTAAACATTTAATATTGTAACATTTCCATACCCAGTTGCACTCTCCCCTTTGACTTGTCAAATAATGTGTTGTTTTGGTAGACTTTATTCTTTCTAAAGTGGTGACTTACTTATTTTCTTATTTATTTAATAATATAACTAGGAAAAAAACAATGCTCTTGTTTTTAATCTAAACCTTACATTTAATTGTATGTACACCTTTTCCATTTTTATATCCTTAGATATCCAATGTAAGATATGAGATTTGTATCAATTTTTTCAAGCAGGTATTAACTACAAAATCTGCTAAGTGGTTAGTGCATTGTTTGATACTGATATTCCTTGAGGCAAGGCATATTGGATTTTTTTTTTAAGAGTGTTTTAATATTTCATATTTCACAAGAACTTGGAAAATAAATTATTTTAAATAATGATCAAAAACCTCTACATCATCATCTTTTAATTCTTTAACTCCAAGATGAGGCTGCTGCGTACTAATTTTGTAGGCCCTGGTGTAAGTAAGTTCTAAATACGTTAGGAATTTTCAGTGTGACTTCTAGTAGGGTATCAGTTATATGGCACATCTAAGTCTTTATGAATTTGTTGTTACTTTCTGTGATTCATTGATTTAGAAATAATTCCTGGCATCTACTGTTGTTGAAAAGAGACAATGTCAGTTCTGCACCATACCTTAAGTACCTGTCTTAGAGCACGACAGAATATTGCTCAGGATGTCTTTGCAGAACATGTATCCAGGCTGCTGGGTAGCGAAGGAAAGTGTGTGCCTATGTGTGAAACAAAGTTTCTGTTCTAATTCTGCGGGGTGATGTATACAGGTGTTTCTGAAAAATCTTATTAAAAGCACATGGTTTTGTCTAAAATCAAAGACCTTCATAGTACTATTCATCTGCATTTTCCTTAGCCAATGACTACAATTTGGAAAATAATAAAGCAGGTGTAATCACTGCTTTTAATATTACGGACTTCTCTGAGAAAAGTATTGACTCTTTATTCTTTCTGAGATACTGCAGTGACCACAGATGAGATCTGCATTGTGTATCCTGATTCCCTGATGTCCACAGCTAACAAAATAGTTGGTGTTTGTGATGCTAAGCAGTGTTTAAAAATTACTTAGCTTGTGATATTTATTTATTTATTTATTTAAAATTAATAGGCTTTCATGACTTAGAGTGTGGCTATCTAATTTTGTTTCAACATATCCAGACAAACCAGGAAGGATCAGGTACTTTGTTGTGTTACTAGTAAGCTAACCTACATTGTGCTACTTTGGAAAAATCCTTTCAGTAGGGTAATGTAGGTAAATTAAATCAGCATCAAAGATAGTGTTAAAAGCTGTTAAAGATTTTAAAGTCATGGTGCTTTATTAGATAATCAGGTTTAGCTTTGTTAGCACTATCCCACTTCTTGTTCCTTCCTGACAGGGTATCGTTAATCAAAAACTGCCTAGAGAAATAAATGTTGAACTTTTATTTCCATACTAAACTTCTGAGAAGTCCAGCTGCTTTTGTTTGCTTCTCCTACTTGAAACGTAAGCCAGTGTCTAAAATGCAAGAGTACTTTATCATTGTAGTTCCTTTTAGTGTTGTAGCTATTGCTTCTCATTTTCGTGCTTTACTTTGAAAGGCTTTCTTCCCTCTGAAAATATTCTAGATTAGTTGTATTTTTTACCTGCAGTCTTCAACAGTTTACCATCCGCAGGTATGTGTCATGCAGAATGCTTACAAAATGAATAGGCTTTTAAAAAATATATATGGCTATTAAAATATTTTTTAAAAATAATTGTCAGTTGGAAAGACATAAGAATGCTCTACAATACAGAATAAAAAATAAGCTTTCAGTGGCAATGTAGTGTCCTGGTAGTTGGAGTTCCATTTCAAAATTGAGCTCCTTGTCAAATTTTTGTACTAGAGTACAAAAAGAAGAATGTTTTGAAATTATCAATGAATTTTTTTTTTTTTTGGGCCAAGAATTAGGGCTGAAAACTTAATGAGGCTTTTAAAATTAATAACTAAAGTTTAAGATCTTTTATTTCAATTAGCCACAAGTTTATTGTCAATGTATTTTGCCTACAGTTGGTTGTCAATCAGAACAATACTTCACTTTTCTCACAGCTAAGATTTTGATTTTTATATTTGGCTAAATCTAGTTTGTTAGAGACAGATGGCTGATTTAAACAGGTGTCACTTTCATTTCTTGTGCTTTGTATTGAAACTTCCAGAGGTTTACAAAAGAGCTTCCTAAAGCAGATGGTGATGTCCACTTCTGTGATTAGAAAAATATACTTTTGTAGGAAATTATTTTCCTAGTGACTAGGTGTATTTTAATAGTTTGATATGTCATATTAAAATTTATGCTCTGATAGTTAAAATGTCATAGCAGAATTTGAGATATTTCATATAATACAATCATTTTAAAATTTCTCATTGGACTTTTAAGGGAGATGTGAGTATTCTAGTGTGAAAATCAGCAGTTTGAGTGTGTGGATAGTTGTAGACCTAATAATTGTTACTCTTGCATGACCAACAGCAGATATATTGCTTGATGTAACATTTTGTTTCACTACCTTATCTTTTCTACTTAAAGATTATTTATTTTTGGAATATTTTTTTAATAAAAATGAATTACTATTAAGAACACAGGATTAGTGTCAAACTAATGTATGTTTAATTTTTTTTTTCTGTCACCTTGCTGTATTAGCATATCTGCAGGTTTCTTTTCTTCTAAAAATTTTTATTCAGTAGTTATAATTTTCCTTAATTACAAAAGTTTTTAATAGGGAAGAATGAAATTGAAGTTAGATTTCTAATAATTTTTTTGTTATTTTTGTTTCTAAGGACTCCTTTTTTCTTGTTTTTATGTTGACTTTTTTATTGCAATGACTGGTGTTTATTGTTAGTTGTTTTCTTTTTCTAGAAGATGCACCAGAGGGTGCTGTGCTATTTGAAATACAAAAGGAAAGAAAATCCTGGAAGTTTGTTCATTGAAATGCATTGATAATGCATATGAGCATTGAATAAACATTACTGAAATTTTCACACTTTTCTGTGCAGTGCAATATAGCAAACTTACTGTTTTGACAATATTATGTTAAAAATCATAGAGGAAATTGGCTGTTCGGGATCGGATTATGTCTGTGCATGTAAATTCACATACTTAAAATGCAATTTCTGTTCATCAAAAGAAAACAAATATTTATATGTAAATTATGTCTGTTTCACTTGTAGCTAAAACTATAAAAGCTATATACTTATTGAAGTACTACATGAACTCATGTAAGACACATGCATTTTGGAGTGACCTTTATTGTATATTTTTCATTTATAAGTCTATGTTCACATTTTATGTAGCTAATTTGCTCATATGTGAGCCCTTTTTAAATAATGTATTGCTGTATATAGAATTCTTTCTCACTGAATCTCTTCCTAGATGGAAACTGAGGTTGGAATGGAATGCAATTCATACTTACGAATTGCAAAAAGAACAGGATATTTTTCTCCATCAATCAGTAGTTCTGGGAAAGAAGGCCACCAACCCACCTCCCCCACACACCTTCCCCCCTACAAAAACAAAAAAAAAACCCAAACCAAACAAAAAAAACAGACAAAGCACAAACCCAAAAAACCCAAAAAACAACAACAACGAAAAAAATCCCAACAACAACAATAACAAAAGAAACCCCAAACCAGCCCTCTACATATTTATAAGTACCAGTAGGTTTGATTTTAAATTAATTCTCTATGGATATATGAACCTGTCAGATTAGAAATTGATTGTAGTAACTTCTATAGTTTAGGAATATATATTTTTTTATCATATCCCGTAAGATTAATAAGGCAATATGTTTTTCCTATGTGCAGGTGGATAATGGTGTTGAGTTTAGTGTAATTTCCCTTTGGAAATGTGCAAAAAGACGTAGAGTGTATCTAGGGTAGTACACCTTAAGTTGCTTAGTTTTGGACACTATTGCAAACAATTTAGTTGTTCTACCTGTTCCACTATTGTAAGTTGTTCAGTTAGTTAGGAACTTCAGTTTTGGTGTCCTAAAATCAAGAGATGGTGGATGGAATATATTGTAAATTCTACTTTATAAAGAAATATACAATAAAAAAATTAGTGAGACTTGGAAGGTTAATTTCTAGCAATTTAGATTTCCTCTTTGAATATCTAATGTATTTCTAACCTGTCTTCTTTAAATTCTTGCATGACATTCATAGCAATGCTATGAGAACGACGAATATTGTATATGAATAACTGAATTGTGTAGCCTTTGTAACTTTATTCATTCATCAAAGAGAGGAAAGAGGAATTTAGTACTATTTTTAAAGGTCATTTCATTCACCCATAGACTAAGTATGTTGAGTACATCTCAGCTTCTTAGACCATCTCTGAGTGAACAATATATTTATTTCTTTCATTTCTTCTTATTGAAGACAGATTTCAAGTAAGTTTATGAGGCCTTTAAGGCAGGAACCATGTGTTTAGATTTTGTTCAGGCTTTGGATGCTGCTGCTACAACTAATGATCAAAGCCATGTTTGCTGTTTATGTACCAAGTAAGTGAATTCTCTCTTCTGTTTTACTTTGTTGTTTAATCTAACTATGCTTTCTCTTACATACCACTTCAGGGATTTTTTTTAAACTCTGAAACTCAGTGTAGTTAAATCATGAAAGATTGCAAAGTAGGAATAGTAAGAGGCATCTCTGTTGAAAGATGAAGTATGTCACTTTGCAGGTGCTATTGACTCAGATTATTCTACCTCACTTAGAGGTATTCTGGGGTTCAGTTAACCCCAGAGTAATACCTCAGTTAGAGGTATTAAGGTGTTCTGGGGTTTTGGTTTTCTTTTGTCTTGATTACTTTTTGTGTGCTGCTAATTATACATCCTTTACAAGGAACTTTAAAAGTATAATAGGATTCCATGACAGAACTACTTACAAGACAGTTATTAAGGTTATAGATAGCTATTTATTTATTCAAAAATACATATTTGGCTCCAATAAACCAGTTCATATCTGCTGAATTTTCAAGTGATTCTCTAATACCTTTGGTCTGATTTTCTTCCCTCCTCCCCAGAAATTCCAAAATCTGGGGCGGGAAGAAGGGAGAGCAGTCTTGCTTATGTATTTCTTTTAATCTCACAATGTTATTGAATGTTTATTGAATTTCTGAAGTTTCCTTTATAGTGGATTAGATGACTAGGACTGTCAATTTGTACTACTGTCTTTTGGTGTGATCTGTTGCAGTATATCTACAAAGCATTTTGAAATGTTGCTGTTGTACTGTGTGGCATCATCTTAACAAAATTAGTCTTATCACCTGAGCTTTTGCTTCCTTGCATTGTGGTAGAATTCAGCAGTGTGAAGAGCTAGGAGTGAAATTAGCAGTGAAATTAAAATTAACGAGTTGAATGGTAAAAGGTAGTTAGCATTATCTAAGGAGAACATCTGTTTATTATGGGTAGGGGAAAGCAAAAAACAAAAACCAAAATAGCTGTAGTTCTCATGCCATTGGAAGGAGTGGTCAGTGTCAGGATTTATGACTTACATTAAATGTCTCATAAATTTGATGACTTATTTTCTCTTTAACTGCTGCAAAAAGTATTCAAAATTCTCCATTTAGAGTCCTAACTGTTTTGTATTCCCAGTAAGATGTCTGTTGTATTCTTACCTCTTTATTGTTCTGTGGCTTGAGAGTAGATACAATAGAGTTACAGATTTAATGAAGGAAGCATGTTTCCCACCTCCCGTTTTTCCTGATGAGATGCACATTGTAGTTCTTCCATTAGGAAGGACATGTGGCTGTACACAAAGGATTGTTACTTTGTCTTTCTAGTTAATACTTTATATATTGTGTTTGTTATTGGAAGTCAGTGTTAACTACTTTGTATCTCAGAGAATTTAGAAAAGATTGTGAAGAGTTAGCCTTGCTTTAGGACTACTTTGTTTAATTAAAATACCCTTTTTACTTTTCAGTGTTTTTAAGAAAAATAGTTGTTATATAATTGCCATTTAAAAACTAAATTTTCTCAAAATTTCTTACTGAAAAATCTGGAATAATATAATGATCATCTGATAGGCATTTTATGGTTAAGTTATAGAAAGGTGTTGTACAAATATATATAGTTCAAGAGACTATTACGGTCATTTATAAAACACATGACTCATGAAAACTATTTAGATTTCTTCTGTAGGAAAGCCCAGCTGTTTTCAAAGTTACATTAGCTTTGTATAGTGAGGAGCAGTTGAGCTACCTGTATAATAGCTGATTTATCAAATTGACTGTTAGCCATGAGGTGAGTTGACACATTGTGGTAGCTAAGATCATATCAACATTTGTATTTGTCTTTAGCATTTAGTTCACTCCTATTGTCTTTTGTCCACTCTGTGTTAAATCAATTCAACTGAGTTGCAATTTGCAGAGGAGGTGATAAATAACTCTTCCATATTCATTGTATTGTTTTCCTGACAGATTTAGTAAATGGAAAAATGTAGAATCCAGTGTGTTTCTGCTTCCTCGGAGTTGAAACTGGGTAATATTAATAGCAATTCCATGTAACTTCTAGGAAGTTTATTTGTTGGACTTTCTTAAAAGCATGGAAGCTATATCATCCTTACAGTTGTTTAGGGAGTAGGACATGCTTAGTGTTAAATCATAGATTTAATGTAATTTAATATAATTATTATTTAATAATAAGTGGAGGTAAGTAGAACAGAAATATAGCTTCATTCCCTTATTTTGTGGAAATACATTTGAGCTGCAATTCTGCATTCTGAAGTGAGGCAAGGGTGAAATGAGGCAATTAAGATGAAAACACAGCTCTTCATGGTCTCTTTCCAGGTGCTTTCTGATGGAAGGTTGTCCTGAGTTGCTCTGGCTTTCTCCAACTTCGAAACTCCTTTCTAGTGTAAAGTGCACAGTCCTGAGAGGGTATTGCCTGGAACAGTAGTGAGCAAGTAAATGTATAGAGATTTCAGTATGCTGAGTCTGTAGAGGTGTGGAGATGAGAAAGGCTTAGGGTTTTGCAAACCTCAGACTAGTTCACAGAATTCAGGTTTTGTGTCTGAAGTACCCTTTGCTAGCAAACTTATGTCATGCTGAGAAAATGTTTATTTGCAGTAAACTCAGAATTAGAGATGGTCCTATAAAGCAATATCATAATTTATCATGTAAGTAATGATTCTATCTTATGAAACAGATTTTGCAGTGTTTTAAAAGTTGTGGGTTTACACTGATTCAGTTTTATCTGTTTTGTTGTAGTGGTTTTTTACTGCTGTTGTTTCAGGTCATTCAGATAGTCAGTTGTCAAACATTATAACCTTATGAACTTGTGTGGTCTGGGATATCCAGATTTTATGTTACTATTTTATATTCATACTTCCCGTGGAGTAAAAATTAAATTTCAGATATTAAAATTTCCTGCCATCATCTTGATATGGGCCACTGAGTCAAATTTCCTGTACTTAATAGGGCTTGAAGGTTTTCAGTATTTTCACTTCTTGGCCTACTTTAGTATTTATTTCTTCTTATTGAATTCTGAAGAAACTGACCTTTCTTAAATTCAGGGAAGAGCTGGACACAGGATCATGATTTCAGTGCAGTGACCAACTCTCATGACCTGATGAAGATGAATTCTTCATGCAGCCTCAAATCACTGGTTACAAGTTTGCTTGTCACAAACATATTTCAGGCAACTGAGATTAAGAGAAGTTTTAGGATTACTTTCCTTGTGAAAGATTGCCATATAAGGACACCCACTTCTTAATTTCAGGATGAAATATTAGATTATTTGGCTAAGACTTGTAACAACTCAGTGCTGTAAATCTCAGAGACTTTTAATGTCTTGTGTCCTTAAAACAGACGTAAGTTTGAGATATTCAGTTTTTGTGTCATCATAGTTCTGTTTTCTGTTACATGCTACGATCCAAAGATGGTAACTCTTCAGATACAGCTGAATTTCTTGAAAGCTCAGCATCAACAGACTGACCATCTATAGTCTACTGAAGAAAGGATTAAACTGGAGCCAGTAAATTTTTTTTTCCCTGTACTTGAAAATAATGAATATTTTGAAAAACTACAAACATTTTCTTCCTGTATTTTATAAAATGGGAAAAGATGTAATGTCCAAGTGGATCTGGCTGATACAAATTATGTTTTTGTCATCTATGATAAAGAAAGCCGTCTATGTGTTTGTAAATTTTGGTTAGAAATGCTTCAGTACTTGTCCCAGAGTTTGTAGTATAAGAATGGGAAAGTAACAGGTTTTGGCCATTAAAAGCAGCTTGAAGATGTTATTGTGTATTAATAGTGGGAATTGAGATATTGATTCATAATGTGTTACATCCTGTGATAAAATTACATGTGTCATCTCCATAAAACAAACTGCATAGTCACAAGTATAACTTTGTTTTATAGCTATGCTTCTGACATCCCAATGATCTGTTCTCTTTGACTAATATTTAGATTTAATTTTTAAAAATATATTCATTCCACATGAAGTACTTCTGTCTTCCACAGACTGATTTAAAAGCATTTTATGTGCTCTAGTTACAGGATTTAACTTGATAGTATGGGAATGGTTAAGTTTACTGTAATGTTGCCAGAATGATTTTTGCTTTCTTGTTTCCTCCTTATGTATATTTTTTTATTATATTTGGACTATTGTTGCATAGTTATATAGTTCCTAGCTAGCTCCAGCATTTTTCTCTACCCTGATAGGCAGAAAGGCAAAACATGTTCCAGAGGCTCCAAGCCCCAGGGGTCCAAGACCCCTATCTTGTCTTGGTTTTCTTTGAGAGCTAAGGTTCAAACCAGCTCTTGGAGACATATTTTCATAAATAAAGTTTATTTCCTATCTAAGCTGAGGGGGAATTCAGGAAGGGGTAGAACCAGGGTAATTACCTCACTGCTTGTGCTTCTGATTGGGGATTCTTTTCAATTATGCTAATTTGTAAAACTTACAAAACTGTATTCACCCTGTGTGGGATGGGCATTTTTACATACCTGCCCCTTCCAGGCCTCCAATAAAGACCAGCCTTTATATTACCTCCTATACTAGTATTGTCTCAAAAGTGTATTGCTCATTTCCAGATGTTTAAGGCATCAATAAACCCAAAAGAACAGGAGGTGCTGAGGGTACTCAGTGCAGGATGGTGTGCAATTTGCGGTTGGTTTGGTTAATTGTTTGGGGTTTTTTTCCATGAAGAGTGAAAGAAATGTGGAAGATATTTTTATAGGAATAAGAATCATCTAGCAAGACATTTTATTTTAATCTAGGTTGTTCAGCTTGTCAAGTGGATTTACTTGTGTTAGGGCAAAGGGTAAAACTGGTGGTTTTCACATCACTGACTGGTATGTCATTTCTGTATTGAGATATTTTCTCATCCTTCACAGGGTGTTAAAAAGCTTATATTTTCTTACAGCAAACATAGAGATTATGTCTTATAAACACAGTTGTCTTAGTGAAATCTGGAACAAAGGCGGTCACTGAAAAAAAATATTTTGTCCTACTTCTACAAGAATCTTCTGGCCAAAAGGAAGAGAACTGCCAGGCCTGTGAAGCTCTCTAGGGCTTCACAGACCTGTAGCTGCAGACTGCAGCGTGGGGGCAGATCGAGACTATAGGTTGGGTGAGACCCCGAGGTCCATGGTTGTCAGGTAGCTGAACATGTGCAAGCAGTGTGCCTTCACCATGGGGAAGATCAAAAAATATCTCTTGAGCTGTATGGACACAGGTATAGGCAGGAAATTGAGAGAAATATTTATTCATGTCTCTTCGGTATTTATTATACAACATTCACATGCATTTCTGCTTTTACCATTACTCTTCTGCAGTTGTGGGAAAGATGTTGGTTCGAGTAAATTCAGCAAAGGGCCACTAAGATGATCAGGAACTAGAGTGCACGTCTGTTAATAGGCACTGAAGGACATGGACTTTGTTCAGTCTAGAGAAGAGAGAGTTACAGGGGTCTCAACGGCAGCCTTCCCTGGAAGTGCACTTCCTATGGAAGTGTGTGGTAAAAGGATGAGAGACAATCACAAGAGATTTAGATTGGACACAAGAACTTTTTTCTCCATGAGGATGGCCCAACAATGCACCTTGGACCAAGTGAGGTTTTGCCATCTCCATCTTCGGAGATTTTCAGCCTCTGAATGGATAAAGCCCTGGGGAGCTGGTCTAAAGCCAAGTCTGGACCTGCTTTGGGAGGGAAGTTGGGCTTGGGAGCTCCTGAAATCCATGGCAGCCCAAGCTACACTATAATTTTACTTGGGATTTTTGCTCTACAGCAGAAGTTTCTAGATGTGATATAGTTTGCCTTCTAGTCTTGTTGGCCAGTTCAGTATCTTAGGACTGCATTTAAATCCTCTCATCTGGAAGTAAAAGTGGGGGGATAGAGCTAGAGTCATAAAATAGTCCTCTTGACATACATCACAAAGACCTGGATTGGGTGCACAGGAGATGATCTCCCTAACCACACAATTCTTGGGTTCCTTTTTTCTTAAGTGTGTTATTTCTGTTATTTTGGTCCAACACTTCATTCTATGGATTTTGCAAACTTAGGTCTGGACATAGACTGGATTCCTCACATTTATTTATACAATATTTTAAAATGAAACCTTGAGACTTTTCACTAGAGTCCTGCAAAGGTGAAAAAATAAAAGCAGGAGCAGGAATAGGTCTCTTCAGGAAAAGACAATGATGAGCAAAGGGTTTTATGAAAGAAGGAGGGACCTTGGTTGAATACCTGGCAAAACGAAACCCCAGTTGCTGATTTCTGTGGACATTTATTTGTGTGTATTTATCAAAGTCTTAATTTGGGGCTTTTAGTTCCTTCGTTGTAGCAAAAGAAAATAATAAATTAAAAGAGGAAGAACTGCAAATTACATTTTTATTGGAAATTATTCAGAATTTTAAAATAAACTGGTTCATTTCCTTTCCTTGATGAAACAAGTTCAGGGGTGTTGATGAAACATTCTATATTTGGCTTAATGCCTGGTGATTTGTAAGTGGTGTTCAATGTACATAACAGCCAACAATCTGAAGAGGGTATCAATCTTTTTTGTAATGAGGGCATCTAAAACATTTTTCTGTAACGTGACTGTGTTCACTTTGATAAGAACTGGACTGTGTCCAAAGAAAAAGGATTTCAGAAGCAAGGACAATAATTTTTGAGTATATGTAAAAAAATGTTTGTTTTTAAAAAGTGTTTGCTTTATCATACCACTACAGATACAAAATTAATAGCAATGATAGAGATCGAGAGCAAGGATCAAAGAAAGTATGTATTGCAGTAACTGTTACTGGTGAAATCAGAAAAAATAGGTTGATAATCAATGCTTCTGTTGACTGAAGTGGTTCTCTTTGGGGGTCTTTTGGTTGTTTTGGCTGGAGTTTATCATGATGGGATATTTGGATCCATAGCAAAATTAATGTACTTTGATTTCTTTTACTCTCATTTAGCACTGCTTGAGGGAAAAGCAAAAACATATGTATACATTACTAATTATGACAAATGTAGTCTGGATAATCATGGCAGTATTAGAAAGTAATCCCTTTATTTAAATAGAGGTATTTAATATCAGCTGATAAGCTGAGTTGAATTGAATTATTAAGGCCTGGATAAGCAAATACATTATTTACTATCTGTTTTTATTTTATTCATAATTTGTTAAACTTACCTCTGTTAAATTTGAGAATTTAAATTAAAGAGGGGTGTAGGATTTCCATAAAGTGTTTCCAGTGATTTTTTTTCCAAGGAAAAATCCCTTTTCTGATTGAATAAAGCATGTGAATGCACAGTGACCCTCAAAGTGCCCTAAAAGATCTAACACCATTACATAGTAGGTACCTTTTTCAAGTATCCCTATTCTAATGTGCTAGTATTTTAGAATGTTCCTGTCAAGTCCTGCCTGACTTTTTAAAGTCAGTGATTAAAATGAATATCAGGAAATTCAAGTAGTAGAAATCCTGGTGGAAAAAACAAAGAGCTGCAATAAGGAAAACAAATGAAATAAATATATTTCAAAATTTATGTAATTAGTGTTCACTGTTGGTGTTGTGCATGTTGTAGTTTAGATTTCTATATTTCCATATTATAAATGAGATTGCCAAACAACAGTAAAAATAATATCAAACAAATATCATTAGCTATTATGGAAGAATAATGCAATGGTATGTTATATAGTCGTATGTCTTTATCTAAAGACTTAGAAATCAAATTCAGTTTCTACTGTTCATGACATAAATCTTGTATAAATATTGTTGCTGAACATTCTTTATATTTGAGTAGGTTTTATATTTTCTATAGGTGCAGTAGGCTGGAGCCAAATAAAAAAAAGCTACCAAAAAATTATAAAAATCAGTTACCATTACCTTTTGTCAAACCATCTTTTGAAAGCAATATTACTTAAACTTCGTGAACATCACACTTTTTGTTAGATTATATGAACATTTCCATTAGGAATGTTTTGTAATGTTAGAAGCCAGAAAACAAATAAATAAACAAATACGCTTTGGATCCAGTTATGTAAGTCTCAATAATCAGTTTGTATTATAAGTACAATTACTGTAAACATAGAGATTAGTTAAATACTCAGTGTTGTACAGTACCAGCCATTGTCATTGTAATTGATTAATGACATTCTTTCCTCCTTTTTTATAATTAATTAATTTACCTTATATTATTTTTTATTTGCATTTATGTGTGCTGGTATGATTTTTATTATTCTTTACTTCACTTGGGTTTTACATAGTACTTAATTTTTTTTTTAACTCAGGGATTTTTGATTTGAGGGCAAAAAAGCCATGCTAGATAAACCTAAAACATACTTATGCATGTTTTAATTTTACAGTTTCATATTTTCAAATACTTTCTGCAGTCAATCTTAGCTAAGAGCCTAGAGAACTGTTTCTGAAAGGTAGTGTTGAATAAAGAGAATTTAATAATTTTAGGATATTGTTTATAAATCAATGCCTATAAGCTGAAAATATAAGTTGAAATGGTTTCTTCTAAGTCACAGATGGAATAAAAATAAAATATTGGTATCTATCCAGGAAATACAAGCTGTGGTGTGTTAAATCACTGTCTTTTCAGGTGCTCAGTACTCTTAGGTTGGAAAAGCAGAACAGAATGTGCTGTGGAACTGAGTGTCTTTTACAGTGAGGTCAACAAAAAGCCATGCGGGAGGGTTTTTTATATGTTTGGCTTACAGGTTTTTTTTTTTTTGTGTATGATTTGTTATGTATTTTAAATGTTAAAATAGATTTCATTTCATATCACATCAAAATCAACACCAGTAGTAACAATGTCCTGTGAATAAATATTTGCTTGTGAAAGCTAATGTGTTGGGAAAGGTCACACAGGAAGGCAAACAAAGTTATAATTAATATCTTAATGTTGTCAAGTGTGATAGTAAATTTCAAGCATGTTTGGTAAAATAGTATTTTTTTACTGAGAGGATTTTTTGTCATTGCTTTCAATGTAATGCATTTCTTATATATTTCCTGTAGAATTGCAGCTGTTGAATTTGCTCTTAAATTGAGTATAATTTTCTTCAGTAAAAAAAGAAAAACCTGGTAAACATAGTGAAATATTGGTTGCCTTGTTACAGTTGCAGTACTTCAAATACATGGTTACAAAGCTAAGTAGTAGATTTCTAAAGATACTTAAAATTCAGATGGTAGGGCAGGGTAAAGGATATCTTTAGGACATAAAGCAGTATTTTATAACAAGACAGCCTTCTCTAAATGGGTTTCTAAATTTCTAAGTTTGTAGATGTTCCTTTCTTTTTCTTTCAAATTAAAGTATATGCCAGCCTTGAGGTTTTTTTATGTCAGCATTTTTTCTTTTCTTTGCATTTATAATGGAGTTCTTTTTTGCTGCTTTATTATATCATCACTGGTGACAGTGATATTTGCTTACTTATATTTTGCAATTGCAATTATTTTTTCAGTTCTTTTTTGGCATTCACCTTTAGTTACTAAGCTCGGCAGTTCAGTATCCACAGTTTGGGTGTTTGGCTTTTTTCCCCTGTTCTTGCTGGATGCCTGGCTTGGATGTGGTTTAATATTTAACAGTTTACCTGAGATAGTGGGGTGTGACTAGTCTGCTAAGCATCACACAGTACTGACATAGTTGGTTGTAGGGTTTGCCTACAGAAGCTGAGATTGACTTTCAGGAACTGCCTGATTTTTTTATTTGCCAGCAACCACTTTGCTTTCATGTTTGCTAATCTCTAGCTTTCTCTCAGGGTGCTTTAGCCTGCTTCATGGCAATGTATACAGAATTGATACTTAAAAATATATTTGGAAGAACATTCTTTTAGTCAGTGTGATGTAGATGGAAATAACTTGTATTGAGAAATTCAGAATCTGTTTCTTTTAACAGCTACATGAGAACAGGTAGCTCCAGACTCTGTAGAAAATAACCCAGTTACTGAGGAGTGGAATGCTTGAAGAATATCTTGAAATAAGATCTTGAGTAATTTTGGGGTTTTGGTGGAGGGGGTATATTTGTTGTTGTTGTTTCAGGAAACTCAGGGGAGCGGTTGTACATGCATTTGGTCTGGTCTAATTGTGGTGGTAGTGAATTCTATCCTAAGAATAGGGATTCTAGAATTATGGGAGAAACATTACCTTCATAACTAGTCTTACTAATGTGGAATTGTCTTCTAGAGCCAAAGGAACATTCAGCTTATACAATTTATTTGAATGGCCAGTTTACAAGTGAGTTATCTTCTGTAATAAAAGATGAAAGACTCTTAGGCTCATCCTCAAGCTAATTATGGTGAGATTCTGGTCAAATTTTTTTTACTAAACTGTCACTAAAGACAACCAGAGTGTCTCACCAGACTGAAGGCATCAAGGCCCTCTTCTGTTTTGTGTAAAAAAACCACTGATGTCTACAAATTTAATTTCCTTCAGTAACATTAGAGGAAGTATACTTACAGAAGAACATTTAAGGAAAAATGGTGGACAGATGTAGCTTTGGATCTGTTCTCTTTGTCAAAGTCCTCCTTTTCTCTAATAAATTCTTGGGCAACACTTTAGTAAGGAATAAGCTCTAACAAAATGTTGACTGCAGAACTTAATTCAGATAATCAGTACCTACTCTTTAATTATAAACCTTAGGTAGTTTTACAGCATGACATGCTTCTATTACTCCTCTAGCAATATCTAGTTGTTGGTGTTGTCCAAGCAGTCTGTAATCTTTGAGGTCATGATGTCTAGGGTAACATATTACAGTGATCTTTTTTTTATAAAATCATAAAAAGCAAACTAGCAATGGTTGTTATACACAGCAGTTCTTTAGATTTATGGATTTGGCTAGAATGTGTTTCATTCTGGCTTTTTGTATAGACTACTAGGTTTGTGTCTGTCAACTGTTACAGGCTAAATCCCTCAAGTACAGGAGCTAATGCAGGTTTTTCTGTTGTTTGAGTGTTATCCTGACACAGGTGAAAAGTTCGGTTTTGCCTTTGAAAAAGATTTTGTGAACTTAAAAATTCTGGAAAAACAACAAAGTTGTAGTTGGAAGAATTTGAATTCAAGAGTGCATTCTGCTGATATTTGCTGTTTTACCCCCAGTTATCTGAGATTTTTGTATTCAGAACAAAATTGTATTGTTTTCATGGTTCCCCTAATAGTGAAGTATTTTGGAAAAGATAAGCTGTAGCATTTCCTTATATGACTACTGGAATCCATTTTGTGGCACTGTCTTTTACATCTGTTGTCTAGTTAACTGATCTTAATATTTCCAATAACTACTAGTATAGTCTATTAATTTCTTAAATTTGTACTCTTAAGAAAATAAGTTTCGTTTGTTGTTTCTTGGGGGTGTTTTTTTTGGGGTTTTTTTGGTTGTTTTTTTTTTCTCTGATACACCTGTCTATCTTATTCAAAAGACAGTTAGAAGTTTCACAAAAAACATACTAACAAAATAATTAGCTTGAAGAGGTAAGAAACAATAGGTGCTAGCATTGAAGAAGAGGCATTTGCAACTTGCTTTTCACTCCCAACATTCTGGATAGTCAGGCAGCAAATACTCATAATCCATCCTACAGTGTTGTATGGATCCATTTAAAGGACCAATCTAGATGAAATGCTGCTTTCTTAGTTCTGGTGCCATGGAACAACTTGTTCTTTGATGCTGACTGGAACTGCCTCAGATTATTAGAAAGAAAAGCCATAATAATCAGCTCTTTTGCATGTCATTTCCTAGCCATTCTTCAGCAGATTTACAAAAATATTGTTGAAAGAAATTAATCTGTAAAGATTTACATAGATGTCTAATATGTAGAATGTATAAAGGTGACAAAGACATAAAAAACTAGAACTCACTTGAAATCTGCTTAAAGGTTTGTTGGACATCTTTTGGTATAGATTATAAATAAGAAATATTCTGCCATTTCAGAGTTAATTAAGTTGTTTTTTTTCTCAAAGTTCCACTTTTAATGATCTAGAGTCTGAAAATTGTAAGAAAATGTATTTTTCTGTCAAAAGTTTATTATAAAATATCTTTGCAGAGCATGTTTAGCAACTCCATTATACTAGCTGGTTAGTATGTGAAGGTTAGACTTTGACGGAGTTTGGAGTTAACAGATTTTAGCTTTGCTAATTTAAATGATGGATTAGAGGAAGTACTGCTGTCTGCTTTGTTTTAGTGTGCAGTGTAGGTCAGATATATTGCTTCTGTGTAATTTTTTGGAGTTTGTGTTTGTACACCATATTCAAATCTGTCATTGTAACTTTTTTTAAGGGTATGCCTGGATTGGGGTTGACTAAGGAGAGTGTTAATCTATTTAAATAAACTGGTTAGAGCCTTAGGAGAGGGCCTGTGGTATTTTCAAGGCTTCTCATACTGAAAGTGCCGCATAACCCTTTTAGGTTGCATAGCAACAGGCTCCTAGCAACAATAATAGATTGAATTTCCAATAGTGACCAGGCCGGATGTAATAATAAAGCAAGAGTACAAACAGTTGTCATGGTTTTCTTTTCACAGTAAACTAGTGTTGAATTTAGGGAGATTCTGTTTTCCAAAGTGGTGAACCTCTTTGCAAAATGAAAGTAATTTTGAAAATTGAGGTACCAAAACCCTGACAAAGTGCTTAAAATGAATGACTTTGATGTCTAGAAGTTTGGAACATTGGGGAAAACAAAGAAACATTGAATTGGTTGTTAACAAAAAAGGGTATTTAATAACCACTTTACATTGCTTTTAAATCCCAACGTCTTTTATAAATTGACTTGTACTGGCTCTTTATAAAACCCCCTAGCTGTACTGATATACATATTGTTTAGAAAAGTTAGGAAATACCTTGTCAGTATACTGTTAAAAGGTAATGAATAAAACTGAGTAACAGATTTGTTTCATGACACTAAGTATTTCATATTTTCAGGACCTGTTATGTGTGAAAGGTAGAAGTATATGGATAAGCAAGTGACTTGGAATGAGACAGAAATTATTTCATTAAATAGTAATAGTTGTAATTCTGGATGATTACATTTCAATTTTAATGTTTTGACCTGGCTAACAGTTCAAAATTGTAACACTGGTTGTTAAATAAAGATGTAGATTGACACTAGATTGACACCTCTTTTCAGTTCGTATATCTGGTTTTGGGATGATGTTGAAGTGTCACAGTAGTAAAGACCAGTTACCTTAATAAAAAGGACAAAATAGTTATTTGTAATCTGCTATATTACATTAGAATGGCACGCTTTGTTTCCTAAATAGATGAAAACTGCTGTAAGAGTATAAAATGTTCATCTTCAGTTACTGATAACAAGGATGACTCTGGGGGCTATACAGTATTGAAGAAAAAATATAAAATTAGATATTTGGAAGTTAGAGACTTCAGATGTTCCACTGGATTTCGATGTTTCAGTGTGTTCCAATGTTTATCAGTAGTGTCAGGAATTTTTAAAACTGAATTCTGATAAAAGCTTTTCTTTTTAGTGGATCTCTTAGGTCTGACTATAGATAGTATTCTCCATTTTTTAACTGTTAATCTCAGTGTTTTGCTAGAATTATGGAATATTCAGGGATTTGAAGGGACCTTAATGACTGTCTAGTTCCAACTCCCCTGCCATGGGCAGGAACGCCTCCCACTAGACCAGGTTGCTTAAGGCCTTATTCAACCTGGCCTTGAACATTGCCAGGGTTGGGGCATCCACAACTTCTCTGGGAAGCCTGTTCCAGTGTCTCATCAACGTCAC
This sequence comes from Lonchura striata, assembly GCF_050655825.1. Lineage (NCBI taxonomy): Eukaryota > Metazoa > Chordata > Aves > Passeriformes > Estrildidae > Lonchura > Lonchura striata. The sequence goes on from NC_140740.1 coordinate 70,936,817, forward strand.
AGTAAAGAATTTCTTGTTAAGTTTTTCCACATTTGGCACTATAATTTGCATGGTGAAGGATATTAGCATAGTGACAGAGACATATTTGGGATATAATCAATGAAACAAGATGCTTTTATGTGATTGTATTAAAAAATTTCTGTTGTTTGAATTGTGAGTTAAGCAGTAGTCTGAACAACATTCTGAATTTGTATTATGTTTGTAATTTAGACTAGCCACTCATTTAGATTTTTGAATTTTAAAGCTTAAAATTATTTAGGAGTGTAATCTAGTCTGAGTCTGACGTCTAAGCAAAAACATTTGACTAGCATTTGTGGATTGCTAAATAATTTTGTGCTCTACAGAGGTATTTATGTGGTAATATAATTACTGCCACAGCTGGAGAGCTAGGAGAATTTGAAGGGTTTAGCAGAATTAGAGGTTTGCAACTTAGAATAAAATTAAAATCTGATAATGAAATTATAGCTAGGATATAGAAAGAAGAAATTTAAAATACTGGAACATAACTTTTACAGCATTCATAGATTATGACTGTTAAAGGCATCTTTACTGAGAATTGTTTTGTATAGTATAGTTTTGATATTTTCAGAGATGTCTCAAGTATTTTAACCTTACATTATAACTATAGCATTTATTATGGCAAATATATATTCTTAAATCATGTACATTACAATGAGAATTCTTGCAAGAATTTACTTTCCAGAAGTGCATTAACTTTCATTAGCTTTCTTCAGCTCCCTATATCCCTTCTCCTACATTTCTATTTGTTGTATTAGTGCTTACTTTTACTTTTGGACCAGAGATGTTGCTTAGAATAGTTAGTTACTGATATTGTTCTTGTTGGGCAAACATAATTAACTGGATTTGCATGTTAAGGCTTCTGCTTCATCCAGACCTGACCTATCAGGCTACTTGCCTCAGAATTAAAAAAAAAACCAAACAAACAAAAAAACCCTTTTCCATTCAAAACAAAAGAGCAAAGGTTAGACATTGGACTGTGTGCCAGATTTATTGGTAATGAGTGTTTTTTGGGTTTTTTTATTTCTGTGCTTTTAGGGGAGTTCAAGTGAAATTTACGTCGGGAAAGGATACTTGGCATTTCTTTGAGCTAGCAATTTTTATGAAAGAGAAAAAAAAAACTAGGAGGATAGAAAATTGTAGGGCCTTGTAGCATGTAACAATGGAAAATCTTGAGGAACAAAATGGAAGGTGAGCTAAAAGAAAATAGTCCCAATTTTATTTTTTTTTCTTTTAACTTATTTAAGTTAAAGTATTTAAATTTATTTAAATACTTGAACTTAAATAAATTTATTTATTTTATGTAATTTTAGGAAACTCAATCAAGTGTTTGGAAATGTAAAAAGAAAGAGTGGGAGGAAGTAGGTCTCTGAAGTTTGAAGGACAACAGAGAACAAGAAGTTTGGCAAAAAATCTGTGTAGTCCATTGGGCTGTACATTTATCTTCCTACTTAATTACCATGAAACGTAATGCATTGTGGCTTGGCATGGCATTGAGTGTTTAATCCTATTTTTTAAAATTAGTGTTGTTGATATGCAAATTTATTTTCAGAATTTTCCCTTTTATGTAAACATATTCTATTATCTTATTGATTTATTGTAAGAACAATTACACTACAATTTAGTGTAAGAAGTAAAAATGATTATTTTTGTATTTAAAGTCTGTAAGTTGAAAACTGTAGTTTGGAATAATTGACCAGATACCAGTTCTGAAACAAACATCTTATATGCGTTCTATTTATTTTTATGTAGTAATGTCTTTCTTTTCTCAATACACTGACTATGACTAAAATAAAAAACACAAGCAATAATGTTGGTTTATGTAATGTTAATGAAATGCTGTGTAAAATTAAAATTAAAAGATGTTTAAAAATGCAGTTTTTTAAATGGGTAAAGAAACAGGCTGAAGTAGCAGGCTGAATGCTTCAAGCAAAAAGCTATATTAGCATTAAATGTAATTATTGTGTGGACTACAAGATCTGACTAACATTTTGGACTTAATTGCTATTTATGTGTTACTGAAGCATGTATGATATTCTTCTTTCATAAATTTACCCATGTACAATATTCACTCTTTGATCATACACTGTTATTTATGCCACATGTATCTGCCAAGAAGAGTGAGGAATGTCACTGAGATGTTTTTCTGCTTAATTAAATACTTAACACCCAACTTAATAGATCTACGTTACATAAACATAGCTGTTAATCAGATATAAGTACAGAATGCTGTTTGTGCATTGGACCTGAATTTTTGTGTTCAGCATCTCTCTTTTGGATACACCCTTTAAGATTTTAAAGTTACTTGTATTGGAAAGATAGGTATAGGAAGCTACAGTGCAGAATTCCTGAGACTCAGAGCTGCTTTTATCTAGAGAGGACAAACATGGACAAAAATAATCTTTGATGGTGACGTTTTGAAGAGAGAGATGGAATTTTCAGGTTATAAGATTTATGTCTGCATGTATTTATATTTCTGGAAAGTAATGTTTCAGAATGCTCATGTTTTACTTTTAAGGGTTTCATTATTGGAAAATTCCAAGCTGCCTAAAATTTACAGGTTTTCTTAGGTATTTTCCTATGTTTCTGACAATTGAGAATCTAAGATTTCTGTGGTATTCTGAGAAAAAAATATTCTTTTGCCATTTTTATTTCAAATGCATTTTATGTTGTAATAAATAGGAGAGCATCTAAATAGTATTGCTAAATATTACATACAGCTTTACATTTATACTTTCATGTACTAGTTCTTTATGTTTCATTTGTGTCATGTTTTTAATAGAATTTTTGACTATTCTGAAAGTGCTGACTATGATCATACAATCTTAAATGTAGCCCCTGGGGCTACCTATTTCATATTATTGATGAGAAAGCTGTCATTAAAGACTTATCTTTTAAGAATTTTACAGATATAGTGTGTGAATTGCTGAATCTCATGGTTTAATATTTGAAGCATACTAGAACAAAAAGTCCTCTGTTTGGAACTTAGGTAATTTCTACGTCTTTTTAGAAGCACAGAAATTTTCTATTACAGTAATTGAAGGTGTTGACCTATAAAGCAAATCTTATTTTAATTTTCTCTTACTTGATAATGGAATATAGCTACCAAGCAAAAATCAGTCAGTAACATCAAGTTATTCATGCCTTGAGATAATATGCCATTCAGTTTAAGAACATAAGAACATATATGAATATAAGAACAGTGGTGATACCACCTTGCAATCATTTACCTCATTGAAATAAATATTAAGCCTCTAATCATTAGATAAATAATACTGTAATTACTTGAAGTCTCAGTAGCTAGGCCCGTTTTTTCCTTTTCTCTACTGTGGAAGACAGTCTCTTTTGAACTTGAAGGTGTTTTGACATGACAAATGTGACATTAAAGTCAGTGTAGTTCCTTTGAATAGTTAATTGGCCTGCCAGTACTCTCATAAAAGTGGCAAATGTAGGATGTATCTGGTGTTGTTATTTCAAAATAATATTAATTTATAACTGCAGTAAGGCTCACTGTATAAACATAGTGTTACAAGTTCAGACATACATAAGTTCTTTAAAAAAGTTTCAGTTCCTTAATGTGTTTGACTAGGTAATTTTATCAAAATTTATCAGTTGTGCCATGTATTTGAGTTTGAGGAAAGGGGGGAAGGGGTTCTTCCCAAATTAATTCTAGTACTGTTTCGGATTTCTTTGATATTGTTGTTTTTAATATCTGAAACAAAACCATTGTAGTGTTGAAAAAATATCTTTTACCAGGTAATGATGCTTTAAATGTGGAGAGTTTGACTCCCAGCTTGTACTGTTAGTCACTTCTGGCTAACAGTTCTTTCCTGCACTTTCCAGTTCTATTCTGTATTTCTTCTTCAGTATGTGAGACAAATGGGTAATGAGAAAAGCAAGTAGTTTAATTTTGAGATGAAACAACAAACTCTCAAACTGTAGCTGTATGACTAAAACGATTGTGATGTCACAGTCTTGCATACCCTGCAGTGAGTTTGATCATAAGGGAGCAGCTGATCACTATAAAAAATAAATTGCTGTCAATGCTCTCTTTGGGGATTATTTAAAAATAGAAATGTGTGGAAGGGGGAATAGGGAATTGAAATGTCCAGATAGTAATTGAAGATAAGTTACTTAGATGCAATTTGGGTCAGATTTGGTAGAAAAGGACAGTGGTAAAAGGCGAGGTACCCAAGGCATGTTCTTCACCTTGGTCTTTATTGGTAAGATCTGCCTTCAGGTGTTGCAGGTACCAGTGGAAAACTTGTGGATCGTGGGACATCCTCTGTGGAGGAATGTCAGGTTATGATGATTTAAACAAACAGGACTCTCAAAATTTCCATTGGTTCAGGGGAAATGCACACAGGAATGCTGAAGGAGCTGACCAGTGCCACCAGGAGATCACTTTTGATTGTTTGAAAGGTCATGGTGGTCAGGGGATGTTCCAGATATGGGGCTAGGGATATGTGTTTTTGGTACATTTTTGATCCATGCTTCTGTCTTAATCCATTTTATTAAACCTTTTTTTGTTTTTCAAATTAATAAATATCTGTGTAGTGTTCACTTTTACTTAGGATTGTATTTTCTTTTTTTGGTACAATACTGACTAAAACAGATACTAGCACTAGATAATTGAGCTATTCAGCTACCACTTTCAGAAAATTTATTCTGAATTCAACTTGATATGATTTAGTTAAAATGCTTTCAATGCTGTTTTGCTATCTGGTTTATTAAAGATGCTTTCAGATAGTATACACTCTTCTAGTAAAAGACTAATGTAAGGAAGTAATTAAAGAATAGAATTGTTCATGGTGAGTTGGATTTCATTAATTTAGTCAGTTAAATGCCATAATCAATTAAAAAAACTACTGAGCTAAATCTGAACTAAATGCCAGAGCATAGTGATAGTCTAGTTGCTAAAGTAAGTTTCATAGAACTATTCCTTGCTTTTCATTTATGCTGGTGTAATTAAAAAGATGCCATGTCAACATTCCTGTGGCTTTGTCACGGCATAACTTACTATGTGACCCTCTGTTCGGCAATGAGTTTATTCCTCATTATTTGCTTTTAAGTGGAAATCTAATTTTTTGAGATTATACAATTGCTGTCAGTATCTATTGTTCATCTGGGAATATTTGAATTAAAATGATTAGGTTTTTGGGAATTGATTTATTTGTTGTAAATGTTAATCAGATCTTATTTCCATAGGAAATATCTGTCAGGACTAAATTGTTACAGTCAACAATTTCAGTCCTATAAATGTGTGAATAATTAATTTTGTTAATACATTTCTTTACTACTGGATATTACTGCTTTAGAGATAGGAAGGTTGATGAAAAAGATTGAATGGATTGAAAGGCAAAGAGACATATCAAAGATCATGAAAAGGAGTGTGGGAAAACAGTATTGAATTTAAAGATTCTCAGCTCTTAGACAAGGATCTTCACTGCATGGGCCAGGGTGCCTTGAGAGTTGTTTAGAGGTTATATAGAGAATGAGGCATCTACCGGATATATTGAGAAATTTTTTTCTGTGCTTAAGTCAGTGAAATACTTAACACATGCAAAACAGTAAATTACTATATGGAGATAGATGCTCATTTTGTGTATATTATTATAGTGTAGAGCTGAAGAGACTCAGCTGCTAGCTCTGAATTCAGCCCTCTAATAAGGTCAATATATTAACTCATGTATCAGCTATTATAGGGTTGAATTCTTAACAGTCTAAAAAGGGGTGAGAAAAGCAAGAGGATTAGTACATTACTTGCATTTTGAAGAAACTGGTTAACATAACCTGAAATTTATTTATCACATTTTACAGTACACGCCTTCTATAATGATTTTGCAGTTTTCCAAGTCACCAAATCTACTCAAGCAGCATAATAAGCCACCACAATTTGTACTAAAATGAAGTTAGTAAGCAGCCAAAGTAGAGTTTCCATGGACTTGAACTTCTAGGATTAGCTGCAGCTTAGCAACATTCTTAGTGTATTAAGGACTGTAATTCACATGTTCGTAACTGTATTTCAGAAGCTAATGTAATTAAAGTAATTTTTGAAGTATATGTTCACTCATGACTGTAACATAATAGAGCTACATTGGTTTATCAGTTTATCTTCAATTATACTATTTGAGTTTACCTAATAACATCTTCATTAACTGAATTTTAAAAAAAGTTTCATAAGCTCAGTCACTGTAGGGGAGCACTTAATGTAGTACATTAAGATGATGCTTAGATAAATATGATCTAGTATGAGAGAAATAACTACTCAAAGAATTTAAAATGACATGTGGATAAGAAAGATCATGCCAGTGATTATATTTTAATCTTCCATTATATTTCATTAATTTCAGATGTTTTATGTTATAAATAAATTTCTGCATATTACAACAAGAAAGATCAAAAAAAGCAAAATTACATAAATATCATATGGCTTCAAATTCTCTATAGGTATCAGTCAGTCTCTATCAGTAATCATGAAAAGGTGGGAAAAAATTAGGTAATAGATTTCTCACAAGCATGTGTTTGGAGTTAAAAACTATCAGGTGTGTGCAGTATTTCTGATAGGTGTTTGTCATAAAAACAAGGAGTGGTGTCTCAGCCTGCTTTCAAATATCTCTGCAGTAGCTAATTTTATTTTTATGCACTTGTTTAAGGTTTCAGGGAGTTTAAACACTCCAACTTCCATGTTTATGGATGATTATGTCAATAACTGTTTTGCCTTTTTTGTACTGCTTCTGTAGTTATATAATTTACATACTATGGTAGTAGTGGTGATGGGCATTTTAGTTAGGAAATGTTAATTTCTTATATTTGGGGTTTTATTTGACCTTGCTTGAAAACATGCAGACTCTTCTCCTGATTATTTTTTTAGGCTGAACTGGAATACCACTATACCAATGCTAAACTGGAACAAAAACTAGACAGCATTTACTGTAATAAAGATTTATCAGAAACCCTGGAGTACACAATAAAGCTTTTTTAACTTAAGGGTGTGAGAGAGCACACTTTGGGAAAGAGCTATGCTTACTAAACTGTATCTCTAGATACTCGTTCTTGTAGAAAATGTATAGGAAGTATTCTTAAAATGGTGCAGTTGCAACATTATAATACACTACTTACTAGCTTTCCACAGTAATGAATGTGTAAGAAAGCCATGTGAATAAATTGGTACCTTACCTCATTGTTAGACCTTGTGTGTGTGTGTGTGTGTGTGTGTGTGTGTGTGTGTGTGTGTGTGTGTGTCTTTCTGGTAGAATGAATCCTTCCTTTGTTTCCTGGAGAGGACCAGTTATGTTTTTTATTACATGGATTTTTATGCAATTGTTTTCTATTCATTTTTGTTTTCTGAGCTGAACAAAACTCCTCCTAGTGTTTTAAATTCAGCATTAATTCTCCTAGGGACCTAAGGACCTAATCACTTCAGTTTCTACTGCCAATGGCTGGAATTTCTTAGATTCTAGCAACAGGTTTTTTCTTCAGCTCACTTTGTAGCACATGGTATCAATTTCAGAACAAAGATGTCAAAAATGACCAGGAGTTTCAATTTTCAGATTGACAATGTGGTCTCTTCATTTGTTGTTCTCTACTTGGACACTTTTCTGTATGGACAGTTGACTGTTACAGCAGTTTCTAAAGGAAAGATATTTTTGGAAGATCAAATTTTGTACAGGTGAATCAATGCTTTTGTAATAGCAGACATGAAGGAAGGTGAAGCCAACTGGTGAGACCTTGACTACAGCATGGAGTATTGAGAAAGCATGTTGTAATAAGCATGTGCTGTAGATGGGATAGAAAAGGATCGAGACATTAACTGCAAGAATAGGGAAGTAAAAATTTGATAATTACTGTAGCACGGATAGGTTCTATAAAAGTAATTTTTGAAAGATATGTAGTAAAAACTAAGATTTCATGAAAGCTCTAGAGGCAGTGACTTCTGTACCTTAAACAATTAGAAAAATGAGGACAGAAAGTACATTTGTCATCCTTTTCTTTCTGTCTGTCCACCACCCCTTCCTTTGCCCTTGCTTTTCTCCCCTTTTCTGTTTTTTTCTCTTTCTTATACTTTGCCAGACAAGCAACTGTGATAGAAGAACACAGTGAGAGTATTAAAGCTGTCACTTTGTGTAAGTGTCCCTAAAATACATACTTTAAAAAGACTTTAGCTTTCTCTTTGAAATATGAAATTAAATCAAAATTGCAGTATTTTCCATTTTTTTGTGAAATATCCAGCCTTTCTAGTCTAACGTTTGAATAATGCCACTTAAAGTTTAAATTTGCAACCACTATTCTTGCTGTGATTTTAGAATAAATTGTTTATACAGAGTGATTCTTTACAACAAAATTTTAGATATAATAAAAAATTAATAGGTTTATTTTATATAGCATATGCATATTTAAAATAATACAGGGAATTGTTTATTAAAAAGCAATTATTCTAGGTTTCTTTATGCCTGATGTCTTCACTCTTTTGTATATAATTACTGTTTTTAATAATATCCCGGATTCCAGAAAGGAGAAAGGGCAGGGGGGAATGATATTTGAATGCAAAATATATTTTAGCTTTTCTAAAGCTTTTGTTGACATAAACAGGTCTAGGTCTTTATGGTTGGTGTTTGCAGTTAATTAGCTTTCTCTTCCTTAACAAACAAAGCAAATGGAGTCTCAAGAAACTTGTTGCCTTTTCTGTCACTCTAATAATAATGTATGTATTTAATTTATGCAGGTTCTTTAGCTGGTTTTAGTGCTAATCTTCCTACATTACATATAATGGAAGTGATAAATAAAAGTTGCAAAACATATGTGTTGCAAGAGAAAGCATGATTGACAGTTACATTCCTCTCTACAGGAAAAAAAAGCATGTGGTGAAGCCTAAAGCATGTCCTAAGTGTATAAACTGTAACACTTCAGGTTTCAGAAGTTAGCTTTGAAAAATGATTGCTAATTTGGGTTGCTTGTAGTATGGAAACAATTGTTTAAGTATTACTTTGAAAACAGTGTCTTCTTGTTTTGTTGATTTTTTTTTTATTTGTCAGCAGTAGCAGTAATGTAAATTAGAGAGAGAAGAAAATATATCTTATACTCTGAAATAACATTTTACCCCATTTGAAATAAACCAATGTCAAAACTGTCAAATCCAAATAGACAAAGTGTAAGACACAGGAAAATAAACTAATATGCTAAAACCATACTGCTTTAATGTGAAATAATATAGGACTTGTTATACTTTGTGAAAGATCCTTAGAGCTACAAAATGTGTTTTTCTAAATTGAAGACTTACCTCCAGTATCTGTCATGTCTGTTGAAGAGGAAAGAAGATCCAGAAATAAGCGTGTTAATCTGGAAACTTGCAGTCTGTTCCTTGTGTTGCAAATTCTGAATTTAATTGTTTAGGCCTACATACCTGAAGGTGTTTACAAACCTAATTCTTCTTAGCTGATCCTTAGTCAGAGTTTCTAAGTATGAGGGTTTTTTTTGGTTCTGGTATTTTTTTATGTTTTTCTCAAATGAGTGAGGTTTTTTAACATACTGAGGTTTAGCACCTTGAATTTTTTTGTGGAATTTAGAAGGAAATGGCTAGGATTTAAGAGATACTTGAATTTAAGAGAGTCTTGACTTATCTTTTAAATTTTTTTAGTACTTTTTATAAGGAATATTTTTAAATCAGGTTGAAGAGCTTTTATCTGAGGAACACAATATATTGGTATAAAACAGACATTATCCTAATCATCAGAGAAGAAATGTGGCTAAATTGAAGGCTAAAATTGTTTAGCATCTATCAGTCTCCAGAAAAATGTTTGGAACTCAAGTAGTTTTTTCTTTATCTTATCCATTTATTTAATAAAGATTGATCATTATCATTTGTCAATGCAAGAATGTAAATTGTTAAAGTAATTTAAAAGGAGATTGATTTTTTTGATGGCTTTTAGTCACTACTAATCACTGCCTACAAACCAGTCCTTGCAGTTGTGTATCACCCACAAGCTTGCTCAGGTACACTGTGTTCCATCCTCTAGGTCATTAATGAAGACATTAAACATTACTGTACCCAGTATTGATCCTTGCAACTGGACTGGCCACCTGCTGAACTTTGTGCCACTGTTCATAAACCTCTCTTGTTAAATTCCATTCAGATCTCTTTTAAAAAAATGTGGGTATTGGCAGATACATAATTCAGAATTTCAAATACTTTAGTATGCATGCTTTCTAGTCCTACGAAATCACGAGTGGGGCAGGCTCTCTCTTGGGCCTTAATGTTGCACTTGTATGCTTATATAAAAAGACTCACAGGACATACTCAAAGTTGTGTGGGTCCTGGTTCACTGAGTAGTTCATAAGGGTTGCATTACAGGCATTGCTGTGAAATTCTTAATACATATCTTAGGCTAATTATAATCTTAATTTCTGGTTTTTTGCAAATCTTATATTTCAGCACTATTTTTTCATTTTCTTATAATGGTGGCTATGTTCCTGATGACACTATAGTATCAGGTTTCAGGTGTATCCCAACATAACTGTATTGTGATTTTGAGCAGGAAAGGGAGAGAAGATACTAAATCTTTGGGGTTTTTTGACACATAAGATTGTAATTATCCAAATCCTTTTTTTTAAACAGATTAGACACAATCCTTTCATTTCACTTTCCTTGCTTTGTGCTTTCATCAGTAGTAGTATTCTTCCCTTTGCTTTTTTATTGTATTAATAATTTATTAGCTAATTTTCTAATTTACTTGAAATAATGAATGAAATTACATAAATCCTGCTCAATTTCCCTTATTTCTTATTTTAAATCTCTATAGCATGTGGCAATAAATTTCAAATCTGCATGGGTTTTAACTTTGAAAACAATAAATTGCTGGTAGTGGCCAAATATCCTATAAACTTGATGATGGAATAATCTCTTAAGCTATTATATTTTATTGAGGTTTTATTGTGCTTTTGTGAAGACCATGTTCTCTAGTCTATGAGACATGTTGCAGATGGTACAGTTGCTATTTGTCTTGTTTCAGAGTCTGTGTTTGTTACTAGTTATTACCTTCTTCCATTTTGTCAGTCGGGTTTCTGGCTGTAATAAAATAGGGCTTCAAATAATGTGCTGCTTGTCCTAAACTAAGACACAACAGAATTTTCTAATAATTTGCTTGTCATGAAGATACATCAATCTTCATGCAAAAGTTAGACAATAACTTTTAAGACTGAAATTATGAAGTGCTAATATATTATGACTGATGTAATATATTAACTCCTGAATGTATTCTTATCTGACATTTATTGCAGAGTGTGCTAACAGTAGCAGTTTCATTTATGACAGCTTGCTGAAGGAAATATACCTATATTTGCTTGAGGTCATATTCAGCTTTTGCATTTTGTATACACTTGTGTACATACTTTCTGTTAAAATCATCCTTTTCTTTGGTGATATTTCTTGCAATTATCTTGTTTGTTTGTTTGTTGTTGGGTTTTCTTCCTTTTGCTTGCTTAGATATGTCTAGAAACTTGGTAGCATTTGTTGGAAACTTCATAAAAACAGAAAATAACAAAATCCATTTTCTTGTTAACCTATACAGCTTATCTGCATAATACAATCTAATACATGGCAAAGAACATTGATGTAAAAAAAAAAAAAACAAAAAAAAAAAAACCAAAAAACCCCCCCCAAAAAAAACAAGGAAAGAAAAAAACGGACTATAGTTTTGGAATGCAATTCGTTTTAGTATCTCGAGCACATGGGAAGTTCTCTTCAGAAGACAGACTGAAATTCTTGAAAATATTAATATGCCCACTAAAAACTAGCACAGTTTTAGCTCTCTCCTTTTTTGCCCCTGGGAGCCACCATGACTCATTTTAAAAGGTGTAGAAGGTTAGACCCCAGCTGGCAACTAAGCACTATGAAGACCCTCACGCACTCCCCCTCCCACGTATTGCCTCCCCGCATCCACCCACTGCAGGGGAGAAAAGATAAACTTCATCGGTTAAGGAAAAAACAATTTATTAATTTAAAGAAAATATAATTTACTACTACTAGTAACGAAAAAGAGCGTGCAGTACAGGAGGGCGCTGTGAGAGAGGCGCGCTCCGAAAGCCTCCGATGCTCACGCCAAGTGCCCGAGGGCCGTAAGCCCCGTCCCCAGGCCGGCGGGTCCCCCGGCAGGGCGGGCCGAGCTCTGCGCTGCAGCCTATGGGGCAGAGGCGCCAGAGGCTCTCGGGGCTCTCTCTCCGTGCCCTGGCGGCCGCCCCCTTCTCCTGGCCGCGGGCTGGCGGAGGGGCCGCGGGCGCAGCTGGTAGCGCCAGCGCGGGGATGCGCCGAGCTCGCCGTGCGCGGCCGCGGGGCTCTGCTGGCAGCCGGGCGGGCCGAGCACCAGCTCCTGGTAGTCGTCGTCCGCCCTGACCGTGTGCAGGACGCGGCCGAAGCGCTGCCGGCAGAGCGGGCAGGCGGCGCGCACGGCGGCCCACTGCCGGATGCAGGCGAAGCAGAAGGTGTGCAGGCAGGCGTCCAGGTGCGCCGCGTTGTCCACGTCGCCCAGGCAGATGGGGCACGGCCCGGCCGCCGCCGCCTCCCGCCGCCCCCCGCTCGAGGCGGCCGGCGCGGCGGAGCCGCTCTCGGGCAGAGCCTCGGCGGCACCGCGCGCCATGGGCTGCCGGAACGGCCCGAGGTGGGCAGGGAGGGGAGACGGGGCCTCCCGAGGGGTCTCCTTGCGGGAAAAGGCGACTTTACTGGAAAGCGACCGAGCCGCCCTCAGCTGCCTTGGTCACCTGCCTCCCCCTCTGTTCCCCCAGGCACGCTGCCCCCCATTCCAGGAGGAATCTCCCTCCCGCGCTGCTCCGCCCCGCCAGTGGGGCTGAGCTGGCGCAGGGTACCTGCGGGAGGCGGCCCGGGACAAGTGGCTGGAGCCCGCAGCGGTGCTGTGGGGCCGTGCTCTGGGGCTGGGGCCCTCAGTGCTGCTGTAGGGCTGGAGCCCGCAGCGGTGCTGTGGGGCTGAGGCTCTCAGCGGTGCTGTGGGGCTGGGAGCCCTCAGCGGTGCTGTGGGGCGGTGCTCTGGGGCTGGGGCTCTCGGTGCTGTTCTGGGGCTGGAGCCCTCAGTGCTGCTGTAGGGCTGGAGCTCTCAGCGGTGCTGTGGGCTCTCAGTGCTGCTCTGGTGCTGTGGGCTCTCAGCTGTGCTGTGGGGCTGGGGCTCTCAGCGGTGCTGTGGGCTCTCAGCGGTGCTGTGGGGCTGGGGCTCTCAGCGGTGCTGTGGGGCTGGGGCCCTCAGCGGTGCTGTGGGGCGGTGCTGTGGGCTCTCAGTGCTGCTCTGGTGCTGTGGGCTCTCAGCGGTGCTGTGGGGCTGGAGCTCTCAGCGGTGCTGTAGGGCTGGGGCCCTCAGCGGTGCTGTAGGGCTGGGGCCCTCAGCGGTGCTCTGGGGCTGGGGCTCTCAGCGGTGCTGTAGGGCTGGGGCTCTCAGCGGTGCTGTGGGCTCTCAGCGGTGCTGTAGGGCTGGAGCTCTCAGCGGTGCTGTGGGGCTGGAGCTCTCAGCGGTGCTGTAGGGCTGGAGCTCTCAGCGGTGCTGTGGGGCCGTGCTCTGGGGCTGGAGCTCTCAGCAGTGCTGTGGGGCTGGAGCTCTCAGCGGTGCTGTGGGGCTGGAGCTCTCAGCGGTGCTGTGGGGCTGGAGCTCTCAGCGGTGCTGTGGGGCCGTGCTCTGGGGCTGGAGCTCTCAGCGGTGCTGTGGGGCTGGGGCTCTCAGCGGTGCTGTAGGGCTGGAGCTCTCAGCGGTGCTGTGGGGCTGGAGCCCTCAGCGGTGCCGCGGGTCCTGAAGCACTCACAGGAGCCAGGACCAAATGCTCTGGCTACTGAAGTTCAGTGAGTTTATAGCTGTTTGCTCCTCAGTGATAATACATGAAGTCTGTGGTCCTGCACCACAACCAGCACCTAAGCAGGACAGCAAACACCCCAGAAAAGTGGAAACCTTTGAATCACTGGATGTTTGTCGTATAATGGTGGCTTTTTGAGCTGAGATAAGCCTCAGTCTCCTCAGATCCTGTAATGACTGACTGTTTTAGTGTGAGGACTCAGCACCAGGCAGCACCACAATGTAGGCAGGGAACTGTTGGTGCCTATGAAGCACTCTGTCTTGGCACTTCAAACATATGTCAGGGGAGAAGGACCCCTTGCTTTTGGTAAGAAAACTTGAGCAGTGGAAAGTAAACTCTGGAGGCCATCTCTTCTAAACAGGGGCACTTAAGAATCAGATGCTCAGGACCATATGCAGGTGGCTTTTGAAAATCTTCATGATGGAGATAGCGCAAGCTCTTCTAGTGGTTTTTCAACCTCACAGAAAAAAAAAAGCTTTTCCTGATATTCAATAAGGACGCTCCTGTATTTCAGTCACAGGCTGCAGAATGGATATCTGCTCCATTGTGGACTTCTCTGAGTTGCAGAGGCACACACTGTGTCACCATGTTTTTTTCCACAGAGTCTTTTTCCAAAGAATCTCTTTCAGCACCTGAATCACTTTCTCTCCCTCCTTCTTCTAACCTTGATGTCTGCAGGGTTGCTTGTCTTTCTCAGTTGCTGTGTGATGGCTTTTTTTTACCCTCTCTTGATTACGTTATCACAGGGGTATTGGCACCATTGGTGTTTAGCTCAGCTTTGGTCAGCAGTGAGTCTTGTCTTGGAACCAAGTGGAAGTGGCTGTCTCTGACATGGGGGGTTTCTGAAAGCTTACCAAAGCCAAACCTGTAGCCCCCCTGCTCCCCAACTGATTCAAGAGCCCAGAATTGGACAGTGCTCCATGTGTGGCCTCACTAGTGCTGAGCAGAGGCCAATGATGACCTCCCTTTTCTTGTCTTCAATACTTTGTGTAATGCAGCTGTGGAGTTTTGTAGCAAAATACAATCTAGCTTCTTTCAAGGGGGAAAATTCAGGATGGAACCTGTTGTGCATATATGTGTGCATATCAATAGCTTAAACATGAAAGTGTTTCCTTGGCACATGAATTGCTCAGGACGTGGACTATCTTAGAATTAGTTAGAGACAGCAACTCTAAAAATAACTTAATCTTTTTGTGTTGTTTTTAGGTTAGGCCAGTATATGTGTATACATGTATTTTTAAAGTTTGCTACTTATTTCTTCTGTCCTGTAGGTCAGGAACTTATGTCTGCACCAAATTTCCTGGGTATTTATTTTTAATATTTTAGCATTCTGTGTAACAGCTCATTATATTCATGGCATGTAAAATACATGACATTTATTTACATTTTGAAGCAAATTTCTAGTCCTAGAGCAGTCTTAACAGAAATATTTTAACATTGTCAAATTCACTTTGCACTGAAGACTTCAGACACCATTCATTTTATTGTGCTATGTCTTGTTAGGTGGTAGTTCTTTTGTGTGCACTGTCTCTAAGTGAAAACCATGCAAATGCTGAATTGTTTCTCTTGATATCAAATATGGCACATTTCAAAGTGCAAAACTACTGTGCTTTTTAAAGGATTGTGTTAGGTAGGAGTAACATGCAGGTAGTCTCTGCAGTGTAGAGAACTTTTGTCCATGAGGATCATGGGAACGTGTGAGGAGAGATATGAAGGAAAAGAAGAGAAAAACAGAATTCTTGTAAAGATCACAAAACTCAGTTAAGGATACTATTGTGGCTTCCTCTGATTCTAGGAAATACACCATCTCTCTTCTAAAACAAATTAAAAGAAGGGAAGAATATTTCATTAGTATTTAGTTAGGTGCGGTGTGTAGTTACTGTGCAGCTTGCCCTGGTATTCTGCATTTGTGTAATTTGTACTTCATAAGGAAATTTCTGTCTTGACTGAAGTGTTTAAACATTGTAGTTGAATAAAGTAGTCAATATGGCTGCTTCATTGATTAGTAAGCAGCCTTGACATTTCAAATGTGAGTAGACCATTTAGATTGTGCTTATTTGCAAATAATGTTGTGAAAGTATAGTGGAAACAGCAGGAACCGGAACAAAATCTGTCTGTTTTTCAACTCCTGTAAGTATTGCCACCAATCTTATTTTGTATCTGGTGTGAGTTGAACTGCATTTCTCAAAGCTATTGAGGTAGTTGAGTCATTATCTTGATTCACCAAAAATGGAAAATCACTTGGAAGGATACCAGATTTGGACATTTTAACTGAATAAGTATTTTAACTATGGTTGTAGTGTCCTGTGGCTTTTTGATTTATTTCTTAGAATGAAGACAAAATAAATATTTGGTAAAGTGGGCAGTGTTGTTTACATAGAAATAACAAAATATAACACAGTAAATCAATGCTGAGTCACTTATAGTGAAAATAAATCTTTTAGTAGGTTGGCACATTTTCCTACTTGGTACCAGAAACTTGATCTACAATGTACCAAATTAGAGGAAAGCTGCTCTTTACCAGAAGTAAAAAATCAGCACTTATCTAATAATGATGTAGACAGTGTGATACCTATCAATCTAAAATATTAAATGTAAATATAATAGCTGCATTGGCATATGTGCTATGAACAGTAACACTTCAGCAAACTTGTTTAAAAAATAACTAATTATGTGGGGTCTGACGGGCAAGTTTTCTTTTGCAGTCAAGGAACTTGCCTTACAATGATTGATAGTTTTTGATTGCTTCATTGAACTGTAATAGAACTGCCAGTAATATTTGTCTCTCTATATGCTAAATGAGTGAATAGTTGAGAGTAGCTCAGGCTTGCAGCTCTTCATGCTACAGTTGTCCTCCTAAAGTTACAAAAAAAATAATCAATACAATTTGTTTTGCAGGTAAGGTAGGAACTATTTGCTGTGAAATTGTAGACTGACTTGGAATATTAGTTCTATAACAATAAAACTTTTTTATACTTAAAGGCAGTAGACTTTTGTTTATACAATGCAAGTTCCAAATGATGGCATCGGGGATCTCACTTTCCATGTGAAAAGAAACCAGCATAGTAGCACCAGTGTAATTTTTGCCAAGTGAGAAAAACTCATAGTATAACATGAAGCCTTAAGGAAAAAAAAGCTCTAAGAAAAGCTGCAGTAGGAATCAAGCTGTTTTTTTTCAGTAAGGATATCAAGCCTACTGCTGTAATGCTACAAGGATATGAGCAGTGAAAGAACAAATAATTTTTGTGTCTCTTAGCTGGAGACAGGGAGGTATCATGCTGTAATCCAAGCCAGGCAAAGTATAATGATGTGTATGGTGAAGTTCATTCTTAGTAAGGCAAAATTATGTGAACTAAGAAGTATGCTAAGTTATATCTTACACCTGACCAACCATTTTAATTAAATCTAACTATTCCACCTGTCAAATGGTGGAGACATTTGTTTCTTATTTCTGTTTTTGTCTGAGAGTTGTCTTTTCATGTCTTACTTGTGAAGATGATGTACAGATCCAAGCTCATTCTTAATAGGAGATTTTCTTATCTCAAAAACCTATGTCTTTTTTCATATGTATAGTGTTTTAAACTTCATCTAACAGTCTACTTGCACTGTTTTTGGCTTGCACTATTCTGTTGTGTTCAACCACAGTGGATCAGATGCAGGCTGTTGAACCTGGAACCATACGGTCAATAACTTGTCTTAGTTTGATTTGAGTCCATTCTTTTTTGTAGTAAATTTGTCAGTTGCTGCAGCCACTCAGTATGGTTTTTTCACTCTTCTACATACAGACTTCTTAATTTTAAGTGAACCTATCCAAAAGAAACTAAAACATTCCAGTTTTCCTATAAAAATCCTTGCTCTTTTGATGCCAGGAAGATACTAGTAGGTAAGCAAGAATGTCTAGGTAAGCTGAATATAGGTTAATAATTTGGTAACTACTGATTTACTAGATTTTTTTCCCCACAATGATAGATGTTATCTCTCTAAGGAGAGATAAATTAGTTATGGGAAGAAGGTTTTTAGTTTTTCTTTAGGTTGAATTAAGAAATCTAAGCACTCTGCTTAAGTCTCTGTTTTGTTTTGTTTTTTTTTAATGAAGGTTTAGGTTGTCTTAGAAAATCTGCTGGATTACTGATTTTGAGAATTATAGTCACTGTGCTACAGCATAAGTATAATCTTTAGCATTTAGAAAACAAATTATATGGAAATTGGCTGCTTCTAAGATTAAGTGTGGGGAGGCTATCTCAAAGAAACACTGGTAATCATATTTACCACTAAAAGCATTTGGAAGTTTCTGAAGTTATAAAGGTACATCATGAAATTAAGGAGGCAATTTACCTATAGGTCCTTCTTCAGGAAATTATATGTATCTAAACTTCTTTTATTAAGGCTGAACAAATCCCTTCTGATCTTCTGGTTTGCCTTTCCTTCCACATCAAATATAATTGCATTTTTTTTTTCTTTTTTTTCTTTTTTTTTTCTTTTTTTAGCTCTTTTTTTTTGTTTTTGTTTGTTTGTTTGGTTGTGGTTTTTTTTGTTGTTTTGTTTATGGGGTTTTTTTTTAATTTTCTTCCTTTTTCCTCTTTTCTTTTTACCTCCTTCTGTGGAATCCAAAGATGGATAGATGGATAGAGCATATCATTACCTCTAATCTAAAGTCTGGAACTGAGGCACATGCCTGTTACAGTCAAATCTGCTGTTGGTTGTCTTTACTGCAAGGCTGTATTAATCTACAGTTCCCATTAGCTTTACTCCAGTTGTGTCTCAATACTTAGTAATTTTTAACATGTCAACACCTAATATATGTTACAGTGTATTGCTGTTTAGGGGAATCAGAAAGACTCATCTGAAACAAGTTAAAGTCATACATAATTAAAGATATCAGCACAAATAAAATATATGAGAATATTTTTTTCTACTAGTACTATTAAAATAGCACATAATGTGGTGGGATTTTTACCTTTTAAAAATCATGGATATAAATTAAAATACATTCCACTGTCTGTTCTTTAAACACTTTAGTCATTGCAGATTCTTCTTGCAATATAAAGTTGTGAAAGTATCTTGAAAGATTAATGTTCTACTATAGCAAATGCTGTCAAAACAGGAACACTCTTAAGTAGTCTTAGGAAGAGAGAAGAATGTTGTCCATTGATACACAAAATATATCAGATTATGGTTTAAGAGCATACAAGCCTTCTGATAAGTCATAAATACTAAGCCACCAACTTGTGGTTGGTCTAGGACCTGAAGTTATTCAAAATACTACATTTTTAAAAAAAAATTCCATTTTAAGTTCCATATTTTCAGGTTCCATACCTTCATGTAAATTATTTGATCAGTTCCTAGGTCTGAAAGCTTCATTTCCTTGAAATAATTTCAGAATTTTTTTTTAGTTTAGGGAGTTCAGAGGACACCAGGTGTGCCTGGTGTTGTGCAGACCATGATGAGCAAGCTATGCCAGTGTTCAGGGCTGACTGAGGCTTCAAGGCAGAGTTAATGACTCTGATGCTAAGGAAGAGTTTGCATGCCCTGCCCAGAGCGTTTGCGTAATTCATGGCTGAATGTGGCTGAATGTGACTGAATGTGACTGAATGTGATCAGTAAAGAAGTTTTGCACTGATGTGTTCACAAAACTTGGCTCTTTCTTCATGACTTCATTGTCAGTGCTTCTGACAGAATGCAGAAACAATGCATTTTATTCTTTGGAATATTTTTAGGTTTAAATATGGTTTAAGTCCATCTGGCACATAAATCCCATGCACGTGCTCAGTCACTTCCTCACCAACACGATGGGGGAGAAAATCAGAAAGGTTATCCCTGTGGTCAGTTGGGGTCAGCTGTCCTGAGTGTATCCCCTCCCAGCTTCTTGTACCCCCCAGCCGACTTACTGGTGGGGTGGTACAAGAAGCATAAAAGGCCTTGGTTCTGTGGAAGTGCTGTTCAGCAATAAGAAAATGTCTCTGTATCATTAACTCTGTGTTCAGCAGAAATTCAAAACACAACCCGATACCAGTCACTGTGAAGAAAATTAACTCTACCCCAGCTAAACCCAGCCCTTATTTCCTCACATTTACATCATGCTCAGGTGCCATACTACTCGGTATGACCTCATTAACCACAGCCCACTTTCATTTTGATATAATAGTTTTCAGTTTGATATAATACATAGATAGCATTCCCTTAGTCTGAAAACCACCTCAACAAAATGTTCATAAAATGTTTACAAAACATCCATTGAGTTTATTTAGTCCATAACTGGGCTCCATCTGTTCTGGTGGTCATTTGGGACAGGGAGTGTGGTGTATTGCATAGAGTAACTGGGCACCAAAGCCAGCCTAGGTCAGGTCCCTGCTGCACTGGAGTTGCTTCTTGTAAGTCTTCTCCATTGGTTTGGGTCATTAGTGTTATGGTGATTCCTATAAGATGCAACTCAAATCATGGCTTACAGCAACAGTTTAAAGGTATATCCATTACGAGCTCTGTCCCTCATCCTTTTGGGCCAGGCTTTATGGTTTAACATTGCAGTGAGCACCTTCACTTGTTTCTACCCTGCCTAGGAGCAAGGGTTTCCTGCTGTGGTCCACCATTAACCTTCATAGGCTGCAGAGAGACAGCATGCTTCAGCATGGTCTTCAGCAAAACAGGCTGCTGGGGAATCTCTTGCTTCCCCTCTTCCATCATGGGGTACCACCCATAGGAGACAATTCTCTACAAAATTTTTCAGCATGGGTCCTTGTCACAGGCTGCAGCTCTTCATGACCTGCCCCAGCCTGAGTCCCTTTGACAAGGTGCAGTCATTCAGAAACAGCGTGCTCCAGCATGGGTCCCTCACAGTCACAAGTCCTACCAGCAAACTTGCTTCAGGGTGAGCTCCTGTGTCCATGCATTCACAGGTCCTGCCAGAAACCTGCACATGATCCATCATGAGCCTATTGTGAGGTCCCAAATGCTTTCAGTTATCCAGCTACTCCACTGTGGGGTCCTCCATGGACTGAAAGTGGATACCTGCTCCTGCATGGACTCATCCTTCTACTCAGGTTCACACTGGTGTTGTAGTGTGTCCAATACAGCAGCACAGAAAACTGCTCCAATACCCTGGCCACCTGCCAGCCCAGGAACTTTGCCAGGGCTGTTTTCAAAATGCTCTCGGGCACCGCACAGTGAGATGATCAGCAGCACAACACTGCAGCGAGCAGCAAAGGCAACAAGTACTAATGAGCCACATATTCAGTCAGGCAAGCAAGCCCCATGGCAAGCACAGGAGCTTGCTCTTTACTAGCTAAATGGCATTACCTATAAATTTGATCTAGTACATTTGAGTCAAATCTGTTGTTATCTTGAAGCCTTTGTCCTTCACATTAGCTACCAAAAAGGACTCCTAAGAATTAACTCCAGGTGCCAGCTAAGCCCCTTGCAGCTATTCACTCACTTCCCTGCCACTGGATTTGGGAAGAAAATTGGAAAAGTGAGAAGTCTCATGGGTTGAGATAAAAACAGTTTAATAGGGAAAGCAAAAGCCACACACACAGGCAGAATAAAAGCCAAGGAATTAATTCAGTGCATCCCATGGGCAGGCAGGTGTTCAGCCAGTTCCAGGAGAATGGGGCTTCATCGCACATAATGGTGATGTGAGAAGGCAAATGCCACTGTTCCAAATGTCCCTCTCTTCCTCCTTCTTGCACCCACTTTATATGCTGATGTTGCAGCTGTGTCTCCTCCCAACCTCTTGTGTGCCCCCAGTCTCCTCACCAGCATGGTGGTGTCAAAAGCAAAAAAGGCCATGGCTTTGTGTAAGCCCTGCTCAGCAATAACAAAAGCAGCTCTATTTTATCAATCCTGTGTTCAGCATAAATCCAACACATAGTCCCACACCAACAACTGTGAAGAAAATTTACTCAATTTCAGCCAAAATTACATGATGACTATAGAGTTCTTTTTTTTTTTTCATTTTTTTCTCCTTTCTTTTTTCTTTAATTAATCCTATTTCAGCAGGAACATAAGCATGAGTAAGAATAATTTAGGATATGAGGTAATTTGGGAGAAAGGTATAAGGATAAGCAAGGCTTGTTTGGCTACACAGCTGCTAAGTGCAGAATGACAGATGTAAATGAGAATGATGAAGTTCATCTGGACATTCTGTGCCTTTATCATCTTCTACATTCCCTGCCTGTTGACATGTGAATTCTTTTCTAATTGTATTGTATTTCATAATTATCTTGCATTCCAAGCACTTTCTTCTCCATTTTATGTGAGTTGACACCATGCCAAGCAGCATCCCAGTTGCAGCTAAAGTGTGAATTATTGCCAGTTATTATTACTGGGTAATTGGGACTGTTGTAATGGTAGTATTCTGAGAGACACTGATCAATTCTCCAATTTCAGGCACACATTTTTTTATGCTCTATTAGTAGCTGGTTAGTCTATTACAATCTAAGAATCAAGCACTAATCAAATACACTGGTCTTTGTGTTTCCTTAGAGGGTTGATACCTATTTTCAGACATCGTTCCAGTAATCTGTTTCCTGCAAGTGAAACAGTTTCCTGCAGTTGCAGACTGTGGCACACAATCCAATATGATAAAATACTGTACTTCTGATTTCTAATTCATTCTTTTTAGGTGTCTGGGTATAAGGTGAACAAGAATTTATTTCATTTTTCTGTTTTAAGCAAGCGATGTAATGTCTCAGAGCAAGAATAAAACAGTATGTTTCACAAATAGACCTCCTTGGTACAGGGAAGGAACGCTCCAAGGAAAGATATCCCTCAGATGATGTCTCAGTCATTAGCAAAGTAAAATAGTCACTAACTTGTCTCTTGAAATGCATGATGTAGATTCTTCTCTTACAAAATAAAATTGCAGGTCAAGGAGGACAGGAATGGGAGAAACTGGTGAGATTTTATCTGTCCCATTCATTGTTTAAGTAGATTACATATAGTTATCCCTGAAGTAATCCTGCAGATATACCAGCTGTAAGACTATTTGCATGTTTCCCTGGTCAGTATAGAAAGTATTTGTCTTTGCTTGCTTCTTTGTTTTAAGGCAACCTAGTCCGTACTGGACGCAGAGTTAAAATATTCTTGTTGAAGTCTTGTTCCTTGTACTTTCATAGATAAAAGACAGCTGTAGCTTCTGTATTCAGTGACCAAATGGATTTTATATTTAGCCAAGAAAGCCATTGTGACTTGAATCAGCAGCAGTGTGGCCAGCAGGATCAGGGAAGGGATTGTTCCCCCATACTCGGAACTGATGAGGCCACACATCAAATCCTGTGTTCGGTTTTGGGCCCCTCAATACAAGAACATTGAGGTGCTGGAGCGTGTCCAGAGAAGGGCAATGGAGCTTGGGAAAGGTCTGGACTACAAGTCCTATGAAGAGCAGCTGAGGGAGATGGGGGTGTTCAGCATGGAGAAAAGGAGGCTCAGGGGAACCTTACCACAGTCTATAACTGCCTGAAAGGAGACAATGCAAGATGGGGGTCAGCATCTTCTCCCAGGCAACAAGTGACTGGAGAAGGGGAAATGGCCTCAAGTTGCCTAGAGAGGTTCAGGTTGGATACTAGGAAATGTTTTTTGACTGTGGTTAAGCATTGAAATGGGCTGCTTGCAAGGACTCTGGACTCCAGGACGGTTTGGATGGATGGAGATGAGAGATCTCTGAAGGCTGCTCTTAGAAAATATGGTTTACTAGAGAGGGTGAAAAGCCCAGCTTGGAGTCACCAGACGTGGCACGTGGTAGACCCTAGGGAGTGGGGGAAGGGAGAGGCAAGTGGTAGAGGGAGATAAAAGAGGATCCCAAGAGGGAGAGGATGTTCCAGGAGAGTGGGAGTTCCAAGAGAGTGTCTGGCTCCTCAGGGACTCCTTATCAGGGGGCTTCAAGGTGGGCTGGAACAAGACTTAGGCCAATGGGGTCACAGATACCAGATGCTTCAGGGGAGGGTTACAGATGTGGGATGAACCATACATTGGGAGTGAGATAGAACATTCCATTTAAACTTTGAGCCTATCTGTAGGTAAGGGCAGTGTTCAACCAGAAGGGGGGATTGTCTTCATCCTGGCTGTACTATTGTTTTCTACTTGTTCAGTAACTAAGGTTTGGTATGTCAAAACTTGTTACCGTCTCAATCTCTGTATTTTCTAAATCTTTTGCCAGGCAATCATATTTATAAAGCTTTCCTATTTCATCTTCCCCAACAGCTGCTCATGGAACTGGTAGAGTCACTATTCCTGGGAGTGTTAAAACAATGAGCAGACATGGCACTTTGTCTATGGTTTACTGGCCATGGCGGTGTTTGGTCAAAGGTCAGACTTGATCTTGGAGGTATTTTCCAGTATTAATGATTCTACAATTCTGTGATAATTTATCATCATTTTTCAGAGCCTAAACCTGAAATGTTTAGAATATACGTCTCCAAATAACTTTCAGTGTGTCAACAGTGTTTTTCACTAGGATTCTCAAATCTCAGAGCAGTATTGTGTATCACAGTCAAGAGAGGAGTATCATGTAGTGGAAACAGGAAACAGGAGCTGCAGATTGTAAATGTCCAAAACTTGGTATAATACTGCCAGGCAACGTGATACCTTTTTTAATTTAAACATCTACTTAACATACATGTATTAGTAAATTTTTCTAGCATGAACTTAGTTCTGTTGTGTGCTACTGTCAAAAGACTTTCTGTTAAAAGAATATGAAATTTTAATTGTACTGTAATGCAATACTTCTAGCAAAAATACAAAATTTTACCTAACTCAAAGGTGTTGTATCAGGGTGCCATCACGTAGTTACCTGCTTACTGTAGTATGTATAGGCACTAGGCACATCAGTTACATATTGTGGGGATTAGGATTATATATTTGTATCAATGCTGTCTACATGAAAATCATGTCAAGTATGTGTAATACCATTTCCAATGTTTTGAACTGCTTCAGCTTCTCAAAAAATGAAATATTAAGATTTATGCATCCTAACCAAAACAACCAAAAGTTTACCTGTTTGGAATCTGATAACTTTGTGATATATGGATTTTGAAGTAAACTTCACTGTAGTTCAGAATAAGGGAAAAAAATGTCTCTTTTAATTTTCTTTTCCCTTAGATGCACAATCTTTCATTAGAACTGTTGTTCCCTAATATAATGTAGCAAGATAGGATCATGCTGTTTAACCTTTTATTCTGTAGATTGTCCAAAATTTAAAGATACTTTAATATTGAGCCACTTTTAGTTTCTAGGGAGCGCTAAATAGCCCTTTAAGAGCTTTCATCTATTTTTATCCTAAGCCTTCTTTCCTATCCAGTGAATGTAAATTCTAGTTTGGCAAATGATATTGATAATAACCTGAACATGATGTGGTAGGCTGTTATTGGGTGAAACCTATGTCTCTCCCTCTACATTATCTCTTTTTTTCTCTCCTTTTTATTTTCCTTTTTTTTTTTTTTTTTTTTCTTAATTGGCTTCCCCCATCCACATTCATAGGGGAACTGTGGGTTTTCACATGTCTCACCATCTGTTTAACTACTGCTAAGGTGATGGGTGAAGGAAAAAATTATGAACACAGCCATTGAGGCAATAATTCTGACATTAATTGTTTCCTTCTTCTTATACCTGGTGAGGAAATTGCTAACTGAGGGATTTGAAAGATGTCAGTGTTTTAATAATACCATAACTTTTAAGTGTTAAGTTATGGCATGGGATAAGGCAGATCTGACTCTTTACAGTGGTGCCCAGTGTATATACAAGAGGTGGTCCTCTCTCAACCTGAACCAAAGCTTTTTCTTTGAGGCTGACCAGGTATGGGCACAGGTTGTTTATAGAGGCTGTGGTGTTCCTATTCTTGGCTATATTCAAAAGTCACCTGGATGTGGTCCTGGGCAGAAGGAAGGTAGGTAACATTGCTTGAGCAGGTCCCTTCCAGTCTCTGAGACTGTACTGTCATTCGGTGAAAGTCCAACAGTAAGAATCACAAATAGAAAATTTGTGACACAGAGGTGACACATGGGGAACATAAGCTATTTCTGCTCATTCTGTTAATAAGGTAGATTTTTCCAGCTGTAATGTTTTTATTCATTTTATGTTTTGATCTACTGAGTGGTCAAAATAAATATAGTCTCCATTTTGACATCACTTTTTCTCCCTTTATTTCATTATTATTAGGTACACGCTCAGTCTTTTGATGAAAGGACTGCAGCACAATGTCATACGAGAAGAAAAAAACCCACCCAAACACCCATAATTCAATTCTGAAGCAACCTAGAGATCTCCTTTCATAACTGTATAAATGATGCAGAAGCAAAAGAAGCTGTTTGTTCAGGTGGTTCTCCTGCTTTCATGTTTTTCTCATAAAGTAATCACAATACATTTTGTTGTCAATAATTTTGAAAGGTGTGAAGAAGTAGCATTATACATGTTAGACTATATAATTAATTCTGCTGTTATTATTAGTGCCCTAGAATAAGATCTTGGCTCAAGCTAGAAATTTCATTTGATACTGTAACTATCATTCTGCATAGATATATTTTTGGAAGATTGTGAACATGCTTATTCCAGCCCATGACAGTTATGCTAATATAATAAAGACAGATGCCTCAGTATCTGAAAAGTATCTGAGTACTATTAAAGATGGATAATGCTTGACTAAGTGTGAATTAAAAGTCATAATGCACTAGACTTAGCAGTGTAAATAGCAACTTAGAAAGCACACTAAACTTGTAGAAATGTTCTGTAATAAAATTCTTTATCAAAACTTATTTCTGATTAAACACTACAAAATACTATCCCAACAAGGAAGCTCCTGTAAACTTCCATCTTGGTTGTTTCCTGAAGACATTTTTACTTCTGAAAAAAACAAACTGTAAGGTTAGATAGTTTATGTCCCTCCATTGCTGCCATTCAGTCATGTTTGCTGTCCCAGCACATCACGGTCATCTTAACAAGGTGATAGTCCTGCAAGTGCACAGAGGTCTCTATTGCTTATGTTTATTCACTATACTGAGTGTGAGACCATTGTATACCCCATCACACATATGTGTGAAGCTTTTCAGAGAGGCACTTCGACATGCTGATTTCTAAAAGAAGATCCGTGTGGCTTTCTCATAAACATGCCTTGTAGCCGCTTCCTTGCTCATATACACATACTTGAGGTGACCCTCCTTAAGCCTAGTTTTTTGACTGTATGTTGCCTTTCATTCATGTCACCCCAGGCCTTTGCTTGTTGAACCTGTCCACCATTCCTTCACTGGGCTGCTGGAAAATACTTCCCTCCCCATACCACTCCTTGTTTCAGTCCCTTCCCACCAGGTCAGCTGTCATGCACACAGAAATATCTCTGCCCCAATTAATGAGGTATATCCCAGCTTTCCTAGGCTGTTAACCTCAGAGAAGGTCCTATAGTCATAAAAGCCAAAGCCCTGTTGCCAATGCTGGTTCTACAATCAAGTGTTGGTTGACATAGAATATCAGTGCCCTCTTCCTCACACCCTTTCACCCAGGATGAAGGAAGACATCTCTTGGACTTTTCTACTCACAGACTCTCTAGTGGGCGAACTGATGCTTTAGAATAGCATAAATGTTTGATGGTTTGCTAGTCTTCTCACAACAAAAATTTTGAGAAGCTTTAACCTGTAAGTGAGTGTAATCTTGGTGCTGGTGTGTACTAATGGGTAAGGTTGCTGTGTAATACTGATTAATTTTCCAGCAAGAGAAGATATAATTTGGATGGTTTTTAAGGTAAAATTAGTAAGTATATCAAAGTGAGAGTTCCATGAAGTAAGTAGTCATTCACTCTAAGCACTCGTGTGCTGTCATCTCCTGGCAATATGGGATTTCATTATGACTGTTGTTGACTTGTACTGTTCCTAGGGATTTAGTAAACTGATCGTCAAGACAATGCTTTTTTATATGATGGACTTTCTTTGAAGGAGTTACCAGGAGTTTCTGCCGTGCTCCCGTCCCAGATCCCTTTTTGCCCCGGCTAGCTCCCGATGGGGCGAGAGGGGCAGGTGAAACACCCTCTGCTGGACCCAGCAGGGCTTTGGAGGGTGCTTCATGGGTTTGAAGAGCGCTGCTGATCCCACGGCGTGATAGGGCTCTTGCTAGGGCTAAGTCCGAAGTTTATTACAGCCCGACCAGGGCTACCAACACTTGAACAGTCCTGCTAACAAGAGCACCTGCAATGTGCTTGCAGCATGTTATAACCTGAGAGGGAGGGGAACCAGTCAACCAATGGGAGTAGGCTAGGGAGTGGCTCTTGTATGGGGTGACACATATGGGAACCTATGAGGGATGGATATGGGAGGGGCCCCAGGCCCCTCTCCAATCACCCAGCACCCAGGATGGAAGCTTCTGGGTGTATGGGAAGGGATACCGAGTGACTGACAGGGAGCCTGGGAGGGGGCAAGGGAGTGACTAGGCACCTTAGGGAAGGATTGACAGATGGGGTAAGGCAGGAAAACTCAGGGACAAACCAAATGGAACATGGGGGTACATAGGAACAAACCATTACATAATAAAACCTGTAATAACACAACTCCACAAGTTTCTACTTGCACAGGTCCCTTCCAATATGTTACTCTTCTAGAGGGTTTTACTATTTGGAAGTATATATGTAAGTCCAGAGAGGCAGCTTCTAAACTTCATTCTGTGCCATTCAGTTAACTTTTATTCCTCCATAAATCTGTGAAAAGCTGAAAAAAGAGTAAGGGAATTTATATTACTAGCTACAATATTTAGCAACTAGTACTAATACCATGCAGAGTCCAGCTGCCTACTTTGGTATTCACAAGAACCTTGGGAGAAGACAAACAATCAAATAGTGTTTAGTAAGACACTGGGGTTGTAACATGAAAATACATTAGTATCTCGAAACTATTGTAATATTCTGCTCTTCCTCTGTGAATAGCTTGCATAGTCTGTCTTCTGCTCTGGGGTAACACAACACAGTTATGAAGTCAATTATTCATAAAGTTTTTGTTTATACAAAAATTGAAATGGAATGCTTATGTGAAACTAGTATATTACTGAAAACTGTTTCCATTTATACTCTTGTTCAGGAACCAAGCATTCCTTATTAATTGTTGAAACAATGTTTTGAGTTTTCCTTTATTGTGAAACACATTATGTTGCTGCAAATTCTTAATTAGTATATTGGCTATTCATCATTATAAATAGATAAGATCTTAAGATTAGCCTTTTATTCTGACTGTTAAAAGCCTGCCATTACTGCATGTGATTATGAGATCTAGTTCAGTTTATCTTCTGTGATGTTTTGTTTAGGCTTCTAGAGGAGAAAAAAGAAATTTCCTGCTGCACTTGAAAGTAAATTACAGGCTTTCATTTTCTGCATTGAATTAAAGCCTGCTACATTATTTTATCTAAACAATAAAGCATATGTAGCTAACAAAACTTTGCAAACTCTGATTGCTTAAAAAAGTAAATTAGTTCAGTGTGAAGTAGTCCAGGAACAAAATAAACCATGATCTGACACATTTTAATAATCCCATTTGATAAGTGTTAGAGTAAGTTACACTCT
Organism: Lonchura striata; assembly: GCF_050655825.1. Classification (NCBI taxonomy): domain Eukaryota; kingdom Metazoa; phylum Chordata; class Aves; order Passeriformes; family Estrildidae; genus Lonchura; species Lonchura striata. The sequence goes on from NC_140740.1 coordinate 70,966,200, forward strand.
TAAATCATTCTGTCTTCATATTTCAACTCAAGAAAACAGAAGGATTCCAACTGAGAATTTGGGTATATTAAAAAATCTTTAGGGAATTTAACAGACAACATGAAACTGCACAGAATTTATAGGAAAGCAATAATTTTCAGCTTTGCCTAAGTCCTGCCCATTATACAGAGGTAATACTAACCTTGTTGCATTCAGCAGCTGGGTCCCGACAGTATCTTTTCCCACTTGGATAGGTTAATTAGTCTTCTTTCAGAATGTGGCCTGTTTAGCTTACATTCACATCATGCAACAAGCGCTGGCTATACAAAGCAATACCATTAACAGATGGGTGTGTCCAACTGCTTAATTAGGCAGAATAAAAAGAACCTTGTCAAACATTCATCTGTTGTTTGTCATACACCTGATGGTCCAATTAGGCAAAGATGACGTCTTTTCTGCTGTAATATTCACTTCCTTTACTTACATGGAGGCTCAGGGAAAAAATGGGAGAGTTTTCATTTAGATTATTGTTGTGGCTTTAATCCTAGCCAACAGCCAAGCCCCAGCAGCCACTCACTCTCCCACCAGTGAGGTTGGGGAGAGAATCAGAAGGGTAAAAGCTGAAGAGCTCAGGGGTTGAGATAAGAACAGTTTAAAAGGGAGAGCAGAAGCCACACACACAAGGAAAGTAAAGCATGGGATTAATTCAGTGCTTCCCATGGGCAGGCAGGTGTTCAGCCAGCTCCAGGAGAGCAGGGCCCCATCACACATAACAGAGACTTGGGAAGAAAAACACCATTGCTCCAAATACCCCCCACGCACCCACCTCCTTCTCCTTCTCTCACTCTATACACTGAGCATGATGCCACATGGTCTGGAACATCCCTTTGGTCAGTTGGGGTCCCCTGTCCTGGCTGCATCTCCTCCTGACCTCCTGAGCATCCCCAGTCCCCTCCCCAGTGTAGCAGTACCGAAAGCAGAAAAGGCCTTGGCTCTGTGCAAGCCTGGCTCAGCACTAACAAAATTATCTCTGTATTTTCAACTCTGCGTTCAGCACAGCCTAATGCCAGCCACTGTGAAGAAGGTTAATTTTGCCCTAGCCAAAACCAGCAGTGTGTGCTCAATATTAATAAAATGTAAAGGAATTACACTGACTGCATCATTGACATGATGCTAGAAAAACTTCCAGTAAATTGGAAGATATTTAAGGCGAACTGTCAGACCATATCATATGGCATCTAGAGGCAAAAATCTGTACAGTGTACCGAACTATAATAAAATTTAGTGTTTAGGATACAGGCTTAAACCAGAACAATGGAAGCAGTCCTGGCTGAATGACAGGTGCTCACCAAAACCACTCTGTCACTCCTCCAGTCCTCAGCTGGACAAGTGAGAGAAAATGTAACTAAAAGCTCATTGATGAAAATAACAACAGGGAAGGATCACTCACCATGAGAGTGAAAACAGATTTGACCTGAGGAATATTATTTGAATTTATTGCCAATCAGATCAACATAAGATAGTAAGAAATAAACCTAAATCTTCAAAAACATCCCCCCCCCCACTCTTCACTTCCTCCCAGGCTTAACTTTATTCCTGATTCTCTACCTCCTCCCTTCCAACAGCGCAGGGGAATTCAGAACGGGGATTACGATCAGTTCCTTACACATTGTTTCTGTGGTTGTTTCCTTCTCAGGGGCTGAACTCCTCGTGGTCTTCCTCAGCTTCTGTGTAGGGATCCTCCCACAAAAAACAGTCCTCCATGCATTTCTCTGAGAGTCATTCCTATGGGCTACAATTCTTCACAAACTGCTCCAACATGGGTCTTTTACATGAGGTGCAGCCCTTCAGGACCAGGCTGCTCCAGCACGCCTTTCCCCTGGAGTCACAGTCCAGCAAACCTGCTCCTATCTCAGCTCAGGCACCTTCTGGAGCCTGCTTTTCCACTGGCATGTCTGCAGGTTCTCTCACATACTCTCACTCCTGTCTTCTGTGACTGCAATTTGCTTCTGCCCAATAACTTCCCCCCCCCCCCGTCTTTGATATGTTATCTCAGAGGCACTACCACTGTCCCTGATGGGCTCAGGGCTCAGCCTTGGTGAGCAATAGTTCCATCTTGGATCCAGCTGGCACTGTCTTCATCAGACATAGGCTGCTCAGAGAAGCCACCCCTGTAGTTCTCCCTTGCTTGCTACCCAAGCCTTTCCAGACAAACACAATATACCCATCCCTCCTTCCTCACCTGTTTTTAAACAGCCTGCATTCCAGCCATGGGGTTCATCTCACCACCTTTGAGTAATCACAACTAGGTTGTAACTTTCTAGCAGCATGGAGGCTTCCAACTCCATATTTATTGTGTGGACATCCATTTTAATTGTTAAGGTTTTAACATATAAATGTAATCTGGAGTTCTACTTCTTTATTCTTTTTCTTTTATATGCTGATTTTTGTCTGGTGTGCTGGGTCCTGAAGTGCATCCACTGTTTAAAAGTAGAGGGTTCAGTTAACATGAGACTCTGAGAGTCTGTTGATTAATCTGAAATTAGTTTGATCAAGAATTTATCAGTCTTTCTGAGTATTTCAGAAGGGGAATTTAAATCAATCAGGTTTGCCATAGGCATGATTTCCTGGAGTTTAAACCAAGCATGGTCCCAATTGGCAAGGTCCTTGCCCTGTCGCCTGACCTCATACCAAATTTTTATACCTGTTTCCTGCTTTGCAGTGACTACATTTAAATGCAAAGTGAACTAGAGACAGTTGGAGGGAGGAACTGCAGAAATCCAGTCTTAAATCAGCTTAAACTGCTATTGAACCCAGCCTTGTGGGGAAAGTTTGTTGCTGACAGCTGGTTCTGTTGTTAAGCAAGGAGAATGCTGAATTCTTTTTCATACAATAATTCATTCCTCCTGTTATCTAGTGGTATGTCCCTCAATATTTTTGTTATGGTTTTGTCTCAAAAAAAAATTGTTGAGTTTTTGGGGGAGCTTGTTATTTGGTAGTGGTGGTAGGGATTCAATTTTCTTCGCTGTCAGCCATGTGGGTCTCATGTGTTAAACTGAAAAAAAATCACTTGCATAAGTCATTCTAAGTATTTATAGATTTTTTTCATATAAATCTATTTTATTATGCATGATAAAGCTACTAATTTTTAGTGACAGTGTTTCTCAGATTGCCAAAGTGTTTTGTAGCTAGTATAGTTTAATAGAGACTGAGGGCAGTAAAAGTTTTCACAGAACATTTGGATTACAGACTAGTAGTTTGTGTTTTTTCTCTGTGATTCTTCACAGACACAGTCTTCTGTTTTGAAGGTACCAGGTGAAGAAGAACCTGCCTCATCTGTTTATTATTTTCAATGGTTACTCGTCCACTGCTTTAAAGAAATTTAAGAAAAAAGGGAAATAAAATGCTGATTCACAATTTTGAATTCGTTTTGGTCTGTCACCATTCAATTGTATTGTCATTTTGGCTGTGCAAATTTGAGGAATTTGCAGCTCACAAACTGTGTTTCATATGAGGACGTGTCGTTCTTGGTTGTCTTTTTGATAAGTTTATTTTTCAGGCATTTTTCTTGATTCTTGAACCATTTCTTTATTCTACCCAAATTTTAAACATCCCTTTAAACATCAGGGCCATGATCATAAACACTTGTCTACCATTTATGTATTTCTAAATGATTTTAGAGTAAAAAAATTTCTTAATAATTGCTTTAATGCTTTCTACTGAAGAAGGTTATTTGAGTGTTTTTTTCGCTGTGGCTCATTAAATGCATTTCAGAGGTTACTTTCCAGAGTAGAGGCCTTCATTCTGTGGCCACTTCAAGTTCAACTTTGAATGTGAGTGTATAGAGATTTTAGTATAATTCAGTAAGACAGAGAAAAAATGGTATTGAATGCTGACCAGTTATTTACAGGCTGAGAGAAGATCTGCTGCTGATTTTTCTTACTTAATCCTAAAGGGACAAAGCTCAGATAAGTGACATATTTTTTCATATGTAAGCAAAGGCTATTTCAAATATAAGTAAGATAAAAATAACATAAAACTCTATTTATACAAACCTGTGTGCTAGCAGGGGGAAAAATATTTGGGCTTCTAACACAATTGGTATTAGCTAATTTTAAAATATTAATAGAAATAAGGGACAAATTAGTGTGCTAATGTAAGTGGCAAAATAAAAACATTTATGCACTAATTTTTGGATTTTATATTTTAATTTTATTCAGAGATCACAATGCAGACATCGGAGACTGGGGCGGATACAGGTTCAACTGTGACTTTACAGACATCTGCGGCTGGCCAGGCAGCAGTGCCCACACAGGTAGTGCAGCAAGTACCAGTTCAGCAGCAGGTATGTGGCTGTTAATTTTGAGAAGATTAAAAAAAAAAAATTCTAATAATAGTTCTTTACAATTTAATGAAGAACTTGGTTTTGTGCAAGATGCTAAAGGAACTTTTGCTCTGCTTTATAAATTTTAGTTTGCTGGAATGAAAATAACCAGAGAAAAGCAAGCTATTTTCAAGATCTTTTTCTTAACTAGAGCATCTGACAAGCTCTGGTAGTACTCATACATGATTCTAGCTGTTATTTGTTATATAATTCATGCAGTAGCTCACAGAAGTTTATTTTATGTTACTGAATATTTACGTTTTTCCTTTAAATAATGCATATGTTTCTGAAATTATTGACTATATAATTTCTTCATCTGTTTGGATGTCCAAGTAAGTGTAAAACAAATGTAAATATGAAAAGCACTGTTCTTTGCATCTCTAGACTTGAATGCATGCAGATATATGCACAGTCTCATGAAAGTTTTTGTGATATGACAACCAATAACCCATAATGTAAATTTGGCAGAGAAGGAAGATTGGTGTAGCAGCCAGCGCAATGTGCTGTTGTGTTACATGAGGTGGTTACTTCTATGCAGCACCCATGAGCTTTAGAAGAAATAGAAGCAGAAATAAATGGGGAGCTAAAAAGGAAAAGTATGGAGATAGAAAATGGAGATTCAGTGTGAAAGCCATGATGACTGTCTAGGACTTTTCCAGAAAACACAGAAAATAGCTGTCCATGTGATGGGTATTCTGGATGACATTTTATGTTTTTCATCAAAATCTGACTTCCCATTTTCCAAATCAGTAATATGAGAACTAGACATATTTTATTAAACAGTGTCATTAATTTCTGTGCTGGTGGAGCGCTTCTCTCTAAATTAAACTCTTCAGCAATTTTTAAATTCTTAAATTCCAGTGCATTTAGTTCCATTACTATAGTATGATGATTGAACTTAGCTAAACTTTGAAGGAGATTTGTCTATAACTCTTTTGTAAGATTTCTGAGTGAAAGACTATTTTCCTTTGTGAAATACAATCTGGATTATTATTTGATTGAGATCATCTTTCATAATTACAGATGTTAATACATGTTGTTTGTATGACTTGTTCCTTGCTATTTCTGTATTTCACTTTTTCAGGTACAAGATGGCAGTTTGATAGTGCTCCATGCTTGCTTATTTTCTCCATATCAGATGTACATACAATATTATGTACTGAATTTGTTAAGTGCTGGTCACTGCTGAAAACTGGTAACCAGTTAGTGCCATGTAGGATACTTTATAGCAGTTCTAGTATTTGTATTGATTGAACTGTAAGGTCAGGTTCTATGCATTTGTGTTCAACTCTTACAGAAAAATTGAGAATGAGCAGGCCTTTGGTATTTGTAAACTTTGTTTGTGCAAACTTTCTACCTTTTTGAAAACTTCTAGGATAGAATTGGCTCCTTGTTTGTTGACTGGAGCCGCCTACTGAAGGGATCTCAGGTCCAGCAGTTGAAGTCTCTGCATTGAGAGTCTCATGAATGGTCACACTGGGAGTTTTCCTTAACACATTTTCTCACATAAATGATGCATTAATCATTGTCACCAACTGTTTATATCTTTTCTAAAGTAACGCTAGTTGTCCACTAATAATGTTACACATGTGTCAAAACATAGAAGCCAAGGATGAGATTGGGTTCTTCCTTCTTTGATTATACCTCAGTAAGAACAGCAAACAGTATTTTTGTTGCCCTGAGTGTGCACAACTGTTCCTCATCATCTTTACGTACATCTCCTTCCGTAAAGCTCCTTCTGAGTATCACCTTGTATTGAATACACCATCATTACATTGGATTGTTTTTCCCTGTGGACATAATAAATTATACTTCTCTGACTGACTCTTAACACTGACTGTATAATCAGCATAATGTTTGAGAAAAGAAGTCTAAAGGAAGGGGGATTAAAAATCCAACAAGAATGTTCAGAAGTCCTATGCAGACAGTATTGCAGTGTTTGAAACACTTGTATGGGAGATATGTGTAGAGAGAGATGATAAGATTATGGAAGTAGTGAGGAGGAAGGGAAGAGTGAAATTGTGAATATGGTATGCCAAATGTGATGAAGAATGTATGTGGGATAGGTAATTTCAATTTCAGGGTTGAAAAAAAAAAAGGAATAGCAAATATAGAAACAAACACTGTTTTGAGGAAATTGCAGGTATGATCTCTCCTGAGGAATTACCTGTATATAGATGATTGCATTGGGCCTAAAGTGTAGGCCAATTTGTATAAAGGCCTCTATGTACTTTTAGTAGGAATAAGCCAATTTGCCTAAAGAAAATTAGGAGAAAGAGCCATTGTAATGGCCATTTTAATAAAGACATTCTTTTTATGGCAGAGGGAGGACTTATTATTTCTGTACATTCAAAGTTACCCATGTTGAAAGCTGGAGAGAAGGTTTTAGGCAAGAGTATATAATATATGGTTTCTTTTTTTCTATGATTTATAATGGACATGCTTAATGATTTTAGCTGTATCCAAATTATGTCTCAATATTCAAATTTTGATTATATTTTCTTGTGAATATACATTGCTAAAAACAATGGGACAATTCTGGGATTTTGTTAAATTCAAGGATACTGTAACATGAGTATTCATGTATATAGAACAATTCAGTGCAGGCTGAAACTTTCATATCATGATTTGCAGTAATTTATTACTACTTTCTAGTGAATAATGCAATTTTGGATGAATTTGTTTTTTAATTAATATTAAATGTATATTAGTTCATTTTTTCTAGGGTGGTTTCTGTTTCCCAAGGTTCTATTCCTGTATGTACACCATATTTAAATGACATTGCCTGAGTGCATTAATTTGGGGTTGATTTCATGACATCATGGTTCTTACATGCACAAAAAATTTACATTTTTTTTAAAATGAAATATTTTTGCCCTGAAGAAGAGAAAGCTGAATAAGTGGAAGGGCAGACTAGGAGCCTTTTCTCTTCAGCAGCATTAATATTCAGGCATCCTGTCTTTTGAAAAAACAATCAACAAATTAGTAACTTTTAATATTTCTGGCTAAAACAAATCCCTAATTTCCATATAGCTGGTATTAATATACTGCTCATAAAAGTCAGTTGTAATGCTCCAAGAATAGGAACAATAAAGGTACCATTTATGAAAACCTTGATATTCCCTCTTGCAGAAGTGGCTCTAGTGGCAACTGGTTTCATGCAACACAGCAGAAGTCACTGTTAAGAGGGGATGGAGGGGAAAAAGAAGCAAAAAGCAACAACACTAAGACCAAAAATGTGGGAGTGTAATTACATTCTGTTTAAATAGCTTAAGGAATTCTCTTAGTCTTCTCTTTCCTTGAATACAGGGATTTTTCATTAATTAATGATTGCTTTTTCAACAGGCAGTCTTCAGCTCAGTGCAGTAAGCTTCTAAGGATTCAGAATTAAACTCACTTTTGAGTTTATGCCGTGTGATATGGAAAAATTGGAGAAATAAAACTAAAATTAAGTTATTTCATAAAAATATATCCATGCATCTGAAGTTGGGCAAAGCATTTCTTCACAGTCAGTGAATTTGGTGGCCATCACATTCACAAAGCGTTCTATCATTCATTAACTGGGGATGCAGACTTCTGCTAATCAGAATTGCTCCTAATGCAAAATCATGTTTAGCATATGAAACACATAATCATGAGCTGACATTAGCCATTATATAAATATGAATGTGCTTAGAATATTACAGCATGTGCTATTTATATGTTACTTGCCAAAGGTAATCCATACTAATGAAGGAAAAAATTATTTTTATCTCCAAGGACAGAAAATGTTTTCACATCCAAGCTGTTTGCAAAGACACAGTGGATAATTATATGTTCTTTTTAAAATGGAATTTAAAAACCTTTATATATATATTGCTCTGTTCTTCTGGTCTTTGCTTAGTAGTATTTTGAACAGAAGCACTTTTTCTTGGAAATCAGCATTCACTCTTACATTTTGATTCATGCTTCAGTGTAATTTCAGCATTTCAGTATGCTTTTATCCACTTTATTTTTGTTGACAAATTTTCATAGATAAAATATATCTTAGTCCCTCATTTGTTCCTCTAAGGTAGTATAATTAAGAATACAATTTATTTTTGCCCTTTTTTTCTTCTTCAGCTAGTAAATATAGCTACACATGTGTATTAAAATAAATCTCATTCACCTCTTGCCCTGCAACATTTCAGCTGCTTGCTTCTAATCCTATTCCAGTTTTTTATTTCAGGCTAGAGTCACTGAAGCAAGAGGAATGAAAGCTCTAGTATCTGACCTTATTTAAGTCAAAAATTGCTATACAAATTTGTTAATTTTCTGTTTTCCAGCCAGAAAATAATGAAAATTACCATGGCTATTTCACCAGTCCACCCTAGAGCATAATTTTGGAACTTACATACTCTTGCTGTTTTATAAATATTTTATTGTGTTTTCTATTTTGAGCCCATTTCAGTTAATTATTGGAGTATTTTTTAATACAAGAAGGCCATTTAGTTTTAGGCCTCTGGAAAACTCTGCAGGAATAGTCAACAATTTCTGCTCTGCCCCAAGAACTACGTGACGTAGCTGATAGTACTCCTTTAGCAGCTTAATAAAAGGTGAAAAGATAATGGTAAATAAAACAGATATGAAGAAAAAACCCACCTTTTTCATATTTTCCACAATTTTCATGGTGTTTTGTTTCCTCATAACCAACTTCTCTCAAATAATTTTATGCTCATAGAGAGTAAATATACATATGTAATTTCTTTCTGTTGAATATTAAAAAGAAGATTCAGAGGCACTAGATTTAAATCTCATTAAAACATTAAAAATGAAATAAAATAGGAAATAAAATTAATGTTGGAAATATTATATACAAAATACTTTCATCATGGCAGAGGTTTCATATACAAGGCCATCCTAAAGGCTCCTTACTTATTTTATTTGTTATAGCTTGACAGAAAAAAATATTTGCCTCTAACCTTTCCCACCCTGAAGTTCTTAGTACGTTGCAGTACCATGTAGTGACTACAGCTTCCTATGACAGGATAATGAATTTAACTGTAGCAGTACTGAGTTTCAGAAAAGCTGAAGCAAAGTTTTTTTGTAAACTTTTTAAATTACTATATTGAAAAAAAAAAAATCAGTGGCCCTCTTTGTATTGAACTTCAGTGTTGAAGGAAAAACATTTTCATTTTTTGAAAAGTAGGTAAAGTGTTTAATAGCACTGTAGTATATCCATTCTTAAATATTGGTTTAAAAAATAAGTTACTTTCTATGCGTAAACAGTCTGGATGTTTCTAGTAGTACTACATGTTAGGCTATTAGAGGACTTACATTAAAACTGCTGGAAAATTGAAATTAAGCAATTAAAATTTTAATTTTAACAAATTTTGGTATTTGTTTCATGGTAAATTAAATTTTTATTGTTCTTACTCCATATTAGAAGAGAAACACATGTTGGAATATTTCAGTTTCCTATCCAATAGACAGCAAACATTGATGCACTGTGTACACACTTTATCCCTACGGTATCGTGTCAGTTCTGACAGAAAGGTCTTGCACTATGCTGAATCTGGTGCTTTTGAAATGGGTAGCAGCTTGTATTCAAGAATAATGTGAGGATATAATAATGCCTTATATAGAAAGGGAATGTGACCTGTCTGTTTTAATGCCGTGTTTGTACACAATGTAGAGTTCCATTTTACCAGTGTAGGCAGGTTGTAGGGAGAAAACCATGTCTCCATTATTAACAGCAAAATAATGTGGGTTATTTTTAATAGGAACTAAGCCATATTCAGAGTGTGTGAATAGGGAACAAAGTGCATTTTGGTAGTAGTTGGGTGAAAGCATAGAATTGGTACTAACAACAGCAATATTTCCACAGTGTTTCCCCAGCTGTGCTACTGAGGGAGAAAATGGGGCATATCCATTACATGTCAGGTGACAAGCTACTGGTTTTAAGAACAAAGCCCATTTTCAAGATGTTTTCTCCCAGCATAGGTCAAGTCGATCACTCCCCTTTTCCCACTGATTGAAGGTCATAGAATTGACTCACCCAAAAGGAAGAAATATACCTACAGTTAAACTTAAAAAATATCACAATAAGTTGCAGATATGTTTCACAATAAAACATACATGGATTTTGGCCAATTATTGCATGAGTTTTGTCAGAGCTTGGCAGATCTGAGTTTTGAGAGGTACGGATTAATAACAAGCTTACAGATCTTTCTTACAGTGGATTTGGATCAAGCCCATTCCATGAAATGATGATTTGAATTAATCTAAGTTATGAAGTCAAAAGTGATGGAAATAGAAGCAATTTAATTTTGGAAGTTGTTTGCACAATACAGTCATTTATTTTTTTTAATTTAAAGAATTTTCAAAGGTCTTAGTAATGTGCATAATTTGATTATAATTTTATTGTGATTATTTTGAGAACTGAACCTTTCTGTTAAATAACTGAATATTGTTAGGAGAAGAAATGTACACACTTTGCTTTAATAATTAAGCAGACATCTTCAAACTATACTTTTTGAAGTTGAGAAATTGTATTTCAGGTGTATTTCTCAATTTATGTAATAATTCATGTGGGAAATCATAAAAGTTTGGATTTTAATAGGTATCTTAGCCATCATGTTCTGTCTTGTTGATGTTAGTGGACAGAAGGATCTGATTTTTCATCATGGTAATATAGCTGCATTCTAAGCTTTGGCTGTTTTCTCTCCTTTTTAGACTTTGGGTTTTACTGTCAACCTAAGGGAAAATTTCTGTAAAAGTCTAGATTTTTGTTTCATGTCAGAGTCATGGACTTTTATGGAAAAGTAGGGAATGTGCTTATTTGCAGAACTTTTTAAAACACAACACAGGTGAAAATATTAGATAAGGATATTTTTAAAGAGCTTTTGAAGTTGGTTCATCAAATGCATGAAACCCAGACTTATCTGGGACTATGGTGTAGTCATTAGAACCAAATGGTTTAGATTGAAGTAGCCTTATAGCAACAAATATGAGAAAAATTATTGTCACCTAATGTTAAATCTATTTGCTAAATAAGTGCATTGATACTTTCTTGATTCAATTCCTTGGGTAAAATTGTGTCAATCTGTGAAGTCTCAGTAAGTCCTTTACCATGTTTTAGATTCTGGACTGCTGTAGGACCAAATTAATGGCTTCTCTGAAAGCTGGAAGATGTTAAAGACTAAATTCTTCATCTTTACTGTGGCAGAAGACAAAAAGTTAGAATTGGAGAGAATATTTGCATAACCTGAAACATTCCTACAATAGTATATGAATCAAAGGAGTTGATTAGTAACTGTCCTTAGTGATACATGTGAAGATAATCCATGCCTTACTGCCTCTTGTTGTTTAGTTCATTGAAGTAAAACCAGATTGTGTTGGAGTTTTTAACAGCTGATAATCTGGGAAAGGGGTTACTCAGAATGGGGGTTTTGGCCCATAAATGTACACTGCAAAAAAAAAAAAATCTTGCATCACTGTAATTTAACTCCAGTTAAACAAGAGCTAAAGAATCTTAATGAGATCATTTATTTCTAAACTTACTGCAACATATTTGAGCTATGATTTTAGGGCTTGTACTATTTACTACTTAAAAAGAATAACAAAAAGCATAAATGTTATTAAATGATACTTTCTTCTGTAGTAAATGTAATTCTTCAGCTTGGCACAAACCAAAGTTACACTTTATCTTATCTTTGTGCTCTCCAGTTATGCCTTTGGCACTGAAGATGTGTATGAGTGTCATCTCCAGTGTTAGCACTCTGTTCACCAAATTTATAGCATAAATATTGTGTAAGAACAAAAATTTTCTTTGCTACTGGTGTGATGTACCTTTAGTAATTTTGGGAACTGAGATATCCCAAATTGTTTAGAAGCCACGGGGTGCACTGGAGCATCGGTATTTCTTTATGATATCCTGATCTTCTGGTTTTTTTTTGTTTTCAGGTACAGCAAGTACAGACTGTGCAACAGGTACAGCATGTCTACCCAGCCCAGGTTCAGTATGTGGAGGGAAGTGACACAGTCTACACTAATGGAGCTATGTAAGTCAGAAAATGGTTTGAACTTTAACGTGCATTAAAATGTGAAGTTAAATACACATTTTCTATCAACTACTGTATATTAATTTTAAAAGAAAAAGTACTCAATTACAGTTCTTCCAGTGTCAAAATAGCTTTTTTGATGAAAATGTGAATTCACATTATTTGTTTTTATTAAGCAGAAGTTTTGTGTAAGTAGAATTCTTGTGATTGTTTTAGTTGCACCCTCTATGGCATAGTGTTGTTTGAAAAAGTATCTTCTAGTTCATGGCTACATTCTGTCTAAAACACATGTTGTATAACTTCTATCCTCAAGACAAAAGGTAGGGCCTTCTGTCTTCCTGGCTGCAATCCTAGTGGCAAATGATAGAAAGGTGCAGCAGCTGTAGTTGCTATCTAAAGAAAGTGGTAATGTGTGTAATTCAAGTGTTTCATAAAATGAGATCAGTTTGGTTTTTTTCCAAAGGAATGAGGAAAAGCAGAGGAAGGAAATTAACAGTCTCATTTGCTGCTTCTTTAATATCTTTTTTCAATGATTGTGCATTTCCTGCTTTCCTGAACAAGCTTTTTCATCATCAAGTTTCTTTCTTCAATACCTAAGCTAAGAAAGACTAAAAAAATGATCTAGATTTGATCTGACCTCTGGACATTTACCTAGTCTAATAACAGACTTGGAGCAACACCACCTTTGAAGCTGGCTCAAACTTCAAAGTAGACTGCATTGCTTGGGAAGGAGCTTCTCAATGTCATTCCTTCATTTACCATTTTTGCTTTCTAACTGGCTTTATTAAGAAGTACAATTTAAAAAGCTTTTTGATTGTCTGAAGATAATTATTTATTGGTAATCCAAAAGCAGTTCAAAAGAGTAATATTATTCGGATTCAGAGATTTAGGATGCTAACACTTACAGTGTTCTTTGGCAATTTTTACTAGAACATTTTGATTTATTAATTTTTCGTGTACTGTCTTCTCTGGTTTTTTTCTCACTTGTAAATCCTAAACAATGTATTTTAAATACACATTCGACCTCTCTGTTGTACTGATTTTGTCTGGGATAGATTAATCTTCTTCCTAGTAGCTAGTATGCAGCTGTGTTCCAGACTTGTGCTACAAATGGTGTTGACACCATCTACTGTGAAGAAAGTAACTCTACCCCAGCCAAAGTCAGCACACACATACAGCAGCATGAAGTCATTGTGGCCATGATAGAACCTAGTAGCCTCCAGAAGAGGTTATTCTTAAATATGCTATTTTTCAAGTTTATCTTTTCATTCATTACTTTTAAGTTGTTACATATGCTGTTGGGACTTTTAGCAGTGTATAGAAAGTGTACTACATTACTTACTATAGTCCAAGGGAAAAACATATATGACTGACGGCTTAGTATGAACTTTCAGGTATCCATTATTTTATTGTATTTCCATTATTTTATTGTATTTCTGCATCTGAATTCCTCTAAGAGTTGTTGCAAAATCAGGATATAAAAGAGGAAAGCTTGTCTTAGCATGTGAGCCAAATCTAGATTGTTTTTCCCTCCTACAAAGAAGATCTTACCGATGTTATTGTAAGCAGCAATGTAGTGAATGAGCAACTTGTTGTTCAATCTTTACAGGAAGATTAGCCTTTTTAGAGATTGGAATTTAATTGATGGAGAATGGACCTAGTCTATGTTTCTACTCAGACTTTTTAAAGATTCTATATAGTGAAGCACATTTCCCACATGCTTTTATACACCAGATTTTGTGTAGTCTTCCTATGATTCTATATTTGATATATTTTATGATAAATCAAAATCTTAATTCTAACTCAAAATCAGGTATAGGATTGTTCTGTAATCTATCAAGCAACAGTACTCCTCTGGCAACAGAATAAGAAGTCTGCAAACCATAGTTAGGGTGAAGACATTAATTTATATGAGAATCTCTGGAATAAATTGTCTTAACATGGCTGATGAAAGACATTGCCTTCTACTCTGCTCTCATGAGTCCTCACTTGGAGTGCTGTGTCCAGTTCTGGGGTCCTCAGCAGTTAGAAAGATATGGACCTGTTAGAGCAGGTCCAGAAGAGGTACACAAAGATGACCAGAGGACTGGAGCACCTCTCTTACAAGGATACTTGAGGACAGATTGAGAGGCTTTATTGTAACTTTTCATTACTTAAAGAAGGCTTACAAAAAAGGTGGGAGAAAAACTTCTTTTACCAGCAGATAATGATAGGCTAAAGGGGCAATGGTTTTAAACTAAAAGAGGAAAGATTTAGATTAGATGAGACAGATATTATAAAGAAATTCTTGGCTCAGAGTGTGGCAAAGAAGGTCATCCAGGGAAGTTGTGGATGCCGCATCCCTGGCACTGTTCAAGACGAGGCTGGATGGAGCTTTGAGTAACCTGGATTAATGGAAGGTATCACTGCCCATGGTGGGGGGAGTTGGACTAGAAGTTCCTTAAGGTCCCTTCTGATCCAAACCATTCTACAATTCTGTGAAAGAATTATCCTTTATTTTAAAATACAGCATTTACAAAGTAGCACTGATTTATATCCATATACAGTGGCAACAAAGGATGCAGTTACAATATATGTCAGGAAAAGGTTGCCTAATTATTTGCATTATAAAACTAAGATGTTTGTCAGGTTTCACAGTCTTTGTCAAGCATAATTGTTATATTTCTATAATACAATTCTTCCCACACATTTTATATCATGATTTGTCTACATTTAAAAGTTATTTGGTTTTATTATAATTGTAGACAATATAATTATACAAGAGGTGTAGCCCACAAATTGTCACATACGTTGTATGATATAAGAATATTTGAATTACGTTTATCTGCATTTGTGTCTTGTTAACAACAGTTTTACTTGTCAAGCATGTCACTATTCTGAAACAAAAGTGCATTGTTGTTGCAGTGGCATGTACAGGCTTACCTGACTGTTCAGAATATATTAATACTATTATTGCTGCACCTATGTTAAGAAATCAATTGGTTCTGCATACTAGACGTGAACTTTCTTCTTACAGATTGTAACAGATGAATAAAATGTAGCCATTTATCTGGTATTTCTGATGCAGGAAAGAAGGTTTTAATTGCTGGGATTGTGCAAGGATTGATATTGCTGTTGGATCCAAACCACATTCTTCACCAACTTGTTGTACAACAATTTGTTGTGTTTATGTTGGCAAAATGCCCCATTTATGCAAACCCAAGAATTTACTATTACCCTAATTGAAATCTTAATGGTTAATTAATTATTATAAATATAGTTAAAATTGTTATCTTTCTACTAGTTACTAGTATCTATCCCTTTTTCTCTGACATTATCCTTTTCCTTTTACTACCCATATGCATACTAAGGTGAATGGCTCCTGTCTGAGTTAGAGTTACAGCAATTTACCACTATCACAGGCATTATGTGGGGACAATGTATGATGGGTGGTGAGGATGGCATAGTGTGTCCACTTGGAGCTATTTTTGTGTTCTAGCGCAGCCTATACCTTGTCCGTTATTCACTGATTTCCATTTCCATAGTTTATCTGAATTTGTTTTATGTGGTCTGTTTTTGCCAGAATGGATACTTCTTTAATACTGTTATGCCAGTTCAGGGTTCTCTTTGCTACAGTGCTGGTCTAGGGTCCAGGATTGTTTATCTTGTATGGAATAGCTATTTGATATTAAAGTCTGTTAGACAGGGCAATGCCTCATAATTTTAATTATTGGTTTCATACCATACAGTCATAGAAAGCTAAGATAAAATGAAAACAGATTAAGTAACATTTATCTAAATGTTCAGTAATCACTGCTAGAACAAAACTCTAGACTAAGACAGAGAAGCCTGGACAAAGAGAGCCTGATAAGCTCAACTCCTGAGGTCTTGCAGATTTAGAATGTGCCCTTTGACATGTTCCTAACAGTAGCAATACCATATTTCTTGGACTAAAGGTCTGCTGTACTTAATCAGAATTCTAGAAATTTCTAATTAATGTTTTCTTAATTGTCTAAATTACAGATCCTGAGAATAACATTTATGGAATTGCACCTTTGTTTTCATTTGCTATATTCCCTGGCTTGCAGAGTTTTCTGTAGCTGTGCATTGTGTGTGCTTTTATGGCTTTGTTTCCATGTGGAAAAGGGTCCTGGACTGAGTGTTGAAGATCTCAGTTCTTTTTTGTGACTAATAAATGCCTCTCTATTGTAATTAAATAGCTGTATCATGTTTTGTTGTTACAGTCTCAGTGTGTATGGCACTTCCTTTTCTTCTCTTTGCTTAGGATATATCACCTCCAGAATCTGGCTGTGGTAAGGCCTTCCCTCAGTATTAGACAAAGGATTTTTTTATCTTTAGTTTCTGTGAAACTCTCTATTAATTTAAGGACCACACAATTATCCTAAAAACTTACGGAGTTTGAGGATATTGTTCTGACGTGAATGAATTTCTTGATTTGGAGGTTTTCTGAGATTTAACACTCATATATAGTAGTCAGTGGATTGGATATTTATGTGAATCTGGTCATAGA
Organism: Lonchura striata; assembly: GCF_050655825.1. NCBI lineage: Eukaryota > Metazoa > Chordata > Aves > Passeriformes > Estrildidae > Lonchura > Lonchura striata. Next base: position 70,983,094 of record NC_140740.1, read on the forward strand.
TGCAGATGGGAATAAATTATTTCCAATGTGCGCATGTGCACACTAAAAACTAAGGGAGGACAAGAAAATGTTTACTCTTTCTGTGCCATTGTTTTTATTTTTCTCCATTTTTCAGAATGTCAGTATCTTTGAAGAGACAGAAGTGTCTGTAAAAGTTGGGCTCAGTAACATTATATTAGTCTGTAATGTAGGATAAGACATTGCAATTGATTTGCATGCTAGTGCTGGGGCTTACTGCATGTAGAAATTAATTCTTTTCTGTTTTCTTGTGCAAAAAAATTATGTTTTAAACAACTTTATACCATAAATCCATCTCTTTTATTTCTAACATTATATTTTGCAAATCATTATAAAATGTATGTAAGCAAGCAGTGAGGCATAATAGGAAATGCCTTGAATTATTGTACCTTGCAATGCTAGTCCAGTTCTTGCTGGTATTGTTAATTACTAGTGTGGGATCTTAACATCAGGCACCTGCTCTGGACTTGCTTAATCTGAATTGAATTCACACAGTGCCTGACTTTTTGTTGCTTGCTGTCAGGGTAAGCATGATCTGGTTTGCACAGCCTTCTGGAAACTAGGATACTGCAGCCTAAGTACTTAGACTTTAAATTGACTTGTAACTGGTAAGCTTCCTAATGCCACATTCTAGTAAGCACCAAACTTCACAGTATTTCAGTAGTAGGAACTGTCAGGTTCTGTTGCCTTCCTGCTATCTCAAGCATGAGTTAATCATCAATATGTTCTCATAAAGAGCAAGAAAACTTTAAGATTACTCCCTGTGTGATTTTATATGCAGCTGTTAAAGGAGAGAACTAGGAATGCATTCGCAACCTTTGTAGTGTGAAGGAACTGACTATGATATTTGTCAGGCTATTTGAGAAAGTATAATGTATTTGTGCTATACGTGCTGTGGAGAAATACAAGATCTCTTCCTTATTTGAATTGATTTTCCTCTTTGCTGCAACTTTGTTTTAAAGGGTCGTGTTACCATGTACAATGACCTTAAAACATTTAGGTCTGCTTTCTAAAAACATAATTTCTCAAAACTGCTTTCTAAAAGATCATCTTATCCAGCTGCATTTTTAATTTCCAGATTGAATAATTTTGGTTAAATTAAATGTCTCTTTGCTAAGTTGCAATTATTATTGCATGTAATAATAATAATTTCATGTCACTTTTAAGGACACAGTCTAACTCTGTTGTGAAAGGTTTGCTGAATCATCTCCAATGATGGGGTGTTCTAGTAAAGCTGGTTGGTTGTTGGAAGAATGTGTTTATTTTGGAGTCAGACCTATTGGTCCCATTGATGCACTGATACAGAGTGCTATTATAAGCAGAAATAGGTGCTCTGTTACATTCAGTCCTTATTTAGAGTCCATGTGTGATACAGAGGTCAGCAGATGATACATATGATATACAGATATACCTTAACAAGGTAAAAGCAAACAAATATTTCATCTTCTATTCCACAGCAAATCTATGACTAAATTTTCTTCAAAATTTGAAGCATTCTCTAGGATTTGCATTGCTTCCAACATTCAATTCTACTTTTGCAAGTGAGAGTTGTTCTCCTTGCATTTTTTGTACAATGTATTTCCTCTAGACATTATTTTTGCTGTCAACAATGATCTTATCCTTTCATTACTTTCCTTACTGACAGCTGATACCAAGATTTTTCTTTCCTCTTGTGAGAGAAATTACAGGGTACGTCACTTGGTGATAATTTCCATGAACTGTTTCCCCTGAGCCTACATCACACCATTTCCCTACATTTGTCCTCTGCTGCATAGCACTGTTCACAGATGTAAAGATAGAGGCAACGTCCAGTTGTTAGTGGTTACTGTGCTCATCACAAGATGAATGACCTCAAGGTGCACCAAGGGATACTTTGATTAGACATTAAGAAAAAATTTCTTCGCTTTCTTTGCAAAAGATGATCAAGAAGTGGGACAAGCAATGTGGGGATGTGATGGGGCACAATCCCTGGAAATGTTCACAATCATCTAGATGTGGCGCGTGGGGAGGTGATTTAGGGATGAAGATGAGAGCGTTTAGCGATATTTTTTTTGCACCTTAACAACTCAGTAGATCTTTCCTAAGGTTCTAAGATAAACAATATCCCTAGGGTATCACAAGATATCACCATGATACCTTGGCTTGAGAGAACAGATTAACCAGGACCTGCACAGTACCTCAATATATGCATACGTTATTGCAATGGAAAGATCAACTGACTTTAACTTCAAAAAAAAAAAAAAAAAAAAAAAAGCTTAATAGATTAAATGTCTGTTTGAGCATTAGTCCCTAAAAGAACTATTTTGCTTTGTTTTCAGCAGACTGCAATGCATTTCTTTTGGATTAGCTTCTAGGTTTTTTGCAGCTGATCTTGAGGCTTTTGAAATACTCAAAATAAAATGGAAAGTGTTTATGTAACTTAAAGAGAGGTAAGAGGGAATAAGGTAGTATGAAGCTTATGAAACATTTTAGATTTTGAAACTTAAGTTTGGAGATTCTGGCAGTCTTGGCAGGGGAAAGGAGAAACTGTTGTAGCCATAGTTATTAGAGCAAAAGTTCTGACTTTGGTTCTTGGTGAGGTACTATTATGTTCCTCAAATATTTAGAAGTAATGCTTTTCTGAAGGTAAAGAAGAAATTATAATTTCTGGGTCTGTTGTTTGCTAATTAAGTAATCTTATGTAAGAGTTCATAATTAAAAAACAACAACAGTAAATTGCCTGGACTTTTTCTCTATATTAATTTATAAATAAATATTGTATAGATAAAGGGGAAGAAAAGCCTGACTTCAGGTTCTTGCATATGTGTCTTAATCATCAGTTTATTGCATAAAACATGAGTGCTGCATCCACCTCTTGTGTTTCTGGGGTTTTGTTGTTGGTTGTTGTGGTTTTTTTAAACTTGTTTTGTTACCTGCTGTATAAATTGATATTGCCTGTAGATTACAAGAAATGTTACAGATTTTTATGCTTAAATAAGAAAATTAATGGTTGGGTAAGCTGACTGATCTTTACTTGTTATCATGCTTGTCAACATACAAAGATCCAGTCTTTGAAATAATGAATTATATTTACTTTATAATTTTGAAATACTTAGAGTTAAATATCAAATTTAGTTAGTGGGAACAAATACAGATTCAAAAATTTTAAGTAGCTTATAACACGTGAAGAGTAATGATTCAAAGTAAATAAGAACATGAAAACATGATAGAAGATTTCAGTAGCTGAATAGTTTATCAGGGTGAAATGTTTAATGACATGGAAATGTTTCATACTTGATAATTATTTTTAAAATGTTACTGTTGCATTCCTTTAACTTCTCTAATATTTGTGATAGTTTTACAAGTTATAGTTCTCTTTGTTTTATTTCTTAAATGCCAGTTTTTATCATTACATGAATTCATGTCTAATATTGAATTTGCCCTGTAAAAATAACTGCATTTCCCAAAATACCAACAGACTCAGATTTTCAAGCTTCAGTCAAGAGCTTCAGTGAATTTAAAAACAATTGACAGCAGAGGATTCTTGAACATTTGTCTCTGTTAGCTGATATTTGTATGAATTGTTTGTAACTTTGCAAACTACACATTATGCAAAATATATAGCATCTGACTTGAAATTGAAATTCTATTGTCTATTTTTAATTAAAAAAAAAATGTTGATGCAGGCAGGACTTTGTAGATTACTTTGCAATATACTAATAATTAGATTAGCTCTATGTGCCTGCCTTCAATTTGTGTTGTTCCTTTCTCTCTTACTCTTTCTGTAAGACTGACAGTTTTTCTATAATGTTCGGTGGATACTTGGCTTACCATTGATACTGAGTTTGTTATTTAAATATTTGATTTGACTAGCTGTTATTCTCTGAGGACACAAGGATTGTTTGATTTGACTTTAGTCTTTGTAAATCAATTTCTAGCATTATAACATTACACTCAGCTAAATGAAATACAAATAATGTATTTTCCTTTTCTTTTATTTTCTTTTTTTGAAGCCGATCAACAACTTATCCTTACACAGAAACCCAGATGTACAGTCAAAACACTGGGGGAAATTATTTTGATACTCAAGGAAGTTCTGCACAGGTGACAACAGTGGTCTCGTCTCATAGCATGGTGGGCACTGGAGGGATTCAGATGGGCGTAACAGGAGGACAACTCATTAGCAGCTCAGGAGGGACCTATCTGATTGGCAATTCAATGGAAAATTCTGGTCATACAGTGACTCACACAACACGGGCCTCCCCAGCGACAGTAAGTATTTCAGACTGATGCAAAACCTTTGAAATGAGTCTCGTAGTCACTCAGAGGTTCTTGCAGCCTGACACAGTTTCTGTGACAGAATGCATTGCGATGTTATGTTGTCAGAATGAGGACTACACAATACTTTTTGTTAAAAAGGCACTACATATGTGTAAGATACAAGAGTAAGAATACTGTGAAAACTTAATCATGAAGGCATACCTTTCCCTTGACAGCTTGTGAAAAATTACATTTCATATGTTAAATTTAAACATTTTGTAATTTTTCTGAAAACATAAGAAAAATACAGTGTTGTTGAGTGTAACTGTTAGATGTAAATGTTAAATAATCTAAGTTCTAGATCAGTATCTGTAACTTCCCTGCATTTAATCAGCTTTTTGCCTGATATTAGTATAGTTTTGGTTGCTTATTTCAAAATATTTCCATTTTTTCAGAATACTGAGGTAATATGTTTTAACAATTCATTCTTACTTATCTGTGGTATGTCTCTAATTTGTGTTCATATTAAAAACTCTTGTGGGAATGTCTGACAGTGCAATGGGAGGATGCATTCTGTTACAACAATGGTATAGAATATTGTGGATATATAAACATGGGCATGGAGAACTTTGCCTAAAATCTTACTTAATCTGCCTATATGTCAGTTAGGAAAATGGTTTATACTACTCTTACCATTGCTGCCCTAAGGAGTACTTTTACCTCATGCTTCTGAGTATTCTTTTCTGCACATAGAGATTTGGAAGTAATGAGGAAGAGAATTGTGAAACATAGGGTAGCAGCAATTTAAAAATATAGAAATGAGATAAAGCATCAGTGATAATACAGATTCATCAGTATTCAAAAAGGCAGTTAAGTTAGGGGACTTAATTTTTAGAAACTAATGTAAAAGCATTGGATAATTTAGATGATGTGAAAATTCTCTCCAATTTTAATCTTAAGGTGATTGGTATGGATAAATACTCTTTCTGGTGCCATGCAAGAAATTATTACTTTTTCCAAAAAAAACAGTATTTATCCAAGAAAGCAGTATTATTTCCTGAAAACAAAAATTGTGAAGAGTCATAATTCAAGAATAGTATAACTATCCCACCTGAATATAGTGTGAGATTTCATAGCAACAGAGAATTTTATACTTGAGTTGTAAAAAAGTGTGTATATTAACATTTGCCTGTATTTTTCATTACTTAATAGAAGTACAGAGTTTCTGAAAAAGGGGTCATTGCTCTTTCAGATTTCATATGCTTAACTGACAGTGAAAACAATTGAGGCTTAAATGTATCCAGTAAACACAAATGAAGAGTAGTAGAGTTACTTTGAAGTTGAAAATCCTAGAATTATTTGAATGTCAGAACTCCACACCTGTAATTTTGCAAATTAAAAACCAGTTTGATTTTTTTTTGCAAATTAAAAGTAGAATTTGCCAACACTGAATGAAAGCTGAAGTTCATGGCTTCAGCAGCATTTTTCTCTTTCTCCTTGTGTCAGTAAAATAGCCTGTTTTAGTTGCTCAAAATAAATTTCATACTGCTGTATCAACTCACTGTTAAGAATAGGAAAATATACTGCTAGTTAAACAACAATTATTAAATTGCATTTTGACACTAAAATAATTTTCTCTGTTTCTTAGGCTGTTATTTCTTCTGCTTAATATAGTTCTAGAAGAATGATAAATTAGAGTACATCAGAAGTACATTTCTTGCAAAGGAAGTGGACATAACATGGTTTTAGAAAATAATTTTAGGCTAGGTGTGTTTCAAGAATTAATTGAAACACAAAAGGTTCAGTTTAAGCTCACTTGAATGCACCACGTCTGTTTTAATTTTACTAGGTGGCATAACTAAACTAAATTAAATAGCGCAATGTAATACTTTAATTGAATTGCACATTTGATAGGTAGAGCTTGTTTCACTTATGAGCTTACTTTTATCTTTACCATCATAACTTTTTCCATTCTTGTGTAGGGGATATATTGGAGTGATCAAAATAACCTGTATCCAGACTGTTTTGCTAGAATAATATGCATAAAATTTTTCCCAGTTCTGAATTAGTTTTGAGAATTTTCATATAGAGAAAAAGGGTATAGAAATTAATAAGAATTTATTTATCAATATATGTGATCATCACAAGTTCTCTTTATTTTGCCATAGAGGTGCTAGTTCTGTTTACTCTTTTCAGCTGATAACTTCACTTGTTTTGTCATTTATCACCCTCACTGATCAAATCATTACATTATGTAATAAGCAAATTATTATATGAATGATGTTAACTCCTTCTGATACATCTAGCTTAAGTTAGAAGAAATAAAGAAATAAGAGTTCGGGTTAAAAGTCAAACATAAAAAATGGGTAAATTTTATTAACTGTCTTTTAGATAAATGAATTTAAAAAACTAATTTACTCCTAAGCAGGTAAGCTATTTGTTTTATGCAGAATTCAATAAAAGATAGTATTTTAAACTTAATTTTATTTTCACTTTTTTCTTTATTATTTAATGTAATTCTGAGTTGTGCTTCAGAATTTTAATAAAGAGCTAATATTTTTATTGTAATATTTAATTTGTTTTAATTTTCTGTCAAATATTAATACAAGAAAGCTGTCTTTATGAAGCTGCAGCATGCAGTAGAACTGGTTTTATAGCCAAAATATCAAGATTTATGCTCTCTCAAAACTATTCCAACATATATACAGTAAAGGTTTTTGTTGGTATGCATGAATAACATTTGTTAGCTTTTTCTTTACTTTTTTCTTTTCCATTGATTTCATTGCTTCTTCCATTATAACCCTTGCTGACCTATTAAACTACTTTCTCTACATGCTAAAAAGGTTTTTTTCACAAAACCAGAAAAGCATTCAGATTATAAGAACTTCTATGTAAGATGCTCAGTAGATAAGCAGATTTCCAGAATTATCAGTTTCATATGAGTATGTTTGTGGATTGGTTAAGAACGTATGTGACTGCATTGAAGAAGAACTGATTTAGCCTAGCTGGATGTCTATTTAAAATGAATTTGCATGTTGAAACCTGTATGGAACAGTCATCCATTTGGTTTATGGCAGCTCTCATTAAATAAGGAACATTTAGGGACTCTCCAAAAAATTAGATTGATTGCCATGTTAATAATGAAATATAAATCACCTTTCATTTTTTACCCATCTGTAAACACCTAAGGATTTTTCTTGTGATGAAAAAAGGTAATTTAATCAACCATATTTCATAATATCAAAAGGTTAAAAAATTCTTACAGTTTCTAATAATGTATGTGTTGTTATGCTTATCAGTCAGTGAGAGCCTCCCATCTATTAGTCTTGATTTCTAACAAGCTTTATGACTGATCCTCAATTTACAGTTGTCATTCAGCCGTCATCATCAACCATAGGAGGTCTCCACTCATGCTGTTACAGAAATTCATCCTATTTCAGTGCAAATCTAAATCTGCATGAAAATAAAATCAAAATTAATATGTATATAATGTATCACCACAAACTATTAGTTCTGCTAGTAAATACAGCATGCAAAGGAATAACTTCAAAGGAGGGATGGTACCTGCTGAAAATATGTTGTAATTATTGGAGAGAAAACAACAAGAAGTACGAAGGCCCAGTCTAAATACCATATCCTCATAATACCATATCCTTCTAGTGGAAGTATTATAACTATTTCAGAAAAACTAGAACACCTTACATAAGGGCATAAATGTTATAATTTGGATTTAAGTTTGAGGTGAGATTTTATTTATTAATTTCCTTCTCAATACAGAAGTTTTTTCCTCTTCCATTTCTTAACTTCTCTGGTAATTTTGATGTAGCTAAATCCATTTTAGCATAAAATAAAACATTTCTGAGCAAATCAAAGATGCACAGACTTTAATGCAAAAAGGATTATTTGATCATTTTGTCTGACATCATATACAGGCTAGATATTTATTTATCATTTCTGCAACTGAGTATAGTGACTTCTTCTGTGAAAAAAAGGTATCATGTGGACCTTGTGCCTTGATAAATCTCCTGCTTTGACTTTTGCTTCAGGCTATGATGCATCATGGCTTCTTTCCCTCTCTTCCGGAGATTTCAGTGTAGCAATGCCACCAAAATAAATAATGAATTTCTCTGTCCCTTTGAGTACCTTGCTGCTACACTGTAAAGTCTTGCACTGAGACTGTGCGATCTTTGCAAGACAAGGAATGAGGGGGGAAAGGGAGAATGGTTGCTACTAAGGTCAGCCACACCTACCCTGACTAGATTCTGGCTTCATCTGTCTATGCTCCTTGCTTCTCCTCTGATACAGGAGGCTGGCCTCATTGGCTTTTAGAGTGTGTTTTCTCCATAAAAGCCCTGTAGCAATTATACAACTAATTTTGGCAGTTTAATGTTTATTTCTGGTATTTTTTAATCAAAAAACTGAGTTGTTGGAAACCTGGTTTATTCCAATGCAGTATTCCAGTTTCTGATTTTAAAAGATTGTAAGAAACAGTGTTTTTTCATAATAAGATATCAAAAATAAGCATCTTTCAATCCATGGGAAGAATTTGTATTGATTCTTTTTGTTTAAAAATGCTTAATAAACTGGATGCCAGGAGACTTGCCATGATGATGTTCTTAAAACAGTCTGGTTATCAATGGCATAGACGCATCACCTTTCTAAAGGACTACAGATCTGCTTTGAATTTGATAAAGTACACACTTGTCCTAATACGGCCACCCTTTCTTTCTAAGGGTGTCACGCTGTAAATGTTCTCAAATTTGATTGTAATAGTAATCTGGGTTGAATTTTCTTTTTAGTTTCTCTATTTTGGTTCTCTGGTGTGAATAAGTCTGATGTATTTACATGTGTTTTTTAGTGTTAGGTGGAATGTATGTATTTTAAAAGTCTTTATGACAGACTTGACAATAGATTTTTACATGGGATTTTTTTTTTGTTTGTTTTCCAAATGTGGAGAAAATAAACACAGAGAAAAAGGTTTAGAATATTTTTAAATATATATATAAGAGGTACTTGGTATACAAGTAACTGGATGATATGGGGAAAAGATGGTAAATTAGTCAGTTTGACCCTATGCTGGACAACTTCTAGCAAAGAAGATAAACACAGAATCGTAGATTGTTAAGGGTTGGAAGGTACATTAAAGATCACCTAGTCCAATGTCCTCTGCCATGGACAGGGACACCTCCCTCTAGATGGTTTCTCAAGACCTTATCCAGCCTGGCCTTCAACAACCCTAGGGGTGGGGCAGCCACAGATTCTTTGGGAAGTCTGTTCCAGTGTCTCACCACCTTCACAGTAAAGAATTTCTTCCTAATATGCAGCCTTTGTTTCTCCCTTTCAGTTTGTACCCATTAGTCCTTGTTCTATCACTGCAGTTCCTGATTAAGGGTCCCTCTCCACCTTTGCCGCAGGCCCCCTTCAGATCCTGGAAGTTGCTGTGAAGTCTCCATGCAACTTTCTCTTCTCCAGACAGAACAGACCCAACTCCCTCAGTCTGTCCTCAGAAGAAAATGCTCCAGTCCTCTTATCAGCCTCATGCCCTTCCCTGGAGTTGCTCCAACAGTTCCATGTTTCTCCTGTGCTGGGACCCCAGAGCTGATGCAGCACTGCAGGTGGGGTCTCAGCAGAGCAGAGGGGCCCTGCTGCTTTGGATGCAGCCCAGGACACATTTGGCCTTCTGGACTGTGAATGCACATTACCAGCTGTTGTTGAGGTTTTCCTCAACCACACCCCCAAATCTTTCTCTGCAGGGCTGCTCTCACACTTCTTCACCCAGCCTGTAGCCTGGGATTGTCACGACCCAAGTGTGGGACCTCGCACTTCACTGTATTGAATTTCATGAGATTTGTGTCAGCCCACCTGAATTGTGTCAAGGTCCCTTGGCACTTGGGCAGTAACATTATGTTTGAAAATTTGGGAAGGAAAAGGTAATTTGATTTAATTCAAGTAATCTTTTTCCATTTTGTGACTGTGAGGTGTGCTTTTTTTCTCCCAAACAACTCCATATGTTCTTTTATAGTCACTAGAGAACATGCTGTATTCATTAGTCAGGATGCATGTCTTATGTACCTGTAGACTACTGGTAGTGTGCATTTGCAGCAGGTGTCTTGACCCTTATCTTTCTTGTATATTAAACTTCCATATGTACAATTTAATCAGGGGAGTTTTTTGGAACTAAAAAAATCCTTCTTTTTCTAAGTATTTAAGGCTTATCAGCATTCTTTTAAGGTCAACTTTATGTAAAATACTGCACTAATTTTACATCTTTTTCTTTTTTCTTCTCTTTCTGCATATTTACATTTCTTTCATTCTACAGACTTAAAGAAGTATCTGTCTGTCTTCATAGTATTGTTTCAATATTTTGAGCAAAATTTCACACAATCTGTTTGCAGGAGTTGCTACAGCTTTTTCTATTGACAGGAATGTAGATCTTTTAAGTCTCCCAGCTGTATGGGCTAGATTGGAGTTCTCCTCATGTGGTCAGTATAATTTAATTTTCAAGCTTGTTTCTTGTGAGCAAGCATGAAAATGAAATGTCTGTCTAACACAGACAAGCTTGCAAACAAACCTCTGGCACAGGTTTTAGAAAACAATATGACATAGATGAATACTCCGTCCTGAAATAGTATTGAAAGCCAACATGAACCATGTATGTTTGTGGCATTCTAGAAGACTGAAATTGTCACTTTTTCAAAAGGCCTGTGTCCATTTATCCTGTATTTTCAGTTTAGTTCTGCCTTATTTACATAGGCACAATTGCCACAAGCACCCAGGCCTTAGCTAGCTGTACCACCATATCAGTCTTTCTTTATACATATGATGAATTAGTAATTCCTTCATAATGGAGCATTGTGATGATAGCTGCTTTAGAATTTCACTTCCTTTAAAGCCTGAAAGGGTGAACCTTTGGAAGTGGATAAAAGGCATTGTGAATGAGTGGTGCCTGTGGAAAAAGAGACAGTAGCTATCTTTTTTCAACATGCTGCAACAATATATTGAAAACTAAGGTACCACCTGCCTGCCCTGCTGCTGGTGGAGGGCGATTTGCAAATGCAAACAGATAAAGGAAAAAAAAAAAAAACACCAACATTGTTTTCTTTTTTGAACTCCTTAGAGCAACTTACGATAAACATTTTGTATCAATTATTAAATTGTTACTTGATCATGGGAATTGTTAGTTGAATCATATAGAAAACTACTATTTCTTTCTTCTTTTTCTTTCTTCTTCCTAAGGGGAAGGGAGTTTTTTGCAAAGTGGGTTTGGGATAGGTGTTTGCTATGTCTGTGCTATATGCATCTTAGACTATTATGTGTAATTTGTTTATCTAGTAACATGTTGATGAATACTGAGGCATAACCTAGCAAAAACAGTCAGTAACTTCCACATCAGTAGATCATTAAGGATTACATTATAGGTGCACATACTGGGATCAAACTGTTTAAGTTTTTAAACCCAGGAGGATATCCTTATTCCTTAATGATTGTGTCAGAGTATAAGGCAGTGTTTCAGCTCACTAACAAAGTAAATTGAAGAAATTCATAATCATTCTTTTCTCATCTATAATGATATTAATTTAATGACTGCCTATGTTTGTAACTGTACAAACTGATTAGTGTTCCTACATATAGTGTAACATTTAACATGGTTTAGTTGGAATTGCAGTGGGAGTCATAGTGTATATTTCAGTTATCAGAACTTTTAAATAAATGTTTTTAGTCTTATTAAGACAATAAAAGGGGGAATGTATGACTGGTCACATATTCAAATATGTGAAATTCTTCTTTATTTAACATATCAGATAAATATGTAGGAAGTTGTGCCTGGAATCTCTCACAGCTTAAAAATGGAAAGGTATCAGTCTTCCTTTTGTATTTACACAGAATATAATTTTAAATGTTAAAATTACTTTCATCTTTACAAAAAATATCATAATAATACACACTGTGTTACCTGTGTAGTTATTCTTTGTTTGTGCTTAAGTGCTATTTGAATAGAGATGTAATGCTCAGTTTTTCTACAGCCTAAATAAAAGTCCCTAGCCAGAACTTAGAACCTTAAAACTTGAAGGAACACATCCTTCACCTAAGGAACTTTTTACCCAGGTGGCTTCAATTTTCTGTACATGGGCATCACATAGAGCCTCCTGAAAACCAAAAACCCTTGGAATAACAGAGTAGAAGAAAATAAAATATTTAAACTGTGGGAGACCTACAAGAATAATTTAGCCCAGTGCTTCACTTCAGGGCTGACCCAAAGGTAAAGCAGGCTCTTAAGGGCTCCATCCAAATGCCCCTTACACAGTGATAGGCTCAGGGCACCATCAGGCTTGGCCACTCTCTCTTTATTATAAAGAAATGCTTCCTAATGGCAAGTCTGAGCCTCCCTGCCCAGCTCTGAACCGTTCCCACACATCCTGTCCCTGGATCCCAGGGAGAAGAGATCGGCACCTCCCTCTCCACTTCCCCTCCTCAGGAAGCTGTAGAGAGCAAGGAGGTTGCCCCTCAGCCTCCTTTAATCCAAACTAGACAAGCCAAAGCCCTTAGCAGCTCCTCACAGGCCATGGTGTGCAGTGCTTCCACCAGCTGCCTTGCCCTTCTCCAGACACCTTCCAGGACCTTCCCATGGTTCTGAAATGGAGCCCAGAGCTGCACCCAGCACTCGTGGGGGGCCCTGCCCTAACGCTGGACACAGAGGGATGATCACCTCCTCAGAGTGCCAAGGTTGCTGCACTCAGGATGGGTCAGGATGGGTTTGCTGCACTCAGGATGGGGTTTGCTGCACTCAGGATGGGGTTTGCTGCACTCAGGATGGGTTTGAGGCACTCAGGATGGGTTTGCTGCAGCCAGGATGGGTTTGCAGCACTCAGGATGGGTTTGCTGCAGCCAGGATGGGTTTGCAGCACTCAGGATGGGTTTGCTGCAGCCAGGATGGGTTTGCTGCAGCCAGGATGGGTTTGCTGCACTCAGGATGGGTTTGCTGCCCTCCTGGCTGCCAGGGCACTCTGCTGGCTGCCACAGAGCCTGCTGCCAACCAGCACCCCCAGAGCTCTCTCTGCAAATCCAGAGCTGCCCCTCTCCCAGTTCAGACTTGTGTCTGGCATTTCTCCATCCCAGGTGCAGAATCTGGCATTTTGACTTGTCATTTTCATGTCATTGAAGATTGCCCAGTGCTCCACTCTATCCAGATCCCTCTCTCTGCAAGGCCTTTTGTCACTCAGGAGAGTCAACAGCACCTTCCAGTTTGATAACATCAGCAAACTTACTAATGGTGCATTCAACTCCTGTATCCAGGTCATGGTTTAAAAATGAATAGAACTGGCCCTAGAACTGAGCCCTGTAGTTCATCAGTAGAGTAAAACAAGAAGCAGTCATAAGTTTGCAGAAAGGGCAGGTGAATCATTTAGTGTCTAAGAAATCTGTCTTCAAATCAATCATATTTTATTCTAAAAAATAGTTTAAAAAGTAATTTTACAGTCTATATGCAAAGAGGATTTCTGGGATTGTAGAGACATCTGTCAGATAAAGGTGAAAGTTCATTTTATCAAAATATCATCTAAAAATGGTGAACAAATATTAGTAGTGAAAATAATTTCTCTTTAAGCTTGTCCTAGTAGAATACGTGGAGACTCATTTTAAATATAGATCCCATTTCTGAACTTGGTAAAGTAATAAACATGTTTTAGTGGTAACCAGTGTTTCTTGCCTTATGTGATGCACTAGAAGTGAGCACAGATTCTTTGCCTTCAGTGTCCATACACATGAAATTTACTAAAAGAAACTCCAGCAACAAAAATCTTCCAAATGATGGAAAGCCCAAAAGTTACCTCCAAAAGATGTGGAATCAATATGGCATTGAGGAGTCAGTGTCATCTGTAATTCCTCTTTTTAAGTGAAATTACTAGAGATGGCAAATTTTTTTTGCAGATTGGTTCTCTGAACAAAGAAGACCACAAGTTGCAGCAGCAAAATGGAGTAGGGCAGTAGTGGGAATGAGCAGCAGGTAGTTTAACCCCGGTGTACAGTACTGCTGTGGATTAAGCACTCTGGCACATGTGACCTAACATTCGGATTTAGGATTTAAATGTCTGTACACTCTCAACTGTTTGATTGTATTTTTTTTAGGAAGGGAAACTCTCTGGCTACAATATATAGTAAACTGACAGCATGATGATCTTTTGAGCTTGTAGTTTTTTTCTTGAAGCATGCTTTTAAAATTCGATCTTTCCTGTTTGATTGAATACGTTGACTTCATGGTATTTTCCACTGAAGCAAGTCAGTGAAGAAATCGGAAAAAAGAAAGAAAGAACATTATTGCCAAGCAAGAATGTTTTCTTGCATAGTAATTGTATATATTTAATAATGTACCTTTTTTAAAAACTTGCAAAGCTAATATGACACAATTAAAAGAAATTACTCCTCACAGCTAATATATTAAAATACTTGTCAATTGCCTTGGAAAAAAAGGAGAAACTAGTTTTACAGGTAAATTCAAATATCAGCAATAGTAGTTTTCCATTTCTACTATACAGAGAGTAAATTCAGGCAGTATTGATAAATTATGTCACTAAAATGATAATTAGTGTATAATTCAAATACTGTGGTATTTGAAGTATGATAGAGAGAATTCATTAAAAATGTTTACGGAAATAATTATAAGTATTTTTTTGAAAAGTTTAAGTGGTGATTCCATTGCTTTCATTTCGGCCATTTATTGTAGCTAATAATTGTGTGCCTTTTCTTACTGTGCATTCCATTGTCTCTGTCATTTTCATTGTTGGTTTTTGCTCTTCTGGCCCCCAAGATAAATTACACTTAGGTTTTTTCTTTAATGTTGCTGCCAAACTGACCAAAATCAGAATATCCATTGTTATTTAAAAGGAAAAGAAAGAAAATGGACATGAGAGTAACCCTACATTTGCATTTGAAAAAAAATCTACTTTGTATTTTAGTTATACTGTGTTTTCTTTTCCTTTTTAAAGCCAAATTATTGTGAACAAATATGCTTTTCCAAAGGCTGGATCCTGCAGTCTGTGTAACTTCTGACTTTCCATTTACTTTGACAGCTGGGGATCTTCAAAGGGTGCTGGCAGGAGTTAGGGTTGATGTCCTGTCCCAGCGAAGCTAATGGTGTAAAGCCTATTGAATTATTTTGGTTTGGGATTTGATTCTGTGACTTCAGTTAGTTAAAGTTTTGTTTCTAATTCAATTCTTATTGCAAGCTCTGCATGTTTCTTCCTGGTATAGTTAAAGGGAAAACATATGGAGGCTTTCCAGAAAATAGTTTAGGGATTTTTTATTTAATTTTTTTTTTACTTTAGTGGTTATGTTTTTGTTCAATCTGGGTTATTTTTATTTCAGTGCAGCTCACTAGTAATTCTACTTCTTTGAGCTCATTCTGAGCAGCTTGGAAGGTAAAATGAACTTTGAGGCTGTGATCCTGCAGTTTATGTACAAGGAAAATTGGATATGTGCAAGGACTTTCTGACCTCATTGAGGAGGCTTGTGTTCACTGGGACTCTAGAATGAGCCCTTTTAATAAAATATATGCCCTATCCAGGGATAAAACAGGCATTTCTGTTGATCTGTAAGGAATCTGTCAAAACTTCTCTGATCAGGCTTTTTTACTATCCCATCTTGAGTCCTTTTTTTAATGACATCTATTATCAGATTGAAATGGCGATTGAGACACTGCAAAAGTCTGATGGTCTGTCCACTCACAGAAGCTCTCTTCTCAACAGCCATGTAAGTTGTCTCTTCTTCACATACACTCTCTCTTGCTTGTTCTGCATGCTTAGCCTGCCTCTAAATGTTTGTTTTATTTTATTATTACTTTTTGCTCTTAATCTTCCCATCTTAGTTGCTTGTAATCTTCTACTACACCTCCCATGGCTTTATTTTGTCAGATTAAATGTCTTTATGGTATATTGCAGAGTGTTACCTGTTTCCTATGCTGTACACCTGTGTTAGGATGAGTTAACACATTTAACTGTTTTGCGGGTTACAGTGTAAATATCAAGCTAAGGTTCAATTAATTCTAAATGAGCTGGCTTTGGGTATTTTAAATACAATTGTCTACATCATAAGAATTGTACCATATACTAATTTTGTGGCATGTGAAGAAGAAGAAAAGAAACAAACAGAACACCTAAAAATATATATTTTGGTTATTCCTAGGTATTTCTTCATTTATTCTGACTAGTGAGTTTATTTTGTAATTTTTTATTTAAGAATCTTAAGGACCCTTCTGATGACCTGGTAAAAATTGAAAGCAGTGCCTTAATTTGAAGAAATTAAGAAATGTGTTATTCATCTGCCTTTTACTTTGTTCTTATCAAAGAAGTAGCAAGTCTTACGGTTAAGAACGTTTCATAGAAAAAGCTAAAAGATATTTGCAGAAAACATGATCTCCAAATATAGTGATAAGTTCATTATATATAACCTTAAAATTAAGGGAAAAGACCAAGATAATTTTACACTTATTATATAAATATTATGATTTTGTAAGTTGTTAGCCTTTCTGAAAAGTTTTTTTTTCCTGTCGGTACTTATGGTTTTGAATTTTGTATATTTGCCATGTTGATTGGTTTGTATTCATATTACTTTCTTTTCCCTTCTCAGCTTTGCTTGTAATATAAATTCAAATACCATTATTGTTTACATAAGAAATTGAGATTTAGTTTGCAGTCTGAATATAGAATATGATGGTAGATATTGTCCTTTGGAAATCAAATTAAACATGTATGCTTTAGAAGGTTTGGATTTGAAATTGGATTTTTTCCTGTAGGGGTCTGATTTTGTTGAAATTAAAATTAAAAATGTTCTGTTGAGAATTTAGGCAAGCTGTTTTTTCTTAAATGTAAAATTTAGAGAGGAAAACTGTATTATAAAAAAATTACAAGAAATTATCTACAGACAGACATTTAGATTCTACCTTATGTGCTTACAAAATAATTTTTGAATATAAAGTGGTATCAAAATTATTATTTAAATAATAATATATATTATTGGACTGCTAATATCAACATCATTGTTCAAATGTGATTTTTAACAGACTGTAACTTTTTGGGGAATGTTTTAGAACGATCTAGAAAAGACTTAAAACATTAGAATTATTCTACGTTTGTGCTTAAACCTGTTAGGAACTTCACAGTCTCTGTATAAAACCAAGAAAGGTTACAAGATAAGCTGCAGTGCCTCTGTAAGCTTTGTTTCCTGGTTCTAGGCACTATTCACAGTGTTTTCCTAATAACAAGATTTGCACAGAAGATCACAGTCTTCCCAGCTGTGAAGACTTACCATGGTATTTCTTTACTGTAAACACTTTGTGAAAAATACTGTGATAGGAATGACTGTTTGACTCTGTGGGGAAAGAAAAATTTAAAACAAGCCTTGTACGCATTTTTGTGGCAAGAAGTCTTTACTGCTTTTGGTCTTTTTGAAATAAATTTAAAATCTAGATCAAGCCTACAGGCTGTTTTGCCTGTTTTTAAAGCACTGCTTATTGTCTTTAAACTCAAAGACAGTGTAAAGGAAATTCAAGTGTAGATGTGCACTTTGTATCTTTAAATTTTTCTTGAATTTGCCTTCTAATGGTTTGGTTTGGCATTTATTAAAATAATAGGCTTAGCAGATTTTAAAATAGAATTCTAAATTGTGTTTTTAATTAACTTATAAACTTAGAAGGTAATAAATTAATTTGTGGAATTTTTTTAGTTTGGGATTTAAATTTTTACCCTTTGATACCTCAGTGAGGTTTTGTAGGATTTTTTTCCCCAAGTACATGAGTTCCCATTTTAAGGAGTTTGTCATTTCTCCTCTGTTTTCTTTTGTTTCTTGATGTATTTCTGCATGGGATCAACTTATTCAACTAACTGATAGTTGAGTGATTTATAAATGTTGCACCTTAATTGAAATCACACTCAATTTTACAGGTCTGGCTCTGTAAATATTTCATACCTTTCCCCATCTTACCAGTACATTATGGTCAGTAGTACAAATTCATAAGCCATGACTCAAACCTGGAAAGTTTTAGAATTGTATTTTAGCTTGATAGAGAATGTTTGGATTCTTTAAAAGGTTTGTTACAATAATGTTTGGATTCAATTTTCTCTTAAAATCATGAATTAACTGCACTTTTTCTTCCAGGCTATAATCTATCAAGTAAGGATTTCAAGCTCTTGCTACTAAGTAACTCCTTCCAAGAGCAAAAATTCTTATATTGCACTTAACTTTTGATTTAGGTTTTTTGTGTGTTGAATAATGCAAGTTATGTTTGAAATAACATCTGTTAGAAATCAATATAATTAATGAAGTGCACTCAAAGTGATTAATAATAGATTAGAAACCATCTGGAGGAAAATATCTTTAATGCTACATACAATTTAATTACAAAATAATTAATTTTTGTCAGTCTTTTGGGATTGACAGAGTTTTTCTCCTTGGGGAAGGCAGAAGTACTTCATGTTCTGTATCGTTCTGATTCAATTCTAGATGTAATAATATATGACAAATGTTATATAAATGTATTAATAAAAATAGAGATGTAATAACAGATTTTCAATATGGATAGATTGCAACCGTTGAAAGTCATAACTACCTTTGTTTGTAAGCCAAGACAGGCTTATGTCTGATCACTAGTGAAATGAGTTTAATACATTCACACAAAACTCAAATACTAACAATTATACCTCTTCTTCAGCTATATTTCAAAACAATAGGTGCCCAGTTTGGAAGCACTTGTGAATGTTAGTACATATAAAACAATGATAAGTGATGATTAGCTGTACTTCTTCATTTTCTTTATTTGAAATCCAAAATTGCCTGCAAACCAAGCTAAACATTGTATGTCTTGGAAGCATTTTCATCTTCTCTCTATATTTTTCTACAGCTTAGAAAATTCTAGGGATCCATGACAAGTACTGGGAAAAATAATGAAAAATGTTGACTTATCAAAAAACTAAAACAATGAAACTTAATATATTTTTAGACTATATTGATTTTAATATATTTCATAATTTTCATTTAATATTAAATCTAGAAGTATTTAATTGTCCTCTTAACTTTTTTTTTATATTAGCAACAGCTAGAGGTGTTTCATGAGTTTGCTGTACTTAGAATCTGCAGTGATGTTACATAAAGTCTCTTCTTGCATGTTTCTAATTATCTACCACAATTACATTAAAAGATTACTGTTTTTCCAATAAACTCATTCTGTTCCTTTTGGAAGTCAAAGGCAAGCAGGCTACAGCTGAAAGGGTTTGTATCCTTAATGATTTATAGACATACCAATTATTTTCAATGTTACCTGGGTAGTTCTTTGACTTTTATGCACTAGCTTTTTTCTGATCTTTATCTTAATGTTTTTTTAATAGTAGACAAAGAGAAACAGTATCATATTCCAGATTTACAAATACATTAATTACCTATTGTGCCGAAGGAGTTTGTTTTCTGCAATTTATGTGTATTGCATTCATAATTCCGTTATTTCTTTGTGGTACTAATAATTTGTCTCGAAAGCTTAGATACCTTTATCACATACTGATGTGTGATACTGAATCAAAAATATTTTAAGAAAAGAACACTTTACTGAGGTCACAAGTGCAATGAATTCTGCTATTCCCTGGTAATTCTGAAGGTATTAAAGCATTATTGTTTAACTAGCATTTAAAGACATTCTGAGGAAGGAAGTAATTTTTTAATAGACCTGAAGAGTGGTTCCAACTTGTTCCAACGAGTTAATGCTGTATGGCTACAATATTTTTAATAAAGTATATAATAAAGTTTGTTTTTTTCTGTTTCATATGTGATATAGCTTCAATGGCTTTTAGACAACTATGAAACTGCAGAAGGAGTGAGCCTTCCAAGAAGTACCCTTTACAACCATTACTTACGACACTGTCAGGAGCACAAGTTGGATCCAGTCAATGCTGCCTCCTTTGGAAAACTCATACGGTCAATCTTCATGGGACTACGGACCAGAAGACTTGGAACTAGGTTTGTGCAATTGAAATCCTGAATTATAATAAAAAATAAAAGTAATAATTATGAATAAGGAACTAGTCTGCTAAGAAAAAGAATACATAAGACCTGCATTAAAATATTAGTGTTTTTCTTTTAGCTCTATTTCTTCATGTTGAATAGTTCTATGTTTTTTCAATATATTATTACAGTTTTATTTTTTCTGCTTTTGACAGTTTATGTGTTTATATTTTGGTAACTACACTTCAGATTCTTATCATTATAAATAAAACATAATTTTCCATTTGGAATCACTAAGAATACTGTTTGCCCATAACTAGATAAATTGTATTTATTTACATTTCATTTTTCTTACTCAAGTGGAGTGCAAGTTAATATGCTGATAATATTTGTTTAAGAGAGTGAAATAATTTCCCAAAGGTAGTAAAATGACACTCATGGTAAACAGGTATGACAGGAGAGCCAGACCTGATTTATGTGTGTTGTTTTCCAGTCAGTGTAAATTGTAAAGTAAATGTAATGTAAATGTGTAAAATTAGTATTACTGCTTTTTTAATTCTTGCTTTTTCATAAAGGGGGAACTCCAAATATCATTACTATGGGATTCGTGTCAAGCCAGACTCTCCTCTTAATCGACTACAAGAGGACATGCAATATATGGCCATGAGACAGCAGCCCATGCAGCAGAAACAGAGGTAAAGTGTGAAACACAACTATTCACACTATTTCTACTTCATCAGGTCTTACTTTTCCTTACATGGACAAGTTTGAATTCCTGTTCAGCTTTTTTGCTGTGAAAACAAAAGTGTGCTGAATACCCAGTTGATGTCAATGACGTCAGGCACTGGTCAATGTGAAAGAATATTTACCTAGAATATGAACTTGCAGAAAATAAATAATAATAAAATGACCGATAATATGAACAGATTCTTTTTAACTATATTGAATTCTTGTCCCACAAGCTGTATAAAAGCAGTAACAGCTTTAATTTCAAACATTCCTGTTTCTTTTCATTGCTGTATCATTTTATGTTCACACTTCTTATCAGAGAACTTACTATTAAGTTGCTTGGAATATATTTCATGTCCCTGTGAAGAATTAATATGGCCACAATGGTTTGCCTCCAAGTACATGTAATTATGTTCCCTTAGTATCTGTTGTTCCTGAGGAATCTGTGAAGGCTCAGAAGTAGTTGAAAGCTGTGGCACAGGGCTGTACTGGTGATGAAAGAAAGTGTGAATATGCATATTAAAAACTATGTTAAACAGAAAATTTTAGGGGAAAAATTGGAAATTAGTGCATTTCTTTGAAATTAATTTTGATTTGACTGGTTTCACTAGCCAGTAATATTACCCTAAAGTAAACTATGTTAGATGCATAATTTCGTTACACTCATAGACAGAAGAGCACCATATCAAGCAAGTCACCTTTAGCACATTTACTCCTCCAAAAACGTTCAGTTGAATCTTTTGCTGGGCATAATACAGGAGCATGAGATGTCTCATAATAGCATCGTGTAGAAAATGCTTGTTACAAAAACCATGGCAGGATTATATAGTAATGATGATAGATATTTACAAAATCTCCCAGCAAGCCTATTTTGCCCTCTCAATCTCATTCACTTAGACATTTCATTCACTTGCATTCAGAATTACATATGTGCACCAAAACATATGCCACAATGGTCTAATTAGAATTATTTCTAGAAAAATTACGCCAGTCAACTAAACATTGTCACATATCTTGTCTTCTTTGTGATTCACAAATTAAAAATAATTTTGGAATTTCATTATATAGCTGTTAGGACTGGATATTTATTTTTGTATTATTTCCTTCATTATTTTATTTAACACCACTGTATGTCTTACATAGTTCCCTTATTTTCCTTACCTAAGTATGTTTGCATAATTTTCTTGACTTTTAGTCAGTACGTTCCTTGATTATATCTGTACAAAATGACACATATGGCACTGTGTGCAGTTAGTGCATACTTCTGTGCCCCATGTTTTGTAGTGGCACACATGTACCTGCACCAACATGCACCCAATTCAGGCTCAATTCACACCAATCCTAAGCTCTGCTGTGAGAATCTGTAAAGGTGTTGATGAGGGGTGGGAACTGCAAGGTACTCTTATGCACAATAGGTAGCTGTTACATTAAAAATACTGTGCTGTAGGAGGCTTAGTATTTAACTTCAGTGTTTCATATATGATGGTATGTGTTCTTATTGTTATCCAAGTATATTGAAAGATTCTAGCAGGATTTATTAACAGAGAACTAAAAAACTGAATATTGTAATTTTCATTGTTATGGTAATCTTTCTCTTTTGTCAGCTTATTTATATTTCTAGTGGTTTTTTTGTCTTTTAAATCAGGGGTAGATTGCAGTCAATGTACTTTTCTTCTGGGTAGTTATTCCAATTCTACCATCTCTATCAGACACATCTAATTGAATAAATACTTCTAGTTCTCTTCAGCAAAGGCTGTAGACTGAATGAATGCCTCATTTTTCTTCATTCCTTTTCTTAATTTGGGAACCATGAACCTTTTGGATTTGCATAACTTCAATATCCCAAAGTGCTTGTTTTGAAGTCATCGTTATCCTCAGACAGTATTGTTGTTTCTTCTTAAAAGTAATGAAATATTACCTTTGTATTACAAAATTATATCAATCTGTGTGGAAAGAGAATGATTTGATTCTTTTTGGTATAAATTTGCCGGTATTACAATATGCTGTTACTAAGCTAAATTCTACCAGAAATTGGGAGTAGTGCTGGAATATCACCTTTGTGAATTCTGTAATGCATTGTTAACACTCTGGCTTCCCTTAGTGGTTTTTATATCTGTTTTTACAAAGTAAGGAAGAATCTCTAAATTCTTTTGACACTTGTCCTGAAAAAATCAAACTCAGTGTTTCATTAATAAAGAAATAAACAGAAAGGATAATTTTGTACTTGATATTTTTGCAGGTATAAGCCTATGCAGAAAGTGGATGGAGTTACAGATGGCTTCACAGGAAGTGGTCAACAGACAGGCACATCTGTTGAACAAACTGTAATTGCCCAAAGTCAACATCATCAACAGTTCCTAGGTATGAAAGCAGGTTTTATACTGCTATATAAGAGTAATTAAGGTGAACTTTGTTTTCACAGTGAATATTAAGCCAGACAAGTAAAATAGTTGCATCTGAAGTTATCATGCCCTCTCTAAAATCTTTGCTCTCAACAGAACAGAAAGGCACTTGAATTACACTTTATGTAATTTAAGTCTTATGTAATATTTAATATGCATCATGTAAGTATAAAAGGAAAAATAGGAAAAACAGTGTATGTATATCTATATATACACAGAGATATACTTCATATTACATAAATATGAAGTTGCTTTGCATAATTATATTAAATGTGCTTATTGAAATTCCTGCTGTAAAAGTTGTTTCCTTCATGTGCATTACAGTGCATTTTATTTCATGAAAGTTGTTGTGGGGGGATGGTATTGCACTACTATGCAGGTTAGCCACCCCTGGCTGTTTTGAAAGGGTGTTCTAGTGTTGTGATTGGAAATAGACAAATAATTTCAACTGAAAACCTAAAGGTCATGTTTAAAAATATCCAAATAGTGGATTTGTGGACCAGTTAAGCATGTATTCCAGTCATAGAAACAAATCATAATTTAGTTAATTGTTTATGTAAAAGGAGTCCTTGGCTGTGCTGATAGAGTGTGCTGTTACTGTAGGCTTATTTGGTTGGGATTTTCAACCACCAAATCCTTTGGCTTGATTTTGCTATTACTAAAACCATTTGGAGCATAAGGTAGCATTGAAATGTTTTGAGTCTTCTTTTCCAGGTACCTTTCAGCCCAGTATTTTATCTTACTTAGAAACATTTGTGGCAAATAGTAAAAACACACATTGGCTCTACTTGAAAGTCTAGAAAATGTCAAGTAAAAATGTATATTGAGTTTATTAAGCTTCATCACACGTGGCTGCATGGAAGCTCTTCAGCTGAGCAACAAAAATATTTTTCAAGGATTAGTCTCTCCTGCACTGACTCTACATATTTTCTTTGTAATAGTCTGAAAAAGCATGTGTTAGGTTTTACATATAGGTATACTATATACACAATAACATTATAATCTATTCAAGTATAATTTTGTATTTATTTTTTACTAAAAATTATTACTGTATTTAGTATTTTGGCATACAACAGGTATTAAATAATTTCTCCTTTGAATATTATGACCTTTTGGAATTTATTTCTATGTATAATCTTAATTTTTTTTAACCATACTGTAACTGGCACCTCTTTCATTATGTTGTCATGACAACAGATGCATCTCGAGTACTGCCAGAGTTTGGAGAAGTTGAAATATCTTCTCTGCCAGATGGTACTACCTTTGAGGATATCAAATCACTACAGAGTCTTTATCGAGAGCACTGTGAGGTATTTTCTATAAACCATTTCTTTTCCAAAGTTCATGACTTTTATTGAAGAAGGCCAGTACAGGAGAACAGTGTCAAATATATTGCAGTCATGATAGTGGCATGTGACTTTCCTCACAATATTTTACTTAACTCAATGAAAAGGAGAGCAAAATGGTTTTCTGAATGATCCCCTTGACACGGGAAAGAAAGAGTTATATGTAGTAAATACTGAATGAAATGTTGTTACATGTATGTTTTTCTTTACGTTAGACTTTAGATTGTGTATGCAGATATTTGGTTTAGTCAGTAGGAAATGTAAATCAGGTTAGATTATAATTTTATTTTCTTTTACATTAAAAGCAGTAACATTTTTCTCCTATCAAAGAAACATTAAAATATTTAAGGCACATTTGATACTGAACAATATGTCTTTTAAAATTATTTTTGGAGGTACTTCATCTTATAAGGCATTATGAAAAGGAATAACATGTCAGGTTTACTTTTCTATTTGCAGTAGCGGTAGATATTTTCTGTGCCTAAAGTCCTCTGATATGTTTACATAGACCATACTAGTTCCCAGAGGCTTCCATGCAAGCCTTATGCAAGTCTCTGTGCACAACAATTTATAGTACTGGATAATTTATAGGTATTAAAGGTAATAGAACAGGTACCATTTATAACCTGAGAAATATAGTTTGTCTTGGTTCCACTCTGTGATGAAGGAAAAGAACTGTAGATGTAGTTGGAGTTAGGAGTGGAGGGATTCTGGGTAAAAGACAATATGATCTCATGTTTCATTTTTTCAGGCAATACTGGATGTGGTTGTTAATCTTCAATTCAGCCTGATAGAAAAATTGTGGCAAACTTTCTGGCGCTATTCTCCTTCTGCTCCACCTGATGGCACTCCTGTTAATGAACCAAGGTCAGGAAAGTTTCCTTAATGTGTCTCATAATAATGCTAAGTGTGAAATTTAAAAAATCTTATTAGTTTAAAATAGTAATTTTTTCTCCTATGATTATTTTCCAAATTAAATTTATGTTGTCTGGCAGTTTTGTATAGCCTGGGTGTATGCCAAAGGACCGTCTTGGAACATCCATGTTGTGTCACCATGGGGGTATTTTGCATAGACAACTACAGTTGAAGTTGTCTCTTCCAAATATTCAATCCACTTCTTTTAAACCAAAAGGATCATTCATATGTCTGCACTATTTATGAGCTGTAGGAGAATTATGGAGACATTTCTTAAACCCATTTCCACATGAGACAACATGTAAATAAGTTATATTGGGTGCAACTGAGAGATCTATGACACCTGTATAAAAAAAGTACATTTTAACACCCAGGTTTTTACCTGTTGTAACTCATGGAATCATAAAAACTTTAGGTCAGAAAAGTCAAATTCAACTGTTAATCTAGCACTGCCATGTTAGCTGCTAAACCATGCCTCTAGGTGCCATAAATGCATTATCATTTATTAATTTGCTACGTTTTTTTAACACCAGCAATCTGAGTGAAATAGAAAGTCGACTTCCTAAAGCAAAGCTGATTACTCTGTGCAAGAATGAGTCTATTCTGAAATGGATGTGTAACTGTGACCATGTGATGTACCAGGCTTTGGTGGAGATTCTCATTCCTGACGTCCTTAGACCTATTCCTAGTAAGTTCAACACCTGAAACATTGTATAAAGATTTTTCTGCAAGCATGTATATGGTGGAGGTGTACTTGCGCCTCACAGGACAACTTAAGAAAAAAATTTGAAAGTTACAAAATACTGTATAATTGATCCTCAGTTTTGTTGTGTAAGGAGTGCTAGGAAATGCCTACATCACATATTAATCTTTGATTAGGCTGGAATAGAACTGCTGTCTTTATGATTCCATGTTTGGAGAGGTGCTCCTTTATCCCTGACTGCTGAAATCAATTCTAGTAACTGTTATAGCAATGAAAAATTCCTAGTCCAATTTATTACTCTAATCTACTGTTTTTCTGTCATACATTCTGCATGAAATAGTGAGTGATTGCCCAGTCATACCACCATTACCAGGAGTAGAGGTTTCTTTTCAAATTTAATTTTACTAGAATCTGTCATTGCTCTAGCAATGTATTTTTATGGCTATCTTTGGTAGAAAACAAATGTATGTGAATGAAGTTTAACTGCTTCATAAAGTATTTATTCTCTCACATATACTGTCCTAAATATTATACTGTAATCATGTTAGCAGCCTACTAAAACCCTCATAATTCCTATGTATTATCTTTTTCCAATGAAAAAAACCACAGTATTTACTTTAAAAAGTTGTATTGATTATTTTTTTTTAATTAAGGCTGAAAGTAGTTCTGCAGGTAACAAAGCTATATTGTCATGCTGTAAACACCTTCTCTGCTACAGGGAGTCCAGCAGTAATAAGCACTCAGAATATTTGTTAGTAGTGCCTTGCAGAAAAGTTTTATTGACTTCTTGCTTGCCAGTGGTATAAAATGAGTTTTTAGCAAATTATGTATAATACCAAAAAAATTGAAACTGGAAATATATAAAATGTGAAGGTTTGCCATTTACAATGCACATTTTACCTTTTGTGTAAGGAACAAGTAAGTTCTTGGTAGCAATTGATATAATTTATAACTGACATATCAAGCAGAATAAAAGAAAAATGTTTTCTCAAATACATGCAATTATTGGCAACTAATACTTGTGTAAATTATTTTGCATTGGTTTATATTTAAGGTTTTAGTTCTCTAATGACAATACCATTAGGTAGGATTTTAGAGTAATATAGTGTATCAAAACCAATTAGGTAATAATAAAAACTCCCTCAAATTTTATTATAACATTTAATAGGTTGAATGAAAACTCTCACTTGTAAAAGCAAGGTAATTTCTGAATAAAAAGGTAGTGCAGACAATTTTCATCAAACCTGACCCTCTCCTTTTCAGTTGCTTTTCCTGTAAAGCCTGGCAGTCTCTAGAGAGATGTTTAAATTACATCATGCTGTCTTCCTGCCTTGTTATGTAAGATGCATTGGTCATTGCCAGTACAGGATTACAAGAAAATGGGACAAAATCAATTAATACCAATAACTAGATGAATCATATCCTTTTCATGCTATTTCTTTCTTTTTAGAATTACCAGTCATGTTTGAATAATTGATACCTACGGTGTTTGACATTCCTGTTTTGGGGATGGTTATCAGACTGTTGGATTCAAACATATCATCTGATCCCAGGACAAATTCATCCCAAGAGACTTCTGCCTCCTTTTTGTGAACAGTCCAGTGGTTTTCTGCTCAGAATTACATTCACTGAGCTACCTTTGGAAGACAGCTAACATTTTTTCTTACTTTATCCTTTAGGACCAGCTAACTAAATGGCTTTTTTTAGCAGCTTTCCTTTAAATGATGGGCCATCCAAATTTCTTCTTCACTGTTAAATGTTTAAAATTTTATTATTTTTTTAAACTCCTTCTTTTGAATAAAAGCATCTCCAGTCATTACAAGAGACTAAAATAATGGATTAAGTTTGACTACAACAAAAATGCAGCTGGGTGAAGCAGACAAATTCATCACCCTCTGTGGGAAAATAGCAGTTTGTAGGAATGTTTGGACTCTGTAGAGGTGTTGGGACTATAAACGCTTAATTAAAGGCATGTTTATGATTGATTTTTAGTAAATGGGAAGGTAGCAGCAGCTGTTGCTCAAAATAAGGACAAATATTAATTTGAAAGGGGCTTGAAGAAAGCATAACTTTTTCAAGGTTTTGTTTGTTTGGTTGGTTTGTTTTTATTTAGATCTTTAGTATTTTTTCTTTTAGACAAGTCCTATTGTTGATACAATAGGACTTACTAAACTAGAAAAAAAATAGACTGTTGAGGAGAAAAATGGGTTTATTTTTAACCTCTGTGTTAAATTTATCAGCTGAAATATTTCACACCCACAGAATGAGTAAAGAATTGCTGTATATAAACAACAAATTCCGTCTCCTAAGCAAGTGAAATGCTGTCCATTGGAGTAAGGAATAAAGATCATAATTATCTAATGTCCTGCTATGTTTTAGAATGGACATCTTGCATCTTCTCACATGGCAGAATGGACAGTAACAAATTTGCTTGTGAGTTAGTTTCCATTATAGAGAATTTATGCAAAATACACTTCCATGTCATATTACACGATTCTAGACTGACAAAAAATTGAAGTAATGGAAAGATTATAAAGCTCAGTTTTGTACAAGTCAGAGGGGTTTTGATTCAGAAGTCAAGCTTTTTAGGTGTTTATGCAAATCAAACTTTCCATAAGTGCCATTGCCACATCTTTTAGTGTGTGACTAGCAACACTTAATAATTTAAGCCATTTACTTTTCACCGTGCTTATCATACAAAGATTCTTGAAAGAGTTCAGAGGAACTTAAAAGTTCAAGGGTGTAGTACTTATGGTTTTGATAATGGCTAGATGTGTAGTTAGGGATATGAGAAAAATTCTGTATTTAATATATCTGCAAAGGTCATTAGAAATTCATAATGGTTCTATACAATACGGATGCCTGATTAGCTACTTTTGCTATTTTATTTCTTCAGAACTTAGAATTCCTTTTATTTATTCCTTTTTATTTCAGGTCTAGTTAAAGACCTGAGCTGCTTTTCCATATTTATTTTTAAAATAAATTTAAAATATTTATTTTAAAAGAGATCAGCATTACAGTGATGCAAATAATTTTGTAACATATATAAACTTGGGTAAAAAAGAGTAATGAGAACACTAGAAGTGAAAAAGTGGTAATGTTTTTCTTAAATGTTCAAATACTACTCATACAGTATTTACATTATTACTTCCATCTTCTCTGGTAGGTAAGAAAATGTGAGTGAGTACATAGTCAATTAGTGAGTGCACAGAAATAATTTACAAAGCAACACAAGTGAACTAGGGGATTGACAGGGCTGAAGAAAAAAGCTTGTTCTTCACATGTAAACCTTAAAGGAAGGAAAAAACCTGATACCATAAGAGGGCTCAGCTAACACAGATACTTTGTAAGATCAAAGTGTGGTCAGCTAAGCATCCAAAGGTGTGGTGAGTTATAATTACCAATATGGATTCTACTGCTTATGACTGCAAGTTTGAAGACATTTGAAAAAGATACCACAAATAGTGCAGTTTTTCTTTTAGTAAATTTACATTTCTGGTAGAAAGCTTATTTTAAAAATGTATTATTAAAAAAATGTATTCTTTAGGTTTTTTTTCCTCTTCACTTTTTTGGTTGCATTCATTCTCTAGTAGTCTTCAGAAATCTTTAGCTTTTTTTCCTTTTTTTGACTACTTTTTGCAGCAGTTTGAGTGTAGTACTGTTATTTCAATGTATCAGCTTTAGGCATGGGAAAGCTGTGTTTCTATCATTCAGAAAATATGATTTTATTTTTTCCAGATACTATTCCTTGTGACAATATTTCCTGTCCTCTTTTGATAAATTAAAATTTCTGGTTTTAGTAATGCAGCAGTGTCTCTCTATATCTGACAGCTATTCAGCATTTCTGTGGATGCTATAGAAAAGAAACAAAATGCACACAGATTTCACAGTCATTTGAATAATTCCACTTCCTGTCAGTGAAACAC
Source organism: Lonchura striata (assembly GCF_050655825.1). Taxonomy (NCBI): domain Eukaryota; kingdom Metazoa; phylum Chordata; class Aves; order Passeriformes; family Estrildidae; genus Lonchura; species Lonchura striata. Next base: position 71,013,353 of record NC_140740.1, read on the forward strand.
ACTCCTATATCTTGCTTATTGATGATATCCTTAAGGACTGCATGTGAACAGAATTTATTCACAGCACTATGACATAGTTTAAGATTACTTTGGACTTATTTGAGGAAATTGCAGTATTCCTGTAAGTGGATTTTCCCCCAGACTTTTGCTTTTTGAAAGAGGTATCTAGGCAAAATAGAAAGCTGAAAATTTTTGATGGAAAATTCCACCAGAATTGCTGCAGTTAGTGTTGTTCTTGTATAGGAGTGCCCCAAACAATACTGCTAAGTCACAAACTTCTTTGGAAGATTGTCTGGTGAAGAAGTCAGAACTTCTTATTAAACCAAAACTAAAAATAATTATTACATTATATTATTAATACATTGTTGTGTAATCTTTATCTCAGTGAGGCATTTTGAGCCTAGACTAGATTTGTCAAGTAAGTAAATGCAGCAGACCTGAAAGCTGGACGCAAGAGTTCTGAGGATGCAAAACATTTCAAGACAGGTGCACTGCTTTATTTTCATTCTGTTTTTATTCTCCAATGTGCAGGTGCCTTGACCCAAGCCATTCGCAATTTTGCAAAAAGCCTTGAAGGTTGGCTTTCAAATGCCATGAACAATATTCCACAAAGGATGATACAAACCAAGGTAGATGAAACTTGAAGTACTATTCTTGTAGTGGCAAACCAAGTGGGCAATAGCATCTAAAAGGAGAAGCATTTTAACATTAATGCTAAATTTCATGTTTAGTATCAAGCATCAAATAATAGCAGAGGAAATAATTTATTTGATCTGTTGCATGGTGTAATTCAAATATGAGGACTCATTAATATACAGTATTAAAATGAAAGTCAAGACTCAATCTGTAGAATTAATCTGTGGAGCAAAATATTTAAAAATAGTAAATTTCATCATAGGTTGCCGCTGTAAGTGCCTTTGCCCAGACTCTGCGAAGATACACATCTCTTAATCACCTGGCTCAAGCAGCTCGTGCTGTGCTTCAAAACACTTCTCAAATCAACCAGATGCTCAATGATCTCAACCGTGTTGATTTTGCCAATGTTCAGGTAAAAATTAATTTTGGATAGCAGGTTTTTTTAAGTGTTACTTCTTTTATGATTTTGAACAGTATTGTCAGGCATCATTCTATCAAGAAAGGCAAGTGCTAATATTTTGCTCATTCATATTCTGTGTAACTCAATCCAAATGTGACAGCTTATGCTTTAGGAAGATAAGAGCTCAGAACCATTACCTGTTTCTATTTACTCCCTTGAAATGCACATATTCATCCAACTTCTATGCAAATGTGGAACAAATACTTTCTTAGAATGGGTAACATGAATTGTGTCTTACTAATAGCAAAAATGATATTTTAGGATCTTCTGAATGTCTCTAAAGTTATTAAATGCATAGCATTTTCAGTAGAGACTGTCTCCATACATTAGTATTGAAACTTTAGTACTTTTTTTTTCTACATGCCTCTGCCTAAATTTACAATATATTTGTACTAAGCTTAATTTCTCTACATGTTTTTGCTTGTCTGAGGAAAAATACTTTCGTCCTTTTGGCCAGGAAAGTGAAAGGTTTCAGATTCCTGGTAGTTCTCTTGTTTCTCTTCATTGTAAATGAGTGTTTTAATGTACTTGTTAACACACCTAACAGAAATCTAGTCAAGGGTTCTTGACCAAAGGTACAATATATTAAGGACAGTAATATGTTGACATGACAGTCTGTGAATAATATGTTAAATTGGCACATGACAACTACAGTTTCAATGAAAATGGCTTGCAGTTAGTGAGCTGTCATTTTTTTCTCATTTTCTGAATTTAACAGTTAAATTAATTTAAACTTGGTAACATTCACTAAATTGCTGATTGCTGCATAGTGTGTTTCTCCGCTTGTGTGCATCTTATGTTGTCTTTAAGTAATCTGTAATCTAATACTGCGCAGAGTCAGCAAACAATCCTTATTTGCGTACAAAGTTTCTTTTATAAGACAATGTAACAGGATTTGTCTTTAAGCTTCTTTAGAACAAAAGGAATATTGGACTTGATTTCTTGCTATTTCTTTTATTACTTTAGTTCCCTGCATTTGACTCTTCTTCCTGCTTGTCCTGCCTGAAATCCCAGAAAAAAAAAATTACAGGATATAAGTATTTAAATAGAAAAATTACAAAGGTAGAAGCCCTTTCTCACAAATGAATGTGGGAAACAGGAAACTTTTTTTTGTTTACATTGATGTCTGTTCTTTCATGGTATGCTTTTCCCACCTATTTGCTTTCAACAAAATTACAACAGACATAAAATAAAAACCACTTCTTAGTCTGTCTAGTAAGTGGGTCCAGTCTCTTTCATCCATTGAACAGCTTAACCTTTGAGATACAATTACACGGTATGCTTGGCTTATGTATTGTCAATTCAAGAGCATCCTGTGCTATAACAGGAGCAGGCTTCCTGGGTGTGCCAGTGTGATGACAACATGGTTCAGAGACTCGAAACAGATTTCAAGATGACTCTTCAACAGCAGAGCACCCTGGAGCAGTGGGCTGCCTGGCTTGATAATGTAATGATGCAAGCATTGAAACCGTATGAAGGAAGACCCAGCTTTCCTAAAGCAGCACGGCAATTTCTGTTAAAATGGTCTTTCTACAGGTAGTATTTAGTAGATTTTAAAACATTCTAACTATTCTATTAATTACTGAATTGTGCATTGTAATGAAGTTGACAAATCTAATATCTAACAGTGGCTTGGAACATCATGAAAAACATGGGGTTTTTTTCAGAGGATTTCTGTTATTAACCTTGAACTCAGGATTATCAGCAAATGAACAGAGACCTAAATCACCCTAGTTTATTGTTTTAAAGGCCATCTGAAAATGAATGCAGGTGTAATTTTGTCCAGAGTTAGAAACATATTATGAATTGTTTTGGTTAAAAAACTATGCAGTTATTAAGTCACTTACTAAAACATTGTAAGTACATTAGTAAGCACACATTAGTGTACTTACTAAAACATTGTGGCATCAATGTTTATTGGATAAGAAAGGCAAAAGCTGATTTTAATATATGAAAAGAACATTAAGACAAGCATTTCATGTTAGCTGCTTATTGAAACAGTTATCAGAGTAAACCTTGTTCTTTGAACCTGACTGTAGTGACTGCTTGCTGAAGATACGAAGATAGAATATGAACCCACAATAATTCTATTGTTTTTGAATTTTAAGTTTCAAAGCTTTTTAAATTCTGGCAATTGGAAGCATTGCCCTGGAAAGATTGACACAACAGACACTATTTAAGCAATAGTTTCTTTAAAACAAATAGTTTTCTTGCCATTTTAGTTGTTTATGTTTTCTTTCATCAAAGTTTCTTTCAAGTTTTACACTTACCACCTTAGTGGTAAGGTCAATTATGCTTAGGTCAATACCAAAACCAAACCAGTCTGGTTATTTCCTATGTGGTGTTCAACAGTATGTTCTGAGAAAAGAGAGAAGCAAATTATTGCCCTTTCCTTGTCATCCCTTTAAATCAGTCATTTAAGGATAATGTTACTTTTGAGAATATTGGTTTTGAGGTGAAATGTCTGTCTACATGGTTGAATGTTAAAATGGCTGTGACATAAACATATATATATTTTTTATTTTCGAATAGCTCAATGGTGATTCGGGATTTAACCTTGCGCAGTGCTGCTAGCTTTGGCTCTTTTCATCTGATCCGCTTGCTTTACGATGAATACATGTTTTACTTAGTAGAACATCGTGTTGCTCAGGCAACAGGAGAGACACCTATTGCAGTTATGGGAGAGGTAAGATAATATGTAAGAGACTAGATTGATAGATTTAGTGATGAATTAGAGAAAGTGTGTTTGCACATTTTTAAGTGTGTATGTAGAATGGTAGGATTTCTGCAGCATTACAACAGACTGGGTTACAAATATATACAGTGGTTTCAAACTTGTTTCCCTGGTTCATTGTAAGAGTATTAAAAAAACATTGAATTATTAAAATCAGTTATTTCTAAATGAACTTACTCTTTTATGAATCTGCACACAGATTCATATGCATAATTTGAAAAATGTTGATCAACTTACAACTATTTTCCACTTCTTGAGACCTGAATATTTTATGTGAAAATAAAAAAGAGCATAGTAATAGGAAAATGTTACTTTTGTGGATCTGTTTACATACATTTACACACACAATTCCCACACAAAATATATACACTTTTTGACATAGCTGCTTCCATTTTGTGCCAGCAGTGGTTTCCAGCCACAATGTCAGGCAATTAATTTGTTTATTCTGCAAGCCATGACTTCCAAAGTGTGATAGACAGTGCAGACATCCTGGAAAAGTGCTGTGCAACTGGGAATAAGCTCATTTGAGCTTCCTTTTAGATAGTTGCTTTAGTAGCTTTCATTACTTGTGGGGTCTCCTGTTCTGGCTGCAGCCAGTTTGCTGTGTGTTTTATCTGTATGGTATCACTGAACAGCATATGCTGGGTTGTAGATCTTTTGTAAGCCTTTCTGTGCAACTCCAGTTGCAGGTTTGCATGTTACCTAGGCCTCCCAGAGTAAATATTTCCGGTTAACAAGAGCCTACCAGGATTTGGTGAGGCAGGAGTTTTTTGTTTTCTGACTGCTGCCACTAGTTAGAAAAAAATACTGCAAACTACATTTAGTTCCTGCATGTACCTGGGCAATTCCCAGGTATGTATGTCTGCACTGGTATGTGAACAGGTCTGGATAAGCCAAAATTCTGCATGTAAACCAGCCTTCTTATGTCAAAAAGGTTTGTAACACATTTTATTTTCATACAGTTGTTTCAAAGACTATTAGCTTATAAGGAAGATCTAGAGTCTCAATGCACAACTATTTTTTTACACTCAGCTGTGGCTTCTGCAAGGCAAAGTTTCTCTTATCCCTTTTTTTTCAGTAGTTCATCTGACCTTTTATTTTGAAGGAGATGCTAAGGAAAGCATAAACTATTCCCAAAGAATAATGCTTCAAGGTGCTGGAAAATGGATATATTTAAAAATATGCTAAATTGTTAATAGGACAGATTTGTTACATTTTTACACTTGCAAGACACTTTATCATGTTCCATGTTACCTATAAATTGCAGGTAATTTTGCTAGTTGAGTTGTCATTCTTCCCACAAGATATATTGATAAGTTTATTAAACATTATAAAGAGATTATTTATTTCTAAGAGAAGTTGGAAAGTGTCTCATCTTGCTTTGTCAAATTATTTTATATCATGTGTCATGACATGTTTCAGAAAAATTAAATCATTTTTCTACTTAGCAGAAAGACCCACCATCACTATAGAGTCTCTTAGATTTCTTGCCTTATATTTGCAGAAAGTCCTACACAAGTATGCAGTTACAACATTCTTGTTGTCTTAGTAGACTTTATATGATAAAGACAAAAATATAGCATAGGGCCGTCTAAAAGGTTTACAAGACTGAATATGGAAATACTATGAGGAAGTACGTATTGCAAAATTTTTGGAGATGAGGGGCAGAATAGAAGTAATACATTAAATGCATGTCTTCTTATATTTCTGTGTATTCAATGGCTGAAATAAAATGAGGAAGATTACAGTCCAACAAGCACTGTAAAACAGTATAAACTGGTTGCAACTGAGAAAAGCATTCTCATACTTCTCCCTTCCTCTTCTTCCACCCTTGGACACAGGTATTGGCAAAATTCTTCTGGAAAAGACTGGCGTAATTTATAACTAGAAGTGTATCTATCTAAACAATGTCCTTTTCATTTGTATCCACTGGTGGCATTTTACCCTTCCAAATTTCAGACAAGAGAAATGGAGGAAGGAAAGGGAAGAAGGTTTCTAACTTACATGCAGCTACTTTTAAAAGCTCTGGATTTTGATATAAATCAGTTAACAGGTTATAAACCCTTTCGCAGGAGTGCCTTTCATCTGCCTTACAGGTAGATTAGTAACTCTGTGACATACTTCATTTTTGCTCCAGCACAATTGAAATGGTGCCTGGAAAATTTTAAAGGGAGTTTTTGTTATAATATTGGCAGTTCAGAATGAATATCCATTATAATTTATGGCTTTATAAAACATAAATAGCTTACTTCAAACAACAAAGGCCCTGAGGAAGCAATCTTTAAAAAAGGTTGTACTTCTCCTTTTTGAGGGTTTACTTAGTGATAATTGTCTTAATAAGCACAAGACTGAAATGGAATGGGAAATTGCTCTACTATGGCTATGGCTGCAGCTAAGATCATGCATTTGAATGAATGTATCAAACCAGTGGAGCACACATTTCCTACATCGTAGATATTCTAAGTCCACATTTGCTTAAGACTGTGTCTATTTTTTTAATTGTTTATTTTGCAGTTTGGTGATTTAAATGCTGTGTCCCCTGGAAATATGGATAAAGGTAAGCATTTTAGTATCTCCAGGGTATAATTCTGTTTAGAGCTAATGTGTCTCTAAACCAAATAAATCCTTAGGTTTTAAAAACACAGTCAAACAGATTTTTGAGCTGAATTATCCTTTAAAGTGCATGTATATCCTGTATGGATACATTGATATAATACAGTAGTTATGTATGTAATATGCCACATGTAATAATGACTGGAATATTGCAGGTTCATTTTAAAATAGGAATATTTTGAAGATGTTTATTATTGTCACAAAGAAATATTCAAATTTTTATGCAAATTTTGTTATATCTAATAGGATGCAGTATAGTAGCAGCTGTGGCAAGAAAGACAAGAGTTGTTTATGGATATTTAAATGTAGTGATGTTTTGCTAAGTCAAGAAGCAGAATTATATGCAAGTAGTCAGGGAGAGATTAGTTCCTTAAATTCTCTTCATGCTCTGTTTTGACATGCATTCTTATACTGACTACTTGAGTGATTTGGGGTGATTTGACCTCAGAACTCAACTAGTGACTATAAGAATATTTGTCAAAATTTGGGGTCAAATGACCACAACTCTCCTCGCCTCAGTTTCCTTATCTGTACCTAAACGTAACAACTCCTGTTTATCATGCTTAGGAAATGAGGTATTTTCCAATATGAAGTTACATTGTTTGTTAGACCTTTTGAAATTGGAGGCTTTTTTCCCACATCAAGAGTATGTAGCTCAAGTGATCAGACCTGAATCTGTTTATCTATTTGAGATAACAGATGACTTATTTTCCATCAAAATTTTAATTTTCAGTTTATGCTTTATCAGATTGCTCCCCTATATTTCAACTATTGCTTACAGAATAAAGAGCCTGGTATTAGAAACTTCTCACTCTGTGGTAGTTACATGCTGGTTTGTTTGTGCAGATGAGGGCAGCGAAGTTGAAAGTGAAATAGATGAAGAGCTGGATGAAAGTGGAGAGCCACAAGCTAAGAGGGAGAAAACTGAGCTAAACCAGGCATTCCAGGTGGGCTGCATGCAGCCAGTGCTTGAGAGTGGAGTACAGCAGAACCTCCTGAACCCAATTCATAATGAGCACATTGTTGCAACTACTCAGACTATCAGACAATGCAGTGCTACTGGAAATACGTATACTGCAGTCTAATGTGAAACTGCCCCTGGCCTCCAACACACACCCCATTGCATTAGCTGTTTAGATTTAATAGGAAAAAGAAAAAAAAAAACAATAAGTCTGAAGGTTGACTATTGTCAAATGTAACTTCTGATCATTATTTTGTTGGAGTTGTTAAATGGAATGGGTGTACGTATTTTGTACGTATTTACAAAAAAAAATTTTTGTAAACAAAATCATTTTACTTTGGCCACTCAATATGAAGAGGTTTCTTTGTATCAAATGCAAGGAAGATTTTTGCAAAGTTAAATGTTAATGTTTTGTCCTCTTATAATAATTTAATTTTTTTCATAGTTTTAAAAATATTTTAATGTTAATTATTAGTTATGATGCTGATTTCATATAGATAGGTTTTTAATTAGATGCACTTCTGTGAAATATCAAAAGAACTATTTTCTTTGATTTACACTGGAGGCATACTTATTTGACAGCAGATGTATCAAATTTGTTATAAAAGGTGCTTTTCATCGTACTACGAGAAGACACTATTTTGATAAAATTGTGAGTATTTAGGGGGATTTTTTTGTAATAATGCTGGAGGGTTGAGAAGATCTCCTCGTTTCTTCCTGTGAGGAAGAAGCTGTTTAAAAGACAGAATTGTATCAGAATGTGGTAATCTGTATGGCATAAATGTACCTAATTATCTGAACATGATGTAAACAATGCAAGCTTCATTTAAAATCAACAGTTTCAGATATTATTTGCATACATAGCAGTTCCTCTGTTTTGAAGACTACTGATTCTATATGTGAGGCCACTGAACAGATGCTTTTGATTGTTCAGTGGCACTGTAGTTGTTAGAAACTGAAGCTAAAAAAAGAAGTGACTTGATTACTGTTAATTTTAAGTGTATGTGCTACTTATGCTGAACTGGACATACAGGAAAACATTCCTTTTGGATGACTTTCTTCTATTCCAGGTCTTTTCCTACTAGTGGTTCAATCTGCTGCTCTTAGAAAAGGTGATTTATAGAATGCAAGGAATGTAGCAACCTGCATAATTTTTCTTTCAAAAACATTTCCTTGTTGTTAAAGTGGATTTAAATTTTTACAAAAATTAGACAAGGCAGTGTAACTGGCACACCTCACTTGTACCTATTCCCAATTGTGTAGAATTTGAATAGGTGGCTAGATGGACCATTGCCATTTAAGAATGTACATCAGGGATCATTGTACCTCGGCTATTACATGGTGCCTTAAACAGAACTGAAGCTAAGACTTAGTACTTTTTGTTATTCTTAACTCTTAAATTAATTCAACAAGGTGTGCCTGTCATTTTCAAATTCCCTAAGAAGTAAGGACAGGTTACACAGCCTTCAAAAGAATAAAAGGATTTTTTTATTATTAAATAATTTTAATATCCCTCTTAGAATAACAATAGACCTATTTTTTCTCGTTTCTAGCTGGATTTCACTTTAATAGAAATAAAATTTGCTTGGGAATTTGAAAAGCAAAACTAGCTTTAATACCAACTTCAAATGTCAAAATAGATTGACCATAGTCCCAAGCATGATTATATATTTTGTAAACCCTTGCCTACTTTTAATTTTAAAAACTAAAAAGAAATAAATGAGCAGGTACATAATGCAGTGCATGTTTTCAATTTCTATGTTTTGTGGTGTATCAGCCAGATACTACATTTTAATGGTTGAATAGTATCAATTTATAGAGACCATATTAATTGACATTAATGAATTCAAGTTTTTCTTCACAAACATGTCATTGTGCAGACACATTAATTTGCTACACTAAAGTAGTAGAATTAAATAGGAAAAATAATCCAAAAAGTGAATGAAAACACAAAAATATCAACCTTACAGGAAAGACTGTGTAAAAAAAAATCATATTATTTTATTCTGGTTTATTTAGTGTGTCTGGAAATGACTTTCAAGTCATATATACCAAATGGGAGAAGAGCATGTAAAATGGAAGTGTATTTATAACAAACAAGTTTGTTGCTAAAGTTTACATATGCTCCAAATACAGTTGCACATAAATTAAAATGTCCTAACATTATTGGTGCACAAAAAAAAATTTAATTCCTTTGCAGAATTGTGAACCCATCCAGCTCATTCTGTGTAGGCATAATTCCTACTAATGTCAGTAGATGGCTTTTGCCTCAGTAAAAAGTGACATTTATATTCATTATTTCTAAACTCATAAATGCACTGAATCTCATTATAGATTTTGTTGTCACATATATCGCTCAGTGTGTCCTGATTTTTCCTTAGAAATCAGCGCATCTGTACCCTTCACCAAAAATGCTAAAACTAAGCTGTGATAAATATTTACTCCCCTTCATTGTGCATTATAAGATGTTTACAAGTAAAATAAAGTGAAATAATTCAACTTTTTTTTTTCAATTTCAGCTTTTTTTAAATACTGTAGTAGTTGTTTTAATTTTTGTGTTCATTTGTGTTTTCTTATTCTTTCTTGGTTTAATGTTGAATTTGTTGTTGCTGAGAAAAGAGTACAATTGTACAAGGTAAATCTAGATTGCTAAATATGGTGGGACTTGAGTATCTTTCATTGTTTAGCTTTCCACTCCACTCAGTTGTTAAATGTCATAATGTGAAAAACAAAACTGAACAAAAATCTGAATACAAAAATGGAATGTATTTCATAGCTTCTAAAAACAATGAATTATCAAGACAAAATGGAACTTTCACAGGTTCAGAAAACTGACTGGAGTCTGTATTCTTATTCTTAAATTCTAAAGAATTTACCAGATTTTTTTAGAGGAACTATCTTAATGTGTTGTAAACGTACAGAATTGGGGGTCTTTTGTTTTGTTCTTACTGAAATTTCAATCAAATGCTTAGATAAAACATTTTGCACACTCTTGCTGTTTAATAGTTGGGTTTTAGTACTTGTTGAAGTAGAGAGTTACGAATACCTCAGTGTGTATTCTGTAATGTGTAGCATGCGGCTGCATTGCCACACCAGCTCTGAATTCTGTTGTTAATGCGATGGAGAGGTGTAGCATGTGTCCACAGGGTAGACATTATGAGAGTTGACATGATTTATGTGTTTTATCTAATCTTGAAATGGAATCCAGAATAGTTGTTTTAGAGGCATTTCCCCCATTAGCACAAAATAGCACAGTGAACAGTGTGGGGGAAGAGGTCTTGTTGAACTACCTTTACAAAGCACAGGGCCCAATTTTCAAAAGTTTTATATATGTTAAAATGTTTTGTTACATTTTCATTTTTCTTGTGGTAAATCAGATTTAAAACATTTTTTTATTTTTTTCAGGTTTTTTTTTTTTTGCTTGTACTGTAGTATGCTCAAAGCACCTTCATTTTTAATAAGTTCCATAAAAATTTGGAAAATAGATGTTAAATTATTTGCCTATAAAATGACAATTTTAAAGGCATTACTGCCTTTAGTTCAAAAAATAGGAAAATAAAGTTCTGTCATTCAGGAATGCATAGGTCTATATATAAATTAAACTTAAAGCAAGGTATTTTTAAATATATGAAAAAATTTTTTGTTATATCTTGTTTTCCCTAGGAAATCATGTTCACCAATTGACATCTGCACTGTTTAGGAAAAAATCCATGTTAGAGATACACTGCAATCCAATTTAATTAAAAATGCTTTTACAAAACAAAACCAACCACTGAGAGCCATAAATGCGCTGACAAAAAACCCAGATTTACTAGTAATAGAAGTATACAACAATAATTTCAGAGTTTGAAATACAAATCTGAGAGAGCAAGATGAATTTCTGAAAATTGGGCCCTTGTCACACTAACAGGACATGCTCTTTGTATACAGTTTAAAGCAAATTGGTACCTGGAATTCTAGTATCTCTGCTAATTTGTTTGGTGAATTAACACTGAAAATAAAAACTGGAATAGAAGCATAAACACACAGTGCTTAGTTCTAGTACTAGGAAGTTAATTTGATATAATGCCTTGCATTAACCCTTTGAGCATTGTAAGTAACACGATGGGAACAAAGATTTTTAGCTAATTTAACTAGTCCACTGAGTATATACTTTTAAATAGCTTATTGTATTGTAAATCTTTTTTTAATTATGTCTAAAGTAAATACTTGCATACAATATGGGGATGTTTTTTTATTAATAGGGGCCTCAGTAGATGTAGGCAAAATATTCATTGCCATTTATATGTACTGTGTAATATAAAACAGTACTTCAGCTACCTGGTTTTCATAACTGCATGTATATACAAAGAAAATCAAACATGATTCTACAGATAGGAAGTTGTCTACTTTAAGATTCCTTTAGAAGATTTTCCTGGTTTATGGCAGATTTGGGAGAAAACCTCCAAAAAGGGCCCCCCCGAGAAAGCAAACCCACATAGCCCCTCCCCCCAGACAGTTTGGGAAGAAATTCCTCAGAGAGAAGTGGAAAAAAACCTGTTTATTTAAACAGGCAAAGCACTCCCCAGCATAAAAAAAAATGAACAGTACCAGTTGACAAAACTCATTTGTCGCTCTGAAGAGATGACAAATGCAGAAAGTCTCTCTGGGGGTGGTCACTCTGTTATCAGTCCCTGCGGCGCTGGGAAAGGCTGCTGCTGCCCACTGTAGGTCCTGGTAGGCCACAAAGCGCGAGCTCTTGGTGTTTCCCCGGGTCCCAGTCCAGAGCAGCTTTGGACGGATCCAAGAGAAGGGAAAGAAAACCAGTCCAGGGAAAACTTGGACTGCCTCAGCTCGCTAAACTAAGGAGCAAAGGAGCGAGGTGTTTTGCCCTGTCTGGGCCCAGACAACACAGTGGAATTCTGTGTTTCAGCAAACTATGGAGGATTGGAGGAGTGAGTGCAGGCTAATAACAAAACTCCTTCTTCTTCTACTCCCTGCCTTTGCTCTCAAAGCCTGTCTTGAAGGCACAGAATAAACAGAACATACTATTGGGGATACTAGCTTCATAACGTCACCCTAGGACATTCTACCCCTTATTCCCATATCATCAGCTTACTACCAAACATAATGCATTTTATTCACATAAAAACTTCTATCTGTTCCAACCAAAAATTACAAGCAATACCCATCATGCCGCCATTGTGTCCCCACACTGGACCGCTGAATCCAGGGCCCAGACTACAGAGCTGCAGGATTCCCCGCTTTCATTTTACTCACTCAAACCTCCATCTTTCACTTGCTCAGACCTTTGACACTTAAACATTTTCTTCTATCTCATGTCTGTGTGGTTTCATGTACAGACAATGGCAGTAACATCCAGCAAACAGTGGTATTTGCATATCTTACCCCCCAGTCAGATCTCCCTGAGGTACACATGGTGTTGTTCCATCTCTCTGCATTATCCACCATGTACAACCTGGTCCCTGAGCAGAATGGGTTAGTCTGTAATCAACGCAGAATTGATCCACAATGATTTCCCTAACAAACCTCGGACTGGGACTTTATCTCTGTCTGCTATATTCAGGGACTCAGACTGGGCAGGACCTGCTCAATTGGTGGAACGTCGGCTGTTAACTAATCAGGTGGCCTTTGCTAAATGCTGCTCCCAATTTTTGAAAGATCCCCCATCCAGTGCTTTCAACTGGGTTTTTAACAACCCATTTTACCTCTCCACTTTGCCTGCAGCTGGTGCATGGTAGGGGATATAGTATACTCAGTCAATGCCATGTTCCATAGCCCAGGTGTTGATAATGATAAGGCTGTTCTTGAAATGAGTCCCATTGTCTGACTCAATCCTCTCAGGGGTGCCATGCCTCCAAAGGACCTGCTTTTCAAGGCCCATGATGGTGTTACAGGCCGTAGCATGAGACACAGTGTAGCTTTCCAACCATCCCGTGGTGGCTTCTACCATTGTGAGCACGTAGCGCTTGCTGTGGTGTGTCTGGGGCAGTGTGATGTAGTCAATCTGCCAGGCCTCCCCATACTTGTACTTGGACCACCGCCCACCATACCATAGGGGCTTCACTCTCTTGGCCTGTTTGATGGCAGCACACGTCTCACAGTCATGGATCACCTGAGAAATACTGTCCATGGTTAGATCCACCCCTCAGTCCCGTGCCCACTTATAGGTGGCATCTGTGCCCTGATGACCTGAGGCATCATGGGCCCATCGTGCTAAGAACAATTCCCCTTGTGTTCCCAATCAAGGCCTGTCTTTGACACCCCTATCTTTGCAGTCTGATCTACCTGCTGGTTGTTTTGGTGCACCTCATTGTCTCTGTTCCTCGGGACATGGGCATCTACATAGCAAACCTTCACAGGTAGCTTCTCTACCCGGGTAGCGATATCTTTCCACTCTTCAGCAGCCCAAATTGGTTTTTCTCTATGCTGCCACTTACCCTCTCTTCATCTCTCCAGCCACCCCCACAGAGCATTGGCTACCATCCAATAATCAGTGTAGAGGTAGAGCTTTGGCCACTTCTCCCTTTTTGCAATGTCCAGGGCCAGTTGAACGGCTTTCTTTGAGTTCCACAGGTTGGCTTGATCCACCTTCTCCTTCAGTGGCCTCTGCAACCTGTCATGAGCGCTCCATACAGCTGCTTTCCACTTCCAGTTCATCCCTATGATGCAACAGGAACCGTCAGTGTGAAGAGTGTAGTGTGTTTCCTCTGGTGGCAGTTGATTATATGGTGGAGCTTCTTCAGCCCATGTCACTGTTTCTTGTTCTTCATCTGTGACACCAAAACTTTCACCTTCGGGCCAATTTGTAAGGACTTCCAAAATCCCAGGGCGATTCAATTTACCAATACAGGCACACTGCATGATAAGGGCAATCCACTTGCTCCATGTAGCACTGGTGGGTAGAGGGAACCTTGCCTTTGAACATCCACCTCAGCACCAGTAGTAAGGGTGCCAGCAGGACTGTGCTTCTGCACCAATCACCTCTGAGGTGGCTTGGACTCCCTTGTAGGCAGCCAAGATTTCCTTTTCTGTGGAACTGTAGTTTGCTTCAGAGCCTTTGTAGCTCTGACTCCAAAATCCCAGTGGTTGACCTTGAGTCTCATCAGGCAACTTCTGCTAAAGGCTCCAGGAGAGACCCTGGTTCCCAGCTGCAGAGTAGAGCACGTTCTTCACATCTGGTCCCATCCTGACTGGGCCAAGGGCTACTGCATGGACAATCTCCTGCTTAATTTGGGCAAAGGCTTGTTGCTGTGCAGGGCCCTGGTGGAACTCATTCTTCCTGCAGGTAAACAGGTAGAGAGGGCTCACAATCTGGCTGTACTCAGGAATGTGTATCCTCCAAAAGCCTATGGCACCTAGGAAAGCTTGTGTTTCCTTCTTGTTGCTTGGTGGGGACATAGTTGTGATCTTGTTGATGACATCTGTAGAAATCTGACACCGTCCATCTTGCCTCTTGACTCCCAGGAACTGGATCTCATGAGCCGCTCCCTTAACTTTGCTCTTTTGGATGGTAAAACCAGCTTCCAGGAGGATTTGGATTATTTTCTCTCCTTTCTCAAACACTTCTGATGCTGTCTTCCCCCACACAATGGTATCATCAATATACTGTAGATGTTCTGGAGCCTCGCCCTTTTCTAGTGCAGCCTGGATCAGTCCATGGCAGATGGTGGGGCTGTGTTTCCACCCCTGGGGCAGTCGGTTCCAGGTGTACTGCACGCCCCTCCAGGTGAAAGCGAACTGAGGCCTGCATTCTGCTGCCAGAGGAATGGAGAAAAATGCATTGGCAATATCAATGGTGGCATACCACTTCACTGCCTTGGACTCCAGCTTGTACTGGAGTTCCAGCATATCCGGTACAGCAGCGCTCAGCGGTGGAGTCACTTCATTCAATGCATGGTAGTCCACAGTTGATCTCCATTCTCCTTCAGGTTTATGCACAGGCCAAATGGGGCTGTTGAAGGGTGAGTGGGTTTTGATGACTACCCCTTGGCTCTACAGCTCTCGGATCATCTTATGGATGGGAACCACAGCATCTCCAGTTGTTCTGTACTGTCAGCGATGCACTGTTGAAGTGGCAATTGGTACCTGTTGCTCTTCTCCCTCAGAAGTCCTACTGTAGATGGATTCTTAGACAGTCCAGGCAAGGTGTTCAATTGCTGGATGCCCTCTGTCACTACAGCTGCCATCCCAAATACCCACCTGAGTCCTTTTGGGTCTTTAAAATACCCCCTTCAAAGGTAATATATGCCCAAAATGCATGGGGCCTCTGGGCCAGTCACAATAGGCTGTTTCTTCCACTCATTTCCAGTCAGACTTACATCAGCTTCCACCAAGGTAAAGTCCTGTGATCCTCCTGTCATGCCAGCGATAGATTCTGCCCCTACGTGTCTCGATGGAATTAACGTGCATTTATAACGTGCACCAGTATCAACCAAAGCCTTATATCATTTTGGTTCTGATGTGCCAGGCCAACGAATCCACACAGTCCAGAAAACATGGTTTTCCCTCGCTTCTACCTGGCTAGAGGCAGGCCCCTTTAAACCTGGTTATCCTTCCTTCCTTGGGCATATGTCTTGGAAGTTCCTTAAAGGGGATCAGACATGTCATCATCATCATCATACTTCATAGTTTGGCTGCAGGCACCTGGAGCTGCTCTCATTTTGGTGGAACTTTCTCTCTGAGTCTTGCCTTCCTCCAATTCATGCACCCATTACCTGTTGTGCCAGAGCAGCAGTAGATTTTCCATCCCATCTCCTCGCGTTTTCTCCACAACTGCACAGGAAGATCCACAGCTCAGCTCATGGGGTGTACCTTCTCTCCCCATCTGAAGAACATCTGCATTGGATATTGGAACTTCTGATCTGTACTGCTGAGATTTGCAGAAGGTCTTCTTTCATCTCCTCCCTGAGTCTCCTATGATTCTCCTCTATCTTCTAATTTCTGCAGACGTGTTTCTACTGCTGCAATTCTGGCATGGGTTGGGCCATGTACAGCATCTGCATATGCTCGGAGTTTCCTTGCCATGTTGAGCACGGTCTCATCCCTCTCATCCCACTTCATTATTGCTAAAGCAGAAGTGTATTCATGTGGCCCAAGCCGTACAAGTTTTTGCCACATCACAGATGTACATGGTACCAAGTCTGGATTCCTAGTTGTTATTTCATCTGAGAAGATACTCTCTGCCACCACCATTTCTCTCAGGCTTGGATTCCTTGTTCTATAGTCTTCCACTGGGTCTGCTGCATTTAAAGATCGTCTGCACACAGGTATCTTTGTGCTACACTTTCCAGAACCCGTGCCCAGAGGCTGTGAGGGTTAGCCCCCATCATAATTCCTTGGTCAATGACAGGATCATGTGACAGGGATCCCAAATGTCTCACTTCAGTGCCGTCCAGAATTGTAGCCTTGCCTGCAGTATCCCAAAGACAGACCAACCAACTAATTATAGAATCGTCAGATCATTGAGTGTAATCCTTAGGCCACAAATGTCCTTCAGGATAAAGGACTCAGTATTGGCTTCTGATCTTGTGCCAGTTGCTTTGATTCCTGACTTTATGTCAGCAGGCATGGAGGGTCCTTCTCCTGTATTATCATCATCATCACTGCCATCATCATCATCATTGTCATCATCCATTAGTTGATTGGTCTTGTCTGTGCACTTTCTGCTTGTGCTAGTAGCAACAGCCATTGGTTGAGGCTCACTGTCTGGTTTAGCTGCTGGCTTTGTAACTGGGGTGTTGGCTGCAGCCTGAGTGACTGGGGTAGCTGCTGATTTATCTCCCTGCCCCCCTTCCTCTGCTGCCCTACAGTATCTAGCAGGGTGCGATAAGCATAGGCCAGGACCCAGCTCACTGTAATGATCTTTTCTCCTTAGGGTCATCATGGCACCTCTCTTTCAGGTATTTCCTCACCTCAGAACCTCACTTGGGTTCTGAATTTCTTCATGTGGAAAGTCCCAGAATATAGGGTCATAAAATTCCTTCAGGATTTGGCCCATATACTCCCATTTCCCACACCACTTAGGATGTTCCATGCCTGGGTCTACTCCTGGGTCGGGGTTTCATCAGCCCCTCTAGAAATCTCAGCCCTCATTCTAGAGAAGCTGCAGACTGTATAGAGGAAGCTTACCAGATTAAACACCAGAAAGATGTCTCTTTAACATTCAAGGGAAATGGAATGTTCTCCAATAGGGATGTAACAGATTCAGGAGAGAAGAAGGAAAGTAAAGGCTGAAAGGCCTCATCCCCTGCACCTCCTCTAACTGGGTGCATAACCATAACCATGAACCATACATTCCTGGAACAGACTCCAGCACCTTTATAAACTTCCTGCAAGTCATTACCACCAAGCCCAGTCCAATAGCTATTCTAGTCAGTGCCCATCTGCTGCAAACACTATGTATTGGGACAATACTGGAGCTGTTTCTGGATAAGAAAATAAACCTAGGGACCATAGAGGTATTAAGACCTTGAAAAAAACCTAGGGACCAGAAACACATGCAAGCCTCCAACCCAAATGACATTATGGATTCAAACAACATGGCTATTAACTGCTCTATACCAACACAGAGTAATTACAACCAAAATACAATTAGAACAAGGTTTTTTCCACTCTCTCAAGTTCCATGTTGGGCGCCAATTTTTTGTCCTGGTTTAGGGCAAATTTGGGAGAAAACCTCCAAAAAGGCCCCTCCCCCAGAAAGCAAACCCACATAGCCCCTCCCCCCAGAGAGTTTGGGAAGAAATTCCTCAGAGAGAAGTGGAAAAAAACCTGTTTATTTAAACAGGCAAAGCACTCCCCAGCATAAAAAAAAATGAACAATACCAGTTGACAAAACTCATTTGTCGCTCTGAAGAGATGACAAATGCAGAAAGTCTCTCTGGGGGTGGTCACTCTGTTATCAGTCCCTGCGGCGCTGGGAAAGGCTGCTGCTGCCCACTGTAGGTCCTGGTAGGCCACAAAGCGCGAGCTCTTGGTGTTTCCCCGGGTCCCAGTCCAGAGCAGCTTTGGACGGATCCAAGAGAAGGGAAAGAAAACCAGTCCAGGGAAAACTTGGACTGCCTCAGCTCGCTAAACTAAGGAGCAAAGGAGCGAGGTGTTTTGCCCTGTCTGGGCCCAGACAACACAGTGGAATTCTGTGTTTCAGCAAACTATGGAGGATTGGAGGAGTGAGTGCAGGCTAATAACAAAACTCCTTCTTCTTCTACTCCCTGCCTTTGCTCTCAAAGCCTGTCTTGAAGGCACAGAATAAACAGAACATACTATTGGGGATACTAGCTTCATAACGTCACCCTAGGACAAAGATAAAAGTTTAGAAAATATATTCAGCTATTTTGAAAATTTTCTGAGATAGATTAGTATTGGAATACTCTGGTACTGTAAAAGAGAAATCTTTAGGATTAAAAGAAGGTTTAGTAATAATAAATTTTACAGAGTATTTGATGTGTTTGCATTGAAATTTTTGCCAGTGTTTGTGACAAACAGGAACAAAGAGTGCACAATTATGTTAATATTCCTTTTAAAACTCAGTCACGGCAATAATGACTAGCTAGAAGATGAAGGTATTTATTAAATTTCACATACAAGGGTATAGTTTGGATGGCCCTTACTGAATGTCAGAAATTTAAAAGCAACCTAGAAATTGCATGAGCAAAAAATTTTAAAAGCCCCTTTGTTCTTAAAATTACTGCTTACAGGAACAAGGGAACAAGTGTAGCAGCAAGTAAAGATTCTTTTAACTTAGAGATACTGATGCCACCTTACTAAGTGAGAATACAGTACATTTTCTACTGGTTTCTTGCAATATCATTCAGCAAACACTAAAGCAGCTGTACTTATTTAAGTCTAGCTGAGGGCAAAGAAAAAGGGTATCATTTAAAGTTATTTAAGGGAATTACGTCAGTAGTATAGTGCAAGTAAGTTGTAAACATTTTTAGTCAGTTAATGCAAATTAATGCATAATTAATTAACTTAAAT
Organism: Lonchura striata; assembly: GCF_050655825.1. Lineage (NCBI taxonomy): Eukaryota > Metazoa > Chordata > Aves > Passeriformes > Estrildidae > Lonchura > Lonchura striata. Next base: position 71,032,736 of record NC_140740.1, read on the forward strand.
GCAATACTCAAAGGGTTTTAATTTAACAACTTTTTTTATTCATAATTTACTGTAAATGCTTCTGAGTTTGCATGCCTTGATCATTGCTGCTAGTGATTTTATGTGCCAGTAGACCTGAGTTTAATTTACCAGTTTAACTAAGAAATAGTAAAAGCCACTTACAAAGTGACTGCCTAGTGTTTGTTTGAAGTAAAATATGCCTTAGTTTGAAAACTATCATTTTAACTCTTGTTTTATTCTTATTTTCTTCTTTTCCTGTTGAAAAAAATAAATTGGCATTTTGGGATTGGAAGCCCTGAGTAGTTAAATATTTGGTAAGAATTGTTCTTGGAGATTGCTCATTAAGGCTGAAATTCACTGTAGAAAACAAGACCCAGAAGAAGCCTATGGGCATCAAATGAGCCTCACGTAACACTAATTCAGGAAGATATTCTTTGTATGTTCTTAAGCACTTTCTTGGTTATGGTGCAAACATCTTACAGGAATTTTCACTTCTAAATTAATTTGATTCTGAAATAATAAATGTCTTTTTAGGAGGAATTTAGACTTCACAGGAAGAACCTTTAATGGACTGGGTTTTAACAGGAACTCAGTTCAATTCTTTTTGACTCAGTGATACCAGCAAAAGTTTTTTTACACAAAGAATATTTAATGGATTCCCCAAGTAAAGTTTCCTTCCATACAATATTAAAGTGACTGCCTTGTATTTAAACATTATATACCCATCTTACCCAGTTAATTTAAAATATATTGGGAAAATATCACTTTGTACCAAAGCAAGTTGTCCATTTCCACTCATACCCACTGAAAATTTGGATTTACAGTTAATAACCAATGAGGCTGGTAAAGAAACTTCGAGTGCCTTTCAAAAACTTGGAAAATTGTGCCTGAGGTGGTAAACTTTAATTAGGTTAATTCTAGAGCTACCAATCAGTAATTTTATCATCACTCAGGGCTTTCTTACCTTCTGTGAAACTTCCCTTGTTGCATTTATTTTATACTGTATTTTTTTTAAGTGCCATCATTTAAATTTCACTTAGTAAGTGGCAGATTACATTATCCAGTCCCACAGCACAGAAACATCATAAACACTAGGACATATTCAAATTCTTATTTTCCAGTTGACTGAATATATTATGTAAATGAGGTAAGCAACTTTTTGTAGATTGTATGTGTGAGATAATGTAATGTTCTTTTCCAGTTTTTGGGCTACAGTTGAATATACTTTTTAATTATTTAAAGAAGACATCTTTACAGAATAACGTGATGGTTTTTTTTGTATAATGTATTTGATTTTGTAAATACGTATTTCCTGATGTGATTTTTGTGACAAATGCTAAATCTTTTAGTATATAATGTCCTCTCAAAACTGGCAGGAGCTAAATAATAGTTTGTTGGCAATTTGTATTGTGTACTGTACAATAACTGGGGACCTTTTATAATTATAAAAATATATATTAACTTTTAGTGTGTTGTATAAAAAAATGACTGGAACATACTAAAGACAGTAGGATTTTTCTGAATATTTCAGACTTGAACTCAGGCTAGCTTTCTTGTGTTTTTCAAAACAAAATTGTGTCTTGTCTTTTAAAATCAATAAATTTGTTTTCTTGTTACAAACATATCTGAATGGTTTCAGTTTTTATATAACTGTTTTGGACTGCTGTACTGTTGATTTTGAGAGAAAAATTACTGCACTTACACCTTTGAAATAAGACCACTTTTTTTAATTTAACAACAACAGAACCAAGTAACAAGTGTGTCTCAGATGGCAAAAAACGCAAGTATTTTGAATCACAGAAACACAGACCTCCTAGGGCTGGAAAGAACCTCTGAAGATCATCTGACAGGATCACTTAGGAAGTGTCAGTTCAACTGAGTTGCTGTCATATTCCCAGTAAATAGGGACTGTAATCTACTTATTCATTTCAATATTAACAGTCATTTCCCATTACAGATTTATGTAGTTAACAGCTAATGGTGAGAGGCATGCAGACTCTAGTCTCCAAGAATTCCTGGTGTCTGTTTGGTACCAGCAGGACCTACTTCTGCAATTTTTGCTGTAAATATTCTGCAATATAGTAATGTGTTAGATGTTTTGACAATTTCACAAAACATAGTTGAAGGCCTAATCTTACCGGTTCATATGTTTTATGGGTCTCAGGTATGTGTTGCAGGCATTATATATATTTAATATGATATTTCATATAAGGAAATGCTGAATTATATTTTAATAGGGAGGACCCACCAAGTAATGGGTGCTAGAATATATCAACAAACTATCGGATACCAAGATTAAAACAGGTATTTCACGTAGAACTGTGGTAAAGGTAGAAGAGTTGCACCCTAAAGCTTACCTTTCTCAGGATGTTTGGCCATAAATTATGGTCCACTCATTGCCTATTCTTTAATTTCAAATTAAGACCAAAAGCTCAGTATAGTGCAATATCAGTCCCTGCATTGCATTGTACCATACAAGACTACAACTACACCATTACCCAGCTGTAACTAAAGACCCAGGAAATTGTCAAGGGTGGGAAAGACCTTCAAGATTATCCAGTCCAGCACCACCCTTGTGACCCATAAACCACCAACCACATCACCAGATCCAGGTGCCCCTTGAACATATGTAGGGACAGTCACTCTACCACCTCTGTAGGCAAACTGTTCCAATCTCTGACCACCCTAACAATGACAATAAATTTCTTATACCTGAACCTCCCCTGTCCCAGCTTAAGGTAATTTCCTCTTGTTCTCTCACTGCAAGCACAGCAGAAGAGATAAACCCTTACCTCACTGCATCCTCCTTTCAGGAAGTTGTAGAGCAATGAGGTCCACCCTGAGCCTCCTCAAGACTAAATAAACCCAGCTCTCACAAGTGCCTCTTATGACATGTTTTTAAAGCTTTCGAGAGCTATGTTGCCATTCTATGGACACGTTCCAGGAATTCAGTGTTTTTTTAAAGTGAGGGGCACAGATCTGAAAACAGATTTGAGATGTGGCCTCACCAGTGCCAAGTACAGGGGTGATGCTCCTACCCCTTTCAGCCCCCAATTAGGCTAGCCCAGAGATATAAGGCCTTGAGGGGAGGAACATCAGGAGATGGCCAAAGATTCAAAAGAGGCTGTCCAGCTTCTTTATTCCATGAGATCAGGGGGGAAAGAAAGAGAGAACAGCAAGGGTCATGGCCTTATCTAGGCTCTGGACAGGGAGGGCTTTCTGGCTCTCTGCCAACCCCATCAGAGCAGGAAGGACGGACCACTTCTCTGATCAGAGTCACAGCGGTCCTTGGAAATGGGGAAAAGCATTGCCCGAGCACACTGTAACACCAGGGGACAGTCCCTGCCCTGCTCCTGCTGGCCACTCTGGTGCTGGCACAGCCCAGGATGCCATTGTCCCTCTTGGCCACCTGGGCACTGCTAGCTCATGCTCAGCTGCTGTCACCAGCACCCCCAGGGCCTTTTCCTGTGGGCAGCTCTGCAGCCACTCTGCCCCAGCCTGTGGCACTGCCTGGGGCTGCTGTGACCCAGGGGCAGGACCAGCACTGGCCTTGTTGTACCTCACACCACTGGCCTTGGCCATGATCCAGCCTGTGCAGATCCCTCTGCAGAGCCTTCCTGCCCTCCCGCAGATCAGCACTCCCACCCAGCTTGGTGTCATCTGCAAACTGACTGAGGGACACTCAATTGCAACACCCAGATAATTGATAAAGATGTTAAACACATCCATCCACAAAAAGAGCCCTGGGGAACACCACTGGTGACTGGCCACCAACTTGATTTAGTTCCATTCACCACCACACTATTGGTCTGCCCATCCTGGTAGTTTTTTACCCACTGAAGAGTCCACTCATCCAAGCCACAAGCAGTTTTTCTAGGAGGATCCTGTGGGAGATGGTATCAAATGCATTTACTCAGGTTTAGCTAGCCAACACCCCCAGCTTTTCCCTCATCTACTAAGCACATCGCTTTGTCATATAAGGAGATCAGGTTGGTCAAGTAGGACCTGTCTTCTGTTAATCCATGTTTGCTGGGCTTGATCCCCTGGCTGCCCTGCATGTACCTTCATGCATCTCTTTATTATTCTTCATTCATGGCTTCTTTCTTCATTCATGGGCTTCATGCATCTCTTCCATAGCTTTGCCCAGAACTGAGGTAACTACAGCCCTGTAGTTTCCAGGATCATCCTTCCAACTGTTCTTGCAAATGGGCACTATGTTTGCTAATTTCCAGTGTTCTGGAACTTTTACAGTAACCAAGACTGTTGGTAGATGATTGAGAGTGGTTTGGTGAGTTATTTTACCAGTTCATTACTCTGGGGGGATCTCACTGGCACCCATAGAGCACCTAATTGGCACAGCAGGTCACTAACCATTTCCTTCTGGATTATGAGGGCTTCACTCATCTGCCCATCACCAATTTCCAGCTCTGGTAATTTCTCATGCTGGGTATCCTAAGGACGACTGGGAACAATATCAAGACCAAAGAAGGCATTAAGTATCTCTGCCTTTTCCTCACGCCCTGTCACTCACTACACTACCCTCTGCATTCCACAAATTATGAAGACACTCCATGAGCCTCCTTTTGCTATCACTGTATTTATACAAGCCTTTTTTGCTGTCTTTAACTACTGTGGCCAAATCATGTTCTAGTAGGACTTTGGCCCCTCTAGTTTTCTCCCTGAGTGATCTTGCAACATCCTTACAGTGCTCCCAAGGCATCTGACCCTCCTTCCAGAGATGATAGATTCTCTTTTTTTTCCCCAAGTTTTCTTTAACCAGTCCTTTTTCCTGATGACTTGTCTTTCTAGACAAGGGGACAATCTGATCCTGAATACTTAATAATTCCTTTTTAAAGCAAATCCAGCCTTTCTGGACTCCTCTGTCCTTCAGGACTGACTCCAAAGAGACTCTATCAATCAATGTCCTAAACAGGCCAAAGCCTGCTAGATGGAAGTCCAAGGTGGAAGTTCTGCTGGTGCCCCTCCTTACTCCACCTAGTACTGAAAATTCTAGTATTTCATGGTCTCTCTGTCCAAGACAGCCACCAACCTCCACACCACCCTCTAGTCCTTCTTTGCTTGTTGTCATGGTTTAAGCCTAGCCAGCAGCCAAGCTCCAGGCAGCCACTTGCTCACTCCCGCACCAGTGGGATCAGGGAGAGAACTGGGAGGAAAAAATGCCTGGAAACTTGTGGGCTGAGATAAAGACAGTTTAACAGAGAAAGCAAAAGCCATGCACACAATCCAAGCAAAACTACTTACATTCTAAGCATGATGCCACATGGTCTGGAACATCCCTTTGCTCAGCTGGGGTCACCTGTCCTGCCAAGCACTCCCAATCCCCTCCCCAGTGTAGCAGTACCAAAAGCAGAAAAGGCCTTGGCTCTGTGCAAGCTCTGCTCAGCAATAACAAAAACATCTCTATATTGTCAACTCTGTGTACAGCACAAATCCAAAACACAGCCCCATACCAGTCATTATGAAGAAAGTTAACTCTAGCCCTGGCAAAACAAGCACATAAAAAAAACCAGGTCTAGCAGGGCATCTTCTCTGGTAGGGTCTTTCATCAGCTGTGTCAAGAAGTTACCTTCCACACAGTCCAAGAACCCCCTGGTCTGCTTCTTCTCTGCTGGGTTCTATTTCTAGCAGACATTTGGCAAGCTGAAGTCATACACACATAAAAGGGCAACCATGAGACTTCTGGCAGTCACTTGAAGAACATCTCACCAGCCTGTTCATCCTGGTTGGGTGGTCTGTAACAGACTCCCACCATGACACTTGCTCTGCTGATCTTCCCGCTGTCTTACTATAGGCACTCAATCTTGTCATCTTCATCATAATCATCAATTTCAACACAATCAAATCACTCCTTAAGAGTGCTACCCCATGCTATTCTATGTTTACAGAATACTCCTAATTGGTTTGCTAATTAAGACAAGGCTTCATTTTCTAGCATGTGCCTTGCTAAGACTAGGTTTTTCTCTGACACATACATGGGAAAACAATGTGTAGAGGGACATTGTCCCTTAGAGGGATCACACAACAACCAACTCTTAAAGTAGCCAACAGCCTACATTGCTCAGCTCTTTTCCACTGACAGTGCTACCAGGAAGACCCTGCAAAATTCAACCTCTGTTGCTATTCATATGAATTGAACTGATTTTATTATGAGTTTCATTCATAGTAATACAGATCCACAGATCCAGACCTTTAAGTGTGAAGTACAGGTAAAATATAGGAGAAATTTGAAGATACTGGGTATTTTAAGAAAAAGGAAGTATAAAAAAGGTAATAAATTATTTCTATTAATTCTATAAGGTCATTTTCTGCACAATGCTATTGTCAAATAAGTAAGATACATCCTACATCGAGTTATTTAAAGTGTAATTTGACTTACCTAAAGCATTCACTTTAATTATGTAAAATCACATAGAGCCTGCAGCAATCCAGTATGCATCAGTTGTTTAATTCTGTATCAAGGTCAATGCCAAAAACCACATGAAATATAAGCCAGTTATTTATCTACAAAAGCATCTGACCAAGGCAAGTAAGAAGAAACCTCAATTTATTTTTGGCACTGTTAACAGTATGCTAGAGAGAGCTTTTATTCTGGCTTGGTTCTGCTGGTCTCATTCAAAATTTTTCTAAATTCCATTGTACGTGTACTTCCCCAGTACATTAACTAACCTAACACATTAAACTTTTCTGTTCAAAAACTAAAACAACCCCTTCTTGATTGAAATATGCTACTGCTGACATTTTATTCTAAATGTTTTATAAACAGAACTGTTCTAGTAAAGAGTAACTCTGTGTACAGGCACTTACAGCCACACTGTACAGAAGATCTGCTGCTGCTTTTATGATCAGAGTTCATGGCAGATGTTGGTCCGTACTTATTTAGTAACATACTTGTTAGTCAAACAGACATATTTTCAGAGATCTAGATGGAAGAGATATCTAAAAACTGCTGTCTCAATGCTCTGCAGCTGAATGTTGCCTTTCCCCACAATAAATGGTGTCCTGGCAGAGTGAGTCAGAAAGAGCTGAAAAAGCTGCAATAGCAACATGTTGAAGTTAGGATCACAGATTGTGTTGTTGCAACTGAGGCATTGAATTTACAGGTTCATGTGAGTGACAAGGTTACAAACAGTAGCAATCACTTAATCAATATATTTCCCTGGTCTTCAGTGGTTTCCAATGCCCAAGAAAAATTTAGACTTCCCTTCTTCTTCCAGTTTCACCCAAGGAAGTCAAACAGCCAAACTCAAAAGTTGCAATAATTAAAATGGTAAGAAAATGGGACAGCCTAATCATCACCACATAAATTATCACATTCCCTTGCTGTGAATTTCTTGGTGGACTATTTTGTGTGTCTTTGGGAAGCATAAATCTTCTACCTGTACATTTTACCTCCATCCACTTATTATGACAAATTCAAATCCATGCTTTACTACACCAACAAGCAGACAAAAAATCATTGCTTTTGGATGTTTCTGCAGAGACACTTGCCAGAATAATTAACAATATCTACATTGAATAATGCACCCCAATCAAGCTTTTTTGTCTTTTTCCTATTAAAGAGAATTTAATTGATTTAAATTTCCTTAAAGTGTGGGTGGATTTTTCTTTTTGTTAAAAATAAAAAAGTGGTCAAACATGTAATCCATTATAGACAAATCCTGTTGTGATGCCTGATGGGTAATGAACTGATCTCATTTAATACCACCAGATCTGATACCTTTAAACCCACTTAGCAGGATTGTACCTGCTGTTGCTCTTGACTTTAAAAGCAATGGGGCTCTGCAGAGATAACAGTCCAGCTGGGAAAGACTGTGAAATTCAAACCCAATTCTGTGTTACAGCACAGGGTATGCCTGTGGAAAAAATGCTGGTTGATCTGTTCTAGCTTCAATGTCAAAGCAGCAGCTCAACAATAATCTTTACTAGAACATATTGTTGCCCCTCTAGACTAAAATTTGGTTTTAAGTATAAAATACTTGATTTAGCAAGAGATACTGAAAATCTAGCAATTATTGCATTAGTGAAGAGCTCATTGGTAGCATTAACTTGATACTACAGATACTGCTGACTTTGTTGATGGCCAGTGAAAGACAAAACTGAATTAAAACCTGAATTAAATTTTACATATCAGTTTTGAAACCAAAATGGTGCCACACAAGAAAGCATTCACAACAAGGTAACAGTTTCAGATGAGCAACATCTTGCAGAGTGTTTACAGTCAAATTTTGATGGAATTCACCATATGATGGATATGGTAGTTACTTGTTTGAGCAATAACCCTTGCAGTTATTTCCTCACATTCCTGAGGAAATAAACACCATTTCCTCACATTCCTGAGGAAATAAAGACCATAGTTTAAAGAGACTGGAAATCTGGAGAGAAAAATCATCAGAAATTACAAAAGCAGAATATAAATTGATCATCACTTGGGTTTGTTTTTTTTTGTTTGTTTGTCTGGGGTTTTGTTGTTGTTTTTTGTTTGTTTGTTTGAGTTTTTTGTTGATTCACCTAATAATTCAACATGCGCATTAAAAGCTAAAAGGAAGGGTCAAAATTTCCTGTCTTCAGTACTCCAAGTTCTTACTAGCTGTTGTTTAGGAATACAGGCGGGTTTTTTCAGACACATTGTCCTCTTATTTGGTATGACTAATTTATGCCTTCAGAAAACATATTTGCCCACTGTATGTTTTGATAAAGGGCTGCAATACAGAAATTATCTCAGAACTCTTCCCCACAAGTGCCCATTCCCCCCTTCCTTCCTCAAAACCACATATATTTGGTTCAGGAAGCAAGCTTGCTACCTTATACTCACTCTTGCAGCTAAAAACGATGTACTGGAGCCATAGGCATATAGCTGTTTAGTGGTTTAGTGGTGGTGCCTAAACTTGGGAACGTGGCTGCAAGTTCAAGCTGAGGCAGTAAAACTAGCAATAGCCATTGTCTGAAGTTGGCCTCTTCTATGGGACACTTTGCGTTTTTCGCACATGAGTAGCTGCCAAGGACTAGGTGGTCAGTGTTGCACTTCTACTGAGGTGAGGTAGTCATCCAGTAAACATCCTGGTAAAAAAAAAGATAATCTTCTGTCTCCTTGTACATGTGAAAAAACTTGCCCCTCCAAACTAGCCTTGCCACCCCACCATCTTTTTCAGAGCAACATCTTGCCTGTTGCTCCTTTTTATTACTGGTGTGTAATCAGGTTCTCACATCTAGGAGAAGTAAAATCTATCTGCATGCTACTTTCCTGCTTATCCACTAGATTCCTACAACTCTTAGCTGGCCTTTGCCCTGTATTTCAGCTACCTGTAGATACCTTTTGTGCGAAACAAATGCAGTGTTACCTTACCTGTATTTATTCAACCTTTCACTGCAATAATGAATTTGACAGCCCAGAAACCTCTGTTATTTGGACTAGATGTTAATTAAGAGGCTGTGGAATTGTCTTTGTAATCCTGCTAAGTGCTGAAGCACTGACTGTGTGCAGTGCACTATCCACTTGATGGCACATGCAGACAGCCTTGCTCCTCCTTCATACAGGGGTAACATCAAATTCCCTCACAGAACAATGAAGAGGTTATTGTTATGATGAATGCTCTCAGTCATTAGTGCAAACAGAAGTTCAGCAACATGTGTGCCACAACATGTGTGCATTTTGTGGCTAAAGAAGCTCAGAAGAACAATTCTCTGATGAACAATTCTTTTTGTAGCTGGAGATCACCACTTTGAACAACCACACAATCTTTTGAATGCATTCAGGGTGGTACATCTGCTTCCTTTCCAAACAGGATAGCCCAAGGAACCACACACAGTGAGCTAAGGCCAACTTAAAATCCACATGGTACTTAAACCCAAGAGCACTTCTCAAATATTGATTAATTAACCTTCATAGTGTATTTTTGGCACAGAGGCGTACATACTAAATTAATTAACCGAGGTTTGTTTGTTTTTTCCTTTTACCACAATGGGGCTGGCACTACCTAACTCCAAAAAAACACCCCACACAATCTAGGAAAAACTTCTATAGCAAAACAGCGACACCCACTGCTGGACATCACAGTTGCACTCTTACGCTCCTCGAAAATAAAGCGAAGGGGAAAACGCCAGGGAGGGGAAAGCTCGCGAACCTTCTCCCTTTTCATGGCCACGAACCTCAGGCTGCAGTCTCAGCCTTGGGCCCTTGGGCTGTCCCCAAAGGCCATAGTCACTCAGCAGGGAGACACGGACGAAGGCAGGCAGGGTCTCACGGTGTCACCGCCTCCTCGCCTCGCGTGTCTCGCTGCCTCCCCTGGGCGCAGCGGCACAGACGGGGGCCGAGGGGGAGGCGCGGGGTCACGGCCGCGCTGCCTCCGCAGCCTCAGGCTCCAACAGCTCTAGAGAGGAGCTGCGGCGGGACTTCAGTTCGCCAGCCCCGCCCAGAATCTCCTACAGCTGGAGAGAGGGGTGTGCGGACGTGACTGTGACACTCGGGTAGGTACCGAAGACCCTTTTTCTCCCGCGCGTCTCCGCTCAGGGTAGGCTCCGCATCCCTCTCCGCCGGGAAGCAGCTGGTCCCTAAGCGCCCTGGGCACTTCTTGCTGACGGCTCGGCAGGAAGAGGTGCTGTGGGGCACGGGCTGTCAGCACTGCGCGCAGCCCCGGTGCGATGCGAGAGGCTCCCGCCGTCTTCCTTCGCCCTCCTCAAGTGCCGGCGGTGGCCTCGAAGCTGGGCCGGGGGCGCTGGGTTCGCGTCTCTTACGGTGCGGTGGCCTGGGGCTCGGCAGCGGCAGCCCTGGCCAGGTCGGGGTCACTTCAGCGCTTGGAGCTCGTGGCTGTGCGAGGGGCTTTCCTGGGCTGCGAACGTCGGTGCTCCCGGTGAAGATCCAGCAGGCACTCGAGCGGAGGGGCCGGCAGCCGCTGGGAGTGCGACGCCGCGGGGAGTTGTCCCGGCTGCCGACGAGACCAGCAGCGGGGCAGCGCTTCTCGGCTGTAGGAAGCTGCTCCGTCGGGGAAAGGTACACACTGGTGTGTCAGGGTAATTTCTTCTCCGTCTTCTTGAGTTTGTAACTTAAGACAGGGATGGTCAGAAGAGGTATCTCCCCCTTACCTGAAGCACAGGGTCTTTTCTTGCTATGAAGCCAAATGGGAGAGAGAAAATAACCAGCTAGAAGGGGAAAGAAGTAATAGAAGCCAGTCTGTAGTTGTTTTAACATACCTACGTTTGTTTTTCTGCTGCTGTTGCTGGTTGGACTGCCGTGCTGAGACGGCTGCAGAGTACAGCAGTGTCTTGGGATGCACTGTGCTGCTGGGAAAGTCCAAATTGGTCCAGAACGGTACTGCTTAGCCCTGAAATAATTCTTTCTGGCTCTGCAGTTTGTAGGTAAGTTGGCTTAAGATGCAGAAGTGATGTGTGGATGGACACCTTTACTGACTTTCTTGAAAGCAATCTTTCTTTTAAATTCGTATCTTTACAGGGTAATAGCACAGCTGAAATTTTAAAATAAAACCAACTGCTTGAATATAGATGGGGGAAAATGGTGAAAAAAGAACCCACCTGAAACTGGTGTATGTACAGAAAGTAGTTAATGATATGGATGAATGAGGCCAATCTGGAGCTGTTCTAGACATGCAGTGCTTGTTGTGGCTTTGGTTTTTCAAAATGGATCTCAGTAACTTCTACAAGGATTGATGGAATATATGTTTTACAGTTGTGCTTGGTTTTTGGTCAGTAATGTAAATGAATCAATATTAGTACTGGCATATGGACTTGGGTTTTCTAACATGTCATTTAAAAAAGCACAAGTGACATAAACTGACCACTAATCACAGCTGATATGGGCTTCTGACTTGCATCATGTTACTTAGAAGACTGATCTGTAGTTACCATTCTCTTACTGTTTCCCTTTATACACATTCTGGCATGTCAAAGACCTGCTGGAAGCAGAGAGGAATTCAAAGTTAATAATTTCTTGGTTTGGGGATTTTTTGAAAATATTAATAAATATAGGATACAACTAAAACTTTGATGCTATAGTGTGGGCATATTGAGGTTTTTGCATCCAACAACACAGAGCTTTAGTTTAATAAAACCACATTTCAAAGTTTTGGGTGAGGGTGCATCGGTGTGTCATTGTTGTTAAAAGAGAGGAATATTGCAAACCTGTTTTGAGGTGCAGGCTGTCTTTTTTCTTTTCCTTTCATAACAAGATCAAGTTATGCCCTCTCAGACCCTATGGGTAATATAAAACTTCTCAATGGTATCTGGTAGTTCAGCAACTGGATGCTTCAATACTTTGTGTGTTAGGTAAGAGAAGTCTGCAAGATGGTACAGCCTATAATTAGTACTGCTAATGTAGTAGTAGGTGAGAAAATACAAATATTAGTAAGATCATTCTAATAAGCAGATACTAGTGCTAGAAAAACACACTAAGTATGTTATATCTATGTTATTTAGGCAATAAAAGGAATTGACATAATTTGAAATCTTTACTATTTTCCCCACTCCCTGCTTCAAATTGAAATGATGAAAATGACTTTACTTTCAAACTTCCTACCTAAATATATATGCCCAAACTACATATTGGCTAAGTCTGGAAAAAAATTAATAGTTGGACTCAATGATCTTAAAGCTCAAAAACCTAAATGATTTTGTCATTTAAGTAACAAAAACAAACAACAAAACAAACAAACAAAAAAAATCTGGCTTTCAAAACTACCTTCTTTCTTTACCAATAAGAAAATCTTTTTTGGAAAATATTTTTGTAGAGATTAAAGCACACACTTTTTATGTGTATTTTCAAGTGATACAATACTCCTGGTCACACTGGTCAAAAATTAAACCAAGTTCAGATCCACCAGAACTGGATGTTGTTACAGCACTCAGTTTATCTGTAGTTTTTATACTTCACATAGCACTACTGCATTTGTCTGATTATTTTATGTTATTGTCTGTAATGTAATAATAGTAATTAAGTATAGAGCTAACTAGGCATGTAGACTACATTGCATAGCCTAATGTACAGTATACAATTTATTACTGGTACTCAGAGTGATTTTAAAGTCTAACAAGTGAGTGAGTTATACTGTGGCTGATTGGCTGCTGGACTTTGTGCTCCTTGCTTGCAGTTTTTTCTAAGAATTCCACCAGCTCAGGCTTTAAACATGTACCCTTCATGTGGATGCATGCTGGGGCAAATCAGGGTCTAAAGTCAAGGGATACAAATACAACCACTCTGCTACCCAGAAAGGAACCCTGAAGCAATAGAATTTCTCCTTAAGTGGAATAACTGGCTCCTGCAAAAACTGACAAATAAATACAAGATATTAAAACAAGGGAAAAGGTGTCATTATGCTTTATCAGACAATGGACTTGTTTCAGGTGTGGGACAGTAGACAGCAAGAATCTCCACAATCCAGTATTCATATATGTGGAGAAAGAAGAAACACTCAACATTCTCAAGTACAGGTGCCTCAGGCAGCAGGTGAGTGTACTTCTGTGTGGTGTAGAGGGACCAGCTGTGAGCTGGAGCTGCAGTGGTTTGAGAGGAGCATCCATCAGGAAGACAGTGGATTCTGGTGAGCTGTGAACCCAATGAGAGCTTCAGACTCTCGTGCCTCTTGAGGCCTCTTGTGGAGGAGAGGCATTGTCAATAAGATACAGGATGACTTGGCCTGAATTACTACCTGGGACAGTTCATCACCACTGATTTAGAAATGAAAATTTAATCTGCAAAACAACTCTTGAAAGGTAGCCAGGTGCTGCTAAGAGGGCTCTGACCTTCAGTCAAAATATTTTAATGGGTGCTGAACATACGAAATCCTGTGGTTTGACACAGTGCATTGCTTTGGGGTGTGATACAAAAAATGTAATTGATAGCTGGTTTATGGAATGATCATAACAGAATTGCAAAAGTTCTGGTAAAAATAGTGAGAACTTCTCAGAAGAAAGTAGAAAATTGTTGTCCAGGGAGTGTTCCCAGGAGACCAAGAGAAAATCCAGGGGTGCAACCTACTTTGATCTAAGGAAGCATAAGAGCAGATGGAGAGTCCTAAGATGGCAAATATAGTAGTGTTGTGGCTTCTCCGGAGTTGATAGGCCTCTTGGATTCCCTATCCTGTGTAAACTGGCATGTAAACAGGTCTTCATGATCTTAAGCTGAGACCAGTGAAGTTATTTAAAGGTTCAGGTTTTGGCATAGCAGCTCTAATTCAGTTTTACTGTTGCTTAATTGCTCTGAAAGACCATTAGCTGCAGTTTGTCTGAAGTATTTTTTTCCACCTTATCTGACAAAATAAGCTTTGTTGAATACATTTACACGCATAGAATCCTTGGAATCTTGTAGTGGTTTTGGTTTCTTCTGTTGATTTATTACTGTATATTTTTTTTTTTGTCCCTTACAAGTATCAAGGATATAAATACAGACAGGATTTAAGCTTCTAAAGTGAAAAACACATCCAGCTTTGCTGTACCTAGCAGCAGTAGATAACATTGTGCTCAGTCATAGCAATTTTAATAATTCTAACAGCTGTTAGCTGTTAGTTCTTTTCAGATCTTTTGAAACTGAAAAGAAGAACTAACAGCTAACAGCTGTAGAACCCATGTATTTCTGCATTAAAGTGCAAGTTCTGGACAAAAGCCTATTACACTGGTTCTTCACTCATTATTTGTTTTGCCTGAGGTTACTAGGAAACAAAATACCTAATACCTTTGAAAGGTATTAGGAAAGGGTTATTAGCTGTTACTAGTAGTTTGGAGTGAGGGAGGGGAGGCGGGGAAAAAGCAGTGTTTTTTTGATTTAGCAGATATTTTGACAAAATGCAGCAACAGCCTAAAAGATAATGTCATTTTTCTCTCTAGTTATATACAGAATAAACTCACCAATGCCTAGGTAAGCTGCTTTTGCAAATTCTTTTTATTTGAAGGACATGGATAGGATGGTTTAGATGAAACTGGAAGAGTAGTCCTTATTTTTGTTTTGAAAAGTGAGCAGTCTCTTTTGAAATCCTGATTTTTTTTTTATTTCCCCTTTCCGTGTAACAGTATCTGCAGTAGTCTTGTTAGCTGTAAATGACAGACCTAAAAACTGTGAGGGTGGCAGACTAGTCTCTCTCTATCTCTTTACAGTTGAAAAACTGTTAGGAAATCTGTAATAAATTTGTGGTTTGGTCCTTATATGTGTTAGGTCAAGACAGGGAGTAAAATTTGGGCATTACATATGCAAGAAAGACTGTCTTTTTTAGATTGTTGGTATCTTCTTTTATGGAAGGCCATTAATTTTGTAATAATTAGTAAATTAGTGAAAGCCCCGGGGAAAGTCTGCTGTATCTTATCACATATTTATAATATTACTTGTGCTTCTTTAAGATCCTTCACATCTTCCTTGGGAGTTGCCTCTCTGAGCTTTATAATTTTGAATGAGTCAGGCACAAATCCTGATCCTATAAAAAATGTATACTAATAATTTTTCTGCTGTGACTTATTTCCCTTTACTTTAGTTTCCATATACCTGGAAGGTGCATGGGGGCATTAAACTTGCATGTATTTATAGGATTAGGTAATTTTGTGTCAAAAGCAAATTGCAGCTCTTTAATACAGATATCTGGAAAGCAAATGATCTGACCTGAGGTTATGATGATCTGATAATTTCAGTCTTGTTTTATGGTTGAAATCTAAAGGATCAGAAGTCATGTATCATCACAACTTTTTCCTGCTTTTTTATGGTAGCTCATTCTCTTTAAGTCTTATTCACATAAAACTATAGTTGAAATGTAATCATATTCTCAGAAGGGTGTGGACATAGAATTAGCAAAAATAAAGTAAAAATAAATATATCCGTAACTAGAAAAGGAGTGTGGCCTTCTCTCTGCACATCAGGTAACTTTACACGAGGCTCATGCCCTCCAAGATTTTTTTGTATAAAGAAGGAGGTGCACTGACTCATTAAATGTCGAGTAGACAGGAACAGAGTAAAATCAATTTTCAAATAGCTGTATGAGGTTTTGCAGGAGTTATAACTGAATACAATAAAATGGCTGAGGTGCTAGCTTCTGGCTGCTGTTGGAGCAGTTCTAGGTAACACTGAGCTTCAGGGGTCTCTCAATATTAAAAATTCATTGAAAGGGCTACATTTTATCAAGAAGCAAGCAAGGCAAGTAAATATACTACTGCATGGCAAAGTTATTCAAAATAGAAGAAAAGGAAAAATCCTGCTCTAGATCACACTATAATGATTAATGAAAGATAATAGCCCTCTTGCAGCACCCCAAGGAAGCATTTCTAGTGTTTGCAGTTGAACAGGTGATAACTGAAATTACATCTTTAACAGGAGATACTGCCCTCCTTTGCCTTCAGAAATGTATTTTCTGGTGCTCAATGAAGCACTGCTAACTGTACAATGAATCAGATGCTCCCAGTGGAAAAAGTACCAGGAATCAACCCATTGATTGGTCTCTTATCTTATTGTGGCTTGAAAAAAAATAGCTTTTAAAAACAGATACTGCTCACCAAAGCAACTAGGTGCAATTCTACTTGCTTCTTTTCTATTCAAGCATCAGATACTTGAGGTTTTTGGGCTATTTCTAGTTCTTCCAAAACTGTCTTTCAGGTAAATGACTACCCCTTATCACAGACATTTGCCTTATGACCTACCAGGGAATATATACAAGGTTTGCTTGCTTTACTCTCAAAGTGGGCCTGACGGTACCACTTTAGTATGAAACTTCAGTCTGATTATTTGGAGATTTTTTTAACTGCCTGTGGAAAACTATGGACACTTGCAGGTTTTGAAGAAAAGCAGTATTGATGAAGAACAGAGCATGCACTGAGGTGCAGTTTGAGAGAGAATTTATAAGAAACCAAGGAGATGGCACTGTGGCAGGGCATCCCCCTACCACAGAAGAGCTTATCTGCTCTGTGGATCAGGTTGTGCAGTATCTCTGGACATTCTCCGCATGCTCCTCTGGACATGACCTGATGAGATAACTCAGGCCAGCCCTCTGACTTGTAAGTCACTTGCTAGTTATTTCTCTCTGTGGCATCAGGGGTAGAACTCCCAATAAACACCTGATCGTGAGAACAGATATGGGGAGATAAGCTGGAAATTGCTGACTGAGAGACACTACTTTACAAATTATAAAAGTTACACAAACTTTCATGGAGGCAGAAACCTCCTACACACACCCTGGAAACGTGTGGGAGTTCTCAAGGAGGCTTTGGATGCAAATTTGCTGGATACTTTCCTAGGAACTGAGAGAAAGAATTCTATGTGTACTCCAACAGCAATTTGGTGGTAAGTTACATTGAATCTTAATCCATACTATTTATTTGCTAGCTGTAAATATAGGTACCTTTGTCATGCACAGTATTTTATCTACTAGTAGTTCCTTTTGTTTTACTCCCGTGTAGTGAGTAGTCTGTTTAAAGTCTTATGTCTGTTAATTTTGTTTATTCAATAAATAATTCATCTTGTAATAGACCTAATCAACTATTATTAAGAACTTGTGAGTGAGAGCAATCTGTGGCACAGACCACCTCAAACAGCCGCTCTGAAAAATCTGCATCAAAGGCAGGGCTTGCCTGGGCTCTCACCCTCTCGTTCATCACAGGCAGCAGGACTGTGTCAGTGCTGAAATGACAGTGAATATGGTATCTCAGTTGCTCACACGTTTAGGAGTACTGAGGCTAGTCATAAAGAAGCATAGGAAGAACAGTATGAAAGTACTGGTGTTTAATTGCTCAAAACAAGAAAGTCTCTAAAAATGCAAAAACAGTAAGATGTCAGTGCTGACATCTCAGGAGGGTTTAATTTCTCTAGGCAAATAGCAGTCTAGACTGACAAATACCTGTTTTGTATTCATCTTAAGTAATTCAGGAACACTGAAAGCTTCAAGGGTGCCTTTGCTTTTGGGAATCCCTGTCACTTGTTCTTAGATGTCCAGAGCTTGCATTGCCTGGCAGAGGCCTGCAAGTCTGGCAGAGGTGCTTTGGGAGCATCCCATTGCACCTCTGGCATCACCTTGGCTTTGTTACTGTTCTTTGATGTCCTTACTACAGGCACTGACCTGAGCAGGACAAAGAGAGAATGACAAAGGTGTTGGAGAGGTGTTGGCCTGCACTCTTGCTTTCCCTATTGTCATAATCAATTTTATACCAGTATTTCCTGTCCAGATGAACATGTCCTTTTGTTTCCAGAAGGCAGTGGCCTGGGGGAATTTGGATCTGATAAGGCTGAGCAGAGGTCAGAAGAGATGTGGGAGCAGCACAGGCAGAGCAGCAGGATGGGCATGCAGCTCTCACATGTGCTCTGAGTGTAGCTTGGACTAACTGTGCCAAGAACAATTTCTTTGCAAAGCTTGTGAGTAACCACATCTTGCAGTCCTTGATGGAAGTTAGATCAAAGCCTTATCCAGGTATCCTCTAGATTCCGCCAGGCATTAACATGACCTCTTAAAGTTTGTTGATACCATATCATTATGAGGTTTTATCTCATCTAGAGCAAATGTGGCTATCCACAAAGATTTTCACAGTGGAAGTTCTTCCTGGAAGTAAGGGATTTTCAGAGTTTTGAAGAATCCTGAAATGCAAACTCTGTCTGATATGGCAGCAAGAAAATATTCTTGGGAAGTCTTGTAACATCTGAGTATTTCCACCTCTCCCTATACTCAACTGCATTAATTAATAAGAAAATGCCATCACCCCTGTCTCATAGAAGAAACTGAGGAATGGCACAGCTATGACTTACTATTCATTATAATAAGAAGGTTGCTTTTAGGACCCTTCGGCCACTAGACCAGTGACTCTGATTTTGCTTGTGAAATGACAAAGAAAAGGCAGCAGGGCACATGGGAAGAAAGAACTATTGAAAGGCTGTGAAATACAGTATAAATAAAGTTAATCTGACTTTAGAATTCCAGGCATCTGTTCTGATTCTGCAGCTTTAGTTGAGGTGATAAATGACCAACACAAGTAAATCTGAATATAGCTATACCACAGGAATGTGCAATCAGTTTTTAAGCTTTTGCCTGAGTAAACAGCAATTTGTTTGAGACAGTTTGCAGATCATGGATTTTTGATTAGGCACTATAAAAAGTCTCAGACATGGCTTTCAGACTATTGCATTGGATGCTTCAGTGCCTTTGAAAATATGAACTTGTGCCTGAGCAGACTGAGCTTGCTTGGTTCACTTATTTTGGGTATTTTGCTAAAGATAAAACACCCCTCATATGTGAGAACTCCAGCATGACAAAATAGTGTTTTGTGACCTCTGACAATTTGTTGGGCCTGTTTCTTACAAAACAAGTTGAACCCCTCTCTCTGATGAACTTCACAGAGATGTCTGGCTGGACAGTGAATTGCAAGCAGCTATGTGATGTGGCTTAGTGGGGGACAGCAAAGCTGTAGATCTGCTGGCCCAGCACCAGACCACCTGCTTTGTAACCTAAGAGCAACTACTTATACTAAAATTTAATTGCCAAAGCTAATCTTGGCTGCTGCTCCACTTCTGCCAGCTGCAGAACCACTGTGCTTCCTGCTCCACATGTGCAGACCAAATCATCATACACAGTTGGCCCTTTGAGTGAGTTTTGGCTGAGTTTATTCAGCTTCCACCCTCTATCTCTCTGGCTGCAGCCTTGACCAAAGTCAGCAGTCAGTAATATTTTTTCATGTTTGTCTGATTTTCCAGCTGTGAATCCAGAGAACATTTTTTCAGGGCAAGAGCAAAAGTGCTGGCCCAGGCAGACTGTTTCGGAAGTATTTTTCTGTAAGCTTTAATCACACAGCCAGCGCAAGTATCCATAGCTAAGGTTAAATGGAGCAGAAAACCACAATATTTGCAAGTGACAGAGGGAGTGCTATTGCCATCACTCATGCTATTTTGCACATAGGCATCTTTTGCTGGAAAAGCAATTTGCAATGACAGTGATCCCAAAGTCTATACAATACTGCACCAAAGGATTAATCCCTTTACTCTTCAATAGCTTCTTGGCTAGATAATCTGGTTCTATTGAATTTTAGCCAGAGATTGCCCATATATTAAAAAAGACTGTTTCTCTTTTGACAAATAACGGCTGAGCTATCCCTCCCTGATGTACTGCTGACTGAAAATCAGTCTCCTTCATACCCTATATTATAGAAGAAGCATTGGTCAGGATGCTATAGTCAGCATGCATGCATGCAAAAAATCCCCAAAAAACAACTACAAAAGAAAACCATTTAAGGACCTTCCAAAGGATCAAGGCATAAAAACAAATTCTCATTATCAACACACAGCAGTTGCATTAAAATGTGGGTCTATGAGCTTTTCTTCAGCATTTTGTGATTGTGGGTCCTGAGTAGTTTTTGATAAATATTCAGCACCTAGCAAGTAGTTACCACGTTGAACAGGGGCAATTAGTCACACCCATATCACATTCCAGCAACTGTGTTCCATTTAATTAATGAAACTGTGCCCAGGACATTGCACCCACCTTCTGGTTTAAGTTTCACCACTTCCCTTTCACATTCTGAGTCAAGAGCATAAGTATCTCTGATGCTTTTGCAAAAGTCCCTTGCCCCATTTTAGGGTGTCTATGTCACTCCTATTCCCTTTGTTCTGCCATGAAACATTCCTCATTATTTTTTTACTGAAGATTTGCAGTCACTGACCTGCTCTGCTCATTATGGGTTCCCAAAATAGAGGTGATGCTCTGATGCACGTGGCATAGGTGGTTGAAGGAGTGGTTGATGGTCTGTGCTAGCACTGATCCAGGCAGTGCCCAGCGTGTCTCCGGAGTGAGCACAGCCAGTCTGTCATGCCCATGGCCAGGCAGGGATGCCCTCTCACCAGCACCAGGGCTGTTTTTCATGTCCCCTGAACCCCTTCCTGCCCAGCCCTGCATCCACCCTGCAGTACCCGCTCGGCCAGATCACTCACAGGAGCAATGGGAGCTGCTGGTGGCACCAGCACTGTCATCCTCAGGGATGTCAGGTCTGAAGGAGCTGGGGAGCCACTGAAGGGACAGGAGGCTGAGGGGCTGAGGGGAAGTGGTGTGGATGAGGGGTCGTGGTAGCTGAGGGGGATGCAGAGGCTGGAGGGCTGAGGGATGGCAGGGGCAGAGGACTGAGGACATGAGGGTGTGGGCTGGGGACACTGAGGGGACGTGAGGAAACTGATGACAAATACTCCAAAAGCACATGCTTTGCAGTATCTCTGTTGTGACAAGAAACTGAGACCCATTGTTTGTAAGTTTTATAAACCATAAGAAAAGTTTTCTTACCAAAGAAAGAAGTTGCTCAACCAAGACATCAGACTGTGAGCCAATTCATAAGTCATGTCCTCAGGTGAACTTGTGGCCACAAAAGGATAAAGTAAGGTAGGGACCATTCCCCAAATAACCACCAGAGACCTTCTTGAGACTGTTCCCCAAATTGTATACACATGCCTAAGCTATAATGTGTGCAGATTTGTGCATGTAAATAAGCGGGACAAGAATTCTGAAACGGTGCTGCTGGCATATGTTCGGAGGAGTGGTCCACCCTGCACCCAGAGGTGAAATAAAGTAATGCCTGCATTCTAATAGTGAAATCACAGTGCTAGGGAGCTGTCTTCCACCCGGCCTCTCTGTGGCGCCGAGGGCAGCGGGGTCAGTGCGGGGTCTGTGCGGGGTCTGTGCGGGGCGCCGAGGGCAGCGGGGTCAGTGCGGGGTCAGTGCGGCGCGCTGAGGGAGCGGGGTCAGTGTGGGGTCAGTGCGGGGTCAGTGCGGCGCGCTGAGGGCAGCGGGGTCAGTGTGGGGTCAGTGCGGGGTCAGTGCGGGGCTCTGAGGGCAGCGGGGTCAGTGGGGGGTCAGTGCGGGGTCAGTGCGGGGCGCTGAGGGCAGCGGGGTCAGTGCGGGGTCAGTGCGGGGTCAGTGCGGGGTCAGTGCGGTGCGCTGAGGGCAGCGGGGTCAGTGTGGGGTCAGTGCGGGGTCAGTGCGGGGCGCTGAGGGCAGCGGGGTCAGTGCGGGGTCAGTGCGGGGCGCTGAGGGAGCGGGGTCAGTGCGGGGTCAGTGCGGGGCGCTGAGGGCAGCGGGGTCAGTGCGGGGTCAGTGCGGGGTCTGTGCGGGGCGCTGAGGGAGCGGGGTCAGTGCGGGGTCAGTGCGGGGTCAGTGCGGCGCGCTGAGGGCAGCGGGGTCAGTACGGGGTCAGTGCGGGGTCAGTGCGGGGCTCTGAGGGCAGCGGGGTCAGTGCGGGGTCAGTGCGGGGTCAGTGCGGGGTCAGTGCGGGGTCAGTGCGGTGCGCTGAGGGCAGCGGGGTCAGTGCGGGGTCAGTGCAGGGCTCTGAGGGCAGCGGGGTCAGTGCGGGGTCAGTGCGGGGTCAGTGCGGGGTCAGTGCGGCGCGCTGAGGGCAGCGGGGTCAGTGTGGGGTCAGTGCGGGGTCAGTGCGGGGCGCTGAGGGCAGCGGGGTCAGTGCGGGGTCAGTGCGGGGCGCTGAGGGAGCGGGGTCAGTGCGGGGTCAGTGCGGGGCGCTGAGGGCAGCGGGGTCAGTGCGGGGTCAGTGCGGGGTCTGTGCGGGGCGCTGAGGGAGCGGGGTCAGTGCGGGGTCAGTGCGGGGTCAGTGCGGCGCGCTGAGGGCAGCGGGGTCAGTACGGGGTCAGTGCGGGGTCAGTGCGGGGCTCTGAGGGCAGCGGGGTCAGTGCGGGGTCAGTGCGGGGTCAGTGCGGGGTCAGTGCGGGGTCAGTGCGGTGCGCTGAGGGCAGCGGGGTCAGTGCGGGGTCAGTGCGGGGTCAGTGCGGGGCGCTGAGGGAGCGGGGTCAGTGCGGGGTCAGTGCGGCGCGCTGAGGGCAGCGGGGTCAGTGTGGGGTCAGTGCGGGGTCAGTGCGGGGCGCTGAGGGAGCGGGGTCAGTGCGGGGTCAGTGCGGGGTCAGTGCGGGGTCAGTGCGGCGCGCTGAGGGCAGCGGGGTCAGTGCGGGGTCAGTGCGGGGTCAGTGCGGGGCGCTGAGGGAGCGGGGTCAGTGCGGGGTCTGTGCGGGGTCAGTGCGGGGTCAGTGCGGCGCGCTGAGGGCAGCGGGGCCGGGCGGCGCTGGCGCGGCGCGCGGGCCCCGCGGGGCCGGGCTGGCGGCGGCCCGAGCCGCGCCTCGCGCGCCGGGCGCGTGCCGGGCCCGGCGGGGCGGCGCCCTCGCGCGGCGGGCGTTGGCGGCGGCGGGGCGTTGGGCGCACGCCGCCGCGTGCGGTGACAGTTCCGCCCGGCGCGATGGCGAAGCCGCCGCTGCCGCCTGGTTTCCGCCCTTCCTCCGCCGCCCTCTGGCCCCGCACCTTTCCCATGAAGCTGTGGCTGCTGGTCAACAGCCCCGGCGTCCACTCGGTGCGCTGGGACGCCCGCGGCGAAGGGCTGTTCATCGACCAGGGGCTCTTCGAGCAGGAGCTGCTGGGCGTGGGGCCCGGCGCCGCCGGCGAGGAGGAGCTGTTCAAAACCAGGAACTTCGGCAGCATCGTGCGCCAGCTCAACCTGTACGGGTTCCACAAGCTGATGGTGAGCCCGGCCGGCAGCGCGCCCGGGGCCAGGCCGAGGCCGGCCACGGCCGAGGGCGACACCAGATACGCTGACGGGCCCCTGCACCACTTCTGGAACCCGCATTTCCGCTACGGCCGGCCCGACCTCCTCGTGAAGATCAAGAGACGGACCAAAGCCAACAAGGAGAAGCTGGACGCCGGCCTGGAGGTGACCAGCCGCCTGCCCGACGATTTGCAGTACATCACTAGAAGGTGACTTGCTGCTGTCGCCCACGTGTCTCGGCGAGGTCGGAAGGGGCGGTGGGACGGGCGGGTCGTGGGGACCGCCGGCGGCCTGGGGGTCGCACGGGCTTGGAAAATTGGCACTGCCCCGGGGGGAGCGAGGCACCTGCCCTTGCTGGTGGCTGCTCTGTTCACACGGTGTAAGAACAGGTTTGTTCTTCAGGATCTGCCGCCAGTAAACACAGGGAATGTAATTACAAAGTGCTACAACTGTGCTGCCTATATATAAATACACAAATATCAATGTATGTATATCTATATACACCTATATATATATCTATCTATATCTATATCTATATATCTATATCTATTTACCTCTCACTGTGTGATGCACAGGCCCTGCTTTTATTATCTACAATGAATGACATGGTTTGCAGTATTTCAGTGTGCCTGTAGAGTGCCAGCAAAGACCTAAAACTAATATACACACCAAGTTGTCCTTAGATAAAAGGTGCAACATGCATTCTTTCATGTGTTTAAAATCTTTGTAATTAAAAAAAAAAAAAAAAAAGTTGCCCAGAACACAAGTTCAGTGTGCTTTGAAAATGAAGAGGCCAATCATCTGCTTTTTGTATCTTGTATTTTCAGCTGTGGGAAACCATACACAATACAGAGAAGAATGGAAAGGAGAAGGGA
Organism: Lonchura striata; assembly: GCF_050655825.1. Classification (NCBI taxonomy): domain Eukaryota; kingdom Metazoa; phylum Chordata; class Aves; order Passeriformes; family Estrildidae; genus Lonchura; species Lonchura striata. The sequence continues at coordinate 71,057,113 of NC_140740.1, forward strand.
AGACTTGGAGATCTACTTTGGGAACAGACACAAACTGAGTAATTTTCAGTGTTCTCAAATTCAGGAAAAAAGTTAATAGAAAAGTCAGTTATTATATTAATAAAATGTTGCATGATGCAATATGCTAAGAGCTATCATTCAACACATACCAATTTTCTGAAATAATAATTGTTAAGTAACATTCAAGGACTTGAACTAAAAATATATCCATGGATACTTCGTAAACTTCAAAACCTTGCCTTTTCCTACAAATAATATTTCATCAGGCTCTGTCTCTATTGTTTGTTTTAAATTCGCTTCTGATGTTATTTCACATCACTCACATTACATAGCTCTTGGCCATATTGCTTTTCTGACAACACTAAGATGTGCTAACATGAGGCCTGCCTTAGATATCTGAAAGACATTTTTCACCTTTCATCCAAAGAAAAGTTCCCCAGCCCAAGGAATAGCAAACAGTGGCACAATTACCTGGGCTATTACAGGGATGGCTGAGGGTAGGCAGGATAGTGATCGTGTAGCCCAGCAGAGACTGATGTGACGTTGGTACCCTCCATTAGCACAAAAAGGGGAAACAGATGAGATAATCCAGAAGATCCTCTTAATTTTGGGATGGGAATGAGCTCAGAAATCCTAGAGTTTTTGTAAAGTTTGTGCGAAAGGCTGTGTCTGATTCACATGGCCAGCACTGCCTCATTGCTCTCTGCTCCATGTGGGTTAGACAGCTCCTACCCAAATCTTCAGTCTGTGTTTTCATCTCCTCTTCAGACCATTTTATAATAGTGAGGAGCAAATGAAACTAAGTGAAATAAGACATAGCACCTCAAACCTGCAAGGCTTTTTTAGAGATTTAAGTACAGTACCCTAACAGGTGCCTAATTCAGCCTGTGGTGGTGTTTTACAAGTTTACCACTACAAATCACTGAGTTGTGGTGCTACCTAAGGGGATACCATGTGCCCTTCAGATCTCACAGTTGCTATGCCACACATGGAGAGAAAAGCTGGAGCAATTTATGTAAAAATGTGTTCAAGGCAAATACTATGAGAGAAGGATCTATGGCTTTTACGATTCTGGAGTTCAGATTAGATGATCATAATGCTGCTTTCTGGGCTCAGCTCCCCTGAATCAGAGCCAAAAATCACACATATGAGCTCCTTTAAATGAAGTTTTAGAAGTCTGATTGTTGCAATGCACAGTTCATCAGCTGTAATTTATTGACTTGTTTTGGGGTTTTTTCCACCGTTGCCCTCATAGTGGACATGAAAAAATTCTGCTCAACAGTGCCTTTCTATATTTTACCTGAAGTGGCCTTGGCAAACCCCTGCATGAAGAAGAAGAATTAATGAAATTGTCATGAACCACAGTTAGTGTACCTCTGGCATGGTGAAGCATTTAAACTATGTTCCTAAACACATGTTCCTTTTCTGGAGGAGTCACTCAGACCTTAATTGTACTTAATGCAAATGTATTTTCTAAGGTGGAGAGAAAGGGAAGGAATGGGAAGGTTTCTCAATCTTTTAAAAGCACACAGAAGAGAGATGTCTAAAGGAAAATGCAAAATGACAAATGCTGCATACTGTCATCTCACCAAATACATATCATCTTACTTTGTGCTGCAAGTGGGAACAGGAACTGGCAAGTACAGTTGAAGCGTGTTTAAAAATAAAATCCACCAATCTACTAGAAGATATTAAGTGTAATATAATCAATGAATCTTAGAAATTCACTGTGCAGGGGACCACTTACAGCCGTAGGACACAACCTAGCTGTCTGCTCAGGGGACAGAAACGTCATGACAGGACAACAGCAACAATGGAGGGAGCACAGCCAGTGCTAGAAGAGAGGAAAAGACAATGGCCAGACTCTAGAAACACCAGAAGCCTAGGAAGGAAAGCATCTTCTAAAACTTGAGGCAAATCACACACATATGAGAAGAAATGCTTATCTGAATTGGAAATAAGTTTAAAGAGACACTGGTGGCCCTACACTGTGTTTAGGACTGCAGCCATCCAGCAAAAGTTCTGTTCTGCCTCACAGCCTGCCAAGCATGGTGTACTCTTCTGAAGCTGATGTCACTGTCAGTGCTGTGACATTGCTTTCTTCCATTCACCCAAGTCCCTGTAACACAGCACAGCGAGCAGAGTTCACTTTGACCTGTGATCCCTGGGGTTCACACGTCAAAGTGGACTCTCAGGAATGTGTCCCTGTTTCTTGTTCCACCTAATGAGATTCCACATAGTACTTCTCAATGCATATTGTGATGTGTTTATACTGCTGCTAAGTCGCCAGCATGGCATCTCTGTGGCAAACAAGTTTTATTTGCCACTGATCTATGAAGATACTGAGAAGCAGAAGCACAATGGTTCATTCAGTTCCAAATTCAAGTTTTGTTGGCTGATTTAAATTACTTTTCTTTCTGCTTCTTAGAGGTCAGCCACTTCTGAGTAATAGTGTACCCTCAAACTCATAACTGGAGATTTAAAAGTTGGCTAATAGGTGAATGATCTGAGGGAGGGAAGGATGGAAGGATGGATGGATGGATGGATGGATGGATGGATGGATGGATGGATGGATGGATGGACGGACGGATGGATGGACGGACGGACGGATGGAGAACAAATAGAATGTCTTCTCCATCCCTAACAGCCCCATTCCAGCACACTGAAGTCCTGTAAAAACCTACTATACTGTCGGAAGAGACTTCTGTCAAAATACAGAGGGAAGGAAGAAAAACTGTGAGACATTAGTCTATATTTTAAAAGAAAGGGATTATTCTTTGGTGCCATTAACTGTTGCAGTTCCATCGATTTCTTTACAAAAAGCTGAAAATCTAGTTTAAAATGAAAAGACTAGTGAGAGATTTAAAAAAACAATTGGTGTGGCCAGAAAACTGATGCCAGACTTGCCAAGTTTAGAAAACCCAAATACCTAAGAACATAAAACATTCAGGTAATTTTTTTTTGATGGAGCAGTCACAGTGTTGCCCTGGAAACGTCATTTAAAGTGTGTTCTTTATTTGAATTAAGACATTTACAACCCCCAAACTATCCAGTGTACAATATATCCTGTTTCAGGTTTTCTACCTCCCAGAAGCAAAGATCAAAACGTAGGCAGTAAATGCTTTTAGATAAAGGACTTGACTCTTTGGTAATCTTTGTGCAGGACATTTCCAGTGGCCGAGCTGATGTGTGGTCATGTGTTCCCCCTGGAAAAGAGACATAAGTTGGATAAGCAACAGACAGAAAGACAAGGGATGTCAGGAGGAGTTTGTCAGGCTTACAAAGGAAGAAGCAGGGACATACCTGCACACCACACTGTGAAGGAGCAGAAGCAAAACTCACGCCTGGACATCTGTAACAGGCAAGGTTTCTTAGTTTAGACAAATGGTCAGCAGGGATAAGAGCAACATGAAGAAACATCCTTAAGTGCCAGAGAAGAAGTACCCCAATTGAAAAGTCTGTTGCTGACCTGTCTGTTGCAGGTCCATTCGTCATGGGCAGACTTACAGCAGAGAATAGTGTTCGAATGGTCTTAGTGACATTTTGGCTCTACTTGAGGTCAGTGGCTAAAATGCTACAAGGCTCCAAAAGGTTAATTCTCACTTTCAACCTGTAAACCATTTATAAATCATTTATTAAATACAACTCTTCAAATTGTTGGACTGCTTAGTGTTTTCACTGCCATGTATGCATGGCATTAGTAAAAGTGGCATGGAATCCAGCTGGTGGAAGGACTTGTAACTGTGTTATGGGGTTCCCGATTACAAAAGGAGAGTAGACTTTCCTCAAGTTTTGAATGTCCCACTTGAAAATAAACAAAGCATAACTGCAGTCTTTTTTTCTGAAATGAAAAAATTACAACAGCAGGTTCTGTTGATTAACACATTTGGAATGCCAAACTGGAATTCCAAACTGGAATTCTGAATTTTCACTAATTTTAAATCAATGCTGTTTAGCTTCTTGAGCAGTATTTCAAATAATTCTGTTGAAATAGTGGTATTTTTTTCTTTATTCATTAATACTAGTCATTGGACTGCTTAGATCTTATTTCTGTTGGTGCTTTTGCTTCAGTTATGTGAATTTTCTGTAATTGCACCTGCGAGATCTTACTTCAGTTTAGTTAACTATTGTCTTTTATTTATAAATCTGTTGTTATATTTTTTTATCAGCATTATTATTAGAAAAATAGATAAATATTCACTTACATCTAACAGAACAGGAACAGAAAACCACTTTTAACCACACTTCTTAATGACTACTCTGTAAGGGGATAAAAGAGTACAGCAAGTAAAGTTTAAGGGTGACATATGAAGCAAGCCATAATGTAAGCTTCACTGGACATTCTATTTAAACATTTGATTAGGTCCAGCCCCTACATTAAATAGTATTACAAATTGCAAAGTCAGCTTCTGTGAATTTGAAGGCATTGTCATGAATGTGGTCCCATATGTCCAATTTAATAAACCACAAGATTTAAAATTTAGCAGCAACTTTAATTGAGGTATAAAAAAATATAATAATAAAATCAAATATAATGAAGTAGTTACAAATAGAAATTTAGCAATGGTTCTGATAAAGCATAAGTAAAACCAATTAGGGTACAAGGAGGGCCTCTCACCCTCCCTCACGTACAAAAGGCAAAAGAATCCAAGCACAACTTTTATACTATGTCCTAATACATATTAATCAATAGTTTCTGTAAATCTCCTCCCAGTTTTGATTCTCAAAATCTACGTCACTCTACTGCAGTGCATGTTCCTGTTGTTCTAGAGGGTCTTCTGGACTCTGGGGGTCCTCTTGGATGAAGGCCGATGGTCTTCCTTGCTGTCCTCTGAATAACCTGGTAGGTTGTGCATGCACATTGAGCTTAGTGTTATATAAGTAAGCATTATGTTCCAGATTTGGGTTGCCTATCTGGAATTATACCAATTTATTCATTCTTAGGCCATTCTTGCCTAAAGAGTTGACTTTGATTTGTTTCAATACCGATTCTTCTCTGGGAGTTTTTCCCAACTCTGTCCTTCCCAAAGGAAGGCTGTTTGTGTTAAAATATCTTGGTGCTCCATCCTATATGAACATCCTATGAACATCTGCAAACATTTGCTTTGTGATGCTAATTATGTATCACATTCCTCTATTACTTTTTAACAAATATTTTCTAAAATATTGATATGGTTACAATTATTAGCACTAGTCATATTCATTTATCACAGCATGTTGAAATTTATGCTTTGAAAATTTGCATCCAAGAAAAACTTTGGAAGAAAAATCCATCTCACTGCTTAGCCTGAAGAAATCACAGTAAGGAAAATTGTTCATAGTCATCTTTGCCAGAACTGGATACATATTGGAGGGCAGTAGGCCATTGCCATACCCTGGTGGAGCAGAATTTGGGTGGAAAGGGACATCTTATCTGTGGGGTCTAAAGACATTTTTGACAAAAAGAATAGAGAGCATTGAGAATCCCCAGTCTGTGTACACAGCCTGAGAACACATAACAAAGAATTTTCCAGAACAAAAGGTTTAGTATTTTTAAAATAACTAAAAATTAAGTCCTATAGTGCAAACTATAGTGTAAATTTATTGCACTGACTGCTGAACCTGTTAGCTGCACAGTAACACTAGTGAAGTCCTAACCCAGAACGAAGGTCACAAAGGCTATGAATGAACAGATGGATAGGCAAATACACATATTGAGAGCGGTTGCCTTTTAATCAAAAGGCAGAAGACAGAATAAGGCATCATGGGTGCTGTGTGGAAAAAATTCAGTTCTGTTACTCTTCCATAATGGATGTCAGCGCCACATGGGGGAAGGGTTGCACGTGTGCCACTGCAGGAGGCGACAAGGAAAAGCCTTGCCTCTGGGAGAACTTTGCATGGCAACACCTCACATGAGACAGGCAGCAGGAGACACGGAGCTCCCCAGAGAGGCTTCTTCAATCGGGTGGTGAAAGATTGGTCTGGGCCAACAGTCTCCTGCCAGCAGGCAGGCTTTGGGAGGGGCCAGGACCATAAAAAGTGTTACAGATAAAAGCCCCTATTTATTAATTAATTAAATCTACCAAATATGAATTTAGAGAATAACAACAAAAAAGCCACTATCAAAAAGAAAAAAAAAAAGGTCAGTACCGAGCCCAGGTGTTGGTGCTGGGTGAGACACAGGTTTGACCTGTGCAGATGCAGCAGAGGGTCTCCAAATGCTCCACGCTGTCCTGTCTGGCTGATTTTTATACGATTTTTATTGCCCGAGGCAGAGTCCCTTTTCTTCCTTTTTGGACTGCACGTATTCAGGTGGTTATTTTCTCTGTGGCAAGTTGGCAAGTTGAACAACGCATATCCGGAGAGTGATGAACACCCGTGATCGCGTTCCCAGAATTCGGTATTGAGATGTATCTCCCTGATGGCTCTGGCTATCTCAAGTGCAGATATTTATCGTCTGGGCGTTCCTTGGACCACTTTGACGGGTGATCCATCTCTGGGCTGGCCGTGTTCAATTGCTTGTGAATGGAGTCCTCCCTCCTTTGTCCAGGCGGTTTCGACATTGTGTTCCAATCCCCGTCGCTGGCTTGTGTGGGTTTTTTCTAACTTCTTGTTAAGAATATATCTTAACATTTTATTTTATAATTATAAAATATACGACAATTTTATTTGCGCGAATTATCATATACACATATAATTGCGTAACAAGTACCCAGAGCCGCGCCTGAGAGCTGCACAGCCCGCTCGGAGCCGCACAGCGGGCAGGCAGCACAGCCCCGAGCGCTGCACAGCCCGCTCGGAGCCGGCCCTGCTCACCGGAGCCAGCACAGCTCCGAGAGCTGCACAGCCCGCTCGGAGCCGCACAGCGGGCAGGCAGCACAGCCCCGAGCGCTGCACAGCCCGCTCGGAGCCGGCCCTGCTCGCCCCGAGCGCTGCACAGCCCGCTCGGAGCCGGCCCTGCTCACCGGAGCCAGCACAGCTCCGAGAGCTGCACAGCCCGCTCGGAGCCGGCCCTGCTCACCGGAGCCAGCACAGACCGCCCGGACGCCCACAGCGCCGCCGACTCGCTGCGGGTACCGCCCTCTCTTCCGCTGTCTTCTCTTTCGCCCGGCTCCGCCCTTTTTTCTCCATTTTCCTTCTTCCTTTTCTGTGTCTTCTAGCCGTCTTTCATTTGCTTTTCCTTTTCGTTCCAGTAAACAGTTCACAGATGCAATGTTTGCCTCGTTTGGCTTTATTTCATTCCCGACCATCCATTACTAAAGGAACTCCTCGCAGTTCCTCACAGTGGAACGCGGCAGATGCCGCGGGTGGGTCGGGGCTGGGGGCTGTGCTGCAGATGTTGACCGGGCCACGTGTGTCTGGACGCTAGAGACACCAAGACTATGGCCCCACGGACTACATGGACCTCAAGGAGGGGCTGTGCGAGTTCCACTTCAAGAACTTCACCTGTGAGGGCAAGCTCAGAAAGTGAGGTTTTTACAGCCACCTCAAGGACTCCTCAGGTTTTGGGGGGAACTATTCTGCCTCCCTCTATGACTGAACGTCGGGACAGGAGGGACTTCATCCTAGCCCTGAAGTTTGGAGAGTACGAAGTGTTTCCTCAGTGAGGGAATGCATCTTGGTCTTGTCTTGTTTATTATGATTGGTTTTTTACACAGTCAGTATAACTCCTTCTGGAGAGAGAGCAAGCCTGGATTCTGACCTGTACTACAAGACAGTGCTGCACTACACCACAATGGCTCTGGGGGTCGGTGCGCCCTGATCTGGGGCTGTAAGGTAGATGCCAGGCTGGGCTGGAAGGATCTGCAGGCTTGGGAAAATGGAGACCACTTGGCCTGGGAGAGGGCTGGGGTGATTACTTTCCTGCAGACCTGGAGACATCTTCAAGGGCTGGTGGGGACAGGGTAAGTGTTGGCCCACTGACTGCTGCCCTTGTGTGGTGGAATGGCAGCAGCATGGTCCTGGACATCCCACTCCATGAGAACTGTCTTCCTGTGGATGCTGGGTTTGGTGGGACTTTGGGGACAATGACACAGACCCATTACCTCAGACCAGGTGTGGTGACACCCTCTCTCCATGGAACAACCAGGGTAATGACATTTTGAGGGGGATGACTGGGCTTATCAGGACTCTCAGGTCTGTGATACCTCATCCCTCTCTGGGATATCCCTCTTTGGGACCAGAGAGGAGGCTTCTGAGCTTTTCAGGAGCCCCAGAGCTGTGACAACTTCCACTTCTGGGGAAACAGGGCTTGGCGGGACCCTCAGGGTCATGGGAGCCCAGCACTTCTGCCAGACCAGTGCCCTCAGTAGATGTGATCACCTGAAAAGGGGTGCGGGTCCTTAGCATGAGGGTTCCCCCTTCTGTCTCGGACAAGTGCCCTCCCAGTGCCAACTGCTTCAGTCATCCTTGGTGTTCCTGCCCTCCCTTCAACTCCTTCAGCTCCCTGCTGAGTAAATGCCATTCCAAGACTCTTGGAGGCAGCTTGTCCAGCTACCCCCCAGAGACCCATTCCCTGGGTAATGTTGTAGCTTGTTTTTCAGTGCTGGCATTTGCTTTCATTTTGGTTTGTGTCCCCAAAGAGCTATCATTGGCTGAAATCACTCTGCAGCACCTGACTCCCAACCTGCTCCTTTCCCATCACTTCCTAAACCCCAATGCTCACCTTTCTCTATCTTATTTCCAAGATTTCCATACTGGAAACAGGATTAATAAAAGTAGGAAAGATTAAATTGCTTAAATTGTGAGATCACAACAAATACCTATTCAGCTTCCCTAATGTTATTCCCTGTGCTAGAAATGCACAAGGATTTTTTTTTTTTCTAACATGTAAATATTTATTACTATTTGGATAGGAGTAAATGTGAAATGTTTAAAGTTTTAATCCCATTCATAGAATCATAAAATGGCTTGGGTTGGAAGGGATCTAGTCCACTCCCATTTCTGCTAGACCAGGTTGCTCAAAGGCTCATCCATCCTGGCCTTGAATGCTTCCAGGAATGGGACATCCACCGCTTCTCTGGGCAACCTGTTCCAGTGCCTCACCAGCCTCACAGTAAAGAATTTTTTCCTAATATCTCATCTAGACCTATCCTATTTTAGTTTAAAGATGTTCCCCCCTTAGTAGCATTATAAGATATCACATCTCCTCTAATAAGCAAGGCTGCAATATCATACCTGCTGAGTTGTTCAGGTCCACTACTGGCAAATTTTCAGATGACATCAAGTTGGAGGGGAGTGTTGATCTCCTGGAGTATAGTGGGGCTCTGCAGAAGTACATGGACAGGCTGGATCGATGGGCCGAATCCAGTGGTATGAGGTTTAACAAGACCAAGTGCCAGGTCTTGCACTTTGGCCACAACAACCCCAGGCAGAGCTCCAGGCTGGGTACAAAGTGGCTGGACAGTGGCCAAGCAGAAAGGAACCTCAGGATACAGATTGACAGCAGCTGAGCATGAGCCAGCAGTGCCCAGGTGGCCAAGAGGGACAATGGCATCCTGGGCTGTGCCAGCAACAGAGGGCCAGCAGGAGCAGGGCAGGGATTGTCCCCTGTACTCAGCACTGGTGAGGCCACACCTCAAACCCTGTGTTCAGGTCTTGGGCCCACAGTTTAGGAAGGACATTGAGGGGCTGGAGCATGTCCAGAGAAGGTCAGTAAGGGTGGTGACAGGTCTGGAGTAGGGGTCCTATGAGAATTAGCTGAGAGAGCTGAGGTTGTTTAGGAGGCTCAGGGGGGACCTCTACAACTTTGTAAAGGGAGGGTATATGTTGGGAAGGATGGATAAATACAATTATTCACAATAGTACAGCCAGGATGAAAACAATCCCTCCTACTGTCTGGACAATACCCTTACCTAAAAATAAGTCCAAAAGTCAAATGGCCTGTTCCATCTCAACCCCCAAAATGTATGGTTCATCCCACACCTGTAACCCTCCCTTGAAACATCAGGTGTCTGTGACCCCATTGGCCCAAGTCTTGTTCCAGCCCACCCTGAAGTCCCCTGATAAGGGGTCTCAGAGGGGCCAGATGCCCTCTTGGAACTTCCCCTCTCTTGGATCTTCCCCCCTCTTAGGACCTCCACCCTCTCCTAGAGCATCCTCTTGTCTCTCCCCTCCTCCATCCCCTCAAGCCTCGCCACGTGCTGTGTCTGGCAGCTCCAAGCAAGACCTTTCACCATCCCTAATAAACCTTATATCCTAAGAGCAGCCTTCGGAGATCTCTCGTCTCCATTCATCTAAGCCATCCTGGGGCTCAGTGCTCCCTACAGGTATAGCCAGATGTGAGTTGGACTCTTCTCTCAGGCAACCAGTGACAGGGTAAGAGGACAGAGTCTTTTGCTGTGCCAGGGGAGATTTAGGTTAGGGTGGGAGGACATTAGGAGGCATTTATTCACAGAAGGGGTGATTGGTAGTTAGAATGGGCTGCCCAAGGATGTGGGGGAATCACTGTCTATGAAGGTGTTAAGGAAAGACTAGATGTGGCACTCAGTGCCATGGTCTAGCGGACAAAGTGGTGTTTGGTCATAGGTTGCACATGATGATCTCAAAGGTCTTTTCCAGCCATGTTGATTCTGTGATTCTGTGAAGATGGGAGTAACAAAGATAGTCATCAGGGATCATACCTGGAACCACTGTGCAAAGACATTCAAATTAATTACTGGACAGTAGAATACCCTGTAGGATCCTGCTGTTGGTAAAGATCCATCAGTAAGGAAACAAGGTCACTGTAGTTTTAGAAAAAGAAGCTAACATGAACAGCAGGACATTTCAGAAAGAAAAATGCATGTCAGTGCACAAGTGCTAAATAAACATTTTCAGTACAAGGAACATTTGATCCAGGAATGCTTTTCATGTTATTATCTTGTTTGTGCTAAATAAGAGTTTGTCATTTCAGAAATAAGACATTTTTCTTAAAAAAGTATTTAATTCTTAGTTTTTACTATGAATTTCTTATGTCCTTACTCTATGTCTTTATTCTTAACTATTTATTTTTCTGGCCCTGTATCACCATTCACATGTCAACAGAGCACATTACTTCTCAGCCCTGCCATTTGCTACGTGCCTGTACCAAAAGCACTGTAAACTTAAAGGCCTCTTTTGATACTGGTTATGCAGTGAAAGTATATAGGAATCTCAGACTGCAAATATATCATGACACAAAATAGTCTGGTTTAAACTGCTTGGGTTTTGAGCATGTTTATTATCACTGTGTGTTACTGAAGGACATAGCATATTTTGTTTCTTTTCTTTTTTTTTTTCTTTAAAACATGGTAGTTTTGCACCAAAAATTAATCATATTGTAAGTTCCAGTTCTGCATTCTCACTGTTCATTGTTGCAAGAACAGGTAATTGATGTATTGCATTTGTCCCAGTTTTGTCTAGGATTTTATTCTCTGCAGCTAGTGCTGTGTTTTGTCCTGCTGCTAAGTATATATATAACAATATCCTAGAAAGACAGTTCAGAAACTTGTCCAAGAGCGCAGGCAAATGTGGTGTGAGAGAAAAAGATAATACATCTTACTGGATTAATGCTTCCTCTTTATCCTTTCTTATGGTTCAAGTCTGGTTGTTTAAATTAACAGTATTTAGTAGAGACCATGCTTCTAAGTAAAATTCCCTAATGACATTGGGGAAAGAATTAATTTTGAAAAAGCTATAAAAGAACAGTGGATAAAGAAAATATTACTAACACAGTTCCCAGGAGTTCAAATTACAACACTAAAGCATGTAATTATATATTGTTCCTTGTGTCCAACAGAAATGCCATTATATAAGTATATAGTATAAGAAAATATACTGTAAGGAACACATGAAAATCATCAAACTGCAAGGAACAATCATCTCTGGCAAGTGAATGATTTCTTCGTAGTTTTAGTCTGCAACTTACTGTTTAGTATAATTTTAAAAAAGAAGATATGAAGTGTTGGCCATTATCTCCTGTGGTAGTAAGATATCCTCAGAAAGATGTGCAGGAATGTTTATAGGGCAAATGCAGTTCCTTAAGGAAACTGCAGTCTGGCATCATTATTATTGCTATGGATTTTGCATTACAGAGGCATCTCAGTCATACTGCTGGATGATGGTTGTTTATGGCTCCTCTGAAGAGATTATTAGATTTATTTTTTTTCTGCTTGAAATTTTCCATCATTATACTGCAGTAAAAAATGTTGGAGCAATCATATCAGCCTGCTTATGGAAAACTGAATGTCATTGTGTTTTTTCACAACTCACACTGCCTGTATTTCTGACACTAAAAGGAAGGTGAGAGCTGCTAAGAAATGCAAGCTCTTGAAAAGGTTTTTGTCATAATTTCCTAAAGGAATTTTCTTTCTCAGTGTATAGACAACAAACTAGCAATGAAAATTCAGCACTGTTCAGCCTTATAGTTCTTCTATTACTCAGAGTTAATATTTTACTTAAGAACCACTAGTTATGATATCATTACCATAATAATGGAAATTTGTTACTCTTTCTGCATTTCAATCTGTACTTGGCTTATATACAATGAGACTTCTTGAGATGGATAAACTTTGGCTGGCCAGTATGATAATTCAATGAGTAGTGTCTGTGATAGCTGATAGCTTGGAACTATTTGTTAGGTATAGCTCTGCTTCCTAAAGGACAAAATTGTGTATCTGTGTGCTTGTGTGCATTCCAAAGAGCCAGGTACACTGACAAAGAAACAGACACAGAGACTTATACAGTTACTGTGAACAAACCAGGCTGACATAGACAGAGCATTGCCTTTGCTAGCACCCAAGTATCCATAACCACCCCCTTCCATGAACATAGTCCAGTCTTCTTCTGTCTTTCCAGGTGATCTGGATTGAATGTTTTCTAGTGAAACATGAACACAACCTTCACTCCCTACATTCATAAGCACAATGGTTTTGATATTGGCCTTGGCTTCTGAGGGGGTTAGGGTGGTCATAGAATGTCTTCATGCCCTTCTGTTGGCTGCGAGTCTATCTGGACCAGGATCCAGTCATAGAAGTGCTGAACAGAGGTGTAGACTCCAGGCTGGTTTGTTCTTGCACAGCTTTTCCCCCAGCTGGCCACACCAACAAGCCAGAAGAAGGCAGCATTGTTATCTTTGCACACCAGAGGACCACCACTGTCAGCCTGCAGTGGAGCAAGAGAGAATAAGGTAATATTGGGTAGCTGCTGTCAGCACTAGAACTGTCTTCTCTCTCACAGTCCTTGGCAGAGCTGTATTCCTGGTTGAGAAGGTCTCATTTCAGGTGCTGGAGCCTCCAGAACCTTGGCTGGGAGCAGGTCAGGGCCTTGTACAATAGGACTGCCTCTCATCTCTGCACAGTGATCCTGGATGTGCAGATGGATGTTCCAGGGTTGGCATCTGGACCTCTGGACTGCCAAGAGCACTAGATGTGCTTTCTGGGTGTAGTGCCAAGCCTCTGGGACAATGGGGGCACTGGGCAAGGACCTGCATATGGAGAAGGGAAGGGAAGCCCTAACAGTGGTGGGCAGCTGGGGCTGGGAGGATGACTGGCTGGGCAAAGCAGGCCCTGGGTGATGTTGGGTGGTGCTGCTCAGGCTGCCTGTGCTGCTGGGGGCTGAGTGGCTTGTCTCATGCTCCTACCTGGCAGGGGTTGATGCTACCCACTGAGTAACCAGCACACAGGTTTTGGGTGTGAATGACCCCTGTGTACCAGAGGCTGCTGTTGCAGAGGTGGACATCAATGAGGTGGACATTGGCCTCCTGCAGGACATCACTTGGTCTTTCAGCTGTATGCACAGAAAGAAATGAACATACAGCAGTTCCTTGGCCATTCCCCTCCCTTGTTGTGGGGTGAGGCCCTTCTCTAGGGCTTCACTGGGAAATACTGTGTCGCTCTGCTTTCCCCCTTCTGTCTGGCATTGGGGAGTGGTCCAGGACTACCTCTCCAGAGCCAGATATCCTGCAGCCTGACTCTGGCTCTGGCCTCTGCTGTTGGGAAGCCCAGCCCATCTCCCGTATGCGCCAGGTTTGTCCTCAGGGCATGTGTCCCTTTTGGCAACCCACCTCTTGTATTGGTAGTACCCCAGCCTGCAATGTAACAGCTTCCCAGCTCTGACACTTCCAGTGTGAGGTCAGGCACACAGCCCAGCTGAACATAGTGGCTGCACATGACAGGCTGGTCCAATTTCAGCAAGGCAATGTTGTTCCTTTCCTCACCAGGAATATAGTCTTCATGAACCAATAGCTGCTTAATCTGGCGCACTTGCACCTCAGGGCCCAGCTGAGTCAACTGGGTAGCCCCAGCCACCACATGCCACATGTTGGTGTTCCTAAGAAACACATGGAGAAAGAGGTGAGAGGGAGCAGAGCCATGTGCTGCGGAAGCACAGGAGTTCCCTGTCTTCTGCTTTGCAAGTCAGAGAAGAAAGCAGTGTGTATGACTGCCCTAGCATGACTTAGGCTTTGAGAATGTTCATCTAGAGGCTTCTAGGAAGCAATGACAAGAGCACAGAGTGTTCTCTTGAGTAGTCTCTCAGTTGGGGTCTGCAGTGCACAGACATTGGGCATATTGCAGGGAGACAGCATCGGAGTAGCCCATGGTGCTGCCAACACAGTACCTGCTGGTGTAGTGGAGGTATACCCATTCCCTGCTGCTCCCTACCTGGCATTGATGAAGCAGTGGGCAGCCGTGAGGACCCACTCTGTGCTGATGAGGGACCCTCCACAGATGTGCCCTGTGCCTGGTTCCCAGGGATCCTGAATGCTGACAATCCCGGCCCAGGCTCCTGGCTGAACGGCTGTGCCACCAGTGATGTGCAGTTCGCCATAGTCTGGAGCCATGGCGTCATAGTCATAAGCCATGGGGCCATAGGAAGCAGACATGGGCCAGAGACCACAGGTTCCTCTGTAAACAGAAAGTTATTGCTTGATGCCTTGCTGCTGCTTAGGTTGAAGGTCAGCCAACTTCCCTCCCCACTTGGCATTGTTTGCATGGACAGCAGAGCCATGGAATCCCATGGGGTGTGTGCCTGTCCACCCCTGTTTCTGCTTGAGTCCCAAGCTCCTGCATGGGGCTCACAAAACTGTAGTGTGGCCCGAGGGGACAGGGAACACCCCTCCAATGTTGTCCAGACTACCTCCAAGAGCCTGAGGCCACTTACCCACAGGTGTGCCATGTGCTGAGCACAGATCTACACATGGCCAGTAGGACAAGGAGGCACAGCAAATCCATCACTGCCAGTGGCATGTATCAGCTGCAAGAAGTGAGGGCTCATTCAGTACAGCTGCCAGCTAATGCCTGCAGTACCTTTAGCTCCAGGGCTGATGTCACAGAGCAGCTGATTCAGTGTTTTGGGCACAATGGCCTTTAGAGGTGGACAGTGGAGGGGCAACATAGAATCATAGAATCATAGACTTGTTTGGGTTGGAAGGGACTCTAAAGAGTATCTAGTTTCAACTCCCCTGTCTTAATACCTTACTCTAGAGCAGGATGTTTGAAACCCTATCTCACCTGGCTTTGAATACTTCCAGGGATAGAAGAGCTTCTTTAGACAGCCTGTGCCTGTGCCAGTGCCAGTTCAAGCAGGAAAGGAGGCAGAAGCTGGGACTGGACATTCATGATAGGCCCCAGTAAATGCTTTGCTGGTAGGATGAGGGTGTGCAGGCCTTGTGGCAGGTAGCAGCATTTGGCTTCCAGCACTGCTTGTTAAAAGCTCCCAGGAATATACCCCATGGGGCATCACAACCTCTTTGAAAAATTCAAAACTTTTTGTTGTTTTGCACTTACTGGAGATTAATGAATACACAAATAAAACTCTCTTTTTGTCAATTTTGAAACATTATGGTATACTTCCCAACTCTTCAGAATCTGTGATTTTAATATACTTTGATCTCCAATTGATCTTTTCCTTACTTCCCTTTGGTATTTTCTTGTAAACTGAAGTACTTGCATTTCCCCTCATCTTTTTATCTTCTCTATGTATTGTTTCACTTTTCTATTTGTTTTCATGTCTTCTTGTCTCTCCTGTCAAAATACATACACAGAACATTGTGTGAGTACCATTTACAAGAGCAAAATATAGGCTCTTCCAGAAACATTAAAGAAGCAAACTTTCAAGATAAAAGAGGTGCCCTCATCCCTGTTTTGATTTATACAAGGTCCACTCCCAATTCTGAAAAGCTCAAGATTACAAAGTAGTTTAAGAGTGCCTCAATCCTTCTTCCTATTTTCTTCTTGGTGTGCCTTGTTCTTTCAGAGGCCTAGTGTGAAATGTCTCCATATGTGCATTCTAGCGGATAATGACACCTCAGTGCTGTATAGTGTGTCTGTGGAAAGGTAAAGTAAGAGTAGGAAGGCTGAAATTTGGCCTTTTGAAAGACAGAAGAAAGGGAAAAAATTGTTTAGCCACACTTCACCCACCATTTACAGGTGCCATATACAGTTAGGGTGCCTGGATTTGGTTGGAACACAGAAAAAAGCTATTTTTCCCAGAACACTTTATGCATTTCTAGGTACCAAAAATGTTTTTATGGGATCAACCTGTGCAGCCGGTGCAGTGCAGCTGTGGATGAGTGTTTTCGACAGTCTATTGTGGTAAATTCGTATGACTGGGATTTAATTTCTTGTTTTTCCCTCTCCCTCTCTCACTCTCTTCCCTAAATCCTACAGCTACAGTACCCCTCCTTATTTAACAGGGAACAATGGATGTTGAATAAAGAGCCAGGAATTAACTCCACAAGTGTAAACAGAGCTGCTGGAAGAAGCTAACTGCTGTATGTAATATTTCTGGTTTTGCTGTTGATCCAGATGCCTAGAGATATGAACACATTGGGAATCAGAGAATCAGAATTTGTTTAGATTGGAAAATACCTTTAAGATCATCTCGTCCAATCATGAACCAGGCACAGCCAAGTCCACCACTAAACATGTCTCTAAGCGTCATATCTATGAGAATTTTAAGTCCCTCCAGTAATGGTAACTCAACCACTTTCTTGGACAGCTTGTTTCAATGCTTGGCCATTTTGTCTGTGAAGAAATTTTTCTTAGTATCTGATCTAAACCTACCCATGAGAACTTGAGGTTATTTTCTCTTGTCAAGTCACTTGTTACCTGGGAGAAGAGACTGACCCCCACCTAGCTACAGCCTCCTTTCAGGCAGTTGTAGGGATAAGGTTCGGTCCTTCTGAGCCTCCTTGTTTCTAGGCTAAACAGCCCCAGCTCCCTCAGTTGCTCCTCATGAGACTTGTACTCAGAACACTTTACAAGTCCATTGTTCTTCTCTGGACACAATCCAGCACCTCAATGCCTTGCTTGTACTGAGGGGCCCAAAACTGAACACAATTCAAGTTGTGGCCTCACCGGTGCTGAGTACAGGTGACAATCACTGCCCTGCTCCTGCTGGCCACTCTGTTGCTGGCACAGCCCAGGATGCCATTGTCCCTCTTGGCCACCTGGGCACTGCTGGCTCATGCTCAGCTGCTGTCACCAGCACCCCCAGGGCCTTTTCCTGTGGGCAGCTCTGCAGCCACTCTGCCCCAGCCTGTGGCACTGCCTGGGGCTGCTGTGACCCAGGGGCAGGACCAGCACTGGCCTTGTTGTACCTCACACCACTGGCCTCTTACAGATCAACACTCCCAACAAGCATGGTGCTGTCTCCAAGCTGGGTGAAGGCTCCACAGTGAAAAACTGTCTTCCTAACATGCAGCTAGCTTCCCTCATTGTTTCTAGCCTTTTAAACGAGTGACTTGACCTTGATTTTCCCCTTGCCATCCACAAATGAAAGGAAAAGAGAAAGAAGCCAAATGAGCAGGTTTCTGCATAATAAAACAACCCTTTTCAATATGTAAATATCCTTTTTTATTGTCACTTGGATTTAGCACCCACCTGTACTCATCTTTCTTATCAGTAAAAACCTTGGGGGGACCTAGTTAGGAAGAATGTGGGAAAAAATCTTCTTACCACTCTGGGGAAAAAACCAACCTATATTGGCTATCTTTTGGCAAAGTAGTTTAAGTAGCAATACCAGCTGCTGTTGCATGGAAACCCTAAAACCCATCCAGAAATCTGTCAAGACCATCAGATTACTGATGTGACCTTCTGCACTCAACTGCTTTTGATACTAGAAATGCATAAGAGAAAACTCTAATTTTTTAAAATAAATGTCAGTCTATCTTTGATTGTAGCATGGCCATTCTGACTCTCTGACTTTCAGACAGAGAATGGAGTAATCCCTAGGACTGCAGCATAACTTGCATCCTGAATAAAGTACATGATTGGCTTTGATTTCTCAACTGAAATTCTTTTTCCATTTAAGACCAGACATTAATTTCTCAATAAAAGCAATTATAATAGAATTAAATTGTTGTTTCTTTAAAAAAAATCACACATCTCCCTGTTTCACCCTTATTCTGTAGCTAGATATTAATTATTAATAGGTTAACTTGGGGCAATGTGATACAAGACTTTACATTAAGTTTGCTTTACTTAAAAACAAATTTGTGAGCAAGGATAGATCAGGATTACGATGTGATTAAGGAATGAAAAATTAAGTGAAAATATTTAATTTGCTGGCTGACAACTCCTACCCTTTATTCTTGGGGACAACCTGTATTACATAATTTTGTTTTCTGTACTTCATTTAGTTTTCAAGTATTTCCATACTGTCTTAGCTCAACTTACCCAAATGAGCATTGCAGAAGAGGACACTAAAATATGTTTATTTTATAATAAACAAAGCAACCTCTAAGCCAAAGAAACCCACCGTTTATTTTCTGAGTGATTAATTTCTGGACAAAAGTGCCTGAATAGAACAGTGTTGGATAGATGTGTCAGGTATATCTGTAATTCTTTGAACTAACATGAATGCTGATTTTATGGTATGTTTCTGCAAGAGGGGTGATGTTTATCAGTACGTTCTGAAATGCACTTCTGTTAATTTGCGTTGATAATTGCCTTTTATTAGTCTTTGAAATTAGAACTGTCAAGAATTCATAATAGTACATACAATAAAAGAAAATGGACATATGTGGATTTGTATTTTAATAGCTGATAGTAACATTTTTTAATATTAAAAAAGGAACCAGAAACTCTTCATCAGTTATAACAGTTGAGAAAATGGCAGACTTTTAAGAACTGACTCAAACTATCTGCTGAAAAGGCCTGCATTATGGAGTAGGCAATTGTTAATCAGCAGTTCTTTCACTTCTCTATGACTCTGGGAGTTCTTTATTGCAACATTTTGAAATCTCAGTCAATTTGTCTCCCCATAATACCCGAGTTATCCCTTTTTTGCACTTATAGACCTTTTCAGTATATTATAGAAAGATCTCTTGGAAGAGAAAACTAAGTATAGGACCACATTGGTGAGTGTTGTTTAAGGATGAAACTTCAATTGTGAAGAATTATGTTTCGCATTTAAGACAAACTTTCATTTCCTGTGATTTCCTGATTTGTTGAAGTTTCCTGAGTGGTAAGAGGAGAAAGAAATTAGTATTCTCTGTCCTATCATTGCAAAAGAAGATGAACTCTCAATTTTTCTAGGTAAGAAATGCTTTTAACTAAAATTCACCATTGTAGAGTGGTCAGCTGTTGTAGAACAGGAAATAAAGCCCAGATACTATAGAAGAACAATTTTCTGACCTTATAATTACACTTACAGTTCATTGTATTTGTGCAGGCATTGTTATTTTGTATTAGCAGTGGTTACTTATATAAGTCAAAATTCTATTTAGGCTTTGTGACAAAGAGCAAAAGACAAAAGCTTTATATAACTTTGGTAATGATTTAGTGCTGTGACAAAATAATTGACATTTACTTATTTGAACTAATGTGTCCTTAAATCCTTTGCTGTTTCCTTTTGTTTTACATGACTGCAGGAATTAGCAGCGTGCCGAGATGCATTCTGCCAATGTATATTGGCGTTGGAAACGAAGGACACCTCCTTTCTGTTTTAATGCAAAGAGAGGAAAAAAATCTATCCATTCCAGCTGAGCAGGGACCTTAATTAGGTGTTTACAACAGCATATTTTGGAAGAAAAGCTGTTAATTACAGATCAAAAAAGCAGGAGGAAGGAGCCATCACTTCTTCCAAAAGAAGAAGAAAAAGATAGGATTTATGAGTAAAACAGGCTGTGCTCTGTTCTCATTCTTATGCTGTATTTAGCATAAGATATGGAAACACAACTGGTGGATTTTTTTTTTTTTTTCTGGAAGTACCCATGGAAAACACATTAATTGTTTCCTGTTTTGTATTTTTGACTCAGACCTATATGAAAATTCCACAGTAATGCTACAAAACAAATATCCATGGAGTCTGATGAAAAATTAATTAATTTTCATCAGCATATCAAAAGTGCAGCACTAAAAAATATTAATTTCCTTAGATTTGACTGGTAATATTGTGCCTAGGTTTCTTATGTTCTTGGTTTGGCTACTATTGGTTTCAAGTCTAAAAGGTTTTTGTGAGGATAATTATAAGGAAGTTTACTGGTTTTCTAAAATCTCTGTTCTTATTCTCAGCATCCATTGCACGAGTGATTTTAAAGGTGATACAAGTCTATTTATTTACAAGCAAAATAAAATTTTAGTAAGTTTTGAAGCAACTAAAAAAGTAGAAATCACCTTCAGAGTGCTATCACTTGTTTGTTAGAAAGCACCATTAAAATGTTCAAGTTGTGTGTTACATCTAGAAATACCCTAAGTTATATGGAGTGGTATTCTAGTTTGAAAATTGAAAGTAAAGCATAACTGTATGTTTTCCTAGTTGCTAGCCAACTAACCATATTGAGTTCAATAATGTTGACTACTGTTCTTATATACACTAGCTCTTATAGTGCTTGGTTGTGAAATCCTGCCAGAGCACACTAACCATATTTAACAGGTTTTCCTTGTGAGGCTTCATTAAGGTTTTTTTTTTAATTGATTCTTCTCCATTCAGCCCCTGCCCTCCCATAACAATTACCAGAATGCTGAAAGAAAAAGCAAAGGCAAAGAATACTGCCCCCCCACCCCCCAGAAAAAAAAAAAAAGTTTTATTCAATAGCAAGAGATAACTTTCGGAGCATTTTTAAAGCTTTAAAAAATTACAGGTTTTAAACTAGGACATGTTAATTCCTGTGCATGGTGGACATTCTGCCAACACATACGGCCTGACTCCCTTCTATGCCACTGCTTCAAAGTCTCCCACATGCAAATATTTACCTCTGTACTACACAGATGGATAGTAGGGAAGGGGCAGTTCTGGACATTTTTTTCTGATTTAAAACAAGTCCCTACTAATTTTACAGCATAAAGTAAAAAGAAAAGATTGGACTTCACCAGGCAGTGAAACCTTTCACTTCCATGAAGGCAATGGTCTGAGAATTTATACTTAAGAGCAAAAGAAAGCCTCTGCCTTTGAGAAGTAAACGACAGTGGATTTGGCAGCATTTCACATTTGCTTGCAAATCAAAATGACAATACTTACAATCCAAATTTGAAATAATTTTTTTTTTTAAACAAATCCAGTAATACCACAGAGAATGGATTTCCTGGCTTTATTCCAATGATATTTTTCTGAAATACACTGGCCAACTGTTGTGCTTACACTTTCAATTTCATAAAATTCTTTGTTAAATACTAAAAAGCTGCCAATAGTTTTTGGTAAAATACAGAGTAATAAAAAACTACATTGGAATTTATGAAGTTTACTTAGTTCAGCTACTGTTGCAAACTGTAGAATTGTTATATATTTATTAGAAGCATTTTATTCTTTCATCCATTTATAGGTATGGATAGAATATATCATAATACAGCATCTGAAAACAGAGGTTCCTAGTATAAAATGAAGTTGGCACAACAAATGACTGCTTTGTTACACAGTTAAAAAAAAATACTATTTAATGTGGGGTTCTTCTTCTGAATTATAACAGAAATTATCATTCTACCCTGCACAAGGACTGGAATGAGATTTCTGATGCAATGTTACATAGTTGATTATTTATCCTCCCTAAGTTTAGTCTGTACAGGGGTTGGAGGTTTGAGGCGTGTATGAGAAGGCAACTAATCCAGGAACATTAGAATCCAAATACCAGGCAGTCATTGTTCAGTTCTTAAGAGTCTGGCAAGTTTCCCTTGCTAATAATGAAAGGAGTACATGAAATCTAAATTCAGCTAAGAGATTTGTTCTATCTCCTACTGACCTGCATGCCTGTCTTGATCTCACATTTCAGTCTCAAACCTCTTCTAAAAGTATCTGCACACTTATTTTCTAAGGGGAAAAACCTTACATTGTGAATTTGGTGTGACAATTTCACATCTTTTTAAGGAAGAAAGTAAATGGGAGGAAGGAAAACAACAGCAGCAGACAGCACTGTCAAGTTGGATCCATGTTTATGTAATAGGTTCATCTTCAAGAAATTACAGCAGTAAGAAATGCTTTTTGTAGCTTATCTTACCAACTGCATATGGTTGTTTTTTTTACATTCACCCCAGACTGATACATTTAAATTTTTGTAAGCAATGATATATACATAGCAGTTCATGGTAAGTTGCATTTTCAGTAGCATTCATTTTGAATGTCTATCTATATGTACTATTCTTTCCTTAGGTATAGTATAGGAAATCAGTGTGTTTACTATTTATGTAGTGGCTGCTAAGAGAACCAATGATTAACTGTGTGTTGCGTGTGCTATCTTCACAGAATTCTTTGCAATAATTATGACAACTGTGATATCAAAAAGCAACTTTGCTGCATCTGGATCTAACTGCAGTGAAACAACTATGTTGGTGTTAATTCCTTAACTAAGTTTCTACATGTTGTGCTTGCTTTTTTTTTTTTAAGATAAAAAATCTAAAGAGAGGGGGAAAAAAAGGCATTTAGAGGTTGGAAGAATAAGTCTCCAGACTGCATGCATTTTATTCTTCCTTAAGTCCTGGCATGTGAGATACACATTTCTACGTTTCATAATTAGAAAACACACATATTTACAAATATGCATTGATCAAATAGGAACTAAAACTGGCGAAAAGATGCACTGTCATGGTGTAGCTGGAGAGTCAGCAGGATAGATGACAACAGCTCAACAGTGGAGTAAGGCAGAAAAATTACAAGAAAAATTTATTGCTGTAAGCATCCAAGAGGGTATTGAATACCTGTTAACTGTTCAGGTTCAGCTCACCAGGTTGAACCCACACTGACTTTAGTGACATTCAGATGCACATATTTACAGAAGAAAAAGCAACAAAAGTAAAGTCAAGAAAACAACGAAAAGGGAGTGGGAAGTATAAAAATACCTTTTTTACAGTGGCCCCTCCCCAGATTAGGCATTCCTCAGGCATCTCACAACAATAAATGGAGACTTCAGCCTAATTTTACTGGGACTTCAGTATTTTTTTACAGGAGGTTTTAGATGTTCCTCATGTAACTGGTTAGTCTGTAGTCAGATAGCCAATAGATCACAATTCCAAACTCCTGCCAACAAAGCATTGTTCAATGGCTCAATGGAACTTAAGATAATAAATCTTATGTTTAATGGCCTCTGAACAAAAGTCAGTGTTAAGCTTTTACTTTGAATTGCTATTTTCATTTGATTTTTTTCTGCAGTAAACATTTGTGTGTATCTGTGAAGAAATCCCAATCTTTAGCATTTCTTCAGTGGTGCAAGGGGAAGCAGAGACTTGTTTTCATAGTTATGGGTAGTTCTCTATGCTGAGGTGATACAGTTAACACTACAGAGATCCTCAAATGTACATTAATCAAACACTCATGAAAGCATTGATAAGGGACGATATTACCACAAAGCATGAAATACACCCAAGTTAAGGAAATAGCACAGAACTGAAGAAGATACTTCCTCTAAAATAAATCATTATCACACAAAATCCCAGCAGAAAAAAAAAAAATTTCCTATGCTAATAAGTATCTCTTGAGAGCAGGAACATGTGGTGACAAGTGACTGGACCTGAGGGAATGGCTGAAGTTGCATCAGGGAAGGTTTAGCAGAAAAAGAATGCTCACCCAGAGGGTGGCTGGGCAATGGAAGGGTCCCCAGGGAAGTGGTGGCAGCACCAAGCTTGATGGAGGCATTTAAGGAGGCTTTGGACAATGCTCTCAGATATATGGTGTGATTCTGGGGGGTATCTGTGCAGCACCTCGAGTTGGACTTGATAATCCTTTTGGGTCCCTTTCAACTCAGCGCATTATATGACTCTGTGAACAGAATTCTCTCAGCCTTTCCTCCTAAGAGATGCTGCAGTCCCTCAGTCACCTCTCGTACTCTCTGTCGGACCTGCCCCAGGAGCTCCACGTCCCCCTTGTCCTGAGGAGCCCAGAACTGGACACAGCGCTCCAGGTGTGGCCTCAGCAGGGCTGAGCAGGATCACCTCCTTGGACCTGCTGGGAACACTGCTCCTAATGCTGCCCAGGACGCCACTGGCCACAAGGGCACACTGCTGGCTGACGGAGCCTTGCTGTCCGGCGGGTCCCGCTCTGCAGGGCCGCACCCGGGTGTCCCGGTGTCCCGGGTGTCCCGGTGTCCGCGTGTCCCGGTGTCCGGTGTCCGCGTGTCCTGGTGTCCGGATGTCCCGGGTGTCCCGGTGTCCGGGTGTCCCGGTGTCCGGTGTCCGCGTGTCCTGGTGTCCGGATGTCCCGGGTGTCCCGGTGTCCCGGGTGTCCGGGTATCCGGGCCGGTCCCGGTGTCCAGGTGTCCCGGTGTCCGCGTGTCCCGGGTCCGGTGTCCGGGTGTCCCGGTGTCCAGGTGTCCCGGTGTCCGCGTGTCCCGGGTCCGGTGTCCGGGTGTCCCGGTGTCCGGTGTCCGCGTGTCCCGGTGTCCGGGTGTCCCGGTGTCCGCGTGTCCCGGTGTCCCGGTGTCCGGATGTCCCGGTGTCCCGGTGCCCGGTGTCCGGGTGTCCCGGTGTCCGGATGTCCCGGTGTCCGGGTGTCCCGGTGTCCGCGTGTCCCGGTGTCCGGGTGTCCCGGTGTCCCGGTGCCCGGTGTCCGGATGTCCGGATGTCCCGGTGTCCGGTGTCCCGGTGCCCGGTGTCCCGGTGTCCGGATGTCCCGGTGTCCCGGTGTCCCGGTGTCCGGATGTCCCGGTGTCCGGATGTCCCGGTGTCCGGTGTCCCGGTGCCCGGTGCCCGGTGTCCGGATGTCCGGATGTCCCGGTGTCCGGTGTCCCGGTGCCCGGTGTCCCGGTGTCCGGATGTCCCGGTGTCCCGGTGTCCGGTGTCCGCGTGTCCCGGTGTCCGGGTGTCCCGGTGTCCGGGTGTCCCGGTGTCCGGTGTCCCGGTGTCCCGGTGTCCCGGTGCCCGGTGCCCGGTGTCCCGCGCTGTCCCCGCCCCGCAGCCGGCGGCAGCGCGGCACTGTCGCGCGGCAGCGCGCGGCGGCCAATGGGGAGCGGCGGCCGCTCTCGCGGCCGGCGGGCGCGGCAGGGCCGCACGTGCGCGGGAGCGGCGGGGCCGGGGAGCCGGGACGGCGGCGCTGGGGCCGAGCCTGTCTGTCTGTCTGTCTGCCTGTCTGTCTGTCTGTCTGACTGCCTGCCTGCCCGCCTGCCTGCCTGTCTGTCTGTCTGTCTGACTGCCTGCCTGCCTGACCGCCTGCCTGACTGACTGCCTGCCTGCCCGCCTGCCTGCCCGCCTGCCTGCGGCCTCTGGTACCCCACCGTCGGCTGGGAGGGTTTGACTCCGCCGCGGGTGTTAACCAGGAGGCGCGGGCTCCCCTTCCCTCACGGGCGAGCCGCGGCTGTCCATTAATGTTGTCTTTTGCTCCGTTTGCAGTGTTGCCGCGATGGATAACAAGGGTAAAAAGAAGTTCGCGGGGAAGAGCGGAAAAGGACCTGGTGGAAAAGCGCCGCACGGGAAAAGGCGATTTAAAAAAGATAATGGTAGGAAGGGGGAAGGGTCGTCAGTAGGAGCCCTGACTTAATGGCTATGCTTGTGTACTGGCATGCTTGGAGTTCTTTATTTTTTTCTCCCTTGGTAAATTCATGTTTTGAAACTATTAGTTTGGCAGATGAGTAACAGGAAGTGGGTGATGTCTGCCTGGACTTCAGTAAGACTTTACAGTGTCTTCTCTGCTTTGAGATCTTGGCAGAGGTGCTGATGAATTAAGGGCTGCAAGAGCTGTTGATGAGGTGGATTGAAAAGCAGCTGAATGGCTGGGTCCAGAGACTGGTGTGCCTTTGGAGCCCGCTGGTTACAGTGGGCCCCAGGAGCGGGTACAAGGTCGAGCTTACTTCAGCAGCTTCATGGAGGGCCCAGATGATGGGGCAAAGTGCAACATCTTCGGGTTTACAGGTGACACAGAGCTGCAAGGAGTGTTAGATGCGCCAGAGGGTCGTGCTGCCCTCCAGGGGGATGGCAGAGGCCTGGTGAAGTTTCTCAAGGAACACAGGACAGAGTCCTTGAAGGGAGCAGCTCCATGATGCACTCGAAAATACCGGGGAAAGCCCAGGGGCTCCTGTTGGTCAGAGCTGAACATGAATCAGCAGTGTGCTCTGGTGGCTAGCTACATCCTGGGCTGTGTTAAGGGGAGTGCTATCAGCAGATTGAGGGCTGTGACCCTTGCCCTCTCCTCAGCCCTGGTGAGGCTTCACCTGAAGTGCTGTGTCCCATCTCTGGCTCTTCAGTGCAATATAGATAAGGGACGTGCTGGGGAGAGCCCAATGAAGGGCAAAGATGATGAAGGGCATCTCTTCTGGTAGGAAAGGCTGAGACATTTGGGTCAGTTCAGCCTATCCCAGAGAGAAGACAAGGCTGAGGGGGTTCTACTCAATGTATACAGGTGTCTGAAGGGAGGGTTCAAAGACAGAGCCAGCCTTTTTCTAGTAGTGTCCAGTGGCAGGACCAGAGAACAGTGGGTACAAACTAAAACACAGGAGATTTCCTCTCAATATCAGGAAAACCTTTTTTACTCTGGGAGTGACTGTGCATGGGCATAGGTTGCCCCAGGAGATGGTGAAGTTTACCACTTTGGAGATAGTCAAAAGTCACACAAATGTGGTCCTGGGCAACTGGTTTTGGGTGTCCTTACTTGAGCAGGAGGGTTGGACCAGATGACTTTGAGAGGTGCCTCCCAGCCACAGACATTCTCTAACTCTGTCTTGTATTCAAAATTGTACTGACTGTATGAGCCACTAATTTGCTGAAATGCTTTAAACAAGCCCTTCATCTCTGTTTGATTCACCTAAAATATTCTCAGTTAAAATTTGAAGTTGATAAACTTTTGATTCTAGACTTGGCATTCCTACATTAAGACAAAATTATCTAAGAGGTGAAGCTAGATGGGAACCTGCTGTGGGTTAGGATTGAGAAGATGCCTTTCACTGCTGCCTTAGAACACATGATGTTGAAACAGCTCTGATCATGAAAAATGTGGGGATTTATGACTTTGATGTTGAGGATGGTGAAATTGTTAGTATGGAGTAATTCTTTTTATGCCTGAGCTGTTACACGGCGGTCCAGAAGATAATGCTTGGGCAAACTTCCCTAGGGAAAATGTACACACCCAGGGGGTGCAGTGAAAACACCAGCTTTGAGAAGCACATAAGAATTTTTTTTAAATATAGAAGTGTTATTAGAAAGTAGTTTAATTCTTGTTACAGTATTTTTTTTTTTTATTTTGAAGCCACAGTAGCTATATGATAGCATTTTAACTTCTTTTGTGTTGGTTAATAGATTCAGGTCCACCAAAGAAAGTCTTTAACAAAGGAGATAAGGAAGGAAAGCCTAAATCCATTTCCAAGACATTTGTTAAAGGACAGTTAAAACCTGGAAAAGCTACTGTCAAACAATTCAAGAATAAACAGCAACCAGAAAAGTTTGCAAAGAAGAGAAAACTCCAGAATGGTGAAGAGGGAGGTGAGCAGATTTGTAAGCATGGTTATCAAGGGAAACCAGGTTTTGGGAAACACATTGTTCATCTAGATCTTCCTATTTCTGTCTGCCTTTCCAAATTGGCTGAATAACTCCACGTTTACTTCTTGTTTAATCTTTGTTGTGGGAAAAATTACTTCATTTGACTAAGCTTGAGGCTTAGTCAAGTAATGAAAATCAAGAGTTTGGAGTTTTTTTGGAAGTCAAAAGCAAAGACACAGTAGCAAATTTTAAAATAGCCATACCATCCTAAAGCTCTCTTTATTTTAATGCCATCATTAAGTGGTCAGCTAGAAACTGGCAGTTGTTACAGACGATTTGCAAATGCAGAGCTTTTCATAGCGTGTTTTGGACTGTTCCAAAAGTACTTGCTATAAGCTTTGCAACAGAAATTCTTGAAACAAAGTTGTTTATCCTTTACATTATTTCCTTTCTGTGGTCCAGACTATCTGATCACATCCTCTAAGAGAAAAACATAATGTGTGTTAACACTGCTTTTACGTTTTACTACTTTTTTTTCTTTCTGGTGTTTATACCCAAAGCCTAAATAGTTGTCTGGCTCTATCATGTTTAAATGGATTCATTTTGTCCCACCCTGTTCTCTAAAGTAAAGCTCTACTGGAGCAGTTAATCAGTGTTGTAAAACGGGAAGTAGGATCTTAAATGAGCGGTTCTGAAGTTCTGCAGAAATATGTCATTTGTTTGAAGGACAGTAGATTATGTCAAATTTTTTATTATTGCTGTTCTTTTATGTTTGCAGAATGGCTTCACGTGAAATATGCACTAGATAGCTGAAAATCTAATAACAGTAGAATGTTTTTATTAGGCTGCTTTAAAAAAAGGGGAAACACAGCAAACCTTTAAATACTGTTCATAAGTAAATGAAAGCCTCTGTGTATTGCACTGATCTCAAAGCATTACAAATTTTTCTTGTCACTGTTGCATCTGGAGAGTGATATAAAAATCAATAATGTGCTTTGTAAAAAAGAAAGCATGGATTTTTGAATGGGTAAAACAGTTAAGTACATACTGCTAAATACCAATGAACAGTGCTTTAAGCTCTAAAAATTTTGGATGATGTCTTTAATGGGGCCGTTTTATAACGTTATTTTGCTGCAATTTGTTGTGTGGCAGTGTACAAGGGTTGTATAGTAAAATACCATGCTTAAGGAATTTGACTGAGTAAAAAGATTAGGCATGTAAGAAGGGGGTTAATTTTTTTTCTTTTATAGAGTTTTCAAATATGTATCTTTGAGTTAGTGTTCTCCTTTTGGGAGAGGGGAAAGGTATGCGAGAATTAGGAGTGAACTAAAACAGGAGAATTGCTGGGGCACCCATAGCTACTAAGTACATCTTCAGTCAGTTTTCAAGCTATTATGGGATTTGTGATGCATCCTGTGACAGTTTTGAGGAAAATTAATTGTTTATCTTGTTCTCCCAGTAGTCTAGAAGTGGTGATTACTAGATTAGCATATTTATTCAAGATGTGTAGTTTCATGTTAGCTACCTGCGTAACTGCAGGCAAAAGTCCTGAATTGTTAGCAAATCAAGTCATAGAACTGCCACAGTTTAGATTTCTAAAGAATTCTATTGCTGCTCTTTTACCTATTGACTGTAAAAAATATATTTATTTTTTTCCTAAGGGTCAGATTCTAAGAAGCCAAAATGGACTGACTTCAAAAAGGAAAAGAAGGAGTTAAAGCTAACCAGACAAATTAATGATAAAAGTAATTATGACATAATTGTAAAAGCTAAGCAAATATGGGAAAGCATGAGAAGGTAATGACTTTTTTTCTCCTACTCTATTGGCTTTTAGTCATATATTGCCAGAATACTCTCTTTCTCATCTTGTAATTATATAAAATTTTATTTAAAAACTGAATATCTTTGGTTGAAAAGTAAATTTTTAAAAATTCAAATCGCATGCAATTTTGATGGTAGATCAAACAGAGTATGGTAACCTGTGGTCTTAGGAATGTCTGGATTGAACTTGTATTTTGGGCTAAAATTTATAAATTTGTGAGCAATTGCTTAAGAAATTGCATTTTTTTGAACCCTGAAATAGAGAGCATACACTGATTCACCCTGATCCTGCAGTGGGATCACTGCATGAGTTTTAAGTAAAAGTTCGTTGTCTCTATCTGAGATGGTAATTCTAGAGCTGGTGCCCCATGTCAACAAGAAAAGTTAATATTGCTTATTCTAAGTGTTTGTGCTTTGCAGGCTTACAGATTTTTAGACCTGTAAGCAGCTGACTACAAATTTGAGTTTACATTTCAAAAGCTATTTTTACTCAAAAAAAGAATAAACTTAAAGTGTGGAATTCTGGTTTATTTCCACAAACTGAAACAGCTTAATCACATCTCTATACAGGGTTAATGAATGACAATATTAATTTGCATTGGCAGAAGCCAACCTGGTTTGATTTGTACTGTCGTGTTTCTTAATTTATAGATACAAGTGAATCATACTACAAAAAAGCTGCTTCCTCAATTAGAATTGTTATACTAGATTTTTTTTGCTTGTAGGAAGAAATGCGATAAGGAGAAACGAGAAAAGCTGATGAATGAACTACAGAAGCTTCTTCATGGGAAAATTAAAAATGTAAGAAAAAACTAATGGTATAGTGCACAAATTCACAAGTTCTTCTTTAAAGAATGGTGAAACTGTGAATAAAAAGAATAAAAACAGGACAGTAGTCGTGGGATGCTTTGACTGTTAGCTGGCTATTGTAAAAAGCTGCCAAGCTTTAGCTTTAGTTCCATGAAATTTGATGTTAGCTGGCATTCATGAACTCAAGGGGTTTAATTAGTCACAACTATTGCTTTGCAATTTTCTAGGGAAGTTAGCATCCTCATACTTAATTATACTAAACAATCTTTCTACTTTATTCTTGAAATGTAAAAATTTACAATGAAGAGCATGTTGAGACTTCCATACTGAAGTGGAAATGTTTCATCATAGTTCCTCTGAAATGATAAAGAAGAGGGACAAAATGGAGATACCATTTAATGGTTTTATTTTGATATGTCCTTATATACATGTCCTCAATTGTCAGCAACTGTTGTCCTGTTGTCTTATTTTCTTTGATAGAGTACTTGTGAAGGGGTAAAAATCTGTAAGTCTTGGGTTTGTTATAAGCAGGTAACTGCTTTTCTAATTTTATAATTGGCATTACATGTGGCATGAAACTATACCAGAGAGCACATACATTAAAATAATTATGGCACATACTGCCTTTTGAATGGCCTAGAGTAACAAAATATCTCTGTCCTATAGCTGGCATTTGCACACGATTCAACCCGTGTGATCCAGTGCTTTATTCAGTATGGTAATGAGAAGCAAAAGCAAGAGACATTTGAAGAATTGAAAGGTATTTTCATTTTACTTATATACTTCTGTATTGTGCTTGGGATGCATTTTAACAAGCCGTGTTGTCTTCTGTTAAATATTTTAACCTTTTTTTCTGAACTGATGCATCATTTCTAGTGAACTCTTCATACTTATTTAAATAATGACTTATCATTGCATGGAGTTAAAGTAGTGAAAAATAAACCAGCTGAATGTTTCTCTCTTATTCTAGATAGCCTAGTAGAGTTGAGCAAGTCAAAATATTCCAGAAATATTGTGAAGAAGTTTCTTATGTATGGGTGAGTATCAAGTGAATTTGCTCATCAGTGTTGTTTCATTTCCAGTGTGAATGCTTCTTAATCTACAGTGGATCTATCATGAATAAAAAATATCTCTGGAAACATCTTTGTAATACTATGGAGTAAAAGCAGGGGAGTGCTATTGGTGTTTTTCTTTTTGCAAGAAGTAAAGCTAATGCTGTACATGTCAAGGAAAACATGACCAAAAAATGGTTAGATTTATTGTCAGAGTTGATCTTTGCTGTATATAAAACACTGGCTTTTGAAATTTTTCTTTGCTAAGCATTTGAGGATGGTATTTGTTTTTCTCTCGAATTTATTCACTGTTTACTTTCCATCAAAATGCCTTACAATTTCTCCACACCTGGCTTTCTTTACATATTTTTTCTAGTGCCATAAAGCTGATTCAGATTCATAAATTTAATGGGTTCTATGATAAAACTTGCTACCTAAATATGTACCTAAAAATAAAACTATCAATAGCTAAGTTTATCTCTGGAGGTTTTAACTCTTGCTATTTGTATTTCCCTGTAAAACAGGACAAAAGCACAAGTTGCAGAAATAATAAAAAGTTTTAAAGGCCATGTGAAAAAAATGCTCCGTCATGCTGAAGCATCTGCTGTGGTGGAATATGCATATAATGACAAAGCCATTCTGGAGCAGAGGAATATGCTGACAGAAGAACTATATGGGAACACTTTCCAGGTTTACAAGGTGGTATTTCAATACTTTATAGTTTAAGATTATTTAGCCCATAAGGTGTTGTGTTAGTAGGGCCTTACCTATCTTACTTACTATTTATTTTAATTACATTTCTTTCTGTCAGGTGTCCAAAGGTAGTCTAGTTTACCATGTTTAAATGTAATTATTACTTGCACAATTCTAGTTTAGATGAAATTGTAGTGAGTTGTTTTAATTTGTACTATGTAAGATATGTATGAGCTTGCTCTGCTCATCAAAGACAGTTTGTTCTTCCATAGTTTCAGTTCTCATAGTGTCTAGGCTGATACCATCCTTGCTGAGGTAGGACTTAGGTGTAATTCTTCATTAATACTGTAGATGACTCTTGGTCAGAACTCATGTCTTATAAAACTGAATGTGGGCAGAGCGAGCCGATATCCACATAGAGTGTTCAATTTAGGCTTAATTTTTCTCTTTGTTTTCTTTTTCCATGGAAGCTGTAGAGTTTGAGTCCAAGCTCCACTGAAATCTAGGTCTATGGTAAAGCCTCACCAGGCAGTTGGAACTTTCTTAAAAACTACAACCCCCATTCTTTTGGATTCTGTTTGTAATTTTTGCTGACTCATAAAGTTGATATCCATTAGGGTTAGGAAGTTTGCTACAAAGTACAGAACTGTTTTACACAATTACTAACTCCACTCTAATACCCTTTTCACCTGTTCACTTATAATCAAGATTTCTGTTAAAATTAAGAGCTCATTTCTGAACCTGTATTTTCTTAACATTGTAAGTTATTATAAGGTGTTGTAAGTTTTAGTTAGGCATTTTGCAACACTGAGTAGTAGAGACGTGTGTTTGTTGTGATTATGGGCTGTAATTTTTACTGAGAGTCAAACAGCCTATGAAATGAAGTGCACTGTTAGCTTCCATGATTCTGGTATTTTTGGCATAACTGCTTTAAGTAGCCATACATTGTGGTGCAAAATCAAGATCCAGCACAATGTAGGCTTATAAAAAATTGCAATGTAGTCTTTAAAAAATAGCAGGGATGGTTTAAAAAATATTTCTTCTAATTGTCTATCCAGTCTGAGTTTTCTTCTAATAGCAGATTATTTTACAAGAGTTACCAGTGTAATTCTTCTGTTAAGATACCAGGAAGTACTTATATGTGTAAGGTATATGGTATATATTCCCCCACTGTGCTATTCCTGAACTGGAATCTCCTTTGTTAGCTTCTCAGTTCATTTACTTGTTGTGTTGCCCTCTGATGTGTGCTTAAAGCAGGATTTCTGCTTAGCTCAGGAGCACCTTAACACCAGTTTTATGTATTTTGCCTTGTATCTGGCATGAAGAGCTGATATAACTGGCAAAAAGCAGCTCAGGCTATAGAAGTGGGTTTTGTTTGCTAATGAGGAATATTTAATTTATAGAAACAAGTTTACAGCTTCTGACATACTCCAAAAAGGTAGCTTTTTATTTTTAAAACGGTAAAAATTCTAAGTTTTGCAGAAATTAATGTTGTTTTTGGCATTCCTGACATGTGATTGAAAAAGGTCTAAGTATTGTCATTTTCTATGAACTCCAGTTCTTACTGGTATGAGTAAAGCTCTGATTGTGCATTCATTTCAGACACCAGCTGTCCCAACACTGGACAAAGTGCTAGAAGCTCAACCTGAAAAGAGAGAGGCCATCTTGGATGAAATGAAGCAGATTCTTACACCAATGGCACAAAAGTAAGGACAAAAATAAGCTGAATGTGACAGTCTAGCTCAAATCAGTTTTTTTCTGACATACAAACAATGACACTGCTATATTTTAAGTTCAGGTGACAGTGATAGTGATACACTTTTAAGCTGTAATGTTGCTGTGCTGAATAGTCTATGGTTTTGTCTCAGGTGTCATAATGAATATCTTCCCTTAATTTTGAACTCTCCTTCTATGAATTAAAGTGGCCTCTGTCCCAGTCAGACACTTGGTAGAAATGTTGCACTGTCATATATTTCTATAACACATTATTAGATATGCTTCTCCAGTGAAGAAATTACGTTCTATAATTTGTACGTTTTGTTAGAATCTTCCACTTACTGTAAATCTGAAAACATCTGAATCCAAAATGACCGTGTGTTTTTTGCTCATCACGCTGCCTAACTTTTTAAAATACAATTGAGGCATTCCTAACGTAATTTTAAATGATTGTTTGTGGGGAACTTTTGCTTATTTTTATCTATCCAAATACAGAGAGGCGGTGATAAAGCATTCACTGGTACATAAAGTATTTTTGGACTTTTTCACTTACGCTCTTCCAAAACAAAGATCTGTAAGTATCTTTATTTCATTTTTTGTCTTCTTTTGCCTTTCGTTTTTTATCTTCTTGTGAAAATGTTGTAAGTTAACGTGACAAAAATACATCTTTCATTAAAAGAGTTCTGCACATTTGGTGATTCTAGATAGAGCATATCTAGATAGATAGTAATGTAGTATGGAGATTATAGTCAGAGTGAACTTTCAAGTGTTTGTGATACTTGAATTTATAAAATAAAGTGAGATGGCATTGATGTTTCCTCTCTTCTGCTAAATAACCTTCCTCAATAGCTGGAGAATATAATTAAATTGAGGACCATTGCTTGCAGTAGTTCAGCTTTCTAGTGTGTTGTTTCTTAACAATTTGCAGTGATTGTCCAAAAATCTCTTGACCAAAATACAGTGAGATTGGCCTTTCTGTCAGCAACCAAAACTGTGTTTGCTATGTCTGTATTAAATTGCAAGTTTAAGATTACATCAGACATTCTTGTATTTAGGACTAAATGTGACATGGTTTAAGCTGTTATCCTGTTTGACTTTACCTGTCTTCAAGGTGTGTCCATCAGCCTCACCATGGTTCTGCAGCTCAGAACCATCTCACTTCAGGCAGAGCCTTCTAAACTCACTGTCTCTTGCTTCTTTCTGCCAGACTGGACTCCCTGAATATTTACTTCTTTGTTACTGTTAATAAACCCAAAGCTAAGGGTAGGGAAGTGGGCTATTCGGAGCCTATTCTGAGTCCAAATCTTCAGAGCTTAGAACATTCCTGTACATGGTTTTATGTAATGCTGTGGCTGAGAATGCATTTGGATTCGCAGGCTTGCATGAATCAGGGGAATAAGATTGTATCCTCTTGCTTGGCTTTCTGTGCAAATGTGCTAGTATATGGACGTGCTCTTTGGAGTTTAGAAAGCCCTTCTGCAGATCTGTTCCTACCTGTGCTTGCAGGTAGTGACACCAATTGAGTTGTGACTGAGCAGTTTGTAAATAATTGGTAAAATGCTTGGAACCTTTGGCTAGAGAGCAAGAAGAACTAGGGATAGAAAGATGCATAGATGGGAGCTGCATTTCGAGGAAATCTGTTGGACAGTAGCAGGACTAGTATCTAGTAACCCAAGAGAGTGTAATTTTATTTGATTTGATTTTTTTCTTTGGCTGTTGTGTTGTCAGATAGCTTCAGAAAACTTCATTCCTTTGATATGAAGACAAAACTTTTGGCTATGTCTTGTAATATCTGATTTATAATGTAACCTGTTACTTCAATGACTTTAGTTAGTCATTGGCTAATACTCTGTATGTATGAATATGCGTCAGCTGTCAAGATTTCTTCCTAAGTTAATGGTTGTCCTTTTCTCTAATTTCTGTCTTGGTTCTGAGCACCCTTTCTTGAATTTTTTGTAATAGGACAGCTGACAATCTTCAGTACAATTGAGATTTCATGGCATGATTATAATGAACAGTGCAATTTTAAAGAGAGAAAGCATGTGTCATTGACAGTCTTTAGGACTTCTCTTGAGGCAGTTTTTCATAGGTCAGGGAAATGAGAGTGGTTCTGTAGTGGTTCTCCAGTGATGGACAGTAGAGCAGTATCATGTAAGCAGACAAAATAATTCTCTCTCACCCACCTGCCTTGAGTTCCTCAAGCCTTTTCTTTCACCTTTTTGCTTTATCACCTTTTCTTCCCCAGGAAATGATAGAAGCTATCAGAGAGGCTGTCATCTACCTGGCACACACTCATGATGGAGCCCGAGTAGCAATGCACTGTTTATGGCATGGCACTCCCAAGGTAGTGTTTGGTTTCCCTCTACTTAGTTCTCTCTGCCCATATGGGTCCTTCTGCTTGTGCACATTTTCAAGCAATTAATAATTAGAGAGCAAGGTTAAATACTGGCTCCTCTTTATCTCTTGGCAAACTTAAAACTTGTTTTTTGTGAATCAAAAGCTTTCATAGAAGTTCTATAGTGGAAGCATCTCCTTTTATTTTTAGCAAAGGTTTTGGCAGCGACACATGGAGTAATTTTTCCCCTGTAAGTTTATTGGTATTTGTCCCATGGATTTCTTAATATAAGTGAAATTGACTGTAGGGAGCGGACAGTAAAGAAGTCATAATGTGAAACCATGTTTGGCTTTGGAATACTAAGACTGGCAAAATGTTATAGGAAGTGTGGTTTAGTTCCATCAGCTGATACAGTATCCAGAAATACTTCTGTATTTTGTCATTACATCTTGGAAATACTGTAATGCCTCCTATGTTTTCCTATATTAAAAAAAAAAAAATACTTATTAAAGTAGTCCAGTTGTTAAAGAATGCAGAAAAGATTAAGTTCCTAGGATCTAGGCGTAGAAACAGATCTAGAGAAGACTGAGCAGTGATTCCAAAAGCCAAAAATACAGGGAGGAAATTTTCTGACAAAATATTCTTGCTAGTAATAGAGGTTTAAACCAAGCTAGAATTTCAAATTCTGTTGAATATGTTTCTTTCCAAATGCAGAGCTGAAATGCATTCTTCTTTAATTAATGGACAAAATATGAGTGAACATATTTCATACATATGAGTGATGGTTTGAGGATTTTTGTTTGCTGTGGTATTTTCCAAGTTTTTTTGACATGTCCCATTGGTGATCTGGACTTGTAAATATACCACAGGATCTCTCTGGGATCAAGTCACAGTTCAGGTTTAACTTCCCATACTGGTTCTGGGTGTAAACTATTACAATATGTGTGAGTCTTTGGTAAATGCCTTTGCCTTAGAAAGAAAATTGAAGATTATCTTTTTGAAAGGTGTAAATAGCAGTTTAGTTACTCAGAATCACTGGTATTCTAGGCTCATTTGAGTTTCCTTTTTTCTTTTGGATAGGACAGGAAAGTCATTGTGAAAACTATGAAGACATATATTGAAAAAATAGCAACGGTGAGTGTTCATTAACGATTTATTTCATAGTGTCAGAAATTAATGATTTGATAAGATAGCTTAAATGTTCTTTGGTACTGGGAACAACTTTGAGATCGTAATAAAACAGTCTTAAAATAGCAGTGATGTATTAAATAATATAAAATAATTGAACTGTATGGAATATTTAGAGGCATGCCAAGAAGGTTCATTGTGAGCACTACATGTAGTACTGTGGTTTGTTATGGCTGAGTTCATCATTATTCCTCAATTTTCTTTCTACTTTTTATTTTGTTGTTCCCAGCTTTGTATTACATCTTTATATGGCTCATTGGTTAATTCTCCTTGGTTGGGAGTAAAACAGCCTATATAGAAAGGAGGAAGAAAAATCAAGATATGCTGGAGATGTCGTTGAAAAAGCTCCCTGAATATGTGTATTTCTTAGAAAAAACTCAATATTTTTTTCAAGTAGGAAACTTCAAAATACACTGGCATACAGTGGAAAAAGTCTGTTTTATTTTTTAATGAATAGCATATGTGTTTGGAGACTGAAGCACCAGCAGAGTAACAGTTGAAACCAGATTTCATGGAGTTGGGCAAAACTGTAGCTGTAAAGAAGAGCTTTTTAAACTTTCCTTCCTGGTTGCTGTGGCTTTTTTATTTGCTAATAGTTACTTTGGTCTCACACAGTGGCCTCCAAGCATTTTGATCACATCCTGGGCATGCATCCCCAATATATATATTTTTGTATCAATTACATGCCTTTACTACTATAACAGTGTACATTGTAATATAAACAGAAAATTTGAAAAGATGAGATAAAAATAACCAGGGGCTATTCTTATTTTTTATTTATGGTGCCAAAAATATTTTCTTAACCACCATGGATTGTCTTGTGCAATCCACTTTGAGGTCCACTGGTCTAAGTAATGTTTCTCTCCATAATTTTCCACTAGAATAAATGAGTTGTGTCATTTTATAAATTATATATGATATGGAAATATGAGACAGTGGGTAAATAATAGCTGACACAACACTGGAGCACAGAAGATCTGGCTTCATTTTGATGTCGAACCTCACTGACATACAGGTGAATTCATTTGTGCCCTTTTGAGTGTACTGGAGACTTGATCTCCAGCAATTCAGTAAACACTGTATGCTCATTGCAGAGATATGATCTCCAAAAACATTGTATGTGACTTAGTTCACTTCTGAGTAAATCAACAATAGAAATAAAGTCTGTATGTAATGTTGCTGTAGGGAAAACATTATTATTTCAAATGTTGATAATACAGTAGGACTAGGTTAATAGCTTGAATGTGATAAAGCAGTGTATCCACTTGAAATGGAAGATCTACCTTTGTTTTAACAACATATTTCTCTTAACAAGCCTTGCTTTTGGAGAGAAACCTAAATGTTGGACTTCTCTCATTCTGTGACAGTAGGCAGAATTTGCTTGTTCTTCATGCTGTGTTACGTTTGAGACAAATCCTCAGAAATCCTGATTCTAAGTCAGTTAGTACATTCATTAAATAATGACTGCATGTGGTTTCTGGTGTCTCATCTTTGCAGGGTGAATTTTCTCATCTGGTCTTGCTGGCAGCATTTGATTGCATTGATGACACTAAACTTGTGAAGCAGTTAATTATATCAGTAAGTAATTGAATTTCTCCTAAAATAGTATATTAAATAGTGTCAATGTGTTTGTCAGTGTATAGGAGGATGAAAGTAGGAATCCATCTGCTTTTTTAGATTATTTAAATACTTCCCATCTTTTCTGTTTCATTATATTTATGTATCATGATTCGTTTTTTTCTTTTCCTAGCAGACCGTAGCACTTTCAGACATAATTTTAATTATTTATTTGAATTAATTTTTAAGCTAGGCTCAGTACTTGCTGAAATTTTCCTTTTTACTACACATTCATTCTGGATAAGGGGTGACTGGAGATTCTTTAAAGTCAGTGCCTTTTATCATAGAAGTTTGAGTTTTACTAGTATTTCTAGAGATAAAATCTGTGGAAAACTTCAGAATGATGATAGTATCTTATTGATTTTACATGCAAAACTATTTGCATCCTCTCAACAGAGAAATTCACATTGATGTACATGTTGTAATCTGCAGTAGTACTCATGCAAGAGCTGTAAGGGCTGATTGTTTTAGGGGAAGTGGCAGGGAGGTAAAGATGAGGCAAATCTTCTGTGTGTGGAGAAGGAATATGAGGAGAAAGTGTTCTGATGAGGCTTGTTTTGCAAAGTAGGAACAATTCTTCCCTTGTGCCATTTTGTATAGAGTGCGATTGGGATTTTGTACCCAATCACAGGTATTTGGCCCTGGAACTGTGCCTAATGGGTCTGGAGAGATGAAAGCATCTTCATGTGGAGGTGGCTTTTGTTCCTCAAGGATTTCAGCTGTGATTGCAGCTGGGTTTGTTTCCCAGAGCCAGGTCTGGAATGTTACAACTTCTGGGAAAGGTCTAAGGAAATAAGTTGTGACATCTGAGCTTAGTATGAGATATTTGACCTGTTCCTGTACTGTGTGGCATGCACTCTGCTTTCTGGAGAGTTTATTAGTTCAGATACTATGTCTTTAGCTGAGCTTCCAAGATGTCATTGAATTACAGAATCATCTGAGATCAAGAATTAATCCATTATCAAAGGTAATGGAATGTTTTACTCTTTGGTCATCCTACATCAATCTGTAAGGAAAATAGAGAGCAAGTCGTGGTCTTTGCACATACACAATTGTCCCGTCAGAGTTTACGTGTGGCCAAGAATGGGGAAAGGATGGCAGGAAGAGGAAAAAAAAATCTTAGGATCAAAACCAGCTCTTCAGATAGGAAATGAAAACTAGTAGCAGATGATGCAGTAGAGGCGTCTTAAAATCAAGTACTGAAGCATATTCAGTAGAGGAAACCAATCCTTAAAATTATTTCAAACAGCAGTTAGACTTCAAAAATACTTTATTAGAGATTATCATTCTATCTATTAAAGAAAATGGCTTTAGGAAGGTAAAAAAAATAGTAAAACTTAAGAGGGAGAAAAAGCAAGGGTTGTTTTTTTTTTTTGTTTTGGGGGCATTTCTGCTGGTTTTAAGGTTTTTTTTGTAGTCCTGCAAAATTCATCATTTATGTGGGTTGGCTGTATAGCAGAGAATTTGTAGGTAAAGGAGGGTTTTAAGCTGTCTAAATCCTGTGGAGGAAAGTTTTTTCTTGTCATAATTTGTCAGGTCCACAGAATCTTAATCTTGGACTAAAGTCCATGTGTGGTGCTTTGAACTTTCATATGTCATTGGAACTGTACATTGAGCGCTCAGCATGTGTAAGGATTCAGGCAGATTTCAGCACAAAATCCCTCTCTTTCATGAGGACTCCAAAAAGATGGAGACATTACCAACAAGAGATAGTGTGTCTCTGTCATTTAGAGTTTCTCCTGGTACTTCTTCACAGTTCTAATACTGATAGTGACCAAGAACTGTATTTCATTAATGGTTTTTTGTGGTCTGTTTACTCCCACAGGAAATAAAGGCTTCTTTGCCTGATATAATAAACAACAAGTATGGAAAGAAGGTCTTGTTGTACTTGCTAAGTCCTAGAGATCCTGCACATTTTGTTCCAGAAATCATTGCACTTCTGCAACAGGGAGATGGAAATGCCTATAGGTAACTCAATCGTGAAGGCTACATAATTTTTCTTAAGAGTCCAGAAGAAGTCATGTAACTTTTTGTCATTATTTAATTTCAACTTTTCTTCATAATAAATCTAAGTAATGTAAATATATATAAATAATACATATTTTTCCCCTTCTGTGAAGGGCAAATATTGTGCTATATTTTGTGTGTCACCTCATGTATCAAATTCAGTGTAGAAGAAAATTTGTAGTATGCACTACTGGTGCTTTGGGTGGCATAAAAGTATATCTCAAAATCTAGCAATAAAACCGGAAATTCTTAATTTGGTTTCAGTCTCTGGTATTTACATTGATGCTTACCAGCTTTTCATGAAAGAGCAATTCTAGATGACTAGTAAACTGTGTAAGAAATGCATCTCCATAGCTGAGATAACAAAATGAAAAGAAATAGTAAATGTTACTTACAAGAAAAAACACTGGGGTTTTGAGACAGTCAGCTTTAAACACTTTTTCATTCCATGTGTTCTTAAGTTCTGTGTCCAACCTGCATTTAATTGTACATTAAACAGAGGGAACAATATGCCTGTATTTGAATCTAGCAGTAATTGAAATGTCTCCAATAGCACATACATTCTGAAGTTTCTTGTTACTTGATGTGCATACAGTGCAAACCTTCTGCAGTAGTGTGCTGTCTCTTTCTTCAGTAAGAAGAATACTGAACTCCGTCGCCATGAACTTCTGGAAGCCATTTCCTCACCTTTGCTAGAATATTTGCAAGAACATACCCAAGAAGTAGTGATAGACAAAGCTACTTTTGTCTTGGTTGCTGATATTTTAAGAACAGCTCTTGGTGACATCCAGCCTACACTAGATGCAATTGCTAAGTTGGCAGCTGAAGATCTGGTTCCAGGGGGCCGTGATGGACAGGTAATGTATAGAGGACAAGATGCTGAGATCTTGCATATCTTCTGCATTACTAAAATGAAATCTGGTCTTGTTTTCAAGACAGATTTAAGTCATCAATGTAAGTCATCAGTGTACTGCCCTGAGAACACTTATACATTAGATGTGATCCTTTTTTCTGACTTGTTGATTTCATAGTTTATTATTACTGCATCTGGAGAGATGGTGGCTTGAGCCAGCATTTCATATGAGTTGTAGGGCAAGGTGCTTCTTGATCTTCAATCTTCAGAACTGCTTTAAACACTTAGTGGGAAGGTTGCTGACAAGCATGTTACACTGTCTTGTTTAATGACAGTGATACTGTGCAGTTAAGCAAAGTTTTCTAAGTCATTGGACTGTTTACACTGAGAGGGATGGGATCTCTTACTTTTCAGGTGTGCGTATCTCCGTGCAAGGAAAAATCTTAGATAAGAGCTGTTTGTCTTCACAGGATGACCTTTTCTTCAAAGAGTGCCCCTCTCCTACTTTGTTAACTCGGTCAGATATGTGTCCATAGACAAGAAAACAAAAAACCACAATGTATGCTGTATTTAAGATAGATATCTTCAGATTTCCATAGTTGTGCTGTTTTAACTCTGTGTTTTGCATTCTTTGATACACATTTTATAAAACTTTAATGTGAACTACACTTGCTTTCTGTGACTTTCTGTGAACCATACTGTAGCTGATTTTCAAGTGTGGAAATGTGAAAGTTCTGGAACTTATGGCAGAAACAGACCAGGAGGTTCTGTTTATTAAGAATGAAGTTCTTGGAAGGGTGGATGAAATATTGGTTGATATAGTTTATATTATTGAAAGTTAAATGTTGCAGGGAAGATGGTAAGAGTTAAAATGCTCAGTTTAAATGAGTAACCAGAAACTTACATCAATATTGTTGATATTAGCATAGGTCATGAATCAGTGTGATGGCAGAGTGAATAAATCAAGCAGGAATATTTATGGCCAGACATGTAAATGAATTTTGAACCAACATCACTAAATAATTTTGTTTTGGTTTGGTTTGTCTATTCCCTTTAAAGCTTCACATTGCAGAACATCCGGCAGGCCATCTAGTTTTGAAATGGTTAATAGAGCAAGATGAAAAAATGAGAGAAAATGGAAAAGAAGGTATGTGAGAAACACAACTTTATTTGCACAGATTGACTTCAGAGTAGTTTTCTATCCGACCTCAAATAACATAGTTGCAGTTACTTCTTTGAGTATACTAGTATATGGAAAATTTAATGTTATTGTTTCTATCTTTTTGCTGTTGTGAACTGCTATACAAAAAGAGTATGTTGGCTTTTTTTTGCAATGCAAGCAGTGGTTGAGGTTTTTTCTTAGTGCTTTGGGGTGGAGTTCATTTCTATGCTTAAAATGTGTTGATAGTGTTGCTAAATTACATAGTAGTTTAAGGATAATTATAGAAACAGTAAAGTCTTTGTTACAGGAGCCCCTATTTCATTAGTGCTTGTAAGCCTGGCTGTAATCTTTGCTCTCTTCATTAGTGCTGCTGGGTTAATGCTTTGTAACTGTTACTAAAATAATCTGTTACTAAAACAATAATTGTGCACAAAAATAGGACATCTCTGCTAGTTTATGTTCCATAAGGCAGATATTTGGCACAGATGTTCTCATCTTAATTTAGCTTTTAAACTTATGTTATTACATAACTGTAAAATCTTCTATGTGTATTACTCTATCCTAATAGTGATTACTTTTTCTCATACAAAAAGCTCAAAAAATGAAAGCACATGGTTAGCAAAGTGTAATCTGAGGGAACTTCTCTACGTCTAATAGTTTTTATCTATGTAGAATGATCAGATCTTGTTAAACTATTTATTTTCCACTTACTACTTTCAGGTAGCCAGTATTTTCTTTAAAAATTTTATTTGTGTTTTAGTAAATGTTTCTAAAAGTAGGCTATTTTCCCACTTCTCAGGCAGATAATTGAAAATGTCCAAAAGAAAAGTTTTGTGAGTATCTTTCAGAGTTTTGCCTATCTGAAGTGATGATAGTAACCTGGATTTATTTCTGTAAAAATTGTACCATTTCCACTTTAATCATATGTGTCCCCTTTGGTTTCCTCCAAAAAGTACTATTCAGAATTGTTGCTCTGATTTTATTAAATTGTCATTAAACCCCAAACAAATTGTTATCACACAGGGAGCAAGTTGCATAAAGTCTGACCTGTATTCAGGTGGAATTAGGATCTAAAGGGACAGTGAAAAATAGCTTCAGTGTTTGGAGGCTGGTGTTTGTTGGGGTTGGGTGGGGTTTTTTGCATTGTTTACTGGTAAGTTTGCTCAGCATGCCAAGTTGTAAGAACAGTTTCCTTGCAGTTCAGTTCTTTAAGTTCAGCTGGGGCCTTGAAGTCAGCCTAGGTTAATGTAATGAGTCAATTTAGGCTTTCAGAGCCACTGAAGAAATAGAGTCCTGGAGCATCAGTAGAGCTAAAAAAGATAATGTTTTTGCATCAATTAAGGATTAGCTCTGAACTTTTAAATAACTTCTGTTCAAATTATTTTCCTTCAGTTGTAGAGTCAGATGCTTACAATGTAGCATTTTTCAACAGACATGTTTATGTATTTAATATATTGGATACCATGATCTGTTCAACAAGAATGAGTCTGTGATTCTTGTGAGTTCTCTCTTTGGACTGGATGCCTTCTCTAAGATATTAATAGCCTTTTATGCCCTTTTTAAAAAACAAAAAAGTTTGCATACTTTATAATAGTAAACTGTCACACAGTGCTGCTGTTGTCTAACAAATTCTATGCAGTACTTGGAAGTAGTCTAACATCTATAAAGGTCTGCATTGCATTGTACAGTCAATTATTTTGGGGGGGCAGAACTTCGTGAATACTTGGGGGACTAAAACCTATTTGGTTAAATCAAAACTACAGAGAACTTTCAAGAGGCTTCTTTGTAGAAAGGTATTGTCTCATTTTTTTCATTTTTTTTCTTCCCCTGCTTCTTTCCCCCATTTTGCAGTTTGCTTTGGAAGAACACTGGTGGAACATGTTGGTATTGAGAATCTGAAGACCTGGGCAGAA
Organism: Lonchura striata; assembly: GCF_050655825.1. Classification (NCBI taxonomy): domain Eukaryota; kingdom Metazoa; phylum Chordata; class Aves; order Passeriformes; family Estrildidae; genus Lonchura; species Lonchura striata. The sequence continues at coordinate 71,102,050 of NC_140740.1, forward strand.
ATAAATCGAGGCGCCATTATTCTTTGTTGGTAAGTGTGGCACCTGCTACTTCTGATTAGATTACCTTGTTAATTTCTTGAACAGCTGAGAGAACATCAATTGAAATTTCTACCAACAAAATTACATTCAGTGTGTGCTATGTTGAATGCAAAGATGCATTTGTTCCATTTCATGTCACACTTGCTTACCTCACTATCACATGGCAATTAACCACATTTTTATTTAACTGTGTGCACTGAAGTCAAGTGAGCACCTGAATTGTATAGCAGTGATTAATTTAGTCTGGTGTAAAGTAACAGCTGAGTTTTTAAAAACTTATTCATTTAAAAAACCCAGATACTTCTTGTCGTGGTTGGACACTGGCCAAATGCCAGGCACCCATGAAAGCCACTCACTCACACTCCCCTGGCACAGCTGGGCATAGGAGAGGAAAAAAAATATCTAAGGGTTCGTGAGTTATGATAAAGGCTGAGTGAAAACACTCCAAGTGCAAAACTGGTTTAACTGAAAGGTGAATTTATTACTAACAGAATCAGTGGAGGATAATGATAAGTAAAATGAGCCCTGTAGCCCCACTTTCTTCCGTCCTTCCCACAGACAGCACAGGGAGACAGGGCATGAGGGTTTGGTCAGCTTGCCACCTGAGGCTTTCTTGTGCGGCTCAGGGACAGGAGTCCTTCCCCCGTGAGGCTGTGGGATCCCTCCCACAGGAGACAGATCTCCATGAACTTCCCTGGCGTGGGTCCACTCCCACGGGCACACAGTCCTCCCGAAACTGCTGCAGCGTGGGTCACTCTGCCATGGGGTGCAGTCCTCCAAGGACAGGCTGCTCCAGCCTGGAAGCAGGGCCCCCTCTCTCCACAGCCTCCCACGGACCACAGCCTCCTCCAGGCATCCACCCGCTCCAGCATGGGCACCTCCCCCATGGGCTGTGGGTGGATCCCTGCATCCCCCATGGATCCCCAGGGGCTGCAGGGCACGGCTGCTTCACCATGGTCTCACCAGGGCCTGCAGAGGAATTTCAGCTCTGGTGCCTGGGGCACCTCGTCCCCTCCTTCTGCACTGACCTAGGTGCTGCCATTGTTGTTTCCCTCACATGTTCTCACCTCCTCCTCTACTCTGGGCAGAAAAAAAACTGTGTATCTTCTTCGTTTTGAATTTCTTCTTAAATATATTGTCACAGAGGCATTAGCAACATCTCTCATTGGCCCAGTTTTGGCCAGCAGCATGTCCGTCCTCAGATGGACATCTGTCACATATGTGCAGATCTGAAACCTCAGAATTACTCAGTAAGTCCATTTGAAGATTTTTGGCTATCTTGTCATTTAAGCTTATTCCTCAGTTATAAGCACTGCATGTGCTTGGCTTCTCAGTAACCTGGTACCCTCTGGACCTTCTCCTTTCCTTGCCCTACATGTTTTTGATTGTAATAAAAACATATGGGGCTTGGTTCTGACTTAGTACCATCTTGAGGAGCCCAAAAGTAATGCAAGGACTCCCTGCATGCTCATATGTGTATTAAGTGGCATTAATTATCTATGAATGTGACAGATGCTTGCCTATTTGAATTCCTATATATGACTTTTCTGTATATTTTCAAATTTGTAAATGATGTGTAGCATCAGGATAGAACATGGATAAGAATGTACTTTACCAAATGTGTTACTGACTTCCTTTATTTCTGTAATCTGTGGAAGTTAGGTTTTACATCTACAAAATACATAGGTGCCAGCTTTCTAGACCTTGTAAGAACTTAGAGAATAGTAATTTAAAAACACCCCACTCTGTCACTGTGTTGGTCTTTTGGCTATGTTAAATATGCAGATGTTATGTATTAAGAGCATTTTCTAGACATACCTGTGGTTACTATGAGTTTGAAAGCAGCATCACATACATAACTGTCAGAAGCTGGCATTCATTTTTAGAGATAAGTAAAGTGCAGTCCAGAGTGGCTTGCTACTCTTTATATGGTCCTTGTCTCTTTTGGTGAGTGAAACATACAAACCTTTCCATGTTAATTACCAATGTGTTCAGCACCTCCTTTTCCAGGATTCTGGAATTTCTTGATTTTATCAGGGGCACACGAGTCATAGAAGAGATAAGAAAATATCACCCTCCGCTGAATTCAGTTTTAAAGAAGGCCTCTTGATTAAATTGTACTGTTACTGCTAGAAGTGTAACACAATTTGCTGCTAAAGGTTGTTGTAAAGTCATAGTCATAGAAATAAATCTGGGAATTAGGTAGCTGAAAGTTGTGGTGTTGTCAGATGGACATGCAGTGCTTTTCTGCTTTGCCATCCAGCACAAGATTTGGTGCCCTAAAGGAGAGAAAATTTAAATCTGATCTTAAGCTACGTTAATTCCTTTATGTCTTCTTCTGATCAGTTTGCCATGTCTAATTATTGCTTAAAAGGTAGGTAAGAAATAAGCTTTTAGGTCAATGTAAATTTGGGAGCCACTTGGAAGAATCCTAGGGATTGTACTATCATGCAGCCTGCTTCATACCAGCACATGGGTGTTACAGTTTTTTTCTAGTCTTGGTTTATTTGTACATCAAACTTGTAGTTCTGATCTGGTTTGCACAAACTGGCTGCAGAAGACACTTTTCTAGCCAGTGTCCATTCATAATTTTGAAGTAGCAAATTAGGTATGTCATTAACTCAGCAGATCTTGTACTTCAAGAACATTTTACTGTTAACTGAAGAAAGGGAAAAGGACAGTCACTACTAAGCTGATAGTATTTTATAGCTTATGATGAATTTCTTTGTTTCTGAGCAAGAGAATTTATCTGGGAAATCTGATTTGATTTCCAGAAGTAGTACCTAAAAGGAGAATAGAACTGGTAAAGCTTCATCGTTCTTCACTGACAGCAGCATGAAAGTACAATAGTGAAGGTGCTTCATGTATATTAGATGTACTGCACTGCATCCAGTTTTAGGACCTGCATTGCAAGAAAGACACCAAAAACTGGAGTGAATTCAATGGAAGGTGCTTGGCATAGTCATGGTCTGGGTCTCTTGGTTTGGAAAGAGAGGCTGTGGGATCAAGTCTGTTTCAGCTGCGAAAAGGGGCAGCTTGTGGGCTCCTGGGAGCATCCCTGGCACCAACGTGATGGATGGAGAGCTGGTCCCTTTACAGCAATGTATGAGTGAAGAGCAAGAGGCAGTGGCACAGGCTTAAACACAAGAGGCTTACGCTGGAGATAAGAAAAAACCTTTTTCTCATGAGAATGCTGCAGCAGTGGGGCTGGGGCCCAGGGGGTTGTGGCTGTCCCCAGCCTGGCAGGTTTGAAGCCCAGCCTGGGTGAAACCCAGAACAACTTGGTCTGACTCAGTATTTGAATGTGCACTGAATAGGTGTCAGCAGTTTCTTGTAGACTGATTTATCCTCTGTTGGCTGTGTTCTGATTTGGTGTTTCATATTTTATGGAATGTTTTGCATCTTTTTTATAGCAGGAGGTGATAGCATCTGGCTGGAACAATATCTTTTTAAATAGTTACAGTTTCCTATCATGGACAGCTTATTTTTCTATAACCTGCATGCTGACCTTTGATATCCTTCATTTTTTCATATCCTTTCCTTGCAGCCTTCTCCGAAGTACTGATGAAGAGGTGGCAAGCACAGTTAAAAAAGGATTAAAAAAGCTCATTCCAAAGCTGAAGCAGAATAAAAATGTAAAAGGAATAGAAGCATTACTGGAGAAACTGACTTCCTAGTGTAAATGAACCTAAAATATTTACATCCATGCAGTCAAGTGAGATTTGGTAAGATTTTGTACCATGGTTGTTTTAAGAAGCAGTGTATGCATTTGTATATTAAATAATTTCTAAAACAACTTGTCATTGTATTCATTCTGTTGTGCACAATAGAAGATTGTTCTCAGAGATTGAAATCTCAAGATTTAAGAGCTAATGGAAACTTCTGAACACATAATCAGGACATTCAGTCTTTCCTGATAACTTGCACAAAAATGTTTTAAGTGTTGTTAAAATTTGCATGTATGGTGTCATGGTTACCATAGAAACACGAGCATCTGTTCTGGACAACTATTTGGGCAACTATTTGTTTTAATCCCCTTCCCTCCTGGTTTCCTTAAAAAACCTAGACCAACCAGGAGGACTACTTAAGTCTCATTCTTCCCCTTTGATGGAGGCTGTCCTCCCTAGGAACTAACAAGAATAGAATGTTACTGACTTTTTTCAGGGAAAGTCTATCACTGGCTGGGGGCTATGTGCAGGTCACGAATGGGACGGGACATTTATTTTTAGCATCAGTCTCATTACACGGTTATGACAATGGGAAGATGCCAGTAGCTCACATCCAGGCAACAGACCAAGAACTTAATATTATAACTCCCTTTATAAACTTTTTGACCAATCACACAAAGCAAAAACATATTGACAGTACTTCTAGCCAATCACTATAAATACACGTACCTTTGGTTAAAACAATGCTTGCTTATTTAGAATACAATACTTGATTGTAAGGCTCAAGATACAATGCACAGAGCTCCATTATTAAGCTTAGACCTTCCTAATATCTCACCAGATATTCTTTTCTGCAATTTAGGAAGTTATTCTACCCAAGTGTTAATACACAGACCATTGTTCTATTTGTCCTTTCTTTCTACTTCTTGTATAATTTTCCTTCTGACAAATCTGACAGCTACTGCTTAGCTCTAATCACCATCCTGCTGTCTCTGAGGCCTGCCTTTTGCAACATGCTCAAAACCCTCTGATTTGAAGGAATCCCACAAAAGTCCTGAAGGAACCAGCTGACCACATTTTGGTTTCACTCAAGTCTTCTAGCCTACACACTTTTAAGCCCTAATATACCCAAGGGTTTTGCAGCATTTTTGGTTTGGTTTTTTTTTGTGGTTTTTTGGTGGTTTTTTTTTTTTTTTTTTGGTAAGCGGGGATGGGTGAATTCATTTCCACATGATAGCAAATTGGTATCCTATTGATTTTTCCTGTACCTTATTTTGATTTAGAAATATTAAACCAATATTTTATTTTCTTCATTTAGGAAAAAATCCAAAACTTCCTTCATAAGGCATTCATAGAATACCCATCCTGCTGGAGCTCAGGGCCATGCCAATAGATTGATCCAAGCAGAGAACCAGATTGATTAAATCTCCAGCTGTAGGAATCACTCTTTACTGTTGCTTAGCTTGACAAGATGTGACTCCATTGGTAATAGCAGACACTTAGGCATTGCTTTTCCTAAGATAACGGCTTTCTCAACATGAAGTACAATACAACTAGCAGTGGTTGGTTGCCAATGGTTAAGCAAACTGTTTTAAGTTCCCATGTTTTACATACTTGAAATCAGTCTCCTGAACTACTGCATTTACTGACAGAGGTCATCATGGCCCACCACTAGTCCTGCACTCCATTGAGAACTGCAGTGCTCAGCACACATCACAACCAGATTACCCAGTGTTTAACTCAGGCTTGAATGCATAGCATAAGGTAGAATAGTCTGGTTCTCTAGGGAGCACCTGTATGGCCCTGACGTTAAAGCACAGAATCAAACAGATTAATGTAAGCACACATTCTTACATGGCTGTTTGCTATTCAGTTTATCAGCACCTTTTCTAGCTATGACTTAATGTCATTGCTCCCATATCTCTATGCCAGGTTCTAAACATTAGATTATTGCTCTCAGTAACCTGAAAATTAAGAAGGGATTTTTTTTGCCCTCCCTGTTTTGCTCTACCGATAACTGGAGCTACAAAGTTGATCAAGAAATTGGACCATCTCTCCAGAGGGAAAAGGCTGGGGAAACTGGTCCTGCTCAGCCTTGGAATGACTCGAGTAAGGACCTCACCAAGTGTCCAAAGGTAGAGTGCCAGGAGGATGGATACAGGCTCCCCTTGGTGCTGAGCAATAGGACAAGAGGAAAAGGGCAGAAACTGATGCATCGAACTTCCACCAGAACATCTTGAGGAAGAGGGTTTTTGTCCAGGGGAACAGGTTGCTCAGAGAGGTGATGGAGTCTCATTTCACTGGGGATATGCCAAAACTCTCTGGACACAATTGTGTGCTATGTACTGTAGGATGACATTGCTTGAGCTGGAAGGTTGGACCAAGTGACCAACTGTGGTCCCTTCTGAACTGATTCCTTCTGTGATTCTTTACTTCTGTAGTTATTCATAAAAATCTCTTGCATATTTTGTTCAGGTTGGCTTTTTTGGGAATGACTTAGACTTCCTAATAACAGTTCACTACGGTTTAAATTCACTACCTGTTGCTAATTAAAACAATCTGGTTTATTGTCACAAAAGAAAATTGTGTTACAGACGCTAGTGAGCTGCAATCTTCAGTAACTCAGAGGGTGTGTTTACAAGCAGGAACACTTAATCCCATTGCCAAGCAGGTCTAATTGGGATTAACCTTTAAGTATTTACACCTACTCAAAAATTTACGTGGGATTAGAGGGGAGCACAGTCAGCAAAGTATTTGTAAATCAACAGATACAAATAAACAAAAAGGGTTAGAGACCATTTTCATAACTATAACATTATGTACTGCCCAAAGTAGCCTGAGTAAACTACAAATTACAACTGGGTTTATGATTTGTTTTTTTTTATGAATTCACCTATTTGAGTCTCTTAGAATTATTTGTGAACCAACTGCCCCCAGGGAGAAGCAAGAGATTATTTATAAAGATGAAACAGTGCATTTCACTATTCAGACTTACATACACATCTAGAAAATGTACTTAATTCCAGCCTCTGATTGGCAATGGTGTTAAGTGTTCCTGCTTGTAAATATGTCCTCTCAGCTATTGAAGATTGGAGCTCATTAGTTTCTGTAACAGGATTTTCTTTTGTAACAGTAAACCCGATCAGTTTAATTAGCAGCAGATAATTAATTTAAACTGTAGTGAACTGTTTCTAAAAAAGTTGCAGTTACTGCCAAAACCCCAACCTGAATGAAATATACAACAGATTTGTGATTTAATAATTAATGGTAAAATAAAACAGGGAGAGGAAAAAATCTGGTACAACCCTTCTCAATTTTTTTGGCTATTAAGGGGAACTAATACTTAGAATCTGGCACAGACATATTCCAATCAAGAGGATTTCAGGGAGCAATGAAAATAAGTCATAGCTACAGAAGATGCTAATAAACAGAACAGCAAAAAGCTGTGTAAGAATGTGTGCTTACATTAATCTGATCTGGTGCTTTGATTGTGTACTTTAATTGCAGCTGCTTTAGCTGGATATGTAGCAGGCAGTGTACTTGCATTTCTGAGTCTGTATATGTAATTTATTTTAAGTTACGTGCAGTAATTTGCAGTGACTAGCTGTTAGTTTTCCTTACCACAAGCTGATAAATGCCTCTCTTCATTAAGCAGGCATCAGTTAAGGTTATGCTATAGTTGTCACTGTTTTCCTACCACATAAATTTTACTGTTAAGGCATGTCTTTAATGTTGATTGAAAGAAAATTCTAGCATAGCCTAAATGGAAGGAGGTAAAAAGCAGGATATGTGGAGTAAGAAAGATTTTTTCATTGGCTTAAGCTACATCAAGGAGTGGCCTGGTTTTTCCCAGTAAGGAAACTGGTTGGATGCAGTGCTATATCTGTCCCATTCTGCCATGGGTCTCTTTGGCTGTGTTGAGGTGGAGAAGTAAATTTTTGGAAGTTTCTGAAATAATAGTGTTTTTTTCTTGATTTGAGTTTGTTTCTTAATGTATGCTTTTTGTTTTGTTTGATACGTACTTTTTTGCCTTCTTTAGGTTATCCAAAGTGCTCAAATTATTGTCAGCATCTTAATATATAGCCTGTAGTAGGTTTTTTATTGCCAAGAAAACCATGGAAGTGCACAGGCTGCTAGTAATTTTTTTTTTGTCTTCTACTTGCTCAGAAAGGCTGTACCAGCAATTATGGGGCATTTGTTTTAAAGCCATTTTCCAGAGGTGAAATGCCTGTCCCTTGTGACCAGCCAACACCTCTCACATTACTTAGCAGATGCTGGAGGGTAAACCACCATTTCGAGTGCTAGGACAGAAGAGGTGGTAATGATTGTTTTATCTTCTGTTCTTAGAAGACAGAAGACCCATTTCCTTGATATTGATATATATTACTGTGTAGCAGTGTATTTTCCATTACCTTGGAAATAGGCACATGCAGATGAGTGCAGTTGCACCTTAGTAGCTCTTGGTTTAAGGTACAGAAAAATCAACCTTGCCCATTGCTGCTGACAGCAGGATTTACTGAGAGCATGCAATGTTTTTCTTTCCCACTGACTCCACCAACTTACTTTTCTTCAAAAGCAAAAAAAAATACACAATGACTTTGAGTTTGTTTCTGAGTGCAGAACTGAGGAAAGAAGTGTGATCAGCAGAAAATGCAGTGATTGACTTAGCAGGAAATAAAGGAGGAATGTCTGGGGACAGTATGCACATTGCAGACAGACTGTGACCCATAACTGAGACTTGCTTTCTTAGTGCTGTCCATCTTCTGTCTAGTTGGGTTCTAGACTGTCACAATGGACACAAGGCCATGCTCACATATGCACACCACTTGGTACTTGCCAACTTCCACTATGTGCTCTCTTTATTCCTGTGTTATCTAAAAAAATAAATTGTAATGATCTGATATTAAAAGTGGGACCTTTTTAATTTCTTACATCTTTAAGACAGATTCATGCAAGAGTCCATTCATTAATCAAGACATATTTCCTTCTGGTTTCTTGGAAGAAATCTGTACTGCCCATTTAACATATGGCATTTATCAGGTTCAAGATCATTGTCAAAACCATCCTTTTTGCCCCAGTGTGTATCACGTTGCTGCTGTGTGAAAACACCAGAGCTCATTTACCCTTAACCATATTATTCTTCCATCAGTTTCCTCATTTTCTGCATAGGGTTTAAAACTCTTGCATTTAGTTGCTCCCTTACATTCACTATTATGTAATTGCACTTTTTTTTTTCCTCTTTTAGTAAGTTTTTTGTTTAAAGACCATTGTATGGTTTTGTGGGTCTTGTTTTAAGACCTGTACTTTTAAGATGTGAAATCTTTTTAAATAGTAACTAACTTTTATTAACCATCTAATAAAAGAGGAATAGGTATTCCTGGAAATAATTGCTGTTTAAGAAACACTAATCTATTATAATAGGTCCTTCACCTTTTCTCTCATCTCTGCAACTCTAAATTTCAGTTGTTCAAGTTTTACTTAAAATGATTATTTTCCTGTAAATGTATACAGAAGGTATAACCCATTTTGCTGTAAAGGCATTAAAGGAGCCTGTAGAATGTTACATACACACTGTTCTGCATGGAGGGATTGAGGGAAAGTCACTGATGGCTGGAAAACTGGAAAATATGTGAGTTAAACTCAGTTATCAGCGGTAATTCCTTGCATATGCCTAACTAAACATCATATACCTTTGTGATTTTCTTCTTGCAGTAGTCATATTAAAGTTTTGTCAAGGGCCATACTGGCTGAAGTGGACAATCTTGAACCATCTTGTAATCTGCTGTCATGGAAGATGATTTTAATTGCTGGATTCATACATCTTTTGATCAGAATGTATCTTAAAAGCTTTACACAATGCAAAAATCCTACTGATTCTCTGATTTCCACAGTCCTCCCCACAGCTAATTCTGCCTGCCATTCAGGTATCTTGTCAGTCTGTGCTCTAACTAGAGTGTGACTATATGGATTACATCTTCTATTAGAATTTAAAACCAAAAATAAAATGCATAGAGGAGGGAGCCTACAGGACCTCTAGGTATACAGGCATAGACAAGCAGGTGCTACAAGCATTGAATTAAGAAGTCATCAAAAAGTTTTATCCCTTTGCAAAACAGATGCAAATAAGATACTTGTCTGGGAAAAAAAGAATATTGATCCAAACAGGCAGCCATCACCACCATCATCAAAAAAAGAAACAACAAAAAGAAAAAAAGAAACAAAAACCCAGCATTTGTTATTTTAATGGTAGACTAAATTATAAGCATCTCTGAGGAAACATTTTCTGGGGAATAGTAAGTTAATATGAGAATTGGTTCAGTCTGTGGTGGTTGTTAAAGCTTCTGCTCCCAAGCTGTTGAGATGAAGAACATGCTGCTGCAACACTTGCCATGAAGTCATCTTCACAGCATGGTGATAGCACCAGTTTTCAAATCAGTTGTTCTTACAGTTGAAATGCTTTCAGAGGCTGTTTTGCAAATTGATAACACCCATTTTCCAATGTAGGCATTCTCAATTTTTATGTTTTTTTTTTTTTTTTCCCACTGTTTATCTAAACAGGCAAAAATACTTGGATTTAGACCCTCTTATAAATTCTCTATCGTTTGATGGTGGACACTGAAAAAAATCAACAGTACCAATCAAAGATGCTTGAAGTATGTCTGAATTACTTCTCTTCAAATGAATTAAAAATTGTTGAAGTTTTACATTACTGTAAACACTTGGTGACAGGACTTCAGGCTTTTGGTAGACTACCCGAGGAAGATGCAGCACAGCTGGCTGACATGGCAGGTAGCAGGTATTGCTAAGGAAAAGGGGAATCTGGCAGCCTGAAACCTCTAAGCGGCAGCAGTGAACAATGTTCCATTCCAGGAGCGGTTCTTCCCACAAGGAGACCCACCCAGCTACTTTGTCCTGCCCTGAAGAGGTCTCAGCACAGCCGAAGGTGTTGTCACAACGTGCCTGTGATTTCCTGAATTTTCCTGAACATAGTGGTTTTGGGGCATTTTGGCTTCTTTTTTGTATTGTTATTGTTGTCCCTGTCCTCCCCCACCGGCCCCTGCCAAAATTGGTGAGGGAAAAAGTGAACATGGTGGTCTGAAGAACAGTTACTAAGTGGTGGCAAAAGACTGGCTTTAAAATATGGTACTTACTTATCTGGTTATTAATGATGTCAAATTATTTTGCTTATAAATCGAGCAAATCCACTTCAGGAGTTTGAATGACAGTACAGAGTAATTTTGTAGAATAGAAGTCTACTCTGACAAGTTTATTGAAAAACAATGATAATCTCAATCTCAAGACTTGCAGAAAGCTTTATTTTTTCTCAGCATAGTTCCATTAAATTAAGTACATAAAAAACTACTACCTCTGACCTTTCCCAACTTTAGTCCTAGATAAAGGACTGGATTACAGTCAAAAGGCATGTAATGTTTATGCTACCAAATCAAGAAGTTATTAAAAGTTTTGTAATAATAGATAAACATATTTTTGCATGACATAAAACCAGAATGGTCTAAACAGTAGAAGTTTGTTTTTTTTAAGCAAAGTGATGGCTTTCATCTCTTAGTCTTATTGATAGTAATTATATTTCATCAAATATCTTGAAGTATTCCTAGTTGATTTTTAAAAAATTTCACTTAGTTTGCTTACAATATTTAAAGACAGAATATTGCTATTTGCCTTAAAAACCTAGCAATAGTACCAGATGCCTATTAATCTGTTGTGTACTGTAGCTACCCCATTAAGTGCTATCTTTCTGAGTGAGAAAAACAAGCAGCTCCTGAACTGCACTGAAAAAGTGATGTTCTTAAAAGACAGGATTTGTGCAGGAGCATATTCTAACTGGAATTCTTTCCACTATCTCATGTAGGGACAGACTACGTTTCTACTACCCCCACCCATATTTTAAAAAAATTTCTCCTTTCTTTTTCATTTTTTTTTTCCTTTTTACTTTTCTGTTCTTTTTCATCCCCCTTTCCCCCCAATAATCCCCAGGACTGAATTAAGTAGACGAAACAATTCTTGGTTCTCCTAAAATGAAGGCCATCCAGATAAACTGTCTGTTTCTTTGTTTTACAGAGACAACATGTTTGCCAAGTCTGTAGTGAAACATAATAATAGAATATATTTTCCTTCTCCCTCTAGGTCTCATTAATATCTGCAGTTAGTTAAAATAGAAGACTCTAGCATGACCATATTTAGAGAGATTTCTAATTTCTCAGTAGTTTAGAATTCTCCGCCCTGTTTCCACAAAACCTTAGTAATGCCAAATTAACATCTCATAAAACAAGACTGTCTACTTTATCTTTAGTAGGATTGCCCATCTTGTTGTGTTTAAGCATGTTTTCTCTTGATGTGTAATTTCAAAACCTTTTGATTGCCAAAGCCCTATGGAATGCAAGTAACCATGACAATCATGACTCTCCTGTGTTGTTTTTGGATGTCATCATGTCTACCAGTTGACAATTTTGTTTGGGTAATTTAGGGACAGTGATGCCACTGAAAGTCTTTGTGGATGTGCACAGTAAATTAACTGAGTCTTCTTTCAAAGCCAGCTGATACAGGTTTGCACAGCCTTCTGCAGATTCTCGGAAGTCTGTTCTGTGGGAATATGAACTTGTTTCTTCCTCTGAGCTGGCTGGAATTCCCTTTGGAGAGGGAGAGAATTTGTGGAATGATCTTGCTAGTTCCAGTCTGCATGGGTAGTGTAATAAGTGGTGGCGCTGATAGGGCCCTGAGCAATCCAGGCACTGTCTGATTCCTATAATGGTACCTCAGATTTAGGCATAATTTTTCCTATTGAAATGCACAGATTTATGCTTGTCACTCTTAAAATAAGAATAGTTATGCCAAAGACAGAAAACTGCATAAGATAATCCAGAGAAGAAAATGACAAATCTTTAGGGAAAAAACCTACCAAGCACTAACTTCTAATTTTCTGCAAAGTGCTTTATTCCACTCAGCTCCAATTTACCTCTTCAGTGCAGCAGACCAGAGGTGACAGGTATTGCAAAACAAAATGCAGTAATTTGTGTAGCCTTATGCTTACTGCCAGAGGTGTGTCCTCTGGACTGCACACTTCTAATATGTACTTTGTACCAGCTCTACTATTGGTGGGAGCCCTTGGCGCTGAACCTGATCATAAACCCTGTCCCCCCTCCCCCGAAGAGTCACATTTGTGTGCTGAGTCAGTGCACAGAGTAGTCAAGTGGTACCAAAGCTGCCCTCTGTCAGATGGTGGGGCTGGATGATGGATGAGGGGACAAAGAGCATTGAGAAAAAAGAGAGTGGAGCAGCTGCTAGGTAAGCTGAGCTGCCCAAAGTGTGATGGCCTTGGTGCTCAGGGCACCCAAATGGGACCTGTTGGTACTGGGCACAATGTCTTGTGCTTCTGAAGGGATAGAAATCACTGTGTCTGGCAGTGTTTTTGGCCCGTAGCCATTAGGCTGTGAGGTACTCTAAGTAAATTTGATTTCAGGTGTCTGTAGTGTGTGGAGACTCTGGATTCCTTCAAAATTTTAGCCCTCAACTAAAAATTGCTGGGGCCAGAGGAGGCTGGGGGTTTGGGAAGACTTTGCTGCTTGGTCAGGGTACTGTCATTGCTCTTTATTGAAGCAGGACCTGTGACACACTCCTTTCCACCCAGCTAAGTGCTGGAAACACTAAGCTGTATGATCTTCCTTTTACTGTCACCATGTGGGCTATTATTTACATGGTGCAAAATGGAACAGATTCAACTAGAGGGGTGCAAGAGACTTTCTTCAAGCTGTATTTGAAGAGATAGAGCAGGACTGATTTGTGCATTGAAATCCTATTGAACAGATAAAGCATTTGCCAAGGACTTTCAATTCTGACTCTGATTAAGAGGCAAGACTCCTTTCTCTTCTGCTTGAGTTTGGTGTGGAAAATCTATTTCATTACATGTCTTCAAAAATGTCTAGTTGAATAGGTCCTGGTGGTGAGGCAAATGGGATGGAAAATGAAACTAGTGATCTTTGTCAGGTCTGAGGCTGTGACAAAGCTCAGTCGCAGCAGAGTTAGTCCTCAGGCTCTGGATTTTTGTAGGTGGCAAGAAGCTTCTGGGCCTGCCATGCAAGGCTGAGCATCTGCATCCCATCTGCCTGGTCATGCAAGTATGAATTCTTGCAGCAAAGGAGTTGATTTACAGTGTCCTATATTTTGGAAAATTCAGTAATCACCAGATTTTACATTCTTTTAATGGGTCTAAATAAATTTGCATATTGAAAATAAAGCATAGTTGTGGTTTTGCATGCTTGTAACTTTATCACCTCACTGAACTGCAGTAAGAGGTTTCTTGTGGTCCCTGGAAGATTCTTGTCCTGTTGCTGCTGTGCAGAAGGGCTATGCAAATTCTCTAGGGCCAAAGCAAAGCTGCTATTCTTCTCAGTGAGTGCCAGGATTGTGCCTGCTTCATTGTGTGCAGTCCAGAACAGCAAACATCTATCACATTGAACTCCCAGGGTTCAGCTGTGCCTTAAAGACATGGTTTAGCTTTTAACAGAGCTGATCAGCACACAGTGTTCTGACTGTCATTCCTAAAGAACAAAATGACAGATGGGCTTATGATAGCTTCATCTGGAGGTAGAGAATGAGAAGAGCAAGTTGGTTACTAATTACCTTCCCACCACTGAAAGGAGAAATGTCACCATGCTTGACACTACTCACATGGATGTGTCAAAATTAATGAACATTTTCACCCTCAGCTGTCCCTGAGTGAGCTTCACACCACAGTGTCCCATGTGGCCCTGAGATCTTAATGCAGCCATTTGTATTCATCAGGGCAGCACAGACAAAACATGGGAGTTCAAGAGTTTTGAAATTCATCTCTGTCATTAAGATGCTTTGCAGCAGGAGTGCTGCTGACTAACAGCCATGGTTCATATCAATGCACTGTTACTGTTCATCCTTTTCATTACACCTTTTTTCTTTCAGGTCTTTGCACCTGATTATCAATAAAATAATTATTTCTTTCAGATCTGTTATTCAGATTACTGTTTCTAAATTGATACGACTGCTCTTACATAAAAAAAAAATATTCCTGATAGTCTGTGAAGTAATACATAAAACTGCAATTCCATTTAATTATTGTTGGTTTTATTTGTTATTTAAGTTTTGGGATGAGTTTAGACACATGAGAAATCCCGTCCAGCTGTGCAAGAAGACACAGTAAATCTTAGGAAATAAGGTACTCCTGGGCATGGGCTAAGGTGTCAGGATTGTATCCCTAATGGCTGTATGTACCAGACAAGTTATCTTGATTTTAAATCATATTTAAAATTGGTTACAGTGAAGTGCTGATAAGATCCTTTGTATGAATAATCTTTAAGTGTTGCTATGAACTACATATTTCCTTTGATTATTTTTTAACTACTGCTTTAATACTTACGTTCCTTGACAGATCTATTATTCTAACAATTGAATAAGTAGGTACATTAAATTCTGCAAAGTAAATTATCACTTAGTCCTATACCTAAAAAGGATTTGTTTTGGAATTTTTTTCAGATTTGATTAATGAGATTTATCAATTCAGACTCCAGAATTCTTCACTAGTTCTTGTCATGCAGAAAGATGATTATAGAGGTGGGGCAGTGGGAAATGCTAAAAGCAGTGCATTGCTTGACTAGACATGAAAATAGGAGGGCTCATTTGCAGGGCTGCATTTGAAAAATAAATTAGAACAATGAACCATAGCTATCTGGCAATGGAAACAGAGGTTGACATTTTAGGGAGTATAGCTGCTGGTAATATTTAGGTAAGTGCTCTAGGCCATTTTCCTCTAATTGAAAGCTGATGTAAAACCAAT
The DNA here is from genome assembly GCF_050655825.1 of Lonchura striata. NCBI lineage: Eukaryota > Metazoa > Chordata > Aves > Passeriformes > Estrildidae > Lonchura > Lonchura striata. Next base: position 71,117,581 of record NC_140740.1, read on the forward strand.
TTAAGTGATGCAGTCAGTATATTGAGTATTCTGTTAGTTTAATTTTTGACACTGCCTTGACAGAGGTAAGGTGGCTGATCCTTAATGACAATTTGTTTTCTGTTTGTACAATTATGGTGGGTATTTATTGTCAATCTAATCAGTAGCAGAGGGTTAGATCTTCATGTGGGACTTATTCAGAGTGTTTAATCTGAAGGAGTTAATTTCAGAGAGTTGATAATCACTCAATTGCTGCTCACAGGCTATCAGAGTTCAAAAAAATCTGTTGTTTTATGCTGAGCCTTTTTAGTTTTGAAAACAACCCCCTTCAAAACAGATGTCACCATCTACTTTTGTTACTTTTGGCCCTTTTCATTTATCTTTTGGCTGATTTGTTTTTCCTCTTTCTCCTCCAGCTTCTTGGTGGCCTCCCAATATTGAGAGCACTAACTATCATTGCTGTGACAAAGGGTGGGATGCAACTTCTCCGCAGCACTCAGATATTTTCCTCACAGCTCTCCGTGTGAAGTCAACCTTTCCTCTTTCTTTCTTGAGAGCTGTGTACTCGTAGGCCTTCAGCTTGCTGTAATAGTCTGAGAATTTATTGTAGAGGATGGAGATGGGCATGCCATTCAGGATTATTCCAAAAGCAATGCAGAGAGAAGCAAACAGGCGTCCAAGGTGAGTTTCTGGACACATATCTCCATATCCCACTGTAGAGATGCTGACCTACAGGCAAACCAACATGGAGTTTATTAGCTGAGAAGAAATACACAGATATGTCCACTGATCAGGGACAATGCTACAGTTAGCTCTTTTTAAATTTGTATTGTAAGTTTAAAATAGTCTGCTGTGGTTTGTTTGTGTTTTTTGTTTTTGTTTGGGTTTTTGGAGTTTTGTTTGTTTGATTTTTGTGTGTGTGTCTACTAGCTTTCTTATGCAAAATATCCCTAATTTAAAAAAAACAAACCCTCTCATGAAGCAAAGAAAGACAATGGTTTGACACCATTCAGGAGGATTTTTAGATTTTTGCCCTGCAGAGAGAATTTCAAGACAATTTCTGCACTAGACTAGTCCAGAAGGTGAGTTTGCTTGGCTGTACAGAGAGGATAGATGTGGCTCCCTTACTATGCAAATCCACTGATAGCTGCAAACTTGCTCCCTCATCATGTCACATGGAACAGATGTCCTGTTTCTAAATCCACTGTGCTGATAAAACCCAGTATTTGGGACTTATTCTGTGGGTTGTATTTTGAGTTTTACCTTTGTTTTTCATAGATATTTTAGGAACTAGTGAAAAACACACAAAAACCTTCAATTAATTATGAAATAAATTTTCCTATTTGCATTATAGGAAGAAATTACGCAGAACTTTAACGTTTCTATATAAAATTCCCTTTAATGGTTACATACCCACAAAGTACTGTAGCCTGGAAGGTTTTGCTTGCAGTGTATGGTTGCAACATGTATAGTTATAGTGTTAAATAAGTACACAGGTGGGTAATTTTTGCTGAATTTCCTTTTGAAGAAGGATTTAGGGATTGCTGAAAATGTTTCAGCTTTGGTTGTTGGATTTGTTTTGGGGCTTCTTTTTAAGAGTGATGGTGTTTAGTGTATTTATTTTGCATGATTCTGAACACTTTGCCAGCTCACTGTGTACATACCTTTCCATTTTTCTTCTCAGCCAATATAATTTTCTCTTTCTAGCCTATGGATGTATGAGGGAACTCTTTTATAGGTCCAGTGCTACACCAAGTACTGAAATACTTCCATTGTAAAATTCAGATCAAAAATTAATGAATGCTTGATCATGGAGATGCTACATTTGAAAAATGTCAAACAGTCAACCTGAGATAACTCCTAATTTATTTAGTTTCACTGCACATATTTTGATGTTTAATATTTTTTATACTGAGTAAATATAACTTACATTTTTTTTCCTCACAGGTAAAATACGCATGTTGCTGTCACTTTCTAGTCTGTGCAAGGAATCTTTTTCAACCAGTGAATTTTATTTAATTTTTTTTTTCACAGTGTCTTAACGCACTGTGTGCATCTGCTAAACAGTAACCTAAAATTCTGACAAAAATAAGCCACAAAGAGTAGGACTTTCATGGTAATGCCCTTGTGGCTTTAACACTGAAATAAGTCTTCAGAAGGTCACTGTGTAGTTTGTCATCTATTAAAATGGTAAATAGACTGGTATTTTAAATGAAGAAAACATTAGAGTACATGAGACAGCCTGGGTGAGCACATTTTTAGGATGCACCTGGTACTTCCTGTGGAATAAAAAGGATTAGTGTTTTGGTTTAATGGAAATTAAGTCACTGGATTTGAATGATAATACAGGATAAATATCTCCAAAAATAAATACTGAGATGAAGGCAAGATGTTTATCTCTACTAGCCAGGACAAAAGCATTATCCTGTGATAAGGTTCTGTACCACTAGCATAGTCTTATACATTGCCTGTAAAGTTCAGGAGGGATGCTTCTTCTCTTGCATGTATGAGTTGGTGAATGCTGTTGGCTTTTTATAAAATTGGAATGATCTAAATATTTTAATTTACAGTCCTAAAGAATTAATAACTTTAAAAAGTGATTTATGCTTTGGAATTGCAATGTGCATGACACAGCTCCTGTTTTGAAGGCATTTGCTCGGCTAAATAGACCTAACCATATAAGTTTATTAAGAATATCTGAATGATTATGGTATCACCAGTTTGCAAAAATGAGCCACATTGATTTGCATATAACCTGCATGTTCAGAACACAAAATATTTTAGCAATGTATGAATCACTAGTGTTTTCATAGCTTTATAAATCACCTACAGATGATCTATGAAGGTCACATTACAGGACTCTTTCCTTTACTCACTGATTTTTCCATCCTCCCATGGCCCAGTTTAAAGCCTGTATTTAGCACAGTTACACACGCGTGTGCATATACAAATGTGTGCATTTATGCTTGTCTGCAAGGCTTTTTATATGCCACGTGCTGAATCACTGCAAATGTGTGGTAAACCACCACATCTCATTGTCCATGGCAGAACCAGACGTACAGACCTTGGGCTCCAGGATGGCTGGCCAGGAGAAGTGACCTTGAATGTGTTGGGATTACTGTTTGGTGGGCCTCATATGCATCTCTGGGGGGGTATTCTGTATCTTTGCTGATCAACCAGCATGAGATGTTTTAACTCCTATCCAGTCTATTTGCATGGGCTTCTTTCTTCAGGGAAATGACTGGGACAGAGCTTGACCCATAGCCATGCCCAGGGATCAGAAGTGCTCCTGGAGCCCCCCACAAAAATAGACTATTCAGGCCAGCATCAGCTGCTGCAAAACAAAATGCATGGGACAATAGTCTGGGCTGAGCCTTAGGGTTATGGATGGCCACGATGTGGGTCTTGTGCCTTCCCTTGGCATCAACAATGTCTAGCTACACCTTGATTTAATACAAGGTGCTATAAATTCACACATGTTCTGCACCACAGAAGAACACAATCTCTTGTGTAAAACAACTGGTGGTCCTAATGGATTTTTAACAGCCAGAGTTCTGGGACAGCTTTCACTTTTAAAGTGCAAGTGATCTGACTGTAGTTAATAAACTATGTCTCATCATTTTGCAATTTTATGGGTCACGAAAGACCTACACACAGAATAAGAACAAAAATCCTGTAACTACAGAGTCGAATGCATGCATTTTTTTCCCTGTTGTTTTAGCAATGCTGACAATGATACTAAACTGGGAACGGCATTTTTTTCCTGTGTCTTTGCCCACCTTTTCTTTAAAGGTGGAAATACTATCTGCATATGGAGATATGGGAATTTCAAGACTGCCTGCCTGATTAAGCCTTGATTTAAGCTTACAGAGCGGTGAATGAGTGCATGTGTGCGTGTGTGTGTGTGTGCGTGTGCTTATGTCCTGTAAGCTCAGAATTCAGAGCAGATGTTCACTGATCCAAGACTGTTGTTTTCGAGACTGTCGTTTTCAAGACTGTCAGCAACTCCAGCTGGGAGGAGAGGGGAAGGGGAGGGGAAGGAAGGGAAGGTCTCTGGCTACCCAGCAAGGTAAGATGTGTTTACTTACGGCAGCCCACCACCAAGCATGGGGAATGCTGGTGAAGTTGGTACTGGAGACATCGTGCTCCACTGTGTAGACCATGGCAGAGAAGGCAAAGATGCCCATAGCAATGAAGAGCAAAAGGCAGCCCACCTGCTGGTAGCACTGGCGCAAAGTAAAGCCAAAGGCACGCAGCCCTGTGGAGTGGCGGGCCAGCTTGAGGATGCGGAAGATGCGCATGAGGCGCATGATGCGAAGCACTTGTCCTACCTTGCTCACCCGTCCCACCTTCTCGATATCGTGCTCGTGTTGGGAACCCCGACCCCGGGGCTGGTCATCGTCAGTAAAGCATTCAAGCAGCAGCTGCAGATAGAGGGGCAGGATGGCAATGAGGTCTACTGCATTGAGGGCACTGCTGGCAAAGCGGCGCAGGTCTGGGGTAGAGACCAAGCGCAGCAGGTACTCCAGTGTGAAGAATGCAATGCACAAGGTCTCAACATGCTCCAAGACAGGCCGGCTATCCCCACTCTTCCAGTCTACCTGCTGCATCTCCTCTACTGTGTTGAGTGCCAGGGCCACCACGGAGATCAGCACAAAGAAGCTGGAGGCCACTGCCATCACTTTGGCGGTGACAGAGGAGAAGGGCTTCTCCATGAGGTTCCAGAGGCGCCAGCGCTGAGGACCGTAGTAGCGCATATGGTGGAAGAGCTGCTCGTTCTCCTCAGCCTCTGCCTGGGAGCGCAGCTCCCGCTGGACCTTCAGCTGCTCACTCAGCTCATCCCGGCGCTCCTCGAAGCAGATGCGGCAGCAGCGGGGTGTGTATTTGAGACGCACACCCCAGTAGCTCAGCTCCTCCAGGAAGCTACGGGGGCACAGCTCATCCCTCACCCGCAGCACCCCCGAGGCATAGAAATTGTACACCAGCTGGAAGACAGCTGGGTCGCGGTCAAAGAAATACTCATCTACATGGGCAGCGTAGTCATCGCACAAGCCCAGCTGGCAGCGACGGTCAGTGGAGGTAGCCAGGCGGCCCAGGCGGGTCTTGGGGTAGATGGCCACTGCCTGGTAGGTGAGGCGATAACTTTGGCCACCAACATTGATGTTCAGTATGGATGGAGCAGATGATGTGGCCGGGGATCTAGAGGAAAGAGCAGGGGAAAAAGGAATAAATGATGAGGCCTTGCTTTCTCCCTTAAATCCGTCTTCATATGGCCATTTCTCTTGTTCTTTCTCTTCATCTTCCTCATCTTCATCATCCACATAATAGTTGTAATTCCCCTCAGATCCTGGTTGCGGTAGGGGCTGGGTATTCAAGGGAGTGGTGGCAGAGGAGCCACTCTGCTTGTCTACATGAACGACTTCCTTTTCCTTCCCCTTGCTGGGCTGCAGGAGGATGTTCGGTGCTTCCATCTCTCTGCCTTTATGTTTTAAGAAAATAAACTCTTGCTGACTATTAAACTGCAACATAATATTATTCCTTACTCTTCTCCGCTCTTTGCATTCACACGAGCAAGTAGTTAACACCAGTCCTTTTCAACACTGCAAAAGCTGGCAACCTGGTTTCCTTCTCTCTTTATCTCAGAAGAATTATGCACAGCAGTGGTTCTGCATATTTCTCCCTGCCAGCCACCACTCCAGTTGTTGTGAAAGCTCTGTGTGGGATATAGACACATGAAGACTGCTGTTGGCCGTTTTAATCTTGCTGACAGCAAAGATCTGAGTGCTTAGAGGAGGGGATTTAAAGGCTATTATCCCGTTCAAACCTCGTTTCCCTTAGGCTGTGACGTGAATGATTATGGATCCATAAATCTATGAAAAATCAGTAGGGGGGAAAATCTCCTAAAGTTTTATTGCTAATAAAACCCACACATTTTCCTATTTCAAATACATGTAGATTAAAAGTAATCTGAAATAAAAATGTATGAGGGCAGAGAGAAAGACAGCAGTACAGATTTCTTTCATCCTCATAGCATGGCTTGGTTTTCTTTAATGAAAATAATGAATAATTGATATGCAGATAAAGGGCAGGAATTCACTGGTGTATCACTTAAAATGTTTTCAAAAGGTGAGCAAATAAAAGTAATTTCATTTACTCACAGTTAGAATACCTCCAATTGGTTAAGAGCTGAGGACTGTTTCAGTCTGTACCTAAAGCTTTGAATGTACTCTGGGACTGCAGGTCTAATGTTCTGCTGGGCTCAGTGGAAGAAAAGGGCAGGGGTATGAAGGGGTTTCCAGCTTCAAACTCATCATGAGCTGCTGCAAAACAGCATAAAGTCACTCTTGCTTCTCTTGCAGGTGGTGTTAGTATAGAATAAAGCTGCAGCAGGACAGGAGAGATGTTTTCCCTGTGTTTGGATGGAGGTTTCATCTTCAGCTCTGTCTGAGCTGGCACCAGCAATTCCTGTAACAATGAGCATCTCAAAAATCAGGTTACTCCCCCTTGTCACTGGGAGCACTTCAGCAAAGCTGGACCTCCTGTAAATCATGGGATGCACACAAGAAACTGCAGGTTCCTTATGCATGCTCTTAGCACCTGACTTAAAACTCCTAAGCAGCAGCTCATTATTCCATCTGCATCCAGCCTGGTGCAGGAAGGGACAAGGCACTGGCCTCCCATCTGCAATTCTGTAGCCTGCCTTCGAATTCCAGCTCCCTTTCACATGGGCTTCTGGGACAGTGTGTCCCAGAGCACTGCTGCAGTGTTTTCACTTTGTTGTCCTCAAGCTTCTGCTCTTCTGCACTGGTCTCAGGTTCTTGCTCCTGCAGACCCCAATACTGTTGTTTTGGTAGTGTCCTGTGTGAAGAAATTCCATTTGCTATAAGAATGTCTTCTTCTTTTTTCCTGTTTCCTTACCTCCAGTTGTAGCTTTTGTATTTATATTTTCTTGTTCTTGACAAAATGGAAGATGCCACAGATGAGCATTTTGCAATACTTTTATTCTCAGTCTGTTTTCTAGTGAGTGGATCACACTAAACTGTTCAAGGTTTCTTTGAGGCCTGAATTATTTGTAATTCATATTTAACTCTGTTTGAAAGTGAATTTGTCTCCCCTGCCTATGTTCTTTCTTGATGCAAACGAGGCAAGGCCCCTATTAATAGGGATTGTCAGCACCTCGTTAGAGATTCTAACCTGCTTTGCAGTTTGCCTTGAGCATTAAACCATGCTATGGTGAGTCCTTTGTACAGCAACCTCAACTCAAATTAATGTCAAGTTTCAAGGCTGTTTCTTTCTCCTAAGCAAACTGATTCAGATATAAGAAAAGGGGCAGTTCACAATACCATAATTTTACCAAAAAATCAAAACTCCTTGAAATTTTCTTCATTGTGATCCAGAGTAGACCATAACCATATTCCCCAAGCCAGTCTCTGCTGTAGCATTTAATTTTGCTTTTTGTCAGCTCCCTAGTCTCACTTCTGAGAAGTGTCCAGTAGGAGTTATTGCTCACTATTCAAGAGATCATTTCTTAAGCCATGATGCAGCAGCAGGACCTTCTACAAGGTGAACTTCATGACTGTCAGATACCAGCTCCTCATGCACGTGGACTCAGATCTTGGACATCATTACTAAGAAAGCAAGGAAGATCACTAGCTTTGGTCTGCTCAGACTAATCTCTTTGGCCTAAATGTTCTTGTGAACAGAGCTCTGGGGCACCTGCTGCACTCTGCTCAAACTTGTCTCTAACTGGTAAAATAGCTAAAATAAAATTATTTCATATATGTTCTTTATTTTTGGGTGGGAATTGGTTCTGAGGTGCTAGATTCTCAGTCTAGACACATAAGAAAATGAAATTACTACAAAGGACCCACTTTTCCCCCTTATCTGCCTTATTTAATGCACTGCTTTTCTTCATAAACGTCATTAGTAATAGTTGCTCATCGTCTTGTATGGGGAAGAGCAGACTATGGGCTGTTTAAGGAACTAGTTAGTAAAGTCTCTTGGGAATATTTGTTTTTAAAGTTATTTGAGTTATATGCTTGTCCCTTTTCAAGAGCTCTCCTTTAAGAGTGCAGGAGCAGCCAAACACCTGTTGAAAGTCAAGCCAGTGGGGCAGAAGGTTGGCTAGGCTGAGCAGTGAACTTGGAGAAGGAAAGCATATGAGCAGTGGAAACAAGGTGACATGAGAGAATGGCAGAGATGCTACTCATCTCTGTGGGGAAAAAAATTGTGAGACCAAAACTCAGATAGAATTCAAGCTGTGCAGGACAAACTGTGAAGGAAAGCAAAAAGGGCTTTTTTGGGTTTTATGTGTTAACAGCAAAAAAGGGATCAGAGATAACATTGATCCATTGCTTGATGAGGTTCAAATAAATTTCAGACACAGCAGAGAATGATGCCACCTTCACCATCTGTCTTCAAGACCAATGATGGTCTGGGATCCTCAGAACCCCTTGTTGGAAGACTGTCACTTGGGGAATGATAGACTCCCAGGAAGTCCTGAAATTGTATGAAACTTGCTGTTTCAGTTGGATGCACACATGTGTGTGGGACCAGATAGGATTCTTTCCATGGAAGAACTGACTGGTGCACTTGGCAGGCCCTCTTTCCATTATATTTAATTTGTCTTGTGAGTCTGGAGATGTGCCAGAGCAAGCCTGGAAATTTGTCCTAGTTTTGAAGAAGGATAAAAAGAAAACTCTGAAAGTAATAGACCTGGCATTTGCACTGCAGCCTGTGGTAAAAATCATAGGGAAGGATTTCTGTGAGTTACTGAAAAACATTGTTTGAGAGAGAATGCAGTCATCACAGTGAGCATGGGTTTACAAGGGAAAAGTCCTATTTGACCAATTTAATTTTCTTTTTTTTTGTCAAAGTATCCCTAGGTGACCAAGAGAACCCAGTAGATGTGGACTGGTTTTATTTTAGAAGAGCTTTTGGTACTGTCTGCCACAGTACCCTGCTGGATAAACTGCCTGGCATACAGCAAGTTGAGCCCATAATACATTGTGTGAGCAACCATTGGGTTGGGCTCAGAGAGTTTTGGTAAATGTTGTTACATCAGGCTGGCAGCAGGGACCAGAGGTTCCTCAGGGCTCCATTTTACCAGTGCTCTGTAATGTTTTTATAAAAATCTGGATGCAGGGATCAAATGTACATTAAATAGGTGTGGTGATTTTATTACACTAGGAAAAGTTGTGGACTCCCTTGAGGGTAGAGATGCTCTTCAGAGATATGTGGGTAGATTAGAAATTTGGGCAACTACCAACCATTAGAAACTGGACAAGGTCAGTTGTCAGACTGTCCACTTGGGATAGGATAATCCTGGATGTACATGCAGATTTGAGGACTGGAGGCCTGGGGAAAGAGATCTGGGGATTTGGGTCTGTGGTCAGCTGAACATGGGTCCTGGCAGCCAGGAGGGCCAGCAGTGTCCTGGGGACATCAGGCACAGCATGGCCAGCCAGGCAACGGAGGGCATTGTCCTGCTCTGAGCTGGGGCAGCCTCACCTCGTGTTCTGGGGGCAGTTCTGGGTGCCACGGTAAGAAAACATTGAACTATTAGAGTGTCCAGAAGAGTGTGACCAAGGTGGTCACAATGAAAATTCTCAGTGGCAAGACTGAGGCCATTTGGTTTCCTCAGCTTGGAGAAGAAAAGGTTGAGGTGACCTCAGGGCAACCTACGACTTCCTCAAGGTGGGCAGTGAAGTGAGACATGCTAATCTCCTCTCTTTGGTGGCCAGTGATAGGCTATGGGGACAGGGAATGAAGCCACATCAGGAAAAGTTCAGACTGGACATTGGGAAAAGGTTCTTCATGGAGATGATGGTCAGTGATTGAATCCTGCTCCCCAGGGAAGAGGTCACAGCACCAGGACTGTCAGAATTCAAGGATTGTCCGGAGAGCACTCTTAGTCATATGGTTCAGTTTCAGGTAGTCCTGCAAGGAATGGGGATTTGGATTCATTGATTCATATGAATTCCTTCCAACTTGAGATACTGTATGATTCTCTGATTCTATGGATAGAAGAAGAAATGTGAAAACTTAGTCAGTAACCTGTAGAATGCTATCCAATCTACTGACAGTGCTCTGGGTACCAGCTTCCTGAGAATAGGATTTTCATGACAGAAAACTATAATTTAAATGGAGTGAGCAGATGGGTCTTTGCAAACCTTCATTTTTAGGAGTGCTGACTTTTCCAGGATAGGTGACTGTTGTAGTAAAACAACTGTAGTTATAATGTTCTTTCACTGAGCAAATCAGTTTCAGAATTGAGGATGTGTGTTTTTCTTGGTTTAAAAAAGATAAATTTTAAATTAAAATTGCTTTAAATAATTTATATGATCATATAAGGCCTCAGTTGATTCATTCGTATCTCATGAGGAATTTTTCATAGTAGTTTTTTAAGGTCAGGACAGGCCTTATAAGATCATTTGTTCTGACCTACTTGAACAATGACCCCAGAATTTCACTAAGTCATTTTGCCATTTTGCATGTTTCAAAGGGTCCAGCTGGGCTCTTCCCTTAACATCCAATGACTTCTGAAGCTAAGTTGACTATGTGGAAAATACTGCTAATGGTGATTATTAACAACATGTCCTGTTTATCCTTTTAGGGCACTCAAGAAGCTGTGTAATACGGCTGAAGGTAGACTGACTGACTGCAGTGTCTGCCAAAACTGTAAGGGGTGACTCAGCAAGTAAGAGAATTAAGATTCTTTTCTGTCTGCCTCTCCACATACCAGTGCTTTGTAAAGAAGGACTGGCAAAAAAACCAGAAAATGGAATATATATTTTTTTTAATCCTGAGCTAGAGCTTTTCCAAAATGCCAGATTTATGCAGAGCTGAACCAACATTCACTCCATGTTTTGTCTCCACTCAGTTCAGTTATTTGGATTCAAATACAAGCAGGTAAGCAAGAGGATCAATTCTGCTCTGTAATTTCAGGTGTCTTTGCACCCTATCACCCTGGCAGACTTTCTCAGCCATCAGAATGCCATGCTGTGGCTGACCAAATGCTTGCCTGCTCATTGCTTTCTCTATTTCTGCCTGCTTGGTTTTCTTTTTCCCCCACTTGCCAACCCTGCAACTGCAGCCAGCCACACAATGCTAGGAAAGGATGTGTAAATGGAAAGAGAGGGTAATTGAGGGGTCGGAAAATCAGCATCATCTAGGCAATCTCTTCCTGCTTCCAGGGAAGAGCTCATGTGTCTGTGCAATCCCTTTCCTTCACTCATTAGTGTTGCTTTCATCTGGAATGGAAAAGAACACAGAATGCCAGCTACAGATATAGACAAGAGGCAGAGGAGCAGACTGGGGTTGTGGTCTTGTCACCTGAACATTGAGGCTGTGTCATCCAGGGCAGCAGCAGTGAGGCATGTCCAAGGGGTGTATCACTGACTGCAGCATAAACCTGAGTAAGAGACCCGGGACAAATGAGTGTGCCCCCACTGCTGTTGTGCATCACTGTGCCCTTGCTGGTATCTATTTCCACCTTGGACACTCTACATTATCACTTCTACTTAGTTTTGTAAATTACAATTTTTTTAAACAGGTAAACCCACAGTTTTTAGGTGCTACAGCAAGTCAATACATTAAAGCAGCAAACACACATGAAAATGTGACACATACAAAAGCAGCAGTACTACATTCCCTATCTTAGTGAGTTCATAAGCCTTTTTTACAGATGGGATGCTGAAGAACTAAGTGATTTAACCTGGAAACAAGCAGGAGAAAAATAAATCAGTATTTTCTGTATTTCATATTGCTGGGCTTTTCACTGGGCCTTGCTTACTCTATGTGGTGTCTCATTTATAAACATTAGCAACTCTTCAGATGCAGGCAACTGGTGCCAGCCCTGCAGTGAAAAACCAGAAAAAGCACACAACAGCAGCAGGAAAAAAAAAATTACTAAATTTGTGGGAGTGAATATGAACTATATGTAAAGAAACAGGAAATATGCTGGATGCAGAGACCAAGTCATGGCAGTAATACATTGCTAAAGCTATGGGAGGAGTGACTTGTGCAATCAACAACTTTATGTTTCCTAAGCATTACAGATTTATGGGAATAAACACTATTCTTGCTGACAGAGTTGCCAGTTTTGCTTTGAAATCTTTCTCATATCACTGAAAGGGAAGAAGTATTGATATGTTTATGCAGTGTTGCCGCTTCCTCTCTCTGCCACAAATTTACACTTGTGGGTATTTTTTTTTGTTTTGCTGTTTCCTTATGTATGATAGAGGTACATTTGGCAGGCAGTATGTAGTAATACAGTGCTTTTTTTTTTTTTTAATGTGAGAGGATTCTGCAAAACAGTAATTCTGCTATACAAAATAAAAAACAAAAAATCAAAAGCAGTAAAGTCACAAAACGGAAGCCACAGATGAAGGTTTGGAACAGCACCAAACAGCCCTTCCTGGCACACTAAACATCATGACATGCATTCTTTTTTCAGATTTCAGGATCAGTGGTGGGCTGGACATCAATCTGTCCTATGAATTATGAAGAGCCTACTGAATTTGTAAACTGTACCATTCTCATACTGTTCCAGTAACCACCACTTCCTCTTTTTTTTACCCTGTTCACATCCCACCACTAGCAAGAACCAGCCACCAGGAACACAAATCTCAATGTGACATAGTTTATGGTGATCCAAATATCAGGTTCTCAGAAAACACCAAACAAACAAAAATCTCCAGCCAGCCAGCCAACCAGCTCACCAACCCACCAACCTCCCCCTCTGCCTCACCCCACCTTGTCCAGAAAAAAGAAAAAAGAAAAGGAAAAAAAAAAGACATGCAAAATAAAGAGGTACATTAACCTTGGATTCCTCTTTGTGGCATAATGGTGAGTTGTGTTGGACTCAGTCACAGAACAATATGATAGATGCATTTGTCATGGCTCTGGAGAGAATTTTGTTTTGATTTATGTATTCTGTCACACACTGTACTGAAAACTGCTGGTTCTCCACTTAGACTTTACTAAAAACCAGCTAGCAACAGGGGAAAAGCCCAGTTCATTCCTGCATGTTCCTTGTAGCAGGATGACATAGACTTAGAAAAGACTTAATGCAGGGCATATATCCAGGAATAGTCTTTTCCAACTTCCGTCCCTTAACAAACGTATCTATTGCAATAATTTCTTCCATTGTTCCTTCTTGTTTCCTTGGGTGTAACTGGCCCTCCTGAGCCTTTCTTATACTGACACTACCACTGATTGTAAATTAGCACAGCCTACCTGTTTCCTTAACATTTACTTGTTGCTTTGCAGCTAAATTACCCTCATGTGCAGGCCTATTGCTCTGCTACCTGAAATCTGAAAGAACAGCTTGGCATCTGCCAGATCCTCCTCCCAGACACTTATCCAGGTACACACCAGCATTACCTTCAAAGAGGGGAAAAGGGGTGCCACACTCCCTGAAGTGAATTTTCTGACTCTAGACTTTTAAATCCATAATCCATAGTGGATTTTTTAAGGCTGTGCTGTTGTGAAATTTTGTTTGCTTCATGCATATGCATGTCACACCACTCCATCTCCCTGTGAGTTTAGGACTGCAGCTGCATGGCCTCTGCTTTTCTGACATGCATTTCTTGCTTCCTTGTCTGCCCCTGTTGCATCTGTGCTGTACTGCCTTGGTCCCACCTATCTGCGTGTCCTTACAGAACCAGTGGCACTGGCATTCCTCTGAGTCAGGTGTTTATATTCCTCTTGAAGACGTCTCTATCCACACCATGCGTAAGGGCTCATCTCTCAGCTTCTTTATGAGCATAATATGCTCTATCATGATGAAGTTCAAAGAATACAAAGTATTCTTTTAGCATACCAATATTGCAAAATTATTAGTTTCCTTATACACAAGAAAGACTGGCTAAAAATAAACTAGCTGCTCCTTGAACTTTTCAGAGAAAATTAGATAACTTTGTGCAGTGGAAGAAAATATTTCAGTCATTACTGAATGTTTAATTCAGAGCTAATTGTGAATTTAATTTCTGGGGGATATTTTCCGAACACTAACAGGCTTATCGTAGATCTCTCTATATATAAAGCTGCATACCAAAGAACAAATCTGTTCAGGGGCAAAAAAAGTTTTTGCAAGCCTGGATGTTAGCCAATTTTTGTGTATGGATGTTTGCATACTCACATATTTTATGCATATGTGTACAAATCTGTCAGAAAGATTGCTATCCTTATCCTAACTGTGTGCCATTTGCAAACCACTTTAACGCAGTGAGTATTTTGGGCATATCATGAAAATATAGTTTAGTGATTTGAATACGTTATCTTTTATTTTCCCGTGGCCATACAATACACTGCACTGGTTTGATTTACAGGCTAAACTTTTCTAGAGAAAATTTCAATTCTCAACTCTGTACTTCTCTTGCTCAATGCAATGCAATACTCCAAACTTTGTTTCTTTGTTGTTCTCAGAAATTGACATTCTTTGGAGAGTGAACAAAATCAAGAAAAGAGCTTTTGCTGATATTGTCTCTGAAGAAATAATTAATATACCCTTGGAAACATTCCTTTGATATTGACTTCTGGTAAAAAAACAGTTCATTCTTTACCCTATCCTCAAAGTCTGGCAAAAGAAAGAAATAGGTAGAGCTGCAAAACTGCAGAAGGTTTTCAAATGTGACAGAATAACAAGTGCCTGTTTAAGCTAATTACTACCTTTGTCAAATACTGTTTGAAAAATCATCTTGAAAATTGGTTCTTTTAGAAAACACACTGTGCTCTGCTGTTTTAAAAAAAGGTCACAATTCCCAATTTTGTAATTATGAATGTTAATTTTGCTGTAATGACAGGTTAATTGCAAGATGTTTTCCATCAAACTGGAGTTGCAGATCTCTGTACACAAGATGGTCTCTTGAAATTTGCTTGGAAGACAGTATTTAGAAAATACTCTGCAAAAGCATGATGTCATTGCTATTGTGAATAACCATTGCACAAATTAAGGATCTAGACAGCTTAAAAAACAGTATCAGCAGACTTGCAGTTTATCTGCTTCAGGAACTCAGAAGGAAAAGTCAGAAGTGAACTTTTCCCTTATAGAAGTGCAAATGAGTGGTGTAAGTGGTGAGACATGGTTGCTGGAGTTATATGGGTTCATTGCAGCTCAAACTGGGTATGATGAAGCTGATGAAGTGTGAGAGCATCCTTGTTCACCCAGTGTGAGGATGGCTTAGCAGTAAGCTATTGCTAGGGAGAGAGGGAGGGAGGGAGGGAGGGAGGGAGGCAAGGAGGGAGGGAGGGAGGGAGGGAGAGAGGGAGGGATGGAGGGAGGAGGGGAGAGAGGGAGGGAGGGAGGGAGGAGGGGAGGGAGGGAGGGAGGGAGGGAGGGAGGGAGGAAAAGATTACCTAAAATAAGTTGGCACTGGGTGATCTGAGGCAGCAATAAGACGAATAAGAAATGCAGTCATGGGAGTATACAGTTAATTCACAAATGAAGGAGATTTCAGAGAAACAATCCATACATAACTAACTGATAGTATCTAATGTATGTTCTTGGCAGTGTAGTAAACAGGGATTTGCTTAAATTGTCAGCACCCCAGTTTGAAATCCATTTGAGGAGCTGGAAAGCACAGTACAAGTGTAATTATGCTTCACATTAAATTATTTGTAGGGGTTTTTGTAACACTTACAGCACCAAGGGTATGGAATTAATGGCCAGGAGGTCCCTTACAGCGTGATCCTTGGATTATGATTAGTCAGTCATTTGTGATGGGTCAGGCACACATGCCTTTGTGAGATTTTCCTGCCTCAGAGACCATATGGTCCAATAGCCATTTTCATATCCTGTCACTCACTCACTTCCTTAATATGTTCTATACAGATTTCTTTCTCAGTAACTTGCTAAAATCCCCTGCTAGGAAAAGTGGGTCCTGAAGGACAATTCTCTGTCACCATTCTGCCTCACTAGCTGTATTAGGTTATGTCTTACTTCATTAACTGTCCGCCATTCAATGCTTTATTTTGTTACCAGTTTAATTCTCCACTGGCTCATCACTGTATTTTTTACATGTATCTTCACAGCAAAACTTGTTTATATGGGGTCAAGGGGTTCATTAATCTGCCAGACATAATTTAGCTATAAAACTGTGGGATGCCATTGCAGAGGGAGATCAATGTGAGGTTGAAATGGTAGGGGGCAGTGATTGCAGATATAAAGGACCAGGGGAAGCAAGGAAAGAAGGAGACTTTATGTGTGTCTCCCTGTATGATGTCAAAACAACACGTGTTGTAAAGCAACACATGCAGGGGTATTCATATTTAAAGATTTAACAGGAAGTCAGGCAGGCAAGGAGACAGGGAGACATCATACCAAAGACATCATACAGGGACACATCTCCCAAACTGTTCGCAGATTCCATAGTGTGGAAAAGAGGGTGCTTAAAGAGGGCATTCTTTTCCTTACACTTTCCCTTTTGCAATGAAAAAATAAATTACCATTTTGTGATACTGTACTACTCTACAGTGTAAAGGCAGCAGGTTGCACTCAGGATTTTAGCTACTGCTGGGGACAGTGTAAGCAAGGCTGCCACCTCTAACACAAGCCCATCATCACCAGTGGCATCTTCAGTATCTTTGAAATGGAGGACATGACTAGAAAGAAACCTTGGACTGTTGTCTTTCCTAGTTGGGAACAGTAAGGAAGCCTACATCTGGTGACAAGAAGCTGCTTCAGCTCTGTGCACCAGGGGCATAGTAGTGGACGGCATCAGCACAGGAATGATAGTTTATGCCTAAGGGATACTGACGTACTGAACACTGAATAACAAGGAAGATGATGAAGCACCAAAAGCCATCCTCACTGAAGAACCCCAAGAAATACAAAAAGCAACATGGTTCATCCAAAATTAATTAAGACTGGAGTTTACAGCAAGAGGTAAAGAGTAAGTAATGCACATGTAGGAGAAGGCTTACAGTGGGAGTGAAATAGTTGTGATCCTGTGATAACCAGTAGTCATAAGTCATCAGTTAATTCACCTTTTCTGAGATGAGTTTTGCAGACCTTGAGGAGAAAGCCTAATTTTTAAAATACGAGAGATATTTAAAGAGAAAGTTTCTCTCTGTACTGTTTTCCTAGCATTTGTTTTCCTGAACCTCCGCAGAGGTGACTGCCAGAGCTATTTCTATTTTTCCTGGCTCTTCCTCCATGTCTCCTCATTGGGATGAACATGTTCACACAGAGTCTGCTGGAGGCAAGACTGTGCATGGTAGTCATGAAGCACCACAGGGCAGCTCTGAACTTGCCACATATGCATTGGACTTAATGTAAAGTATTTTTCTTAGCATTAGATCACCATTTAGAACTGTAGGTTGAGCCACTGGCAGTTCAGATGTTCCACTGCTTTGCCTCACTCAACCTTCTTGCTCCTGTCTGCTGCTGTTGACCACAGCCCATCTTGAAGCCTGTGGTACTCCATTGCAAACAATGGTGGTACTCATTGCAAACAATGATTTGCATACATTTTTAGGGAATATTTATTACCTGAGAATAGGAGAGGACTTGGCATACATTACAATGTTCTAGGTTGATGTTTTCCTGGTGCTCAGAATTATGCAATGCAGTTTGTTTTGTTTTGCCATGAACTATGCTTTAAGCTAAATCCTGATCTTACAGTAACCCTCCAATATATCTTTGGCTCCTGGATTTCTCTTCTTCTTCTTCTTTTTTTTTTTTTTCCTGATTTTGTTTTTCTTCTCAAATGTGAACAATTGCATATCCATCCTAGGCTGGTGGGACTAAAGTGTAATTAATGAGCACAAAAAAGACATTATAGCCAATTTGGTAAGTGAAGCAGCACACAAGGAATATAATTTCCTTGACTGCAGTCTTATTATAAATTGAAGAAACATACACACATTGTACATTTAACTACAGATGGCATAAATCATCAATTTAATTTAAATGTCCAAGTTACAAGGCACTAAGGGGGGGAGTTTGGGGCACTAGGGCCTGTAGCATGGACAGAGGGGAACCTGCCTCACACTGCCACTACTATCTCCTTCCAGCAGCAGTAACATTGGCCTGCAACCTTCTGCTTCCCAGGGAGAAGCACCATGATATAACCAACCCACACCCTGTCTGGAACATTACTCTCAGGTTTCTTGGAGGCCTTGGTCTAGCCTGGGTACCTGTATCCCCAGGTATCCCTCAGGGTGGGCAGGGATAGCTTGATCCCTAATTTGGTGCCAGGGGAGGAATACAGAAGCATGAACCTGGTTAGAATGGTGGAATGAGCTAAATAATTTTGGTGGTCCATTAGGCTGTAATGGAAAGCAGGCAGGTTAAACTGGTCCTTAAGCCTCAGATGAATTTCAAAAGCATAGAGTCTATCCTTGACTTGATTTAGGCAAGTTAAATCTGCACCCACACATACTCAGCAGCGGTAAAAGAAGCAAATTTTCTGCAATATTCTTGATCCTTTGTCTGAAGAAATCAATTTAAGTCATCATAATATTGTGCATGCCAGAAGGGAATGCTGCTTTAGCTGCAGTTCTAACAAGTTATAGTGATGAAGAATCTGGGATGATGGATTTTTAGTCCATTTGAAATAAACTGATGCCTTCAAACTCAAGACAGTGTAAGACTTAAGACCTGCATTCTAAGACGTATTAATAGATGTTAATAGGTCACTGACAGGGAAATCCCTTTTTAGCCTTTTGTTTATGCAAGCTTCCTGTGGCATTCCACCTCAAAAGCTAGTGATCAAAAAAAAGCATTTAAGCATTCAGCATTGCACATTGTTTCTAGTTTGAAGTGAGTACTGCATGTTCAGACTGCAGATGCAGCACCCTGGGAGCTGTAAAGGGCTCTTGCATGAGCAATGAAAACAGGACCTGACGGCTTGTATGTGCTGATAATGATGACTAACAAATGAAGAGGGGTTTTTGTGAGTTTTTTTCCATTTGTTGTGACAGGATGCCATGGTGATTGGAAATACAAATAGGCAGACAGTTTAGATGGATAGAAGCATTGGTTCTTTATGGCATAAAATATCAGTTTAGCTGAAAAATTCTCTGCACTTCAGCATAATGCTTGCACAGCACATTTATCTGCCCATGAGATCAAAATTTTATTTTTTTATGAACCAGTCTTGATCTCCTGGGGAGAAGCAATACTTTGGGGATTTAAAGCATTTCCGTGGACAACACCATAATATCAGAACACCAACACATTTTGGGAAGTAAGGATCTTCTAAGAGACTTAAGAGATAAAATCTTCCTTAGAGTAGTTTGGAACTGCAAGGTTTGGGGATTTGCTGACAGAATCTCAGCAAAGTGCTAGATAAAAATATTACACTTGTCATTTTTCATCAGTAATGCCCTAAAGGCAAATTCCACTTATCAGGCCTATTCACAGAAGAGTTTATGTCCTGTCTCATGAACCAAAAACAAAGGGATTTGTTTCTCTATTTTAATTTGTTGTGTTAGCTGTAAAGTTAAATTTTACTAATTGTTTATTGTGTTTCTGAGAGCTGGAGTACCTTAAGTAATTAATTACCCTGGGTTATTGCTGCTCTCTGTGTGATAAGTGTAATATTCAGTATGCTGATGAGACCAGACACAGCCTTTCTCCCTTCCTTAGTGAATTCAGCAATACGATTAAAATGCAAGACCTTGCAGTGTCCCCACCTGTGAGCAGTATGTGAGAGCACAGCTGTAGGTGTGGATAGATAGGAAACAGACAGCTTTGGCCATGACTTGGCAGGGTTCTGTGGTGGACAGGTCTGTGTGTTGGTGATGTAGCTGAGCAAAGGCTGAGCCAGGTCACCAGGTGCAAGGCTGAAGGTGTCCTAGTACACTGGGGTCAGAAATTCAAACTTCTCTGTTACTAATCCCCTCCTGTCAGCTTCTGTGGAGAAACGCACGGCCTGAAGCTGTGGGCTTCCCTGGCTAACCTTGCCCAGCTTTGTGTGCTGAGCATGACACCATATGGCGTATCCCTGTGGTCAGCTGGGGTCAGCTGTCCTTCTGCATGGCCAGCCTGCTCTCTGATGGCATGGGGCGAGGAGCAGAAAAGGCCTTGATAGTGTCTAAGTACTGCTCAGCGATAATGAAAACATCTCCGTGTTATCAACACTGGTTTCAGCAAAAATCCAAACAGGCCCATACTAGCTACTGTGAAGAAAAGCAGCTCCACTCCACTCCAGACCATCTGTGAAGCCCCTCACCCAATGACACTGTGTATGTTAAAGTTTTCATGGCTCACAAATGAGACTAGATGAATTCTTAGAATAAAAAATGAAGGAGAGTTGTAAAGGAAGACAACTGCATTTAAGTGACAAAATATTCTGTCAAAGTGTTCCGTCAAAGTATCAGTATATGATGTCCTTAAATTCTCCCTAGGCGCCCAGATGGCTACTGCCAGGGAGCAGACAGTGGGTGAGATAGACCTCTGATATGCCCTGGCACAACTGGTATTTTCTCCTCATGTGATGACCCTGTCCATCTGCTGTAACTGTTGCCTGTAATGTGCCCACTGACAGGAAGACATGAGGGCAGAACAGCCTTGTAACAGAACCCCTGTATTTATAAAATCAAGGGAATTTGATTAAATATTTGGTATTCCTAGCCATGAGACAATACAAATAACAATGTTGAGGGAAATGCTAAGTGGCTCATGTTGCAGCACATTCTTTTGTAGTTGGTGCTCATACAGAGGTGCCAGTTCCATTTCTGCTTAAATTACTTTTAAGTGCTCAGTAGGCTGTGGTGCCATACTCAGCAACGGTGTTGCATGAAGTGTTTTAAAGGATTTGTTTAAACAGAAAGCAGAGTGTATTCCTCTTCTAAGACTGCACAATATAATTCTTTTCCTAGTGCTGGTTATCTGCTGCTATTGGTTGAGAAATGGTAAGGGAAACCCTTTGCCTTTGCCTGATAAAGCTGACTTATAGGGTTGCTCTGAGCCAGGTTTACTCCCTGGCTCAGAGGGGATGTTTTGCAAGCACATCTGGAATGAGAACTACAGAATGAAATTGTGATAATGCAGCTTGTCCTTCTTATGGCATTTTTCACTTGTTGCATTGAGAACACAGCCCTCCCAAATGGTTTAAAACACTTAAGTGACTAGGTAAAACATCTCCAGGTGTGTAAAATCTAAACCATGCAGCAGTCTTGCATTATCCTACTGTACCATCCTGTCACTTGCTATGTGTACCACCATTTCAACAGCTGAAGTACCCTCACAGGAGCTGGCTATCTTGAGACTCCATATGGCCCTTCCTCCTTCTTGCAGCACATAACCTAAATATGTAACAACTCATTCACCACTGCACTGAGAATCTCTTACTAGAGTGACACAATTGCTGTGGAAACAAAAGGCAGTCTGGGGACTTTTGCATAATGTTCTCCTCTGAATTCCAGGCTCTCTCTCTCTCTCTCAAAAAAAAAAAAAAAAAAGAAAAAGGTTTTATTTCAGCATGTCTCACGGTATGAAATTTGCAATTCACAGGAGAATGTGCCTTCATCATGGTACACCTTAAAAAGAACAGATTATTCTTCAGAAAGAAGTTTTTACTTTTTTGGAAAGAGACAGTTTATCAGCCCTTCCTCCTGCTGTAAGGTCATCTTTATCCACTGAATCCTATTAAAGATCAAAATAAGGTTCATATTTTTTGGCTGATGATATATGGTAGAAAAGGCAGAAGGCATTTCAAAAAGCAAAACTGAAAAAAGTAGAGTGATTAGTACCTCCCACTGCAGGTGCACACTTGTCATTTGTGCGCCTCGGGGTAAGAGGAGTAAGAAGTGCTTTCAATTTACTGTATTTGATTTCACTTCTGAGAGTAACAATCTGTTCAGGGATTCTAACTGTGATGCTGGAAGTATGTCAGATTTTGGATTTGCATTAATGAAGGATTTGAGAAGAGAACAATGCACTACTCATCCTGGCAGTGTACCCAGAATACCCTTTTAGAATCACCTGTTTGCACAGGATTTCAAATGCAGTAATTCTTGAGGTAAGACATGTCATGAGCAATTCATTTGCTTTGGCCAAAATATGATGTTCCCAATGTAATTTGGAATCAGGAGAGTGGATGATGAAGGGCCTTCAGGGCATAACATAACCTGAAGAATCTTTATGTCTGGGATAGCGCTGAGCAATCTTCAGACAAATCATTAAAAATGAATGATAAACAGGTTGAACAGAACAAGGATTCCAGTAAATGTTGATGTATCAGCCAGAGGAGTTTAGCTGACATCTCAACTATCCTGTCATTTTGAGAAAGGATTTTTTGGCTGTGAGTCACAGAACCATATAGGTTGGAAAAGACCTCTAAGGTCACATCTAACCTTTGACTGATCATCACCTTGTCAATTGGAAAAGCAGGTCAAAAGTTCTTGGAAGTATGTACACTTTTTAAACTCCCTTGAGAACTGAAAGTATATGTAGAATTCCACATTACCAGGCTTTCTTTATCCACAGCATGCAAGTTTGAATCACCAGGTCCATGGACAAGAGGATAGTATAGGAATTAAAACACACTTTACAGCCTTTTTCTCTCAGGACACTTAAGCCTGAGAGTCATTCAGTCTGGTTTCTGTGGGGTATAAAAATATTATACCATTAGATCTCATTAATGAGCTGCTGAGAGACATGCTCCACAGTAACCACATCTCCATTTACCCAGGCAGTAAATCAGCACCACTCCATTAAGTTTAAAGGGCTCCAGCTAATTTACACCAACTAAGGATATTTTGCTGTAAACTTAGGCTCCCACAGTGTATGGGTTGCTTCATTCATCACAGAATCACAGCTATCTCCAGCTGGCAGAGAGCACCTATTCAGGTCCTTAACACTGCACAATAAAGCACAGTAAAGCAGGACATGGATAAGAACATGAGGCCATTGTGGGACTGTATGGTGTATGTATATTTTCTGAACATCATATGGACTTTCATCAGAGTGCTCATAATTCAGCCACTATGCTTGGGGATGGGGTGAAAGAGATTAAAATCTCTGTAGGATTGTAAATTATATATAACGCAATACTATATCGTAATAATAGAACAGTGTAGATCTTATGCTAGTCCATTTGTGCAGTCTTTGAAATCTGTCAGAAGTTTAGTACAGAGTATAAAAAAATTTAAAATGCAATATTGCAACATTTCTGGCTGTTGTAAACCTGAAACAAAGGATCATATTAAAACTGCAGCTGAATGAGAAAGCATTTCTCATTGGGCTTTTTGTTCCTCTGTAGTTTTTTCAGAGTAATTTAGTAGTGCTCAGAAGAGCAACAAGGAATAATTCAAAATTTAAATACATAACAATTTTTTCTAATTTCTATCCTTTAGTGGGCTCCTGCTGTTAAAGATCAGTAGCACTACCCTGAAGGAGAAAGCCTTAATGGAATTTAGAAGTCTTTGTATAGACTATTTAAACATCTGTGAAAGAATACAAATGTACATATTGGCTAACCAAAAATTTGTGTTGTTCTTCCACTCTGCCAAAACCAGTTCCTAACAGAGCTGTTGGTCCTTCTGTACTCAATCTCACCTTTCCAGAAGGATTAGTCCCTGCTGCTTTGTTCATCTGTAATAACAGAGGGATCCTACCTGGATAATAGGCACCCTAAGTAAGTAAAGAAATTAACAAACTGAGCCTCTTCTGCCATCCTTGGTATTGGTTACAAGGAATACATATGTCCCAACTATTGGGAAGTTAGTTAAGAGAATAAAGAAAGGCTCAGGCTATGAGGAGGAAAGAACTATTTATTTTCTCTTTTTTTTTTTTTTTTAAAGGGAAACAACAAAAAAAAAGCTGTCTAATTTTTGAAGCGTTTCAAAGGCTTAGATTTTTGAGTGGATGAAAAGGTGAATCCTGACAAATGGGTGGGGAGGGTGTAAGACATATCTATATATGGAGTTCCTACTAGGTAGTTCTTTGTTGAAGTACGAAAAAGTGAATTGGTTGGTATGTACAAACCCAAGGTTTTCAACAGAGGGACTAAAAGAAATTTACAGATGAAAGTAGCAGGGAAGACAGAAAACTTACAAGGAATAATGAAATAAAAATAATCCACTAAGAAAATACTACATGGCATAGAGCATCTGTGACCTTGGTGTATCCCCAGGAAGCTTAACAGCAAATCTTAGGTTCTTAAGTCTAACACCAGTAGGTAGACTGTCCTCAAGGAGTAAATCTATTCTAATCTCCAGAGGTTCCATTACAAAAGGAAAGAGAGGATCTTGCTGCACCTGCAGGTAGATTCCCTGCTTGAACAACAGATGACTGTGAGACACAGTTGTTAGCTCATTACCAGTTCTGTTCATTAAAATACAGCTGCATCAATACAAATACAGAAAATCCATTATTTGATTGTGCTATGAACTCTTTTGGCCTGGTGCTGAAAAATGCTTTTCCAACTTTAGTTTCTGATGCTTCCTTTGGTATTGTGGCTGCTTTGGCTCCCATTTTGCCTGTTGCTAACCTATGGACTCTTTAAAAATTACCAGAAGTCTACAAAACTTCAAGAGCACTATTGTCATGCTCTTTTTGGGGTGAAAGCAGCTTTGCAAAATCCTAACATGGATGCCCAGCTCTCCCCTCCCCCTCCAATTGTGGGAGGAGTATTTTAATATTGCTTAGTGCTCTGGTGTTTGGAATGATGCCTGAAGGTTTCACGTTATGGCTCTAAGGGTTGTGATAGTCAGTTCAGTTAATAAATCTAGTCCTGAGTAGGGAAAACATTACTATTATGATAATGAAAAAAGCATTTTTTTCAAAAATGTCATGATTGTATATTTTGCCCGAATGTTATTTTTTACATTACACTCTGTTCCCAATGGACTGGAAATCCTTCAGGGTAGGATCACTTTTTGTGTTTCTATTCATTATTTAGTACAATGCAGACCCTACTTTTATAAAAGATTTGGGTTATGCTGAAATGTCAATAACATTAAAATAAAGATGATAATCTTATATTAATTTTCCCTGCTACTGTGCAATAAGCTTCACACTCAGTGTTCAACATGTCCTAACTGCTTAATTGCTGATTTCTGGCTCTGGAGTGAGCCTTTTCAAATTTACAGACTTCAGGTGTGCCCTAAATAAAAGTGTACAGTGGCCACACTGCAACATTAAAGTGATAGGATTTGACAAAAAACCAATAATTTTTATTGAGTTGTATTGTAATGATTAATGCTGAACTGGATAGGAAAAGCAGATGTGTCCTGCTACAGAATTCTGAAGTGATATAGCTTCATTTTCCTAAGAGGAGTTCCAGTGTGTTTTCTCAGCTCAGAC
This sequence comes from Lonchura striata, assembly GCF_050655825.1. NCBI lineage: Eukaryota > Metazoa > Chordata > Aves > Passeriformes > Estrildidae > Lonchura > Lonchura striata. Next base: position 71,142,818 of record NC_140740.1, read on the forward strand.
TGAGGATTTTCTACACTTGCTGTGGGAGTAAAAGTTGTACTCTGACTCTGGTCACTGCAACAGGAGCTGCCTTCTGGCTTGCCTGCTGCATATTTTTGTCAAATGTGAATTTCTCATGTGAGATCTCCCATTCAGGAGCTGTTTGGACATGTTATTGAGTCTAATTAGAGCATAAAAAGACTGGCAAGACAGGGAAATTAATGAGAGGAAAATGCATGCTGTGTTTTCCAGTTCTCTGTTAGCTGCTGGTAGGAATGTGAATGGCCACTGGCTGTTCAGTGATGAGACAGCACCCCAAAGAGACAGACTTCACAGCCACAAGTTCTGTTTTAGGTTCTATCACTAAAGCAGATCTGCTGTGACTCATACATCAGGACCTAAGATTTCATGCAGCCACTGGGCTCAGATGCTGGCTGCAGTTTCCACAGTTTGAACCATGCAGTTCCACCCCCATTCCTGCTGCCCAATTCTGCTGCCCTTTGCAGACAGACAGCAGTGTGTGAAGGCACTGGGCCTTGCCTGTCTGAGGCTACAGGTGCTGGAGATGTGGCACAGATTGCCTAATATTATTTATTATTATCTTTACAAGGAAACAAAGGGCTAAACTCGCAATGCTACACAAGAAACTCCGATAGCTATATAGATAAATTGGATTAATTGAGTTTTGTAAGAATTATAAGTATTAAATTTAGCTATTTGAATATGTGGTAGGTGAAATGCTCAATAACTTTAATAATAGGTCTGCACACATGCCATATGTTTTTTCCTTGTTTTCTTTGACAGCCACAGGTTGTGACCTTAGACTAAGACTCAAGGGCATAAAATTCTCTGGGACCCTAGATGTTCTTGCATTTGATACACCCATAAAATTAAGTTTCAAGACCAGAAGGATTGTTAAGGATCTGATTTTGTACTGTGATAGCAGCTACATGAAGCTCAGCTAAGGAATAGGGGTTCACTGTGTTTTCTCAACATTTATAAACTTTGGTTAGGGATACATCAACACTTTTTAGTTCTATATGTAAATAGCTGTAAAACTATGATTTGCAGAGGAGGATGAACAGTTTAGATTACTTGATATAAGTTTTGGGACCTCTTCTATTTTCTTCTCCAGTTTTCAGTATGGTCAGTTGTGGAGTAAAAAGTGTTATTATTGCTATTATTGTGGTTCAGCCATCACTGTGAAAAAACAAGTCAGCAGCATAATTTATTTGTGATGGTGCTTCAACACTCCAGCATTCAGCAGAAAGTCCAATAATGGGCATTGACAGCAGACACCCTGAAGATTTGGCTGCCAAATCACATCACGAGAGTGATGAGATTAAGTTTACAGCAGAGGAAATGACTACTTTTTACAGCTACAATTTGTTAGGGGTTTTTTTTGTTTTGGTTTGGTTTTTTTTACCACCCTTATATTTTCTTGGTAGAAAAATGTCTTTTTAGATGAGAAATATTATAGCCTGCAGAAAACATCTGCTAGTACGTTGATTATTAAAGATTACATTCCCTGAAAGCAACTGTTGTGTCAGTCAGACTGGAAATGAGAGAACACAGGAAGCATAGCTGAAAGGCTGGGGAATATAATAGATGGTAGATATAATTAATGGTAGTAAAGGTTTCTGAAAGGTCTGGATTTACTTGAAGCCATGGTGTAGAAATAGGCCAAAATTGGAGGTTATTCATTCTTAATAGGCCAAGGAATTTTAATTCATTAAGACACAAACTACTTAAAGCTATGCTGGATGTACAAGTGTGTAATTTTCCCCAGTCAGCTGCCTGCCAGATAGAAAGGCACCAAAGGCAGGTGTATTACATGCTCCTGCTAAGTGTAACAAACCCAGGGTCTCACTGTAAAAGAACCATGGCAGAAATTTTAAATCTTCCACTTGTACTGTGCTTTCTCAGGTAGCTTCTGGGGTCTGCTGCTTTTTGCCAAGCAGAAGTGAGAAACCAAAGTGCCATTCCCAGGACCTCTGCCTGCGGCAGAAGCAGCATGGAGAGCCCAAAGCCCCATAGGGAGGTCCCATGGTGAAGCACTGTTCAGCCTCTTCCTCAAAGCGTGTCAAGCTTCAAGCCCTTACTGCACCTACTTCATATTCCAGGGTTGGTTTAAGGGAACCTAAAAAAATCACTTGAAATTGCACTTTCTGTGTGGAGTCAGCCATGGGGATTTGTGATTCACACCTTCTCAGGCAACAAGTTGCAGAGTGTGATACTAAAACAGCCAGTGCTGCCATCATGTTTGTGTCTTTAATGGCATGCTTGGACTGTTGTTCTGGAGCTGCAATTTTTCACCAGGTGTCTTGGTAATTAAGAAATAATAATGCTGGAAGGTTTATGGTAAATAATAGTTTGAATCCCTTTTCAGACCTTTCCCAGGGTGCTGCTGAGTGGCTGAGGGCTACTGAAGCCCCAAAACAAGGCTGTGTGTAGTCATCTTGTGATGAGCCAAAGATCTATATGTTCTCTCTAATCTTTCTCTCATTAGAGTTTATTGGATTCTTTCTGTCTATTTGGTTCTTTCTGTCTGTAATTGGCCGGATAAATAGCTTTGTATGTGGAAACCCCTCACACACTTTCCCCCCTGTCAGGGGATACCCACCCTATCCTCTGAGGAGGAAAGTACACCTACTCTCTTCCTGAGAAATTCAGATTTGCAGTAGCAAAACAGCTCATAGATTTTCTGCTTCAAGGTCCAATTTGCCATCTTTGAATTCCTTGAGCAGAAAGCTGCCTGGAGAGACTGGTCTTTATTCAGTTTCATAGTTCTGTGTTTGGCCTCAGTTACCAGTTAAAAGACCCAAACTCCTTTTGTTAAAAAAGTAAAATCTCAGTTTAGTAACATGACCCCCTTCCAGCTTGTCTAAGAAAGACATACAATCACAAGAAAATTGAGCTGGTACAGAAGAAGCTCTTGGGAAAGAATCTACAAATATAGGAACAATGGTCCTCTTTTAATTCAATAAAACAATTACTTATTAACTTTAAAACATAATCTAAAATTAAAATAATAGAAACCAAAATGAGATTGGTCCTTATTACAAGTAACTCTTGGTGAATCCCAAAACATAGAAACAAATGTTTATTTAAATCACAGGAAAGAAAATATGTTTGTACACATGGTTTGTGGTGAAAAAGGAGTAGAAAATGGTCTAACAAGGATCTACATATTAATACTCAAGCATAACAGTTGTTCAGAGGAATTATTACAGACTGCCCCATAGTGTAAGGTTCAGCCCTGAGCCTGGGAAAACACATTAACATGAAAGACAATGGAAATGCTAAACTAGGAATTTTTTTATCTGGTGCTTCTATTTTCCCTCTTTCTTACAGCAGAAAACAGAATATTAATCCAATATATAAGAACAAATTGAAAAGGGCCAGACAGGAAAACTCATTTCCAGCTGTTCTAACAACACTAATCTACTCACTTTTCTGTTTGCCTCCTTTTAAATGGAACATTCAGCATTACTTTTGAGCGTGACATGACCGTGCTCTGTGTGTGTGTGTACGTGTGCATGTGCACGTGGAGAGGGTACATTTTGGAAGCAGCATCACACTGCAATTTCTCAATCTTTTTGGCAGCTGGAGCGTAACATTGCCTTTTAAGTAGATTTTCTTGCATTTAATTTGTTGGATTAGCATAACTAAAATGGTGGCCAAAGGACAGAAAAACATTGTGTCTCTACCCTCTTTTCTTTGTTGGCTTGCCCTCTGACAGTATTATATTTCACTGTCTGCCAGCTGGGTGACAGACTACCTGATGAAAATTTATCATGCTGTCCTCCATGGTGGATACAACAATGTGTCATGAGGCAAGCATCCACGATGTCATAGTTTTAGCCTCTGGTGGAAGCACAGGACAAAAAATAAAGGAGCTATTTTAGAAAAGGCTATTTCTCTGTGCAAAATTTCTTGCTCCTGCTGGTGGCTGACATTGTTATATTTATTAATTGCCTTCCATTAAAACACATTATTCTGTTATCAAAAAGGAAATAATATTCTTTTCTTAAAAAAATAATTTTCTTTGTTTCATGGGTCTTCATATTCAAATATAGGTTTTTTTTTTCAGAAGCCCTACAGTAACATGGTTCTTTCTGCTTGTTAAGTAAACATATCACCCAAATCTGTCCAGGTCTCACAATAGTGATGGATTTACACGTGCATCTGAGTACATCAGAAGATAAAATTTTGCTTCCAGTGTTTTTTTAGGTTTCTTCCCCTTTTTAAAAGTAACACAGATAATTCTATCCATTAAAATATTTAAACCTATGAAGATGTCCTTTATCAGCCAAGACAATTTGAATTTTAGAATGTCACTATTGAAATATGTCATAAAGGTTTTCTTTGCATAATTTCAAGTAAGAGAATTCCTTCTGGCATTTAACACCATGTGGTAAAAATAGATTTCTCCACCCCAAACTGAAGAAAACTTTCTTTCTTTTCTTAAAAGCAGATCAAAATTATCATAGAAAAGAGGGGATATTCTAAACTGAGGGTGTGTCCTTAAAGCTCCATTGGTTTCTTAAGCTGTTATGATTGTGGCAAACCTTACCAACTCAAGAAGATTAAATTGTTATGCAATAAATATACACTCCAGACTTTTACAGCATCACAGACATTTTCCCCTTGCACAAAGACTACTGTTTCCTGCACAGAGCAGTCAACAAGATACCTCATAATCAAGATAGAAAATTTTGCTGTAAATTTAGCCAATTCATCTCAGTAATATCTTCATTACCACTACCATTTAGGCTATTCTGACCCTGGAGTTTTTTCTTCTGTAAAATGTGTCCTGCTGATCTTAGTTGACTGTTACTTTCAGGCTATTGCTTTGGCTGTGAACTGCTACTTTGAGGAAATCAGGTTCCAGTCCCAGGGTTCCAGTTTGTGTGGATGTTTGAGAAAGCACTGTGCTCTAGACTCCACACGATCATATCAGACACAGAAAATTATATTCTTTTACTGTTATAAAGGAAATTATATCTAACACTGAAGCAGTAAGCAATAAAAAAACCCCTCCTAATACATGGTACTTCTTTTTGTAGTACGTGCTGATGCATTCTTTTCCCCCCTTTATCTAAAGCTAACAATTCTGTCTTGGTTTTGTTGAAAACAGGACAAACTTGCATAAACATTCAGGAAAAAAAATTGTTCCATCTTTCCATCTTAAGTGTGCACAATGCTACACCTAATGTCAGTAGTTATGCCTTGTTACAGGTCATGAATGCACTTAGTATGGGCCTCTCCTTTTATAGTTGCATGAAGTGAATTCTAATTTATTGTAGTAAGGATGTGAATGACAATACAACAAAATTTGCAGCTTGTTTTACATAAAACAACTATTCTATTTTCCCTCTTGTAATTGATTGTCTGTACACAAAAGATAAAAAAAAAGTTGGTCAAGGGTTTAGTGCTGTTCAGCTACTATTTGGCATGCCCATTAAATTACTGCACAAAGCAGACAACAATGCAGATTCAAGCCCCGAATCTTGTGTTAACTTGACTGCATAAATGGGTCTCCAGGTTTAAAAACAGTTGAACAAAAGAGCCACCATGGAGTGATTAAGACTTATTTGGGTGCTGGAGTGCACAGCTGCTGCAGGGAGGAGGGGGAGAGACAGCACACATCCTCAGGGCTTGCCTGTGCTTGGCAGAGGTCCCATCTGAAAGGGGAGGAACTCAGCAATCATACAACCTCTGTGCTCCTTGGCTTCTTCAGGGCTGTCCCAGTTCCCCAGCACCAACAGGAGACCACTCAGCAAAGAGTCTGCCAGGCTGCAGCATTGCTCCAGTTAAGTGTGATCTCCTGCCACACCACACCCCAAATTTGTTCCCTTCTCCTGCAGATCCATCTCTGCTCCTTCTGTGTTACTGCAGAAGGGCAAGGGGAAGGAAGCCAGGTGAGGAGTGGTCTGTCAACTTACCAGTGAAATTTATTTCTTCAGCACATGAACGCTCAGCACTTAAGCACAAACCTAAACACTCAGCAGAGAAGAAAAAAAACTCTTTGATTGCTTTGATGTCATCAACAATACAGGAGCAACATAGCTTCCAGCAGAAAGATGCCTCTTCCTAAGTTACTGACTCTGATGTCTTGCTTCCTATGTAACTGATTATCCTGGACTTTTCGTGTTTGTTAATGACTTCAGGAGTGTGTAGAGAAGAAAGATCAGCGCTGTAGAAACTAAAAATGAAAGCATCATGTGGCAATATTAACACAGAAATGAAACATTTCTTCATGACTGTTTTAAAAAAGACCAGTTGCAGTGAAAAATGCCTGCTTCCAGGGAGGAGGCAGCGCAGGATTGGAACCAAATCAGGCAAGGCCAGGAAACCATTTACATGTTCAGTACTACAGTTTTATCACAGAGCTAACAAATTACTGATTTTCTTTTTTAAATGCCACCAGGCAGTTTTCTAATAACACATTTTATTCACCTGTCCTCCTTTAACACAGCAAAGGATGGGCAGATTGGTACAGTACATTCAGCTTCTATGCCAGTCCTCTGTCCCAAAGACAAAATGGTATAGTGATACAGGCTGTGTTGATTTTTACTTTTTGTCATTGGGATGAATCAACTAATCAGCCCAAGACACTTTCCTTTTCTCTCCTTTAACTTACACTTTTAATAAATTCTCCACTTTTTCGGGACATAGATGGTTCAGCACTATCACAATGTAAATGTCACAATCACAGCAATGTATCATAACTTTGTTAAGTTTAAGAGAAATCTTGATTTAAAAAATATTCTTAGTGGCATAGTTCTATAAAACTGAATAGAAACATTTGAAGGTCAGCAACACTACGTCCTTAAGGCCTTTTCTCACACTATTAGCTTGAAGCTTTTGAAAATGTATTTATGCTGTTATTGCATGACCAGTACAGTAGGCATGTGTATGAGACTTCCAAACAACATAAAGTAAATCCAGATTATTGTTGGATTTCCCATGTAACCTGACTATATGCACAATATGAGTCTTTGAGCTACTGACTGAGGCTGTGAGTTAAGAAAAAGACTCAGTCTTAACCATATCAACATATAAACCTTGCTTCAGGAGTCAGATCCTGAAATATATTTATTTCATTGAAAGCATTATGCTAGTTGTGCCAAAGAACTCATTCTTACTCTGATAGCTGAGATCTGCATTTGAATCCATTTCTTTTTTCAGAGAACAATGCCTTTTGTTGTGTCCTTGTACCAGAAAGCCTTGTCAACTCATTGCTAAAAGAAACTAGCATCATAAAGATATGTTAATCAAAACTGAGTAATAAAGTCTGATGTAAGTTGCAAACTCAAAACTTGCCCAGCCAATAAGCCTGATTTATCTTTGAAAGGAGCCCTGCTCTGAGTAGTAGGCTGTATAAAATTAACTCCAAGGATTTTTCCATGGCTATTTGAAATCCATTTAATGACATAATATTCTGTGCTTACCCCTTCTATTTCTTTTAAACATGCATCTTACTAATGCAGTAAGTCTAGCAGAATGAACATATACACAATTTATGTGGTTGGATTAAACTTCATACATATGTTTCTGTTTTCCCTTCTTTAGAATAGCATGCTTAATGCAAAATCTTACAACTAACAGAGAAGTAAACATCCTTATGGTACATATCTGTGGTTTAGGAATGGTAGTCCCCAGTTCAATGCTCCCACCAAGTCTCTCCCAAACCAAATTGCCATTCACTCCCCCCCCTTCCTCTAGCAAGCACCACACCTTCCCCTCGTACTTCCCACTCCAGCAGCATGGAGAGGAGAATCAGAGGCACGAAAGTTTTAAATCAGGTTGAGGTAAGAAAAATTTACTGGAAACAGCAATGCAATAAGAAAATGAACAGTAACAGCAATATTAAAAACAAAATGTTTAAGACATAGAAATCATTTACATGGAAAGCCCACAAGGAATCCCAACCAGCTCTTCCCCACCCAGAAATCTCACTCTTCTTGGAAGAAAGAGCCCCTTAGCCTGCCCTGGCAGTGATCTGAGGTGATATAATATTAGGGTCTGGCCACTCCCCCTCTTGGCTGTTGCCAAAAATTAACCCTGTCCTTGGCCAAAACCAGGACAATCATCTACACTGCCTATCAGAAAAATACAGAGGCAGAACACCAGAACAACTCACCTCAGGTCTTTGCTAATATTTGGTTATATCATGGCATTGGGCATTATTAAGTGAAATCTGCTTATACAAGTGTGCTTCTACATATGAGTACTGCTATGCACATGTACCCATCATTCCACTAGAGCTTTACATGCTCTGGTTTACGTTTGCAATAGCTCCATGACTTGGTACAAGTGAGAAAGCTGAGGCATAGAAAAGATTTGCATTAGATGAAACAGGAAGGAAATAGCAGAATGAGTCCAACACACTTTCCACTTAGCACATGAGCTATTTAATAGCCTTTCATACATACCTAATCTGAAGGCAGCTGTAACTCCTTACAAAGCACAGGACTATATTGTCTAGTCATACTTCTAAGGTCCATGAAGCTTAAACAATCAAACATGATGGACTGGCACACAGAAACTCTGGAGTGCGAAGGAATCCTGTGACAATTCCTCTTCGTAGCTGTGTCAGCTTGTGTGCTTAAGATAAATTGCTGAGCAAGGCATTATCTTCTGTGGCAGGCTGAGGATTACTCTGAGTTTTGTTTCCTATCTCCAGTGAACTGGGCTCTTTGTCAGTACACTTCTCTGTGTACTGCTTCTAAAAGCAGTAAGCTCCTAGCAAATCAAGCCACAAATTTGTCAAGATGAAAAGACATTAATTTGATTTCCTTCCTATTTGTAACAAATACAAAGAAACAAAATTAAAAAATTGGCAATGTATATACTCTGCTACTGCCCAGTAATGGCACTTTTAATCCTCATCTGAACCTAGCTAGTCTTCTGGACTTTCATTATGGTCAAACTTGAGAATGGTATTTAATGCAGCTCATAAATTAACAGCTTGTACTGAGAACAATTCCCTGCAAGAAGAATTAATATGGCAGCTTCACCTTTGACTTAAATTGGTTTTATGCTCTTGTCTTCAGTGTATTGCTCCACTTTTAATATTAATTTCTGGAAATCTTAAATAATACAGGATGTCCTTCTGCCTGATTATCAGTCCTTGATCCTTTGTTTCAACAGATGGATCAGGCATTGCACGCTGCTCTCAGAAGAGGACTGGAGCCTTTCCATAAAATCCAGATTGCTGACAGGGACTCCTTCTTCAAGGAGCACCTAGGGATGTTGCTGCAGGCTTAATGGAGGGCTCCCCGACTTTTGTCTGCTATTTTGGTTGCCCTGCCCTTTACAATGTGAGCAGTGGGGGCTCTTGCATATCTTGCTTTTGTTCTTGGATTTACCCACGCACTTGCTTCTGATTGTTATGAATTTAGGCCAGATTCCTCCTGTGAATTATGACTAACACTAAAGATCTTATTTTACAGCATCAAGAGTCTTCTAAAAAACAACTAAAAGAGGAAGTACAGGCAAAGGGGAAGCTGCCACATATCTAAGCACACCAGAGATACTGAAATATTCTCTGATGAGGATTGAGCTCCTCACAGCAGACCCCTGGCTCAGACCTGTCTCTTGAGGCAGAGTGTTAAGATTCTCTTCTTCCCTACAGGGCAACAGGCTTTGGAGATAATTGATTTACACAAGTTGTGATTATTTCAATTCTTCACTGATTCATTAATGTGATTGTTAGGCTCCTAATGACCAGGCTGGCTGCTTGACTTCCTTCTTCATTCTATTCTGAGGTAATTTAAAGGCAACTTCATTTTCTCAGTTGCCCCTACAGTAGCATGTAAAAAACCTGCCACTTAGTGTTATATTAACTAACTACTACTGAAGTGTTAGATGAGAAGAACAAAATGAATGCCAGGTCTAATTATTAAAGCTATACGTCATAGCCACTTGCAGAGGCCTACTCTGGAATGGATCCTTTTAACTGCCGAACACTAAAAGAAAGTTTTGGGGTAGTTTCTAGTTAAAGTCATGTCTGTCATGCTTATACAGGGAGCACTAAACAGCCTTCTGATAGAGATTCTTGATGGTCAACAAGGGACCCTTAGACACATCATGTAATTGGGACCATCCACTGCTTGCCTGTGACATTCAAATTACAAAGACAGCTAACAAAACATTAGTCCTCAGCAGTCAGGGGGTATTTGCATCTGAAACCTAAGATGGTGAAAAATGGCTCTTTTGAGTGGTTCTTCTCTCAGATGGATGCACTATATCAAATACTGAAATGCAGTTCTCATGACACCATTTGAATCATGCTCTCTGTAAGGAAGCAGTTTTACAACTTTTCTTTCTCCGCATTCACTTACATAAATTAAACTAGCAGTGGAGGCTGCCAGAAGGACAAAGGTCTATGAAGAAATAGCTCTTTATATGCTACAATCATGCCAGCTACCCACTTTCACCCAAGCAATTCTTCAAACTCTGTTTCTGAGACAATATAGGTATACTACAATTAAAAAATCACCAGGTTTTACCTGGCACCAGGAATTTGATAATGCGTGTAGATCACAACCAACAATTTATACATAAATTCTACAGACACCATCCATCCTCTGCCCCTAAATGACTTTCACTTAGTCCTCTACCAAAAAAAAAAAAGTTGTGGGGGGAAGAGGGTTAGTGGGTTGAATGCTGTCTAATTAAAGAATAATCAGTTTCTTTTAGTTAAACCAGAATGACCAAGTTGCTCCTGTGTGAATATAGCACATGTAACTTGAATTTCATACTGAGGCTTCATTAAGAGTCATTATTTGTAGAAAGTTAATGGCATTAATTTTTTTTACCACTAGAGGCATCAGCCAAAAAGTTAGAAACTCACAGCATTTGTTACTTAGATAATAGCAGCCACAACACACTATGGAATTATAATCTAACTTTCAAGAAAGTCTTCAATTAAATGCACACATGAGCTCTCACATATTTAAGGACCCAAAAAAGGAATAAGCTGTCTAAACCAAACCACACCTCTCAGTTGCACACATCCACAAAGGGGACATTAGAACATGCAGCACTGTTTCTAGATGCTTGTGGCATTGACTGGTATTCAATGATCAGCCTTTCAAAAATACTTTCACTGGAAAGAAACAAGTGTTCTGATGTAAAGTTAATATTTTTATATTGCTATACAACTGTCACCTTCAAGTCTATGTGCTGACAGTATGATAAAACATTTCCATGTATTTTGAAGTTTAACTCTAGGAAAGGGTCTCTGGAAGGAGGGAAAAATTACCTTAAAATTGTCTAGTTTTTCTACAGAGGACATAATCACAGCAAAAATCCATGTCTATGAAATGTCTTTTTCCTAATAATTTGTTTTGGTTTAATGCTTCATGTTTCCTATCTTCAAGCAATTTATTACATAGCAAAGAGTATGCTAGTAAAGTTAGCCTTCAGTTGCCTGTTTAGGTGTTTGGTGTGGGAGTGGAGGTTTAATGTATGATATAAAGCATTTTCCACTGCTTGACAGCAGTGTGGAAGTGTCCCAGCCAGGTTTGTGCAAGGAGAATTAAGACAATCACTCTTTCCACAGGCAATTTTTATTTTAGGTGTTTAACAACCTGAATATTCAGCAGCCTAACTGATTGCACAGCCTGTCTGTCCCTCCCCTGCTCTGACAAATTTTTTCATTGATATGGGCAAATTTCAAAGCTCTTTCAGGAGAGGAAAAGCTAAAACCAGCAAGCAAGGAATGTATTAGGTTGGCTTCAACAGAGCAGACAGACCCTTCTTCCAGTAAGTGACAATACCAACCACTGTTGTGAGGCAGCTCAAAGAAGGAACATGAGCACATTTCCTCACAGACATGCTGTGCCATAACAACAGAAAGTACTGGCAGACCTCCACTTATAGTCAGGTTGTGAAGTGAAGAGAGCTTCTGCAGATGTATACTTTTTTCATTTGTCTGAGGACTCTCACACTACTTCTTCCAGCCTAAGTCTTAGCTTCTGTACTTCTCTTATCTAGCAAGATTCAGCACTTACATAAAAATAGATAAATGCATCTTTGCTGTTTCAAGAAAAATCTGATTGGAAACCAAGGTATGTCCATTAAAAATGTAGGCAAATACAAGTTAGGTTTGAAAATGCAAATTGTAGCTAGCTGTAGAGGCACAAGGTGCAGAAGGGGAAGAAAATCACATGTGCAGCATCAATTCCCTTTATGTTATTTTCCCTTTGAACAATAATGTAAAATATTTACAGTGCTATAAAAACAAATAGGATGCAGAAAATAATACGGGAGCAGAGGGAAGGGAGTGCATTAAGAGAAACATGCATGTTTACAAGGGAAAGAAAAAACCAGATTCGAATTTAGCTTTGCTCTCACATTGCCCAGCAGACACTGAACAATAATAGGCAGTATTTAGAACCAGAGGGCTTATTTTTCTAGGAAGGAAAAACCATACCATTACCTTGATACTACCTCAATAACCAACTACAGTCATATTTTTGTATCTATAAGCAGAAAATTCTTCAGGAAGACTATAAAGTAAACATATATGAAATCTGACCAAAGAGGTTATTAATGTCCCTTTGCTCTGGGATACCACAAGACTACAGTAGAGGAGCTGAAACTGGGATAATGACTGATAATTTCTACAGCAGATAACAGCACAGCCACAGGGTGCTGCTGTAGGAGTGCTCAGTATGGCTATACCACCTTCACTAGATGCCAGAGGAGTCACATGAGGAGGAGTAAAAGACAGTAAAACACTTGCAGGTGGCAGGGGAAAAAACTGTTAAAAGAGAGGAAGGTATTTGTCAATGCAAGTTGGATCTTCTGTTTTTACAGAAGGAATCTCTGACCACTCTCCAAGACTGCTGTGAAAGTAAACAATGATTTTATAACACAAAAATGAAGAGGGGCAGGAAAGAATAAACTTAGTGAGACCAGAAACCAAGCAACATTTGCAAATAAGTACAGGCCATCTTGTATCATCTCCTGCTACTGCCTAATATTCCCCACTCCTCCCCCTCCTGCCATACGAAGCCATATAAGTTTTATCTGGTAAAGTGTTAAGTCCCCTCTAGACTATAGGAATAGATTTTAATAAACAAACTATTCTTTGTTCAGCACATTGGAGTAAAGTCACAAATAAAATTCCTAGAGTCCTCAGTGTCTGTAAAAATTACTTAGGTTCCCAAAATAGGCTTAAGTTGCTACTTCAAATAAATATTAACCTCAGGAAGAAATGCCTTTATTGGTCTTACTGGTCTCTCCTTATACCATTTGGTATGATACTGGTAAATGCAATGAAGTTCATCAAAAAATAGAGCTGTTCTGTACAAAGACTGGGAAGGCAGAGCATTTTGCCTGTAATTAGCTGCCATGTGAATTTATAATTAATTGTCTGACTGAGGATTGCGTTTTGTTACATTTGACACAAATACTTCAGAGTATCCAGAGTTAGGAATTTAACTGAAAAAGTTGAATTCTACCCCATAACTAACAAACTTCACATATTACAAAGCTATGAAAGGCACTTTATCCCAAAAGGTACTTGGTAAAATAGACGCATTATTGCTAGCCAAAAACTTTAGAGGCCCCCTTACATCCTAATCTTTGCAAGACAATTTAGTCCACGAGTTCCAGATATCTTAAATACATGCAGTCAAGAGTTGCCAGAGATAGCTGGTTAGAAGCTTCAGCTCCCCAAAGAGTTGTGAACTTGCAAGAAACAACTTATTGTAAATCTGTACAAGTTGACAACTGTCCTCATCTGTTAATAAAGGAGTCCACAACACAAGAAGACCATTAAGAGAACAGACTCCAGCTGTAGCTGCAATGAGAACAGGCATTAGAAGCAAGCCTAGGAACTGATCCAAATTCTGACTTGATGATTATCATTGTTACTATTTTAGAGACAGCATTGATTGAGACTGATTTAACATGTCATCACTAAAGCATAACCAAGAGATTATTGCTTCTTCCAAATGATATCTTAGCCTTGAAATTTTTTTCAAGACTAAGCAATGAGCATTTCTTTCTTATCTTGAAGGGGGAAGGATTAGCAAGAGTCAAGTAGCACCTCGAACTGCAAAAGTTATGGGAGTACCTGCCAATAACCTGACACAGCAAGGACCTCACACTCACCTGGCAGACCACGCTCTGACCCGTCTCCATCTTGCATGTCTGCCAGTGCTGCCTCCCAAAGCACAGCAGCTGTAGTTGGGTCATCTTAGCCTGTGTCAGTCCTAACTTAGGAGATCAGCTGTGTTTCTCTGATGGCAGACGTACTCTGTCCATTACTCCATGCAGACTATTAGACTCAAGAACAAAGTGGCAAGTGTCTTAGCTGCCTAGAATACTGCTGAAATAATTGAAGAAATACTTCATGATCTGGCTGGCAGTGGTAGTGCAGCCTACTAAAGCTTTCAACTTAGGAGATGCATCATTTTACTTCAGTGCTAACATAATAATCAAGAACAATACTTTAAACTGCTTGACTCGTTTTATTTTTATCCCCTTGGCTGCATTTGAGTTTTACAGTGGTTTCTTAAAGATCATTCATTCTTGTAGACCTCTAAGAGGTAACAGACAAGACTGAAGCAATCATACATACAAAATTACTTATGTTTACAAATTTTTGGCAATCATAATAACCCGTTTTTTCCTATTGCCATTGCCCCAATCATTGAAAAAGAGAGTGTACAATAATTTACATCTGAAGTATTTCAAAGTGCTTGATAGTGATTTTCCAATAATTATTTACAAGTGGCCTATAGACATATGTACAGGTGTTACAAGTTGTGGCTGGAATATGGCTTTCTATGGAAAGTGCTTTATATTTAGTCAGTGATGTTACTGACTAACCAACCCAAGGGTTACTGTACTGATAAAACTGTAACCACTAACAGCTGAATTGTTGTGGACAGGTATTTACAGAGTTGTTAAGCTGTAGAAAATAACTATTTACACAAGTGTTCCATAAATACAGAAAGTATCTTCTTTCTTCCAAGAATGGAGGAAGTCCTTCAGCCACAAACCTGGTTACTATCCCCAAGGAGTGTAAGACACAAGTAAACTGAAAGTGATTGCTAATCCAGTGCTCATGCCATATCATCATCTGTGCTGACAACAGATATCTGTAAAAAAGTAAGTACAAGTTAGCTACAGTTGTACTAATAAAAGACAAAGCAGCACACATCATTGCTAATTCTGCAGGCTAGTGACCACATTCAGCAGAGATTACTCCATCACAGGTACAGACACTAGTTACCTACCACAGCTTTAACCTTAATTATAGGGTAAAGTTGTCAGTGATTCAGCCCAGTAGTGCCTGCAGCCAGCAGCTTTCAAAAGCAGAGACCTCTCCTAAATTCAATTCAGGTATCATCTGGCAGTCCTTCTACTCCAATTATTAACATGGAGTCTCAGACATAATAGGTTAATAGGTGTACTTACTGCAGGGTAGGTGTGTCCTACTGAACCACTGTGTCTTCCAATATCAATTGTGAGGTCCTCTTCTGTGGTTTTTAGGTAAACTGGATTATCAAAATTCATGCTTTTCATGTTCTTGTGCTGCCAGTTACGCCACATGAAGTAGCCAGCTGCTGCAGCCATCATCAACAATACTGCAAGGAGATAAAGAGATTGCAAACATGGAGTAGAGCAAAGCCAAGCTCCTAAGAGTGGCTTGTCCTACCACATTTGGTCCAAAAGGCTAGTAAATGCTCTACTCACCAGCAGGAAGAATGATCCAAGCTGCTGATGTTCTTCCAGCTGCAGTTACTTCAGAGGTTGTACCACTAGTGTTGAATCCTGAATGAGAATTTGATGCAGTGAGCTTGTGTACTGACAAGTTGGCAGACTGTCATATGCAAGCATTTCCCAAACCCAGAAGCTCCTATTTGATTAGCTTCTCATAAGGACACTGCTAGATCAGCCTAACATGCTTCACCCTGTATTAGTTAGAAGCCTTCTTTATTGCTTGCTTTCTCTGAGCACTTCTGGGATTTCATGGAACCTACAGATTCTACACTGTCCTATGTGAACTAAATCTGTTTAACACATGCTCCAGCTGCTACACTACACAAGTGATCTGGCCTGTGTTCTCTACTTGCATGCAAAGGAAAAAACTTCCAAGTAGGCTAGTTGGTCAGTTTGCATTTAATTTCTCTAATGTTTAGCAGTGTGAGTTATTGGGACCAGTACCTCCAGGAACTAGTCCAACAGTTGGAGATTTTTCTGTTGTGCTGGTATCTTTAGCCTCAGTGTAAGCCACAGTTGTTCCAGTACCTGAAACTAATTATAGATCAAGAACTAATTATAGATCAGTTAATCCTGAAATTCTGCAATGGCTTTGCTATGAGAGCCATGGTAGTGAAGGTTCAGCAGATGGCAAAAATGGTCATGCAGGTTTTTAGCTCCACCAGGAATACTGACATTAACTATTTCACTAGCACAGCCTCAGCAGAGAGTTCTTGATGAAAAATAGTTCCAAGAACAAGGCCAGACAGTTAATCAGGAATGAATTACAAGCATTTAAAGTCACAACTGTCATAAGCCATCCCATGCCTCACATAAGGTTTTCTGAATAAGATTTTAGTTTTACAAGTTTACTGGTTAGGTACAGCCTTTGATACCCATAGCAACCTTTTAGAGCAGCCAAGGGAAGCCAGCATCTTTGCATTTAGCACTCTGTGGCAGCCAGAATCAATGTACAATATAGTCAGTGGCACCTTGGAGTTTCTAGTTCCACTCCACAGGACAAAGCAAGCCTGCTGCATCGTCAGTGCTGACAACAGTAGTACAACAGCATGCTCATCTGGACTGAAAGGGAGGTACAAACTTCCTTGGACAGCAACATTAGCCAATCACCTTTTGACCTGTGTATTTATATGTACAGCCATCTTAGTTTATACCC
This sequence comes from Lonchura striata, assembly GCF_050655825.1. NCBI lineage: Eukaryota > Metazoa > Chordata > Aves > Passeriformes > Estrildidae > Lonchura > Lonchura striata. Next base: position 71,159,706 of record NC_140740.1, read on the forward strand.
CTGTTCTATAAGAGCCTGAGTATGCTTTGTCCTTGTGCTTGCTGTCTGCAGAAAGCCATGGAGGTACAAGATCTTGTTGCAAATGATGATGATCACGCAGAAGCAAAGCATGGACTTTGAATGGCACCTGCAGACTCTAAGGGCCATATTAATGCATAAGGCCCTCCCCTCCAAGATTAATTACATCAGATTAATTTTAGAAAAGCTGTTAGCCTATAGCACAGTATTTCCTTCCCCCTAACAGGTTCAATACTCTCCTACTCCTCCCCCATTCGTCCTGGGAATGATTGCAGTAGTGTTACAGTACCTGTACATCTCAGACCATCCTCCTGCAAGAAGTACCCAGCAGGACATGCACAGGTGTACTTTGGAGAATGTTCATTTATCTGAGGAGCAGGCAGGCATAGGTAGCTACAGCCTCCATTTGCCATGTGCTCTTCACACCAGTTCCTACCTGTTGGTACAGCAATTAAGGAGTGAACAAGAGTGAGCCTTCATGCTTCAGGGGTGAAGCAGAACTATTTGCTCAGTAATTGTTTTAGTAGAATTACTTGTCTCAGGTGAATATAGAATCGTATCTGCACTGCCCAAGAAAGAGCAATTGCAACTAGACCTCTCAACCCCATGGGGCTGCCTATGTTAGAAGCCCCAAACAGGAGTAGGAATAGAAAGCTTTACAGCGAAGGGATACCATCCAGGCAGGGCAGGCTTCTTACAAGAAAGCACTGACTTAACTATAAACTGCATTGGAATTACCTGAAGGCTGAACAAGTTCATGATACACAATGATGTCCTGTGCATCATTGAGGTTGTTCACTAGTGTAACCAAATCGTTTCCAGTAAATTTGTTGGCCCCATAGACTGCCTCATTCTCTCCATCAATCCAGTACACACGGTCCTAGAAGACAGTGTCATTGCATCCCATTACCTCCATGATGCCATCAGCCTCATACCAGCAAGAAGAGGATCTTTGACAATGACTATAGAAAGTCATTCTTACTTCAAAAATGGTTAGAGCAAGAGGATGAGGAAGGAACATATGTGACTTCAGCACAATTCTACGATCCTGGCCATTCAAGTCCACACTTGACAGCATGTGTAGTTTAGAATCAAGCCAGTACAAGCGGCTTTTTACAAGATCTAGGAGGGAGAAAAGATCAAATATATTTAGTGTCCACATGGAGGAAACCTCCAAAGGTTGCTGCAAGAATTGAAACACGCACAGGTTTGAGAATGGTGGTAGTGTTGCCCTAGTTTCTCACCATTCCAAGATATAGAGGGCTGCTGCAGTGATGCCTATGCGGCCTGTGTCTCAACTATAACATAGAGCAGTTCAGGAAAAGTTACTATTTCAGTATCTGAGAAGTGCTGATACCTGTCTTCAGGCGTACAGAAGCTTCCCTTTCTCAGAAGCTGAGAATAGTTCTCTGAAGAAAGACCTTGGCTTTTGTAGCAAAAAAATTGCTAAAGCTCCAGAATACCTCTGGCAGAGACAAGTTCAACATACCTAGAGCAATTCCATTAGGCCATTGGATTTCTGTTGTCACAAGCTGCTGTCTGTCAAATCCATTCATTCCTGCTTTTTCAATTTTTGCTGGCTCACCCCAGTCTGACCAGTACATAAAGCTGTGAAGCAGAATTTATGTTGTATGATGCACTATAGTACTGTGTAGTATCACTCTTTATTATGACCAATAACTAACAAAGGCTACCTAAGTCAGTTATCAGAACATGTAGTTGGTAGGTCCACTCTTCTAAAAGAACCTGGACAAATACTCACCCAGAGATAGGATCTACAGCAATAGAAGCTGGCTCTCTCAGCTCAGAGAGAAACAAAACCTTTCTTTTTGTGCCATCTAGGCTAGCCACTGAAATGGTCTTTGCAGTTGAGTCCGACCAGTAGATGTTCTTATAAACCCAGTCAACAGCAATTCCTGCAGGGCTGTGTATGTTGTCCAGGATTCTGATGTGTGTTCCAACTTTATCACGGGTATCAATAGAGGCACTGGAAGACAATAATTACTTGCTTTCAACCACTTCCACTGCAGATACTATCCCTTGGTACACCCCAGCAAATACTGCACAAGATTTCAGGCAGAAGATGCATGTGGGACTTTCAAGAGAGTGCCTTTTGTACAAATGTAGCAGCAGTTACTAGGAAGTGCAACAGGCATACACATTGGTAGCTGTGGGAGCTTGTATCAACTGTACTTTGTCTTTAGGACACCAGGAATCTAGTTTTCATTACCAGAAACTAGAGAAATAGCTTGGGTAAAACCGTGGGATGGTTTAGGGAAGTACACTAGGTTGAGAAGATAAGCCCATTTACCTGAAGATTGCTTTTTGGCTGAAGTCTGCCCAGTAAAGTTTTTGCTCAGCAATATCAGCATCTAGAGCTATAGAGTTTCTTAGCTGCTCTACAAGCTGTATGTATTCTTTTCTCTCAAGGCCAATCTTCCTTATGTCCCGGCGGTTGGTGAAAATTAGACTTGGTTCTTTCCCTGTGAAAAGAGTTTGTTATCTGTACTTCTAGATATTCAGCCACATACTTTTATAAAAAGTTTAAAGAGTCATCATATTTAGTATTTGCCACTCCACCCTTGGTAGCAGATACTGACAGAGGTCTTGACTGTACCATACCTCATCCTTTTCTCCCTCTACAACTTTATGGGGAGGATCCTTCTGCCCAAGGAGCAGACACAAGCAGTTTATGTCAGGCAGCTAATAGTACCATAATAGCTACTGTAAAAACCACAGTAGTATAAACAGTGCATCATCTGCTGACTCATTTTAAAGTGGGGCTATAAAAGTCATGCCAACACTCACCAACTGCCTTGCACACCCCAGTAGCAAGATCCATCTGATAGCCACGGCTACATTCACATTTGTAGCCCCCTTTCAGGTTGATACAGATCTGACTACATATACCAGGGTTCTGACATTCATCAATATCTGTAAAAACAAAAAATTTAATTTATGCTCACCTCCAATATCACAGTAGAGTCCATGTTAAACTACTAGATACTTACCACCACAGGTTCTCCTGTCCAGAAGCTCAAACCCAGCTGGACAGTCACATTCATAGCCAATAACAAGATCTCTGCAGATATGAGAGCATCCACCATTGTTCACGAGACATTCATTGATGTCTAGAAGAGAGAATTGGCCACTTCTGAGAAGGCATGCATGTTTAGCTTTATAGTCTTAGCCATGGAGCACTTTTCCAGGTACGCATCCACTTCCTAACAATGCTTGCCACATCTGATAAATGATCTGCTACTGTTCTGGCACTCCAAGCCATATGCAAGAGAACCCCTCAAATTCACATTCACTCAGCTACCAGCACCTACAAACAGGCAGCAATAAAGACTGAGTTTCCTGAAGTTTCAATGTTTCTAATACATTCAAGTGCTTTCCTGACTACAGAGAAACCATCCTATCAGCCAGTTTAGCTAGGATAAAACTAGCTTATGAACTAGGTTGGTCTCAGTTGTAATTTTGCCACCAAGAAGTGACAACAGGCATTCCAGCTAACATCTGACGACTCTCAGAGGCTATATCCAAGTATATCTAGTAGTCAGCATTGTGCAAACAGTTTATTCACTTACTACACTCCTTGAGGGGCTCATCACTCCAGTCCTTGCAGTCTCTCTGCTGGTTACACACTTTATTGATATCTATGCATTCTCCACTTCTGCACTTGAATTTGCCGGGTCCAGAGCACTGAATAACTGACATAATGAAGATTGTGAAGGTGACTACCAGCTTCAACAGATATTCTGCAACAACTTTGTTCTTGCTCAGTTCCACACTCACCATTGTTACAATTTGCTTCATCTGTGCCATCCAGACAATCTCTCACACCATTGCACTGCCTACTCCCATGGATGCAGTTCCCATCTTCACATCTGAACTGGTCTGGTCTGCAGGTCCGAGAAGCTGAGGACACAGCCATTACAGACTTTTACCCTTGAGGTTTACTGAAGCAAAAGAAATAAAAGAGGAGCCAAGCAGCACCTCCTAGAAAAGGACCATGTGAACTTACGGCAGTTGATTTCATCACTTCCATCCTTGCAGTCAGGATCTCCATCACAGCGCCACTTTTTATGGATACATTCACCTGAGCCACACTGCACCTCACTGGCAGAGCACTTCACAGAAGGTGCAGGCTGGCGGCCACATTGCTCTAGGGACTCATCTGAGTGGTCAGAGCAGTCAGCATCATCATCACACACCCAGCTGAGGGGAATGCAAGTTGAGGTCTTGCACTGGAACTCATGAACGCCACAGGTAGGAGGGGCACACTCCAGCTCATCGCTACCATCGCTGCAGTCATCTTGACCATTGCAGACAAAGCTCTTGGAAATACATTGCCCACTGCTGCATGTGAAGTCTGCTGGACTACAAGTCACATTGCCTGGAATGATGGGAGTAAGAGTGATTAGTACATTGTCACTTCACACCTTTGTGTGAAGATATTTTGTTTTGCAGCTGCTAGCTGACACAAGATCAGCATCCTGTATAAGGCAATAGGGAAGCCTAAATGACCATCTACAGGACACTTGGGTTTCACAGACCATCCTCATTGCCTTTGGACATTCTAAGTGATAGGCATCAGATTTGAACTACTGGGTGAAAATAGCCTTCTGAAGTAGCTAGGATGTCCTGCACTTCAGATTTCAAATCTTTCAGAAAACAGGGTCTAACCCTGTGAACCAAAGACAGAAGGTAAAAGAAATGCTAACTCAAGAGTACAGACTTAGATTAAGGTAGTCTTATGGTCATCAAGTACTGTAGTTTGAAATTGAAGTGTTTTGTGCTGGTCCCCAGGACAGCAGTGCCCATTTGCCTGGACCAGAAGTGACAACAGACCAAGATCGTGACAGAGTTGATCCCGTGGTTAAACACACCCATGCAATTTACATCAGTACAAATCATGCTGGTTTAACAGCAATGTAGCTAATAGCTACATTGTATGTATTATACCTACAATACAGAGGCATATGTATTGTCTAGGCTAATAGTTTTAACAACTTCATTAGAAACACTGTCTGTAGATTTACTTGTAGATTAAGGCATTAGTTTGCTGAATAAGATGGGAACTCCACAGACACATAGCAAAATTCTGGAGATCTGCATCTCATTAGGCCATCCAGGTAAGGTTGTTCCAATGGAAGCACCAGCACTGTGGCTTTGGTTACAGCAAGTATGTCTCAGGACACCTCAGAAATAAGGCAGGAATGCTGCACTCTAATGCTGCAGTGGTAGCTTTACTTGTGTACCATCCTGAAGTTTCCCCCTCCCCCCAGCCACCCAAACATCAGAAATCCAGCTTTACAAATATTTCAGGATAGTACTATCAAGTAGATTAGCTATGCCCTTAGCTAAAACTTGCAACTGCACTTTTAGGAGATAATTTGTTAATGTAAGCAGCAATTTCAGAAACTCTCCAGAAAACAAGTTCTGACAGTTGGCTTGCCAGGTGACTAAGCCTGCCTATGGCTACTACCAAAATTAGCAGACAAAAAAGACACACATTAAAAAGCTTACATTATTGTAGCTATTAATTTAGCAGGATAGAGAACTGTTAGAAAAAGTTTGCTTTAAGTAGCCGCAGAACAAGACTAATGTAGGAGAGATATTGATACTATCAAAAATTTATCTTCCCAGATGTACTGCCCAGCTAGCTCCTTTCCAGACAAGTCAATTTCAAACAGAGTTACGCAACCACCATTTCTCTCCTTACCACAATTCTGTTCATCTTCTTCACTGTCACAGTCTTTTTCACCATCACATTTCCAGGACACTGGGATACACTGAGTTGACTGAGGACCACAGCTGATTTCATTTACCCGGCATGTTCTCGTGTCTATTGAAAAAAAGTTTAAGCTCAATCTAGGAGCCACTGATCTTGGGCACCAGCATTTGTGCTGAAAATTGAGACTGAAAGCCTTCAGGTCTAGACAAAATTGCAGTTATTTAGATGCCAACATCTCTATAGATTGATGGAAAAGGCTATACTGTTCTGTAGTCTTCAGTTAAAAAAGATGTTTCCAATTCCTAAGAGATCAATATTTTAAGGGTACCTTTGGTACTAGTAGCTTTGTGTTTGCATGACAATTACGCTGTAGCAGCTTGAGCTACAACAAATAGTAGTAGGGAGGAGTAATGCCAAAGTGTGCTAGGACTTGGGCTGAAATATTCCCCAATGTGGATCCTATTGATACAGGAAAATGACATCTCCTGGATCTATATTGTTTGATGAGTTATGATACTTCAGACTAGAGCTGCTAATCCTGCAACTTCACAGTCTGTGCACTACTGCTTCCCACACCCAACATGCAGTCAGATACTCAGTCCCTACATTAGCTCTGTAGTATTGGGGCTGCACTTGCAAAGTAGCTGCCTTGGAGAACAGCAATCACTTGGTGGACAAGCCACAGTGATGGTCAGGCCTGCCATGTTCTACTTGCTGCTTCTGACTGTGAGCAAAACCTGGTATTTGCTATCTCTTACCAGTGCAAGAGTGCCCCTTCAGTTCTGGATCTTTCTAAGCAGTGAAAACTGTCCTCAAGTCCCTGACAGGGCCAAGCACCTAGGAAGGTGCTCCCCAAGACAAGTGCATCCCTGCTTCAGGAGGAGAGCCAGACTGCAAGCAGGTAGGAAGTCAAAATGCTCCTCCCCACAGGCTTGGCTACAGCACAACGCCAGGTTCACTTACGGCACAGTTCAGAACTCTCATCAGACCCATCCTCACAGTCCGGATCCCCATCACACTGCCATCTGTTAGGCACACATTGACCACTGAGGCACACAAAGTCAGATTCGGCACATGTTTTCTTCACTGCAAGGGAGAAAAAGACACTTGTTTAGGGACCAGAGCTTAGCTTATTTATTGCTAACAGGGATCAGCTTTGTTGCCCTAGAAAGTTATTCAACATCCTTGGTTTGTGGATGCATGGTGTCATCCCCCACCACCAACCTAGTAAAAGCACTGTTGAATACTTCCTACAGAGTTATTATATATTATAATACTTCCTACAGAGTTATTCCATGTATAGTGAAATATTTATATTAATCTAATAAGACGCTGAAGGACTACTATGCAGGTTAGTTTATATTAGCTGCTGCTTTGAACAGACCTGAGTTAAAATAAGGTCTGTTGATATTAACATTTAGGTTTTGAACTCTGAGTTTATAGTCTAGGCATTTGATTTGTCATTACAGAAGCATGGTACTGTGTAACTCTAGGGTAATGGTTTAGGTCTGCCTGAGGAACTGGCAGTTCAACCACAGCGGTGATGGATATAGAGTATGATTTGCCTGGTCTCCAAGTAAATCTAGTCATCTATCTTAGCTTCTATGTCTGCTTAAAGCAAGGGTTGGCAGCCAAAGCTAGGCTCAATGTTTACAGGAGACACAGCAGAATCACTTTCACATATAAAACAGGGCTTTTAGCCAGGGAATAGCCAACAGCAGAGTGCTAATAGCAAACATTTTCTATTATGTATTCAAGAAACAACAGAGAACAGGCTTATATTCTGTTCCTGTCAGTCATCACTCTCAAAAGTGAAGAATTTTGGTCACAAGCTTTGTCTCAGTTGCCAGTTTCAGGAGAGTTAGATAACACAGGAAAATTAAATTGCCTCAGATGGGTACAAGGAATCAGTAGTCGTTATTCTAAGAAATTTGTCTTTGTATTCCAACTGCCAGAAATGCTGGGCAGGACAAGTATCTCTCCAGCTATCTACAGTTAAGTCCTCACTTCCAATTAGCAAGTACTACTATAGAGGTGTTATTTTGATTACTTACCACAAGCACTCTCATCACTGCCATCTAAACAGTCTTCATCACCATCACATTTCCAGATTTGAGGAATACAGCGTCCATTACCACATGCAAACTGGGATTCTTCACATTTTGCTCTCGCACCTTCAATGAAAAAAGGAACCTAAGCCCAATACTGTTAAGCAATACCTTCTCACTTTACCCACTGATCGAGAAGTTACCCAGCCTAATCAAGAGCATAACATCAACATGAAACCAGATCTGAGCTCCAAATTTTTGCAATCACCTTATTGAATCATGGAAGTAGGACCAAAAGCTTTACTTCACAGTACAATAACCATCCACCTGCCAAACAGCAGCAGTCTCAGTGCTATTTTTACTCAGTTTTCCACTTCAAGGTCAAGCCTGCAAAAATGTGTGCCCACAATTACTTTTGCTGTCTCACACCTAGCATCACAGTCTCAAAACTCTTCCAACTTTTGACATATTTGGTTTAAATTTGATTAATGTCAAGTTGGATTAGCATGTCAGTGCTTTGCTGCTAACACATTACAGGAGAATCCCCAAGGCATCTGTAAAGGTAGCTGCTTTATAGCTGAGATAACTGCTTTGTAGCTGAGCAAGTTTTCATGCTCCATGTTACTCCTCCAACAGTGGCATTCAGAGACATTCCTTGGTATAGATCAAAAGAAATGTGATGCTAAAAGAGCAATGTAATTCATCACTTCATTCTGGAATGAAGTCCATTGTTTCACAACTGGTAAGTCTTGATTTGCTAGTATGTTTGAGTAAGGTACTACTTTCTGTAAGATCGTTAGAGTGCATTTTTCAGTGTATTTCAGCTCTATAAGTGTATGACCCATCCCTCATGGGAACATGCTTTGTCTTGGAAGCCCTGTTATAACTGTCACTGAAAGCAGCAGCCTGCATTTTCAGCAGCTAAGCCAGAGTTGTTCCACTTAATGCACACAGAAAAGTGTGTAAGATTGTGCATCAGTATTGGCTGCACATGCCTACAGCATGATGCAAGACTCCTGATCCTTCTTGGTTTATTGCATCATTTAGTGAGAGTGCTTTGTCCTGGCATTCCAGAGCTCAAAGGGCATAAAATTTTAGTAGAGTATTATTTGCTATTTTTATATCCTCTCTGTATGCCATGCAAAATGCAAGACAGTTTCCAAGCAGAAGGAAGGTACTCGGACATTTTACATTATATTGGCTAGCCACCACACATGAGGTACTAACAAATGCTGAACAGTAGAAGAAAGAACAATATGATCAATTTTGTCTGCTGAATGTCTCATGCAAATCCATGATCAAAAATGTTCTGCTAACGTTTTAGTAGCCTTACTGTAGGAGTAAAGCAGTAACCCAGTTGTTAGAACAAAGTTAACTTTTTAATGGGAACTGTGTTCAAAAAGTACCAAAGATCAGAACATCAGCAGCTTTTGTGTATACTGTTTTTATTCCTATTTCCTTCTCTGGTTGGGAATTACACCAGCATATGCTTCCTAATAGCATGGGTTTTGTAAAGCTACTGCTACTTGGTCATGAGCTGTCAATCAATTCGCTCGCCTTGAGCTAGACAGCACACCCCAGCCACTACAGAGTGCGAGTAGATGCTACAATTAGAAGCTTGTTCTAAGCCTGATACCTTGTTGGCCAGCAACCTCTAAAAGAAGGTTAGAGTTGTGAGTCCTGGTCACATATTTCACTACTACATAAAATATGCAACAACTGACTCCTGCTAGTTTCAGGACTTCCTCATCCAAGCGTTCAGAGTGAGAACAGTCAACCTTTCCCAAAATAGCATACAGAGATATTAGACTAAGCCTGCCACTAAGGAGATCCCAAAATAATTCCATGGCCCTTAGTTACTCTGTTTCAAGCTAGAATAACCAGAAAAGGCTTTCTAAGGCTGCCTAGAACATTGTGTCTTACAAATGTAACACCATTTTGATCAAATACTACAGGGAAGCTACACACAAGGCTAACAGAAACCATAGCTGAGCTTGGAGTAACAGCTGTAACTTTACAATTACAATCCTAGCAACAAGCCATTCTAAGAATACATCATTGCTTCTGCAGCTGATACCAAGTGAAATGTCAGAGCACTACTTTTAACCCACAAACAAGTCAAAAAATCGACAAGACCTAACACCTACACAGGTGCACAAAGGTAGAGGTCAGCATCTGCTTACTGCCCCTGAAGATGTCTGTCAGACTCTAACAGACTTGAAATGAGCTCCAGTTAAGATGGTTAGTTACAGTCAGTAACTCTGATCCCCTGTCCTACACCAAGCACCAGTCTACAATGCCAGGTAACCTATTTGGTTAGATACTACCAGTCTAATCCACTGCTATTTAAAGCAATGGAGTCATACCTCAGCTGCAGCTTCAGTTACTTGACACCTAATGATTTTTGGATCAGCATCAATTAGCCACTAATTCAAAGCTTCTCTTTATGTGCTCTTCTTACAGTAGAAGCACCTTCACACATTTTCTCTTCCTTGGAATACAGCTTAGGCTGAAAAATGTCAAGAACCAGTAACATCAGAGCCTGTGATTGCTAACACATATTATTTTACTGTTCCCCAGGTAACTACTTACTAGAAGCTGGCTCGTAAGCAGCAATAGGGTGTAGGGTGAAGGCACACAGTTACACTGACTACTCAAGTTAAATTACCTTTCTCAATATCTCTGCTACCACTGTTCGTTTCAGCCCCTTAAGCAAGTCGGCAGGTTACTTTTCTGGTCAGCATCAAACATGTGACACTTGTGTACTGTCATCTGACACCAAGTCCCAGAAAAGCTTCCAACCGCGATTGGGAAACACTTCGAGACCTCATATAGGAGCTAGCTTAGACTTTTCCCAAACCCTGGCAATTGCAACTGCTAATAGAAGAGAGCTGTGAGACCACTAATTCAAAGTGAAAGAACAATCAAAATAACTTGGCTAACTAGCCTACTAATTACCCTCCACTGCATATCTCTTGTGATGACTTCTGAGCACAGTGAAGTAGCAGTTTAAGTGCCAGCCAGCTTGGTCCTTCATTTGACAACTGTTAACCATGCCTGTTGCAGAGCAGGCACGGGAGACGAGAGTGACTAAGCGGATATTTGTCCTCTCTCTTTGTATGAGGACTGGACACAACAACGTGCTGGTGGGGCTCTTCCCAACATACCTGGAGTCTGAACTACTGCACACTGTTACAGAAAATACTGCCAGGATCAGACACTTAGGCCTACTTTAGGACAACAGTCAGGAGATTTAAGAGCCATTCAACAATGAAGACCTCAACTGCCCACCTCCTACCTAGGAGAGCAGGCTGAAGCTCAGGTCCTCAGGGAAGACAGGAGTCAGCCAAATGATTACTATCTCCACTTAGGACTAAAATATTTTTAAATAACCATCCAACTGTCTCAGTGTGCAGGACCCCTGCCAATAGGGGCAACAGTTTCTACGCCGGGAGGCGGCCCGGGAGCTGGCCACGGGCAGCGCTTCTGGCGAGCGCCCAGCCCCGGGAGCAGGCACCCAGCCTTGCCACCAGGTGGAGATCCCTCACGGTGGTTACCCCAGACCCCGAACAAGAGCCATGCCAACAACGCTGAACACAAAGCCTAAGTTGCACCGCAGTTTGACAGCACCTTTAACGCCGCGAGCTTCCCAAGCGCTCCTCTTTCCCCCCCGAAACAGAGCCCCAATCCTCCTCGGCGCTCTCGCGTTAGCCCCAGCCCTTCAGACCCTCCTTCTCAGTACCGAACAGGAAGCCGGGCCCCTCCCGCAGCCGGCGGGTGGCTCTCGGGCTCGGTCCCCCCTCAGCGCTCCCGGGGCCCCGGGGGGAAGGCGGCGCCTCGCCCGGCACGGGGGGCGGCGGGGCCGGCGCGGCGGCAGCGCCCCCCTGTTCACCCGGGCCCGCCCCGGTTCACCCGGTCCCCCCGGGGCAGCGGGCAGGCAGGCCGAAAGAGCGGGAGAAAATAACGAGAGCCAGGCAAAAGGGAAGGGCGGTGGGAGACGGGATCGCCGCGGGGCGCAGCGGCGGGAGCCGCCCCGGCGGTGCGGGCCCCAGCCCGCTCCCCCGGCCCCGCACTCACCGTCGGCGGCGGCGCGCAGGCAGCCAAGGGCGAGCAGCAGCAGCAGCGCCCAGCAGCGCGGAGCCCCCCGCCGCTCCGCGCCGCGCCTGGCGGCCGAGGCGCTCGGGTCTCCGGGCTCCCGGTCCAGCCGCATCGCCGCGCCGGGGACAGGGTGCGCGGGCAGGCAGGCGCTGCGGGCGGAGAGCCGAGGAGCAGAGGCGGCAGCCGGAGACATACACGGGGGGAGGCCGTCCCCGCGGCGCTCTTATAGCAGCCGCCCGGCCGCCCTGCGCGCCCGCTAGTGACTCACGGCGCCGCGCCGGGCCCCGGTTGGCTCGCCAGCACCGCCCGCCCCCGCTACCTCCTCCGCGGCACCTGCTGCCGCCCGACGCGCCCGCACACCGCCGGCGCGGCTCGGCGGGGCACGGGCGGCGCGGTGAGTGGCGCTGCGGCGGCGCGAAGCGGTGCGGTGCTGCGGGCACAGCCGCCCGCCCCCCCGCCCGGCGCGCCTTCCGCAGGGCGGGGAGGGGACGGTGCGACCCTGCTGCCAGACCGCGCACCGGGGCGGCGGAGCGCGGCAGTCCCGGCGGGAGAGGGTCGGGAGGCGCGGCGGCAGCGGCGGCTTTGTTTCCCCTGCGTCTGCCCAGCGCCGCTGCCGCCGGCCGCGGGGAGGGGGATGCGGCTCCCCCTGTCCGGCGTGCCGAAACCCGCGCTGCGCCCCTCTGCCTCCGAAGAAGCGTTTCTTCCACGCGGTGCCCACCGCCCCATGCGCACATGCTCGCGTGTTTGTGCGATTTTCCCTCCCTCCGTAGCGGAACTTGATTGAAAACGAAGCAGGCGCTTCTGCTTGATCCGATCGAGTGATCCTAGTTAATCAGTAATTTTGCAAAGCCGTATGTCAAAATCGTGTAATTACAAGCTTAAAGTTTTGTTTAAGGAGGAGAACTGGTTGTTTTATGCCACGTTTGTAGCGTTTTATACATCCGATTACGTCTCTGTGAAATGTACATAGAAAAGAAGGACTGGTAAAATGCAAGTTGCGTTTGCACACGGCACCCTTGGAATTCGAAATTGTGCTTTCTAAAATACTCTGCTTTCTAAAAAAAGTATTTGTATAGACCTGCTAGTTCATGGTGGTGTATGTGCTGTGTGGTGTGCTTTTAATACTGTTGTGCAGATACAAACCTCAGCAGACAGCTCCATCCAAAAACTATGAAAAAGCTGGTTGCTGTTTCTTCCCTTGGAAATGAAGTCTTGATTTGTTAGTCTAATACTTTAAGTCTTTTCCAGTAGCATGAATGATTCCTCCAGTGAAGCGAATATTTTTGATTTTCTGTGTTTCCTCAATGTCATAACGTATTTCTTTGTATGTTATTTGCAGAGTGAAGCTCTTTTTGATTCACATCCGGTTGTATCATGACTACACTAAAGACAAACCGTTCTACTGCATGAATAACTTTGGAGTGGATTATCTCTTGCAGTTCATGTAATGAACGACTGCACACACCATTCAAATGGGCAAATAGTTGGTGTATCAGAGACTTGTTTAAAAAGTTAAGATTTGATTTTGTGTAACTGAAATACACCTGGAGATTATTTGTCTCATATGTGTGTAAATATGAAGAGAGCAGTTCCTAGTGTTTACCTTCCTACAGCTCTTCCACTTCATGGCCTCAGGGGCAAAGACTGCTTTCCTAGTCTGCCTGGTATGTGGCGTTAGATACAGCCTTGCTCTTGCTAACATATGCTGCTTCAAGCAAGAAAAATCTTTTGTGTACACGAGGGGGACTTGAGGACTGGGGTCCTCAAGAAGGTGGCTTAGTGTAAGTAGTATATTGAAAATATAATTCCCCTTGCAGATGTACAATACAACATAGTGCCTTCAGTGCTCACTACTGCATGGTCTGCTGTGCTTTGAGCTGAACAGGACCATAAAGGTCCTGTTGTCATTACAGAAATCTTTTATAAGCAATTTCCTGATATGCAATTCACAAGAAGACTCTAGTACAGGAGAAATACAAAGCTGGATCTGGGTAGCTGACAGCCTTCCTTGCTTGTCTGTAGAAGATATGGGTTTACTGGAGGGAGAAAAATTATTCTTTGTGCTCTGCATTATGGCTGCTCCATGATCATCTGTACCTGGCTTTGTCGTGGGGGTCCAACTTTCTATCTGAGATGTAACTAGCTCTTTGCACACCTCAGGGTTTGGACTCCAAAGCAGAACTTGGTATCAAGTAATTTTTACAATTTCAGCTATATTAAAGTACTTGAGTAAGTTAGTGTATGAATCTCACAATCCACAGGTTTTGGTGGCATCTCCATAAAGAGATCTCAGACAGAAAATTTTTCTCCATCCTTAGCAACATCCTTAGAGGAACTCTGTTCAAGTGAGGGGCAGGAATCTGGATGCTATGAGATGGTCTGCAAGATGGGTGCCATCTGCATTGAGGTTTCATGCTTTTGCAGCAGCATTAGTCTTTCAAAGGCTTTCTTCATGTGGGAATGGGAAGATACCTGCAGTGTGTATAATGAATAGAGAGTCATTTGTTCATACAAGGATACAAGCCAGAATATATCCATACAGAATAATAGAATAAAATTATGGGTATCTGTCTGTTAAAAATATGCTCATAGGAGAATAACAGCCCTGCTGTGCTAGTGATAATGTAAGAGCAAAACATGTACATGGTCTAAGGTTTAGGAAGGGTGCTGAATTTTGTAAGGAATGTGAGCTGCCTCTTGTAATTGTAACTGCTTTATTCATTTTGTTGGGGAAAATGCTTTAACATTTTTTTTGTTTCCATTAGTGACCTACAGTCTTTGTTTTTTTTTGCAATACATGTTTTGAGTTTAACTTCTTTGGCTCTGGGGAAGTCAGGAGGCTGCAGACAGCAGGTAGATAAGAAAGTGCACAACCTCAGTACAGAGAGGAAGTGTGTAGGAAAACCTGGCATTGCCACCTCAGTTAAGCAAGTTCCCACAGTCAAGTGGTATATGATATTGAATACAATGCATAATTGTTTTAGTACTGCTAATTGTTTTTAGCAAAATCTCCAAGTCTCCACCCTATTTTCTGGCTGTAACTGGTGAATATTCTTGAATATGAGATGTTGCCTTGGAAAAGCTGGAAAGTACTGTCAAGAAGCTAAGCGAACCACTTATGCATTGCCTTCACCTTAAAATACGATGCAACAAGAAAAGGCATCATATTACCTTTCCTTTTGGGAATTGTGGCAGATATTGGATCCCTGAGATTTTACAATATCAATTCACTGGTTAATGCACTTGGATTTACAAAAAAAATGGATAAGTGGTCCCATCCTTTGGTCTGCATCCTTTGGGATAATTAATTTACTCTGTTGGTTATAGAGTGTAAAGTCAACTTACAAGAAAAAATAAAGAACAAAAAGGATCTTCTGGAGTACGCGTAACATGAATTCACTGTGTTTTGTTCCTTTCTCTTATTGCCTTAAAGACCATATAGCCGCAACTTCTAAATGAATTCCTGAAGCACTGGGATTACTAATTCAGCCTCAGTTCTTAAATCAGCAGGACTTTTGCATTCGACACCTTTGGTGAAGGACATGATGTGAGGATGTGCCTACAACATTCAGCCTAATCTTTTAAGGAAAAGGAAAGCCTAATGGGTAGAAAAAACAGCAACTATGTATTATGGGACAACACCCTGTGTTAGGATCAGTTGCAGAAATATTTTCTTCATTGCCTGCTGGTGTTAAAGGCATTAACTGCTTTTGAAATTGCATGCCTGAACTTACAGTAAATGAAGGAGCTGTGTTCATGGCTGTATTTTGGACATGCAGAGCCAAGATCTGTATTACTGACTTCAGATGAGTTGTACAGAGGATAAGAGAAAGCAAATGTATCCTTTGGGAATATTATAAAATAGGTATGTTCATTAATCCTGATTCATGTGATTGTGTGTCTGAATCTGAGGGATAAATTGGCCTATTTTTTCTTTTTAGAAGGCTTCTCTGCAAATTGTATGAAGGTTTATACTCTTGTTAAAAAGTCCTGCTCATGTCCATGTTCTGTGTTCTGTCTGCAGCTTTACACAAAAAGAAGGGGAACAACGAAACATATACACAACTTTCCAGTAAAAATGCACCATTCCTGTGTTCTTCAAGATATCTAGGAGTGAATCAGGACTCATAGAAAAGTCCTGTTTACCCACCATCATTATAAGACAGAACTTAAGTTTCACTGGTGATTTTAATCCACTTTTAAAATTTTTTAAAAAAATTTTAGTGGTACAAGAAATAGATAGTTCATCTCTGAAGGAGCCTAGAAAATACTTATTTCTTTTGGTTGTATTCTTCACAATGGCAGAAAAAAATGGATGCTGTTGCCAATATCAACACCAATTGGAATTTGCTGCTGATTTCTGTGAGGACAGGATTTCGTCCTCTCTGCTACAAACCGGTCAGTTTTCTTTGTATAGTCACTTATTAACAGGGCTCCCCTGTTTGTGAGCATGTGTGATATGAACATAAATGCATTTTTCTTAGCGTTACAGTACTAAAAGGCTTCATAATAGCTATGCTATGTTAGGAACGGAACCTTAGAAGCATTTAATTTGTTTTCAAACCACAGGTTTGATTTAATTGGTGGTACTGTGCAGTGTGTAAGCCTGGAAATGAAAGAATTTTAAGTCATGCTTTGCAACCTAAATTTCCATTATCCTTTTTATTTGGTTTTTTTTTTTTTTTCAGTAATACACAATAAAACTTTAGTTGTGAAAAAAGAGCCTCAATTTCTGTCAGATGTAGCATAGAATGTGGCTTCAGAATATACCTGTTGCTACCGTGCAGGTGTGGTGGGGGAAGGGCTTTGGAAGGGCTTTGGGAATGGGAAAGCTGAGAAGGATTCACTTCTGTATTTCCCCGAGTTTCTAGAAAGTTTTGTTTCAGCATTTTTATGTAACCCCCACCCTTACCAATTTTGCAGCTGTGAAATTTTTATACTTATCTTTAGAAGTGAGAAACTCTTTAGAATATCATGCCCTGATGTGACACCAATTCTGTATGGTTAGTAATAAGGCAAATAAAACTTGATCTTGCTATACGGCAAGATTTATTATACACAAGTATATTCTGATCAGATTTTTCTATGAGAAAACTTGTTAGGATGAAAGCATATTAAAATTCCACTGAAAGTGCATGTTTGTAAAGATTTCCAATGGAAAATGATGAATTTGAAGTTTGATTTTCTTTCATGTTTTCCTTAATATGTTCACCTTCGTGGAAGTACACATGCATTCACATGGTAAATCTGATATTTCTGTTCCAAAAAATTCTATAGTTGAGAAGGATATTAATATTTGTTTTCTTCTTTACTACAGATGAAAAATGATGTTGTATATTAGAAATAAGAAATGAAATTATTTTAGTGGATTAAAACTTCTGATTGTGGTGTTGTGGCTGTATAACATAGAAAATAGATAGGGGAGCAAGACATTACTGGCAAGTTTGGAGTGGGACGTGATGTTCTTGCATTATTTTGGGTGCATTTAGATTTGGGGGATAATGTGGAAACAGAATACAGTGTATTATCCTATATATAGAAATCCCAGAATATGTTCTTGGTTCACACAAAAGGTAACAGGTGGTGCACAGAAAACCTGTGTGTACCTCTGTGTAAGAATAAGCAGCAGAGGACCTTGCTGTGGAAATTCTCACTGTTCTGTGCAGACAGACGGTGGAACTTGCTGATCAAAAAAAGAACAAACTAAGGATAGGGTGAGAGAACTGCCTTGGGCTCATCAGTTATTTGGTCTTAGTAGTGGATTGTGTTTTCCATGTCCCATAATTCTTGCAAAAATGATTTTTTGTTACACTCTGCATTGCCTACTCACATTTTAAGTGCAGATATAATTTTTCATCACTAAGGATATTGTAAACTCTTGCCATTTTCATTCATTAGCCCTTCCTCTTCTCCATATGTTTAAGTTTCACAGTCTTTTTTTGGATACTCTTGTTAGGGAAGTGGTGTTATATTTGACAGGCAAGTGGTCAAGCTTGTTTCTGCTGGAGGTGGTGTTTGGCAAGTAGTGGTAGACAGATTTATAAACCAGAGGAAATGCAATATAACAGCACTCCCTTACATTTTAACTTACATTGAATTGGTCAGTTCTGATGCCTTTGCCTCTATATGCAAGATACTATTGTTCTGTATATTGAAATATTGTTGGATTTTGCTTATGAGGAAATTGCTTCTATGAAATTAAATTAAATACAGTTTCTGAATTTATTTCAGTAGCATAACATATATAATAAAATGTGTCACCCTATAGCAGTACATAGACTTGAACTTCAATTCTTCAAGATGAAAATCAACTTTCTTAGGCCTGGGCCATCTTAGGGCATAACAGATAGGATAGATACAAGTATATTCTATCCTTCTAAGGTCAATTATTTCATTGTTACGATTGATTTCAAAGGGGAAATGAGCATTTCTTGATTATTTTTTGCTTACAATGAGACATTTACTGTAAACCTTATGAAGAGTATGCTGATGTCTTGTTTCTGTGTTATTCAGTTTACTTCTAATTTGCACACAGAATTTCTTTAGTCTGTTAGTTTTTGTTCCTGATGCTTCTGAGACTGAGACCTGTGTTCAGTGAGTGTGCCTGACATTCTTCCCTGACATTCTTCCCTGCCCTCTCTTGCTGTCTTTTTTCCAAGCTAAACTAGCCAAACTCTTTCAAACTCTTCACTGTTGAGAGACCATTCCTCTAACCATTGTGATTGGGATTGTCAGGGCTGCTCTCAGCCTGAATCCACCTTTCCTGGGCTTGACTGAACAGAAAGATTCGTGGTACTCCAGGGCTCAAAGAGCTCCACAGGAGGACTTTTTCAAGTTTTCTATGTGGACATTACGCTGATGCTGATCATTTTCCCTGCTGGAAATACCTTGACCGATATCGTGTGCTCTCCCTGTGACTGCATCAGATGGTGTCATGGTTTCTAGTGTACATACCTTCCTACCCTAAGTATTTATCTTGGGGAGCAAGTGTACCTTTATAATCACAGGGGAGAAATGGACATTTCTGCATGGCCATTCAGAGATGTTGATACAATTTCTATTATTTAGTTTGTATGTTGGTTGTCTGCTAAAGTGTGCTGTCCAAGTTCATGTCCTTAATTTTGTTAACTTCCTTTCTAATTTCTAGATTATTGGTGATGATATTTAAGATTGGTGATAATACTATTTGATGGGTCCCATGGCTGATCACGTCTTAGTAAACTCCTTTATCCTAAAGTTTTCTTTTCACCATTACTCCTCATATACCCTTTAAGCTATATATGTTACTCCATCTGGCAACTCTTGTTGCCTATTTGCTAAGCATTTGCTTCTTAACTAATAGATTCCTCATTTCACTTAGATTCTCATTTAGAGGTTCATCTGATTTAGATTCTTCAGAGTGATGTGTAGACTTGATCTAGCTAATAAGTTGAAAAATTCACATGGCTTGTTGAAAGAAAGAGTGAAGTTAGCTAGGTACAGTCAAATTCTGGTAAATCCTGATTACTTTCTCCCATTTTCCAAGCACACACAAAATTTATGAAGTTTTCTATTCTGTATTTGTTCTAAAACTTAGTATATTATTGACGTTGAGACTGTATGTGTCTGGCTGAGCAATTGGAGAAACTTTTCTCATTGTCTTCCTTAAATGTAAACAATGTTAATTTTGTTCTTCCAAAGCATATCTTAGGATGGAGACTATGCCTCTGCAAGATCTTTGGAGTTTCAACTCTGGTCCACTTGCACTGTTTCCTTTTACCATCCTACACTTGACAGCATATTGTAATTGCAGGTGAACCCAATGGGAAGAAATGATGATGTCTGACTCAATTCAGAAGGCTGAATGATTTCTTTATTATAACTATGGCTAAAATACATTAATATATTATATAAAAAAGAAGATATTAAAACTACATACTACTTTCTCTAACTCTAATACAACTCATCACCCTCTCTTGAGAGTCTAGACACAGGTGGATTGGATTGGATATTAGGCTCAAACAATCTCCATGAAAATGTAATCAAGCACTCACTCCAGAGAAACAATTCTCTAAATACATTCTACATAAGAAAAACAAAGAACAGAAATAGAAATTTTTTTCTCTTTCATTTCTCTCTGTACACCTCTATGAAAAATCCTGAGAGGGAGAGAAATGTACTTGCCACAACAGCATTGTCATTATTCTGTTGAAAAGTGAATCAAGTATTAACTTAATTACAGATCTATACTTAGAGGATCTTTGATATTAATATCATATTCAATATGTGTGCAATGGACTTTCTTTTTTTATTTATTAATACATTTAATGATAATTTCAAGGAATTGCATACTCTTGAACTCTCTAGTTCTCTAAGGTTTTTAAAATTTGATCTTTGACAATAAACAACTTAATTAATTTTACTTAAAGTAAGTTGGCTGGTGATCATTCAAATGATATTTTACCGGTTCTGATGTGTAAAACTTAATAGGAAAAAACTCCTTAACTACAGTAGTGTTGGTTTATTGGCTACCTGGTGAAGGTACACCATCATTCATGTGCTTGAAGTAGCCAGAACTGACAGCAATCAGTAATATGTTTTTCTGCATATGGAAAGTTCAAGTAAAAATAAAAGGTTCTGACATGTCTTTGCACCATGTTATACTGTGTAGCTATGCCTGCCATCCTGTCTTGTAGCCCATATCAGAGCCCAGCTCTGTCTCATTAGAATCTGTCTGTTCCAGACTGATTTAGATATTTTTTTCCTGAAGACTGTCACATCATTAGTATGTGAAACTACTACACTGTTTTAACCATTATTTCATTTTGCCCAAATTCTTAAAAATATAAGTAAGTATCTTTTCAAAGATGTGTTTTTGTCATGGTTGCAATTTTAGCATGCCTCTGTTATTCCTTGGAGATCCATTTTATCATGATCTCTGCAGTTAGTTTCAGTGTCAATACAGCATAGCATCTCCTATTACAAGAATATAAATTTTGTTTGCATATAACAGGTGATTCTTTAGGCTTTTCAACTGCAACTACCTTCTCTGGGTCTTTTTTTCTAAGAATATTGCTGTGAAGATACTAAACAGCAGCAAAGGATATCTGGATTCAGTTTATGGCTTGGCTTTGTAGAAATCTTTTTCAAATGTTCTTGTGCAGATCAGTTTTTTGATGTCTCTTTGCCCAGTAAAATGAAGGAAAAAATGTCTCCCTGTGTCAGAAGGAACTTCCAGGGGGTGTATTTATCAGTACTTGGCCAGGGCTCAAGTAATTTAATAGCAAATACAGGAGAAATAGGATGGCTCAGTCCACAGAACAGCAGTTAATACATTGCCAGATTTTTTTTTTTTTTTAATGAAAGCTTAGAAACATTTCAAAATACAACAACCATTTTGTAGAATAAATGCTATCCATGCCTTTCCAAATAGTTATTATTATTATTGGAGGTCTTGGCTTATTTTCAGGTGAATATACACCACTATTCAAATTTTAAATTCATATTTATTTAAAATTATACTATTAAGATTTTATTATATTATTATATTAATATTTATTATATTGTTATAATTTATATATAATATATATTATATATTATATTATTATATATTATAATTTATATTATTATATAATTTAATATTATATTTATTATATTATTATTATTCATTTTTATTATATTATTCATATTTAAATTCATATGTAAAAGGAAATAACTGTCACCTAGAGAAAAGGTTTTGTTAATAATTTCTGTTATGAGATTCTGCTTTCAAACTGATGTTCTCATTACTCTTTATTAATTTAGCAAAAAAATGCTTGCTCTTCTATTTCTTATCATATAGTTGAAGGAAACCGCTGTATTTTGGGAATTCATTCTGAGAATTCTCAGAATTCATTCATTCTGAGAATTCTCAGAGCTTTGGTTCTACGTTCCAAGTTTAGGACATGTGATTTGCAATTTGAAAACGAGGTTGCCTGTGCTTTTGAGTCTCATTGTCACATAAAACACACTATGTTTTCTCCAGTAATAGTATTAAAATAATGAGTCTCTGGTTCATATAGCTATGATTTTCCTACAGTTAGAATGGTGAATTCATCCAAGACCCCATATCATAACAATTACTAAAAACAGAGATTATACAAATCCAGTAATGGATGATGACAGAAAAGTAAGATTGCAGAAAAAGACACTGAAAGAGCTGTGTTAAATTGAGGACTCAGGAGATTTACAGTTGCAGACTATAAATAATTGCAGAGATAATAATATAAATGAAATAAGGGAATTACCTGTATTCTCAGAAGAAAGAAAGACAAGGTGCAATGGCCTGAAGCTGAAATAGGAAAATCTCAAGTCATAAGAGAATGTTTCTTACAATGCAAGTAATTGTGCAGTGAACTAGAAGGGCAGTGCAGTGGCACTGCAGATGGGTTACTGAGGCGATGAGCATTCCTGCAAAGTGGAGCTGGACAGATTAGGTGACGTAGATGAGCTTCACCAGCTGCTAGTTATTTCAAGAGCTTGCAAAAGTCAATCTGTTTCTCTACATCATCTTTATAAATCCTTCTACAGCTGCCAGTCATGTTGGGCCAATGGGCTGTTGTACTGAAATGCCTCTTTGCAGCCAGGATTGTGAACTCCAGTGGCTTCAGTGAGAGAAGGTTCTGTCTTGTCTCATTTTCTATTGAAATTAAGTGTTTCTTCTGCTCTGGTTTTCCCAGCAGCCCCAGCTTTCTCTACTGTTGCTTACTCAGTAAGTTCTCATTGTCATTTTCATTGTCATGTTCAAGTGCACTGCAGTCCTTATCTATTGTGTAAGCATCAGCAAAAGCATGCAAGAAGGCTCCAGTGTGACCCTAACCTGTTTCTTCTTCCTGTGTATCTTACTACATTTGTTGCTGTGCTAGTGACAACATCTATTTCTGACTAATTCCAGCAGGTGAATACAGCAGTGTGGCTTATCTAGGCTTTACTTGGGTTATTTGGAAAAAAAAGAGTGAGTCAATGTCTACTTGCATTTGGCTTGAATATAGCAGAAGCCCTTGTGGTATTAACACATTCCAGGGTAAAACACAAAAGAAATCTTGGGAAAGTTCCTGATCCCTTTTCCTCTCCTGTTAAGAATTAGAAATTCTAGGTCCTCATTAGTGCAAATTGCCAAGAAAAAACACTCCTGTTTTATCTTTGGTGGTTTTGTTAAATAGACATTCCTGTGATGGGAAAAGGCAGGAAATGTCATGCACTGGTCTCCAGGCTGTCCACTGGCTTCAACAACTGTTACTTGATAGTTTGCCCTTGTTCATGGTTGTTACACTGCTCTGAGCAAGTAACAAGCAATGAGACTTCCTGTGTTTAACCTGAAAGTTAGCTCAGAAATGGTGTTAGGCTCCAAATAAACAGCCCCAGCAAGAAACTACAGCTTGGGAACATGACTAACTGCAAAATGGGAATGTGACCAGGCTTAGGCTGCCTGCTGCTTTTCTGCTGGAGCTGGAAGGCCAATCTGCAGGGTTAAGATCAGAGCAAGATTCAGCCCTTTGTCAGCAGGTTTTAAGAGACGGCAGTATCTACTCTCTTTCATATTTATTTTCAGGGAGAGTGTTCTTCAATACCTCCTGACAGGCTGTGCTCCATTGATATCAATAATTTAAGTTTTGCGACAGTTCTGTGAAGGAACTCGTGCGTGTGAGCCTGAGGGACAGCCACAGGACTGGTTCAGCAGGAAGGCAATTGCCATGTTAAGCTGCCCTGGTTGTTTATCCACTTCTTGCTGCCTCACTGCGCCATGGAGTCTTTAGCCCTGTTTTATTTGTTTTCACTTCTCAGTGCAGTTACTGCCTCAGACATTGGGTCTGGGCTAACCAGAACCAATCCTCAGGAGCAGTGAATCTAAGGGAGAAACCTTTGGGTTTGAAAAACCATAAACACCTAAATCTTCCCAGACATCCTTAGGCTTGTCAAGCAGGGGTGTCTTTATATTTCAGGGCCAACCCTCTCTGGATAGTGAAGTGCTAAATTTCTCCTGTGCCAAATGGATGACACTTTCTAACTGAGATCCTATCTCAGCTTTTTTAAGGAAATGTTGATATGAGTATTTTCTATGCAGTTTTAGATGTGCTTTTCCCCATTAATTCCATCTGAATCCAGATTTTTCAATAAGGTCAACACATATGTGCTTTATAGTGGGATAAAAATTCTATTTTTGGACCTTAAATAGAAGAATCTTGCTGCTCACTCTGAAAGTTAAGGACTCTATGTAATCAAACTGCAGGCCTCTGGTACAGTCAATGCATCTGGTTTTCTGCTTTCAACCCCTATCTAACTCTGGGCCAAAAGAATTCTCAGAGCAGCATCTTGCCAAAGGCACACCTGGCAGCTGCCTGGGTGTAGCTAGCTGCTGTGTTTCTGATTTTACTATGGCAATAAATGAAGAAACAACATTTCTTCCCAGGATTCAGTTTTGGCTAAGAATGCTGTATTATTTAGCTTTGCATTAGCAGCTGGGGAAGTGCTTATATGGTGGCTTAATTAATTAGTTTCACTCTTATTTTTGAAGAGTTACGTAATAGTTCAGTCAATTACTTTAACAAAAAGAATGTGTAATATCAATGAATTGAAATGGTCTGTCAGTGTTGCAAACGAGTTGGTAAGCAACTGCATATCTGCTTGCATGAAGGTAGTATATTCTGTGTGTAAGCTCAAGACAGATCATCCCAAGTGAACAAAAAACTTCAAAAAATAAATATTTGTAAAGGTAAAGTGTAGTTGCTCCTTGGAAACCCAAAGTATAGTGATGTGAATCATCAGAGAGTTGTCTTACCACTATGACAGAATTAACTCTCATATATTATTATTTTATAGCTGCTTTTATCATTATTATTAAGAATTAATGCATATCACATAATAAATAACATCTTAACATCTTCACTGAATTTTTTAATGCTTCCAGTGAGAGTTTTATCAGACTTGGGGGTGAGCAAAGGCTGATGTTAGTATTTGCCTTTGTAAACTTACATCTGGCTAAGTGCAGGTTGGTGGTAAGTAGTGCAAGACAGACTTATAGAAAAACTGGGCTAGAACTGCTTCTCCAAAGTCATCTGATCCAATTCCTGACTCTAGAAAAGGCTGATACTCCTAGGTTGTTCTTGATTTGGGAAAAAGCATGTCTTAACATGTTTTTAAAATTTTCCAATAATGGAGACTCCAGGCCTTTTTCTGCAACAGAGGACATAACTGACTCTGTAGTTTCCCATCTACAGTTTTCCACCTGACATTTAAGATGCACTAAGTCTTATAAAGAGGAAGTTAACTGTGCTAAGGATGCAATGTTTGTGTTATGTTTTGGACAAGATTGAGAGGCTGTGAAGGTATCTTTGCAAATTTAAATAACATAGTTTTATTCCTGGTTAAACAAGCCACGTGCTTACAGCATGCCTGTCTAATGTATGAAGAAATTTTCAAGGGCAGTTTAGCAGAGATGAAGACTTCAGTTGTAACTGTTTTGTGTCCTGGAAGCAGCCCTAGGATTATGCACAAATTCGCCTGATTAATTGATCTGAATGTGATTTGGCAAAAGCCCACACCAGAAGTCAAAAGGATCTGAGTTCTGCAAATAAAATGCTCAGTGTACACACTGCTAACTGGGCTCCTTACTTGTAGCAGTCATGATGAAGGTGGGTGATGAAATCTACCCTCTACTAGCCAGATAGCCAGAGAGCAGGGGGCAGAGAGCAGGGTGGCAGCCAGCAGCTTGCTCCCTTTCTTGTGTGCAGCTTGTCCCCCTTCAGCCTCTGACTCTGGTGGAAGGGAATGGGCCAGACCCCCTCCTGGGCTCCTGTCCCAGCCCTCTGCTGTTTCCAAGACAAAGTTTTCCATCACATGGTACTCTTGCCCTTGAAGATTGCAAAGCAGGAACAAGGTCAGGTGACATCTACCCCGGTACTAGAGGCTTCTGCAAGCTCTAGACAATTATTTTGAAGTGGTAGATTCATGTAGTAGCAGATAGAGTTCTGTACTGTTACTCCTCACTGCACCAGGCCACAGGGCAGAGAGCTGGCACAGTATATAAACATCCTGCTTCCCTTTCAGTCCCATCTTTTCCATTCAGTAGCTTCAACATGTTTATGCAGAAAGCTGAGTTTTCTGTCATTGAAACATCAACATCTCAAAACTGTGTTTGCAGAGGCAATGTGGTAAAAACATTCATGGCCAAATTCACTTCTCCCCTGTTCTCATTTCAAGAGGTAAACCTCTCACTTCTTATTTGAAAGGTCAGACTAGGTAAGTTGTAATAATTTACCTCACTAGAAAGATGCCTGAGGTTGTCTTTACTGGTAATGTCAGAAGTAAAAACTTATTTGAGCACATGTTGATGCAGAATTTATTATTTCTTTACCCTCACATTTGTTAGATGGCTTGACATAAAAGGTATAATATTCTACTTCCACCTAGGTTCCTTGATTTGAATAGTTATCAGCAGCAGAACTGCACAGGAGAGCACATGCTATGAGAACAATACCTCCATTATGACCTACTAACATTGTAATCTAATTTGAGTTTCAAGAAATACCTACATATTAATATCCAGTACAGTAGGATAGCTGAATGCATTTTTGTAATACAGAAACAGTGATCTCTTACAGAAGGACAAAGCATTTGTGTTTCAGGTAGTTATGTTTCAGTGTTATTTACTTTGCCATTTTTAACTGGTACAATATTTCAGTTGAATTAATATTTGTCCCCTTAGATAGGCTTGGTTTTGTTTGTTTTGGTTTGTTTGTTTTGTTATTTAAATTTTTAAAAGTTTGAAAAACATGATGCTGGAAAGACTTTGTTAATTAAGGAGAAATTCCTTATTTGGAACCAAATTTGTGCCTTGAAACACTGAGGACACAATGAGCCTTAATTTTCTCATAATGGCCTAGATTAAGGATAATGTTGTAACTACGGTGATCAGTCATGTCCTATATCAGCAGAAGCTCATAGGCTCTAATGTATTTCCCATCAGGGCAGGGATGGGAGTTGGGTTGCTCTGTTACTTTAGGTTTACAGGCTGAGGGAACCCAAAGCACAAGAGATTCAATAACGTTCCCAATGCTGTGGCAGGACCTCTGTGACAGAGCAAAGAATTTGGGTAGCAGCAATTAAGATCCTTTCTCTGTGAGCGGTACAGCGAGAGCCCTGTGAAGAGCTGGTGCCTAGATTAGCTGTATTGCATATTAAAAACATGGCCACAAGCTATTTTTTTCTAGTGTATTTATGTATGCATGTATGTACATATGCATGTATGTACATATGTATGTATGTACACCAGTATGTTGCACTGCTGTAACATGTAACAAAGTTACATTAGGAGGAATTTCTTACAATCAAATGCAGCTAAACTGCAAATCTTGCGAGAATGCCTCTGTTTACATGTAAGCCCAGCTCTTGCCTGCTTTGGAGTTGATGCAAATCCCTCCATTTATATAGTGGGTTCTTACTGTGCTCAGATTTCCCTCTGTTCCTGTCAAAGACATCTCCTAGAGGCATGTTTAAGTGAGTCAGGGTTAAGATACCTAAGGGGAGTTTAAAGTATCAAGTTTAGCTTGCTTGTTTTAACTCTCACTATGAGCACTTGGAACACTTATGTTCCTGGGTCACGTAGGCAGTTTGAAAACACTCCTTGCTCATTCTTATGCAAATCTGAATACTGGTCCTCCAGCCAGATCTCAGTTACGTATACAGTGTGGCAGCTGGTACTTGCTCCCATTCCCAGAGGTGAAAAATATTGATTGTGCATTTTTTGCAATAGGATTTTGGGTAACTGAGCTATTTCCTTCAGTGCAGGCAAACTGTATTCAGCCATTAACTGAGCTTAATTAAATAATTTGAATGTTTCTGCTTTCATCATGCTAGTTGGTATGCTTAAAATTTTTGGTGCCAATAGAATTTTTCCAGCTGTTTAATAACACATAAATAATGGTACAATTTTTAATAGAAATTTGTTTTCACACTGTCAAGCTTGTGAATCATATTGCTTAATTACAGTGTAAATAAGGTATTATGAATATTGAGATGGCTGCAAGATACATAATGGCAAATACAGACAATTTAAGAGAAAAATACTACAGACAATTTCTAAATAAATTAAGCAACTGCTTGTGACCAAGTATGTGGGAAATTAAGTAAGTCCTAACTGGCCTTTCTTAACATTAGATAGCTGTTACACAGTAAAGGCACAGAATTATATCATAACTTAATCAGAAAAAATATCTGAATTTCTTTTTGAGATATTACATATGTTAGCTGTACAGGCTGACTTCTCAAAGGAAATTTCAACATTCATCTAGCATGCAGATATTTGCCAGACACGCCTAAGTTGTCAGAATAGCTGCCTAACATACATGGTGTGCCTATTCCCCACTTGAAATACCACATTTTGATTTCTGCCTGACTTGCACAATAGTAGGCCTATTTCTTCCTCCCATTCCTGTTCTGACTTTTAGATTACTTGTTCCTGCTGGAAGTATTCTCTAACATTTAATTACAGCTGCCATTTTCTGCTCTATACTTTGTACTGTCTATTATTCTTATGCATGGACAGAGAATAGTCTTGACTTCCAGTTCCTTTTTCTACACTTATTTTGTGTTCTGTTTGCATAACCTTACATGGTTTCAGATATATGTAACTTTAGGGAACCAGCTTTATCAACAGGTCTTAGAGAGGAGAGATAAATGGTAGGGGGAAGTGGGGGAAGAGAATGAAAGAGCTGAGTTAGTTCCAGTTGTATTAATAAAATAATACAACTAGTAAAAATACTTGTTTTTGTGTCAGTGGTGGTGTAGTAAATAATTGCAATATGCCCACTGAAGTGTGCAATAGGAATTGGGTAAAACCAATGATGGCCAAGTTAGAAAACATATTAGCTTTTATTTATGTTGAACTGTGACTGAAGTAATGTGAACTAAAAGACTCATTAACTGTATTATATGGTCATAATTTGTATAGGTTTATTGATGTCTTTTTAAAAAACTGGAGAGGCCTTTCATAATGCATTGTTTCTTGAATAAAATATATGGCCAAATTTTAGGTTTGTGAGACATAGCAGTTACAAACTGGAAGACACATCATGGTGTCTTGCATGTGTTGCAAAACAATGGTAATTACAGGAATATTCCTCAAACCACATGGAAATGGGTGGTCCCTGCAGCAAGGAACAGCCAAGTCTATCCTATGATTTATTAGAGTTAACAAAGCCAGAAGATGACTGGATAGCTTGTATAATGCAAAAAGTTCCCATTGTCTCAGAATGGAAGGTTAGGTGAAATACATGGCCTATATGTTGAAATCTAGTAAAGGTTTGCAGATACTGAGATCTTGTGGAGAGAAGCAGTAGCCTCCAGTCTGATGATGCCGTAAATATGTGTCTGTGGTTGGTTGAGCTCGTGCACGAATGCCCTCTGCATGGGTGCTCAGCTTCCTGGACACCAGCCAGTGTGTTGAGCTCCAGTTCAAAAACATGTTTGTGAAGCCCAGCCCAGATCATTCAGCCTCTGCATATAAGTTATTAGCTTGGGCGCAGTGTCACCCTAGCAAGGTCATAAGGGTTTTCAGTTCAGTGCTGGCTAGAGGCCCATTAGATTGGTGCGCAGGCAAGGGGAGCTCCTGTGGACATTTTGCAGCTCATTTATCCACATCCCTTAAGAGCTTACACGGATAAGCAGCAACACAGAGGTTAAGAAAAACTAATAGAATGCTCTGAAGCTCTTTTGAACAAAACTATTTTTATTAAGCAAGTTTGTATATTACTTGTAGACTGGGTTATTCATATACTTTTAAAGGCTGTGGAAAGAGTAGTTAAAGGCTTTTACGTAGAGGCGGGCTAACACAAACAGCCTTGTCCTGTGTAGGGCTTGCAAGCACACCTGAAGTGTAGGATGGCATTACCCACTCGCATCTCGCTGGCTGCTTAGTCAGCTGCAGAGCAGGCTGCTCCCGTGCCTGACTGCTCCTGCCCGTGGCCTTCTGCTGTGAGCATGGAGAGCTGGGCTGGGGGACCACCTGGTTAAACCCCACTCATTCATTTCCCTGTTGCTGGCATTCAGCTGAGCAGCTTCCAAGTTCCAGCCCCACTGCGTGGCCACATGAGCGATGGCACAGGCAAGAGGGAAAGTGGCTGTGGGCAGGGAGAAGGGGGTGAAACCACTCATTGGAGTGCCACCCCGATATTCACTGTGCTGCCTGTACAGCCATCCCCGCATGCTGTCTGCCACTTTTGGAGTGTGCCTGTATGGCTCAGCATCAAATTACACCTCTCCTGAGGCACATTATAACCAGGTGTTGTGGGCACTGCTTCTGAGTTCCAATCTGGCTTGCAGTGCATCCAGGCACTGGTTTGCAGGTAATAAGAATAACTGGAATCTGCACATAAGTGCCACTACAGTTTATCCTGACAGTATCTGTGTGGTGGTTTTTTGTTTTGTTTTTGTGGGTTTTTTTGTATTTGGGTGGTTTTTTTTTCCCCTCTTGTATAAATACTTAGTTTTATGGAACAGGTGTAATTTTTTTTTTTTGCCTGATGTTACTTTTGCTAAAGCAGCTCTACAGGGTATCAGACCCAGCCAGCAGGGCTTGACAAAGTGCAGGTCATGTCTGACCAACCTGGTCTCCTTTTATGACCAGTGATCTGCCTGGTGGATGCAGGAAAGGCTGTGCATGTTGTCTCTTTAGGCTTCAGCAAGGCCTTTGGCACTGTCTCCCACAGCACACTGCTGGAAAAGCTGCAGCCCACGGCTGGGACAGGAGCACTCAGTGCTGGGTTCAGAACTGGCTGCATGGCCGGGCCAGAGAGTGCTGGTGAGCAGTGCTGCATCCAGCTGGGGCCAGGCACCAGTGGTGTCCCTCAGGCTCTGTGCTGGGACCAGCTCTGTTCAATGGCTTTATTGATGGCATGGATGAGGGGATTGAGTCCTTTAGTAGATTAGTAAATTAGAAAATTTGTAGATGACACTAAGCTGGGAGCTTGTGTTGCTCTATTGGAAGGAAGGAGGGCTCTGCAGAGAGACTTAGATCGTTTGGATGGTTGGGCAGAGTCCAACAGCATGAAGTTTAGTAAGTCTAAGTGCTGCATTTTAGCCACAAAAATCCCCTACAATGTTACAAGCTGGGGACAGTGTGGCTGGACAGTGTTCAGGCACTAAGGAACCTGGGGGTGCTGGTCAACAGCTGGTTAAATAGGAGCCAGCAGTGTGCCCTGGTGGCCCAGAAGGCCAAGGGCATCCTGGCCTGTGTTAGGAATTGTGTGGCCAGCAGGAGCAGGGAGGTCATTCTCCTCCTGTACTCAGCACTGGTGAGGCCACACCTTGAGTGCTGTGTCAGTTCTGGGCCCTCAGTTTGGGAAGGACGTTGAGACGCTTGAGCACATCCAGAGGAGGCAACAAGGCTGGAGAGGGGCTTGG
This sequence comes from Lonchura striata, assembly GCF_050655825.1. Lineage (NCBI taxonomy): Eukaryota > Metazoa > Chordata > Aves > Passeriformes > Estrildidae > Lonchura > Lonchura striata. The sequence goes on from NC_140740.1 coordinate 71,191,026, forward strand.
AACACAAACCCTGTGAGGAACATTTGAAGGAGCTGGGGTTGTTTAACCTGGAGAAGAAGATGCTTAGAGTTGACCTTATTGCTCTCTACAACTTCCTGAAGGGAGGTTGTAGGCAGCTGGGGGTCGGTCTCTTCCACTGGGCAGCAGCTGACAGAACAAGGGAACACAGCCTCAAGCTATGTCAGGGAAGGTATAGGTTGGATATTAGGAAAAAAATTTTCACCAAAAGAATAATAAAGTACTGGAACTGTCTCCCCAGGGAGGTGGTAGAATCACCATCTCCAGATGTGTTTAAAAGAAGACTGGACATGGCACTTGGTGCTATGGTCTAGTTGAGGTGCTAGGGCATAGGTTGGACTTGATGATCTTAGAGGTCTCTTCCAGCCTCATTATTCTGTGATTCTGTGATTCTGTGATTTTGTGATTCTGTGATTCTGTGATTTTGCTGCTTTCATGTGTCATGAGTGTCTTTTCTGTATGTCTTATGCTTTTACAAATACCGATAGGTAGAAGTTGAAGATGAGGAAGTATAAAATAATTTGATTTTATTTTGATGGATGATCTGTTGAAAGCAGGCACAGCCTTAATGACAAACTGTGATCATGGTATCTTTGTTGCTGCGAAATAAAGTTTATTCTCCAGTGTAAGATAATATGCTGAACGTACTACTAACTACAGGCATTTTAGGCACTGTGTATGGTTACTGTCATAGTTATCTGTGGAATAGTATTTAGTTCTTCAGTAAGAAGTATCCCTTGAGGAATAGAGGTGAAGCAAGACTAGAATTCACATCATTTTAAGTTACACATTTTTCTATAAATAGTGTGCCTATTAAAATGAAAAAATAGAACACCTATTAAATCTGCCATGGATTTCAGTGGGAACTGAAGTGGGTCATAGATCTGCATAGAAACTCAAAAAAGTAATGAAATGTTATGCATGGAAGTGCCTGCACCATGCCCCAGATTCTTTGTCAGGTTTTGTACTGTTCTTTTTCCACATAGATTTGAGTTCCTGCAGTGACTTTAGATCTACTAGTGTTCGTATTTATAATGTGTTTCAACAAAAAGGTATGATTAGCCTTGTGTTCTGGATATTGGCTTGTCTCTGGGGATTACTTTTTTCAGCCCTTATTATTTATGTCTTACCCAGAAGCACAGAAGTTGGATAGTAACCAACCTCACTGACAAGAAGGTTGCCTTATATCACTGTGGCATAGTGAGAGAGACACACTTGAGTTCTGTTAAATTATATTTACAACTTTTGAATTACCAAGGTTCTTTATGCTGCCAATGCAGTGTAGGAGTGCCAATGGGAGATGAAGATTTGTGCCTACACCTGCATCAGTGGAGGGAGAATGAGATTAGCAGCTTTGTTTATTCAGTACCACAATCAAAGATATAAATAAATATAGTAACATAATAATAGAATTAACAAAGAGCCAGATGTTGGCACACGCTAATACCAGATTTCCAGTATTTTTCATGGGTTACAGTCTGTTAAAGACATCTTCAACAAAGTAAGACTTGATGTCAAATTTTGTAGAGAGTCTGGTTTTGCTGCTCACTTAGATGATATTTATCATTATATCTGGATCAATTAATCATTCATAAGTATTTTGTGTTGCAACCAGATGCATGGATTCTGTTTCTTGCATATACAGCCCAAAAGCAAGCTAAAATGCATTAAGGGTTGAAACAGTGATATATTCTTCACTATTTAAGAATGTTCTATTTTGTTTAAGAGTATTAGAGGTCATGAAAGCCTGTTATAAAATCCGAAAATACCCTAGCTTCTATAGAATTTTTAAAATTTACATAGTACTGGTGATCAGATGCGACTGCTTAGTGGTAGCTTAGTTGAAAAGGGCTATTTATAATGAAAGTAATATATCCCTAAAATTTCAGATTACCAAAAGGCCTCAAAAGAAAATATCAGTATTTCTGAAATATTGCCTAGGTTATAATATTGTAAACATAGACAAGAACAACATCAAATACTGCCATGAAAAGTGTAAAACCATATGGCTTGGCATTGCGCATCAGATCATTGATTCCAGTCATCATCAACGTCAGTTATAATAATTATTATAGTTTTAAAATCAGCTGTTCTTGTCTCCATCTAACCAACTGTGCAACAGGACTACATCACAGAGCAAATTCCTTCTATGAGTGATCAATCAATTTATGTCAGTAAATGAGATTTTATTATCCTTAACTTTCTTCTTACGTGAACAAATGGAAGGTTTCAATTTTCTTTTATCTCTACTGAATAGCAGAGACATGCTGACATGAAATACATTGGTAGGAGAAAAATAAATGTAAAGCAACCTATCTTGAGTGCTGTTGTATCTAGATGTGAACATAAACATATGACAAATATGTGGAGTCTATTTCAGTCATACCTGATGCCACTGGCAGAATTTTAGCAAAGGAAATTTTGTGAAATCTCCCACACAGATCCTGAGCTTTAGGCTATATTCAACAGAGGAGCCAAGAGGCTTACAGAATGCTGACCCTCTCATCAACCCTTGAAAGCAATCATGAACACACAAAAATATGAAATATTCTCTCATCTGTTTTTCTGTTCACAATATGTTTCCTCTGCTGCAGTCAGTTTCTTTGTGATTTTTAATGGCTCAGAAGCTCTGGATACTTTAGGAAAGATCATTCACAGGCCAGTTATACCAGACATTCCTGTTGGTTTCTCTAACCATAGAAATGTGGTAGACTAGGTGAAAATGTGGAAAAGTAATGATGGAAACAAATCAAAGTAAGCTCTCCTTTGTGTTTGAAGATGCCATGTGCTACCTGTTTGGCAGTATGTAGCCTGTTATTTGATGGCTTAGCTCAATTAAACTCTGAAATCTCCTGTATGCCATTTTTCAATGTTATTTTAAATTTTGCTAAGCTCTGACAAGTGGCATTTTGCAGAGCTCACTGCAATGTAGGTTTTCTCTTTGCCCACAGAGGATCTAGGTCATGTTCTCATGGCAGTTACATAACTCCTGTTGATCTAGGAACACTATCTGAGTATTGTCTTGCAGTGTCAAGGACTTCCCTCTAAACCAGCCCTCTACCTCCTGAGGTCAGTGGCTGGAAATGGGCAAGAGGTTGGGAGGGGACTAACTGGGACAGCAGATGCAAATGGATCACAGGGATGTTCTATCGTACCATATGGCATCATGGCTAGCAATAAAACTGAGGGAAAACAGGAGGATGCAGGGACACTTTGACTCATGCCATTTGTCAGCCCAAACAATCCTTATAGGTACCAAGACCCTGCACTGGTGATGGGAAGTAGTGACTAAATTCTTTTTCTTGCCTTGCTTCCAGATGCAGCCTTTGCTTTTCTTCTTAACTGACTTTATCTCAATCCAGGTGCTTTTTCAACTTCTCTTTGTCTTCTGTCCTGCTGAGGAGGGGGACTGAAATAGCAATTGGGTGGATGTCTGGCAGCCAGCTTTTGTCACTGTGCCATTGTCTTACCTAAGAGTGTACTTTAAAATGAGACCAACATTGCCAATCTCAATAAACGCTTCATTATACAAGATCATGTTCCTGAGGTAGGTTCTCAAGCATTAGGGTTACTTTTATTCACTCAGAAAGTCATTACAAGATTAAGTTTTTTTCAATGTAAAGCCCATCTGCATAGTCTGCTTTGACAAAGAAGTTACTTTTTCAACAGAGTGGTTTGCAAAACAAAAGATTAAGGATTTGACATATATTTAAAGCAGTATCATTGTTCAGACTTTCCATAGATTGTGTGTTCACAGTGATTCAAAGGCCCAGGAGCTGTTAATCTGGCTGGCAAATAGGATGGCTGCTCACTTCACTACCAGCAGAAGAGATTATGTCAGTATGAAATACAGCTTCAGAAGATATTTCCTGCAAAGGGAACTGTGAAATTATGGTATTTCCTGCAGGGAACTGTGAAAGTCCATGAGAAGGGCATGGGGAATCATACAGAAGGAAAAATTAATTTGATGTGAGTTAGAATGGCTTCTCTAGTTTGTTGAAGGGAGGACAATACGTGAGAAAGTGAGGTAAAATACTGGTGAATGTTATGAATAAATGTAACTCTCCAGACAGCCCTTTCTTTGACAGAACAGTCCTGATTCTCTCAACCATATAAAATTATAATTAGTCATGTCCCAGACTCAGCACAGCTTGCTGAATATGCTGTTTATATAAGATCCCTGTAGCAGACTTAGGAGTCATGGCATAGGAGATGAATGCTAGTACAAAAAAATCAAACAGATCTTCCCATAAGAAGCTATAGCACTGCTTAAGTCTTGGGGTCAAAACCAGCTCTATAAAGATGGAAGAGTTATTTGTTGTTTCAAGCTGCAGCCTGGAGAACTTCTGCAGGTGAATATGGTGTTTGTGCACACTGCATAAAAGCTACATGATGCAGCAGGAATTCCTAACCCCACAGAAAGTAGTGGAAGCCTTGGCATGCGTTTGACAGAAGCATAACTTTATTAATCACTACGGCTAACAGAAACTAGTGGAGCAAGGGAGTGTGATGACTTTGAGATCAGCCGACAGGGTATGAGTACACACCCTTAAGCAGGGTGCCACAGACAGTGATACACAGCTGTTCCTTGTAAAAATGACAGCAAGAAGCCTCCTGCTTTAGGATGAACAGGTGGTAAGGCTTTGTAGCTCAATGTTTGTGAGCATCCAAATTGAAGCATGAAACATTTGTCTGTAAAAAACACATTTTGGAACATTTTCCCAGAGCTTATTAAGTATCTGAGCTGGATAATTTAGCTGGAAACAGACTTCTTGCTTAGAAGCGTTCTTTGACATTTCTTGAGGAAATTTGTGATGAGAACATTTGAAAACCAAAGCATTCAAGCGAGTGGCTTAAGTTTTTTCCTGACGGAATGGTAATTCAAGCATGCAAAGCAATGCTCCTGTCTACAGTCACAAATTTTCCTGTTCTGCTTTTATAGAACACATTACACCGGATACTGTGTGCAGCAATAAAGCTGATGCATGTTATGATAATAGAAATAGTAAATACAGGAATAATCAGCAGCAGATGAGATTTTCACACAGCTTTTGCTGAGGAGTATGTAGGAACTTCACCCCAGTGCAGCAGGCCACACAATAAGGGACAAGGGAGCAGTCAGGATGATTATTATAATTGAAATTAACTGTATGTTGTTTCAATTAATTGTTCCAATTAGTCTCTTTTCAGTTATGCCTCTCTGTAACAGTGTCATCTGGGATGATGTGAGAAATTGAAAATGCCCTAATGGTCAGAACACTCATCAATTAAAGAACTTTCTAATTAGCTCCCTGAGAAGAATTTTTTGTAAGAATGAAAAATTTTATAGGTGGAATGGGTGAGTTGTTTTTATTACGAGACAAATTTTCCTCTTAGCAATAACATTGTTTCTGTTGCCAAAAATAGTTTTTTTAAAAACCCTTAATAGAAAAGACAAGGAGACAGCTGGTTTGTTTATATGCAGTAAAGACTTGATCTTCTGAGCTATCTTCCACAACAGTTTAGTAGTATACAACAGTTCTAAATCTCTGTCTTAGAAAATGAAAATCTGAAGTAATCATGCAAATTCATACTATCAGAGCTCCTTTTAATGAAGTCTGATCATGAGGTACTCCTTCAGATTTTTGGTCAGTGAGATATTTCCTGACAAATAATGCTTAAAAATGGACAAGTTCTGGATCTGATTAAAATATTTTTGAATTTATGTATTTTTTAAAATGGAAAACTGAAGTCTAAGATGCAGTTTCATAAGTTTATTTTCTTTACCTTGGTTTTTATTTGCACTGGAAGTTCAGGCAGTACTGGGAGAAGTTGCTAGTAGTTGTTTCCCCTGAGGCTGTAAATGTAAAAGGACAGAAAGCTCTGCCTTAGAGCATGGCCCAACAGATGCTTTCTGCCACAGCCTGTAACCATCTCCATATTCAGGTGTATCATACTGCCTTGCTATGCTGAGATTGAGGGACACCAGTTTTTCAAATAGAATTCTAAGTATGGCACACAGCCCACACCTTAATCCAGACCTCCAAAGCATGAACACTAAACAAAGGCCTTCAATTTGAGAGTTTATCCACAAATGGATCTATTTGTGACTTTGTCTAGGGTTAGCCTGTGTGTAAGTACAGCTTATGAATGATTGTACCTTCTGACTTTGAGACAGGGGGCTGCCCATGAAGCTGTGGGATTTTTTCTGCTTATCCTCCATTAGGAATATTGAGACAGCTCTCCAGAATTACTTAGTTGTGATGTTGCTTCAGCTCTGGCGATCCAAAGAAATTTTATCACATAGAGGTGCCAAAAATTAGGGAAATGTGCTATCTTATCTGTCTGCTTTATTATGTAGTATGAACAGATGGCACAATACACTTTGATCAGCTGTTTGCATGGTCATTAAAGATATTTTAGCAACAGGACTTAATGCAGGCTCTTATTTCTCCTGTCTCATTACTTGTCTCAGCCTAAGAGAATGATTTCACTTCAATCACCACTGTTTTGAGCACTGGATTTATTTATCTCTATATGTATATATGTATTGATGCACACATGCACGCACATACATACATACATATATATATATAGATGTATATATATATATATATATACACACATACTTTAGTTAAATTATAAATCAGCTTCTATTGCAGTCTTTGCTTATGATTTCCAAATAAAAAAATCTGTGGTTAACCAGAATGCTGAATGACATGACGCTCAAAATTTCTCCACCCTAAGCCTTGTTTATCAAAGTTTGCTGATAATTTTGGAACAACTTAGTGAAAGTAAGTTAAACACCACCTGAAATAGTCTGTTTTTGCATCTGCCAAAATAATGATTTTTTGCAACAGCATTTAAGTGGCATAAACTTTTTTTTGGTGAGTCTTGGTACTGACAATATGATTAATTTAATAACTAACCTCTGACATTGGCACAGCAGGACCTTTAAAGTCAGCTTTAAAATCTTCTTCAAAGAAGACATGTCTTCTTCTACTTCTCTTTCTTCAAAATTCATTCTGCTGAAAAGAACTGAGCAGAAGGACCATAAAAGAAAAGAACCATTAAATGCTCAGAGGCTGTAATTTCCTCCAGGTTGTGTCACAGGGTGAAGAGATTTATGTAACCAGCAGTGATTTACACAGATATGTACCCCTTTTGCATTTCTTACTATTTACACCACTTTGATGTGCTCTTGGAGGAGCAAGGAGGAGCATTACATCAGAACAAAGCAGTGTTTGGCAAAAGATAAACCATGGCTTCTCAAAAGCCAGTCATGCATTTCTCTGTTTACAGAGTATTCCTGGAGTGACAGTACAATGGCCCTGTCCTTAAGCAGTGTGCAAGTTCACAATAGTCTCAACTACCAGACCATACATTCCTGCTGCCTCTTTTGTGCTGGCATTAGCAGCTACTGTGGCTGTGTTGCGAAAATGAAGCTTTTCTTTTTTTAGTGGGATAAATATTTTGTAACATAAGTGAGCATTCCACACTGCTTTGGTTATACTGACTGTGAACACATAACTAGTGGGATGGTGAGGAAAAAAAGAAGTGTCTGCCAGTACTGTGAGCCCATATTTACAGTCTATTTCATCCTTGTTCTGCAGGGGAAAGGACAGCCAGCCAAAAGTAAGTCAGTCAGAAAGGTACATAAATGGCCTTAGGTTATTAGGGCATGCTGTTACTCTCTGCTCCTTCTCTATTTCTAACACCTTCACCACTGATTGAGTTGCCAGTGATTTGTGTGTTTCCTGACAGCACTTCCCAAGTGTCCTTCTTCTTCATGTTCATTCTCTGCATATGGGCTCTTCTTCTTCTTAACATCTAGCTCCTTAAATTCCTACTCTGTTAGTAACTTCCACTTCTAGCTGCTTCTACTGCATATAACAGGATTGTACAGAAACCCTTTCCAGAGGTGAAGGAACTCCACCATTTGCTTTTGTCAGTCAGCATGCCCTGGTAAAGAGTTTTGGGTACCATGCGCTACTGGACTTCAGTAGTCCAGTAAAAAAAAAAAAAAAAAATCGGTGTAGTGGGTTTTGCAGATGAATGAGTAGACTGTGTGGTCATAATAATAAGAAAGAAGAGGGATTGCATCCTTCACTGTAACTAATTATGGCAGAAAGTTTCAGAGTACTGTTTCTAGGTACTTTAGTATATTCATGCATATTGGGATAATTTAAATTTTTTATTCTTATAAATACTAAAATCCTCTCTTTCATATATGGAGAAAATCAAGAGCTAGAAAACACAAGATGTCTCTCAAAAAAATTTTGGTTTTATCTAAACTCAAGGATACCCTTATTGGGCTTTTTGAATGAATTGAGAAGTGCCTGCAGGAACTGAGCAGGACATGCCAAGCAGGCTCTGTTCTGGTTCGAACATCCATTAACTGAGATATCAAAGAAAACCCTTAGAGACCACAGCATCTTGGGACCACCAGATTAGATTAATTATATAACTGTATATGTACTCTTGAAGGTGTTTTCTACAAGTTATTTTTGTGGAAGAGCTCTTGTTCAAAAGAGAAGGCACAAGTGAACACACTCTTTATTGATCCATTGCTTGAGTATTGTTTAATGTAATTCCAGAAAATAGTGTGTGAAAGATTATAAACTTCATCAAATGAATGTAATGTACTTTAGTAGCCACTAATGTCTCAATGGGAACCATAAGCCAAGTGTAAAAACATATTATTTAATCAATAGTCTTGCGATATTCATCATTACAATGTGTCTAACTCTCTGTCTAATGTCACCAGTCTCAGCTTAAAAAAAGGAGTTGATTTCTCCACCTCTTTCCAAGGCAGAACTTACAACAAATCCCTTTCTCTTGGCTGAAACCTTGCCTATCTCACATCAACTTTCTTCTTATTATTACTGCCACCACCACCACCATCATTATCATTACTAGCAAACAAAACTCCATCACATGTAGATGAAATATTTATGGCTATTTTCATGAGGACTTTGACACAGATGTTACATGCAATGTGCTGCAGACTTCATCTCAAATTGCTGTTTCAAATATTCTTTTTTTGTGGGGCACTTACTAAGGATGCCAACGGTACCAGAACAAAAATCAAAGACTACCTCTTTATTTTGTAGGAGGGGTATCTGGATAGGCACTGGAGACTCTCTGAGCCAAGTGTAAGCCTGTAAGGAAATGGTGCTAATAACAAACATCACTTTCAGCACTGTAGAAAAGTGTGACATGAGATACAGCCTGTGTGTTTTTGAGTGGGGTAAGATGTGAAATAATACTGTCTTCAAGCAACTCCAAACTATTCACTCCTGGATTCTCAGACCAGATCCTGAACTTTCTTGACCTGAAATGAGAGGAAACTCCAAAATCAGGAAAGCAGCCATTGCTCTCATGCTTAACAGCTCCTAATGAGCTGTGAGGACACTCTATTCAAACAGCTCTCAAAGAAAAGCAGAGAGCTAACAACACTGTAAACCAAACATTTTAGGCTTTATTATAATCTTCACCAAATCTTTGAAATATGGATTACAGAGTCTGTCTCTTGCACTGTACTTAATTATCTAAAACCATTACACATTCCTCAGTTCTCAGTTTCTCTGTTCATGGTACTATGGAATTGGCCAGGAACTGATTATTAAATTATCTTTCTCTTTTGACTCTAAAATTTTCATCTTCTAAGATGATGAACTTCAAGCCTTCAGTGTTAGGGGCTACAGATTATTAACTTCTAGGAAGATTATTTAAAGTGTGTGGAAAAGGACAATGTCAAGACAGAAACTGCACTGGCTTGCAGCCAAAGACTGTGAGGTAACATTACCAGGACAGGATGCAAGAATGCACCTGAATGAAATAGAGCTGGCAGATGATGCTCCTGAGAGTGAAAAAGCATTTTATTGCTTCTCCAAAACTTGCCAAGAGCTAAGGATAACTCCACTAGCATACTAGGTGGAGGAGGGCATTTATCCTGTTTCTCCTGTCCCCCTGGGTGTGCCAAGGGAATGACAGCTGCATATGGGTCTTTTCTGCTTAAGTGTACCAAAGATGAGCTACAGATTAACAGATTAGTGTACTTGAGAGGAGAGTAAGGCAGCAATTAAATTTATTAAAATACTTTGAAAAGACATATTCTATCTTCAGATCTTCATCTGTGGCACTTTTGATGTGATATACAATCTATGTTGTGATGGGCCAGTCTGTTAAAGCAGTCACAATGATTTGTGCTAGTGTGAGCCAAATGTAGTTACTTGTTTTCCATTTTGTAAGGTTTACAGAATTACATAGGTAGCATGTAATGTAATTCTAACTGATAGGAAAAATTAAATCAGTAATTAATTAAGCACATCTCTGGAAAAAATGGATTTATGGCTATTCCCATAACATATGATACAAATTAGTGCTGATCAAGACACAGTGTCTGCATTTACCTCATGTACTGGGACTTCCAATCAATCAGGGCATGGCTCAGTGCCCACACTATAAAGCTTTTCCTGATAGCTATCTTCAATGGATATCCAAAAAGTGTCCAAGAATTCTATCAGGTGGGACTGATGAACCTTACTAGATTCTTGCACTTTTAGGGACTTTCAGTTCAATTCTCTAGCTACAGACTTTAGGGATTCAAGGGATTTTGGAGACAGAAGTTTTTCTGGATCAGAGCCAGACAAGCTTCAAGGCCCATATTGATAGGAGAAGCTATTCAGTGAACTTGTCTCTTCTTCCTCCTACACTGGACTTCTTGAGGGCAGACTTTGGCCTACTTAGGAGACTTATTCAGAGAGTTCCTTGGGAAGCTGCCCTTAAAAACAAAGGTGTTCAGGAAAGGTGGGCATGCTGCCAAACAGAGATCTTGAGGGCACAGGAATAGGCTGTGTGCTGAAAGATGAGTCAACAAGGTAAGCACCCAGCTTGGATGGGCAAAGAGGTTTTGAAGGAACTTAAGAATAAAAGGAGATTGTATCATCTTTGGAAGGAGGGTCAGGTCTCTCAGGAAATATTTAAGGGGGCTGCCAGATCACGTAAGAAAAAAACAAGGAAGGCCAAAGCTCAATTTGAACTTAAAATGGTGACTTCTATAAAGGATAATAAAAATTGTTTTTACAAATATATTAATGGTAAAAGGAAGGATAAGACCAACCTTTGCTCTTTATTGGATGAGGGAGGGAACTTAGAAACTGCAGATGAGGAGAAGGTAGAAGTGCTTAGACCCTTCTTTGCCTCAGTCTTTAGTGGGAAGACAATTATCCCCAGGACAACAGTATTCCTGCGTTGGTTGATGGTGCCAGGGTGCAGAATAGTCCCCCCTTTATCCAAGAGAAGCAAGTCAGAGATCTGAGATGCTTGGATCAGATGGGATCCACTCTAGGGTGATGAGAGAGCTGGCAGATGAACTTGTGAAGCCACTCTATCATTTTTCAACAGTCCTGGTTCACTGGTGAGGTTGCAGAGGACTTGGAAGCTGGCCAGTGTGACACCCATTCACAAAAAGGGTGGGAAGGAGGATCCTGGTAATTATAGGCCAGTTATCCTGACCTCAGTACCCAGTAAGGTTATGGAACAGTTCACACTGAGTGTCATCACACAGAACTTACAGGATTGGCCAGGGTATCACACCCAGCCAGCAGGGGTTTAGGAGGGAAAGGTTGTGCTTGATCAGCCTGGTCTCCTTTTATGACCAGGTGACCTGCCTGGTGGATGCAGGAAAGGCTGTGCATGTTGATCATTTGGGCTTCAGCAAGGCCTTTGGCACTGTCTCCCACAGCACACTGCTGGAGAAGCTGCAGCCCACGGCTGGGACAGGAGCACTCAGTGCTGGGTTCAGAACTGGCTGCATGGCCGGGCCAGAGAGTGCTGGTGAGCAGTGCTGCATCCAGCTGGGGCCAGGCACCAGTGGTGTCCCTCAGGCTCTGTGCTGGGGCCAGCTCTGTTCAATGGCTTTATTGATGACACGGATGACAGGATTGAGTCCTTCATTAGTAAATTTGCAGATGACATTAAGCTGGATAGAAAAGAAAGCAAAGCACACCCAGTGGCTCACACTCTCCTGAGAGACAGCAGCTTGGACCTCAGCTGTTCAGGGAACTGGGCTGTGCATTCTCTTCAAGCTGTAGCCTGTTGAGTTGCTTGCTAACTGTGTAAGCAATAGCACTAGTTAGCTCTAAATGTTCTTAATTTTCTTTGGGAATCAGATAACAACGTATCCAAGATTTTAATGTCCTTGTGGAAGGACTACTACAGCTACATCTAGCAGGTTCTACTTTGCCTCTTGTTTAGCTAATCTAATTTGTTAGGCAGACAATTTGTCAAATTGTTTTTGTTTGCCAGGTATTTGTGACTACACAAGAGGACATATACCTCCAAGTCTACTTCTTCTTTAATTAAATTGAAAGATTAAAATTATTTATACTGAGCTCCAAAGCAGTGAAAGAAACAGTAGAGTAAGTGCATTTCATGATTCTTGTTGAATCTCAAGAGCACAATTGTCTTCTTATAGTACCCTTTTACTTAAAACATCCCATATCCACTGCCTGCTCTGATCTTTTTCCCCCCAGATCAGCACAACTCCGTCTTCACAACATATGGCATTGCACCCTTTGCTTCAAGCCCCTGAAATCCTCCACATAGACCAAGTAGGAGCCTGGGTACAGGGAAAGGCTTTGCTGCTCGCTTGGGGTATGTCATGGTGTGGAACAAGTATCTCCATTTAGTACTATCTGCTGTTGACTTGCTGCAGGGTTTTTATCTTGGTTCTGAAATGAGCAAAGAACATTCAAAGGACAGACATCTAAAACGATTGAAATAGCGAGAGAGAAAGAAAAGGAAAATCAGAAAAGACCAGAGGTTACTTATATAAGTGGGAATTTTGAAGGCAGAAAAGGAGAAAGTACTCAGGTAAATTTAAAAAAATGAGAAGAAGAAATTACTTAAGATAATATAGATATGGGTAGCAAATACTATCTTGCTGGAAGTGTTAAGTCTGTAAGTGATACCTTTAGCAAGAATGATACGTTATAGGGGTTATTGCAACTTCTTAATTTCATCTGAAGCACAAGAAATGTTTTGAAATCAAACTGGCTTTCTGGACCTGAAGAGATCTAGGCTATCTACATGGAAACCATCCACAACACCTTTAAAGATAATTTTCTCAGCTTGTGGCCACAAATTTGGGTTCTTTCACCCAGTGAAAACCACATACATCAGTGTGCATGAAGCCAATTTACAGACAGATTTGAGAGATTTATTAATTTCATTCCTGTGGAGAGATGGATGCCAGGTGGTAAATCCACAAAGTTGGCACACCTTCATTATGGCTTCTAAAATAAAAAAACGGAATGATTTAAAATGAAAATATATGTAACAGCCTAAAGCTGTATTCCTTGGCTTTGCATTCTCCTGTCTCTCTTTGACACAGTGCACACTTATTACATGGCACATGCTCTACAATGGAAAGGCCTTTGTAAGGGGCAGACATTCAGATATTTTACTGTGTGAGTGACTAAGATTAACACAAAGATCAGTCAAGGTTATTCTTTAGCTTTATCAACAGTTTGTTTTCTTCAATAGTTTGACCTACAGTGTCCTGTAAGTCTTACTTCTTGAGTCATGGCTCTTGACTCCTGCAGGCTTGGTTCTCCCTTCTCTTTTAATAAAATGAGGGAATAACCTATTTTATTTATCCTACACTGTACTTCAGTAAATTTGTAACCCTCTCATGATACTTTATTCCAACAAGCTTGTGTACCACTCTACCTCATGCCCTTGTAATGTGCTGTTTCACCCTTGGAAACAAGAAGGTGTTCTCCAGGCATGGTAGCCAAGGTAGATGATTTTTATGCATAAATTTCTGACCCCATTGTAAACTGTATAGCTAGTGGAGATCCTGGAGATTCTTCCAAAGAAGAATGGGGCCAACAGCTCGGGACTAGTCACAGGCAGGTTCTGTCAGATGCTGAGTGCCCTTACTTGTCACATCCCAGCACCCATCAACTGGCACTGGGTTATGTGGGATAACAGTTCCACTTTGGGAAAATTTCCACTGGAGTTCTGTCATGTTCCTAGTGCAGAATAATTTCCTTTCCAAGTTCAGAGGTGTCTGCCATTGTGTGGACAAGCCCACACAAACTTTGGAAAAGGCTATGCAGTCTCTGGGGACAAGATGCTGTTCAGTTTTACAGAATATCTCCAACACCATGAGAGCAGAGAAGTTTTTTTCTGAATTTTAAAAAATTTCCTTAAAACTGTGAACTCCTAATTTAACTATATTTTCATAGTTCCTTATTCTAGGCCTGGATCCTCTCAGTTGAGATGCTCTTGGTTCTGGTTGTCATGTGCTTGCATGGAGTTGCTTTGCTCACTGCTCCAGGGAAGTCTCTAGCTAGATGGTGGGCTGAAAACTGGCTTTTTAGGCATATTGGCTATTGCCAGATTATTTGGCCCACTCATTATCTGTGTGGAGTACAAGAACCAAAACTATAATCTATCTTCTGAAAATTACTGAGGTTCAGAGGATAAAACTGAGCAGAGCCTTCGCTTACTCTTGTCACAGCCAGAGAAACAGAAATTTGGTGCAGTCTGCATCCAGCCTTTGAGAGAGAGAATTAGAGTAATCCAGCTCAGAAGTGATCATGCCTGGGTCATTGTGACCAATGCTTATCTAGAGAGAAGGAATGACTCCTGCTCAGCTGGAGGTGATAAAAAGCCTTCTTCCAGGCTTATTACAAATATCCTGAGGGCTTAATGAGATGCTGTATGGAGGATAAGGCCAGTTGTTCAGCTAGTTCTTCAAAGGATTTCAACTCCCTAATCAGCATTAACACAGCCATACTGGCTCCTCTTGAGATGCTCCTTGGAGGCATGCTGATGCCCCGAGGGACATCACTGGTTATGAACGGGCTTTTAGTGTTTGCTGGCAGTAGCCATGGGTCCTGTTGAACTCATTTATTGAAAAGCCTGAAGCAATCCTGGCTGCGCTTCCTCTGGGACCCATCTTTTGGTTTTTGTGCACATGGACAGTATCTGCCTACATGACAGTTACACTGTCGAAATCTGGGTTATGTTCCCAGGCAAGCTGTTGGTCATCTGCACAGAGCTAAGAAGATAGTCACAGCCAGCAGCAAATTGATGTTCCCCTGAGGAAAGGAGGAGAACTAAGGCTATTAAGGCCTGACTCACTCCTGTTGAAGCTCCTGTTGAGAATGAGCATCTCTGTTGATATTCTGACACAGACTGTGAAAAACTACTAGTAAATCCAGTACTGTAGGCTGTAAGACAAATTTCCAGGCTGTCAGGAGCATGCGGGCTCCCTCACAACTCCTCTAAGGCATCTTCTTCTATAAGTGCTTGTCACTCATCATTCCTTTTCAGTCTCCAACTAGCTTCTCTCCTCAGTCAAGTTGTGGAGGTCCAGGGGGAATCCTGTGTTTAATCCAGACCACTGTTGCACTGCTATTGTTGCAATGTTATCAGTCTCTATCACGGTATGTTGTTTTTCAGTGTGTATTTACTGGACAACCATTTCCTCTGCTCTGAGAGGAACCATTTTCTGTCCTTAATTGAAGCTCTGGGAAAGAAAATAGTCAGCTCTGTTACATACCAGTTCCCCTTTTCTCATAGAGGATTTGGGAGGATACAGCCAGGGTAGCTTACCTCATCTCTAAGCAGTAAGAGCTTTATTAGCCACCCTTTGCAGCTGAACAAAGAAAACAGGCTTAATTATAGAAATTAAGCTGTTTCTGTAACAAAATTGGGTTGCTGAAGGTTTGCGCACAAAAAAAAAAAAAAAAAAAAATTAACCTCATGCAGCTAACCAACATAGCAAAAACCTTTTCAATTTAATACATCAAATTTAAATACATTTAACAAAATAATCAGGGTATTTTGAAGAAGCACCCTCTATTCTTTCTGAGAGCACAGGATTTGTTAATCTTCCTCTAGGTGCTAATAGTGAACTGAAGATATGAAACAAAACTGATTCTATTAACAAAGTGTAAAGATTTGTGCAATTGAAATTGCTTGGGAAAGGGGCATTTTTTTTATTCTGCATGTAGATGCTTCCTACAGCAGGCAGCAGAAACATCCTAACAGCATAGTGGGATTTTCCAGCAGGAAAATCTCCTGGGGTTCTAAAAACAGGCTTTTGCATTTTGCAGGTGTGCAAAAAATAACAAGGGCCAATTCTCACCTTAAAAGGGGTAGGAGGAGAAGAGGAAATCAGACAGAATGTTTTCCATTTGATGTTACCATTAGCTGTAAAAATATACTTAAGCTAGTATTTTTTCAGTTGAGTTCCACTAAAACTATACAGAATCTCCCTGTATGCAATATATGCTCTGTAAGACTTATTGCATATACAAAGGAAAATAATCTCAATATAAAAAAACTGAAATGACAGAGGGGTACATATGACAAGCAAACCCTTAGGCTTTTGACATTTTTCCTTAAGTTCCACTTGCTGTATTTTGTAGAGAAGATGAGTTATTTGTAATTCTTCACAATAAAAATGCTTCTCCCAGTCAACAGAAGATTTTTGATACAAAGAACACATTGTATAGGTAATAAAGAAATACAAAAGTTAATGGAGATACTCTAACATTTGTTAAAAGCATTTTTTTAAGCATCTTGAATGACTCTGAGTGTGTTTGGTTGGACATGAATGTCAACCCAAGATATGGTCTGGCTGGACTAAAGTGAAAATCAACTAAGAGACAGTTTGTTTTCTTCAACAGATTCTTATGTAAAATGATCTCTTGTTGGAAATATTTGATAAACATTAGTAAGCATAAACCCTACTTGGTGACAGTCTTTGCATTTGCTCAATCCTTGAGATAGGCATAAGTGGGCATTTTATTACAGTTCAAGGAAGGGGTTGTCTTCCTCTATTACAGTTGAATGAATGAATTTTTTTGCATGTGTTAGTGGATTACACTAGTTAAAAAAAAAACCCAAACCTTTTGCATTGATTATTTTTATCCCATTCAGAGTCTGTCTTAGCAACAGTGAGATTATAAAGAGGTTTTTGGACTGATGATAAAAAGCACATTGGCATTTTGACTTGTTTCCTAAGCTGGAAAAAGGAAGGTGGAAAAAAACCTGTATGGGTCTGAAAAAGATCTTGTAAGATGTAGAAAAAGATTCCTCCTTTCAGAGAGAAAGAAACTCTGCCAGCTGTTCTTAAAGCTTGCTGTCTGTTCAGAAAGTTTATTTAACTGTGCATTGATGCTTGGCAAGGTAGGACATAGCAAACCACAAAAAAAAAAAAAAAAAAAAAAAAAAAAAGAAGCAAGATTCTTTGTGAGCAATGCCCTTCAAAGTTTGGGAAGCTGGAGGCTGGAGGTACTGTACTGAATGCCATTTCTTGGGCTGAGTGAACTTTCTGCACTGAATAAGAAGTTTTCTTATTTCAGTTCTTTTGTGTGCTAACTTTCATAGTTGACAATATAGTTTTGAAGTGGAATCTTCGGTGATTTTTGAAAAACTTTAAAAAAGAGTGATAATGTAGAATAATTAATTAGTCACAGTGGCTCTTGACATCTCAAGATAAGTCTGGCCTACTTAACAAGATGACATGATGGAGGGACTGACTACAGATTTGATTAAAGAAAGACTTAGGTCTACCAGGGATGAATAGGTCACTTGGTGATTATGTAAATGCTGCTTGCAGAAGTTTTCTGTGGGTAGCATGGTACATCAGAGCGATGCATTCTCCCAGAAATCTGAGGTGGGAGAGGAGGAAAAGTAAAGGGAGATGTCAGCTGCATAAAATAAATGACTTTTCATTGACAACTTTGGTTGAATGACCAAGCTCAGTGACATAAGTTTAGCTGCAGCTACTTAGTCCTTGTGTACGGAGTTTTAAAGAATATTTTCACCCTCCCTAGTGCTCTGTGAAGCTATGGAGTTGGTTTTTGAAAAGTACACTGCAAAATACCAGCTCTCCTCCGTCTTTGAAGACACTCCTGTTACCCTCCTGCAGTTCACCCTGACCTGCTGAGCTGAACAGAATCCCCTATCACTGCACCAGCAGCGCTGCTCCCCGAGCCTGCCTTGGGACAGACACTGTGCTCTGCCATGAGATAGCAGAGCCCAAGGCTTTCATATCATTGCATGGGGCCTTGCCATGAGGCTGGAGGAAAGCTGCACACCTGCTTCCAGACTGTGATCCACTTCTTTTCCTAGACACCATCTTTATTCCCTCCACAGATACAGGCATTGCCTATTTTATCTGGTAAAGCAGACTACTGTACTGACCAATTCCTTCCTTAAAGTAATTGCTTTTCAAGAAAACAGAGACAAATCATCCAAGGATGTGAAGATGTAGTGTTGAATTGAGCCATGTTATACTACCCACAAAGCTCCCATACAGGTGTAACATTATTAGATTGGAGCAGCTTTCTCCTACTCCAGGGGAGATTAATTTACTGTGATTAAAGAAAAAGTGTGTAGGAGTGAATGGGAGTCCTCACAGAGGGTGAAGGGTCAATAAACTTAATTTATACCCTGAATTGATGTACTGCTCCAGTCCTTGTGTGTCAAACCCACACAAAATGCCACAAAGAATCCAGGTTAAGTTTTTTAATTATTACTATTGTTAGTAATGCATTTTTAAATGATAAACCAAAACCTTTGTGTCACCTGCTTGATTGGGTGCCTGTGCCAAGCACTTAGTTATATCTCAGTTTTCACCTTGGTCTCCTCTTCCTGTTTCAAATCATTCATCAGGAGTCTGGAAATAAGTCAGTTCTAAACTGGCACAGGGACTTTTTTTACATGAAAGCACACACTTTGAATGAAGAGCTTTGCATGACCTTCTTGTCTGGGTCATTTACTGTTCTGCACAGCTGCTGTTACATATCATGTCATAAACTGACTGTTCACTTGATCAAACCCCCAGCAGACTAATGGAAGTATGGCAGTGTGCAGATCACTTATTTTTGCACTTTTTTTGTGTGAGAGTGATTATTCTCTATTTTGCTTACTTGAGCCACCAAAACAGAGGTTTCTCATCTTGATGCTCTTTTTTTGCATGGTTTTTTATTTTCTTTTTTTTTTTTTTTGGCAGGGTGGGGGGTGGGAGGGGGGAGGGGGTTTGTTGTTGCTGCTTTTGTTTCTTTCTTTCTTTCAGGATCCCAGTCCTGTAAGATTAAAAATTAGACCCATATAGTCTGCATAAGGTAGTTAAGTAAAGCAAGCCTGCTGGCAGAAGGATCAGTATTACTGTGCAAGGTATGCAGCTTTCCTGTGAAACACTTAAATATCCACAGATTCAAAACCCCTGCAGTAAACCCAGTGCCATCATAAATACCTGAGGATGTCCTTTAGTGCCTGCTTTTTTTTTGATAAAGGTTTTGTTTACATGGTTTAATATCTCTAATTAATCTGCATTTTTGCTTAACTGCTGATGTAATTTGCATTACAATTATTCTTTGCAATTGGTAACTGAATAGATTTTCTTGAATTATTATTACTCTTTATGCTTCATTTTATGACCATGTTTCATGGATCCTTGTGCAAAATACTGGGTTTTGATTTAGCTTGGCAGATATTCCTGTGACCAGTCTGACTAGCTATCTTCCTTCTCTTTCTTTTGTGTTCACAGATCAAATTTATCTCACTGAAACAAATGCTGCCAAGTGCTTGGTATTAATAATGCATTGAAAGCTGCAGCCATGGCTGATGTTTTCTTCACTCTTGAGGAAAAGGATTATTGTAGGCCTTGAATGTTCCTTTCATTCCTCCAGTTAGAGTAATCTTGAGGGCTCTCAAGGTACTCAGGGAGGGCTTACAGGAATGTAAGTGGGCTTTTCTGAAACAAAAAAACATCCTACTTTTTCACTTTGTTCCCAAGGAGTGTGTCTCCTGCCATGGAAGAAGGAAAGGTCTGCAATTTAATGCTACCTAGTAGATTAAAATTGGATACCACTTTCAGTTAAATTATGCAGGATTGTTTCCTCTTATGTCCTTTTATTTGTCAGTTCTTTTTTTCCTGGCTCATACTTAAGTCAAAAGATGGAGGCTTTTCATCTCATCCCAGAGCGAAGGTCAGTGAGGCTCTGAGCATCTCTGTATTGAGGCAACCAGACCTAAAGCCCTCTGCTGGGCTCCCAGAGCCCTTAGCACTGACCTCAGACCCTGCAGTCTGGGACCATGAGCGAGGTGTCTGTGCTCTCCACCCCTGCAAAGGATGTAGATGAATAGTGGTGCTTACTCAGCTTGGAGCTGCGAGGAGACAGCGAGTGGGACATGGTATGGATGGGTATTTGAAATCCTATCTATCTCTGTTGGACTCAGCGTTATTGGATGGCCTAACAGCCTGCTCAGCAAATGGAGGACCAATGCATTTGCCCTAGAATCTTTTCCAAGTCTCATAATTTTTCTTTTCAAGTGAGTAGCACAGTTATTTACAACAGGAAAGGCCGAGGGTACACTCTCCTCACTCATCCTAGACCAAACCTGTTGGCGCTCTCTCCTGGCAGCAGGAAGATGTGGCCATCAGCTGGTATCAAGAACTGAGCTCTTAACTCTGTGAAGTGCTGTAGTAGGAAGCAATAAGTTGCCAAATTGTGTAGTATTTTTTTGGTTCTCTCTAGCAGTACACCTGTTCTTAAGGCACCGTGGTTACCCTCAAGGAGTGGTAAAGATTTGAAAGATTTTGAGCTACTTCCTTTACAATGTGTTTCTGAATATGCCTTTGTTCAAACAAGACCTTACTGTATTTTCCACTTTTCTTTTGTTGTTTTCTATTTTATTCCCTCTGAATTGATAGAAGTGATGACCACTAATATTATCTGTGCATGGCCTTTCATCTCTTTCTCAGACTGTATGCAAACATACCGCCAAGTCTGGGGTCTCACACATTTCCTGCTACAACTGTCTGTGTAGGTTGAGACAAATACACCTACACAGGTCATTATCTTGGGCTTGCACTTCTTTTTCAAAAAGCAATCCATTTGACAGTACTCACTTCCAAACCTGTGTCTGTGCAGAACATTTAGTAATTTGACACAGGAAGAATGAAATTCTAAATGAGATCTGTTATGGCCAGTGGGAGTCTGTCCTACGTAGCATACAGTGTGCAGGGTAGAAGTATCTTGGTTTTAATGGCACTGGGTGTTTTGGTAGATTAATACCTTCTCACATGACCTTGCAGGTTTGCCCTGCAGAAACTGATAAGGCATTGGAATCTGCATCAGAGAGTGAGGACCATTTCCTGATTTTATAAATCAGCCATCAGAATCTCAGAAATGTCTACATCTGCATTTCTGGGAGACCTGCAGAAGTACACTGTGCATCACACATAAGAAAAATTTGTAATCGGTGACTGATAGTCAGCAAATTATTTTGAAGTTAAAATAAAACTTTATGCTCAACTTTTTACACTTGGTGCACTTATGGGCTGGTGTTTGACCAGAACACTGGTCTTTAGCATGATTTATTGGCTTTTGAATTAATGGAATACCGGCCAAAAGAAATTTGAAACTATAGGTTTAGTGGGATTATTTATTTTCCTGTTTTAATGGTGTCTAGCACATCTACAACTCTATTGTGCTCAGTTTCTCATATACCCATTGACTAAAACCTGCTCTTGAACTCCCCAGAGGTTTAACTGGAGATCCCTCCTGGATCCCAATAGGACAGTCTCCGAAACAGCTTGAATGTTCCCCATATCTTGTTCTGAATATTCATTATATCTTGTTTATTTTTTCTAATGTCTCTTCCCTAGGAATGAGACCTTGTGTCACAGTATGTGATTTGTTCCAAAGGAGTGTGTTGGGCTTGTTTTTTTGTTTGTTTTGATTTTGGGTTGGTTTTTTGGGGTTTTTTTTTTGTGGTTTTTTGTTTGTTTGTTTGTTTGTTTTTGTTTTTTGTTTTTGTTTTTTGTGTTGTTGTTGGGTTTTTTTTTTTGTTGTTGGTTTTTTTTGGTGTTGCGTGCATACCTTCAAAGTATGTTACAGAAGGTCAAAGGAAACCTTTTTAAATGGTGAATGGGGTCCTCAGTCTGGGTACCATCTGCTTCATGATCGAGTAGCAGAAAGATGGAGTGAAATAAACTGATATGCTGATGGAAGGAGAGATTAGGGTTGAGATAAGCATGTGCAGAGAAGTTCAAATAAATGTAATTTTGAGAGATGAGAAGTGGAAAGGGGATTGTGTTCAGGTGAATGTCTATAGGATTATCTTGTGAATAGAAATCTAGATGGGAGGGAAGAGAGTGAGTTAGGAGAAGCGAGAAAATTCAGAGAAAAGGGAATTCTAATATTTGGAGGAGATAGTTTGGGAAGAGTGAATAAATTTTGGCATGGTGAAGAATAGATGAATGTACCAATATATTTGCACTGCCAGATGACAGGAGTTCTTGAAGTCTAGGAACTCCAGCCAAAATCTATTACTGGTAACTTATGTGAAAGTATTCTTTAACCAAGAAGTATTCTGTTAGTTCCTTGCTACATCCTACTGCTGTGATAAAGAAATGCAATTTTTGCCTGCAATTGTCCAGTCGAGTATGCTTCCTATTGTAGCACCACAATTGTTGGTCATCTCCAAACAGTTTGTTGGAGAGAGATAGACTTTACTGGAAAATCTTATGGGAATGTGTAAGAGAGAAGGCAAATTGTTAAAGTGATTTTCAGACCGTCATTTGGGAAGTACTATTCAGTGTTTACTGTAGTCCTCTCTGAAGAGAGAGACTCCACAAGGCCAGTGCTCTTCTCAAGTCACTTTGAAGATGTAAAGGGTTTGTGAACGTCGTGCTTCATCTGTGCACACAGGTAAAATTTACCCTTAAGGTGTAGCTTGTGTCAGAGTGAAGCACGAATTTTAAAGCTGGGTTTTGGCACAAGGGTGTGTTCTGTCTCCTGATCTAAGTCATCAGGGTTGCCAGGAAGCTGGAGCTGCCTGTGAATACTTGTGCAGAGTTTATCCTTTCTGGCTAGGTCTTTGCTTACTTAATGAGATCATTTCTGTAGCAACACAAGAACGCCTCTCTTCTCAGGAAGTAAATACAACCTCCAAATTTAGAATGATGTAGGTTAAGTATCAAGTCAATGGATGTCACTTATGTTCCTGCAAATTAATGGAAAGGGTACGTTTATTAAATCATCTTTAGAAGACAAAATATAATGAGAGGTCTTAGTTTCTTTTTTACACTTACTCTAACATTGCCATGAAGTGGATTATAAAATCAGTACAAAAAATATTGGGTAATAAGATGGCATTGGATTTTTGGCATTACTATCCCTACTCAAAGATGCTCTAAAGCATTCCAGAGGAGATTCCTCCAAAAGAGAAAACTGGATATGATAGACCAACTCTTGGCTATAAATATATTAGGACTCATCCCTTTCAATAATATTCCTTTAGAAAACCTGACCCTGTGAACAGTGTCAAAAGCATTAGTGAGAGAAAAGCAGGACCTTGACAACTTTCCAGGGTGAAAACTAAAGATAAAGAAGGAACAATTTTTGTGCATTATGCTTATGCTGTGTGGTATTGCCTTTCTCTTTACACAGGAGGGCAGGTGTAAGTAAGCCCCTAATGAAAACACAGTGAAATTATTTTATTCAAATGCTTAGGTAGGGGAAGTTGAGATAGCCTAGCACTGAACAGCATAGGATGTGAATTTTATAATTTGAAACAACGCTGGGAGATGTCTTGTTATTGATGTTATGCTACCTATGAGCAGCCTGGCAGAGGCTGGCATTGATTCAGTTGTTTATCTTCCAATTTCTTTGTGTTCTGAACTGTAAAAATAGTGTTATAGGAGATGGATGCATTTCTGACACAATTTGGAAGTGGAACCAGAGCCACTAAAAGCACATTGTACCCCTTATATGCATATTTATCAAGAGAGATCAATTAAGTCAAATACTGTATTGATTCTTATGAGGAAAGGTTGAGCTTAATTCAATCAAATGGGACAAGAACAGAAAAATCCACCACTGGCAACTTCCATTGTACAAGCACGTTGTCACATTCTGCAGATGATTGCTATTAAATAGGCTGAATCTGGTTCTTGCCGCTAACATGTATCTAAAGACATTGGCAGAGCAGGCAGTTATGAAAAAGATAACTCAAAACCAACTGTTTTTCAGTTTTCAATAGGCTTATCAAGTGTGTAGCAAAATGTGTGGAAGAATCTGCTGTGTTCAGCTGCACTGCCTGATCACTTCACCACAGAAACAACCAGATATACTAAACCTACAACTCTGTACTGGTGTAGCTGGAAAAGATAAAATATATGTGGATCTAATTCCAGTGTCTTTGCAGGATTCTTGAATTGTACCAAGCAGTGTGAGGACACTTTACCATTCATAGGGATTGACACTAGTATACCTGAGAAAGCACAAAGTGTTATTTCTTAAAAACAATTGTATAAAATATTTTTTTTTACACATCTTAAACGAATGGGCCAATGACAGCTCTATACAACAGTTTAAGTTGATAAAAAATGGTTTTTGCAAGTTAAAATGAGAAAATCTTTACTAGCCCAGACACTTTTCTGTGAAATAATGTGAATAATATAATGAAATATAGACAAAATGAAACAAATCTCTAAGGCAAAACATTATGGGAGCTGCTCTAGGATGGTATGACTGAGTTTTCTTCCTAAACTGTGATTTTTGTGCATTCTTTTATGAAAATATTGTCATTATGATAATAATTACATAAATATAAAGGATTTGGGGAATCTCTGTGCAGAAGGTTGTGAAGTCATCTTTGCATATGAAAATACATTTTGATAATTTTGGAAACAAATGTAATTCTCATGTTAAGTAGAATGCATACACCTTTACAAGTTTGTAATGCAAAGTATTCAGTTTAGAATTTCTATAAATAAGCCGTACAGAATTTCCATACCTTATACTGATACACTGAATATGCTTTGTGTGCATATTCATATAAAGGCACTTGAATAGCTTTTGTTCAGGTCTTCCAAAAGTCGATTGTCATAGCCCCAAGTAGGAGATGCTCCCAGATATTGAAAAGAGGATAAACAAACCGTGTCAATGTTTTTGTGCAATATTCATCACTGCTTCTTCACATCTGTTTTTTTGTACCTACTTGGTCATGCAGATACAAGCTAGACCTCCTTCTCAGAAGGCTAAATAGGAGCTGTGGAACTTCAACAAAGCTATAGAGAGTCTTGTACATGCAAATGCTAATTAAAGTCTGAATATTCGTGAAAAAGTCTAAGTAGAACAAAGCAAGAGAAAGATTATCAGAATGTACTTCTGGCTGCATAAAAGTAGCATTCTGGTGTTGGTGCACTGTAGTAAATACTGAATATGGAGCTATAAATATACTTCACATTAAGATAGAGACATTCAACAACATGATGGGTCAGCAAATATTCAATTTCCCATTCAAGTTCCCAGTTACCCTTTGAAGCTTAAGCACTGTGATTCTTGTCCATTTTTCAGTGGTATGGTGACAGCATAACTCAATATAATTTTATGAAACTGAGTTTACCTGTTGAGAGCTTCCTCGGGATACTTATCCTAGAATAACCACTTGAGTCAACATTACAGATTGGGTGCTCAAAATTGCTTAGCCAGCCGTTTAAACTAATGTCTTGGACTGGCTCATATGTACCTATCTACATGAATCTTAAAACATGGTTAAAATGATGCCACTTCATATATCTAAACCTTAAAATTAGAGCTGAATGTTGGAGGGGAATGGGCTGAAGTGAAGAAGTGAAGAAAAATGCTCTAATGCAGTAAAAATACAGGAATTCAGAACAGTATTGGAAGTTTTAATACAGTAGGCATCCTGCAAAAAAACCCCAGATTTCTTACCATTTTTCTGTGTTTGTTTCCTGTTCCTCTCTCTGCTTCCTCTGTTCCCTCTATACCTGAACTGTGGGTGAAAGCCAGTGAGGTGCAGATGATCATACATCTCTGATGAGCTCTGATATGTACTTAATGGGAGCTAGTGAGTAATGGGATTGAACCTGGCATAGCCCCACCATCCAGTAGCTCATCTCCAGCCTCTGTTGACAGTGGTAGAATATCATTCCTGATGATAGATTTTCAATAGCCAGAGAGAAATGATCAAGTACTGTTAGCCTATTCCTTGTGACTAAATGGCTTGTGAGTAAGATGACCACCATGGAGATTAATCCACAGGCAGAATTCAAGGCCTGAGTGCAGAGAACACCAATGCTGCCTTGATGCTTTGAGAGCTGCTCATTGAAATCAAGAATGAAGTGTGCAGTGAGGAGAATACAGAAGATCTATCCATTTGCTTGTTTCAAACACTCTAACACTGTATTCAGTTAATAGGGGAGAGGAAGAAAAAACCCTGTTCTTCTTCAAATATCCCATATTCTTGCACATACAGTGAGAAATAGCACAAGAAAGCAAGGAACTGCATTAAATGATGTTTGCTGCTTCTGTACTTAAGGAAAAATACTAGGATAGTAAGCTGTATTTGCACAGGAACTGTAATCACATCAACATACAAAAACATTTGTAGTAGTAATAGTCCCTTGAAACAGATCTATTGTATCTCTGTGGTTTGTTCATCACTAATGTGAAGGTGTCCCTGCCTCCCTGCAGGGACTCATTATGTCTGTGACACTGAGACATACCTGCTAAAATTTGTGCCACCTTGCACTCAGCACCTTATCACGCACAACACAGACAATCTCTATTCCCAGGCATTTGCAGTGAATAGAGATAGATGATAAACTGGTGATTATCTTTATTTACACAGCAGGGAATCAAGGCACAGGTTTCATTCAGGCTTAAAAATTTAGGAGAGTGCCAAAACCAGACTTTCAAAATCCTTTAGCAAGTAAAAAAGTATTTTTCTTCCCTCCCAGTCACTTTAATGTTGGTAGCTGTACTGAGACAAATCTGTGTGAGTGTTGTGATAGAAATGCTAGGACTGATGTGAATGCCTATGTGTGGTGCTGGGAGCAGCAGGAGGAAGGAACAGCTGGAGAAGGTCCATATTAATGCCATATCTTGTCTAATGATGTCTCTATTACCATGTCACTGTGACCCTATCATTAGTATGTACAGTTTTTCAGGAAACACAGTGTGAGGATGGCAGCGTAGAAGAAGGAAGACCCAAGCTACTTAAAGAGCATAGCAAGTAGCAGAAGAAGAGTACAAACCATAAGGGAATAAGATAAACATGAAGTATGATAAGCAAATCCTCAATATCCACAGAGCTAGAATATTTAGAGAGATGGACAGTGAGCTTGCAATGAGTACAAAAGATCAGACTAAAGACTGATATAGTGTCCAAACTCAGAGGAATCCAGGGTACAGGAGGAGAACTCAATAGTGAACATTCCTCATATTTCTTGTCCTCTTAAGGAGTTTTTGGCAGACACTGAACTACAAGATAAAAACACTTCAGGGCCTGACTGCTGGGCAGGCTACCCTGATATGAGTATCTTACTGATTGTAAGCAAGCAGACACAAAAGAGTGAAGTCACTTCTATTTAGGTTTTATTTCATGCCTGTCCTCTTTACAGTCTCTTATTAGGATTTGCTACTTGGTTGTTGCAGTATTGTTACACCATTTGTTGCATGCAAGACCTTAATTTTGACTCTTTAGTGCATGCCTGCACATGTTATTTTACAAAAAGCCTGCTTTTGCCAGAGATTAAAGTAAAAACTGGTCTTTCTGGCCACAGACCAGTAGATGACTACAAAACTTGGCTCTGTATGTTTTCCAGCAACTCTAGAAAGCCACGCTGTTTTTCTAAGTGTGAAGTATTTGAAATTTTGTTATGCCTAGAATTATTAGAGACAAATCTGGGGAGTGATCTTTGATACAAAAGCACCTTGTCTAGTCTGATAGTTTTCTTCCAAAGAAATTGACTACTCATTTGACAAGGCTTCAGTACCAAAAGGGCTGAAATTTTTTCCTTTCTTCATGTCTTTGAATAGTACTTTAAAGACAAAATAACTCTCAGGATATTTTGCACCCTAGCTTCTAGGCAGCTGCTTGTTCAGGATGGCTTATTTTAAATTTAAATACTGTGTTCTTAGAACTGGTCATATCTTCAGTGGCAGAACTGGCCTTCTATGGTTTGGCAGTGCTGTGTTTGCTTTGTCCTACAGACAAATGAAATGCTGCATTATTTACAGGGGTAAGAATAACATCTCCTTGCATCTGGGCCAAAAACCATCTTTGCTGTAATAACCTTTACCAAGATAAATCTAACAAGAACAAGAACAACAACAACAACAACAAGAGCAACAACAACAACAACGTATAGAACACTTCATCTGCAGATATTACTCCCGTGGTATTTTTGTGAGTCTGCTGTGGTAGGTAAACTGTAATACAAAAATAGTCATTCCAAGAAACAACAACTTATCTGTAAAAAGACTTCTAGATAAATGTCTTTGTTCTCATCTATACTACCCACTCCTCACATAGTTATACTGCATCCCTTTACGTTCAGCATGGTTATTTCAGCTTTGGCAAAGGCCCTTGGGTGGGCAAGGAGACATGATCATGCTGAGCTGACCTGTAAGTTCACTGACCCATGTCATTTATGCAGTAAAGCAGAGATTCCATGGTAAAACAGGTATCCACATGCTTTCCCCACATGCAGAATACTGTTGCAGATGTGAAAGGATGTAGACTCATCTCCAGCTTTGAAAGGCTGTGGCTGATTTTGGTTCTCCTCAACAATTTATATGTTTTCTTTTTGGAAGTGAGAGTGAGGTCTCCAAATCAGGTCTCAGGTATTTCCTCTGCCTCAGCTGAAGTGTGCACAGTGCACAAGGCTTTTCTGCTTGGCCTGGCATTTGAAAGCCTTTCTGCATATAGGAACTCAGCATGTCCTTACACTCCATACTGTGCACTTCTGTCAGGGTCCAACTTTTCTAACCTTGTTGTGAAAAACTGTGGTGCTTATACAGCTCTGGCCTGTAAATACCTATGCCAGGGGAAAGCAGATACCCTCTCTTGCATGCCTTTATAATCATCAGGGCCATGCTGTGCTCAGGGATAATTTCTAGCACTGCAAACACACTGATTTGCAGGCATTTTAAGATTATAGAATTATCGGTCTGGGTTTTTTGTTATATGTTTGTTTGTTTTTGTAGAAGATAGTTTTTAATACTTTTTTCTGGTGCCCAGAATAGAAGCCCTGTAGTCTAAACAGTCTTTATTTGTACATATATCAACCATTGTCCTTCAGAACCACACAGTATTTTTAACATATTCCCCTTGTTCAGAAATCCCACTAAAATTCACTGGACTTCATTGCTATGGGTATTCTCCCCTATTCTCATTTTAGCTTGTCATATTAAATCAGTTTTGCCACAGTTTTTCAGATCTGTCTGTAAGATTGTACATGTCCACAGTAAGAGAGACTCTTGCATGCTTTGATTCAAAGCACACAAAAGTTAGGGTAAGGGCAGTTTTTTCTGATAAAAGGAAGATACTACACTGCATACAAATGCCTTGCTTGTCCTGCAGCACATCTGCTGCTTTTAAAATAGCATTGTGGGTTCTGAACTCTAAACCTCCCTGCTGTAGGCACACCCCAGGATTCCTCTTAGGGATCTGTTCTCTGGCCAACCCTCTGTGACAAGAATTAAAAGATAGTTCACAGTCATCAGTTTGACAGCCAAAAGAACAAATAGCAAGGAAAAGTGTGCAAAGACTATAGGGAATCTTTTTTTGGGAGTGGACTCAACACAGATGTAGTGAAAGGAGGTAGGTTTAAAATCTTCCTGCCACAACCCTGCTGCAGTGACAAGATATTATAAGATCCTGCATTCTTGTTGACACATATTTTGTCAGATGTACAGCAATACATACAATAACTTCCAGGCCTGAAAGAAGAAAGGTGACATAACCAAAAAACTCTATAAAAGTTGCTCATCTTTTATGGAACTATAGTCAGCCCTAGAAACATTTATGTTCCTCTTAAATGAAGGGAAACGTCAAGTGATATTTGGTATATCAAAATATATCTGGATTCTCAGAAGGAATAGAACAGGTATTTACTTTAACATGATACTTACACACAATTCTTAAATGTAATGAAGTAATTTCAAATGCTTAGCTCAAGACTAGAAACAAACCATGAGACTTGTACTTTTTCTGGAAAAGCTACTTGCTCTAATTACCATTCAAATGTAGTCTGTGCAACAGCTCCAACAGCAACTGTTTTGTAAATGTCACTTGCAGGATGCTATAATCGTCCAGATCAATGTGGTTTCCTGAACATGCTGAAACTCATGGGAAGTATACACGTTATCTGCCAGCAGAATACACCTTAGTGGTTTTACAAAAATCTGAGCTCAATTAATTTAATCTTGTGTTATATGCAGTCCTAACCATTAGATATGTCAGTAACCCATAAAATTCAGCATCTTATCCCTTTTTCCTTAAACACTTAACCTGCCATTCTACTACATTGAAAGAATTGCATCACAAGTCAGTCCTCCATGGTCTAACTCATCAGTGCTCTTTGATAGCTCAGGCATTAGACATGCAGATGATTGCTAGTTTCATTGCTCTACTTTTTATAACCAGGGCAGAGATGACTCTCAGGGTGGTGAGCTGAAAACCAGCATAGCAAAGTCTTGAACTACCAAAATATGGGACATGGCAAGCATCTGACTTTAATTTAATAATGGATTTTGAAATGTGTCATTCTTGTGCATTGATTGGCAATTGGAAATCAGAGTAAGTAAGCTCTGATAAACTTTGATAATAGTTTTTTTTTAATTACAATGATTCAGGAAAACTGAATCTGCCCTGTTGCAAGCAATTGCTGTCTTAGATGACTGCTTTATATCCCCATAAAATTTTCTACATAGAGGGAAGCAGGAGGACGAACATTCTTTTAGCCCTTCTTTGCACATTATTCCCAGCTGTAGAATGACCTTCACTACAAGAACACTCAGCAGATAAGCAATGTAATGTTCACTTGCTGCCCAAATAATAGCTGTGGGGGTGGTTACTGGCTAGAAGGCTCTAAGCATTCAAATAAAAGCAATTAACAAAATCAGTATTTCAAGACAGGTGGGAAAATTGCTTTTCTAATTTTGTGGGGCTTTTTGGATTGTTTTTGAAGCACATAGCCTGTAAATGCAGAGATTATGTTTCAGTGAAGACTTCCTTACCACACACCCGAATCTGAAGGAAGGCATTTTCCTAGTGGCTCTTCCTTTCATGAAAAGGAGGAATCTTGTGGCTATGCACTGGGTTAGGCCTTCCTGAGTGTGCAGTCAGCTTTGACACTCTCTGATTTTGAATTTTGACAAGCTGCCATGTCTCTGCCTTGCACACAGAAAGCAGGATTCTTCTTGTTACTCCCTCTCTTTTTGGGTTAGGCTGCTTGATAGGAAAGTGTCTGTAGCAATAGGAACAGTGGGCTGACTGCTGTGTACAGCTTCTAGCCCTGCTGTTGTCTTCTTACAGAATAAAAGCTGGCATTACATGTTGCATCTAAACCTTGTAATCTTTCTGCTTTTGAAGAGGAATGTGGGAAGTGAAGCCCTTGTCTTGTGCTCCTAAAACATCTCAAGGACATGATGTTGTTTTTTATAAATATAGTAAGGGCCAGCCATGAAACTGATGTTAATATTTACGCCACATGCTTCATTTTGAAACCTTATGTTTTTCATTTAG
The DNA here is from genome assembly GCF_050655825.1 of Lonchura striata. Taxonomy (NCBI): domain Eukaryota; kingdom Metazoa; phylum Chordata; class Aves; order Passeriformes; family Estrildidae; genus Lonchura; species Lonchura striata. The sequence continues at coordinate 71,222,625 of NC_140740.1, forward strand.
AGTGTTGTGTGCTGTTTTGAAGTGCCAAATCCTGGGACAAAGCTAACTTTTGTTGAGTACAAACCTAACTTATTTCTTAAAACTTTGGAAATGTTTTAATAAAGTCAGATTGAAAAGAAAATACACGACACAGACCCTGAACCTGCTGAGAAGCTGAGGACAGAACTAAATCAGTGCTCTGCTACTTCTGCTGCTCTGCTGCTTCAAGTTTGCATAAATAACTGTCTTAGTATACTAAGCCCAGAAGGATGCAACCTGCACATGAAATGCAAAGCAAAACTGATATGCTGATTTGAAGAGAACTGTTTGAAGGGAAAGAGGTAATCAGACCTGAGACAGGGAAAAAGATGGATATAGTAGGGTTTAATTTTGTAAGGAACTTTGAACTTCAGCTGTTTTCGTGATGTTAATAATAGTCCTGGTCTTATTTTAAACATTGTGACCCTACCTTATCAGAACTTATTTACCAGGACTTGTACCATTTTGCATAGGATGTGAATTCTTATATTAAAAGATAATACTTTATAACATACAAAATTTAAACCACCAACATAAATAAATTTACACTTTTTAACCATCTGATCTTCATTTTACTGTACATACACAAATGCCTTGGCTTTAGAACAAGCTACAGCAAGCAGTGATTAGATCTAAGGTTTTGTCATGACACCTGGAAACAGAGCAAGAGACACAACAGAGTTTTCTGGTGTTAAGTCTCTGACCTAGTTAAGACGTTTTTTTTTAACATCTCAGTCTCTGGTGAAGACTGTCTTAGATTAGCTATAGTTCAGCTAACCTGAAATAAGAGGGTGATAATGAGGCAGAAGAAATTCCGGTCAAGAGAATGCTTCTGCTTTCTGTGCATCTGCCTTCAGTCTCCTGCACAAGAATATTACTGCATAATTCAAACCTTGAGAATTTCTTCTTAAAATATTAAATATCCAATTATTGGGACCATATCAGGTTCCATTTTGTGACCCTTACTCAGTTTTTGTTCTTAAGATGGTTATGTAGTTTTTAAGTATGTAATTTAATTACCAGTTAGCAGGCTATCCTGTTCATAAATTGGATGCTTTCCTATTTTCTCATGTGAAGGGGTTCAGTAGCCATAGACTTAGTACATTTGATAATAGAATAACTTTTCATAGTAGAATGCTGTCTCATTAGAGATTGCTGTCTTGTGAAGTTCTGTATTTTGTTCTTCTGGAGAACTGTTCACCCAAGAACAAACTAAGTTTGTTCTGTTTTTGACAATGGAGGAGATCAGTGCCTGATGGGTATGCTAACACAGATATTAATAATGGAAATTGGAGGTTAGACACTAAAAGCAGCATGGGGATGTTGTTTAGCATTTTAATGCAATGCGGTTTCCTAGCAATCAAGATACATTTATTAAAAGTCTTCAAATATTGAGCACACTCTTTTTAAAAATAAGGTGTTACAAGTGAAGAAGTTCAAACACTCTTTTCTTGGGTTATGTATGAAGAATAACAGGTTTGTTTTTGAGATAAAGTGAGCTAGTAGCAGGAACTGGTGAACAAGCTAGAGAACAAGCTAAGCAACAGGTTGAAACTTTGAGCTGCCCAGGAACGTCTGATGATGAAATTTATACATAACTTTCAGCCATACAATTACCTGACACTGCTAGTACTCTGAAAGTTAGCATGATGTTTGAATTCGTGAGTTGAATTTTGGCAGAGGTACATGCCGTATTTTAAAATTGTTCTATGTTTGGAAAGTACATAAGCCACTGAATTGTTTTGAACTGTTGGATTATGAAAAGATATACAGTGCAGTCCTGATGTGAGGAAAAGTAGCTGCTCAGCACCCACCAGTTACTCCCTTTGCTCAGGGAGGTTTCCTGTGTAGTATCTTAGCCTACTCACAATCAGAGTGGAAGTCCTGCTGTCAGCTTAAATGGAAGCAGAGAGCAAGTCTTTATAGCAGCATGACTTTGGAAGATCTTTCTTTATGCTCTGTGAAATATGGAACTGGAAGTGCTCTTGGGGATGGTGGTTGGTAGATTCTAATTGAAAGTTATTATTAACATATGGTGATGAATGGTTGTTCCCCTCTTTCAGTTAAACTCCTTGAAGCGCATGAATGAAAGATGGGATTTGGTGTTAAATTTTCCGGTGGTAAAAGCCTATAATCAAATGTTAATTTTACAGTAAGTTGAGGTCCTTTGGTTTCTCCACTAAACATGGAAGAATTTCTGCCCATACATCAACTTTGACATTCAGAATAGTGATTTTATATTATCCTTTATTGAGGAATTACCAGTCTGCCCAAGATGATGTGAAGAACCTGCTAAGACTCCTAGGTGAGTCTGGCTTGGAAGACCAGTGCTTGAGTTTACAATACAGTTTATTTTAATAAGTTCTACTCCTATCAGAGAAGAACATATTTCCCAGAACACTGATGATTTAAAATATTTGTTTTACATAGTTTCTTTCTGTTTGCTTGGAGCTCCTACTAAATCTAGGTTTTCTGGATGATTTGAGACAGGGTGTAGGACTATCACTTTTTCTTTAAGCTACATAGTAGTTGCTAATATAAACTGTCCATCTGACTCACTCTGGAATTGCAGTAATCATGGCTAAGTTTGCTACATCATTCCCAAGTGACTATCTCACATATGAACAAACTAGAGAAACAAGATCATTTGAAGACAAGTTCAAAGATAAGGTCATAAGCTTATCCCTCTTTCTTATCCCTTGTTGAACATCTGCTTGAAATATCAGTGGGTTTGTTTCTTCTACCATTCTTAGATTACTTTAGTTTCAGTACCCTAAAGGGATGCACTGATGTGTATTGTTATACCTGCAACTCACCACATTGATTTTTTTACTGAGATTTGCTGTGCAAGAAGAAAGGAGAGAAGGGATTGTAGTGTAAAGTGCCATGGGAAGAAGAGCCTACTTATGAAAGCTAGTATGTGCTGGTGATGTACTTTGAAACACAATTTCTAAATTCAAGACAGAAAAAAAAAAAAAGCAAAAGGAACATGAAAGAGGCAAGGCACATCTGTGGCTTGACAAGAACTTGCTCTTGTTAGTGTGGACATAAGCATATTTTGCAGGTACTACCCTTATAGCCTTGTGTTGCAGGACTTTATGTCAGATGTGAATTAAACCAAATTTTTGTAGGCTCATCCACACTTTCCCACTATTCATTAGAGTTGCAGAGTAGTATGAAATCAGACAATTTCTAATCCCTGAGAACAAATATTCCCCCGAAATATTTTTAGGCTGTCAAGACATGGTATGTCAGATGTTTGAACTGGAAATGCTTCAGTAGTGCTCAACTGTTCAGCCCAAAGGTGCCTGTGAAGGGTAATGCTGCCACTCCACTTCTACCCCAGTGTTTTGCCTAATGGCAACTAAGCTATCATATTAAAGCTACATGAATTCATGAAGAGTTCCACAGGAAGAATTGCTGCAATACAGATGTGCTTCCATGCACAATAGATGCAAGATATAATGAAAGAGTTTTGAGAACATATCGCCATATTCAGCCAAGTGGAAAATTCATATTTTAAATGCAGCTGACTGCTTGAAATATAACAGGATAGGGAAATTATTTCACTAGTTGCAAATATCTATTTTTTGCATAATTTTATCCCCAAAGGTTGATGCTTTTGATGTCAGATGTTGTTTCCACACGTATCAGAAACACAGTTAAAAATAAGTTTTATACACACTATGGATTGTTCAGTATGGTGTATCTCACAGATACACCAATGTAAAGTAGTAGACACGGAGAAAATAGAGTTTAATGTTTTCTAGTGTTGACCTAACTTTGCCTTTTGACTTTCCTAGAAAAGTAGTCTTAGTTTCACACCATCTTTCCCTTGTTATAGCTTTGTCTTTTGTTTTTTAATAGATAGAATATTAGAATCATAAATTCATGGAATAACTTAAGTCAGAAAAGACCATTAAGATCATTGGGTTCAGCTATTAACCCTGCACCACTAAACCACTTCAGTGGATGATGACTTCTTTGGAAAGTCTAATCTAGTGCTTATCATTATCAACCCTTTTAGTGAAGAAATTTCCATAATATCCAATCTAAACCTCCTCTGCTACCACATGAGGCTGTTTCCTCTTGTCCTATTGCTTGTTCTTTTGGGGAAGAGACTGACACCCATCTTGCTACAATGTCCTTTTGGACATCAGTGAGGTCCCCATACACCTCCTTTTCTCCAGGCTAAACAACTCTCTCAGGTGCTCCTTGTAAGTCTTGTGATCCTTCCCCGGCTTCAGCAGCTCCATGTCGTGCTGTGAGAGAGAGGCCCAAACTGAGCACACAATTCAAGTTGTGGCCTCACTGGTGCTGAGTACAGGGGACAATCCCTGCCCTGCTCCTGCTGGCCACTCTGTTGCTGGCACAGCCCAGGATGCCATTGTCCCTCTTGGCCACCTGGGCACTGCTGGCTCATGCTCAGCTGCTGTCACCAGCACCCCCAGGGCCTTTTCCTGTGGGCAGCTCTGCAGCCACTCTGCCCCAGCCTGTGGCACTGCCTGGGGCTGCTGTGACCCAGGAGCAGGACCAGCACTGGCCTTGTTGTACCTCACACCACTGGCCTTGGCCATGATCCAGCCTGTGCAGATCCCTCTGCAGAGCCTTCCTGCCCCCCAGCAGATCAGCACTCCCACCCAGCTTGGTATCCTCTGCAATCTCACTGAGGGTGCACTCAATACTCTCATCCACATCACTGATGAAGATATTAAACAGGACTGGCCCTGGGAACACCACTGGTGACTGGCCACCAGCTGGATGTAGCTCCATGCACCACCAATCTGTGAGCTCAACTACACAGCTGGTTTTTTACCCAGTGAACAAGGCATCTGTCAAAACCATGAGCAGCCAGCCAGGAAAATTCTGTGTGAAACAGTGCTATATGCATTACTAAAGTCCAGGTAGAAACATTCTTAGCCTTTTATTCATCCACTGGGCTGGCCATCCTGCCATAGAAAGAGATCCTTTAAATCAAACAGGACCTGCGTTTAACACATTCCTGCTGTCTGGGCCTGATTACTTCGTTAATCCTATATGTGCCATGTGATGGCACTCAGGATGAGCTGCTCTATGATCTTCCCTGGCATCAATGTCAGGTTGACAAACCTCTGTAGTTCCCAGATGATAGTCTCATAGAATCATAGAATGGTTTGGCTGGGAAGGGACATTAAAGATCGTCTAATCTAACCCCCCTACTATGCACAGGGACAGCTCTCACTAGACCAGATTGCTCAGAGCTGCATCCAGGCTGGGCTTAAACACTGTCATTGCTGGGGTATCCACAACTTCCTCGTAAACCTCTTGCAATGTCTCACTACCCTCACAGTAAATAATTTCTTCTAATCTAAACCTACCGCCTTTAAGTTTGAATCCATTCCCCCTTGTCCTGTCACTATATGCTCTTGTGAAGGGTCCCTTTCCAGCTCTCTTGTATAGGCCCCCTTCGGGCTAAAGGCTGCAATAAGGCCTCCCCAGAGCCTCCTCTTCTCCAGGCTGAACAACCTCCCTTCTTTCAACCCATCCTCATAAGCTTGTCCTCCACTCCTCTGATTATATCTGTGGCTCTAGATCCTCTTTCTCGTTCTTCTTGTAGATGGGTGACACATTTGCCGAACACCAGTCAACTGGGACCTCCCTGCTTAGCCAGAATTATGGTGGAAAGTGGTTCAGTGAGTGTTTCCACCAGTTCTCTCAGTACCCTTGGGTGGAAGGTAGGGAATCTGGGTGCTTTGCTTCTTCTTTGCATCACAGTGTTGGTCAGAGTTGGACCAAAAGCTCTCAGTACAGCAGGTGCTCATCATCCGTCTACCAATTATGGAGTACAAGCCCAGAAAAATAAATGTTTATTTTTCAGGTGTAATTATGCCTTGGATAATTAGAAATGTGACAACAATTCTTCAGTGTCTAATGAAAAAATATTTCTTACTGCAATCCAGAAACGTAAATGCCATTTCTATTTCATGTCCTCACACTAGATAGCCATATGCTGAAATGTAATAAATGCTCTCTGCATGGGGAAATCTATGTAAGTATTTTGTGCTCCTAAAATAGGAGGGTGGGGAAATCCCTTAGGATTTTCTTGGTGCATAAAACAACATTATCCAGCAAACTTGGTATTAGCAGTAGCTCAGCAGAAATGATGCAGAATAATTTGTGTTTCTAAACTAAGGACCTACTTCTCTTCAGCTTTTGTTACTCTGTTAGATGTGTAGAAGGGTGTTATTACACGTCTTACAGTCTACCAAGGCACTGCTCTGATACAAGGCACTGCTCTGCTTCAAACACTTTCTTCAACCAGCCAAGCAATTGGCTTTGTCTTCTGACTCACTTCGTAAGCTTTGTGCTTGATCATGAGATTCACAGGCCTACAACAGAGCAAGGCACAGTGTTGTGGCATAGAACTGTCCAAGCAGCATGAACAAGACAGAGGGTTTTGCAATGCCAGTCCCACTCAAAGACAAATAATTAGTTCCCTCCACTTTTTCTTCTTGGTGTTTTTGTTTTTTGTTTCTGTTTGTTTTGTTTTGTTTTGTTTGTTTGCTTTTTGTGGGGTTTTTTTTGGGTTTTTTTTTTACATCTGAGAAGACAAAGGAAGCAAATTCACTTTAGCATATATAAATATTCTGGCCCAGTAAAGTAGCAATAATCATCATCTCTAAGCAGGGTGCAAATACACATTGAAACAGAGTGTTATGTCTTCTGACTTAGCAGCAGTAGTAAATAAGTAGTTAAAGCCAGCGAAGCATCCTCCAAGCTCAAAACACAAATGCTCCATGTTATCACAGATTAATTCTGTGGAGGATTTATAGTTGTTGTCATATGTCTCTCTTAATGCAGATAGATTTCTCTCTGATTCTGCAGGCAGACATGCTGTGGGGCTGCATTGACTTGGGCAGGTGAAAGAGATTGCAGGTCCCTTAAAACTAAAAAGCCCCACAAGGAAATAGGTTTTCTCTTTGTATCTGCTCTTTTGTGTGGTAAGGGACAACAGAGAGAATCAGTCTAAAAATCAGAGGACAATCAGCACTTTGAAGAGCTAGGCTTGTAATGAAAATTTTCTAGGAATATTTCTTATATCAATAAGGGTAGTGGGGAAGGCAAAGGAAGAACAGGAAGTCTGAAAAGAATGCAATGCATTTCATCTTGCCATTTTAGAAAACATACTTTTTCAGATGATAATACAGGTTTTTTGCTTGTAAATTTTCTTTCATATTGTTTATGATTTTTGTGATATGGCTTATAAATAACTGATGAAGTAGTTCAAGGAAAAGCACAACAATTACTTAAAAATGTGCTGTCAAAATGTATGTTACCTTTAAGTTGTTTTCCTAGACTTAAATATTTAATGACTTAATTTTCCCTGTTTCTTCCTTGAAAAATAGCTCTATCATTCAGCTAAAGAGTTGATTTTTCTAGAAGCAGAACACACTATCTCAGTTGTCTTAGTATTTATGTATTTCTGAGGCTATATGAAATAACATTCAAAAAGTATGCTTATGATTTTGTTAGATACTATAAAACAAAGCCCCTCATGCTTTGTTAACAATACAAATCAATTTTGAAAATGGTCCAAGCCTGGTTTGAATAACACTTCCAGCCACTGAAAGTATGTTGGTGCTAAACACAGGTATGGAAAATGGGAAGACGTGGAGCATATTTTTGTGTAACTCAGAAAGAAAGCAGTTTCTTTTTCTCCATACCATTTTTGAATTGATTTTAAAGCTCAGCGTTCCTCATGGCTTTCCCAAGAGGTGGAGGAGGAATCAATGCTGGAACCCTGTTTACTTAAGTGAAAAGTGTATGTCATTCACCACTTTGGAGCCACAATCATGAAATTACAGGGGACAGTTTTCTTGCTTCGCTCCATAAAAAATCTTTCATCCAGCTTCAGTTAAAAATTGCACTTAGTTTTTCCTCAGTTTACACAGAGATGTCTCTTTTGCCTTCTTCCTGATCTTTCTGTTGTTTTGGATATGTGATACAAAAATCTGCAACCCAACACATGTTCTTTTTATTTATTTGCCATTACTATTTAGTCCACAAGGAAACCTTTCAGACCATGATTCAATTTCTTTTCAAACTCTGTCATGTGTGAATAACTTATATTCTAAAATACCATTATCTTTTAAAAGAAATAATTATTTAAAACTACATACAAGCTGCTAAGAGTTTAGGACAGACAACAGCAACAATACTTTCTGCTTAATGAAGTACTGGCATGAAAGATTTCAATGACTGATGAGAGAGGGTGATTCAGTGAAAGGACATGATGTAATATTTACAACTGAGTTTTTCTGGATCTGCCTGTTTCCTTGCTCTTGCTAAATTTTATTTGGTACACAACTTCCTCAAAAAATATGTGCTGTGAGAAGACTAGAAAGCGACAGTCTTGATACAGCCATTTAGAGTGAATGGATCTTCTTGCTATATAAAGCAAAGCTAAGTGGTAAGATAAGGGAAAATTTGCACTGTGTAGGCACTGAATCCATATTCTGTCAGTGATATTAAGATAAGGCTAATTGCTTTTGGTAAAAGGTCTAGAAGTTTTCAGAAAGAATTGCAGCTAAGCATTTTTTCTAAAAGGTATTTTGACAAATTCTTTTATGTGTTAATATGTCTTGTACAATACAACAATAAGGAAAAGTAGAAGTAAAGTAAAATTTATAGAGGGGAAACTTGTAGCTATGAAGTTCCCTGGAAAGGTTTGGAAAGAGTGGGGTACACAAGTTCTTAGTTTAGGTCTATAGATGACTTTGTCATCATGATTTTTTTATGTTGGCAAGACAGCAAAACCTTTATTATGGTTGAGGACAAATCAAGAAGTAACCATAGATTTCCCATGTAGATCTCCTTCTCCAAAATGTCCTTGCAGTGTAGATTTATCAGCTTTAGGGAATGTATCTTAGTGAACTACTTTTGAGATGTGTTCAATGTGGCTGGTGATTGGAAGGAAGCTGAATGTTTTAAGATCTCTTATAAAAATGGCAATCAAACAGCTTTCTTACGTGATGTGTCAGACTCTACAGATGATTTTCAGGGAGGATGTGATTAGACCAGAGCAAGAAATATCTTAGGATATTCACTGTTATACTTTATCATCCTGGAATAACACAAATCTACAGTTTGGGATGCTTCAGACCAGACTGGGTTGCATTGAAATAATTCAGGTTGTGATCCAAAACTCATTGAGGTCAATGGAGAGGCTCCCAATTGCTTCAAATAGTTTTTGAAACAGAGCTTAAAGATGGTGTTTTGCTGCTAGAAATTACTTAGGCAGACCATGCAACGTAAGTGTGTATTTGTCAGAGAAGCTGAGTAACACTAAAACTGGTCCATTCCCTGCAGCTACATTAAGGATTATGCCTGATTGGCAAAACTTTCCAGAACGTTTAATCTTCAAAATAATTTGATGGTCCTGCTCAGCACAGGGTAAACATAGGAGCAAACTGTTCTGCAATACTTCTTCACATTTTAAAATGGATTATTGTCAACAGTATTTTTTCTTTTTGTTTACCTTTCTGATAAATCATTCTAGTATACAAGTTTGCCAGCTGGAAGGGATTGCTGATACAGCAAACCTTAACATGGTCGCAGTCTGCAGTCCATTAACGATGAAGCCCATGCATGCTGCAGACAGAGGTGCGGCTGCAGCTGGCATGGTTATGCACAGGTTTTGCACTGTCAGCCATGCTGAGTGGTCTGTTTATCCAGAAAATCACAACACATTGTGTAGCCATTGCAGATTGAGCTGTCTCTGTATCCTAGTAAACATAAGGCTGACATTGCTTTCTCTAGTGGAGTGACTGTCTGGTATGGCTCCCACCTTTGGCAGGCAGTGGGTAGGGAAATATTATACTTTTAACACTTACTAGTTGCAGAAAATCTATGTATGACAGAGAGAATGCTTGCCAGCCAATTTTTAATGCAATTCCCAGTAGTGGTAGGAAAATTATGAAGGTAGACCGGATGTCAGATTTGTTAATACTTCACTGAGTCTACATCTCTTTATCAGTAAAGATGCTGTAACCTCCATCTCTTAAGAATTTACTTTTTCTTTTCATTGCCATGCAGTGACAATCCAGAGGATTGCACCAGTTGTCTGTTGTGAGCAGAAACAAAGACTGAGCATCATCTAGATTAAAATTTTGGGGTCTGGATTCTTTCTTTTTTCATTGCTATACCAACTGTGAAATGAGGTAAGGGAAAAAAGGCAAACCCTGTGAGGGAGGGTAATGTTTCTTTGTCTTCACAAATGACTAAGCTGTGATAACTCTCTCTAGGGGGAGGGGAAGGCACCAGCACAGTCACATCCATCCTGAGGGGGTCATCTCTGACTTAACCTCACCAGCAGAATTGGCAGCTGCAATGACTTAGGTCATCAAGGACTTCCAAATATCCCATGACAGTGTTACATCATCCATTGTGAAAGCTCCCCACCCTATGGATGGTGCTGAGCATTCCCACCTGAACCTGTGCATATATAATCTTTGGGTTTGGGGATTTGGGACACCACCATTCAATGGTCAGGAGGAGGAGGAGAACCAGAAGTTCTACAGGACAGTTTTGACAGGACTGCAACTATTCACTTCAACAAAGTTGCAGACACCACTTGGTATGATCCTCTGGCTTTTGTAATTTCTTTTGGACCACGAAAATCTATGAATGTTTTTTATTCTCTTCCCTTTAAGGGTGGGACTAGGGAAAGAGCTTTTACTCCAGTAGATAGATTATACACTTTGTCGAAACTTTTTGAGACTTGTAGGCTGCAATCCTTTATGTTCTGAAAGAAGCTGCTCTGGAAGGCCAGTCAGACAGGTAGGAGAATAAGTGGGTTTATGGCACCATGCATACTCTTTTAGTTTTAAAACACCATCCACTGTAGTTGTGTTTTATGCTCGATGAAGGATGTGATTATGCTTGATCCTCATGGGTAGGAAGATATGCCAGCAAACAAGATACAGCTGAAGGTATTAACTCTCTTACAAGTAGGTGTCTAGGATGGCTCATCCTGCACACTCGTCCTATACAATTCCAAATAGTATGCAAATGTTAGGTATGTATATATAAATATTTAGTAGAGTCATCTTCAGGACAATGCAGCATACTTAAAAAAACTGTAAATCAGACAAGTTTGAAGACTGCTTCCTCAAGCAGTAGCAGGATGTCTCCAGCAAGATCCTGCTCACAGCATACCTGGTAACCTGGCTTTTCCCTCATGATATTGTTGGGCACTTAAGTGCCTGATGCAATTTTCAGTGTATTCTATAACACCACCTTTCCATTTAAAGCACAAAGTGAGGGAGGATATTATGACTGAAATTGCAGACAGCGACTTCTAAAATATTTAGTGAATGTTTAACCATCTTGGGAATGAGGGGCAAAGAGAGAGATCACTTAAATGAAGTGAAGCAAACCTCCAGGCCTGAAGTTGGGTATTGTGTATCACATATTAGGTCTTGAGCAACCTGTAGTATCAAATGTGTGCAGAAAATATATGCAAACATAGAAACATACCACTGGAGCCCTGGTAAGGTTTCATTTTTCTTTCCTTTTTTTTTTTACCATTTCCTGTTAGCTATTGCAAGTTCTTCTGAACATGTTGCTGAAGAGTTGAGGAAAAATGGGAAATTTTCCTTTAGCCATAGGGTGGAATTGTACACAGTTTCTTTTCTTAGCAAACACTGGGTGCTGGAGGATGTTTTCCCTCATTTTAAATTACCTAACACAGCTGAATATTAATATATCTACATGACATATTTTATGTTCCTATAAATTTTCTTCATCCCTGTTACACAAGCACCTCCAAAACACTGCTAATAACAGAAATGACAGTGTCACTGCTTGTCCAGATGAAATAATCATAAAGTATGTCTTGCATCTTTAGAATTTTACATCTGCTTTACTTCCTCTTGTAAAATTCTTGTAAAATTTGAAAGGCTAGAAACAAATATTCTAATCACACTTCTAATCAAACTTCCAATAAAACCCCCTGATGTCTGTGTAATTTCCAAATATTCAGGATGCATTGTGGTTTTTGTTCTGTGAGTTATTTACAACTTTGATTTAAACAACTAATCATGTTGAATATATTCTTCCCTGAAAAAAACTTTTTCTGGATGATGGCCTGGTAGTTCAGTAAAAGGACAAATGCATCTTGCTCTGAAATCTGAAGTTCTAGAAAGTGCCCCTGTGTCAGAGAAGGTCAGCAAGTTCCCAGAACATGCTTGTGGCAAAAGAAATGTCTCCTGCAATAAGGTGCCCGTCTGAATGCTGCAGATGGTATTTCAGCTGGGTGGTGGTTAAGGAAATGCTACTCCTGTGACCTCTGCTAAAATTTTTTTCTAATAATTTATGGCAGCCCCATTGATACTGAGCCCCATTGTCCAGACCCTTCCCCCATGTTGCAGACTGAAAACCGGGCTGCCACTGCTCTCTTCTCAGCACCTCCCTGCAGTCCCAGCTGTAAGGAATGCCTTGGTCACCAGCCCCCAGTGAAGGGCAAACCCCTTTCCAGGACTCCATTCTCAGAAATGTGGGGCAGCTTTGCCATTTGCTTCAGCTTTCTTTCTGTCATACATCCGTACTTGGTTTGGATTTGCTCTGACATGCTGCTCCCTGTAACTTTGTTTTTATTTTTTTTGGTATGTTCAGCTTCCCACTGGTGGCTGTGGTCCCATCTCACACCCAAGGGAGGCTCAGGCAGCCCCACACCACCTCCAAACTGCTGTGGATCAGGACAGACCATCCACAGTTTTCAGAAGAGTTAATGAGGTCCTCTGCTCATGGTTACAACTCCACACAGCTTCCCAGCTCAGATTTTCCAGGACACTGAGTTTAACCCTGCTTCGAAGCAAAGCTGAAGATGACTTTGATCCTTGCAGAGCTGGATCTGATGTAAAGGAGAGAAGCATTCTCCTTGCAGAAATTTGAGAGAGACTCTAAATTTGATATTAATGGAAGGATATGGGTCCTAATCTTGTAGGATGAAACTAGTTGTATGGAAGAAAAGCTTTGAAAATACTTGACTTCATAAAGAAGAGCAAATTTAATCTGACTTTACAGGAGATTTCATTTTGGCCTTACTTGTCTACCCTGTGAGGCTTTAAGGGTATGTCTATGTTGATAAAAGCTATCTCCATGAAGAGAAGAGTGGCCTTCTCATGCTCCTTTTCACACCCCATCTGTGTTGGAGTGTTGTGAGTAGTACTGATCAAAACCAGGTAAAAACTAACACACCTTCCCCTCTCCCCATCCCTAGATCAGCAGAAATGGAAAAAACTCAGTTATTTAAATGCACACAGTTCTTTACAATTATACAAACACGAACATCTCTCTGTCTTTCTGAGTAAAGAAGGCTGGACGCATCAGGTAATCCAGCAGATGATATTTTATGTGTATAGCCCAGCTCTGTGGGATCACGGTGAGAGAGGGAGAGAGAACTCTTTCCTTTCATCACTTCTCTGGCATGTTAAACCAACCTTGTCTGGGATTAATTTGAGCCCTGGCTCTGTCTGTCTCTTGTATTAACATCCCCAGCAGACCAAAAAACACTTTAATTTTAAAATGGTCCAGGCTAGTGGTTTCGAAGGCTTTCATTGGAACAACTTTCACCAAACAGTGACAGAGCTTGGGGCTGGCATCTGACTTTGCAAGAGACATCAGCCTGTACCAACAATATGCTGGTTGTTGCAGAACCCGTGTATTATCCCCAGAGCTGCCTGCAAATCAACAATACTGACTGTGTGTGACAGGAAATATGCTGCACTGTGCAGTGACTACAAGACATAGAATTAAGCATCTTGGTCTTCTAGCTACTGTCAGTTGGCAGCTGATAAAATGTATTTTTAAATACCAACCTTTAGCTGCAACTCCTTAACAAGAGAAAGATGTCAAAATTGTCCTTCTTTATTCCTAAAGATGTGCTAGTAGAGAGATTATTATGCCTACAGTGGACCCTTAATCTCTTTAAAGACACTTTTTTAAAAGTCAGTGAATAGCATTGAAACTAACCATTATACAGAAAATGTATTTTCACCAGTGAGTAGGTGGACCTGGCAATCCCTCCCTCCCACTAGGTTTTTCTGTGCTTTTATTATCTCTGTAGTCTTGCTTGGGTCTGAGTGCAAAGGTGACAGTGCCTCTGACTTTGACAGTGACTGAATAATACCAGCTATCTGTGGGAAAAAAAAAAAAAATCATTAATTTGATTCCACCATTTCTATTCTGAACTACCTTGTCTGTAGATCTACAGGGGTTTTGAGATTGAGAGAAAAAAAATAATTTGGGGATTAAGCTTTAAAATATCAGAGATAAACTAAATGAGATCTTTCATCAGGTTATTTCTGCTGTTCAACTACAGGACTGTAAGTAAGTGCTGGTGACACAATCATCAGCAACAACCTGAAATACTTCTGGACAGGAAGTCTATCACTGATGCTCTTGCAGGGTGGCAGTCAGGATTAAACCAGATCCCAGCCTCTGGCTTGTATCACAGCTTCAGTGTGTACTGGATGGGAGAAGGGGAAGGCCCATGGTTTACAAGATGTAATCCAAGTGAAGCATACAAAGTCAGTGACATGAGATAGTGGCACCCAGAAATATGGCTGAGACTGGAAGTTTCCTCATTACACCCAGCATATTAATTGCCAAAATGCACAAACTCCAAAGACACATCTGAAAGAGGAGATGAAAATGTGCTAAAAGTGATTGATATTAGGATGAAGAGTGCTGGCATAGTACAGAGAACTCCTTGCTGTCCCCTCATTCTGCAAGAGCACAAAAATTGATGTGATTTTTTAAAGTCTTCTGCAGAAGATTTAAAAAAAAAAATCAATTGCTATGCCTCTTGATCCACATCCTTGGTGGACAGAGAAACTAAGTAGTGCAGTGGGATGAATTACATGAGAAGCTGTATGTCTTCTCTTATTCACCTGACCAACTGCAAAACCATGTGATGACATGGCTTGTGTCAAGAAGCCAGGCAGATATGCACTTATTTCAGGCCTTTCAAAGGATTGGATATTAGCTCAGCAAAAGGCCAAGTCATGGAGACTGAAGACCCTTGCCACAAGCATTTTTCCCCTTCAGCAAAACTATGCAGTGAATCACAGGTGAAGAAAGGTACCTTCACTTTACATGTTATTGAAAAACCTGGTGCAGCTAATTGCAGATGAGAAGGTCTGGGTGTGAGGCTTAGAAATGTCTATGCAAAGAAGGGACAATAACAAGTAGTACAAATATGGCAAGCAAAGGATTTGTGGATTTTCTGCATTTGCTTTGAAGGTACAGTAATACAGGCACTGAAAGTATTACTGTAAACAGAACTCATTTGGTGTCTCATGTTATGTTGATGCATGTTTAAGAGCTTGTTTAGTTTTACAGTCATTCAAAAGTCCTCATTTTATAGGTCATAAAATAATCTAAATCTATAATTTGGATACCTCTTATTGTATGTCCTCTGGGAGATACTAAAATGGCAGATGTCAGGATCCTGAGAGAGAGTAGCAGAGCAAATCACAGAATCACAGCACTGGAATTCTGAAGGGCAGAATGCATCCCCTTTAGAGATTTGCTTGGAAAAATCCCATGGGACACAGCCCTGGAGAGAGGAGAAGTCCAGAAGAGCTACTGGGCTCCAAGCTCAACATTAGTCCCTGCCAACAAACAGAACCAGAGAGGGCAAGAGGCTGCGTGGTTGAGCAAGGAGCCCCTAACTTGACATAGACATACAAAGGAGTGTACAGGAGGTAGGAGGGGCAGGTGGCCCAGGAGAACTACAGGAATTCTGTGTGACTGTGGAAGGATGGGTTAAAGAAAGCCAAAGCTCATCTGCAGTTGAATATGGCAGAGGATATGAAAGTAAAAAAGAAAGATTTCTAAAAAGAGTCCTCAGGGGTAAAGGGCATCCTATACCAAATGTGGATCTGAGAGTATATGGGCCAGTGATCTGACTGAAGAGAACGCATAAAAGGCAAAGTTTCTCTGTGCTTTCTTTGCCTGGAATCCTTCAGGATTCCAGTCCCTGAGACAAAGGGGAAAGCCAGGGCATTGAAGACTTGATCCTGATGGAGGACAGTCAGGTTAGGAAACATTAAACAAACTAGTCTTACACAAATAATGGTGTTGATAATGCCAACGCTGTAGTTTCAGTTCCTGTATGGGCTGCTCACATAAGATTTGGACTTGGTGATCCTTGTAGGTCCCTTCCAACTCAGAATATTCTGTGACTGTGAAGTCCATGGGCTCTGATGGGAGACAATGAGTATTGAGAGAGTTGCTTGATGTTGTTGTCTGTGGAGTCTCCATCAGTGAATGAATGCAAAATTCTGCTGGACACAACTCTAAGCAACCTGCTTGAGCTGACCCTTCTTGAGTAGGGAGGCTGGACTAGATTTCCTCAGTAATTTTCCTCTCTAGCCTCTCATTTTCTCCTCACTGTTTCATTTTTGTGTGGGGATGGAGTTGTGTACTTCTGGGTGTCCTACATCACACGGGTTACATGAGCTGGTATCTCAGACACTGCCTCCAGCATCTGCTGAGATAACCAATGCCCCAGCTGTTTGAGGTGAGAGGAGGGGGGAATGCATGTTTCTTCCCGTAGAAGTCCTAGGCCATGGCTACTGGAAAACCAGAAATGACAGGGTTAAGCAAGACTGTGAAAGCAGGTTTTTCAGAGCACCGACTAGCTTTCAGCTTGAAAGCATACTGTAGCTTTGAGGAGAGTCTTTCATTATTGGACAGGATCCAGCATCTCACCATCTATATTAGAGTTTGCTCAAAGGCAGGCAGATTATGAAGAAATAGAAGCCACATCTGTGTCAGCTACATTTATCCCATCTGTTTTTTATTTTATCAACTTGGAAAGTAAATTCTAGTCATCACACAAGTCTGTTTTATACGGATTAGTGCAAATACTTTGACACTGACAAAACATATGTATAAAAGTTTTTCCTTCTTGACAGCACATTTAAAAAACAAATTTCCATGGATTTAATTACAGTTAAAATTTTTCACCATTTATTTTAGGATATTATTCAGTACCTACAACCCTCATTCAAGTAATTCTGTGTCTCTCTTGGCCACCATTTTTGCAACAGTTTATTAAAAAATATTATCACACCATGATTTGAAATACAGCATGGGTTTGTATGTCCATGATTTACCTTTGCTCAGGTCAGTGTTGCTACTGCTTTCAGGTAAAGGTAGGAGACTGGAGTGGATGAGGGGAGTGAGAAGGAATAGCAATCAGGAGACATAAGGGGACAGAAATCACAGATCCCTAACACATATTCTCCTGTAACTCAGACCTGTACCAGGCATTACCAGTAACCACAGCATGCAATACTGTTTGTAAAGCAACCAGGCGCTTCTCTCTGATCTTGTTATGCTATTATCCTAAGTACACATAACCTCAATTGTCTGGAAAGGAGAAACCTTTCATTTCTGATTTAGTTCTGTGGGCACTGGCCATTTGTTCCCATGCCAACACTGGTTAATTGATTTCTTCTATTTTTTTTCAGATCTCCTCACTTCTTGTGTATTTCTCTTAAGAAGTCAAAACCTAAGAAAGAGGTTTTACAATACTAAACAAGTTGAAGCAATTTATGTTCCCTCTTGCTAATAACTTTTCTAGTCTTACACACTTTTCAGTTTAGAATCTTTCTTTGCACAGTGTGCTGAGGAAATGTTGCCAGTGTCTTTTATAATGACATTAATATGTTCTTATCTCTACTGGAATTGATTGATGCATCAGAGGGTTTTTGATCTTCCCAGATACAGAGAAGCTGCCTCTTTGTCACCAATGCACAGTATGGTTCACTTCTTACTTACTGGTTTCTACATGGAGTACATCTGAAAGCTCTTTTAAAAGCATTCTAGTACTGCTGTCCCCATTTTACAAAGGCAGTTCAAATGATGAAATAACTTGCCCAAGGCCACACAGCAGACTGATAGACAAAATAAAGTGAAGACTGTGTGTATCTTGACCAACAAATTCTTTGTCCTCTAAGCTACAGACTGCAAAAACAACTCAGGCCTTTTTAATCTAAGGTTTAGACAAAATAAAGTTAAATATTGCAATTAAGGAGGATGGAAGACTTTTTGATAAACCAAAAAGTGCCCTCTGTATGAAATTCTGTTGACATTATATCCACAACACTTAAAAAAAAAAAAAAAGCCCAGAAAACATGCCAGAACATATCATTGCTTTGTACTCATGACAGTTTTCATCTGTGGAGCCCAGGCTGTCATTGCCAGGTCAGAAATAATTTCCAGCTTTCAAGGAGACAAATTACAGTATTACAGGCTCAAATAATATTGCATAGCCTTGATTCTGCAAGACTCAGATTTTCTTACTTTATTTTCTGTGATTAGTAGCAGCTGCTTACATGACTTTTCATTAAGTACTCAAATGCATGTTTGGAAGATTTTAGTCAAAAAGCCATTAGAAATTGGAACAGTGGAAGCATCTAAATTTGGGAGCTCTGTCCCAACCCACTTTCCCCTACTGAGTTTCTTAAAATTTTGCCATGGTCACTTTTCTCCAAGAAAAAGAGAAAGCCTCTAGGGAAGTAGGTACTGCTTACATTTTATTGCTTAAAGCAAGGTCTGAAAGAGCAACTTCCATTGAATTTAGATCTTATTACAAGTTTCTAAACATGTTATCCTGATTAAAGAAACACAGATTGGGAAGTATTGATTAAGACTGCCCTGTCCAAGCCCCTGCTTGAAGTAGATCAGACATTGTAGCTTACTGAGACGCATGTCAAGTAATGCTGGAATACATCCAAGGCTGGAGACTCCACAACCTTTCAGTGCAACCTGTTCCAGAGTTTGACCACACTCATGGAAAACCCCTCAAAGCTTTTTCTCATGTTTCAGTGAAGTTTCATAAATTTTTGTCATTTTCCTCTTGTTCCTTCAAGGAATGTGACCAAGAGAAGTTTAGCATAATTTATCTTTATTCTCTACCCAGCATCCTTAGCATGGATGTTAGGAGGTGGACAGCTGGACGTCTTGCTGAAGTGCAAAATAACACTATTCACTTCTCTTTCCATTTTCATCAAGAAAGTCAGCCCTTTGTAGAAAGCCATCAAATTGATCAGGCTTGATTTTTTCCTCTACAAACCCATTCCAACTAATCCCAGTCACCTCTTTGTCTGTAAATGGTTTCTAGGATTACTTGCTCTATCACATCATGGGCAAAGGGTAGGTCCCCTCTTTTAAAATTACTTTAAACCCACTTGATGTACACAGAAGGTGATCATACATCACTCTAGACTGGTCTTAGAAGCCTGGAATACTGAGAGTATAAAGAAAGAAAGGAGCAGGGCTTTGAGAACTTAAGGCTTCTCTACATCTTTTTCTCACCAAATCTCCCTGCCTTTGTCAGTGGGGCCACATTTCCCTGGTCTTTGTTTTGCTGCTGATGTCCTTGTGAAAAAATTCCATGTTGGTTTTCACATGTATTTCCATATTCAACCCCAGATAAGCTTTGGCTTTCTTTAACCCATCCTTCCACAGTCACACAGAATTCCTGTAGTTCTCCTGGGCCACCTGCCCCTCCTTCTACCTCCTGTACACTCCTTTGTATGTCTATGTCAAGTTAGGGGCTCCTTGCTCAACCACGCAGCCTCTTGCCCTCTCTGGTTCTGTTTGTTGGCAGGGACTAATGTTGAGCTTGGAGCCCAGTAGCTCTTCTGGACTTCTCCTCTCTCCAGGGCTGTGTCCCATGGGATTTTTCCAAGCAAATCTCTAAAGGGGATGCATTCTGCCCTTCAGAATTCCAGTGCTGTGATTCTGTGATTTGCTCTGCTACTCTCTCTCAGGATCCTGACATCTGCCATCCCATGGTCACTGCAATCAAGGATGCGACCAAACCTCATATTCCCAGCTAGTTCCTTCTGGTTTGTAAGTATCTGGTCCAGCTGAGCACCTTTGGCTCCTCAATCGCCTGTGTCAAGAAGCTATTGTTCACAACTTTATTGGAAATGTCTTGAATATCAGTTCTATTGGTAACAAAAAGTAAGTAAATCATACTTCTTTTTGGAGATAATATCATGTAGCTTCATAGATACAGGGTTTTTCCCTAACTGAAAAAATGCTGGCCCCAAACTGAAACACTCATCTCTAGTGTTTGCTTAATCCACAAGTCAGGAATATATAGACTTGGATACAGGACTGAGGATTACAGTGACTTATTTTTCAAATGAAATTGGCACAGACATCAGGTTTTTCACCTCATCAAGCAGGAGAATGACAGTTCAGATTGTCAGCAAGTTCTCTATTTTAGGAGCAAGACATATATTCTTCTGGACTGTGACTTACAGAAAAACAGAATCACAGTTTTGAATTTCTGAAAGATTTCTGTTGCAAGGATTTGTGAATATGAACCAAATTACATTGACTTTAAATTTACATTTTTACTATATTAATTTGCAATCTCATTATACTACAGTTAATTTGCTGTTTGCACTAGGTTTATTTGCTTTTTATGCTAGTAGCTTTGCTGTGAGGAAGACTTTTATAGTATATGATGAATGTGAGATTATGCAGTGATAATCTCTAAAATAGAACTAATTTTTGCTCTGCTCACTACTTAATATATAACTTGCAGTAGTAGTTTAAAGATTTGCTTGGGTTTGGTTTGTGACTTTTTGAGAGAGGTGAGAGGAATGATGTGGCTGTTTTGTATATAAAATAAAATAGAGGAATAATTTTTCTGCCAATATGTATTTAATAACTGAGTTTATCTGGAAGAGGAGATGAGGCCTTTTTATTTCAGTGAATGCAAAGTCACCAAGTGGGATAGAGCATTACCCATTACCCTTTTACCATTTTTAGCTCTGCATTCTTGACTGGCTGTAAGGTTCCCTAGGTCTCTTCCAAGTCCCTGGCTGGAGAAGGAAATGGAGAAAGGAGCATGACTGAAGAAAAGGGGAGACAGCAATGACATGGATACAGAGTGGTCTTAATGCTGTAAAATAGATCCAGCCCTGTGACACTAGGAGCAGATGCTTGGGGAACAGTCCTTGCTAGTGTGATTTTCTTACAAAAAATCTTTTCATCTTACTGCTGAAATGTCCTGAATGGGGGCTGCAGGGGACAATGCAGCTTTTAGCACTGAGTAAGACTTCAAGAACTGTTTTGTTTTTCATTTTACCAATATTCCAGTTTTCTTTCTGCTTCAGTATGTTGCCTGCTTCTGCAAAAAGTATAATCAATACTGCACTTGTTCTTGCAGAGAAGGTGTCACTTGCTGAGTTTAAAGAACTATATAACCTCCAAGTGCTTTTGTAGTACTACACATGTGCAACAAGAATCCAAAATCTAAGCCCTTTTCCAAGCAAGTTATTTATTATAGAAAAATTATCTCACTTTCCATTTTCTTAGCTACAGTTTTGTCCATTTTATTAAAACTTGGAGCAAAGTCTGTGTATTGATAAAGCCATTCAACTTGTGATTCAACTTGTGAAATAGCTTGACATCTTGAAATATGTTAGCAAAAAACTTTATTAGTAAATGATTGGTTAATAAGGTAAAAATCTAGAATTAGTATCTTGACTTGTGGATGTTGTCTGTCTTTCTAGACTTCAGCAAAGCATTTGATACCATCTCCCACAGGATCCTCCTAGAAAAACTGCTTGTGGCTTGGATGAGTTGACTCTTTGATGGGTAAAAAACTACCATGAATGCTGGGCCTACAGTGTGGTGGTGAATGGAACTAAATCAAGTTGGTGGCCAGTCACCAGTGGTGTTCCCCAGGGCTCTTTTTGTGGATGGATGTGTTTAACATCTTTATCAATTATCTGGGTCTTGCAATTGAGTGTCCCTCAGGCAGTGTGCAGGTGACACCAAGCTGGGTGGGAGTGCTGATCTGCTGGGGGGCAGGAAGGCTCTGCAGAGGGATCTGCACAGGCTGGATCATGGCCAAGGCCAGTGGTGTGAGGTACAACAAGGCCAGTGCTGGTCCTGCCCCTGGGTCACAGCAGCCCCAGGCAGTGCCACAGGCTGGGGCAGAGTGGCTGCAGAGCTGCCCACAGGAAAAGGCCCTGGGGGTGCTGGTGACAGCAGCTGAGCATGAGCCAGCAGTGCCCAGGTGGCCAAGAGGGACAATGGCATCCTGGGCTGTGCCAGCAACAGAGTGGCCAGCAGGAGCAGGGCAGCGATTGTCACCTGTACTCAGCACCGGTGAGGCCACACCTCAAATCGTGCCCCTCACTTTAAAACAGACACTGGAAAAACAGAATTCCTGGAACATGTCCAGAGAATGGCAACATAACTTGTGAAAGCCTTAAAACATGTCATAGAGGAACCTCTGAGGGAGCTGCTTTTCTTTAGTCTACAGAGAAAAGGAATCTCAGGATGGACTTCATTGCTCTCTGCAACTTCCCTTATGCAGTGACATAAGGGTTCATCTCTTCTGCTATGCTTGCAGTGAGATGATGGAAGGAAATGACCTTAAGCTGAGACAGGGGAAATTCTGATATTCTAATTTTTTTTTCACTTTTAAGGTGGTCAAGCATTGTAATAAGTTGCCCAGGGAGGTGGTAGAGTAACCATCCCTGCAGGTATTTAGCAGCCATCTGGATCTGGTGATGTGGTTTAGGGATGACAAGGGTAATACTGTGTGGATGACTGGGTGATCTTGAAGGTCTCTTCCAGCCTTGATGATTTTGTAATTTAAATAATGTTTTAGTGTTTTCATGCAGAAGAAAGTAATTGGAAGGCAGTGAGTAAAGAGCAGATGGAATGTAAGGATGACTTTTATGTAAAGGTTTTACTATTCAAGGCTAGTAAAAAAAAATAAAACAAAATGATGCTGTTGCTGGAAAAACTTATGATGGCAGAGAATTGCTTGTTTATCTGCATTAATTAGTTGCCTGCTGCAGTGTTTGGGCTGTCAACTATAGGAAACACTTCAGAAGTTGGTTTTACACATAAGGTCTCATTGGAATATAATTCAGCCACCACCATACTAATGTGTGTCTCTTCTTTCCCTACTTGATGTGATTTCATCCCACTCTTGGTATGCATTACAGAATTTGTGTGGAGATGGGAAATGCATAGAAATACAAGCACACAGCCATTTTCTTCAGGACTTCTGGAAATTAAAGCTAGCTACAGGCTACAATGTGTAGAGATGAGAAACTGATATTTATTGTCACTGGCTAGGTTCTGTCAGTGTAAAGGTTAAAATCTGTGCTTTCTCTGCATGACAGAGATGTCCCATGATAAAGCTCTTAAGAGTGCCTCATCACTTGGTTTTACAGATCCACAGATTTATCAGTGGTGTCAGAGCTGAGGAGAAGTTGCATTTCATACCCGCTGTTACCATATTATTCAAGTTCAAGATTCATCTAGGTTTAGCCTTCTCCTCTGACATACTAAGTTCTATAGCCAAGAATGCAACTGAAAACAGCCAGGCAACTGCAGTCACTAACCTAAATACTTCCTCATGTTCTGACAGAAACTCTGTCCTCCACCTCTCCTAACTGGTACCATCTACGTAGCAATGAGACTCACTGCCATGGAGCATGACAGAGTGCTCAATAAAATACTTTCCACCTCTTTCTCTGAGAGATGGGTGACTTCAATGCTTCAATGCAGGTATCCCTATCTACTGACATTTAATATGACCTTAGTGCTGAACAAGTATCATCAAGAGGAGTTTAAAGGTCAAGGAAAGCAAAAGACATGGATGAGCACCATATGAAAACATGTTTACATCTTGTAAAACAAGAAGCACAGATTAGCCCTGCTGTGAATGGTATGCCAGTTTCTAGAAGAAATTTCTAGACAGAGGAGATTTTTAATAGCTACCATTTTTAAAAAGACTTTTAAAAGCAGTTTTTAAAAGGACAGTTTTGGTACAATGTTCTGCACTGGAGAAGCATCTTATTTCTCTATAAAAGTCAAACAGAAATATTTAATGGGTTTTAGTACTTATTTGCCCTGCATTCAATTTTTACAGCAGTCAGAACTTCTAAGAACTGATAGCCACCTAACAGATCCACTTGATCCCAGATAACATTAGTTTTTGGAAATTGGAGTTGGACTCAATGGAGTTGGTCTCAGTATGAACCTGAGGATTCTTATGAGTTTCTTTCAACTTGAGATGTTCTATGATTCTAAATACAAACAAATGGAAGGAAATTTTATTGCAGAACAATTGCATTCAGGAAATAAAGCACAGAAATTGTTTTCTGGCACTGTTTTTACTTTAAACAGCTCTATGCTTGTTTCTGGAAAACTTCTAATCCAAGCCTTTGGAAAACATTTTCCTAGAACATGGAATTTCTTCTTGGAGTACATTGGATTTAGAAGCCAGCACATAAGAATTTACATTTTGGCTTTGTATTCTTCAGATTTATTTCAAACCAGATTACTAAATGGAAGAGGAATGGAAGTTTCATAATTATTATCTTGAACTTAACATGCAGATAATATATGGGATGTTTGACGCTGTTCAGTTCAGTATTGCAAAATTAGGTATTTCACCAAGTATACATCAACTTGAACAGATGACCTTATTTTTTGTCTTAACCAAAGTGCTTTTGTGAATTATAGGTGTTTTTATGAAATGTAATCAAATGTAGATGCTTTCTGGATTAAAATTTTCCAATACAATTCTCTGACCACGTTGCACATGTTGTGCTATCCTCCACGAGTGCAAGGGTCTTTGCACTTGCTGCCAAGGTCACTTGGGTGGGTTGTGAAAGCCAGCTTAGATGGAGCTTTTCTGCTGGTTATTCTTTAATTATAACCTCCAACATGACAGTATTTCAGACAGGAAAAGTACAGTTATTCTGTCTTGAAAAAGAGAGAGTCAGAGAGACAAGTTATGTTTCAGGGTTTTTTTCCATCAATAGACAATATGAGACCCAAAACATATAAGTATAGTGCATGTAGCCCTAGTCCTGAAAGTATTCTTCATCCCAAGTAATCATCCTACTTCAATCATTTGACATTCATATTTGTGCTCCCAGTGAAGCTAAGATCCCTCAGTCATTTTGATTCTAGTCTTTTCAGATGTAGCTATAAAAAGCTGATATAATGTTTTCAGGATAAAAGAAAAGTTAGAATACATTGAGATACTTCTGTAACCTTGCTCATCTGATCACAAGCACACACTGCATAGCTGCATATTACCAGACCATTTTAGCAACTTACCCAGATTTTAAAAAGCTTGTGCAGACTTTTTCTTGTCACTCATTATTCCTCTGATTTTGAACATCTTAGAGTCCAATTAGTCCGTTGGTTTTGTAGTATTCTGTGTAGCCCAGATAGAGCTACAGGTTGGACATCTATACCAAACTGGAACAATCTGATCTTTCCCTGCTTTTTCTACTAGGCTCCAAGAACATCAGGACAAAATAATACTGGTTTAATTTAGGTGTGACTGAACTATTAGAGGTAGCATAGCAGTTATGCTGTATCATTATTAAATACATCTGTGAGGCAAACATTGAATAGAAATGGTGGTGCATGTGCTACCAAAGTGCTGTTGCAATTACATTTGCACTTCTCTCATCACCATAAGTCCATGCGATATAACTTATAGGCTGTGCAAAATTTTTGCAAGGGGTCCCTTTGCTCTCCTCCATATTTCAAAATCTTCCAGACTTAGCCAAGTCAACGTCTGACCTGCCTGGTGCTTCAAGAAGGTTAGACCTTACCTTAGAAGGCACCTGAGTGCCTTCCAGACATATTTCTGTCCTAGAAGAAAACTGTCTCCATCTATGGATGGAGATTTTCTGATTGTTATTTACTGCTTCTCAGAACAGACAGCACTGAGTTTTTAGGTTTTCTGTTGCATGGATTATGAAAAGGCTGCTTGGTCTAGCTTTGTGCCATAAATATTTTTAATTTGAGCAGAACTAGCAGATAATTGCAGTATGTTGGAGTTTTGTTTGAGTACTTTCTGCCTCTAAACATGAAGAAAGTTATGCTCATTGTGATCATGAGAACAAGGACAAAAAATATATATGCTATTCAGGAAGAACCTGAGAACATCGCTGTAACAGGTTTTGCATTAAAAATGACAAATAACTAAAGTAAACCATTCTGTGTTATCTATTCACTGGAGGTTTGCAGCTCAGTACTACACAGAAGTGCTGAAATACTGGCAGGAGTAAAAACCCAAACCAAACCATCTCTGCAGAGCAAAGTATGTTCTGCAAAATATGTTCAGACAATCTCTATAAAGTAAAGGCTCAGACTACAGAGAAAAAAAGAAATCTGTGATAATTGTATAATGTAAAGAAGTAAAGAATGCCTTTCAAACTAGTACTGGTACAAACAAAGATCATGTAGGGAGGGTATGTCTCCAGATTAGTTTGCCTTGACTTACTAATTGTAAAACTAGAACTCAGAAGTGAGATAAGTTCTATCAACTTCATTTTAAGAGAAAAATCATCAACAGTAGGAAAGTAAAGGAGGTTTTCTTTAGAGCAACAAATATACAACAATAAAGTGTGGAGAGCAAGCTATGTGTTCATTCTTAGTCAGCCTTTATTTGCAGTCCATAAGACCAAATTTTTGTTGCTTAGCAGTAGCATGTCACCTTGGTAAAGACAGAAGACAGTATCCAGTATCCTATTCACTGGAGCCTTACTTTAAGTGACCACACACTTTATTTGCTTGATAGACACCTTGTGGCTGATACAGCTAAGCAATAAAGTGTTTCCCAGATATCTTAGTGATGTCTCTGTGTCACCAAAGCTTATGTGCTGCAACTTCCTGTAAAGTTATCAGGACCAGGTTAATTGTAAATTATTGTTCAACATGTCCCAGAATATTTTCCTTTCCTATTAAATATTCCAATTTCTTCAGAATTTTTTGAACATTAACTTTTCCAGAGGTAGTGACAAAGTTACTATACATTCAGTCTATGTTATCAATAGCTTGCAGAGTGAATGGATGATTGAAATTTAGTTGCAAACTCGTGAAAGACTGTGTTCTTTTCTCTACCTTTGATATCTCACTGCCTGTAATTGGATAGAACTGGACAGCTACAGAAGACCTTTCGCATTAATAAATCTAGGCCAAATTTTTCAATGAAACAATCCCTGAAATAATTTTGGTAATTTAATAAGAGGATTATCTACCGCAGCAACTCCTTTCAGCTTTTTGTGCAGAAATCAGGGACCCTGGATTTTTTCTAGCCTTCCTAACTCCTTGGAAATGTGATGTCAACTTGCCAAGTTATTTAGTAGTTCAAGGATACTTAAATCCAGTCAAATTTAATATTAAACCATAATTATACTTTGGATCTTTCCAGTTTTGTCCCACAGAAAAGTTCAGTCTGACATTTTGGATAAAATTTCAATAGTATTCACAATAAAATTTGTATAGATTGTTTTTCTGAACTGTGAAAAAATCCAGAGTACAAAGCATTAGACTAGCATGAGAAAAAACATGTTGTAATGAAATTCTTAGGAAAAAAGCAGCAAGTCCACCTTTAAAAACTGTTTTGGGGTTCTTAACACTGACAGTCAGACATGTATATCAGTATTGGCCTGAGTCCTATTTTCAAGATGTCTTTAACATTCCAGGGAGAATTTATAACCGCTAAACATGGCCATGGATATTGGTCTTGTTACTGAAACACTCTCCTCAGGAGGCATTCAGAAGGTCTGAATAAATGCTTCGAGTGGTAAACCATAGAATGAGTCAGCATGCACAGAAACTGCTGTACAATTTATACAACTAACACCTGATGACTTCAGTGAGGATTATTTGAGTTGAATTATATGAGTGGTAGCAGAAACCATTTTTCTGTGCCATGTCTGAGAAGCATCAGATCCATGGCTTTATAAGTGATTAAAACATACTTCCTCCAAGTAATACTGAGAAGCAAATCCACAGAAAACAGAAGGATCATCCAAAGGGCTTGGGAGACCTTTCTCATGATAGATAGCTCCTTCTCCAAAGGCTCTGTGGCTGTTTGCACAGACCTTGACAGGTTCGGCCCCTACAGCACCTTCTGCAGTTGTGTACTGACCTTTTAACTGTGCTTCTCTGTACTCTTTGATACCTCAATGAACAAAAGGAAGATCTCAGGCACAAATTTATGTGAAATGCTGGTGCTTATTTCACTGGCACAGATGTTACTTTGCATGGGCTCAGTGCTTTCTGCCAGAAAAAGAGAGAACATTATATACTGGTCCTCTCTGTGTAGGGACTCTAAAATATTTGACTGGTGGCATGCATGAGATTTATGTTGCATGTTACTCTCTGCCAAAGACAGAGCCATTCTCTCATTGCTGTAGTTTTCAGCTCTATAGTTTAGTCACTGTGCTTCATTAACTTCAGTTACCACCCATGTCTTCTACCATTTCCCATATAACATGGTAATCTGAGCAACCCTTTAAGTCAGATGTACAGTGTATGCCCTTCATCATTCACTCAATAACTAGAGTCATAGATAGAGAACTGTTCTATTTTATCACTATTATTTGTAATTGCAAGGAAAAGTGGAAAACCTGACCATGACTACTGAGTCCCTTCTCTGAGAAGGACAAATTGTCTTCTATGTTAATGATCATCATTAAAAGAAAAAATCTACTCCTGTATACAGGTTAGTAACTGAAGAAAACAGCATACTAAAATAGCATCAGAAGAAGAACAGTTCTACCTAGTTTGATTTTACCAGATTAGTGGTTGCTCCACACTGGAGGCATAGTTTTGTTACCCTGAATGTTTTGCATTGTATTTCCAGACAGAAGTTCATGAAGTGAAAAAAGAAGTTAAGCATCTGCTGCCTATGTACATCAACATGTACATAACTGTATTTGAGTAAGGATACTTAGCAGTAACCACTCGAATTATGACAAAGAATTAATCTTACCAAGGGTGCAAAGGGAAGAGGGGACACAGGATGACTTGTGGAAAGGATAAGGGATGCAAAGATCTTGATTCACTGGTTTGTATACTGTGTCACAGAGAAAGTCTGCTGCCAAGTTTTGTGAACATTCAAACAACCTCCCAGACTGTTCCCTTGCTAATTTTCTAAGAATGTTTAAGTCAAAGCTCTCACATCCAAGTAAGTAACCAAGGAGGTCTAGACAGTAGAAAGGACTGCATTGTGCAGCCATGGGACTGGGATGCAATACTGTTGGATCCCCTTCCCTGATCTCAGCCAGATGCACTGGAAGTCTCCAGCAGAGCAGATGGGATTAGACTGTAGTTCAGCTAGGTGCCTAGTTTAGCTCTTCACTGATTACTGTTCTGTGTATGTTTTTAAATAATCAGTGAGAAAAGAATAAAGCAAGAAATAAACAGAGGTTTGGTTCCAGCAGAAGCCTAGAAGATAAGGAGACTGATGTGTCTGTCTCAAACACTGATAGACTGTGGAGTCAGCCAAGAATTGTTAGTTATAACAAACTGCAAGAAAGAACAATATGTGGCTGGAGAAGGGGTCATGCGGAGGTAGGGCAGCACATTTCTGGAACAAACATCCTTGTTATGGCTCCTATAGATAAGCACAGGTACAGGTACAACTCAAGTTCAGGAATGAGACAGAGAAATCAGAATGGGGGGAATCAAGAATTCCAGAAAAGTCTGAAAGAATGAACTGTGCATGATGACTAATTTGCATAGAAAGCAAGAAACTTAGCTCCAGGAAAATGTGTCTATAAAAATATACCCACAACAAGCCTAGGTGATACCTCCAGGAGCCTGGACAGGCCATTGGTTGGATCAATGCTGGAGCCACCAGGACTGCTGAATCCTTCCTTCCTGCCTCCCTTCCCTCCCTCCCCCCATCCCCCACTGGCCTGTGCTTATATAAGTCAGAAATTAACATACCAATTTCCATGTCCAGTGTGTAGTTCACTAATGAAATTTGTGGGCTTTGGTGAGCCCTCTGATTTTTTGTTGCTCCTTGTGTTCCTTCCCCTTAAGGTTGGGATGCCACAGCCAAGGCCTTAAAGAAGGGAATGTAGATCAGCAAATAGTCACAAAGATCACACCTTTGAAGGTCACCTGCAAGGTGTTGTCTCCTAAAATGCTGTCCCACAATCAGGAAGCTGTGGGTCCTACCTCTGAAGCATGCAGCCTTTTTCAGAGGTTTACACCTCTGAAAAATATAAATTTTAGGAAATATAAAGTTTAGGAAAGAACAGGATGGACTTATGTTCATCAGTGTGGAGTCATGGAGCAATATTTAAAATGCACATGACATAGAAAATCAGCTTGCAACATTTGTACTTGTTAGTAGTTTTCAATAAATCTATTTATCACTAAATACTCTCAGAATTAACTGAAGCCCTAAATTAGTCTAAGTCTATGCATGTTTTATTTCTTCAGATAGAATTGGATAACTTGCTGTATTTCACAATGCAGCTAGATTTTTTAATAAAAATAACTGACTTGCTTTAGGGTAGCATTTCTAACTCAGTCATTATTTCCATTTAGTTAAGCAAATTCTCAATTCTTAATCTGCTTAATTTGAACTTTTCCCTAGTTCTGTTGAAAAGAATCACACACACTAAAACAAAATAAAAAACCCCAACAAAACAAAAACTAAATCCAGAATTGCTTCACAGTCAGCAGTTCCATTAGAAGAGGGGCATTTTGCTTGGCAAACTCCACCTGATGATTCCCTACAAATTTAAGTCTCCAAATGGGTAACAGTTGCAGCCTTAAGTAACAGAATGGAAGGGAGAAGGCATCTGTAAGCCAATCAAGTGTCCTAAGCACTATTCCTAAATTAATTTTCATCCTGATATGGACTAAAGCTATGTACTGCAGAACCATTCTCTTCCTGGTTTCAAGGTTATTCCCTTCCCTAAGGATGTTCCATGAAGACTTTCATAGACTTGTGTGGAAAGAGAAGGAAGACAGAATTGCTTCTGTCCTTACCGAGTAGTTCTGAAAAGTGCATTTTTTTTCTGCTTCCCTTATATCCCAGCTTCCACATGAATAAAATGGTCTGATCCTAAGCAGGCAAAGAAAAAAATTGAAACTCTTGTAGGATTTCAGTAGAACAAAATGACACAACACTAAGTTATTAAATATACCAGTCCTTCCAACATTTCATTTGTAATAGGGAAAAGAAAGCAAACAGAGGAGATCAGCAGGACAATGGAAGATTTTGGCTTCCAGCAAGTATGTCATGTTTAATTTCCAAGCATCTATCAATTTTATTGAGAAAACAAAATGCTCCTTTTTTTTTCCTGTCTTGCATCATCTGTCCTTTGTTAGTGCTTTTTCAAATTTTATGAACTCAATGGATTGTTAGCATGCATTACTGTATTAGTGTGACATGTTCAACAAAACATGCTAGTCATCCAAGATCTAAATACTTCCTGGGAATTCAATCTCTATGTTAAGCTACTAGAATCATTGCTTTATCTGCATCATCATCATCATCATCAGATGCTATTCAACATGGGGCCCCTGTAAGAAAGGAAAGAAAAGATGAAAAAAAGCAAGTAAAGATTCAAGTTGCTGCTGACATCAACGTGCCAGAGAGGTTTTGTTCTCTAAGTATGCTGCAATTAATTTTTCCTTTGCAAACTAGAGATTAGCACAGGTGACACATACTTAACCTCAAACATAATCCTCAAATCTGTGAAGCAGATAGATCAAATTGAGGATAGTAAGTTCCAAGACTGGCTGAATTCTTCTGTATTTGTCCACAGTTTTTTTTCCACAACCCTTACGCTTTTAGTTGACTCTAATATTTTCTTTGTCTGAAGCATGGCACAGGCTAGGCAGAGCACATCATGACAAGCGAGACTGAGCTGCTGTTTCCCTCCACTATATGAGGCCCTGAACATGAATGTTTCACTGCTTATTGGACACAGAGCCATTATATTCTAAAGGAAACATGGACTTCATCCAAAACAAGTAGTCTTTGACAGGTAGATTTTAATGAAGCTTCGACTTTGAGATAGTCATTGCCCTCTAGAAGTTAGCAAAACACAAGTTTACTGAAGTTGCTTAAAAGGATTTGTGCCAATTCAAGTCACAGATGAACCAGAAAATCAGTGTGAAGCAGACTTCACCTCTTCTGCCCAAGGCATGAAGACTAGTCAGCTGCAATGGGCACTGTTCTGGGAGGAGAGATAATTGTTTGGTGTTGAAAGGAACATCTCTACCTCTTTTTCAGGAAGAATTAGTTCCAATCTGTGAGTCAGACTTAGAGACAGTCTTTGGACTCCCCTCTATATTGCATTTTCCAGCTCATAAGGATAGTCCTTGCTGGAAGCAAAGAAATACTAAGCTTATCCATATTTCAACAGCCTGTGCCAAGAGCTGGAAATTCCTTGGCTGTATAATTCATCTGCACAAAGGCAAATCAGACTCCTACACAACACAGCTGCATCAAATTGGCAGCCTGTGTTTTTGCTTCCTCCTCTACTTATAATGCAGATAAAGCTGCTCTCAGGCATGGGTTGTACTAAACCCATGCACACTCACTATTGTCCACTCAGCTTCCAGGAGTTCAGCAGCAGGGAATGCTGGGGCACCTCTGTTTGGAACCAGACATGTGTTAGACTACACACAAAACCAGCAGCATCCTAGAGTGACATGCTTATGTCAGTCATTAATTTGATGCTGGAGACTGAGTGGATATTTCTAAGGCCCCAACTCAGAACTTGCCCTTCAGTCTTTATTATAAGACAAAAAAGGTGACATAATAGCATATCTATTTCATACAAAGGAAATACACCTGCTCTTTGTTGAAGCAATGATTAAATTGTAATTTATACATCACAAACCCTCTTCCTTCCTGCTAACTGCAAAAGATTCAAGAACAGTACGTTAGGTTCATTACAGGATAGCTGCATTTTAATGCTTAAGTGTTTTTTTGAACAACATCTGATTTTTAGGCCTGGCTAAAGGTAAAGATTCACTGAAATTAATGCTGGAAAAAAATAGTTCTCTTCACTTCCAAGGACAGCACTACATAGTGCTGGAGCAAAGGCAGTTTGGTGTGGGGGACTGAGTGCTGAGCTGCTGCCCTACGGGCAATAGGATCTCTTGCACAATCAGTGCTGAGATATTTCACCATGGTTCACTTCAGTGTTGCAATTGTAGATGAAGTACGTCACATGTGCCAGTATCAATTCAGAGGGCACTGTGATAGGGCTTTTGAATGACAGCTCTCCTGTCCACCTTGGGGATCAGTGACAGAGCTTCTCTTTTGCAGACTCTCTATGGGAACCAATTGATCATTCCAGCACTGATACCATGTTCCTGTCTTCCAGTTATGTTGGTAGCTTCATGCTTTGTTCTAAATCACTGCAAGAGTCATATTTCATTAATAGTAATAAAGCAGAACAAAATGGGGGCTTCTAAGAGAAGATTAGGCCACAGGAAAAAAATAATTGAATAAACCAGATCTAATACACAGAGGAGAAATGATAAATATGCACTCAGTTCTCTCTGTGCAGTAACTCAGTGGAATGGATTTATTGCACAGCAGGCTTGCTATTTGTTTTCTCTCTCTTCCCAGCATGGGGGATTTTAAGTTAAACAGTTTTATTCATACCCGAATTGACTCGTGTATCCCAAATTGGCTGCTTGCCAAGGGTGTTGACATTTCATGTTGATAATGTCTTAATCTAGAGTCATTACAGTAACTAGGAGGTAGCCTGAGTGTAGGAACAGACCCTTTCCTGGGGAGTTGCCTTTGAGATTTTAATGTACAAGGGCATCCATATTAATTGAAAGCTTACCTGAAATGGCAGGTGCCAGTGCTAACTTGGGTTATATGGATGCAAGTGCTAACTTTATTTACATGAGCCATGAAAAATGCACAGGAATGTTTGGTGGTTTTGCTCAGCCTCAGAGCAACATTCAACTCAGCAAGTGTCAGTTTAGGGCTCATTTGCCAAGGATGTTCATGATATTGTACATAGATTTCCTGAAAATTTATCTCATTTTCTAGAGAGCAATGAGAGTTAGAAGTATAAAGAAAGAATATAAATGTAGATGAGTCAAGATATCACAAGAAGTCCTGTCAAGTGAGAATAGAAGAAATAATCTGTTTGATACAGTAAGAAATGTCCAAGAACAAAGGCTCTCCTTTCCCAGGTTTCCAGTTTCTTAACCTGGAGATCATGTATTTTTTGGCTTGGAAACACACTTGTATGTATGTTTATTTAATGTTTTGTTAAATATAATTTCAATATGGAATAGGAAAATGTTGTGAGCTAATCCATGACCTCAGTGAACTTGTTCCAACAGATAGGAGGAGGCTGTTAATGTTTATACAGAGTGACGTGATTTTCCATACTCAGCCCCATCTCTCTAGCCTCACATGGATATACAGGCCAACACTAATTATTCAACACCCTTTGCTTTTGGTTTCAAGCCAAGATGGAGTATCTTGAAGAATCCTACATCCTCTTAACAAAACCTCTTGATATTTCAAACCTTAGTGGTCTGAGGGGAGATAGATGGTAAACTGTCACGCTGCAGACACAGCAGAGAAAGTATGGACAGCAAAAGGTAGATGTGAGATTGATGTCACATAACCCTATGTCTGATTTCTGTCTGAAACAGGAAGTTTCATACTGTGTCAGCAAGGAGTGCATATCATTGTTTTCCTCAGTGACAGCCAACTGTCTTATGAACTGGCCACAATAAAGACAGCTGAAAAGCAGAAAAATTACAGGAGGCACATTTATTATTTACAAGAAGAAGGAAGACCTAACCACTCAGTCAACAAGGGTCTGTATTTGGTTTTGTTTCATCTTCATAAGACTTATGCTATCTCCATTTGCATCAGGTCTTTGTGTCCTTCCAGTTTGGCATTTCAGGCTGAGGATTTGTTCCAGAAGAAAGCGGGTCAGACAGAGAAAGATCTTCAGCTGTATAAAATCAAGCACAAGTGTCTTTATATCTGATGAAGCATTAACCAAATAATGCTTCTAAATGAGCACAGAAGGCCAAACAGTTTCTTGCTTGTAGATTGGTTATGTACTAAAGAAAGAGCAAGAGAAATAATGGAATTGCTGTAGAGATGGAAACAATAAGGTGGTTATTGGCCTTCCAGAAATATGGGCATGAAAGAGAGAGGAAAGACATGAGAGAGTTGCATACAATGCAATGAATGCCTTATAAGCAGCCTTTCTCCCCATTCCCACTGCCTGACCTCCATATGTACCCACCACAGATCTCTTCACTGCCCCTGGACAAAATGCTGGACAGAGGCCAAGGTGGACACATTTCTTGTTTTATTACAGAGGATAAATGCCAGCTTAAGTCCTTGGCAAGCCAAGAGAAAAACAGCTGCCTGTAGAAAGATGAGACAAAAGGAGATTGTCTGGGCCATGAGTTCAGCCTTGTACCCATAGGCAATAGGCCACAGGGCAGTGAAGTGTGGCAGTGGGGTGGGATTCCCATGAGGCACCCAGAGGGCTGCTCTTAGCAGCCTTTCTTTGCACATACAGCATAAAGGACACAGCAGAAAAAAGGGAAGCCAGAGAGCAGACATCTTCCCCTGGCTTCTGCAGCGACCCTGCTGCAGCCCCCACGACTGCCCATCTCAGAGGAGCAGCTCACAGCCCAGGAGCCCTGGGCGCCACACCCTTCTGGCAATGCCCGCGCTGGGCAGAGGATGAGTGCTGGCTAATACCTCCACCACTGCTAGCTGTAGTCCACTAAAGCCCTGATCAGCCTGTGAGCCAAACCCTCTCATAACCCACAGGGCTGCTCCCAAACAGCCTAGGCAGCCTCCTGTCCCTTTCTTTCACTTATTGCCAATGGCAGGGCATTGACCCACAACAGAGATAAACCCTCCAGCTTGGGAAAACCTGGTGACTTTCTGGGCTTTGCTGATCTGCACCACCAGCAGAAGGCTTCATATATCTATAGGTATAAAAACAGTATAAAACCACAGTTTTAAACAGTGTTTAAATGTATGTTTAAACCACTTTCTTTTTTAACATGTCCTTGCTTGTCTTTCAGGGCTCTTAACAACTCCACAGCTTCCTCCTATTGTTTCTGCCAATGTTCTCTCATGCATCTTGACCTTCTAGCTTTTTACAGATGCTCTTTTACACCTCACAGTAATTAACTCAACACTGGCAAGCACTGCCAAGTGCCCACATCAGACATTCCCAGGCAGCAATGACTGGGATTCATTCCCTTATCTTTCCACAATCCCCCTAGATTCTGGACCCAGAAAGACATGTATTCTTGGCCAGCAGGACAAGAAGGATAGTTTTTAAAAAGCATCTGCTAGAGGAAAACATAGTGGTTGATTGAAACAACAGTTAAAAATGAATCTTGAAAACACCCTAGAAATTCACCATCTGGGATAAAATGATAGAATAAGATTTTGAGGCCTGATATGAAATCATCAAGTCAACTAAAGAGATGACATTTCCACGCCACTACAGGAGTTCTCAGGGCCTGGATCACAGAAACAGCCCTTCTTCACCAGGCCACAATTCACATGAGATGTGACAGAAGATGGTTACTGATGGCTTTTCCTTTGGCTCGTGCTTTATATTCAGGTATCTTAATATTTTTCCTTATTGGTAATCCCAAAATATTTCTGTGTGAAGCACAAAAGGATTTTCTCTTTTGGCTCTAAAATCAGCTGAAGTTCATTAGAACAAAACTCTGGTTGAGAAACAAATATGAAAAGATTACACTACTATTGAGGATTTATGATTTTATTAATATGATATACTCCTCTGAATTGACTAGTTGATTAGAAATGGAGTAATTTTTCCTTTATTTTGAGATGACATAGAGCAGATATACCTGGCTCTTTTCTCCTGCTTTCTCTTTATATATAATTAGATTTGGTCCACATGATGTGTCTTTCTGATGCAGGAAGCAGAAACTGAAAACACATTTACGTTTTTATTACATCAGAGGATATTTTTTAGTTCAAGACTGTTTCATGGCATTGTGCCAGCCTTCCCCTACAAGAATAGATGAACGATCAGTACAATGAAATTGTCAGACCCAGCTGGTCTCTCATGTCTTTTTATTTTATTACTGTTAGATGCAATATAGATAAATTAATAAACCATCTTCCATACATATGCATTGTGTACATGCATGTGCACACTCCTCTCCCAAGCCACTGCCGGGGAGAAAAGTAGGATCAGAGAAGGCATAAATGACAATGGCATCTAAATTACTAAAATCTAAAGGACAAAAATGACAGCATCAATTCCATCATGGAAAACAAGAGTAAGTTAGTGATATGAAAAAATCCACTTTTGTTTCTATAGTTCATAATGAGACAGTGGCTGGAAAGTGGGAATTTGTTTCATGCCCATAAGCTGTGCTGGGAGATGTAGTCTGTTACTTTTACTGTGAAACTGTGGGAGAAATTTTGTTTTTAATCACTTAACTGACATACTGAAGGTTGTTTTCTTGGTAGTAGAGCAATTCTGGCAACCGGCTCTAATCTGTACAAGAAGGTCAGCATGTATAGACAACAAGCAAATGATGATTAGTCAGAAGATGGAAAATACTAAGAGTATGTATATACACCTATATATCTCTTCAGAAAATTTGCTTTTTTTTTCTTACAGGCCCTCTTCTTGTGTATGAGTGAGCATCAGCAGGGAGAGGGGATTTGGAGGAGAGATGAGAGGTGCTGCTGGGCAGGCAGGGGAGAATGGAGTGGCCTTGAGGACAAGGAGAGGGAAAAGTTGGGGATACAGTGAGAGAGAGAAAGGCATAGGGAGTGCCATGGATTGTGCACATGTGCATGCTGGAAAAGTGGAATTTTGCAATGAGAAAATTCCACCAGAGAGACTGAATCAAGAGGAAAGTTAAGTTCTGAGATGGAAAGCTTTTAAAAAGAATTTTTAAAAGAGCAATCATATGTGAAAAGGACAAATATGAGATAAAAACAGAAAATAAAGACTTTGAAAATTAGAGCTTCTATAGGAACAATGTGGAAGGGAAAGATACAGACAACCTAAATGGTGTTTTAAACATGAAGTAAGAACATTACATCATGATGATGGTCTCTACGTGTGCCCCTCCCCGCCTCAGCTCAGCTTGTGTCAGACTGTGACATAGAAAAAGCTATGATTTAGTGAGCAGAAAAAGGATAGACATCTTAAATGTAGCAAGGGAAAACTGCAGGAATTTCATCTTAGGTATGTGTAGTAGGAGAGGGAAGTGAATTACCAGCTCTGCTGGTATAGCAGGTATCAGTACAATGCCTAACAGAGATTCCCTGCAGACCCCTTAAGGAAATCAAACTTGGCTTTTTTAAAGTTTGGAAAGTTTATGCTGAAATAGTAATTTCTATATATATATGATAAAGATAGTTTGTTCTTTTATTACACAGACATCTGAAAACAGAGTTCTTCTTTGTTTCTAAGGATTTCTAAGTCATGTGAATGCTCTGGTACTGCTGAACAGTACTGTCTAGTCTTCTATCCTGAATATTTAGGTTTTAAACAGAGGAACATATTTTTAAGTATTTCACATCTACAGGCAGAGGAAATGTAATTAAAACAAAATATACTGGCAAAATATTTTAACATATTTATGGTTTCACTTATTTTTTCTTTTTTTTTTTCTTTCTTCCTTTTTCTTTTCCCCTTTTTCCTTTTTCTTTTTACTTTCTTTTCTTTCCCATTTGTTTTTCCTTTTTTATTTAAAAATGAGTCCTGCACAAATATTTTGAATACGTACATTAAATACATATATATTCAATACATACATTCAATACTTATATCTGTATAAAGTAGATTTCATGACCAAATGGCATGTTTGGGGATATGACAGGTCAAAACCCAACTATCTGACTCACTCAAAAATTTAGACCTGAGGCTGAAAACATAGGCAAGATAGATCAAAAGACACTTATGTGAGGAAATTAAGAGGAGTCAGCATCTGGACTCTTACAGGAGAGGTCCCTCTGACTTTCACAAAGGGGTCACAGAGAAATAATTTCCAACCTGATAGCTTCCGTGTGGGAACATATCATTGTTATCTAAAAGCTGGGAAAATCATGACGGCGAGAGGCCAACGTGATTCCTTCAAGGACAGTTAATGAGTCAGAAGCAGACCAACAAGAGTGGTGTTGTTCAGATTTCCAGGCCAGGGTCACAACTATTGGGTGCCCGGCCTTGCTTGCCAGTACCAGATGAGGAACATTTCTAATTATTTACCAGTTGTGGAATTTCTATTTGTACTTTGGATAAAAGCCTCTGAAGACTGGACAGTTTTATGGCAAAACTGTGGTGCTGTGAGAGTCACAGGCTTTCCATAGAGGTGGTAGTTGTGCTGAAGGGTTAGGGAGATAGTTGGGAATTTAGATGCTAAAAGCAGGACTTGAACAATGCTTAGGTACTTAAATCCTTTGTAAAATTCATCCCTTGCATCTCCATCTGTGCTTCTCATTCTCTATAATTAATTTGTATGTTGTTCTCTTCTGATTTGAATAATAAGCTAGCAGCAGAAGCTCTTGTCCAGCTCCTTGAATTCTTGCCTATCTGGATCCAGAAACCTTGTCAAAAAAGGAGTTGGTTGCATTGGTACCCATACACTCTCCAGTGCTCTAATAGCAAAAACTTTTCCCCCTGCACAAGTTGTTCAGTGTATGAGATGGTGCCTTGGCAATTTGAATTGCATTTGTGCACAAAGTGCAGCCAATGGTCCATTGCAAAATGTTATTTCTATCACTTAAATGTAGCAATTTCCCTTGTCACTTCTAATCTAACACACTGTTGTTGTTTTTAAATTGACAGAAATGGAAATTAGCAAGTACTCAAGAGTCACTGATTTTATGGCACTGCTAACTGAGACACCATATACCCACCCCATCATGCAAGAAATATGCTTGCTACACTAATAAGGCTTCATGGATCATGTTTAGTGAACTGTGGTTTATCATGGCATAATGTGCACACAGATTTTGCATTTGTAAAACATGAGCAAAAGGCTCAGTTCTGCCTGCCCCTGTAAATTCACAATAGAATGAAAATTCATCATTTCAAACAAACAGTTGAATAGTATTATCTATTAATTAACTTGTCCTGGCAGTTCCACTATAAGGAGAAACTTCTGACATCTTGGTTGGGATGCTGAAGGGTCACAGAGCTGGATTTTGCTTGTTTGAAGCCATCTTTGTTACTGTCACCAGCACATAGTTGTGGCATTCAGAAGCAGTTATGGTGCCTTAAATCACAGTCACTCAAAGAAACATGATTTTTCTTGTACTTCAGATCCAGAGGAGTAACCCACAAAATGTAGCTTTTGGCATTTTTTTTTTTTCTAGTATAACTGTAAATGCAGGGTTCTGTCTGGTGTTTTTTCCATTTGCTTGTCCACATGCCAGCACATCCATGTGGGGCTACTCTGGCCTCTCCTTCAGGTGGCAGTTTCACAGTTGCCCCTGCAAGTCTCTGGTTGGCAAATGCAGCAGGTAGGTCAGCTTTTCCAGGAGATGCATGGAGGAGCCAGAAAGCAGCCAACTGTGAAATCCCACAGGCTTGTAAATCCAGGTTTGACTGTTTATTTCCAGACATACTGCAGGCTTTTCACATCATGTTCTTATCAGTGTTATTGTGGCTTAAACAGGAAGCTGCATACCAATGGAGATGGGAGGAATGTATCTACAAACAGGGGAGGGTTACTTGGCAGGGTGAGGGAGTATCCTTGCTGCTGACTGTTGTGGAATATTTTCAGTGAATGACCTTGGATTTTCTCCCTCTTGGAAACCATGGCAACCAGCATTTGTTCTTGTAAAATAATTTCTTGTCTCACAGTGAGTGATTATATATCTTCTCCGAACTCTGAGGTAAAATCTCTCCACAAAGAAGAGCAAAAATTGCTAAAGAGCAGCCCTGACTTGATTGTTCTGAATCACTATATCTTAAAATATGTGATGCAACATGGTTACCTACTGCCAGCTGAACAACAAGCTAAAGAGTAGCCTCTGGATTATTTTCTGATCCTGTTTCTAGGTTAACATAATTAAGTCTGAAATAAATACACACATGTTTGGTGAATGCCTGTTTGTTTACCTAATTAGCATCTGACATCAATCAGGAAAAAAACATTTGAAGATTATACTGAGGCTTTTGTTGAGTATGTTGGGAATCACCACCACATTAATTTCCTGCTCTTAAATATATTTTAAAGTGATAAAGGCCATTTGCAAGTTACTCTTTTTTTCAGATAATCAGTCTGTGTAATTCTGCCTGTAGCACCTCATATATCTTGTGCTTCATCTATATGAAACCTCCCATCACCTGGGAATTTGAGGGAAGAGAAATATCTCTCATACATCCATACAACTCAAAATCATCTGCCAAAAAACCAGAACATCAAACACCACCCCAAATACAACAAGACATCCAAAATCTACTTAAAAAATAAAGATATGCTAGCAGCTGGCTTGTCTGTGCACCATACCATCCCTCACTTGTGAAAAAATGTGCAAAAAAGACATGGAAAATCCTTCACACCTGCTTCAGGATCATCTCTGACGTGTGTGGAAGTTCATTTCACAAGGAAGCAAGTTGCAGAGGCATTCAACAGTGCTCTCCCATCACAGCTTTGTAGCTGCTTCCTTTCATCTGGAAACAAGGTGCAGATGCTAAAAATTGCATAATTTAGGCATAGATCCAAAGGAAACAAGTCCTAAGGGGGAGCCAGCTGTTTCTGATTGTGAATAATCCCTCTTCTTCAGTAACTTTGAGCCTTCTGGCAGAACTCAAACAAATCTGAGTGAGGACATGGAAACCTCAAGGACACTGATGCTGTTAGAAGCATCTGAGCATTGGAAGCTGTGTGGAAAGCAGATGTCAGTTTTCCTGCTTTCCCTTCTGTCTGAGCTCTGTCTGATGGCTCTATGCATCCCAGCAGGTGGTGAGCCCAACTTGCTCCTGAGGACCCTGGGACTCTCTGGCCCCGCAGGAAGGCCTGCAAGTTCAAGTCTAGAGTCTTCTGCCTATGGCAAGAGGCAAGATAACACCCTGGGGACACAGATCCAACTGCTGTTGCAGTCACCCTTGGGGGCATTTCGTTTCACCTAGCTCTCCTTGCAGGCTATGAGTTTTCTGGGAAATCTAACCCAGAAAGAGGTTTGGATGCCCACCCAGTGCCTGCCGTGCCACCACCTCAGCAGCCCCCACAGCACCCTGCTCTAAGGGCTGCTCTGGGAGCTGAGGGACACAGCTGCTGAAGAGGCAAGCAGGCAGGCCTGTCCCTTGACAGCACAAGGGAGCACCCTCCACAGCCTTTTGGTCTCTTCTGACCTTTTCCTTGGGATTTGGGCTCCCTGGAGCTCCTGTCTCTGCTTGAATCCATCATCACCAGCACACCAGCCAGACTACAAAGGC
The DNA here is from genome assembly GCF_050655825.1 of Lonchura striata. NCBI lineage: Eukaryota > Metazoa > Chordata > Aves > Passeriformes > Estrildidae > Lonchura > Lonchura striata. The sequence goes on from NC_140740.1 coordinate 71,264,936, forward strand.
AAAATTTATGCACTATAATATCCCCACAGCTTATGTGTACCGTGGTATACCAAGAGGCTAATACCATTTGTTGCTTTCTTATATCAGAGAAAAACCTCCATATGAAGGACATAATAATGGCATTATTAGTAACAATTAAATGCCATGCTTGAAAACCAGCAACTTAATTCCTATTTCATCACAAGACTGCCCTCCTGCTGCTGTGCCATGAACAATGACTTTACCTTGCAGCTTTGAATCATCATGCCAGGACATGCAGCTAAGAGAGGACTCCCCATCAGCCAGCTAACATCCTCCAAGGAAAATGCAGCAAAAGCTCATTTTAAGAGAGGCTGTGACAGACTCAGGGAGTACAATAGGTGCAGGTTACAGTGAGACCTACATGTGTCAATTAAAGACACTTCTGCCAAAACTGGGCAGCAGAGGGGCCACAAGATAAAAGGGTGTATGGACTGCTGCATCAGGAGTCTTGCTGCAGCCTTTGCAAAGGGGAAAGAGCACAAGTGCAGAGCTCTGTGTTGGGAAAAGAGGAGCTCTTTGAGGACTGCTTTAATAGCACCCATGGGTTAGTTCAGGGAGCATTACTGATGTAATATGTGTGCACTGATGGACACACATATTCTTGGGGTGCATGCCATCCCAGACCTAAACCCTGGGAGCCCAGAGATGGGGGCTTTTCCCAGGCCAAGCCAAATCACTTTGAAGAGGGTTGCAGTGATGCTGCAGCCAGACCTGCAGCAGCCCCTCTTATATGCCCAGCCCTCCTGGGCCACAATGCACAGTGCCCAGGAGGGCTGTGCTGAAAAGAATGCTTAGCAGACATGTGCATTAGCTCACAGATTACTTCTGCAGCCTTTTCCAGCCACTGTATATGAAGTGGGGGTTGAAATCTGAAAGCGTTGCATGGGATTAGCCATGCATCTGCCATTAAAATCAATCCTCTTCACTGCTTTGCAAATCTCCATTTGCAGTTATCTGCCTCTTGGACACAAGAAATTAAGAGAGAGGATGGGAAGAAGGAGAGAATGAATCCAGAGGCTTTTTATATATATAATGTGACTCCATGTCATTTTTTAATGATCTGCTAGGACAATATTCAGATTATTTTAGTTCAGTTTCAGTTCAAAATGCCTTATCAAAGAAAGTATACTGATTGGGAAGAAAAAGGTATCTGCTTGTTTTCCATAATACTGATAGTTCCAGGGACAAAACTTACATCAGGACGGACCTGGACAAACACATTTTTCAGCAGATTAAATAAAATAAAGTACAGATGGCTGTATTCTATTATTTTTAATTTCTGTGGTTTTTTGTTTTGTTTTGAACCATTGCCTGGGTGAGAAATTGAGTACTTTCCCTGCAGCATGTGTGCGAGAAACATAGTATGTGCATAAATAAACAACCCCCTAAAATTTTCCTGTAATTGCTCTGTTCTGGGCATTGCCATTTTCAGAATTCAGAAGATTGCAGGCATGGCATGGTAATAAGCTGGCACCTGTGATGTGTGGGAGGGTGGTCACAAGTGCTGTGTGTTGGGAGAGAAAGAAGTGATAGTAAAAACAGTAAAATAAACTGAGAAAAATAAAAGAGGAGTGAAATCCATTAAACAGGTAGCTAAATATTTCTGTGCATGCTCTTATTTTTTCCCAGAAGGATGTTTATCCTACCAGTCATATAGAAGGTGAGACAACTGTTGGTGTTAAGAAATGACATCAAAACAAACAATAAAATCACAAAGCAATTGCTGATCACAAAGCAATCATAAAAAAAATTATAAAGCAAAAATATGGTTCCTAACTTCATTTCATAGCTGCCTCACACTTGTTTCTCATGGAGGTGCAAGTAAGTGAACAGGATAATAGACTTGTCCTGTATCCCTCATTTTGAGCACTTGCAAGGAAGTCCAGAAACAAACATTTCTAGGAAGAAAATGAGATCTGAAAGTGCTTTGAGAGTAAGAGCACAGCAAACTGAGAGATGAGAGCCAGACAGCGTCAGAGGAGGGGCATGCTGGGGAAGGGCAGCTGATGCTAGCACATTTCTGCAGGCTAGAACAGCAAGGAAGATGAATGGGAACAGTTGGCCATTGCAGTCTGGGAAATGGCTCAGCAGTGGAGTTCAGGGGAAGAGGGAGTCTGAGTACTAAGACTGCTGGACAGGCACTGCAATTTCTCATCCTTATTGTGATAGTAAGTCCCACCATTCCACTCTTCACTTTATCATTTATTCTTACCAGTTAAGTGGAAACCTGAACATTTCCCTTTTGGACCAGTTAAATTTAGCATTCCAAACAATCAAAAATGTTTGATTTTGCAGCCTGTGTAACAAAAGTAGAGAAAACAGCACAAAGCTAAAAGGTGAGCAGAACAGCAGAATGGGAAGGTCTTGCTTCTTTCTAACAATGGAGGACAAGGGACTCATGTTCCAAACACTTTTGTCTACTTTCCTGGTTTTGAGGAAGGGCTCTTGCAGGGGTGTTCTCCACTATGAGTCCACCCACTTTGTGTGGCACCTTTAATTACACATCAAGCAGCAGCATGTACATGGTTTGGACACTAGTCACAGAGAGACAGCATGAGGGTCCATGTCCCAGCTTTACCAATATCTTAGTGATTTTGCCACAGAATTTCCATAGCAATATCCTGGATCAGAAGAAGACACTGGACTTTGATCTCATAAGTGCAGAGCCTGGGAATAAAATGTGTTTCACTAGTGATCTGTCTGTTGCCCACCATCTTCCATCTGCAAAAATACATTATTCAATGAAGAAACCATTTTCGCAAATCCCACAGCTTGGGGGAACAGCTTTCACAACGCAGTTCTTTTAACAGCTATAGATGCAGACAGTGGAGAAGGCTGTGCAACTAAAATGGAGGATAAGATACGCTGTGTTTCTAAGCAGTCTAAAAGTAGCCATGTAATAAGAAAGCACCAAAATACTGAATGACAGAGGGTGTCAACCACAGAGCAGGGTGCATGCTGGGGAAGAGAGTGAGACAGTGGAGGTGCCCTGGTAAGAGCTGCCTGCAAAACCAGAAAGTGCGTAGGGAGCCAGTTTCATTTGCACACTGTTACTAACTACTTGTGACCAGCAGAGCTTCAAGATGCACAAACGCCTGGAATAATTAGGTCAGTCATGTCTAGATGCAGAGACAGCTAGATCAGACTTGGCTGTGCTTTAGCTTTCCCCAGGAAACCATGGCTGTCACAACACCAGGGTTTATGAGACAGTATAAAAAATCTGCATCTGAGGGGTTATAAAACTACCCTATTGTCAATAAACTGAGTGGGCTACAGGAGCTGTCTATACCTCAGCCTCCTCTTGCTCCCTGCAGATTGCTTGCATAAGCAGGTCTTCGACTTCAGAGCCTAGTGAGAGTAAACAGGGGAGATCAAACACACTCCATACTCATCCTGTTTAAACATAAGCTGAATTGCCTATGAGGCAGGACACTAAGTCCATGCAACACAGTGTGTGTTCAAACCCAAGGATTTCTGTGGGTAGGGAAGGACTGTGGGATTACAGCCTGAATGCTAAACAGCTTCATCATCTTCACAATGTCAAAACATCATCTTATGCCCCAGGAGGATTCCTTGATAAAAGTAATTAACATTATTCTGCCTGGTATGTGAGGCAGTAGGTGTGTCAGGCCGGGGTCCCACAGGCTCCTGCAGGCACAGAGAAGGGAAGGGCGCTGCTGGCAGCAGAGCTACTCCAGCAGGAAGGCAGCCAGGGCGCGTGGACACCTTCCCTGCCCCGCTGCCTGGGGTCTGCAGTCGCACCTGAGTCCCTGCAGCAGCTCAGCCTTGGCTCACTCCTTCAGCATCAGTGAGAAACAAGCTGCTAGTGGAAGGTGATGATAGAGTGTTTCCTGTAGAGATTTCAAAACCTAACAGGGGCAATTTGTGTTACAGCCACATCACCAGGTCTCACACAGACCTGTCAGTGTCCTCACACCAGAAAAATCAAGCAGTAACATGTTTTTGTTGCACTGCTGTCTTTTTGTTTTTGCAACATAACAAAGCAACCCTGCTAACAAGAGCAGGGGAAATTTATCTGATTTGGTTTTGTTTTGATTAGGATGTTTGCAGGTTCTTGTGACAGCAAAGAGAAAGCTTCCCTAGGTGTAAGCCCCATGCCCAGGATAAGTAAGTTCTAGAAACTAGATCCATTCTTCTTTTTGAATAGAATATCCATTGAAGCAATTCTGCTTCCTTCTTTGATGTGTGCTACAGGCCATATAATTTATTTTTCATTTGATTTAAACTGAAATGCAGAAAGACCTGATAGGTGGCAGTAGCACAAGAACACAGTACAACTGGAATTTAGATGACATTTCACAAGAAAAAAAAGAACATTTTTTCCACACAGGTACTTACAGGTTTTTGTACCTACACATAGGATTGATTCTAGTCTTTGATGCAAGTGATTCTGGAGAAATCTTAGTGGTACAGAATTGTGTTGATTTATCTAAATTTTTTAGATTTTGCCTTCCATTTGTGTTCTTCAACATTATCAACATTCTTTACAGATGTCTGTAATTTCTTTCTTGCCTATCACAATAATATCATTAAAGAGCTTGGAGACAAATACAGGAGGTTATGCCACAAATGGAAATAGATTGATGAAAAGGCATATAATATCACTTACAAAACAGCAGTTACTGAAAAAATATTAGTGGATTACCTAAGGTACGCACCAATATCCTTTATTCAATCACTCTTTATCTAGTAATTTAGGAAGGAAAGTATTGTATTTTAATATAGGTGATGCTTACTGTAGTCTCCATAGGATTTGTAATATAATAAAACAATACAGCAGTTTTCAACTCTGGTAGCAAAAATGTTACCCTGCCAAGGGCATTACATCATACATTGACACTGGTTAGCCAGCAAAAATAGTACCTTATGACAGAGTTGGGGCAAAAATTAGACTTTTATATCATAATTCACAACATAATTCCACCATGCATGACAGCAATTGACAGAAATATACCACATTTATGGACAATAACTACAGGAGAGCTTCAGAGAGCATCCTGCCAGGAACCACACAACAAAACAGGCTGGACAGGCAAGCTGGGACAACAAACAAGAAACACTGCTAAGTGCTGAAAATTAGAAACAGTGATTCCAGGATTCACCTTTCACTCTCATCTAGAGATGGCACTTGCTATCTGCTTATGCATCCCCTGTCCCACTGTTGTTTCAGGAAAAGCCTCCCTTCCTTTCTTCTCATGATAATTAGCTGTTTCTATGGATAAACCCATGGGTCTCAAAGGCTCCTTACAAACCTTGCTGTCTGGTGTTGAAGATACACTACCTGCATGCTTTAGCAATTCAGGGTTTTATTTTCTCTTTTTGAGTCCCTGTGCCTATGCTTTGACCACCATGCATCCATAACAATTAACTTTTCTGCTAAAATGCCTTTTATGCTATGGGGCTGGGCGAGCAGGCCTGGGAGCCATCCAAATGGTGTGTCCTTTGGTGCTCTCTTTGGTCCTGAGAATCACTAAGTCCTTGAGTACTCCGGAGTGAGTGTTAGACAGACGGACTGGGAGGAAAGCTGGGAGATAGAGCATGACAGGAGGCTGGAACAAGCGCAGGATCAATGCAACAGCTGCTTGGCTTGAGAAACAATGGTTTATCTGTCCAGTTTAGTCTTATTTTACATTAGCTAACTGCACATTAAAGCTTTGGGAACAGTTCTCTGCCCATCTGCACTCGCCGGGGGTTAAACCACAGCACCAGTTGCCCTGAAGAGCTGAATCACCTGGGCTTTGTTTGCAAGCTGTACCCACCCTGGGGATTCTCCTGTGGTCTTTCTCCTTTCATGAAGTCTGATCCTGTATTTAAATCTCGCCAACTAATTAACTGCACACCTGTTGCTGAAAAAGGGACCTCTGAGAGTTTTCACAGCAACTGGAGATGTGCTTTGCCAAGTGTGGGGGTGTTGCCAGGATTGCATCACTTAAAGATTTCCAGGCAATTGAGCCTAATGGGACTGACAGAAGTGATAGAGGCCAGGAAAGACATCATGGGAACACTTTACACCACTTGGCCTTGATTCACTCTGCTGTGAGAACACAAGTACAAGACAAGTTCACAATGTGATCCTAGGAGCATGATAGAGTTACAGTGACCTATATTAAGTATTGTGGAAAACTGCTCTAGAGTGTCCATGTCATTTGCAGTGTCTTTTCTTCAGTAGAGTACCTTGGAAAAGGGCAGTATCTCTGAGCCTGCTCATACGTAGGCATCCAAGAAGCAGTATCTTGACTTCGAACAAAAATTTCACTCATGTGTTTGAAGGCAGAACAGGACTCTCAAATAGTGCCTATCTCTTTGGTCTAATAGCAATTAGCACACAAACCAAGTCTTGGCTCTTACATGAGTGCTTTGCTTCTAAAACAGAATTGCTATGAGAAAAGTAAGGAATTTATCAGTTTGATTATTTTGAGCTTACAGGAAAAGAATAAATATTGAGAGCTAATTCTTCATAAAAGATGGTAGTACTTCAGAATTTGTCTGTGAAAGACATCCTGTAAATCTTTTTTATTTACACTGCAGTACCAAAATATGTGCTTGTGAAATGTCCAAAGTTCAAACCCATAGCATTTCATTTTTTTTTTCTAATCTATTTATTTGGTCTATATCAGTACATATTAGAAACTCTCTTGTTGGGAAATATAAAACAACTAAAGGATCACACACAATCTCCAAGGAAGCTGTTCAGAGAAGCACACACACCTAAAGGTTTCCTCTTGTCAGTGTGTATAAACACCTAAAGGCAGCAAAGCATCTAAACACAGGCTGGGGCAGCCAGCTCCAGGTAGCCTTGAACTGGGGCTGGACCAGGAGACCTCTAGAAGTCTCTTCCATCCTCAGCCATTCTGTGACTCTATGATAAGTGCTATTGCTTCCAACAGAATTAATCCTGCATCTAAAAAGGCATACATCTAATTACTTGTAAGGACAACAGTGCATATTTGTCAGCAGTGCAGCGCACCTCGCAATCTGTGTCCTCACCTAGAGAGTACCATGATAGACCAGTTCTTGGGAAGTCACAGGTTTTACACCTATTACATAAGCACAGGATTTGGTCCAGGAATTTTTCATGTATTATCAAACAATGCTGTAAAGGATGAGTGTGAAATCAAAGCAGAAAATGGGTATGTATCTCCTCAGTGACAAGCATATTATGTAACCTACCTTCTATTCATACACACACCGCACAGACTGGCAGGTCAGAATGAGAGCCTTCCTTCATCACCACTTTTACCTTAAATTTCATGTTCAACAGGAGTCCAGTGTTGCTTCCTTTGAAATCAATGCTCAAATTATCATTAAGCTTGATGAAAGCAGGACTGGTCTGCCTGTCTGAATTTGAAAAGCAAATCCAACACTAAAAAGATAAAATTAAGTCAGTACATTTGCAAATCTTTTCCACACTCAGGATGTTGTTATGAATGTCTGTGGACATAACTGGAGAGAATGTTAATACAACGGGCTGTTTGTACAGAATAATAATTATCTGTTGTTAGATTAGCGCAAAAGGAAATATATAATTATTTGCAACGCAAAAACTTGAGGCTTATGATAATGCTGTGTTTTGTTGAGCTTTATTTCTTCACAATTCTCTTGGTACATGTTAATCATTTTTCTGAGGAATGTTAGTCCTATTACACTTTATTTCCCTTCTCACCTCCATTCATCAGAAGGGAAAGATTTCAACTGATGGAGATACATCAGCAGATCAGTTTTTCTAAAGGCAAAATCATTAGATCCTTACCCCACAAACTGGGGTTTTAACAACGATATTGAGCTGCAGAAACAAAGTAAAAGACAGTCTGATTGATGGGAAACAGATAAGGACTGTTTCACAGCTGTGCCAAACTTCAGCTGGGTTAGCGTGAATGAAGGTGTGGGGTATAACTTGCTCTGATGAGAGATGAGGCACTGTGTATCGGTGAGACTATTACATTACCAGCATTGCTCAGCAGGGTTCAGCAGAACTGTACTCCAAGAGTAAATCCAATCTAATGATTTCAGATCATACACCTTTACCCTGGAATGATGCTGCTTGAAGTTTTATTCAAAATGGAATTTATAAGCTCACTGACATAGGATTCCTTTTTGCTTACAACACTGCTGCAATTAGTGCCAAGGTTAATTTTCACAATCAACTGTTAAAAATGGTGGGTTCTTTATTTCTTGCTTTCTCCTGCTCAGGAATTGATTTTTTTTTTTTTTTTTCTGAAGGCAATGCTTTCATTAGAGCCAAATTGCAAGACTCCACACAGAGTAGCTAGGCAGAACTGTAGGGAGTGCATCAAGTAAGAACTCACTGCAAGTGACATAGCAGAGCATTTTGAACTTAGGATTTAATAGAAGCACACAACAAAAATACAGCTGTGTTACCCTTCACAGGACAAAATCCCTTTGGAGTGGCATTTCCCTTAAATTAATAACAACAACAACAACAATAACAACAACCAAAAAAAACACCAACCACCAAATCTAAACCTATTACTGTTTTATATCTGATCAACAAAACAAAAGATTTCAAGAGGAATCTGTGTTTAAGATGACCACGACTTAATTGCAGTGTATGAGATAAATTCCCAAGAAAGGAAGTAGCCTAGGAGACAAAGCTGTAAATAAAGATACATGTTGAGCAATCACTTTCATTTTGTTTTATTCAGACTTTTACCCCACTACTTGTACGACAATATTACAGCCAGAAGTTAATCCAGTTCTTACCAAAATACTGCATAACCTGCACTGCCTGTTTGCTCTTTTACTGGTCTATATCTTTCATACGCTTAAAATGACAGCTGCACAACCTTCCCACCAATGTCCCCGCTATGACACATAAACTTCTAATCATAGAACACTGTGCTCTGGACCCCTGCTTGTTAGATTGTCATTATGAGAACAAAGAGAGCATCATGCACATCAGACAGATAGGGGCTTCTCAAGTAGCACACACGGAGATACTTCCTACTGCCTTTTCTTTTTTTAACTTTTAGCTTGAGGAACACAGTGTATCACAGTAAAACCCTGCCTCATAGAAAATGTTTTCCAAACTGTGTAACATGGTCATGCTCTCATATGTTTACTGAACCTCACTTCTTTTGTGGCTGTGGTTCTCTGTCTGTTTAAGAGGGGAGAAGAACCTGCATGGAAAAATTGCAGAAATTTTTTTCTAGGTCTTCCTATGAATTTTCTGCCTATTTTGAAGACTTAAAGCTAGTCACAGCACAAGTAGTGTTTTTTTGGTGTCAGCTGAGGGCAAGGATATAGTTACTGTTGGCATAGACAGTAGTAGGTAAGATGTAATGCCTAAAGTATCACTTCAGGACCAGCAACAGAGAAGTACATCAGTTTCCTTGTCCTACTTAGATTGCCTGAATGTGTCACAAAGAAAAACACATTCACCAGAATTAGCCTACTTTGTTAATTGGACTGAAACCACCTAGAAAGACAAAACATTTAAAGTTATCGTCTTTTCCCCGTGGCATGTGTCCATCATGAAAGCACAGGTGAGAGAAAGCTAAATGCAATCACCTGGGAGTTTGGTTTACTGACAAGGAACATGTTCCTACAAAAAGGCAACATCATGCAAAAAAACCCAAACAACTCTTGAAAATGTCTTTTATCCAGGTAAAGGCTGCTGGTTTGCTGACTCCTGTTTCCCATGGTGCGTCCTGAAGCAGCTGGGGTACAACTTCCCAAAGTGAGAAGCTCTAGAGAAACCTGCAGCTCTAGAGAAACAATCATGCCTTTGCTGTTGCCCATCACTAAGCCAGAAATGCCAATTTTACATGGGCGTCAGTAGCAAAGTTCTGTACCCACTGAAACTTGTCAGAAACACCAATTTTGCTCAGCTTTTACAGAGATAAAACTTTTGAAAGAAATCACAGAAAATGTTCCTCCACATAATTGGGTGCATATAAATTTAATACACAGAATTCCACTAAAAATCAAAAGTTTAACTTGACAATACTAGTCATTTTAGATAATTCCTAATATATTTCATCTTATAGTTTTTTTATCTCCCACTCAGGCACACTCATCTTTTTCTATTCCAAGCAAATAATACAGATAACCGTGGTGATGGTACAGTCTATAAAAAACATCTGATTTTGCTCACTGTAGCTCAAGACAGTTGTAACAGTAACAGAAGAACAAAATTAACAACAGGGCACTGGGGTGTTAAGCAGGTTTCTTTCAAAGGAGAAAGTCAATAGCTCAAGAATCAAGGGGAAAAGATACATGGCTTTGGCTCAAAGAAGTCACTGTAATAGTTCTTTCTAGGCAGGATATCATCCATGATGAAAAAGAGGGATCTGCACAAAGGTAAAATATGAGTGACAAGTCTGGGGAAAATGCCTTCTTTATTTGGCCTTTATAATAGTAGAACAGAGCAAACGTAAAGGAAAAGCATTTCATATTAATATTAAGAAATAGTTTCATGCAGATAAGACCATATGGAATCTATTGTCAATAGGCTTGGAGGATTATGGAAGGACTGGATAACAGATAGTGGGAGCATGGCACCCTGCTACAAAAAGCTGACAAAGAATAATTAATATCAAAAAAATCATTGTGCCATTGCCATGAGAATGCTAAAAATAATAAAAGAATTCTTTTTTGTGCTGAGTTGTTAGTGACAGCCTTTCTTGCATGTTCTTCTAATATATCCAATACCAGCTTCTGGTAAGAGACAGAGGCAGGACAGATCCCACTCTGGATACCTGTGGCTAGTTTAGCAGTTTTTACTCATGTTTTTGCCTTCCTTTTTTTGGCAGGGAGAGTGACCCAAGCAGAAAAGGAGGTGGTCAAAGTTGAGGAACATTTCCTCAACTCTAACAGCAAAATTCACATTAGTTGATTAACATAGTCCACTCATAAAAGAGATGTTATTTGGTGGCAGTCAGCTCTATTATGGTTCTTCCTAAAAATAAAGTACATTTTTTGTAGTGGTGGGTGTCTCAATATGCAGACAGTGACAAACAGCATCTCCTTTATCTTTGCATTTTTCTCTTGATGTCTTGATAACACACCCATGTCAAATATTCAAAAGAAAGTCATCTTTTCCCAATCAAGGTATTTATTCCTCCAGAAATGCTAATGGAGACTCAGTACCAGAATAAGAAAGAAACACAAAGAGGGCAGCAGCTCTGTGCTTTCATCTGCTATAGCAAGCAGCTGTCAGTGTTAATATAAAAATTATCCAGCAGGCATCCAAATTTATGCTAAGTAAACATTTCTTGAATCTATTACATACAGCAGAAACCTAGTTTTTCTCTGTCCATTGTTCTGATTTCCCAGTCTTTCTTTCCTATGGTACGTACACCAAGCCAGTCACCTTGTTGCGGAAGGCCATTAGGTTGGTCAGGCAGGTTTTCTACTTTGTAAGTACATACCAACTACTTCCAGACACCTTCTTGCAGTGTCCCTGAAATGGTTCAGGTTTAGCTGCTTCATTACCTTCCCAGGGTCTGAGGTGAGACTTCACAGCTCTAGTTCCTCAGATTCCCCTTCACTTCTTGAAGACAGGAGAGACTCTTGCTTTCTCCCAGTCCTCACAGCTCTCTCCTCCACACTCTTTTGGCTGTAAGCAGCCTGTAATGACCCATGTCATCATCCCCAGCACTTGTGGGTCCATTGCATAGGGGCCATGGATTCTGTAGGTACAGATTGCCTATATATATTCCCTGAACTGACCATCCTCCACTGGTACTAAATGTACTTTGCCTTGTATTTTCCCGCTGTTCCCTGAGATTACTGAGAGCAAGCTCAAGAATCAGAAAGGTGAAGAGGACATTGAGGACTTCTGTGTCCTTTGCCAAAGGGCTCCCTGCCCACTTGAGCAGTGGGGCTATGTTTTCTCTGGTCTTCCTTTTGCTGCTATTGTCCTTGTGGAAACCTTCCATGCTGGTGTTCATATAGGTTGCTTACCCACTTCCAGATGAGCTTTGGCCTTCCTGACAATTTCTACATACACACAGCACCTCTGCAGTCCTCCTGACACCTGTCCCTCTTTCCACCTCCAGTGCACTTCTTTTTTTATGTCTATGTCTAATGTGGAGCTCCTTGCTCATCCTTTGCCCTCTTTGCTTCTGCTTGTTGGCATGGACCATTTTTTGAGCTTGGAGGAGATTAACCTTAAACAACCTCTAGCTTTCCTAGACTCCTCCTTTGTCGAGGGGCCATATCCCATGGAATTCTTCTAGGCAGATCTTGGACAAATTTTGCTGTCAAGAAGTTCAAGGTGGTTTTGCTGTTCACCTTATTCCTTCTTCTAAGGGTTCTCATCTCATGGTTCCTGCAAGCAGGCTTGTCTCTGATCTTCAGGTTCCTGATCAGTTCCTCCTGGTGTGTAAGTATCAGGTCCAGCCAAGCACGTCTGCTCTGTGTTTTGTTGATCTGTGTAGAGAAGATCAGTGTTGTTTATTCTTGCACTGAAATGTCTTGAAAATGGTGTTTATTGCTGCAAAACCACAATAGGTAAAACACTTCCTCCTGTTGGCTCCCTCTGTTGCATTTATCACCATCCAAGGTCTTCATTGGCCTGCAGAATGACATTCAGTCATCCATTTTCCTTAGAGATCTCTAAGGAAAGTTGAGGAATCTCAATCTTTTCATGCCAGTTTTGTAATGCTCACAACAGCTACATTTCTGAACCTCTTTATCATCTGTGTTGCAAACAGCTCTATTTGGCTTAACTTTGAAATAGGGTTCAATGTAGGGTTCTCCTGAGATTGCATTCCACAAGAAACTCAGAATTTTTATTAGATCTGGTTGACTGTAGACTAGAAAGAACAATGGATCTCATACCAACATGGATTACAGATACAGAGCAGCTAGAACAATTAAGGCATCCATAAAGCATATGGACTGGACTCCAGGACAGAGGCACCTCCACATACAGAGCACGACATCTGATCAGCTGGACACTGACACAGGGGCTAAATCTTAGTTTCACTTTTTTCCACTGACTAAAAATACTACTTAAGGATGAAATTCCTTTAATTCCTTCCTCTAGCTTACATACCTTCACCATCAGAAAAGAGCTGCATCTTCCTTAGAGAAAGCCTTATGGGGCACAAAAACCAGGAGCTCAACATGATGCTGTAGATTATTGAACAATCATATTTAATTCCAGTGGGAATGCAATTTTTTATTAAACTAAACTGAATAGGTACAGGGAAGCTGGATGAAGTGCCAGGAAGGAAGTATGGTCTGGATGTTCCTGCCATTTAATTCCTTAACTGCTAAAACCCCACTCTTTCAGACACTGCCAGTTCCACTACACAGAAAAAAAAAAGAAAATTTTGAGACCTGTGCTAAGAATGAAAATGCCTAAACATGGGGACATGACAAAAGCAAGGCTATCTGAGGTATAATTCTCCCTTGCAGGACCTACAAAGAGGTCTGTACACAACGGTGACTTTCAATGAGTCACAGTCTGGTGGTGATGTTCATGTATGCTCCAAAGACTCAGCACTAAGCCTGCTTGGCCCCAGGCTGCCATGCTGACCGAAGATGCCAAACTAAATGAGTTAAATCCCAAAGCTACTTCATGGGAAACTGTGAGAAGAGGACAGAGCAGGAGAAATGGTAGGCTGCAAGAAAGCCTAAGGGGAACAAAATGGGAGAGAAAGATAGAGAAAAAGACACCTGCATAATATGCCTGATTAAACAATTCAGCTGAAGTCATACAGAAGTAGAAAACCAAACCCTCTGACCAAACTTGGGCAGAAATGCATAGTGAAAATTCAGGACTAGTGCAGCTCCTAACAGAACAAGTTTTCATGGATTTAATTTAATTTTAATTTATTTTCTTAATTAGTTTATGTATAGAGCTCTAAACATAAATATTCAAGAAAGTCAGCTTTATACAGGAGAAAACTTAGAGACCTCCCAGAAAGGCTTTAGTTTGCACTAAAGGACAAAACCACTGACACAAACAAAGCACTCTATTTGAATGACTTGCTGTAGCCAGAAGAGAAAACAGCTGATCTACTTCTTTCCAGACTCCAGGTCAATTGGACAGGAAGAAACTTTTTTCAGCCTGAACAGGCTCTTCCAAGATCTGAATGTCAGCTAACTGTATTATGCCAGCTAATTAAGACACAGGCAGAATGAAGATCCTGCTGAACACAGCGGGATCCCATCACAGCATTCAGCAGACTGTACCAAGTCACATGGGGTGAGACTCCAGGGCTGGTGGTGACCCACATCCATGTGCAGGCTGCCAGTTCTGGGCAGGGATGTCTGCAGGGATTTTATCTTTTTACAGTCATTAGAGACTAAGCGCCAAAAAAACAGAAGAAGAAAAAGGTTGTCTTTCCCTTTCTTGTCTGAGATTTCAGATTTCTGTATCATTACAAGATTTAAAAACTCTGTAGGTTACTATGGTCAGCTTTGCTGTGCTATTCCTTGGTTAAACACCAGCTGGAATTCTGTCAAAGAAGGAATATTTCAGCTTGTTTTGACCTGCAGGTAAGAAAGAAATGCTTTATTTAGGTCTTGTGTTGGTATAGTAAGGTGGCTTTGAGTTTCTTGGAAATAAAGTCAAGGCTTGTGTTCTGTCTGCTACAAGTTAAAAGCAAGAAGACTGCATCAATTAGAAGTCATGATCATTTGAAGCTCTTGATTGAGTTAAGAATTAAATATATTTCACAGGTTGTCTTCTGCATTATGACAGCTGTTGCTGCCTTGTCAGTAAAAAAGATGACCATAATGGGAAAAACTTTTCCTTTTGGAAGCAAGGACATGCAACAGAGAGAAGAAAGAAAGTAGTCAGGAATAGCCCAGGACTAATACAAGCTGAAAAATTGCAATTAAGAGCTCCTAAATGTGATTTCTGTCCATACACTCACCTTGGGGACTTCTGCACTTCCCTGCTGATTAGGGTATTGATACTTTTGGCTTTTGCTCTCTGCTAAAGATTAATTTCCCTGGAAACAGGCACTATATCCATGAAAATAAGGAAGCAGGCTCTAAAAATTGATTGTTAAAGAAAACTTAGCTTTCTTCCTACCTGTTGAACAGCAATTTTCATCCATACTGTCCATCTGCCCACAGAGATGTAAAATTTTGTGTTGAAGTAATCAGCCTGTTGATACACACAGCTGCCTTCCAGAGGAGGATGTGTTTCAAAACAGCCCTTCTTGCTTGGCTTTTAAGGACTTGGTACTTGTGTACCTCAAAATAGTGGGTTCTTCATAGAATGCATAATCATGTCTCAATTCACTATTTCATCTGTACAATTTATGCACATTGACTTGCCTGTGCTTGATTGTGCAGGATTGAGCTCTTCAGAAATTCAGTGGTACAGAATTCTTGCACCCAAATTCAGTGGTACAGATTAGTTTATTAAACTCTGTTGTCTCACATCACTTTAGGCTTCTAATTATAAACATGCTAAGAAGGCCAGGGTGGCACTGTGTGCGAGAGAGTTCAAGTGTAGACATTATGAAAGGTTCTGTATCAGCAAAATATTTTGCTAGCAACAAAGCACAGAAGGTGTAAACAGAGAAGGTAACTTTGGAGCTGATGTTTCGTTTTTGCTAACTAGTGCTAGAACCAAATAATGAATATTTGATTGCAGGTGGGGTTCTCCCTGAGCTCTCAGAACCCCACTAATTACAGCAGCCAGGAGCTCAAGAGCTGTGTGCATCCTCAGACTGCCCCGTGCTGTGCCAGAGCAGTGTGGGGAGAGAGGGCATCCACCAGGGGCTGCTCTTGGTTTGTTCTTCACACAGAGAAGCCCTACTGGCATCTTCTCAGGTCTGCTGGACAAGGTGAAAGAATATGAACCATTACTTTGTTTCTATTTTCAAAGGAAAACCAAAACAAAAATCAAAAATCCCAAACCCAAAGTTTTGATAAACCAGACCCTGAGGTGTTGAACATCAGCAAGAAAGATTATCTCCACCTGCCCTGGAAACTGCTTTTAAGCGGGGCTCTTGTTTTTTGGTCTTTGCTTGAGCTGTGTCACCAGTGAACCTTGCCTGGCCATGGCACCCACTGATCTTCCACAGCCTGTGGGCCAGTGTCTGAGCGTGACCTTGACCATGTCCCCAGCCCATGACCAAGTCTTGTCATGAGCCTGCCCTATTGTCACCTGCAGCTCCCAGCTTCCCTGCCCTTTCACCTGATCTTCATTTCCCTTCTTTCAAGGTTCATTCCTGTGCTCCAGGAACACTGAGTGTCTCAGAGACTTCAACTTATGACTTATTGTCTGCCTGTAATAGGTTGCAGTTGCATTAATTTACAAGGAGAAAAATCCCAGAGTCTGCAGTTCATGGCTGTTAATCAATAACATCCTTTTGCAGAACTCCTTGTTTTATACAATTCATTTTAAGTTTTTAAATGTTTCTTAATGTTTTTGTAACATACCAAAATATGGGTTCTGTTTCTAATGTCCTGAAATGGCATAAATGTGCTCCTTTGCTATGTATGTGCTTAGACTCAGGATCATCCTGTCATAAAACAAAGAAGCTGATGGATTGTCTAAGGAAATATTATTGCAAAGTGTATTTCTCCCATTGAAACAAAAAAAAAAGCAAAGTACTTACATGCCTAAAGGTATTATTTGTTTGTTTGTTTGTTTGTTGCTTAAATAAATATTCTTTGGTAATGTTTACATTTTATATAATTCAGATATTTACATTGGGCTTGAGATATACCAGCGCTGTAGAAGGATTCTTGGCAGGTGTTCTCTCCTTTGGTGTTTTAGAGCTCAGAGACAAGATGTGGTTTTTTACCAGAATGATACCCTGGAATGGGCTTCCTAGAAGGTGTGGTTGATGCACATCCTTAACAATATGCTTTAATTTTTGATCAGCCCTGAAATGCTTAGGTAGATGGGCAACAGTTGAAATATCCCTTCCCTTTCCCTTCCCTTCCCCTTCCCTTCCCCTTCCCTTTCCCTTCCCTTTCCCTTCCCTTTCCCTTCCCTTTCCCTTCCCTTTCCCTTCCCTTTCCCTTCCCTTTCCCTTCCCTTTCCCTTCCCTTTCCCTTCCCTTTCCCTTCCCTTTCCCTTCCCTTTCCCTTCCCTTTCCCTTCCCTTTCCCTTCCCTTTCCCTTCCCTTTCCCTTCCCTTTCCCTTCCCTTTCCCTTCCCTTTCCCTTCCCTTTCCTTTCCTTTCCTTTCCTTTCCTTTCCTTTCCTTTCCTTTCCTTTCCTTTCCTTTCCTTTCCTTTCCTTTCCTTTCCTTTCCTTTCCTTTCCTTTCCTTTCCTTTCCTTTCCTTTCCTTTCCTTTCCTTTCCTTTCCTTTCCTTTCTTTTCCTTTCCTTTCCTTTCCTTTCCTTTCCTTTCCTTTCCTTTCCTTTCCTTTCCTTTCCTTTCCTTTCCTTTCCTTTCCTTTCCTTTCCTTTCCTTTCCTTTCCTTTCCTTTCCTTTCCTTTCCTTTCCTTTCCTTTCCTTTCCTTTCCTTTCCTTTCCTTTCCTTTCCTTTCCTTTCCTTTCCTTTCCTTTCCTTTCCTTTCCTTTCCTTTCCATTCCATTCCATTCCATTCCATTCCATGGAAAGCAGTGAAACATAAGCAAAACATTAAAGCTAACGATTAAGCAAGAAGACTTCTAAACTACTTTTTTAAAACTTTCAATTAAGTTTTTCTAAAGCAAAAGGTAATTATCTTTTCTATCTAATGTTTCCATGTGTGTCATAGTTTGCATGTGCTCATGTTGATTGTATAAATGCCTCTGGCAATTCTGCTGTAATTTTTTGATTTTTTTATTCAGGGTTGTGTCAGGATATCTGGAGTTGTAGCAGCAGAGGCTGTTTGGCCACTTAGGAAAGCCTGACATATTGAACCAGCATCATACACTACAACCAGCTTCTGATGATTTGGGAGGAAAGAAGGTCAATGAGAAGAATCAGTCAAAATGAACTGTGTAAAAGCTCATAGGAACCTGAAAAGGGAAATAAAATTGCATGGTATTTAGCAAAAAGTATAAACAGAAGGAAGGAAAGGATGTAAATCTGGTATCCAGGGGGGAGCAAAATGATTATCTAATAGGGCTTATACATGCATGCAAACATTCCAATTTCCAATTGTAATAGATTTTTAATACCTTTCAGTAGGTATTCTAAGAGAGTGGTTTTTCTAGTTTTCTTTTTCTTTCTTTTTTTTTTTTTTAATTGACTATTATTTTTCCCACTTCTCCTATATCTTTGAAATATTAGTTGTTAAACCTTGGGGTACTTTGGACAGGACTTTTGGGATCCAGAAAAACTCTGCTGAAGCATGTGAGCTGGCAAGGGCACAGCACTCATCTTGGGACAGCATTAAGTCCCAAACCCAAACCAAACTTTAATCCTTGCCACAGACAGTTACATTCCAAAGCTGTTGCATAAGCCTGCAAATGACATAGAAGAAAGGCAGCGTGAAAGACCATATATATAACATTCATATGAAAGTAGGAGCAGTCATGTAGTAGAAGGAAGTACTGATCAATAAAAATAAAAACAGGTGACTACAAGGTTCCAAGTAACAATAATAAGATCTCCAATCTGGTAGCTTAATGGTAGCTTCAGCTCAAGCTGGAGGAAATAGAAGTTAAGCCTGGATTTATTTAGACAAGGTTTACTACTATTTTGTCATCTGCTTGCTGTTTACATTAGGCATTGACAGTGTAACTCAAATTCCTATTGAATTTCTGCACCTCAGTGCAAACCTGCCAGTGATTGAGATGCACTAAAAAGATCCATTACTGAAGGACCTAAAGAATGATATATTCTTGCAGTTTTTAACATTGTTTTCTCCGATTCAGATTTTGAAATATTTTCATGGGTACCCATGATGCATGGTAATAATTTACAAACAAAAGATGAAAATTCAGCTCTGTACCTCCCACAACAAACATTGCAATAATCTGTGCAAACAATTAAGACTTACATAAATAGCACCAGGGATTTAATTTAGTATTAATTCTATCTGCCTGTCTTCCAGGATGGAGCCACCCTGGCAAAGGTTGCTTAACCTGGTTGAGATCAGTTGCTTGAGAAAACAAATATCCCTGTCCTGTCTTCAGTGATGAAGAAGCTCCTTGCTAGAATGGGAAGACTATGTTGGCTAGAGGTGGATTTCAGATGGCATTTCAGACTGAAATTAATTGTCATAGAGCAAGAGATGCTTCAGTAGAGGCCTCAAAAATTACTTTCTTGGTTGTGAAAATAGGTGTTTTTGAAACTTCTACTCATTCCTCAGAGTTTCATTTTCCTTTAGAAGTCTCCCCAGATTTGCCCTTAGGAAAGTAAATTTGTCCTTGCTATCCAACATCTCAAAGAAAAAATTCAATCTTCTGCAAAGAAGGATAATTTAGGACACAGTTGATGGGTTGCTGCCAGTTGGTTGAGGATGGTGCTGATAATGCCAATGTCACAGGTTTGATCCCTGTACAGGCCATGCACTTCAGAGTCGGACTGATGATTCTTGTGGACCCTTTCCAACTCAGAATACTCTGATTCTGTGTTGGCTACACAGACTACAACTGTAGTCCAATGCAAACCTTGGCACTGATTTGGGTGTTCAAGCTGTCAGAAGGCAATTGGTACATTTATGTGAGACAGAGTGTATTTTCAGGCAAAACTAGGAGGAAAAATAGCCCTACCAGCGAAAACTCAATGTATGTGTGACCTTCCTGGAAATGTTTACACTTTTCCCAGAAGACTATTTCTGTACATTTCTGTAGCACTAAGTGTTACAGAAAAGTGTATTGAAATTTCATGTTTTAAGTTTTAAAAAAATATACTGAAATTCCATGTTTACCTTTGCAGCATTTTTCAAGACTGAATGCTATAGTCTTATCACATGGTACACGGTTAGAGCTTGTTAGACTCCAAACAGACCTCTCATGTGAGGGATCCCAGTGCTTTATACCAAAGTATACCATAAGACTGAGGTGGGGGCTCAAGTTTGAGAGGAATGATAGGAGGTTATGATGCATGATATGCTGGAGACACTCTCTTAGCAAGTTCTCAGAGGACTGTTTGCTCTCTTTTTGAGCAGCAAAGTGTGAAGTGGTCTCATATGAAAAATCTCTTATTTTTTAAAAGATAACTGTGAATTCTGTATGGTAGGTATTTTTCTGACTTTAAAGTTACCTTTTCATGCAGTTGTCACTATGTGACAGTATTTGTTCTTTCTGTGTCTGGACAGAAGCAATTCTGGGATGAGTCAAATATATTTTGCTGTGGAAGTTCATTTAGTTTAAAAATAACTAGATTTCTTTTTGGTCAGTGACTCCAAAGGTTTAACAACCCCTGGTTGAATACTTCATGGACTTCAGAAAGGTGAAGTGGCTAGAGATGAGAGACACCATTACACAGCACAGATGGTGCCTTTGTTATTTTGTAGGACTAGTGCGTGTGTTTTCACCTGATGTAATGCTGACTGATCACAGAGTTACATTAAAGGATCTACAGCAGCAAGCAATAGAAAGGGAAAGCATGATATGGGCTTTTCCCGGAACTCTTGGAAAGCACTGAGGAAGCCAGTTGTGACTGTCTGTTACTCACTGAGGTAACAACTCCTCCCAAGGGCCAGAAATCTCTTTTAGACAGACATTAGGCAATTAAAAAAACTAGTCTGGAAGAAACAGGCAGCACTCTCATCTGAGGAACGGCGACACAGGCAGAACAATCAGTAAGGCTATTGTTGAATTCCACAGGGATGTGACAGGTGGGGATGAGATGGTTGCACTCACCTGAGCTCTGAAAGCGGATAAGCTGCCCACTCACACAGCTCGGTTTACCCAAAGGTTAAGTTTACCCTTTATTAATCCTCATGGCTTAGACTGGGAAGCATGTTCACCTAAAGGAGACACTTTGAATTAGTTTTCACTCCAAGGACTATATACCAGATTATGCTTGGTTGGAAGAGACCCATAAAGATCAAGTCCAACTCAACCCATGAATCACACCATGTGCCAAACAGCATTGGGCAGACTCTGCTTTGTCAGGCTGGGTGACCACTTTCCTGGGGAGCCTGTTCCTCCCTCGACACAGCTTCAGGCCATTTCCTCAGCTCCTGTCACTGTCACCACAGAGAAGAGATCAGTGCCTGCCACTCCTCTTCCCCTCACAAGAAAGTTTTAAGTGCAGTAAGGTTTCGCCTCAGTCTCCTCCAGGCTGAACAAGCCAAATTACCTCAGCTCTCCACGGGGCTTGCCATTTAGGCTCTTCACCATCTTTGTGGTCCTCCTTAGGACACTCTCCAATAGTTTTGTATCTCACTCACACTGTGGCACCCAGAACTGCCCCCAGCACTGGAGGTGAGGCTGCCCCAGCTCAGAGCAGAGCAGGACAATCCCCTCCCTTGCCCAACTGGCCATGCTGTGCCTGATGTCCCCAGGACACGGCTGGCCCTCCTGGCTGCCAGGGCACTGCTGACCATGTTCAACTTGCCATTGACCAGGACCCACTGATCCCTCTCTGTGGCACTGCTTTCCAGCATCTCATTTCCCAGTATATCTGAACATCCAGGGCTGCCCATCCCCAGCGCAGAATCCAGCACTTTCCCTTGCTGAGCTTTGTATCATTTGCAAACTTAGATAATGTCCCTTCAAGTCCTGCATTCGAGTAATTTATGAACTTGTTAAAGAGTGCAAAGCCTAAGGAGGAGCCCTATGGAACCCCAGCAGTGACAGGTCACCAGCCTGATGCCACCCCATTCACAGTAATCCCTTGTCCCTGACCCATGAGCCACTTGTTCACCCATTGCTTTATGTGTTTACCCAGCTGTGTGCTGGACATTTTGTCCACTAGAATACTGTGAGAGACAGTATTGAAACCTCCACTGAAATCCAAAAGGATTACATCAACTGGCCTCCCTTGATGATGTAAGTGGGTTATTCTGTCAAAAAAATAATTTTGAAAAGCATGAATTTTCCAACATGAACCTATGCTGGCTGGGATTGATGACTGCATTGTCCTTCATGTGTTTTTCAATACTTCTCAGAATAGTATTCTCCATTATTTTGCCAGTCATTGAAGTGAGACTGCTAGGCCTGGAGTTTCTAGGCTCATCCTTCTTGCTTTTCTGGAAAACTGGGACATCAGCCAATTTCCAGTCAGCTGGGACCTATCTGGAGTCCCAAGTCCATTAGAAAATCATTGAGAGAGCTCTCATGATGACATCAGCCCGATCTTTGGGTATTCTCAGATGAATTCCATTGGGCCCTGTGGATTTACAGGGAACTGGGAGTTGATCATTCTCACTGCCACTGTCCTGCAACTCAGGGCCTTGGAACCCCTTAAGCCATCATTGACATTGAGGACAGAGGTAAAGAAAGCATTAAACATCTCTGCCATGTCCATGTCCTTGTTTGTGAGGTGACCATCCTCATCCTGTAAGAGGACAATGTTACTTCTCCACTGTCTTTTGCTATTAATGCATGTAAAACCCCTCTTTTTATTGTCACCTTCAATTGTGGCCAGCTTCATCTGCAGCTGAACTTCAGCATGACAGATTTTCTCCCTGCAGTGGTGAGCAGCATCTCTGTAATCCTCCCACGTCACCTGACACTACTTCTGCTGAGCCTACACCTTCTTTTTTTTTGCCTCTACCTCCCAAAGGAGATTCCTGCTCAGACAAGCCATCTTCTGCCTCACCTGCTTGACTTCTGACATTTGGGAATTGCCTATGCCCTAAGATGGTGCTTAAAATGTGACCAGCACTGACAGACCCCAGCACCTGCAAAAGCGTTTTCCCAGGTTACCTTACTGACTGATTCTATGAGCAGCCAGAAGTCTGCTCTCCTGCTCTCCTCACATCCAGAGTTGTGGTTTTGCTGGTGCTTTTCCTTCTGTCAACAGATTTTAAGCTAGATTGCTTCACAGTCGCTGTGGTAAAGACAGCCACCAATCTCAACTAACACAACCCTCTCTGTCTGGCAAACAAATCAAGGACAGCATCTTTCCTATCTCTTTCCTTTTAGCACCTGTGTCATGAAGTGGTCATCCAGGAGTACCACCCATCTTCTGGACCTGTTTGTGCCAGCTGTGTGGTATTCCCAGCTAATGTCTGACAAGTTGAAATCCCCCATAAGAACAAGGGCAGTTGATCTAGAGGTGTCTCAGCTCCTGAAAGAGTAATTCATGAGATCATCATTGTGGCTGGATGGTCTACAGCAGACTCCCATGATGACATCTGCATTGTTTGCAGATTCTTACTCAGAAGCCCTCAATTGTGGCATTGACAAATACCACAACCGAGCTTCATACATTAGCTTTCTGTGAGCAGAAAGATAATACATGTGACCTTCCTGAAAATGTTTATACCTGTGGTGAATGCAGCCTTTGCAGAAGGGTTACAGAGTTTCTGTAAGCTCTCCATAAAGTTAAAAAAAGTGCAGTGAAGGTTCATGTTTATCATTCCAGCAGTGTCTCTCAGGTGAAAACAGTCAGCATGGCACAGTTGAAGAGCCAAAGCGCATGAGCCCCAGAAGTAGTCAGAATGACAGAATCACTGCATGGCAGAAAGAAATCCATCACTTGAATGGTTGTTGAGTAATAAATTCAAGCTTCTCCCCTTAACCTACAGCTTGGTGCCTGGGTCTCAGCTCAACTTGGCATTTATGTTCTGGGAACAGGGAGAATGCTTTGAATTGAGTCTGGAAAAAGAAACAGTAATAGCCTTTTTTATTTTTTGCCAATAAGTAGAAATAATCAACTCACCAGATTTAGGACAAGCTGCCTCTTCTTTATTTTTCTTTCTGTGGTTTTATTTTTTTTTTTTTTTTTGTGTGTGTTTGTTTGTTTGTTTGTTTCTTTTTTATTTTTCTTTTTGTTTAACCTTTGCATCTAAGAGAAATTACTACTGCAATGCACTTTGATTCTGGTATGGAGGTATGGACCCTGCTAACAGCATCTAAGCATCCTGCAGACACTCTAGAAATAGTGAAAAAAGTAACAGAATCATAGAATCTTTAAGGTTGGAAAGGAATTCTAAGATCACCAAGTCCAATCTTGACCAAACACCTCCTTATCAACTAGACCATGGCATGAAGTGCCACATCCAGTTCCCTCTTGGCCACCTGGGCACTGCTGGCTCATGCTCAGCTGCTGTCACCAGCACCCCCAGGGCCTTTTCCTGTGGGCAGCTCTGCAGCCACTCTGCCCCAGCCTGTGGCACTGCCTGGGGCTGCTGTGACCCAGGGGCAGGACCAGCACTGGCCTTGTTGTACCTCACACCACTGCCCTTGGCCATGATCCAGCCTGTGCAGATCCCTCTGCAGAGCCTTCCTGCCCTCCCGCAGATCAGCACTCCCACCCAGCTTGGTGTCATCTGCAATCTCACTGAGGGTGCACTCAAACCTCTCATCCACATCACTGATGAAGATATTAAACAGGACTGGCCCTGGGAACACCACTGGTCACTGGCCACCAGCTGGATGTAGCTCCATGCACTGGTCCTGGCCACACAGCCAGGTATTTACCCAGCACAGGGCTCCTTTTACATCTGTCCAAGCCATGGGATGATAGCTTCTCCTGGAGAATGTTGTGGGAGTCACAGTGAAAGGCTTTGAACTCCAGGTAGATGACATCCACAGCCTTTCCCTTATCCACTACATGGGTCACCCTGTCAAAGATCAAGGTGTACAAGCTAGACATGCCTATCACAAACCTCTGCTGATGAAGCCTGAGCCCCTGGTTGTCCTGTACATGCTGTGTGATGGCACCCAAAGCAATCTGCTCCATAACCCTCCACAGCACTGAGGTCAGACTGGCAGACCTGTAGCTCCCCCGATCTTTCTTTGGCCCTTGAAGATGGGCATCACACTGGCCACCCTCCAGGATGAATCATTTTCCTGTAATGACTCAAAATGTCTATGACTTAAATCTTTACAATCACACAGAAACAGCAGGATAGAAGTGGCATGAAGACACTGAATAAAAAGTTATATTCAGTGAAGTGATACAGCAGTGGGAATTGTCTAGTAAGGTTTTCTAAAGCAGAAATAAAATATTGTTTTGGTAAGACTGCCCCTTATGCAGTTGAAATTAACTGCAAAGTTTTAAATACCTATTTACTTCTGAGTGCTTAAGTGCACGGACATGGAACACTTACTGTCTTTTGTGCATCTGGGGAACGTCTGATATGCTCAGATTCACTGCCTTCTTCTTTGACCGTAAGAATAGCTCTAAGAAAGTTCTAAAAGTGCAGGAGCACTGACATGTCCCTAGAGTTATGCCACCAGACAACTGCATTAATAGAAACGTGTTCTGGTCTCAGAAAAAAGCAAAAGTCTAAGTGAATTGTCAGGCAGTGCCTTTTTCCTCCTTTTTTTTTCCCATTTTATGTTAGAATGACATGGGAGATGGGACGTAATGCTGCACAATTAATTACTAACTTCTTTAAATCTGTAAGGCACTCAAGTACATACAAAATTTATTCCAATGGAATGTGATGGAGAGAACAGAGGCTATGCTGGAAGCCCAAGGAAAGAATGCACATAACTGATACTAGTACTGTAAAATGGAGTATAAACTATAATACAAATAATACAAGTGGATATGAATTCACCTCTACCCGAAGCCATGTCTGTTTCAGAGAAAAAAAAAACTACATTTGGCATATAAGTAGTTCTCTTTTGCTTTTAATTAATATCTTAGTATTAGGGTCCTCTCTTGATTTTATCTCCATCTCTTGGCATTAGAATAGCTGATGTAAAGTTTGTATTTACAGGTGGCAGATGATGCAATACATTACTTAAACCCTTTATGTCACTAAAAGTGACAAGTGTAATGAACCACCAGTGTATGTCACCAGAACAATGGATTGTGCATGAAAACATGACACTGAATACCAAGAACAAACCCAGCGAAACAGCTACCTAAATTGGAAGTTACCATGAAAATGGTCCTTGTTGTGTGTATAAATCTACAAGTTTTCCGGTCCCTCTGAAAATATAGTAACATCATGTTGCAGCATTTTGTTGTGATTCAGCCTTTTTGACAGCAACTTGGCATACAGGGGAAGAAAATAGAAGCTGTCACCATCTAATTGGACAAAAACTGTGTTCTTGCTTCTTGTTCTTCTGTCTGCTATGGTCACAAATATAACAAGGAAGGAAAAACACCACACAGATTGAAATACAAGCTCTTTATAATAGACAGGAGAATATGTAACAGTGTCTGATCAAGGTGCAGTCTTCAGTATGTTCTTCAACGTACCCATCTCTGTGTGAACATAGAGTGTCAAAAATATAGTAAACACTGCCACACTGTAGCCTCTTCATCAAGCTAATGGAGAGACAAAGACTAGCATTTGGAGAACAGATATGACTTCTGCATGAGAAAGAAGTACTGTTGTGTCTGCACCAACCTACTCTCACTTGAGCTCTCGGCTGTTAAGGGGAAATAAGAGTGAATGAGGCACCAACTTCCAGTTAACTTTTGTTTTGTATCATGTTTTAATAACTGTTGAATAAAATATACTTTCTGACTTTCTTCACACAGGCAGACTGTCTCTGGATAAGCCATCAAGGCATTTTCATTTCAATGTAATTAACAAAGTTACCCACTGTGCAAACACGGTCCTTGCTGTTTAAAAACTCTTATGGCTGCACAGTCCTAAAGTTCTGTCCCCACTAAATGAAATGTCCAGTTTCATCAAAACTGAATTAAACTGAATTAGGTAAATGCTGACTGGTGACTTGTTTCACAGTCTTTACTTATTGCTTTTTTCTCACTTACCTTCTACACCTTTTTCCAGCAGAGAAATATTAGGGATAGGTGGCTCCTCAAATAATATACAAGCCAACTGCAAAGGAGTCAAAATTGTTTATTGCTCACCTCTTTGCCTACCCTGAACCTACTTCTTCTTCTTAAGGTCAAAACAACCACATAAACTACTTTTGCTAGCTCCTTTTGCTAGCTCCTTTTGCAAACCTATGTTTCAGCATACAGCTGAAGACCCTACTCAAAACTGCAGGAACTTTAAAATATTTCAGAGGTTTTCCAGGAGATGAACAGAGGTGAAAGCAAGACACCAGCCTAAAAATCCCTTTCTAAAAATTAATTTTGTTTTTAATATTCCATGTCCTGTTTTTAATATTCTGTTTTCTATGCCAGACTATATTTTGGTAATTCAAGTATTCATGAAGAAGTGACAGTAGCTTGGGCATTACCAACAGAGCTATTAATGCTTAGGTAGTCGACAGGACTGAGCATGTATCAACAGCTCAATAACTGCACACAACTTTGAGGCTTATCACTGCATCAGCTCTGCCTTTGTCTCAGTATGCACAGAGGTTGTGGCAGCATTTGCTGTGTCTTCATGCCTCCACAAGCATTGAGTCATCAGCTTTATTCGTGAGCTGAGGGAGTGAAACATACTTTGCATTGAGGACCAGACACATTTAAGGAGGAAGCAATTTATATCAACGAGGAGATTATATATTTTGTTTTTTTTCAGAAAATGTGAGGGGAAAGAAATATTACTAATAGCATCTGAAATGTATAAAAGGTGTTAAATGTTTTTCATCTGGCTCACTTACACTGCTGTCTACTTCCCAGGAGAAACAAATGCATCAAGACAACATCTTGCTATTAACTTCACTTTTTTTGTCTTCATCAGCACCCAAGCTACACCATTTCCAATTTTATTACACTATTTTTGAAGTTACAGCAGGAAATGAACTAGATTTCCTCACTATGGACTGTGGCATTGTGCTTTTTGGGGTACAGTCCAAGAGGTATTTCAAGTGTTTTGCTTTTCACTTTGTACAAGAGAGGGCATTCAGTAAAAAAGAGAAAATAGTTCCACCTTAAACACAGATCTGTACATAACTTAAGTAAAGATTTTCTCCTTTTTTTGGTAAACAATTAAAAAAGTTACACATGACAACAATTTTCCCAATACCTGTTTTTGGTTTTTTTTTTTTTTTAATAGAGCAATGTACTAAGATTGCCAGGAAAACAACTCATCTTGAAAAACACAGTAAATTCATATAGAGAAATAGTAAGATAGCAATTAAAATTCTGCTCTGGTAGAAATGAATTAAAATCCTAAGACTGACTGCAGTGGAGGCATAAGCACAGCTTACATCCTAACCTTACTTTATTGTAATGTTAAACATATTTGCAGGTCTTCTGAGGGTTTTCTGAAACTCAAAAAGGAAATTAAAAATATTTTGAAATTACTTAAAGCTGATAAACTACGGCTAAGAATTAAACTGTATTTCTTCATACAAACTGGTATCATCACATGATTTACAGTTATTGATCAAACCCAAAGCTACTTTCAATTTCAACAGAAATCTTCTTAGTTAATTTTTTTTATTCAGCAAAATGCTCATCTGCAAATAATGAGTTCTTGAAAAATAAATGAAACTGGGTCACTGCAAAGTCACCAGTGACTCTGGGGACGGGTAATGTGATACTGTGCCTTTTATATCCAAGTTGGCAGTTTAAATCCAGTCTAGACTGCCAGCAGTGACTGGAGCCTACTGCTACATGCTTTTTGTCATGTGTTAACAGGTTAGTAGATTTGGTTCATTTTGCAGTGAAAAAATAACATTTCTCTATGGTCTCATGAAACTGTCACTGAAAACTAAACTATCCTGCATCACCAGCCACTGGACTATAGGCAGGCACCTCTGGTGAAATCCTTCTGCTCAAGCAGGGCCACGTGGAGATGGCTTTTAAGTATCTAGGGATATCTAGTACCAAGGGAAACTAAAACTCTATGGGGAATTTATTCCAGGGCTCAGTCACCCTCAAAGTAAAAGTTTCACAACATTCATAGGCACTGCCTGTGATTTCAGTGTGTGCCCACTGCCTCTTGGTCCTGTCCTGGAAAGATCCTGGCTTTGCCTTCTATGCACCTTCCCTTTCCCAATACCAATTCACATCAACAAGATGCCTTCAAGCCCACTCTTATTCATGCTGAACAGTGCTTTCTCAGACTCCCTGTCGTGTGCTCCCATCCCTTAACTATGTCAGTGGGCCTTTCCTGGACTTGAGTCTCCAGTACATCTGTCTTCTCTTCAGCTGCAGTCCACTACAGGTACATCTTAAAAGTGCTGAGGTGAGGGCAAGGATCTCCTCTCTGGACCTGCTGGCAACACTCCTCCTAATACAGTCCAGGATACCTTCTTTAAAAGTAACGCACTGTTAGCTCATGTTCATCGTTAGCTCACACATTGTTGGCTCACTTGGTGTCCACCAGGACTTTGTTCTTTGCGATGCTGCTTCAGACATCAATGTGAGCCTCTGAGAACAATGATACCTCTCTGTGAAATAGTGGCTCTTCCATCCACACTAGGAATAAATGTTTGAAATTGCTGAAGCTAAGCAAAGCTGCCTTCTCTCAGTGCAGGGCTAATATAAACAAATGGACACCAGTCCAGCTTACTGATCACTTTTCAAATGAGCACAAAAATCTGAAACAGTTAACATACTGCAAGGCAGCATGAAGAGATATATTA
This sequence comes from Lonchura striata, assembly GCF_050655825.1. Classification (NCBI taxonomy): domain Eukaryota; kingdom Metazoa; phylum Chordata; class Aves; order Passeriformes; family Estrildidae; genus Lonchura; species Lonchura striata. Next base: position 71,294,393 of record NC_140740.1, read on the forward strand.
GAGTCACACTCTCAGAAGATCAGTTAACAAAGAAATGTTCTGTTCACAAAGACGCTTCTAGGCTTGTACATTTTTTACACAAGGTATGTTCAACTCTAAGTCTTGATTTTGCAGAGTAGCAATGTTAATTGCAAATATATAGTTCAAATGTTTAGATTACCACAGCATACTGCATCACCACTGTGACACCTCAAGGTAAGACTTTAAATAAATAAACTGACTTATGGGTGGGCTGACTGCCTGCATAACTAATTGTATTCATGCCCACTAAGGCACATGGATATATGTTTCCTGAAAAAAAAAAAAGCTTATTTTATTGCTTTATCACTTCAATTTTAATTAAGTAATGAATTAGGTTTTTATTTCAAGGTACCAGTCTGCTGCTTCAATTTTATCATTCTTTAATCCGTATTGCATATCTTCTCTCCATCTTAGAAGATACCTCTATGATATTTGAATTTTACATCAAGGAACGACCAAAGTGGACCTCTCTACAGGAGATACCCCTGCTCTCTCATTGCTATTATAAAAATACTTTTGCGGTAATTGTAACAGTAAGGCCGCATCTATTGAACTAAATTATCACTTTATTAGGAAAACACCAACACCACGTTCTTCAAAATTATTGGAATTTTATTTGCCTCAGGCTTATGACTTGCAACCAAAGACATTGTGCAAAGAAAGCAAAGATTAAGTACACTTTAGGGAAAAGGTGATAATCCACATTGGTAACATAGAAGATCAGTCTGATGAAAGAAGCCATACGTTACACTATATAGACTGCAATATTCAATAGCATTTTTAAACCAACTTCTTTAATAGAGAAAAAAAAATTAAGCAAAGTTTACAGTAGACATAAATTTGATACAATTCAAAAAAGCTTTTTCTGAAGATCATCAAGCATAACGTGGAAAAATGTATATGGGGTAAAGTGTATGAAAGCTAACTACTGAACATTTATAAGCTATTAAACAAAGTCGCATATATGTACCACAGTGTAAAAAACCAATACAGGACAAATAAAAAATCTGAAAACTGCCTGATGAAAACTAAAATAAGCAGTGGCTTTTAATGACTTCTCCTGGTATTAATGCTACAAAAGACTTTTTTTGTTGCCTTTCTGATGCCACTGAAAAAAATCTTATCAAATGATAAAACCAGGCACAATCAAGCCATTACCAAGTCAAAATGAGCCCATAGAAATACACTATTAATCCCCATTTTACCCTCGAAAGGTTTCTTTGTTGTATTTTGAGGCCCATTTGGTCACAATATGTTACATTTTTTTGCCTTTTTTACACCATGATATCATATGTTTGTCTGGCACTATCCTAAAGCTAATTTATAGAGAATGAGAATACAGAAACAACCCGATGTCTATTTGACATAAAGAATTCACTGGGTGTAAAATAGGAGAAAAGAGAAGAGAAAGGGAAGGGGTCAGTTCTGCCAAGAAAATAAACCCTATGGATCACTCATCATCACTTCCGCTTGCTTCCGACTGGTCCTAGAGGTAAGAGACACAAGACAAGTCAGAAATTCTTCCAGCTATTCTGTGGAATTTGTTAAAGAAGGAAAAATAAAAGGAAGTATGAGGAAGAAATATGACAATTAAACTGACAAATCAAGATAGCCTGAAGAAAGGTACTGTGTTATCTAGTATTTCTCTTTCAAGAAATTTCATCTAATTGCTGTAGACTTCTTTAGAGAGGAAAGACAGAGAGTTAGGAAACACCAGCTCTTTCTTTCTATCCAGACATTTAAAAACAACCAGGAAGACATCTATTTTAATTTGTTGCAGTAATAGGAGCACCCACTACAAAAAAGGTAAAAAACAATCACGCTTAAGTTTTTCATCTGTGGACAAAAGTGAACAGACCATGAGACTTAAAGGTGCAATGAATGTAGGAACAGCTCGAAGAAATAAGATCCAAACTTCTTAGACTTCTTGTCTTCCAGCACTGGGACCAGATCTCATAAGCACACTCAGGTACAGTTAAGACCCCCAACCCAATTCTCTCAGGATGATCACTACAAGTTAAATATGTGCTTAAGCATGAATAGTTGAGAATTCTGACAGCAAGCAGGACAGGGCAGAGACGCAATCACTGCAACCACTTCCACAGTCTCACTGAACAAAACTTACATTTTCATCTTGATCCTCATCACTATCATCATCACTCACGACAGGCTTGGCTTTTGCTCTGCTCTGCCTCTTCTTGCCTTTTCCTTTCTCTCGACTTTTTTCATCCTTCTTATTTAACTTGATTTTGACTTTCACTGATTTTGCTGCAAAAAGTTCAACAGCATACATTAATGTAACATTCACTTAATCAACCTTAAATGCTGTCTTTTGTTCACAGAAATTCACCTCCTGTAGCAGCCTGAAAAGGCATTCCCCTCTGACTTCACATGGACTGTAGAACAACAAAGCAAGAGGTATTTGCTTTTATTTCTCTTGTTTTTAATAGTTATAACAATACTATATTAAAGACTAACTTCTAGCTGACCATATCAATTTTCTTTTGATTCTCAGAATGTGTGTGGTGTAGAGGTAGTATATGGTCCTTTGAAAAGATATAAATCTAAAAGTATTTTCTTCCTTACTATAGAAATGTTTAGCCTTTTTATGAACAGACTACTTTTTTGTATTTTAAAGTGCAGAAATTATATGTGGTGGTTACTGGTGAATTTTGAGTTGACATGTTTCTAAAGCACATGTTATTCTGATTCCAGAATATCCACTAATTTCCAAATGAGCTACTGAAGTTGCATGCTTAGCACACACATGTGACACACTTGGAAGGGTAACTCAGGGCCAAGTACTACAGCTTCTGTAACCAGAGAAAAGAAGTAGCTGGAATTTGGATTGAGGTACTGGATGGTACAAAGTGCAATGAAGGAATCCATTCCTTTTCCACTTCATCATGTTTCCAAACCTGCAGGGACTTAATGAGCATTCTGAAACAATCAGTGTTTCACTTAGTCCTTGTCACATTGAAGAGTGTTTTCAACATCATCTGGTTCTTAACCATGTGATGAACTTTGTATGTCATATCATGCCTGAAGGTTGACCACTTGCCCATAAAGACTGTCTCTAGCCTTTCCAGGTGCTTCCATTTACAAACAGTATGAACAGGCCCTGAAGGGCTTATGAACAACTATGGTTGCCCACAAAATGCCTCTACAAATTGTTTCTGGCTTAAGAGTTGTTTAAATAGAAGCAAGCCAGAATACCCAACTGAAAGACCATTAACTATGTTACACCTAAGTAACCTTAGTAAGAAACTACTTCCAGCAACAGAAAATAGAAGAACCTTATAATCAGTCTTTATGCAGAAGCAGCAATAGCTGCTCTTCCATCCCCTGATACATTTCCTTATCAGTATCTAGCTGGGGACTCACATTCTGATTCCGATTCTTCTTCCTCATCTTCTTCTTCATCATCATTGCTTTCATCCTCACTTTCTTCTTCTTTGGCTATCTTCTGTCGTGCACTTTTGAACACAGACTGAAGAACAATGGAATCCTCATAGATCTACAGTACAGGTACAAACCTCTGTCAGAACTATGAAGTCAAGCAGAATCAGAAATTCACAGCATAGACCTAAATTTCCACTGCAAATCTACAGAGTACATGGCCTTTTTAAATACCAACTAATAATGTCTGTTGCATGAATTGCAGAAGAAATGCCAACATTCACTCTTCAAGCTCTAAATGAAGAAATTTGTCAGTAGTGAGCTGCAAAGAAACAACACTCACAATGTATTACATCTAAAACATCTAGTTAATGTTTTGCTTATTATTTCTACTACCATAGGAACTATTGTGCATTTTTATCAGATCATAACACTCTTGAAAACCTGCCAAAAGAACAGACTTCTGCAGTAAGCACCATAATTAAAACATGAGTTGTCATCTGGCAATATAGTTAATAATGACAAATTGCCAACCCTCATTTAATTATCCTTACTTTATTTTCCTGAAATCTAAAGAGGCTACAAGGAAAATAATTTATTCCAGGCAGCTCATCTCTTCCTTCCTCTCAAATCTAAGAAGGTAATTAGGTCTTCCTCTAAACTGAACATGTGTTCTCAAAGATTCTGTAGTATCCAAAGTATCTTAGGTACATCAGATTTTCTCTACAACCTCCAGCATGAGGGGACTATCAAGAGTGACTACTTTTGGCTTGTAACACATTTCTCAGATTAACAAAGTGAAAATTATGCTGTGTTGCTGAGTATCAGATTCTTTCTCATCACCTGAACAAATGACCTTGTGAGGTTTGTTTTGTAAAATGTCAGAAGACAAGCACTGCACAATTCAGCACTAAAAAATTAAGAATCATTACTAGAAGAGTACAGAGTCACAGACTGCATTTGATTTTATCATCATCATCATTGTCCTCATCTACCTTGGCCATCTGTCATTCTACTCCTCTGGCTAAATGCCCCTTTTTTGTACTAAGGGACACTAGGTATTTGTGACAAAAAAAATTGAAAGATTTTTGGCTGCCATTATGCAGTCTGTATCCTAAATGTGACAGAAGTGCTATAATACTTTGTGGGCTCAACAAGCTGAATTAGAAAAAGTTTGTTCAGAATACTTAACATGAAATATCCAATTCCTACTTTTTTCACTTGACCAAGCACCAAGTGCTTTTTTTGAAAAACTGCCTTTCACTGTGGAATGTTCCCCATTCTCTGAGTTCCTCTGTGCTTTTTGTTTTGAGATGTTTGATGCTTTTAATAATGGTAAGATTTTTATTTTTCTATTATCTATAAATAATAATCCTGGATGTTTTGAGAAGGCTGCTCTCTTATCTTATGGCATTAGTGAGTTGTGAGACTCCAGAACTTCCCTCCTTAAAGTCAAGTAATAACTGACTTTCTCTTATACCTACTTCTTTTCAAGTCAGCTATTGATAGAACCTACCAAGTTCCTCCTGAGAACTATTTATTTTTCATATACATAAGCCTAACATATTGTTCTTAAGAATGGCTCTTTCAATTAATCTTCTGCTCTTTCTCACAAAAACACTTTTCTAAGACAGAAAGAATTAAAGATCTATATAACATTTTATTTTTTTAATGCTGGCCATTATATATTTAGGACATCAATGTGACCCAGACTTTCAAACAGCTTCACAATGAAATACAGGGGTTTCAAAAATTATTTTAACCTTCTTTATGTGGAATTACTTGTACTATTCCTATCTATTTTGTTGCACAAAAAACCCCATGGGGCTGCTTCATGAAAAGCTGTGTAAATAGAAATTTTATTATTTTGATAGAAACCTGATTCCAATAGGTTTCAAAAAAGCAAGCAACAATGACAGAACTGCTTTCAAAAAGGGAGAAACAACAACAAAAACTTCACAACAAATTACAATATTCTCATTACAACATGAGAAATCTTCTACTTGAAGAGACACACAAGCATCTTTAACCCTGTACATACCTTTGTGTCATTTGACTACTGTAACATGAAAAGCTTTTCAAAACACTGAGGTTTCATGGAGGACAAAAGCTTAACATGACATAAAGTCATTCTATCCATGAAAACACTAAATAAGCTTCCATCTCAGATGGAACTGCTTTATGCCAAAAAAAGGCAGCAGGCACCACACTAAGAGAACACTTGAAGTTCATTGAGTACTTAAACAACTACCTGAATTAGTCCTTTTGTTTTGAGTGCACACACAAATAATCTAATTTACTGAAGTCAATTGTTATGTCAGAGCAAAGGTAGATCAGAACTATAACAAAGAACACAAGGTATCATGGAAGCCTGGAAAACTGGAGGGCTACTGCAGAAGTGTTCATTACAGAAAACCCCCCCAAAAGAACCCAAAAAACAAAACAAACTAACAAACAAACCCCCCAAAAAACAACAAAAAAACCCAAAAATACACCAAACAAAACAAAACAAAAACAAAACAAAAAAAGGGGAAACCTTTAGATATATATTACTTAGGCTTCATTATATAAAAACTAATATTAGATCTGGTAATTAATGTCGGTTCATTGGATCAGAAAATAGAATTACAACACTGATACATTCTATTTTCAAACAGAGTAGCAATATCTACTAACACTTCCATCCACTCACGATTACTCCTCTCAATTGTACTATCTTTGCCTAACAAGACACAAGTTTTCCATAAGTAGGTTGAGTCATTCTTTTGTTATTTTTCCCATTTCACTACTGTTTTTTTTTTTACCTCTTTTTATCTCCTCTACTAACCTTTACCTTTTTCTGAAGTCTCGTTTATACTTTTTGTTATTAACTTTCCTTCACTTTTCCCCCCATCTTGTTACAATTAGCTACTTATAGCCATTTTACTGGTATATGAATAAGTAGCAAATTGAAAATCTACATCTGAACATGTAGCAAAATTTTGTCCCAAGGATTCTACCATAATTAATTTTCTTTAAAAAATATTTTCAGTTGATTTATCTGTAGTTACTTCCATGTAACTGAAGACTGTAAAAAAAATATCCCATGTACATATTAGAGAAATAATTTTTCTGTCTCTTGATAACAAAAATAATCACTAAATGATGAACTGAATCCAACAAATCTTCATAATAAATTCCATACTCATTTTTAATTCTCAAAATCCAACATAAACTACCTAATTTAGCTAAATGTTATCGTGAATGTTTAGAAATGTTAAGAAAACATTCATTATTGGTAGCATCATCCTTCAGCATACTTTTATTTAGCCTTCAAATAACATCTTTTTTCATCTTTTGTTTGTTAGAGAAGCTATCTTCAGGGTCTCTGCTTCAACTGAATGTGTTTGCATCACACTTTTTGGATCTCATCTACAAAAATAATCACCCAAGACTGTTTTCACTGTATTGTAAGACAACTTTCTTATCTGTCTTATCTTTCATATCTGCCATCCAGATTTCATAGTCTTTCCTTTTGTATCAGCACCTTGTTCCAAATTTTTGAGCCCATTCATGTATGTGAAACATTTATTTGAGTTTGCCTTCTAAACCTGAGACTTGTCTTTCAAAAAAAAAAAAAAACAAAAAAAAAAAACAGAGGCTTCAGAGCTACATTCATCTTTACTGATGGACAATCCTGAATTCTTATCTTCCATTAGTAGAAATGAAGAGCCTTATATGATGTAGTTCCTCAACATCCTGTCCTAGAGCTGTACTGTTACATCTGCTACTTCTGTGATTCACTGTGGAAAACCTAAACTGATGTATCACTCCACACACTGCATTTAACCACAGATTCAAACAGTTTTACTGCAGCTTTAAGTACACACGGATCAGAAAAAAACTGATCTCAGAATTAGCACTAAATCCAAATTTTCTGAAAATGCACACTGCAGCAGTGTCCAGTGAATTCTGCATTCTAAAAATGTGGACACTTTTCTCTACTCAAAGTAAGAACTGAAACAGAGAGTTTATATACAAAAACAGTAATCAACAAGCACAAAAATGTTTGATAGGGGAAACCTGTACGATTAACAGAAATTAACTCATTCAGACCTGAGATCCCTCCAAGTTGAATGTCTGTGCATTGTGACACAGCAGCATGACATCTTTTTCCAAATCCCCAAGACTCCGATATTTATGGTTGCGAATTCTTTCCTGTTACATTTTTTGAGGAAATGAAGACAAGTATTGATGGGCAATGGTGCAGAAAGAAGAACAGCAGAGAGAAAACTGAATTAATATTTGATTCAACATACTACAAGCCTTCTCTTAAAAAATTTTACCTAAACATCAAGATAAGTATCTGATTAAAACATAGAATGTCTTCAACCATGTTGTTAGCATATTACTCAAAAAATGCATCAAGGTAAAAGAGCAAAAATTAAACAATTCCTTTGTGAACTGTAAGGGTTAAAAGAGAAAGGGAACTCTTTTGCTAAAAGAAGTTTCAGTTTTGTCTTTCTAGCAAAGAAACCCAGTAACTGTAACACAAGTGAGAGATACAGAATTGTGACATCACCCAAGGTGCAACATGCTGCCTAGACCCCATCTACCAAACTGTTTGGATCTGACCTGGCTCTTCCAAGCTATGAGGCTAGGGTCTAGAAGTGGAAGCCCTGGGAGGAATAGTGGACACCACTTGGTCTGTTCAGCCTGGAGAGGAGGAGACTTAGGGGAGACCTCACTGTAGTCTACAACTTCCTTGTGAGGGGAAGTGCAGGGGCAGGCACTGATCTCTTCTCTGTATTGACTAATAATAAGACATGAGGGAATGGCCTGAAATTGTGCCAGGGAGGGTTTACGCTGGATATCAGGAAAAGGTTCTGCACCGAGAGTGTGGCTGGGCACTCGACCAGGCTCCCCAGGGAAGTGATCACAGCACCAAGCCTGACAGAGTTCCAAAAGTGTTTGGACAATGCTCTTGGACACATGGTGTGATTCCTGGGTTGTCCTGTGCAGGACTAGGAGTTGGACGTGTTGATATGTGTCCATTCCTTCTAACTCAGGATATTTATGGTTCTATGATTTTAAATGGAGGAATAGGTATTTTCCCCTAGAACTACAAAATCTTTGTCAACAGTGTGTTTTTGCCAAATCTGTTGACAGATTCACAGTTAGGTCTTTGCAAAAAAGGCATTGAGTTGTCACCCATGTCACATTACTATAGTTTGATTTGATCTTGAAATTACAGTGATACACTACAATATACACCACACAAAATTACTAATAAGTTGTGTGACAGTGTTTAAAATCTAATCCACCAATACGGGTGGTATAAAATATTGTTATTTTAAAAACAACTTTATGCTCACACTCCTGTAAAACAAAAAGAAATTGAGGAACCTGCACTTCCAAAATTCCTCCATTCCTTACCTTTATCTTTTTGAAGTCCACTGGTTTCCTAATCAATTCATAATACTCTGGTAGTTCTTTCCTAGATGGCAGCTGTATGAATACTTCACTTAGCTGCCGTCCTGAACTGTTGAGAAAAACAAAGCCATTCAAAAGGAATTATTAAAACTTTCTCATAAAACACACACACAATAACTAATAAAAAGAAAGAAATTAAAATGATGGAATAAAATAATGTTTTTTCTTTCAAAGAATTAGAAACTGAACCGTGATTTTTAAATTTGGTACAGATCATTAACTTACAATTTGAAATTTGAAACTGTTGTCCTAACATATCATTAATATGTCATTGACATCTAGCATCATTAGAGATGAATATGCAGAAGAGGCTTTATGAAAGAAGAATCAGGATTTGCATCTGAATTCTACAGTCTTTTGCTGAGTACACTCTTATTGTTTTCTTGTTCAGTAATTTTTAGCAATTCTCCCTCCTGTCACACTTAAGGTTGTCTTCTTCTTTATCACTATATAGTTAGTCACGTAATTCCTCATTGCAGCAAACCATACTGATTTCCATTATACTATATGCTGATTGCTATTACACTAACTTGATGTTACAACCAAAAAAATTAGTAACTTCTATTAATGACTGTTAGGTTTCAGGGAAGATCATTCCAACTATATTGAAAATCACTACTGCCATTTGTACTTCATTCGTTTGAAATAAATTGACAGATTTTCGATAAAACTTTTATACCATCAGTGTCTTGCCTATAACTTACAGGTGTCTGTACTTCCCATTGTTCATCCTCTTTTAATAGCTTTATAACACTTTTGTATTAAGGATCTTTTTTAAATCTTCTTATTTGTCATTTTCCAAATAATACATGACTTTAAGTCACCTTGAGAGAAAATGTGCTGATGGCATTTATGGATGTAGTTGGTTTTGTGTTGCTTTTGGTTGGGTTTTTCCCTTTATGTGCATGTAATTTTCACAGAGTAGCAGAAAAAAGCAGTCTGTGAAGAACTGCACACAGCATTCACAAGCATTTCCCAGTTCACATTCCCATGCTTCCTCCTCTCCCAGCTACTCCAGAAAGGCCCTGTTTTCTCAGATGAATTTTCAGATAGTATCTCAGGAACACGAAACTCCACAGGAGTTGGGCAAGAAGGCTATCAAGTACTGGTTTCCCCCTGTGTTTCTCTTGTAACCACCCTGCAGAGTGGTGTAGGATCTTATCAGACATTAAACTAAAACTGAACTGAAGGTTAACTGAGGCAATTCTGCAATGGAGAATAAGGATGATAGAAAGCCTAAAGCTGGCAACCGCTCTCCCCTTTATGGAAGTAATGAATGCTTACTATACAGTATGCATTTCTTAATGCCTGAGGTAACATCAGAATTTAAAAATATACTATTTTTATTATGGACCTGATAGATTAATGAACCAGAAGGAATAAACAAATTTTCCTGATTTCCTAACTATCTGGAGGTCACCTAATCCATGATTTTTTTATTGTTCTCAGTTTGGTCCTGAGACAATGCTGCTCCTTCCATCACAGAGGAAACACTAATTGCAGACTGCTAATCAGTACTGTTCTACCAAAATTTTGACACCAACAGGCAGCTAGAATAATTTTTAATTCAACGCAGACCTGGAAACCTAAAGCCTCTGTCTCATCCTGTAACAGTTGTGTCAGACTTGCAGCAGCAGCAGCAGCAGCAGAAGCCCTTGCCTGACCAGCAGTAGTTGCCAAGCTGCCTCCTGGGTCTCAGCAAGATTCTGGCACATACCTGGGTGTGGCTGCTGCAGGTGAGACAAGGCAGGTGGGCCTATGGTGCATCCCTGTCCCAGAGAAGGACAGTGAAGTCTATGTACTCCTCCTGTATAACTTACAGCTTTTGGGATAGATATCCACAGAGACCATTGGCAACTCAGTAGCAGCTACTAGCAATTTCACCCAGCAGATCTAATTTATTTGGGAAGAACTGTCTTACTGAAATAGACAAAACCATAAAATGTCCAGGTAACTGTCACAGCCAAGTCTTACTTATTTCTCTCCTGCCAGGAAATAACTGTGAAATTCTGGCCATTGTACCTGCCATCTCCTTTGGTATGGACTCACATGTTCATTACTTGTACACTTCCCCTGTCCAAGTGTTTACAGAATGGATATAAAGGCACCAGCCTTGTTCTTGACCTGTGTGTCTGTGTCATGCTACATGACAGAACCTGTCTTCATCCCAGACTGCTCTCTCACAGTGAAACTGGAAGCAATACAAGGAAAAGCAATGCATTATATATACATTCTACACAACTGACTAAACTAACTAACTAACTGTGTTTCTATTCATTTGAAAATTGAGGACTGCATTTTTTATTTGTTTTTTTTTTTTCTGTTTTGGTTCATAGAGGGAAATGTTGAGCAGTAACAGCTGCAACTGAGATCAGTGGAATTTCTTCTGAACATATACAAACAACACTGTGAAAACAACTGGAAAGCAACTGGATCTATGGTGGCCAAACAGTATCTTAACATTTAAGTTTCTATTCCCCATTGATAAAATGAGCATAAAATACTGTGAAAGAAGTACTATATCTGTAAAACATTCAGACTCCTCAGGAGCATTTATACAGAAGCCTAGGGGGAATTCAGCTATTCCTAAATGATCAGTGCACACCGTATACATGCAAGGCACTGATCATGAGGAAAGCAAAACAAAACAAAGCAGCATCCTGCTGCACCATTACAAAGCACACTGTGACTTACCTGCCTGAACCTTGGTACAGTCCTTCTGTATAGCTAATCCACACTCTACACCGTGGTACAGAGCATGGATTAGCTATACAAAAAGACTATCACTGCTGTGTTTTATTTCAGCAGCCTTAACAGAAATTTCTGTTTGAGTAAAATTACTCATGCTGGGTTTCTTCAACTGTGCTTCAGAGTCTAATACTGAACAGAATTACTCCAGTATAAAGGAAACAGCCACTAATAAACTAATTATTATCAAATTTTAAAACATGTGTAGCCTATTTGTCCTACTGAAATGTTTTTTGATGATTATAGCTTTTACTCTCATGGCTATACTCTTTTCTCTTTTTACATCCACATTCTCTGACACACCCATCCTTGTATGTTATTTTATATTAAAAATACAACTCATAAATTATTAAACAGCTATATTCTATTTTCCAAGTGCAAAACCAGCCAACTATGATTTTTTCACACATTCTATTAAACTAAGAATGCCATAGAAAACCCTCAAGCTTTAGCTTGATATAATTAATTATTTAAAATAATTTAAGGCCATGAAAGAAAAAGCATTAAGGGCATGACAGAAGACTACAGTCTGATTTTGTCTACTTGGATCAATAACAGCTTATTCTGTTCTATCATTTTTATAGAACCCACTCTCACAAAGAAGTACTATCTTGCACTGCCATTGTATATGTGCGTCCATTCTATAAACAAATGGGATCTCTTCTAACAATCTCAAATTGCTATGTTGTGGATACAATAGGCAAAAATCAGTAATTATTAATGCAACTCTGATTTTAATACTTTTGCTCACTTATGTAATTAGAAAATAATAACCACAATGACGATCACATAAAAATCATGTGCAGTTAAAAAAAAAAAAAAAAAAAAAATCAGTTATGGTTGCCTAGCAACTACCAGGCTATGTGCTGAAAGGAAGAACGACCAGAATATATTAAAAGATCTGACTGTGAAAGAACTGTGACAGTTCATTGCTACTGCATCAGCTCAACATGCTATTCCCATGTGTGCTCAAATTAAAAACACTTGCATACTACACAAGTTAAAGAAGCATTAAGAAATACTGCTTATTTTAGAAAATGTTTTTGCTTAGAAAAATATTTTTTGTGCAATGTTTTCAATTTTCTCTCATTTCTGTCAAATTGCTTATAAGGTGCATACAAGCATGTAATTCCACCCTTTTAGTCAGTATTGTCTTTGGTGAAATGAAACGCAGGAACCCCATTTGTACGAGGCTCCATTTTCTATTTGTTGTCCCTGGCAGCATTTGGCCAGAAACAAGCTGCCACAGGCCTGTTAGAAGTATACTACTACCAACACCCTTTCTCCTTTGGTATTAAAAGGAAAGATAACTATAAGCTGAAACTGCAATACGTTCTCATATTTCTGGCAAATTTCAAACTTTAACAGATAATGAAATTCAATTTAGAGCAGGTAGAATGAAGAGTCCTACATGCTTGCCCAAGTCAGAGCGCTCACAAATAGAACCATGGCTTGAAAACTACAACTTTAAATCAAATGCAAATCACAAAGATGCTATTTAATATAAAAGTGTGGGAGAGAATTACAAGAGCTGATCTGGCAACTTCCAACAGTAACCCAGCTATGTAGGGACACTATTAATTTTCATTAGTGTTTAAGGTCCCTTTTTGGAACTCACTACAGTAGTGCATGGTCCCCATAATTGAAATGGAAGTGGGTAAAAATAGTTAAATACATATTCCCTGGATTTGACATATGGTTATGTACTCCATAACTTTAGTTTGGATGTAACTAAGCATTATTTACTTTGTGTGTTTGAATACCCAAGAGTACCAGTTGGCGTAATTATTTACTAGTTAGATCAGTAATGGCTATGTTACTCTCCATTTTAAAACACTTAAAAACTGGCAACTTAAGAAAACAGCTGAAAAGACTATGAATAGTCTTTTCATGTAGAGAGAAAATACCCTCTCCCTGTGTTTGTCATTGAAATGTTGAGCATCACAGACAGGAGCAGCCTCTTGCCAAGCAGGCAAAAGGCACAAACACTCCACTCTTCAATTTTTTCCTATCCTTATTTGAATGTGGTCAACAGCTACCTGATAGCAGGAAGAGATTTTGTGAAGTTAATTGGCACACCACGCAAGTCCTTATTTTTAATCTATGAATAGATCAGATGGCAGGTAGGGGACAAATGAAATCACTGTAAGGAACAGAGCAATTAGCATCCCAGGACTCTTGAATTCAGATGTTGCTAATGCAAACTAGTGGTAGTATCAAATTGGTACCCAGGAAACATTAAATTCTGAAGCAAGGCAGAAGAAAACAGTGGGTTTGTAAGGAAGTTGAAGGACTGCAACATATGAATGACAGAATCCTAGAATTATTTACGTTGGAGAAGAGTTATAATATCATCCAGTCCACCCAGCATCCAGTCTACTCCTAAGTGCTACATCCTCACACCTTCTCAACATCTTTAGGATAGTGATTCTACCACTTCCCTGGGCGGCCTGGTCCAATGACTGAGCACTGTTTCAATGAAGTTTTTTCCAATATCCAGTTGAAATCTCCCCTAGGGCAACTTGAGGCTATTTCCTCTTGTTCTGTTGCTTGCCACCATGGAGAAGAGGCTGAACCTCTTTCAGGCAGCAGCTGTAGACAGCAGTTACATATTCCCTAGGCCTCCTGTTCTCCAACCTAAAACCCCCCTACTTCCTCAGCTGCTCCTCACATGAGTTGTGCTCCAGACCCTTCACCAGCTTTGTCGCCCTTCTCCGGACACACTCCAGCACTTCAGTATCCTCCTAGAAGTGAGGGGCCCAAAACACAGGACTTTAGATGTTGCCTCACTAGTGTCAATTACAGAGCATTTTCCTAATCATGCCAGGTTGAAGTATCATTCCTTTTCTCTATTTTTATTTATTTAATCAGGAAAAGAAAGCTACACTTACAGCTTGTCTTCCTCTGAAATAAACCATAAAGAAGAAAACCATCACAAGAGAAAAAATACAGTTTAGAAGAATAAGCCTGCATGTGCATGATGCAGATTAGCAGCTGGGGCTTAAATGAGGCATAAAATTGCCATATTCTGAAAGAAAAGCTATCAGCAGTAAAACTGTCCCTTCTTTCCAAAGATTACAGCATTTTAAGTGGACATACAAACTACTTTTTCGGCGCCAAACTGACATGATGGTGCAATAGGATGAGAGGGAAAGTGCAGATACGAATGCACAGAAAAGTTTCACCTTAGCATGAGGAAGAACTGCTTTACTGTGGGGGTGACCATGCACTGAAACAGATGGCCCAGAGACGGTTGAGTTTTGCTCACTGGAGACACTCAAGAAATGTCTGGAGCAAGCCTGTGTCACGTGCCTTGGGATGAACCTGTCTGAGCAGGGCGCCTGGACCAAATAACCTGCTGTGGTCTCACCCAAACTGATCCATTCTGTGGATCTTTGATTTTGTGTTGTGAAAACATAACATACATAATAACATATGATTCCATGATACTAATTTTTATGGGCATTCCCAATTTTAGAGGGAAAGAAAGACAAATTAACAGCACGGTAACTGGAAAAACATGTGACAATAATGTTGGACTGATGAACTGCAACTTGCTCTCTTCTAAACAGATATTTTACACTACATGGTTAGATCAAGGTACAAGGGTGTAATGGCACTTAAATCTTAGCTTAAGAAGTAATTGCAGCACAATCTCAGATTAATATGTATTGTAAACAAAGTCTGCAAGGATGATGCTTTACTTGGGAAGATCAGGATCAATGCGTAACTGGAAACATATTTCCAAAGTCCCTGAATCTAGGGTCTTGGTATTGTAAATAATCATACAGAACTTATTAAATCAAGGAACAAAGGCCAGATCTATCTAGTTATTTCTGTCCCAGCATTCCATATGGAAAGATTACAGAACTTTTAATTAATAACTTGTATGAATTAATAAATGCTTGCAGTGTTATAACCTTATGACCACATCTTATATTTTTATGTATTTTTATTCTTCCTGTATTTATGCTTCCCTTCTTTCCCATTTGAATTTACTGAGAGCAACCATCTACCCCTCTCAAGACTGGATAAACAAACCAAACTGTTTCCTCTTTTAAAGCTCTTCTATGCTAGTTATCACTGAAGTAATTATTTACACTTTTCTCTGTTTAGACTAATCTTTCTTGAATAGAAAAGCATTCAGGTACCATATACAAGTCTTAACTGTATCACATATAATGACATACACCCATAATGAGTATTTCCATATCTACATAGGCAATAGTGTCATAATAAGGCTCCAGTTTTCTTATTTCTCCACAATATTGATGGATCATATCTGCATTTGATCAATAACTTCTCTGCCCAGGTAAATCTTCTGTCAGTTCCACCTGAACTGATTCTTGAATCAGAAGAAATGTTTCTTATTTTTGGTTTCTGACTACCATATAATGCACTTTGAGATACTGTACTTCACACCATTTCTTTTATTCCAGACCTAACTGTGTCAATTCTGCTGTGATTAACATACTACTACTGATGTTTTCATTTTGGCCAGGACATTTCTCATTTTTAATACATATCATAAATATATTGTGATCTATGCCAACACCAATTCTCCAGGAACTCTTTCAGTTTATCAGTAACTTTTTAAACAGCGCCTTCAGCTAGGTACTTTTATTTATTTTCACACAGATTAATGACCTTACTCATTGTATCTCCTTTCTTTCATACTACCTTTCTTTCATACCCTCTTCCTATGGTACCCTAAAAATGCTTTAGCAAAATCATAGAATCACAGAATGGTTTGAGTCAGAAAAGACCTTTGAAGATAAACTAGTTCAACTTCTCTGCTGCAGCTGAGCAGAGACATCTTTCATTAGATCAGATGACTAGAACTCAGAGGATCTTGACCATCTTTTCTTTCCTACTTTTGCTTCATTACAGATCTATTCTCAATTTTAAAAGAATACAGATGAAACCTACATTAATTCAGCTTTGCCTACTATGGCAAAGCAGTGTAGAAGAGTAAAAGAGGATCTGAATCTGTAGAACCTCTACATGTTTTATGGTTTGCTACTGAAAGCTGAGTAATGAGACCACAGATGTAGCTTAAAAAGGTAGCAGTGACTTCAACAGTAATTTCTACTTGATGTACCCCACAGTTCTTCAGTCTGAGGTACCAGCTATCTGTTTCCAGTTTAACAAAGATAAATATGAAGATAAAGAAATGCCTATCAACATGAAGAAAATATTGAAGCACATCACTCAATACTGGAATCCAATGCAAAAGAAACTGCATAAATCAAGTACTGTCAACTTGTCAAATATCTCAACAACTCTCACACCAAAGGCATTGATACAGTCCAAGCTGAACATTCTCAGTGTCTTCCATCTTTGTCCTTTTTCTCATTTTTTAAGTATTTTCTTTATTATATGGGACACATCCTAGATGCTGTCAGTCACATCAAATCTCATTGCAGTTTGTTCTCCTTCAGTGTGTCTCTAGCTCTCTAGAATTATCCTAAGAAAATCAGCTTTTACTTGTAAATTGCTCTTGGAGAACTATTAAACTTATTGCCAATGGAATGTTTCATTACAATCAACATCACATTGGGATTCACAATGGAAATAAAAGGAAATTGGAGGATTGCTAAACTGTACTGCATAAAAAAGACAAATCTAAATTAAATGGTTGAAATTGCACTGAGGACATGGCAGGAACAGCAAATATACTTCAGTGCTGACTTCCCCTTTCTTGCATGGAGTTTTTTATTGGAGGTTTGCAAGTACTGGGATAATGACCTCTGCATTCCCTTTTTTGAGAATCATATCATTTATCCACGCTAAAAATTTACCAAAAGTATTGCTAGTATGTCTGTTTAAACTAGTTTTGGTCTTCATATTTAAATTTGACTGTGCAATAACTATTTACTAAAGCTTATTTTTGTATTACTGATATCTTTAGCTTTCCTTGACTGACAATTTTGTTGGATGTTTTTTAAGTAAGGAAGGAAAGGGTGGTACTTATCCCCAGATACTTACAACAAAAGTCAAGTTCTAGACAGTTATAGAAGCACTTGGAGAATCCCTCCCTGCATTAACATTACACAGTGTCACCACAGA
Organism: Lonchura striata; assembly: GCF_050655825.1. NCBI lineage: Eukaryota > Metazoa > Chordata > Aves > Passeriformes > Estrildidae > Lonchura > Lonchura striata. The sequence goes on from NC_140740.1 coordinate 71,312,102, forward strand.
AAAGAAGCCAACTAGAATTTCAGATTTTTGTGAGCACCATTTTTTTTTAAAAATGCTTTAATAAGAACAGAAATATGATTCTGTATTTAAGAGCAACTCTTCTCAAAAGCAAGGGAAAACATGAGATAAAGCAGGGAGAGACTTAATAGCTTAGTAATGTATTCTTTTCACTTTTTTTCATGCTGCCCTTTAAACTGCACAAAACTTACTACAGATCGTAGAATTGGGTTTGACAAAGTAACTCAGGCCTAAGTCAGTAAGATTTTGGATGGATATCACCTGACCACCTTTTGGGACACAATCGGTTCTTCATAGTCCCGATGAGCCCTCTGGAATTATTGTAAAGAAAAGATGAACACCTTTTAGCACTGATTTAAGCTAAAGACAAAGATGATTTCAAGTATTCAAATACTAAACACATGAAAACCTATTTTTTTTCCCCAGATGAAACTCATGGCCTACTTTTCTTCCAATTAACCTGTCCCTCTATACTTGCCCCAATTGCCTTCACACTCACAAAAGCCCAGAGCTGAACAAACACTGAACCCTCAACAAAACTGAAGGGTTCAAATGCCTAAAACCCACTTAATTCTACAGCTGTAAATCCTGAAAATATTAATTAAACTCTAGAGCAAGTTAACCCCAAATATTTTAAGACATTAAAGTTCCCTGTTGCCTAAATTTGTAATTCTGTGTTTTCATAGTATTGGGTGGTTTGATGCTCTCTCACAAAAAATCAGAGTGCAGAAACTTGGAACTCCTCCTTATAACTTACAGCACTGAAGAGCTCAGTTTAAGACGCATTTTTAATTCCTTACAGAATAGAGGTCCATACATTTTTTCAACTGGAAGCAATTCTGTCTTGCATAAATGTGGGCTCCAGGGAGAGGAAACAGTATGCACCTTGTCACTACACAATAGCTCAGCTGTTAACTTTTTTTGACTTAAATCAGATAGGAACTTCCTGAGGTACAAGCATCAGGTAAAAATCTTTAACCTCCCCAGAAGCCATCAGTTACTATCAGTAGCTATGCCCTAAAGAAGGCTAGTGGAAGCAACTTTACTTGCTATTTTAAAAGTGAGAAGTAGATATCTGTCGAAGACCACCCCAGGTTGCGGGGTGGCTTTGTGTGGTGTAAAAACTTCTCCACCAACCCATGCTTCCAAAGAAAGGCTCAGCAGTCTCTTGTTCAGTCTCAAGGCAGTTTATTGTTAGTTATCTAAAAGATTGTCTTCTCGGGCTGCGGCTGTTTGGTCAGCAGCTTCAGGCGGAGGCACACACACACACTGACATCCTCACTGTCTCTCGTCTTCTTCTCTCCTCCCACCCAGGGCTGCTGCTATCTTTTATATGATATATTATGTGTTACATGTTTACAGTTTTTCCCCAATACCTACTACCTATATTAAATGGTGCTTTTCTACTCTAAACCAATCTGTGAGTGCCAACATCACCAAAAACATGGAGGTAAGGAAGAAGAAAGAGGGATGACAGGACAGGCCCAGATCCCTCCATCTTAAAACCTCTGACCCCCATGTACAAAACTAAAACCCCCCTGTACAACCATTAAACCCCCCCCCGTACAGCGCTAAAAAATTCTTCCCTCTACTTTGTGACTACTTCTACTATAATATCTAAAATTTTGTGACTTCTTGTTCTTCCTGCAAGGTTGGTAAATCATTCTATGGCTCAAACCCAAAATCACAGCTGTTTCCAGCTGCCTGCCAGGGTCTCAAATGTTTCTGACCGGGGCCTGGAACCTCCAAAAACATCTGAGGGACATTTTGAGTTCCCACAGATATTCTGATCAGAAATGCTTGGCTTCAAAAGAAGGTTCAAGGCCAAGGATCTAAAATGCAGAGATGCTTCCTTCCAGTCCTGACTGCAATACCTAAACTTAAAACACTTTTCCCTTCTCAGCTATTTTGTTAATTGAGAGTCATGGCAAGCTAAATACACTGAGATTGTAGTCAGCTTCTTGCTCATCATGTTTGTTGCTATGAATTCTGTTCCAATAAAATAAAATACTTTTTGATGTACTCTAAAAAGAGCCCACAGATCACAGAATGGCCCATTTTAACAGTTATGTCCAAAAAACCTCACAGATCACAGCAGTGTCTGCTTTATCATGTACCCCCCAAACTACCCTTAAGCTAAAACAGATGCAGACCTAGAACAGTAGCTGCAAAAAGGGCAGAGTAAAGTTGCATTTAAAATCAATGACTGAAATTTTTTACTGTTTTTTACAGGCAAAAAATACATTGCTACACCTAGATGCAGGTCACCTAATGCAAATACTTCTTGGCTTTCTCTCAGTGCATTTAGTATTAACTTAGTTTATAATAGGTGCTATATGATCTAAGTAATTTAATGTCCAGCAAAGAAGGGATAAGCACAAAAGAAGGTTTTACTGATTTTTGGCAGATATAAACTGAGTTTAAATACAACTTCTGCAGTCAAGTCCGATTTAAAGACATTATGAACTGATATCAATTTCTTGCTCATGAAGCATAGGTGATTTGCAGTTTGAAAATCTGTAAAACAGAAGTTTTCAGATGACATTTCAGATTAGAAAGAGTATTTTTTCCCTGAAGTCCAACTATTTAGTGTATTTTTATGCTGAATATGGGGATTTCTTGACAAACAGGCTCCCATCTCTGATGTTTCAGTATTTATGTATTTTTTCTTTTGGCAGCTCTAATGCTCATTATATGATCCCTACACATTTTGGGTAGTCTTTCAGTCTTTGATTTTGAGACCCATGTAAACTTGAATTAATAAATCTGTAGCCATGTCTTCAAAAAGATTAATTTCAACACAGACTCACTAAATTGAAGGAAAATCCTGCTCAAGCTGAATGTTCTTTAGTACACAACTTGAGCAGAATGACTTCATTCCTACGCAGGAGTTCTAGGCTTACTTTTGTCTTACTTTTTAAAAAATTGTGTTTCAACAACTTTCTATCAGATGAGTGTTAAAAAAAACAAACTCTGTGAAATGTGAGACTTTCAGGATCAGGCCCTAGGAGGAATTACTCTTCAGAAAAGTAATGTCAACATGTCTAAGGACTGAAAAAAATGAAGCTATTATAAACTGCAGAGAGTGATATCAGCAGGGAGGGAGAGAACACATGTAATAGAGATAGGCTGTCTCCAAGCTCACCTGTCCTTGTAGTTTATCACAGTATCAATGATGGCATTCATTTGTTTTGTCAGTTTGGGTGGATTGGGCGACAACTTCTCTGCAGGAGGTCTGCCTCTTCTTTTCTTTGCTTTTTCTCCATCCTCCTTCCCAGAGTCCTTATCCACGTTTCTTCGTCTCTTTCGCTTTTTAAGCCGGACTTCCTCTTCCATTTCTTCCAAATTGCCGTCCTCAATTGCCTGAAAACCATGGATTCAAAAAGTATGACTTTTAAACAAAAGAGATATTGCAAAAGGAAATAACAAACTATATTTAAAAACAACAATAAAAACCCTCTGCAATTCCACATGATGCAGATAATTAAACTCTAAATGTTCTGTTTGTTTATAAACAATAGTACAAGAAACTGACCTACTGGCAATCAAAGGACACCAAACATTAACTTTTCCTAAGGATCCCACTATCATCTAAACACACTGTTTTATCTGAACTTTGGATTCTGCACCAAATCATATTTCACACATACTAGCCTGGGGTATTGTCTCAGTAAGTGTACAGAAAATATTCATTTTTTCACATCAGAGTCAGTTCTGGGTTACACAGTTCCATGCAAAATAGCCTTTGATAACACATGTTTTGAAACAGGACAGTCTAAATTTTGCTCAGCTCTCAAAGCCAGCTCACACACAGTTCTTTGTGCATACACACAAAACTGAGATACTTTATGTAGTAACAACTCCTCTTCCAAGCCTTTTAAGCAACTTTTAAATCACTGTAGTGTTAAAATCATCTCAAAATGTGTAATTTTCTTCTAGAACAGTAACCATGAGGTATGCAGAAGCACTGACAGTATAGTGGTTTGTTGTAAACAGGACTCATAACATGGGATGCAAAAAACCCATACCAAAAGCTAAACCACACACACAGTCACAGACAATTAATCCTAATTTAAATTGTTTCAATTACCTGGATGTATGCTTTTAACCAGACCCAGCAGCTCTACACAGAGGGATAAAAAAATTGCTACAAAAAAACAAACTAGGAATAAAGTGTTCACACACACTATCAGATCCACACCATAAAGCAAGAAGCTGAACTTCTCATGATTTGTGAAAGCCAACAAAAGAAAAGAAATAAAAATACCAGAGAACTGAGATTAAAAAAAAAGAAAAAAAAAAATCTTAAAACTAAGGCTCTCTGATTAATGCTTTCTCAGAACATAACTGATGTTGATATTTGTCGCTTTTGCTTCTCAATATTGCCTTGAGTACATGCAAATGCTAATCAATCCTTTCTCGTAGCTGAAAGAGCTCTAATCCTAAGGCAATTACCTTCATTTCTCCACAGCACCAAACATGGCTAATATTTATGATCATGTGAGCATAACAATCAATATAAAAAAAGTGATTACAGCCTAGACATAATTTTTCTCAATTGTGTACAACGTCTCTTCAAAAACATTTTGTGAACAAAACCTGATGCATAACACAAAATAGAATATTTAAATAAACAGTGAGATTTTGAAATCTGTTTCGTATGCATCCTCCGAGGTACAATCTACAGACAAACACAAAAGCAGAATCTGTGAGACAGCCTGAAACTAGGCCTTAATAATCAAAAGACAATTTACATCATGCTTCCACAGCATTCAGATATTCACTATGAAGGAGGCTCGAGATCTGATGAGTTAGGAATAAAGAAGAGGGGAAAAAAAAAATCTGCATACAAATTCATTAATATTCATTTGGCTAAAGCAGGACACATGCTATAAACCACTGAGGCTAATGAAGATTAAGAAAAAGAAATTTCTCTGCATATCTTGGAAGCTAGAAAACCTAACGATAAATACAGCATGCAAGGCTGTCAACAGTTAATGTCATTGCTCTCCTCAAGCACTCAGTTGTACACTGAAATACAGAGAACACCGACTTTTGATGTGTTACACACCTACACATGCCTGTGATGTAGTTCTACTGAATCTTCAAGACGGCAATGAAAAAGGATATTTACCTTACCACTATCAGCAGGCCGGCTATCGGAAATCACAGTTAGTGGGGATAAAATTAACAAGCCAGCAAAGCAGCGAGCTGCTAGTCTCTTCATCAGCTGATCAGGAAAAAAAAGAGAGCTGGGGAAAGGCTATGTTTTCATATACAAGTAATTTTATTTTACTGAAAATTTAATACTGAAAGGATTGTGGATACTGAAATCTGCTGTTTCATTCTACCTACTACAAGGCCTGAAGCCTTCCTCCTTCAGATGGTTTTAATATTGACAACTACTTATCATATTTCTCCCCTTATTATTCTAAGCATTCAAATTAGATTTTTAGCTCATTCTTGTTATTATTTTAATAATAATAGCACAGTTAGACAATTTCATGTGCGATTTTAAAACTGAAATTGCTTGCATGCATTTTAAAGATGCTTTCATTACAGAAAATGCACTCCTACTGCTCCACAGAGAACAGATCAAGTTTTGGTTACTGAAACTGATAGAATAATCTATACTGATTTAAAAGAAATTTAAAAAAAACCCCAAAAACCAAAACAAGTCAGCATTCTGTTAACTTTTTCTGTAAACATTTTTCTGTCCTTCCAAAAAATTAACTTAACTACAATATATTTATATTTTTGCCTGCTTAACAGATTTTCTACCACCAAAAAGAAATCACAGTGGTCCTGTCATCACAGTGTTTAAAACATCTCACTTTAGAATTCTGCATAAAACTTTTGCTTAAGCAGGCAGTATTTTGGTAAATAAATATTAACAAAAAGAAAAGACAGAAGTGAAAATTTGTGGTTTTTTTCATATTACATATAACAACATAGTAAAGACAAATCATAAAAATCAAACCCAACTAAACTAACATATACTCTTAAAATTAGTAACTAGAAGGTAGCAAAGGAACTCTTAGCAAGCTACAAATCTACTATCAAACATTAAACCTTCTATTTAACCAGTAATATATCAATCAATTACTATATGAAGTTTTAAAAATTTCTATGCATCAATGTAACACCTTTCTTTAAGACCACAGTGACCCCATTTGAAAATCATTCTGACAATACAAGCAGTACAAAAATGTTAACTCAAATATGTTACAATTCTTAACATTAGTTCTCAAGAGACAAACTTGTATTTTGTACATAAACAATGACATTTAAAACTAAACCTATATACTGTCTAAAAAGATGGCTTAAAACCATATAATATGAATCAATTATCAGCAGGTAGGTTAATGCTCTGTGCATATATCTCCACATATGATCCAAGGATGTGGGTATTAGCAGCAACATATTTATTAAGCTAATTCATTTGACGGAGCTCTTTGTTAGAAAAGCTTACTATTTCAGGCCCTAAGTGCCACACTGAAGAGAATGCCCCTTCCAAACCTTTACAAGCACGATTATGATACAAATCTCAGGCACAAATCTCCAGTTCCTGACAGATGATGGGTTGTGTGAGAGTGCAAAGTAACACAGACATCTCCCATGTTCAAATGCCTCTGGATTAGTGAGGTGAACGGCAAAGGAGTCAAGGAAAATCGTATACTAATAAAAATTTAACACTTTCCTTCCATTAAGGAAACTGGACAAAACAGTACTAAAAGAAGTCTGTACACCTCATGTTTTTCAAAGACAGCTGTAAAAATTTAATGTCAATTTTTCTAAGTTGTCAGGCACCTCATGAAAGGCAAATACACCAGTGAAATATGAGGACCCTGTGGTAAGTTCTGTACCAACAAAATGTTCCTGCTTTTCTGACTCATTGCTGTAACCTAGTCCACGTACACAAACCAATTTCATTTCTGAAGAGGCAAGAGCACACTTATTATGGATTAAAGAAATCAAACTGTCTTCCTCCAAAATGAAGCTTCCACCTCCCAAGAAAATATATATTTTTCAGGAGGCAAGCAGAAGTTATTTCTGAGACACGCTGTCTCCCTATTGCTGCTTGCAATTAGATTTTCACCTTTCCTAAAGAAGAGTTCTTTTGAGGTGAAAGTATTGTTAGGGAACATCATTACAACATTTATACATGAGCTCTTTTGTCCATTTGAAAGACAAAGTATTACACATGTATTCTTCTGTAAGTTATGATACAGCACTCTGACTCTACACTTTTTCAATTCAGAATTACAGATGCAAATAAAGATTTAGTACTAACAGCTCAATTTTGTTTCACAACTGTGTTCTGCAAGTCAGTAAGTGTGTAGGCCTTCCACAGCTAATATGTTTTAAAATAATTTTACAGGAATCGGGTAATTCAAGTGTGGTCACAGAGTGAATCAATGGAGGTGCTCATCATAAAATCAGCTTTGGTTTCTAAGGCCTGTCTCATTTAAATGGTAAAACACTGCAGTACATAATTATTTTTCCTTTGACTGGAAATAACTAGGGTTACTAGAAAACGGAGACATCATGAAAGCTATCGGCACTATTTATAGTCTAAAAACTGGACACACAGAGCAGAAGTGGCAGAGAGCCATAAAGTAAGTCTCCTTGAAGCTCTTCAGACGAAATGGAATACAGGACATGCAAACTCTTCCTCTGTCCCTCTTCAATTTTATCTTAACAAGATGAACATTCAGAGAACTTGTCGCATCCCTTAGCATCAATGACCTGTGTCTCTCCAACTTGGCAAAGCTGAAGGAGAGCTATTCTAACACTATCATGTGAAGAAATACCCTAGCATGGTAATTAAACACAGTATTTCAATAAAATGTACATAAACATAGGTGAACAGAAAACAAACACACTACCTTATCAACCTCCTGAACATAAATACTAACCCAATCATACAAAATCTCCAGAAGAATGAGCTTTTTTTGTGAACAACAAATAACACAGTATTTTACTAACTACTGGCCAAAAGGCACTAAGGTTAAGCTCTGTTAAGTACTTAAAACCAAAAATGATGTCAGTACTACAGTAATGAACAGCAGATGACTGCTTTGCAAAATGAAGCTCACATTTACCAAATTAGAAGAGAAGAAAGGAAGAAAAGAACCCTATGGACAGCTGACAATAAACATCAAAAACCCTAAAATGACATCTACTTAGCCTTACCAGTTTCCCTCTTCAGCATGATCCTTCTTGGAATATAGTATTGATATTCCAAGAGAAGTTCTCCTGAGTTTTTTTGTTTTGTTTTGGGTTTTTTTTTTTTGTTTGATTGTTTTTTCTGTCTGTTCTGTTTGAAATCTTGCCATTCTTTATTTTACATTTGTTCTACAATTATATCTGGCAAGCAATGAAAACTTCAACTTTTCACACTGCAGTTCACATTCTTAAATAGATCTCTTCAAAATCCTGTTCTCTTGCTTATATTTTTACCATTATAATTCATGACATCTGGGACTGCTTCTATTTTTCACATTACAATTGTTTCTTGGCTCTGTAGAGCAAGTTTCCTTACATCAAAATTGTATTTTGTTATGCAACACCACAGAGGACAATATACAAGATAAAGACTGTGAGGAGAAATGCCTTTAACACTTGACAATTTTATGAAAGGGCTTAAGATATTCTATCAACAGTACAATCAATAAATACCTGAAAATAATTACAAAGTTGACGAACAGTTACTTTAATTCAATTTCATCTCATCTCCTTGTTGGGTATTACTGCACAACAGATTCACCAGTCTAGTTTTTCTGAGACTAAACTAAAACAGAATATGGACCAGAATCTGTCAAAGGAAAAAAATTCGTGATTATATCCAGTTTTAACCTTCTTTCATCAAAGTATTGTTTTTTCTAAAGCCTCAAAATGCAATTATTGCAAGAACTTATCAACTTGTAATACATAGTCTTCAACAGGATAAAATTTCACCAAATACGGTAAATGAGTTCTTCAGCCATAAGCTCATCAAGCAAGAGTCTGCATTGTCACATCACTGAAACAAGCATCTTTTTAAGGAGTGGGAGAAGATAGACCGTTTTCTGGTTTGCGTTTGAAAATTATTAATTCTTGCCAAATTATTTCCACTGAAACTCCAGCTGCCTGTATTTTATTAGACATTAAGGAGACTAATAATGTAAAATACAGGTTTTTCTTAAATTTTAATTTAAAGACTGATGTCAAAATGGTCTGACATAACCACACAAAAATATGAGTTGTCTTTAAAGAGAAATGGCCTCAACCAAAGCAACAAGCATAATATTAGAAAAAAAAAGGTAATGACCTAAAATATTAATAGGATCAAAGCTTTTAGCAAGTGTTTCCTTTTGGGGCAAAGTTTTTCAGGTCAAATATTCTAATATTTAATCTTGATGTAAGATATCCTAATGCTGAAGATTCATCTTTGATGTGATAATTATTAAGTAAAGCATCATGCAGAGCCAGCACTGATAAACTCTAAGTTATGACAAAACCCACTGACAAGCATGTAAAATTTTCTTCTGTTCAAAAGTAAAATCTTGTTAAAAAGAAAAAAATCTGTATTAGTCTTATTTGTCCCTTTCGCATATGACAAACTGATTTTAAATGGAACTCCTCGAGCTGATTTTGCACCAATGAGATTTTCAAAAACTTCTGGGACAGAGCAATTGAGGAGCTCAATTAACTACTCATGATACCAGGACCCCACTGCTTGTCTGCTCAATGAGCACCATGGAAGTACTCCATTAGAGGGAAGGAACTGAGTTATAGTAAGGAACAACCATATCATGCTTTGATAAATACTTTTGTCAACTAATCAGAGCATTAAGAAAATACATACTCCCTATCTCAAGACCCTGAATGTGAAACTATTCAAAAATCATCACTATTCTGTGCTATCATCACTCTACATTTACTTAGCCTCACTCTGAGAAGATCTACAGGTTTGTAATTGTCTTCTACAGTTTCCAAAACGTCTTGCTAAGAAGACTTAATTTTAAAACCTCTTGACCAAGTCAACCTCACCTAGGAGCGTGGAGGGGAATCTAAAATAATTCTATGCCAGAAACTATTGATATCATCCCCTTACTCTTTATCACTGAACTGTTTTGTTGTGGTGGGTTTTTTTGTTTGTGCTTCTCAAACCTTCTTCCCTTCATTTTAGAAAGCTAGATAACCTGCTGAAGAATTCTTGTCACTTAGAATAATAGCCTGTTTCTGAACACAGGGAAAAACTCTCCTTCATGACTGGAGGAAAATTTATAATGGACTTGTGAAATATTACATAGGAAAACTTCCAAACAATAAACAAACATATTCCAAAAGGGATCTTGCAATAGGATTTCGGAAGTACAAGGTATCCGGAGTATTTCAGATTGCCTTCATATAGTTCAGAACCTTAGAGCATATTGATAACTCAAAGACTAAATATGATTAACGGACTTCTACTGAAAATAGTTGCAGGATCTTTGGAAGTATGATTGGAAGTAAAACTTAGAGACTGAATGAGATATAACTTAAGAAAGACACTGGAAGATGGTCATGAAAATACTGCAGGCATGTTTCCCAGCTTCAGATACACAGTGCAGTGCATCTTGAAGTAAAATCTAAGCCATGACAGAGATGCCTCATTTTTTCCCCTTTATCTTGTTCACTGTGTCAGAGACACAGATGCTTGTTGCATAGACAAGATTCTGGAGCATTTAGTGACTGGTGTTATAGGGAAGGTTCCTCCTTTTTAAATTTTTATCAGTCTTATTAAGATTAATAAAAATAATTCTGATTCAGGAAAGCCTACTACAGGGGTGTAGAGGACTCTATACTGACAAAGGCATTGTGAGATAATTGGTACTACTGTTACGCTTTTTCTTGAACAACTACATTAGCTTCACTACACAAGGGGCATTAGAAAAACACCTTTTCTGAAGAGAAGGTGGGTGCCAGGGAGTAGTGTTGGGGATTAATTCTCTCATTTTTTCCTAAATTCCTTTAAAATAATAACCTTGGAATTTAGTAATCACTAAACTTGTTTCTCTCTAAGAACAGATGTTCTTTATTTCCCTGGCATCTCAAAAGTTTACAAGGAAAATAATATCAAGGTTGTAATAGCTTCGTTTGTACTAAGGGTTTTGCTTCCAGAACTTCATTCCTTCTTTGTTCTAAAATAATCTTTACTGAAGGGATTTACTGCCCTGTTGTTCTTCTGAGGTAATTTTTAAATTTAATTTTTAATTTTTTTTCTAATATAGTTCATGAATTGGTTTACAACTTAGTGTAATTTAGTAGTATTTCTGTTAACATCTGCATACCATTCAGGTTCACGGTCAAGTATCACATAAGAGGAGGAAACATGCTGCAATGAAGTTATGGAAACATTAATCAATAATAACCATATCCAAAACCAATAACAAAGAGGAATTCAGCATTCCAAGGATTTATCATCTCCCACTAAGGTTAAGACGCTGTTTGTTTTACAAGGGAGATCATACAAAACCAATCAGAAACACACATCTCACTACTAATAAATGAACAGTTATTCAGGATGGCTTCTTTTCCATGTTCTGAGGCAAGTATTTACAACTGTGTTTTAGCTTACATTTTGAGAAATACTTCTACTGTTGCAGATTTCTGGGTAATTCTAAGGAATGTTAATTTGTCTTTTTTCCCTTGACATTTAACTTTTTATAAACGTGACATTCTTCTCTTGTAGAAAAAGTAGTAAATCTTTACTTTGTCACCTACTGGCAGACTAGCTGTGTGGATGATGTTTTGTAGCTCATAATGTAACAACTAAAGATAGATCTCTTCTGTTTGGTTCTATTCCTTATGAAAAAGATTTTTAAAATTAAATTTAAGAATGGGAATTAATGAATTTTTAAAAATTATTTTTTAAAAAAATTTCCAGGTGTTTAGCCTTTCTTCATTAAAAAAAAATTGTCTCCTTTATGTTCTAAGACCCTACTAATTATATGAGAAAAATACCTGGTATAAAGACAAGGTTTATACCCTCATCAGACCAGCTCTTTGCAAAGAAACTGCAGTCTTGACTCTTTCCAGGACGTTTGCTTCCACTGCAAATATTTGCAGCAACAGGTATCTGCTCTATGGTAAAGATAAAATTGACAATTCTAAGCACTGGAAAAAGGTAAGAAGTCATTACAAACTCTTGTTCTGCAACGCACTCAACAGCAGGATACCAAATCTTAGTATAATGTTTCCTATGAAGAACAGGATGCCTTTTCTTCCATTATGGAAACCACACAGGTGAGGACTAAAACACAAAGGGATAATAAAACACAAAGCAGACTTCCAGCATGAAATCACTAATTTTGAGATAAATCAGTAGTGTTACAATAAGTGAACTATTTATCTCTCACGTACACAGATTCAGTGGTGCCCTTTAAACTGCTCAGAAAAACAGTAGAAGTTCTCTTTTTGATTAACAGACTAACAGACTATAACAAGGCTTCTAATTTAAAGATGAGCATAAATTTTTTGTGCCCTGAAATCTATGGCTCTTAATAATGTAACATGAGAAGCCTATAGTACGGAGCTTAAACTGGTATTTTTATGTATATCAAAGTAAACTCAGCTACTGCCAACAGTCATACAATCAAGTATTTTTTTTCATATTTTCTTCTTCTCTATTGTATTTAAGTATATTCATGCATTCTCAAGCAATAATCTTTTATTCCAAGTTTAAAATGTGGAACATAACTAAATGGGAGCAAAATTGAGAAAATAAGCTCAAAACAAAACAGATAAAAAACCTTGCAAAAAATAAATATGTGAGGGGAAAAAAAAGTAAAAGCTTTCAGAAACTTCTATAGCTTAATTATTTTTCAGTGGATGTTCACAGATCTCTTTTACCTACTTATCCACAGAAAACATCTTAATAATTTTTTCAGTAACATGGGAAATTTGGTTTAAATAGCTATCATATTATTAATATAAATACTCTGAGGCAATTAAGAATGGGAAGTGCACAGTGTTAAGAGAGCATGATATGACAAAAAACATTATTGCAAGAGGTTAGAATCCTCACTTCCTGTGCCAAAAGAGGAAAATATTTACTTCTAGAAATAGACTGTATTTAAATAACAAATACTAGGATATACCCCTTTGTGACAATTCCAATATAATTTTTTAGTAACTTAGAAGAATTTGGAGGAAGACTCTATGGAATGAAACTAAGACAAACTTGCTGAAAAAATGAAATTATATGTATCTTTTACATATTCTATACCAAAACAGTATGTTGTGATGCTACCTTTGAGCACTGATGCAGTGAGCTCCATGTCTTCAGGATGCTCTGAAGGTGCAGTTATATGACCATGCCAGGACTCATAGTAGAGCCTGACCCTTTAATATGCGTATTACAACCTAGAAGTAAAAATCTAACTTCACCAGTATCTGTCTAGAACACTTTTTTGTTCTTTTGGAATAAGCTGCATTGCAAATTACAGTCTGATGAGCACAAACTATTACCTACAAACAATACAAGGAATTCTTGATAAAGGCAATGACTTAAGAGCACATGAAGTTTCTCAACAAAATAATGTATCGTACAGTTTAGTATAGGTGCATACACAAAAAAACTAAAAAAAGACTGTAATTAACAACAATCCTTGTTTCTGCATTTGAAACCCAGCTAAAAATGTTAGATGCCTCTGAAAATAATACATAATGAATAGCCATGGAACCATGCTCTCTAACTTGCTAAACATGCCAATTTCAGAGTACGGGAAAAAATTACATGGTTGTGGTTACTCACAAGTTTTTGTAGGATTTTTTTTTAAGGCTAAAATTTTACTGCTAGAATAAGTAAGTACACTACTGTACTCATCAAGCAGGGTACTTCAGGATGACTCAGGAAGCTAACTGCCAGTCACGACATGCCTAAGCATTGGCTGAATAGTTTTTGAGAAATTCAGACTGAAACCTCCGTGTTCTTCCGTATCTGCAACGTTAGTATTTCCATACTTGTTTACTTACAAGAAAAGACAAATTACTATCATTTAAGTTGCTACAGAAGTAGTTTCTATAGAAGCAGAGCTCTGCATACATACACCAGTCCATCAGAAGAGTTATTTTGCCTGTATGCATACTGCATAAAAAACATCAGGATAAAACCTTTCATCACCTATTCAGGTCTACCTTCAGAAGATGGCCTTTTACAATAAAGGTCTTACAATTTGCCTCTACAAGGCAGAATATGAAATGGCTCCCTTTTTACAGAGAATAAATACTTTGGCCACAATATACACTTTGAAAGATATGGATAACTTACCCATGTTGCAAATGCAAATTTTTCTAATGTCTTTATTAAAAAACTAGTATGTAACAGAAGGTTAGCTACCATACCGCCTATCATTGTTACTTTTAAGTCATGTCAGAGAACATAACAATGCAGTGGACCCAGATATTAAAATGTTTGTTGCTTCTTGTTCCATTGTCATATGCCCCAAGCAACAATGTTTTAGACTTTCAATACAGACTTCTGTTAGTGTGGGTTTTGTGAATTACTTAATGGTTGTTTTTGTTTCAGTTTTAAGAGTCATAGAATACCCTGAACTGGAAGAGTTTAGCTTCTGGCCCTGCACAGGAGCCCCAGAAGAATCACACCATGTGCCTGAGAGCACTGTACAAATGCTGCTTGAACTCTGTCAGGCTTGGTAACCACTTTCCTGGGGAGCCTCTTCCAGTACGCAAATACCTTTGGCATGAAGAACCTTTTCCTAATACCCAATCTAAACCTCTCCTGACACAACTTCAAGCCATTTTCTGTCACTGGTTGTTGGACTCCAGGACATCCTTCTGGCTGCCCTGGCTGTCTTGAGCCCCTGACAAGAAGTCACAAACATCTGTGGCTTCAATTTTAGCCTGTGGAAAACTGCCAACTCCGGATGAGGAATTACAAGCTGCAAGAGTTTTAGTAATGTGATATTTGAACTAACACAGGCTGGAAAAGTAGAATTTCAGGATTTTTAGAATGGGGTTCAAGGGGGTACAAGATGAGGAATTTGGGCGTGTCCTAGCCTTCTTCTCCCTTGTCTTGTCCTCCATGTCTTGGTGTCGTGGTGGCACTTTTCAATTGGTTTGAGGTAGAGATTCACAGTCTGACATAGATGATAGGAATTGGTAAAGAAATTGTAAACATACATATGTAGTTTTGAGTATATAATGTTGGAGCTGCTCAAGGCTCGAGGGCAGCCTGCCATGGCTTCCTTTCTGGACAGACCTCAGCAGGTTGGAGAAAGAATGTTACAGGTAAGAAAAATAAACAACCTTGAAAGCACAATGTGAAGCATTCCAGGCTCCTCCTTTGGCTGCATTGAGCTAGGGAAGAGAAGACTCTTTACAATCACTCAGGGTCACCCTGACCCTTCAGAACTCCGAGAGAAAATGACAACTGGTCATCACAGAGAAGAGATCAGTGCCTGCCTCTCCTCTTCCCCTTATGAGGAAGTTGTAACTACAATGAGTTCTCCCCTCAATCTCCTTAAGGCAGCTGATCGGAATTTTGACCTTCGACATAAGGACCATTTCTGGCATCTTAACCACAGGGACTAATTCTTCTTATGAAAAATGTCACACTTGAAACAGTAATATAACAAAACATGAAACCCAGATTTTAAACTCACAAGTTCAGTCTATATAAACTTGGCAGGTGAGAGGATACAGCTATTTCAAAGAAAATGAAGTTTATTTTATTCTAATGCTAACAGTACTCCCCACATTTTAAAAAAATAAGTACTTACTTGGCATTACTATTTAAGGTTTTCTAGAGGAGAATTGATGTACAATTCTACTTGAAGGCACATTAATATGTGTTATGATACTTTACATGTAACATTGTATAGTCAAAATCACAGACTGAAATAAAAAGAATCCTATGAAAATATAGCACTGTTTTACTGGTACTCCTTGTAAACAGATGTTCAGATTTCCTGATTTGAAGTCTTTCTCACAAAAAACCAAAAACCAAAACCAAAACAAAATAAAAAAAAAACCCAAAACCCAACAATAAAAATTTCTTTATGGAGAGTATCTCGGAAGTATTTAAGAAGCATTTCAAAGTACTTTTTTAGTTTCCAAAATTAATACTCTTGACTCTGATTCCACATTCTGAGAAAAAAACAAAAGAATTTCTGAGAAAGTCACTGTGTGTGATCAGGGTCTTTCCCTTAGAAACTAACAAAGCCATCCTGCCAAAATAGAGAACCAAAGCTATCAGGTAGATGCATTTAAATTCACTCTCACCCATGAAAAACTAAGAAAATACCCTTTCTGCTTCACTAGTCTTAATTTCACTGCAATGTGAAAGTAGCATTTTTCCTTTTCTTAAATAGATTATGAATTGAATTTAATGAAAAGGACATGAAAGATAGATAGTGAGTATACCAAATACAAAAACCATTCAATGAGGATTTGAAGTCATGTCCAACTCTATAACCTTTTAAAAAGCAGCTTCCACATGCAAAAAACTTACCAGCCTCACACTGAATACTACAAAATAGTACCTGAAGCATTCTGCTGGTCACTGGTTATAGACAACACCTTAGGATGGTGGACTTTTTAATCTTCCAGTAACAGTCTTTAACATGTGACTTGTTTTCCCATACAGCTTAAGAAATTGAATTGCATCTGCAATTCAATACTACAGAGCAGGGTTTAGATCAAAATGCAATTTTCTTCAAATGTCCTGCACAAATACTCACTTACTTGATTGTTAAACAGGTTTAACAGCAACTCAGGAAACTGTGCGATTGCAACCAGAAATGTTACAGAGTAGGGGTATTACATACATAAACTATGCAGATAAATTATCCGCTGGATAAAATATTTCTTTTTTCCCCTTCTTCTATGAATTTCAGCTTTCAATACACACTAAAACAAGTACAGGCTGCAATGCTAATTCTACACACAGGTATTTCAGTACTTAATTTAGTAAGGCCTAAACAACAGGATCTGTGCCAAAGCTGACCTCTAGTGACCCCTCTAACCAAAAGTTCTATGTATTCATTAATCAGTGAAGCATTATTAGCAATATGATATATGTACCTGCTCATTGGCGAAACAAGTATTTACCTTTCCATATTTAGAAACAGGACAAGGCCACATCTGGCCTTGTTTGTGGGCGGAGGATCAAAGACAACTCCCTTGGTTCCTCCTTGAGCCCTGGCCAGGCTTTGGGAGAAGCCCAATAGGAGGATAAAACCTGACCTTTCTGTATTAGAAGTAATAGCAGATTTTGCTTATTATAAAAGCTGGGCTACTCTCACAGCGAAATCAGAAGCCTCGTTGCCTGCAAAAGTGGATTTCCCAGCTACTGGGCGTGGTTCTCCAGTCCTTCACTGTAACACCTTCGCTGGGCTGGTATGTAGACCTGGATGAAGGGTGAAGTAGGGTAACTGTAACCTTTCTTAATCACTTTGTATTTTTTGTAGTAATGATTTAGGTGCATTGCTTAGCTTATCCTTCTGTGATTCTTTGCAGTTCTGATTTATAGTAAATTACACTATCCCTTAACTTGGTGTCTGTCTCTGACCCTAACCATCAGCAAAACACTACTGTAAAATCAAATTCCACTACCCTAGTTTACAAAACTATGTCTTAAAATACCTTCCTAGTATTGATACAAATTGACCTAAATTTACTATCTTTGCTATCAAACCTATTAACAAACTATTAGGAACTGTGTAACATCAAAAAGTTAAAAGTTCCAGTTGATGAGGAAACAGTTAAAAACATGCCCAAAATTTTCCTGCTAGGTAGTTTATTATACCACATATCTTTAGTAAACATAAAAAAAATTTACGTTGTGACTATGTTAAACAGTTCTTAATAGATATTCTGTATGAGTGAAAGCCAGCACTGATTTTCTTTAAGTAAGAGTGACTAATTACAAACCAAATGCATGAATTTCACTTGTAATTTTTAGATCAGCAAAACAAGCACGACTTTTACATTTCTGCCTGACATAAATGAAATGCTGTTTATTTTGTACTCAGGTATGTTTCCCTTGCCAACATATAAAGCTATTTCAAATTAACAAGGACAACTAGAGACTACAATTTTATTTATGTCACCTAGCCAGCAATTAAATTGCATGAGAAGATGAAACCAGATGCAACAGTCTTAAGGGTCTTTTACCTACTCAAATAAACCCTCTGTTTCTTGAAGCCTGTCTCAGGCAATCAAATTCTTAGTAGATGACCCCTCTCAAAAGTAATATGCCGTGGGAACCAGCTAAGTATTTTGCAGTTCTGTTAGAAGTGGTGCAGGACATAATCTGCTACAGCATGTAATAGTCCCAGAATATAAATGCTTTGTAGATCAGGAAGTAACTCCTCCTTCCAGAATTTTTTTTTAAGGAAATATGGTTGTCATGCCAACGCTTATATAAATACAGTGGGCTGCAGCGACAGCTAGTGATGAAGCCTGTTTCTGTCTTAAGAGATTTCCTGGGAGACTGTCAATGAATTACAGGCTGCTCTGGGCATCAGCACAATCTTACTAAATATTGCCTAGGATCACAGGCTTGGCTTCTGGCATTATTTTGTCCCTTGCTTTTGTCAGTTACTTATCTCCTAGCAAGAAGGAACTTGACATACTTGGTCAGTGCACAGCCATGCATACAGACCTCAAGGTACCACTGTCCTTGAGGTCCTGCTGGGATCTGCCAGAACTACACTATCCAGTGCTGGCATGTATCAACAGAGAGTTCAGGGTCTAACTTAAAAAGAGTCAGCACCTATTCCACAATCAAGAGCTGTGGCTGCTGAATGAGGCAAAACATCTTGAAAAAGATCTAGTCAACTCCCCAAGACATAAAAGAGACACCTCAGTACTAATCACCAATATTATTAAACCAGCTTACTGATCAGAAATGCAAGGTTTTGTTCAGAAAACTCTATGAGAAGATATCTATAAAACTGCAACAGCAGCTACAGCAAGAGAAGAAGAGTGAGGGGCGTCTCCTCGCTGCTGGTAAATAACTCTCCTTCTGTAATACTGCAATAAAAATAGGCCCATGGTTACCTCTGGAAAATGACATCTACTACCTTTTTAAATGTTTACATAGATAAGTATTTCCTTGAATATGTTGTACACTTTTATTATGACATCTTCTAGAGATGTCATTACAGCAAAATCAAACATATTCACAAAGACATTAAAGTGCTGAGAGCACAATGGGTGTGACAAAGAACAGTTTGTCACACCCAAGTTTCTGTTTCACACACATGAAAAATATTACCATTTTTAAAAATCCAGACAACTTACATTACTTACATTTTATTATCTACCCAATGAAGTAGTTTTATTCTGAATGTGAACAAGCAATGTTACATTATAAATGTAATGCCACTGAAGAGACCAAAAAGTATTAGCAGTTCTTACACTTCCATTTATTTCACCACACCCTCAAGTGTACCTGAAAGCATGTTAAACTATGTATACAGTAGAATTATAGGAGGAATTACAATGCACTATGAAGCAGTCTATCCTAAGGCAATTTAATGAATTTGAAAACATGCTTAATTACTCAACAGAGAGAAGCAAGAATAATTTCTCTCAATAGAGTAACAAGGCATGGTGAAAAAGGTGTAGTATATGTAGGATATGTACCATCTTGCCTAGCAAGCTTTCTAACTTGGCCTCACAATACAGTCTCAGAAGCAAACAAACAAAACAATTACTACCACGCGTATGGAGATTTACTAAGAAATTGTTTTCAGAGTAGCCCTTTATAGTTTTTTATCAAATGGCCCACCACTTTAGAAAGACAAAATGGAAGGTATGCCTACTAAATCTCAGAGAACACTGATTTGACCAGAAGTTCACCCAAAGACAGGCTTAAAATTGGAAGTAATTTTGGTGAAGAAAATTTGAAAATTATTCAACAAAGGTATATGCTAAATCCTCATAGGAAGGAAAGATTGACTATATGAAACATAGTTTTGAAAAGCTGGCAAGGAAGTAGAACCACAGAAAAGGATTACGGTCTTACACTGTATCAAAAATTCAACGTGAGACAATACCTTCCATGATAGAAAATGAACTACTGAAGTGTGAGGTATAAGTACCACAGAAGTTATACAAAAGAGCTCATCCTTATTCAAATGATGCTGCATCTGGAATTCTCATGTCTAGCTTTTGATCAAACTTGTAGAACGGTATCAGACACATGTAGAACAACTATGTGAAGCTAATGAAAACAATCAAGAGATTCAGAAAACAGGAACTATAGGAAAAGACTGCATAAGTGTAGTTGTTAACCTTTCGAATTTACTCAATGGGAGACAACTCTCCTATGACACAAAAAATATTTTAAGAAAGAGTGGTATCAGGCTACTCTGCATGAGCAGAGTTATTAGGATTATGCAATTAGCTTAAAATCCAACAGGAAAATTCAAATAAAATACAATAAAAAGCCAAACAGTTAAAAACAATCCACTGCAGACTTCTAAGTTCACTGCCCAGAAATGACTAGAAGTCAGACCCTGAACTCCTATTATAAATGACACAGGACTGGATGATTCTGCCTGCAGTATGACAGGGATCAGAGGATTTCCTTTAGGCCCGCTATTTTTTACAATAAAGCACTGAAATATTACAGCCAAGTCAAGTCACAAAACACAAAAGCCAAAGTTAACTTCTATGCTGCCAGAGTCAGTGTTCCATCATTAAAAGAAGTAGCTTAAAATCTTCAAGAATCCAAACAGGAGCTTATATTTTTAGATATTTCTTCTCCACTGACTGCTTGAAAATGTCATATATCAAACCTCTGTAGTTTCAAAGACTTACTTAAATTCACAGCTGGTGAATAATTCAGGTCTTTTCTCCCCTAAGCAACAGACCTGGATTAGCTCTTAACACAGTACTGCACCATGCAGCCTCCCAAACACCCCATTTTAAACCAAGTAGGTAAGATTTTTACCTATCTTTAGTGAATTATATACAAAACTTACACTATATTTTTGTTGCTATTGTCTGCAACTAAACAGACAAGCTCTTAAAACAAAACTTACTCTATCAAACCATATAAATCAGTTTTGCACTTATAACATTCATTTATAAGTTTTGGAAATCATACTATTACCAAATTTTTGAAAAGGCTTTCCAACAATCATTCCTCACCTTTTTACCATGCTCTTGCTAGCACACTTAAAAGACACATGCATTATTATTAATGGATTGTAGATTTCAAAGAACAGAATAGACAAAATCCCAGATTTGGTGTTAGTTTAGCTTTCAGGTCTTAAATTCTTAAATAATTTATCAAATGTTCTGATCTCAGTGGAGCTAATAAATACTTGGAAATTAAATAGCCTGAGAGAAAGAAAATTTAAGTGAAAATTTCTGAATTCTTAAAAGGATTAAAAACAGGCATTTAAAAATACAATAAGCTTGTGTGGCACAGAAAGCTCTAATATACACTGACTAATGGTTTTCAAGAATATTGAAGAATTCTTCATGCATCTGAAAGACAACATTTACAAAAGTACTTGAGGATGTAAGATCCATGCAAACAATAGAATGCTATCATAGTCCTGACTCAGTACTTAGTAATACTGACTTAAATTTCTGCAGTGCAGATCCAAACTTACTCATATCTTCAACATAGTATCAGAAACTGGATAATGAGGATATTTTAGACCTAAAGTTGTGCTCTCCCTGGTGCAGTCTCCAAAACGAGAAGAAAAACACACCACAAATGAGTAAATTTCAAGTGTGAAAAAAAACCAACCAACCAACCACCTACCCGCAGCCACTGCTTCTCTGTGAGAGCATCACTGTAGTCCACATCCCTGCGCTGACGGGATCCCCTTCCAAATATTTTCTCTTCTTCTTCTTCACATGTAAGCCTTTCAACTTCAGCATCATCCTTAATAATCCAGGATGGTAATTCATCCTCCTCCATCAAGCGAGGTTTACGTTTAGGGTTTCTGGCATCCTCTCTGCGACGATCCATATCCATGCGCTGCAATGGCAATTGGCAAAGGATAATAAGTTTTAAAGGCAATCATTAAGTGAACTATGCCAATGCCCACCTCTCTAATAACTCTTGAAACTTTAAACGAAGTCCCTCCCAGGTATCTTCCTTTCATAGTATTCCTAAATACTTCTAAAATGCTGCTTTAAAAAGAAGCTACACTCTATTGTTCATTTCCAATCATATTCACTAATTCATAACTAGTTTTCACTGAAGAAACTAAGACAACACATAGCCACGTGACAAGAAGCAGATCACAAGAACACTGCTGTCCCCATAAGGTTTTACTAATACGTAACTGAAAAGAGTAACTAAAATTACACTAGTTTTGTTACCCTGAATATCAGAAGAAAATTTAAAAATTGGTATAAGAAACAGAGAATCAAAGGAAAATTAATAAATTCAGAGAAAAGCTTGTTTACTTAGAGCCAGAAAGCAAACACGCTTGAACACCTGAATTTTTTTCTGATCTTACTGCTGTACCAGACAAAAAGCAAAACACAAAAATATCAGATAAGCTTAGCTGAAGTGCTACGAATATTAGAAGAAGATATTAAGACTTTCAGCTGAAATTTAAATAATCATTCAAGTATGCTGAACAATAGCTCAGACATTGAGACAGAGGATACACTCCTACATCTACTGTAGATTCATCAGTGAGGTGTTTTACAGTCCTCCTGGGGAAGCATCCATCTCTATTGTCCACATACTGACCTGGCTTCCTACAGTACTGTGAATTGCACCTGCATTGCCTTAAGCACTCAAATCAGGTAATATGAATAGGCATTTCAAATTGGCTTTTTGACGAGTCATACAGTAC
Source organism: Lonchura striata (assembly GCF_050655825.1). Taxonomy (NCBI): domain Eukaryota; kingdom Metazoa; phylum Chordata; class Aves; order Passeriformes; family Estrildidae; genus Lonchura; species Lonchura striata. Next base: position 71,334,949 of record NC_140740.1, read on the forward strand.
TTAATACTCAGTAATCAGCTGCTAAGCAGAGAAAACAACCAGATGGCCACATTTCACTTTTGTATTTGAAAAAAAATTATGTAAATAGACTGGCATCAGAATTGGCTGTAGCATCATATGCGGCTACTGCTTTGGCCACTAAACTTCATAAAAAACAATTCTCAAGTATGTGCAAATGTCTCCCTTGTGTATATGATGCTGCACTTAACACATGATGCCAACTAGACATATCCTTTTACAACCTCAGCCAAAATGCATTAATTCAGAGGTATTCTCTCTCCAGAGGGACAACTCAAACCCAGCCAAATTTAAAAACTGAGGCTTAGTGATGGCACCATTTATTATGCTGAATCTTCTCTCATCTTGACACTTCTCAAACATGAGCATTTCTAAAATAATACCTCAGGAAGTGCATCTTACGAATTTTCTTTATCACCTTGCCTTGTGCACTATCTGATTTCTAAACTCAGTGAAAAGCAGAAAGCAAGAAGTGGTCTTCAGTCTGCAGGTCCAACAACTTTCAAGAAGCAACTATAAATACATGGGCGTTTTCCCTGTTCTTCGTTGTTTCAGACAACAGTGAATGGGCTGTGCAGCCTGCAGTTTTTCATAGCAGACTTCCGTATTTCACCTACTAAAGAACAACCCGTTCAATTTGAATTCATTTCAAAAAGTCTCATTCAAGCAAAACATGTGGCTTGGTTTATTCTAACATGACAACCAGATACCTGCACCAAGAGACAGCTCAAACAGGATAAATGAAATAGAATCCCCAATTTCTATTATTTAGTCGAGAACTTGAGTGAAGAGACATCATTTTTAATGCTATTAAGAACATTAAGTCAGTGCTGAAATTCTGTATTTTTCCCCCAATGACTATGTTTCTTTGTTTAACACAAAAACTGAACATTAAGATAGTATTTTATAATAGCTGTTTTCTGACATAATAGTGCTTGGGAAGGAAAATTAAAGACAATCTCAGTTAATCTGAGATATCAGAGATACAAACTGACACTTTTTTATGAAGATACTACTCAAACCATATTTAAACCTGGGAAACCTCCAGGTCTATCTTCCCATATCTTTCTAAAACCTGTGCTTCCAAGAGACATCTAAATTATTTTTATGTAACTAATAATTTTATGTTCATTGTCCTCAATAAGGCCTAAATGCTAAAAATAATGCTACCACTACTTAAACCTAAACAAAGAACTTGAACATTGGCACACTCAAGGACTAAAATTTCCAGTTTAGAAAAACCAGAGCACTGCTGTCCTGTGAATTGTGGATGGCTATCTTAAACTTTCCAAATTATAACCAGAAGAGTCCTTGGAAGAAACATCAAAGCCATTCAGTGTAAAAGCTTTGAAATTATAACTAAGAGAGTCCTTGAAAAAAACCGTCAAGCTACTCAGTGTAAAATCAGTAATTTATACACCCAATTCTAGCAGATTGCCATTTTCACTTCAAGGAGATTAACTGTATTAGCACAACTGGAGTTTTGATACTCATCTGGCCTTCCACTTGACAGGCATTTTTGCATTAAAAATCATGCTCTTTTAATGTTTTCTTTACTTTATAAAGAGAACCATTTCTTTTCCAGAGAAGTAACTTATTGAAGCATTCTTATGAAATTACAAGAATTGTACAGATCCCACAAACACACTGATTTTATTCTGAGTATTTTCCAAATTTTTTTATTATGTGAAGCCTCTAAATGCCACAGGAACAAAGTCCACTTCTACACACCTTTTCTCTGAACAGTGTATTTAGCTCCACAGCACCATTTCAGATCCTGTGTCAAACAACACTTCTAACCTGCAAAGTGACTATAGAAGAGATGCTTATGGAACTGATCTTTCTTGTTGCTTACTTCAAATAAGTAAAATACATGTTTTTACACACCTAAGACATGAAGACACCCAAACACATTTTTTGTTGGGTATTCCAGACTCTTGAATTCTGATTACATGCGCACAACTTTAAAAGGGAATGCAGTGGCACAGGTATCACTACAGTAAGGAAAATACAGACTACCTTTTCCTCTTTATCTGTCTATGTAAGACTTGAAATTTTGATGGAAAGGCAAATAACTCTGACTGCCAAACTTGCTTTTCAGATTTTTCTTTTATAAAGAAACAGTTTACAAAAAATTAAAAGAATTTTTTACATTAACAATTTAAATTATTTCTTAGCTGTTAATATTTAACTACAGTCTTACTGTTTTACTATTTTCAAACTCTGGCTTTCAAAGCATGTAGTTTTGCCTCTTAAAATTTTTATTACCAACTCCTTACTTTTCCTTAAAAACTTCCATGTAAATTAATATGGAAAACATACATTCAGCCCACATAGCTTTACAAATAACCTAGATGCAGGACTTGAAGGGATACTAAGCAGTTCACAGACAATAAAAAAACTGGAGGAGCTAGTGACTCTCTCAAAAGCAGAGAGGGACTGCAGAGAGACCTCGACAAATTTAGAGGACTGGAAAATTACCAACCGTATGAGGTTCAAAAAGGCTGAGAGCCAGATTCTGCTTCTGGGACAGGGCAGCCCTAGGACGTACAGACACACTGGGGAACGAGATGCTGGAAAGCAGTGCCACAGAAAGGGCCCCTAGAGTCCTGGCTGATGGCAAGTTGAACGTGGTCAGCAGTGCCCTGGCAGCCAGGAGGGCCAGCCGTGTCCTGGGGACATCAGGCACAGCACTGTTGTCCCAGTCTGCTCTGCACTGGGGCAGCCTCACCTCGAGTGCTGGGGGCAGTTCTGGGTGCCACAGTAAAAATGAGATACAAAACTATTGGAGAGCGTGCAAAGGAGGGCCATTAGACTAGTGAAGGGTCTTGAGAGGACCCCTTATGAGGAGCAGCTGAGGTCACCTGTTTTTTTCAGTCTGGAGAAGAGTGAGGGGAGACCTCATTGCAGTCAAGCTTCTTGCGAGGGGAAGAGGAGTGGCAGGCACTGATCTCTTCTCTGTGGTGACAGAAGCTGAGGGAATGGCCTGAAGTTGTGTCACAGATAGTTTAGGTGGGATATCAGGAGTTTACCCACAGATTTGCAGAGCACTGAAACAGGCTCCCTAGAGACATTGTCACAGCACCATGCCTGACTGAATTCAACAAGTGTTAGGACAATACTCTCAGGCACATGGTGTGATTCTTGGCATGTCCTGTGCAGGGCCAGGAGTCGGAATTGACCCTTGTGGGTCCCTTCCAGCATATTCTGTGATTCTGTGAAAACTGCCTTTACTCTAGGGTCTCAACGCTTTTTGGGTTTGTTTTTTTTTTGTTTGTTTGTTTGTTTGTTTTGTTTTTTTTTTACATTAAAGAGCCTTAAAATTTGATACTAAAAGTTGAAGAAAAAAGATAGAAATTCATCATCTACTTTCAACCATGGATTAGTTCTTTCCTTCTAGGTCTGAAGGAGAAATCAGAAGCTCTTTTCTAGCAGCAAATCTACCTTCATACAGTGTACGTGAATAACTGCAACTCACACAAAAAGGGCCCGTGCATGCTTGTGTAACAGCAGATTTTTACAGATAAATTCTTAAGCAGAAGACAATGAGGGAATAAAACCTATACTGCATACACAGGTTTTGCGTTGGTCCTATCAGCAGCTGTTTCTGTGAATACCACCAGATAAACTTCCATTTCTGCACATAGGAGTGCCTGTCTTGTTCCATCTTGCAGAAGAAAGCAGCCTCTGTAGAATTAGAGGGCATGGTACTTTACCTTTGTCACTTAAGTATTGCCCTGTACTGGTGTCAGTGAAATCCAGAGCTCCACTAGCAATCCTCAGACTGTACAAACACTAAAAGGCAAGAGCCATGCCTACAAAGGCATTTCAGTAATTATTCCATCCGTGCTGCAGTAGAATAAACAAAAAGGGAAGCACTAATAAGAAGTGGCTTTGAACCACTAGCTCCATTTTGGTAACTGTTGCAACAATTGTAGCCACAGAGATGCAGCTAACTGGATTCTTGACAAAACCATCAACAATACCCCAGTTAACTTACCAAGAAAACAGCACTGTTAGTCTACTAATTTACTACCTTGTTAAGTTCCTGGAGTTGTCCTTGCCAATATCAAAGTCCAAAAGTAAGACAAAATGTTATAGTAATAAATAGTAATAGCATGCTGTAGAATTAGCAAGCCAAACTGTAACTGACACTTTTGCACTATAAATTTCTCAGGTTGTGTCAAACTCTTCCTTCAGACTGTCACTGACAGCAAGCCTCTCTGAAGTCTTTGTATCATTTGAGGAACTCTGTATTTAAGCAGACTACACTTTTTTCCTCAGATAAGCAATGCAAGTAAATAAAACCTACTTCTCCAGTAAAGTTGTGACAAAATTGAGTGACAAAAAGGTTAAGACCTTTATTGAAAACACTAGAGAGGATAATTTTTTTATGATTGCACCATCCTCACCATAAAGAGATCAAATTCCTCCTCACGTCGAGCAATCATCTGATTCAGTGTCTCATCATCAGGAACTTCATCTTCTTCCTGGTTAGAGAAGGATAAAATTATTAGGAAGTATTCACATGCACCTTGAACTAACAGCCTCCATCAGTTCAAAGCTCCACTGACCCTCTTTTTCTGACAACACGTGGGAAGCACTTAAACTGAAACTAAATCTTTTAAAGTGTTCAGCTATTCAGAAGTAACAAAATAACATGGTAAGAATGACAAATGAGAGTTATTACTACCGTCAAAATTTGAGAATGAGGAAATGACCAAATACAAAATACAAGAAATTTTGACTTGTGGTTTTCCTGGGTCAGAAGCACAGTGCATTGGTTAAAACCAATGTATTTCCATTCTGCTATTTTACAATATTCCTTCAGAAATACCATTCTAAATTTTTAGGTTTTTCCCATCAAAGCAAGGAGACTGAAAAATTCTTGATTAAATGAAAAGAACAAAACATGTTTTTATCCTGGAAAATAACCCTGCTGCATCACTTTCTCTTGACTATTTTCTGCTTACAAATTGAGATGTGAACATTTTACTGCAGACAAAATGGATTATTTCATAAAAACAGAAACAGAAACTAGAAAAACCATTTAGAATTGTAGCATTCAATTGAAAATGTTACAGGTAAAATTATTATGATATCTACTTTAAAACAAAGCCCAAAATATTCTGTCTTCCTCCCTGAATTATTCTGAAATCACAGACGACACAGGTCACTCTAAACAGGGCTTTCTGAATCTGTATTTCACTACACTACAGACCTATAATTCTTCCTAAAAATGCATGTTTTGAGCCCAGTTTAATGGGAGTATAGAATGATGCAGAATACTCCAAAAACCTAATGTCCTGTAACTTATTTTTCAGAAATAATAAGTAATTTATATTTCCATACATTTTCCCTCCAGTGTCTGGATTTCTACACCTAAGGAAAAAACCGAAACGACTTCTCATTAATGTAATTCTCGAGGAACACCTTTGTACCTTAATGAACATATCATTTAGATTTTAACATGAACCAGGCAATTGGGAAAGTGATTAAGAGAGCTAAATCTTCACACTTCTGGTCCCTGCTCCTTCACTCTTCACAGCAAGGAAGTCACATGGTTACTCACACAGAGGAAAAAAAGATTCTTTTATAAATCAGACCATCATGAAAGCGCCACATACTTCCTTATTATTCAGAGAATCTTCTGAACTGAAAAAATAAGTGATCTTTTACTGACAAAAATGTTTTGTTACTCTTCTTTAATTTCTGTGAAAAACACTAAATACAAATTTTTATCTTAATCATGTTTTTCTAAATGCACAATGCAGAGTATACATAGAAGGACTAATGACTGAAGAAGTAAACTCCTTGACCTTTGAAACTTTACTCCATATAATGAAGGACGCTAGTGAAACACAGGCTTTAAAATCTCCTATTAGTGTGCACCTTATTCAGACACACAAGCTCCACTCAGAGGCAAGATCTGGTTAAAGCTCTGTCTTTAACCAGAACAGGGTATTTTCAAGGTGGGAAAAAGTCAGTACTCATCAAAAATTTCTGTGTGTGTGTCATCAGTATAATCGACATGTTTAATTTCTCCTAAATACAGCTTTTGTCCAAATACTGAATTTTTATTCAAATTAAGAGATGAGTCTGCAATAACAGGTGAAAGAATAGGTTCATCATTCCATACTCAAGAGTTCTGTAAAAGAACACAATGAAAAGAGAGGGACACTCAGTGTCCCTCACTTCTCACTATTAAAGAAGCTCAATTCCCACTATTAAAAGAAAAGACTTGACAGCTCTTTTTAAACAGCTATTTCTCAAAGAGAAAGTGGTGATGAGAAGTCCGGGCTGGACACAGCACCAGAAAGAAACAGTTACTTTTAGGCTTGTCCTAAGCCCGAGGCATATCAAAGCAGATCTTAACGCTTAAATAGATTCCAAAGGAAGCACAAATAAGCAGGGTCCTTCAAAACTGGACCAAGGTAGTACTAGCTCCTCAGTGTATCTGAAAATCAGATTGCCTAGCTGAACATACATATTTGCCTTAGGAAATTGTTTATAATCTGTTCTGGAAAAAATCTTTGTTTGAATGTAATTATTTGCCAAAAATACAAAGAGTAGAATGGCTTTTAAGTTGAAATGCCTAATTCTACACTAAGATATAATCCTAACCATTACATCATAAAGAAAGATAAAAATTAAGTTATTTCTATAAATGGATGGTAAGAAATTATAATGAAAGCTTTAATTTCAAGAGTTATGTCAGTCTTTGTAAATGATGAATAAAAGAAGCGTCAGTACTTCCTGAGTAATTATTTCTAATTACCTTACCTCATTTTCTTCTTCGTGCTCCAATATAGCTTGGAGGAACGCTCTCCTTTCATGGCTTGAAGATTTCTGATCAAACATTCCTGCCTGAATAACTTTTTGATCTACATTCAGCTTATACTTTGCCGCAGCAAGTATCTTCTCTTCCACACTGTTCACAGTGCACAGTCGCAGGACTCTAACTTCATTCTGCTGACCAATTCGGTGAGCTCTGTCCTGGGCCTGCAAGTCCTGTTAGGCAAAGAACATAGACAGTAACTTAACAGAGTGAACACAGATAGTAACTCTTTTTAGTCTCGCTCCCCTTACATTTTACATGTGGTCATTGAGTATTATGTGATTTGCATACATTTGCACAATAGCTGAAAGCACATACACACAAGTATGTACTTCCAGGGATACTGAACTTACTTTCTTACAAGTAAGAAAAGAAAAAGGTATCAAAGGCATAATTCAGTTATACCTTCTGGCTCTTTAAAACAAGCCAAAGTGGTGTGATAGCCTCTTTTTCTGGTAGCTGTATTTACTACTAATCACCACAAAGTAAGCCCAGTGCCTCAGGCCAAGACTACTACACTCACATGGTCACCTAATTTCATGAGACAGGTAGCATTCAGCATAGCCTTTACTGAAGTATTAGAAACTACCTACCAAAGGCTAGCAAGCTAGTTATTATATTCTAAGGGTTAAAGAATGAGTACAGTTACACAAGTGAAGCTGGTTTATAACATCGCTAGCACTGAGGATACCCCAAGACTCAGATAAAATATATATGCAGATACAGAATTAGTTCACCAATTTGCACCAAAACATTTTCTGATTGTGGCAGTTTGCCTCACTAATTCCTCCCAAAGCAGCATTTTATCGCTTAATTAGATTTTTTCCTTTTGTCCCAGGCTACATCATTTATTAAAGAAGCAACTCAAAAAAGCATCATGGATTCTTTGCACATTTTATGAAGATAAGAAAATAAATATAACCTGATGAGGATTCCAGTCACTATCAAAGATTATAACAGTGTCAGCAGCCTGGAGATTTAAGCCTAGCCCTCCAGCCCTTGTACTCAGCAAGAAGATAAAGTACTGTGATCCAGGTTCATTGAACTTCTTCAAGAGAGCAGCTCGATCTTCTGATTTTGTTGTGCCTAAAAAAACAAAAATTAAAAATACCATAAAATGAAGTTGTGAACTGAAATAATTTAAATACAAAAACTGTTGCTAAAACTACATGTAAAAGGGTTATTCTAGTGCAATGCTTTTTGACATTTCTGCTACATTTTCCCTAACACTTGCCATGAATGTTTAGGTCAACTGCCTATCATACCTATGGGATAGTCTTCTAAAGGTCTCTTTAAATGCATTTGTTTTGACATTTCTAAAGTAGATCTTAAAATGTTGGCTGACATTGTTATACCTTTTTATAATTCAAATAAATTTCAACTGAAACTACTATATACAAACAGAAGAGAGCTCTAGTTTTGATTAATGCCTTCTGGCTAGAGCAGAATTAAATAGTTTTAAAAGCTACTTATATAGAGATTTATCAAAATGTCACTATTTGCCTTTGGAGTCATAGTAATACAAAACACTGGAAATTCTTAAAATGTCCCATCTTGAGGGTGATATATGTATAGAAGATGACAATACAATTTTTTTTATTACTATGGTGGCTGTTCTCCAGCTGGCTTCCAGATATACCCCCTGCCTCCCCACACTCAGCAGTACATGGGGAGGAAATAAAACAGAAAAGCTTATGTGCTGAGAAAAAGGCAGCTTAATAGAAGTGAAAGGTGTGTGTGCAAGGACAAGAAGAGGAATTTTTTTGCACTTCTCTGCAGGTGACAGATGTTCCACCTGCTTCCTAGGAAGCAGAACCTCAACACCTGTAATGACTAATTGGGAAGACAAATGCCATAACCAGTTATGTCCCTGCATCCTCCTCTTTTCCCTCAGATTTTATTGCTGTTCACAACCCTTCAGTCAACCTCGGTCAGCTGTCTTATCTAGGTCCCAGTTCAATGCAGTCTTACAGGCCTTGGGGGTGAGGGACGTTTGTAAAGAAAGCCTTGACATTGCAAGTGTCAGCAATAGCCTGACACGGGGGTGATGTCACTGGTGGTATTACAAATGCAAAGCACAGCATAACATCGGCTGCTAGGAGGAAAATTAACTCCAACCATCTGTAGCCACCACAATCACACAGCCAAACTGCCAGCCCACAGATGACACAGTGAACCCAATAAGCACATGAATGGGGTACGAAACACTCATGTAAGAAGACAGCTGGACAGAACCTGGATAGACTGCGTTCCAGTATGAAAGATATCTGTCATTATGAAACAGGAAAGGAAGAAAAAGGGTTTATCTAATTTAATGAACTACCTGGAAAAGATAATGAGGTGTATTTACCATACTGTGTCATGCCATAAACATTCTAGCATGAAAAGGAATTAATTTAAAAACATGTGATGTAATGTAATCTAAAACATTTAAAATGTAATGTAATTTATCTGTCTTGAATGGAAGTATTAAAACACAAGAAGGCCAGAGGTGTGAAGAGGGATTTGTTATCAGGCCAGTATGTTCTTCAGACAGTTCTGGCATTCTACGCCACAGTGAGATAGTTCATTTGTGTATCCATTTCATAATCCCATTTTACATTCAAGGACAATATTGGTTCAACTTCATGTTCATTAATATCAGTAAAGGATGAGAATATTTCTTGGTACTACTTTTTCTTCTGATTAAAATATGACGCTAAGAGACAATTTAAAACACTATTGAAAATATTCAGAAGAAACTTCAAGTCTCACTTATACTCTTCTCCGTATTTGCCTTGAATCATTGCTTCTCTACTAAGAAGTATTCTCATAAATGCTGCTGGTCCTATGTAATACTACAATTTGTGGGATAAAACATTAAGTAAAAATGATCACTATTTAAGAAGCTCAGTATGAGGCAGAGATCATCAACATGGAAGAAGACCAAAATGGAAACTTCTTTCAAACAGGTTTAAAACTCAAGTAAAATATGCTATTTTAAATTTTTCTTTCATAGAATTGTGGGAATCATTTACCAGATCAAACAGATTGGAAAACAATTCTGAGATGATCACATCCAACCTTCAAACAAACACTTCCCTGTGTACTCAATCACAGCACTAAGTATTACATCCAACCTTTCTTCACGTCATCTTCAGGGATGGTGACTTCTCCATTTTCCTGGGCAGGCCATTCCAATGCCCAATCACCTTTTCTGTGAAGAAATGCCTCCTAATGCCCAACCTGAACCTCCCCTGGTGCACCTTGAGCCTGTGTCCTCTTGTCCTATCCCTGGCTGCCTGGGAGCAGAGACTGACTTCCACCTGGCCACACCCTCCTTTCAGGGAGTTGTAGAGTGTGATGAGGTCATCCTCGACCCTCCTCTCCTCCAGGCTGAACAACCCCAGCTCCATCAGCTGCTTCTTGCAGGACATGTGTTCCAGACCCTTCTCATCAGCACTGCTGCCCTTCTCTGGACCTGCTCCAGCACCTCAATGTTCTTCTTGTAGTGAATGGCACAGATCTGAGCACAGGATTTGAGGTATGGCCTCACCAGTGCTGAGTACAGGGGACAATCCCTGCCCTGCTCCTGCTGGCCATTCTGTTGCTGGCACAGCCCAGGATGCCATTGTCCCTCTTGGCCACCTGGGCACTGCTGGCTCATGCTCAGCTGCTGTCACCAGCACCCCCAGGGCCTTTTCCTGTGGGCAGCTCTGCAGCCACTCTGCCCCAGCCTGTGGCACTGCCTGGGGCTGCTGTGACCCAAGCACAGTCTGTGAATCTACTGAGGGTACATTCAATCCCTTCATCGAGATCATCCACAAAGATATTGAACACTCAAAGAGATACTGAACAGAATAAAGACATTAGTATCTAAAATGCTTCTAATCCATCTTTTTGTTCGAAGTAATAAAACATATCTACACATGAAGAAATTGAGGCTTTTGATCTTCCTCCAAAATTCAGGCATCATGCTGAAATTCAGCTATTCTGTGAAGTATAACAGTTTAATTTTAAACAGATAAAAATGAATTTATTCCACTGAAATATAGGCCTAACATTGGCATTATCATCTCTTATAATGAGAATATTTTCAGGCAACTTAAATAGTGATGACTGATTGGGAACCTTGGATTTTAAACCCTATGTGAAAAAGAGATGAGCCTCCAAGCAGCAAATTTATACATTAAGCTGCATTCCTGGAATAGACCTAAGTGTTTATCAAAAGAATCAATTGACCAAATGATCTGCAGATTAAATAGATAAAAGAAAATACTGAAAGAGACAGAGAAAATTACTTCTGCGAATAGAAGCAAAAGTATGTATTTCTCAGTACCTTCCTTGCCTGGAAGAATATGAGAAATTCTAGTAAACTACCACTGAAGAGTCTACTGACATAATTTCATGGTAAATACACTTGCAAGATTATAAAATAGTATTTTGAACCTTTTTTCACTCTTGTATAGTCACAACACAGCACTGTTATGAAAACACTAGGAGGAGAACCCAGGGCTCCCATGTCCGACTAATGAAGGACACCTCCTATCTTAGTATTTATCCTTTTTTTTCCATTCAGCTTACCATCAAGACGCAGGTAAAGGAAATTTCGAAATGCAAAGTAGTCTTCCATAATGGTCATGAGTGATGTCATTTGACAGAAAAGAAGCACACGATGGTTAGTAGCTCTTAACTTTGGTAGAATACGATCGAGTAGCTCAAACTTCCCTGAGGCCCGATAAAGTTCAGCTCTGTTGGAGAGAAGCAGCACAGTAAATACCAGAATAAGCCCACATTTAAAAGTCTGTTGTCATTATCATGTCAGAGTATAACAAAAAGACTAATTGACTTAATCTAAATAAGACTAATAGCACTTTTCTTTCTTTAAAATTGCATATGTTGATTAGAATAAACACATGCAAAGTCCCATTTTCCTGAGTTTTAAAATTCTGCTGAGTTTCAATCACTCAATTCTTTTTCATTATTTATTAAAACAAATGTCATTTCTTAACTAGGTAAGCACTCTATAAGCTAAGACATTCACCTGCTATTTCGTTTTCAACTGGCACTAAAAACAACCTTCAGTTGCAACCTTCAGTTTTAAATTGTATTCATCAGGCATTTGCTGGAAATATTGCAAACTGAACTACTGAATTTGAGATAGTGGCAGGGTCTGACATTTACTCTTTAGCCATACAACCTCAGTTGTCCCTATTAGTGTTTAGCTGCTTTGATTAGCTACTCTTTGGCTCCTATGCAAGAATTCCAAAACTGACTCCTAGCACTGAAATTCAACCCACAACCCAGAAAATGAATAAAAATAAACAGAAAGTCTAGATCCACACCACAGTGATACACTTTACAGAAATAAACTTCATGCAACTCTTTTCTAATGTTGAGTCCGTACTCTCAAAATACAAACATTAGCAGTGACACAAAATCTAGAAGATACGTTGTGTTCTGATATGCGTGCATCTGTAATCAGCCAAAGACTAAATTGTTTAGGAGACAAGTATTCTGGTATAATAGCTAAGGACAAAAAGAGTCTGGTATACTAGATAAAGAAAAAAAAACCCAAAAACATTAGTATCTAAACAAGAAGAAAGTTAGGTAGATGATACACACTTTTTGTTTAAGAAAGCATCCATTAACTTGACAGCTGCACTGAGTGTCAAGAAAAATAAAACAAATTTTTTCCATTTCAGATAATGGAAGAAATGTGACTTTAATTTGGAAAAGAGCTAGTGAAAAATGGAAAGTAGAAGGCAAAAGGAACAATAAAGAGAAGAAAATCCTAACAGATATCACTAAAGAGTTATCCCAATGAATTTCAGATGGTATATTTTTTCAAAATAAGGGGAAAGGAAGACCCGTCTTTTTTGTCTGCCATCCTGAAAGAGATGGACAGTAATGAAAAGATCTTACAACACTTCTAGTGTTAGGAACTTCTAGTACTATTAGGTTTTGCTTTACATATGTGCCCTGTACTTCTGCCTCTGTATAAAATGCTTGAGTTTCCCAATATGTATCTTCCAGAAAAACAATTTGATCATTAATTCCAATACAACACTATGGACAGCAGTAAAAACAGTTACCCATTAATGACACCATTTGAGTAGCCCAAATGTTCAGCGAAGGACTCCTGCAAAGATATAAGCAATAAACATATTACAAACTACACAGCAATCAGAAACTATGCACTCTTATAGAAATCAAATTAAATATATGAATATTGCAGTTTGAGTTCAGTGATGTTCACACTCTTCGAAACCACCTTGTGGCTACAGTGCTCTCCTTAATGTTTTCCTGTACTATTATTTGAAATTCATGATTTGCAGAGGTGACTTCTGCAGCATACATTTTACCAGATTACAAATACAGTAGAATACTGATTAATTTATAATAATCAGAAGAAGATCCATCTGCAAATTACTCAATTTAATTACTCAGCATTCAAGGTCATGAAGAGAGAAAACTACTACAATAATAATAATACCACTACATCACAGTAGGCACTTAATTATATTTTCATAAATTTGGCAATATTCCAGGTATCTATAACACTTTCTATCTTTTCACATATATTATATTGATATACTTAGATCCTACTGAGAGATGGCATATAGATAATACATTTTTGCTGAAAAAACAAGATGGACAGAATAGAATAACTACAGCTGACACTGCAGAAGATTAGCAGTCTGCTAACTACAGAGATTATACACATGACATTTTGCACCATGTCTATACATAATGAATTTGGTATATGTGAGTATCAGGTTGCTCTGGGTTGTCTTAAAATAACAAAAAACTCTTCACATCTTGAAGATAACTAGTCCGTAAAATTAAGTACTTCAAAAATAGACTTTGGAATATCAATAAAAAAATGGCACTTGTTGATTATAACACGTTTTTTGAGATCTGTCCTTTCCAGTATAAATTATGCAGATAGAGATGTCCCCTCCTACACACGTAAGCTTTAGCAGCAGTTTTCTATTATCCCATCGTATTTTATTGAATAAAAACAACTCTCAAAATCAGACCTATCAGTCTTACCTCAATGTGTTGAAACATGTATGGGTGATTGCATATCTTTCTCAATTGCATGATAGTGTTCATAAGAGTTTTTGCTCCGCCTTTTCCCTGTGGGTACAAACAATGCAAACCAAATTATTAATTTCTTAGCTTATGAATATACTCTTTTAACATACTTTAATCCTAAGCCCATGGGATCACTAAGAAGGAAATAAAAAAAAAACCAACCAAAACTCTACAGTAAGAAAAAACAAACCAGGACAAAGCAAAACAACAAAAATCAAAATACTATTGTCTTGCTCTATAAATTCATCCGTCATAAGGATGCTCTGTAATGAAAACAGAAGACCAGGAAGTAATCAACAAAGTGCACTACATTTCTACCTGCAGTAGTCTTGGTGGGAAGCAAAGCATCTACTATCTTGATTATTTATACTCTTTACTATGAAACCATACAAACTCCATAATGTCTGAACCTTCTAACAGAAGTAATTCTAAATGGATTATTTTCAATTCCATAGTAACTTCTCCAATCTGTTCACTCAATATATGGGTTTCCCACTGCAGGCTGAGCAAAACATCAGGCCAGAGGTACTAAAATGTTAAAGTTCACCAAATTAATGAGTCATCTTATTATTTAAGGAAGTATATTCTCAAAACACATACTCCAGTTAATCTTGTAGAACCAGGACACTCATCAGACACTGAGGTGTGCCAGACCAAACTGTATGGTTAAAAACTAACTGAAGCTGGTCAGTGTAAGTTTGAGAACATTCCATCACATTAACATTGCCAAAAACTTGTTGCTTTCAAATGCTACTTCATTTTGTTGCCATTTTATTAAAATGTGATCAGAGTAGCATCAATATTCCAAGCTTACTGTATGATTAATTCAGATGTTTTTTAAAAATCTCAGCCAAAACAATTTACCAATTTTGAGGTGTAAACTAGGGGAAAAACACAGTACTTAAATATAATATATACTAGCAATAGTCTAATCTTTTCTGGGAAGTACATGGAAATCATACCTTTCATCTAGACCAGAGATAATACATTTGAAGTGAGAGCTCCATATATTTAAAATTTGGTTTTGTTCTTTGTAAGATTGTCTCAAATTTGTTCAAAAAAGCAGTTTGCATTTGTTATAAAAAATTTCCTAGTGCTTTCTATCTGAGTGAATTGTCTCTAATCTCAGCTGGATTCAGGCCAGAGCTGCAGAAGGACATTAATTTTTTTCCTAATAATGGTTGTCTGGTTATTCAAGTCAAGCAATCTTAACAAGCACGCCCCCCCCCCATTCCCCCCCCTTTGCTGACAACAGGTAGCAGTGATAATAGAGTTGATTTAACATTTAAATTAAAAAATCAGTTAAGAGAGGGTTGCAAGAAAGGAAAAAAATTAGCTCCTTGGGGAGCGAATAAGGCAAGGGAAGTGCTCAGAAGACAGCAAAGGCAATTTTAATTAGTTAATCACAAAACTACGTAGAGATACAGGTAGGACAAAATACACGGAAGAGTCTGAGCAGATAAAAGAAAAGAGACCAGAAAAGGAAGTAGAAGACTGTGATACAAAATGAAATTTTTAGGACGAACATAAAGATATCAAATTGAAAAACTGCATTAAAAATACAACTAAGGAACATGATTTTAATGTCTAAAAAGGGTTCAAACTAAGAAGATGCATTTCAATATCCAGTGAAAAAGAGCCCTTTTTCTGGAGTTCAATTAAGCACCAGTAAAGAAAACTAGGAAGGTAAACTAAGATACTGAATAGAAATATCACCCATACCAATGTAACCTGAAAAAGAATAATGGAAAGACTGTATGTGCACTGCATCACCAACATATACACTAGAGGGTACAAACTGAAACTCTTACATTCTAGATATTCTGCAGGGTCTGTTCAAAGTATTTCACATTTACTACAGTATTTCAAATTTGTTATCATGCGAAAAGTTGATGAATGGCAATTTCTTTACTCAGTAATGATGGGATCAAACCCCACAACAACATAACCAACATTTATTAATACAAAGTCTAAATGTGACTATATGACTTTGAATCTTAGTAATCTCTTAAAGAGTTTTGCCACCAACAGACCTTGCAAGGATGAATGCAAGCATACAGTCCTAGCTAACAAGACTTAGCTAATAACTCTGAAAGACAAGATAAATGACCTTCTGTAGCCATCACTCCCACAATCACAATTATTCAGATATATTATTGAATTAAGCTCAGCCAAGGGAAATGCAGATTTTTCTCAAACATTGCCTGTTTGCAGGAAAGCAGTGCAACTACACTGAATACAACTGACTGCAGCTACACTTCTCCCTATGAACAGCTACAGCCTTGTAACTGAAAGGCATGCCTGAATATTTCCCATGGGAGATACCTGCAGTAAGAGTCTCCATATTAATTTCATAAAATAGAAGTCATGTTGTTAACATGTTCACTTGTAATACATTATTTCCTTAAAATTTTAGTCTTTCTTTTGTACCTTCTTGTCTTTTTCAGAACCATCCGTAAGCAGGATCCCCTTGGCTTGCATGTGACGGTACAGGATCTTCTGAAGAGCTGACATATCACACTTGATCACATATTCCACCTGGTATTAAAAAAAAAAACAAACAAACAAAAAAAAACAAAAACAACACTATGAACACATGGACATAATAATGTTAGTAGGATCTAACTACAGGTTCTTGTCATTCTACAACAAAACAAAACAAAAAAACTACTAATCTTTTACCAGTACCATAGCACCACATAAAATTTCAATGACCAGAAATCTTAACTGCAAGCACAGAAATGAGTATTTGTGAGTCACAGTTACAGTGAGACAGCTGGATCTTAAGGATGCAACTGCAGGATTACCAAATATACTTTACTTCTCACTCTGTAATTTTTAAAATCTAAAAAAATATTTTCATTAATTTTAAAATGAACATTCAACTAAAAACCTATTATATGTTTAATAACCAACTGAATTTATTGTGTCTGTTAAGTATTATAAAAATATTGAGCAAAGCATCATAAAAATATCATCACTGTATATCTAGTAATTAAGAATCCCCCACAGAGTCTAAGTGGCATAATGTTTATTTAGACTGTCACCATTTTCTCAATATCCACCAAAACACTAGGACTTAATACAGTATTGTATGAGTGCTACATTCAGCCTGATTTGCTCAGTTTTGAACAGAACTATATTTAGTTCTTAACTGCATACTGGATTTAAAAATAGTAACAGAAAGATTTCACACACCAATTTTATATTTTTTTCTATTGCCCAACGTCCAGATTATAGTCACTATGTTTTTAGTAAGTTATGTCAAATAAAAACTGTAACATAACAAAACCACGCTAGTGGCTAGAAATCTTTCAAGCTGTGAAAAAAATGTGAAGATTCCTAATGCTTAATAAATAAAGAGGAAGAAAGCTATGAGGTTGTCTTCTCAGAAAGACAGGAGTATAAACTCCTTAAAGGAAAGTGACTTTCTTTAATGTTTACCAAGATTTCAAAGAGCAAATGAACCTGATTAGCAGGCTTTTGTCCCCAGGTTCAACCCTCATGGATGGATAAACTCCTTTTGTCAAGATAATGGCAACAAAAAGAAACATGGTTTTCTGAGTATGAGTGTGTAAGCAACTTGAAAATTTTCCCTCTCCAATCCCTATTATTTGATTTATCAAATGCAGTGGCTTGATTTCAGTATTATTTTCAAAAGCAAACATCTTTTATTCTCAAATAATTTTTTCTGAGGATATTGAGAATTTGACATTTAGAGGAACTGAAATTTGCAACAGTAGTAGTATTTAAATGATTACAAAGATGAAAAATAATTTTAAATGCCTTTCTTTGTATTGTCTCTAAGCATCTGTACAGAGTTGTCCATTCATTCAACCAGTCAGCTCATAACACACCTTACAAATATATCCATTTTGTTTGCTTTTAATCCAGTTTACCTAAAATCAACTTTTCCTTATATCACACCTGCAAATTTGATTTTTTTTTTCTTTAGTTGCTGTTGTTATTTTGGGAAGAAGGATGTAGAATTGCAGAGGAGGGCACAATGGGACAAGATGAGTTACCCAAATAAAATAAATAAAAACAATTAACTTTGAAATCAGAAAATAATTTTATAGTCTGAATTAAAATGCTACTAGGTAAAAATAATTGTTTAATTTCAACAAGACAATTCACACAACTTCTGGAATGATAATACAGGACCAAACTGTGCCTACTCTATAAAGTGCAGTAGTTCTTCAGAGATTTCAGTGAACTAGCTTCAACTTCCTTCAGTGCAAGGAGGATGGTACAGACAGAATTTTATCCTCAGTGTATGGCTGGCTCATAAACTGAAACCAGACTTTAATGCATAGAAGTTGCATATCTTACACTGGTTGCAACAAACACATCTAGAGTTGGTGAGGAATCCCGAGAATGCTTCAGGTGCTCAGGCTTCCTCAGCTTTCTCTGAAGAGGTATAAACAAACACTAAAGAAGTCCTCTTCTGCAATATTAATCTCAAAAAGGAACATTACTTAATGTCCCTCATTGCAAACCTTTTCTGGCAGTTGAGACTCAACCTCCTTCTTCAGTCTTCTCAGCAAGAAGGGCCGAAGCACTTTATGGAGACGACGGATGATCAGAATAGTTTCTTCCTCATTTAAGTCCACCTAAAGAAGTTTATAAAAGTCACTACAAAGCAAGTCAAATATATTAGGTAATGTATTCTCTCACGTGGAAAGTTAAGAATGTGCAATAATTATTTGCATCTTACAACTAAACTTACCCTCAGTAAAAAAATACACTTTAAACATTAAAATTTTGGTATTATACAAAAGGGTCTTTTAGTTATGTTAAATCCCTAAGTACCAGCACAAGTTCAAACAGTAATCCTTCTGAGTAAGTGCTTTTCTGTTTTCATCGAAGGGGTTTATTTCTGGTCTTTTAAAAAAAACACTGCCACAATACCCTTTCTCCAGTCATGGCAAATGGAGCGTTGAACCACTGTTCAAAGGTGCTGCAACTCTTGAAAATGGTTGGAAGAAGGAAATTGAGAAGAGCCCAAAGTTCAGGCAATTTGTTCTGCAAAGGAGTCCCAGTCAGCAGGATTCGCCGAGGGGCCACATAGTGAGTATTCAAGACCTGAGTCAGTTTGCAGTGATGGTTCTTCATTCGATGGCCCTCATCTACTATCATGTACTTCCACCGAATCTGAAAGAAAAGAAGTTGACAAAGTTAGAACAGGCCAGATTTGTCAAGGTCCTCCCAACAAGCATAAAACAGAAATACTTAAAGCCTGAGACATCAATCACTCTCAACCCTTAGGAAAGCCAAATCAAGCATTATTCAACTATCAGTGTCCTTGCTAGCAACATACAGAGAGACAAACACTAGGTACACTCCATCTGATGGTGAAATCTGACTGGAAGTAAAACAGCTAACAGCAGATTCCTTCCATTTTTGGGCAAGAGATTAGAATGACTAGCTCTTCAAGGGCAGAATATGGCTCACAGTGGAAGAAAGAAGCCACATAAACTTCAAATAAATCTGTCTGTAACAAGAACCTTGACAGGAGACAAAAGCCTTTTCAGATAAAGGTGAGTATGCTCATAAACAACAGCAACCCTGAACTTTATTTTGTTTCAGCTAATCTTATGTTCTGACTTGAGAAGAAAGCAGTGTAATTAAAAACATCTCAGCTACTGCTTTTTCAAGTAAGTTTCTATTTCTTAATATGAAATCTTAAATGCAATCACAGCAGATGTTGAAAGCTGTTGTTCAAGCTCTCTTTTATCACCTGTACTACAACATGGACAGTCACACTGACCATATGACTAGGAAGGTCTCTGTACTTTTACAGGTGCTACCTAATTCCATTTCCCAGGACAGGATGAGTTGCATAGTGCTGTCCTTCTATCTTTCAGAAAGAGTGGGAAAAAATAAAGGAAAAAGAAAATTATGTTGTCTCAAGCTGTCTTCAAGTATTCAGAACAATACTAAGAAAATGCACTGCCCTTTGTATTAGACAGGACAAACAAGTGATATGCAGTATGTAAAAAATGAAAATGAAGTGAAGACGAACAACAAAACTACAGGAGGACAAATATTGTTTCTCTGTATAGCAAAATACTTCTGCTTTGTGTGCATATGAAACAGCCTTACAGTACAGTAGGTTTTTTAGATTCATTTTATTTGACACTGACTTGTAGAGAGACAGTCAGCCCCTAAGAAATGCAACGTGTAGACTCTTTAGTCTGGATACCAAATTCATGATATAGGTAACTATTTGGTCATGTGGGGAAAAGTGACCATATAGCTGGAAGGGCCCTAATAGGAGTGAGCTTCAAGAGAGAAACAACAGAAAATGTTAAAAGTCACTGATGCAGATTAGGCTGAATATTATGCAGAGGTGAGAGAAGTCAAGTTCTTCCAAAGACAGGCAGGCATACAGTACTGACAGAACTGCACATAGAAATTATTCCCCTTGACACATTTGGGAAAATCCTAATGTTTACAGAAGGACAGCTGTGACTGAGAGGTTCAATCATAAACTGAGAAACAGAAATGTATACAAAAGGGATAACTTTCATTGAAGGGACAGAACTGGGAACTTCCCCATAAAACAAAACTGTGTTTTGAGGTGCGCATCATTTGAAGGTGTCTGGGTCTTGCTGTAGAGAGATAATAGTTAAAATTACCTTAGCAAGGATATGTTTGTCCTTTATTATGTACTCATAAGTAGTTAAAAGAACATTAAATTTTCCACTTCGAAGCTGAGGAACAAGTGAGCGGCGCATTGCAGGTGTACCCTGAAAGAGAGAGACATGAATTGTAATTCTTTACTTTGATCAAGAAAAACAATTGTTTTTATGAATTAGCAGATAATAAGCAACCAGATGAACCTGCAATCATACCATACTGTAAATAATAAATTGACATAATTCCAGACCTTCTCTGAGTGCCTTCCCTAAACTTCTGCTAGACTCTAAAGCTGCTGATGGGGCTCACAGAAATACAAAGCCATTCGTCTGGTCTCCCTACAAATTGCTTGGCTATATCACTACTACAGGAGCCACACAAGAAAGTATTTAGCTAGGAATAAAATGCTAGGTAGTTATGATTTGTAACTCTCAGCAGAAACCTTGCAAATGTGATAATTAACAATTTTGTTCTGCATTTTGTACAATGATTTACAGTTGTTTACTTCTACAGTCTTTCACAGTTTCTTACAGTCTTAGTATGGCTAACTCACACTGCTTAGTACATGACAAAACCTTATGAGCAGATAATTTAAAAGCTTGCAGTGACAGAGGAGAAACTGTCTCTAGTTCTCATTCCTTCAATTCTACAGTTATATAAAAAGCAAATCAAACCTTGTAAGATATCTTCACCACAGAAGGAGCCCATTTGTCAAATTCATATGTCCAATTGGATAAAGTCCTATAGAGATTACAGAAAAAAGTAAGATGTTTCATCACCTGCAGATCAAACTTTTTAAGTGTTTCCAAGTGGCTGCCAGCTTTTCAATAGGTTTTATGTAATCAACCCACATAAATAACAACAATTTTAAAAGTGCACTTCATATACTGCAATAAAACACAAGCATCTTAGAAGGAAGTAACCAGAAAAAAATATGTGAAACACTCATTCAGCTTATATTCAGGGCCCTTTTTGAAACCAGTAAAAGTAGTGTTTTATACACACCTTTATAGTTTGGAACAGAGTAACAATAAGAACAGTGTTTCTGAACAAAAAATAGATTTGCAAATTCCTCTATACTAGTTTTATCATCCAAAAATGGATACTCAGCTTTTCAAATACAGCCCAATGAAATTGATAATATACTTTATCTGTGCAGAACTACTCATGTGCCACCAACCACAACTATGAGGACCCATTCTAGCACTGTTTCTGCTGTTTGATCCAAACAAAAAAGTTGCTATGGTGAAGTAAATTGCTATTATGAGACAACAGCAAAAATAAAACCCTAAGATTTTTCAGCTGCTTGCATTTTTTTTTCCCTTCTTAGTGGACCAATGATGGCAACAATGTAGAAAAGGCAGAAAAGGCAGCTTTTTAAACCTATAAAAGAAAGAACTTTCAGCTCCACTCACTTTTTGAAAAAAAAAAAAACAACAGTGGAGTCATTAACAGAAATCTTATTTTTTACTGTGCCCACATGAAAATTGACAATAGTGTAACACTCCCACTATTTTTGTTTTATAGATCTTCTCCCAGATGTTTCTTTTCAATCTTAGCTTATAATTTGTATTTATAAAATTGGGCACTCCTGTGGCATTTACATTAGTTAATCAGTTACTACTGCAACACAACCAGAAGACAGGACACCTCAAAAGAAATCAAGAGATGGCCACAAATCAAATTTATCCTAATTCTAGAACAAATTTGCATGTTCAGTTGGTGGACAAATTACCTAATAAAATTGCCAGGGAACCTCTCAATATCAATCAAGTCAATTACGCATAAAAATAAGATAACAATTCCTCAACATCCTGTAAGATTTCTACAATGACTAACATTTTTTATTCAAATCACTAAAATCCACACCTCACCTTTGGAGAAAGGAAAATGCATTAAAAGGAATTTATAAAATAAGCAGCATTTTGGAAAGCTAAGGAAAATCAAAAGGGGGGCAGCACAATAAACAATCATAATCTGCACACCTGACAAAGTGTGTATATCAATCAAGGCTACATATATCCAGGACTATCCACACAGTACTTAAAACATTAACATCATTAAAGTATGCTTTCATGGTATCAGAGATTTTTATTATCAGAACTAAAAGCTGAAAGGTGAACTACATACATGTAATCAGAAAGAAAAAACATCCCCCTCTTTTGGCTTAAGAGTGAATTACAGTAAATCAATACCGTTTGCCAAAATTAATAGAATCAAGTGTTTTACTAGCTTTCTGGTTTTGCCAGCGTGTTGCATTTCAATTAAAACAATCTGCAATGCTTAGGACAGTAATGCCAGAATGAGACCCATTACTTACGACAAGGGAACAATGATGAGATAGGGGCCATTGAGTCTTTTGTGCTCCATCAGGTAAGTGATGAGAGCAATAGTTTGTATTGTCTTTCCTAGTCCCATTTCATCTGCTAAAATTCCATTCAGATTGTTATTATAGAGAGAAACCATCCATTCCAGTCCCTGGAGCTGAAATGAAGAGTAAGAGTTTCAGTTATTTAAAACCCACAAAAATAATTAATAATAAATCAGCAGTATGGAAATAAAGTTCTGATGTCCTGTCTTCTTACAAGTTGGATTCCTTTACTAATATTATATGCATGGAGACCCCTGTCTTTACATGGAAATACCACTCCTGTTTAAAAAACTCTGTAAGATGAAGTCATATTTCCTGTAGAAAGGTTTTACTACTGCACACAAAGCAACAGAAGCACTTATAGTAAGGCTGATAAACACCACAACAGCTATTTGTTCCTCAATTTCAACACTCTCAAATGCTAAATCTTTCCATTACATTTGTATATAAATGTATTCCATTACATTTGCCTGTTAAATGTCAGTTAAAATCTTTCAAAACCAATCTCATCAAAACCTCACAAAACACAAAGCCTCACACATGCCAACTCTATCACTGGTATGCTAAAGCTCTTGTAGCACATGTCCAGTTAGTATTTGTCATTCAAAACTCCAGATCAGAGCAGGCCATCTTTGTCCAAATATGCCTTGTGTATAAAATTCCAGAGCTAGAAGGAAGCCCGAGTTCCATAGCTTGGCAATATCTACATAACAGAATTTCACACTCCAAGGAATTCTGCTAGAAAGTACTATTTCCTTGTCAGACAGATTTCCACATGTGTGTATCACACTACTGATGGATGTGTGAAATTTCTCCTTCTCATATCCAAAGTTTTGGTCTGTCTACATGCAGGTCTCCTGCATGGAGAGAGCAGGAAGTTAGGTGGCCTGAGAAAGTTCAGAGGGAAAACTCTACAGAACACTCTGGAGGTAACTGTCTGTTCTTCCTGCAAGACAGTAGCCAAAATAATGTAGCAAATTTACTGGCCTTACATACATGTGGACTGATTCACATTTATTATTAAGTTACCGAGAGCTGACTGGCATCTGTAGTGTCCCATCTACAAAGTTGCTTCAGAATTGAGGAAAGCTCTTTTGTTTACATAATTATTCTTAATGTGGAAATATATACATACACACACAAACAATCTTCTGGGTAGAGATAAGATGCAGGTTGTTGGAGTTCACTATAAAGTTGTGTGATAGCAGAAGTGTAGAAAATATGCATCAGGGACATTTTCAATCACACATGAATCTAGCTTATATCAAAATACCAAAGGTCTTGGTTACTAAATTCAGTGAAAGTCTGTGAAGAACATGTGACACCAACCTCCATAGCAAAATATTTTTCTTATTTTCAAATTGTATATATCATTGCCCCAGAATATTAGGACCTTAATTAAAAAATAAAACTCTAAACTTTTAACTATTGGAAGGAGGAAAATACTGTTAATCCCCCACAACTAAAACAGTAAGAAATTAAATTACAAGTCAATGAGAAGGATATTGAAATCAAAATATTATTTACCTGCAATGAAGAAAAGGTAGAGGTAGCTGTAAAAAGTTTGTATTATTCAAGGAGGATGTATGTAACATTATCTGTGACAGCTATCCTTGCTTTACCCATACTTCCAAATTCTAACCTACTAGAGCCTTTGTATTTTTTCAGTTTGTAAATTTTTAGTTTGTCATTTGAAATATCACAATGAAATGTTTGGCATAATTACAAGTTTTAGGTATTTTATTGTTTTAATGATTTCTCACCTGATAATGTTTTAATGTGCCATTAATAAGAAGGGAAGACTGTTTTTCCACCCTTTCAGTGATAGCATGAGCAACAGTATAGTAGGACTGAGACCCTCTGGCGCTATATTGCATGCTATATTCATCATCCACATCTTGTTTGGCTGTCCTGCAAAGCAGAAAAAGAACTCGAGTGAATTCCTACAAACAAGTATTTTTTGACCATGGCTTACATGTCTAAAGAAACAGTTCAAGTCCTCAGTTTTGAGTGAGGTGAATATACCAAAGAGAGCAGGATTATAAAGAGTATACAATTAAATGATCATTTTCCTTCTCCTGCAGATATTTATACCAGAGAAGTAAATCAAATTACTGTAATCTAGAGAATGCTACTCTTGTGAAACACCACTGTTAGAAATCACAGTTCCTAAAAAACAATACTTAAGGAAAACTCACTCAATGATTTGCTTTGCATCCTTCTCGGAAACTTCCTCACTGTTAGGATCCAGGAGTATCTTCTCATCTGTTTCTAATTTGCTTGATTCTTCTTCCTCATCCTACAGAAGAGAGAAAAAGAACAGAAGTGCTGGGAAGTGTAATGTGTTCCTCGGTCATAGTTTCAAATGGCATTCACATACTGGTAGCTTTCGTTGGTCAGTGTTTCATGACAGACATCTGAATCATAAGGTTCAATTCACACCTATTCTGTAATAAAATTGCACTGCAGCATAACAAAATTATTTTGACATACATTATCCAGCAGGAAGTCATAATATTTTGAAATAAAAATTATTTTCTCCTGTAATCATCTTCCTTTCCAAAGCCTTTCTCTGACTATGATATTCATGGAGAGTATTCCAATACCATGTGTATTTTTATGTTGTATTCTAGATAAATTAATAAGGCTTAAAATACTGCTAAGTACTACTTGGTTAGTAGATTTAGGCCTCTAGTTTCTTAATTTTTTAACCAGTTATTTTTACTCTTTGTGAAATAACTTGTCTTTTGGCCACAGTTGCAGCAGATAGCAAACAACTTAAAATCTCAGTGAGATTCTAAAATCTGATAGGTGTCAGGTATCAGGCCCTTCTCTCCACCCTTAATACTAAGACACATGTAGAAATACATTACCAGAAATTACTCCTATGAAGACACACGATAACATACAGTCCAGTCAGTTTCAGTGGTTGTTTGGTCTAGTAGTGTAAAGACTGCTAAACTTAGGAGATCTGAGTACCATACCTAGCTCTGCTCCCAGGCTGTTGATTGAACATGGTCCTCCCTATTCCTCACTTCTGTTCTTTAGAAAGTACTGATCTGAAAATGCTATGCAATTATCACTATTCCTTATTCATTGTAATACAATGACCCTGCAAAGCTGGGATCTTTGTGTGGGTTAATTATAAGACTCTTTCTAGAATTTTTGTAATTACAGTATTTAAAACACCATCCAAATACTGAAAAGTCTGAATATAAATCCCTGGCATAATCCCTAACATTTTAATAAACATAACATATAAGTAGTAATGATATTTTAATGCCTATAAAACCTTCAATGCATAAACCTTGAAGATGTTAATTTCATTCAGCACAAAGCCACAGTGGCAGCATTTTCTGAGATGTATTTTAAAACAGGAACCTGCTTAATTCTCTGGTTCATTAACATTCATAATCAGAGTAAAATATTTACTCTTCCTAACCACAATTACCAGTTAGGCCTTTACAGAGTATATAAAGAACTAGAAATCAAGAATTACAGAATCAATCCATTTTCCTGTTCATAAGAGTCTTAAAGCACCTGCACATCTGCTATCACATCCCCTCTCTTCATTAGGAAGAAGGGGAAAATGAAATATGAAATAAGTACTTGTTTTTATACTGTACTGTCAAAGTATTTCTTTTTAAAGAAACATACCTCCTCCTCATATTCAGAGCCACTTTCATCTTCACTGTCTGATCTGGGAGCAACTTCATAGCTGTACAAAATGACAGAAAGATTGTGAATTACAGGTAAAAGGGGGGAGCTAATAGGTTCAATGTATCTCCTACTCAACTTTCATACAATGTATTAAAACAAGAATAGAATTGGTAAACAAAAAAGTGTAACATGAAAAACATCAATGCAAACAGAAAAAACAGTCTATTTCATATACTAACTACTTACCCAGGGTTCATTTCCAGCCAAGCATCCAGCTGACTTGCTTTGGGTGCTTCTGGTCCAAGAAGAACCTTGCCTGTTTCAGTGTGAGTAACTTTGACTGGAAGGTCACTCATCTGACTGCTCTCATCTATGGGCTAAAAATTAAAGTGACATTTTACACTATAAAACAACTGAACTCCATATTTCACTTATATAATAAAAAGAACTAATAGCACCATCAAAATTCCAGTACTGAACAACCAGTGAAGTTTTGTTCCTAGATGCCACACTTTCCCACTAAGCAAACACCGAGTCACAGTATTTCTGTGTGTACCATATTCTATGTGACATCCACAAGTATTTCCCAGTATCCCAAGTAAATTAACAAGAACAACATGGAAAAGAATGTGCTATTGGTTTTTGCAAATCAAGACACAAGGTATGCATTCTTATAACCCTTTAATCCTGTTTATACCAAGAGACATCTGTAACAAAAAACATACTGTGACCTTACAGCCCTTTTTTTTTTTTGAGAAACAAGAACCAGCAATTCAGTTAACTTTCTAAGTAAAGGCCTGTTTTAAAAACTCACTGTCCTAACTTCTTCAACTAAGCTGATGAAGCACTTGTAAGAACTAAATCTCTTATTTGTGTTGTAGTAAAACTAGAATAGTATAATCACTCTTTAGGTTATTTCTTTGCTCTGTTTAATCACAGATTTTTTTTTACTTCAAAAATTTTTTGCCTTCTAATACTGTTTCTACCCAAGAATATTTTCCAAATAGATACATATGAGTAAGAAAAACTAATTCTGAACAGTTCTAAACACTGACTGAGTACAAAACACAGCCAATTTCAATTAATATTGAAGTTACAGGAATGTTATGTGCATTTTCCTTGTGCAAATACAAATATATTGGAGTATTTACTTATAACTCTAACTATACTAGCATAACTATCACTTTCAAGTATAAAAAGAGAGCACAAGTAAAACAAATACAATTCTAAAGTGTTTAAATAAAAATGAAGTGGAATAGAAAAACTGCACGAACAGAAGAGCTCTGAATGAGGCAGCATATGCTCTGCTACTGAATGAACAATATTATCTGAAGAATGACACAGAAAATTTACTAATTTCCATTTGCTTCTGAGGAGGAAAGAATTTTCAGATGTCTTAATCCATCATAACACTGTACTCAGTCTGTGACTGAAAGGTAATTACATGCAATGTCAACAATGTATTTTTTTATAAATATGAGAAGATGGACTACATCGTGTTTACGAGCACAGACTAGAAAGTTGTCTGTATATAGACTGCAAGAAAAATATTTCTTGTAAGCACATTATAAAACGGAGAGGCAGACTTCTTCACATACAGTGATAGATTCAATATAGTTTTCGTTTTAGTCTTTGATTTTAGGATTACTGAAAGGCTAGCATGAACGTTAACCTATATAATTATTATTTCTGTTTATACACAACAAGTCCTAGAACAGTTGTCATCGTAACTCTTTTCGAAGTTATAGCCATGACACACAATCCAGAATAATCAATGGAAAGTTTTATTTTTTAAAACCAAAAACTAACAAGAAGAAAAAAACCCAACCCAAGACCTTGTAAAATTCATACCTCTCCATCGGGACCAAGACCAGATGCCATTCCTTCTGCATTTTCTTCAGCTTTCTACAAGAAATGAAGAAGTGATATATACTATGGTCACATTAAAAGCACAGAAAGTATATTTTATCTGATATAAACATTTTGGATGATGAATATGTTTCACTTATTTCTGAACAGCATGGGATTCAAGTTATTGAAGGTGTGGATAGATATAGACAGAGACAGGCCCAGAGCAATAAACATACAAAAAATATCTACTAATATAAGGAGGGTACCTACTCAGTCCATTATATAAATTTGCATCTAAGAAGTGGCTGGCCCACACAATTTCCAGCTCAGACCTAAACTCAGTAGCTTATAGGCTATTCTAATGCAAATAAATTAGTAATTTTTTTTCACATTATTTCCTCTAAACTACTTTAATATACATTTTAAAGGTGTCAGCAGGCATCACAGATTGTACATTCATGCAAGGTACTTTCATCTTGGTCTATATTCTGGGTTTTTTGGTCTGACAACTACCTAGAAGGAGTATTTTTAAAGTTTTTTGTACTATATTCCCTTCATGTTTAGACCTTACTCAAATTAGAAACAAAAGGAACCCTGGAGTTCTTCACTGGAGAAAGCTAGATTTTTTCCTCTCCAGTCACCAACCTGAGAAATGACCAGTATCTTCTTCAAGGCTTATCCTCATTTACCTTACTTAAAAATGTCAGCACAGTATGAGGAAATAAAGAAAGACATGTAGTTAGCTTCTGCATTCAAACTTTCCTAAACAAGAAAGGACATTTTACAGCTTCTCCTTATGTCACGCTGATGAGTTTGTAGTACTACAGCAAAATATTTTGGAAACTAATATTAAGAGAATGGACTAACAACAAAAAGGGATTTCTTAAATTGTGTTTTAGAGATAAAAAACTTCCAAGTATTATTAAAGCATGTGATCAATATATACTATCAAGTCATTCTTCTTTTGTTTAAGAAGTATACTTGAGGAACAGCTGTACTTCTCAATATTTATATAATCCTTAATGTCTTCTTCAGATCATTTCAGCCCTTTTCTTTATCACTAAATTCTATTATCTAAAGCACATATTTGAAATGAAAGTGTAACAGCTGATGCTCAGTAGGAACAAAAATAATACAAGATTTCAGGCTGCCTGTGCCAGCACTTCTGGGCAGCAGGTATGATTACTGCAAAGGAAAGAACTGTACCAGAAGTGAAGATTTGAAATAAACACAAGAGCAGGGTAAGTTATGAAAACACGTATCTACTCTTGGGCTGAACACTCCACATTGACTGAGGATACCTTTTCCCTGGATGAACTAGGGCTGGGATCCATTCTTTTACACTAGAGAATGCTGTCTAATACATAAAGATTGTTATAGCTTAGCTACGGGCAATGGAAAAGAACGTTACAACTCAAATTACAGACAAGCAGTAAGCATCAGTGCTGTTCACTGTGCAAAAATCATAACCTGCTGTGAGAACATTTATAACCTATTGTTAAAAATTTTGGAAATCAGAAGAACATATCACAAAGAAAATAAATGTAAATAATGACAGACATCTTGCACTTATATTTTGGACCATGCAAACAGATCTCCAATATTGACAACTTAACCCTTGCACTGGGAAAATTTCAGTATTAAAAAGTAAGAAGGCACATTTTTTTAAATTCTCTGCATAATGACAGGAAAAACTATTAACAATAAAGTGAAAAGCTGCACAGCAACTTGAACTAGCCTAGAAGATGAAAATCTCATATGGAATATTTTTTCTTATGCATGACTACAGTAGGAAGCTAGAGAGTGGAAACACAAACAGAGGAATATGAAAGAAACAAACAGGGAAAATCCATCATGAAGATTACAAAAACTGTATCCCAGAGAAAGAATGGACTAATCTCAAATTTTATTCTACTAAGACTATAAGGTTCACTTGGATATTCTATAATGAGTTCTTCCTCACTACCATTTCTAGGAGAAAATCCTAAGAACTGTCTTTTCTCATTTTTCCGTAAGTGCAAAACATTAACTACAGGTATTAGTAGATTAAACTTTATTATGGATTACAAAACATAAAAGCCTAAGAACTGAAAGTGTATGACTTGGAAAAAAGACACAGTGCCCACTAACTGCAATGTGTTCCACAGTCATGGAATAACAAATTCATAGAACTGTAGATTAAAATAAAGGGTAATTTTTGTATGAACTCCTATTTCCTTCACAGATGAGGGAAAGATTGATGGAAAGAACTTAATTACAAACAAAAAGATGAAGGTGATCAAGACAGAGCAAACATTTATTTTTTTCTTTCTTTTACTAATTTTCCCTTAGGTTTTAGGGTGGGATATATAGAAACACTGAATTTACAGGACATATCTCCTTTCAACTTCAGGAACAGAAAATTATGTCTTTACTGACATAGAAAATAATGCTGTTTCTCACACAGACTTAGGCTAAACTGACATACAAAGAGAAACATAACACATATGTGGACAATTAAAGGAATATATATTTATGTCATTACAGCAATGCAGTCACTCCACTTGCTGTCTCAATAATGATTATCTCTCCTGTGCATTATACACATTATATCTGGCATGTTCTCACTGGTAATACAGGCCAAGAGCTCCATCTACATTACATCTTCATTCTGTCACCACATTTTTGTTTCTATATTAAGAACATACTCTCAGGAACAGAGTTATTTTAGCAGGGAAAAACATGTACTATTTTTTATGTCATTAATGTCCAAGATCAGTGCTTTTTCTATGCTGATTGTTTTTAACATATTTCCAGTACTGTCAGTAAACCCTGTAAACATATGCTTTTATTTGCAGCAGTAATTAGTAGCAAACCAGGCATGAAAATGGATTATAAAAATCCTCTTACATATTCTGCAAGAGATGAAAGGTACTCTGAGGTAAAAAATGACAAGTAATTTCTTAATCACTATTTCACACATGGAGGTATTTTTCTGACAATTGCACTGTTCAATTTCAACAACTTTCTCTTGCAGGGTATAAGTATTTCATATGAAGAAAAGTAAAGTCTTGGAAATTTTAAATTAAAGGTTAAAAATGTACAATTAACAATATTACTGGCAAAATACCCATTTACCATAATAAACCTAGACAAGTTTCTTAGCCATTTTCAATGGTCCTAACAAAACAGCCTTCATCAAGTATAATAATGTGGAGGTCTAAAATAGGTGCACTGGATGAAACAGCTACACAAAGCAGACTCTTGCCATCTTCTTCCCAGAATGTATTTTTGATACACTGCACTCCTTTTGGGTACATTATCCTAATTTACATATCTGTCTCAATTTTACCTGCACAAAGTTTATGAGCAGATTAGTGTTATAAAGAGATTAGCAGCTAAGAATTTTATAATCCTGCCTCTTATCATCTTCTTCTGAGCACGCATATATATTTCAATAGAGGGAGAGAGATGAGTTCCCTCAGCATTAAGAATTTGGTGGTACAGATTATTTTAGACACTCTGATACATGTATGACAATTCGGCATCACCACATTTATCAACATTTAAATTGGATTTGAAGAAGAAATGGCTTAAAAATATCAGCTGTAACTACTTGCCTTCTTTCTTCTCCTTCGCTTCTTCTTCTCTTTGGCTGCTTGTGCCTGTTTATGTTCCCATACCAGGTTAGTCAAGTTAGCCACATACTCATCTGTCTGCTGCAACAGGTAGGCCAGACGTCTGTCTTTCTTTTGATCAATCAGCTTACGGTAGCCTTCTTCATCTTCGGCCTAGTGACACAAAAAAGATGTCAATCAGGACAGAAATTATATTGAATGCACACCATCCAACTCCTATGCCAATAATAAAGCATCATCTTAGGTCATTATGATCTGCACAGAGGGAAGCTACATGGGTAAAGAGCTCGTTGGATGATCAGACCCAGAGAATCATTTATTTTTATCAGTATGTCACAGCATTGGCACAGACTTTAAAGACCATCTAGGTAAAATTCCCTTGCCGTGGGTAGGGAAACCTTCCACTAGACCACACAACTCAAAACCACATCCAACCTGACCTTTAACACTTCTAGGCATGGGGCATCACAACTTTTCAGAGCAATCCGTTCTAGTGTCTCACCACTTTCATAGTGAAGTATTTCTTCCTAATACCTACTCTAACCATACTTTCATAGAACCACAGAATCGTTACTAAGATTGGAAGATCCCAAAGATATCAAGTCCAACCATTAACTTGACACTCTCAGGTCCCCCAGTAAACCATGTCATGAAGCACCAAATCCACATGCTTTCTGAACTTCCCCAGGCAGCCTGTTCCAATGCTTGACAACCCTTTCAGAGAAGTATTTCCTTTGATGCAAAATCCAATCTAAACCTACTGCACAACTTGGGACTGTTTCTGCTTGTCCTACTGCTTGTTACCTGGGAATATAAACCAATCCCCACCCTGATACAATCCCCTTTCAGATGGCTGTACAGAGCAACGAGGGTCCCCCTAAGCCTCCTTTTCTCCAGGCTAAACAACTGCAGGTCCCTCAGCTGCTCCTCACAGGGCTTATGCTCTAGACCCTTCCTAAGCTCCACTGCCCTTCCGCAGATATGCTTCAGCACCTCAAAATATCCTTCTCCGAGTGAGGTTGTAAAACTCAGCAGAGGTTTTGAGGGGTGGCCTCACCAGTACTGAGTGCAGGGTGACAATCCCTGCCCTGCTCCTGCTGGCCACACTATTGCTGGTACAGGCCAGGATGCCACTGGCTTTCTTGGCCGCCTGGACACTGCTGGCTCATGTTCAGCTGCTGTCAACCAACACTCTCACATCCTTTTCTGCTTTGCAGCTTTCCAGACACTCTGCCCCAGCCTGTATCAGCATTGTTGTGACTCAAAGGCAAGGCACTTTGTCATATCACTGGCTTCAACTTTTGATGCAGTCCATGGCTTTCTGGTTTGCAAGTGCAATTGCTGCGCCCTGCTCACCTTTGTCATCTTCCAATACACCTAAAATCCCACTGTAAGGTGTCAGAGGTCATACTTTATCTGAAGACTGTATGAAGAGCCATACCACAGGGGACCCTGCATAATGTTGTGTTTAACACAACTATCAGTGACACAGAAAAAAGGATGAAAGGCACTTCAGTCAAGTTTGTAGAGGCCATGACACCACAGGTTATCTACCAATAGGTTCAAGGGCTGGGCTGCACTTCAGATGGACCCTTCAACTAGGTCCACAGCATTCTGAAGAGACATGATTATACATGAAACCATTTTACTCTGCTCTTAGAATGATATAACTGATATTGTGAGGGTATAGGGAAGGAAAAACCATGAAATAGAATGGGGCCATTATCTGAAGCATTAAATGTGTAGAACTAACTGCAATTCATTCTCAAAACACATGTATTACTACTATTGGTTAGATACTTTCATATGTGGAATCAACTGTATGTAAAAATTGTGGAGTAATGCCATGAACAAGTTAATTATCTGGAATCTTCCAAACTATAAACCTAGAAATAAACTGAAGTCCATTATTTGTAAAATGGACCAACAGCCTTCAATTATACAAAAGTGTTAATATATGAAGTAAATTAGATTAAGTTGCTGTTATTCAGAAGTGGCTGTGCTAAGTTTTCATGCTAGTGAAAAAAACCAACATATTCCTATACAAAAACCTTTAAAAATAAGGAGCTCTAGGTTAAATTCAATAGTATCATATACTACCATTAACAGAAACATACATAACAAAATGTAGTAGTTTTGGATTTATACTTTTATCATTACTGAGTACTTCACAAAGAAAACACATGGGAGTGGCTAAGACAATATACGAGCATTTTAAAAAGGATACAATACATAACTTTAACTAAAATAACCATCTTCCTTCCTCTACTTCTTACCATTAGTCTCCTCATTCTTTCTTTCTCAATTCTCTCAGTTTCTTTTTTCTGCTCACGTTCAGTGTTGGCATGCCAAGTTGCCACAGCTTTAGAAAGTTTCTGAATTTTCCCAGCGACTGACCGGTGGTACTCTTTAAAATCTTTAGCATGCTGCAATATGCTATTCAGGTATTCCTAGAAAGAGAATCAAGTTAGTGCAGGCACTCTGACCTAGCAAGGATTTGAAATCAGGAACTTAGAAGTTCTGATCTTACAGTCTTACAATTACTTATCACTTGGAGTTTTTTAATCAGAAAAACTCCAAAGGTAAATAAAATATGTAAAAGAGAACATCTGTACAGCAAAGCAAGGTGCATTTCTGTAATGGCACAAACAAGATAAG
Source organism: Lonchura striata (assembly GCF_050655825.1). Taxonomy (NCBI): domain Eukaryota; kingdom Metazoa; phylum Chordata; class Aves; order Passeriformes; family Estrildidae; genus Lonchura; species Lonchura striata. The sequence goes on from NC_140740.1 coordinate 71,369,684, forward strand.
TTAAAATACCTGGTGCTTCTGCCTACGCTTCCTCTCCTGCTCTATCTTCTGCTGTTTTTCAAGCTTTTCTGTCATACGAGCCTCTCTCAAAGTCTGGCGCTTGCTTCGTTTGTAGGCTTTGGAGTTCAGTGCTGTCTCCAGTGTTGTGTCACGACGCATGCAGGCTACTACCTCTTGTCTTAACTACCAGTGGAGGGAAGGGGGAAAAGACAAACACTCAAAAAAATATAATAGCTCTTAATAAAACAACTTTAAACACTGCTCTTGCAGAGTAGAAAAGTAAACATTTCAAAATATATCCCAGTCTCCTCTTCCCTTTTCATTATAGTTCTGAAAAGAATACAGCATTGCTAAGTTGCAACAGTTACATCTGTTACCCCAAGCAAAACTTTAACCTTCAGAATGGTCAAATGCATTAATTGCTGTTTATCATTATTATGATATCATTATTTTATCATTATTAATTTCTTCCCTCTTTACAAGGTGCTGGTAACAACCATCCTGCTGCAATAAAAGGGGCCAGCAAAGATGTTACACTATCAAAATAAAATGCAAATAAACCACATGCATAAGACATTTTCTAGTGCTGGACCTGAACATAACTGACAATTTGTTTCACTGCCAGCTGTACAGAAGACAGGTGGGAGAGGTAAACATTAAGAGCTTGGAACAGCATTGCCACAGTCCCAGCAGTAGAGCAGGGAGAGCCTGTGTTTTTCATCTGACCTCTGACAAATCTTCATTACAAAAGAATGCCAAGGGTACAAAGGAAGGAAGACTTGGACACCATGGCACAACTCCTGCCAAGGCTTTTGTCAGGAAGTATTTTGCTTGACCTGCCAAATCTCATCTTTGTTCCTCCAAACTAGCTGTAAAAGCCAATGGCAAGAATCCCATAACAGTCTGGCAGTGTAATTCCTTTACTGAAACTAATTTGCTGATACAGGCACTCAACATTTGACTTATATTTTATGTATGATCCTGTTACGTTTAATTTTTAAAGTCTGTGGCATAGTGGAAATACCACACAAAACATCAACTTTTATAAAAACAAGGGGACTTCTAGAAACACTAAGTATTCCAGAACGAGGTATTTGTTGAGAAGGTCTGTGCTGAAAATCAACTTGCAGTCTCGCCAGAACTTACATTGTACCAATGTCATGTTCATTTCAAAAGACACAGTTCTATGGTCACATTCTACAGTGGAAGATAAAGCAAGGAGCAAAAGTAACACCTGCACATTTTTATTACCAAAACAAAATAAAATCTGACATTCCCATTACTTGCTTGTTGTTTATGTCAGCTCTCATGAAGGATCTGCTCACACTTTGCACTAAAGCAAAATCTCTTTCCAGTTTACTCTTTGCTGCATGAACATGTTTACCTGTGACTGCTATGAAAATTTTCCTCAAATGGCATTACCTGGCGTTGGAAATTCAGTAATCTAAGTGCCTTCAATTCCACTGTAGCTTTGGTCCGCAGATCAGGGGGCAGAGAACCAGGTAAGTTCTCCAGTTCCTGGATTCTGTGAGCAATTCGAGCCTGAAGTCTACAAAACAAGAAAACTGGGTAAGACACCACAAGAAATCTGTAAGGCATTACTAAAGTTATACAGTAAAAATAGTCAGTTTAACTCAGGCATTTACTTGTCTTTTTCTGTTTTTTTCTGAACTAACAGGCTTTTGCAGAGATGACACTTTTTGCACTTTGAGAATAAATTGTCAAGTGCTCAAAATATCCCTTGGCTTTTCTTTTCAACTAGAACTAGATATGTGAAAATAAACTTGAGAATTCTATTTTACACATACTATTCAGGATTCTGCTTTCAAGCTTCTTTGATGGGTATTGTTTTTAAGCAGTGTAGTCAATGATGACAGACCATACTTGCCTTACTATCTGAAATTCTACTTTGTTATTTTATTGACAAAGTAAGTTTGTTTATAAAGTATTCACGGCTGCTCCTGCAAATCGAATTCTACTTCACTCTTCCTTTAGAAGCTCATTTTCTATTCATTTGCAAATTCAAGAGAGAGAGTTAATAGTAATAGACAGAACTTGATTTTTCCAGATTTTTCAATTACCAGAATAATTCTAAAGTTTCTGGAACAACAAACAGGGTGTAATGCTGCATTACGGCAGAAGACTATATTGGTGTCTTTAAGAGAGTAAAAAATTGAAGCAGAATTAGGTAAGTAATTTTGGTTGTACAGGTTGAAAAGCAAATCAAGAAGAGTTATTTCTTTACTAGAAAAGTTCCATTAAAAGCTGAAAATATTTGTCTCAGTCCAGAAAAATTCATTACTCCTGCAGAAAAAGTCTTTGTTCAAAAAATGACACTGCCTTATTTTGCTATTTCCAGTTCATATACCACACTAAAAAAAGCTCGCATTTTGCACAACTGGGCACTCCATTTAGTAAGAAGGTATTTTAGCTCACCTAAGGATGCAAAATCTTCAGAATTTAGTGGTTTCTTGAAGATGTAGTAGCTAGTATGCATTCCTACAAAAAAAGCAGTCAAGCTGCTCTAAATCATATGATCCACCCTGTCGTTTACCCACACATGGATGCAATCCTGCATCACAATTATTATTTTTAATTCTTCTTCTCTTCCCAAATAGCTGCAGTGTGTCTCCTGAAACTATCACCTACAAAACATTTTTAGCTAAACCCCAGATTTCCTGACTTTAATGAAACCTTAAGGGAGCAGTCACAACCTTTCCAAACATTTATTTTGAGCTGTGAACTTATTAAAGCAACTGGTATTGAACATATTTTCAATTTTTTTTTACATTCTTTCTACCATCAAATGTTCCTTCTTTTACTATACATGCGGAGTTAATCTAGGTTCTCCCTGACATACCTTATGGTTTTAGATAACTAACTGTAAGAGTCACTTCCAAACAAACATGAAGCAAAATGCTGACTTCTTAGTTCTGTCAGAATTGTTTTCCTTCTTTTACTTCAGGTATAAAACACATAAAAGTGCTTGCTGTCATAAAAGTTTACACAAGTTCAAGTAACTGCTAAAGGTGGGCTGGTCTCTGCATTTCTATCATCAAATTTGAAACAAAAATCCAAATATACATGTTTCTTGAGACATGTCTAAACATAATCAAAGCTGACAGAATGTGCTTATTATTTACCAACATCACATTATGCAGTCCACTCCCATACAATAGCCATTTCACTGTTAACAATTCTTTTTTAACTTGAGCTTATAAAAAATCAGATCAGAAATTAATGTATATGAAATTTTATCATTAAATTATACAGCAGATTAGTATATCCAGGATAACTTTTCCTTCAATTATTTTCCTTCATATGTTGAAATGCAGTAAGCTACAAACAGTGACAGCTCAAGACTTTGGTGGGTGATTGCCCTTCCTTCAACCCAGTCAGAGGGAAGGAATAGGAACAAAATCAGCAGTATTTCTGAGTCAGTAGTGATACTGCTGTAGAAAACTCTTATTGTTACTCAGACCAGTTCTCTATTTAAAAAAAAAAGTCCAGAAAAATAGAAGTTGAAATAGTAAAAGAAAATCCACAGTACCTGTATGGAAGAATAAAGAAAATAACAACCAGATGGGTTACGTATGAACAAAAAAAAAGTTTGAAGTTGAATTTCACATTTTCCTAGATATACTCTTTCTATGTATTGTCTATGGTACTAACAGAGTAATGATAATGTTTTTTTCAGTAGTCAGTAGGATTTTTTGAAGAATTCCAACTCAAGTGAATTAGAAGAACTACTTGAGACACCTTCTAGTCTTTAAAGAAAGTGACCACGGTTTGTTGTACTGCTGGTATTTTCATGGAACAATGTTAACAGCTGTTAGGTAAAGAGAATTCAAAGAAAGCAGTTTTATTTAATGTTTTTACAATCACTTGAAGTATATCATCTCACCATTTAAAGGATGTAATAAATTAATCTTTGCAGTTCAGCAATCTACCTTCATGTAGAAAGCGGCCACTGAATGTATGCTGAGATCTCTTCGCAAAATAAGTGATGCACACTCATTTCTCATTAACTCAGGTAAACAGCAGAGGTTATAGTTGTACAATCAAACCTGTCTGGCATGAATGCCATGCAGTAAAGATACCTAAGAAAATATTTTGCAGATAGTGGAAAGAAACCACGTAAAATCTACAGGACATTACCAAGTCTATTATTTTTTAATGTGCAATGAGAATGAGGGTGGAAAAAAGCCTTTCAACATAATAAAACAACTTTAAATTATAAGCATTATTACCTTTAAGACAGCTATTCAGTGAGATTAAAAAGAAGCACTTTATTTTGAAGAAAGCAATAGGGACAATTTTATAAAAATGTATACTGGATTTGCATGGCTAGGTATTACTAGCAGGAGGGCTACAGCACTAGCTGCTGTCAGAAGCTCTCAGAAGTTTCCCCTATGTCCAGCAGAGCCAATGCCAGCCAGATCCAGGACAGACCCCTCCACTGGTCAAGGCTGAGCCAATCAAAAATGGTGGTAATGCCTTAATGATAGCAGATTTGAGAAGGGGGGAAAAAGTTACTGGGCAGATGTAATTATGGCTACAGAAGAGCAGTGTGAGAACCTTGAGAAGAACAACTCTGCAGACAGAAAGATCAGTGGAGAAGGAGGGGCCACAGGGAGTGGAGCTGAGAATCCCCCGCAGCCGATGGCACAGGCCACGGTGAGGCAGCTGTGCCCCTGCATCCCACCGGGGACCACAGGGATGCAGAGATCCATCTGGAATTCAAATGGTTTTCAAGGCATAATGCTCCTTTATTAAAAGGGTTTAGTGTGAGATCTCAAGAGCCAACTATTTCATAAAGTTTTCACTAATCTCAGTGTTTTCAGGATAAGGATGTTTATTTTGGCTTTTTTTCTGCTCCGTTTTTATTAAGAAATTGTGAAGACACATTTCTGAATTAAACTTGCCTATATTAAAGCTAAATCCAGCACCATTAAACCACAGAAGCTGTCATACTGCTTTTTTCAAAACTTCTGTGTGATGTTATTTACACAGTTTTAACTAATGAAAAGATTTCCAGGAGTTCTACATATTCTGGAACTCAAAAGAAAATTAAACACCAGTAATGTTCAACATTAAAAGGGTTTGGATCTTACATCTATGTTCTAGGATAAAAAACCCATAAAATATAAAAGCTTTCTTCTGGAGAATCCTTATCAAACTTTCATCTCACTCTGCCAAGAACATCAGTGTCTTTAGAACCTAACATGCTGGTTCTGTAACTGGTTCTCTGGTAAGTAAAAGCATTAGCTTTATTTTTTTGTCACTCCTCACTTTCCTAGTGTTTATGAACACTAAGACATAAAGCTTGGCACACACAGTGCAATACAGCAGGGCTGAAAACACACGAAGAGTAACAATTTGAGGTTAATTGATGCAGAAAACGTTGCACCATACTGGCCATATAATTCTTGGTTGAAGTTAGTGCTACAATTCTCCTGTCAGAGTAACTGTGAAACCATAAAATGGTGTGTTCTACAAGCTTCTGAGAAAGATGCTGGAAAATAGTGATTGCTCATGCTGAAAAGAGATACAGCCATTCAGTCCTAGGATTTATGCATAAGACTAGCAGAATGATGACAAGAATGCACTGATAGAATTAGTTAAGCAATACCTGACACAAAAGTAACAGCTTTTCTGTAATCAAGGCCTGAATTCTGGGCACGGTTATCAGACCCAAAAGCACTTCATGATGTTTTACCTCCATAAATCAAAACTTGTTAAACCAGTCTTCTGTGCGATCAACATCCCTCTTGGCTACCTTCCTCTACAAACTCAAAGTAACAATGCAAGATACATCATTAAACTAAAACAGGTAATACTCTGAGTGCAATTACCTTCCTCTGACTGATAATAGGAAATGTATTTTAGGCGCAGGTCAAAATCCTTCTGCCTGGCAGACTCTCAAGGTCAGTTGTTAAATAGCCTTGATGCTGTAATAAGGGAAGAAGTCTCTTTCTAACTCCAAAAGAAATGTTCTACCCTTTACTTTGTAACAAATGTACTTCATAATCTAAACAGAACATTCAAGAGGCAATTTTTGAAATTGGTATACTTTTTTCTTATCTTGCCCATGACTTTCTTATTCTCTTCACTCTTTGCTTGTCCAGACAAAACCATCATATTCATAAAAATGTGGTTTTGCTGTGGTTACTAACTCTTCAGCCTTTTGGCTGTCTCTGCTCTCTTCCAACTTCCCTTTGTTTGTAATACTGAAAACCTAGGATACAAAATTGGTTTCTCTTTAAACTTCAATGGCTTCCAGTGATACTGCCAGTATGCTTCATTAGTTCACCATTTGGGGTAGAATCAAATAATTGTTTGGTTTGATATTTGTGTACTTCTTGGTAATACAGCCTTTCCCTTGAAACTTTGTTTACACTATCACCACTACAATAGCTGATTGCGAGGAGTTCCAGTTAAGGATGTGAAAAACAAGAATCATTTTAATCTTGTTACTCTTACCTATATTCACGTTCTTGGAGGATTTCAACAGGATCCAGTCCTTGTGGCTTCTGGACAGGGCTGATGCGGTTCTGCTTCTGCTGCAGCTGGACAATGGGCGAAGGCTGTCCAGGTGGGGGCTGTGGTACAGAGGGCCCAGGCATGGTGGCAGCAGGCTGGGCGGCAGCGGGAGCAGGAGAAGGCCTGCCACTAGGAGCTGGCGCTGGAAGCTTTTGCTGTGCATTGGAGACATTCATATCTGGGCCTTGGCCTGAAACGTGAACAGTACTGATTCATAACATGAAATACAGAAAGCAGGAAGAAAAGCAAGACGGCTTTCTGAAGACAAGATACGAAGGTAAGGTATACATTTAAAATCACCAGAAAAGGCACACTGAGACTAGACTGTTTTTTGAGACAGACATACTAAAATGCAAGTATACTATATATTGCAAGAAATGGCCAAAAGAAAACCAAAACACATGAAATTTTATGATGAATGTCGTTTCTTTTGCTATTCCTGTGGACTTTTAATTCTAGTGTTACCAGAAATGAAACAGCTGTAGAACTTCGTCCAAATGCAGACCTCACTCTGCCTCTTGTTCACTATCCTTGACGTTAGAAGAAAGCATCTAATAAATACATTTACAACTGTATTTAGACATACCTGCCAGATATAAGTAGCTTTTGTGTCACTATGATCTCCTAATAATTTTATTTATTTCAAATATCAGGAACTCAATTATTCTAATCACCATGAAAACCAACACCTCAGTTAACATGAAAATAGTACCTGTCATTTACAGTCACTAAAGGTCATAGATTTTGTAATTTCTTTATGACAAGTTACCCATGCATTCAGATGTTCATGAATTCACTATTAAAAGACATTGCTAAAATAAAGATGATGCTTAATTGTCTCAAGAGTCATAGTCGCTTAAGCTAGGGAAAACAAATTCAAAGTACACCTGCAATCTTGTAATCAACCTTAATTCAAACCAACATCCTGAAATATATAGAGATAACCCTTTGTAATTCACACATATGCTTCAAACTCCAGGAAAGGAACTTGAGGACAAGCTGTAGATTCTGTATGTAACTACACTGCATTTCAGCTTATAAGAAGAAAAAAAACAGGCCATCAAAAGCCTCTCTGCAGCCTCAGTTCTCAGGGAATCCGGGAAGTTGAATGACTGTGCAATGAATGACAAATATATTTGAAGACATGGGGGAAAAAAAATTACAGTATTCATTTGATCTCAAAGACTACACTGATCCTTCAAAGCAATTCAATTCCAAAAGTACAAAACACAGAGAAAGAAACAGTGTAATCCTACCATGATTTGAAAACTTTTGTTTAAAGTAGCAAAGGTGAAAGACAAGCTTGCTGCAATTAAGCATACTCAGAATATAACTTATTAAGTTTTATGCATGTTCCTCAGAAAACATACACATTTCATTCTGACTGGAAAAAGGTGCTTCATGTTCAGTCTGTCTAAAAATGGCAGTTAATTTCACGTGGGTCTTTTCCAAATGAATAAAAGGTTATAGACTCTCCTTGATTAAACTCCTAGACACAGTAGAGATTACACTATTTTTCCTGCACAGCTTTTTACCTTTCCTTTTTACTTTTCCCCCACATCTTTTTCTCACCATACCTTCAGTCCATGTTTTAGGGGTAATAGCAGTTGTATGTCCAGGCATCCCTGGTGCAGCCCCTGGTCCAGCAGCAGTACCACTCATTGCATGTAATCCAATACCTGCAATTTGACAGAGGAAAAAAAATTTGCTAAAACACAAGCCATTTCCAAGATTCAAAAATCATTGTTTTCTAGCATGCTAGTCTATTCAGGCAAGTAGTACTTTTCTTCATTAAGTAAGAATTTAAGTGTTTTTTATAATACATATAACTAATGAAGGTAATACATATACTTAAAATCATGTTTCATGAAAAAAACAAACTTAATTGGTAGCAAAGCCATATCCACCAAAATGAAGAGTGCCATTAGTAAAACCTAAGAAACAGTATCACCTGAACCCTTGATTCTAACGCAAACTCAGTACTGAAAGGGTTCAGAAACTAACACGTTTAGGGTGTTTAATCTAAGACTTTTCTTAGGACCAAAATGTGCTTACTTACCTCACTGCAACATCTATCACCATTGTGAGAAAAAAGTAAGCACACTTCTTTTTTCTTATGTTTTGCACTTAATAGCAGACTATACATGGTTTATTTTCAACAACCTAAATAATCAGTCAACTTGATCCAGATTATTCATCTACTTTCCCGCATAGCAACAGGAGACTGGAAATTCACCATAAGAAATACAAGGGGGATTGCTATCAGCAAAGTACAATTAACATTCAAAAACTGTCAAGCATACCAGGACAGACACAGTACTGCACAGTGAAGTAACTTCTATTTTGGTTATTAGTATTCTATTTTGGCAATATTCTATTAATAACAGATGTGTTTTATGCACTTGCTCAGGCTTAATACAATCCCAAATTACAGCCCTGCACAGCACTTATTTCTTAATCTATCACAGGCAGGACTTCAAGAATTATTATCTGAGCAATGATTCCCAACAAAGATTCGCTTACCAGACTGCCTGTTGAAAGCACTCGGAGGCTGCTGCTGTTGAATGCCAGGCAGTGTTCTCTTGCCCTGGACAGCAAGCTGGAGGTTCTCTGGTAAGGGCTGACCCCTAGCCAGCATTTTGTATGCTAGAATCTGAGCCCGCAGCTGATGCAGCTGTGCAGGGCTGAAAGGGGAAGGCCCTCTGTTAGGCTGATTCATAACTTGTGGGTCTCCTGCTATAATGGGTCCTGGCTGACTGGGAGTCATCTGAGGTGGTGTTGGACCTCCTCCAGACATTGGACTGGACACATGCTCTGGTGCTCCTAGTGGAGATGGGTGTGGAGACATATAACCTAGAACAGGTAGAAGAATCATAAAGTTACCACTCTGATAGATAAACCTGAATTTCGTCCAATTTTTTAACAGTACATAAAGCATAACAGTGTCTCTCTAAGGTCAGCATTTTCTGCGAAGACAAAAGTGAAATCCAAAGTTCCCTGGGATATTAAGACAGTCTCAGGAGCTCTTCTTTGAGAAGAACTACAGTTATTTAGTCCAATAATTCTTAAGCATAACATTACCTGCATATTTGGAGTAAGACAAACTAAAACACGAAAGACAATACAGAAGCCTGGGGATATAGAGTTATTTACTAGAATTATGGAAAAACGTTTCTTTGCAGAATATATGCAGTGAAGTTCACATAGTTTATAGCTTAATACTCTAAGTTTATTTTGAGGCACATACATCAAGGAATATCCCATTCACTTCTACAAGCCCTCTTAGCCAACACTCACCAACATACAGAAGTAGAAATAAATGTTATTCACTTTCCATACAACTGCTCTTTCATTTCTACAGATTAAAGATTTGAGCCAAAGTATGTTCAATACCTTTTGCCATCTGGATGCCCAACAACTTGTGCAAGAACAAAAATCACAGTCTGAAGAAGCTGCTGAAGACTATGTCAAGAGCAACCACAGTTCTGAAATGAACAGTGCTTGTATCTTATTACAGCACTTGAAAATGCAGTGGTTTTAATTCTAAATATTAATTACATCTACTACATATTTTCTTGAGCTCCAAAAAGCACAACAGCTAGTTTTTGGGGATTTTATCCACCAAGAGTGAAAAAGAGGTAACAATATTTACCCACTTCACTCTGGTACTGTGGAACAGAAATAGTGTTCTCACAGACTGGAAAAATCTAAAAAAAATTCACAAAAATCTAAAAATCTTCTGGCTCATTTTCATATTCCATGTTCATAAACCAGAGATCGTAACTCCAAAGATCATGGTAGAGTTCATGATTCTGTGACACCCAATCTACTCTTCTCTCAATTTTCCTGTCACTTTAAAGTGAAACTACATTTATTTCATCTATATGTAGTACAGACCACAGAAGAAATTCTGCTTGCTCTTTAGCTTCACTGTTCTTACTGACCCTTCAGTAAAGGCAACATAGGCGAAATCTCAAAGCAGTTTCCACTTTTCATTCTCAACTCTGGGATGACAGGAGCTGTAAGTCACTAGAACTTCAACAAGTGAAGAGATTAGAGTGCCAAAGAACTGAAATTTGTGCTCAACTTAAATAAAGGTTGTAAATGTATGAGACAGAATAAAAAGCAGAAAGGATTTCAGTTCGCAAAAAAAAAAAAAAAAAAAAGAGAAGTACAGAGGGGAAAGGGAGATTTGTGATAAGAAAAGACCAGACAGACAGAAACAGACCAGGTTCAAACTAAAGAGGATGACGAGAGGAAAAGAAGATGACTTTGGAAAGAATAAGATAAGTTACACAGTTCAAGAGAAAAATGAGGGGAGAAGTTCAAAGAAAAGGAAGAAAGACATATTAAAAAGCTAGAACTACTGGAGCTATATACTAGTTCAATATAAAAATTGTCTATACATCCCTTGTTGGTGATAAAAGGTATGATACATAACTCAAGTTTACTCCACTTACTCATTTTCTTCCACTAACTTACTTTTATCTCTTTATCATTTTAAGAGAAGAGGGGAAGCTACAAATCCCTCTTGCTGAGCACACTGCTTAAAAAACACCCATCATACCACAACAAAACAAACAAAAAAATGAAACTATTATTAGTTTATACTAGAAAGTAAGGTTTATTGCAATGTTTATCCATTATTACATTTCTACATCTCAAGTTTTACTTTAAATAGCACCTAACTGGAATAACATTGTTTTCTGAACCATTTTTGAAAAAATGGTTTCTGTCCCTCCTCAAGTTATACTGTCCAATCTATAAATTCTTTTACAAATGACTGATAGATTTCAGACTCAAGATCTTGAAATGCATCTGGACTACAAAGTTTAGAACAGCAGTCTAAGGTGTTGAGTATTTGTTTTCAGTACTGACAGTTCAAGCTGCCAAGTCTGTGACTAAGTTTTGCAAGGAGGAGTTTTCAAAAGCAGACATTTTTTCATCTTTCCAATTATGTATTTATTACTTATACTTTCACTCTTCCTCCAAGTCCTCTGCATTAGCATTTTTAACAATGAAAAACTATGCTTGACAAGAGGAAGAATGAAAACAAAATTTCCATAAAGTCAGGAAATAACAAAATCCTTCCAAACCTCTTGTAAAGATGCTAAAATGTAGCATTTACGCAATGCAAATTTTGTGATGCTGTATGAAAATTTTTATTTAGTGTGTGAAAACTTTCACATGGTGACAGTGACAAAAGATACAGCCGCAAGTCTGAACTAACAAAATATTTATACTACTTGCTTTTTCCCTATCTTATTACACATGGGCTCTAACACAGATAAGCACGCACATGAGAACATCCCCCAAAACTGAGTTTAACCACCATAAAAGGACAATAGTAACCTACAGTTTTGAACACCACAGAGAATACCAGGAAAGGGAGGCCAAACAACTCCGGCTATAATTTAAAACTGTGGTAATTTCTAAGCTTTATCAGGCTTCTCCAGATTTTGTCTGAGTTCTGAAAACCTCAAATGATGGTGACTCGTAATCACTCTGATGCTGAATTTCCTTTCCCATAAGTCCCATCAGAATTTCACTTACACAATTTGTAAGTAAACATTACTTCTGTGCTTTTACTGTGCATCTTTGAGGAGAGTCCTGCCAGTCTTTCCCCAAATCCTTCAATGTGTTATAGAAGAGGCTGCATCAGAAACCCTTCTCAAGTTTTCCTAACTGTACGCATAATCAGAAACATATTTAGTCCCACTTTGGGACTTGTGCAGCAAATATACAATACAGCATGTCATAAACAATGTATATTCTTTACAGTATTAACATTGGAATAAATCCTAGTTCTAACACTTCTCTAAGTACTATTGGAGGGCAGTGTGCACACAATGTTTCTGCTTTAATTGCTTTTTGTTTCACTTCAGATAACAGAAACAATAACATCTTTCTTTTCTGTTTTAAAGCTGAAAAATCAGAGTGCTAAAAATTTCAACCGTTTATTTTCCATTTTAATGTATAATGAAATGTAAGAGCACTTACAAATGAATTCAAAAACCTAGTAAAGATAAAGAAAAAATCAAAGTTTTAGCAGTCCAAACACTGGAATGTTCAACAGAGGATTTGAACTGCCACTAAAATTTAGTAAATCTAAAACAATGGAAGTGTCTGAGGAACATACAGGTCACATCTTTATGCAAAAGCCAACAGCAAAGTTATATTTGTACTTAAGAATGTGACTGTAAATTTTTTTTTTTGATTCAGAAAATATAGACAGGATTGAAGAAATATATAGCTGTGTAACTCACTGAACTATCATTTCAATCACCAATTGAAGATAGTCTAAAAAAACTAAGAAATAGAATAAAGTACACCTCCACAAAACACAGTACAAAAGCCCAGTATCTTGTAACACAGTGGAAAGTATGCCCATGTCAGATCGAGGCCACAAACTTTCATAAGGCAAGGAAAACATAAAATTTCCCTCTCAGTAGTGTGGCCAGGGTTAACACCAGTTCTTGTGAAACTGAACAAAGAAGAAAGAGAGGTCATGTGTGCAAGTAATTTAAAACTAGGACTGCAGAAATAATATTGTTCAGAGGTCTTATACTGGCAGGCAGATGAATAAGGTGGTAGGTCTTTCCTCATCTTTAAAAGTCTGAATGAATTCAGAAAAGGAAGTGCAACTAATTTAACAACAGTAGGGACAATGAACATTACCTGTAAAGTAGCAATATATTAGTGAATTCTAAAATTGTGTGTCTTTAAGTTCAACAAATACTGTGTGACTAATAAAAAGTAATATAGATCAAGTCCCAGAATCCTAAATGCCTTCCTTTCTGAAGCCCTTATGTTTCCACTTACAAACACCAAGAAAAGACATCCAAACATTTCAAATTGGCCCACATTTTACTGCTGTATCACAGTAACTTAATTTAATTCTTACAAATCACAGAAAAACAAATATATTGTTTACTCCAGTCCATTTATATTTTATGAATTTTTATAATAAAAGTATTTTATTTTATGTAAGTAATTGGCTTGTATTTCTAATATCTCTCTAATCCCCTTCAAAAGCCAGTTCCAACTATGATCTTAATCTGTTAGATAGTTTAACAGATTAATGTTGAAGAGCTTAACAATTTACAGTAAATCTCATACTTGTCATATAAATATTGCAGAATTCACTCACTGGAAGATAGTACTCAAAGTGCTGGAAGACAGCTTCTAACCAAATTCAAAATCAGTAATTGTAGTAAGCTTACTATTTAAACAGCTAAATATGAAGATGAAGCAATACATTTTCCACTCATTTAACCTGTTAGCATCAAAACAAAGGCATTAAGACTGAACAGGGGCATCACTGTATGTAAGTTCAAGAAAAGAGAATCTGTCACCAAAACTAGCCAGGAATATTACTCTTTCTCCAGTTTAGTAGTAAGACTGGAAGGAGCAACTGCTGAGGAGAAAGATACCAACTCATAGTATTTCCCCCCATATATTAATGTCAGACTTTTGAAAATCATGGTATTGCAGTATGCAATAAAAATGTGATGATCTGTCTGAGCTAGTAAAACATTCTTTCTGCATGACTTGCACCTCACTAAGCTCCAGTAGAAAAAACAAACTAAAGAAACTAAATAATAATGTTGCATACCTCAACTTAGTAATTACTGTTGGTTAAAAAAAGTGCAAAAATCTCATAACAGTAATTACTATACAATCAGTGAACAGGCACTTAAGTAAAATGACACAGTTCTTGCAGATTTAGCTTTCAAATGTTTCTGACTTGCTCATCATTCATTTCACTTCAAAAAGGGATAGTTAATTATTTAACATAAGAATCATTACTTCCAAAATTCTGTATCAACTTTCTCTTGTTCATTCACAACTGTATACTTGATTTACATAACCATACCTACAATTGCATGTGCAGTTGCCAATTTACTTCTAATTTATCACCCACATTTTTAAGCATATATTTTATTTAAAAAATCTTGCTTTTGTACTTAGATACAAACTTTTGCAAGACTTCCCTCTTTTATAAAATTACTAAAAAGAACTAAAAAGACTGCTATTGGAACATCTGACATTTATAATGAAATCCCATTTTGTGATCACTTCCCATTGTAAACCGCATGCAGAACAACAGCCTATGGATTCATCACAACTATTCCACCCAGATTTCTAAGAACTGAAGCATTTTATGAAGACTATCCACCTTGCCATTGTCAAAAAATTTAAGGACATTATTTCCCACTGTAGTTTACCAGTCCTTCTCAGAATATGAGAGCCTGTGAACAGGAAGATTTCTGTCAATAAGGGATCATTACAATAGTCTACCTAACTTTTCTAAAGTAGACCAGTGACACTTGACCTCTAAACAAACTTCTCCCTTTGGTCTATGGTACAGATAACAAAGACATCCAGTGCTGATTTAGCATTTGCATGACACAAAACCTACTACAAATACTTGGGTAATCTGTGTTCCAAAAGTTAAATATCTTCATTAAGTAAGATAAAGGTATTTGAACACATTTTGAATTCATACAGTTTGCAGGTAAATTTGCAGGTACCAAATTACACTGGTTTGTTTTTTTTTTGCTGTTGTTTTTGGTTTTTTGGTTTTTTTTGGGTTTTTTTGTTTTTTGTTTTTTTGGACTTTAAAGGCTCTGTCTATCTATTACAAACCCTTTTACTGTCTGAGAATGTGCAGACTGATCAAGTATTATTTTAATTCTCTTGTTAGATAAATTAAAAATTGGAGTTTAACATTCTCTAGGATAAAACAAACATACTCTTCTCAGCAGTACAGACTGCTTATTATAATGCAGTTTATACTACTACACAGCAAACTATTTTGCTCCTAGACATGCATTGTTCTTGGCTGTGCTAAAATCTATGCTAGAAAAATAAGTACATTCTTCTCAGATTTTGATAAGCCTTTGTAACCAATTTGTATATTATTCACTGCTAAACCTCTGTGTTATATATAATTTTTATCTGTATTGACTTCAAACTTTTTTCCAGATCACAAATACCTTGAACAGCACTGAACCAAAACAGACTTCTTAAAGACTAGAAAAATCCACAACTGGATGATCATCTTCTAGTCACAGCTAAGTTTATAATCTGTCATGTATTTATCATAATATATTTAATGCAGATTATATTGATTTTACTTAGTGAAATCATTGTCTTAAATCACAGTATCATACAGTAAAAAGCCAAGGAATTTTTATAACTATGCCAAGCAGACAAGGTTGTGTCTATCATCATACTACCGGCTTTCACAATGCACAGAGAAGCCCCAAACATGGGCTAAGATCGTTTTTCCTGACAGCTGTACATACACTGTACCACATCTGTTGACATTTTAATGAAGCAATTTAGCTTATGATCACCACAAAAAATAGCAGACTAATTTGACTAGTATATAAAAAGAATATAATATTATCATATTTACATAATATATAATAGTACATTTGTCAGGCTGACTTTATGCAATTCAGATGGACTTGGACAAGATCAAGAAGTGTGACAACATGAATTTCATGGGGTTTAACAAGTCTAAGTACAAGGTTATGCACAATGGATGAGACAAACCCCAGTATCAATATATACTGAGCAATAAAGGGGTTGATATCAGCCCTGCTGAGAAGGGCTTGGGAATACAGGTGGACAAGAAGCTTGACATGACCTATCATTGTGCGGTCATAGCCCAGAAAGCCAAACGTGTCCTGGGCTGTATCCAGAGCAGGGTGGGCAGCAGGGCCAGGGAGGGGATTCTGCCCCTCTGCTCTGCTCTGCTGAGACCCCACCTGCAGTGCTGCATCAGCTCTGGGGTCCCAGCACAGGAAGGACGTGGAACTGTTGGAGAGGATTCAGAGGAAGCCACAAAGATGATTAGAGGGATGAATCAACTCTCCTATGAGGACAGGCTGAGATAGTAGGGGTTGCTCCCCATGAGAAAGGTACGTCCCAGGGAGACCTTATTGTGGCCTTTCAATACTTGAAAGAGCCTTAATAGAAAGCTGGAAAGAGACTTTTTAAAAGGACCGTAATCACAGGGCAAGGGTGAATCATTTTAGTCAATAAATTCAAACTAGATATAAGGAAGACTTATTTTTTTAATGAGGGTGGTTTAACTCTGGCCAGATTTCTCAGAACAGCTGGCAGATGCCCCATGCCTGGAAACATTCATGGTCACTTTCAATGGAGCACTGAACAGCTCTGAACAACAGTTGGGTTCTGATCTAGTTGAACATGTCCCTATTCACTTCAAAAAGGTTGCAGAGAACGATTTTTAAAGGTCCTCATCCATACCAAACCAAATTATGTTTCTATGATACTGTGATTTTTCCACAAAACTCTTCCTGATGGTCTGAATTATAGACATCACAAAGAATTAAAAGAGAGACATTTTTATTTTACCTACCACAATATTTAATGACATATAGACATATTCTCTAAGTTTTCAAATTAATGGGGAAAGGGCAATCCCTCTCCTGAGGTTTTGGACTTATTCAGCTACTTTTCCTCAAATGCCTCCCAAAATATAAATTAGTGCATATTTATCTACTTCAACTTGAGGACTACGAACAATAAGCCATGAAAAAAAACAGACCTAAAACCAATGAGGTACAATTTCTACTTGACACTTATATTGTTAAAAATTGTACACAACTGTGTACTGTAAACTCAACTATCAGACACCTGTGAGGAAGTGAACCTCATAGTAAAGTCTAGGTTTCTACCATAGCCAACTGAAGATTCTGTCAGGACCAAGAGTTATGAGCATCCTTCCATGGATTCTCAGAGAAGTCATCCTGTCCTTTTGCCATGAGTGTGGGCATGGTTAAACTCTCTTTTACCACACTGCATATTTCCACAAAATTTGTAAAAACACAAGTGTCCTACTTTCTCTAACGTTGAAGGAAATCAGACAGAAAAGATCTAATAGGTGGACAGGCTATCAAGGAGCCTGCTTTTCTACCCTGGACCTCTACAAAATGGCAAAAACCTACAAATCTACTAGATGGGACTTTGCCCACCAGGTATTAGAAAAGGATCAAGAGCCATCACCACATTTTTGTGGAAAAGATAGCTGTGCAAGAACAAAAACAAAATGGAGACATAGAGGCAATGAAAGCTAAAACAGTCCTCTATAATGTCACAAAAAAAGTATCTGGAATATTAGAACATATGGAGATTTTTTTTGACCACTTCTTTTAAAAGCACGCTTCACATAATAACTCTAGTAATCTCTGTTTACATTGTAACAGTTGCTGGCATACAAAAAAAGAGAGTAGGAACCTGTAGTCTCTATCCTGACAAAGTTACTATAAATACAATCAATCATCTTTTTACAGTGCAAAATAACCTGGAAATCTCACCTGAGGCAGCACAAAAAAAAGAAGAAAACAACTCAGAAGCTCCTTGTATTTAAAGCATTTGCAACCTATGCTCCTGTATTTTCAGTACATAGTGTATGAACTGTCCCACCTTCATTTTTAGACCAAAAGCTCTGCTCATTTCATCCCAAGCAGAAGTGTCCCCTAATTGCAAAGACAAGCAACATTTGTCTCTCAGATAATCATGCTCACATTTTTGTTGAAATTAACAAAAGAGGAAGTTTTATCTGATGAAGAACTTGTGTCTGCAAAGTCAGTTCTATTTTACTTAATTGATACTGAAAGGTTTAACAGAAAGGTTTAATGGAAAAACATTACTTTCTAATTATCTGGGTCCCAGACTGGGATTCAGCTGGAAAGTTACAGGCTACAGTTTCAGTTGCATACCACTGAAAAGCACAAAGAAGTTCAGGACCACTTCCTAATAGATTTGTACAGAGTACGTCACACCAAGAGCCCAGCATCATTTGGGATTCTTCAGAAGTTGCTGTAAAATAATTAAGCATGCAATGTAGAAAGCTTCGTCTGCTGTTGAACTTATTAATATTAGCAGGTGTTTCCAGTTAAATCTCCAAAATACTGAACTGCTCATAGAATGTATGTCCTTTTATGTTCCAACCTACAGGACACAAAGAAGGCACGTAGCCATGTGTTAAAAAGTTTCTATCTTCTGGCATAAAAACCATGGGAAAGCACTTTGATCAGCACTTGATGATAATAAATCGTATTAAAATATATTTACATTTACAGTAGCCACATAAAAAAAGAAGTAAGTTGGTGAGGTTTTTTTTCTTTAGAGAAGCAAACTGAACTCTGTGATAGACTTGCCCCAGCTATAGACTTGAACCTTAGCTTTTCTTCAATATATGCCTAATGGATACTCCAGAAAGAAATGGGATTCAGCTATTGCCTTGCCCTGTTCAGTTTTTGCAAACAAAGATGAAGGGAAATAACTGGCAATCTGCTATACGGAACCACAGTCTCTTTATAGAAGAGGCACCAAAATCACAGAGCATGCACAGTATGGATAAACCTTGGCTATGCTGGTCCATTGGACTCTGAGGTGGACCCATTCCAGGATGAGGAGGTCGCATACTCTTCATGGAGCCACAATGAACATCTTCAACCATTCCTTTTTCATGCAAGCCATCAATAGACTGTGAAAACAAAATAAGTATTTAGAGAGAGATAGTATATAAATCCACTATAAAAATATGAAAATACTAATTCAAAATCTTAACAAATACATGAGGAGGAAAAACTTCTTTCAGCAGTCTTACAAAAAAAAAAAAAAATAAAAAATAATAAAAAAAAAAAGCATAGGAAGTTCTGTCCTGAAATCACACACTTAGAGAAGTACAGAATACTATCAAACTGCTTGTTCCCTGTCTCCTTTTTGCCCTTTTTTTTTTCCTTATGAACTTTTTGGCAATGCCAGGGAGGCAAACTGCCCAAATACAAATACATAACCTGTATTGGCCTCGTATTACAAAGCAGTGTAACACATACTAACTTATGAAAGTAGAGCCTGTGGCTTGAGTTATTTTTAGCCCAAACTTTGCCCTTTCAGTTACTGCTTTACTGGAATGTCCCAAACATTGTTTCTCTTCAAAAAAAAGGGTGACATTGCAGGAAGTAACATCTTCTTCATGAACAAAAACAAGGATAGACAGTCAAGGAAGGGAAAACAATATTTGTGCTCCCTAAAACTCTTGTCCCCTCCTACACTCCTCTAAAACTGGAGTTCTCATCAAACATGGAACAGTTCCAAGTGCTCTCCTTAGAGAATGAAGAAAATATAGCCTGGAGTCTGAAAAACATGCTGAAGGCATTCTGGGCACTGAAAAAGGCTCCATAATAAAAACTGAAGAGCTCTGAAAGTGAAAACAAGGGAAAAGTAACATTGGAAGAAAGATGTCCCAAGAAACAATGAAGTTTTCCATCAAAGCAAAATTTATATCATATTCCTATCTATGTAAAGGATTGAGCTAATTAACTTCTAACTCAGAGCTCTGTAAGGCTTTGTATTAGGAAGGAACAGACTGGCATCACTTACTTAGCCTCTCTCTACAGAAATACACAGCTCTGCCCCATTCTAACATATGCATGCATGCACACTAAATGCTGCTCTTGCAAACCCTACTGTGAATGGAGACCTCACGGTCTGTTTTATCTAAATATACATCTATTTATTGAGAGTTCTTTTAAAAAAGAGACTAAAGATAACTCATTCTAGTGGAAAACGGAGGGAGATAATTAAATAAGTGTGCAGGAAGCTACATCAGCTCACAGAAAAGAAGTCACATTTCTTATTTTTGAGTAATTTGTTGCACATTACTAAATTTCAACAGAACTAAATAAAGGTCACTCTTTCTACGAAAGAAAATATCATTCTAAATTTCAGTTCATAAACCCTTTATATAAAATTTCTACTTTCAATTGCAATCATCAGATTTGACTAAGAGTACCTTTAAATACACAGAATTTTTTGTTGTTGTTCTGAATTTTTTAAGGATTTCACTATAATTTTTCCTTATCAGAAGTTTGGGTTAAAAGGAGGAAAGTTATAGAAAGGAAAAATAAAATAGATTTTTCATGCTTCACCAAATCATTTAATTATCATGACAGTATAAAGATATTTATGAAAATTAATTATATCATAAAAATACATACTACCCAAGAATCTATTTTTGAATACAAGAACTTGGGATATGGAATAGAAATGTAGGCAAAGATGACTGACACATTAAAAATAGTTCCACTTTGCGAACCAAGTAAATCCCAGTGCCCTTTTCTGAGGCACGAAGATCCCTCCCTCTCTCTTTACCCCTTCTTACAAAGATAGCCAATGCAGAAGAGAACTCTTGCTTCACATTCTGTCCACATGAGCTGACTACTACAGAACCCAAAACACCTATAAAGCTGGACGCATTCTTATTTTGCCATGGTATGTGCTGGCTGCCATTATAGCTACCAAGAGGAGGAGACCTGCTGGTTTCTGATTTCCAGAACAGAAGACTCTAGCTGTACATTTGTAGCATTCATAACTGCAGGGAGGGGTTTCACTGCACTAATAGGTGGCAACCATGAAACCTCTGGGAAGGCAAACAGCTTGGATGGGAGTAAGAAGGCATGCAGCATGAATACATCAGAGGTACCAGCATAGAGAGGGTGGGCAAAGGAGATGTCAGTTAAAAAAGAGCTGCAGAGAAAAGAGAAGCAAGTATGTGGCCTTTGACAGAGGGAATTTTAAAAAAAAATCAAACAGGAACTGAGAGGTAGGAACATGACTATACAAGAAAACTTTAATTCAAGGCATGCTTCTATGGAAATAATTGATAAAAATACCAGATTTTTGTAAAAAAAATATTATTTAAAGAAACCACAGACACAAAACCAAGTGTGGACACTGAAATGCTTCAAGTCTAATGGAAGAGAGACTACATATATAGCAAGAAAGGGGTTTGCATCTGTGTATTTGCTTATATGGTGACAAACCTGAAAAGAAAAATCACTATAACTCATAAATCAAATTTTTGCTAGCAAAAATACAAAAGATGAAGATGGCCATTTACTTCTGTGAAGTAAAAACTAATTTAATTATTACACAATTGCTAATGTATGCAGACACTGGTATGCCCAAGAACGTATTTCATATAAAAGAACCTCTACTGGCTATAAAAAAGCCATGTACAATAGGGAACACAATTCAGCAGAGGACAGCAGTGGACCACAAGAACTAAGGAACAGTTATTTCTCGTAAATTTTCTAAATTACTATATAGTTACAGAGCTTGAGGATAACTCTAAATCTATGCAACAGGCTAAAAATTACAGAGGGTATCTTAACACAATGAAATTTCTGTAAATTCTTCCTCTATTAGTTATTCATCCTCTGTAAGTAATTTATCCTCTATAAGTTATTAAAGCTATCTGCCACAAAGACATTGTTGGGATAAGTAACTTATATTACCAATAAAGCACTACTATCACACTGGGGTACTCTTTTTATTTTAGTCTTCTAATACGACAAAACAGAAGGGAAACAGAAAGTTGAGACATATTCAACTTAGAGTAGAAATTATAGTTTTGGTCCCTATAAGTAAGGAAATAAGTACTGAACAGGCCAAATAAACAATGCTTCTAGAAACTGAGCAAGGGATGACCTTCAACTGTAGGCTACCACATGCCTATAGTCTTAGCAGATTTACATAATTTCTAATGCATAAGGAAAATTTTGTCTACAGTGCTTTTACTCTGAATTTAGCAACTAAGATCTTCTTCTCACAGATGCATTGCAGTTTGACCTATATTCAGGTAAACTGTGACATTACCATGCCTGGGGTTTTTTTGTTTTAATCCACCTTCTTAAAAAAAACACCGAGCAAAAACAACCTCCAGCCTTGAAATTAAAGACTGAGTACCAGACTAGTTTTCTTGTAGACTATACAGCTTCTGAAACCACAGAATTACAGAGGACAAACAGCAACATGTTGTCACATAACTGCCACAAACCTACACAGCATAAAAAAAAAAAAATAAATCACTAAATCATCACCATTTTATGTTCTCAGTTGATTTTTATTTTTCAAGGTTGGCAATACTTCGTTTCTTCTTTACTAACATAGATACAAAAAAGAGAAAAAAAAAAAAAAAAAAAAAAAAAAAAAAGCAGCAGGGAACATGCCTACTGATGTTGCATGCTGTTACTTCTAGGACCATGACAGAACTACTTTGATTGTCAGAATGTCTAATGTGCATAGATCTGTTACCCAATAATAGCTGAAACAGCAAACCATTTGCTTTCTGTTTTAATTGAATATCTGAGTCAACAACTAACATATTTAGTAAAAACTACTGTATTTCTAAAGAATTTTTTCTCTCGCTCGTGTTTTATCTCACTCACCAAAACCAGTAATATTGCCCATGACATCACTGTAATTATTCCACAGTCAGCAATCATTTGCAATACATCCCATTACAAATTCACAAGTGATTATGCATCAGGTTACAATTAAATGGAAGAGAAAATAAACCAAGAACTCATAGTACTTCATCCATTCCTCAAGTGAGCACCATGCAACTTCAAAAACTATAATGCTGTCATAACCAAAAGTTATGCAGCTAAAATTATGTGGTCCAGCTAATGCTTAAGAAGATAATAGAAGCTTGTATCAGAGCATCACAGAACAGCTTGAGATGGAAGGAACCTCAAAGATCATCAAATTCCAAAGCCCCTACAGTGGTAGTCTCTGGACCAGGTTTCTCCAAGTCCCATCCAAACTCACCTTGAACACTTCCAGCAAAGAGACATTGACAGCTAATGGAAACAGCCTGTTCTAATACCTCACTATGCTCATAAGAAAAATTTCCTCCTAATATCTAATCTAAACCTCCTTTCTTTCAGTTGGAAACCATTCCCCTTATACCTGTATTTCTTAGAAGTCTTTCTACATCTTTCTTACAAGCTCCCTTCAGGTACTGGAAGGCTGCAATGTTGTCACTTCAAAGCCTTCTTTTCTCTAGGCTGAACAAACTAAATCCTCTCAGCCTTTCCTAACAGGGGAGGTGCTCCATCCCTCCGTCAGCCTGGTGGCCTCCTCTGGGCTCACTGCAACAGTTCCAGGTCCTTCCTGTGCTGGGACCCCAGAGCTGATGCAGCACTGCACGTGGGGTCTCAACACAGCAGAGGGGTGGAATCCCCTCCCTGGCCCTGCTGCCCACCCTGCTCTGGATGCAGCTCAGGACACAACTGGCTCTCTGGGCTGGGAGTGCCCATGGCTGGGTCAGGTCCAGCCTCTCAGCCACCAGCAGCCCCAAGCCGTTCTCAGCAGGGCTGCTCTCCATCTCTTTATCCTCAGCCTGGGCTGATACCAGGAGGTGTCCCAACCCAGGTGAAGCACTCTACAGTACCTTGTTAAAACACTTAATATTTCCACAGACCCATTTCTCAAGTTTGTCCAGGTCTCTCTGGATGGCACCCCATCCATCAGACATTGTCTGCACCACTCAGGTTTGTACCATCTGAAAACCTGCTCAGTCCCATTGCCCATGTCATTAATGAAGACATTAAATAACACTGGTCGCAAACCAGACCCCTGAGGAAAACTAACACTACTTGGCACTGGTGTCCATCAGTACTGTGAGCCATGGACCACTTCCCTCCAGATGTGAATATCCAACCACTTTCTCATTCATGTAATGGTCGACTCATTAAAACTATCTCTCTCCAATCCTAGAGAGGAGTGTTGTGGGGGACTGTGTCAAAGGCTTTATTAATTCAGACTAAAACCATGTAACTGCGTTCTGCCGCAGAGGAGCTTCTATGTGGATGCAGAAAGAAAGATAGATTAGGGCAAGGAAGGTAGCAATGCTTTAACATCTTTCAGCTTCCAGTTATTTATTTTGACAAGATTCTCTGAGGCTGTTACAGTTTGTCCATTTAGCAGTATCCCTGACAGACTTCTTAAGTATGCCTTCTTAAACATAGCTGTGATGCATCCAAGATACACTTCAGTAAAATCTGGACCTGTATTTTGCTGGAAATCTGGTTGATAGTCCTTAAGAATCCAGCAAGAAATGCAGTTAATTTATTGCTTCTGTCAAAACTACGCTATGTAAACTTATAGTAAATTTTCCCGTGGAAAGGTCTGCTGGTTAGTAATAATGATTACACAATCTTTAATTTTCATAATACCAGTTCTTAAGTAAACATACTTTCGGAATTATTATTTATTAACATAAATTTGTTTCAATCAGTGTTTTAACTATTGATTGATCCTTTGGAATTTTTAAAGATTTTTGCATTACATTATCATTTGTAAGCTAGTCATACATCTAACACAGAATGCAGTTGTTTCACTTCAGCACGTGAATTTTAAAAGGAAGAGCGACATGCCACTGCATACATGGGTATCCCACAAAGCAATTGTGTAACTGGAACACTTTTGGTACAAACCCCCATTTTTACTGCATTTCATTAAAAAACAATGTTATGATATATGATGGCTTGTAAGTCAGTGTATTTTATATAACACTAAGCAAAAAGAAAATGCTTATTTGGTCCAGCTGCCGGTGGCTGACCTGTTTTTTTAATTTCACTGAACAACATGTAAGATTTGCAAAATAATCTAGAGGCATCCTTCTGCATCATTTCTTAGACCCTTCCAACGGTTATCCTAATACATTATTTCTGGAGTTACACAGAAAAACAGACCCCAAACCTCATCTAGACCAAAAATTAACTAAGATTTTATTTCATTTTTTCTTTTTTTCACCTGTACCAGCTCAACAGACCCATTTTCTACATTAATTACACACATGTGAAGACATGCTGGAACCTCTGAAGTAGAAACCTAGAAGACAACAGCAAGCCTGTTGCTATTAAAATGAAGACTTGTGAAATTACAGTCTTTATTCCATTATCAAAATGAAGGTATAGAAAAGGTAGAGTAATTTACTGTAACTATACTGAATGACCATCTTTGAATTAGCTATCCAGACCCTTTGTGGTGCATTTTTCAAAATATTTCAATGCCACCTCAATGGGAGAATTTCTGCTCTGGCTCACAGAACCTTGTGAGATGCTCTCTGAAGTCCCTGAAAGAATCTTGTGGGATGACATTTGTTGGTTTGTTTCTAACTACACCACAGGACTAACTGCCTGATATAACAGTATAACAGGATATATCAATACATCAAAAACATAATGTGTGAAGCATTCAGCCGTTCTATGGAAAATTCCTGGTGCCACCTCCTTCTTCTACAGGTAAAAGAAAAATCAAAAGGAATGAAGGACATTAGAACCCTGGCATGAAGTCTGGTGACAGAGTTATGAAAAGCTGGGCTGTAACTGACCCCCAGAACAAAAAAAATGCCAACTGCAAATGTCTAATCTAGCTAACAGCTAAATCAGATACCTCAAGATTCAAATGCAAAGGTTATAGTTACTGCACATACTGACCTCTCAGGAATTACAACAGGTCAGTACAAATGGAAAGCTGGATCACAACCTCCTTCACTTCAGCTAGTCTTTGTGTTATTAAAATATTTTTAGTACTTTGTGTAAAAGATGGTAATGTCATGTTCCCACTGACTGGATACTATTTTAATGAATGAAATTGATCCATATGTGAGAGTGTCAAAATGAAGACATCATTTCAAGAGGAAAATTAAAACATGTTTCTATCATTTTAGAGCAGTTTTTTAATGCAATTTTTTCTTTATATTCATATAACAATTCTCAGTGGAATCAACAATACTTGCCAAAATGTCTTCAGTATCTTGGCTCTGTAAATTGCTACTACGTATTTCTGAGTAGAACATCAGTGCAATTAAAATTATTCTGTGTTCTACATCTCTGATATACAACCAAACAAAAAATGACAATACATACAGAGACTGTTCTCACAAAGGAATTTCCACACAGGCAAGTATTTCCTCAAAGCAAAAAACATTAATGATAGTCTGAGCACACATAGTCTAATTTTAAGGGTATAACAATAACCACAGAAATGCAATTATTGACATGTTCTACATGACATAGTTTTATATTCATTGTAAGATGGAGTCCTTATTAAATAACTTGAAAGGCATGTTTTTTAACCACATTTTCAATATGGAAGAGTAAACAAATTTGTAATACAAATCCTTTAAGGTGGATTAAGTTTGTTTTGGGTATTTTTTTTAAGAAAAAGAATGAATATTTCATTCAAAACTAAAAACCACCACAGAAAAAAACTACATCCAAACAGACAAGAAGAAGAAAGAGAAAAGAAGTGGTTAGAATGGTGTGCCTTCAAGTTTTAACACTATCATTCATTTTTTTCTCTGTAGTAACATCTGTCTTACTGAAAACTACAGTTCACAAATGAAAATTTCCTAACTACTAATTATACTTCAAAGTAGTCTACTAAGAACATGGAAGCTGTGCTTAATCTGATACACAAATAATCTTTTGTAATAAAGAAAGAACTAAGAGTGTAGCTGAAGTTTTGCAAGTGATGTGTAATAGCAGTTAAGAAGTACTAAATGTAGTTTAAGTAGCTCTTTTCATCAGTGGAGAGAACTCTATGGAAAAAAGGTTCACCTGTAATAAACTATTACCTTATGCATTTGATGTATGCCTTCCTGTGGATAATCTGTAGGCCCCATTGTCGGCATTGGATGTGGGACACTGGGTGGCCCAGGACTTGGCCCCATCATGCTGTGAACGGAGCCAGGAGACGGCCCTGGTCCTGGGCTAGGTCCCAGAATCGGTCCAGGCGAAGGTCCTGGTCCAGGGGAAGGACCAGGATGAGGCATGGTGCCAGGATCTGTAGGCGTGGACATCTATTTTCTGTCTCCTTTTCAATTAGCAGAATAGCTCTAATAACAAAAACAAAACAAAAACAAAATCACAATCTCTATGTGACATTAGGGGCATGGCAAAAAAATTCATAAAATCTACTGGCAGTTGTTACACACACACACATACACATATGTACATACATACACATGCAAGCTGTCACCAGCAGAAAATGCTTACACAATCCTTAACATGGCCCATTAGCTTGGTCATCCTTCTAGAAGTCGACTAGAAAGATAAGGATCCTGCTAATTCCATCAATTTCTGGACATTTGTACGGTAGCCACAGAACAAAGCAGCTGGTGTGCTATGAGAAACATTTACCAGAAAACAGTTAAACCGACTTGCTATCACCAGATGTGTCATGTGGGCCAAGCAGAGCACAGTAGTTACTAAAAGCAGGAAAGAGAGTAGGGCACCTCTCTAACCTACATGTTAAACCATTTTTCCCTAAACAACTGTGACTAGCCTGAAACTTATACTTGTAAAATTCAGGGAAAACATTAAAAGGATTATTAAGACTATTTTCAGAACTTTTATTTCATTTGCCCAAGCGCACTGAGACATACTTGGAGCCACCACCAGCCTGCCCTGGAGTGGCTGAGGGGGCACAGGCGGAGCCAGTAGTAGTGACTCAGTAGGAGGTTGCAACACGGCCTCACTCCCCCCAACCACCTCTTGCTGAGGCAAACAGCTCCAGTATAGAGCCATGGACTGCAGTGAGCAGGGCTGGAGCCAGGGGAACCACAGGGGAGCACTGACACCACCTGGGACTGGCAGCTTGCCCTAGAGCAGCCAATTGGGCATAAGTGCAGCCAACAAGGATAGCAGCTGCTCCAGCTCTCTCAAATGGGGTCCCAGTGAATGTGACCAGGACACACTCACAGCGCTCTTGTATGACCATTTGGGAGCAGCCAACAGAGGCAGGGAACAGACCAAGCAGCTGGAGAAGAAGGGCATTCTCTTATTAGTGAATACCCCATCAGGTACGGTTTTTTGACATGCCACAGAGTTCATTCCCCCTGAAGTCACTGCACCAGCCATATCAGAAGCCTCCAGCCAACTAGATTATTCATTGGTAGATGTAGCTCTTCAGGACTTAGGCTGCCAGGAGTGCCTAAAGCCTCTCCATAAGGCTGGGGCTGACCATCACTCCTGACAAAGAAGATGTGTTATTTTAAGTGAGCTGTTGCCAGGTTAAGGAGCCATGGATGAATGAGTGAGAGATTAACAGGCTATTCTCACAAGTCTCAAACCTCCACTGAAGAGAAGATGCAGGTAGACTCAGAACACTTCCAAGCAGGAAGGCAGAGGTCTCTTGAACACAAATACTGGAAGCTGGTCACTGACCACACTAGGCAGCATTCTTCCTCCTGAAAACCTGAAGACAACAAATAGGACTGGTACCATTTACAAGAAATATGATGCCCTGGAATGGGCAGGAAAGTCAACTGATCAGGTAGACAAAGGTCCTTCTGGGATGGGGGAACCATCCGTAG
This sequence comes from Lonchura striata, assembly GCF_050655825.1. Taxonomy (NCBI): domain Eukaryota; kingdom Metazoa; phylum Chordata; class Aves; order Passeriformes; family Estrildidae; genus Lonchura; species Lonchura striata. The sequence goes on from NC_140740.1 coordinate 71,398,443, forward strand.
CAGACAGCCTGCCAACCATCATCACAACTGTTCCTGTTAATTAAAAGGGAAAGGTAGCTGATACAGGTGACTCCTTCTTAAGGGCACTGAAGGCCTGCTATGCATACCAGACCCAAGCCACAGGGAAGTCTCCAGCTTCCCAGGGGCACATGGTTCCAAAACTGGATGTCATCGGCAGAATCTGCTTCTTTTTTTTATCATGGCATGGTCTATACAACAGTTGGTGTACTGATACCTGAAGGGATATACCTTTTACAGAGTGGAAAAAGGGCTCTACCACAAGAGCTAGCAGGTCTCACTGCAGAACTTTGAACTAGACTGGAAGGCAGGAAGGGATAAAACCAGGCTTCCCAGTGATAAGCAATGAGATGGCACACCGGAGCTTGAGGAATGTGATCACTCTATCCACTCCATGAGGTATAGGCTAGAATGAATTACAAGCATGAGAAAGGAGCAAGGTAAAGTAGGAGTATAGCATTGTTTATAATGGAGGAACAAGAATGTATGGAGCTTACAACTGGCAACAGCAGGATTGAGACCCTCAGGGTTAAGATTAAGGTATAAACAAATAATGAAGATGTCATCATGGGAGGCTGCTATAGATCATAGGCACAATAAAGAGATTAATTCCTTATGTAATCATGAGAAGCCCTCAAATTTCTCCTTATGTCATAATTCAACCTGCCAGATGTTAACTGTGGACACCACACAGCTGGCACAATCAAGTCCAGGAGATTCTTAAAACACCTGGATGCCTCTTCATGGTTCAAGTACTAAGAATGCTATCTAGAAAAGATATTCTTCTTAATTTCATACTTCTTAACAGAGAGGGTCTCAAGAGTGACACCATAATTGGTGGCATTCTTGGCCTCAGTGCCCACATAGTAATCAAGCTCAGAATCTCTGACAGAAGCAAAAGTGCCAGCAAAACCCCAACTCTGGATTTGAGGAGAGCAGACTTCTGGCTGCTCAGGGAATCAGTCAGTAAAATAACCTGAGAAAATGCTTTTGCAGGTGCTGGGGTCTGTCAGTGCTGGTCATGTTTTAAGCGCCATCTTCTAAGGGCACAGGTAGAGGCAATTCTCCAGGTGAGGCAGAAGATGGCTTGTCTGAGCAGGAATCTCCTTTGGGAGGTAGAGGCAAAAAAAAAGAAGGTGTAGGCTCAGCAGAAGTAGTGTCAGGTGACGTGGGAGGATTACAGAGATGCTGCTCACCACTGCAGGGAGAAAATCTGTCATGCTGAAGTTCAGCTGCAGATGAAGCTGGCCACAATTGAAGGTGACAATAAAAAGAGGGGTTTTACATGCATTAATAGCAAAAGACAGTGGAGAAGTAACATTGTCCTCTTACAGGATGAGGATGGCCACCTCACAAACAAGGACATGGACATGGCAGAGATGTTTAATGCTTTCTTTACCTCTGTCCTCAATGTCAATGATGGCTTAAGGGGTTCCAAGGCCCTGAGTTGCAGGACAGTGGCAGTGAGAATGATCAACTCCCAGTTCCCTGTAAATCCACAGGGCCCAATGGAATTCATCTGAGAATACCCAAAGATCGGGCTGATGTCATCATGAGAGCTCTCTCAATGATTTTCTAATGGACTTGGGACTCCAGATAGGTCCCAGCTGACTGGAAATTGGCTGATGTCCCAGTTTTCCGGAAGAGCAAGAAGGATGAGCCTAGAAACTCCAGGCCTAGCAGTCTCACTTCAATGACTGGCAAAATAATGGAGACTATTTTTCTGAGAAGTATTGAAAAACACATGAAGGACAATGCAGTCATCAATCCCAGACAGCATAGGTTCATGATGGAAAAGTCATGCTTGTCAAAATTAACTTGCTTTTATGACAATGTAACCCACATATTTATCAAGGGAAGCCAGTTGATGTAATCCTTTTGGATTTCAGTGGAGGTTTCAATACTGTCTCTCACACTATTCTTGTGGACAAAATGTCAGCCTACAGCTGGGGAAGCACATCAAAATATGGGTAACCAACTGGCTAATGGGCTGCACAAAGGGTTGCAGTGAATGGGGTGGTATCAGGCTGGTGACCTGTCACTAGTGGAGTTCCACAGGGCTCCTCCTTAGGGCCAGTGTTCTTAAACACAGTATCACAGAATGGTTTGGGTTGAAAGGAACTTTTAAGATCATTTAGTTAACAACTTCCCTGCCATGCACAGGTACCCCTTCCACTGGATCAGGTTGTTCAGAGCCCAGTTCAACCTGGCCTTGAACACTTCCAGAGACAGAGATCTTCAACTTCTCTCATGAACCTGTGCCAGTGGTTCACCACCCCCACCATAAAGAACTTCTTCCTAACAGCTAATCTAAACATACCTTCTTTATGTTTAAAACCACTGCTCCTTGTCCCGCCACTGTGTGTCCACACAAAAAGTCCCTCTCCCACATTTTTATAAAGCCCTTTTAGGTAGTCAAAGGCCACAGTGGTGTCTCCCTGAAATATCCTCTTATCCATGTTGAAAACCCCTGCTCTCTCAGCCTTTCCTCACAGGAGAGGTGCTCTACCTAACCCTCTTCAAGGCCATCCTCTGGACCCACTCTAACAGGTCCAGGTCTTTCTTGTAGTGGGGACCCCACACCTGGACACAGCACTCCAGGTAGAGTCTCATAAGGGAAGTGTAATTGGGAAGACCCACCTCCCTCACTCTGCAAGCCACATTTTTTATGCAACACAGGATGCAGTTGGCTTTCTGGTCTGGAAGTGCACATTGCTGGCTTACCTTCTAAAAAGACTTGGAAGAAAGATTTGAAGGTATTACTAAATTTGCAGATGATACAAAAGTGGGAGGAGCTGTTGACTCCCTCAAGGACAAAGAAACCCTACAGAGAAATCTAGAAATAGAAAGACCTGGCCATCACCAAAAGTATGAAGTTTAACAAAGCCAAATGCCAAATCCTGTGCCTGGGATGGGGCAATCCTGGATGTAGACCGGGGAATGAGATCCTGGAAAGCAGTGACATAGAAAGACACCTGGAGCTCCTGATCAATGGAAGGTTGAATATGAATCAGCAGTGCTGTGGCAGCCACAAGAGCCAAGCATGGCCTGGGGGGCATCAGGCACAGCATGGCCAGCCTGGCAAGGGAGGGGATTGTCCTGCTCTTCTTTGCACTGGGGCGGCTTCACCTCAAGTGCTGGGGGCAGTTCTGGGTGCCACAGTAAAAGTGAGATACAAAACTATTGGAGAGCATCCAAAGGATGACCACAAAGATGGTGGAAGGCCCAAACCAGAAGTACCAAGGAGCAGCTGAGGTTATTTGGCTTGTTCAGCCTGGAGAAGACAAGACTGAGGGAAGACCTCATTGCAGTCTACATCTTCCTTACAAGGTAAAGAGAAGGAACAGACACTGTCGCTGTATCTCTTCTCTGTGGGGACTAGTGACTGGACCCAAGGGAATGACCTGAAGTTCTGTCAGAAAACTTTTAGGTTGGATATCAGGAAAAGTTTCTTCACCCAGAGGGTTGTTGGGCAGTGGAATGGGCTCCTCAGGGAAGTGGTCACGCCACCAAGCCTGATGGAGGCGTCTGGCACCTGGTGTAGTTCTTGCAGTATCCTGTGGAGTGGCAGAAGTTAGACTCAATGATCCTTTAGAGTGATTTTCAGATCAGGATATTCTGTGATTCTATGACTTGGTACCTTGGGATCCTGTTTCTTCGCAAGGTAAAACTGAGATGCCTATGAAGCTTCTCAGTTCAAAAGTCCACAGTCACTAAGTAGTCCTCTACAACTCCTCAACGTGATCACAAAAGGAATCAATTTACCAAATGTTCAAAACAGCAAACACCACAGCTTTCTCTAAGAGGCCCATGTTTTGTATTAAGGACAACACACATTTCCACACAACAAATAGTTTTCACATGTGTCAATCATGATATTGCAAAATCTAAGACTGACACTCTCACAGCTGAGTCACTATGTGCACTGTAAGAGAAATTCAATCAATTTAACAAAGCAGATACCTAGCACTACCACTACCATCCAGAAGAACATATACAGAACCATAACACAATCAATAATAAAAGTCTATCAGTATACAGTATCCAAAAATATCTTATTTCATAAAAGACATCTACCTATACCCATGCATTAAAATGGGTATTAAAATCTTCCGCTCTATTCACTTATTCATCCTATTTCAAATTCAATGTGCAATTCTCATAAAAACTAGCTCCAGTCTCAGGTCCATTATTTACAATGCCATTTACAATTACATTAAACATATCCTGCATGCAAACTTGAAAAATGTAAAAATCTTTTTTTGATGGGATAGCAAGTGTCCAAATTATGAAAAACAGTAAGTACCAGAGATTAATGTCTGCATTACTTACACCAGACCAAGTCCCTTCATCACCTTTCTCAGAGTGAAGATACAGCCCACAAAACTGGGAATTGTCTTAAACAGATTTGTATTCAGATATCTTGTATGTCAGAGAACAAGAAAAAAATAATTTATAAAATCTATATTGGGGAATATAAAGTATTGGAGAACACTACTTAAATGCAAGTAATAAATCCTGTCTGAAACAATCATAGAAATAAAGAGACAAAGGAATTTTCTCTGGCAATGGTAGTCCACAAAACTTAAAAAAATGCCACTGACCTAAACCAGAACACAGTAAGGCCCTCCCAACTAAGTATCTGTTCACAGAATTCACCTGACAAAAAGTTTATAGTTAAACACGTTTCAAAAATAGCTTAGTTTGTATTTATTAAGTCTGAGATTATATTAAAAAAACCCACAGAATTAAAATTCAGTAAAAGCCAGATATGTAATTCATTTAGGCCTTTATGAAAGTCTCATTAAAGTCAAGGCAAAAATCTACAAAAAGCCAACCGGTCCAACAGCAGCCAAGTTCCATGCAGATAGTATTGGTATTATTTTGGCTAAATTCTGGTGCCTGCAATGAAAAACGCAGTATGAAGCCAACTCCCTGCCAAAAGTCAGTGTTGACCTATTTCTTTAGACTGCTTTTAATGAGTATTGCCTGTTAGAATTAAAAAGCAAGGGGGAAGGAGAGGCAAAAAAACAACCAAACAAAAACAAAACAAAACAAAAAAGTAAATGTTTCCAACCAATTACAAGACTACAGTGAAATGAAAAAAAAAATCTTATTGTTCTAAATGATAAGGCTCTTGGTCCTGATTCTTGAACACCTTACAAGTTGTTTAATTGTTTTTCATGTGTCCAATCTTAGAATTTCCTCAAAACACTTACTGGAGTAGTATTATTCACATAACTTCAAACAGTAAGGTTTTTTTTTTCCTGAACTGTAATCCCTTACCACCTCTTACATCTATTTACATCAATATGACCAATTCTCTTTGGTGGACAGCCCCAGATGAACCACTGGCAATTGAATTTGCTGTGGTGAATCACATGGTTCTCCTGTGGTCTCAGAAAATTTCTCCACCTCTGCTGGACACAGCCAGAGCTAAGGCAAGGAAATAAAAAAGGCATCTATCATATGTCCAAGTAACTTTAGCCAGATCCAAATACGAACAGCCATAAAACCAAGAGACAAAGATTAAGGGAGACTTAGACTCTCTACTCAACTATTTCTACATGAAACGGTTTAGGACAGTGAATATCTGCACTGTGAACAATTCTAAATAACAGTCTCTAAGAATAAATGTTTCTCCACTATCATTTTATATACACTTAGAAAGTTTTGTAGATGTAACTAAATCACTGTACAATATGGTCTTCCTAAGTTCAATGTTTCTATCACACACATTTTGGTATAAACCTGCTATAAACCCACAGGTAACAAAGGCAGGGATTTTTTTTTTTTTTCACATGAGGAAATATTAGTAAATCCCAAACGAAAACACAGCAGGTAAAAAACCATTTGCATTACTTTGGAATTCAAGATCAACTGTACAGCCAAAAAGATCCAGGGATTACAGACCACTTTGATAGGGCACACACCAAGTCTAAAAACAGATGGAACAGTAATTATTTATAATTCTTCTAGCTAGCTCCCTTAACCATCCAATATAGCTTCTGCTTTCCCTCTCAACCTACACTGAGTCTCAGCCAGGATGTTTTGGCCACATCTCCTGCCTCGGATATGCAGTGGACACTAATGAAACTATACCACTTAGAGCTTATGAAATACAGACCCACACAACAGCCACACAGACACTGCAAAGCTGACTGTAACTTTGTCTTCACAAGAGAAATAGTTATAATCTACTTCTCCCCACACATTTCAAACTGCAGTCATGATTCACAGCTGGCTTTGAAAAGATACGCTGTAAAGCTGTGATACACTATAGGCTATAGCAGTTATCTTTATTATACTACCATAAAAACCATAGAAATTTACTATAAGTGATTTGTATTACTTGCATAATCTGCTAACTATAATCAAATTAATACACTCAAAGCAGAAGAGCTGATTAGTAATGATACCTCATCATCACCAAATAACTTACCATACTTAGAAGCAAATCAGTGTTTTGTATTGTACAACTTCACAGGACATTCTGCATTACCTTTTATCATTATTTAACTATTGTCATTTCTTTAAATGACAATTAAATCAATAAAAAGGTTTACATGAGACAATAAAAATCAGTGAGAAGACTCAAATCTTCAACTAACATATACCAGAGTCACTAGTTCACATGAGAAAAGCCAAACACTGAGATCCTGCCTTTGCATGCTGATGTATGTATGCCATGTCAGTGTAACTTGAAAACCTTCTGCAAGGGAATCTGTACCTTAAAACACAAACCACAGAACCAGAAATGCTGAACATTATTTACTTATCCAGACACCTAGGCCTGAAGAACAAAACCTGTGCCAACACTTCAGCTGCATGTCTAGCTCTGTACCAGAAACTGTTGCAGGCATCGCCACAGAGCTCGCAAAACAGGTGGAATGCTTACACCAGAAACTTCATTGTGGAGTCACGTAGTGTAAGAGAAAGTTTACTTTAGGATGATAGTCAGTCCTCCTCACCTTGAAATATTCTTGTAGAAATTCTTACTCCTACTGCGTAGATATTTCAGCTTTACATAAAGTTCAACTTCTCTCAGCTGCTCCAACTTATAGCCTACCCTCTCAGGAAAAACTAACATCAGCAGCAAAAAATTACTTGTTAACAGCTGGGAGCTGAAAGTACTCAAGATTGTCAAAAGGCAAAATCACAAATCCGAGTACACACAAGTTAGGCTAAGCTACACTGCCAGACTTTACTGTGAAGACACTAGAGCATTGACATATGATCTTTTCTGATAGCTTTGCTGCAGAAGACAGTAGCCTTGAGGAAAAGGAGAGCAGATAGCTACAGTCAAAAGTTTAATTGCCATCACACAATGTCAAAGATCAATCCCATGTTTGATACATATGTAGATTCCACTGTAAATTTCAGGCACAGAAAACTGATACAGGACACTACTGAATGGTCATTAAATGGATTAAGTTTTCATACTGTGAGCTTTACAAAGGGTATTAACCACGTTATTGAAGACTGTCTTCTCATTTGTTTCTAAATAAAAAGCCGTATAAGATGCAGGCAGAAGGAAAGGAATGCATCATGTTACCGACAGGCTTTGGCTTTACTTAAACAGGAAAGAAGACAAGGCAGAAGCAAGAAAATTGTTTAAAATGCAAGTTACTTGTATTTAAAACATGTATTTTCTGTAAGAGCAAATTTAGCATTTTAACATTTCCTCCATTGTCCCACCTCTAAATGATCCACCTAGGTGTTCAAACTCTGAAGTGACAAATAGTAAATATTCTCTGCCAACTGGAAACAACCAGGAAAACAATGCCTATGAAGTAAAGACTTTATACACGTGTCAGAAACAAAGAAAACAATTTTCCGTGTTAGTCTTCTCATTCTACTGTATTTACAAACTATTAAAGCTGTGTCTAAGAAAGCTTTACTTCCTTCTCTTATTCTTCCTTCTCTATTTTATCTTGGAAATAAATCATAAGCTTTTCTCTAATGCAAATTTTATGACAAGTGATCTTTATGCCATAATTTTGTGTTTACTATTCCAGTAGAGAATAAAAAAAAAAACAAACACCTAATCTGATAAAGTTCAAAAGTGATGGAGGTATGGAGGTCCGGGAAACACCTATTACAGACAGAGAACTCTGACAGAAGCAGGAAACAAACATAAATGTAACAGACATTTTTATAAGTAATTTACAAAAATATTCTAAATCATACAAAGAATTAGGAGCTTCCTCCTGGAAAGGATCACTTGTAGTTCATAGCAATATTACTCATCAGGACGACAAAAAAACACAGGCAAAATCTAGATATTTTTTCAGTTGTTATTGTGCACATTTTGACCTTAACAAGTCCAACAAAAACTGATGGAGATAGTAATTTCAATATATAGGGAGATAGTAATTTCAAACACACCTTTGTCACGAATATATGTAATATAGGTATGCAAGCTGAAGGACTTTTTCTCCTGTTAATTTTCAAGCCTCAGTTGTTGGTGAAAGCACTTTTCAAACTTGACAAGAAACGTTCATAGATTACTTCAGAAATGAACAAAAGATCTAAAACAGCTTTGAACACGCTCTTTTGGCACATGTTCCATCCAACACCACAGAAATACCAGTCTTAAAGCTGAGAAATAATTCATGAGAGAAATAATGTTTATAATATTTTTACTCTCACCTCTGGCAAGTCCACATATGCTGTATGATCCACACTAAATTTTAAAAGCCCACTATCCATACAGTATTTTTTCTTTCTATCACTGATATATATATATGTATATGTATAGAGAGAGAAAGACATAAAAACCTGCCTCGAGGCAAACCCATCCTTCTGACACACTACTTTTTTTCCTTAGAATCACAAAAGAACAAAAGAAACAAAGTCAGAGACAGTAATAGGGCAATTAGGTTCCCAAAGAGAAAGTGTGCCCGTATTTGCACAACAATAGTAACTTGCACATAGGAGACTACCCCACCCCGAACACGCAACTGGTACACTAGCAAAGGAATTAAATTCTGGTACAGAATTGTGTACCGTTTGGGTCTTAGGGTCTGTGGTTAAAACCACTTAACATTTCAGAAAGTTAAAAGAAAACCAGCGAGAATGCAAACGGAACAATGCCGTGTCACAGACCCCAGATCAATTCTACAATGAAAGCATGCAGAACACAGCGGAAGAAAACCCGACCAAACAAAAAAGAAAAATCCAGCAACTTTTAATCTTCAATTCTTCAGCTGGTTATTTACTTGCATATTCATATTCACATTAATATTCATAAAAATATATCCTAAAAAGAACAGCGTTAACCTAGCATTCGATAACTCCGAATATCAAACATATTAATCAGGTATCAAGAAAAAACAAATTCGGTACAATGTATGTAATCTGCTGACACTTTTACACTCCCTTTGCTTGACCATAACGCACGCTCAGGTTAAAAACCAAAACAAAAAACAATCCAAGCCAATCGTTAAACTGTAACTTCAGATCGAGTTTAGAAGAGCTGTAACTTTTCCAGCCGTGCGCAGTTCGTAGTTCCACCATTATAAATTTAAGAGGGGAGGAGACAAGGCAAGAAACTCCATTTCTGCACCGTGCACGCAAGGAAGAGCCGCGGCGGAGCACCCGCGACCCGGGAGCGGCGGGGGGCAAGGGCGGGCGCTCGCCGCCTCGGCGGCAGCCCCGCCGCTCTGCCCCGGCGCTCGGGCCCTGCGGGCGGGCGGCGCGCAGGCCTCGGCGCCGGCCGCCCGCCGCCTCCCCCGCCAAGGCGCCGCGGCGGGCGCGCACAACCGGCAGGGCCCCGTTTTCCCCCCTCCAGCCCTTCTGGAAAGTTTTCTCCCCGGCCGACAAGCTGTAAAGCGTCCCTGCCTGGAAATGCGGCCCCGCTGCTGCCTGTCCCCGCCCCTCCATGGAGCAGCGGGTGCGCTGCTGGCGGCGCTGCCCGCGCACGGCCCCGTACCTCGGCCGCAGGCGGGCGGGCGGGCGAGCAGCCGGGTCATGCCTCAGGGCTGGGCCGGGCCCGTCTCCCCGCCTCTCCTTCCCTCCGCCACCATGTCACGCCGACCAAACATGTCTGTGCGCCTGTGTGTGGCGGCGGTGACTTCCTGATCCGCCGCCGCTGGTACAGGCGGAGGGACGGGAAAGGCCACCCGCCCTCCTATCCTCCCCCCGCCGCCGCCTCCCGCCTCTGCCCCGCTGCGGCCCGCGGACGGGCTCCGCTGCCCCCCGGCCCCGCCCGGCAGCTGGCTGCAGCAGCGCTCTGCCGCCCACCCCCGCCTCCGGCTGGGCACAGAACTTTTCCAGGTGCCAAACACCGCTGTCCCCTCTCACGACACGGGGGCCGGCGACCCGCAGCTACCTGAGCATCCGCGCGCGTTTGCATCCTGGCTCCCGCCCGGCCGGGTTAAAAAAAATAAATTTCCGCGCACACCGGAAATAAAACGCTTTTTTGCTTGGCAGGCGATTCCAAAATTGTAAGCGCATGTTTTGTGCTACTCTGCTTGGAGGTGGGGAGGAGGAGGGGGGTGAATTTCTGCAGGGAAAACGGGAGGGGTACGACGACATGCAAGCTATTTTGGGAAGTAAACCGCGACACCTTTCCAGCAGGAGTGACTGCACAGTTAAAAACAAGAGACCGAAAAGCAACAGGAGCCGCAGCCCTGTTGGGCTAAAGTCCAAGCCCCCGCTTCTTCCCCCTCCCCGGTGTGTGCGATGTTTGTGACAGGCACGCAGCGACGATCCGGATCATGGCCTCCCTGGCTCTGCCGGGGAATGCCGCTACTCTCCTCGCAGGCGAGACCGCTCCCCCCTGCACCATGTTCCTCCCCCCCCATGCCTCCCCACTTCCCCTTGCTCGGCTGGGTCTGAGCCAGCGTGTGCCACGGCGGAGGAACAGCCCCAGCGCACCGCGCTCTGCTGCCTCCGGACGCCCTGAACTTCACCCCGCGACCCCCGGCAGCTGCAGCGGAGCCGCCCCCGGCCCGTCCGTGCGGGCCGTCGCTCCCCAAGGATCTATTTGTGGCCGCTTCGCCCGCAGCCCGTGACACGCTCGCTGGGCGGCAGGACCGAGAGTGCCGCTGACTCACGAGTCAGCCACCGGCGACTCCGTGGGGGTTCTGTCGCTCCCGCTCCGGAGATCCGCATCGTGATTATTCCAGAATAATACCGGATCAAAACTTTCTTCTCCCCACCCACTGGGGGATATAAATATTCGGGAGGGCCCGGCACGGGGGAAGGTGGGGAGAGGAAGCAGGTGGCACGGCGGCGGCTGGGACCGGCGGTGCCGTGCGCAGGGAAGGGCAGCGATGGGGAGAGGGAAGGTGGGCACGGAGCGAGCCGGCACAGCCGGCGACAATAAAGGACCGTGCCCGGGCACGGGGAGCTGACGGGGTTGGACCGAGTCGCAAGTTGTATTTACCTTCCGCCCAGGCGGAGCGCCGTGCTGACTGTCGCTCCTCTCCCCCCTCAGTGAGTCACCCGAGTCCAGAACCGGAGCGAGGGACTAGATCACGAACATGACTTCATTGATGACAGCCATTCCCTCCTCTTCCTAAACTCCTGCCCCTCCTCCGGCCCCCCCTTCGCCTTCGCCACTGCTCAGACAGCGGTGTTGCCATTGGTCCGCCAGGCAGGGAGTGCCCGCCCCCTTGCGTAGAAGGGGCGGCTCTATTGGCTCGGGGAGCCGTCGCTCACGCGGGAGGCCGGGGGGGCGGAGGTGTGCAGGCGCGCGCGGGGCGGGGTGCGCCGCGCTCCGCGGCGCCGTGCGCAGGGCGAGCGCGGCGCTGCGCGCGGGCCGCACGGCCGCGGCAGCCCGCGCTCCCCGCGGCGGCCCCTCCCGGCCCGCCTCCGCGGCGCGGGGAGAGGGGCAGGACCTCTTTGCCTACGAGGGCGGCACTCGCGGCAGTAGTTTGGGGAAGAGGTGAAGAAGGTGCTGGAAGTGCGCTGTGCCTCTGCCCCGCTGGAGGGGCGGGGAGGAGCCAGCCTGACGGGCGTGGGATCAGCTGTGTCTGGCTGTTGGGTGTCTGTGTGTGTGTGTGTGTGTGTGTGTGTGTGTGTGTGTGTGTGTGTGTGTGTGTGTGTGTGTGTGTGTGTGTGTGTGTGTGTGCGTGCCCAGGGCGGGTGTCTCTCTCCCCTTAACATAAAAACACGTGTGTGGGGAAAGCTTAGAGCCCATCCCCTCTCTCCGTAGCAGAGGTTCTGTCGTGGACGACGGCGGGCTGCCGAGAGCGTTGCAGCGGACCCGGCCTGCCGGCAGGCTGCGGCTGTCCGCGGCCGCTCGCGGGGCAGGGCCGGGCGGCTGCGGAGGCACCGGCGGCGAGAGCGAACCCGGGGGAAGAGCCGCGGTGCAGCTCTTGTTTCTGCGCGATTGGGAGGGGAAATAGTGCATTGTGTTGCTTGCTTCCGTTTGAGTAGGTTTTTTAAAGTTGGTTTGGAAGGACGCTTTCCAGTTCTGTATCCTAGTGCTGCATATTTTTTGGTTTTTTGGGTGGTTTTTTTTGGTTTGTTTTGTTTTTGGGGTTTTCTTTCTTTGGTTGGTTTTTTTTCCTGTTTTGTTTTGGGTTTTTTTGTGGTTTTTTTGGTTTTTTGGGTTTTTTTAATGCTTCAGGTGATTTACGTTGTTTGCAGCAGGAGCTGCAGAGCTCCCATGTTTTTTGTACAAGCTGTACCTGTTCATGTAACAGGCAACTAAGTACTTCATTAAAATAATGGGCCTACCTGTCTGAGGGTTGTTTTTTTTCTTGAACACGGGTTGTAGAGGTAAAAAAAAAAAAAAAAAAATGCAGCCAGATTACTGTACGTGGTGTTAGAGGTAGTTACGTTTTTTTAAGATTATGTCACATGGGCAGTATTTGCCATTCTGCAAGTAAAATTTCACTTCGTATGGAGGAGTAAGAATGTTCATAGGAATCTAAGTAAAATCAGTAGCTACTACAGACGCTCAGGTGACCGAGTTTAAGTGAAGTTCCTGAGCTGTGGTCAGGTGGAGTAGTTAAAGACCTGAAACAGTGCTGGGAGCACCAAATGCATCTTATGGTCTTAAAGTGATAGATATTGTTTACACGGTGTTTAGCGTGGAGCTCTTTTTATTCAAATCACCAATTTGCAATGCTGGCAATACAATACGAATTACTACTGTTCCTGTAGTTTTCCAGTTTAATCGTCTTCATTTTATTTTTTTTTATGTAAATGGTCAAAATGCTGAAAATAGGTGTGTAAGAATCAGTGCTAACTGGATAATGCAAAGTATCAATAAATTAAAAAGTTTAAAAGGCTGTATTTTCAGTTCACCATTGTCATTGCAAAATATTTACTTGGGAACAAAATCAAAGAAGTTGAATCATTCAAATCTTAATATACAAAATAACTTATGTCATTATGTAAATCTTTTGATTGACTTGTAATTTAAAACTTTGTTTTTAGCTTTGTCTTAAGCTGCAAACTGGTGTCTAAGAGATAAAAGAATGTATTTAACATTCTTGGAACATTATGCTAATGGAAATGAAAGGGGTAAAGAGATGCTTTCTCATTATAATTTTTTTTCTTAATACTGAAACTCTCATTAGGCAGTCATTTGCGCTTGTCGTTTGTTTTTCTTCCTCCATTCCCTAGTGTAAATCTGAGGACTGTTTGCCTTTTCTCTCTGCCAAAGAGACAACAAACATTAAATAATGGAGGGGAAGCTTTCTTTCAAAACAGCTCAACTGTTTGCTGGATTCAGCAACACTCAAAACATTCTAAACCAGGTCAGGCCATTCTTTTTGTTAGAAAGTATACAGAGAAGAAAAATAAATAAAAAGTTAATCTTTTAGGCAAAAGAAGAAAGGTTCTCTTGACTCTGGAATAGATACAGCTATATTTAGTTAATGATCATGTTTATTTTGGGAAGGTTGCAGCAGCCAATTCCATTTTGAGAGCATGAACATGCCTGTTGCTGGTGTCAGTCTGAATGCTTTTTCTTTTTGTGTTTTGATGAAGTACCATTGAATCTCATTGTAATCTGTCTGGAGTGGGTGGGAAACATGAGAGTTTTTTGTCAAGTGAGGCATGTTCACCTGATACAAAAATCTTAATTGGAAGGGTCAGTAAGGCTTCCCTATATGAGCCTTAAGTAGCTGAAGCTTTGTTTATCATGAATATGTAAACATGATGAATAGTCACATGCTATAGGATAAATTTGTTTTCCCCCATTAATTTATCTAATATAACAAAAGGAAGAAAAGATGAGGGTCTTTAACTTGAATTAAATGGATATGGCCATTAATGGTAAAATAGCATGTAAAATTTTCAAACTAGATGAGGTACCACTACAAAAAGAGATATTTCTTTGAGTAGCTAGATATGTTGCTGTGGAACTAAAGCTTTTTTATTTGAAGAATTATACCAACACAGTAAGGCTGTTGAGAAACTGATGTATCGGTGGTACTCTTGAAGGGACACTTCAACCAAAAAGAGGTCATTACCACCAGGGAGTTGCAATTGTTTACAGCAACCTCACCATTACCACCTTGAAACCCCTGCTGTAACAGTTAGGGCTGCTATTTCTGTGTTTGCTATCACTTGTCTGCCAGAGACAATTGCACTCACTGCAACAGAAATAGCAGAAAAAATTATATTTTAGTATTTCAGCTGGTTCTTAGCAGAATCCAGCTGCTTTAGCCTAGGTGGCTGTGAAAAATGGCTTAAGCTAGAACATTCCAAGAAGACAGCTTTATGCTCAGGCTTCTGCTTCAAAATGTTCTTCAATGTGTCCAGGGAAATCATAAAGAAGTGAACTTGGCCATCCACAAGTTCATGGGCTCTGATGGGTTCCTTCATACTTACGAATGCTGAAAGAATGAGTAGACATGATTGCTCTCAGATCTTTGAAAGGTCATGGCAGTCAGGAGAGGTGTCACAATACTAGAGGACAGCAAGTACCACCCTAGTCTTCAAAGGCGGCAAGAAGGAGATTCTGGGATCTACAGGCCAATTGGTCTCATCTTAATCCTGGAAAAGGTAATGAAACGTTTCATCCTGGAGGCCACCTCCACATACATGGTGGACACAAAGATGATGAAGAGTAGTCAGTGTGCTTAACTAACCTGATTGCCCTCTATGCTGAGACAATTACCTGGGTGGATGAGAGGGAAGAGCAGTAGATGTTTACCTGGACTTTGAGCAAGAGTTTTGACACTGTCCTCTGGTGTTACTCTCATAGGCAAGCTCAGGAGTATGGGCTGGATGAGTGGACAGTGAGGTGCCAGTTCTCACTGCAACCTCACTGTCCGACCCAAATTTCCTGAGCTTGAACTGCAGATCCCCGAGGGTTGTAATCAGTGGCACAGAATCTCATTGCTGGCCTGTCTCTAGTGGTGTCCTCAAGGGCTCAGTACTGGTCCAGTATTGTTTAACTTGTCAGTCATGGGTAGATGCCTCCTCAGCAAGTTCACTGACAACACAAAGCTGGAAGGGAGTGGCCAGTACCCAAGAGAGCTGTGCAACCCTTTAGAAAGACTTCAGCAGATTGAAGAGGTGGGCAGAGAGGAACTGTCTGAAATTCAACATGTCCAGTTCTGGGCTCCTCAG
Organism: Lonchura striata; assembly: GCF_050655825.1. Classification (NCBI taxonomy): domain Eukaryota; kingdom Metazoa; phylum Chordata; class Aves; order Passeriformes; family Estrildidae; genus Lonchura; species Lonchura striata. The sequence goes on from NC_140740.1 coordinate 71,414,001, forward strand.
GGCAAGAGAGGCATGTAGCTCCTGAAGCATGTTCAGCTGAGGGCAGCATAGGTGGGGTCTGGAGCATTCCAGCTGGGACAGGGCCTATTCAGTCTGGAGAAGAGAAGACTGAGAGAAGATCACATCAATATGTATAAATATATGATGGGTGGCTCTCATGAGGATGGAGTCAAGTTCTTAGTAATGCTGAGTAATGGGAAGAAGCTGGAAGATAGAAACATTCACCTGAACATGAGACATGAGGAAGAAATTCTCTACTAATTGAGCACTGGAGCAGGTTGCCCAGAGCAGTTGTGGAGTCTCCTTCCCTAGAGTACTTAAAAGCAATGTAGACAAAATTCTGACTACCATGCGCTAGGGCATCCTGCTTGAGCGAGGAAGCTGATGACCGCCAATGAGCTTTTCCTCACCTACTTGTTAAAGGGGAACAATACTTGCCCTGAAGTAGGTGAATCCTGGTGGGAAGGTTACTCCTTACACATCTGTTGTTGTGCCACTTGTGCCACTTGACATGAGTATACAATAGTCATACAATACATTGAATGTAGAGTGTATCTGAGCCTGATATGATTGACAGCAAAGTCAATTGGAGCTGGTTCAAGCTTCTCCTTCTCTTGTGGAACAGTAAATTACTATTTAATTTAAAAGTAAACCTTACATTCAAATACAACTTTTATTAATGTGCTTGTACTCATACCCATTTCCCCTCAGCCTTTTTTTTTTTTTTTTTTTTTTCTGGAGACATGCTCATCTATCCGCATTCACAAGTTTAAAAGATAGAGCCTTTCAGCCTGTTTCAAAGCAGCTTCATTTGCTCTAAACTTTCAAGGTGTTTTTGTGAGTGTGATGTTGAAAAGACAGTATTCAAGTGAGATCCTTTCAAGCCTAAATAGAGGTTAATAGCAATCTTCTTTGTCAAAATATGCTTTCTGAATACATTCCAGAATAAAGCTGGTGGGTGAGGAAGGTGAGCTGGCTTGCAGAGATAATGCATTACTGTTCTATTTTGTAGTCTCTAAATTTCTAGATTTTGGTTTTATGTCATATGTTACAGGAGAGAAGTACACTGTGTTATCTCTTTCTCCCTTTGTTCTTTTCAGGATGCCATTGTATTTCCCAAGCAAATAGTCCCAGTTTTATGTGTATGGTTTTGCAAGAATAACACTGGACACTCGATATTTTTTGAATTTTATCTTAATGGTTTCTGAGCCTCTGCAATTTCTCAACATCCATTTCAGTTCCAATCCTCTCTTCTGCAGTGCTCACCAAATCCCACTAGCTTTGTGTCACCTGCAGATTTTGTAAACATACTCATTAGTGAAGAAATTTAAAAGACTTCTGAAGATGGATTTCTCTGGTACTCTGAAGTGTCCTCAGTTATTAAGCGTTCATTCCTGGGTGTTGACCTGCTGTCGTTCTGGCATCCCATTATCTTCCTGTGTGCCTGTAGTAAGATGATTTGTTTTCTAGTTCTGGCTCTTCTTGGCCTGTTACACAGCTTTCTGCATATGGTCAAAATGTCTTTTGTTCAGTGGAGCAAACACAGAATTCTGAACTGAAGCCTGATTTCTTAGAGAATCTATTTTGCTGTTCTTCCTGTTGTTAGTACTGCTCCTATGGCAAATGTTAATTTACCCATCTTTAAACATTCTGTGAGTTTCCCGCTTAAGTACAATAGGCAGGTAGAATCTATCATTATTAACTTACTCTGGTATTCCTTTTTAGAATCATGCTAATTACAGGGCTGTGTCAGAATACATAAAGAAAATTACCATTGTAGAACTTCAAATGTACTAGATTTGGAAAAAAACAATTCTTTGCTGTATGATTACAAATACTATGGTGATTCAGTTTAATCCAAGTGGAAAACAAGTATGGAGGACAATGGATTTTTTTCTTCAAATAAGGCTCAAGTCAAGTCATTATGCAAAGAATGGCATATATTACATACATGTAACACATGTTCTAATTTTGAATCTGCTGTTAGGTTAGACAGGAAATCTATCTAGGCAGTGAATATTGTAGGCATTTGAAAAGCATGACTTGCCCTGAAAATTCTGTATAAACCAGAGTTACACAGCAGGAAAATCTTATGACTGTTTGATTAGTAGAATTTCCCAAAAATTTGTTTTTTTCTTATCCACTTTTCTTTCCTCCAATCAAATTTGTGTTCTCTTTTTTACTTACAAGTGTTTATCTTTTCACTTTTCTCCTACCTTCTTTATTTTCTTCCAGAATTGTTTTTCCTTCATCAGTGATGTTTCTGCCTGCATTATGCACAGTGACTACAAGGTGGAATTACACTATGTAAAAAATTCTTATTTTTATAAGCCACTGCTCACCATTTAAACAATGTTTGAGAACCAATTATCAGTACTTTCTCTTCTTGAGCTACAGACTGGTTTTGCCCAGATGCAAACGTGTTTAGGACAGTGGAATCTAAGTAAAGCTAACTGGTGTTAACAAGACTTTCATCCTCCCTGAAATGTGGTTTTTGTCATACTTAACTTTATCATATGAAAGGGGATATTCTTGTCCTGCCAACCAGGGAAAAAAAATTAAATGGTGCAGACAGAAAAGGAAACTTTAATTTTCATTCTCTGAAGAGAAAATTTGGAGATATTTTTATTTGTTTTCACAGCATTTTTCCAGGTCCTGTTCCATGTGTGCTTAGTTTTCAGATTACAAGATTGTGAACCCATAAGCAAGTCACAGGTTATATGAATATATATTTTTTTTCTACTTCTTGAGCAGTAGAGTATGTTTGCAACTTCTCAGTCATTGTAATAATGCAATAATAACTGAACACAATTAGAACATACTGGTAAATTTTATAAATCAGTGCACTGTATGAAGTAGCAGAATAATGTAAGAGTCTCTCCTACCTAAACATGTAACATCTGAGACAAGTCCTGGAATGTCTCATTAGCCTTCTTATCTCAGAAATGTATTTTATCAAAAGTCAGCCTAGTGCGTATGATGATAAGGGAAAACAACAGTAAAATCAAGAGAGAAATGGTCTATTCAGAGAGAATAGTTTCAGTATCTCATTAAATATGTTCTCAGTGTGCAAGGGCAATTTTGTTGTGTACTGTAACAGAGTTTTCCCAGATGAGTGACTGCTAACTGCTCGGTTACACAACTTGATCAGAAGTACCAAAGACAAGTAGCAGATCTGGGATGAGTATGTTTTTCTAAAGGCTATCAAACACCTGGATAAATTTGAGCCATCTCTGCTGCTACTCAGCTTGAAGAGTAATGACAAGATAAAGCCTTAAGGGTGTTCTGTCTCTGCTCCCGTATGAGCTCATTGCTAACTGCTATAGGTAAGTAGGACTCTGGAGATATTTTTGTTTTCTATTTATACTTCTTCCTTACTAAATCAGGTGCATGAACATGAAATACAGCTACTGAAGAAGGGAGGTATGTAATTTAAGACGTGGAGTTTTGTTTTCAGCCGATCTTGTCAATATCCTCTTTCTAATTTAGTGTTCACACTCTGGTTAGGATATAAGAATAGTTTACTTCTGTTTAGCTTTGAACAACTGATCTTGAAGCCAAAATAAATTGTTCATAAGGGGATGGCGTACAGGACAGGCCATTCAGCAATGCAAATGAAAAGAGTAGATGTCAGCTTTCTGCAACTGTTGTTTACATTAGTCATTGCTTCTAGCAATCTGCTTACACAACTATTCCTATTACTTTTAACACAGAAATTCAGATAAATCAAGTTGATTTTGACTGGTAGAGTAAATTGGATGTGCCAGACATGACCCAGAAATGTGCACTTACATCCCAGAAGGCCAATTGTGTACTGGACTGTGTGCATAGTAGTGTGGGCAGCAGGGAGAAGCCCTCCCCCTCTGCTGTGTTGAGACCCCATGTGCAGTGCTGCATCAGCTCTGGGGTCCCAGCACAGGAAGGACCTGGAACTGTTGCAGTGAGCCCAGAGGAGGCCACCAGGCTGACGGAGGGATGGAGCACCTCCCCTGTTAGGAAAGGCTGAGAGGATTTAGTTTGTTCAGCCTAGAGAAGAGAAGGCTTTGAAGTGACAACATTGCAGCCTTCCAGTACCTGAAGGGAGCCTGTAAGAAAGATGTAGAAAGACTTTTGACAAGGACAGGTATAAGAGGGAATGGCTTCCAACTGAAAGAAAGGAGGTTTAGATTAGATACTAGGAGGAATTTTTTTTTATGAGCATAGTGATGCATTAGAATGGTTGTCTCCATTAGCTGTCAATGTCCCTTTGCTGGAAGTGTTCAAGGCAAGGTTGGATGGGACTTGAAGCAACCTGGGCTAGTGAAAGGTGTTGCTGCCCATGGCAGGAGTTGGAATTAGATCACTTTTAAGGCTCATTTCAACCCAGTTCCATGATTCTTTGATATGAACCAACCCATTGCATTTTGGCAAAGTAATGCTGCTTCAGGCTGTGTTTTTGACATGTTACAGAGAATTTCATTTTTCACAAGAAATGCGATAGGTGAAAGCAACTTTTAATCCAAGAAAAAGGTGATTCCAGAAAAAAATCATCCAGTCATAAACAGGGATTAATAACTGTGATGATATTGTAAATTCACATGGTCTAGATTAGCCAGAAACATTTCTGTGTTAAGAAGATAGCTGTGTTCCTTTTAGAAATCCCAATGAGTTGCTCAGTCTCTTTACATGTTTCCTACTTTATTGCATATAAATTCTGCTACTTAGCTTGCAAGAGTGTTGTGTTCATTGTTCCAGCAACTTTGCCTGCTGTCTGAGAGCTAGAGGCTGTTTAGCCTTTGCGATCTTGTTAACCTGTACGTGTTAATGACAGTTAAAAAGCATTGTTTTAATACATGATGTTTTAATCTAGCTGTGTAATGTACTTGAGTTAACTTGCAACCATGTGCTTGACAGGTCTGGGTAGGATAGTGATGATGATACTTACTGTCCAGTTTGTCTTGTGCAATGAAAGGTAAGTTAGCTGAGACAGCTAGGAGGTAGTTAGCCTCTGGCAAAGAAAGTTCTCAGAACTGCTGTAGCTATATTCTGTCTTCATACCTTGGAAAAAATCTTCATACTTTCAGAAATTTATGTATAAATGCAGAAAAAAATGTCTGCCAGTAGATGAAATTTTGTGGTTTAGCACAGATTATTCTCACCAGCATTGCTAGAGACCTCCTATGAAAAATTACTAAACTCTTCAAGTTCTACTAGGCTCAAATAGTGCTTCTCTCATTACAGCTCTGACAGAAATTTTCGTAGTTTGAAATAAAATATTTTAATACAACACTACCCCTTGGGTAGGCTTCCTCTCCCATACATCATAAAACATGTTCCTGGAATTGGTCTATTAGATTCTTAAATGTTTGTGTAGATTAAACTACCAGGTCTAAGTTTGATGGTGCTGTTCCAGTTTAACCTGTGATAGCTGAGGTGTGGGTATGGTGCTACTTCTTACACCAAAACCATGGTTTGGCAATGGTTTTTGCTGTGGGGCTTTGTGGATGTCTAGGAGTATGGAGACTGTCACTGGCCAGCTTCACAAAGTCACCCTGTGCTTTCCATGAGGAGAAAATTTAGCCCATTGAAGAGACTTTACATCATGGGACACTCCGTTGTCCTGGCCGGCAGAAGCAGAATGGTGTGTTAGTAATGTCTAAGTGCTGCAACAGTTTGCTGCAATGCTTATGAGTCAGAGCTCTATATAATTTGCCATGCACTCTTTAATACTCAGGTGGAATGTAATGTATGTGTGAGACTGTTATCAAAATCAAAACATTGTATTCTTGCCCACCTGAATTTTTTTTTTTAGGATTTTTAGAAGCCTTTGTCAGTCTGAAAGCCTCTACCTGTCTCAAATATAGATGTATCTAGCCTCATGGTTTTCAATTATTTTCCTAAAATAGAAAATAATCAGAATTATTTTTTAATAAAAAACTGTTAGTAGGACTATAACCTTTGTTTTAATGCTTTTTGTAACTAAAGGAGCAGAATTGGATACTACTTTTGAACAGTGTTAAAATAATCTGTTTCTGATAAAAAGATAGAGGAGCTAGAAGCCTGTTGCACAAAACTTATCAATGGTTTTCAAATATTTCTGCTACCAACTGTCACTAAACAAAAATTTTTTTACAACTTCTAGAGTGTATAAAACCCATGCAGTTAACCAGCCATTTTGAATTTCTGAAAATTTACAACTTACTGAAAATATTGGGGACTTTTCTGCAAAATTAATGAGGACTTTTTCCACTATAAGATTTATATAGAATGATGTGCTCAGAGCAATAACAAAATAGAGCAAAACAACTGTCAGGTTAATCCCTGCAGCAGAGAGTGGGAATCTGGCAAAAAGTTGTCATCACTTGTTACCTATCTAGTTATAGAGGTGTTATAAAGTGTCTTAAATGACATAAGAGTACTTGAAGAATATTAATATTAAACAATAAGGAGAAAGATTCAACTAAATCTTAACATACTAGTATCTGAAGAAAGTAGATAAATTTAATACCTCAGAGTTAATTTGTTCAGGATAAAAGATGAAAGTATCAAGGAAAATAAGCCATCATGCAACTCTGGATTTGCATTGGAGAGGTGTTTGTCTAATAGGGGTTTAACTCTAGAGCACTTGCTAATTTCATCAAATAAAAAGGGATGCATCTAAATGGGTCATCTCTGATTAGAAGCTTTGAAAAGCAGAATGATTCCATTCCAGGGAGGCCAATAAGCTAGCTAAACATACAGGCCTTAGTTACAAAGGGCTGGATGTTAATATTCTGGGTGATTAAACTAGAATGATACATTGTTTTTATTATTATATTGTCTGTAGTGCTTATAATTTTGTCCATTGTTTCTTCTATTATTGTATTTACTTCTTATTTAGCAGGGCAAATTGATTTTTTTAAGTGTGTCAGGTACAATCCTCTGCCTCACTATTGCCTTCATGCATTCTGATATGTGCTAACAATAACATAAAGGAAAATGGCTGTGCACCTCTTGCCCCTGACTGCCATCTGCGTTTTCACCAGGCCCAGTATTGTGAACAAATTTTCAAGCAAAGCAGGCTGTCAGTGTGATATGCCCGGGTATAAGTGTATGTTGGCATTTAGGTTCACAAGTGTTAGTATGTGTGGTATACAGATTGGTAAGAAGCACAGATGCATAATTGTAGTAAACTTTCTCAGGAGTCTAACAAAAAACACAGAGAACCTGAATTCTGCTGGTGAACTACTAAACCTCTTCTAAGACTGGATGCATTAGATGCATTAAGAATAATTAAAAAGGAAGAAAACAAATTTGTGAGTGGATAGATGCAAGCACGTTGAGAAGAGTAGTAAGACAACCATCTCCCCACTGACCAATAAAGTGACATTTAAAAGTTAACTGGAAACCATTACTGGAGTAGTGTAAGGAAACCCCAGGGACAAAAAACCAAATATAATCAGTTACCAAAAATAAGCTATTATGCACCTAGATGTAAGGGATGTAATGACAAAATAACCCCTAAGCTAGCAACAGTTTAGTTGGAGATGCAGTTGTGTAAGGACTGAAATAGGTATGGAACACATGGAAATCTTTTGCAAAGTAATCATTGTTCTGTACCACTGTAAAAAAGCCATCTATTTTTTTTGTCATTAGAAAATTATTAGGGGTGTTATTGTTAATTAATTAATTGGAATTTATTACCATGGATTGTCTTTTTTGTGAAAGAGGTGTTAATGGTTCTTGCAACATGAAAATTGTTTTGAAGTAATGATGAGAGTTATGAGTTATGTCTCTTCTCTCTTTCAGCAATTCTTTCCACGTCACTCCCACTACAGTCAGCCGTTGCCATACCTGTTCTGGAGGACTTGAAAGAGATTAAGTTTACTACTTCTGCCATGGTGTAGGACAATCAGGAGAAGAAAAAAAAAACTTGTTACTTTTGTAAAAAAACTTTTGTTACTTTTCTTAATTCTATTTGCTTCTGCTGCCTTGCATCCCTCCAACTTTTTCCTCAGAAGCCAAGATTTTGAAGTAGGAAATAAAACAAACTCTTCAGGTTGCATAGGTTGCTGAAACAACTGATTATGTCAGTCTTATCCCAAATAAAGGTAGTCTGCTCTTCTGAGTTGCTTCCTACTTTGCCTGGGCCAAAAGCAATTTTTTTTTTCACTTGTAAGACTGAACAGGCTGCATTTTAGATCCCAGGAAAGAGTATGTTCAGAGCAATCTAAATAAAGATTGCACAGGCATGTCTGTTTCTGAAGCCACTGCACAGAAGGAGGACTTTCCAGAAGAACCCCTGAGAGCAAAGGTGTGGCACAAATCCTTGCACAGGGCAGATTTAAAGTGGAAGGTTAACCCTAAACACACTAGCAGCATGCTAAATTCAGAAACCATCCCAAAATTTAAATATAAATTGTTTACTTAGAAACTGATTAGCTAGTTGGGCAGACTTCTAGCTAGTCTCATTGCCTGCAGAATTGAGCTCCAAAACCTGTGTTTGTCACAGCATAGAATTTCTAAATACAGGAGTTGGACCATATGCATGAGTAAGGGCAATAGCAGCAAGTAGTCATTCCAGCCCAGCTATAAAAAACTTGTGGACTTTTGAAGAATAACCCAAATACATTGGGTTTTACTGCTACATAGTCAGCACCCACAGAGAATAACACTGACAGGATGTGAAACTCTATTACTCTCGCAAATCTAGAGATGCGGCTCCATTATCAGCATCATTGATTGCTGATTGCTATTCCTTGCTTCCTGTACCTCACCCATTAAACACGCAAAATTTTGGCTGCTTTGAAGAATGAAGGATCCCTCCAAAAATATTGCTCCTTCTTCATACCCATTCTCTTTCCTGTACCTATTTCCTGTGGGTTAGACTGAATGAGTTTTTTATTTTTGGATTTTGTGAGGGTTTTGTCCATGTTTATTTGGGTTTTTTTTGTAAATCTGCCTTTAAATATACATGAAATCTGATTACTTGCATCTGTGTTTCTAGCTGGAATTCACGGCCTGCCTAGAAGAAAAATGGCTTTTTTCTTACATAAGAGAGGAGCTGAAGAAACACAAGAGAAGGTAAGAGTAAGAGAAAAGTCATAATAGGAATAAGAAGCAAACCAAGTTAAAACTAAATTATGGGAAAATATTCAGGCCAAGGAATGTAAAATGGGTTCCTGGCAGTTAGTAGGAAGCATATGTAACTGGGCCAGTTCTTTTGCCTCCTCATGGCTGGTGCAGGTTTTTCAGGTAGCTCGCATATAACTTTAAAACTAACTTACATGTTTTGTTTCATCAGGTAGGCATACTTGGATCACCCTGTATAAGCAACACAGAAGCAATTATGATTTTAGTTGGTTAGAGGATGATCTTAAGGATAAAGAAAACTTAGTAGAGATTGTAAACAAGTAACATTTTTATCATGCTATTGTGGCTCATGTAGGCTATTATTACAACAATTCAAAAAACAAATGTGTTAATGCTGCTGCAGTTGTGGAGAGGCTAAATTGAGGGTTAAGGCAATCCACCTTCAGAAATCTCAAATTTCAGTAATTGTGAAAGTGCTTTTTTCCAGGCATAGCTTATTAATTTCAAGGATTATGTTGTTGTGTAATTTTACTCAAGAATCAGCCTGGCTATTAGTAAACACTGGTGAGTAAAAAATTTGTTGTTAAAAAGACTGTGATTCTGATAGTTACCACAAGCTGTGCAACAGACCATAAGCCTGCACAACAGTTTAGGAGTGGAGGTCTGCAGTTACAGTGAAAATTTTATTCAATGGCCAGGCTTTGCCAGAGGCCCTCTGGAAAATCAAAGCATTGGTTTCAAGAATGCGCAGATGGGACTTGAAAGATCATAGATTGAACCTTTCCTACTTTGTTTCTGAAAGTACACGTGTGATCTGGGTTTGTCCCTCTTCAGAAATTATTTTATTTTTAACTCTGATAACAGCAAATGATTTGCTGCCAAAACATTATGGAACTATGCTGCACATAGCTACCATATTTTCTTGTCTTGACAAATACTACTTTCACTGGTTTTTTTTGTATCTTGGCATAAAGAAAGTGGAATATAATTGCATTGGAAGTTAAATTGAGTAGACTATATTGATACTCCTGTTCATATCCCTTACACTGGCCTTCTTTTTATGTACTCCTGGCATATGAAGCCACGTTAACATGTGATGGTAGAATTTCTAGCTAAGCAAGCCATGATGTTGCATTTTCTCCCTCCACTCTTTCTTTATGTCTGCAATTACACTGTGGAGAATAACATTCTTGTGCTGAAAATGTAATTTGGCCAAACACCTAAATTCTTGCAAGTTAGATAATCCCCACTTTGAAAGCACAAAGACAGCATGGAATTTCCCTAAAAAAAGAATTAATTAGTGGCAGATATATGGACAGCACATAAAGGTCAACTCTTTATCCAATGATCTAAGTGGCAGAAATGCTGAATCTGTGTTGATACAGTGAATTTCCTCTTTCAGCTCGATAATTAGCATCAATTACTTGATGAGAAGAAAGGGGCTATTTTGAGTGCATTTTGTAAAATAACCATGGTCAACAAGAATTTTGATAGGTGGGTTTAAATACTTGTAGTTTTAAATTTGAGTCTCTTTAGTAAAAATTCTATAGAAAACAAGGTGTGCAAGAATAGATAGTGAGAATAAATAGTGACTTATCTAACCCTTGTAATGATTTGCTGAGTAATTTCCCGAGGTGGAAGTGTTTGTAGGAAGATGCACTTTGGTTTCAAATACAAGAAGGGTTTGTAAACATATTCAAATCACTGTGCACATGGCAGCTTTGTTTGCTCCTAGAACCTATGCTAGATTGGTTATATATATTAGAAATCCTATGCAACAGTTACATTATTGTGCAATTAATATCTTTAAAGATTTGCTAAAATACTTTGTTTTCTTTCTAATACCATAGAAGTCATCCAATCATAGATACAAAAATTTGCATTACAAAGTTATTTTGGTGCCATCTTTAAAAAGCACATTACAAGTGTGCTGCAGTATTGGGCCTTGCTGGCTTGCCTGCTAGCTGGTTGCTGGTTGAATATCTGTGACTGTTCAGTTCCAAAAGAGCCATTTTGTGGTTGTGACGTTTGGGGTTTTTTTTTTGCAATATGATTCACAATCCACTTTCTTCAAGATCCACCACCCACAACTACTTTTTGGACAAATTTAAGACTGAAAAGAGGAGACTCAGTAGTGACTGAGTCACTTCTGTTGTGTGCCAACAAGTTGCTCGTTTGCTGATTAGCCATCTGCTTTTGATCTGGATTATATCCAGACCTGCTCCAGCTGGCCAGAGAATGGGAATGTCAGCTGTAGTCAAGGATACCTGCAAAGCACTGAGAGCTGCAGCAAAGCATCTTTGAAGAGAAGCACAGGGAAAGGCAAATTAAAGGGAAGGCAAGGGAAAAATAGAGGCAAGGAGCCAATTTCTGATCTCAGCATCACTGATGTCACCAATACAATTTTGGTCCACAGAGTGCTGAGGAAATGAGAATAGAAACAGGTCAGAGGGAAAGGTGACAGACTAGCACAGGTGACAGCAAGGAGAAAATTAATCATGTCTCAACTGTAATCTTAATGGCTACTCTGCTTTAACACTTGAAATGTCTCTTACTCATCCAAGAGCATAAAATGAATAAAATCTTTCCTACAGTTTGCTTGTATTTCATAGTAGCTCCAGACAGGAATTTTTACTAGTGGTGCTCTCATCTGCAGATCCATTTGAAAAGCAACATGCTTTTCAGATCTAATGAAGAGGAAAAAGTTTAAATCTCCTCATGTTTCCAGTGAAATCCTATGGTAACAAACTTATCCTTAAGATCTTCCTTCTTGTAGTGTTTGACACATTTCCAAGGTTGCTTAATTTGCTGGTGAATACCAATAAGTTTCAATTATGCTTTAGGATGTGTTTTTGTAGAAAATGGCAACAAACACACAAAAATTATCTTCCTGAAATATTTTCTTTTGCAAATGGTCATGAAACTCTATTGGTGAATCAAAAAAGATGAAAAAAGATGTTAAGCTTGCTGTAAGGACTTTTTAGTTTTTTCACTAGACCAATCATTCTGAAAGTACTTTTTCTTCTTCTAAAATGAGGAACAGAAAGTATGAATTAATAGCCTCTCACCTGCTTTCAAGTATTCATCAATCTAAAAAATTTGTGTTTAATTTTTTGTTTACAGTGAGTCAATTCTAAAATCTTTAATTTTTTGAACATTTGCCCCTGGAAAGTTTTTTTTTTGTTTGTTTGTTTGTTTTTTTTTTTTTTTTTGGTAGATTGACCAACAATCATAAAACTAAGGCAAATAGTCAATGTGTCTAGGTACCACAAGGGTTAATATAATTCAGCATGATAATATACATTGCAGTTACTGACTTTTACTAAAGAGAAATAAGGCTTTGGAATTCTTTGTCCACTTGAATAGCAGTATGATTTTTGGAAGTGTTTGAGAAGTCCCACTGAACTGAGGGAAAGGAAGCAATGTCTCATATTCCTATTTGCAAATACTTGGAGGACTGATCTAGCAATAAGGTGTACTATGTTAGTTTTCTGACTGTTACATTAGAAGGAACAAGTGTTTTTTGCCTTTTTGTTTTGTAAGCGTGAAGTTCTAGGAGATGGTCTTTGACTTGAAGCTGACAGATATCAAGTCTGAAAAATCAACTCTCACAAAAAAAAAATAAAAACCAAAGAAAATTCTCCTTCCGTTTATTTACAGTCTTAGACATAACTAAGAGATATTGTATATTAAAACATAGACATACCCCTGCCCCTAGAAACAAAACTGTCATCTGAGGTCAACAGTTTACATTAATAAGATATTTGAAATTCTCATTTCCCGATATTTCTATTGCAGGTTGATTTCTTTTGTATTATATTACCCCAGCCATAAAAATTTGCAAGTGGAAACAGTCTTACAGCCTCAGACAGGCCCCTGTTGAACAGCTGCTCACATAAGACTGTCCTTGTACTTCAGCAGCATTGCCTGCAGAATTTAACTCATCATGTTTACAGATTTCCAGCTTGAAACCTAAAGAGAACAGGTGTGTGATTAGCTAATTAAGACAGCCAGCTGAGCTTTTTAAAAATTAATTCAAGTATAAAATATATTACATACAGATAGCAGTTTTAATAATTCTGAATGAGGTCTTTCCTCCTAATTTGGAAGAAGATTCAGTAGGAATAGATATCTATTAAGTGAGTCAACAGGATTGTGTGATACTTTAATGAAAGTCAAATCATGTTATTCAGAAAATATTTAAGATTAGAAAATATCTGTAAGTTTCTGCAACTGAGTTCCAAAGTTGAAGAAATTTCATAATGTAAGATGTCTTGCTGTAGTAAATTTATAAAATACCTTAATGCTATAATTTTGGAAAAATAAGGATAATTTGTTTTTAATTTTTGCTATTTCTGTATTTCTTGCAGAAATAAATTTTGATTCCCTTAGCAGCAGCTGGAGCTGAGTTATGCTCTGTACTTCCTAGTAAAATTGGTCTAGGTATAACCATTAGGGACAGAAATTTGCATTAAGCTGCTAGTATAAACTTCAATATGCTATAAATGCAGCCAGTCCACTTTTTACCATGGCAGCTTCTTTATTGGTCCACTGAAAAATATTCTCCCTACAGTGATCCTCCTTGTAAGAGTGATCTGGTCTTTGTTGTATGCTTACTAGGAAATGTGAGTGAAACCCAGGATGTGATTGTAAAGGTTTCTTCCCATCAAGCTTGATCAGCTTTTCTTTATTATGTCTTAAATAAAAAGTCTGGTCCTGCAAAGATAACCTTCTCCATTTGCCTGGGAGAAGGAGTCACAAGATGATCATGTGCAGCACACCTCTGTGCTTCCCCCTCAGCAGATCTTCCTCTCCCATCTGGCAGCTGCTAGACTGGAGGTGAACCCTGTCCTGCACTGGATTGGTCCAAACTAGATTCCACTTCAGCTGTTTCCAAATAAAAATAATCATCTTTCAAAGTTGAGGCTGCAGTAAATTGCCAAAATTTGTTAACACAAAGCATACTTGTGAAGATGTGTATTGATGATACAGGACCATAATTCTCTAAAGGTCTGATTTCAGTCAAGTGTTTTTATTAACATGCCTCTTATATGTCACTCATGGACAAGATCCCCCTCATGCATGAATTGCAGCCAGGAATAATGAGGACATATTAGGAACTCTTAGGAAATGAGATGGCACTTACTTTGACATGACCATGACTAGGGTTGATGACTGGTATCATAGTGGTGGGGTCGCTCTAATCTCTTTTGGGGTGATTTACCACAGATTACAGAATACATGCAGAAAGGTTCCTTGAATCCTATGTAGTAAAAAGATCCTGAAATCCCTAATAAAAATGTTTCTCTGAATTCTGCAGTGCAGAGTATCAGATGAATGTGAAGGATATGTATCAGGGATACATTAAAAAAATCTGGTTTTGCCTAAGGATAAAAGTGTATTTGACCTCTTAGTAAAAATGGAATTTAGCACAATCTGAACAAATATTTTTTTCTGTTGGTAATGCCTGCTCTTCCCTAAAAGGATAGTCTAGTTGTTCATAGGATTTTTCTTTTATTTGTTGCTTGTACAGCCTCACAGTTTCTCCAAGAATAAGAGTAAAGAAATTGATACTTCAGCCTCATGTTTCTAGTTCATAGAAGTGACAGAGATGACAAGATCCTCTTTCTAAGCAAGAATATTCAATTTTCTAGCTTATAGTCCACAGAGAATGCACGTGGAATTGCTTGGGAAAGCTCTAATGATTTCTTGGAAAAGTTATGGAAGAGCTGCTTCATTCTCATTCTTTCTTAAATGAGGTTAATGTAAAAAGCAGCCCCTATATATCTTGAATCAAGGCACAGTATTCTTTAAGTTACCTAGATGCTTTATAATCTCATGCAACACGATTTAGAAATTTATATCACTCTTGATATGGTGTCAATAACAATATTAGCACAAAATAATAAATTTTAAGTTTTTATTCTATTCTGCATTTTCTAATTATTTGATTCTTTAATAGTTTTTAAATTCAGTCACTTAATCATTCCTGTTACTTCTTGTAGTTCAGAGATTCCTAGATAATATGCTGCAAATATTGAGAATAGTTCAAGGTCAAAAGAAGTGCCAAAATCTGTGTGTTTTAATCTTCACAGTGGTTTTAAATATGAAAAACAGCAAGGCATACTTTAAATGCAAGCTGAAAGTCAAAAATGCATCTGAAATGTAGGAAGTACTTGTATAGGTTTTTGAATCCTCCAGGAACTGGATTTATATAATAAATGTGTATAGCTTGTCTATAAGTTCTTTTGTATTCTGGCTTCTTCACCTTACAACAGGTTTGGTTGCAGGTAGAAGTTATTCCTTCAGTGTTTTGGTGATCTGGTCTATTCTGAGTGTCATTGAAGTGGTGGAAAGTTGTGTATTGCTGCTTTCCTACAATGACCTGCAAGTAGCTCTTTAATGTAAACACCTATATTGCTTCACAGCTGGTGTAAGTGGTTTGCCCATAAAAGGCTCATGTTTTGTCCAGAAACTGTAATTCCATTGTTTTTTTGTTTTTTACAAAAGGCGGATTTTTCATTGCTGTAAAAATGTAGCCTGTAAAGGCTAGCTATGTGTTGTGCTTTGTGTTTCTCAAAGCTTTTTAGAAAGCTTTTAGAAAATGTTTTTAAAGAAAAACATTTTTTCAACTTCCAGGTGTAACTACACCTCCAGATATAATTAGAATGTGATTAGGCTGGTTTCCCCTAATTTCAGTAATTTCTTAGCATTTTTGCTGTAACATTTTCCTAGGCATTGTGACACAAGGGAAGAACTTAACATTCTTAATATCTTTTGATCAACTGTGTCATTTAGGTTGTTCTGATGCATCTGCCATTGCAAAGGAAAGGAAGATTATATAGCTGGGGCAAGCTTTTTCCTTCTGGTTAGCTTTCTGACTGGAAATGTAACCTAGTATGATTACAGCAAGGAGCACTGATTTGGGTATTAATGACATTAAGCACCATCTGAATACAAGTTGCTCAGAAGGAGGCTATGAAAAAAAGACAACAAAATAATTCTATGAGACTGAGATTTCCACAGTTTCAACTACCAGAAGTATTCCTCTGTGTGTTAGTTTATTTTCTGAAAAATTCATGGACCTCACTTTAACAATCTTAGGTCCAAAAATTAGGATGAAAACTAAGCAAAAATCCCTTAACAATTCTTAACATCTGACAAGATATTACAAAATGATAATGATAAAATAATACTTTGTGTCCAAGTAAAGAATTTCTTCCTAATAGCCAATCTAAACATGCCCTCTTTCAGTTTAAAATTATTGCCCCTTGTCTTGTCACTATCTGCCCATATAAAAAGTCTCTCTCCCTCCTTTTTATAAACCCCCTTAAGGTACTGGAAGACTACAATGAGGTCTCCCCAGAGCCTTTTCTCTAGGATGAACAAGCCCAGGTCTTTCAGCTTGTCTTCACAGGATAAGTGCTCCATCTGTCTGATCATCTTCATAGCTCTCCTCTGAATCTGCTCCAACACTAACATGTCATTTCTGAGCTCATGCAGCACTCTAGGTGGGATCTCACAGGGGCAGAAGAAAGGGGGAGAATCCCCTCCCTCTCCCTGCTGGCCACTCCCTTCTGATGCAGCCCAGGACAGGATTGGCTTCTAGGCTGTGATCACACACTGCTGGGTCATGTCCAGCTTTTCATCCAGGAGAATCCCCAGGCCCTTCTCCACAGAGCTGCTCTCAAGGAGATCTTCTCCTAGTCTGTACTCAAATCTGGGACTGCCCTGTCCCAGGGAAAGCACATCACACTCAGACTTGTTGAACCACATGAGATTCCCATGGACACTTCTCAAGCTTGTCCAGGTCTCTCTGGAGAGGATCCTGCCTTTTGAGTGTCTCAGCTTTGTGTCATCTATAAACCTGCTGAGGGTGCACTTGAAGTCACTGTTGATGTCCCTGATGAAGAGCACCAGACCCCAGACCTCTGTCTGCCCTGAGAAACACCACTCCTCAGCAGCCTCCACCTGGATGGTTCACAAGGGCCATGACCACAAGTCTCTGGCTGTGTCCATCCAGCCAATTCCTGATTCACTGAGTAGTACATCCATCAAAGCCATGTCTTCCCAGTTTGGAGGTAATGATGTCATTAGGGACCATAAAGGCCTTACAGAAGGAGACAGGAGACATCTGTCAATCTTCCTTTGTTAATCATGGCTGCCAATGAACTGTAGAAGACCACCAGATTAATCAGGCGTGATTTCCTATCAGTAAAATTTGCTGGCTGCCTCAGATCACCTCCTTGTCTTTTCTCTGCCTCAGCATATCTACAAGGAAGATTTACTCCATAACCTTCCCAAACTTGAAGCAAGGCTCACTGTTCCATAGTTCCACAGATCTAACCGTCTCCCATTTTTAAAAATGGGAGTGATGTTTCCTATTTTCCTGTTGCTTTTCCTGTCTGCCAGGACATTTCAAATATGGTGGAGAATGGCTTGGCAACATCAGACACTTTTCTTAAGACCTGGAAGTGCATCTCCTAAGATTCCATAGGCTTGTGTCTGTTCAGCTTCACCAAGTCATTCCAGACCTGTTCTTTGCTTATAGGGAGAAGGACTTTGATCCTTCAACATCCAACCAGGTTGGACAAGGGACTTGAGAGAAGTGGGAAGCCTGACTGCCAGTGAAGACTGAGGCAAAGAACTTGATGAGTAATTCAGCCTTCCAGTTACCACCAGTTCACTCTTCTCACTTACCAGGGTGGATACACTCGGCCTTTCTTTTCTGACCTATGTTCTTATAAAATCTCTTCTTGTTCTTCACATATCTTGCCAAGTTCTCTTCCAGCTTTGACTTGACTTTCCTAAGGTCATCCCTACACATCCAAATTATATCCCAGTCTCCACAGGTTACCTGTCCCTGCTTCCACAGGCTGTACATTTCTTTCTTACTCCTCAGTTTGATGAGCAGATACTCACTCAGCAATGCCAGTTTCCAGCCTGCCTTCCATGATTTCCTACACATTGGGATAAAGATCTCTTGTGCTCTAAGAGAGCTCTGCTCAGCCCCTCTGTTCTTAAGGAAAGTTACCTAGGGAACCTCATTCACCTTTTTTTTTTTTTTTTTTTCCCAATGGCTGGAATTCCACTCTTGCAAAGTTCAGGTCTTGATTTTGCTCTTTGCCAGGCCCAAACTCCTTGAGATCATGAACTCAACCAGGGTGGTTGTTACAGGTGAGGTTTCCTCTTATCTTAACTCCTTTGATGTGCTCATCCGCTGCATTGGTGAGTACCAGATGCAGTAATGTCTCACCTCTGGTTAGTCTGTCTAATACCTGCACCAAGAAGTTGTCCCCCAGACTTTCCAGGAGTCTCCTGGATTGCTTGCTGTATTGATTTCCCAGCAGATGACCAGGTGGTTGGAGTCCTTATCAGGATGAGAGTTCGTGAGCATGATGCTTCCTAAATACTGTGTCTATTTGAGCCAGGTCTTACAAGTTCTCAGAGACAAGTATTACGCCCTTGATGGCTCAGCTACCTCAGATGGCATAAAAGTAGCAGGATGGCTTCTGTGACAGTGTTGGAAACGGAAAAGTTTTAATAAAAGGCAAAATAACAAAGCTCTTTACAGAGAAAAACTGAGCCAGGGCAAGAGGATCTTGCTTCTGCTAAAATGCCTCACAAAAGTGATTTACTTATTTTGTTCTCTTCTTTTTCTAGTAAATTGCTTGGGCAGGACTTTTTGGCTTCTGTCCAATTGGCTCTCCTTATGTTTGAGGTGAAGTCCCCAAGGTCCTATGAGGTGTCTTTTAACCAAATTGAGGAGAGAAACTCCTGGGCTTTTGTCCTTTTTAAGGAAATAAAGGGCAACTTGTTTACTCTGTCAACAGGGGGCACATTCCTACAGCTTCCTGTATCTGAAGCAAAATGCCTTGTTGACCAGCTCCTCTGATCAGGCAACCTATAGCACACCAGGTGTCTTTTGTTAATCCTGTCCTTGATTTTCACCTACAGGGTCTCAGTCCGTTTATGGCTGTTTATCAGGGGCAGTTCTTCACAATCTAACCCTTCCTCAACATTGATCACAACACCTCCACCCCTCCTTTCCAGCCTGTCTCTTCTGAACGGCTTGTGGTCCTCAACTGCAGTGCTCCAGTCATGTAACTCATGTCCCATATTTCTGTGATAGCAATTAGGTCATAGTTTTCTAATTGCACCATGGTTTCAAACTCCTCTGGCTTGTTACCTGTGCTGCATGAATTGGTGTAGAGGCACTTCAGCTGGGCTATCCACATCTTCATCTCCTGCAAAGAGCCCTCTCTTATTCTTTTAGGATGATTTACAGGTATTTCTCTGCTGTTCCCTAAAGTGCTGTTGTTCCTGGTTCCTTTCTGATAAGCCACTAGAGCATCATCTTTCTCTGCTAAATGTAGTTTAAAGCACTTCTAGTATGTCTTGCCAGCTTGTTCCAAGTTAGTGTCTGAACACTTCAGTACTAAGGTTTGCTTAAGCACAGGACAGAGATGTAGCAGCATTTATAAAATGTATTCCTAATTCTACAGAACCCTGAAGGCCAGAGTGTGAAAAACCATCTGGAAATTAAAGAAAGGAAGGAATATTGTGCTGAGTCTAATAAGGCCATTTTTTTTTTTTAAGCATGACCATGTGCTCAACAACAAACATTGCCTAAATAAGCAATTAAGGCCAGCTTCTTAATAATGATAATGAAGGTCAACACTTTTAAAAGTGCAGACTACTAATTACAGAAATATAGGGCCTAATCTTACAGTCTTTCCCACAGAGAGAATTTTCTTGGCTACACTAACAGTGCTCACCAGAGTAAATATTGGAATCATAGAATGTTTTGTCATAGAATCATAGAAGGGACTTTAAAGATCCTTCCCTACCAGACTTATTGCCATGGACAGGGACACCTTCCACTAGACCAGGTGTCTTGGAGCTCCATCTAAACTGGTCTTGAAAACTTCCAGGGACAGGACATCTACAGCTCCTGTGGGGAACCTGTTTCTGTGCCTCACCACTCTCCTAGAAAAGACTTTCTTTCTAATATCTTACCTAAATCTACTCTCTTCCAGTTTGAAGCCATTCCCCCTTGTCCTGCCACTAGAAGCCCATGTAAGAGGTCCCTCTCCAGCTTTCTTCTAGACCTCCCTTACACACTGGAAGACTGCTTTAAACTCTTCCCAGAGCCTTCTCTTCTCCTGGCTGAGTAAGTCCAGCTCTCTCAGCATGTCCTCATAGGAGCGGTGTTCCATCTCTCTGATCATATTTGTGGCCTTCCTCTGGACCTGCTTCAACAAGTCCTGTTATGTTGGAGCTCCAGTTACATTATTTGTAATGTTTCCATATGTGATCCATTCATACATGCAGACAAAAAATATCTCATTTTATCTTCTTCAGTCATGAGAGATATACTTGGGCTTGGAGCGGATTCCTCAGGTGTTCCAAATTGTTGATTGTTTAAGGTTTCCCTTCTGCAGAGTGATTTAAATTGAGCTGGCAAACTGAGGAGAGGAAAACAGGCAGACTTTCATCTTATTTTCATTGTTTATGACAGATTGGGTGGTGCCTAGAGGAAGGTGCATGTATAAACAAGTTCTAAGGTAAAATATTGGCAAGTCTGCAAATGCTGAAAATTGAGCATGCATCATGCTGAAATTATGCTTTTTCAACAGAGAAAAATCAGTCTTTGTAGATGTTTGTCTCAAGAGATGTTTCACAAGATGTCTAAGGTTTTTGGAAGAAGTGATACAGATGCCAGACTTGTTAATCTTTCTCAAAAGATTAACCTGTACCCACTGAAAATGAAATTAAATGTACTAACTAGTAATTCGCTACTCTCAGTAGGGAAAATACATTCACTAGTTTTGGCTAATTGAAATATGTTAGGTAAATTTAGACGAAACTCAGCCACTTTTCCTCCCCTACAAGTTCTTCACTGCTATAACAATGTTTTCCACAGTCCTCAGATTTGCAAGAGGTTATTTTTCTTGTAATGCTGAAAAGTAAGAATTTGCTTCAGCTACTGCTCAACTTTTTTACTTTTTCTGTTGCAAGCCTTCCTTTCTGAAAATACATCCAACTTCCTACATCTCTCTGGGCATGGTACCTAGTATAACTCTGTGCTATACTTTCTTTTGTATGCTGAATGGATGTTTTCTTAGCTTTTGCAAATACTTGAATAATTTTAATTTCATTCCATTGTAACTTTTCGCTCACAGATTTGAGTAAATATGATATTAACTAGCATTTTCCCTTTCTCTATAATTTTTGGAAAATTAGCAAGTATTGCCCTTGTTTTGCAGGCTGGCAGTCAGGACAGAATTAAATCATGTAAGTCAATTGTTAAGTCATGGAAGAGTTTGGGCATCTAGAAACTAAGTGGAAGCATGGAATCCATGAGGACAACAGAACCTTAGCCACTGAGGTGGATGGGCGTTTATAGCAGAGTCAGGTACAGGAGGTTGCTCAGTGCTGTGTCTGTTTGGCTTGAATATCTCTAGGGACAGAGACTGCCATCCTCTCTGAAAAACCTATGCTTGTGTTTGGTCACCCTCACAGCATCTTTTTTTCCCTCATGGTTAAATGGAATTTCTTGGTTTGATTTGTGCTTACTGCTGCCTCTTCATTCACTGGGCATTACTGGGAAGAGTCTCACTCTATTTTCTTCATTCTCTTCTGTGTTTATACACGTTTGCAAGATCCTCCTGAGATATCTCTTCTTCAGGTGGGACAGTTCCATCTTCCTCAGCCTCTTTCTGTAAAAGATGCTCCCATCCACTGTGTTTGTAGCCTGTCATCGGACTCACTCCAGGATGTTCAGCTCTGCACGTGCATCACCAGTGCTGAGCAGGGAGAAAGGATCTCATTGCTTCACTTACTGGCAGTGCTCTTCCTAAAGCAACCCAGGATACCACTGGCCTTTTTTTTCTCAGGGGCACACATCTGGCTCATGGTCAGCTTATTGTTGATGGAGCTCCAGCACATTTTCTGACAGGCTGTTCAGCTGCTCAGCCCCTGTGTGTAGCCCCACTGTGTGGCAGACTCGTGTATGTCCATTTTGCACATAGACCTATTCAAGTGCGTAGGCACCTGAGTTTTCATCGTAAGGTACTCCAGGTATGCATCCGTGTCTAGGCTGCAGCTGGCTTGGCAGGTCTGAGGGCTGCTTTTCAGGTCATGCCTGAGCCTGCTCAGAGGTTTTTTGATACATTGTCCTGTGCCTACAGCTCCAAAGGGATCCAGATTTTAGCATGTACCTGAATGTGTACTACTGTCAGTGAATCATCCCAAAAGAGAGCAGCTGTGATAATTTTCCTTCTTAAATACAGCTGGCAGTCCAGCTAACTTTTTTTTTCCCTTTAATGCAACAGGACTTGCTCAGCAAACAAAGAACCAGGTTTCTTGGTCTTCTGCAATTTCAGGAAATTCAAAATCACAGCTTCCAGAGAACCCGAGTTCAAATTAACTAATTTTCTCTTTGAGCTATGCCTAAATGCTGTTGATCATTCCTGGCATGATAGTACTTCTAAGATCTCAGTTAGGCTGGATGCTTGTTTGTAGGCCTGCAGGAACAAGCTGTCTTTCCGGAGGTGCTCTGATACCATGGCAACTTGTCACTTCACCAGCAGACAGACAGCAACCCAGGCCCCTGAGCCATCCCACTGCCCAGAGCTGCTGAGGCTTTACTAGTCCCAGTAAAGATTAGAGGCTGCACTGTGCCTGATGTGATCAACTGCGACTCCATTGACTTCAAAGACATTTCTCCCACTGTAACCCTCACTGGAATTGCTATTTCAGTGACAGTGGAATACTTCCCATCAAGTACAAATTACTTAGAAGCTTTTAGGTAGAACTTAACTATACAAGTTAAACCTATTTGTCATAGCTATTATCAGTGAACAGGAAGGCAATCTAATTTTACTGTTTTATTCAGATGTAAATGTTGAACATGGCTACACTACAGGTAAATTCCTAGAGAGAGTTTCCATTACAAACACGTGTTTGCAATGGAAACACGTGTTTGTAATGTTTCCATTGCTTTACATAACTGTCCAGGGAAGCAGGACCAGGGTAAATAAGAAAAATTAATTTCAAGCAATTTACATCTATTCATTCCAAAAGCAATTTGTCTTGCAGCTACTATATCAAGAGAGATAGAGAGGCATTTGTCTTTGTTCTGAAAATGTAGCATAGCAGTGAAAAGCAAGGAGGATGCCAAAGGCCAGACTGAAAGGACTCCTGGGTTTGCCAGATAGGTCAGAGTTAGGATTTTCTGCCAGTTACTGATCTGAAGCCTTTGTACTAGGTCTGACTGGGATGAAGGTAATTTTCACCATAACAACTCCTGTGCTGCTGATAACAGACCAGCATATCAGATGTTGCTGAACAGCATTTGTGCAGCATGAAAGCATTTGCTGCTCACTCTTACCCCAGTGAATAGATTGGAATGTGAGAGAGGCAGGGCGAGGACACAACTAGGCCTATGACCCAAATTAACCAAAGAGATTTTCCATGCCCTACAGTGTCGTGTTCAGCAATAAAAGGGAGGGAAGAGTGGAGTTAGGTAAGTGTCCTGGTTTGACAAGGAAGTGAGTTTTCTCAGGAAATTGGGGTCAAACCAATCAGTGTTTAGATTTGGATATTGACATTTGGAGTGACCACTGAAGGCATGGGGCACACCTCTGAGAACACAGGGGGTTAAAAGCAGAGAACAGCCAGGGGAACTCTCTTTTTTGGTTGTGGTCAGCAGAAGAGCTCAGACCTGCCCTGCCCAGACACGGGCTGAGTTGGGGAGGGAAGCCATGTGGTCTGGGAGAGGCAGGCCAGGGGGTGAAGGGACTGGAACCGGGCTGGACGGAGGGTGGAGAGAGACTGAGATGTCTTTGTACCCCCACCCAGAGCAGGAGAGAGTGAGAGAGACACACACTGTGCCGGCAGTACGCCAGCAGAGGAGAAATTGTAGTGCTGGGAGGGAAAAGGTGCCCAGCCGTGGGCGTTCTGGGCAGCCTACTGCAGATTTCAGCCTGAGACTTTTAACCCCTTCTTGGACAATGAAAGCTTTGTGGAACATTAATCCTCCTTGATCTGAAAGAGAAGAGAGATGGCCTGGGTCCTGAGGTGTTAGAAGAAGAAATCCTAGGTGGGAGGAGATGATGGAGTGGCCTTGGCTGGACTTTTCTTATATAGCCATAGACTCTTGTATAGCCATGAGCCAATCTCTCCTGAATGCAGACTGCAATTCTTAGGGGGATGCAATGGTTTGAGCCAAGAGTGACCTACTGCAGTGATGCCAGGAGAGTGACAGGATTGGGGTGAACAGAGAAAGATGAGGAGGGTGTGGTGGTGCCCTCTCTCTTCAGGGAAGAAGAAGAAGATCTCTGTTCTTGAGACCCTCAGCCCCAGGGCAGGAGAAAATGGTGAGACTTTTGTACCAAAATGAGAAACTGTTGTTCTTTGATCCTTGGCAAAGCATCCTTAAAAGGAGTCCTGTGAGCAGTCTCGGTCCATGTACAGTGGTGAGAGCACTGTACATAGAAGGAGGATGTCACACTGGCAGTTTTTCTCTGGGCAGTGCCATGTGTGACATGGAAACACAAGAGGTTGCAACTTGTGTTTCCTGGGGGGCTATGGTGCAAGAGAGACCCCTCTCTCCCTTGATGGACTGAGTATTGATTATCTGAGGGGTGGCAAATTGATCTGGGATCCTGGTTTTGTCTCAATGTGCTTTGTTGGAAATTGGGTGGGGGGAGGAGGAATGGTTTGGGAAGGTTTTCATTCTGGATTCTGTGTGTGTCTTTTATTGTAGTGGTAGGTTAACAAAGTTTTTTTCCTTTATTTCTAAGCTCGAGCCTGCTCTGCTCTGTTTCTGATCCCATCTCACAGCACTCATTTGGGGAGAGTGTATTTTCGTGGGGGCACTGGTATTGCACCAGCATCAAACCATGACAGTTGGTTAGCTGTCTATTGCTTGGCAACTGATGGGGCATCAGTCTAGCATGGGAGGTGATTAGCGATTGTCCTTGTATCATGAGCTCTGGTGGTTTTTTTCTCTATATCTTCTTTCACTTTTCCATTGCTTGTTAAACCATTCTTTCCTTGACCCATGAATTTTCTGGGGTCTGCTCTTTCCTTTTATCTTTCCCCATAAAAACTGTCTTTGAGGGTGGGAAAGGGAGCAAGTGTGTGTGGTGCTTAGGTGTCCACAATAGTTTAGTGTAACGCATATAAATACCAGTTTTCAGGACAGCTCTTTATGTGCTTAAAACCCATGAATTAATGCAATTGAAGCTTTTTGTAGAACAGTTTCGTGCTCTGAAGTCCATGGAAGCAGGGAGCATTGAACAGTCAGAGAAATTCCTCACATTTTCTGGAGAGCACCATGTGAAGTGAGGCAGGGCCTCTAAATCACTCCAGTCCTTGCCTTGTCTTCTTTGATTTTCATAGTCAGTGGTGGTGTCTGATGAGACAGCCTTCAAACAGCAGCCACCATGAGAAGGGTTCTATCAAGAAAGATAATAGCACTTTGCTTGCTTGTTTCAAACCATTGTGTTTACAGCCTGAAAGGTTTACTGCCCATTTGTGGATTTCATGTTTAATGGAAGGCTGGCATTCCTTTTTCTTAAGAGAAGTCTGGGTATGTGAGGAAAACTGCAAAACCATGGTTTTGAATATCAATTAGTCAAAATATTTGCTTGGTTCAGCTGAGTAAAAAGTAATTATTGGAGGGAGATTCCATGCCCATAAAAAGCTGGTCAAGGAAGTAGAAAATGTATTTATATGTTCACTCCCCATCTATCCTCCAATAAGAAGCTGCTCTAGTGTATTATCCTTGCAGCCAGTGCATCTCTGGTCTGCATAATCTGAATGCAGGGTCAAGTCCTATACTTGATTGAATAGGGAGCACAGACACAAACATTATACAGGGTCTGGCTGGGATGGAGTTAGTTTTCTTTCAGAGGCTGCACTGTTTTGGATTTATGACTAAAGCAGTGGCAATGATACAGTGTTGTGGCATGGCTTGTGTGTCACTGGGGCTTTCTCTTTGCCCAGCTCTGCCTCAGCAACAAGAAGGTTGGGGGAGCATGAGATATTGGGAGTGGATGTAACTAGGACAGTTGACCCAAAACTGACCACAGGGATATCCCATGCCATAGAATGTAATGGGTGGAGAGGGTTTGGGGTTTTTTTGAATGTAGATGTTGCTTGGAGACTAACAAGGTGTCAGTATCAGTGTGCCTGTGGGAAGTGAGCTGCTTCTTCACATCACTTGCTTTTGTTTTATTCTTACTTATTGTTGTTTTCTTTCTTCTTCCTTGTTCCTTCCCATTTTAAACTGTTTTTATCTCAAGCACTGAATTTCCTTGCTTTTGTTCTTCCTATTCTCTCCTTGTCTGACAGTGGGGGAATGATAAAGTGGTTGTGTGGGCCTGACATGCCCAGCATGTGACGTGACCAGCATTAATCCACAACATATCTTAAAATGATGGTCATCTGTGGCACCTGCCAGGCAGAAATCACACAGGACCTGATTTTCACTCATATGCATGAAGTTACTAATGGCTTAAATGTTTGTTGTATGAGGCCCCAAAACAAAAAAGAGACATTGAGGCTTCTGAGAGAGAGAATGGCACAGATGAGTCCTATAATATTAAGATTAAAAAAAAAACCTTGATAACTAGAAAATCTTACATTGTGTATCTATAGAACTGTTTTTATACAGGTGCTTCCTGATCCAGTTTGCATGTAGCCATCAATCTGTTCACCCCAGAAAAGTGTCTCATTTGAAAGCTTGTATATTGAATTGTGCCTGGTATCTCCATAATGACAACATTTTTTAACAAGTTGTGGCAGGATGGCCCCCTGCCCTAGGAGGGTCTATCTCTTACGTGTCAGCTGATGGAGTAGCTGAGGACATCTTCCCCCTCACACGCATTTACTAATTGCTGAAATAATCAGGGCAGCTTGTCTTGTAGCACATTATTTTGGCACCATGGTGGTGACATTCCCAGCTGATAATAAGCATCTCGCCTTAAAAGTAAGATTGTAGGAATAAGCTTGAATTTCTGACTGACAAGACACTTCACTTAACAAACCATAGAAGCTATGCCATGCTTTCATTTGCATATTCCCTGGAAATGTGTGAGGATCTCTCCTCAAGGTTTGAGATGCCTGTCTTGAGTTACTCTCTCAAGGGCTGAGTGAAAGGTCTCTGTGTAGCCCATGATCAATTTGGTGGTAAGTTACACTCACTCCCTTTCTATACTATTTCTTTGCTAGCTGTTACATAGGTACCTTTATGTTGTGCACTATATTATGTCATC
Source organism: Lonchura striata (assembly GCF_050655825.1). NCBI lineage: Eukaryota > Metazoa > Chordata > Aves > Passeriformes > Estrildidae > Lonchura > Lonchura striata. The sequence continues at coordinate 71,441,339 of NC_140740.1, forward strand.
TCTTAGTAGTTTGTTTTATCCTGTAAGTAACTCTGTTTAAGGCCCTTTGTCTGTTAATCTCCTGTCTATTTAATAAACAACCCATTTTACAATAGACCTGATCTGCGATTCTTGAGAACTTGTGAGCCAGAGCAATTTAGGTGCAGGTCATCTAAGTATAGCTGCTGTGAAAAATCTGAAGCTAAGGCAGGGCTTGTTCAAAGCTCTTACTCAATCCATAACACAATGTACAAAAAAGGACTTACATCTGAAAAGACACCAAGACATTTAAATTGTTAAAAGCTTTCAATATTTTTTACCTCCTGGACAGAAGAATCATGTATAACAATGGAAAAAACTAGCTTGGCTTTAAAGAAACTATTTTCTTTTTAACTTAATAGAAAACTTAATAGAAAACTTAAATGCTGAACTTCAGCAAATGCTGTAATTTATCTGTTTATTGCAATACTACCTTAGTATAGCACTGTATAATAATAATTTCTCAGTAATTGCTAGCATTAGTGTCAAACAGCCACTAATACATTACCTTGGGTGCACTATCCCATAAAATACTAAAATGTGAATACTTCCCACTTGGGAAAGCTGAGACATCACCTCAGTCTTCTTCTGCTTGATTTAATGTGCTCTAGCCAATATCTTGTCAAGCTGACATTTGAATGCAGGTAACAGTGACATAGAGAGATAGAATATGAGTAGTTTGTAGCAAAGACTACAGACACCGAGTCTGGAAATATATTTTTGGACCAACAAGCATAGATCTGTTAATATGAGTGATTACCTTTGTAGGGTGAATTACCTGGACACTAATCAGACAGTGTTAAACATAATCTTGGGATAGTTACATGACATGTAAATTAATTATAGCATAAACAAGTGATGCTGCATGAGTTTTTGATTGGATTCAAGATAAGAATATGCAAAAGCAATCAGAACCAAGCTGAATGTTGTTCAGCAGATCCTGCTCTGATTTTTAATCACAGGTCCAGAATTGAACATCATTCCAAACTTGCGGTAAAGTTAGAATTTTCTGTCTTGATTTATGAAAAGAAAAAATGATCCATGTTCTCTAGGCTGAAAGATACATCTCCTGTCCCTTCCTGTGTCAGCTGAGCTCAACTGACAAACAGCTCAATCTACTCCAGTATCTATCAGATATGGAGATGTTAGCAAGGCCTTTTCAGCTTTGGTCTCATTTCCCTGTCACAGTGGCATGTAATCTATAAAATCACATCTTTCTATTTACTTGCTTACACTTTTTGTCTACACCCAGCTGACATATGTTTTTTACATATGTCACTCTTGATAAAACTGCTTGAGCTAGAAATCAATGCTGATATGCCAACTCATAAGAGTAGCTTCAAATCCACTCTGTTGAGAGCAAATGCATTTTCCTTTAATGAAGGCACACCTGCTTATGGAAGTGATCAATGTGGTAAGGCATAAGCATGTGTTTGACTGCAAGTATGTGCTTGAATTTCCAAGCACTCTCAGGCTTAAAGCTTGTGCTAATTTGAGCTGAGGATCTATTGCTTATTCTAATAACTGTGAAGAAAGCTGCTAAACTGATGATGCAATAGCTGAGATGGCAATAACTGTGTGTGTATCATCTTAAAAAATAGATACTTTCCCTCTTGCTGTGGTTGTAAATGCCATGGCAGAAGAGAACATGGCTTTCCAGTCTATTTATTTGTTTGTTTATTGTTAGGATTCATGAAACAGATGTGGACAATCACAATATTTTCCATGGGTTTTGGGTATTTCAGCAGGTGTTTATGGACAAGGTTTAGCCAGATGACATATTTTGTAAGACTATGAGGGAATCTAGTGAAGGAATTTGGATCACTAGGAAAGGGGATCAATGTCCTGTCAGATTTCTTCAGAGCTTCCAAGAAATGTTGTATACTTTTGGCTATAGCATCTGTACGAAGAAAGTGCTTCCTTCTCCCTGCAGAGGTAGCACGACTAAAAGAATGAAATGAAATGTGTTGGTTCTCATCACTGCTTCAGGTGTAATTGGAGAATAACTGGTTTCAGGCAGTGAAAGCTGTGACTGAAACTGCATCATGCAGTTTGAGCTAAATGACATCCATGCTATGAATTAAGGATAGAATTCATTGTGCTTTTTGCCCAAGCATGTTCAGCAAATGCACTTCTTTAGTAATGCAGTACAAAGATGCTGTATTAGACTGACCTCTGCAATACTGAAAGGAAAAAATATGAGCCTGCATCATGTATTAACTTAGGTGAGATGCTTCCTTTACATGTTCAGGAAGGGCTGGACATGTTCATACCAAGGGTAAGTCTACACAGAGCTAGCTGTACAAAGCTTTAGTCTTTCAGAAAATGGTGTGAGTGTTTTGCAGTCTTGAAGTTTTTTCAGTTTGCCCAGCAGTATTTTTTCCCCCTGGAAAGAGAATGCTTGCTGTGCGCCAGCCCTACTAATGTCTGCTGTCCATCTCCTTCCAGGGTGAGTGAAGCCCATCTCTGTACATTCTTCTCCCCATCTTTAGCATTTGAATGTTGCCTGGCCACTGTCTTGTGATTTTTGTTTTAATCACTGATTTTTTTGTCCTTAGTCATTGTTGCACCATGCATTGCAAAATGTTGATAGGACTGGAAGTCACTGTATGCATAATAATATACTTTTTGTTTTGTATTGTAATAATACAAATATTTTCTTGTAATATCTTTTCTATTACATATTACACAAGGTGATTCGTTGTTACAGTGTACTCCTTGCATTTTAGAATGTCTTATGTTGGATCAAACATTACTCTGATGATGTGACAGATGCCTTTTTTGTGGTTTCTTATGCATGTATACCCCTCACCAGGTGACATATTCTGCTGAACTAGCTCTGAAATGGTACATTTGCTATCAGCACACTTATGCTTGAGAATGTACTGTACTTCTGCTTTGAGTATTACAGCAGTTCATGAAGAAAGGACTGGATTAACTTTATTGTATTCACAATGAGGAAAGAAAATACATGCATGCTGAATATTTTAGTTATAGGGCTACATAGCAAATTGTCGTTTTATGAGTTATCCCAAAGGGCAAGTTACAGTACAGATAATAAATGAAATCTTAAATTATCTGAAGATACTAGCTTAGGTAGCACTGCATTCGTAAACAAACACTTATACTTACACTAAACATCAAGAATAATATTTTTTTCCTGTTTGGTGAATCTATTAATAGATTTATTTTTTCCATTCTGGCTTAATTTTTTGCACCCTGTGTTGACTCTGGTGCCATTATATTTCAGTTTCCTTCTACTACTGTGTCCATGGCCTTACTTGTCCATCATTTTATTTGGCCCTCCATTTCAGATGATAGGTGTAAGCTGGGATATTTATCTTTACTATCACAATTTGGAAGAGTCATTCGGAATGCTTTGGCAATGCTCTTCAAGAGGCAGACTGAAACCTTTAGTCTGATTCAATTGTTCCCTTCATTCTCCCCTCCATCAACAGTTGTTACAGAAATTTAGAAAAATATGTGTATTACACACACACAGACACACACACTCCTCAACTGCTGGACAAAGAACATTTTACCACTTTGTACCCTTTAGATAAATTGTAATAAACCCATGGCAACTCCTGTTAGAGTTACTACACTGAACTACACAATAGCATATATCTTAAAAGATTGTCTTAGCAATGGAGGTATCACAGAACTGTTGAAATTTATCTGGATTCAGCCTATAAAAGGACATGCAGATGGCAATTTTAAGTCTTGTAAGTTGTCATGAGCTGAGTACTATGAAACATGAGAAAAAGAAATTATTTAATTACTGAAATGAATAGTTATAAATGTCATTTTTTGCAGGCTGAAGCAAGCATTTAGCCTGGTTTATGGGTTACAAACACATTATATCAATATAGGTTATATCAATACAACTTATGCTTGTATGGGTTGCAGACTAATTCAAAAGGAGTGGGCCTATGTAGGACTGGCCTAACTTGCCATTGAGGGCAGACTAAAATTCACTGGCTGTTAACTAAATTATTCAAGTTTAATTATAAAAGAAAATAAAGACCCAGGTAATAACTGCTCCAACTTTTTGCAGGGCAAGCTGATCCATGTAATCTAGTCCATTCACACAGTACTAGATTGATATCAATTGTACAATGTGATCTTTGTTGTCAAACTCATATACGAAGCCTATTAATGCCTACTCTGATCAAAGGATCAAAGGAAAAGTAGCATAGGTCATTCAAGAAAATAAAGTAATAGTCTGACTAACATATAATAATTTTGCCAGACATGGGAGAAACATGATTAAAAATACTCAATGCATGCTCTAAGATTACCATAGGAACTAAGGGTTGGACATAAGCTTGCCTATGAAGAGGAAAGATGAAATAACCATTCCAAACACAACCTAAGCCATGGAAGTGGAGCTGGAGGTCCTGGCCTAAATACCTCTTAAGAATAAGGTATCCCAAATGAGCAATGCAACCATAAATAAGCTAACAACATTTGGAAGATTCAGGAAGAGTAGACAGGAAAATAAAATTATATAGTGATGACATTTTCATGGTCTCACATTTTATGGACCTCCAAGACTACTTCCTTGATTTATAAATTGGGGTTTTTTAATGTAAAAATATGGGATCTGGTCGAAAAAATAATGATGATATTAGAATGCAGCTCCTTCTGTGTCACAGAAAAGTAAGTATTAATCAGAACTACAAAATAACTGCAAACAACTGAGAATACCCATAAATATGTTTGAGACATAGAGCTTTCTGCACAACCTCAGAGGCATCTTGAAATGACAAAATGGAGAAATCCTATTGATTTGCATTTACATAATTTCCATCCAGTAGGTTTTTAATGTATTTTTTTTTTAAGTTTTGGCTTTGTGATGCTCAAAATGATAGAACTCAAAAATCACATATCTGTATGCAGAATATGTTAATGCACTCATTTTATCTACCTGGTTTTTAGAGTATATTTATGTTATTCAAGTGATTTAGTTCAAAGCTAAGGTCTGGTCTGTCTAGGAACTTACTAAAATGGGTGACTTTACTCAGCTTAGACCAGATCTTTGTGGTTTTCCTATCTTGATGTAAATCCTTGTGATTAAATTCTGAGTGCAAAACACAGGAGCACTACATAGAGTGAAAACTTTACAAGTGCATTATTATGTGTAAAAACTCCTTTCAGCATAAAATTGTATGATACATGGTGCCACCAGAAAACATGGTAAATTAGTCTCAGCTGGCATTGTGTTAAAAATTGGAAAATTAAGAAATTAATCTAAAGCAAGCAGTCCAAAGTACACAGGCGTGTATGCTTATATGCATATGGGAGCATATAACGTGCTTAAGAGTAGGAGGGAGACATTGTATGTTTTATCTTGCTGACAAGCAGAAACATTATTTGATATCTTAGATGGAGCACTAATACTTCATAATTTTGTATTAAGACTCTGGATGCAGTTTTGATAGACAGCAAAATGTGTATGGTGAAGCACCTGCCATTTTCTCATTAAAAAGTTTTGTTGTTTATTCATTTATTTCTGACAAAGATAAAACTTCAAATAAGAGTTTCCATTCTACTTTCAATGCAGTACTCTTCTAATGAATGAAACACAAAATTACTAGTCATTATTTCCTTTGTCTTAGTCCACCATTGACTTATACAATGTATAGGGTGTACATGAAAAAAAAGATAGTGGTACTGCTGTTCCGCTGTGGCAAAGAGAGAAAATGGAGAGGAAGAAGGTTTTTAGACAATTCCCATCATAACTCTAATAGTATGTCATAGTAAAGGGGATATTAAAGGGTCTGTTATTAGTGAACAATTAGATTAATCAGCATGAGATTTTTGCCTGTCAGCTAGGCAATGTACTGTGGAATTTTATTAATGGAGTTTTTAGAACTAAACTCTCCTAATAAACCAAATACGTAAGACCTAATGCTACATCAAGGAAGTTGATTTACATATGAGTAGAAGGTCAGCATACATATCTGAAATAAACTCTGAGAAATCCAGGCTGCTGCATGTAGGTGGAGGAAACATACAATGAGGCACAATGAAAAAGCTAGAGGGTTAGCTTGCATAGTTTATTTCTCTTCTGCCCATGTTTACTCATAAAAAGCTGCAGATAAAGTCTTTGGGAAAGAACATAAATGCAATTCTGAAAAGCAAAGGGCTTTAGAGATCACAGATGAAGTTGTCATTGAAAGCAAAGAAATAGGCAGCTGAGGACATTACAACATTTATGGTGGCTTAATTATAAATTCTTGAAAGTCTTTCCACACCTTTAAAGGGCTGCAGAAGTCAGTGTAACAGGAAATAGAGATTTATTTCAGGCAGCAACATTTTTAAAACAATAACTAGACTGAGGTCCCATAAGTGTTAGGCTGACACCACTCCTCAGCACTGCCTGGTCCATGGCCATGCTTGTGCTTGGAGAGTCCTAGTCACAAGGCTTTGTTAGGCCACAAAAAGGTAGCACTTATACTTAAAACTTTATTAAGCTGCCACAGTCCAATTAGCTATCAGGCTATATGCTATGAAAAAGACATTTATATAGTATTTGTACTGTAGGAAAATAATACTCCTAGCTGAAATAATGATGTGGAAAATCTAAACGTGCATAGTCTAAGGATGCCTTGTGATCTCATCAGAATTTATTGATGGGATGAATAATAAGACGACCTTCTGTAACAATATAGACCATCCCATTCTTTACCCATGGACAGCTCAGCTGTGTCAAAGACCACTGAGCTGTGTGCAAAACAGGTCCTGAATCAGTAGCAGTTGCAGTCAAATTGAAGTTGAAGTAAAATGATAACCTTTTATTTCAAGACAAATTGAACTGAACTATGGTGTTTCACAAGCAACCTAAGCCTCTGTGTGGTAAAGATCCAGTACACTCAATGGCAGCTCTTGGGTCATCCAGGAACAATCTCTTTTTCTCTGTGTTTCAGTTTCTCTGTGTTTCTACTGTCAAAGTAGAAACCTCAGTGCCAATACCCTGGAATAATCAGTGTAGATGACATTGCCAATTTTTGCAAGGTGATACTGCAATCCCCAGGGGGGTTGATAAAGGGGACGATTCAAATTCAAATGAACCCTTGGCTCTGACAGTCTGAGCAGCGTTTCCCCAACATTTCAACAGGGCTATGTGTGACACTTTGTTAAATTTGCTTGCTCTGTAGCTGCTAAAATGATACAAATACATCCATTTTGAAAGGCTTTATCTCTTCCTTCCCACCTCTGTCAAGATGTGGCTGAGTATGCTAGAGAAGCTGGTGTAGGTCAAACAAAGAGCTTTCTCACCAGGCAGGGCTGTTGTCATCTCTGATGGAAGTAGGTTTTGCTACGTGAAAGACTTGGCTGCGTTTGGGGTTGATTCAAGTTTTTTTAGTGTGCCCTTGCCTTCTTACAATATTGCTATTTATTTGTAGGCATAGCTGTAAGAAAGGTCCTTCAACCTTTACTGTCGTGATATAAGTCTAAATGCTGGATGAACAAAGCTGTGGGGAAGGGATCAATCTGCCAACAGCCAAAGGTCAATGCCTGGGTATAAACTGAAGAAATAAAATCAATCCACCATAACCTAAATCCTTCAAAGATACAGGCAAAATGCCAAGATGGGTCACCCACACTGCCAAAGCACAGGTTGCAGTGGCTGTCAGCCAAGCTAAACAGCACATTAAGGGGATCCTCAGTCTTGCAGATCAACAAGCCTATATCATTCAAGTGCCAGATATCTCCTGCAAAGATGCTCAGGTGGTGTCATTAAATTCCCAAAAGATCATGAGTCATGTGAAATGGACAAGGTGGGAAGCTAATCCATAATTGTCCCCATATTATCCAGATAATGCATATACAGATGCCCATCAGACCTAGCTGAGTGCACACTTCAGAAAGTTTGAAAGAGAACTGTACCTGTTGTGGTGTGCAAGTTTAATAAGTTAAATGTTCTGTTATCTTACAGTAAATTCCAGTGCCCCCCAAATTATTACAGTTGGTTTTTCCCCTATGTTATGCCCCATACCCAGCTGTCCCTCCAAGAATCCCCTCCCTATTTTCCAGATCCTTCCCTGCCTGTCAAGGCAACCCCGCCCCTTTGTCCTGTCCATCAGCCCAAGCCCTACAAAGTTCCCTGTCCCTCATCCTCAGACCCAATCCTCAACCAGACTCTCTCTCCTCCCCTTGCCCTGATTTGTTTTAGTCCCAAAAGGCACACGCTGGAAGTTACACATTGGTTGTATCATGGTGTCCACCCCCTGCTTGGCAAGCTTTTAAAAACCCATGCAGAGGGGTGCTTGGGGGCTCTTTTTCGCTTGTGCTCTGCTCTGGTGGTTGTCTCCTGTATTCTCTCCCCCTGCTTCTCCCAGTAAATTTGTAGGACTTTGCACTGCAGAAGAGCCTCCTCTGCCTCCTTCACTCATCGCTCCTCCAAGAGGTCTCTGCTGTTGGGCATCTGGCTCAGAGGATCAGGCTCAGGCAAAACTCCAGCCTGGCCAGTTCCCCACTCTTGCCACTGGCCCTGGGACACCACAGAGCTAGCCAGGGTTCCGGAGGACAGTGGCATTTACCAAGCTTACTTTTCCATTATATTACCCTGCCTAGCCTTGCATCTACCCTGTCCTTAAGTTTGCCCTCTGCTCTCAGTGTTTGATCTGCTCTGATCTTCTGCACTTCTGGAATATAGAGGAGCTGTACTCCAGATGTCTTGTTGCCTGCAATGTCAGTGGCCACGTGAGGTTTTTGTTATCTAAGCAGGCAAAATGGGCAAGCCAGAGTAAGCAAGGAATGTGACGGAGGATGATGAGTGGCTCTGCGCAGGAAAGGAATGTCCTGGTCCCAGGCACAGCCCATACCAGGAGAGGAGTGTCCCAGACAGCCACTTCTCAGACCTCATTGTCCTCTCCACCAGGCTCTGCCCCAGCATCTCTGGGATTAATTCCTCCCCACTCTGATGAGGTAGAGGAAGGCCATTCATAAACTGAGGATACGCCTACATGCCAAGACACCAAATAAGACAGACAAAGTGCTGGATGTTGTTGTAGACAAAGTTGAGCAGGGATTGGTGTGCAATCCTGGTGTGCAATCCTGGTGTGAAAGATTAGTGTCTAAGACAGAAGTGTTGAGCAGGCGGCCTTTGCCTTTTTAGGTGTAGATGTACTTTGGTATTTCATAAACTTCATGTAAGGAAAATGAGGGCAACACAAAGCTATTTTTTCCTACTTAGTAGCTGGAAGTAAGGTGAATTTATCAGCCTCAGTGGTGTCCCTTCTGAACAGCACCCCACAAAGAGAAAGGGCAAACAAGTAATCCAGCACAACATGACATGGTCAAAATTATCTCTGTCTTGTTTTGTACACTTGGAAGAACAAACTTTTTGGTACAAGGCAGGTGTAATTCAGTTTTTGTGCTGACTCACACTTGACAATTAGCTGAGAAAAAACTGCAAAATACAATGAATTATTTGTTAATAATTAGAGTTTTATGTGTGTGTGTGTGCACATGTGTGCAAATGAAGAGCTGCAGCTCAGTGGGACTGAGAAACTAGGGTGGACTGCATTTAGGGCAAATGTGAGGACTTCACTGGTGCCTCTGGTTGCATCTTGAAAGCCAACATTGCCTCTTCTCTTTCTCCCCCTTTCCACTTGTCTGTATAACCACCATACAGCATCTTTATCCATATTCAAGTGCTCAGATATAATTTAATCCACATAGTCCCTTCCTACCCATGTACAGAAGAATTTGTTCCATTGCAGTGGAAAGTCACAATGTTTATTACATCTCTAAGATGAACCCCAGGGCATACATTTTATCCTCACTTATATAATCATGATAAGGTAGAAAATGAGATTTCCAAAATCAAAAAACTGTAGAACTTCAGGAAACCACATGTCAGTTTTTACTTTGATGTACACTATGTTTAAAAAAATCCAGAAAGGAGAGGTGGTGAGGAGAGGAAAAGGATGCACTGAGGAGATTCCAGGAGATTTCCTCTCTAGATTGTAGAAAGAAGAATATAATCTCTCCTTGCTGCCTGGAATGAAAGTATTCTGAAGAGACATCATGAGAAGTTAATTTACTATCATGGATGGTTTCTCATTCCCACTTGCATTTTAATAAAATGTCACCTCAAAATTTGCAGTAAGGGTTGGATTGGCAAACTTTGGTGGGATTGGCGGATAAATACTTTGTTTCCTTAAGATGATTTAGAAAAGAGTTAAGGGAGGAGTTGGAGTTAACGGTGTGTGTTTATCCAGGTGATGAGTGCTAGTTTCCAAAATGTATACTGCTGTTTATTTCCTGTGAGAGCAGAGTTTTGGTCCTAATTGTCAAGGGAAGTTGAGTATATTGTCAATCTCTCTCTGTCCCTTTATTCTCTGTTTAGTAAGACATTTAAGCACCCACTACTAGTTCAAGAAACATAGCCCTGTATTTCTCTCCTAGTGGCAATTGAATAATCTCTACCTGCTTTCATTATTTGGTTGCATCTTCAAAGTAATAGCTCTTTTTCTTTCATAGTTTTCCTAAACTGTCTTTTCTCACTCCTCTCTGCCACCGCCTATTTGCACTTAGAGCTACTGTTAGTGTCATCTGTGCCTGCCATCTGCTTCTGGAATATTATGAAGCTGTAATCACAGGATATTTTGAAATTTATTCATACAAATCAAAGACATTCAGTTGCTGTTAGGGGTGGATTTAGAGCTAGGAAAGGCATAGGTCTCCTAGCAGAGGCTTTCAGAAACAGCAGCTGGCACAGGGATGCTGGAGGAGGTTTCCCTGCCCAGTTTTCCATCCCGCCCGGCTCCTGACCTCCAGCATTTTTTGCATTCTCAGGGCTGGCTTCAGCTGAGGTCAGCTAACTCTGCCAGATTTGCAGTTCAGTGGTAAACATGAATCTGGGTGAGAATGAGACTAGAGGAATTTTTCACTTGTGACCCCATTTATGCCTAGCCTGTAAAAGTGTATAACCACAGCAGTAACCTCTGTCTTGCTCCTTTTACAAACTGGCTGTACCTCAGCATACATTTTTTTCTTCATTATTTGAGATAGAAGCTACTTTATTAAGTCCAAGGAGTACCTATAATTGTGGCTTAATCCAAATCAAAGGCCTTTAGATGCTACTCTAGCAAGTAATATTAGATGGGAAGCTATCTGTATCTTCCCACATAGAAAGCAGATGAAGAAGGTTGCTCCTGCACTGCTCAGTTTATACTCTCAACTTCCAGAATAATGGAATAGGTTGCAATAAACTATGTTTGCATTTTAAGATGCTGTAGACCACTTTTACTGCTCCAAGAGAGGTTCTACGAAATTAAAGAGCTTGTGCCAAGGACCCACATAGACAGTATGTACATTTCAGGGTGGTGGAGTTTTTGCTTTGGACTTTGGACTCTGATCTCCTGGACTGATTTGGGGCAGAAATGGCTTAGTTGCAGTCTTGGTGTGCAAGCTCTAATTCGGCTTCATTCAATGAAAGACTGGTCCATGGTCTATGAAAGCCAGGGTGGAGGTGATGGAGATCTGCACACCTCTTATAAAACTAGGGGCTAATTTTTCCAGTATGCTCCGCTGACTTTGAAAATACTTAAAATCAGTTTAAAAATGTTTACTCTTTAACAGTTCATTTTCATACATTTGGCAGATTGGTGTGCCTTTCAAAATGTCTCTTCTAGGTCTCCTGCTTTTCAGAAGCACCTTCAATATGTCAGTGTTTCTATAGATGTCCTTAAATGGAAACATCATTATGTAGGAAAAGCAACAAAAATGAAAAAAGAGCTGTTATATATTTCTGCAAAAACAAACCGGTTTCCCTTTTCCCCAAGACTTAAATGAGCTGGAGATCCAACATGAATTTAATGTGCCTATGGCCTCAGTGCACACTGCCTGTGCTGCTGTAGTAGTCCCAGCTAAGTAGTAGTAGTCTCAGCTGCTAGCTGGAGGCAAGCCAGCTCAGGGTCCTGGAGGCTGTGGACACAAGCCAAAGTTCCGTGGTCAAGCACTTGGCAGTTATTAGACCCCAGAAATCAAATGAATAGAAAAAGCTTTATTTGACTTGGTTGTTGCTGCTGAGTTCCTGTGTGGGAATAAAGAAGTGTGGCCTACTGATTTGCAGTGGCAGTACAGCAGCTGAAGGAGGGCAAAAGCAGGTTGGTTTAATCCCAGAGGTTTTGGTTTTATTTTTTATTTAGGGGAACATCTTCAAAACACACACAAGAGAGCTAAATGTGATACACAGTGAAAACAGGAGCAGTGTTTTCAAGGGATCAGAATTAGGATGAGTTTCTTCCCTATAATTGTCTACCCACCTTCTGGTGCTGCAGCACGTGATAGCATTCCCTCACAGGTACAAAAACCAGCAAAGCTATACTTAATTAGAATTTAAAATCCCTGACAAGGACATCTTGAGTGGAAAGGTTAGTCACCTGGTACACTGGCTTCCATGAGGGATGTAGCTGGTGCCATGTCAATGAAGGCCAACAATAGTGGAAATGAAAGGGCAGACATAGAAAGGATCAGGTAATGTGAGGGAAATACAAGAGACGGGGGAGAGGCCATAGTATATTACCATCCTTGTTGAAATGCCTGAGCTGCTTGTCCTATGGCGGCAATTTGTCAGTTTTGCTGTCAGGTAATGTGGATTGGCAGCAGAGCTCTAGAAACGGAGGAGGAGATGGTGGCTGTGCTCAAGCAGTGGGAAGGCACTGAGTCCTTGTCATGCTGCTATGGGGAGGCTGTTCTGGGTCTGCAATGGTGAAGTAGGCACTGGTACCTCCCAAACCCCTTTTTCAGTGCTAATAGGTGATTTCAGATCCAGGCAAACAGATTTCTTTGTAATTGTTCAACAGATCCCACAAAAAGGACTGTATAATTGAAATGAGCAGCAGATTATTTTAGATGTGGGTGAAAGAGTTACAGGTGTTTTTGCTACATCCAAATGTGCTGGAACAACTGAAACTTACTGGGACAAGTTGAAGCAACCTTCATCTCCTTGCTCCTTCACACAGATCCTGTATGAACATGCTGCTGTGCATGTTTTGGGATGGGATGACAAGCCCATTTACCTATTAAGCTGTTAAGCACAAAAACCTTAACAACTCAGACAAGAAGTCTTTATCATGTTCATAATGGAGTTTGCAAGTTGTTTTTCTGGGCCATAAACCAGCAGGTGTGACAACAGAGGTTGGAGCTAAGGCAGCCCTCCAGCTGCCTCCCTGTGCCTGCACCACCACTGCTTGGATGGGGATGGGGCACCCCTGCTGTTAGTGCATTGTGGTGGTCAGCAAGGATAGGGGCCACAGCATAGGGATGGGAAAGGTAGGTTTGATTATGGTACAGAACACTGGAAAGGACCTGGGATTACTGGGAAGCAGAAATTCAAGGGGGGATAAAATAATTTTCTTCTTGCCCAAGTTAGCCATACATAGACTTGTCTAGATTTGAAATGTGTGGTGTGTTTTTTAGAAAATATTTAGCAAGATAATTGTAAAACATCTTGACTCTTGGCTAGTTAGAGCTTCACAGCTTTAAATTGGGTTTGGTTTATATGCATAGCTACAAACTCTGTCAGGTATAAACCAACAATATATTAATATATTAGTATGTTAGGCCACTATACTGTAAATTCCGAATCTCAGCCTGTTTTGCACAGTTTTGCCCATCACTAATCTTTTATCTTTCTTTGAAATTAAAAATTTTGCTGAAGTACTTAGGGATTTGTAATAAGAAATACTGTAGACATTTTTTTTTAATGTGTGGCCTGCAGTGAAACAAGTACAAATCCATGGATCATGCATACTTTACAAAAAAATCTGGCTTTGGTAGTAAACCAAATCTACAGATTTCAAAAATGTTACTTCTTCAAATCCAGCCCAGGACTCCTAGTGGAACTGAAAGCAGGATTGACTTCTGACTGTTCAGATTCAGCACCCCCAGGACTGTCCTTAAAAAGCACATGTTTGCGGGAACTTAACACCTAGTTTCCTAAATTCCTAGATCTGATCTTAAGTATGCATCAACAAAATTAAGATACCACAGTCTCATAAGTGCTGGTGTTAAGTCTGAGATTATGAAGTCGTAAAATAACAACTGACAAAATTAATTTGGAAGCAAATAAAGCAGAAATTTTTATTTTGATTTTCTTTGTTTTAAAGTCACAGCATGGCAAATAACATAATACAAATAATGTGACTTTCAAGGTGCTTGTTACTAGGAGATTCCAATCAGGCCTTACTCTTTGTTTTCTATATCCAAATGATAAATATTTTGCTTTTTACAAAATAATTGTTTTATAACCCAAGGGCTGGTACCTGCAGATAAATTTGTGCTTCAGCACACTCTTCTGACATTAAAAGTATTCATAAATCTAAACTACAATTTCACATCCTCTCAGAAACCACTCTAACAGAGGCATGGCAAGTCATTTAGGTAGTAGGCAGAGCAAAGCCTGTCAGTACATTTACAGTGCAGGTATGTAACCTGTTTTTCCTTCCTCCATCTGCTGCATCACTTTGGGGTTGGGTAGGCATTATGCAAAAAAATAGCTTCTGGCATTTCAGAAATATATGTAGAATTCCCCTTTAGCTTGTAGACTTTTCTATCCCTTCATATTGCATCAAGATTCTGACATCACACACGTGAGTGCTTTACTGAATCTGAGGAAAAGGAGCTGGAAAGTAGTGGCAGGTATGGTATTGCCAGGAGCATGGTAGACCATGAGAAGACTATAGGCAGACAGTGTATTAAATGCCTGTCCTTTGCAGTTGTGGGGAATATCACTCACAGAATAAAAACTGTGGCCTTGGGCCACCCCCACAGCTAGGAAATCTGCATAGGAGAAGGGTGCTGCACTTTCCAAGGTCAGACATGCACCATTTCCCAGACAGAGGCTGAGAACACTCATCCTGGAACCCGCAGGACTGAACTAACCTTCCTCTCCGCAGGTAGAGCCAAGCAGTGGAGCAGGGTGTAGAAGCACGACCAGAGCCAGTCTAGGTTCAGTGGAAGCTGCAGGGAACAGCAGAGCTTCAGGTTAATAAAGCATTCCTGAAGTTACCCAAGGTTACTGCCTCCGTGCCCTGGGCGTGAGGCATAAACAAAATGTTTCAGTGCAAGAGGTGCATGAGGCCTATGTGCCCTTGTTATGGGAAATATTTTTCTGAGATTCCTGTGGATTTTGGGTGTCAGTACCACCCTTTCTCCTCAGTGCCAGGCCCCAAATTCCACTGTGCCCAGGTGATGCACTCAATTCAGCTGCTTGATGATAGCAAAAACATGAGTAGTCAAAATGAAAACACTCCAATATGGGAATGTGAGATGAGAAAGTAAGTGATGACATCAAGGAATGTTTAAGGCTTTTTCTCAGGCAGAGAGTTTCCCTTTTTAGAAGTAAAATCAGGACATGTAACAAACAAGGACAAATTGAAAAAAGAAGTATTCCCATGTGTCTTGTTTTTGTTTTCTCTTAGGCTCAGATTTGTACTGCATTGTAGCCCAAACTCCTATTAGAGACATCTGGTTTAAGTCTGTAGGGTTATTTGTTTATGGTTTGGCCTTTTTAATTTTCATGTTTCTCCCTTTTACTTTTGATTCTGTCTTCTCTCTAGTTTTAGATCCTGCTCAAGATGACCAGTGCTCAAGCTTTAGAAAGACCTCTTCTTTCCTGTATTCTTTCTTCCCCCCGCACCGCCACAACCTTAACTGTCTGCAAAACCAATTGCAGAGAGGGAGAGAGACTCTCCTTCCTTCCAAGTGCAGAGTGCCATCTTTCTTGGAAGTGGTTTCTCCTGATTTCTGCAGCTAATGGAATAATTTCCCTTCCTAGTTACTTTGATGAGTCTCTTTCTGTCTCCCAGTGAGTGAGGCACCTGTGTGAGTGTTACTGGCATCCAGACACCTTATTATACTCTCCCTCAAGTAATGGGTTTGATTTTCATGATCATTAAAGTTGCTCAACACATGGTGAAGTGTTGCTTTTAGGACTCTCTAGTCTCCCAGGTTAGTGTGAAAGGGGTTTTGGCACAAGTGAGAATAAAGGCCAGTACTGTCATTACCTGCTGTTCAAAATGACTCATTACTTACTTTTCTTTGTGAAATTCATGCTATCAGTGATGTGAGAGAAGAAGGATGTTCTTGCTACTAGAAACACTGCACAGTAACTTGAAGGATTTTCAGATATTCATTCACATTTTTGCCCATTAGGTAGTGCATGATGCTCATTAGTAGTACAGCTTGAGGCCTGTTTTGGTCTCCAAAGAACAAAAAAACCTTTCTTTTTTAAAGGTGCTGTAGCATTCATGCACTTTAGGATTGATTTTTATTTCTACAGCACAGATGGCCCAATCATCTCTGTCTTCACATAGAATAAACACAAATGTATCAACTACAACAATTACTTTTTTGCAAGTGCACTCCTTTTCTTCTCATTGGAAAAGTTCATTTGTAGGATGTTCATGAAAAGAACTTTTGCATGGCCTGAGTTTTGTTTAGTTCCGAAGTAGATAAAGTCCAGTTACCACTAAGCACTTAAGAGAATTTATGTTCCTTCCATAGTTCCTTTTTCAGTCAAAATTAACCCTTTGAATAACTTGCACATAAGTCTTTTACACAAAATTGGCACTTCTTCATCTCATACTTTTAAATCCCTTTTTTTGGTGAAAGAAACAAAACCAAATGTAATGTCTGAGTAGGTTTTCTCTGTATTTTAATGTCTCCCTGCAAAAGTTTCTGGTTCATCACCCTAAAGGACACAAGGAGTGTGAGTTTGCAGAAATGTGTGACCCCATCTTCTCAAGTTTGCAGTTTTCAGTGGGTGTATCTACACTAAGACACTACATTGCACAATGACAAAGATTGCCAGCTTTTGTCTGGTAAGCAGCCAGGTATCAAATCCATTCCACTTGCAGCCTGTTCTGTCTTCATAAAGACTCTTCTGGAGTTTGCAAAGCACTGTGGCACGTAGAGAAATTCTTTAATTATGCATTCAGTAAGTCTCATAATAATGGGATATTATATTTCATTTTATATTGTACTTATTTCTAATAAGATGCAGACTGTTAACTTCAGATGTCAGAATTCAGCTAGTTTGTACCTTTCTAGTGTTTCTTCAAACCATCAGCACACTTTAAAAGACATGATTCACATGCTGTTCACCTTTCCATTTTCACCTCAGAAACAGAGCATGAGAGACACTGTTAGTAAGGACTAGACAGACTGAAGCAATTCTGTGGAAGTGGATAAATCTGACAGGAATTTCTGCAGTAGGAGCAGATTTCCATGTTTTTGTTACATACACACACACACTCACAGTATAAACATACATATACGTATGTGAATCTGCTGCAAGAGATCCCTAATTCACTTAAAATTATGGTACGATGTAGTTCTTTCGCCCTTTGTCCCATTATTGAAACATTAATACACATTTTGCACTTGGTGGTGAAAGCAATATTTTAATTCCATCTACTTCTGTCTTTTAATTTATTTACTTTCTAATTCTTTAATCACTGTAATTTTATTGGCTACTGTTTGGAAGGTCAAACTTTTTAATTTGTTCTGTGTAGTGAAATTTTGCTCAAATTACCTGCTGTTTTCCATCAGCCAGTGTAGCTACCTCATTATTCTGCTCCTTTTTTTCTCCCATGACCATCCATTTTTTTTTTATGTATACAAAAGTAAAGACCCCTCCTTTGCTGCTCCAAAACTCTCAGGGAAGGAGAGTTCTGCCTGCTATTTCACCCTTGGCTAAAATGCAAGTGAAAGCTCATGCATTTATTCAAAAGATAAAAAGTTACTAGAACTCAAGAAGAGGCCTGAGGTCAAGCAGTAGTGCTGATACGATTGTCTTCTCTATCCTTCATGATTTCTTACCCTTGCTGATCCTCCTTCTTCCTTTCACATGTGCATGTAAATGATGAATATTATGCGATGCAGGTAGGGCCCAGTGGTAGCATACTAGGCTGATTATGGTAGGGATAAATTCCCATTGAATTCTGTGCCCTTCAATGGTTGCCTGAGGACACTAGCTACTTATTAATGTAAATAATCAGCATTATGTCTATTTGTGGAAAAGAATCTCTGTGGTCTTTTTTTGAGGAGAAGCAGAACCAGGCAAATGAGAAATAAGTGAATTGCCTTTCTATTTCCTTTATACAGCACATCTGCCCAGCTGTGCCCTGCTTTGCTACTGCTCCTCCTCCTGCTTACAAGCACTTGTAAGCCTGGATGCCTCTTTGGAAGATGCAGCTGAAAATTGTTGGCTGTCCTAATTGAGGGGGTCTCCTCCAGCACTGACTTCAGGTAACACATACACATGCCAGACCCAGGGGCTACTCCTGGCTTTTCTGTGAGCTACAGAGGTTGCCATAAGTACTTTCTTTCCAGTATCTGGTCCACATTGCATGGGTTTTGAGGCTCAAGTAGTTTCTGAATTCAGTAGCAACACACAGATTTAAAAATTGCTGGAGAGGGGGTTGTAATCCTTTTTTCTAACCTTCTGGTTAGTCGGAGCTTGGAAGTAACACCACACTATGCCTCTGTGAAATATACAGCTCAATTTAAGTGCAACATTTTCTCACCAAGGCAGAAGAAAGGTTTTTGAAGAAGAAAGAAGAGCATGTCTTCCTGCACTTTTTTATTACAAATTCTCATCTGTGTACAAATCAATTGCCATTTATAGATTGCGTGGGAGAGATTGCAAAGATTAGGCACAAAGTAAAACTTGAAAATAGATTCCTTTTGATGTGTACCAAGCTTGGGGCCCTTATGAGATGTTATCACTACAAATGGTACACCGAGAAACACGTGGTTTTGGAAACTGTGAATACTTACATGACCCTTGTCATTTTAATGTCTTCTGAGTAGAAAGTGCTTCATACATGTACTCTTGCCAACATTATACACTACTTGTAGGGGAAGGCTTTTGCTTTTTTATAGTTTCTCACATCCTGGTAGGAAACATACTTTATCCATAGTTTTGTAGAAGTGGAATCAATGTATAAAGTGTATAAAACTACTTCCAATAGTTTTGCTCCTTCAGATGTGAACAGTCCTTTTCAAGGAGCAGAAGGAAAGTCATCACACGTTGCCTGACCGTGGGTAAAATAGTCCTGATTTAAACCACACTTAGGGTTAAGTTTACATCAAATCTGAAACACCTTCCACTACAAGAAAAGTCATTATTCAGTAGAATTGAGATCTTATGGGGAGCAATAGTGAATCCTTTAAATCAGCTGCTGTTATGCCAGTTTTGGGGATTTAATTTCTTGCTTTTGAAGCTTTGCCAAGGTAACTTTAAGGGCTTCAGGGTACATTCCCCTTGAAACTGTACAGTTAAGATGCTCTTCATCCTAATATAGCATGATTCCTGAGTAGAACAACTGTTTCAATACTTTTGCCCAGACAAGAGGGCTCTTCAAAGGCGAGGCTGAAGAAAAGAGTGTATAAGAAAGCTGGAGAGTAACTTCGTACAAAGCCATGTAGTGGTAGGAAAAGGGCTTTAAGCTGAAAGAGAGTAGAGTAGATTAGATTATTAGGAAAAAACGTCTTACTTTGACAGTGGTGAGGTACTGGAAGGAGTTGCGTAAAGAGGCTGCAGGTGCCCCATCTCTGGAAATATTCAAGGCAGAGTTGGATGGGGCCCTGACAAAGCTGATCTGGTAGAAGATGTCCCTGCCCATGGTAGGGAGGGTGGAACTAGATGATCTTTAATCTTTCTTTGGATCTGCCACCCCAAATCATTCATTGATTTTGTAAAAGCAGGCTGCCAGCACTGGGATATGCACAGAACTTGCCTGGTACACATTGCCAGTGGCTGAGATGTAGATAGAGGCCCAGAATTCCACACAGGTAAAAGTAAAATGTTTCATACATTTTCTGTACATATAAATGCTAAGCAGTTCAACCAGCCTTTATCTGAAGATTGCCATAAAATTAAACACTACTGCATAATCTAAATGTATGCCCATTACACAGAGTCAGGATTTTCATTAACAGCCCTATCAACAAAACCTTAATGATACACATTCAAATAATGGATCATGTTCAAGTGTAGAGAAATTTATGTTTTACAGACTTTTATTCAATAAATTACATTTAATTTTTCTGAGATTCTTCTTTTTTCTAAGAAGTAACACAGACAATAGTTTTACTTAATAGTTAAAGCAAAAAAAACCAAAGAACCTTTCATTTCTCCTCACAAAACTTATAAAGTTTCTGATGTTTTCTCTCAGTCAGAGACACTGCGTGCAAATACCTGTTCTGCCATTCGGTCAGTGAGGCAAAATTTGAAACCAGTCTTATCCCTGGAATAATTGCTCAGCAAACAAGATGTGTGTAATCAATTTTTATTATTAATACTTCAGTTAACATTCAGGTACCATATTTTACTTCTTATAATGAGTACAGTTTTACAATGAATGTTTAGTGTTTACAGTACATAACATCACTGACAGCTGCAGAATGCCTGTCACGTGTGCCACAGCTGGATTAAATATAAGTACATTTCTTTGGGCACTAACAGTGTAGAAAGATAAATTGCAACATATGTCTGCTTTACTCTATATGCAGAAACAAGATTTTTCCCTGTTATTTCAGTGGATGGACATATTTGTTATCATTTTATCAACAAAGTGTATTATTAGTGTTATATTGCATGTCAGGTAAAGAAAGATTATTAGTCAGTGAGGTCTACTGCAGAGTATGCTCATGTGTTTCCAGTCCCAGTGATTTTACAGTATAATTCTTAATATCCCCATATGATTTGGGATGAAGACCCAAGATTATGCACTTCCTCCTCTTGTGCTTTTTACATTATGGGGTCAGAAATTTAAATTTCTGTAAGAAGAGTGATGTGGCTAATTCCTGGATCCATGATTTTCTTCTGTGATAGCTATATCTTGAGAAGGGCAAACTGGAACAGAGGGGTCATCAAAATAAATCTCTCCACCTATTGACTAATTCATGTTCAGGATTTGATGCATTGGTGGAGAATATTTTTCCTGTTTCAAACAAACATCAATTCCTAATTGCCACAGTCCTCATGAGGACCTTCTAGCAGCTAGTTAAGCACTGTCTTAAGATTTTTTAAATGGAGCTGTTAAGTTGCAAACCTGTCATCACCCATGCACAATCCATCTCACTGTCTGTGGGATTCTGCTGGGTGCAGTTTGAGCCCAGTTGTGTAACAGTGGAGCCTGTTATCTTGGATGAGACAGCAGCAGTGTGTTTGTGCATGAGGACCCCAGGGAGGAAAGCACACAGATAGCTTCTGAGGCTTTTGTGGGACAGACCTTCTCCTCACACTGTCATTTGCAGCTCATGTGATCAACAGCATCATCCAGCAGCATCTTTCAGGCTGAAGAGATATGCAGGCTCTGCTAGCTCTCTTGTCCCATGCACTTCCCTCTGAGAGCAGAGGGCACCATACATAATCCACTGATGGATGTGTGCAGTGCAGATGCTGTGCTGAACATGGATCAGTGGAAAAAGCTGTGCTTCTGAGGGTTTTCAAATAGCCATTTTTTTTCCACATGCACAAAACTGTAAGTTTTCATAGTCAATTTCATAATCAGCCACCCCAATGGTAGGAGTGGCAAATGTCAAGAAGGAATTCATTATTCCATCCTTTGCTCCATGGCTTCCTATTGTTGGAGGAGGTTTGCTCCCTTTTAGTCCCTAAGGCTCATCCTTGCATCTACCCCAACAAAATCATTAGAGTGGGCTCTCAGATCCCATGTGTGAATATCTAATGGCTACTACCTAAGGAAGGCATGAAGATAAAGCATGATGCTGATGTTTGTGCCTGAGATTTCCTCCCCTAATCTGATGCTGGGTTTCACGTCACATTGCCATATTTCTCCACAATGTATGCAGTAAATATCTGTATTTTCTTCTTCACAAGTGGACCTCCTGCTGTATCAGTAAGTTGCACAAAGCCAGATTGTTGTTTTGAACTTTATGGATCTGTGTTTAAGATACATGAAACTCCAGTATCATGAAACTGCTTAGGACAAAAAAGAACAAAAACCAAACAGCCATTGAATGGTCATAAGATTATTGTTCTCTCACAGTAGGAAAATCTATTTAATCTCCCATAACATACTAAACACTGTGAAGAAGTGGACTATGCACAGTCAGAAATAGCAGCAGGAAAGAATGCACATCAGGGAGCACATTGTTTCCCTTACTCTAGAGATACTGAAGAAACAGAAGGGGGAATCTCCTTCAAATTGGAACCAAACCACCCACAGCAAAACTTTCATCAGAAAATGCCCAGTATTAGACCCCAGCTAATATAATCTATGGCAGGCCTTTGTTAGGATTCACTCAGAAGACAGTTGGTAGGACTATCTCAATGATATAGCAAAGAGATAGTTAATTTAGTGTCTCATACAGAAATATCTCAATTTTTAAAATATTAGGCTTGACTCCTGACAGTGGGCATAGTGCAGACCCCAAGAAGCTTCTCAAGACACCATCTGCACCTGTGGAGGGTGCAGCCTGTCCTTGCTATTATTTAGGGGAAGAGGAGAGACATCTGCACTTGACTTTGTGGTCACAGGCATAACACCAAAAGATAGTATGGTCTTTAATGTGGGAAGAAGAGTGTATAATTCATTATGAAGCTTAGCCAACAAAAGGCTCATTTCCCTAGCAGCAATCAATGGTGGTCCACCCTCTCCTGTTTCTGTCACTTTTCTTCCTTTGTTGTTGTTATTGTTGTTGTTGTTGTTGTTGTTGTTGTTGTTGTTTTAGACGCCCGATCAGTACTAAGACAACAGAAGAAAAAAAAAAGGTAAGATTTTCCTCCCTTAATCTCCCTGACAATGATATTATTACATAATAGCCAATCTAAACAGTGCAGTGAAAATCATACTTTGCATGCAAATGTGAAGATAGTGTTACCACAGGAATGGAGTCTGTTTAGGTACGGGGTATGCAGAAGCGGGCTGCTCTCTTCTGAACAGACCCAAGTAATGCAGCAAGAAATTCACAGATTCAGGGAGAGCAGGAGGAGTATCTCTTCTGGTTTTTGCCACTTAGCTTTGACTTTACTGCCCAGAAGGAGATATTTTCAGATGCAGGAAGCCAACAGCCAACAGGAAGTTAGCAGCAGGAAGATTTGTCTTTTACCCAGAGAGTCAAGTGGTTCAGATCAGCCTCATACCTTTCATATGAAAGCAGAGTTATCTGCATACACTCCAGCTGGCATTGAGGCTCTGTTTACCATCACTCTTCAGCTTCAGAGAAACAGTAAATGTCTCCTTGCCTGTACATAAACCAGGGTTTCATGGGAAGACAGATTTGGCCTTCTGCCTGCTGCATTGCCTTGGCCCTTTGGAACGAGACTGCTAAAAACACTTGACAGCTTGTTTCCATGGATTTTATACTATGCCCTGAAGTCACAGCATAATCATGTAACTAGCACTGCTGGTGCCTGCATGTCCCCATGCAATAGGCAAGAGCATCCAAGAACACTAATGTACTACATAGCACCAATCACCACTTCCCAACAGTGTGTAGCTGATATGAGTGTTGGAGATATACTGTCCAGACACCTCTCACATTCCTGTGAGAGCATCACAACAAGCTATGAAAACAGCTCAACTGGCAGCCACCCATGCTGCTGGGTGCAGCCCTATAGAAGACTTTTAACATATGGTTCTCTGCCTATATTTTAAATCCTCCATCTCATTGTTATTGAGAATTATTAATAGCCTTTCACTGGTTCCTCATAGTTGGTGGTATGTACCAAGAACTTGTTCAGCTGTGTTCAAAATCTGATGATCTTGGTGAAGATCATTATATTGATCGAATATTCTTCCCATCTTGGCTATGCAAGCTTTGTGCACTCATATGTAAGTGGCTTCAACACTTCATACCTTCTGTTTCTCTTGCTGCTGCATGTCATTATTGTCTGTTTATTCTGCAGGGAACATACAAGCTTTATTTGCACAACTGTGTGTACAACAGGGCCCCAAGATTTGGCTGAGGTTTTTGATGGTCAGTATTCTTCCTGTAGATGAGGCTTGAATTTTAGCATTACACTTGACTCAGGCTGAAGGATTTACAGACTCACTCAGGCTGGGATTCAAAAGCAGCAAATAGCAAGGTGACAGATAGCTACTTCTGGGTTTTGGCATGTAAGCAAAGGAATTAGCAGGCTGTAACTGCACAAGCTTACAAAGCCTGGAACAGACTGGCAGGCACTGACATTTGTGTCAGCTGAAAAAGAAAGCAACAAAAAAAACATGGAACACGGAACAGTAGTACTTCAGAAAGGAAATCTCAGCTATTTACAGAATGCCATCAGCTGAAATTTCTAAAGACCAGAAAGGCCCATTTTAAAGTGCTCAGCATGCCCAGTCAGGGCCAGGTTTTCAGTTAAGCTCAGTTCCCATGGAGGCAGCTAAACAAGAGCCAGATTTTTAAAAGCACTCAGTATCCAGCTGTTTCCATTGCAACAATTCTGTCCCAGTTTTTAAGCAGAGCTTAGCACCACCCAACAGGCTGTGTTATTTCAAAAGCTTGCTCTAAGTGACTTCACACCTGGTGTCATTGGCTACCTGGAGGAGGATCAGGCCACCTCCATTTCTGTCTTCTTCCACCTTTCCTGAGCCCTGATGCGGTCTGAATAATCTGAACTATCAAATAATTGTTCTGGGTATTATACAAAGAGGGAATATCAAGAAATGCAGCTCACAGACTACAACATGGTGAGCTTCACAGTTCGCCAATTTACCAGGCACTTTAGAGCGGCAAGAGCCAGCATTATGTGTCGACATGCCAATCACGCTGACTCGAGTCAAATTATGTCAACTTCCAAATGTCTGAGTTTGGAGGTCTCAACCTTTTTTAATAGGCAGATGAAGTTGAGAGTTTCTTTCTCCTGAAGTCTGCAGAAAAGACAGCAGACTCTGTGATTCAGGGAAGACTGTGTGGCAGGTGATGTAAAACATTATCTGGTTATCAACACTTGTAAAAATTGCAGTCTTCCTTCCATCAGCATGTCAGTATGAAGCTTTCTAAGGGCAGGAGTAACCCTTTGCTAGGAGAAGCCAGCCTCAGAGGTCGTAAAGCACACAGCTCTTACACTTTCAAACTTTCAGAGAGCTTGTAAGAAGAGAACAACATAGAGACAACATGGGAAAGGGTAACACCTTCTGCCCTAGTGCCTACTGTCTGCCATGGCTCTTGTGTAAGCAGAGAGGTGTAATTCAGAACGTGGAATGAATCACAGAAATTCTCAGAAGGTGGTCTATGAGAAGAACCAGTTTCCTTTTATTTCCGTGGTTTGTGTCGGGACTTTTGTTTGTTTCTTCATTTTGGGCTTGGAGATTTTGTTTGGTTATTTGGTTTGGGTGGGGTTTTAGGGTTTTTTTTGAGGGGGGGAGATGGGAATGGGGGGTTGTTCTTTTATGTGAAGATCAGGTGACAGAGAGGGAAGAGCAGAAAACTGACTGGATTAAAGAAGCAGCCCACCACACAGACAGGCTCATGCTATACAGGCTATACACTCTAAGGCATGGGTAGCAGCTGAAGACACTTTTATCATTTCAGAGAGAGTTTACAATGCTCAAAACAAATGACTTTAAAGAAGAAAAGACCTGAAAAGCAGGTGAATTTCAGTCTTTTTTAAAAAAATGCAATTCATTTGAGAGGCATGTATCTAGCCATTTGAAGCTTCCTCCTCTGTCTTTCTTTCCTCTCATTTCCTTGATCCCCCTTGCTGTGTGACCATGTGACACGCAGCCATTTGGTGAGAATCGAGAGAGATATTGGCAGTTTGGGAGCTGTTGTTCCTGCTTATGTATGCAAAGAGCATAATTGCTAAGTGCATCATCTGTTGTAATTTGCACATCCACACACAGAATAGATCAGGGCAGTCTTCCCATAAGGATGCAGTGCCTTTTTTTCCCTCTCTGCTTTTCTGGGCAGTAAAATATTAGGTCTTCTGGGTGTCATTGCAGCACAGGCTGAGCAAGTGCCCTAGGAGGTGATCCCTGCCCCAAATAACTTATGCTCTTAATATAGCTGCAGAGAACCAGGATGTGAAGCAATATTTCTGTAACTCTCTTTCCCCACACACAAGTTTGAAATTACTTGAGAAATAATTTAGGCAGGTCTGCAGTAGGTGTGAGAAGTTACCAATGCCAAATCCAGCATTACAAAAACACTCTGTAGTCACAGACACACCAAGTGGGAGCTTGTTCCCAAAGGTTGTCTAAGCAGGGGCCAACCATGGAGCAGTCAGTGAATACTGGTCTGGAAAGCAAACATAGCACCTGAAAAGAACAAGTAGCATCTGTGTAGTAATAGGAGGGCAAAATATTGGAAAAATATAAATAAATATAGAGAGAATATCAGAGTGGCCAATATCCAGTTGGCCTCCCCATCAATTGTGTTGATTCTCACTGTCAAAGCCTTTTGACTTCTCATGAGCTTCTGCAGCAGAAGCCAAACCAGTATTTTCCTTAAAACCTTAAGATGCAGGTGAGACAAAGCCCTCACCCGAAAGTGCAAACTGCACAGACATATTACACATCTCAGAAACCAGACTTGTGCTTCCTGAGGACAGAGACAGGGGATTGTTGTTGTTTCATCTGACTCCCCTAAGTAAATATGCAGCTCATAGTGTGTCTTGAGTTCCTTTAATTTCTTCACCAAGCTGTACTTGCAGAAGATTCCCCAATTACCATTTAGGACCTTCAGCAATAGAGCCTCATTGTCCAAAGACTTGTTTCAGTCTGTGGCAGACCCCACTGATGTTTATATTACAATCCTTTATTCCCTGGAACCTGATCATGTTGCCTCAGGGAGCCTCATCTCCTTCCCTGGTGCCTGGAGTGCTATGTCTTCATTTAATCAGAGATTCAGAAGAGAAAATTTCCCCTCATGCAGGCAAGCTGGACTGTAGGACGATTTGGGTGGATGGAGACGAGAGATCTCTGAAGGCTGCTCTTAAAATATCAGGTTTATTATAGAGGGTGAAAGACCTCGCTTGGGATTGCCAGACATGACACGTGGCAAGGCCTGAGGGAGTGGGGGAAGGGAGAGGCAAATGGTAGAGGGAGATAAGAGGATGTTCCAGGAGAGGGTGGAAGTTCCAAGCGGGTGGGAGTTCCAAGAGAGTGTCTGGCTCCTCAGGGACTCCTTATCAGGGGGCTTCAAGGTGGGCTGGAACAAGACTTAGGCCAATGGGGTCACAGATACCAGATGCTTCAGGGGAGGGTTACAGATGTGGGATGAACCATACATTGGGAGTGAGATAGAACATTCCATTTAACCTCTGAGCCTATCTGTAGGTAAAGGCAGTGTTCACCCAGAAGGGGGGGATTGTCTTCATCCTGGCTGTACTATTGTTTTCTACTTGTTCAGTAACTAAGGTTTGGTATGTCAAAACTTGTTACCATCTCAATCTCTGTATTTTATAAATCTTTTGCCAGGCAATCATATTTATAAGGCTTTCTTGCTTCATCGTCCCCAGCACTCTCAGACAGTGGTCTTTAAAACAGTAACACACTTTGTGCGAACACATGGAGGACCCACGGAGCCTCCACCAGTGTTGGAATGTCAGTTCCTTCCCTACCTAGCTCTTCTGCTTAGTGGAGCAGACAGCTGCACTATTGGATGCTACTTCTGTGTAACAGCACCAGAAATGGGGGAACTGGGGGCTACCAGTGAGCACCAGTCATTTTCCACACATGTGCTTTCAGGCTGTGCTTTACATGTGCATGCAAAATGCTCTTTCCCTCCAGACGCGCCGTGGGGACGTGGCCCCGGGCAGAGCCACAGCCACCAGAGGGCATTTGAAGGACATCAGATCCGCAGGTGTCTGGGCTGGGGGTGAGCCAGCCGTGCACGCGTGTCCCGCTGTGCCAAGCTGTGGCAAGCAGTAGAAGTCTGATCTCACTGCCTTTCTCGTTCTGCCTTTCTGCAGTTGCCTCTGGGTACTCTGAGTTAGTGGTTTGTAGAAAGTATGGCACAGGTTCTTTCCATGGATGAACTGCTGCAAATGGGCAGCAGCTGAGGTGGACCAGTGCTGCTAAATTGACCACTGAATAACTACACCTCCCTTGATTGCATCCTTCAAAATAGCTATGCATGTAGATATCAGACATAATTTTGTTCATCAGTTTTAATCAGATGTCTGCAACCTCCACATTTACTTTTTCTTGGCATTAAGTCAGAAGTCCATGATTTTGCTAACTTTTGCCATCTACTCTCTCTCAATGGAGAGAGCTGTTCTCAAAGGCCAAACTTTAACAAAAGCATACACCTATACTTCATGTCAACCTCTTTCTAGTCCATTTCAGTAGACTGAGGAGTTGAATATGGCCTTCTGTATTCCAGATGAAGGCCAGGGCCTTCAAAACAAAATATTTGCAGTGATTTCATAACCATGTAGCTGTCTGTCATCCAGAGGGAATGCCTGACACAGACCATATGAATCCTTTCAGTCAAGCTTAAAAAACTCCCTCAATGTTCCTCTTTACTTCCCGTTTTTAATTTTTTTTTTTCAAGAGATCATCAGTACAGAAACAGCATGGCAATATATGCATTTGCACAGTGACTTTCTGCACGGATGAGTTCCTATGAGAAAAGTTTGCATTAAAGAGCTCTAGGTTGGTATTTCTGCCAACTGCTCCAAGTGTATTGGAGAAAAGGGATAGGGAGGACAATGGTGAGCTTCCACTTGCAGTGGGACAAGACATATCAGAATGAGTTTGCCTCGTCCTTGTCTATTGTCAGGGTTTCTTGCTGTCTAAGAATGACCAAGTGCTGCCTCAGTTATTTCCCCATTAAATTGCTTGGCAAAACTTCAGATGCACAGGAGTAGCCTTCTGAAAACAAGCAGGAGTCTTGCAAAGTTGAGAAGGAAAACCTAATGCTTTACATAGACTTGAGAGAGAGGACACCAAGCCAGCATCAAGTAAGACAGGTCAAACTCTACAAAAGTGAAAAGGGAAACAGTCTGTCTATCCCTCAGACATTCTCAGGTTGAGTCAGGTGGATTTGTGGAGGGGATTTGACCTTTGGGCACAGGTCCAGAGTCTCAACCCCTATAACTGGCACAGGAGAACAACACCATGACTCATCACTATATGCTGGAATGCAGCTACTGTGAGGTGGGAGTGGAAGTGATAGGCTGGATTTAGCTCGGGACACACATGTTTAGAGTAGTATGAGCACCTGTTTGCTCTTGGAAGCAATCCTGATGAACATGTGAGATAGCATTAATGCTTTTGTGTTTCTCACTGGGGTTGCTACACCACCCTTCTGCTTCCAGGATCTTGGACTGAGCTCATCAATCTTTATGGTCAAGAGAAGCACATTTATACGAAGTCATGCCTTAAATCTCAGCAGTAACTCAGAAGGCAGTGTGGAGAATATTTTTGATGCCAGTGGCAGGGAGAAGAAATGTTTCTTGGGGCACAGTAGTAGACCTGTGGGTACAGCTCAAGAACCTTGATAATGTTATTCTGAGTCCAGCATCCAGCTTTTTTACATACAAGTTGGGTTTTACAGGCATTGAGCTACCTGTCTCCATTAATGAATTAAGACCAAGCAAACCACAAACTGAACTAATTTGTATATTTATCGCTTAAGAAGAGAATTAGAAAACACACTTATACTGGGAATTGTGAATGATACATTCTGCCTGAAGGAAAACAAATTATCATTCCAGCAGGAAAATTCACATCTCCAGGGTTCTGAAAGCAATTCATGTTGACTCTCTTGTTTTAGTCTGTGGGGGATTTGAGAGGAATGATTTGAGACAGGAGCAATGGGGAAAATCCTCTCCTTGTGTTCTCTTTTTCTTTTACATGACTGTCACACAACAGGTGATGCACAGGCTTCCTCAAAGTCATTGTGGTAAATGCAGATTACATTTCATACACAACAGACAGCTGCTGCAAATCTTGACTGCTACATTCTTTAATGATATACTGTTTTCAGGGAGGCATAGATGCCATTGCTGTTCAATAAGTAATAGATTATATATTTTTCCTCCCATAGCATGAGGTGTTGTTTGAAAGGAAAACTGAACTAAATGAAGTAAATAAATAAACTAAATAAAGTTCCCAAAGTGAACAAAAGGCACTAAGTTACTCGGTTAAAACTGTTGCTGGTTTCAGGATGGCTTTGTCATCTTAGGTTACCTTGGTGACACACACATGGGAGAAGAGTAGTGTGATACCAAAACCATGACTACCACAAGAATGTGGTATTTTCCTTGGACTCTATGCAAATTATTGAGTCCACCTTTGAAGGTCATCTGATCAGATCTTGTACGAATTTGAGCTATTGCAAGTATACTCCAGAGGCTGTCTGAGGAGAGGTTGTCTGAGGAGACAGTTCACATATGTACAGTGTTAGACACTAAGAGAAGACATGAGCTTCACAGATCATGTTTTAACAGTGACTTTACCAGTTGTCAAGGCTACACAAGTACTGGATTTTAAAGTTGAAATTAGGTGTGGAACCTTAAAATACCACTTTTGTGGAATCTTGGCTTCTGGCATGTGAGTCTTACCTTGGCGATGTGATGTGGTCAACATTGCCATATCCTGGTGAAGTCAGTGTGAACAGGTTATGTTTGCAACATCAGGGAGGAAAGGAAAAAAGCAGAAACATATTTTCAGTATTAGGTGAAAAAAAAAAAAATCCTGTATTTAAAAGGTGTATTTCTTCTCTTATATTAGTACAAGTGTGGGAAAATCTGGGATACAGAACTTTCAAATAAAAACAGTGTAAGATTAGGTTCTGCAGGAATGGATTTTGTATATCAAATTTTAGTCTTCTGCATAAATGGCATAAGTTATCATTATTGCAGTGGAGATATGGCAAAGTAAATCTACTGGATGTATAGAAATTCTAATTCTTAGGCATGCATCAGGATTACATCAGGACAAATAAAGGCTGAAGGTGAACTTTAGTCAGACAGTAAATACAAAGTAAAAATACTGTACATAGATTTATGAATAAACATGCAGAAGCTTGAGGAATTTCTTAAGACAGACAAAACATCTTGCTGACCTGTATTTGCAGGGAGCCCTATTCTCCTTGTGGTACAAGACAAGGTTCAGTTATGGGTACTTATCAAAGAATTTATTGGTATTTGTGTATTTTTTCTAAAGCCCTTACTAACACTAGTTGAGATGCCTGTCTGTATAGGGGTACATCACAATGAAAAAAATTAGGCAAAAGTGAACATTCCTTAATTTCATTTTTTTTCCTTTGATGGTAATATTTGCTGTCATATCATAATATGTATGCTTTGAGAATCAAAATGCAACACATAGCCCTGAACATTGTCATCTTCCTCGTAGAAACACAGGGCAATATTTAGAGATATTTATGTTTGCTGACAATATATCTAGTTTCCTACATGTAGATGTATTAACTACTTGTAGATTTTAAAACATGCTAAGCAGCTGTGAGTATATGGGGCTAATGCCTCCTCAAAATCTGTAGCCTTCTCCGCTCTCCTCATTCAGAGTGGTGGGAGAAAGGGCTGTGCTCTGCTTTCTGTGCAGCCAAGGGTCTCTCAGGGACACCTCTTGGTGAGTGAAGCATGCCTCAAGAAGGCACAAAAGTATGAAGAATAGAGCAGCTACTATGATGTGCTTCCTCTTGTTAATTCCTCCTAATCCCATCTTGCAAATTAGTATTTGGAGTAGGTAAGCAACTTTATGTGGGGATTTTTGTGCCTCTCAAAAAGAGACTTAATTATACACAATAATGCTTTTGCTACGCAATGGGACAAGATCTCAATTACACTTTGGCCACCACATATTTTCAATATTGTAATCACAAGAATCTTTCTGTGAAGGATAAATTACAGACAAAGTAACATACTAAGAAGAGCACTGTTTTTTGATATCTCCCGCATACAAACAAATAATAATTAATAACATTAATTGAGCAGATTCTAGGGCATCTGGCCAAGGAAAGTATTTGTCTTATGCTGAACACCTTCTGTTGCACTCTGCAAACACAAGCTGCTAAAATGACCTCAGCACTTCTTTTGCTTTTATTCAAAGTCATCGAGATGTTTATGATTCGGTTTCCTCCCTATCTCAGCAGTAAATATCTACGGCAAAGACCTGTAAATCTGCCATTCAAGCAGCAAAAACAACAACATGCCAATCCAATAAATGACTCCCTCACAGTGTTTTCATTACACAGAGAAGACTTTCTGTGTTCTGTCCAAGAACACCATCCTGCAAAGTTTGCTTTATAGTAAACAAGGGAGGTCCAGCAGAGATGGGCAGCAGATCAGAGGAGAGACAATGTCATGTAGACTAAAGCAGGGTGAAAAAGAAAAGAAGGCGTAATTATTGTTTAGCATGTTCTTAAATTATCCAGTGATTCTGTTAAATTCACTTTCCTACACAGATTACATTTTTTTTGGAAGTGGCCTTTTGAGGCTGTATTCACTAATACCTAGATATTTAGCATTCTGTGAATGGTTTGATATTCTTTCCTGCTTTCTGAGTAAGAAAATGAATTATTTTACTGTATTTTTTTTCTGCTAATCCACTAGAAAGGTATCATTTCAGCCAACAGGCAGTTGAAGCAAATTCTTCATGGAAAAATCATTAATTTATATATGGCTACAAAGTGTATTTCAAAACCTTATGAACAAAACAATCTGTCAGAATGTAAACTAGTGCATTCATCATTTACAAATTGAAGACTGCTTCAAACTCACTGAGTAGTTTGCTCATTATAATTTGTTCAACTTCAAAGTATGTGACAAAGTAGTAAGGAAAACAATTTTGAAATGTCTTTTTCAATGCCCAGTGCCCCATTTATACATCTGCTGATTAATAAACGCAGAGAAAAGATGGTGTTAAAAAATAATTCTGTTTCACTATTACTACTTTTCTTTTGAGAGCTAACATAGATGTGATCAGCATTTTTCTTTCCCTATAAAGGTAGATTTTCAACATTTCTTTATTACTTAGGAATAGAGATAAAACACCTGCAAACAAAAAAAAAACCAAGAAAACCAAACCAACCCAAACAAAAAAACCCACAACAGCCCCCCAAAAACACAACAAAAAACCTCTGCAACACCAAAATCAAACAGGCCTCACACAAAAAGAAAAACCAAAATCAACACACACATATTAAAAAAAAAAACAAACAAAAAGAAACAAACTAAATAAAAAACAAAGAAAGGCAAAGAAAAAAGCCCAGAAATCAAAAACTACAATCAGATTGGCTCAAACAGTTTCGACTTATCCTGAGCCCATATCTCTGGGCTCAGCCTGTTGAACAGGCATCCATGCATTTTTCTCCTTCAGAATAAAAGCCACTTTCAGTGATGACAGGATGTTATATAAACAGTTTCTTACCTAACTCAGGGGAAAAAAAATAGGAAGAAGAGGAGCAAACCAGGATGATTTTATCTGTTTGTTGTATTTCTCTGTATAGGTGGCTAGATTTTAAAAAACTGAGTCACTTTTTTCCGTAGTTATGTTTTAGAGCTGATGCCAGGAAGGGAATAAAAAGTGGTTAAACAGAGAAATGGAGAGAAGGTCAGAGCCACTCCTCTTCCGTGGAAGAATGTGGAAAGAGAACAAAGCAGGAGGATACCAGAGAAGAGCTGTATGAACCTTGGAACAAGACGAAATGGCAAAAGTCTTGAAAATAAAAAAAACGAATTCATCACTTTCTGCACATAGGAAATAATGTTAAAATGTTAATTTCAACGCAGAAAATAATGTTAAAAGGAACAATCAGCTGAGGAAGTTGAAACCTAGGGGCTTCAGAGAGGGTTCAGTGTTGGAAGTATAAGAAGATAAGAGGGGAAGAAAAAAGAGGAAAAGTCTCAAACCCAAGGAAAGTCAAAGCACTGCAGGAAGACAGAAGGAGGAGGTCAGCTCTGTCTCTGTTCTTCTGCACAGCGAGGGCTTGGCGCACATGTGTGTCTGCACGAGGAGAAGGGCAGAGCAGTGCACAGTGTGACTGCATTGTGGCTCACTGAAAAGAGAGCTTACCACAAGAAAGAGAAAAAGACACAATAAAGTGATTTAGCACCAGCTGTGCTTACTATGTTTTAAATGCTTTTTTTCCCTTGTGTTGTACAAACAAGCCTAATTTTGAACAGGATATTGTCCTTTTATTGCCTTCCCTGTAGCTGATGTTCTTGTCAGCATCTCCTGCCCTAAAATACAGACCACTTGTAATGATGCTGCAGTGCACTAACTTTCAGAGACAGCAGGAAGAACAACCCTTTGATAACTGTGAGGCCTCTGCTGCAAGAGTGGGAATAAAAGCCTTCAGAAAGGGATGGCCTGGCTGATCCTTATTACGGCGCTTAGTATATTTTGTCAAGAAACACTGCAGAATCACAAACTAACACACAGGCAAAGCACAAGGCCCGAGGAACAATAGGAAGCCAGTGGTGACTACTCTTTTCTAGCTTCAAACTACCTTGCTGATTGCAGCATGGTAATAATAGTGTTTTGCAGGCAGCTGTGCTCCTTCATAATGCACTGTGTGGGAGCAAGGAAAAATTAAGAAACACAGGGCTGGTGCCCAGCTTCCTCTCCAGTAGCACATGGCCCCAGAGAGAGGCAATGCTGCCCAAGGCAGGAATAAGCACAATCTCCATTTTCTTTATTGCAACCTGAAATATCAATTCTAAGAAAAAAAAATGTCAGATTTAAAACAGTGTGCATTCCAGCTGTATGAAAATATCCTAACAGTCACAGTAACAGCTTGTTCCTGTCTATATTGTCTCTACCTATTGCAAACTCCACTACCCTGCTATGTCACAGGATTTAGAAAACTATTTCTGCAGACCTGATTTAAGAGCTGTCTGTGGAAAAATTATCTAAGATGTCTATCTCAGATACCTGGAAAACCTTAAGACACCTTTATTGCAGAGAGCTGTAATTAGCTAATACACCAGGAGTATGATTCAATTACACATCTATTGCAGAAGCAGAGCCAAAAAAAACCCACAACAAACTGTGCAAGTCTTTGCGTTTCTGTAACTGCAGAAAACTGGGCGGTCCAGTAACCTTGCCAAGCTGTTAGCCATCAAGAACTTTATTCACCATGCTATGTGTTTGTTCCCCACAGCCAGGCACTACAAAGGAGGTTAGGACAGGGGTCCCTTCAGGCATGTGGTGGAGCTGTGTGCATCAAAGGCAATACTGAAAATGTGGCTTGAAGCAAGAGTAAAATGTGGTATCTTTAGAGCAGTGTTATTTCACAGAAATGCTGCCTTGTCTAAGTATTCTGAATAGCCAGCCAACTCACCACAAAACAGGAGAAGGGGAGTTGGGCTAACACAGAACAGGCATGGATTTGTCTCTGAGGATACTCCAGCAATCCAAACCATGGGAGCATAGCACTGGAGGCAGAGGGGCCAACAGCAGCCTCAGTCAAGTGGGCAGCCTGAGTCATGCCAGGTGAGTTCTGTGGAGAGCCTGGTGCTCTTTTATGGATGGAGCCTTAAGCCAGCAGCCCAGCAGCCCAGGAATGTACCTTCTCACAAAATACGTAAAGCCTGTGTGTATGCATTCCCTGAAAACCTCAGAAAGAGGACATGACTTCTGGTGCCAGTGCCATTCATTTAGCTGTCCCAGAGAAAGGGAGGCAAGAATTTCTTCAGAGGGTTATGATGATGCTCACCATCACTATATGTAAACTTGATTAAAGTCCTGCTGTCCTATTAACCCCCCTATTTTTACTTAGCCTTTCCTCAGCTGGATTCCCAAACACTAAGCAAAATGGACTTCAGGTTCTAACTCAGGGAATTTATTTTCTGCCATCACAAACAGGAGAGAATGTTCTGCTCTGAGAATCTGAAAAAGATTTGTAAAGTACATCCACAAAAGAAGTTTCCTCTGGAACCCTCATTTCCTGGCTGCGGT
Organism: Lonchura striata; assembly: GCF_050655825.1. NCBI lineage: Eukaryota > Metazoa > Chordata > Aves > Passeriformes > Estrildidae > Lonchura > Lonchura striata. The sequence goes on from NC_140740.1 coordinate 71,477,230, forward strand.
ATGCCTGTCACATTTCCACTGATTCATTGTTCAGCTTCAGGAAAGAAAACAGCTCTCAGTCCCTCTGCTGAAGTTTGCTCCATTTGTAGCATAGCCTGTGATATAATCCTAACTGCACTGTCTTGGATATTCACTGCATCCTTGTTAAACAAGGGGGAATACTTGATACATAAATTATCCCGTGCTTAATTTTGCATGTCATATAATTTTAGAGCATTTAGAAATGCTGGACTTAGCCAGCATTTATCCTCACAGCTGTGGCAGTTTCAGTCTCAGTGACTTGCTTTCTAAGGATACGACGCTGAGTTTCCATTGTAAGCAATGCCCACAGTGTCTGATGGACAACAGAAAACTTTAAGGCATAAACTCTCTCACCAAGCAGCATTCACCTTTCTGCAAACAACAGGCATGTGCATCATGTTCTGCTCAAATCCCTGCCCTGACCATGATCACTGTGAACAGACTCCAGCCCTCCAGTCCATAAGCAAAGCTATGGAGCATGGCAGTCACCCAATCACTCAGCAGTCTCACAGTTCGCTGTTCCCAAGTGTGTCTTTCCTACTACCTGGTTTTGCAGGCTCCCAAAACAGCGCAGCAGAAGAGAGAATGGTTTTCAAACCTGCTTGCTCCAGTGGGCTGTGCCTCCAACACCAACCAATGCACTTCAGTATATTAAACTGGAAACAGCTGCAGCAGGCATAAACAGTGTCAAACCCTGGTGAGTTTTGGGTCAGCTGCAAGGCTGCAGGCAGTCCTGCCTGCTGCAAAGGTTCAAACCTCAATAGGCTACAATAGGAAATCTTCACCTCACCTTATCTAACCTTGACAAATCAAAGTATCATGAATTCTCATATAAATTCCTGATGGAGACAGGCAGTGGACTTCAGTTTCTGAAGCATCATTATCTGGATAGAGCCATACTTTAAAGGAAGTTAAAAAAAATTATTAAAAAATCTTGTTCTGTTTTTCCCAAACAGCAGAAACTCCCTCATTAGCTAAAGGATATCACATTAAGTAGAGAAGAGATGTTGTAAATAATCATGCTTTTTCTTAGGTATACTGACAAAAGGCAGTAGCTTTATGGTTCCCCTAGCATCTATGTTATATGCTGTACTGTGAAATAATCTACTTATATATATTACTCTTCATCTGTCAGTAGTGAAGGTGCTTTTGAGAAGGTAGTGAGCCACTCATTCAAGATTTAATGATTGAAGATACCCCTGGACATGCTGAAGCAAAACAGAACCAAACAATCTCATTAGGCAAGAGAACCAGCAAGCAGGCTCTGTGTAAACAAAATTCTCCTCACGAGAACACACGATGACCATCATGACAGATTTGCTATCTTAAATGGACTATGATACTTGGTCAGAGTGTGTGAGCTTAAACGAAACGGAGTGAGGTGCCTACTCTGGAGCTCTGAAGTTTGTTTCAAGTCATGAAGCAATTCCCCTCTTATCTTCATTTTCGTCTTCTTTCCAGATAAAGGTCACAACTCCAGCTTTAGTAGCAACTGAAATTATTTTCTATTGAAGAATTCTAGGAAAAGGATCATGCCTGAAAATGACCATTTCATTATTTGTGAACTAAAGCAGCTGAGAAATGCTTTGAGAAAGGATATCCCAAGGTTAAAAAGAAGAAAGTGGTTCTTCACCTGCTCTTACACCTTACGTCTCTCCCATGATTAAATTTGCAGTATCTGCTTTCTGCCTCTCTGTGGCTGCTTCCATCTGTGTAATTGTGTTGGGGTCACTATTCTAAAATCTGCAGCTGTCCTCAACCTTTTCTTTGCATATTCATTTGTCACACCAACAGTTTTCCACCAAAAAGGTCTCTTGGCACTAGGAGAGTCTCTGCAAGAGTATTTGAACACCTGCCCTAAAACAGCCATTTCTGAATTTAGCTAGAGAAAATCAACTAACTGGTAATTCTCTCTCTATTAATCAGTGACCAATGCCCCAGCACATTTCCCAAAACACTGTTTTTCATCTAACATGGTAAGCATCTAAATTTAGTTTGTGGTCTGAGCAGTACTTGAGAAAAAAGCTCTGTCACAGAAGTCTACTCTGAAGACTGAAGTGCCCAAGTTCCCACAGTGCAGTTATCCTCATGCCTATTTACCTCTACTTCAGTCTGCTCTTGGAGACACAGTCCAGGACCATACAAGTTACAGAAATGTCAGCCCGTGGTGAAGATGCCCCTGAAGTCTGGATCCTAACAGTGATACTGCTCAGCTTCTTTTGAAATGGAGTCCTATTAAAAGTGTTGAGTAATTTTATTAACAACAGCAGTCACAGAAAAGCCATGCTTTTGCAGCCATTAAGAGAATATAGTTACATAATAAAATAAAAATAAATTAAAAAAAAAAAAAAAGGTGGGGGATGGCAAGGAAACAAAGGAAACAGATAAATCTGTTGGTTTTTCCTGACAGGCATAGCCCATCTCCTGTATAGGTCACCTGGGCAATGGACTGGTACATTATATCTGCAGAACTGTTGAGAGACCTTGTGCTTATATAGAATCATAGAATCATCTAGGTTGGGGAAAAAACCTACTCTGGGACAGGAGATTCATCTAGTCCAGCCAATGACATTGTCTTCTTCAGTTTAATGAGAGCTAAGTTCACTGTAAATCCCATCACAAATTCCTTATATGCCTTATTACTAGCAGATTTTTACATTTTTCTCTGCTAACAGTTGTTATGTGATGTGTTGGCTTCAGCAGTGTCCTCATATTAGATCCCTTAAATTCAAAGATTGTACCTCAGACACATGAAGTGACAGCACCAAGCCCTTATACCAGCTGGGTTCACCACCCTGCAACACCCTGTTGAGAGCAGGGAGGTGGAGCAGGGCTGCGCATGGGAGCTGGACTCTGCTGTGCCTGCCTTGTGCTCTCTGCAGCCACAGGGGTACTCCACCACTGCTGGAGCCCTTGGGCCTGTTCTGTGGCTTTTCCACGTGCAGAATTATTGCACTGAGCTCCAGCAGTTCATATACAAGCGTGCCATGGAACGTGACTGTGGAGCGTCCACCTGGGCTGGATGCCAGGTGCCCACTGAACTGCTCGAGCACTGCCTTTGTCAGCTGAGCATGAAGTGGGACAAAAATGGAAAACAACTCATAGGTCAAGGTAAGGCAGTTTACTAAGGCAAAAGTAAAATGGTGCTTACTCAAACAAAAGAAAAAACACAATGCTTTTATTCTGTACTTCCCATCAATAGTGGACCACTTCCCATGAAGAAGGGCTGCAGCACATGTCACAGTTGCTCTGGAAGGCAATCACTAAATAACCAGTGCTCTCCCTTCCTCCTCCCTTCCTTAGTTTTTATAACTGAGCTGATGTGGTGTGGAATATCCCTTTGGTCAGTTGAGTCCTTTTTGGTTATGTCCTCTGCTAAGATTTGCCCACCCCCAGGCTGCTGGTGGGAGGGTGGAATGATGGAGAGACAGCACTGATGCTGTGCAGAGCTGCTCAGCAGCAGCCAAAACACTGCTGTGTCACCAGCACCTTTGTAGGTACCAATGCAAAGCACAGCACTGTGAGAGCACCTGTGGGAAAAAGAACTCCGTCTCTATAAAATGACAACAAACAATAATGCCTGTATTAAAGCCCTGCTGCGCCCTTGTCCAGTTGTGTGTACTTTCCCACATGAAGAAGGGTTCATGAGGAAACATCCCATTGTCTTCCCCTTGTGGAGATAAAGTCAGTGACTAATGTGCATAGCAGGGTCTTAAAGGTTTCTGGAACTCATAAAATGACAGAGAACATCAAGTGTGTACAAAACAAACTGAAGTGAAAATAAATGAATTTTATTTCATCCTTCAGAAGCAGTTGATTTTTAAGTCTGCTATACTTACAGCCACATAGTTTCTTTAGAACTAGGGGTGAAAATTCAGGTAAGTTCAACTAAGAGACTATTAACAATTTTGTGTGTTACATTTGAATTAATGGCTGAGATGTCATTCTCAGAGAAGTGCTCACTATGGAAATGTGATTTCTGGGAATGCAAATAGCTCACACAGGTTTTTTGGCAATGATAAACAAATGGATGTTTGCACAGGTGTAGTTAAGCACAGAAGAGGGAAACCTCTGCATAGAACTGATTTACAGTCAAATTCATCAGCCTTGAAAATCCAGATTACATTGCATATTTCTGTATTATCAAACTGGTGATTCATTTTATAGAATTAGCAGATCTTCTAAATGATGTAAATTAGATGATAACTTGGGAAATAAGGTGAAATTGGTTTCAACTCTGACAATGTCAGTGGAGGGGACAGGGGGTGGGCAGGACAGTGTGTGAGTAGTGCCTTATTGCAAGAACATGAAGTCCATCTTCCCAAACACAAACATAAAGCACTGCAAGCCATGGAAAGAATTTAATAGAAGGTAGTATCTATCTTCATGGCAGTGTGTCTTTTCCAAATAGTGCACCAATAGATAAAGAATATTTTTACTTTGAAAAATTTGCTCTTGCAATAGAGAAGTAAAAACAAAATACTATTTTGTACATAGGTAAGATGTTTGGGGATGTTATGTAGAATGTGGGACTCATCATAAAAGTTTCAACAAACCTAACTCTGATATTGCTAATGCAAAACTTCAATCCCTAAAATCAGAGCCATTGTTCAAACAAGATTTCCTGCAACTCTAAAAGACTTACTAAATCTCATAACAGAAACAGATTATTCCAGTTCTTCTTTCCTCCCTTACATCAATCAGCACAATCTGAATTCAAGAAATTTCAGGAAATTTAGAAAGTTATTAAATAATTTAAATGTTATTTGAGAAATTTTCTGTCTTCCTTATGATTACTACATATTCAAAATTGTAGCAACCAGCAGATGTCTCTGCAGCCACTGATCAGTGCTGCAGACATGAAGAAAAGAGGAAGAATTTAATGAGTGAGCGTTCACTTTAAGACTGACTTCCAGAAATGTCAAACCTACACAGCAAATTCCAGAAGAGCAAAGAGTGACAGCATTATAGCAGCACTTCCTAGGAAGGAATCAGCATCTTACTTGGTTTTACAAATAGCAACATGAGTACCTTAGAACTGTCTGTTTACAGAATGGTTTATCAAGAATAAAAAGTTTCTAAATTTGGTGTCTTTGCCTCAAAAAGGCCTGGTTCTCAAAAAGGGCAAGCTTGCCATCCCTGGAGCTAACCTGTACCTCCTGTCCTTATCCTCCCACAGGAGAAAATGACTGCCACAAATAGCCCTTGCTTTGCTCCAACTCAGGGAATGCAGCTCCAGGCTTTCCTTTGTTAATATATAAACAGAAACATGTGAAAAAAATAGTATTTACCCTACCAAAACAAGACACCCTGCTGTACATCAAATTCCCTCTGTGGGGGAGGATAAGCTGGAAAATGAGGCAGATGATAGTTATGAGTCACAGTCTTTAATGTGCTGTGGTAAGGCACTTGAATGTTATGGCTGTGAGAGCAATAGAAGAAGCTATTTGATAACAAAGCACATATTTTCTACCGCTATGAATGATTTGTAAGCCCACTGAGTTGCTGACTTGCAGCCTAGTGTCTCCTGGTGGAGTCTTCTTTATTGAACCCTGCTGGTACTAAAGATTTCTGGACAGGTAGATTTGTGTAGCATTTTTATCTTGTACAGAGACAGTCTCTCTTGCTGCAAAATCGCAGTTACCTTTTGGCTTGAGACAACTGAGGAAAACCTCAAGGAGCACAGCAGAAAGATGCAAGTTCTTTTAAGCCACTTTTTTTCTTCCTGAACTCTGAGTGGCCCAGAACTAAGTGTAACTTGCCACTGACTTCAGTAGATGCTGCTTGCAGACCACTGTAAAATGAGCACTTCTTACCTCCTCACAGGTGGCATGAAAAAATGCTGAAGATGTAGAGAGGCTCTTTGGTGTGAATGCAATTGTTGCATGTCGTGTCAGGCTGCATGAGTGCTGTGGGTGGCAGGGAGCACAGGCTGGGGCTGCATGCTGAGGAAGGAGCCCTTGCTCAGGCTGCTGTGTCCCCTGACCTGACACTGTGGGCGAGGTACAGCCCTTGCTTTAGCAGCTCTCTCTGGCAGTAACATCTGCATCATTCATACACATGCCACTTTATGGTACTAACACGTAAGGCACTTCTCTTGATTCAGTTGTCAGATTACAATATATGTGTAGGGCACAGTTTAGCTTCTCCCAGTCTTCTAATTACTGAAATTCAAGAACCCCATTTCTTTCAGGCAATGAAATAGGAAAATCCTACTGGCATTATGGTTCTTGGCTCAAGACCTATAACAAATGTGATTCTTCTCCTTTCCCTTCCAAGTAAGGTGGTGGGCCATTCAGTTTGCAGAAGAAAGACCAGATGGTGGTAAATGTCTTTACTATATGACATATGCTTGTATGAAAGATTTTTATTTTTCTTATTCTTTGATTTACATGAATTACATTTTATTCCCCTCTGTTTTAGTTAAATTGAGTAGCAAAATTTGTACATACATTTAACCACTATTTAATAAAAAGCGTGTAGTTCATACCTGTGATTCATGATGTAGATGCTGCCACAGGAAAAGTAGCTAGCGTTGTTACAGACCTTCATCTTAATTATGAAAATTTTTTATTTAAATATAGAGCTGAGCATACAAAATACAGCACTAGGCCATCTGTTAGTTTTCCATCTGGACTCATTTGCAAAATACTCTCTGTTTGCCTCCTAAACACTACTTTTAATCTTCCTTGGGAAAATGTATGACTAATCTATGGCACACAAGAGATAACTATTTGAATGCTAATTTTAATAGAAGTGGCTATGTAGTTCAAAGTAGTAGCAAAATATATTTATTTTGTTTTGCATGCAGGTGTAAAACTCACATGATTTCTAGACACACAAACAAATTTTTCCTATCACACTGTTTTTAACTAGCAAAAAGTGAAAGTCTTCAAGATTTCTGATTTAATGGAAAGGTTACAAATGAGGATGAACAGTTAGCATTTTGAAGTGCTTGACCAGAACTTTTCCAGTGATTCTGAAGTGGCTTGTATTTCTTTCTTGCTCAGTCTGAAACATACCCAGAGGCCTGATTTCTGAAGAAGAGCACTCAAATTATACTTACCATAAGTATCATCTGAGCTGAGTATTGTAATATTAGTGTAAACCCTACTCATTTGGTCCAAACCCATGTTCCCCAGACCAGTAAAAGTGTGGGCAATGGGTCTGGCCATACCTCAAAGCAGGCATTGCAGGGAGCCTCTGGAAGCCCTCTGGAAGACACATGCATGGGGCTGATTTCATGGTACCCTCTGAGGCCATCTGTGGGTCACCACCAGTGTCCTCCAGAGCCACCAACAATGGGCTGCTGGGAGTTGTGTCCTATTTTCTCTCTCCACTCTGTATCATAGAGCAGTGAAAACCTCATTCCCTGGAGGCCATTCTCTAGTCATTCTTTTACACCTCTGAGTCAGGTATCCTGAAGTACCTTCTCAGGTCCTCTTCCCTCCCCTAACATGTCATCTTTGGCCAAACTCTACTTCACAATTGCAAAAGTGGAAAGCAAAAAGGGGCTTATATCAAGGGTTTATGATTTGAAGGGCAGTTATTCAGTAGTATCTTACTCTCCTCTTCCCCTTCTCTTTATTTTTCCGGGAACAGAAAAATGTTTTTAGACATCCCTGCTTGTTTTAATTCTTCATAAAAAGGCAAAGGCTGATTTCTCCTGACTAACTTGCATGCAAAGTTCTGAAGAAGTTCGTTCCTGGGTAATGTTAAGTCATCTTTGGGATTTTGGTTTGTTGTTTTTTTGGTTGTTTTTTTTTTTTTTGTTTGGTTGGTTGGTTTTTGGGGTTTTGTTTCTGTTTTGTTTTTTTGTTTGTTTGTTTGTTTTTTGGGGGGGTTTTGTTGTTGTTGTTGTTTTTTGGGGTTTTTTTGTTTGGTTTTTTTGGGTTGTTTTTTTTTTTTTGGTGAGCAAACAAATTGTGTTCTAGAAAACACATAAAAATAAAGAACTGGAATAAATTGCCAGGCTACCTGGCATTGCTTCTTCAGGCTGTCAAGTATCTCATTGCTCTTGCCTGCCTGTCTTTCTGCCATCACTATGGCAGGACGTTTGAAGTTCTCTGCTACAAAGACTGTCATTTTTTCTTTCTCAGTTTTCAATACTATGCATAAATGCATTGTTGCAAAATGAAGCTTGCGTGTGTAGTTACAATACAGCCTTCCCCTACACCCCAAACCTGAAAAAATGTGGTCCCTGACTACTGATTGTGAAATGGAAGACACTTGCAAAGTTGCAGCAGTCCATATGCAGAATCCTTAACTTTAATACTGGCAAGACCTGAAAACTCCATGCCGCAAACCAGTTTTTATTTTGTGTTAGTAAGAACAAAATGACACTCTGAAATACCAACTATCTCTTTAATTTCTTCCTGTCAGAGATGAAAAAACTGCCTTATCTCGGAGCGTTGTATACATTTACAATGAAATAGAGAAAATTGGAACAGATGCAGAAGGCACAAAAGATGCATTAAGTATTGAGTTTAAATTACTATAATGCAAACATTAGTAGCTATTTACTAACAATTTAATTAACTTCCCCCCACCCATGCCACCTCGGTTTTAATTGTTTCAATAGCATATGGCAACTGTAGAGTGCATTTTGCAAGCATTCCCCCCTCACAAATATTTGCATACTTATGGCTAGATGTGGCTCAGGAATGAAGAACACTCTGTGGCACACAGTAGGCACATGTGGCTCCACAGGTGGAGCCAATGTGGCAAACTTTGGGCTATGTAGTGTCCCCATTCAACGTGCTTCAGAGCCCTTTATGTAGCATCGGGCTTTGGTCCCTGCTGTCTCCTGTGTGCTGGTGATGGTTCTGCCCTTTTCTCGGTCACCCATTTTCGCTTGTGTGACAGCCAGAATTAGACCCAGTGCTTGGTACCAGGACTGTCTGAAGGCACTGCTGTGCCTTGTAAGAACCGGCCTCCTGGAGAGACACAATTTGCTCTGTAGGACTTAGCCACCACTGGGAGTCGCAGACATAGTTAATACTTCTCCTGAAGTTTCCCCTCTTAGTTTCCAAGGAGAAAATAGAAAAACACTAAATAGGACTCTTCAGTAGCTCACTGGTAGGGAAACTTACTCTTGAACTTTTCAAAGTCCCTCTTACTGAGCCAACATCAGCTCTTACTCTTCCCTGCTAAGTCAATGGAGCTACCAGGAGTCCAGTCACTATTTTCTGCTGCATCTGAGATGCAGACAGAAGAAAGCTGTCCCATGCTAACAGTAACCTCAAGAGTGTTATGCATGATGCTTGCAGAAGAAAACCAAAATGCAGAGCGGCAAAGCAAGGAAAGAAAAGGTAAGGCAAGGCAAATAAAAGATCCTAGCTTTGGTAGAAACCTCTCCTTTCTATTTGTTGCCCAGGAGGGAAATCTTCCACACGAGGAAGTCTTGTCTCTAATTTAACACTATAGATGTGAGCATTCAGCCTCTGAGTTAATATGAGGTCAAAGGAAGAAATGCCACAATTAATGTTTCTCAGTAGACCAGGACTGGTCCAAGTTACTCTGTCTGTATGAGTTCAAAGGAAGTGATTTTGAGTTCTAAGTTAAGGTTTAAGATGAAACTTTCTTTCACAGATACGTAATAAAATTTATGTACCATGAATGTGCAGATCAGTCTGTAACAGGCACAAGTTCCAGGGTTCAATGTGTCCTGTAGTAAGTAAGTAAAGCTTCCACAGTCATTATGGTTAAGTAGAAATGACCCAGTTTTCAGAAGTACTAGGCATCCACTTTTTTTGTCAGCTCCCATGAAATTTGCAGATGCTCCAGACTTTTTAAAATCACCTTACTCTCACTGATACAACTAGGGCATCACACACCTATAAGTGAATTCTTTGGCAAACAATCTGCTCTGTGGTTTGTCTTCTAGTTTGTTGTTACTTTAGCCTTGGGGCTGTTTACTGGCATAGAAATGGCTACTCCTTCCAATAGGATTTTTTGGAATCTGTTCTGGAAATCTCTTTGCATTTAGAGTCAGACTCTTAAATTTAAAATGTTTTAGAAAGCTGTACTTAAGAAAAGTCAGATGGCAGATTTATGGAATGATTTTTTTCGCATTTATCTTGCCAGGTTAAAGGAAGATCTTCCATGGCAACATAGCAGCAATCACCCATCTATTAACAAAAATCCTTGATTTATTTTTTTCATTGTAGGAGGTCTAATTTTATTTCTTTTATCATTATGCCTATTTCACACACTTTGCTACTCAACACTGTTTTATTTTCAGTCATTTAGGTTGCTTATAAATATACATTTTTAAATGCCAAATGAATTATCAGCCCATTATTAACTTTATACAGCCTGAAATGGCAGTCTCTCTCTTTCTGGGATGTGTGCATCTTCTCACTTTCTGGGATGTGTGTAATCCCTACCTAGAGAATTAAAAACTAGGATGTTTATTTTTTTGGTTTTTTTTTTGTTTTTTTTTTTTTTAAGAACTTTTGTTAAATAGAAGTTCTTTGTATATGGGAAGAGGCATTTCTGGAAGAACATTGTGCAGGTGGGGGTCTTGTATTTTAATGATTCTCCATTTGAAATTTAATCTTGAAATTATTTGAATAGCAGTTTAAACAGTAACTCTCTGAAACTGCTGCAGGTGATTTAGTGGCATTCATTCTTAGTGGTAAAGATCTCATATACTTCATGTGATTTTCCTTTGAAATTAAAGGCATCAGATATTTGACAGACACTTCTTTTAAAAACCACAGTGTTATGTATATTGTGTGTGTCTGACATTTTTCACAGATACGGTGACCAATAATGTTCATTCCTGCCCCTATAGTTTAGAACCCGCAGGCTTGTATATATAACTTTTAAGTCTTCATGGCAAAATCAATATGCAGTAAGTGGCTTTCTTGTATTCGAGTCTTTTCCACACTTGTCTTAGCCATTAAATAGTATTTCAATATACAAAACAAATGGCAAGTTTGAGCCCACATGTAAAACCTTGCAGATGTTTCAGTTGCAGATCCAGCATTTAGGGAGATGTGTTGCTAGAAAGTGAAGTAAAACAAATTTTGTCCTTCAGAGTACAAGGAAGAATTGTGAGGATTTTCTAAATCCATTGTTCATATTGTTATTATTTAAAAGGTATCCCATGACTGTCATTACTACTGAACAACGTTGCTTCATCATCAAGAGGTATATCAGAGAAAACACCACATAGGACAAACTAGTTTCAATCTAGCCTTGCTGTGTGGGTTTTTTTCTTAGGAATCACATATGCTGACAACAACTACCTGATTTGTCTTGAAGAAAGGCAGAGTCAAATTGTGTGGCAGCATCCTCTTCAATACCTTTAGGCATGATCCCTGACGTTTTGCTCAGTAGCCTGTGTGTAACAGGATGTGGGACCAAGTGAGGTATTTAATCTCTGGGTCAAAGAGCCTCATCAAAGATTACTTCAGATTGCACCTGCATAGATGTATCACAGAGCTGCATGGCCCTGGGTGTGAATCTAAGACCTGGGTTAGCATTTTCTTCCACTCCTTCTTTAGCAAGATTTTTTATTTTCCTCTTTAATCGCTCAGTTTCCCTTGGCTGTAGTTCTGAAGATTACTCTTCTCCCAGCCAGAATCTTAGTCTGTATTTAAGAGGCTCTTTACATTAACAGTCTTATATTAAATTATTCTCTATTGCAACATTCTGATTTATCTATAGATCTGTATTTTTTTAAACCATTGCTTTTTAGAGCATTCTAATTTATATAGCCATTGGTTTTGACTGTCAAAACATTTTTAGTTTTAATTACTGTGTATTGAGCTTCAAGGTATAAAACTGTCATATTAACCTGAGTATCTGCCTAAATGTGGGAAGCTGTGTGTGTTATCACTTCAACAATTGCTGGTGGGCACTTAGCAAACTCTCATCTAGGATGTCTGTTCAGCTGCTGCAGAGCAGCACTGGTAGGAGGAACCACTGATGAGTTGTCGAACCATGTGCAGTTATGACCTTGATTCTGAACAACACAGCAGATTATTCAGATTGCCCAACCCCTCAGCAAAGTAGTGTGCACAGCCAACTTTACTTCAGTCAGTAACATACAAAGTGTTCATTTCACAGGGCACCTCAGACAAAAGATTTCTTCTGTCTTCTAAAAGAAAAAGTGACATCATTTACTGTCTTGGGTGGTCAGCAGACAGGTCACTCCTTGTTAGTCCTTAGGCACTGTTTTGTGTTTGGCCTTTTCAACAAGGATAAGCCTATTTCTGAGTACAGGGACTGGAGTCTGTCTTCTCCTGCCTGGGATAGGAGGAACACTGCAGTGCCTGTGACTGCACACTGGAGCAGGGCACTGTGAGTGGTCAGTTTTGCCTTTTCTTCCTGGCTGAGGGTCTGGACCAAGGCCATCAGAGGACTCACAGCAGTGAGGCATAGCCTAGCCCAGGCTCTGAGCTCTGGGAGGAGGGAGGCTTGTTGAGCTGGCAGTGGCACTGCTGGCAGATGGGCTGGAGCTGCACGATGCGTGTGAGTGTAGTTGTGGTGGTTCATGGACACACAGCGTCAGATAGCAGCCCTCCAGTGCTGCTGGAGCCCAGCTCAACGGTGGTCTCTTGAGTCTGCAAGAGTAGTGGTTCCTCCAAGGATGTCATGACAACCTCAGTCCCGACCAATAGCCTGATGTGCTTGTTCAGCTGGATTGTGCAAACATGTTAGAAGTTGCATCCACGCTGGGCCCAGAAGAAGAATAATTATGTTGTCCACTGCTGTTTTCTGTCTAGGAAGCTGCCCCTCCTACCAGCTTGTCAAGCAGAATTGGGTACTGGAACTCCACTACAAGAGATGACTTTCCAGAGCTCCCTGGACCTATGGTCCTAGGGCTGATTATCTATAAAATGTTTTCTCCTTCTCTTTTTTCAGTACCACACAATAACTTTCTGTTCACATCAGTTACTACTACTTGGTACTCCCACAAGCAGTTCTGTGCGTTAGAGACACAGTCCTTGCATATTTCACACTAATGACTTTGTCTGTGTTTGCTGTTTCTGTTTCTATTGTGTCCTCTGGTGTTTGTATTTGAAGGTCTGTAGAAGTGGGACCACATGTGTCTATGTTCATAGCACTTGGCACAGTGGAGAAAGCCAGTTGTGTGCTCATGCATTACAGATAAAGCATGTTTTCAATCTAAAAAGCATAGATAGGGAAAAATGTGAGGAGCAAAAAGATTATTGGTGCGCAGAAGCTGGTGGCCACTTTCACTCAGCACAGCCAAAGGCTTGCTGCAATGCTCTGTGAGTGTTCTTCCAATAATCTTGCTGCAAATTAGACACAAAGTAGATCTTATGGCATAATACTCTTGCATTTATTCTTTACTTCGCTCATGCTTGTCATGCTTGGGACTGTTTTGTTATTTGTGCTCTTAAAGATGTGTTGTTTCACTTTTATGAATAGCCTGTCTGGGGTAAAGAGAGAATTGCAGTGATCTTTTGATATATCCATCTTTACTTTTTCATTTTGTGCCTAAGGTGCTCAAATTGAATGAACTTTACTGCCATCTGGAGATGTAGTATTTTCATTTCTGTTTGTCATTTTACCTTTGAATTTCATTATAGAGCCTCATTCCTGGGGTTTAAAGAATAAAAGCATTTTGGTATTTTACTTGCTGTAGGGCTGTACTTCTGTTTATAGTGATTAGGTGCTGAAATAAAAGTCACCTCTGGCATCTGACAAGAGTGTTTAAGGTTGAACCTAGTGATTTAATCCACCTAAGGGCAGACCCCTACTTGCTGGATATGTGCACATTTTTGGTGTCAGGGGAGGATAATGGCAGTGCACTGTAGTCCTGCTTGTGGGTCAGTCTGGGACCTAGGGGAATGAACAGACAAACCATGCCCTCTCTTTGAAGCCTATCAGTATCTGGAATTGTTGGAATTCTAGCAGGTGTCAAAGGTAGAATTTTTGGGTTGGTATTACCTTCTGCTGCCATGGTGTTAGTTTCAGTTCCAGGTGCAGCAATGCCATGCTTGTTTAAGGGGGCACCAGCTGGGACATACACTAGTGGTGTGAAAGTCTTTATCAAAGGGTACAAGATCTTGTACAACAGCCTGGAAATGTTGTGCCAGACCCTTAAAATACATGTTGTTAGACTGTGGTGGGTTGGCCTTGGCTGAATGCCAGATGCCCACCAAGCTGCTCTATCACTGCCCCTTCTCAGCTGGACAGGAGAGAGAAAGTAAGAAAACAGCTTGTAGATTGAGATAAGACAATTTGCTAAAACACACAAGCAAAGAGACAAAAAGCACTCCCTACTTCCCATCAGCATGAGAAGGCATATCTGGCCACTTCCTGGGAAGCAGGGCTTCAGCAAGCTTCAGAAGGCAAACATACCTACTTACCTCCCTTTTCCTCTTCCTTTACTTAGTTTTTATATCTGAGCTGATGTTATATGGTACAGAATATCCCTTTGGTCATTTTCAGTCAGCTGTCCTAGTTATGTACCCCCCAGGATCCTGCCCACTCCCAGACTACTGACGGGAAACAGAATTTGGGAGAGACAGCATTGATGCTGTGGCAGATGCTCTGTTAAGCAGAGGCCAAAACACTGGTGTGTTTTCAACACCCTTGTAGCTACCAGTGCAAAGCAGAGCACTATGAGGGCTTTTCTATAGAAAATCTCAACTAGGCCCATTATATAGACTTCCTTGGAAATAAGAACAAAATTATTTCTGTACAGAAACCACAGACTATCAAAGGAATCACATTTAAAACAAATGAAAGGAGATATTTTTGATCAGTAAACATTTGGTGTGTAAAGCTGCTTTCTAAAGGAAACTGAAAAAAAAAACCCTTTGTGTTCCATCAGAGAAAGATGGTATTAATGTTGAGAAGACAGTTCCTTAGCAAATCACATCTGAAAATAAGTGAAGGACAGGAGAGTCTTGGAGACATGGCAGTAGGATATGCTTGTATTGTTCTTTTCTTTCCTAGACAACTGCTAGTAGTGGAGATGGGTTGCTGGCTGCTGCATAAACCCTCCTTTTGAGACACTACACCCTTCTTATGTTGTCCTTTTATCATGACAAATGTAACAGTAGGAAGTAAGGGATTGACGCAAAATAGGTGAAGTATTGAAATTATGGGTTGTTTATTAGTAGTATTGTTTTACCTTGACACTTAAATGTTAATTGATTTTTGAAATCTCCTGCTCAAAGAAGTAAAAGGAGCATAGTAGTTCTGATACAGCGCATATAAACTTTTTTCCTGCTTGACATAATGAAGAACACATTTCATCAAAGAACAATGACCTTAAATGAGACTCTTGCTCAACACTGCTTTTCAACTGCAGCTATTCGTATTATCACTCTTACAGTGTTTGTGTCGTTGGTTGGAACATCTGTGAAATTCTGTCATTTTTTCAGAGATCCACACTCTGATAAGAGAATTACATAAATACAGGGCAGAATGAGCATTGTTATAATGTTTCGCTTTGCTGCAATAAAAGAAATTATAAACCTGGTTATGCTCCTTTTGCTTTTAGGAGCTTGGATCTGCAGGGGAAAAGAAAACCAACAAGAACCAAATTTCTGCTCTGGGAACACTGTCACGGCCAGGACTTTGATTAAAATGACAAGAGCTGTTTTATGGCTAAGTTGCATTAGTTGCATTTGCAGAGAGAAGAGAAGCACAGGGAGAAGGATGACAAGTCTCCTGAAACCCATCTCTCCTTCCCCCACCGATCTCACCTGATATTTCATGTCCCAGCTGGTAGCTGGAATTGCAACACCTGTAGTGTTCAGATGTTGTGCAATGAGTCGCAACAAATTGTGTTTGTCAAGGCACTATCTACACAAGGGTGTTTTCCAGGCAGATCCTACTAGTTCATCCTCACTAGCATGTGACCTCAATACTCATTCTGCACACCTGACATGACCCACTTGTGGTCAGTTATCAGGCAACAAAACCCATGTCAACAGGGATTTGGTGAGACTAACTTAGCTTCCAACTGCTAGTTGTTCAAGGTTTATTGAGTGTTGTGTCTTTAATTAGGGAACTGAGGTGCAAACTGCAGTGTCCTTTGCAAAGTCAGACCTGGGGGAATAATTTCAGGAGTCAATTGCCGATGCTGGATAGTAATTGGAAACCCAAAGGGATTCACATATGAATAGTAAATTAAGGTGCACAGTAGTAACCAGAATTTATACCTGGAACATCAGAGTTGTTAATGACCCCATTAAAAGGAATTAGGTCATTTCTTATTTAAAGGATCAGGAGATACTGCATTTTCTAAGGATACAAAGAATGCATATGAGCAAGACACGAGGGCTTTTCTGTTGAAAGTTGGTAAGTGCTGCCATTCAGAATTAGTGTCATGGTTTGATATTGGTCAAACACCAGACAGCCATAAAAGTCATTCACTCACCCTGTTCTGTTATAGTTGGGCAGAGGAGAGAGGAAAAAATTAACAAAGGGATCATGAGTTGAGATAAGGCTTGGGAGAAAAATCCTCTAAGGGCAAACCAGGTTCAAATTTAAAGGTATAAGACAAATATATAATTAACAGAGTCAGAGGAAGATAATAAGTAAAGTAAAATAAGTAAAGTAAAATAAGTAAAGTAAAGTAAGTAAGTAAAATAATCCTTTAAAACACCTTTTTTCCTCCTCAGCCCCTCCCTCCTTCCCACTGACAGTGCAGGAAGACGGGGCGGGGTTTTGGTCAGCTCATCACCTGAGATCTTCTGTTCACTCAGGGAGAGGAGCCTCTTCTCTGCCTTGCCGTGGGGTCCCTCCCACCAGCAAACAGTCTTCCTAAAATTGCTGTGGCGTGGGTCACTCGTCCACAGGGTGCAGCCCTCTAAGGACAGGCTGCTCTAGTTTGGAAGTAGCCTCTGGAAGCAGTGTCCCTCCCTCTCTGGGTCTCCCATGGATCACAGCCCCCTCCAACATCCCCCCACTCCAGCATGACCACTTTCTCCACGGGCTGCGAGTGGATCTCTGTATCCCTCATGGACTTCATGCATTACAGGGGGACAGATGGTGTCACCAAGGTCCTCATCTCGGGTCTGACACTTGGAGCATCTTCTCCCCCTCAAGGCATCACTGACCTTGTTGCCACCATGTTGTTTTCTCTCACATGTCCTCACTTCCTCCTCTTACTCCTCTTCTCTGATTAGAAGAAAAACTGCTCCTTATAGGTACCATTGTCAACAAGTTGTACCAGTTCAAAGATTCCTGCAGGATCCCACAGTGCCGAGAGGTTGGTTCCACGTTGGGGAGTCACTCGTTGTGTCTCCGCTGCCAGCCAGGTGACCCTGCCTCCATCGCACGGGTGGTGATGGCTGCCCTGGTGCTGGCACTGCTCAACGCCTCTCTCCATGTGGGGTCTGGGACGGGAAAGCTGCCACCACCTCTGTCCTTCTGCCCATGGCGTGGCTGGCTGGGGGCGGCCAGGCAGGCAGGGCCCACCCTGGGCCACTTCCAGATGGCAGCGGCCACGGCTCATCGTCACCACTGGAGAAAACTGTGCACATGCTACTTTGCTTTTCTTCTTAAATATGTCATCACCAACCTCTCTAATTGTGCTGGCAGCATGTCCATCTTCAGAGACATCAGAGATTGCCTCTTTCAGGCATGGTGGAAACTTCTAGCAGGTGCTGACTGCCTAAACAGAGTGAAGTTAGGCAAGATTATTTCTTTTATGTCTTATTTTGTAACTTGTATACATGCCTGAGTTTTGCAGAGCAGAGCTGGTGAGAGGGTAGGATTTACAGCAAAGAGGTTAAGAGAATTTGAATTTTCAGGTGTTCTGGCTGGAGAGTCAGATGGGACAGCACTTTCTAGAATTGGTAGGACAGACTCAGTTTTCTCTTGAAGAAATCTGAAGACTGAGAGCTCTTTTTTGGCTCATGGTATGAAAGTGAATGTAAAAGGCTGGAATAATCAATGAAGATAGGTGAATATACTGCATAGACACACTTTTCAGATTCCAACATTTTCAGAGGCCAGATTTGAGCACAAGATGTAGTGCCAAGTTTGCTCACATCTCAAGAGAGCACTGACATCACCATTTCTGTTCTGAAAGACATCTCCTTAAAAATTATGAAATCTATTTGTATTTAATCCTGACATAAAGGAGAACACATATTTGTGTAGCTTTGGTAAATATCATTGAATCTTAATGCCAGTTCCTACTTGTCACTTTTAAGACACAGTTTGGGGTTAGTTTCAAAACTCTTATCCAAGCCTCCTTCAAATTCATGTGCTGGGCCACCTAACCCAACCCAGGCAAGATGTATTGAAAAAGTAAATCTTACTAGCATGAGTAAAAGCAATTAGATGTTTCATGACAATAGCATCATAAAACTGGCAAAAATAAAGAAATCTAGG
Source organism: Lonchura striata (assembly GCF_050655825.1). Taxonomy (NCBI): domain Eukaryota; kingdom Metazoa; phylum Chordata; class Aves; order Passeriformes; family Estrildidae; genus Lonchura; species Lonchura striata. Next base: position 71,495,590 of record NC_140740.1, read on the forward strand.
TCTGTGCAGATCTTTGCTTCCTGGTTCCCCAGCCAGGATTATTAAGTGTTAGCCACAACTCTAATGCCTCAGCAAAGTAGCCCACTTAGTCATATAGAAGCTTGTCTGTGTGTTGGAAATAGTCAAACCATATTAAAGCTCTGGAAAATTAACATAAAAGAATGTCAGAATGTTCAAATCTTACACAGAATTATTAACAATTAAAGTTATTCACTTCACAAGAGAGAGGTGGAGTTTGTGATATTTTGGAGACAGTAACTTAAGCCTCCAACCTTTCCTTCTCAATTATAAACCTCACAGGCTGTTCAGATTTTTTTCAGAGCCTGTTTAGGCTGCCAGTTTTCCTTCAGAGCAAGGGCAGACAGCAGTGACTAGAGGCTATAGCAGGATCCTTTCTCTAAAGATGTAGGATATGGGATCTGTGGCACCCAGTCCTCTGAAGAAAGGGAACACCATTGCCATAAGAGGTATCTTGCATTTGATTACTTATAGTCAAAGTTAACTGTGCCCCTCAGCTGGCTAAGTGTAATAAAACATGTATAACTTCTTTTTTTTTTTTTTTTTTGCTCAAAGACACATGACCATATTTCAGTAGAATTTTTTTTCCCTAAAACTGCTTTTTCTACTCCAAGAAAGGTTAGCACTTGGCAGTATATTGCAAAATCATAACTTCTGCTCACACATAACAATGTGAGAAAAACCTGTACTGGTAAAGTCTAAAAGCTACAGACATTCCACATTATATATAGTGCCTTACAACTGGAGCACCATCTGATGAACTGTTATTTTGCTTCTGATACCTATTATTTTGCATTTAGAAGAAATTCAATACAACAAGGAAATAAGCCTGATTTTGTGTGGACTTGTGCCATATACTTCTGCAATGCATTAACAATAATAACTTTCTTTCCCTCTACTCTTTACATAGCACATCTTTCAGATTCTCTCTACATTCCTGAAATACCCACTTCACTCCCTCTACTATTAAAATGGCTCTATGTGTTTTGAAGTTACCTAGATGATAACACCTCAAGGCCAGACAGACAAAAAGATAGTGGTTGAGGTTCACTTTTTCTCTGCTGTCAGTGGAGAAAGCAATTACAAATTTTCCTATAGCAAACTTTCAGTTTTCCACAGGGTTTTTATACACTCAGTTATTTTTGAGGAATCTGTCTCTATCAAAATTATTTGAGTACATTCTCAAACTATCAGAGTGAAGGTAGTTGAAAAAGTGATCATTTAAGCTTTTCCTTCAGAAGCCAGGGATAATTTTCGTTTATCTGGTTTTTATTGAGTAAACTGTGCCATTAATGATTCTGCAACTGCAATTAAATGGTCCTGGTAATTTATGGTATTTTGGTTAGTCCTAACATCATGGTGTTACCATTTATGTTATTAATTCCCAGCCTTTTAAACAGATAATATGCTGAGGCTGGTTTTTTATGCTATAAGCTTGTTAACTTCCATGGCAGAGGAGAGGCAACCCAAATGTTCAAGCCTGGTTATGAGTGGAAGTTTTGTATTTGGGTGCCTGCATCCAAGAGTTCATAGTTTCTTCTTTCTGACAACAGTCTCTCCTGATCAACTTTTTCCCAAGGAGTGTTTCTAAATTGTTTTAGTTATCATCCTAGAAATAAAATACAACTAAGCTGAACATACCTTCCAGTATTGGTCTCACCTACTACTTCCTGATTTTTCCATTTGTATTTCATCTGAGCAGGGCAGAAAACAATCAGATGAGGTATTGGCTTTGTTCTCATTGTTCTCAGCATGTTTTTCTATCACCTTTATCTCAAGAATCATATGCTTGATCTTAATTCTTTATTCTTTATTTCTAGAAACTACATTGGCTTCTCTGACTGTGACAGAGCTCTGTGTGTGTATACAGGTGACAACCCACAAACTGTCATTACAGTAAGTAGTGTTCTACCTAAAAATAATACATCTGCCTACATGGAAAGGTCTAAGAAAATATGACTGAAAGGTCTTATACCAGATTCCAATAATGAAATTCTGTTCAGTCTAATATCCCCACAGTGCTTTGACTGCAATTTTCCCTGCAAGCTCATCTGTTTAATAATCATGGAAGCATAGAATCATAGTATGGTTTGCATTGGAAGAGACTATACACCCAGTGCAAAACCCCCTGTCATGGGTATGGACATATTTCACTAGATCTGATTGCTCGAAGCTCCATCCAGCCTGGCCTTGAACACTTCCAGGAATGGGGCAGTAACTTCTCTGGGCAACCTGTTCCAGTTCCTAACCACCCTCTTAGTAAACAATTTCTTCCTAATATACAATCTGAACCTACTCTCAGTTTAAAGCCATTTCCCCTTGTCCTGTCACTACATGCCCTTGTAAAAAGTCCCTCTTCAACTCTCTTGTAGCTTCCTTAGGTACTGTAAAGGTCCTTCCACAGCCTTCTCCTCTTCAGGCTGAATAAACTCAACAGTTCAGCCTTTCTTCACTGGGGAGGTGTTCCAGCCCTCTGATCATCTTTGTGACCTTCCACTGGACCACATCAAGATGGTCCATATCCTTCTTATTTTGGTGACCTCAGTGCTGATGCAGCACTTTAGGTGGGGTCTCAGCAGAGCAGAGCAGAGGGGCAGAATCCCCTCCCTGGCCCTGCTGCCCACCCTGCTCTGGATGCAGCCCAGGACATGTGTGGCTCTCTGGGCTGTGAATGTACATTGTTAGGTCATGGTGAGCTTCTTGTGCAGCAGTATCCACAAATCCTCCTCACCTGTATGGCTCTCAATCCATTCTTTGACCAGCCTGTGTCCATGTCTGGAATTGCCCTGACCCAGATGCAGGACCACAATTTGACCCTGTTGAACTTCCAGGCCCACCTCTCCAGGCTGCCCAGGCTCCTTGTGGTAGCACCCCTGCCCTCCAGCACCAATTTTGATCCAAATCAATTGTTCTTTCAGACTTAACTGCATGTAAAGTTTCATTAACAGCACATTTCTCCTGCATTCATCCAAACAAATTTAAAAATATGTTAGACTACACCGCCTCTGGAAACCACAAGGTTACCCAGAGATAGCATTGCCAGCGGTGAAGAAGAACAAGCCAAATGAGAGTGAGGAAAGCTGGTGGTGGTCGAGGAGGTCAGCTGCACAGATTGCAGACACAAGCTGATTGCTGTGGGCTGTGGATGGAGACGCTGTGGTTTGTAAGATAAAAGAAAGGGAAGTTGCAGTAACTTCACATTTTCAGCTCAGACACATGGCCTTCTTTTCTCTCCTCCATTCTTAGGAGACAGCAATAGAAGGTGATTTTTCTGTGTCAATTCCCTGTCCTTTAGGCAGGTTTTAAAGGAATTTTCTGATCCCTACCAGTTGCAACAGACCTGGGAGTGACAACATTCACTATGAGGATAACCACAGCTCGTCCTGGAAAGGGAGAATTAAAAGTGCAAATCCACTCACACCTGCAAAAGAAATGAGGGACCAACCTCACTGTTCTCAGGAGACTGGGAGACCATGCAACTGTAATTTGCATTGCCCAGAGCAATCAAGTAATAGGTTGGAGCAGGACCCTCAGCTTCTCTGGAGTTTTGTTCATGGAGCCTCATCACATTTTCTATCCATGTCTAATATTATAAAACCCCTGAATCTGAAAAATCTTTACTAAGATAAAGGTAGATAGTATGAGGAACAAAAACTTTCAGTCCTGCCATTTAACTCCCAAATTCTCCTTAACTTTGAACAGTGAATTCTCAAAACTTAAACTGTGTAAATAAACAGAAAGAAATGCACCATGTTGACCAGGATTCATGCCTGTAAATCTTTCTACCTTAGGGTAGAATGGCTTTACCTAAAACTTTACACTGCTTTCATTTCTTAGACTTCCCCTCAAGATGAGCACATTTTCATTATGTTCTAACAAGCAATGGTAGAAAAAATAAAAAGAGTAAACAAACTACCTCCTTGCCCAAAATGCATGAACACTATTTTTTGGGATTAGAATGCTTGCATAGGACTCTTAAGGAAAAAGCACATTTTACATCTATAATTTTATTCTATGGAAATCCAGCTGAACTAATAGGGTAACTGGCATCAGCAAAAGGGCAGCAAGCAACTTTTCATATTCTTGTCAATGTGAATTGTGCTGGGTTTGCAGTGCTGGGAATCCAGCAGTGTCTCCACTGCTTCTGATCCAGCTTGGCAAAAATCAACCAACCAACCCAACAACCTAATACCACTAGAGCAGATTATTCCAGAGTCTCTAGCGTGCCTGAGAAAGAACTGAGGACTTTCCTAAGGACTGTCTCACAGCAGACATTACCTACACATTAATTCCTTCACACTGGCTTCTCCACATGTTCCTTCCCAGACAAATAATTACTAGCGGCAATAATGGAAAAAAAATTTAAAACGCAAAAATAATTTTTAAAAAAATGCAAAGCACAAAGGGACCAAATGCAGGCACTCATTTTTTTTTTTTTCTGTGCTAGCAATGCAAGTCAGTTCTTCAAGTATTCATGAGACACTTGTAGTGACAGACAAAAGCTGGTATTACACAGTCTCTGTCGACAACAGTCTTGATGTTCTAATGACTTGATCATTCTCATTATGCATGCATTTTCTGTTTGCTGTAATCTATAAGCAAGCATCAAAAGTGCCAGTAGCATACTGCTTAAGAATTTCAGTGAAGCATTAAAAAGCAGAGCAGCAGAATATATCTTTAATTTGTCTTGAATGGCAGACTATCAGAATCTTCTTTCTTTTTTTCCTCCTGTTGCTTTCTTTTTAGGTAATTTAATCTGCTTAATAATTACCCTCTCTGTGAAGTTTCCACAACTTTAATTTTAGCAACAAAGCAGCATTAAATGGTTTGGTTGGAAGGGACTCTTTGTCAGTTGATAACTAATTGTAGAGCAAAAAGATACAGACAGCAGTTAATCAAGATTGCTTGATGAGACATTTAAGAATGTTCACTACACCATGCTATATGCGGGGTGAATCTTATTTATAGCATAAAGTAATTTCAGTACTAATATAATTTTGGATCAGATGTACACTATTATGCTTTTTTTGTTAATTAAATAGTAACTTTTTAGCTCACGAGATCCGCTGCTACTTCTGTGGTTATCTTTTCAGGGAAGAAAAGATGTTAACAAATGGTACCACAAAACACCAGCTGGGATTTGACTTTAGGACTTTTCAAATTTTAAGAAAATTTGGAACTTCAAGGCCCAATCATGCTGGTGTTTTATTAGAGGTGCATTAAGCAGGAAGAACACATTTGCTGTGAGTAGAGAATTTCATAGCACTTTTCCATGATTTTCATGAGAACTCAGTCTTTGTTGCCTGGAACATTGTGATAAAGTGCATTTTCAGATACTGCAGTGCCATTACCAGAAATACTACAGCCCTTTCCAAAGAAAATACTTTCAGAAGATATATTAGGAATGGAGGGACTTGGCAGATGGTGAACTGTGTGTTTAGGCTTATATCATCCAAAACACACTGTAGTAAGTAGAGCACCAAAACTGGCTGTGAAAACAAGTGCCTTCACCTCTGAGATTATGGCCCAATGAAAAGTTAATCTTTCTTTTATTTTTTAATCAAATATTTCCTTTCATTAAACTTGCTTTTTCTATGCTTTCTTCTCCTTACATCACCATCTGAGGGTTCAAAAAATGAAGGATCCATGCTGAGAACATTAAAAAGAAAGGACATGTAAAAGTTATGCTCATCTGAGAGATTAATCTGTGCTATTTTTCATGTTAGCTGTGCCCTCCAGTCATGGTGTCCAGCACAGTAAATGACAATGCAATTGGCTTTTCTCTTTTTATTGAGTCCGTTACTGAAGGATGATAGCCCATCAAAACAATTTTTTGATTCTGTGATAATCATAGAATATCCTGACTAAGAAGGAACCCACAAGAATCAGTAAGTCCAGCTCCTGGCCCTGCACAGGACACCCCAAGAATCACACCATGCCCCCAAGAGCATTTTCCAAATGCTTCTTCAGTTCTGTCAGGCTTGGTGCTGTGACCACTTCCCTGGCGAGCCTCTACCAATGCTCAGCCACCCTCTGGTTGAGGAACCTTTCCCTAATATCCAACCTAAACCTCCCCTGACACAAATTCAGGCCATTACCTCAGGTCTTATCATTGATCTCTCCAGAGAAGAGATCAGTGCCTGCCCCTCACAAGAAGAAGATGTAGACTGCAATGAGGTCTCCCCTCAGTGTCCTCCAGGCTGAACAGACCAGGTGGCCTCAGCTGCTCCTCATACAGCTTCCCCTCAAGGCCTTTCACCATCCTCATGGCCCTCCTTTGGACACTCTCTAGCCTTACATTAGGCTGTTGTGGCACCCGGAACTGCCCCAGCACTCGAGGTGAGGCTGCCCCAGTGCAGAGCAGACTGGGACAACAGTGCTGTGCCTGATGTCCCCAGGACACGGCTGGCCCTCCTGGCTGCCAGGGCACTGCTGACCACGTTCAACTTGCCATCAGCCAGGACCCTTGAGACCCTTTCTGTGGTACTGCTTTCCAGCATCTGATTTCTCCATCTATCTGCACATTTAGAGCTGCCCCATCCCCAGTGCAGAAGTGGGCATTTGTCCTTGTTACACTTCATTCAGTTGGTGATTGTCCAGCCCTTTAATTTGTCAAAGTCTCTCTGAAGGGCTTCTCTGCCTTCAATGGAGTCCACAGGTCCTCCACATTTGGTATAATTCTTTATCTGTCATTGCACTACCCATGCACATCAAGAATAGCCACGTTTGTGGGGCAGCCAGCATCTGCTCAGGACAGGGCCAAACAGTCTGACCCATTTAAAGCATTTCTAGTTGTTCCATGAATATACTTAAAATAAAATTTCTTTAATATACTTCATAAAAAGTTCCAGAAGATCTTGGAAAATAACAATTTCCTACAGAATTTACTTTTAAATAAAACTTTCAGTATACATTTATGCAATCTTTCAGTAACAGCAAAACTCTTTCCTAACAAGCTGGCCAATACTCTTCATGAGTACTATGGTCACTGGAAAGATAAATAAGTAAAATCTTTTTCCCAAAAAGAGTACTATCATGTGCTCTCTAGGGATGGATTTATTTTTGAACACTTAAACATCTATCTCCCAAGTGGCAACTGTTTAGCAAGAAGAGATTTTTATTGATCTTCCTGCTTAATTATGTCTGTGTGAGAGTTATTGTGGACTCTAATTAGGCACCTGTTCTCTCTCCACTCACACGGAAAAAAGTTTCAATTATAGTAAAACAAATCAAATTATTGAAGCACTATCCTCTTCACTTTTCATTTTGCTATAGATAATGGGAGGAAAATTGGCTTGAGTGTTCAGATATTCATATCAGACTCCAGTCAGTTTTTATGACATAAAATAACAGGCTAAAATACTCTTCTCAGCTGAATTATGTGAATGAATACCTGTATTAAGTCCATTAGCAGATCTTTTGTTCACCAGTTTAAAGTGTTGTGGGCCTATTTTTGGTCCTTTTTCACTCATAGGTCTGGGATAGTACGTCTTCTGTCTTCCTCCCCCAAAATACCTCAATAAGAATTTTCAAGTGGAAATATTTTTCAGAAATGGATGACTTTAAGCCACCCTGAGATTGCAAGTGGTCTAGGTGTACAGTAGTTGGGTGATCAGCTGCCACTCCTCTGCACAGAGCAACATGTTTTCCACTCTATCAGCATTTAATCCTCACCACCTGAATTTTTATATGCAGGTTGTAACTGGGTTGAATAATTCCATGTGATGCATAGAAAGGTTTGTGGGGCTGTGTCCACATAGATTTTGTGTGGATGAAGACCAGAAGTCTTCAGACAGAATTCTCCTTGTTGTAGCTGAGAGCCAATCAACTTGCAAGTGACGCCAAAAAACCTTAAAAACTAGACTTAAAGGCTAAATTTGGGGCATTTATCATACATTTGTGGCTGTGTATTATTGTTCTACCTAAATAAGACTTAGGAAAGCAGACAGGTGGGTTATATTCTACTTTTGACAGCATGTGCTCCTGACATACACCTGAGGAATCTGGAGTCACTCATGCTGTTCCTTAGGGAGCACAGAGGTGCCACCCTGGTGCAAGGCAAAACCAGCTTGACAAGCCAAACATCTGCTGAGGTACTTCCTCTCCTTCTTGGCCCCTCCCTTGCCAGTGCACAGCTGGACAAGTCCAAAGAGCTGCTCCTCACCTCACCTCGCCTTGCTTCTGACTGATGCAAGAGGATTACAAAAGGCAGTCCCAAACTCTCCTACTTCAGAGCAGCCACGAGGGAGAGCTCCCTTGCATCTTTTCTTGACAGCAGGGTCAGGTTGGCAGCCCCAGCCTGTTGCCTCTGCTTCACCAGAATACATGCTTCCTACTCTTGGCACGGCCCAAAGTCTCATTCCATTGCCTGTGATCAGATGCTGCTGACTTGTAGTGTTACTCAAGGGATGGAGGAGAGAGGAGCAAAGCAAGAGAAGACAATCCCTAAAACCTGGGTGAGCCACACTGCACCTCTAGGAGGAGCTTACTTCTTATTTTCCATCTCTCCTGGCTCTTTCCCCTAGCTGGTGCAAGCCCAGTCCTGTTGTTGAAAGAGATTTTGTCAGAATGTAACAGTAGCTTACTAACACCTGTTTGCATTTTCATAGAGACTAACATAGGAAGGAAATGTTATTCTAAATCAGCACACACATTGTGTTCCTATCTCAGGTTGCATCCTTCCGGGAGTCAGGAAGCACTCAGATGTTTTTCATCTGAATTACTTTGCACAGTGTGGGCTACCCTGCCCTTCCCATCCATTACTGCCATCATTCCTTTTGGGGCAATAATGAAAAGGCTGTCCTCAGGACTCTGTAACTAATATTACTTGTCTTAAGATGGAAGATATAATTAGTAGTATTAAAGCTTACACAGCAAGAGACAGTAGCATGCAGCCAGCAGGTAGAGGGGCTGCTTGGTTTCCCCTACAGTAAGAGAGCACTCAATGCTTCTGTATAAAAGAATCCTTCTACTCATGCACAGAACAAGCAGTAATATCACTAGAAACAAGCCATAAGTATCATCAGTCACATGTGCCTGGTTTCCTTCTGCCTCAGCACACACAGTCAGTGAGAGAGGCAATAATCTTTCTCCAAAGCAAAACAATTCCTATTTATGCTCAGGCCAGAGGTAAAGTACTTTGGGTAGAATGGGCTCCGACCTGAACTTCCACCCCAAAATGAAACAGTCTTGCTCTTTAAATGTTCTTTTTTCCAGCATTGTGTATCTGTGAACCTTCTGAATTATATCTCAAAAAATTAACCAAAGACCTTACTTATATCAGATCTTGGAGCTTTTTTCTAGATTTAAGGATGTTTGAATTTGTTTGCATAAGCAAGCTAAACTGGCTTGTTTCTGAGGAGTGATTTGGCATTTAACTGAGAGGATAAGAAAATCATTAACTGGTGGGGCAAAAGAAAAAAAAAGAATTGATCTGACACTAAGTATGGATTCTAATGAAAATGTCTGAATTGTTTTATTGACTGATAATGTACTAAAGATCTTTCATAAAACACATATATGGAGGGATGTAATAGCAGAGGACTCACCTGAATTACATCTCAGTCCATGTAGTCATTTGGAAAATCACTTAAAGTACGGCATTGTCGCACATTATTTACATTATATTTTGAATCAGTAAAGGCTGCACAAATTCAATGTAGATGCAGAGATCCACCATGCTTCATCAATTAAACCAGTACAGCAAGTTAAAAAATTGAAAAGAATATTTATCTTTCATTACACTGCACCATTTTATTTAGAGCACTAGAAAAAGTCATGGAGGTAATCTGATTATCCATATGAAGTTGAAAACACTTCTAGAAAAGTAAACAAGAGCTTTTTAATTTTGCCTCAGAGAGCAGATGCAGTGTCAGATAATGTGTTAAGATGAAAACAGGAGAGGCCCATGAAAATTCCAACATCAACAAAAAGTAAATGATGGTCCAAAGTACACAAAGCCAGCACAAAACCAGAAACAGTTTGAAGATAATTTGATACCAGCTCAGAGGAAGTTGAACGGACATGAGTAAAAAGCATTTCTATTTGATTTGAAAATTAAACAAATTCAAAATTAGGGCTATGTTTTCTAATAAATAAAAGATTAACCATGTATTTTATATGATTCAATAAAATTTACATGCATTCAATAAAAGATTAACCATGCAGTTACATTGATAACAATACAAAATGGTCAGATTTTTTGACTCTTATGGCAAAGTATCCAGACAGATGCTGAAAAGGACCAAGAATTGAAGCCCAGGTAAAGTAATTTGCCTTTCCCAATGAACGTGTAGGCTAGTGTATGATCTTACGAAAAGATCACCAATATAATTCTGGTAATTTCTGGCATTTAAGTTTCTTAATTATACATATAAATACAGAAGGAGGATTTTTTTACAGCCAAATTAAAAAATTTCAGGTGGCAGTGGCAAATGCTAGCTTGGACTGGTTCACTTGGCCCCAGATATAAATATTGTGATCCAATTCTCCACTCATCATTTTACTAACATTAACCTCGGAGTTCTTAATCACAGTTTTATCAAACTCACTGATGGTCTATATCAAATCTTTGGAAATGCCTTCCACACATAGTTTCTGCTGAAGAGAGCACTGCAGCACCACATCTTGATTTGCTGTGAAATCACCTACTTCTAGAAAAAGGTTTTCCATTAAAAAATAGAGCAATTTGGTGCTTTTAGAGTCAAAGCATGGGCTATACAGCTCTGTAAAATCAGCCTAAATCCACACAGCCCCTTTCATAGGGGTGCTATGACCTATTATTTCATGCAGTGCTGAGTATCATGCCACAGAAGACCTGGACTTGCCACCCAACGTCAAACAATTATTGACCCTGCTGTATGTTTAGAAGACCCTGGTAACATGTATAAGACAAATAAGCTCCTCCACATTCAAGCAGCTAAGCTGAGATCTTGATTACCTCCAGAAAAAGGACCCCCCTTGCAGGGCCTTTATACATTCCTACTTTTGTTAACATAGGGCATAAAGCAGCTGGGATAGAGTCAAGTGCTTCAAGAGTGTCTCCTGGCAAGGAGTCCATTCAGTGCCATAACTCCTTTCCTTCTGCAGAGAACTGAAAGGCCTTAATGTACAGGGGTGTGGTCCAGGGAGAAATGAAGAAAAGAATCAACTCAGGAAAGAAAGCAAGAAATCAAAAAGAAGAGAGCTCATCATAGTCTGCTGTTTCCTCAAGAGAGGAAGCAAAGAGGCAAATGCTGATCTCTGACAGGACCCCAGGAAATGGCCTGAATTTGTTTCAGAGGAGGTTTAAGTTGGATATTAGGGAAAGATTCTTCACCCAGAGTGTGGCTGGGCACTTGAACAGGTTCCCCAGGGAAGTGGTCATAGCACCAAGCCTGACAGAGCTTAGGAAGCATTTGGACAATGCTCTCAAGCACATGGTGCGAGCCAGGAGTTGAGTCCAATGATCCTTGTTGGTCTCTTCCAACTCAGAACCTACTGTTATACAATGAACTTACAAATGTTCATGCTGTTGAAGCCATTGGCAGAGACAGAGAAAACAGAAGGACGTCTGTTAAACGCTTATCTTGGCTACTCATCTAGTTCCCACTGTAATCACTTCAGAAGTGCACTAGTGGACTGGGACATGCAGAAGAAGCCCCCTCCTCTGCAGACCTTTGGTGTCAGAAAGAGCAGAGTGGGAGACAGAGGCTCAGCTGGGTGGAGATGGTGAACCTGAGGGTATGGACTGCTGTTGAAGCAGGGGAACACACTCCAAGTTGTTAGAAACCTTTTTGATGTGTGCCCAAGAGCATTCTCTTGGCAGCACCATTTGTGGATATGCAAGGAGCTAAGTCTGTCATACCAGCTCCTGGTGAACCACAGGCTCCTTCAGAGACATAAGATTCATCTTTTTACAAGGAGCAGATAGCCCATCCCTATAGAAGGACAGTCTCAAGGGAAATGACATACTGCTTTTATCTCCAGATACCTAGTCTCTGGACCTTGCAAGCTTTCACTGTGGTGATTCCAGTGAAGCAAGTCTTGGGTGAAATTATCCACATTACAGGCAGTCCAGACCCACAAAATACAGAACAACCTTCTCCAAAATATCAGGGCGTGAGGCTTAAGGGTGAGAAATTTGCTTCATGTGGTAATATTGTAAAACACAGGAAAAAGAAGAAGTTACTATAATAAACTACCAAAAATGGTCATAAGGTCTTAGAGGTAGATTAAGATACTTGCCAGTCTTTGTCACTGCCAAGGGATGACATGGAATCACTGCTGGAATTTGCTCAGTATGCATTCATGATTTCTTGTCCTTTCACAGTCCTTACTCGGAAGAGCCGAACAATGCTGTCATGGACTTCTGCAAACATGTGCCTTCCAGGAATTCTCACTCATAATGTATTCCTCTCAGTGGCTTCAAAAATAGCATTCTGATATTTGAGTTGAGGAAAAATTACGAAGAACCCATAGAAATTAGCAACAAATTGGTAATACTGACCAATGCTGATAATAATACTAATACATAATAGTGTATTCCCAGGTAAAGAAAGAAGAACTGTGGGTAAGGCAAATGCAGCTCAGGGCACACAGCAAACCCTGGCTGGCTGTGCTTACAGAGGCTGTTAAATAGTAGCTCCTGAATTTTTAAGATACAGTTCTCAGTTTCACTCCAAAGATCTGGCTAAACTCAAATGCAAAACAGTTTGATGCTCCTTTGTAAGACTGAATAGCAATAATCCACCATGGCATTTACACAGTGCTTCTCTCTTTGCTGTTTTACGGACTTTATTCAATCAATTCTTGTGTCTCTCCAATGAATAAAACTATGCCTTTCAGGAATGAGGAAACTGAGGAAGAGGTGCTAAACGTGTTTGCACGGCTCACAGAGATTTGGTCACAGCAGAAATTGTTGGATTCAGGAGGCTACTCCACCCCCATCTGCACCCACATCACAAGCCCACACCTTCCCCTTCTGGTGTTACTGGAATACAAATGCTTCTTTCTCTTATGTGCTTGCCAAGACCTGGGGCAGAACCATCATATTCCCTGTATGCCAGTGGATGTGGTCATTCCACAAGGTAATTTATAATATGTACAAAAGCTTCTTCTAAGGGTGTTGGTAAGATATATGGGGTTACTAAAGGCCTAATAAAGACTAAGCCACACTAATAAAAGGCAAAGGTTGTAATTTAGAATGGAAAATCCTATGATTTAAAGGCAGTGGCCAAATATTGGATCATTTTATGTATTATTAATAAATAAGAACAAGCAAGGCACAGAACATCTGGTGTAAAAGATAAAACTCTTATCAATGTTCACCAGACTCCAGGATTTTTGTGCTGGGTAAACCCCAATGCCTGTGTGAGAACCTCCTCCACTGTACTGGTGGCATCACATACAGTTTGCCTGTGCTGGTTTGGCACAGGAGTGACTTTTGTGGAGAAGGTCCTGTCACCTGTTGCTGCCACCCTACTTTCAAGGTCCATTTGATCAGGTGTCTGTAGTCTAGTCAGGTATAAAGAGGCTCTGCAAACAGGATATGTACAATTTCACAAGCACCTCACAAGTGTTTCCTGCCTGGCACACATAAGACATGGCTATGATTTGATGAGCTACAGACCCCCTCTTGTAAGGAATCCAAGGAGCCTTTGTCGCCCATTGGGTAACATATAGGGGAGTGTCCCACTCCTAGAGCAAGCCTTTGACGTTAAAACTCAATGTCTTTTCCACCAGCTCCATCAATACCACAACCAGCTCCCATTTTCTTTTCGATAGGAGCTTATTCACAGAATCACATGTTTGGAAGAGACCGTCAAGATCATCATTGAGTCCAACCTGTGACCTAACACCTCAACTAGACCATGGCACCAAGTGCAACATCCAGTCTTCCTAAACACATCCAAGGATGGTGATGACACCACCTCCCTGGGGAGGCCATTCCAATACTTTATCACTCTTTCTGTAAAAAACTTCTTCCTAATATCCAATTTGTATTTCCCTTGGCACAGTTTAAAACTGTGTCCTCTGGTTCTATCAGTTGCTGCCTGGATAAAGAGACCAACAATCACCTTTCAGGGAGTTATAGAGAGTGATAAGGTCACCTCTGAGTCTCCTTTTCTCCAGGCTAAACAACCCCAGCTCCCTCAGCCGTTCCTCACAGGGTTTGTGTTCCAAGCCCCTCTCCAGCCTCGTTGCCTCCTCTGGATGTGCTCAAGTGCCTCAATGTCCTTCCCAAACTGAGGGCCCAGAACTGACACAGCACTCAAGGTGTGGCCTCACCAGTGCTGAGTACAGGAGGAGAATGACCTCCCTGCTCCTGCTGGCCACACAATTCCTAACACAGGCCAGGATGCCCTTGGCCTTCTGGGCCACCAGGGCACACTGCTGGCTCATGTCCAGTTGGCTGTCACCAGCACCCCCAGGTCCCTTTCCAGTCACACTGTCCCCAGCTTGTAATGCTACAGGGGGTAACTGTGGCCAAAATGCAGGACTCGGCACTTGGACTTATTAAACATCATCTTACTGGACTCTGCCCACCCATCTAAGTGTTCCAGGTTTCTCTGCAGAGCCCTCCCACGTCCCAACAGATTGACACACGCTCCCAGCTTAGTGTTGTCTGCAAATTTACTAATGAAGGACTCAATCCTGTCATCCATGCCATCAATAAAGCCATTGAACAGAGCTGGTCCCAGCACAGAGCCTGAGGGACACCACTGGTGCCTGGCCCCAGCTGGATGCAGCACTGCTCACCAGCACTCTCTGGCCCGGCCATGCAGCCAGTTCTGAACCCAGCACTGAGTGCTCCTGTCCCAGCCGTGGGCTGCAGCTTCTCCAGCAGTGTGCTGTGGGAGACAGTGCCAAAGGCCTTGCTGAAGCCCAAATGATCAACACCCACAGCCTTTCCTGCATCCACCAGGCAGGTCACCTGGTCATAGAAGGAGACCAGGCTGATCAAGCACAACCTTTCCCTCCTAAACCCCTGCTGGCTGGGTCTGATACCCTGGCCATCCTGTAAGTGCTGTGTGATGACACTCAGTATAAACTGTTCCTAACCTTACTGGGTACTGAAGTCAGGATAACTGGCCTATAATTACCAGCATCCTCCTTCCCACCCTTTTTTTGAATGGATGTCACATTGGCCAGCTTCCAGTTCTCTGGAAACTCACCAGTGAGCCAGGACTGTTGCAAAATGATAGAGAGTGGCTTCACAAGCTCGTCTGCCAGCTCTTTAATCACCAGATGGATTTAATCTGGTCTTATGGATTTATCCAAATTTATCCAAATGGCTCAGCAGTTCTCTGACTGCCTCCTCCTGGATGATGGGGGACCATTCTGCTCCCTGACAACATCTACCAACCCAGAAGGACAGTTGTCTTAAGGACAAGCTGTCTTCCCACTAGAGTCTGGGACAAAGAAGGCATTAAGCACTTTCGCCTTCTCCTCATCTGCAGTTACCAAGTCCTCATCTCGGTATCTTTCCACTTATGTACTTGGGATTCCTTGATACCTTACCTATAATTTTGCCCTTGCTAACCTTATTGCTTATTTTCTATAGACATTAACACAGCTTTTTGTCAGGCCAGCAGCTTCACCAGCACCCTTAGCTGAGGTTATGCAGCCAGTGGGAAGCAAAGTTGAACCTTGAGTCCCTTGAGCATCAGCAGCCAAGCACTGATGGTGGGGGAGGATAACACAGAGGAAGGTGCAGTGCCCTCTACATCACTATCACACTTACCCATCTATTTTACACCTTGCTGGCAGATGTTTATCCTCACACTTGAGACACTCTTAAACACTTTAGGTTAAACTATGCATGTATTGACTCCATGGCATTGCAACTGAGGCCTGAGGTTATTAGAAGGGTAAAGAGCAGAAAACCTAGTAGAAACTTAAAGCACCTGAGCAAATGAACAATGTATTCCTTTACAGGCCATAGTAGTCTGCAGACACAGTGGAAGAAGGAATAAAAAAGGGATTTGTGCCTTAAGAACACAGGACATTCCTCAGCACATGTATCCATGCTTACCAGTGCTTTCCCTGTGCAGTAGTGCTGCATGCAGTGTGACTGTTCATGTAAGCAGGTCGTGGCTTGTGACAGCAGGCTTTGGTCTTTCAGTCATCACAATCTGTTTCCTGAGGCATTGACACTTAATCCATGATCTTGAATCATAACGTTTTCTGATCAGCATGAAAAGATCTTTATACAGAAATATTGCCATTTTCATTTCCACCTAGGTGCTTCCTCTAGCCTTTGGAGAGCTGGGATATGCTGGTTACTGTGACAATGGTCTCCAGCTGGTGTTTGTAAGGTATCCATTCCCCAGGGTATGGAGTGCCTTGTGTCTGATCTTTCAGTCCTAAAACTGTTTAAGCTTTGCAAATAAGGGAACACTTAAAAGCCATAGTTTGACAATAACAGAAGAAATTTACCAAAAGATCAAATAGCAAACACATTGTTAAGATGACATTTAATGAAGAAAATTTTTCCTTGGGTTCTGCAGTGCTGCCACTTGCCTATGATTCTGACTAATCAGTACCTGAAAGGTCCTTCAAGGCTGTCATGTCCTGGAGAGTTTTAGATCTGTGTCTTTTCTGCTTTGTGCTAATGATGACTACAGGAGCCACCTCTGACAATTATTTTAAGCAGTCTTATTTCCCCCACTATACAGAAATACCTTCTCCTCATCCCTCCCTATCTTGTGGTTTAACAGACCCTTACCACTAATGACCAGCTCTAGGGGTGCTATTTGCTAAGAAGGAGCTTGAGTCATATTTTATCTTTCCATTACAATCTTTTAATTAATGCTTCCATTGAATATCCAAACTAGAGCACTGATGGCTCCAAGCTTAAACAGTATTTTCAATTTACCAAGTCTTTTAAGGCATGGTGTTAAAACTTTACAAGTCGTATATTCAAGAAGTTATTAACCAGATAAAAAACATAGCCTGAAAATCAGTTCATAACAGCACCACAGAAATAGAAATCACAATATCTCAGGATCATAGCAAGTGTTACCATGATCTCTTGGTCTAACTATATGATAGAACTGGAAAATGTATTAGCTTATTTGGTTAGTACTACTTTATTTTGGTTAGTGCTTCTTTGCAGCTTCATATCCCCAAAGGAGCATAGTCACACTAATACTGCCCCAATACTAAATGATGTAAATGCTGTACTATTAGTTTTCATCATTTTCAACTAAAGTGTAGCTGCCTGCATGACCTGACTTGTTTCCCAGGGCAGTATTTCAACAGCCATTACAGAAGCTGGTGCATCCCCTGGAGTTTCAATTTAATGCCTTCAAACCACAGGCTGAGCTGTTCAAGTTTTATGGTTTAAAGTTTATTCTAAAATTTATTTTATAGTTGAAAATTTATTTTCTTTTAAACTCTCCAGAATGCCCTCCAGCCAGTTCATAAATGGCAGAATAGGCTTGTTTTCTTCCAGCCAAATTGAACCAGAGAGGTTATAGAGCAGCACAACCACACCACACAGAATGAGCAATCAAGCAACTCTAAGAGACACAGTGCAAGATCCTTAGTCATTTTACATCCATGAGAAGTTCTCACTAGGCTCATGAAAATTTTTTGCCTACATTATGTTGGTTGTGTACAAAGTCTGTGTGTTTGTGTAAGAAAGAAAGCAAACCAAACTGAGCTAAACAATCAGGAAGGACTTTAACTATTGCAGCTGCAAGCAACTGCAGCCTTTAAACATACAGGCAGTGCAGCTGGTGAGTGCTGAGTATTAATACCTACACTCCAGCTCTTGTGTGGCACTCCTTTGTCTCCTAGAAACATAAAGTTTGCCAAAGTAAGCAGAATTTTTTTCCACTCCTAGCAGAGTACCTGCAGAGAAAGATGACACTTTGCCCTTGGCAAAGGGGAGTAACACCCTGGCACATATGCCTGCTCTCTCAACAAGCTGTTGTACCATCAACCTGAAAGTGTCAAAACAAAAGCTTTTTGTTTTCCTGTCTAGCCCGCTTTCTTCCCAAAGTACAAGCCTCATTTCAGAAATAGGCATTTCACAAAAGCTCTTCTGAGGTGCTTTCATAGGCTCTGTTCCCTGTAGCGGCTGGACCCTGTGTATGTGAGTATGTGAGTATGAGCTTGAGGAGCTGTTCAAGCAAAAATGCTTGCAGGTCTGCAAGTAGAAGATGCAGATCCAGCTAGTAAAAGATTGGAGGGCTGCAGCAAAATGAAAGACATAGCACATTTTTGCAATCTCTAGAAGGTGAAGATGAAATCTTAATGCTGAATTCAAAAACTGAAAAGTGAGTGAGAAAATAAGGCAGGGAAGTACTATGGCAAGAAAATGGCTTTCATGGAGTTTTGAAAAACCTGTAGGGACTAAACATTTATAATATGTCCATTTATACCCCTTTAGAATTGCAACTTAGACAAAGGATGAAAGAGGCAATGCATAAGAGCTTCAGTGTATGAGTGCCTCTTCTGCTAAGCTTTCTGACTTTAAAATAGCTAAGTCTGAATGTTTGAAAAATTCCAAGTTACAGTACAATAGAATTCAATTTTTACTAAAAATGAAGGCTTTGCCCCCTCCTGGCATTTCATCTATCTGTTCTCTGTTATGACACCCCAGCTCTTCCATAGGTCCTTTACTCATATGGAGAGCTGCCTCTGACAGATGATCAGGCTGAAGATCTGGAAGAGATCCAGAAGCACAGGAGCTCACAACAGTTGTGGATGACACAAACTGACAAGGTGGCAAATAACCATGAAGACTCTTTGGTATAGTGGCACACATATATAAAATATATAAATTCATAATACAAATAATATAAATGACGTTTGTGTACACACACAGAAATACATATGCATATTTGCTTAAGCAACCTGGATTGTTTGGAGAATTTGATTAATGCAAAATAGGGTTCTATGTGACTATTTAGTACTTGGCATGGTCATAAAAAGAAGTCCTGAAGGTCATGCCTACAAATGCATGGACTGCAGTGTGAGTGGCAGTATGATAAGTAGGAGTCTCAGCTCAACAGGAATTATTATTTTGATGTAGACACAAATCAGACTATTATAGTTCTTGAACAGATAAAAAAAGAAAAGTGAGAAACATCTGAAAGTATGATTTCCCTCTGACAATAATGTCAGTGAGCTGGATACTGGGCATCTGGACAGTTTTGAAGGTCACACACTCAACACTCAGGTATGCACACACACAAACTACAAACATGGAAAGGGTACAGAAAAGAGCCATACAATGATCTGATGGGGGAGAAGAAGTATCTTATAGCAAGGATTTAGAGATCTCCTCTAAAATCTTTAATGATTTTAAGTTACAGAAAATTTGAGAAAAGTCTTAATTGTAGTCTAATAATACCTCCATGGAAATAAAACAATGGCTTTTCAAAAGCCTTTTATTTCAACAGAGAAAGACATAGAAGGAACCACCAGTGTCTAGTTTAAGAATAAAGCCAGAAATGTTAAAATTATAAGGATTACTCATTTTTTTGCTGATTTTAGCTGCTGGAGAAAACTATCAAAGCAATCAAAGCCCTTTGCATTTGTTAAAATTATTTTGGGTTTTTCAATCCATCAAGCATTTTTCCCCTTTTTGTCCTTCCATTTCTCTTCCCTCATGCCCTGAAGAGAACTGAGCAAGCAACTGGGTGGGGGCTTGGCTGGTGGGATCAACCCACCTGACACTGCCACAGAATACAATTGCAGGGGACTGTTTTGACACAAGTATTTTGGCCATCTGAGTCCTTGGACAGACACTCATAGAATCATGGAATCATTTAGATTGGAAGAGACTTCTCAGATCAAGTTCAATTGTTAACCTAGTGTGGCCAAGTTCACCTCTCAGCCATATCCCTGAAGTGCCACATCTCCACATCTTTTAAGTACCGCCATGGATGGTGACTTAAGTCTGGTAGCCTGTTCCAATACTTGACAAAAATCATGTCATAAGGAGGCACTAAAAACCCAAGTCTGGACCCCTGCTCCAGGTCAGAGCCACCTTGTAGCAGATAAGCAGACTGGAAAATTCCTGTGATCTTCTATCTTTAAACAAGCTATCCATTTCTTTTAAAGATAAAAACACAAACCTTGCAAATATCAAGTATATTCTTACAGCCCATTTGGAGCAACCAATTAATAGAGGTGGCTAATCCTGATTCTGCTACAAATGTGGATAGAACTGTCAGGAAGTTTGGACAAATTTTCTTCAAGCTATGTAGTGAATAGATGCACTTAAAAAAAAAAAAATCTGTTAATAAAGCCTAAGCAAGTCAATTTCCTGAAGGACAATTCTCACCCACTTGGGGGCTGATGGGGTCATGCTCATTTCTCTCCAACCAAGTCCAACCTTGGGCACTCACTAGTAGCAAAGAAGAGCAGAGCATACTCTTTCCATTGGTGCCCAGTGAAAAGAGAAGGGACAATGAATACCAACTGTAGGTTTCCTCTGAACATCAGGAAACATATTTTTAATATGAGGTTCACCCAGCACTGGCAGAGGGCTGTCCAGCATCTTCCTCCTTGGAGATGTTCAAAAGCAACTTGTACAGACTCCTGGGCAACTGGCTGTAGATGGCTCTGCTTGAGCAGAGGGCTGGAGCAGGTGAGCTCCAGAGGTTTACCAACAGCAGCCATACTGGTACCCTGTAATTTGCAAGAGCAGCCAGTGCCAGAGGGGCTTATGAATGTCACAGGTCTAAAGCTGCTAATTCTCCACCTCCTATCTGGGATGCCCATAGTGGTGGCAGCCAAAACTATGGCAGGGAATATAGTGAGACTATGCATGGTCACTTTTCCTGGCCTTGGCTTTATTGGGAATTAAACAGCCAAAACAGGATTGATCATACCCTGTTTTTTCTTATATTCAGGGGATTTCACTTCCATTGAACCCTGCTGCAGGTCTCCCATGTGCAGGACAAACTCTATGAAAGCTGCAGAGTGACAGCCTACTTGGAATTGTTTGCTAGCAATTCCATTTGACAGCATGTAAGCACAAGATATTGAAAACAGAGTAACACTAGGGAGTAATGCTGCATGTCAGCATAGGCTTCCAGGCACTATCTTCCCTAACAGGGAGTTGTGAAAACTGTGGGATTTTGGGATGAACTCCAACAGAACAGATTAAAGCAGGTATTGTTCTTAGGCCAACTTTTATTATGTTTACATAATGCTAAGTCAGATGTGCTTGTTAATCATTTTCAATAGCATTAACTTTTTAACATTGCGCTTGTGTTGATATACAAAATAAAATAATTTATTGAAATAAAAGGTCAGCTGAAAAATCATTGTCTCTTCCAAGCCTTCTCTGTTTGAGTTACAGGGTTATTCTCTTTACTGTAGGGATAATAAGGATTATATTTCACCAAAGGCTCCAGAATATTATCCATCTCGTTCTTTTATACCCCAGGAGAGGTTATTTCAGTTTTGTAGATCCCTAAGGTAGAGGAAGGGAATGATATTTCCAAGCCCAAATACTCTGCATGTGCAAGCATGTTCTAAAGGAAACAGAACAAAGGCAGGCCAGAGTGATACTACCCCACATGTCATTGGGTGCCATCTTGCTGCTTTTCTCCTGAAGCAAATAAGTACAGAAAAAAATCAGATCTGCACATTTGTGATTTCCTTTGAGGGTTAAATTTTTGAGGTATGTGCTCAAAACTGTCACATTTGATCTGTTTCAGATCTCCAATGGCTTTCTGCTCCTGAAATGGAGCTAAATCACTCCAGAAACCACATGTAGGTTGAATAGTTGGTGAATGCTGGCATGTCCAAATCTTCAGGAGCACCTGATCCTTACCTGATGTTGGATTCCTCATAGGTGGGGTGGTTGTTGAGGGTGCAGAGGACACATGCCAGCACTCTGTGTGCCTCAGGGCAAATTGAGAAGTTGAGAAGTCGAGCAGTTCAGCAGTGCCATGGCAATTTTTTGTCTTCAAATTTTGTGTGTTACAGCTCACATTCCCCAAAAGTTTTGTCCAGTATTTTACAGTAAAAGTAAAGGACATACAATGTGATTTTGTCATTGTCTCATGCATAGAACCATATTACACAGGCTGAGAATCCAGGTGTTTTCCAAATTGACCTTGGCTTCTTGCACCAGAAAAAGCCAAAGCCTGTCATCACCAAAACTTAGAAGTGACTGGGTAATTGGGGCTGGAAGGGACTCCAGGAGGTCAAAACATTCAACCTCCTGCTCAAAGCAGGGCTACATTTCTTGAAAGCATAATGGACATCAAAGCCAGTGTTTAAATTACATTCTTCACAGAAAATGGAGGCAGTGGTTAAACCTATCAGCCCTGCATTAGAAACAGATTAAGGTGACAGAGCTTGCTAGGTCACAGGTGAGAGCAGCCCGCAGATTCCCTTGGCATCAGCTGCAGCTGCCAAGAACCAGCCATGAAGTAGTGGAGATCTTGGCTTGGCCCAAGGTCCCCATGCATGCAGTGGGTGAAGTCATTTGTGACCTGGTTGTCCGCCCCTTTTTCCCTTGGTCTGAAGAACAGTGATACATGATATGCTCCTTCACAGGGTAGTTTCAGATCCAAAGCTGATGTAAATAAATTTAATGCTTAATATTAAGCTGGTTTGGGGATTACTAGGAAAAATGGCTGGAGGATCAAAATAAACTGTGTATGTATTTTGTTTGGAAGCAGCTCTTTTCTCCAATAAAAGTTAAATTAATTTTATTTTTAATTTAGAAACCTTACTCATCTTATGTGATTCTTGAGCACCCAGTAACTACACTGCAAAATACGGAGAGCATTCAGATCTGGAATAATACATGAGTTTCAAAGTATTTCTGTGATGCAATAATTTTTATTTCTATCATCAGGAGCCTTGGATTATTATTACAGATTTCCATCTTAGAAAGCTGAAAAGGTCTTTGCCATTGATGGAGAGACAATATCTCCATAAAAAAAATATATATATATATATCAGTATTTATTTTGATGTTTTCAGAATTTTTGGGTCTGTTTATTTTTCTTATTTACAAGTACAATCTATTTACACTCTCATTCAGACAAAAGAGGTATGCAACGCAATCTTTACATTTGGGTGACCTATCTCACAACAAAAGCATTTTCCAGGAAATGCCTAGACCAGTAGTCTAGTAACAAGAATTACAGAGGCATGTGGCAAACTGAAAAGAAGGGAAGTAAAAAGCTGCAATAGATGTAAAAGCTCATATTGCACCTCAAAGGGATCATATTCAAAATAATGTGTATAGGGGGCAATAACAGTAATCATTGTTTCTATAAGCAATTTCTAAATATAATGACAAAAGATACTGTAAGAACTATCTGCTCAGAGAAAAATGGGGTGTTTGTCTTTTTCCTTACTCCTCTTTTTTTTATTTTATTTTAAATTTCTGATTTCTTGCTGTTAGCTGTAAAAACAACCCTTTAGTGTTGTTTTCTGACCTCCTTCTCTTTTGAAGTTTCTATTTTATGGTGACTCTTGTAGCATCCTTCGGTGGTCATCAGCACATATACGGGACCCCATGAATGTTGAAGAGTGAAAATCTAGCTGTCCAGTGCTCGGCAGGACATGGCAAGGATGTCCATTCTATTTTAAATAGTCAGGAAGAGACATTGCACCATCACACAGTTGTTTTCCTTCCCTCCCCAAAATCTCAGTGTTTTCCCAGCCTAACCTTGACAGGAGAATATCCAGGGAAATTTCTAAAGGCAAGTCTCCAGCATGATGAGACAAGTTTGGTTTCTTGTAACAAGTGGGCGGAGACAAGGGAAAGGGAATTGAAACTGTTTTGAAGTAATGGCAACCTCAGCTGCTGCAATGGGGTCCAGAGATATGTGATATACTGTGATTATTGCAATTTAGAGGCTTCCTTTTCATACTAAAAACATGTTTCACTCCTTTCGGAAACAGTATTACATTACAGGTGTTATAACTTTTCTTCAGAATCAGACTGGCCAGGGAACTGTAAATCTAAATCATGGCTGCCCTCAGGAAACCTGCCAGCCTGTAAACACAGTGAAATGAGTGAGATGAAAGTATCTGGGTGAGAAAATTAATTTTAGGCATTCCACTAAAGTCTATTTAGTTTTTACAGTCTGGCCTGGCATCTACAAGTAACAGCTGGGAAGGACATATTAATTCCCAGTGACTAATGCTGGGAAGATTACTTTAAGCTTGAAATCTTTACATAGGGGTCCAAGAGGGAAGAAATAACTTATTTCCTTGAATTTCTCTTATTTTTTCCATGCTGGAAAATCATGGTATTCTACCATAAGTATCAAGCTTTCCTACTTCTGAAGCTTAATTGTTCAAATTGATGAAGTTTCTGATTAGGAATTTATGTAGAAAATTATTTCAAAGTGCAGGCTGACCACAAGAGTAACTTGTCAGGGTATTGCATGTTTTTCAGCATATTTCCTTTTTTTGGCACATTTGGGTGCTTTCCGAGAGCTTCCCCATTCTTAAAGAAGACTCTCAGAGGATTTTGCTCACAGCTCCAGCATAGCAGGGGCAGGTGAACAAAAGCCAAAAATGTGGGAACAATTCAAAATTATTTTTTCATGTTCCTCCTACTGAACATGAGCAAAGATTCTATTTAAGATAGAAAACTCTTCCAAGACACAAAATACTGTCATTCATCAATCTGTTTATACCCACGTCTACTCCACCATTTTTCATTCTCACATGTTGTTGCTTGTCATCCTGGCACAATGAATGAAGCCAAAATATTGCAAGAACACTAAATGTCCAGACTGTAAGAGAGTATGAGCCTCATGTTAGCTCATTCTCATAACTTCCAGAGCACTTGCCCAGATTTTGGAGAGTGGAAGAGCATCCAAGGAACATCCATTGCTAGCTATGCCATTTGTTACCTGGATTCTTTTCAAATCCTTCAGACCATATTTGTACCTCTGATATTAGCTTTTTTTTTTTCTTCCTGCTTCTTGTTCTTCATAAGACCTTCCTGGATACTTTCCAGGGACTATTTGTTTTCAGCTCCTTTATAAAGCTCACATTGAAGAAGCCCATGGGGTTTAGCAAATAAAGAGATACTGGGCAACTGCAAAAGTAGATGATACTACTCTGGTTCCTTCTCCCCAGCTACCAGAACCTTCCATTCACTGCCAACCTGTCTTTAACATTTCCAATTATATTTTTATACATCTGCCATCAGTTAAAAGAGACTTTCACTGCCCACCAGAAAGGAGACCAGCGAGTTGTCCATCAGTTCATTCTCTCTTCCACACCTGGAAAGAGCAAGCTGCTTCTTTTTTTATCTCCATCCATCTCATTTAGCTGCAAAGGTGCTCAAGCAGCATTAGGATCTGCTCTAGGCATGAATGTGATAAGAAACTCAGCATGGCCATTACTTGCCCTAGAAAACTGACTTCCCAAACATAGGGACAGAGCTTGATTTCTGGTTGTTGTTTTATGTTGGTAAACTGCATAGATGAGACAGCAGACTTTTAGGAATATGCCTGGATAGAAAACTGTGTCTGGGCTAGGTGTAGAGATGAGCTGGTCCTGTAGCACATCCTGGTTTACACACATTGAGTACTCAAAGGCAAAGCTGTGTCTGCACGTTTATCAGTCCCCAGCTTCAGGCAGCAGCTCACCCATTCTTCAATTCAGTCATGGAAACAGAAAGGCTGCAGTCACGGCATTGCTTCTCACCTAAAATGGGCAGAGGATGGAGCCTTTGTGTAGAAGGTCTTCCAGAACCATCACCTTAATTACTGCAATTCAGTGGTCCAGTCCTGAGCATCCAGGGGACAATTCTGTGTAGAACTCTTACAACAAGGAAAAGGAAGGTGGTATTTCCTATGGAAAGGAGAGTGTGAAACACATTCACATTGGTACTGTCTACTGATAGAGACTGGGAATGGTGGGAAGGGGAGGAACATACATAAGAACTATAAGGAAATAGAAAGAACTAGAAGGTGTCAGAACTTGCATACATGATTTGGCCTGTACCAGCTGCTTTGGCAGGTTAAGCAAAAGGATGCAGATCCTGAAATCCTGAGCCTATGATGGGCAACTTCCAAGTGTTCCCACTTTGGAGTTGTTCTGGTCCTGACACTGGGGCAGAAATTAATCCCTTTTTGAACATGTGGGAACATGTGGGAATTTACTGAGTTTGTATACCCAGCTTGAACTCTTGTGTCATGGGACATAAAAGACTCCTAAACAGTAAAAGCTTTTCCTACAAGGTCAGCAGCTGGCAGCAGGTATAAACAAGTCAAATGTCCATAGGGTCTTTCAGCATCCATTTCCTTTGGACAACAATATCAGTTTTTCTGAAGAGAGATGGTGGAACTCAGATACATTTTCCCCCCTTCTTTCCTGTGAAAAATGTACTTCCCACTCTCTTTCTTAGTATCCATGTTCTTAGGTGTGGAAGTATGTTTGCTGTGCAGGAAAACTGACTTGGGATGTCCAACATTCAGTGATGTTTTGACTTTGGAGGAACAAATAATTTCAGCTAAAGAATCCTAACTACATAAATAATTATGCATTCCACTAAAAGTCATGTCTCCAAAGTTTGTGAGACAATTACATTTAAAAAATAAAAATTTTACGTGTATGCATACAGGCTTACAAGCATACAATATTGAAATATTTAGTGTATTCAGAAATTGATGTTGTTTTAAGTGTGTATATAAAAGCATGCACATTACTTCAAAAGAAGTAATACGATGGTTATGAGTAAACCGTTAAATCATTCTAGAAAATGTATTTCAACACATTACTGCCTGGAATTTAACATGTATTTTCATGCAAGTGTCTCTACTTTGAGAATATTTCTGTTGCTAATGGGTCTAAGATAGCTTTTTAACACTTTAAATAAGTTTTTTAAACACTTCTTCATCTACATAGATGTATTACAGTGAAAACTTTGGAAGTCTGAATTACATTTTGCAAGTTTCTAACTATTTTTGTCACCTGAAACACACTGAAAAATCACAATGTCAGTGATGAAAATGACAAGGTCACTCCTGTGACTGGATCCATGTCTCATGCAGCTCTGCAGTGGTAACTGAGGTTACAGCTTTTGTGGTTTAGACCCAAATCCTCAGCTTTATTTCACCACATACCCCCTGCATGGCACCAAGAGGAACTGTGTGAATGATTTCACAGGCTGAGCTTGTTTCCATCCCAGCAGTACAGTTCAGACAACATACAGTGTATTTTCCACATCAAATAGTCTCATGCATACAGTAATGGACACCAAGCACTGAGATTATACAGAGGCAGGTACAAGCCAACTCAATCTCCCACTTGTTTTGAAATCTTTGCTTCATATAATTTCTTGTCTTCATAACAGCCTATAAGACAAGTTTGCTAAATTAATCTGCAGAAAAAGCTAATAAAAAAAACTAATAACATGTTCAATTGGTATCTGTAGCAAATGTCAACTTTTATAGACAAAGAAGAGGGAGAAGTTACCCACAATTTAAGTTAAACACACACTTCCTAGCACAAGGATACTTAAACTCTTTGAGGAATTAAGCCAGAATGATGAAGTCACTGCTACAAAGCCTAAGCTCAACATGTCTGTTCCCTGGGACAAATACCTCACTTGTAAAAAAAGAATGTTTCAAGTCAGCTCACTGCACTGTTCTAGCAAATATTCTGTAAAACTCTGTTTGCTATTAATTTGGATTTGTGTGTCACTTGAGGCTCTCTCGCATATAAAAGGTTCCTCTTGCTGTTCTTCATTGCATGTCTCTGATTTCTAGATAATTGAAACAAGAGAAGAGGAGTGTACTTAGGAGTGATACTTTCTAAGCTGTTCTTGGCTTGCATCCCTAATGCAAGGCTTGTCATTCTGATTTTTTTTACAAAATATGTAACAAGCTGTTGGACTGATAGAAAAAAAGCGGGGAATGGGGAGGGGGAGGGGGAAGGGGAGGGGGAAGGGGGAAGGAGAGGGGAGGGGAGGGGAGGGGAGGTGGAAGGAGAGGGGAGGGGGAGGGGGAGGGGGAGGGGGAGGGGGAGGGGGAGGGGGAGGGGGAGGGGGAGGGGGAGGGGGAGGGGGAGGGGGAGGGGGAGGGGGAGGGGGAGGGGGAGGGGGAGGGGGAGGGGGAGGGAAGGGAAGGGAAGGGAAGGGAAGGGAAGGGAAGGGAAGGGAAGGGAAGGGAAGGGAAGGGAAGGGAAGGGAAGGGAAGGGAAGGGAAGGGAAGGGAAGGGAAGGGAAGGGAAGGGAAGGGAAGGGAAGGGAAGGGAAGGGAAGGGAAGGGAAGGGAAGGGAAGGGAAGGGAAGGGAAGGGAAGGATTAATATTCTTGTTTTATTCAGCAGTACTTCACTACTTCTCTGTTCTGAGAATATAGACAGAGAGTGTCAGGGTGATTCAGGTAAGCTTCAGGGTAAAGAAGCTTGCTGCCCTCTCCAGTACTTTGAAGAAATTGTGTCCTTGAAAACTGCATCTTATGCAATCACATTGACTTATCTGCCAAGGGCATTCTGATGCAACTGATATCAGGAGAATAAGGTTAACTTCTGAGCTCCACAGAAGTTCAGGCCTTGTGTCCTTGGCCAGTTACCCTACAAGCCTTTTTTTCCAGTCTATTTAATGGGGGAAAAAAGAAAATCATAAACCTGACTTCCAATATTTTCTAAAAATTGACTCATTGCTTTAATTGCTTTGTAACCATGCCAAATGTATCAATTATGCTTGGACCCAGGTTCAAAAGTTGATGTGAGCTCTATTCCTGCAGATGGTAGTCCTATTTATACAACAAACTGCAAAGTAAAGTACACCATGCAAAACGAATAAGCTTGCCATTGTTTGAAACTGCAAATCACAAGCATTAAATCACAGGGGTTTGGTGGGGCATTCTAGCCAAGTTCATGTGAACTTTGTGGAAGTATCAAAGAAAATTTTTTAGCTCCATCAGTTCTTCCAGTTTACATGATACTGAAGAAAAGTGAACATAAAACTTATGGAGCTTCAGAAAATGCCAAATTCACATATGGGCTGCATGTTTGGGCCTATTATTTTTCTCTTGAGATTAATATGCTCTTTTCTGGCTGATACGTCATAAATGGGTGTGTTTCATATAAACAAGTGGGAAATGGGGATTCAGAAAGGAGGGCATTTGTGAAGGCGAAAGCATGTATTTTCTCATGCAAGTTTTCCTTAATAAACAAATCATCTTCCAACTACCAGAACTGATTTCACCCAGAAGAGTGTTTGAAAAACTTTCTGCTCAACATCTGCTATTCTCGCCCTGGCTTTTGTAGTCACTGCAAATACAGAACACTGATCCTGTTGCAGAAACAGCTTCACTCGCAAAGCCCCCGGACGCGTCTGCAGCGCGGCTCCTCGCCGCCTGGCGATGCGGGACGCGTGTGCTGAGCCGTCCGTCCGGAGCAGCTGCTGCCGGCGGGGAGGCGCGGGGCCGGAGCGGCCGCGGAGGCGGCGGGGACGGCGAGCCCCGGGCGCGCTCCCCAGGCGCGTTCCCCGGGCGCGCTCCCCAGGCGCGTTCCCCGGGCTCGTTCCCCGGGCTCGTTCCCCGGGTGCTCTCCCCGGGCTCGTTCCCCGGGCTCGATCCCCGAGCGCGCTCCCCGTGCTCGTTCCCCGGGCGCGCTCCCCAGGCTCGATCCCCAGGCTCGTTCCCCGGGCTCGATCCCCGGGCTCGTTCCCCGGGCGCGCTCCCCAGGCACGCTCCCCGGGCGCGCTCCCCGGCGCGTTCCCCAGGCACGATCCCCGGGCTCGTTCCCCGGGCTCGTTCCCCGGCGCGTTCCCCGGGCTCGTTCCCCGGGCGCGTTCCCCGGGCTCGATCCCCGGGCTCGATCCCCGGGCGCGTTCCCCGGGTGCTCTCCCCGGGCTCGATCCCCGGGCGCGTTCCCCGGGCTCGTTCCCCGGGCTCGATCCCCTGGCGCGCTCCCCGGCGCGTTCCCCAGGCACACTCCCCGTGCTCGATCCCCGGGCTCGATCCCCGGGCTCGTTCCCCGGGCTCGTTCCCCGGGCGCGTTCCCCGGGCGCGCTCCCCGTGCTCGTTCCCCGGGCTCGTTCCCCGGGCTCGTTCCCCGGGCGCGCTCCCCGGGCGCGCTCCCCGGGCGCGCTCCCCAGGCACGCTCCCCGGGCTCGTTCCCCGGGCGCGTTCCCCAGGTTCGTTCCCCGGGCGCGTTCCCCGGGTGCTCTCCCCGGGCTCGATCCCCGGGCTCGTTCCCCGGCGCGTTCCCCAGGCACACTCCCCGTGCTCGATCCCCGGGCGCGTTCCCCGGGCGCGTTCCCCGGGCTCGTTCCACAGGCTCGTTCCCCGGGCGCGCTCCCCGGGCTCGTTCCCCGGGCTCGTTCCACAGGCTCGTTCCCCGGGCGCTCTCCCCGGCGCGTTCCCCGGGCTCGTTCCCCGGGCGCTCTCCCCGGCGCGCTCCCCGGGCGCGTTCCACAGGCTCGTTCCCCGGGCGCGTTCCCCGTGCGCTCTCCCCGGGCTCGTTCCCCGGGCGCGCTCCCCGTGCTCGATCCCCGGGCGCGCTCCCCGGGCTCGATCCCCGGGCTCGTTCCCCGGGCGCGCTCCCCGTGCTCGATCCCCGGGCGCGCTCCCCGGGCTCGTTCCCCGGGCTCGTTCCCCGGGCGCGCTCCCCGTGCTCGATCCCCGGGCGCGCTCCCCGGGCTCGTTCCCCGGGCTCGTTCCCCGGGCGCGCTCCCCGTGCTCGATCCCCGGGCGCGCTCCCCGGGCTCGTTCCCCGGGCGCGTTCCACAGGCGCGTTCCCCGGCGCGCTCCCCGGGCTCGATTCCCGGGCTCGTTCCCCGGGCGCGCTCCCCGGGCTCGATTCCCGGGCTCGTTCCCCGGGCGCGCTCCCCAGGCACGCTCCCCGGGCGCGCTCCCCGGCGCGTTCCCCAGGCACGTTCCCCGGCGCGTTCCCCGGGCTCGATCCCCGGGCTCGTTCCCCGGGCTCGTTCCCCGGGCTCGTTCCCCGGGCTCGATCCCCGGGCGCGCTCCCCGTGCTCGTTCCCCGGGCTCGTTCCCCGGGCTCGTTCCCCGGGCGCGCTCCCCGGGCGCGCTCCCCGTGCTCGATCCCCGGGCGCGCTCCTCGGGCTCGTTCCCCGGGCGCGTTCCACAGGCTCGTTCCCCGGGCGCGCTCCCCGGCGCGCTCCCCGGCGCGGCCACGAGATGTCGCTGCGCCCCGCGGCGCTCGCGGCGCCCGCGCCGCTCGGCCGGTCGGTGTCCGCGGCCGGTCCGCTCGGCGCGGGGCTGTGGCAGCGCCTCTGCTGCTCTCATCCAGAAAACTCATGATCATGCTGCCGTTCTCACCAAGCTGCAGGACAGCTACGAGGACTGCGTGTAGAACACCTCTTTATAAGCTCATTCCGACGTTTTCCAATTGTGTCAGCACTTACAAGTCCGCTGGAAATAGACTTGGTTCTTCTACCCCTGAAATCTCTGAGAAAAAGTGCATGGATTCCTTCCAAAGCTTGCAGATCGTTAAGTTTATATTCACGGAGACAGAAAGGGGCAAAGGGATGTCCTGTGAGCAGGTATCCTTTTCTACACAGGAATTATCCTGTCATCCTCCCATTCAATTAGCGAAGGAGACTGAGGCACTAATTCTCATTTCATCTCTGTAGGTGTAAAGCAGGCTTAATTTTGCCGATGTCACTGTGATTGCATGAGTACAAGCTTGGTGTTAGATCAAAACTGAACTCCATACAGTCTATCTTGCAATACAGTCACGAAAGGATTTCTTAAAATATTGGTGAGCTCAGGGAAAAAATAAGTGGCCTCACTTTGGGAGTGCAATCACTGCTGAATGCCAAGAATAACAAAAAGGGTCTTAGTTTGCTGCATTTGCAATGGCTTTTCTGATGTGTAAAACCATTAGTTTAACTCTGTCAGTGTGGCATAAAGAAAAACTCTTGAAAGACCACACCTTTTAGTGGGACACTTTTGTTATCCTCTTTGTCAAAGTTAGGTGAATCCTTAGTTCCTACTTCCAGCTGCAAAAATGCAGCTGAAGTCAATGTAAATTACTTTAATCTCTCAAGTGCAAAACAAAGCTCCCAAATACTACACCTATGCACTATTTTCTACCAGGATTTGAAGGTTTTCTCTAGATTAATGTCCATCAAAGCTGTTTATCTTGCTAGTGACCAACAGTCTTCTTAACACAACAGGCCTGATCTTGGAAGACAGCTATATTCATTACATACATCATATTGCACATTATAATGATTTCTGTCCACCTTTACTGTAAAACTTAACAAAGTAATCTTAAACTCTATTAATGTCCTTCTCTACTCAAATAACCCCTTTATGATCACAGAGAGTTCAATTCAGATTAGACTTGCTTCTTCAATGCCAAATGGAGGATTTTAAACAGAAAGATCAAAGCCCAAACCTACTGCTTTAAGAGGTGGCAGGAGTGCTGCACCGTAGTGGCCACGGAGCTGCTTGGCTACAAGATCCTGGGCTTCCAGCTTCTAGATTTGGCCTGTATTTCACTGTTCCTGCTGCCACCATGCTCTGAAGTGCAAAAGACACATGCCCTCAAGTACTTGAGAGTTTTGGTTACCTTATTTCCTAAGTGTCTCAAAAGCTTTCACACCTGTTTCTCTGAGGGTAACTTGTTCCAGCTGGTGCATTGGTTGCTTTCTCTCCATTTTGTGGAGATGAACAAGAGGAGGTACATGTGAAAATTCACACTTAGTCTGGCACACTGCCTTGGGCAGATCCAGCTAGATCCTGCCCTGTACTGATGAACCAGCAGATGTTCACAGATCCTGCACAAGGGCTCTCTGTATGACACATTTCCCACAATGCTGAGATAAAATGTCTCAGCTGTGCCCAGAATTTCTGCACGAGTAAGGACTAGGCTTGTCTTTGATGGAATTTTATATACTGTACATTCTGTACATTTTTTGTGAGAAGAAATATATTTCAGGGTTTTGCTTTAATGGCAGATTATGGGTATTTGTGCATTTTGTAGAGTGTGTTTTCAAGGCATTTCCATCTTAAATAATTCTCTATGCTGTTGAGCCCAAAAGCATGAAATAGAATGAATACCAATTAACTGCAGTATTTATTTAATTAGGGCTAGCTTTTAAATGCTAATGTTACCTGACCTGTAAGCAGCTGTTACAAGTAAATGTAAATCAAAAGCAGGAAACTAAATTATTTTATAAAATAAGACCAAACTTTTTTCTTCTTTCAGTATATAAAATGTTTCCCCCTTCCTTTGAGTAATTCAGTTGTATCACTGTTACACACTTAGGGCTACCCTTCTCCTTTCATTCTTTTGTTTTCCTTTCAATGGTTCTGCTTTATTAGTGAGACAGTCTTATTCCTGAAACTAAGTATATTTTGTGTATTAATGACAATGACATAGTAGAGGTTAAGCTGTGCTGAAATAGATGAGGCCTGTTACACCCATTCTGATTTGTCTGGCTCCTTTGCTAATTTGCCAGCCTGAAATCTTTGGCAAAATTTCAGACCATGTCTCTGGCAGTGCTGAGCCTCCTTTTTTTTTTTTGGTGTCTGTCTGTGTCACTGTAGTTGAAGGCTTTTGCTCTGTTTTCATGACAGATGATGTGGCTCAAACTTCAATCTTCAAGTGCCACAACGTATATTCTGTGTCTTAAATCCCACTTTTTCCCTCCAGCTATAAAAAAAGGAAGCAAAACAACCTGAGGAGGGAAGGCATTTTGTACCTGCTTTTTGAGCTGCACACATGCCTATCACACATTCCCACAGAGCTTGGAGGTACTTGGGAACACCAGCATCTGAATGCAGCAGTAGTTTATGGCTCACATCCTCTACTGAAACTGCTTGTGTAATTGCAGTCACTCAGAGTTGTCTGTCCACTTTTCTCCACTTGGTAGCAATTGCCAATATCTAAAGCTAATAGAAAAGTATTTCCTTCTTCTGCCTTCATAAACCAAAAGAAAGAAAATCTGCATAGATTGTGATGAACCTGTATTTGTAGTGTATTATCCTGAGAAATTCCTTATGGCGTAATATGCTAAGAAATTACTTACATGAATTCTGTTCCCAGTCAGGAGAAATACACTTTAAACAAATGCACCTGATAAAATTATTTCTAGATTTGTCTTAGAAAATCCTTAATGCATTAAAAAGTCTTGCAATACAGTTGCTTTAACCTACTAAAGGAAGTAAATTAGTAAGACTGCATATAGACCCCATGGAGAAAAATCAGAGAAATCTCAGACACCATCAAGGAAGCTCATCAGTCCAATACTGTTTTGGAAAGGAATTTGGAGTCCTCCTGGAGACACGGGAGCTCAAAGAACACTCATAGCTGACCTGAGAATTTCACACATTCTTGCTGGCTTTGTGTGGAGAAAACACCAGTATCATTTGTCAGTGCTCATTTACATTTTTAGGGTTATGTTTGACGAGGAAAGGATGAGAACTTTCCTTTCTCAAAAACCAAAAGTAATTAATTCTTCCTTACTGTTCTTGGTCTTTGGCTAGCACTTGATAGATCATACAAAAGACACATTCTGTTGAATGTCATTAATTTTATCATTAATGTCATTCAACAGAATGTCATTAATTTTAACAAAACTCAGTTGAAATTGATTTTGAAAAATTATATGCATAGACCACAGGTAAAAAAGAGGAAAGATATCACATCAAAGTCAGATTCATTTATTTTGATCCTAAAAAGATTTTAAGCAACTGTACCTATTCCTCTGAGTGGATAATGTATCCTTCAGCTGATTCTGGAAAAAAAAATTATGTACTGGGATTAGATTTTTAGTGCTTTCTTTTAGTGCTGTTTTCTCCTCTCTTTTTTCTACCTTTATTGATTATTGAAACCTAAGGATTGAACATTCTTATACGTCTTGTTTCTTTCTTATATTCACATGGGTAAGTACAAATGGCCATTACCATTTTATGTTGTATTCTCAGAATGCAGTACTACCATGAAACTTTCAATGCAAATTTATTAGCATAAATGATCTGGTAACAAAATGATTCATTTTTGAGAGATCACTGACAGCAACTATTGATTATTTGGCTCCAATTCAAACAAGTACTTAAGAACATGCTTTGTCAGGGTCACTTTTCACTCTTTCAGTTAATTGGGATTACAATTTATCTTTCATTAAAGCGAAGCGCTTAATAAAGGAAATCTCCTTAAAGCATTTGAGAAGAGAAACAGTTTAAATCTCTTCTGACATAAATACTTCCTCAGGAAATGCGTCAGACAGGTTTATAAAAAGATCAAGACGAAAAACTAAGTCTTCCGTACAATCACCATGTGTGCTTTATGGGAAAAAAGGAGCCCAAATAAAACTGCCAGATGCAAAGCTGCTTCATCAGCTCACTCAATTTCTAATTTAGAAGGTTATTGCTTCTAATTTAGAGGGTTATTGTAGAACTAGGAAAATAGTAATGGAAAGTCAAACAAGTACAATTTGTTTCCTAAAGATGTTATGAGAACGAGAAGGGAAAGCAGAGTTATTTGGTTTTTAGTTTACTGTGGCCTAAAGGTGATATTTTCCCTAAATAAGTCCCCTTCACTGCAGGGAGAAGGTAGTCTTCCAAAACTGGAGAAACAATATAAGACAACATTGTTGCTCTAGGCATGCCAAGCCCTTCACACACATTTTAACACTCCAGAAGTAGGTGGCAGATCCAGAGGCCAAAGCCAAGGGCATGTCAGCTCTGGTGGGTAAAGCCATGGCCACCTGACAACTTACTTTGTTCCAGAGGTGGTGGTGGAACTTGGCAGTTCTCATTTCTTGTAGTAGCTAGTGCAAACCTTGCTGGCTACAAGAAGCTTCACTTCAAGGCTTTCTTGTGACAATTTTCAGTTTTGGGGTGGAACAAGTTTCAAAATAGTTCCTTCACTGGTTGACACTGTTGAAGACACTGCTAGAAACAGAGCCATAATATATATGTGTTAAAAGTACATTTGGCATGTCTGAGTTTAGGGAGGGAGGAAGTATTGGCTAGAGGTGTCTGAGTGGCAGTACACTTACTGTTTTGTAGTACTAACTCCTGTTGTAACTCCAGACTTCATTCTCAATACTAACTCAAATAGTCTAAAGGAAGTCCCTCTGTACTTCATTTCTTTATGACATATTTCTTCATTATGTCTTAAGATCATTGTCTGTGTGCCTCCTTCCAAACAGTAACTGTCATTTTTCAGCAGACTTACTGCCATCAGTATCTCAACTGAGACTTATTCTGTTGATTTTGCCTTTTAAGTTTGTGGCTGAAGATAGTTTAATAAGTTTAATCTATGTGCTTGGACTAGCCCTTAATTAAGCTCTGCTGTATACTTTTCATTGTTGTTTTATTTATATATATATATTTATATATATGTCTGTATTTATGCAAAAATTATAAACATTACAGTTTTACAGTTTTAAAAATATGTGTGTACATAAAACCAGCCCTTGTTTGGCAGCAGGAACAAAAGAGATGTACATTAACCCTCTGGATCCAAAGGACTTTCAGAAATGGGCTGCCTGCTCATGAAGGACAGGTGAGAGTAGCAGGGATTCAAAAGAATGTGAGGGAGAAAAGACAGGGACACAAGGGAGAGGAAACAGCAGACCAGAAAGAGGGGACTCCAGGCTGAAAACAGCCTTCACACTTAATTAACAGGATCTGCTTTAAGGGGAACAGAAAGACATAATCCTCCCCCAGCCCTTTGCAACTGCAATATCAGAAACTCCAGTACACAGAAAGGATGTAAACCAGCAAAATCTGATGTTTTAAACATTTGCCATTACAAAAACAGGTTAAAAGACTTTCTGAAAATGACACCGTATGCAAGGCAATAGGGAGATCAGACAACGTCTGTCCAGAGCACAGATCTTTGTCTGGCATTTCTCTGTGGTGCCATAGTGCAGCAAGGAATTACCTGTAATAACAGGCTTTGAAGCAATAGATATTTCATTCCTAGGGGGAAGCAGCTCTGAATCTCTGAGTCTAGCGCAGCAAACAGATCTTTCTCCAGGCCTCCCAGACACAGTCAGAACACAGTGTATCCATCCCAAGCTGAGACTTTGTTTTTTTGGATGATTTCTCAAAATCTACTTGGAACACAACTTTTCTAATTTTGGGGGTTTTTTGCCTCTTTTTTGGTAATAACATCTAATCAGCACATGAAGAAGACAAGTAAAACTGCCTATTGCATACAAATCAATCACCTCTAAAGATTGAAGTACCACAAGGCATTTTTAAATTTGGGGTACTGCCTTACAAAACAAATCCCAAAATGCTAATGCTTCAGACATCATGTCAGACACATCACATAGTTATAGTGGGAGCCATTGTTAGAAAGTTGAAATCATATATCACTTTGCAGTTTAAAAGAGGGGAGTATCAAATGGACAGCCAGAAACAAAACTTGTCAGTTTTGCCCAGAAAACCATTGTTCTTTGCTCACTAAATAAAACTAGGTGATTAGCTTTCAAAGGGATGGGCTCTCACAGTATTAAAAAATCAAATAATATCTAGTTCCTTCAATGGAATAAAATCACTATACAGACAGAAAAGAGGAGTTTGCTATAACTTCTTTCTGTCACAAGATAATAATATGTTTTCTTACTTCAAGGAATGTGCAAGAACTTCATCTGTTTCTTTCTCAAGTATGGGCCTCACTGCAGGTGCTTTTGTAGATTGTCAGTTTTAGTGCTTCTGTGGCATTTTGTTGCTTTTACTAACCAGGATGTTCATGGTTCTGTGGACCACTTGTGTTCAATAGCAGCTACTACAGTCAGATGGTGGAAAGGTTTACGAGCAGCATTTTGATCAGGAATGACATGACTGTTTTTCTGGACGGAACCTGAATAGATGGTACCTCTTACATTTTTTAATATATCTCCTCATTCAAAAAGGTATTTTTCAACATAGGTTAGAAGTAAAAGTTCATAATTAACTGTGTATAAATTTATGTACTCTGAAAAGGCATGTATATATATTGCATAATGCACAGCATGTGAGTAGGCACCAACAGTGGCAAGGATCTTATGAAAAGCAACATTTTCTCCAGTAGTTTAGAAAAAATAGCTTCTAAATTAGCACTGATTCTGTTGCCTAATAAAAACACATCTGGAAAACTTTTTATCAGCTCTACCACATCATTTATTTCAGACTTGCGAAAGTTCATAACTCCATCATTTAGTAGTAGTGCAGTACAGCTTTTGTGTATGGAAAGGAGAAGGCTTGGAGTGAATTGTTAGATGGGAAGGACCTAATGTGGAGGTGCAGGAACCTGCATCACCCTAGGCTGTGAAAGTCCTTTGCTTTTGTTCGCAAGTTTACACTTGTGAGTTACTGTGACAGATGAGTCAGCTGTCTTTTACGTTTAATCACATTCAGTGACATATCCAGTACTTGTGACCTAACTGCAGGCACTGATTTGTCTGTGTCATACAAAGTCCCACAATTCCAGAATCAATTAATTTGGAGGAGACCTCTGAGATCATCAAGCCCAGTCTTTGAGCACTTTCACGTCAACTAGACCAAGCCACTGAGTGCTACATCCTATCTTTTGCTGAACACTTCCAGGGACAGTGTCTCCACCTGCCACCTTGGGCAGCCCATTCCAATGTTTAATCAACCCTTCTGTGAAGAAAACCCTCCCTATATTCAGCCTGAACATCCCCTGGCACAGGTTGAGACCGTGTCCTCTCATCCTTTCTCCTGCTACTGCGAGAAAAGGCTGACCCCCACCTGGCTACGAACTCTTTCAGGCAGTAGTAGAGAGTCATAAAGTCACCCTTGAGCCTCTTTTTCTCCAGGTCAAACTGCTTGCTCCCTCAGTTGTTCCTCAGAGGACTTACCCTGTAGATTTATACCTCTTTTTACCCTCAGCAAAGAGATGTATATTTTGGCTCAAAAGCAAGGATAAAAAAATCAGAAATAAGTAATTTTTAAGAATGGAGAATGATGGATACAGCAGTGGCAAAATTTATTTTATTTCAGCACCAGCAGAAGACAAAAAAAAAGTAATCTGATAACTTGCATGTTTTGTCTGTTTGCAGAGCTGAGGGTGAGAAAGAAGTTGCTGCTTTTATCTTTGGCTAATAGATTCACAAGTGCCACAGGTATCTCCATGTTTACATCATACTGTCAAATCTCTAGATCTTTGTGATTAAAATGGCAGTCTTGTGTACTGTCCAAAATTGAGATTGTGCAAGAGGCACAGGAAAATGTTTTGTGGCTCTTGTCATTCCTGATATCAAGCCAAATGGACTATTGGTGTCTTCCTAGTCAAGAAATACTCCATAAAGTGTTACTATGATAATTTTAAGAACAAGGAGACAGGACACAAACTCAAAACAACCTTTGCGAGTTCTCACAGAAAGTCTAAAATGTTGTAAGAATCTAAACATAACGGGTTCAGAAGGTTAACCACCTTCTTATTATCAGTGATGGGTAACTCCAGTCATTTACTTTTGTGAAAACTACATCCCAAAGGCTTCTGTGAAGCAAATTAATTCAAGTACAGTTGTGCTGTGGAATACAGTTTATATTCTCATAACAGCCTTGGAAATTCCATTATGTTTATAGT
The DNA here is from genome assembly GCF_050655825.1 of Lonchura striata. Lineage (NCBI taxonomy): Eukaryota > Metazoa > Chordata > Aves > Passeriformes > Estrildidae > Lonchura > Lonchura striata. The sequence continues at coordinate 71,535,078 of NC_140740.1, forward strand.
CACTGGAATAGTTTCCTAAATTCACTTCTGAACTATACTTCAATCTGTTTGTTTATTTGATGTCTGGACAAGGGCTTTGATATAAGTATTTGTTTTATTTAGCACCTGCACTGAAACATTAGTTACGTTGCACTGAAGTGTTCCACATGTTTCTCTTATCTCAGACTAGTTAAGCAAGAGCATTCACACATTTCCTTAATCCCAGGCATCATAAATCCTTTACAAGATTTCTGTTTCATTGTTCTTCTCTCAGGGGCTTAGCAAAAACAGTCAACATGCACAATCTTTCTTTCCCAAGAGTCCCCATGGCTTACAATAAACCTCCTTTTTGTCTTGTTCTGGAGGATTTAGTAGTGTTGCAGATTATAAATTCAGGGAGATGTGGTAGAGAAGAGTTGAAGTATACTCCCAAAAGGCAGCAAGGTCTTACACCAGGCTCTTGCCCAAGAGCCCCTACTGCAGTGTTATAACATAGAGAAGTAGCTTTCTACATTTTTGAAGACTGGAACTCCACTGCATCAGTTGAAACTGTTGTCACAGAAAAAAATTTAATTACTTTCATACCAACAGCTAACATTAATAAAACAGTGTTTCTTTAACAAAATAAAAACTCTGGCCAAAGTTGCTCATTTCTTAACTGTGACTGTGTGCAGTTAGAGAGTCCCACTTGCTTACCATGTCGACAATATTCCTTTAAATGTGTTTTACCAGTGAAAATATGACAATAGAAAAATGCAATAGTAAATGTGATTAGTCAGCAAGACTTTTATTCAGTAGCTTACTTCTATGTGTAAGTAAATATACTTAGAAGGAACTCTTCCAGTGAGAGGATTGTCCTGGTGTCCTCTCATTTACTGACTGAGAAATCAGGTTTTCAGTGCTCCACTCTGCCATAAATTCCTGTAATAGCTTTGAGACACTTATGTTCATTGATATTCTTGTAAATTTTTAAGGCTGAGACACATAAGCATGTCCAGTAAAAAAACCCTATATTTTTTTCACAAAGGTTTACTTGTTAGGGGTACTCATACATCACTAGAAGGCATGGACTCTTCCTCATGGTTTCCCAAAAGTTGCTATCATTCTTTGCCTTTTGACATGGCAAAATCTTTAACCCAAAAATCTGCTGATAAAGTGTGAGCTTTTGTGAAGTCAGTGAGACTTTACATAGTAATTTCATTATAGTCAAGCACTTGCTTTACTGGTCTAGGCAGTCACTCAGGCATTCTCAGGCTTATACAGGGTAGTCATATTAACCATTTTATGGATCAAATAGTTTTACCTTTGTAAACTACATTAGTACAAGAACTCATACCACTTAAATACACTCCACTCTCAGAAAATGCTTTTGTGAAGGTGTTAAAAAAATGTAAAAGCTCAGCCTCCTTTAGGAGTTGTGACCTCTTACTGCTACACTGTACTTGCTGGTCGTGCCTTGCTCCATGTCTGTGTCTGTTTGAGCATTTAGAAATTCAGCTTACTTCACATTTACAGTTTTGTCTTATAATAGCCTTTTTTTTTTTTTTTCTTAATACAGCAAATAAACTTGTTCCAAACCATACCTGCTTCCAAAGCAGTGATGCCACTTCTTAGCAGTAAAATAAGACAGCTGTTCAATTTCTAAAGCACAACCTGATGCTATCTTTGGTTAAGTGGAATGAAAATTTTCTTAATTCCTTGAATAGTTATATTAAATACAGACATTATAGTAGCTAAAACCAACAGTTTTGCAAATCTTCTGTGGTAACCAGTGACCAATATAAAATATCTTCAGTACAAGTATCAGGAAGTGCAGGTAAAGTCCTGTTGTTCTCCTTGTCTTATGAGTTGCCTTAAAGTGAACTTTTTGAAGCTAACTGGAGCAATTAATGGTATAGCATCAGTGCAGACATGTATTCATATTCAAGCAACAGTTATTCTGGTATTTTACAATGGGATGGGGAAAAGTATCTGATCCATGTACAGAGATTCTATAGAAATAATATAGCACAACATACAATGTAAGGCAAATAATTTTACACAATAATTATTTTTGTGCCAATTTCCACCTAAGTCATCCCAGTATATAATCTTTCCTGCAATGCAAAGATTTACAGAGTGTCATTTAGGCCACCTGATTCTTTCGACTGTGGCTTGTTGCACCTAAGGCTGATGCAAGATAACTCAGAGTCTTTGAAACACTTGAGTTTCCTCTACTGTTCTATACTTTTAAGGCAAGGAAATTCAACAGATAGGATTACCTAATTAAAGCTTACTTTAGCCTGCTTGTTATTCTTTCTCTATGAATGGATTGGTCTATTGAGAGTTGATTTCTGTCATCCTTGTGCTGACATTGCTGGAAATGCATTTACAGATGCAAAGAACACAGGGTTAGTCTCCTGTCCTGTCTTTCTTTTCAGTTTTCTAGTTTGATATTGACAGTGGGGAGCTAACAGGTAATGCAGAACAGTAATTCTCTCAAAGTAGATCTTCAGATAACTGCAGAAGGGTAGAGGCTAAGACACGCCCTTCATTTTTCCCTCTTTGTCGTATATTGTTAAAAATAACCAACATTTGCAATGCAGACTGGGAGCTTAAAAGGTATTTGTCATAATAAACACAGACGTGGCAGGGCTTTTTTTACTCTTATGCTTTGCCTGCAAGAACTTGCATGGGATTTGCAAGTGATGGAGGTTTTTTTCTTCCTTTAAACTTCAAAATAGAGGCAAATATGTTACTTGGCCTATTTAACCATTTAAGTGCTTCACTGCATGTTGAGGGTGTGGAAGAGAGATTTCTGGTGTAAGGGGTCTTAGGCAGAACCTGAATTTAGGAAGTCTGGAGAGTATGTTTGCCAGTAAATCACAGGCAACAAGAAAGGAAGACAAATTTTGGTCCACAAGTTTGCTGTTCAGTTTTGGCACTTTTAAAAGCATAATCTTGGTATTCATTCTGTGACAGCAATGATGAAATTTAAAGCCATCTGTCCTAACTGATCAGCATAGCATGTACATACTTGCTAATAGCACTATCTTCCAGAGGGTTTTCTTCTAGTACCTGTCCCATTGGGGGAATCCTTTTGCTGCACTGATGCTTACAAAGTATGGGGAATATCTAAGTGTTTAAGAATCACTTGTGTTCTTTAAATCACACTTTCTGCTTCTCCCTCCGGCGTATTTCCAGTGGTTTCTACAAGAATCTTGCTTTCCTTCCTGACTTGCATATATTTTCATTATTTCATCACGATGTTCTGATCTGCAGAACAACTTCACAGAAGCAGCCGCTTTCTGATCATGGTAGAAAGACATCCAGGGAAAAGGAGAATGAGATAATGGTAACTGTGATGTGCCAGAGAGATTTCCCTTCTAGTCCTTGGAAGCAGTCTCATCTTAGAATTTTCTCATATGGTTACTAGTGTGCTATGTTATTTTGCTTATAAAGTTACCCTCTTCATAAAATCAATATATGTTTTTGTTCTATTATGTACAGTAATGTTATTACCTTCTGTGTCTTCATCTTGGTCTCCATTAATTTCGCAGGATGCCATCATCTGGAACAAGGCAAAAAGAAAGTAATAATTTTGTTTCTGCATTATTTATTATTGTTTCTGCATTATTTTTCAAGGCTTGGCCTCCTTCAGCTTCAGTATTTGACATGGCACATGCTGCTTTTGTTACCCTTTCTTTTTTATTGCTCTTATGTGCAGATTATTATTCAGTTATAACAGCTCAGAAAACTATTAATTTGATACCTCTAAAAAAATCTAAACTTATCTTAAAGTCAGCTTCACACAGTTAGAAATGATTGTTCTTAAGTGAAAAGCACTTTTAATTTGAAACTTCCTAACAGTTATGAAATAATATTGGTCTGCATACAAGAGATATGGTAACAAATTAAACTCACATGGGGCATTTCATACAAAATAAAAGGAAAAGTTGATTTCAATGCAGACTGGGAATGGAATATTCTGTGAAACAGGTTGCTATGGCACAATATGGCTGCTAGAAATTTAAACGTGTTTGAGAAACAGGTGGACAAATGAGCATGAGAAATCCACTAAAGTATGTAAAATACAAAGGTACTACTTTCGATTCAGAAATTACCTTAATTACCTCCTCAATTCATGGGAGATTGAATCATTTTTAGGGGATGTATGGGATGTATCACAATGTATTTGTTCTTAAAACTCATTCCTTTCCCAAAATCTGTTTTTGGCCTTTATCAGATGCTATGATAAGTGAATATTTTAATTTGATCAAAGATTGCTGCTCCCGTGTGCCTGTTCAGCTGCAAATGCACAGGAGTTGGGACAGCTCGTGTGTCTTCATTAGTAAGTGAGTATCTGTCTTCAGATCAGCAGAATACTCTCACAGCTTTTGCTCTCACCTGATAGCCAGCAATATGTTTCAAATATATTTCAGGTTCATAGACTTGAAAGTCTTTGTAAAATGTCTTCTATTGAACTGATGTTGTAAATCTGTTAATCACTAACTTTGAAGCTTTCTCCCCAAAAGAACAGAAAGGACTGCTGCAGTCCTGCCTGATAATCCATAGGATGATGACCTTTCGCCACTAAAATGAGGCTGTCACCATAGAGGCACTGCTCCTTAGGTCATTAGCAATTCAACATCTGAGTTCAGCTGGCATGGGTGGACATTTTTGACGACTCATGGGAACTAGGCTGGTCTATGTCCCATTCAAAATATTTCAGTCATTTCCAGGAAGCCACACAGCAACATCCCAGCTCTAGTTGCAGGAGAAAGGGCACAGATACAGAAATCATATCCTACATTTCATTTTCACTGTTAGTCTGACAGAAATCTATCTTTCAGAGCGGGACATCTTCGCGCTGCAGAAGAATTACATTTCAGCAAAGTTCTTGCCACATTTGACAAGAATTGTATTTCAGTTTATTCTTTGAATATGAAAGATCATAACTCCTACACTAACAGTGTGGCTTTGATTTTGTTACTTAGACATCTAAAGTACAGTAGGTGCCTTAATTAAAAGAAAATATATAGAAAAAACCAAAAGGCTTCCTGTAGTCAGAGAATAAAGAAAGTCTTTGCAGTCTTGGCAAAATAGACCTTTAACACTGTTCTGATCTCCTTGTAATCCTCTCAAATTTTTTGATGTTTATCAGTACACCCGAGAGTGCTGTGCTAACAAAAACTGTGTTCTCCTTCACAGGCACTGAGGATGGGGTTAGAAAATATGAGGATGATCAAGTTAAAAGTATGTCTTGTTCTTTAGCTCTTGCTGGTGTACTCTGCTAAAGCTGATGCTGGCATTCCCCTTATGAACAATTAAAGCACTGCCTGCAACCCAGGTAAGAAATCCACATATGTCAATCAGCCTGCCTGTAAAATTCTTCCCAGGTGACCCACACCCAGCTAAACTGCCATGGGCTGAGTCAGGAGAGAACCCATGCAACAGAGGTGGGGTCAGAAGCCTACATCCTTGTGCACCCAGGGCTTCACAACATTTAGGACTGGTCTCCTGTGTGGCTGACTCTTGGGTTGTCTGCATGGCTGGTTTATTTTTCTGCTTTACTCCTCCATATCTTAAATGTAGGTACATGGTTTTTAAGCTCACAATTACCTTTGCAGAAAAGACCTTTTGCCTGCAGCATTAGTACTTTTCAAAAAAAACTACTACTTTTTGATATGCAACCCTTACAATTAAATGGATTTGGAAACACATTAACATTTCATCACAGAAGTCTAAAATGTAAAGTTACTTTCATTAATAGAATGCAAATATTATATGCTAAGCACAAGAATGTAAGGAATCACAGAGTCTACATTAATTCAGTTAGCACTTCTCTGTAACAAATTGTTATGAATTTGCATATAATTTCTTCAGGTCATCTTCTTCTAAGTTAAGGTCCTAATATTTGTTGGAAATGGGTTTATTATACTCTTTTTTTAACCTGAATATTTTGCTATCTTGCAATAGCTTTTATTTGTATTGGTGATCAAGTGTTTCGTATACATTACTTGGTATACAAAGGAAATATCGCAGGGGGTTTTACTATATGTATTGTTGACTTGAGAAAAAAGTGTCTTTTTGCTGGCCTGGAGATGGCTTTGGAAGCTTTAAATTATCCAGAACCAGAAGGCAGAGTGATAAAAATAAGGTACTGCACTTTATGGATGTATTCACTCTGCAGGCCATCTTGGTAGGTGGCAGAAAATAACATGAAGAGGCATAGAGGACTCCTAGAGCTGTTTTACCTTCATTTTATGCCAGAAAAATTGTAAGAATATCACATGCAACAATTATTCAGTTTCTCTTTCAAACAGGTGTTTGCTCTACTGTTCCCCTGATCTTTGCACTTTATCATTGAAACCATGCCACAGGTTGTGCATTAACAACATACGAAGCATAATGCACTACCTCACTCTCATCTAGGAGAAATTACTGTTATCAGATGTCAACAGCTTGCAGAACTTTTATCATAAGTAAATTTCAACAATAATTGGTGCAAAGTTAATCTGCTTAACTTCTAAAGAACTCTTTGGGGGAGACATTTTTTGCCCAGAGTTTTAATAATGTGTTTACATTACTACATGAATATTGCAGTACTCAAATTGGGAGAGCAGGATTAATGAACACATACTGTGTCTGGAGATTATTCTTTCTAACTTTCCATTGTCTACAATGGCCGTGTGTTAAGCCTTATCCATTATTTAATCCATTTTTTTGGAAAAGGCTCTCCACTGAAATGGTTGAGTCACCATCCCTGGAGGTATGGATCAGCTGATAGATCAGTTTGATCTCCAGCCCCGAGGAGTCAGTCAGGAGTCTTGCTGCTGGGGTCAGGAGAGATGAGTGGGTGTGAGTGCAAACAACCAGGAGCAGGGCTGAGATTGGACATTTCACATGAGCTTTCTTACAATACTCCATGTGGTCACGGGGGCCAGGGTGCACGCCTGATGCGACTTTTGCCCTGAGCCCTGGCACCCCCAGTTTTTCCTGCTGCCATTACAGACAGTAATGCACCCTTGTGCGCCGCCTGATGCAGGAGCCCTTTAAGCCCTGCTGACACAGATGGCCAGCTCCAGTGACAGATCTACAGATAGCGCGTCGCTGCAAGTGAGCAGGTGCTGCCTGAAGCCAAGGACACATAAAAGGAAAGAAAGTTTATCTTGTCAGAAGCCTTCTCATTAATCATCTTCAAATGCCATACAGATCAGATGTATTTCTCCCCATTAACAAGCTTATACAAGCAGGCTTGTTTGGCTGTAGCTGGCACTGAGTGTAAGCCACTAGGAACCCACTGTAGAATGTTTAATTTTTTAAGTTTTCTTCTTTCCAAGGGTGTTGAAAGGTCCCATTTGTGGGTAACACTGCCTACATTGTTCACTCTCCAAAATGCCCTGTGTCTGTCAGCCTCTGAAGAGCTTGTTTTGTTCCTCCTCCATCCCTCCTGCCCTCTGTGGTCACCTGCAACAGAGGACAGCAAACAGCAGCCTAAGTTCTCCTACCTTGCTTTCTTGCCTCCACAAAGTAACTTGTCACAGCCATGAGAAAGGTTTCTATTTAAAAACAAAGAACTGTGACCGCAGAACTGTGACTAATATTGGAATTTAGCAAGAAGTCAGCTCTTGTTTCAAGAGGTTGTGTTGCAAGTTTGGGAACATTTGCTACTAAAGCTCTTGATGAATGACTCCAGGAAGAGGCGTTAGTTTTCCTGATTCCTACTTCTCTTTCAGTGCCGGTTTTGCACAGATGATAATGAGGAGTGTCAGGCAAGCGTGTAGCAAACTGTTTTCTCTTTCTTGACAGAGAAAAGCTATCATTATGTCAGTCTGACACTGAGAACCTTCTGGACTTGGACAATAAATAGGTTTAGGGAGAAAAAAATTTTAAAAAAATTAAAAAAAAAAAAAAAGACCAAGCATTATAAATCACTTTGCTTCCTCAAGTATGAGTCATTCTGGACAGCTCATAGGTATCTGTTTTTCATTCTACTACATTCACTTTTTCTGCCTCCACCATTTACAGTTTAATTCACATTAAAATATATTTTTAAAGAAAAGTTTTATACAAGTCTCTGGGATTAATTTTTTGGCTTTAAATTCTTATTTGTAGCAAAACATTGTCAGTATATAAATGACTTAGAGACTCTGAATTCATGTAGAAGTGTCTGCCCAGATGCAAATAACGTATAGCCAAAGGGTCTCCTCATGTTCTCAGTACCAGTACATCTCCTTTGTTGTCTGCTGCTACCTCTGAGTTTGACAAGCTACATATCAGTCTCTCACATAGAAGCTCAAATGCTTCCATATTTCCTTCAGTTTTTCTGGGAAATTACTACCTTTATTTTATTTTGGAGCTGAATTTTTGCTAGTTTCTGTTACAAGGAGGAGAGGGTTTTTATTAATTTTTTTTTTTCCCTGCATCTTGCAATCTCCTTTTCCCTGCAAACAGTGAGTACTGCACTTTACACTGAGCTGTGTAGTTTTGTCCAACAGACTGTGCAATGGCTATTGCAGCTACTAAAGAAAAAAATTATAACAAATTCCCTCTTCTCTTTCTCAGGCTCTGGTGTGCTTGTATTCCATCCTTAGGATTTTTTTAACATGAAGGAAATCCTCATGTGCCTATCCCTGCCTCTGCTCTGTTACTCCCTGTTAGCCAAGGGACAATTACTGCAGGGTGGAAAGACAATTTCAGCCTTTTCTGTTCTGCTCTTCTGTACACTGTGTTAGCTGACACGTCCTTGCTCTGTTTTGCTTACAGATGTGCTGATTCTCTGAAAATTGTGTTGAAGGCATCAAGCCACACTAGGAGATCAGCTTTCCTCTGTTTCAAAGCCTTGTATACTCTCATCTTGTTAATGATGACAGACGAACCCTTTCAAGCAGGCCTAGTGTCCACACTTCAGTTACTAATCATGAAAGAGGATCTTGTACAAGAATTTACCAAATTAACACTTATTTCATCTGGTTAACAGTTCAGGTGGACTTTGTTCTGGTTTCAGCATTAAGACAAAGTCTAAAATACTCAGTCTGCAGTGCATCTAAAAATGTACTTAGCAGAAAGTGCAGATGATTGCTTCACCACTCACGCCATTCAGCTCAGTGTTTATTGTTGTAGCAGGCTGCTCAAAGCCACAGCCCCTGATGTGCTGAGATGGCCAGCACCCTGCTGCCCTCAGATCAAGGATGGCCAGCTCTGGGACATAATTCAGTGATAGAGAGAGGCTGGCATCACAAACCTAGCCCCAGTGAATACAGGGCATACATGTTGACTTTACTGGCAAGCCGACTTGTCACTGTTAGCTTTTATACATGATAAACTATACAAGCTGAAGCTCAACCATACCAACAACCCATTCCACTTATTTTGCCTTTGAAGAGAAGTAGTTCCTTTAGGTGGAGGGCTATCAACTCATGCTCTGATCTGATTTTCCCTTACCTTTTTTTCTTAGCTGTGGTAGAATGACTGCTGACTATCCTCTATCTTACTTACAGACAATAATATTTCATTTTGAAAGCATTAATTTAATAAATAAGTTGTTTTTTTATGTCCTGGAAAAACATAATTTTATCTGAGTTCCTGCATACCTTGGATATTTAAATCTGCTCAGTAAGCATGACACAATAAAGATCCAAAGACACTAGACACCGGATCTGTTATGATGATCTCTTTTATGTTCACCTGTTTGTTCCCACTAATCATGACAGAAGATGCCACCCAGTACTGCCCAGATCAAGAAGTGATTATGCAAGATTTAAAAGTGCTGAAGCTGACTGTTTCTGATACATAAACACACACCTATTGCATCAAATAAAGACCTGTTTTCATAGGAGCCCAAATGTTCTAAGTTTGAAGATCCAATAGAAGAGAAAATATATATAGACCATATATATGGCTTCCTCAGAAACCATGTCTAAGTGGAATCAACATTATATTGGATATATGCAAAGACTGAGGATTGTATTTATGACCTTAAGAGATATTTAAGTTGTCAGCTGGGCACCATCATCTTTTGTCTTGGCAAACCTGCAAATCGAAGAAAATTTTAATTTGTTAGCACAAATTGAATGATCAATGATTTCCCAAGTGAGACTGCATGTTCTTGTTACGGTGCTCATCTTCCACTCATTTGGCATATCTGCACTACTGTGGATTTCAGTGATCATGGACTTGAAAAATGGGTTTTCAAAAGAAGATTGACCACATGCACAGAAAGTTGCACTCAGTGCACTCTCTAAGGCAATGCAGACAATGAAGTAATTCTACTGCCTTCAGGTGGCTTTAAACAAAGGCCAATGTAGCAAAAAAAAAAAAAAAAAAATCCCAGGGCTCACTGAGCTAAAGGCTGTGTCTAAAAAAATTATGTAGTTTTTTTTTTTTTTTTAATTGTAATATAATTCTTGTTTCTATTTCTGGTCAAAATTTCAGGACATACATCAATGTTGATGTAGTTGTTGATGCAGGCAGTTACTTCAGGACACATAGCAATACCAAATGAACATTTCACATAATGTCTGTGTATTCACACATACAGGCTTTTCATGGCTCCCTAGGAAATCTCTAATAGAGTTTTAAAAGTATATGGTTAACATGTGATTATTATTTTTTTTCAGTGCTGCAGAAACATGCAAAGCCAGTTATATACCATACTATTTGAGCAAAAAGGCCAGGTTAGACAAGGTGTAGAAATACACTATTTTTTGGAAGCAGATATGTGTAGATGCCATGCCCTGATGCATGACCTGCCACACAATGTCATACCAGCGAATGCTGTGAGACAGCAACTACTCAGAAAGGAAATGGCACCATGTCAAGTTGCCAGCATCCGAACAGTACCAGGCCACTGGTGTTAAAGTTAGCAGTATTGAATGGTCAAGTTTTTAATTCCATGGTGGTATTTAAAGCTGGCACATTTCTCATCAAAACACTGCAGTTGAGACTCCTGTGTGGCTGACATGGTGTCGAAGCCTGCTGCTACTGCCTTGGTTTACATTTATCTTCAAAGACAGGATTGCTGATGTGATGCCAGCAATTCGTCTTTTGACACTGCAGATGGAAGTTTTGTGGGCTTATGTCTGGAAAATCTACTAGATATGGTACCATTCACATAAAGGAAATTTCTCATTGGACTCCCCTCTAGAAGCACTCTCAGTGCATACCATTAGCTAAACCTTTGTATCTTTTGACTGCAGTGATTTACACTCACCTTCCCCTAGAGTATATAATTCTCTCTCTCCAAAATGTTCATCTGGTTAATACCAAGGTAAGTCTGGATGATAATTTATTTGAGTCATAGAAATAATTCATTTGGACCTTAATGTGATTTTTCTATCAAGCCATGAAATCTGATTTTTTTTCCTGTCACCATGTCCAACTGATTGAATGTGTTTTCTGTCTTTGTGATTTACACTGTACCTAATTGTAGCATGAACAGGTTTGTTTCTCAGAAATAACTAACAGGTGTACAATTATGTGCACTCACATTACTCCCATCCGGGTGATTTCATACTCCATATCCAAATGCAGCAGCTTATTTTTCTTTTTTTTTTGGCAAGTGGTTGAAAACTAACTCAAGGTGGAATGTTCCCTGCTAGAAATCAAACTGCAAGCATAATATCTCACCGTAGTCTTAAAACAATGTTTGCTTCATGTTGTAAAGCACCATAAAAAGTTGTCAGTTGGGTGACATCATTATTAGTATATCCCACAATGTGTTATGAAGACAGATCACTGTCTATGCAATTATATGGAATCATACCAGTGATAATGGTCCAGGAAATTTTCTATATTCTTTAGGAGAACAAAGAGTATACATGATGCTAATTATGTGACATTTAGAGAATCATGATTAAGAGTCAGTAATTTATTTAATAGATTTCATAGAACATCTTAATTTTGTAGCTGGTTTTCAATTGCTGTTGATATTATACAAATTATATTACATATATTAGATGTGAAGAGAGAAGACTTCTGTTTACTTTTGCTCTTAGCAAAATCAGCTCTCTAAATTGAAGCTGCTTTTCCAAATAGTTCATTCCTGAAGTCCTTCTTCTAGCTGCTTGTCTTTGCAGAGCTGTGGGATAAGCCACTGTGTGCTTGAGTATCAAGCAACAGAGGCAGTTTGACCTCTGAAGTGGATGAAGTTGTGATGATTAGGCCTGCAGGGACTGGAAAACTCATCATTTTAGACAGAGGGTTTGCTTATGTTTGTAGTGTTTGTGACATATCTTTGGTCATCTGTTTTCTTTAAAGGTAGGTGACTCCTCTGTATTTCTTGATCCTGATCACTACCTAGAACAGCAACTAGAAGCCTTCTTGCCATCTTGTTTTTTCTTTAATCATGTTAATGTCATAACCTTCTGCAATGCCTTTAAGATAAAGACATTCACTTCCATATACATTTGCCTTGCATAGAATGCAATTCTGTAATGTGGAAAATCTCTTTACTCTGTTGTCCTAATCAGAAGTGCACATCACAGGTTCTGAGCATTAAACTTTCCCTTTCTTCAGTTGTGTCCCTGATTTGTCTTCTGCTGGAAAGCTAGCTCTAAAAATTCCAGACTGTACTACTGATGGTATGTGGTGATATGAGAAACACAAAATTAGTGTAAGTTAAAACTATTCCTGAAACATATTACAAAAAGATACCTGGTGGCCAGTATAATTTCAGAAGCTGTTAGGACTTATATAATTTATATTTTCTATTAAAAAGATTTCCAAGTGAATTTAACTGAAAGGAGCTCTCAGAGATACAAGAAGTAAATAGAGGAAGGTTAAGAATCTACAGGAGATACATGCAACTGTGTCTCCAGTTTGTCCACTGTGGGATCAATCAGCATTTATGGCACACTGGCTGCATGTCAGATGGGCAAGAAGGCCAAAACAGAACAAAATGCACAAATTAGTTGATTTTAAAAAGTCAGAGAAACTGAGGCCAAAGACGTCTTTCCAAAACCAAGAATTTGTTCTTTATAAAGCCTACTATTCCTATATATAATGAATAATTCTGCACACTTCAGTCTTCCAGGCTTCATAAAGAACAAAGAGGAGGCTAAATACTGCAATATTTTCAAGAGAAAGCTCAAAATGTATGACTGCCCTTCAGAGGATGGTTTTTCCCTAATTTTGTTCTGCAATAATTGGTAATAATAGGCCTTACAAAAAGGCTAAATGTATGAGGCATCTGTTCAGTATTTTGTACATCATTCAAGAAGGGTTTTCTAAACAAGATGCTCTAGAATTTTCCTTGGAATGAATTTCCCCCTTTGAGTGCTGCAGTTCTCCTTTAGAGGACAAATCCCTTCAAACTGCTGATCTGCTTTACACATTCCTGAAGGGAATGTGGGCTGGGCAATGCCCCACCCAGGGCTGGTTTAGGCAAGCTGCCCAGGTGGGCTGCACTGGGGCAATCATACCTGAAATGAAGCATTACAGCTGGATAGTTACCACAAAGAAAAAAACTAATGTTTCTTTCAGGTGAGGAATCTGGTAACCCATTCTCTCTATGAAACTCCTTATTTTCTTCAAGACAGTCAGAGACATTTCTATGCACCAGCAAGTACAGAATTCCTTTCTCCTTTTTTCCCTCAGATCTTCACTCAGCACTAATGCAAAGCTGAATTTTCAGTCTATGACACTCTGGATATCAAGGCATAGAAAGGGCTGTTTTTCTTGTTGTTATCCTGATCTTTTCTAGAATCTGGTCATATTTCAGGCAGGGCCATATATCTGCAGCATGCTGATTTAAATGATTTTCAGCCAGTCACAAAGAGACAAGCAATTTTCATCTCTCAGAGAGAATAATGTGGAGAATTGTGACTTTTTTGTGCACCTTGTAAGACACATTTGGAACAGTTTATGTTATCTCAGCTCCCATGTTGCTTGCTAACAAAATCTCCAGTACAATGGTAAGGGTATACCCACCAGTATCTTTTCCAAACTGGTGTACCAAGAGTTGAAGAGACTGAAAAATATCCTCTGTAGGATTATGCAAGAATAATAAATAATAAATTGTCATCAACAATGCTGAGTGTAGACAAAAATCTTCAAGGAAAGTGGAAGTGGTTTGTGTAGCTGCTTGTCCTGTGTGTATCTACAATTCAGGGCTGGAAAGAGAGTAATCTAATTTTGGAAAGCTATCGGCAAGACAACCAGAGGATGACATGGGCATAGTGTAAAATACACAAAAAATAAACAAATTCATGTAAGACCCAGAATTTTGCCATTGAAAAAGCAAAATTGTGGGGAATGCTGGTCATGTTGGAATGCTGCCCACGTTATGAAACTGATCAGTGCAAAATGTCCTCAGAAAGCATCCCTAGGGCCTCATTCACCCTCTCAATCTCCAACAACCACCAGCAGCAGGAGAAGGGTGCACAAATTCAAACTGAAATAGAGAAGGCTTAGATTAGATATTAGGAAGAAATCCTTTACCATGATAGTGGTTGGTTGCCCAGAGAAGTTGTGGATGACCCATCTCTGGCAGTATTCAAGGCCAGGTTTCTCTGACCAACCTGGTCTAGTAGGAGGTGTCCCTGCCCATGGCAGGGGTTGAAGCTGTCTCTGAGGTCCCTTTCAACCCAAGCCATTCTATGATACTGTAATTCTACAAAACATCAGGGGACCATAGTTCTTTGCAAGAAGTTGACAATGCCAGAGATCAGTGAAGAGAACTCAGAAATTGCCTAACGCAGTCTGCCTGAGGAGAAGGAGGAAGAAGAAGGCTTTTATACCTTGCAAACCTGTCTTCTCTGATTGTACCAGAGTACCATTGTCCCAGCAGAATTTCTCCCTGGAGAAACATTGTAGAGAACAGATTGTCACCCTGAAATAGGATAAGACATATATTAAGTTGTACTTGGGGATAGGTAGGCAAGCCTAAAAGCACCAGAAGCATTATTGTTCTGAAACAAGTTGCAGACTCTCCAAGGTAATTTTAGTCAGGAAAGCAGGAAATTTTAGGCTACCACAATCACGTGGTTTTCAATCATGGATTGTCTGAACTGGACATGCCTGTTAACAGCAAGAGACTATGACAGTTGTCATAATACGTGAACAAAGTACCCAGAGTAGTTTTTACAAGTTGTGAATTCATGGAGATTCTGTGGTGGAGGAATGGACTCTAATAATTGGGCAAAACAAACACATCTCTCAATGGGTGCAGACCTGTGCTGAGATGGTCCAACTGTCACACTGTTTACTGCCACAGGAGAGTTCATCTTTCATTCACAGAAATAACAGAAGAGAGAAGTATGCATTATGCTACTGTTGCCCTCTTAGCTACATTAGAAGAACTAGAATTGGAGGAGATGAACAAATATGTTAAAAGACAAATGCTAAGCGAGAAGGCAAACACCAAATACTTTTAAATTTTTTTGGTCAGTCAGGCATACATCCATCAGCACTTGTTCAGCCACTTACTTGGGAAACAATATTTACCCAGGTCACTGTTTGGGTAACCCTTGGTATCCAGAGGATTTTGATTTAACTTGGGTAGTCTCTGTGTTGATATGAAAGGTCTGCAGAAGTGCTACTTTGGTCAGAGAGGAAAAAAGTGGTAAATAAGGATAAGTGAAGGCCTTAGCCTTTTTTTTAGAAATATATTGTGCTGCTGAACTGAAGTGGATACTGGGCATCACAGAACCAAACAGCCAGGAGAGTGGTCAGGAGAAAGGTACATCACAGTCTGAGGGGCTGTCAGTGTAAGAGGGAGGAGCAGTATAATGTTATCATGTAGCAGAGGATTAGGGAAACCATGCATACAAATTCTTGCTCTAACCTATAAGAAAAAATGGTGAAAGGGCTTTAGTTGGGATAAAACAACATGAGCTGGCTTCTTATTCAAAGTGTTGCTAAGTACTGTGCTGTCCCAGCCAGATTGTTTTCTGAACCCTAATTTTATTTGGTTGCACCTTACATAGATTTGCTTACAACACACAGCACCCTGCAAGGCAAATACATCAAAAGTTTGTTTCAGTGACCAGATTTGTGCCACTGGTGACAGTCCCACTGGACTTGGGTCAGGGAGCAATACTGGGCTACTGCTGAGTGGCCAGGGCTGTGATGATGGGTTCAGTGCTTTTTCACGCTGTGGAGCTAAGCCTTCCCAAGCAGCAGCCACCACAGAATGGGAGCAGAGAGCAGGGCTGCTGCAGGAGTGTCCAGACACTAATAGTACATACCTACAGGGCTATTTCCCTTGAGGCTGTGGTGAGGGATCTCACAGAGGGAGGCTGTTTTCCCCGAAAGCTCTTGCTTGAACAGCTTTTCCTTCAAACTCCACAAATTGCAAATCCTGCCTCATTAAGGGGTCATCAAGGTAAAGTAACCACCACAAGGTACTCATGACACTGTAGTAGGCCTCACATTGCTATGACTGTTTCCATGGCTGGGGGAGCCTTTCAGACCAGGTGTATTTATCAAATTCACTCTCTTTAAATTTATTCTGGTATAACCTTTCAACTCTTTCTACATATTAAAAAGAGATCCAAAAAAAGCATTGGTTACTATTTTTTTTAGGCAGAAAATGGTAAGAAAAAATATCCTGGTTTCAAAAAAATAGGAAGCTTATGCATAAGACAGTCTGTAAAATACCCTGTCACAAGTGAGAAAGCAGACATATTAATACATTCAAGGAACTGAAATTGAGTTGAGCAGAGCTTGGTAATAAGTACAATCACTCATCTTTTAATTCCTTCACTCCAAATGGCTACGTTTTTGTGCTTGATTTTGAACTTCAGTATGTCTTCTGCCATGATCTTGCTGATGATCTTTTCTCAGGAGCTAACAGAAAATGTCTGTATGTGAAGGTTTTTCATGGGTGTCAAAGACTGCAGGGTGAGTAAGTAGTATACAAAGGCATAGCATCCAGCAGGAGGAAAGATGATGGATGATGGATGGAACAGATTCACCAAATGGTTATTTCCCAAGAGGAGGTCCTTGGTAATGCCAGTATCAATAATGACTTGCAAAGACAGCACTGCTTTATTCAGCCCAGAAAGGAGCTTTGGCTCTGAAGAGAAAGGAGTGCAGAACTGTTTGTATGACCCAGTGTCTGCTCAGAGAGGGAGGACTTGCTTGTGATTGAAATGGAGCAAGAAAGCCAAGATGTCTCTTTCTGGTCATGCCACACCTTCCTTCACTGTGTCATGGAAGCTGTAGGACTTGGGGTATTGCCAAAACAAACCTGTGTCTAAGCCTACTCCAAGGCCCAAGGACACCCACACTCCACCACATGGCTAAACATCCATGCTTGAACATGCAAGTCTGGGCTGAGATAAGGCTTTAACCCAGACTTCAGAGCTTGCTCATACTTCAAGGGGTCTTCATGGGCAAAACCAGTTTCCTCTCTGCCTGCAGACTGCTCGCACTACAAACAGGAGACAAGAGTCTCCACAGACGTGGGTTTCAAGAAAATCTTTCTGAGAGATTGATGACCAATCCTTGGAAGACTTGTAGCTATTCATATTCATTTCAGGAAGGAATTGCAAAAGCCTTATGACTAGGCATGAGATTTTAGAAGCATAGCATGGACACTCAGTGGCAGTAGTCATGGGCAGGAAGTCACACAGGAAGTCTGTGGGATACAAAAGTATGTTGATTTGATGTAGCTTATGAGTGCCACTTTCTTCTTCCAGTATGGATGTAACCCTTAGCCTGGCTGTGAGAATACAATTTACCTGTGACATGTGGCAGTAATAACCCTCAAATAAATGATGCTTTCAAAGTGCTTTGCATTCCTTGAAAGGAATGTGTTGTACAAACACAAAATAATTCATTCAAACTTTACGTAAAGGTTGCATTTATAAATGCTGTACAAGTGGGTAACAAATGATTAACAGATGTTGTAGCCATATTACAGAGATTAATGTATTTTAGATGGTTATAAACTATCTATGGATTTGTTGGACTCTTTAAGGATCTGGAAAAGTAGATTAACCATGGATTAAAATATCAATCATGTGTTAAACTCATTTATAACATCACCCTTAGTAAAAAATGTGAATTTACTTTCCAAGAACCTTCATTCATGGGAAAAAAAACAATGGTGAATCAAGCCTGTCATTTCACTGTTGCATGTAAGATGAGGGGAAGCATTACTCTTTGCTTTCAAAAGTTTCATTTTGATGCTACAAAAGAATTCATGTAATGGGAATTACACATTTTTAAGGCCCTCTTCTCTTACTCTAAGACTAACTTCACCTATGGCTGTGGATGAGGCTCTTTTCAGTCTTTTCCCACATAACTATGAAAGTGAGTTTGTTGTATGATTTTTCTTAAAAATTGATGCAGAGAAAAAATCATGGAGGTAAAAAAATACAAAACCTAAACCTCAAATTATTCAACTCACCCAGGGAGCTAACACTAATGAAACTAGTAAATAATGTGTACAAAGTTGCCTTTGTACAAAATTAGTCCATTTAATCTGTCTTTTTCAGAAGTGCTGCTCCAATTCAACAATTCTTATTTAAACACTTGAACTTTTTACAGCTTATAAGTAGTCCTCTTATAATAACTACTCCAGCTTTTTAAGTTGTTCACCATTCAGCCTTATCTTTCTGTCCTCTGTTTTCTAACATTTTAAAATTTCTGTTTTGTAAAAGCATTGTTGAGTGCTTAGTATTATTTACTATCCATTGCATTAACCCTACACAAAAGGGTCTACTGCATACAAGTTGCCTACTCTGGGGCATATCCAGAGTAGGTCACTAAAGTTACAGGTGATTTGACAACAATGTAGAAAATTACTATAGGGTCTGACTTCTAAATAACATTTTTTACCTCTATTCTGCCTGGTTGTGAGTTGTTTCATAATTAATCATTATCACCACAATCAACCTATGGGGATATGCTCAGTCCATGGTTTAAATCAATTTATCTGCTTTCTTGCTTGGTCTTTAGGGCTTGTGAAGGGTGCATCCTGGTACCCTTTCCAGCATGCCAACAAGCACATCATCTCTGGGCTCCGCTATTCACTAGCCACTGACCCTCTAAGCACAGAAAGAAACTGGTTCCTGCTGTATATGTTGTATGAGTAAAGTAATGGGTATTTGAGAAAGAAAATAAAGATTATCATGAACATAGGCAGTGTAAAAGGGCCTGCACTAACCAGCAGTATCCACACAGTTTTACTGAAAACACCTCTCCCTCTCCTATGTGTGGTGTATCAGACACCACTAAATGACAGCAGCTGGTAAATAAGGACTTGTATCTAGCCCATGGTAAACTAGTTAAACTAGCTGCATTGAACTACTCTTAAATTTAAATTTGTAACTGTTCATCCTCTTTATGTAGTAAACTCCAGTGCAGGTAATAAAGCTTAACAGGGAGACCTGTAGACAACCCTAACTGACCCACAGCTGTAGCATGTGACCTTCTGAGAGGGATTGGTGCACACAGTCCTGCTCAGGACTGTAACAATTATGGAATTAAAAGCTTAATGTGTCTGAATGTTTCTTTCCCAACAATATGTGACTGCTGTTTTTCTTTTGCTTTTCTTTTTTTTGCAAACTTGATTCCTACATGTTTTCTGCTCCTGACCTATTGTTTACCTCCATTTACATGTGTGTTTTATTTCATGCTTCTATTAATTGAGGTCTTTCCCCCTTCACCAGTGCATGCTTTGTGCTTCAGAAGTAAGAAAAGAAACTGTGTCAAATCAATAAATTCCAAGCTGAGAGGCCAGCTCCATCTAAGCCCTTAGACCCACTGGGCATTGGCTTGCTGAGTGTAACCTGAAATCTTAAAACACTTTCTAGACGAACATTAAGGTACAAATGAGGGCTGGTTTGTCTCTCAAGTCAACACTTAAAATGAAAAAGCTGATGATGTTTTCATTGAGGTGAAAAGAGTGACAGACAGCCTCTTGACAGTGGATTACCAGGAGAGAGAAAACAGAGCTAAAGTTCTGTTTTCACTTTCCACTGTAGAGGGAGTGAGGTTGGGGGGGCTGGGGAGGAGATTGGAAGTGGGGAATTGCATTTTTCCTCATGTTTTTTTTTTAGGCTCAGTTACACATATATCACCATGGCTAAATTAAAAGGCCTGTATTCTGCTGATGGATGGGCAGTAGGTTTTACTTGGAACCACAGGAACTCTCAGGATAACACTGGCAATACCCAGACCAAAGCGAAATTGACAGCATAAGCTGAAAGTTAAGTTTCCTTCCAGTAACATACTGTGGCACAATCCATGCAAACTCTACAGTCATCTTTCTACAGCAAAATATTTTAGACATATTTTAGGGTCCAGTACTCAACAAAGTATTTAAACACAGAGGAATGGAAAGTCACACTGAATGCCTCTGCAAAAGCTAGAAGTGGGAAAAAACAAGCTCGTGTATCACAAGAAGAAAAGCAGAGCTAATTACGGGACACAGATGAGTGGTCTGAGCTGTACCTCACTTGCAAGTAGGAGTAATTCCAACAAGGAATTGATCTGCACTCAAAAGCAGCAAACTCATGCCATGACAGAAAACATCCACAATTACAGTGTACTTAAATAAAAGCAAGAGGAAGTTTTCTAGAAACTCACATCCTTGGTATGATGGGGGCCTGCTTCTCATCCCATTAAGTCCAGTCTGTCATCTTTAACTGGAAATTGCAACATCTTGTCGTCTCAGTGCTGCAGCCCATGTCTCAGGATCAAGCTATCTGTCTGTCCTTCCAGATGTCTGTATTTCCCTTGTTCTGAGGTAGTAGGCTATTCCCATAAGTAGAGGTTTCTGATCCTAGCACTTCTAAGGGGAACAACTTTTTTGTCTCTGATCATACAAGTATTTCTGGATGTGGGTACAAGGAACCTGGAGGACAAGAAAAAGCAGGTACCCCTTCAGTGATTTTCTGCCCTCTTGCTGCTTGCCTGGTTTTACCCATACCTATGGACAGTAGTAGCAGGAGTGGGAAAGCTGGATGTCTGCCCAGTAAACACATGTGTTTCCAAAGAGAAAATTTCTTCTTACTTTCTGAAAATCAAATTTCTCCTTCGGGTCCTTCAGGTTAGGCTCCTCCACAATTTTCTACACCTCCTGAAAAAATACCAACAAACCATCGATATAGAATTACCCCTTATGTCTGACAAATCTTGGCCAGGTTCATCTCTGCGTTCTTATGGCCAGAATAAACACTGCAAAAATCCACCATGCATGTGTTCAGCAATGCCTTTACATCACCACAGACACTCATGCATAAGTTTTTAAAAAATACAATTGGAAATAAACAAAAGTAAAAGATTATTGAAAAAAACACACATGCAGTCAATGTGAACCCAGATGGAAGTGCTTGACATGTTATAAAATAAATATTATTTTTAAGGAAGATAAGATAGAAGTAGAGATGCTTCTAAGTGAGGCTGACCCTAGACTGGAATGGTCAAAGTGTGGTAGAACTGAATGATATCCCTGAACTGCTTGGCATCAGAGTATCTAGCATGTGTTGTTGCTCTTATTGAAATGCAGGCAAGAATTGGGCCCTCAGGTCAGTAGGTAGCAAAAATGAGTTCCAGAATAGGCCTCCACCTACAGCAAAGCAGGGGAGATAAGGCTAGGGGATTTGAAAAGAGATCAGATCCACAGTGCAATGTAACCAGCAGGACACCAGGGAATGATCATGAGAATTGGGAAAGCACTGTTGAGCAACTGAAACTGGATTTTGAAAGGAAGCTACTGGTACAAGTTAGAGGTGCAATAAGTTCCAAATGCAAGTTCGTGAAGGAGATCTTTTTTTCTGTGGGTTAGTTGGGGTTTTTTCACTTATGTTGTTTTGTAACTAATGTAGTTGTGCATTCTGATCATTTGAGTTTCATCATCGCTAGAGTTAACTAATTTGTCAGTTAATCTAAAATGCTGCTATGTGATGACTTGAACATAAATTATTCCCAGGACATCCAAAATTTTTATTCTTTTTTGTATGCAAAACTGCAACCAGCTATTGACAAAGAAGAAGGCAGATAGAAAGAGAAGGTGAAGTTCAGTAAAAGAAAGAGTAGGAAAAAATCAAGACTTAAGAAATCATGTTGAATGTCAAGTGTAAGGTCATCCAAATGTGCTTATATGACTTCTTTTCTGACATTATTTCTGTTGCATTATGTTTTCCTGGTGGAAAAGGTACAAAACCTAAAGAACAGAGGAGTCCATCTTAGGCTGTTTTTGGACTTACAGGTAAATCAGGGACAGCATTTTTCTAGTTAGTAGTTGTATCCCCTGAGACTGTTTTATATCTGCAAGGTAGGTAATTGCCATGGACAGAGTATTTTCATAAGGCAATTTGGTAGTAGTCAGCAGAATTACAGTAGAGGTATTTCTGGTCATGAGAATTTTGAGATCTCGTTCCTTCCTGTTGAGGAGCACTATAAGTAGAAAAATTATACATAACTTCACCAAGTCAAACCAAGGCCAGGAACCTGTGACTGACAACATCTGGGAAGAAAAATTAATTCATTTTTGAAATGTATTATATGCTGACTATATTAATCTCATAAAAGAAGCATGTCCATGTGCCCATAAAAGATGATTTTTCCCTATGAAAACTGCTTGCAGTGAGACACTTTCCACATGGTCTGTGCTGTCCACCCTCACCTTCAACATATCACACCATGTTATTATATCCACTATGAAGCGAAGCAAAGCAAAGGAACTTCTCATCAGGTGTCTTAGTATCAGGGCTACTCTTCCTTTGTATCTGCTATTCCCATTACAGGCACTAGATAAGGCAGTCCTTTTGATGGCTTTAATCCTAAAGCTAATATTCAAGGAAGTTAAAAGTCTTCTTCTAGCTCTCTTCTTTATATCTCTTGTTATCTGCTTTATATCTTCATAGCTGGAGAAAATATACACCAGTGTCCAAGATCTTTGGTATATAATCTTTGGTCCATGATCTCCAGTATCCAGTGGTTATTAAACTTTGACCCAAGTTGACTTCTTGAATGTATTTTCTATGTTGCTTTTCAGGAGAGCAAAAAGCCAGTCTGGCCATTTCAGAGTATAGTTTCTCAAAAATTAAGAAAGAGAAGGAAACAATTAGGAGTACAAGTAGATTTATTCTATACCTACACAGCAGTGTCTTTCTAAAAGCCCTGAAGCCTAAAGTTAAATGAGATTATGGTGATAATATGGTGGAAAACGCCTTGGCTTCCAGCAGAACTGGTGTAAGGACCTTGCATCCTCCAAATGGAGTGTTGTCCCTGCTTGCAGGTGCAGGAGGAGAAAGCAGCTGTTAGGAACCACATATTTGTGATTGTTGTTCTCCCCAGGCCCTGTAGCAGAGGACACATATCTGTAGCAGATGAAAGGCAAATACTAACATGTGTTTGCAAAATATTCAAGGAGATGGGGAAATGGAAATCAGTATGTGATGGAATTGACATGAAAGCAACTGTAAAACTTCTGTATTTGTTTGGGTACTGAAACAGGAGAGAGGAAATTAATCTTCAAAAATCCATTGTAGGACCCCTCTTCTTTCCTTTGCTTCTTTCACTGTGGTCTTTCTTTAGTATAAGTGGGTGGCACACCTTTCCTTCAAATACTTCAATATTTAAAAGTGTGCCAGAAGTGAAGAAGGCAGAACAGAAATAGTTCCCCGTGTACTGGAGCAAGACTCAAATGCAGAAACAAATACTTAAGATATTTTATTAATTATTATTTTATGGCAAAAAAAAAAAGACTTTCCAGCTGCAAGGAAAAGCTATGTCTCTATGTAGCAGACAACAGATGCAAACTGCATTGGGACCAGAAAAAGGGATTCCGTTTGCTTTCCTATGGTGGTTCTCCCCATTGGTTGCTGAAAGATGTATATAACAATTACACCAACAAAGAAACAGCTGTAAGATTAGGGAGGCTCAGTCCATGATTGCACAAGCAGAACAGTGCTATACTGTGGTCCATCTGCTCCACTTGTCATGATTCACTCTTTTTTTTCCACATCCTAACTGTGTCCCTGACCACAGCGCAGCTTCTGCCCAGGCTGTTTCCCAGCCTAGAAACTGGCAGAGATACAAAGCCAGAGGAAACTGTTGTCCCTTAAAAATAATAAATTTTTCTCAGGTCACATCTCATTCTATCCTACAAGCCTAAAAAAAGAATATTTGTAATATGGTATGAAAGTGTCAAGTTAGCCATGTTTCCTATGTTATGGAGATCAGGAATGGAGGCCTAGGGAAGACCTAAAGGAAGGAACATCAATATCCAGCATGATCTTCCAGCTTCCAGGTATTTGCAATTCACAGGCTTCAGAGCCAGCATATTCATGTCAGACAATCCGTGATAAATCTTATTTAATGGATTTATCTAATTTTGTTTTAGCAAGCATGCATATGACACCCAAGCATGTACTTTCCTCTAGATTAGAAGAATCTGTTGTTTTTATGACTGATCCTGTATTTGCTCTTGGAAAAACTGAAATGCATTTTACTCTGGCTCGGTTTCATGAACATTGATGAAAATACTAGTATTCACAAGAATAGGTATAAAAGGAAACTTCATATTTCCATATAACTCAACATGTAAATAATTGGTAAATTGTTATGTTTATGTAGTAATATTAATCAAATATTCTATGATTAACAGATGTCCTGAATTTTTTATGTATAGCTATCTCAGATGTTGCCCAAAGCATGATAAACTATTATAAGTTTGGAAACACCAAAAAAATGCTGACTTTTTGAAAGAAGAATTCATAAACAAATCTTTTTACCTTTTGGGAAAGCAGGTACTGCATTGTAAATATTTATTATATTATTATATATTATTATTATATGTATTATTAATGAAGAGGCACAGCAGAAGCTTTACAGCTGGAACTAAGTTGCTATGAAAAATTTTGTTAAAGAACAGTGTCAACAATATTTATCCTGTGTCCAAATTGTGCTAAGTTTTTACACACTATTAGGAAGATAAGATCACATACCTATTGCAGTGTTTGGAACTCGCTGAGAGCCAAGAAGTCTGGCAGGGTTCCACTGCTGTCAGTGCCTCAGCTCTTAACAGATGGGAGCTACACAACCTGCCTCTCTGCACAGCACAGCTCACCCGAGCGCTTCCAAGAGGATTTTCCCAACCCCAATGCCCCAGCATGGATGCAGCTGAGTGCATGAGATGGGATGCTGTGAAGGGAAAGTCATTAATCCCCAAATGCAGTGAACTGCTAGTGAGTATTTTAAGGGCGAATAGTCTCACTCTAGGCAAATTCTCACTTGGTGGAGGCACAGTGGAGAGAATGTCACTCTGTTGCACACATACAGACTACAGTGTCTCTGTGTATGGCTGGATTCTGCTCAGGTACTCTGCTCTGTCTGCACTTGCTCAGGGACAGAGAAATTTACACGTGAGTTCATGAACGCAAATGAATGCATGAAGTATGATGCTAGCTCTCTCAACTTCAAGGCAACTGTATGCAGATATGCATACAGTTAGATAGATATCACAGGATATAATTATAAAATAATACACACAGAACCAGTCTAAACTCAGGTATATATGCTTGCTGTTGTTTACATAGTTCTTAGGCTTTAAAATTTTATGACTTTTTAAAGTGTAGGCTATTCCTTGCTTTAATGCCTTCCTTTTAATTTTGTTTGGATTCTCCTGATGGCACTGTATGTTAGAAAATTAGTTAGGGTCAAGATAATTGTTTCTAATTCAAGAGAATTGCTTCCTTAGAGCATTCAGTCTTGTAATTTAGTTTTAGGTAGTCCTGCAAGGAACGTGATGTTGAACTCAGTGACTCTTATTGGATATGTCCCTTCTAATTTGCGATATTCAGCAATTCAATGAAAACTATGTAAATTATTTTTCCCCTACAAAACAACAATTGAAATTAGATCAATAAAGTTGCCATTCCAGAAGGATATAATTTGAAATAAACCTTTGCTGTCTATCAAGTAAATTCTGGATGGAATCCAGAGAACTGATATCGAGGATATATTAAAACTGTGAACCCCAAGTTTTAACCCACATTTCTTTAGAAAACCAGGTTTGTGAGATTAGAACTATTGTCTGTTTCTATTTGTTTGCCCCGTTCACCACTAATAATGTTTCAAACATCAGCAATTTCACTCTAACAGAGAATATGAAGTCTGCCATACTGCCAAGCTTTTCTGGGTCGGGAGAGAGCAGCATCCGGGCTGTAAGGACACCTATGGTGATTCTTTATTGGGTGCTAGAGGACTGAAAATGGATAGAGCCGTCACAGAAGCATCACACATCAACAGAGACCATGGACCAGGGTTGTTGCTCAACGCTAGCGCAGCCCAGCACGCAGGGAAAAGCCCCTGGAGCAGAGAGCAGCTCCCGTTGGCTCGGTCCAAAGAGGATGAGCTGGGAGGCAGGCACCGCTGCCTGCTGGCATTCTCAGAGGGGCTCTGCATCTCCTTTAGCCACAGAGGGTGGCTCTAACCAGCAGAGCTGTCGCAGTTAGGGACCTTCTCCCAGCCCCGCTCTTGGCAGGAGCGCAGCGCTGCGGATGCTGCTCGCTGCCCACAGGTGGCAGTGAGCCTTCACCGCTGGCCAGAGAGAAACCAAATTTGCCTCTGAGCCTTTTGGTGTTTGTGGACATCGGACTGACGGCCCCGGCTTGGGGTGCTTGGGTCTGGCTGTCGGGGTGCTCCTCAGCAGAGGGCCGTGCTTTTCGCTCCTCTCTCCGAATGCTCTAGCATAATCTGTGTGTCTGGGGAGGGTCTGTAGGTCAGTCAGGATGAGCAAGGTCTGCTGAAAAATTCACACGAATTTGTGATGTCAAATGGTGTCAATATAGTTGGAAAAGCAATACCTCAAAGCAGAATATGTTTCAGAGATTGTGATAATTTTATTATCTGTATCTGCCTGAACACAGGAATGGTGTGAAATGACAGAACAAGGGAGAGGAAAAGAAAAGGAGCTGAGCAGATCAGAGGATACCAGAAAACTGCTCATTCAGAATAATTACTCACTCAGAGTAATAAACTTTGCTGTCAACAAACACCGCTTTCCTTAGATTTTTCAAAGGATAAAACCACCATTGTTTACATTTAAGCTACCCTCTTTCCCATGTCCCTTATCATAATAAAGTTATTTAAGTTCCCTATGAAACAGCAGTATATATTTCTGATGTTCCAAAGTACATGCTGAGTATGAACTTTCAAACCTTCACAGATAAATAGATTAGATTAAAGAACAAAAAACAATGGTGTTAAGTGGAAAAATAGACAGTAAGTAACATTTGGACAACACATAAGCTGAAGATGTTTGCATATACTATACAAAATCTAGGTATCTGTCCCTTTATTTTTGTCCTGGAATCAATGTAGGTTTAAATTTTCTGAGGACTTCTCCTTTTCTATTTCCAAAAATAACAGTGAACTTCAAAGTGACAAATAGCATCAGCAAACTGAAAAAAAAAAAAAAAAAAAAAAAAAGTAATTTTGTCTCAAAATACTGCCCAAATGTGACTTAACTATGTGAGTTTTTCTCTGCTCTTGGACAGCTGTGAACATCTGCCAAGTGACTGGAAACCCATTGCATCTGGTGCCACCTGCATCTTGATACATAGGAACAAGCCAAGTTTTGCTGTCATGTATGTTTTTGCATCTTCCCTGAACCCACTGGGGCTGCATGCATGTAACTGAGAGTTTAATCCCAGAGGAGCTCTGTTGTGTTTCCCCGTGACTAAGTTCAGTGAACTTCAGTGGAGTCACAGGGTGTAATTGAGACCAGACTCACTCTATTGATAAATACTTTTACTAATAAATCCTTTTACCAGCCTGGTGCCCTGCTGCAAAGCTTCCCCTAACAAAAATGGATATTCTGACAAATAGGGAGCTTGCTGTTAGACATCTACAGCTTGATGGACAGATTTTAGGACAAAATTTTTAACACAACAGAATCTTCTGCTGTTTTCTTGTGAAAAAAGAAATTCTGTGACAATTCTGTGAATCCTCCACTCCCTGCCCCTGAGTCAATGCGGAGGCACAGGTGCCATAGGGAAGACCTGCTCAGGATCTACATCTAGTGGGAGAGAGATCTGGAAACAGGGCCTCAGAGGCTGGCCATCGGGGTCCTGCCTCTCCAAGACAGTGATCAGATTGGCTTTGTGAAGAGCAGTAGGTTCATCATGTTCAGCACCCAAACTAAGATGATTTATTTTTGGAGACTCCTGGTCTGGAATGGCCCTGATCTGAATGTCTGGAGCAAGCAGGAGGCCCATTACAGAGAGCTGGCAGTGCAGGTACAGATGTAAATTGTGTTTTGTCTCATCAGTCCCTGCCACAGAAGAGAAGTTTTGTTCTCAGGCTACCTAGAAAGATATACTAGGTAGACAATGTTTGTACTCTTCAAGAAAACAAAATCCTGCTTAAAGAGCCCCCATATCACCTTGGGACAAAATTTTAAATTTTTGTTGAGGTACTGCAAGAAAATACATCTAAAAGAAATTTGGTTTTTTTTCTTATTTAATAAAATAAATCCTTGCAGTCTTTGTTACTTTGTATACTGTGTGCATTTATGACTCTTTTGGGCAGAGTAATTTTCACAGGATCTGCATATTGCGATTTTATGCAGGAATAAAGTTCACATACAAAGTGAAGCCAGAAGTGTCTGGCACAGAGTTCCAAAGGACAGATGGTGCCACCTGCATCCTCGAGTAAGAATAGTTCTAGCCAGGTTTGTAAAACAATGACCTATTTAAGTGAAGGAGGTGAAAAAAATCTATGAGTTCTCTTCCTATCTAAATACAGAATATTTACAGCAATAGAAAATTATTAAAATTAAGCATTATTGAGAGCTGTGTTTTCACTGACTCACAGCTCTCAGGATACATGGAAGGAAGGTCTCATTGCTATTCAAACCTGTTGTTTCTTTCTTGCCACCCAGCTTCTTTTCCAAAATATATCTGAGGCACAGATCCTAGGATTTTGTGTAGAGGCCTCCCCTATGTTCCCCTTCTTCCTCTGAAGAAGGTTATTCAGCCTTGCAGTTTAGTTTAAGCCAAGGTTTTTGACAGGCTTATTGTTGCAATGAATTTGCAGTTGTGTCTTAATACTGTATTATCTTGCCACTGAAATGAAAGATGTCAAAAATTCAGCTCTGAAGCACTGGGGATTTAAATGTCATTTGAACATACATTTCTTTAAGAAGCAGTAAGAACAACCAGTGTAAAGATAAATAAAGGAAGGAGAGAAAAGGATAAACGTGTGAGTTTTTCTTAACATGAAAAGCATTCTATTTACAGGAAATAATTTCTTTCATTGATTATCATTAGACTCCATTTCCTGGTAAGAAAATATTTGTGCTGTGTGTGTTTCATCTGTCTTTTGTGGAAGGACATTTGAAAACGGATAGTCTTTTACTTATTTAATAATCACTTATTCCCAAAAGTTTTTATGTTTTTGTGGATATACAGATACATGTCTATACGCCACATTTTATGCCTAGTGAAGAATCTAAACACCAGCTGGCATTGGGTTTGCTTCTTTTTAAGCACTGATAACTGACAATCAGATGAAATCTAAATTGTTTCTAGAGAAGTGAAAAGATAAACAAACTTAGAGTTTTAGATTTTATTATAGGTCTTTCATTTTTAGACTTCTTCTAAGACATGAAAGTAGAGTCTATTCAAGCCTACTATCTGCTTGGTGTTCCTGAAACCAGCAGAGGCTACAAGGTCTGTTGATAAGTCAGTCTGTTGAATGTCCCCTAGGTTCTGGCACCTCACATTTTGGAAATGAACTTAACTGGTAGCCTTCTCTCAAGAGATAACAGTAAAAGTTTAATCAGTATCATTATTTTATATCAGGTTGAGCAGAAGTGAACCAGAACACTTTTTGTGGTCTTGCCATTCAGTATAAAATAAAAAAAAAATGCTCAAAACAATCAGGCTATTTAAAAAGCTATTAAAAAACATGTCACCAATTTTTTACAAACTTTAATGAAAGTTTTTCTCCATTTGAATTTCAGGATGACGAAGGATGGCTCTGCTTTAAACTTTAATGTCCAGTTTTCTCCATTACTAATTAGAATTCTTTGTGATGGAGAATATTCAGGTGTAAAAATGAAAACTACCCCCTCTCAGTGCAGTTGGAAGCCATGGGAATGAATGTTCATAGAAATGTTTGTGTATACCTTACTGTGTTACAAAACAACACCTGGTTTTGATTTGTTTAAGCTATATTTTTATTAATAAAATTATATGTACATTGTTTGAAGACTGACTAAAGCCAGAATGGTGGTTTTGTATGACAACTATGCAATTTAGATAGAATTCATATGAGGTAAACTAATATGGGTATTTATAGTCACTTTTATTTTCTGTTGTGCTGAAGGTTGTTAAACTTTTTTATGCTCTTTTCTTTTTAGACTAGGGACCCTGAAATAAATATTTGAAATGTATCTATAGCATATGTGTTTTCATAAACTATATTTCTATTTTACTGTGCAAGTACAATATGAAGAATATCCCTTTTTGCCAGGAAAGCAAGGTTTGATAAACTCAGCTGAAATGGAATTTAATGAAAAGAAATGAATGAGGCCTTTACAGATTAGTACACTGAATGGTTTTAAAAGTTTCAAATTAAATGATACATTAAAATGCCTGCTTTGCCAGCTTTTCTGGCACAAAACAGCTACAACAAAATGTAACTAAATCTCTTTTAACATTTGAGTTATATCAAAACCGCAAGACAGATTTTTTAACAAAGGCCAGGCTACAGACAGGTCTGAACAGTCTGAACACTGACTTCTACACTTACAAGCCTCAATGAAGTGTTAGTCTTCCATGCATAAGTAAACAATAAGCCTGTAGAAGGAAATAGAGGCTTTAGAACTGCTTCTTTTACCTTAAATCTGGTTTATCAGACCTCTCTGGTAGGCTTACATACAACAAAGTTACCAGACTACCATCTTCCTTCAAGTGCCTTGACATGCTGTTTTCCAGCCTAGTATTACTGAAAGTTTAATTTTTCCTGAGGACTTGATATGCAAACTCCACCTTTCAGAGGAGGTTGTTTCTCAGGAGGAAAATATATATTTAACCTTATTCATTTCTGCATTGATTTTTCAGATCCTACTGTGTGATACTGAACCTGTCTCAAAGCTAATATGCCAGAAAACTGTAGGTACAAACAAACAAGCAAATAAACAATCAAAAAAGTAAATGTTTTCTAAATCCTTTCTGAAATTGTTTTAAGATAATGCTTTCTTTATAAATTTTACATTTACTGCCTGTAATTTTTCTTGAATTTAGTGAGCACTGAAATTTCCTGTAACATATATTGCTATTCACTCCTGAAAAAAAAAGTTGTTTCTTCTGGATTTAGAAGCAAAGAGCCCAGATAGGAAAAGCCTGTGTAGTCCACATAGCATTTGAATCCTGAAGAAGCAGTCAAGCTCTTGGCATGGGAGAACTACACAGCTGAAGTCAGAATTCAAGGATAGGTGGGGTGGCTGGTAGTCCTTCCCTGGAAACAGTCATGTGGGGCTCTCTGCAAGGGAACTAGACAGCCTGGCTATCAAGTGTTTGCTGCACATGCAAAGGACTTCTATTTGCAGCTCTTGATAAGGTTCTTTCATATTTCATCCAAACTCAGAAGATCAATTAATTTGTTTGTGAGCATTTCCCTACCAGCAAAGAAAACATAGTAAAATGTGAAGACTGCCCTTTGTGGGAAGGCAAAGTGAGAAAGCTGTGACTGAGAATGGAACAGTAAGGAGAGTATTACCAGAAGACAGTATTGTAAAATTAGAGCTGTTTAACCCATCAGTAGGGTTGCTAAATTTCCCTGTGCCATGAGGAAGCTGCAGAAGCAGGAAACCTGGACCACTGGCAAAATTCATAGAGTCTCCTGAAGTTTCTGCTGCTTGATATAAATGAGAACCTCAGATCCTTTGTCTGTGGTATAACAAAATATTTACTTGGTGTTGTCTTTGCTGCCTTTGAGCTGAACAGGAGTTTTCATTCTGTCTACTGTAGGAACTGGAGTGCTCATGAGGCGGAAGAAGCTTGATATATCCTCAAAAAAAGAAAATAAAGTGGAAGAGTAGCTAATAGATCTTGGCCAAAAGATTTAAAGAGGCAGGTACTTAAAATATTATCATCAAAAGCTGCCAGCATAACTGGAAGGAAAGACCTATTACTTCTAAATTGATGTCTAGAGCCTTTTGCCATTTGACAGTTTTGAAGGTTATTATTTTCAGAGATGGGTTTATAAGCTTACAAAAATTAGCTTATTTGTGTATTCAATTTGGAGAAGTCCTCCAAGATCATTAACTCAGCACCACCATGTTCACCACTAAACCATGCCCCAAGTGCCATATCCACAAGCCTTTTGTACACTATCAGTGTTCAAAAGTGAACACTGAAGTTCAAAAGTGATAGCGACTGCATCACTTCTCCTAGGCAGTCTATTCCAATGTCTGACCACCCTTTTAATTAAGAAATTTTTCTCAGTATCTAATCTAGACTTCCTCTAGTGCAAATTGAGGCTATCTCTTCTCATCCTGTCATAGATGTTAGTTATGTAGGAGAAGACCCCCACCTTGCTACCCCCTCCTTTCAGGCACTTGTAGAGAGTGATAAGGTCCCCCTGAGCCTCCTTCTCTCCAGCCCCCACAGCTACTCTACGAAGGACTTAGGCTCCAGATGCTTCATCATCTCTGTTGCTGTTCTCTGTACACACTCCAGCATCTCAGTATCATTCTTGTCATAAGAGGCCCAAAACTGAGCACAGGATTTGAGGTGCAGCCTCACCTGAGCCAAGAACAGGGTGACAATCCCTGCCCTGCTCCTGCTGGCCACTCTGTTGCTGGCACAGCCCAGGATGCCATTGTCCCTCTTGGCCACCTGGGCACTGCTGGCTCATGCTCAGCTGCTGTCACCAGCACCCCCAGGGCCTTTTCCTGTGGGCAGCTCTGCAGCCACTCTGCCCCAGCCTGTGGCACTGCCTGGGGCTGCTGTGACCCAGGGGCAGGACCAGCACTGGCCTTGTTGTACCTCACACCACTGGCCTTGGCCATGATCCAGCCTGTGCAGATCCCTCTGCAGAGCCTTCCTGCCCTCCCGCAGATCAGCACTCCCACCCAGCTTGGTGTCACTTTCAAGTCGACAGAGGGGGGGCCTCAATCCATTCATCCAGATCATTGAAAAAGACATTAAACAGAACCTGGCCCCAGTACTGAGACCTGGAGAACACCACTGGTGATAGTTTTTCCACAAGGATGCTGTGGGAAGATGTGTCAAAGATTTTACTGAAGTCCGGTAGAAACAGTAGCGTTTCCCTCATCCACTGGGTGGGTCACCCTGTCATTGAAGGGATCAGGCTGGTCAAGCTGAACCTGCCTTTCACAAACCCCTGCTGGCTGGGCCTGATCCCTGGTGGAGCTGTACATGATGTGTGGTGGTACTCGGGATGATTTGCTCCGTGATCCTCCCTAGCACCAAGGTAAAGTTTACAGGCCTGTAGTCTCCTGTATCCTTCTTCCAGCCCTTCCTATAGATGGAGGCTACATTTGCCAACTTCCAACCAACTGGGACCTCCCCATTTTCTGGTAAACAATGGAGAGTGGCTCAGAGAGCACTCCCACCATCTCCCTCAGTCAGTTTCTGCTAGTTATATTTGTATTTTTATTATGATTTATTATGATTATCAGTATTCCTTGAAATATCACTGACTCCCGAGGCCCAGGATAACACTCTGCCAGGTTGTAGATAGGAAGAGTCTATTGCTGAGCATGAAGTAAACTACAGAAAATGGGTAACATTAAAGGAGATAGTGGACAGCAGTGGTCAGTATTTGTACTGCCTCTGGATGGGATTGAATTAATTTTTTTCACAGAAGTTTTCATGAGGGTTGTAACAAAAAGGGTGTTGATGACACAGTGGTTTAGGTGTTCTGAAGAGCATTTTCACAGCATCAGAGCCTTCTCTGGATCTCACTATGAGCCCTTAGAATAGATTAGGAGGGGAAAAAAATCAGGTAGATTATCTGAACAAGCTGAAAAAGCATACTCTGTGTCATACAACATCATGCTCAGCAATATAGAAGGAAAAGACAAGGTGTTAGGAGGGTTAGCCCTCTGAGCCTTTACTCAGAATCTCCCAGGATAGCTCTCTGCCAATGGGAGGTGCATCACTTGTTTTGCTTTATTTACTTTTTCCTCTTCTTTCAATTCTCCTTCTTAAGTTAACAAATGTTGTCTTGTCCCATAAATTTTCTTGGTTTTACTCATCCTTTCTTCTTTTCCCATCCCACTGTGTGATGAGCAATGGGGAGAAGTGACCAGAGGTCTGTGGAGTCCTTAACTGTCTCCTTGGATTAGCCCCCAATGGTATGAAAAGTCAGGCACAGTCTTGTTAATAAAAGTTATTTTTAACGGTAGTTTTGAAAGAGTAAGACTTGTTCTAATTTCTTAATATTGACAGGATGCAACTCATTTATTAGATTCATTATGAGAAATAGCACCGAGATGTTTGAAATCTAACATGGGGGTGATAGATGTGGAAGGGAGACCTGATACATAAGAGAATGAGAGATGAGAATCTATTGTGAAGAGGCTGTGAAGGGCTCTGAAAAGAAAATACGTTAAACATCCTATAGGAACAGGAGAGAGTAGAGGGAGATAAAAAAGGGGTCATTTAGTGAAATCTGTTGGCTGAGGAGGAATTTTGCAGGAGGATTCAAAGTGGACACAAGCTGATTCTTCTCTTTCAGTTTGTTCCATTACTATATTCAAAACCTTGTCCAGCTACTAACAAGGAAATTTCATAATGTTACTGAGCAGATGTAACAATAGAAATACACTGTGTATATGGGGCTTGTTTCATTTATCAGGTGCTGGGAGCTGGTATGCTTTTATTTCAGAAAGCACAGGGTGAGCTGTGCTCATTATTCACCTTTCATAACTCTTTCTGCAGATGTCTTTAAACTCACCCACTGCCTCAGTTAGATGTACAGCATCTTCACACTCAGGCGTACAGAGAAACCAACAGAGAGATTCAGTAAGCTTTTCAGTTAACACATGCAAACAGACAGCAACATCTGGGAAAAAGAACAACAATAAATTTTCATAGCCTCTAGAGCATTGCTTGTTCCATTTAGCCGCATAGCTTAACCTCACTACACTTTTGAATGAGCAGTGCACCTGAATGCAAAATTCCAAGGATGGCAGAGTCACAATCAATAAAAAAGTGCTTTTCCTCAGCCAGCCATGCACTTGTAGGAGCCTCAAACTGAATGCCCTGGTTGGTTTTCCTTGCAAAAGTATGTGTCATGCAAGCTCATTGGAAAAGTCTGCCACTGACACTGGAGAGGGGCAGCTTGCAGACTGACTAGCTGGAGACACTGCACACTGAATCCTTTCCCATACGTGGATGGCAATGTGCTGCAAGGTCTCCAATACATGCCAAAAAATAATAGAGGTAGTAGGGTTCCAAGTGGCAGACTGTACAATTTATATTCTTTATTCACAGTTTATATTATAAGCACACCTACATTTGGCTTGTGAGGCAGACTAGTCTATTTGCCTTCTGAAGTGTGCGCTCTAGGTGACAGGAAATGGGCCAGAGGAGAAGAAATTGGGCAGGTGGCTTTTGCCTGGAGTACAAATGCAACATTATAGCTTCTGCAAATCTGGTGGTCCAACATGGTACAAGACAAAGTGGTACAAACACTCTCCATGGGGAAAGTAGAGGCTAGGAGACTCCTAAGATCAGAAATGAACTTCAGAGTCAGTGGGAAGAGAGAACTGTTTCTGATGGACCTGGAGGACACAGTTCAGAGAATGTTAAATTGTAAGAAGTCATTTAAAAACTGGGCTGAAGGAAAATCTCTTGAAAAGGACCTGCCTCTGTAAGCAGATAGCAGGGGGAAAATAAAATTACTCATAAAAACTTATGTTTTCATAAAAACTTATGTTTTAATGAGTAATTTTATTCTCTTACCTATCTATGAGATAAGAGCTGATGAATTTTAAAATGAAGGCTGCTGTACTTTGTGTTTTAAAATGTTAGTTTCTCTATTTTGGGTTCTGGGAATAATTCATGCTAGAAACAAGACATCTGTTGAGATTTTCCAAACACTGACTCCCAAGGCAAAGTATAGGTCTGGGTCTGGGCAGGTCAAGATCCTGCACTGCATCCACCTTCTGTGATTCAATGGTTTGTAAAAAAGCCAGTTCTGGTAGGATCATAATGAGTATATGGAGTGAAGAAAATCAACAGACCATAGAGGAAGGCATTCAATTCCAGATCCCCATGGCATTAGCTGTGTGTTTGATTGGTTGCTGAGGAGTTTTCAAGCTATGCTACTGTGTTGGGTATGGGTGAAGCTGGACTGTGACAGGAAGGAGCAGGTCTGCCCAAGAAAATCTGTACCAAGTGGGTGTTGCTGTTGTAATTCTGTCTTATCTCCCTGACTAAACACATTTCCCCATGCTAAGAACTTGCAATTTCAAATAGAGGAAAAGAGTATTGATATGATTGAAGTACCAAGATGTCTAATTTCATGAGAGAGATAAATATCTTTTTTGTGTATTTATCAGCATATATTTATAGAGGAGACACAGATCCTGGCAGGACCAGTGGGACAGGATGGCTCTTCTAGTTTGCAGAAAATAGCTTGAGTGATTAATCAATGTACCACACCAGTTACTTGCAAAATTGTTTCAGAGTTGTTCTAATATCAACTAGTACCAGTGTTTCAGAAATTTTTCTTTTCTTCAATTGGAATTGCTCACATGCAAAACATATCACTTAACAGAAAGTAGAAGTTGTTCTGTTTACAGGGATTTTACAAGCAGTGATGAGCCACTGAAAATCATCTTCTTTAACTGTGGCAGAAGGGCAACACTCTTCCAGCAGAAAGGATGGGTATTGAATCCTCTTCAAAAGCAATCTTTCCTGATACTGGAGGCTGCTTTGTTCCAGTACATCAGATATCACCTGTACAGAAGGTATGAACAGTTTACTACACACTATTATTACTAAATTGTAACAGGACAGAACTAGAAAATGCTCATCTTAAACTGATTTTGAAGGGCACAATTTTTGCTCACAATCTTACTGCTCAAATGCCTCTAAATACTGACTCACTCTTGTACCACACTTAAAATGCACAAGTTCAGTTGCCTCTTATAACTCTTGCATAATAATAATAAACAGAAATCTGTTCTAAAAATGGTGAACACAGCTAAGATCTTAATGATCTTGACAGATGCTTACTAGATAGAAATCTCCCACTTCCCACATGTCTGGTCCTCAAGTTAAATTTCAGTGACCTTCAGAAATTATGTTTTTATAAAATCAGCAGACAACTTTCAAAATGGCAGATGTAATGTTTGAATGTATCTCCTTCCTCTTACATGTACAGATGCATTAAAAAAATTTCACCTGTGAGGGAATATGAGAGGTGTGTCTGTGGCAGCAGCAGGAAACTACAACACTCTTTCTTTTTCAAAAAGCCTCCAGGAAAAATGAGAAGGTTCATACTGTGCTTTTGCAAGAAAAGTTAACTGTTTCCTGGGTCACCATTTTGTAAACAAGTGAAAAGGCTTGGGACTCCTTTTGTCAACATGACTGCAGTCATGTAGAGGAATAGACCTTATGCCATCAAGGAAGGGGAGAAAAACTTCAGTAAGAACCTTTTCACAGTCTTGGGACTGCAACTGATTAAGGACCATCAGCAAGGTAGAATTCGGACATAGCTTCACATAGGGAGTGCTGATGAAAATACTTCCTTGCTAACATCCTAGCTAACACTCAGCTGTGGGTTTATAACAAAATGTTGCACAAAACCTTGTACAGGGCAGAAATTCTATGCTTGTATCAAAAATGTTTTAAACATTTCTGAAGGGCTGGTGTTGCATAGTTGGGGTTTTGTTCTGTAAAATTGTCTAAGGAGAGACAATGACTGAAAGCCTTTCTTAAGATTCCTTATGCCATTTACCTGTCAGTGAACTGCTAAGAAGAAATCTGGGTCAAAAATCCATGCAAAAATTAAATCCTGGCAAAGGAAATACAGTTAATTTAAACAAAAGTGGATTTTGCCTCCTCCTTTCTGATGTTCTTCAGTTGCAATAAGGAACAAGTATTAATGTGCTGTTCTGAGGTAAAATCAGTGGCTGGCCTCCAAACATACTTTGACAAGCATCAAAATAGATTATGAAATAACAAATGCCTTGCATTGGTTCAATGTATTAGAAAGGTAAGAAAATGTATATTGCATATAATTTGCAGTACACCATCCCTTAACACCATAAATCTTGCGTTAGGATGGTCTGGGGGGCATTGCTCACAAAGGTGGTTAAATTCCAGAGAGTCATTAAAACATGGGATTAGGGATTTCTCTAGAAGAAACCCATCAGGCAGGGAAAAGACCTCTGTTTAGACAGTGACTGTCTCACAGCTGAGACACGCGAATCTACAACCATTATGACACGCTGGCCCACTCTGCACTGTTCCCCACTCCTGGAACAGATTTACGACAGGGGTTTAAAAGCTCTCCCTCCAGCATGTTGGTGCCTCCATCCCAGCCTTCCCTCCAGCCGGCAGCATGCCTGCAGTCCAGACCTCCCTTCTGTGTGGGAAGGCTCTGCTCGCTCCCAGTGACTGGCTGAAGGCAGGGGAAGTCTTGCATTTTTGCATGCCAAATGCCTAATACTACATGCTAAATGAGACCTACTTTTTATAGGCAGTTCAAAGTCCTGGTATGTGTCACCTAACACAGCCAGCTGCATTGCTCCAATCACTCAGATTCATAGGAAATCTGGGACCTCTCCACCACACCATACCAGGACAACAAAAGCTGTTTTCATAGACTTTGGCAACTTTTATGAGGCTGAAATAATCACAAACATTTTGGGGTGTGCCACAAACTATCCAATTCTCATTATAATTCCTGCACAGCATTTAAAAAGTTACTTTCAGTCTGTCACATAATGCCTCTTCTAGCAAGTAAAAAAAAAAATTCTAATATGTGTATCTTTATGTGTACGTTCTCTGAGTTTGCATGAAGCAAGTATAAAAGGACAAGTACAATCTGCTGCTAAGGGAGTAGGATATGAAGACTGATTTTTCTCTATTTTTGCTTTAAACATCACTATGTTCTTTACTCATTTTAAGGGCTATGATTTATGAAAGGAGTCACAGAATGGAAAACAAAATTAGGGTCTTTATACTACTCCTTGTACCTCCAAGGTACCTTTTTTTTATGCAGTGGGGCACATTTCCTCAATTCCATCAGATACAGTCATAATATGAATGTAATTGCAATAATTGAAAAAAAGTTAGAAGTATAAGATTATGAATCTTAGTTTAGTTCATATAAATATCAAAACTCCCTCAACTGGTGATAGCATCTGAAAAAATTTGACAAACACCAGGGATAGTTAAGTTGCTGCATTTTACAATTGAAGACTTGACACTACAGTGTAAATAACAGATTTTTACCTCTTACTGTGCATTTCAGATCATGATGTCACATCCAGAAACCTTGGTACAGCATCTGATGTCACCTTCCTCTCCCAAACATAACAGCTAAATCCCAAAAACTACCTGTAAAGGACTGTTTTTTCCCATTAGCAAAGAAGCATTGAGAAAAAAAAATCTGTAAGACACAGAGCATACAGTGTGTTCTTGCAAGGAAAGATGATACGTGTGATGTCAGCTTACTGAAGAATTATTTGGCAGATGGAGGTGAAACAACAAAACCCATAAGACCCATCTCAAACTTCGGAGGGCCTTGTGGTTGATTACATGCAGCTGTCCAGCAGCAGGCCTTGGAACAGGCCAAGCCACTTCTTTACACCTCAAGGAGTATTCAATATCTTATTTATGCCTAAAAGTTGTAGTTTAATTACATTTGAATATTTGCATTGGTTTCTGCTCTGCAATCAGGAAAAATCTATGTTCAGAATTCACCCATGATCTTTTATTTCTTCAGAATTCCCTTGATAATGAGACTATATGGTGCAGCTGGACAGAATTTTAAATATGCGTTTCTTGTGCCATCTGTGTGTTTCCTCTAGCAGTCTGCCATCCCCCATCGCACCGGGCAGAGAGCAGCCAACAGAACTGAGAAAACCTTTCCATTTCTTACAGCATTTTTCATATTTTCACATGAGTGATGAAGTAAAAAAGAATTTCTTTTGCATGGTATGTCACTAATCTCAGAAACACTTTAGTGAAGGTGAAAAACATGGAAGAGATGTAGATAATGTCTGAAC
Source organism: Lonchura striata (assembly GCF_050655825.1). NCBI lineage: Eukaryota > Metazoa > Chordata > Aves > Passeriformes > Estrildidae > Lonchura > Lonchura striata. Next base: position 71,575,222 of record NC_140740.1, read on the forward strand.
ATAAATAATTAAAGCCTTTTTTGGAGAGTCAAGCCCAGGATACATGTAATAAATTGGCTTATCTCTTTTGGTCATTTCAGATGGATCAAACAATAGAAAGACAGAAACTGCCAGACAGATTACTAATATGTCTCTATTTCTGTGTACGTCTCTGTCATACCCTAAAGAATTGTTGTTCCCCATAGATGACCATAGATGATCAAGGAGGTTGGGCTCTCTGGGAAAGACGCTCAGGCTGTATCCTTCATTATAGTATGCTCACCTCTCCTAAGACAGCAAGTTGCAAGTCTAAATGTTTATCTTCAAATGTTTGTTATTGATTGGGTAATAAATACACCAGGTGTGATTTGCCTGCTTTGGTGACTGAACTGTTTTTGACACAGCAGTTCTACAAAAAGTCACACATTTTCTGAGTTAGAGTTTTGTGTCCATTTCTATAAACACAAAATCATATTTCTAATTTTTTTATGACATGGATAGTTTCTACTCCTCCCACAGCATAATTAACAAATGCGGAGCTTATATTTCAAATATGCTTGCAAAACTTCAGTTATCAGTAATATATCTGGATAGAATTAATGTCCAGATATATAATCATTAATACTTACCAAAAATTATATTATTTTTACAAACACCTGAATTATGATATTACAAGGATGGTCATTTATGACCATGTTTCTGTCATGATGTAAGAGATACCTGGCAAGCACAACAGAAGATGTGTGCATTTGTGCTATGATATGGTCTGTTCTAAAATTTTAACATAACCATGTCCAGTCACTTCTTTTTCTAGCCTTTGTTGACCATAGAAAGATTAAATTTTCTGCTGCTTTGGCCCACAGAGACACCAATTTATGACTCTGATTTTCACTGTGAAGTAAAATACACTGGAAAAGCAAATGAAAATTGTGATCGCTTCTGTGAGTCTTGCATAAGAATCCCAACTTCTGACTTAGGCACCTCAACCAACTCAAAGTGCTGCTTCACACCAGGAGAATCTGATATATTCATTCCCCCATAAGGTCTAGTTTCTTTATCATGCTGGGTCTGTTTTTCATACAGGTAGCAGTGATAGTAAGATTTGCTTTATAAATTCAGAAACAATTTTAGCAAACTGGAACTGTGTTTCTTCAATAGGCATTCAGTGCAGTGCGTCATCTTGTAGGATGCATACCATCTCTTCACTGACTAGCACATATTCCAAACAGAATTCAAAGTAACTTACAACATAATGTCTTTTCATTGTTAAGTTTTATGAAAAATATTGAAACATAAAATGTACTATAAATAATCCCAGCCCAAAATAAAATCGCTTAAGCCAAAGCTTAGAAGCATGTACAGAACAAGAAATTGCCTCTGCTGTATTTGCATCGCACTGGTTGCACACACACAGACATGTATGCAAAGTGTCTGAAGTGTCTGAAACTCTGTCTGAAGGGTCAAAGCTACTTGCTTTGTGTTTATATAATAAACTCTCTAGGGAATTCAAATTACTTATTTGTTACTTATTTTTCTTTTTACATCCATTTGACAATAATTTCCAGATACTAAAAGCTGCCTCAGCTAGAATGATAGGACTTCATAGTTTGCTTTTGGTCCACTTATCAAGAGACTCTTCCATTATAAATGTCAAACTAAACCAATTTATTTCTTTTCTGGATAGGTGGGGCTAAGAATTTCCATTTAATTTATTTTAAACCTTGTCCATTTTTTTACTGTTTAGTAGCACTGAAAATGTTAACACAATGTGAAAAGTAGTGAAGAAGACTATAGTCATTAATATTTTCATTACTGTACTTATCTGTAGACATGAATTTCTAATGTTTCAATTCTGTATCAGTTCCTACCAGCAGACATTTCTGAAAAGGTACATAAATTTTCAGACAGCAGGGCCCATCAGAAAAGGTGGCTTATCCTTGTCCTATACATACAGTGCAGATGATCACCTAGTAGGAGCAACATAATTTGAATAAAGGTGTTTTGATATATTTCTGAGATAAGAGAGGAGCAGGGGGTAACACCCTCCTGTCTTTGCTGAATCTTCAAGGACCATGAGAGTGTCTTCAGCTCTGTTCAATCCCCTCACAGCACTGTACTAATCTTCTCCACATCTTGTGCAAAAGTGACAACCATTAACCTAGGGACAGAGTGCACTTTCCTATATTAAGTCAATGATAATGTAAACAGAAATGGAGAAAACAAAGCCTTAATAAAGCTTAAACAAGGGCCAAAATTCAGTGGCCCAACAAGGGAGAGGTTATTTTTCTTGGGATTCTTGCCTTTTTATATTGATTAATTTGCACACAGATCTTGTCATAGATGACCAGGTTGCTTTACCACCAAAACTATTGTCACAGCCTTTTACATACTTGAATTTTTGTCACCAACATCAAACACTTAGTATAGACAAGTCCTTACATATTGTCTTTAAGTGGAGTGACTGGGGAAGTAGTGTTTGTGAAGCAATATAAAGAGTAGATTCATTCATTTCTCCAGCCTCGGCTGTTTTTGAACCATTCCCAATAGTTACCTCTTTAATTCAAATTTGAAATGTTAGAAGAGATACTCTATTGCCTGTTCCAGCTATAAAGTCATATTTTCCTTCTCATTCTGAGTGTCTGCAATTGTTCTTTCATAGTGCTTAACCTTTAAAGTCAGGAGGTCGCTTGGAGGCTCTCCAGTCTGAAATGCGAATGTCCATATTTAAAATACAGAAACCCTTTAAAAGGATCAAGGTATTTTTATTTGAAAGCCCAGTTTATAATGACTGTTGTCCATCAACCCAGAGCTACTTTCTTGCCAGGGATCTTTATTGTTTCTTTCTTATTACGCGGTATAACAATTCTTTGGTACTCATTTCCTGAAGAAGATTACTTTTTAGTATCAAACTTCGCCAACAGTTCTTTTTTAGGCCAAAGTCTGCAAAACTGCATTGCAATGAAGCAGGGAAGCTTTCCAGGAATTGCTGACTGCAGAGAAAAATCTGATGTCTGTTCTACTGTTTCTTTCTCTGCACATTTACTGCTGATCATGAATGTATGCACTCTGGGCAGTACTCATCTTAGAGTTTCTTGCAATGAAACACAAAACCAAGAGAAACCTGACTGGTTTTGGGTTTCATTACAAAATCCAAGCACAGTCCCATTTTGTTTGAAAGTTTACTAACATTCTCAATGTCTTTGAAATAAAGTGGGTGCACTATAACTCAGCTTGGCAGATTTAAGGTGTCATATTGAAGCAGGTATTGGATTAAAAAGAGGTACATCATAATGAGCTAGAGTTGAGGTAATATTTTTTTAGATGTACCACAGCAACTTAGAAGCCCCATTATCAAAACTAGTTTAACCACTTCCATATGCTAAACATTTGTAATACAGGGGCCAAACTTCCTTTGACACAACAAATATTAACTATATTAAATTAAGCAGATTTAATAATGATATAATCATAATTTCAAATTGGGATCTTTGCTGCTTTCTCTCTGTAGATAATTTCAAGTGTGGCTTTCATCATCTAGTACAATTTCTTGCTTTATTGCCACGTATTAAAAATAGTGTGGATTATAGCACTGTGAAAGAGACCTTCTATTTTCTGAATTTGGCTTGTAGTGTGTAGCTGTGCATCACACTGGAGGACTAGACTTGATGTTACTGTTGGCTCCCTCCATATCCACATCCTTTTGTTCATCCTAAATAAACCAATAGTCTGATGGCCAGGAAAGTCCATGGATGGAAAGAAAACCGACTCTTACATATTTTTCTAAGACTCTAAAATGGGTCATTCTTCTTGGAGGTCTTCATCTGAAATCTTTTCCTGACTCTGAGAAATATTACAAAAGTTTTATCAAAACCTGATAAATTCCTATGAAAACTCTGAGCTCAAAGTCACTATTAAAATTTTTAAAGTTACTTTTCAGTGAAATTCTGAATTCTTTGTCATGTTTCCCCTATAAAATTACCTACAGAATCACTGTTGTGTGATCCAGAACTACATAATCCCAGTAAGAAACTCAGACTTAAAGGAGTATTTTTTCAGATAAAGATTACTAGAGAAATAATCTTGAGTCTGGGTGTACAGAGGAAGACATCACTGCAAAGTATTTTAGTCAGGGCTGTAGGGACAAACCATATTTCAGAGTAGCTAGGTGAAACAATTTCTCTCTGGCTGGACATGTAATTGACAGAGATGTCATATATTTTCCCCTGTGTTTGATATTTTTATTTCCTTCTGTAAAGGTATGCAATAAATTAACAGATCTTGCCATCTGTACAGTTGCTCGTCAGGTTTTCTTTTTCAAAAAGCTGATACATGTGTGATAATTCTAATGTATTTTTAGAAGACTCAAATCATAATTAGTTCCTTCAACCATCTATAAACAGTCAGTTCCTTCCTAGTTCTTTGTTTCTTTTTGGAATCATCAAAAAAATGCAAATTTTTTATTATTATAACATGCTTGAAACCTTTCTTTAGCATCAGATTATAGACAAATTTCAAACTGGATTATTTTCATTGTAATTTGAAGGATTTTTTTTTTAACTCAACAGTCTACTTTGCTTAATGCAAGGCAAGGGATGAGAGGTTGAGAATTCTTGAGTCTCATTAAGGGGTTCATGAATTGTCAATATGAAACTCTTGCATGCTGTTCAGAAGACCTGAGATATTATTTGTAGAAATATGTCACCTGACTAATATGCAAATGAATAAGCATTTTCCTGTCCAAATATTAGTACATCTAATATAACACCAGAGCCATCTTTAAAAATCTTTCCACACCACCTGCAAAAAATAAGATAAAATGGATAAAAAGCCTATTAAACAGATGAATACTTTAGTCAGTGGACCTATAAATTTAGCAAGGGACTGTTGCTGTTATGTCTCCCCTGTTTTCTTCATGTAGTAGCTGATCACAACACCAGTATTATGCCATGATAAGCCATGTACAGCCTAATCTGCAATGTAACATTAAGCAAAGCTGCATTAGCATTTTGCATTCATGGTAACATTGTAAGACTTGAACCAAACAGGGTTCACCATAATGAAGAATCATTACCATAACAACCATCATTGCTATTACCAAACATATCACCATAATGAAGTAATTTACTTCAAATCAAGACTTCCCACCAAATTAAAGATGTCATGCACAATTTTGTTGTTCAGGGCAAGGACAAAATATGCCTTTTGGAACACAAGGGTTCTGGAAAACTTATGGAAGTAGATTGCTTTTTTCACATTTCAGAAATCGCCATATCAGACTGTTCAAACCAATGTTCCCAAGAGAGATTTCTTTTCTGTGAGAAATCTGTCACTCCTCTCCCTGACTTACTTCAAAACTGAGACTTCACAACAACTCAGTTCTTCTCTGGTACTTGGCTTTTTACTTTTGATACAGCAAATATTTCCTAGCAAGGAAAGTAATTGCACTCCTGACTCCTCTTCCTTTCAGCATGACTTCTGTCAAGTGGAGCAGTAAGATAGCAGTAAACAGGTGTCCCTTTTGCTTAGTTCTCTCCTTCACAGTGAAAAATATGGTTCTGGCTTTTACTAGTATTGCAGAGAGTTTGTCAAACTCCAGTACTACCATGACTAATAAAGTTATCTCACAAGTCAGGACTGGCCAGAGGGTAACCTGTGAGAGACATTTTCTTCTTGCAATGGCTCATGAGTTCCCATCTGTTTATAAAACTCTTACACTGCTCGGCAATTTTGATATGGTGAACGTGCCTTACCAAAATTGTCATGTCACCTCACAGCCCCTTGTTTACATATGGTCTCCTCAATGTAGATGTTCATCTGCCTGACTACCCTTAAAGCTACTAGTATAAAAGAAAAAAAAAAGCCCTAAATATGAAACAGATTTCAAAGTTCACCTTGGGATGGATGTATTACAGAGACAAAGCATCATCAGACTCCTCAAGTTCACATTCTGGAGTTGCTTTATTATCACCTGGTCATGTGGCATGCACCTGTGCTCTCATGGTTTTGCAACTGGCTTCAACACAGAAGCTCACCAGGTCCAGATATAGCTTTGGTTTTTAAACATCTCTTGTGGTTTTATTTTACTCTTTTTTTCTCTGTGAAAGAGTTTTACGACTCTCAGGGCTTCTGTGTGCACTTACTGCAGTGGAAGAGAGAATCAAACTCAAATTTTACCCCAAAATGTGTACACATAATATCAAAGAAAAAAAAAAGGCAAGATGAAAATGTATGAATATGCATAGCAAAGCAGAAAAGAGAAGATATGTCAAAATCAGGCTCACATTCACAGGGAGTGAGATCATTTACTAAAAATTGTAATTAAGTGACATTATCTGCTTGAGCTCAAAATAGACATGCCAACACAAAACGCACTTGTTGTTTACAATGTAGAACACCTCTGCCTGAATGTCTCCATTCTGATCTCCAGAAAAATGAATACTGGTCTCTACCAACCTGATTCCCCCAGGCCACTTGTGCTCAGCATCTGTCTGCTGACTCTGTGTCCTAGGCAAGCCAGAGTAGCATCTGGCCACTGACTTTGGGGGGCACCTGACCTGGCAGGCAAGCTCAGAACACATCTAAAGCTCACTGACAGCACAGCAACCAAATCACACTTCTCTTCCTTAACAAGATATTGATACCAGTGGTGATAACTGCTGGTCCAATCTACAGGGTACATCCTTTGGGAATAGCTGTGCTGTGGCTGAACTGGGTCTCCTTGAGGAATTTGGAAGGTTCCAGGATCCCTGTGCCAGACCTCTTCCCTTGGGTAGCATGGCTACCTTGTGGAAAGAAGGCAGGAGGTTGGATACGGGGAAGACCAAAGCAGTGGGAAAATAACAGAAATCAAAGGGCCAGGATAAAACTACCTAGAAAGCAGGACTACCTGGTGGAATGCTCTGCATTGTCTTCACATGGTTTGAATCCACCTGACTCTAGACTGAAGTTAAGCTCTTCTCCCCCTTGGGACAGCTGAAACACTACTTTCCTCATCATCCTTACCATGATTCTGTGGAAATCCACCAAACCTAGTAGATTTCTGTTAGGTTTTTGAGTTAATGGAGGTGAGAGCTACTATCATCTCTGGTAACCTAATAGGACTGGAGCTCTCCACATATTACTAGTGTAGAGTTTTTTATATCACACTGGGCACTATTTGCTGTGATTTTGACCGTGATAATTACTCATCCTAAATACAGCAGTAGCTGGAATAGTAGCACAGATTCCAGATTTTACCACATGAAGAACATACAGTTGCATAAGTCTCCTACTGCTTAGTGTGATGACTATTCAATATCCAAAGGATTAGCATAGTTTTAAAAGTAGTTCCTAATGATTAAGATTGTTTTCTAACAGTTTTTTTAATTTTTTTTTTTTTTTACTGCAACAAAACTTTTAAATTCTGTTCCATGTACTTAATACTGTAACAGAGATACACAAAAAACTGTGCTGGCAAAATCCAACTCGTGCTGTGTTTATGATTTCTTGTAATGTAGCAACACCAAGTGTGAGCCAGCTTCCTTCAGTTAGAGTTGCTGTGCACTAAATTAAATGTCAGCTCAATGTATCTTTACAGCAGCAGCGAGGAGCCAAATACAGCACTTCATAAAGAACTAGGACTTATTGAAGTTGGGAAGCTTATCCATACAGAAATTAGGATGTGGGAGTGCTAATTTCTATTTGATTAAAATAGAGGTGTGTGTGATTATAGGAACAGGTCAGGATCACTCATCTTAGAAAACTAGTTCATGTGTTCTGTCTCCAGTCACAGCAGATCTGGAGGAGTGGGGTCTGCACACTGAGCACCATCAGTGAGGCAGGAAGGCTACCCAGAATTCAAATAAATTACCTGGAAGAGAGTGTGGCTAGGCAGTTCCCTTCTTTGCTACATGATTTACCTCTCATACCTGTAGGCTGAAGGGGTTTCAGTTTATTTTATCTTTGGTGGAGACCTTCAGTGAAGAAATAATTTTGACCTTCCTTGAGGCAGTGTGTTTGAGCTAATCCCAACTGCCAAGGCAAGGCAGCACTCTGATGTAGAAGAAGTGCTGCTAAATATACTGTATCAGTCTTACATAAACATCTACTACTTTCAAGTCTGCAAATTTTTCTTCCCAATGCATCAGCTCACTGTATTTTAAATATACCTTCATTATTCACATTGTCATTGCAATTCTTCAAACAGTAAACTAATCTATTTTTAGGTATGCATATTAAATTTCCTAAAAGCCATAGTGTTTTTTAATTAAGCTTTTTGTCACAGTAATTTGTTATTAAGACTTTAAATTAAGAAAACACTCCATTAGATTCAGATTTTTTTTTTATAATAGTACAGGATAGAGAGAGAAATAGAGTACTTTCATTCCCTTAAATTTTACCTCAAATTTTGGTATGTGGTTCCAAAAGTATTACATGCACCCTATTTAAAGTTCAGCAGGATTGAGGTAGAAGGCACCTCTCAGAAAGCAGATCTAAACTGACAAATAATTTACTGTCAGGTTAAGAAGTTGTCTGATTCATCAGGTTCCCATTAGCAACTTTTAAGAATTCTGCAAAAGAAAAAGACCTTGTTTATTAATTTGTTTTCAAGGTGCTTTCCCAGCCTTTTCTATGTATGAAAGGATAAATTTGGGGGTGTGTATAAGTTAAGGGACACTTCTATAGGCATTCAAGGAGAATAATTTAAAGACATGCCAAAAACAGCAGTTTAAAGTGCTCTAAAAAAACGAAGAAAAACAATGAAGTCTGATATTGTTTTTCCCTATAACATGTCCTTTCCTTGCAATATATTTTCCCTATAACATGCTCTTTTTCCAAAGAATGAATAAAATCTTATTTAATCCTGGTTCACAAGAACAGTGACAGAGTTGCATCCCTTCCCCAGCTGCTTTTAACTTTTTTTCTTAGTGGCCAAGGGTGATATAGGAAGAGAGAGCGTGCCTATGGGTGTGTTAAAAAGGAGGAGAGGGAGTGGAGAGGCTCCCATTAGAAGTGTCTGTAATCAGTGGTAGGTCAAAGAGGCTGTGCTGAATTGCTGCTTTGGATTAGGTTTAAGTTGGGGATCAGGTTCAAGGCTGAACTGAGGTTAAGAGTTTTGGGTTACTGTGCTGAAATTTTGAGACACCCCTGTGAAATTATAGCCCCCAACAACAGCAGTCAAATGATATCCCAGGGAATAGATTAAAGTCTCACCCTAAGTCTAGTAGGAATACTGGGTTGTACATAAAATTTGTAGTTTGAGCGCACTTCAGTGGACTTTAACTGACAGCTCTAAGGTTTGAAACATGTTCATAACTATAGTAAGAATTTACCTGCATGGTCGGGATAGGAGACTTAGAAACTCAGTATTTGCTGCTTCCCATCTCAGGCTGAGGGGTGAGGGAAGGCTAGTGTGTTTTTTGGATTATTATTTGTGGCTGAAAGATGGCTTATTATGTTTAGATTAAGAATGGAAAAGGATACAGTGAATTACAAATGTAGCAGACAAGGGAGGAAGCAATTTTAAAGAGTGAAGAGATCCAAACCTGCCTCACCAAAGAAATATTTGCTTTCTTTTTAAACTATAACTAAATCTTTCCCCTTGGGGCAATTCAGTTAGTTAGCAAGCCAAAATCTGGGTTCTGTATTTACTGGCTAACCCTTATAAGAGAATACTGTGTCCAATCTCTTCTTCAGCCTCTTGAGGAGAGGCGATGGATGAGATGGCACTTGAGAGAGGCATTTCTGAAACTATTTTCAACAACAAGCCCATCACCTATTTCCTTCTGTAATGTATCTTCCTTCTTCGCTGCAAAATATTGAAGAGACACTAACAGCATTACAGAATTTTGGAATCCTTTGCAAGAATACAATTCTCATGGGCTGTTTCAGTGATGAGGACTGCTTGTCACACCTATAGTTCTTTCCCCATGCCCATGCTTTATGTGCCTTATAGATGTCGGTCACTGCACAGGGAATATTTGTTGTGACTTGGATATCTGATGATAGAAATTACTGCTGTAGACATGAACATTCAACTGATCTTAGGACTTAACTGTCTTAAGTGCTGTCATTGTAAATGTTTGAATATGAAGACATTGGTCAAAATTTCTTTTTAATGATTCTACATCTTGCAATAAACCTGGATGGAAAGAAACAGCTTGATCATCTCATTCTGATGTAGTTTTAAGACCAAGTGGCACTTGCAGACCAAGGGAGTGATGCTGTTCCTGGAGTGAGTCTCTGGTGAAGAGTGGTTGCCATACACCCCACAGAATCAAAATCAGAGTCAGCTTTGTCAGGGCAGTCGGTGTCACTGCAAATCCCCACTAGGTTCAGCAAAAGCAGAGAGGGCAGCTTGCTGTGGGCATGTGAGATCTGTCATCATTACCATGCTCCAAGGGACAAATGCCTGAAGGGCACAAAAATTACAGAATCACAGAATGTCCTGAGTTGGAAGGGACCCACAAGGATCACCAAGTTAATTAACTCTACCATGAATGGCCCATGTGGGGATCAAACCCACCATCTTGATGTTATTAGTACCATGCTCTGATCAACTGAGCTAATGGGGAGATGATTTCATAGTAAAGCAGTTCCCGAGAGGGTGAGAGACCTTTAGGTCATCCTCTATTCTCTACAACTAGGTAGAAAGGTAAGAGGCAAAAACTGGATGAGATAAGGTCCAGGAGGACTTCTTTTTCCCCTAGAGGCTCACTCTCTTGGAGGAACCAATAGTCTGAGCAGCCCATGTCTCTTTCAATGCTAGGTAAGGTTTGCATTTTGTATTGACATACAGCCAGGGCTGGATTCCAGTTTTTCCCATCACAACTGAATGTGCCTGCTAATAAAAACTAATGGAAACCTTACTATGACATAAATTTAAATCTCAGTCACACCCATCAGCTCTAATACATTTTTTAAAAGCAACAAAGTGGGTTTCCTGTAAAGATTGCAAGATAATATGTAATAACTAAATAATGACAAAAGAACTAAAGAAGGATGGATGACCTTTTCATGAATGTGTAAAGAGTTCTGTATTAAATATTTGTTCAACATCAACATGAAGTAAATATCTCTTCTTGTGGTGAGCACTTGTAAGCTGTTTCATTGAACTAAACTTACTGTAAAAATTAGATTTTCATAGGGTTTGATTATTTCCACACACTTTTGATTGGAAACCTAAACTAGAATATGAATTTGGCACATGATAACAAAACTTTATCACTCTTATTTATTGTAAGTGCAATACACGTGTAACCAGAGTGCTTTCATTACTTCAGACATCTGCCTGTTGACATACAATTTACATTACAGAGAATTTACCGAATAAAAACTCATTTGGTTTGTTGTGCAAAAGGTTTATGTAAAGTTAGGATTCTCAGATGGCATGGACTTTATGTGGAGCATTTTCCACAGTTATTTTAGTCATAACAGCACAAATTCTACTTCCGCAATGAGTTCTTTTTTCTTAAAAACTAATTCCAATTTCTTCCACTTTACACTGAGTTCCAACATTCAGCTATTTTTAAATTTTCTTTCCACAACTTACAAATTATGTTGCTGCAAAAGTGCTGTGGCTTGCTGCTTTGCTTCTGAATTTTTCTATATATGATGGTCTAATCTGTCAGCAGATGAGAAAGAACAAATTCATTAAGCAAAAGAGAATTCCTGCCAGTTGTGCAAGTGACTCACCAACAAGAAATGATGTTGTATTTTTGAAGTCTGTCTCATTCTATTAAACTTCTAGTTAGATGTTTAATCTAAAAATCGGTGAATCTTCCTGCCTAATGAAACATCAGATACATTGCATTTTAGCAGTTGTCAGTGTTACTCAAATTTCTACAAATGTCATTATATTGTCATTAAATAAAAAAGAAAGGAAGTCTTACTTTTTGCTATTTATACAGAATTTGCTTTGGTCTGATTCTTTTTCTGAGAATCTGGAGACTTCTGTTAGGGCTGAAAGGAGTGACTTTTTTATTTTCCCTTGATCTGATCTATCATAGTGGAAGTGTTCCTGCTTATTACAGTGCGAACCACACTTGACTTCTTGACTTTAAACAGCACCTGTTCCAATTAAAAACTGGGTTTTCTTACCAGGGGCGGGGGAGGGGGGGAGGGGGGGAAGAAGAAAAAGAAAAGAAAAAGAAAAAGAAAAAGAAAAAGAAAAAGAAAAAGAAAAAGAAAAAGAAAAAGAAAAAGAAAAAGAAAAAGAAAAAGAAAAAGAAAAAGAAAAAGAAAAAGAAAAAGAAAAAGAAAAAGAAAAAGAAAAAGAAAAAGAAAAAGAAAAAGAAAAAGAAAAAGAAAAAGAAAAAAGATAACCAAACCACACCACTTACAACTTTAAATTAATAAAAAAACGCCTTTAAACCACAAAGTCAGACCCCAACTGAAACCTTATCTCGTATCTTTCTGTGAAATATGTGGTTATAATACATTCTCTCCACAATTATTTTCCATATATATGAATTTTATTTATATTTGTTTTATTTTACATCCTAGGATATTTTTACTATATTTTTAACACTGAACAGTAGTAAAACCTTACTCTACCAGCTTTGAACTAATTTTGGACAAAACTTAGACTGGACTTAAGCACCCCTAATTTTTATCCACACCTGGAAATATGAATTCGCCTTTTAAATTTCATATTCTAAGTGGATGGTCAGTCTCTGAAAATGTCTACTTCAGTGTCTCCATCATTTACTAGCTCACTAGTAATAGTCCTGGGCAAGGAAGTGCTCTTGTCCCATGCTATGCTTTACTTTCAGGATGGCCTCAAGTTTATTTTGGATATTTTTCCCTGATAGTAGATAATGCCATGAATCAGCCAACAATCTATACTATTGGAGCATAAATATTAAAGAACAGGTTATTACTCTTCTAGGAAGAATAATTCACAGCTCAGACCATTCACGGTTTTCCTATTTCCCAGTGCCAAACATTCTTAAAGCAGCATTGAAGACCGTTTGTCTCTGATGGCAACCAAAATCTGGATTACAGTTCACCATTGCTATGGCAGGCAGAGGAAGGTACCAGATCTCCATCCCTGACCCTTTTTCTTCAGTTCTTGTGCCTCTGTTCATTTCATGAAGAATAGTAGCATAATCTGTCTGATGGGAGAAACGTCACACCAAGTCTTTAACTTTCTCTTGATGACAGGTCATTTCATGAGATGAAGCACTGGGACGTACTTGCTCAAATACCTGCTGAAAGTAACCCTCAGTTTAAACTACAGGACGTAATGCAAAAAATGTCAAGTGACCTCTTAAGAAATCATCAGAGCTTTGATATTTCAGTGCCTACAGCAAAGCAGTAACCAACCACTCCTTGTTCCAGTAGTGGAGGCTGACTCCTCCTCATTCTCTTCCTGTGTAAGGATGGTCTATTGAATTTTTCCTCCACAAATCCAGTGCATTTATCCTAGAATGAAACCCTTTTAATTAAACATGATTCTCCTCTTGGTAAATCTATGCTGACTTGCCAATCACCTTTTCTTTCTTTACATGACTGCCATATTTTTTATTTGCATGCCTGTATTGAATTTGAGTCTGATATATGGGCTTGGACAAATATTTTTCAAATGTTCAGAGCTATAGAAAACCTCCCAACCACTCAATCAGAGAGTATGCAGAAGTTTGAAAGTTCTTAAATGCAGAAATCATGTATTTATACTAATCTTTATTATATGCAGTACTATTTAACCTGTTTTGATTAAAGACCTGAAACTGGTGTAACAGAGACACTGAAGGGTAATACAAGCTTTGGTGAATTTTTAGTATGCATAGGATTTAATTCATACCTGCCTGAAGGAAAAAAAAGAGATACACCAAAATAAATTTCTCAATAAACACATTTGTTTCCATCGCATGAGATAAGAAAATATTTTGCTTTAATTTTAAGCTCTGCAGCAAAACATCAATGCATACTAAATTATGGTGGAATCTCTTATTTCCTTATGCTCACAACAATCAGTCATTGAGGGCACAGGCTAAGCAGAAGGACTTCTACTAACAGAAATAAAAATAACTTGAGGTGTTGGGACATACATTTATTTGTCAAGAGCCTACACTGACCTAAATTACCATTAACTTTATATGACATTTGATTTGATGCATCTGAGAGAACCTCAGCACTTGTTGTCTCTGCCATGCCAGACAATAGAGGCTGTTTTCTGCATGTCAGCAGAGTATAAATTTCTAATCAGATTGTATCTGATAACATGGCTTTCTGAGTGTTCTGTTCATCAACTTGTTTTAAAACTCTTTCAAACCCCATTTGTATGGCTGTACTCATAACCCAAAACATCCCAGCTATGACAAGCAGGATAATATGGATTTACTTTAATCTGAGATACTCACCACAGCATAAACTGGAGATTTAGATTCAGTTTGGCTCCTAAACATTCAGGATCCATTTGGAGTTGCAGCTTACATACAGGACACTGAAAAGCAGCAATTTACCTATATTTTAACAGCAAACATAATACCTTCATATTTCTTTAAATCTTTTTCATTAAGTGAAACGTTTCATGCCAAGCTTTCTCTAGGCTCACATTTCAGACATCCCATTTCCAGCTCCTGCACATAAAGGCTCTTGGTGGCTAGCAAATAAAATACCTTAATGCACTTTGTAGCTGCATCTTAGGAGCTAGTCTTGCACTGACTCACAATAATAATATGTATCTGAACAAGCTTCAATCTACTGATGCCAAGAAACCAATGTTTCAAGTGTGGCAAAAATCATCAAGTTACAAGCATTGTATGATCTAACAAGAAACCTGCAGCAGCCTTCAGCTGTTCTCAAACAAAGGAGGGCTGTGTCTGGGTGGAAATCATTACAAACCTGGGTAGAAAGAAAATTTTAAACCATTCTTTTCCTGTGTCATTGTCACATCCATTCTGCCTCCCTGTCTCCTTGTCCCTCTTTCACACACACACACAGACCCACAGCCCTCAGCTCCCCTCCCTCGCAGTCTGAACACAGTCACCAGTAATGGCAGAAGCATATGAGGAAGCCAGTTGACTTCTTGACCCCCAAGTCATTTTGTAGATGTCACAAGGATGCCAAATGTGAAGCAGAAGGCTGTCAAAGATGAGCTGGGGCTAAAAGCAAGACTATGAGCTGTAATACAAAGCAGAAGGAGCCTCTGGGGAGCAATCTGTCTTCCTAAGAAGTCTTGTGAACTGCTTTTTAGTATCAGGTGCATCATCTTGAGAAACCATTGTACATTCCAAGTAAAATTAGTTTAATGTTCCCACATAAAAAGGACCACAGCCAGGTGGAGGATCAGAATAGGAGCCCACAGTGTGGAACTAAAAAGTTTTGCATGCTTCTGGAGGCAAAAACCCTATGTGGAAATTTATTACAGATATATTTCATATGTAAATCACAGTCACTTATTAAAGTGGGTATGAAAGTGGGTGATTTTATGAGTGCTAAATACCTCTACATGTTACCCTTTTGGACAGCAACATTCATTTCCACCATGGAATTTTTACAGGCAGTGGGAAGCAGGTACTTGGACTCCTACACTCCTGATGCTCCTAGGATTAGGAAAGGTTTTGGCATTTTCTTCTTTCCAGTGAAGTTAGCAGGAGAAAGATCAGGTCCCAGCTCACTTATCCTTTCTGAGGGCACATCACACACCCCATAATACTAAGAATATTATAAAGTAGAGGAAACAGTAAGCAAGAAATAACTAAATTAGGATGACAGATTTCTAAATCAATTACCCTTGAATCCACTTGAATACTTGATGCTTTAGTTACACATTTTTTATTCCACCTTTTATTATTCTGTTACCATCTATAGAATTATTGTTGGTTGTTAATACATTGCCAGATTATCTGACCTTGTGTGAGTAACCCTGAGAGAAAACCTGTAAGAAGTGCAGGGTATAAATGTATGTTAAAAAATGTATATAGTAATAACAATGAATTTATTTTCACCCAACAATTACATTTACAGCTTTGAGACATAACAAGCCATGTCAAGATGGGGCTTTTCTGTTCATTTGGTCATGATGAGTGGTTACCACATGTTGCTTACCCTAGCACCATGTCTAAATTCACAAGTGCTGTAAGTTTCAAAGTTATGTTACAAGCCATGTGTTTTAGTTCTGTTACAGTGGAAATGCTGTTAGAGCCTTGTTAAGTGTGGTATGTCATGGGCTACAGTGTTAGAGAGCATTTAGGAGGCATGTCTAGTCAGTTGAATCAATGTGAAAAGTGCAACATGGATTAAGCACACCTTTTTCTCTGCCAGTTTAAGTAAATGCTTAGGATCTTCTGGTTAACCTGTTTGACTGAAGGATAATACTTTCAGGTCAAATCATTCTGCAGAAAAACATCTTCCTTGTTCCTGTCTATTGCCAACATACAAGGCTATTATAAATGATTCCATTATTATTCCTGTGTGAGGGAAGGGGATTTATTTATCTGGCATTAATCAATGCAGCAGGATAAAGAATAGCCTAGCTAGGCGCACCAGGAGGCCCCAAAATGTATTTACTTGATTCTGTTTTTTGAAATCATAATCTATGACATCTCATGGTTCATATCATTAGCAATACTTGATGAAAACTTAATCCGGAATTTGTAAGACTATAGTAAATGTCAGGGGCAGAAATGGAAGGAAGGTATGAGCACGTAGAATGCAGATTTATTTCTTTTATGCTTCATCATTGTAATACAAAACAAGTTCACCAAAAACATTCAGCCATTCAATAACAGGACTATACTTGCATGCAAAAGCACGTAATCATTAAATATTATGTTGGGAAAGTCCTTTCAAGTGAGAAACATATTTCTGTAAGCTTGCCTATGAGAGAATCCAACCAAGCCTACTGTAGAATGTTTATTTCACTCTAACACATCCATCTTAACTGGGTTCTTTTGGAATATTTCCCCAATGTGCACTCCTTTTATATTAGTCTGTAATCACGACCCCTCTTTCTGAGCAGAGTCATTATTTTGAAATTAGGACATTCTGGAGAAAACAGGGAGGGCGGAATGACAGGTTCAAGAGCAAGGTGTTGAGCCTTACTCAGGTTCTGTGTCAAAAGCTGATAGTTTATCGAGTGAAACACTAACGAGTTATTCGGCCTAAAAAATCAATTATTTGAATGCGGCCACATCTTTCTCATGTGTGATCTTTGCTTCAGCAACTGTAAAGCTTTATCTGCACCAGTCTGCTAGGCAATATAAGTTCTGAAAGAGTAATCTTGTTTAAAACCAACAGATGTCAGATGATGCACTGGGGACATCATAATCCTCCATGTATGTACAGGCTGGGAGACAGCACACTGGAGAGTTGCCTGTAGAAAGGAATCTGTGTGTTTTAGTTAATGGTAAATTCAATGAGAGCCAATAATGTGCCCAGGAAGCAAAAAGAGGCAACTATATCCTGAGATGCACTAAGCACAGCATAGCTAACTGTTGGAAAGTGTCCCAGCCTTGTGTGGCCTCACCTCAAGGATTGTGTGAGTTTGGGCTCCACAATTTAAAAAGTGTACAAAAATGGTATCAAGGGTATAAAAAAGGAATGATGGCAAAGGAGAGCAGCAAAGAGGATGGAATTGTCACCATTGAGTCAGAAACGGATAATAGATGACACAGACTCTAAGTCAAAAAGCTAAGAGGCTAGAAGCCCCCAGTTTATTGGAACCCCTTCTTTTATACACTGGTCTGATACAGGTGGACCTGATTGGTCATTTAATCAACATTTCACATGACTGACTAATTAAGAAGACACCCTTTGGTAAACATTTTAGAAGAAAAACCACTTATTCAAAACACCAGTTACAGATCGTTTACCATTTGTTTACCATTCTTTCTGCCTCCCTAAAACTCCCCAGACCAATTCATGGGAAAGCTTATCTGGCTTTCTCTTTCTCTGATCAGACTGTTGGATCCACATGGAATGACTAGAGGGCATGACTTTTAGGAAGTGGCTGGGGATGCTTTGTCTGTTTAGTTTAGAAAGGAGACTGAGGGGAGACTTCATTACTGTCTACAGCATCGTCATGAAGGGGAGAAGAGATGGAGGTATTGCTCTCCTTGTTCCTGTACTGGAACATGAGACCTTTCATGAAAAATTGCCTTTAAGTTGCAGCGGGGAAGTCCTCACCAGATACATATTTTAAAAAATCTTCACTGAGAGTGCAGTCAAGTACAGGAACAAGCTCCCCAAAGAAGTGGGGTACCTCCAGCTGGAAGTTAAAGATCACAGATGTATAAAAAACCCATATAAATGGTGTGGGGGAGAGGCTTGTGGAACACAGAGAGAAAGAAAGAGAGAGTTTGTCCTCTGAGTAAAGTGGGCTCTAACTTGTCATAGTCACCCATGACTACAACTTTTGACCATATACTGGCCTTCACATTAGCCTGCACTGCAAGAGCCCTGGCACAGCTGCTTTCAAAAGAAACTTTTCAATACCTCCAGAATAAATAATTCTGAATAAAAACAATATCTGGGCTTTGTCTGTGGGTTACCCACATCCATAAACTTCAGTTTGAAAATCTGTATAAATACTGCCCACTGGGAGAGTACCTTAAGATAACTAAATGCCACTTTGCAGTTTGAGTTCACTTTTTAAGCACAGGTAATATATTTTTAAATCCTAGTCAAAGTGCTGTAAAATGATTACATGCCATACATATATACATAAAACTCAGAATGTGGGAGCAGGAGGATTGCTAATGTAGAAAGACCTGCATTAGCAGGACCACTGGTGGTCAGGGTTTTAATAGAATCATAGAATCACAGAATCATAGAATCATAGAATCATAGAATCATAGAATCATAGAATCACAGAATCATAGAATCATAAAATCATAGAATCATAGAACCATAGAATCATAGAATAGCCTTGGCTGGAAGGAACCTTAAAGACCATCTAGTTACAACCACCATGCTGTGGACAGGACACCTTCCACAGGACCAGGTTGCTCAGAGCTCCACCCAGCCTGGCCTTGAACATTTCTAGGGATGGGGCATCCACAAGTGGTGCCAATTTTTTTCCTTCTCTTGTTCAGGGAAAAACTGAGCTGCTGTGGACTTTCCACAGATCTGGTCAAATTGTCACAGAAGGGGTAGGGAAAGCTGAAAGCCTGGTAACCAAGAGTAAAGCCCAGGTCCAGATAGATGTATATTGCAACTGTTTGTGGATACACCTTAAATACAGGCATCACCTGGTTTATCAGTAATTAAAACCCCTAAAAATTTGTCATAAAAGGGTTAAAATTCAACACATGCCTGATGCCTCCACATTTTGTGCATGCTGCTGGTGAACTTAGCCTGCTGGGCCACACCTTAGTGTTTTATTCAGGAGCAGTCCTAAGGGATGCTATGGGATCAAATAGCAAAAGCAAAAACAGAGGGGTATAAATAAGGGTGGCAGTAATAAGGAGGAAGCCTTCAGAAGTGGTCTCAGGCCAGTGGCATGTGCTGAGCATTGCTGTGGTTATTGTTGCAGGGCAAGATGGGCCAGGGTAAGTAAGGCTCATCTAATTGGAAAACTCATGCAGCCATGATGTCAGGCATTCAGAGTCCAAAACTCAAGAGTGAGAGAGAATTTGTGAGGCAGGAAAACCATCTCTGTCCCCTGTCTCATTCTAACAACTGCTAAAAGGAAGCAAAAATAAAATGAAGGCTGAGAGCTAAAAATATATCAGTGACTTATTCCTTGATGTAAAAGCACCAAATTTACTGTAATTAAAACAAAACAAAACAAAAAAACCAACAACAACAACAAAACCCCCCGACTAAATATTTTTATACCTTAGCAATGTATTTATGCTTAATTGTATAACTTGTGCTGTAAGAGAATAATGCACTAGCAGGTTTTGCAACAGACTGTTGCAATAACAGGCACTGTTTCCCAAATTTACTATCTTTTAGTTAGTCTCCAGCTTATCCATTGTGTCTCATTAGAATGGTTTCCAAAGTATATTTTCAAAGAGGTTGGTAAAGCTCTGATGGCTTTTAGATAGATTTGCATGCTTACAGAAACCAGTCCAGAGCTTTAAGCTATCACTGCCTCCAAAAGTAACTTTGTCTGTGTGCCTTCTTAAATACTGAGACAGAACATTTGGCAGCATCTCTAGATCTCATCTTCAGTTTTAGAAATCTGTTTCCATTCACTGCCCTACCTTCATCCACAAGAGCAGGTGATAGTCTGGCTCACGAATACAGAGGTGTGTTTTTAAGCATGCACTTATTGAATTTGGAGCAAAATGGGGATAAATACAAGGTGACATTGGAAATAGAGACTTTTGAGACAGACCATGCATATTTAAATACAGCTTTCCTTTCCCATTGTAGAACTGAAATATCAACAAGAATTTTAAATGCAAACTGAGAGTTTCCATTCCCTTCAAATTGTTTTGAGTCCTTATGTTTCATTATTTTTATCCTTGTTGGTTTTTTATGCTAAAATATGAAATTGTACATAAGTCTTATGAGTCCATCCTCAATTATTTATAATTATTATTATTATCTTTTATTGAACTTCAATCTAAGAACTAAAGCAATAATTATTGGAAAAGTCAAAAGCTGTCCATTAAATTTAAGGGGTTTTAACATTAGCTTTAAACTTTAGTAGTTAAAATGGAATCATTCAGGTTTGCAGCATTTCTGAAAACACAATTACACAGTTGTATCAATTTAAGGATTCTAGCACTAGCCATGCATTTATAAAATCCTGGTCCATCTTTTTTCACACTGATGTGCAAGTCTCTCAGTGGGAATACATGTAATTTATTCCTAGAGAAAAAGAGTTTTTTGGAATCTCAGATTCATAGAATGATGGGATGGTTATGCTTCAAAGAGACCCTAAAGATCATTTAGTTCCAACCCCGTACCATGGGCCACCCACTAGACCAGGTTGCTTTGGGCCCTGTCCAGCCTGACCTTTTCAGGGATGGGGCACCGACAAACTCTCTGGGCAACCTAATGCTTCATCATCTTCTGAATAAAGAATTTCTTCATGACATCTAATCTATACATCTAAAATCTTTCTGTTTAGAACCACTGCCCCATGTGCTGTCACTGTCTGCCCATATAAAAAGTCCCTGTCCCTCCTTTGTATAAGCCCTCTTTAGGTACTGACAGGCTGCAATATCGTCTTCCTAAGCTTTCTGTTTTCCAACCTGAAGAGCATCTGAGTCTCTCACCCTGTCTTCATAGGAGAATTTCTCGAGATCTTTGATTGTCTTAGTGCCCCTCTTTGGATTGCTCCAACAGGTCCTTGTCTTTCTTGTGCTGGGACCCCTAAGCTGAATGCACAACTCCAGGGCAGAAGGGCAGAATAACCTCCCTTCACCTGCTGACTACCCCTCTTCTGATGCATTTGGGAAGCTTTATTTCTGGGCTGTGAGCACACACTACTGTCTGATATGCAGTTTGTTTTTTACATGCTTCAGCACACCTCCATGAGGGATCTATTCCAAGATCTTCCCAGGAACACAGCTGAGGCTCACTGGTTCGTTGTTCCCCAGATCTTTCTTTCCCCTTTTTTAACTAGAAGTGATGTTTCTCTTCTTCCAGTCACCAGAGACTTCACCTATCTGCCATGACTTCTCAAATACAATTGAGAGTGGCCTGACAAGATCAGCCAGTTCCCCCAGGACCCAGGAGTGCATCTCACCAGATTCCATAGACCTGTGGCTATTCAGCTTCACCGTGTGATCCTGAAGGCACTACTTCACAATCTTACTCTTCCTTAACATTGAGCACACCTCCTCCACCCCTCCTTTCCAGCCTGTCTCTTCTGAACGGTTTGTGGCCCTCAACTGCAGTGCTCCAGTCATGTAACTCATGTCCCATATTTCTGTGATATCAATTAGGTCATAATTTTCTAATTGCACCATGGTTTCAAACTCCTCTGGCTTGTTACCTGTGCTGCATGAATTGGTGTAGAGGCACTTCAGCTGGGCTATCCACATCTTCATCTCCTGGGAAGAGCCTTCTCTAATTCTTTTGGGATGATTTACAGGTATTTCTCTGCTGTTCCCTAGAGTCCTGTTACTGAAAGTTCCTTACTGACACCCAGCAGAGCATCTCTGTCACTGTTGAGGCAGGATGGGAATGAGAAGATTGACTCAGAAGGCTGCTGAGAGTAAAACTCCAATTTATTCAAAATACACCCCTCTTTTATACAGAGCTCCATGAGGACCAATTCCATTGGTCCTGAAGTGGAAATAACCTACACCATTGGTGCAGAGTGCTTGACGCACAGTGATAGAACTTAACTATAAACAAGGTGAACAAGAGAGATAAAGAATTATTTGCATTCTTAAACTCTTTCCCAGGCTTCTGCCTGGATAGAAACTCTCCGTTTGTCTCTTTGACTGAATCTGAGACCCGCACATCTCCTCTCCCCAATTAATCTAGTTCAAAGCCCTGCTAACAAGCCTTGCCACCCACAGGTGCATCCCATCAGCTGTCAATATGCCCAGTGGCGTATCTCAGGCCATAGAACCTGAAGCCCTGGGCATGGCACCAG
This sequence comes from Lonchura striata, assembly GCF_050655825.1. Lineage (NCBI taxonomy): Eukaryota > Metazoa > Chordata > Aves > Passeriformes > Estrildidae > Lonchura > Lonchura striata. The sequence continues at coordinate 71,597,690 of NC_140740.1, forward strand.
TCTCAGCCAGTTCTCCTCCCTAGTCACTCATCTCACTCTGCCTCAGTCCCAGTCCTTTCCAGGACGACAGAAGAGAACATTAAATGTGCTCCCTATTCTTTGAACATCTTTCCAAGGGATATAAAGTTGCTTTTGGTATTTCATGATATCTTTGTTGTAGCATTGTTCAATCCTACATGAGAGTGGGAGCAGATGATAGTCCTAAGCTTTTACAAGTCTTGGAAGCCTCTTTGTGATATCCCAAACAGAAGTCATAGGCATAAAACCCCTTTAGGGAGGTTGTCTGGATGCCAAATAGTTTCTTCTGTGCCTCTCAGTGAGAAGTCACACATAACTAACTCCATCCATGATTTTTTGGTGGTGCTCGTTCTAATACACCTGTCTCATTCCACTAATAGAATGCTTCTCTTCTTGATCTTGACTTCTGTAGTGATCAGCTAAAAAGTAAGGAATGTTTCTTCATTTTGTCCTGGAAGATTAAGCTTTGAAAGGTAAAGTTCTAAATTGCCTAAATTGTTCTAAATTCTAAAACTTTGGAAACAGCTTTATTTTAGAAAATGAAGTACTGTGTTTGCAGGTCATGAAAAGAATTTTGTATCTGGTGATACATCACAACAGGTAAGCAGGCAGTAAATTTTTGGTAGATCAGACAAACCTCGTGTAGATACCAACAAGGGAGACAATAAACTTTAAGTAAGCACAGCTGAAGTTCTCCATTGACATGCTGTTGCTATGAGGTGGATGTGACATTGCCACTCTGAAAACATAATAAAGCAAGTGCATGAGCTGCCATAGTGGCTGCAAAATTTCCAAAGTGTCAAAGTCTTTGCTGTCTGTGCAGTTGTGCACTGTCCTGGCTGCTCCTGCGAGGCTCTTTGTGTCCCACCCTGCTGGATCTGCTGCCGTGGCTCAGCTCCCTTGCTGGCTTGCTGGCAGCTCTTGGAGGGATTTCACCAGGGAAACACCCATCCCAGCCAATGGAAATCTTCCTCATCACACTCTATAAGCCAGCACTGGTGGTTTACCATGATGGATAACCCATGGTGTTATCCACTTTCCTACGCTTCTCGCAGTTATTTGTGGCATTTTGCTACTCTTCTATTTTTCTCTCCGTCTTTTTCCTCTTTTATGAAAAAATAGACTTGGATTATCACTTTGAATCCCAACATTTAACCTTGTCTGTGCTCTAATCTCACTTTCAGATATGTTTAGATCCTAATTCCTTTGCGCAGTTCTAGATCAAGGCAAAACTTGCCTCTCCTCACTTATTCTCCTCAAGCGAGAATATAACACCAGCGTCAATCTCCTGCTCAAATTGAGGCAATAATAATGTTTACTCTTCTCATTAAGCAAAACATCTTGCTTCCCTAGTCTTCATTAAAGAATGGCATAGTGTATGTAGTGCTCTCAGTTAATATAAAGACTTTGACACAGCAGAGCTTCAAAAAGAGCAGGAGCTGCTTCTCTTGAGGAAGACACTATAGACACATTATGTTCTCAGAAAATTGAAGCACAGCAAAATTTGAAAACAGGATGCAATAAAATTTTGAAATTTTAATTATGAATTTTAACACTAGACAAGGCTGGACAGAAGGAACTTTGTCAAATTTGCCTTTTTTTTCTTTTCTTTTTTTTAACAGGACTAGAACTAAATTATTTTCTTCAGCTGAAAGCATTGTGAGAGTCTTGGTTACAGTGTTATTTGTCTCTTTTTTACCCTAGAAGCTTTTTCAATGTAACTGTAAATTTCACCACATCTTAATGCCTCTAATTGGTAGAGTTTGTGCATTGGACTGCATTTTTTCAAGAACATATATCATATAATCAGCATTATGTCTGTCAACTACTAAGTAAATACAAGTTAATAATTTTTTTTAAAATTATAAATCCAAGGCTGTGATTAGAGAGAGATGGGAGGGTAAATATACAGTTACCTGGCAGTAAACATAATCCAGCCCAACTAGAGTCCTTGGAAGAACAGGACCAATACAAATCTGTCAATTTCAGACAGCTGGTGAAATCTGGTGGTTCCAAGATTTTACTGCCACTTTAAGAAGGATAGACTCTTTTTCTTTACAGAAAAGAATAATTCCAATTCAAAAATAAATCTTTGTCATGTCGTAGCAGAAATTACAGTAAAGAAATGTACAGTTATTATGCTTAGTGAAGTGTTAAAAGCCAAGATCCTGGATAATAATAACTTCAAACATAGCAGAAGTTTAGGATCACATATATGGCCATCCAGACCCAAATCATTCTCCTGGCCAGTCCTGCTAAAGCAAATAGAAACAAAACCCTATCTAAGAACTTTCTGTCTTAATTCTGGTTCTGAATATTGTGGCTTTGGTTTGTCACTACTGAAATGTTGCTGCAAATTATTGTGCTTAATCCTTACTTTGTCCCCATTTTCTGTTTAATAAATCACTATAACACTTTATCTACAGGATACATGATTCTTCCACATGCAAGAAATATATCTAGGTTTCATTTCCTTAAATCATAAAAAATGGCAAAAACTCAGTTACAATTTTATACATGCATATTTAAAGAGTAAACTATCCTCTTTATTTAATCACTCTTTATTTATGAACCACTCTTTATTTAAACAAATAATCCATTTTCAGAAATAACTGCAACAACTGGGAAGAAACCAAAAAGTGTCTATAAAAAGTATTGTACATGTTATTTGTTAATTACACATTTTTAATTTTAAAATTGCTGCTTATTTTAGAAAGTAATAACTCTTCTGTTATGAAAATAATTTTTTCCTCTGAGGAATTGGAGCTGGTATGAATCCAGGCTGTGTTTAGTCTTTCCAAAGTCCTTCCCCATCCCTAACAATTTGTGCTTAAGCAACTGTTCTGGAGTCACTGAAGGTGGCTTGGCAAAGCTGGCTCACTCAGTGCTGACAGTCCAGGAGCAGGGACACTGCCTGCTGACACAGGTGAACGGTGCTGCCAGCTCACTGTACACAGCGAGCAACAAACAGCAGCAAGAGGAAAACTGGAGCTTCCTACTGTTCCTGTTAGACCTGAAATCACACCTCTTCTTGTCCTTAATGTTTTCAGCTGATCTATTTGTGGTTCTAAAGCAGGTAGAAAAGCATTTGCTGGATCAGGCTCAACATGTGTTCCCTATCTGTTTTCATGTAGTCTGAAGATAATATGATTTTCCAGTTTCTATGCTAACCCTTTTGTAGCTAAAACTGATAATCATACAGTTTCCCTTGCTGGGTTTTCTAGTCCCATAAGCTTTAGTTTAGTAACATTTTGGCTGATCAATTGGATACAAAGTCCTTTATTTTCTGTTTAAATTCCCATTCCAATAAATAAGGCTTTTGAGCTTAAGTCTACATAACTCTCTTTTGAAAGTCTGAGCCAGAGAATCAAGAATTAAAAAAAAACAAAACCACCTCAAACCATATTTTCTACTCTGTGATGTTTTCAATGTTGTGGTCTCAAAAGAATATATTTGGGTTAGAACAAAAGAGATGGGAGCAGATGTTGCAATTTTCATGAAAGACCTTTCTTGGAAAACAAAATAACTTTTTTAACCTTTAAGCACCACAGACTTTACTTAACTGATAGTTTTCATTTAAAAGTCTTAGTGAAACACTAGGACACTGCAGCCCTACCCCTAACTAATTTCGTATTCTGTACAAATTTTTAATTTTTATGAAATTCCTTCATACAGTGCAGCCTAATCAAGAAATCTTGAATAATTTTTAGTTTTTCTTTATGTCAGGTTTTATTTTTGTATTTTAGTCTCCAGGCCATTACCCTGTGTTTGCATATTTGCATTGTATCTTTTCACTCCGAGGCAGATTTAGGAGCTGTTATCCTAGACTCATAGTAATTGCAAGAAAATCTAGTTCCATCTGTTTCTGCCAACATATGGCAATTCAATGAGAATATCAACCTAAAACAGCACTTGCTCAATATCAAGTGTGTGCCAGCTATTGTGTTTGTTATAGAAACTTGTGGTCAAGCAGGCTGAGAGAAGCCAGTAAGCTGCCTGTCTGGTAAGAAATCCGGGTGCAGATCTTGTTCATGCCAGTCTGTCAGTTGTCAGTTGCTAGATTTTGGCTTAATACAGCTATTTCCATCACTTACAGATAACGTGCTGTTGATGAGGTAGGGTTCACCCTGCAATGCTTAATAGGAAGTAATATTTTCACTGCACCAAAAGATTGATAAGGTTTTGTTGGAAAATCAGCATTAAGTCTGGAGAAGGATAAAGAATATGCAGAATGTAACCTCTGGGCTACAAGGGCAAGAAGATTCCTGTTTTACCCACTGCTAAATAACAACATTTGAATATTTTTTATTCCTAACTAAGTCATCACATACCTTTGAGACATTACAGCGGTTGCACTACACTACCACTATCTAGTTTTGCAACAGGTTAGATAAATGTAAATATATTTAAAATAAACATGAGAAGAACAAAGTGAGTTTTCTCCCAAGTGCCCCAGAAGAACAAACTTTCCTCAGTATGGATCAAATCAAAACAAAAATTCTCCACCAAAAATATGTCCACATGAGGATCAGTCCTTTTCAGGTGCTGCCTGCTGTGTGATTGACCATTAGACAGCTTTCAAGTTGTCTGGGATTTGCTGTGCAAAAATGTTAGAAATTACTTTGGGGTTTTTTTCTCCAGCAGCAATCCTAGAGATTTTTTAATTCCAAGGACTTTGGAATAAGAAGAATAGTGTTCAGGAAATATTTTGCAGCCCTGAAAGATGTAGAGTAACAATCTCAAACAATCAAATGAGAATGGCTTAAGCAATCATGTCTCTGTAAGTGGACTCCACCTTGTTTCTGACAAGATATGAGCTGGTGGTGCATGCACATACTTCTAGTCTATTTTAAACATAGGTAAAAGTCGTTTTTTTAGACCAGCATGAGTTATGTGGTTAATTTTCAAGTATTTAGTTTAGTTTCCTTTGAGTTTATTCCTCTTCCCTACCTTTGCAGCAATACTGCTAATTATGTTCCTAGCTGTGATAGCTAGAAGGCTGGCCAGGGAGTGTGCTGTCAAGTAAAATTTACAACATGGTTACTTATGCATGGCTGTTTTTCCAAGACACTTAATGAAGTAGTTTAGAAAAAGTCGTGATAAAGTCGTGAGGAAGACAGAGGTGGCTGTCTTATAAAAGACATTATTTTCTTTCTCCTCATGTAGATTTGTGTATCTTTTCCCATCAGCTGGGCAGTAGAGTGGTTAGGGCTGTCTAACCTGGACCTCTGTGAGAGCAGAGCAGAGCATGGATGCATGTTGCAGCAGACAGGTGAGTGGCTTGGAGGCAGTGTCCCAGCAGGGCACCTGCTGAGGACTGACTGAGGTGACTTTGCCCACTCCGTGTTGGTGGCACTCCTGCACACCTCTGCATTGTCATTCATGCATTCACTAACCTGAGGGCAGGGTCCTTCCCAAGCTATTTCCGTTTTTCTCTCCCACTTTTCTTCCCTGCTCTCCTAATTGTGATAAAAAACCTGTGGTTATAAAAACAATTAACTGAAATATAATTTTCATAGCTCGAGTTACACGTTAAGTGTTTTATATACTCTGTTTGCGAAAGACTAGACAAGCCCTTTGTAGGAAGGTAAATAATACTTAAAGCCTAGAGCAGAATCATCTTCCATTTCTGCTCTGTGATTTAATTTAATACTGATTATCAAGTGTTTTACTTTTACAGTTCATGTGTCTTTTGGCTGACAAAAGTGTGTATACACTAAGAGCTCAGCAATTAGACAAAAGTACCATGCTGGATTGCATATCACAGCATAAAGCTGCTCTAAAGATGTTACTGCCTTCACAAAGAGGGAACAAAAACATTTAGAAGACTAAATTCAATGAAAATTCAGTATCACACTATCTGGATTTTATCTCCTCCCAACTTCTCACCCTGTTTTCCTTCTCAAATATGGGAGTATTGCAAAGGAACAATAAAGGAACTTTTTCTCAGAAATCCATCAACTCTTTGATAATTTTAGATTCTGTTTTTACTGTTGTACAAGCTCTGTAGTTTGTAAAAAGAGGCTCCAAAACCTCTTCACCATCTCCCCACAAGTGCTAGGCACTCTCTAAAGAAGCATTTTCCTGGCCTTGGTGAGCTTAAAGATGAGAAACATAAACAAAAAAAAAAAAAACTGTGGGAGAACAGAAGGAATGTGCTCCAGGAAAGAAGTGATATCATCATAATGAATTCTTAGCTTCACAGTTGATCTGAGCATTTCTTTTTTTCTAGTCATGTTTAAAAAGGGACAAATTACTTCCTTGCTTTCCAACAGTCCACACAAATGTCAGCCCTCCTGCTTGCCTTACACTGGTGTCAAACTTCACCCTTGCACACCCACTTCCTTGCCCTGTCCTCCTAGGGCTTTCTGTTCCTTCCTTATTTTCCATATGAATGAAGCAGTTAAAAAAGGTGTTGATGGACATATAGAAGACATGGGCCTTCATAAGAGGCTGAAACAAGTATTGCTCTTATTTCTGCTCGGCAGAGCTCATGTTTCACTCCAGAGCCTCCATTTGCCTCAGCGAAGGAGCGCCAGGTCAGACCAGCACCTGTCTCACTCCGTGTCTGCCACCACAGTGCCTGCCAGCCAGCACCACATGCCAGTGGATCCAGCAGCATGTATGGCATCTGTGACAAATAACACATGAAGCTCTGTGAGCTGTGCGTTTCCCAGTCCCTGGCCACAGAAGTTGTTTCTACTGTGCAATATCCTTGATACAGCCCAATATCTACAGGATCAGGCACCGGCAAGATTTTTTTTAATGCAATATTTTCCTTTGCAAAAGCAACCTGTGCTATAGCCGGGGAAATTTGTAAGAGCACAAGAATGAGAGACTGAGAAGCAGAAAGAAGAATGCTGGCAGCTTCCTATTAGCTTCATAATATTTAACTTTTTGTTGTGTTGCCTTTTCAGATTTAGCCTGCCCTAGCAGCTGTTTCACTTGGCTCAGGGTATTTATGACTTTATTTTGGACAAATCTTTAACATTTTCACTTGATTTTTCCCAACTCAGCTTTGTGCCTCAAAATTTGTTTTAAATTTTATGGTCATTTTTCCCCCTTTCCTACCCTTCTTACAGCTGTAGGCTCTGGAACCCAACAACTGTGGTGTTCCTCTCTTTGGCCAGCAGCCTGTTTTATAAGGTAAAGACAAAGGAAAGGAGTGCTTTGGGGATGAAAAGAAAAATAAGACAAGAGCAGAAGGATGAAAGATGTGAGAAGTTCTTTCACTGCATTTACTCAGAACAAGCTAAAACCTAACTATACTTATAACTATATAAATACTCAAGTACACATTAGATTAAAACTATTCAATAAACATTTACTGTGAATGGAGGCATTAGGAAAGGCTTAGGCCCTGCCTGAATTCCCATGAAATTTATAAATATTTCTTTAATTTGTTCTCCATTTGCAATTAGTTGCGGTCAAGCTGATCAAAGACAGAAGAGGCCTGTTGCATGTGAACCAGCATCCCTCACAATGACATTCACAAAGCAGAATGAAATATGAAATATCAGGTTTCCACGGATGTATGAACTTGTAAAAAATCTGAAAGAATAGGAGGTTTTTCACACTGAGTAATGTGAAACATTTGGTGCGGATTGTAGGCCTCTGAAGAGGAAAACTGAGAGCCAAAATCCATCAGGCAATAAAACAGAAGCAGGCAAAAGTTAAAACAACAGCCATTCACTACAATCTATTGATTTAGATATCATGATTGTCTCTGCTGAAGCAGTAGTGGATGCTAGCAGGAGTTTCCACTTAAATCATTATCAGGAGCAAACCCCAGCACTACAGACCTGAGAGCAGGCTGGAATAATGTGTGCTTCAGAAATATTTTGTCTGTTCCCTTCACTTTAAAAAAGGGGAAAAAACTTTCCACAGCTTGTTCACACTGCTCTCTAAGCATTTCCAGCCAAACAGGTGCTAAGGTTAATTGGCTAAGTAGCCTGAAGCTTCCAGTTTTCAAACGAACTTAAAGTAAATAAATAACCCCAAGTAGATCCAGGAGGATAGATTTGCACAAAGCCTCTGAGCCGCATGTTACAGCACTCGAGATCCCTAGTTTTATCTCTTTTGCAGACTTGCACTTTTTGGAGAGCAGGGCCCGTCAGCCTTTGTGACTAATACAGTGTGCTTTAATTGCTTCCTATGTCTTTCACAGCTGTCAGCCCCTAATGGGATCAGGGTCGGCAGGGGAGGGGCAGTCAGAGGGTTTGTATCCCTTCACCTCCTGAAGCACTCCCAGGCTGGAGAGGGATGTCACCCCATATGGCATTTGGGAAACCTGTGTCTCTCCCTGAAATGAGATGTGTGCCTGCTCCACCCCAGAAGTCATCTCATTCAGAATCACCCTTTTTGGCTCCCGGAAAAGTGGAAACAGTGCCCTTAGCGCTGTCCCTGACCCAAGAAGTTCTAACTGCCCCTTGAGTTGTGCAAAATTTGTTTATGATATTAACCAGCATCAAGCAACACGGAAGAATGTTAAAATAGATTGTTTCATATTGTTTTGAGAAAGACTTAGGAAGATTAAAGGTTACCAGGAGCCTTCTAGCATAAACAGCAGACACTTCATTCTGTTTATGGTATAAACCCCATTATGTTTCAGTCTGTACCAGAAAATGTCTGAAGAGAGGTAGTAGTAGCTAGGGCAAACAACATAAACATGCTCGGGCTGTCCTGTGCAATGAAAGACCTTCATGGAAAAAGTGTAAATTGAGTACTTCCACTAAGGTACTGGACAAGAAGACATTCAAGAATACAAACTGTTTCATTTGTTTCTCTCAAACTAAAAATTACTTCCCTTCTCAGGTACAATGTAAAAGCAGATGATAGAATGTATGGTCTTGCAGTTCACAGTACTGCCAATGTAGACATACAGAAGGTGTGTTCGGGCCCCAAAAGTTCTAACTTATTACAAAAAGTATATTTATTTTCTTAAAGTGACATACTTGGGTTTTTCATACTCAAACATCCTTTCAACACCCACAAGAACTAGAAATATCCTGTTTTATAGGAAGGCTGAGAGTCTAGTTTAAGCACATGTCTCCAAGGTCTGAGACTTTGAGGAGAATGTCCTGTACCAAATTACAATAAATCCCTTAGAGAGAAGAACACTGGACAGTGGCTTGCATTCAATTCCTTGGGCTAGACAGCGCTGTGCTCTGGACAGGCAGCAGTACAGCCAACTTCAGCTCACCACAGGAAACAGAAAATCCTGTCCTGTTGTATTGCTCTGGTTCCTTGTTCAGGGAATCTACACAGGCTGGATCATGGCCAAGGCCAGTGGTGTGAGGTACAACAAGGCCAGTGCTGGTCCTGCCCCTGGGTCACAGCAGCCCCAGGCAGTGCCACAGGCTGGGGCAGAGTGGCTGCAGAGCTGCCCACAGGAAAAGGCCCTGGGGGTGCTGGTGACAGCAGCTGAGCATGAGCCAGCAGTGCCCAGGTGGCCAAGAGGGACAATGGCATCCTGGGCTGTGCCAGCAACAGAGTGGCCAGCAGGAGCAGGGCAGCGATTGTCACCTGTACACAGAGCTGGTGAGGCCACACCTATTTAGTTTTAAATCCTTCATCCCAAGAAAAGGACATTGAGGTGAACATATCACTTGGGCTGGAAAATAACAAGAGTGTTTTGAATGAGGAGATGAAGAATTCTCTTTGTCCCAATGTAGCTTACATTTGCTAAGCTTCAGACTTTATATATTCTGATATCCACAATAAAGGTAAGTACATACATGTGCCCACAGGAAGTTCACCATCCCTTAGAAGCTTTCATGAAAGAGATTTCTGTGTCCAAATTATCACTAAACAAAATCAGAAGCTAGGGCAAGCACACATTCCTTAATACAGGTGCACCTTTCAGAGTTTTTTGCTTATTTATTTGCCAGTAATATGCACTCCGGAAGAAATTTCTGGGAAAAATGCACTGTGCTTCCCCCCAGGGATGAATCCCAAGGCTTTACTTTCAATTAATTTATTGAAGGGAAAATGAGAGAAGCAACGTAATATTCAATGAAATGCTGTTTCTTCCATAAACCTGAAAGCCACTTATACATGTTTGAAATAACTAGTTAAGATGATCCTTGTACAATCCTGCACTGGCTGCAGGAATATATGGCTTAAGTTTCTACCCATTTTGTTTTGGTTCAGCTAAGTGCTCTGCTAGAACTTTCCAGTATGTGTTTCCAGTATGTTGTGGACTGTATCAGAATACTGTACCGTATTCTTAAAAAAAAAAAATCAGTTTTTCTATTTTTATTGGCCAGCATGTTTCAATATTTGTTTTTGCTCAAGTCCATAAATCCATTGTAAAATTTATATATATATAAATATATATATATATATATATATATATATATCAGAACTTTTTTATGGTGAGATAATACACGTCATTCCTTTCATAAGCCTGCCTTATTATGAGTCATAAAGGTTAAACAAATAAAAAAGACATGGCACTTTTGCCCTCATTGTCTTCACACATTGCTCCTGCCACTAGAGGAAGGCAGCAGGGATGTGTTGAACTCAATTCATCAGCACAGATGAGTCTCTTAGGTCATGGATGAACAGCAGATGAAAAACAGCCACATCTCCCATCTAAATCACACATTCACATACCAGTCCTGGCTAGTCCCAGATTAAAACTTTGGAGTAGAACTCCTCCGTGGTACATGAATGGCTGCCATCAAAACACATTTTAAAATTGGAGGCAGGCATTAAAATCATAGGAAATAGATAGAAGGGAAAGAAGGAGAGATGTAGTAGAATTTAGAAAGGTGACAATTTTGAAAGTCAGATAAATTTTTACCTTTATTTTATAAATGCAGTCTCTGCATAATGGTCCAGCATGTCATTTCCTGTGTATTCATAGCCTGTGGCCTTTGTGGTCTTCAGGGTTTAGATACCTTGAGGCCTCTCCTTTCATTTTCCTGAGTTTGCAGGGGAGACACAGCATGGTTTATAGACCCTCTTGTCAAAAAAATACTGTCCCACAAGCATTTTTTCAACTGTGGATTACAAATTTACTTTGCTTTTAGGCTTACCCTTCTCCGAGGGGCCTTATCAGACTCTATTTGTTTCCCATTGTCTTTGTCTGCCAGGATGTGTCTGCACCATGCTGATTGTGAAGAGGTATATACAGAAGCTAATTTTAAGTTTTTATTTTTGCATTTTACAGTGCATCCCTTTTACTTCATTGACTGCTTTGAGGTCCAGATCTATTTGACATGTTTCTGCATCACAGACTGCTGTGCAGGAAACATACAGCTTAGCTGCTTTCAGTCTGTTTTCTCAGACCATTGGATATCCATGGCACGTAGCTGAAGAGAGCAAGCTCACGTAGAACAACATGCAAAAATGAATCTGCATCTACAGTGAAAACATCCTGTGGGCCACCAAACCAGTCAGCTGTTTTACCCAGGAGGAGCACCTCCGTGGACCCTGGCAATATAGGGCAGGCCCTTGCAGTCAGGAAAATAATGGCTTTATTTCCTTCTTCAAATCTCAGTGCAACAGTTTGTAATTTATTTGTCTTGCTGCTTTTAAAGAATGTCATTAGGATGCCTTTTTTTTTCCTCACTCAGGGTACTGTACAAAAAAAATTATTTTCTAAATACTGCTTGACTATTGATAGTATCTATTGAAAATATGCACTGCTTTATACAGGATTCTGGATTAAACTTGAGAGGAACACTTTTTCCTTTATTATTAGATCAGAACAGATCACTGAACAAATCATTGTAGCCTTGTTTCCAGAAAAACTTACAGCAGAGCTTTTGTCCTGCTACTATCATTAATACTTCCACTAGTATTTCTATTACAATCTTTATTTTCTAGGGTTTTTATCTGAGCCAGAACAATTCACTATGGGCTGAAAGTTGTCATTTCATGGTGTTCAAAGCATGAAGGAATCTGTTTCAGTATAAACTCTGAAAAATATAGCACAAGCTATTTTGAAGGTAGAAAGAAGGCTGGTTGAAGGCAGCAGTTTCCTACAACCCTATTCTTTAATGCGCTGAAAATAAAATCAAAGCAACATTTTCTTTTGTTTTTAAGCAAAGATCAGGCCTGAGGAAAAGTATGGAGGAACTACTACAGCTTTCAAAATTACTATTACAGAGTAATACCACTATAGTAGGTCAACATGGAAAAAGCCTTTCTCTTTGGTGGACTTCATCTGCTATATCTGTAAATGTCCAATGGACCTTGCTGTCACACAAATAAGAAAGCAGAAGACATGGGGCCAAGTTCTTAGGTGATGTGTATTGATAATTGTAAACTGGTATTTAAAAAATTGCTCCCAGGGAGCTCAAGCAACACCAGATTATTTACAGGGTCTCGCTTCTAAAGGAATCAACAGATCATTTATTGCCTTGCAGACACAGCTGGGTCTACTAGGGAATGCTTTTTGAACCTATGTCTAAACTCCAGTCATCTGCAAGCTTCAATTTCTACTATCTTCTTTGCGACAGAATGTGTTCTTACTTGTATCTGCTTCTATTCCAGCTATTTATCTTACTTGTCTGTCCTGGAGCATTCCCAAAGCAGGACCTTTTTTTATTGTGTGTTTACACAGCACCTAGCACAGCAAAAGGCCATTTTTACCTGAGTCCTCTGGACTTTGTTGTATTACAGGTAGTAGGAGTTGCAGTGAATAATAGAAAGCTCTGTTACTTCACTCATTCACTTCCATTAAAAAAATCTCATCCCTCAAGGCTGGAGTTGAGCGTGTAATAGATCTGAAAGGTGTGAGTTTGAACCCATGCTTTCCATATTGTATCTCATGAGCTTGGCTCCAGGGTTTTGGATATGGCCCATCTTTATTACTCAACCATTTTTCTTCCTTCATCTGAAACATCCTCTCTACACCAAACAAGATTACCTGGGATAGCGAGTATAATCCACATTATTGCACTTAATTTTTACTGCTTTAATTTTATCTCCAAAAGATATTAAATCTATATTTATTAAATGGAGTTACTCTTCCAGCCTGCAGGCATCAGCCTCGTATCTTGAAAGATGTAACAATGAGGTCTCTGATTAAAACCATTTTTGGAAAACATGAACAAATGATAACCAGTTGTGATAGTTTTCTACATTTTTATAATATCTAAAAATATGTTCAAGTATCAAAAAATGATCCTGTGATTTGATTTATTCACAAGTCCCCTGAAGTGTTTAATAAGTACAATATGGTACAACTAAAATCATGCTTATTACTGCTATTAGCTTGGTAATTCTCCAGGATGAAATCATACTTTTTGGGTTATAAATATACATTTTTATTGTTGATTATATGCTGCATTTTGAAATACTGCTTCTCTGCTTTCATATTTTCAGTGCTGTATTACAGTACCATAAATCAGCCCAGCAGTAAAGGAATTATAATTGGTATCAGGTGATTTTTTTAAAAAGTACAGAAAAAGTTAAACTTATATCCTTTTGAATGAAGATAAATTATTTTGAAGCTCTTTAAAAAAATCAGATGTGTCTAGAATGATCTAATTTTTTTTAAGACTAATCAGATAAAAGTATGCACAGTGCACATCAAAGTATATGTATGAGCTCAAAACCATCATAAAAAATACCTCTAGATGTCTAACTAAGTGCAGAGAATCCTTACCATGGTATTTTTTCATTCCTGTCTATGCTGTTTAAGTTTTCCCATCCCACTAACTATGCAAGCTTGAGCTTCTGTTCTGCCTCCTTCTCATTCAAGCATTTCATTGGTTTTTAATTAGAAGAAAAAACAACCAAAAAAACCCCACCCCAATGACATTACAGTGATATATTCCCAATGTCTCAGCACCTGTGTAGAGCCGACTTGATCCTTAAACCATTGATTCTTTCTGTGATGGACTTGCATAAAAATAGCTTCTACATTCATCTGTACCTTGTCCAATGCAGTAGTCAGTCTAGAAAGTCACAGTCAACCATGCATTTACGTGCTAAGTGCTGGCATTTATCCCAAAAAGTAGAACTCTGCGGGTGGGTGAAGAAAACAGTGTCAAATTAATAGCTTTGATATAAAATGCCAGAAAAAACACTCACTGTATGTAAGATATTTCTAAAGAAGATTATTCCTTTTTCCCTATAATTACACAAAAGAATCCCTAGAAAACATTGGCTTTCAAGGAAAAAAGTACAGAAATCATAAGAAATACAGATTTAATTCTTGTGTGCTGCTTTGGTAGAGATCAAGAAGACAGCATAGGGAAGGCATCAGATGGAGTTAGGATGTATGAACAGAGTCCATGCCATAATTTATGGGAGCCATGAACCTGAGCTGGAGGCCAGCTCTGGCTTTTCCATTAGTGCTTCTGCAGCCCCTCAAAAATAGAAGCACTTTTAGGGTTTTAGAGCATCCAGAGGGCAGCCTCACAGGTTGCGGTGTAATCCTGCAGTTTTTAATTTGAGCTTTTGGGCAATATGATACATTTCCATAGCCCCTTAAATGTTCTTGGTATTTTTTCCTTTCCAGAGAAAGCAGGTACACCACAATGCACCATCTGATGTTTCAAAGGGAAAATAAATATGCAAAAGCAATAGTCCTCTTGCTTTCCCAGACATCCCTATACTCTTTAAATTAATGGTATTTAGGAGGAAAAGCCCTAAAATTAATAGCATTAATTACTCAATACTATGCACCATATGGAATTAAGGTTTTTAAAAATTTTTCAGTGACTGAATTGCTCTAAATTCAGACGCTGCTAAAAAACAGTAAGTTGACAGAGCAGCTCTATCATGAAGTCCAGAAGTAAGATTAAAACTGAAATGAATCCAAATAAAAATCATGTTAAGCAGATATTCATCAGAAAGGCGTTTCAGTAAAGATGAAACAAGAAAAAGACTATATATACACACCTTGTACAGCTGCTCAGGGTCATATGAAAACCAGATGGAGGAAATCAAGAGGAAAATGAGGTTGAAAGGGACATATTTGGGAAGATAAAAGGTAGCACGGAAAGCCACCGTCCTTTTGGGCCAAAGAAAGTCTGCAGCACTGAAATAAGAAAATACTATATGATTTGGAGGTAAATTCAAAATGGAAGCCAAGAGAATGGAAAGTATACATTTTTACATTGTCTGAGATTTTGATCCATGAAGGAGAGTGGATTCCTCTTGAAGGACAGTGGAAACAATTTGAGATTATTCTGCAGTGAGTAGAAATACAAGCCTAGCATAAAAGGTCAGGTAATAGTGTGAAGGTCTTGCTATTTCTGTGATGCTTAGGCAGTCATTAATAACCTCTGCTTAGTTTTTCAGCTGCAGGGAAAGACTGGTGTGAGATGGCTGTTGTCTACTCTTTCCCTTGCAGATTGAAGGATTTCTGCAGGGGGTTATCTCTCCAATATCTATCCTATCTCCAAATCTTTTTCCAGTAATGTTGTAGTGTAACAAAGTAATTTTGAACTAGAAAATACAAGATGTGGGGGTTTCTTCTGGAATTACAGACATGGATCAAGGATTGCAGCAAGTGAATAGGCAAGGGGACAGCCTATACTCACCCTTTAACTCACCTTGGATCCACTCCAATGCCCACTGAGGATGACTATCTCAGTGGACAGGCTCCTGGCAGTGCATAGCTGCACTCCCAACAGAGTTAGAAAGTCACATAACGTCTTTACCCATGGGTGTTTTCTAGCTATTGTGAGAGCATTTACTTATTTTGGATGTTTATAAACTCTTGTTGGAACACAAGGCCTACATGGATTCATCTAAATCCTGATCTTTTTGATCTGGAAAACCTTCAGTAAATGAAAAAAATCTATTTCATCTCTTGCTTCAGAACATCATGTATAGTTTATAACCTCGGAACCCATAGCTTAGATTTAATGGTTATCATATAACATCTGTTTAATTTTAAAATTTATATGGAGGCTTTTTGGAAATCCCGTGGAGTTTTTCAACTTTCTGTCTTCTATATGAACACAGAGGATGTAGAAAATTAATTTCCTGTGTAAAAATACAAGATGACAGAAGGTCCAAGGTTAAACCTATTTACAAAGAAAATCACTGCCAGTGTTTAGAAAATGCTGCTTTTATTTGAAATATTTGGAGGTGTACCTGGCTTCCCATGTCCTTGTGGTATTTAAGCATATAAGGTTTTCTGTCCAATAAACTGTAGTGAAAAACCTCCTCTGTATTGATTTTTCCCTGAAGAATTGTGAACTGTCTACTCATTTGGTGATCCATTTGTTTTAATAAAGAAGACAAACCTGTAGAAGTTTCTTATTTTCCCACCCTTCTGGCCTCTTGTGAAAAGTATTACCATGCTGCACAGGCCAGAGAAAAAACCAGATGTCACTGGCTGACATCTACTTCACTTCTTTATAGCCAAGTTAGTTTACAGGAGTGTATGATGAAAAATGAAAGGTGAAGAAACACAAAGCCCGGATATGGCTGAAGATTGTAGTAAAGGTCTCAGTGACAGTAAAGCATGACCCTTGTTTCTTACATTTTTACTGATGCAAATTAGGATACAAAGATTTGTTATTCTGAAAGAGAAGATAAGAAAGAAAAGATCTGTTGAAAGAGAACATGATTTCATCCTCAGTCCCATTTGGGGTAGGAATCCTTACTTACTATTTCATAAAGCCAATGTGAAATGGATCAGGTTTTTATCCATTTGCAGTGTCCAGCCAATCTGTTGCAGTACAGAGAACCATGAAGGTAGCTGACACCTTCACTCCCCATCTCAGAAAAAGGAGGAAAGGCTGAACAGAAATCCTGTTCATAGCAGGACCACCTGGATGACAGCGGGGAAGAGCACCTCAGCTCTTGAATAAGGTAGGAGATATACAGGAGGTGATACCCAGGCATCCGACAAGCCCTGGGTGTGATGATGCTGTGACCCACTGTCTGGGACATTATCACCATCCTACCCTGCTTCAGCTAGCAGGTTTTGGGCTCCCAAACCTTCTGCATCAATCCAGGAGGGCAATAGCTGCTGGCAACCCAGTTCTGCCAGGGACACATGGAGTACTAATTCCAGCTCAAAAACCTTGAGAAAGTTGTGGTCTATGTTCACTAAGCAGAAAGCAAGTGAAGAAGCAGCAGGAAGTATTGCATACTCCAGAGTTTGTTTGACCCCGTCTAGAGTGGTTGGTTCCTCTTTTTCAGGACTCCTCTGGAGACCCTGAAATAGGCTGCTGTGCTGGATAATTCCTTTTTACTGTTCCTGTCCCAAAACAAGTTTTCATTTTAGATTAGAAAGGCTTTCAGAAGGCCTGAATTCCCTACAGGACTGCTTAAAATAGCTCTATTGGCAATTTCATGACTGCCCATGTTAAAATCTGCAGAACTGAAATCTGCAAGTAGACTGGAGGCTGCTTTGCAGAGCACAAGCCATGTTTGTTTTAGGCACTAGCTATGACTTTACTCATTCAGGGACTTTCTGAATGTCAAGGTACTGACATTTCTTACTGATTTCTGTTCCAAACCCTCTTAATTTTCAGGCTCAGTTTTCCCTATCTGCACTTTCCTCCTGCACTTCAGCCTTTAGACCATATTCTTTCTAGACGAAAGCTCACACATCAGTTTTTGAGTGAGCTGTACACCAAGGGAGGTTACCAACTGGCAAAGCACTGACACCCTTGAATCAAATACCCTTGCAGTAAAAGCAGTGAAGTTTCATTGCTCCAAATAATTATGCAGAAATTAACAAATAGATGATTTGCTGATGAAGTTCAAGACAATACAAGACAATTTGCTCAGGCATCACTTTTCTGACAAGGTGTTAAAAATAGTAAAAGCTTATTTTCACCAGTAAAAAATGTTTATGCAATTTAATGTGAGTAGAGTGTGTTGAGTTTAAAGGTACAAGTTTTACAGACCTTTTTTCTGGATAGAACCATGCTTTAATTTGAACTTATTCTAAATTGCCACTTGTTTGGTCTTTTCTTCACAATATCAGTCTTTAGGGAAGACCTAAGAATCTAATAAGGGATTACATACAAAGCAGATTAACGGTCCAGAACCTAAAGAAGTAGTCTAAAACAAGGCAAGCTGGCCATGGGTAGGATTTGCTACTTTCCCCTTTTCCCCACGTGCTTTCCCATTATTTCAAGCCCTGGGAACATTCTTTGCAATTCAGATTATTACTGATAGCAATAAATCTTCTCAGCCTGTGCTATGGCCTCAATGAAAAAGCAGTAAAATACTTCACAAAACAAAATGTACCTGAACTAGCTGAATCTTTGATAGAGGACAGCTTATCCACAGGGAAGGATAAAAAAGGTGCAAAAATGGGAAAACATTTTGCTGCAGAAGAAAAATAAAAGAGATGTCAGAGCAGCTTAAGTTGCAGACCGAGTAATGAAGGAAATCCAAGACTAATAGCATTCTATCCACCAAGAGAAGTACAGGGCTGATGAGTTAAACATTTTTATTTAGACACTTTACTCTTCATTTCACTCTTTATCAGCCTGAGGAATCTCACTCTTTGTCTCTAAAATGGATCAATGAAACAGCTCCTTTCTTACATGAAAAATGCACTGGCAACACTCAAGCATAACCAGAGACAGGTCACCTGCTTTACAAAGAATTACTTGCTGGTTTGCCCTGTGGCATGTACAGTTTTATAGAATTATTAAGATCTTTCATAAAAGGAATGAAAGAAAAGATAAAGTTTCCTTCACTATTGCTGTAGAATAGAAAATTAGAGGGAATGTTGAAGCATTGTATGTGGTTTCTCATCTGGATAATATTAGCCAGTACTTTTTTTTTTATAATCTACAGTATCATACAGATTTCTGTTTGCTACTGATTTTCTTATACATACATTTTCCTATTAATCATAAAATACAGTGCAATTACTTTTCTTTTTTGGCTAATATATCAACTATTAAAAACCTCTTTCCCAGATTATTTTTACATGCATTTGGTGTGGCTGTAAAATAAAATGATAATTTTCTGGTTTGTGTGTAAGGAAGCTTTAGGTTATGTACTGTATTGTATTACTAAACTGTAATGGGTAGAAAATATAACATTAGCTTAGACAGAGAGAACACCAAAACTGCATTTAAGTCTACCACTTAGAGACACAATAAAAAACGTAAATAGAAAATCTCTTTTAAGACATCTACAAGGATAATATTAGTGTTAAAGGGAAGGACCTTGGTAGAACTTATTGAAATCTTGATCTGTTAAAAAGCATGAAATGATGGTGTTATTTTTTCCATCTTGGTAATACCAGAGAAACTATAAACACTCCAGTGATCCATCTCCACTTTTACTCTCTTTCCTCATTTATATTCGCCTCAATGTCATGGTCAGATGTATTTGGACCAACACTCCCCACACAACAAATGCATAAAGTTTTCCAGTGTTTAAAATCATGTGCTTCCTCCAGAGAGTCCCTCCAAACCTACACCTGAAGAAGGAGAAGAACATGTCCTGTTCTACTTCCTCACAACAAAGAAGTGGCCCCAAGTTTAGAGAATAGTAAAGAAATTGCAAGAATATGCCAGGAGGGCAAAACATTTTCTATTCAAAATTCCCTGTGGCCATAGCAGGAGAGAAGGCCCCCCATGAATTTTTGCTTTTTTTTTTTTTCCAGTTTACTGGGCCCCTCCAAAAAGATGTATCATATTCACTGCTGAGTTTCATATTTTGCAGTCTGCAGAATCACGTGATGTGCAGCTTCTACGATGCCACTTGTTGTGAGGGTTCATTGTAGACCTTCTAATGAGCCTGCCATACTCCTTCAGCATGCACAGCACTGTCTTCTCAATCATGCCTTTCAAGAGATTAAGATTCAGTGATGCAATACAGCCCATGACACAAAGCCTCTTTTCAAACATTAAAGAGCCAATTGTTTTTACAACCTCCAAGCATGCACAATCTTTGCTTTACATGTCCATGCAATAAATGGTCTAAAAGTTTCATATCCTCCTTGCAATATGGAACTTGACCCTTAAAAATCCCTCATGACAATTCAACTACTAGAACGGAAATCTTTTCTCAATACCCTAAGGAATCTGGCAAAATATTTGTACTATTTCCATGTATACACGCTCCACTACACAGTCCTCCTTGCATATTACAAAAACTAACAACATTTTTGAAGCTATGTATATTCTGCCCTGTCCATAAATTATTTCAGCTGCCTTCTGACTCCTCAGAATAATTTTTTTTTTTACTCTTAGATCTGTCAGGCAGGAACTACACTTCAGAGTGTAGCTAAAATCTCTCTTCTTAGGCCAGCACACAGCATTAACACAAGAGTCAAGAGATGGGAGACACGAAGAAACTGACCTTTATGGGCCAGTTTCCCTTACTGGGAATTGCTCAAACATTTCTGCTTCCACATATTCCGAGTTGCACTTTAATAGCATGGGGCTGATAAGCTGCTGGAACATCAGGGCACAACGCTTGGCCTGGGGCAAGGAACACCTCTACACAGTTGGCAGCCCTGGTGCAGAAATCTTAACAATTTACAGTCTTGTCTATTTTAGACCTGTCCTCCAGTTTCTCAAGATCACTTTGAATTCTCATCTTATCCTTTGACAACTTGTCTTGTTCAACTTTCCTTTGTTTATTAATTGAATGAGAAAACTATCTGCCCCAAATAGTTAGAGAAAGTATAGTATCTCCAATTCAACCAGGGAAGATTCAAGGCTTCTGGGGAATAATAATCATCTGCATCAAAAGGTGATGGGCAGGCCCTTGCAGAGACAGCAAAAGGGCTGAAGGTTGTACCTTCAGTGCACAAGCAGCACATATATCAAAAAGAACTAGTTCCAGCGAAAAAAATTCAATTGCTCTACCAAAATGGATAATCAAGATTGCAATCTACAGGATGCACAAATGAATTCTTCTCTTCCGCATGGCTTTGGTAAGTCTGTAGTGCAAGAGAGGCTTGGCCCTTTCTTCAAGGAATCATGAGAAAGACTAGAAGAAAATTATATTCATGGAAATCCTGAAGCATTTTAAAGTCTAGATTGGAGAGGGAAAGACCAAGGAGAGACAGTAGTATCAGTCTTCAGCTGTGTTGAGGATGCCAGCAAAGAAGAAGAAAGCCTTCCCTGTGTCCAGTAAAATTTTAAAAAGTAAATTATCCTCAGTATTAGCAAGAAAAAATAAGATTAAATGTTAGAAGTTTTTATGCCAATAACAAAAAAGCTTTGGGAAGTTTTGCTATGGAGAATGAGTTATATCCAACCAGGAAGCTAGCTAAGGGCAGAGAAGACACTCATCTGCAAAAAAAAAAAAAAAAAAAAAAAAAAAAAAAAAAAAAATTGACATAGTTATGCTGGGCTGGGATATGGGAGTGAGGTATATGACCCCTTTGAGCTGCCCTGGATTTCTACAAGGAATCCATGTCCTGTCCCCAGTGAAATCTCAAGTGATGTAGATGTTTTAGTGAATATCCCCACACACCTTGCAATCCCTGATTTCAGAGCACAGAACCCCACTGGCTCTGAAGAAAAGCATATGTTTGCACAGTACTGCAGACCTCTCTGGCATCATGCCAGGCATAGATGTGGGCTGAGGATGAGTAAGGAGTTGGTTTCACGCTTGATCTGACCCTGCTGGCCCACCACACAGCCCTGGCCCAGAACCACATTGCGTCAAGTCAGAATATGCCTGTGAAACAAACTGTCAAGGTAGGGGAGAAAAACAGTGGAGCAGAGGTGAGAGGTGGGGAGTCAGTGCCAGCTGCAATAGAAACCTTGAAGAGAAGCAGCTGTTTCTCTAATGATACCTCAGAAGTTAACTGTGTGACACTGTCATCCCTTATCCTCACCCCACATGCCAGCAGACTTTTGGAAGAAGCCAACTGCTCCAGCAGTTTTTTTTAATGTCTCCTTCTTTTTTCCACTGCACATGTACTCACACTCTTTCCTTCTGTTACCAGCCATAGGAAAACTGCCTTCTTGGATTTCTAGAGGTTTTTTACATTGCTCAGTTGTTTTAATGTAAAACCGCAGCTTCTCTTGTTAGTGAATGCTAGCATTTCAAACTGTAATATAATGTGCCATAAACGACATTCCATGCCATAAAATGTTG
Source organism: Lonchura striata (assembly GCF_050655825.1). Lineage (NCBI taxonomy): Eukaryota > Metazoa > Chordata > Aves > Passeriformes > Estrildidae > Lonchura > Lonchura striata. Next base: position 71,619,719 of record NC_140740.1, read on the forward strand.
CAGAAAGATATACTTTTACTCCTAAAAGCAGTGGCTGGATTCTGCTGAACTGAATTTAGTGGAGATTCAATCAAAACTGAGACGAAAGAAAAGAACAAGATTCCAGGTTCACTGCAGAGTTCACTCACAGTTTTTCCTGTCCCCGATAATAAGAGGATTACCTTAAATCAAGAGCATCAGTGTCAATGAGAACCAGAAAACTTAATACATAGAAGGACAAGGAGATCAAAGCTTAGCACCTGGAGAATACCACATGCTCTGGATTAATAAAACAATATACTCTGTTACATAAATCTTGAGCAAGGTTATTCATGGACAAACATACAAAAAAGAAATTACTGTAGAGCTCAGATAACAGATATTTAATACTGGTGCTCTCTCTATCAGAGAATATCCTCTCACATTATAAGAGTGTTGACATAGAGCAATGAGATATTATTTTGTTTTAAACAGTTTTAGTCTAAACTTGACATTACTGTTTTTGGACCTGGATACTGCACATCTGCAAGTCAGCGGAAATACCAAAATCTTGCATGCTCCTTTGATTGTTACATTTAAGGTATCATATATGCTACCAGCTCAGCTGCTGCAAGGCATTAAAGTCCATTACTCCAAGCTTGTAAAGTACTTTGGAAATACTATAGACAAGGATTAGAGAAGATGAGTATTCCACATGGCTTCAGAATGGATGATAAACAGAGGGTAAAAGCACTGTAGTTAAAGTGATATATTGATTGCATGTGGGGAGCAATAGCAAGAGATCCCTTCTGATGAGTATTTTGTTGAATGGTTTTGAATTATATGCTTTTATCAAGCAGTTATGTTTCTAAGATCAGCTATTTTTAACAGTGCCATAGTCTAAGAACTACTGATTGGCTGAAAATCAGCAAACTCAAGAAGTCTGAACTTGGAGAATATCTTAGTTTTGGACTTCAGTTGTGGGATAATTTAAAGGGTTTGGAATAAAGGAGAAGTTTAGAAGGAAGTTAATCCAAATAAGTTTCACAAATAAATACTACAATCAGCTCAAAAACATAATGTCCTTTTATGTGTTATCTAATCATAAAGTGGTCCTTTGGTTTATCAGTTTGGTTTATCAATGAGGAGGCATATTTTCCTGCAAATACAAAAATAGCATCCAAACACCAGGTATGTGACATTGTGACCTACAGATATCACAGAGAGCCACTCATCTGTGTAATATAACCATTGCAGAAGAAAAGCAATTCTTTATTATAGGAAGCATCACAGGGCACAAAAAGAAAAGGATTAAGGTTCCTCTCTCCAGCATCCAGAGTCATCCAAGAAAGCTGCCACCTTGGATGCAGTACTTCCTAGCAGTGCTAGCAAAATCTCCTTTCAACAAGTCAGGTTCAAGCTTCACATGGCATTCAAGGCCTATGCTAATTTTGCTAATTTCTATTTACTGAAGGCCAGCAAATCCCCCTGCTATAATCAGGTATAGTGCCCACATGGCTACTATGGAAGAAAGCAAGTCTTTTATGAGCTTGAGATCCAGTCTAGGGAGAGTTACAAAGGTTGACAATATGTCAGTGCAGAAGTTCACACAATGACATAGATTCTGAACAAACTTATTTCCAAACACTAGTAAAAAAATCCCAAACAATGAATCATCAATCCATCAATTAAATGTGCATTTAAGAAAATGGCTTTGCTGTGTTTTGTGGTTTAAACCCAGCCAGCAACCAAGTACCACACAACCTTTCACTCAAACCCCCACTAGCAGGACCAGGGAGAGAATCAGGATGAAAGCTGCAAATCTCATGGGCTGAGATAGAAACAGTTTAAAAGAGAAAGCAAAGGCTATGCACACAAGAAAAGCAAAACAAGGAATTAATTCAGTGCTTCCCATACACTGGCTGGTGTTCAGCCATTTCTTGGAGAGCACGGCCCCATCACTTAACAGTGACTTGGGAAGACAAATAACATAACCACAAATGTCCTCCCTTTCCCTTTTCTACTTTATACACTGAGCTTGGTGCCACATGGTCTGGAACATCCCTTTGCTCAGCTGGGGTCACCTGTCCTGGCTCTGTCTCCTCCCCCTGCCAAGCACTCCCAATCCCCTCCCCAGTGTAGCAGTACCAAAAGCAGAAAAGGCCTTGACTCTGTGCAAGCTCTGCTCAGCAATAACAAAAACATCTCTGTATTATCAACCCTGAATTCAGCACAAATCAAAAACATGGCCCCATAGCAGCCACTGTGAGGAAAATTAATTCTATTTCAGCCCAAACCAGCACACTATGAAAGCAAGCTGGGGTCATGTACAGTTACCATTGTTTCTTCAGTGCTTTTTAGTGCTCTCATTTTACTCATTTTACATGTGTAAACTGGGCCATGGTATGGCATTATTAATTGGACACAAAAGACTTGAGAAGACTGTATGCTAAAGCTGAACTAGGTGACCTCCTGAGATCCCTTCCCATCTGGTTTTTCTTGTGATCCTATAGTCTTACTCCAAGTTATTTCTTTTAGAAGGAGATGGGGAATTAGTAGGACAGAAGGAGCAAATTGTTGTTGGTATCCAATTCAGTGACAAAACATTTGAACTGAAATTAGACAGCAACAGGACTCTCAGGGGAGGGTGAGAGCTGGTGAACAGAAAGACAGTAAATGACAAGCATGGGAAGGACTCAGGCCTGGAGGGCTCTCCAAGACAGTATTCATGGCATGGATATCTTCCTGTAAGTATGGATGCCAACCCCATGCTGAGACAGGGAAGCAGCAGAGGAAATGGTAGAGCTGCCCTGCATACCCAACGCTGCCTTCTCACTTAGGCTGGACGTGGTTCTGAGACCAAACCAAAGTCCATCTCACTCTCCTGTCAGCCAACACTCCTCACCAAAAAGTGCCTGGGTTTTACTACTACACCTCTAAGTTTGAGTGGCAATTGTTTAAGCACTGGAGCAAGGCTTTTTTTCTACTCAGTGGCATAATTGATAGCTTGGTGCTGGAAACAGGGATCTGCCATAGGCAGTTGCTTCCCAGACCCTCTCATAAACCTGTTTCATGGTCCAGGCTGCTCCTGAACCCGGTTTACTTCTACTTCAATTGCATTTTATATAGCAGTGTGAATTCAGATGGACATAGTGAGAGTTAATTAATGTCAGTCAAACTGCTGAATTCTTCTAATGTAAAATATGGAGTGGCTGTAAATTAAAGGTACAATAACAAATAACTCCACAATCTTTAGATAGTCCCACTTCAGTAGAGCTCCAGGGGAAATGTAGGAATGATAATAAATACATCATAAACATTAAAGAGCTATAAAATAGCCACATATAGATCCAATAAAACCTAATATAGAAATAATTCAAGCTGGGCTGAAAAGCAAATACCACCTACTACTGAAGGATTTTGCAGTACCTTGGGATCTCAGGAAAAGGGGTTGATATCGCAGCTGTGTTCAGTGTTTTTATTGGATCTGACTTTCCCAGAAGGTCATTCTGCCATGGTCTTTTGGAAAGTCCTTTGAGTAGTCATGTATCAAACTTCATTTTTTTTTTATAACTGAAATAGTTCACTGGATTTCTTTGGTATTACCAGATCTGTTGTGAGACCAAAAAGAACTGTGTCTCTAAGAGAAATAGATTGCACCAGTTAGAGCTGAAATGACACTGACAGAACATTTTCCTCCTCTTTAAGTTATGTTTGCTATGGTTACAACTTCAAACTTTCAGAGGTCCACTTGAGTTTTGAGATAAGTATATTTTATATCAAAATTACTCCATTCCAGAAAGCTCTAAATATCTGAGAAGTCTCAGTTTGGCATTCTGGTAGTATTGCAAAAATGTGCCTTTTACCAAAGGTGAGCCTGTCAAAGTCTTAGAATTACTTTTCTCAATCATCATCATGAACAGACAGAAGAGCCACACAGATCAGAATGACTTTTCCATAAGCCTTTGGTAGATTTATAATCATGGCCAAAGCTTCTCCATGGAGGGATTTTGTTAGCAAGTTTTCCCAGCTTTTCAGCTTCTGCCAGGATGTCCTGGGTGCAGTTCAGGAGAGGTAGGGGTGCAAGCCTGTGCCCAGGCTCCCATCACACTGAAAGTATGGGGCTGCCAGTTCTGCTGGCAAACTCCTGGGGGCTGCTCTGGTTTGCCAGGGCTAACACAGCTCTGAGTCACCTTCCTCTCACCAGGATGCTGGTGATTGCAGGCTGACACCAGGAGCACAAAAGCACACAACCCTTTTTCTGTGTTCACCACCACCCCAGAGGGTCGCTGACCTATGGTGAGGGCAGATGCAGACCCATTTGCATCCCTCCCACCCAATGACCTCCCCAAATCACGGCTCTCAGAAACCTCCCTAACTATGCACAGCTCAGGCATAATCATCTCCAACTGTCCTTCACATGGATCTTAGTGGTTTCAAGGAATCTGTGGTATGGGTGAGATTTTTTACTTATTTCCACAAAGGAAATCAAGGATATTTTCTAAGCGTTTCTATTCAGATGAAATAGACTTCACAGTTGTCAACAGCTGTCTCCCAAATTAGTTTAGAGCTACCACACTGTCAAAAACCACAGTCTTCTGGATCCTGCATGACAGAGGAGGATACTAATCTTAAGATTAGCAATTATTTTATGTAAAGGCAATATTGGGGTAGCAATTTTAGAAACTTCAAGTATTAGCTGAGATGTTTGGGGTGAAATGTATACAGAGACTCTATTATGCCAGAGGAAGAAAGCAACTCAGGTATAGAAGAATGTAATCCTTTTTCAAATACTAGTCCTGGGAATACTTTTATCACCAAATGTTTGGCTTCAAATTGAATTACATATTTTCATCATAGGTCTACATTCCTGCGTCCTGGGTCTAAAATGAAATTGTTTATACAGACAAAAAATAGTTGATCTTACGGCATGGCAGGGAAAAAAAATATACTTTACTTCTGACTTTTATCAATACATTCTCTCCTAAGCCAACCTCCCATAGCTAGCACATAGATCTCTTTTTAGTGTGGTACATAAAATGTAGCCCATGCAATGCCTTATCTTCACAAGTCCTGGCAGATATAGGTTCTCCCAAAGTATTAAACTAAATTAGTAATGACCTATGTGAGGCATAACACCAATTTAGACTGTCATCATTAGAGGCATCCCAGCTCCCAAAGTGGAGCAATGTCACCTGTGTAAGGGCACTTTCAGTCAGGCCACCAATTTCCACCAAAATCTCTGCTATGACATTTATCATTTCCCTGCCCTCACTTCTTCATGTACTGGAATGAAGGAGTTACATGCAATAAATGGAAAGGAGTTGCTTGCAAAATGAGGCTTGCATAGAGAAGTCTGTTGGGAGCCAAGGCATTCAACACTACATGTGTGAGTGGTCAGAAAACACACTTGCTCTCTAGTGGCAGGGAGCAGCTGTGGCAAACAGCACCTCCTGACTCCAGTCACAGTGCCAGCGAATGGGGCACTCAATGGAAAAATGGACATTCTATTGACAATTCAAGAGCGAGCCTTGTTTTCAGTTGTAAAAGTACTTCCTTGTTGCTTCCATGTTGCTTCCTAAAACATGGCCAAAAATATCAATTCTTTCAAAAGCGGAGCAGTACCTGAGACAGTCCCTCCTGGAGCACCAGAAGCATTTCAGAAGTTCTTACCTGAACTGGGTCCTTGAGCGTTTAAGCAATTCTTAAACAGGGTTACTATGAATATACCATTTATATTGTCACTTCCAGCAAGTCCAGGTGTTCACTGGGTCACGTACTGAAGCTAGGGGTTCTTTCCAGGCCATAGTTTTGCTGGCTTCTTTTAGGTGACGCACAGTTTGAGCCAAGTCTTCTGCATGTTTTAACAACGTGCATGTTTAACAGAGACAGTTTATGGCAGCCTGTGAACACTGTGAACTTAGTAAATTAGAAACAAAAATAGAACTAAATCAAACCTCCAGATCTGATCCAAACCTCGCAGTGGGAGCCTTCCCATGTTACAGTCTGGGGGAAAAAAACAACAACTTATTTATACGCACTCCTGAACTTTCAAAATGCTCATTAAAAAACCTGAATCCAAACCTTGCAGCTTGCATCCATGTCAGCCGAGACAAAGTCTGGACTTGAAATGAAGCACATGAAAGAGCACAGATCTGCACTGTTACTCACCATTATTTCCTTAGATGGTTTGAAGGACTGCAATGCAGGAAAATCACTGTAATTTGTTCAGTGATTTTTGTCCACCCAGCAAAATGAAGCTTTATGAGCCATTTATGCAGAAAATACATAAAAATTAGCTTCTTTTGTAGATCTATTTATTGGCTGGATGAAGAGGGAAAATAAGATAGCTTTTCTTCCACAGAGGCCTTTGACCACATTTTTAGGTAGTGTCAGAAACATGGAACACAGGGTGTTCACTGCTTATGCAGAGCATTCAAAAAGAAAGGTTTACAAGATAGTATAAAAAGTCTATTACATAATTTAATTGAAAACTTGTTATTGCCAAGGTATTCTAATATCAAATAAAGCCATTCATACAAAAGAGTTTTGAATGCTGACAGGATTCTTCAGAAATATGAGCTAATTAAATCCAATTAAGATCTCACTTATTCTGTAATTTTTTCACATTGAAATGTAGTGATTTTGGAGTTAAAAAATATGAAATAAATTTATAGACAGTCGTGTGAGTACTTCTGTGCATGTAAAGTAATACTTAGGAAAACTCAGTTTCTGATGTAGTGAGTTAAAGTCTAAGTGTGTTTGTCTACTTTGCTAGAAGAAAACAAGTAACTGAAGTATGGAAGAATGTAATCCTTCTTTAAATATTATTCCTGGGAGTACCTTTATCACCAAATATTCTACTTCAAATTGAATTACATATTTTCATCACAGGTCCACATTCCTGGGGCTTGGTTCTGAAATGAAATTGCTTATACAGACAGAAAATAGTTTATTTTATATCATGGCAGAGAAAGATTCTGGGTTGTATTTCTCCCCATAACTGGGACTATTCTCCCCATAACCTCTCAGAGTCAACATTTTATAGCCTGTGTGTAAATTGTGCAGTTTGGTGCAAAAGCAGAGTAGCAGATGTACGGGTGAGCGGTGCTGCATCCAGCTGGGGCCAGGCACCAGTGGTGTCCCTCAGGCTCTGTGCTGGGACCAGCTCTGTTCAATGGCTTTATTGATGACATGGATGAGGGGATTGAGTCCTTCATTAAAAAATTTGCAGATGAAAATAGCTGGGAGCTTGTGTTGCTCTATTGGAAGGAAGGAGGGCTCTGCAGAGAGACTTAGATTGGTTGGATGGATGAGCAGAGTCCAACAGCATGAAGTTTAATAAGTCTAAGTGCCAAGTTCTACATTTTGGCCATAAAAATCCCCTACAACATTACAAGCTGGGGACAGTGTGGCTGGACAGTGTTCAGGCACAAAGGGACTGGGGGTGCTGGTCAACAGCTGGTTAAATAGGAGCCAGCAGTGTGCCCTGGTGGCCCAGAAGGCCAAAGGCATCCTGGCCTGTGTTAGGAATTGTGTGGCCAGCAGGAGCAGGGAGGTCATTCTCCTCCTGTACTCAGCACTGGTGAGGCCACACCTTGAGTGCTGTGTCAGTCCTGGTCCCTCAGTTTGGGAAGGACGTTGAGACGCTTGAGCACATCCAGAGGAGGCAACGAGGCTGGAGAGGGGCTCGGAACACAAACCCTGTGAGGAACGTTTGAAGGAACTGGAGTTGTTTAGCCTGGAGAGGAGGAGGCTTAGAGGTGACCTTATTGCTCTCTACAACTTCCTGAAGGGAGGTTGTAGACAGGTGGGGGTCGGTCTCTTCCACCGGGCAGCAGCTGACAGAACAAGGGGACACAGCCTCAAGCTATGTCAGGGAAGGTATAGGTTGGATATTAGGAAAAAAATTTGCACTGAAAGAATAATAAAATACTGGAATTGTCTCCCCAGGGGGGTGGTAGAATCACCATCTCCAGATGTGTTTAAAAGAAGACTGGACATGGCACTTGGTGCTATGGTCTAGTTGAGGTGTTAGGGCATAGGTTGGACTTGATGATCTTAGAGGTCTCTTCCAGCCTCATTATTCTGTGATTCTGTGAAAGTAAATATGAAGCTGAATTCTGGTGTATCAGACAAGTATTTCTCCAGACTGTTCAAAAAATGAAGATCATATGACCACTGAGAGACAACCTTGTTCAAATTCCTGTTGTTACAGCCGAGCCCTTTGCATACATTACCCTGTTTCCCCACAGATCACTGGTTTTGGGTTCCCTCTCCCAAAGGACCTGCCCCTTGTCTCATTTGCCTCATTGCAGACAGGTAGGGCTCAATCTGAAATCTGTTACTGTACCACAATATGAGCCTCACAGAGCAAAAAAGGGTCATTATTCCTTTGCTTAGATCACAGCATTTTTACAGTCTTATCCCAATAGGACACTATGGCAAAAAAGGACACTTAAGCTGACACAAATTGAGTTCATGCATCAAATGGCAAGCAGAGAGTACAGTGACACCATCAGTCAACAAATGTCACAGGTACTGGTTCTTCTCTTCCATTTCCATCTGTCTGCATGGAATGTGAGCAGCTCCTTACCCTCTGGCCAGGAGGAAGCAGGTCCACAGAGGATCTTCACAAATGCTCTGGTATCAGAACTCCAGAATAAAGTGTTTGGGAACATCTGGTTAGTTTAGGAAGTTGTGGACACAGTTAGAAAGTCACAGACAGTACAGATGGAGAAGGTCATCTTGAGAACGATTCTTTGTCCTGAGGAGAGCATGTTTTGTCTTGGGGCTGACATCTAGAATATTTGCACTGTGGGTTAACCAAGGGAGAAAGGAGTGTTGTTCAGTGGTCCTTGAAAGACAGTTGTGTTTTACCTCTGGGTTGCTAAATGCTTTTGCAGAGAGACAGTAAAAGAGAGTGTAAGGGAGGTAAAGCTGAGCAGGGGAAGGAGTGCAACTGGTGTAGATGTGAGTTAAGAGGACAATCTGTGTCAAAACCCTTCCACTCATGCTCTGTACGGGCCAAAGCAATCCTGGTTTTTTATTAGATCTGTTGTGACTCCTTGTACCAAGTACTGTAAATATTTACATAATTTACAGCTGCTCAGAGGACCAGACATTTGTTCTGATCCTGCTTCCCCTGCAAGAGACTGGAGAGAGCTTGATGAGTTCATGGAGCTGAACTTTGGGTTTAATTTCTTACAGAAAATTGTGTTCTATTCTCATAGGAACTGCTCCACAAATTTAAGCTCAGTGAGGTAAGTGGGAGAAATGAGAGGATTTGCTGCTAAACCCCATTAAAATGCTGACATAGCAACTATGGAGTAAGAATACAGGGTGCCCTGTATTACCATCACAATAACACATGCAACCTGCAAGCAGATAATACTTTCTGTTTCAAAATGACTCATGTGTTTTTACTTAGTGTTTTGATATCATCTCCCACGGTGGAAAGAGAAGAAAGGGTAAAAGCATATTCAGTGCTCCCCTCTTCTCTGATTCTTGTGTTACTTCTGGTCTTGTGTTACTGCCTGTCCTTACTGAATACAGTAAATTGAATAAAAGTCACAGACAATTCTGAAATGCTGCAGAGATATTGATTTAAATTAAGGATAAACCCTGAAAAATGCTCAATAAATTATACTGATAAGCAAGTGAAAATATGTGAGAATTCAAAGTAAAGAAGGAAAGGATTGAAAATGTGACTTAAATGGCACAGTGTTCTAAAATACCTTTGTAGTAATTTCAGGGATTACAGGAAAAATTCCACCCACAAAAGTTAGAGTCTATTTCTGAACTAACATCCAGTTATTCTTCTGGAAAATAAAACCTGTGGCTGTAGTCTTTTACTAATTTTACTTCCACTACTGGGAGGATTAGAGAGTAAAAAGGGAAATGGAGAGCTTATGTGCACAAACATTTCCCAAGAAGTCAGTTCTCTTCCCTAAGGAATGGTCAGAACTCTGCCAGCTGTCATTTTACGTTCTCCAAGGGTTCTTTCCACTTCCACAGTTCCAGTACTTTGTCCTATAGTTTTTGCCTGTCTAGTCAAAAACAATGAACGGGAAGAAGCTGTTGGTTTGGTTGTAGAATGTGTCTATTTTGTACATCAAATGGAAGACATGAGATGTCTTAATTTGTTCTTAAAACATTCTGCATTTTCTCGTGCTTTTTCCATTATCATTTTTATAGCTGAGATTTCTGTAAGGATTCACAGTGAGTCATTTTATGAGGCAGCTCTGTACCATCTGCTCTAAAGAGTTTCCTATCACTCTAGACATTACGTATCTCCTCATGGCAGCCTGGACACTGTAAGGAAATTGCCAAGCCAGGTCACATGCCAGCGGGCCATCATTCATCCAAAAGAAGGCGGGCAAAATCTGCTTACAATTAAGTTCAACCCTTGGTTCTGGATAACATGTCCCTGTGGCTAAAATTCCTTCCTGCCAGCCCCCTACAGGGCTCAGAAGGAGTCCAAGGAGGGTCTAACTAGAGAGAGGAGGTCCTGGCCTATCTCTTTCCTTCTCACACTTTTTCAAATTTCCTCTCTTTTTTTTGTAAGGAACAATATGTTCTTGCATTGTGTCATGCTGGCAGTAAGCAAAGCTGCTGCTTTAAAGCTTTTCAAAAGAAGTATAGCTAAATGCCAAAATGTTCAGGGTTTTAAATGAAAAAATATAAAACCTCAGGGAGAGAGAAAAAAGTCAGATTATAAAATACATTAGTCTAAGTTTCTAATTTGCAAAAGGAAAAATTTTACTGGAGGTATTATATATATAGAAAGGAGCCAGAATATAAATAGTGCAAAAGGAGCTACTCTGTTACATGCAGAGCTCTGTTTAACAGTAGAAAAAATGCACTAAAATACCTTCACCTACAACCCTGCTCTTGTAGCACAACGTAGTTAAAGCATAGTAGGTCTTGTGTGGTAGATCCCAGTCTAGCAGCAGATCATATGAGGTTCAGGGCAATAGAAATTCAAGGCAATTTCACTGACAATAGAAAATCTTCAGGGCAATTTCACCAACAATAGAAAAACTGATCTTTAAACTCGATCTGAATCTGGCTATGAGAAAATACATGACAATTCAGAAAATATAATAAATCATTAGGAATTCCCTACCCCTTTGCTTTACTAGCCAAGACTTAAATACAACTTTGCCTCTTGTTCTTGGCAATTTCAGTTGCAGATACTCAAGGATAAGGAGTGTTCATGGTGTATTCCCCTGGAGCAGGAGTGTGGGACACCAAGTGGCTGCACCTAGGTCTACTCAGGAAGTGCTCTCAGACTACTTCCAATGTGAAACCTCTCTTAAATAAGCAATTATAATTTTGGGCCACTGTCCATTCTTTATTTTGGCATGTCTCAGTGTAACTAAAATCAGTATGGCTGGGCAAGCAAGTCACAGAAGCTTACACCCCTCTGCAGACAACTACATCAGCAAATTTGTTTTCAGTACAGAGGTGCCTTCTACAAATCTCAGGGTATCCAAGGAAAGACCTCAGAAACTGGACACCCCTCAGCTCTGTCAGACAGGCCAAAACAGATATTTTTTAATTGTAAACAGTTATTTTCATGATCATTGAAAAGACTGCTGTCAGTGTAGAGTAACTGAAAGTGGTCCAGCTGGAAGAGAAAAATGTCTTATCTTGTAATAGATAATTTCCTTTTCACCTAGTCTCAACATTGCTATGAGATGGGACAATAAGCAAAACACGAAGTACCATCACCTACAAATTAGGAACTGAATGATCTTTTCTGTTATGACTTCTTCTTGGAAAGTAGTCTTAGAAAACAATGTCTTTACAATTGGTGATGGCATCAGAAGCAACAGCGCTAACTTAGTAAAGAGAAATGCAGATAATATTTCATACAGAGGCATATGAATGAATCCATGGAAGGTTCTGCTCCATAACTTTTCTGAGTTTCCCAGAGCTTAAAGGGAAAAAAAAAAAAAACAAAGCTTATTTTTAAAGTTCATGTTTTTTCACCTATCATGGTGCATTTTCATAACTGCAGGAGTGGATGTTGTGGGAGTGAGGGAATGGTTTTAGGAATGCTCTCATTGTTGTGATCTCAAGGACAAAGTGACGCTGTCTGAGACTCAAGATGGTTTGGTGTCAGTAAAACGTTTCTGTCCCAGTTGCTTTGTTCTTTAAAGGAACAAAATCGTGAACCAACTCAGCAGTCTAGAGGGACGTGCACGTGTGGCTGGAGAGATTCATTGCAGTTTCTGAGCCTTGTTAGGTCTGATCCAGCTGGAAAAGAGAAACAGTTTCTGCTACCTGCAAGCTGCTACATAACTGAGTCAGCAGGGGAGCGCAGCAAGGCTCACTACTTTGGGTTAAATTCATTTCCAAGCATGTGCTTTGGGTTACAGCTTTTGTTTAAAGAGGCTCATACAGCACTGACTCTTGGTTCATCTGAACTCTGCTATGTCAGCATATACCCAAAACAATCTGCTGAGACTTCTGCATTCAGCATCTTGTCCTGAAAAGTGCCTGCTCTGGCCATCACTGCTCATAACTCACTCACTCACTAGCTGGGCAGGCAAGAGTATAATGATTTATGTAAAGATTACTCCTCGCCTATACCCAGAGGGTCATCCTACCTGTGGAATCATGGGATAATTACCAAAACCTGGAGGACCACAGGACTTCTATGGTCTGAGCCAGGATGTTCATTATTGCTTGACTTGACTAACTCTCTCCCCAAACTTCACAGGATGCAGAAGAAACACACTGCAACCAAATCATAGATTGGTGCAACATCACTCAGTTGGTTTTGCAGAGTGAAATTAAAAATAGCTGCATCAGAAAACTTCTCATCTCTGAATGCACAGAACATACCTGCAAAGCAGCAAGTCATAGAACCACAGAATATCCTGAGTAGGAAAGGATCTAAAAGGATCATCAAGTCCAGCTCCTGGCCCTGTCCAAGACACCCCAAGAAACACAATACATGCCCAAGGGTATTGTCCAATTGCTTCTTGAACTCCGTGGTGCTGTGACCACTGCACAGGAGAGCCTGTTCTGGTGCCCAGCCACCGTTTGGGTGAAGAACCTTTTGCCCACATTCATCTTGAACCCCCTTTAATGCATTCTGCCAGGTCTTGTCACTCACCAGAAAGGAGATCTGTACCTGGCCCTGCTCTTCCCCTTGCAGGGAAGTTGCAACTGGAATGAGGTCTCCCCTCAGTCTCCTCCAGGATGAGAAGCCAAGTGACCTCAGCTGATTTTCATATGGCTTCCCCTCACAATTGAATAAAATATGCTAATGGAGGGAGCTGCCAAATGGAGGATAAAAGGATAACAAGATTGTGAAAGAGGAGAGCAGATTAACTTTACAAGAAAGGCATAGGTATACAACTGCAGAAGATATAGGAAATAATAGAGATGCAAGAGGATAAATGAAGAAAAGAAAGCTATATATATACAGTGAAAAACATACACAAACAGAAATGTACATAGAAGGAAAATGTGGTAGGAAATCAAAGCTTGTGCTTAATTGTATTTGTATCTGGTATACAGTAAAGTAAGTTCAGAATTTATGTTATCACTATCTCTTTGTCTAATATTGATTTTTGACCTGAGGAAATCCCTAGTAACAGGTCATAAGTCAATTGTACTTTGTCCCAGTAAGCTACTAGAAAAGCAATCTCTGGGATTTTTAACTATAGAAGGCAATGACTTACAATCTAGATTAATTTTGATGAAGAAAGCAGGGAGAAGAAAAATTCTTTGACAGCTGCTGTCAGGTGAGGCTGGTCTTCTCCAATGAGCTAGGCTGGGTCAAGGCAAGGCCAAAAGACTGTAAGAACTAGAATAAAATGACTTTGGGAGAAAGCAATTCAAAAGACTTCCTACTAGTCTCTGCTTGCTGAGACTGTGAAATAATGCTTACTGCAGGCTGCAGGGATGGGGGAGGGTCTGACAGCTCCAGCAGCAGGAGTCATGCACCACCAGAACTTCACTCAGGGAAAAGTCTGGTCACAGCTGGGGCACATGTCACTTCTTCTCTAAGTCTTGTCTTTACCAGCCAAGTCTTTTACAGAAGCAGCTGCAGGAAGCTGGACAGGCTTTTATCTACTGTTGTCAGTTTCTGGAAAACTTAAATCCTTCCATATATGTACTTCTGCCCTTGATTTTTCAGGTGGTATTTCAGAACTGCTGACTTCTTTCCTTTTGAACAGTTTGAACAGTAAGATGACAGAAAAAAAAAAGCAAAGAGTTAAAATTTTAAACACAAATTCCCTACTGAAACTAGTTCACAAAATAACTGTAGTTGAGTCCTGTTCTTTTTATCCCAAATCAGCTTGTTCATCTGTAAGATTAATAGTATGGGAGGAGTAGGCCAAGAAGAGAAATTAATCTGTTCTGTATACCCTAAATAAGCAGGAAAATGCAATTTTTCTTCAGAAATCAGATATGAACAAAGATTACACTTTGTAGGTGTTTTGCTGTAATACCTCCCACAGTCAGACCTTTCTCTTTAACTGTGGTAAGTTCTCGTTTAGTTTTTGTGTCCTTCTCCCCACCCTCCCACCTTGCATGTGCTTGACCCTCATTAGCCCAAGCTGCCATGTAAACTAAAGAACAGAGAACATATTTACTAAGTGGTCCTGTCTAAACTCAATGAGTGCTTCAACCCTTGACTTATACAAGAATTTAAGAGGTGTTGCCTGACATCTTTTCCACAGTTAGTACATTGCTTTTGAACATGTAACTGGGGGTAAAAAGTGGTAGATCCCATGGAGAAAACTAGCAGGGGACTAATGGCTTCTGCTTTTATAATTTCTCAACAACTGAACTACAATTAACACAGCTCAGGGAGATAATAATAAACAGAGCTGCCATCAAATTAAGTAAGGCACTTCCCATATGTCTGCACTTCTTTTATATGCATGTGTAAGCAGACAGAGGAGAGCAAAGAGCATTCATATCAAGTGATAAATAACAGACCCAGGGGTTCTTGGAAAACAAATGGGATAATTATGGAGAAGTTAAGTATCATTATTATGATTATTTATTATTAAAAGCTATGCAGTAAGAAAAAGCAGTATCAGGTGATTATGGCTATGTACATAGAGAACTTTCAACATTTAATGTAAAAAATTCCCTCATGTCAAACCAATAATCACCCTTTCAAAATTATGCCATAGAGAGTCATATATATGGAGTGTTGAGAATAAATCTTTTTATTCCCTGTTGTAATGTGCAAATTGTCGCCTCTCACATGAAGGTTGTTGCTGCAGGACCTTGTGGCAGCTGAAAAGCATATGTTGTGCTTCCCTCACCTTCTCCTTCACAGTTCCTTACAGTTTCTTGCAATCTCTCTTGATAAATGTCTTCAGAAAAATATTTTATGAGGTGCTTACCTATAAAAATATATCTTTCAAGGCCATGTACACAATGAGGCCTTAAACACTAACCACACACAAGAAACACTGTTCATTTGATTCAGCATGTAGATGCTGAAGGAAATAGAAAGCCATCAGTGCTCTGTCAGAGTCAAGGTGGAACATATTAGCAGTTTGTTGTAACTTGATGTTGTTCACCTGCTGCCAGAGAGGAGCAAAGTCCCTCACAGATGATGCCCTTTTGTTTAAATGGCCATTTGTGCCTCTAGATATACAGCCTGAAAACAGCAGAATGTGTGATCAAAGACATGGGACAGCTGCCATACAAAGAAAAATGAAATACACTTGACTCCTTGGTGAAAAGGTGGGAATGCTCAAGGGAGGAGATGATCCAGGTCTATTAATAAATATCAGGAATAGTTTGAAGAAGTTACTGGGAAACTTTTTTTTCTTTTTTCATAGCACAGGGACAAGCAACCAGGTTTAGAGCAAACAGAGCCAAGTCATTTTAAAGCCAGCACACAAACATTATGTAGAGTGAATTCTCAAAATTCATAGCAAAGCTAAGGAACAGAAGTACCTCCAAAAGCAGAAGAAAGCTGAATTAGTAAATCCCACCTTCACCTGTGCGGTGCTCTATAGTAATTCACAGAAGTATCAGTTCAAGTATGACTCATGGGGGAAAAGAATTATTTTTAAAGCCCTGGGAAATGTTTCTACTGTATTTAACATCTCCAAAATATCATGGCCATTATGGTCCCATTTCAGGAGCAGCTCATTACTGATTTTATAAAGTGGTTTCCAATAAGTATTAGGTTTGCATAACCTGTTTTGTTTTTTTTTTGGGGGGGTGGGCAGGGGCTACAGGGGTGGATTCTATAAGAAGCAGCTGGAAGCTTCCTCCATATTTAGCAGAGCCAATCCCTGATGACTCCAAAGACAGACAGACTGAGCCAGTCAGATGTGGTGGTAACACCTCTGTGAAAACAGATCTAAGAAGAAAGAAAGAAAGTTGTTGTAATTGCACAGTTGTAATTGTGGCCAGAGAAAAGCAGAGTGAGAACATGTGAGACTCTGAGGTCAGTGAAGAAGGAGGGGCAGGAGATGTTCCAAATGCTGAGATTCCTCTGCAGCCCATGGTGAGACAGCCCTCCCCCTGCAGCCCAAGGACATCCATGGGGAACGCAGAGATCCAACTGCAGCCCATGGACGAGCCCATGCTGGAGTAGGTGGATGTCTGGGGGAGGCTGTGACTCCATGGGAGACCCACGGAGAGAGAGGCTCAGCTCCAGGCTGGAGCAGCCTGTCCTTGGAGCACTGCACCCGTGGAAGAGTGACCCACGCTGCAGCAGGTTGGGGAGGACAGTCTGCCCGTGGGATGGACTCACCCTGGAGAAGTCCATGGAGATCTCCTCCCATGGAGGGGACCCACAGTGCAGCAGGGGAAGGACTCCTCTCCCTGAGCAGTGGGAGAAGCCGTGGGTCATGGACTGACCATAATGCCCATTCCCTGTGTCCCTGTGCCACTGGGGGAGGAGGTAGAGCTGGGAAGGAGCGAGGGGTGGGGAGAAGGTGTTTTCTCATTATCTTGCCCTGATTTTGCTAGTAATAAATTCAATTCATATCTGTAATTATAGCCTGTTTTGCCCATCGTGGCATTTGAGGAGGGATCTCTCCCTGTCCTTATCGCAATCCATTATTAAATGGAAGTGTTTGTTAAATTTTCTCTCCCCTGTGCAGCTGCAGAGGGCAGTGACTGAGGGGCTTTGCTGGGTGCCCGGCATCTGGCCAGGGTCAAGCCACTACACATTATTTAGCATGTTTTCTATGTCACACTTGAACCTCACACTCCTCTCAGGGAATCAGCCTCCAATTCCCTAAGAGAAGCAGCTTTACTTATCGTTACTCTTCAATTGAGAATAAAATTTCAAGATGTATGACTTTCAAGGGACGTCAGATATCAGAGCAACCTGACCACATGTACCCTTCATTCAGTCTTTTCAATATACTGTGAATACTCTTCTAAGTCCTGAAGTGGTTTCTCTCCCCCAATAAAAATATGACATCTTTTCCCCCATACCAGTACACAATCTGTGTACTTAGATTGAATCACAAAATCATAAGATGTGGCACAGTTATAGCTTGATGCAACATAGCAGCTCAATTCACCATTTTGGTAAAATTATTTCAGCTATATAAGAAAAAAGAAACATCAGTCGATGAGGAAACATGTTCTGTCTGTTCTTGTTTCACAGTAAAAAGAGCAAAAACATATTGTCAGCATATTCTTAAATATAGATGATTCTATACAGCCACTGTCCTTTGCACTGAGTTTTGCAAGGCCGCAAATTGCTGACAGTGCTGCACATTAGTTCTCATACAGTGCTGCACACTATTTCAGTAGTTCTTTAGTTTAAAACAAATAAAACTACAATATCAAAGAAAACAGAATACAGAGGGAAAATGTAAACAGCACTGCAAAGGTGCTATTCCCTCTTCTATTAGCCACAGAATGGTCTTTACAGACCTTCTTTGAATTAGAATTATAGCCAATTTCAAGCAGGGAGAGAGTATCAAGGTCTAAGTTCTGACATGCGGTAAGTACTAGAATTTTATTTTGATATTTTTAAGAAGATTGCAGTGAATTACATTTTTTCAGGTTTTAAGAGAAAGAATAGCAGCAGAAAGATGTTAGATTTGCTTTGAAATCCTTGGCCTGTGCTTTAAGGGAGTTTGTCTACTCTAATGCCAATTTGCTTTAACTCTAAAAAATATTGGCTTGTTATAGCCAGGGGCAATTTGTCTGTTGTGTTTGTGACTTATTTAGAGACTTTCTTTGAGATTTGAGCTCCTTATATTAGCTAGAACACAGAAACAAGTCACTTGACACCTTGCATAAGGATGTCCCAGTGCCTACCTGTGTTTCTTGGAAGGAACTGATTAGTGCCTTTACCTTGGGTAAGCTCCATTAGCTGAAGGAGCAGCTGACAGAAGCACTTCTCCTTTATGTGCACAGTAGCATCACCTTCTGTGTCCCAGGGGCACTGGGTCAGTGCAGTGGTGTTCCTGGTCCATCTGCTCCAACCATAACTACCTTTGACAGAACTATGTCAGACTTGCTCAAAAGTCACCTCTTTTACTGTCAGACAGACCAAGTGTGGCAGGGAGCAGATAAGGACTTAGGCAGCAGAGTTAAGACTCCCTCTTGCACTCCTCTATCCCTTTTTCAGGTACTTCTGTCCAAGGCATAGTGTCAACCTTACAATGCAAAGGCTTCCCTAGCACATCTCATACTATGTCCCAAAATCAGAATATATTCTTTCAATTGTGCCATGAATTAATATCCCATATTGCCTTTCACTACCAAAATTAGGCCTTACAGTTTAGAGATATTCAGTAGATTATTCCACAGCTCTTCCCAGGTCTAACTGTCTCCCAAGATTACATGTTGAATGGAAGTTGTATTTTTTTCTGTACGGATGTATTCTGTACAGTCTAATATTAGATTAAATTGTAAGTTCTATACATATCATGATTTTGTGCTCATAATAGTAAATCTGGGATCACCTGCAAAAAATCAGGGCATTCTGCTTTTGGCAATACTCATGCTACAAAAGAAATCAAGAAACCCCAGAAAATTATGTCATACATCTCCTTATACATATAATAGCATCAGTGGCAAAAAGCCACATTCTTGCCCTTCTGTATATGCCCAGACACCTAGCTTTCAGTTATTTCTATTACTTTGTAAGACTGCAGAGATATATTTGTAAGAAAACTAGTTCTTTTAAATTTTCCAAATGTGTATGCATCTGCAAGTGAACACTGCAAAAAGGGTGCCCCTTTACTTTTCATCTTTATATACTAATCTGTTTTACAAATGTTTTAAACACAGCATGGCAACCCTTGCTGATAAATTCATGGAAAAAATATGACCATGGACAATGACTAATGTCTGTCTCATGCATTTCTGCCCTATATTCTGCCATACATTTGAGGGGAGATATTATCATATGGATTAAGTTAGTAACACTCATCCTCACATTTTCAGGGAGCACTTCCTCTTAAATCATATCTCTTTGGACCCTGACAGGCTTTCACACCTAGTCTTATTTCATGCTGGAACTTCCCAGGGACGCATTAGCTGTGCTTCACAAATCACCATGTTTGCTAGTGAATGAAACACCCTAAGCAAGCATTAGTTAAATATTTGAAGGAACCGGGAGCATTTTACACTTTTGTTAGTGGTGAGCTAAAGGGTCTATCTCCTTGAAGCTTCTACCATATGTTTTCTTCGTAAAGCAAGTATCTTAATAGTCACAGAAGTTTTTGATTAGTGTAAGATATCTGTGATATCTTTATCTCATAGTATCTTTCCTCTATGGTTTTCTGCAGGTGTTTTATTTTTCCTAAGGGGTACTTATTAGGGATCCTACAAGGGGATTTTTTAACCAATTTATTTCTTATTTTTATTCACCAAAAATGTATCTCCTCTGTCCAGTTTAATATATTTCTCTCATAGAAAAAAATACATAATACATCTCTCCTATATACATAGAATGTAACTTGCCTGATATCAAAGATCAGACATGTATGACTAAATGGGGTAAACTAAATTACTTCTGTGAAATAAAGACTTCTGTGAATCAAACTATGACATTTTTAATCTGGAAATGAAGTTTGAAATAAACTCTCTAACCAAAAGAAAATCAAAAGCAGAGACAACAGAGTCTTCTACAGAAAGGTATGGCAATTTCCCCTCAGATAGGCTACTACCATCACAATGGCCATAACTTTCAAAATCCTTTTGTGACTTTTGGCTGTAATTTTGTGTGTCTTAAAAGAGCTGAGTGCATCCAGCCCAACTGCTGTCTATTTTACACAGGTAGAATAAATCCACCACTAGTAAGCAGGTATTCAAACCAATGTTATCAGGTTAGTAATCCAGTGGAGTATGAGATAGGAGCCAGATGGAAGCAAATCTTATCAGCTAGAGGGAAAATGAAATTAGCAAATTTGGCCAAGACCCCATTTATTCCAAATCATTGTGGTGTATTTTCAAGAAGACTTGGCACCTGAAGTCTTCAGAGGCAGTGCTTGCCAATGGTGTTCTAGTAAGAAGAAGCATGAATTTTGTGTTCCATTACACATTTCTTGGGTAGTTCATTGCAGCATCCTACCATATAGCTGAGCACCATGATATAAGCAAATACCATATAGCCACATCATAACAGGATAATACAAACCTATTTCAGCTAATTTTGTCAGTTTCTTCTACAGTTTCTAAACTGTCTGTGCAGAAAGTGGTGAGGTTTTCAGAGGATTGCGGCCGGTGTTCGCTCGTATGTCAGCTGGCTGTTGTTGATACAAACTTCCTACACAAGGGCATAAGGTCTTTTAAGCTACTTCTGTTCTTCAAGGAGAAAGATAAATACCTCAAGAGGGCAGTAAATCTCATCTGAAGACAGGCAAACTCTGGAGCTGCTTATCTACTAAGCATGAAGGCAGAGTGGACTACTGACTTAAAACAGAGACCTATGCTGCAGACAGCTAAACATTAAATAAATTTGGCCTGTGTCCCATTGTGCACCCAGGTAATACAGCAGGGAGAAAGAGGTGAGTGTTCATGCCCTGGCTTCTGCACCTAGACAGGACAACTTGAAGGCAGGCAATGATTCAACTTTGCAAGGAAGCCAGTTCTTAACTTTTTTTTTTTTGTGAAATTATCCTGTTTCTGAAGGGCAGTTAACAACCCAACTAGAAGGCAACTGTATAAAAACAGATAGCTAAATCTCTGGTTTGCACAGATAAATAAGCTGTCTGGTTTCTAAAAAGGGCTCATATTGATTCATTTTAGCAATTAAAATGCTTTTTAAAACTTGGTGTCAGCTACATTCCTGTACTAGGCAAGCAATATTGCACTTCAAACCCACAGGCATCTTTAATTTTAGTTTTATTTATTTAAATAGAAGTGTTCACATGCCTAAAATCGAATCTGTGAGCTAGGAGCCATAGCATGGTTTTAAGCTGGGAAAACAGGAGGGACACACAGCTCAGTAAAACAAATGACAAACAGGAGAGAACAAATCAGCGTCACTTCACCAAGAAATCTGGAAGTTGCAGAAATATGCTTTAGGCTGTTTGGTGTGTAAACTGCAAGGTCATTGTAAACTAGCATACAGCATACCTTTCTGTCTATCCTTAAACATGTTTTTTGTCACCGTAACAAAAGCCACAGCTGTAAGCAGTTTATGCTGCAATTGCTTTATCAACAGCCATTGGAATAAAAGTAAGGTAAGTCCTCCTTTGTTGCCTCAACACCCCTCACCTCTGCTACAAAAATGCTCTTTAACTGGCTGCAGACGGGCTTCTTCACAAGTGTTTCTAATTCACCTAAACATCTTGATAGGAAATGTCATAAATTATGTGTATGAGACTGTCAGTAGAATTTTCAACAGAAGTAAATTGAGGTCGTATTGAAATAAAATGAGAACCTTGGACAAATTTCTGAGCCTATAAATGTTCAATTTCACCTACAATCCCACTCACAAAGGCATTTGGGAAAACTCTGATGATCCCAGCAAACATCTGATTGGTGAGAGAAGGAGTCTTGTAGACTGCAATTTCCCTAAATCTTGCACTGTAATCTTCCTGCACTTTCCACAAGTGATTCCATTTATGCTTTTCAGAAGTGATAAAATGTATCACATATGAGCTATTGTGTCCATTTCCTGAAGACTCATCTCAGTCCGGAAAAAAGATTCTCTTTGCACTTTGATATTTATTTCCAGGTGTACTTATTTCTCTGGTAGGCATTTGAGATCTGGGTGCTGAAAAGATGCATGCATGTACTTAACATTATATATGTGAATACCACCATTGATCTCAGCAGGACTACCCTCCGTCTGAAGTCACTGAGACTACTCATGTCTGAAATTGGGCAAGTAAATTAAATCCTTTCAGGATCAGGGTTAGAGCAGACAGTTTTTCCTCTTAATAGTGGTGAATGAAAAAAAAAAATCTAATTTTCAGAGCTAGTAATTTATTTTCTTGACACTTCTGTTATCAGGAAAACTATTTCAGTTCAGCAACTAATTCTGCTCTGTTTGTAATTGACATTTTTGTAAAACTCGGTTCTTGTTTTAAGTGCAGACTATGCTAACTTTGAAGTATTGTATGTTACCATGTAGCCACATTTTAGAGGTGTTGATTGGTTTCCTGAGAAGTTAAGTATATCTACTGCATGTGGTTCTTTTCTATTTTATGGGATTCATATGCCACACTACTCACTTTTATGCCTCCGGTTCTTCGTTAAGGAGTGTGATTAACATCTATCATTGTCAAATTTGCATTGAAATAGAAACCATTGCTTTGAAGCATCATGGATTTGAACTCCATGTTCTGGAACTGATGTGATTCTACACACACCACTCATCCTAACACGGTTTCAGGTTAAGGCCAGTTGCTGCATATCTATAACTCACAGTTTTACCCACCCTTTTAACCTCTTTGGAGTGCTCCTTCAAACCTCTGCTCTTGTGCTTCATCTCATTGGTCAGCTAAGCATTCTCAGTAAAGTACAGCCAGACTTAAGAAAATGCTGCTTTTCCTTCCCTAACACCAAATAGAAAAATAGAAAAACAGCCAGGCAATTCCAGTCAAAGTATAGCTTATATTAAATAAAAGGACAAGATTTAAGAAGGTGTACTTAAAAATCTTTAAGAAGATTTAAGGTGTACTCATGTCCACCTTAAAATAAGATGGGGTACCCAAGGAAAAGCCTGGTTTCTTCACACTGCAAAAAAATGCAAGAAGCAGCGTCACAGTAGTCTTATGGATGGAATGGGATGGTTTTGTTGTTTGTTGTGCTTTGCACATGTTCATAACATCACATTTGGTTGTAGTCAAAGAAGCAGGGTTTCCCCAAATAATAGCTCATGTGTTGCAACTTACACTTCCAAAGTGTTTAACTCCAAGACATCCTACCTCTACTGTATATTAATGAGTACTGATTTTTGATCATTCTACTAGCAATCAGCAATTAAGCACACATTTTTTAATCAGTTATCATTTCAGTAACCCAGACACAGGTCAATAGTAAAAAACACAGGTCAATAGTAAATAGTCAATAGTAAAAACCAAAAGCAACAAAGTTTTTTTTAATATGTGTTTAAGTCTGTAAATTTATATATATATATATATATATATAAAATTCTGTGAATTCTAACACAAATTCTAATTCCCTATACTTTCTCTCTAGCCAAGAGTTTCCTTTGCTCATGTGCACAGAGAAAACTATGTCAACTGTGTAATAAACTCATGATGGTATTCTTTAAGAGTGACTGAAATTGGATGCTCTAAAGCCATAGATAAATTGCATTAGACTCATTGCTGTGAAATTGCTGAATCAAATACCATCCACAGATATGTCTCCATTTTCACAAGAAAAGGATCTGGCTAGCATTTTCTTGCCAGTCTGGAAATACTGAGCCTTAATTGACTTTTTTCCTGGTAAATAAGATTCAGAAAGATCCCAAATTACTTTCTATAATGGGTTCATATAAAATAATTCAAAAATCCTTAAAACTGGTGTCTAACCCATTATTATTTTCAGTATAATCTTTCTCAAAGGTTATTGAAACAGGCAGCATGAGACAAAACGCAAAGCCAGTGAAGACAGATGGATTGGTAGAAACAAGTCAAGGAAACAGTTTTAGACTGTTTCCTGGGGAAATGTACTTTGATGAGCCTCTGTTGATCTGCCTGTTTGTACCTCTGAGTACTGCTACATTGCCATTGCTTGCCAGTTTTAGCATACGTGCAGAGGACATAGTGCAAAATACTTTCATGCATCTTCTGTAAAGAGATATCACTATAGTGGGAAGAGAGCAATGAGTCAGAGACTACAGGCTTTATTCAACCATGATTTCTCCTCAGAGAGCAGAAGGGTGAAAGCTAATATGACTATCCCAAAAAACTAAAAGTCTTGGTCAGCATTTGTGCTTCAGAAGGCATTAGACAACTTAGCTTTGAGGCATAAATTCCTATTCATAAATAGGAGCCCTATTTTTCCTGGTTTTTCTTAAACTACTTTTTGATTCATCCATTTATTATCTCCAAGAAAGCTGATCGCTTAGCATCACTTTCAGTGCAACCAGCAAAGAGGCATACACAAAGTGACTCACCAGTAAATGATTGGGAATACACTCCTACATTTAAATATTGCTACACTGTTAGTGAGAAGAACTGTCATAATAGTACTTCAAAATTGCCTATGTTTTTGCTTTTTACCAGAGATTACAGAAAATACTCAGAAAATGCATAAAAATTTTTACTCCTCTTCCAAGGAGGCAAAGCAGGCAAGAGGTGCCAGGGACATGTGGAGATGAAAAGAGATTTCTTACACCTGCTATTTGGTCATGTGGCTAAATATCAGCAGGTCCTGGAGTTATTAATAGTAGTAGTAATTTACTACTACAAAAACAGTAGGAACAATTAAAGTAAAAATTAATACATATATATACCTCTATATTAAACTATTACCTGAGATCTACACTGGGAAAGAGGGAACCAGACACCTTTACTGGTATAATTCAGTATAAAGTTAAATAATAGGAGTGAAAATGCTCACCTCTGTCTCACCTCCTAAACAATAGACTGTGCTCTTTTATGCTTATCCATGTTCTCAGTTTTATGAATCCATTATATATAAAATTGCCAAATCACCATATAGTTAAGCAATTCCAGGTTCATATTACAGTTTGCATTGTGGTTAAAAAAATATTTTCAAATACTGCTTAAACTTACAATAACTCTTAAGAACTTGTTTTTATATTTGACTGGGGCCTTTCATCTCTTCCTAGTGCAGACAGGGACCTGACTCCATAAATCTGCAACTGATTTGTGTGATGGCAACATTTCCAGCTGCACAAGTGCTGTAACATCTACACCTAAATTAGCTCACGAGTCAACATATCTAGCTGGGTTATTACATTATTGCATCCATTATCTAGAAATGAAATACAGCTGCGTTGTCTGTTGCACCATTTTAAAACATCTACTTAACGAGCCTTAGAGCTCAAAGAGATTGGGAGCATTTAGTGACAACAAATAGAAAGGAAACTTAATCTGGTCCTGTATTATCCAGCTGTATTTTTTTTTTTCTGGTAGAGTCTAATCAGGTGTTTACTGCAAATATGGGCAGTACTTTTAGTTTATTTGCTAAATAGGAGTCGGACACAGGAAGCATGCCTGGGTCAGAGTCAAAAGCTTTCACTTGCAAAACAAGGTCACCCAGACACTTAAATTGTGACAGACACTTAAATTAAGAAAATATTTTTTTCCATCAGTTCAACATCAGGCTGACATTTGATGGATCCTTCTTAATCTTTTTCACATTTTCTTTCACTAAATGCAGCAGCATCAGCATGGCCTAGCAGTGTCCTCATTTCTGGGAGGAGAGGGAGGATGGGAATTAGGGGAGGAGGGGAAGATGGGACTGGGGGCTGGGAAGCTGTCTCCATATTTTCAAAAGTTGAAAGAATCTCTGGAGAGCTCCCAGATTGCCTGTATACTTCTTTATGTGCAGCATGTCAGACACCTGTTTTCAATTGCACCAACAGATCAGAAGATCCTCCTCCTCCTTGGAGTCTGTAAGCCTGGCTGTAGCATATAAAACATTCCATGCATATGGCTGTCATTTCAGTTTTCTTTGCAAATTATTTCTGTTCTGTGTGTAGGTGAGAGGCTTGTTTGAGGCCTGCTTGCATCATACCCATGGAACTTGATCCCCACTGTAGGAAATGCATACAGAGGGCATTTGTTTAAATTTTTGGTCAGTGGGGGTCATTCTCATTGTAAATGGATTTTCACTCATAAACTATGTGAGATTAGTTTAAGTTCTCACTGGAGACCCCAGCTTTACAGAAATCGTGCCACATGAAAGCAAGATGACTTCTCATTTGAGCTTGTCACCCTGCAACTTCCAGATGCTGGTACATGGACCAGCAGCTTTTGCACAACTATCTGTCACAGCTGCAGCAAGGAGGACTGGGGAAATTCCACATTCAAAGGAGCTGTGATACACCCATTTCTGGGAAATAGCTTTTTCAAAGAAAAAGTGGGTTTACCCGAAGGCAATTGACCCTTCTGCTCACATGAAGATGAACTTATTGCTCCTTATTTTGTAAATCCTAATGTCACAGACCTGGAGATGGGGGCGTGCTGTTGGGTTAAAACCTGAGTACAATTTTGAACATACACGTTTGTGGAATTCTAGAGGCTAGTGATTGATCAAGTTCACTGCTGAGATACAGTTTGGGAATGAAGGTCAGTCAGCTGAGGAGGTGTAAGGGAAAGCAATAGGAGAAAAGGTCTTTGAGGGATGGGTAAACAATGAGTTAAACAGGTTGTTCATTCACAAAATGTCACAATAAACAATGAACTTGACAGAGGAAAAAAAGTTAGCTGCTTTTTTCCCAAGGAAGTTCATAAGATGAAAAAGTGACCCAAGAAGATGTGTGGCCCAGAGAGCAAAGAAGCATCACTTTCTTCCTGTTGTGTCCATGGACACTGCAGCTGCCCAGCAGCAGCACCTTTCAGTGGCACCCCAGGACCCTCAGGGAAAGACTGCTGCCATGGTGCCTTCAGGCCACGGCTGGAAGGAGCCTGTCCCATGCACTGGAGCCTCCTCATGGATCTTGGAGGTCTCAGAGCCTATGTCACAAACAGGTGCCTCCAGGGCAGACAAGCTACAATCCCTGTGGTAGTATTCACACACCAAGCACCCAAACTGCCTTCTTGTAAACCACCCTTTTTTTAAAAAACTATTGGAGGCACAAGCTGGTGGGGGCAGTGAAGGGGTGTAGAATCCCAGAAGATAAAGGGCTAATGTGTCTTCCTGAAATGCTGATAGCAGGGTGGCTGTGGAACCAACCAAAGATGGTTGGAGGGTTGGTAGTAATAAACTGTGGGAAAGAACAGTATCTTTCTTTCTTTCTTTTCTTTCTTTCTCTTTCTTTCTTTCTCCCTTTCTGTCTTTCTTTCTCTCTTTCTCTCTTTCTTTCTTTCTCTCTTTCTTTCTCTCTTTCTCTCTTTCTCTCTTTCTCTCTTTCTCTCTTTCTCTCTTTCTCTTTCTCTCCTTTTTTCTCTCCTTCTCTCCCTTTCTCTCTTTCTCTCCCTTTCTCTCTTTCCTTCTTTCCTTTTCTCCCTCTTTTTTTCTTTATCTCTCTTTCTCCCTTTCTTTCTCTTTCTTTCTCTCTTGCTCTCTTTTTCAGTCTCTTGCTCTCTCACTCTCTTGCTTTCTTGCTCTCATTATTAATTCCTCTTTTCCTGTGTCTCATCCTTTGCAGCCTACTCCTTCATCCAAAGTTCACTGCTTTGTGCTTATATAGTAGGTCAGGGACTAATTTCCATGCCAAGTGTGTATTTACTAATAAAACTTGGTGATTTTTTTTATGGGCTCTCTCTTACCACAAGCATTTACAAATTTTAGGTGCTGCCACCCCCCTAAGGGTGAAACACCACAAGGGCAGCAGAGAAAAAAAAAAAAAAAAACAGGCCTGTAGGAAGAAGTACAAGAGAATCGAGATGTCATACTCTGAAATGATCAGAACAGAAGGCCAGCTCAGTGGCTTTCTCCAGGAGACAGGTGGCCTCCCACAACCTGCCCTAAGCTTGTCACCCACCTTGCTGGGTGCTCAGACCTCTGCAGGTCCCCATGGTTACTCAGGGTCCCAAGCCTCCACACAGTGGAGGAGAAATGTACCACAGGTATGGGGGGCTCCCCTGTGCACAGGGAGGAGAGGGCAAGAGCCACTCTCCGGGGTACTCAGGGACTTTTGGTTTGTAGTATCAAACCATCCTTGACATGTACATTCCTCTGGACAAAGGCTTTCACACTTGAGACCCCCAGTGTTTTCCTTCCTATTATCATGATTACAGAGCATGTAATCCCTTTTCTCCTTTTCTTTTTCCTTCATTTGATCTGTCATCAAGGAGCTGTTTTCTTTGCTCCCCTGGCCACTCTGCCCCTCCCAGTCCCAGCCATCTCTGGGAAACACACGCATGCACACATGGCCTTTACTATAAGGGATCCCTCAAAGCAAAGGAAAAAAAAAAAGATCAAAAAGTCACAAGTGTAGCAGATGTCAAGTAGTCCCTCAAGACCTCTACTTAACCCCTTCCTCAGGCTTTGCTGGACAAGAAATCAATCAGTAGAAAAAGCAAAGGTTTTCTAAAACTTTACTGTGTTTTATTATAAATCAGTGGTCAGTTTATTTATCCCAATGCCTTGCCCAGCTACAGGAAACATTTAATGAACTAGCTTAAAACCCTGACTATGAACACACTTTCTACTAATTGGGGTTGTTTACGACTTTATGTAATAAAGTTTGACATTGCAAACTGTGAACAGTTTATACAGTACTTCCTTCTCTTTCTACCCCTGAAATGTCATCTAAAACCAGGTGTATGAAATGTCTGTGCAGCAGTTAAGCAATCAATGCCTCTTATCTAAATGACAGAGATGTATGGGGCATTTAAATCCTAATGATTATAAATGGGGGAGAAAATAAGCGTGGAGGAACTTTTCCATCTTTTTTCTCTAAGTACAGTATGCTTTGCAAATTTATCATATTCTCCACAAGCCACCTTAGGATTGCCTACAACTCCTTACAAAATGAAAAATTGCAAACTGTTTTGCAGAGGGAAAGTAACTTCTCAAATTGCAGCTTTGTCTGCAGTTTGGGGAACACTGCCCAAGTTAAAACTGAAAAAAAAAAGTAAAAAAAACAGCCTGAAAAGGTAGAAAACTTTGAACAGTTTGTTGGAACAAGTAATTGAAAAATTATTTCCCTGTGAGCACAGAGGGTTTTCAAAGTCTAATGAAGACTGGAGAGGAGAAGGGAACAGTTCTACCTGTGTATTTTATTCTGTGTCAGTTTTGGTTTACAGTTGCTGGTTCCAGCTCTGCAATCAGTTCTACCCTGGCAGACCTTTTCACCTAGGCAGAGATCCTGTGAGGGCTTTTCATCTTTGCACAAGACATAACTCCCTCAGTTAGATCAGATTGCAGGATCAGGGCCTGAGCATGAATACATCCAGTCCTCACAGGAAATGCTTGACTCAGCCAAAGAAGTGTAACTCAAGAAAAAGTACTCTACTTCGTGTGGAAAAAACAACTTCACAGAATATATTAATCTCTTTCATTCTATCACTGCAACCAGCATCTTCAAGAAAAAGTGACATTTCCTCCTTCTCTGACATGCCAGTCTCTTCCAGGATTGTCCTGGAAGAATAAAATTACAACCAAATCCTGCACAGGTACACAGGTCTGTAATTATGTCTCTTCATGCATGACTGGCATCTTGATTTTGTATGATGCAGTTTGATCTTTATCTACCTGATTACAGGCACAATGAGAACAAGAGCATGACCTTCATCTCCCCCAGCAGACTGGGGATTTTCAGCCCTTGGTTTGGCTTATCACTGGTGATCCAGCCACTTTCCAAGACAAAACAGTGGAAATTTGTTCAGGAGTGTCCAGGAGTTGCAGCATACATACACTTTATCTTTTCATGCATCAGAGCCTTATGCCCTTGGAGGACCTCAACCTCATCAACACACACAAACACATGCACAGTAGGCTCATTGACAGATCTACTTCCAGCAGGTCTGCATAAGGCAAAGCCTCTTCCCTTAGTTTTTTCCTCATAACTGATGCCCTGCCCTAAACTCCACTTGTCTTCTGGCTGAGGAAAATTAATTTCACACATTGAGGCATGTATTGAGACAGAGAACTGAAGGTGGAAACCTAGAACATGTGAACTAGTAAGGATTAGATCCAGCATCATGGACCAAAACATGAGAGGACACATGCAAAAGGGACAGGCCAATCCCAGCACACAAAATCCTGAGCTGCAGTTTGTAGTCACAGGGCAAAAGGACACACCAGGCTCAAGGGTATGTAGAATGATGCATACCTCTGCAAACATTCAACTTTTCATGAGCTCTGGACCAGGGCTGACAATTCTGGGATACTCAAATTAGTTATAAACGTGTCTATGGATCTAAGCTGTGACTGCAGGCTCACTGGATTTTCAAACCAGTCTGAGCAGTATGGACAGATGTCTGGCATGAAATTATCCTAGGTCTTAAGCATAATTTGTCTTCCTGCATCTGAAAATTCAGAAGTATCTATCTCCTGAGGTCTCTAAATACCTTTGAAAATCTGGCAATTAACATCTGTGGAACAATGAGCCCCATTACTGAGAACATTAAAAAGGCTTCTATTTAAAACAAACAGGGCCAAATCTTGTTTTCTGTATTTTGGTTTTTGATTGTTATTTGTTTGTTTGTTTGTTTGTTTTATAAAGTCATCCTAAGGACATAGGGAACATAGCTTGGATTCTCAATGTAATGCTTCATGCAGCATGAGGTATTGTTCGCTTAGCTCCTGTAGCTAAAGAGTATTTTTCTGTGTCATTTATAGATAAAATACTATCAAGTCAATTCAGTGTTTCTTTTTTCTTGATTTCTGAAGAGAATAAAAATATTGTGCAGGTGCGATTAATCTTTATATATATATATATATATATATATATATATATAACAGTTTTCCTCCACTGTAGCATAAAGGGAAAAAAAGAGAAATTGTTTTCTCTAATGGTACAGGATTTTTCTCTTTAATCAAAAGCATTTGATGGCTGAACATTAATAACATGTTTGTCAGTAACAGTAGTCTGGTTCAAACACCATTCTTTGAACTAGAGTATCATGTTTGGGTACATTGCAAGTCCACAGTGATTTTTACACAGCGTTTTATTTTACCTTTTCCTTGTGTCAAGAGATTCAAGTTACATGTGAACTGACAGACAATGCAATAGATCCTCTGCAGAGAATAATGGTAGGCAATGGGTTTTGTAACTTTTCAAAGTGTACTGCCATATTTCAAGTGTCTAACCTGGTGATGAATCTGCTATCATTTACCATTAAATGCTTTGGTCTCTGCTTTCAGATATGCTTTTTGTTTCAGCCTTGTCATGAAATACAAAGAATGACCAGTTTTGCTTTTATTAAAATCTATGCCAATACTATAACAAATTCCAGGACAGGCAGGACAAAACCCAAAATTAACCTATGAAATTGTGTCATATGGAAACCTAGCCATAGCATGGAAGAGATATAATAGTCATGAAGATCTTCCACAGCCATCAAAGTCTGGAAGAATCTCTAATAGATTATGTCTGGCATTTGAATGGAAACAAATAAATATTTAACAGTTTAAGAAGAGGTAGGTGTTTGTGCCAGACTCAGATAAAGTATCAATCTTCGGTCTTTGAAATAAAATAATTATTCTTTGTTGGCAGGAGAATATTTTTTTTTTAATTTTTAAAAAACAGTTGAGAGGGTAGGAAATTTTACTAATATTTGAGACAGTTTGAGATAGTTTTGGTTTGTATAATGTCTCTGATATGGTATATACAATGTAGAGAAATGACAGATTGATGGTCACCACAAATACCAAAGACTATCACCTGCTGGCCCAAATATGGCATACCCTTATGGTGTCAGATTCTACTTGTGCTTTTTATTATGGTTTACTTAAAAAGGTCAGAGTAGACTGGGAATCCCAATGAAATTCAATATCTCCATTTAACAAGGAATCTAGTAAGATACTTAGAATAGGATAGAAAAACTGTGTTTTGAGGACTGGAGTAATCCCAAAGGAGTCTTTTTCTGGCCACAGATGAAATAAACTGACCTGATACTTTATTCATAGTTAAGAAATATTTTACTTCTTATTTTTAATTAAAATTTTATTTCAAAGTGTTTCTATGTACAGACATAGGATTTGTGAGAGACACCATGTAGTAGTAGGAGCAGTGTTTTATATACAGATGTATTACAACAAAATATACCTGTCCAAAGTCAGGAAAGCAGATACCTTGAACAAAAAATGCACTTCTACAAGTAGTGATTTATTTGCCCACATATGTCCTCTGTGAGGTATATGAGGAATAAGGGAATATGATCTCATTGAAGAAAGAATGTTTTCCTCATCCAGATTCCCATCAGTACAGAAACAATAACCTCACATTTCAGAATATTAGATTCAGTCCTACAGAACAATATGCCACAGAATAGTTCATTGTCAACTCCTCTTTAGCACTATGCCAAGAAGGTGTCCCATTTACCACCATGACAAGATAATAGTTTCATACACATTTCTCCTACTTCTGATGGAGTTGTTTGCCTTCAAAAATAGCTGGCTTTTTAGTGCATGCATAAAAATATCTGAAAAAAATCAGAATCTAAGATAAGTATCTCCCAGATTTTAAATACCACTTCTACTGGGGAAAAAAAAATCAAAACAAAACAAACAAACAAACAAACAAACAAACAAAACATGGGTTTAGTTTTCAGTGTGCTTGCTTTCCTTTACCTAGGACAATGTTCACTTTCAAGACTGGAGAGAGGACTTCTTTCAGAGATTATCTTTGCAGCCAAGAATCAGTCCTCAGGCGCTGTTTATGTTTGACTCTAGTGAATGCAGTTAGTCCCCCTGCTGACATAACCAACAAAACTGCATGCAGTTTCTTCCAAAGAAAGACAATAGTCAGGTCCCATTTGCTGGGAAGTAGACCCATGCCTGCTGACAAAATAAAGGCAGCACTGACAAAGAAGGCAGTTTTTTGAGTTACACATGAGATTTCACTTTTCAGTGCATTCAGCAACAAAAACAGAAGCATTAGAAACATACATGCAATAAAAGGTAATATGTCTTACAGCATCCACAATTTCTGACAGTAAACTTACAAAATCCATATCCCTTTTTTCTTCTCTTTTCTGCTCTCTACTATCAGTCATTCCCTTCAACCACCGGTGAAAACCCTTGAAGTGTTCTTGAATTATTTGTTAGCATGTGATGCTAACATTATGTTTTTAGGTGAAATGGTTTCTGAGAAGCAGCTTCTGAAAGATCAGGCAGCCTTTTATCCTCTGTGAGAGCCCCTCAGGAAGGTATTCCTCTGCCATGTTCCTGCATTAATGTCAATGAGATGATAAGAGGAGTGAGGTTAGGAAATACTTCAGACTGTTCTCTTTGGCTGACATATTTCAAAGCAGTCCAGACACTGACTGTAGCATCAGAGCTGTCTACTGAGAAACATAATTTAAGGAATTATAACCAGATCCTTGATTTCAGCCTGAACTGGCTGAAATCTGGCAAACAGGCAGCAATCTGGTCTGTGGTGTGTGGTGAAATCAAAGGTCTTCAGAAGCAGAAGCAGGCAGCAGTTCAATTGCCAAAATAATTTTCTGATGTGTCAGTGTAGAATACTTTAATCAGCCGCCTTTTAAATTAGTTAAGTTGCCTCTACTTCTGCCCTTCTTTTGGGTTCAGGTTCTCTGTGTGTTCGCAGACAAGTCAGTAGGAAAATGGATGCTACCATGCATTGCAGTATCATTGCATACCCCATCCACTGGCTGTCTCCCAGTGGAAAGAGTTAATCTTCTGTGGGTGAGCAGCAAGAGCATTTGAGCTGAGTGATGGCAATAAAGTCTCCTGAGAAGTCATTGTAGCAACATTGGCATTTAAGTCTTCAGAAAACTTTGCAAGCAAATTGTGAGCTTTGGCTAAGGAATAGTAATCTCTGAACTGTAGCATACATACCTGCCACAAGAAACACAGTCTTAGTCTGATTTTTGTCATGAAACTATCCTCTTTGGACTGCGGGAGGCTGAAGAGTAGACTTCACTAATAAGAAAAATCATCACATTTTTTTTTATTAAAGCCTAAAGACTTACAGAAAATGTATTTAAACACTCATTCCTTTGTCTCAACATACAATAATATTCAGCATAACTTTTTTAAATATTTTAAACTTGTAAGCAGAACTTCATTTCAGCCTTGAGAAATCTGATGGAATTTTCTCAGATTATCTAAGAAAGTGTTGTCAGAAATAGATTGAAGCATGTGACATATCCAGTGCCACCAAAAGACTTTTCACTAGGCTTATGAATTTAGGTGTAGCACCTGAAGTGCTGGAAAGCATCTGCTTTCAAAGCAGGAAACATGGTGCCTTTCTGTTAGTTGGCCCTTCCTTGGACCTTCTCTGGAGCTTGCTGAACCACCTGCAGGGGGAAGTCCATAACTCTGTGTCGGGGTATTTAATTAGCCCCTCCTGGGGCTGCCTCAGACACACCAGTTACTGCTAACTCTGCATGGACACTGACACCAGTTTGTTGGAAACTAGGGTGATGTAACCAAATCCATTTTTGCTCAGATTGCAAAGACTGCTGGTGCTGCTGGTTGAGACCTAGAAAACTTTTCTATAAATGCCTCTTTTGTGATAGTTTTTGAATTTCTTTTAGTTGGGATCATTTTTGGTCATCATTACACCACCTCAAAATCTTACAATCAGACATGTGCATAGTAATAGCCAGAAATCCCAAAACACTGTTTTTAAGGTTACAAAGGACAGTGTACATGGGACAAAGAAGTAGAATCTATGCCATACACTGAGGTTGCTTTCTCTTTGTCTACACCTAGGACTGGACATGGAGTTAAACCAGGTTCATTATTGTTAATACGTGAAATTCAAAACTGAGAACACTGAAGGAAAGAAATCTAACATTTAAACTATAATCACACCAGCTCTTGGACATGAAATATAATGTATTCAACAGCTGCACATTCTTCAACTTACACCAAAACAGCTGCAAAATGATTGTGTGCCTCAGTAAAAGTGAAATCCAAAAACAGAGCAGTCTGCATCTTAACCATAAAGTACACAGGCTACAACATATGCTACTACAGCACCTTTCATCAGCAGCCAGCTATAAGAATCAGTTACTTCCTAGAAGAGCTCTGGACGTATTTTAAACACAGAAAAAAATGCTGTTTTCAAGAGGTTACTTTTCAAGATTCATAATCAAGTGCCTGACAAAACTATAGGCCTGTGTATTATCAAATTGTATAAAAATGACTGACTTCTGCAACAAGCAAATTCCACAGGAGCCAGCTCTTTTTCTGGAGGAAGAACAAAGGATACAGCTGTTCCAAGGACAGTGCTTCAGCAGACTTGTCTGCATGCACCAAGGAACTCTAGATCAGACTAGAGTGTTTATATTACTTGCATCAAACTACTAACCCTAATTCACAAGAATAACACTACTGAGAACAGTAGAAATCACAAAGGGAATGGGTCCCTGTAACTCTGCAGAAGGACATACATAAATTAAAGACAAAGGATGTAAATGATGGGCTAATGAGAATCTGTGGACAAATTTGTACAAGGCAAGGATTTGCAAATATGCAATTCTGTTATTTTACATTTTATTGGAATGGACAGATACTAGAGGATTCCTTGTCTAGTTAACAAGTATATGACACCTGCAGAGGGAAAAAAGCATATAGATTAGTGTCCCTATACAGAAGATAAATAAGCATAACATTCTGTATAAAAGCCCTTAACTCATGATATTCAGACTTCCACAAGAATACATCAAATTGGAAAACCATGGTTCTCCACATGAAATAAAAATGGATCTCTGAGTGAAAACATGGATACAGATAAGTTAAGCTATAGATGAAGACTGGGGGAGTACAGAGCAGTAGTGACAACCATTGTCTGACATTGGAAGGATCTCTACAGTCACAAACTGCATCCTTCTCACAGAGCAGTTATTCAGATTGATGGCCAGTGGCAATAGCCTATCCTGGTCACAGACAGAAAGCATGGAGCCACCAGCAGTGCTGGAAGGCAAGGGAAGATGACTTTTACCTGAGAACAGCTTGTGCAGTGCAGCAGAGAAGGGCTCAATCCACATTCCATTTTTACGAAACTGCATATATTTAAGGTCCAAAATATTTCAGAAGAAATATCACACTGTCACAGTTTAGTAACAGTGTTCCTCAATTTAGTACTTCAATTGAAAACAGTACCACAAACCATTACTCCCACTGCTCCAGTGGGAGACACAAAAGGTGAATTTTTTTACTATGGGTTGAGATAAGAACAATTTACTGGAAACAGCAATGAGATGAAAAACCAAACAGTAACAGCAACAATAGTAATAACAACAGTGCACAAAGGAGAAAGTGATTTGCATCACTAGCCTGAGACAATGGACGATGGTGGATGGATCCTATGCCCACCACATTTGCTCACAACCAGAAACCACACACATCTTCTTTTCCAAAGTGAGAATCCCTCAATTCCACACACACAAAGACACACACATCCAACCCCCTCCCCACCAGTGATGTGTATGGTATAAAATAAGGATGTAGACAGACCAGCTCCAGGATCCATCCCCTCACAGCTAATGTGGAAAAATTAACTCTGTTCTGGCCAAAACGAGGACACAGACAAACAAATAAGTAGAGCCAAAGAATGGATGAGGACATTGAGTCTTTTATTAGTAAATTTGCAGATGACCCTAAGCTGGGATCATGTGTCAATCTGTTGGAGGGTAGGAGAGAGCTCTGCAGAGAGACCTGGAACTGTTGGATGGATGGGCAGAGTCCAATAAGATGATGTTTAATAAGTCCAAGTGCCGAGTCCTGCATTTTGGCCACAGTTACCCCCTGCAGTGTTACAAGCTGGGGACGGTGTGGCTGGAAAGGGACCTGGGGGTGCTGGTGACAGCCGACTGGACATGAGCCAGCAGTGTGCCCTGGTGGCCCAGAAGGCCAAGGGCATCCTGGCCTGTGTTAGGAATTGTGTGGCCAGCAGGAGCAGGGAGGTCATTCTCCTCCTGTACTCAGCATTGGTGAGGCCACACCTTGAGTGCTGTGTCAGTCCTGGTCCCTCAGTTTGGGAAGGACGTTGAGACGCTTGAGCACATCCAGAGGAGGCAACAAGGCTGGAGAGGGGCTTGGAACACAAACCCTGTGAGGAACGGCTGAGGGAGCTGGGGGTGTTTAGGCTGGAGAAAAGGAGACTCAGAGGTGGCCTTATCACTCTCTAACTCCCTGAAAGGTGGCTGTAGGCAGGTGGGGGTCGGTCTCTTTATCCAGGCAGCAACTGAGAGAGCCAGAGGACACAGCCTCGAGCTGCATCAAGGAAAATACAAGTTGGATATTAGGAAAATGTCTTTTCCAGAAGTAGTGATAAAGTTCTGGAATGGCCTGCCTGGGGAGGTGGTGGAGTCACCATCCCTGGATGTATTTAAAAAAAGACTGCATGTGGCACTTGGTGCCATGGTTTAGTTGAGGTGTTAGGTCATGGGTTGGACTCAAGGATTTTAAAGGTCTCTTCCAAGCTAGTGATTCTGTGTGATTCTGTGTGAAAGAAGATTATGAAAATGAGCTGAAATCTTCCCAGAAGTAAATCTTGGAAGTCATTTTATGAACAAATTTTGCAGGGCTATCTCTGCAAATACATGAATCACAGCACTACAGTGATGGATGACTGAGTCTAAATGTGACATTACAAATTAATTCCCCATCCCCAGTGCTAAATCCTAACCATCAATATGTAGGATGGAGAGACGAGTACCATTGTGAAACACACTCAGCAGAACCCCAGCTGATAAGAAACCAAAATATTTTAGCATAGGCTGTCATGAAACCACAGGTGGAGAAAAAACTTTGTGATGACAAGCTGCTTTCATCACAAGACTAGCACCCATTACATCACCCATGTCTCCTGCACAGAAGGTGGAAATACAGGGAAAATAAATTAACTCACAAATAAATTAGGTGAGGGAGTGGTGAGTATGCAGTAAGAAATATGGTTTTGGAACATTTTGCATTATTTGACTGATAACATCAGATGTAAGGAACACAAATAAAATGCTAACAAAGTTAGAAGGCCATGGATATTTTAGTAAAATTTGCTATCTCAAATAGATGTGGTAAAAGGCTGTTATGATGGACAGCTTCCTGAAAGAGAAGGCAGAAGATAATACATGTGGTAACATGAAAACTCTCTTCAGAAGAAATGCTTAACAAGATAGACTATGTGGGAAACCGACTAAAGACTGAATGTTGCGTTTTCTTGGCTTCTTCTCTTTCTTTATAATACATTGCAGAAAATGTAGAATGCTGCTCCCAGTGAGGGCAACCAATCTCCTGACATCTCTCCAGGCACTTGATGGAACAGTTGTAGTACAGATTGCTTTTGCTGAGGTTAAAAGTTAAACAGAATTCTGACTTTAAATATGTATCGGAAAATGTGCTTGGGCAAAACAGAGTCCTCAGGGCTAACCAATGAGTCAGATGATTAAGGTTCTGCTTGGAACAGTTCATAAAACAATTCCCAGTTTGTGTCTGACAAACTTCCTTTGTCACCTGTGGGTTTTGTTAGTTACCTTCTACCCTTCCAAGAACAAACTTGTACTTTCTGCTTGTCATCATTAAGTGAAATGAAAAGCTTTTGTTAACCACTTTGAGTTGACTGTGATAAAATAGTTTTGATTAGAGACTGTTTTATGTTACTTTCCAGAGTTTATTTTTCCTTTTAAAGGTAATATGAGACCATAGGTTAGATTTAAAGTTTTCTTAAGTAGTCTGTCCAGAGGTAATAGATACTTCAGTGAAGAAAAGGCTATCTGTCCTCACTTGCATTATGCTTGCTGTTTGTCTTCTTCATAACGTGAAAAGCATTTTATCTGCTGTTTCCAATGCCATCAGCAGTCACAACTTGCCGTTGACCTCTTTAAGATGAGTATATGCTCTTAATGAGAGTTTTGTAATTCCCTTTGAAACAATAGAGCTGAGCTACCTCCTGGTTCTGCTTGGGGCGGGGGATTTATAACACCCCCAGGCTGCAAATACATATGTTCATGAGATTGACATGGAAATGGAGAAACCAGGAGTGAAAAGGCTGTAATGAGAACTTTACCCATCCCAAGCAATATTATTCAGATCCAACTTGTAGAAGGGGGTGATGGAAGAAACAGAAGAGATTAAGATTTGTAGGTTTCTGATTGTTTACAGAATTTAAGGTTTGTATAGGATATTTTTAAAATTAAACTGTTTAAAGACTGTTTAAAGATTTTAAACTGTGTTTAAAGACTGATTAACCAGCATTACTGAAAACTATTGTTGGTCAGGCATATCAAAGGAGAAGACACAACTGCAGATGAACAGATTAAAAGAAATATTCAAACCACTATCTCAAAAGTTTCAGGACATTTTATATTTTCCCTCACACAGCAGATACTTATTCCTCAAGGACTGTGTTTGAGGAAAGTTGGAAAATACAGGACCTGAGACATATGGATTCCTCACAGGAAGAAAATGAAACAGTATTATCTTTTGAAAACTCACAGCAAAGACTGAAAAAGCAAGAGTCAGCTTTAATCACTGTCAATAAACTAGTTAAGCATTGTCATAGATCTCTGTGAGAAGGCTCCTTGGCATTCAATATCTTCTGTCCAATGGGCAGGAAAGTGATAGTCAAGGTATGCTCTAGGGCTTGTACCAGTGAAAGAATTAATGCTTCCTTTTCCTCTCCTGGCTAAAGACACTCCTTCTGGATTTTGAAGGTACTGCATGGACAGAGGTACTAACTCAGTAAATACAGCTGCTGCTTTTCTGCTTCATACACCAGTGGAAAGGGGAAGAATTTTATATTACCATGCATCTGCTTTAAAACAGATAATCAATACCAACAATTAATAAACAATGTGTATTTAATCTCTGTTATGAATTCTCACATCATTGTAAAATCTGCTAATTCATAGTTTGTGTTTTTTAAATAAAAAATTTCAATGTGGTAGAACAAGACATAACTGTCCATTGAAATTTTCCACAGTTAAAACAAATAAATAATTCAACATATTAAAAAATAATTCTAAGAAAAGCCCAATGCTATTTTTAATATGGAATTGTTTGTTTGCTTGTTTGTTTGTTTTTATTCTCTAAACCCTACATTAGAAAGTAGATAGGGCCAATATATAGAGACATGGAATAATACAGACTGGATGGGACCCTGGATGCTTGTGATCTGATTCTCTGCTCCAAGCAGGGTCAGTTTTGAAGTGAAGTCAGACTGCTTGGCCCTACAAAGCTTGTTGTACCTCCAGTAACAGAGATTTCATCATCTCTCTCAGCAACCTATGGATTTAAAAAGCCCAAACCTTCTTAATAAGAAACACAGGTAAAGGCACAGCTAATACATATTGCCTGACATCTTAGATGTTACTCATACAGAAGTATAAACAAGTAATTTTTAGGTCTTATTAGGAGGTTTTCATTAACTTTTTGGGGATACCCCACCTCTAAGGTGGTCCTTTTCACTTTTCCTAGGCAGTCTTACAGCCTAACAGTCTTGACCAGATTTCAGCAAATAATTAGCTCATCTCATCTCCTTTTTTTCAAGATCAGACAGAGATATTGCTTCTATTTCTTCGCTGTTTCTAAGTTTGGGAGGTTGGTTGGGGTTATTTTCACCGCCCAAGATAGCTACAATTATTTCATTATTAGTTAGTTTTCTTTGCACAGGTTAGCAATGCTGTCAGACTATTCACTTTCATCATTGATATGGTACCTTTTTAAAACAACCAAAATCATACCATGGTCTTAGCAACAGTGATGTTATTAGATCAGAGAGGGCTGGGAAGCTTCAGAGTGAAGCAAGGCTCTCACTTTTGTAG
Source organism: Lonchura striata (assembly GCF_050655825.1). Taxonomy (NCBI): domain Eukaryota; kingdom Metazoa; phylum Chordata; class Aves; order Passeriformes; family Estrildidae; genus Lonchura; species Lonchura striata. The sequence goes on from NC_140740.1 coordinate 71,660,650, forward strand.
ACTAATTGTATTTAAATCAAAGAACATTCTCCACAGTTTTTCCAAAATTCACTAGCACCTAAGTCTCCCTGTTTCAATTGCTTATGGCCACGCTTTTCTTTAATATTCAACAATGTGTTGCTGATAATGATGTCAAACCAGTAGCCTCAGCAATACAGCCTCCTGCTTTCCCTTAGAATTGTTATACTGCAACTAGCAAGGATATCAGACCTTCAGTCTGCATCAGATCTGTCAGTTACTCTGTAGTGACCAGGAAGAATTTGTTGTAAAAATAACATTTGTGTACTATAAACTGAGGAGGTAAAAAAGAATTTAAGTTCAACTGCAAACACACTTCCTCATGTGTTATCTTAAATTAAATACCATAGAAGTTCTGGAAACACATAAGCAATTAACTTTGTGTTCCCATAAACTTGACAGACACAATATGAAGGATTGTGGCCAAGGCTGAGTGGGTATTTTTAGTTGAAATCTAAACCCACTTAAACCAGTTACATTCAAATTAGCCAGTTCACCATGTATTTTCTGGTTCAAGGCTTCACTGCAGCAATGTGATAAGGGAGTGGTTTTCACCTGGGTGCTTGCCTGGCTTTTTCTCCAGCCACTCCCTCACTACAGCTGTCACTGTCACCATGTGCTTTGTACTTCCACACAGCAGTGCACCATGGCAGAGGAGCCAAGAAACTATAACAGGTTAGGGACACCTGCCCAGCTTCCTGCAGAATGGCTGGCAGAATGAGAGGAGGGAGAGCTGATCCCTGTGGGATCATGGGAGGGAGCAATAGCGCAAGGAAAACTCTGCACATCTGCAAAGCTGATGTGGCTCTCCCCCAGAGCCAGATAAGCTGGAGAAGCATCAAGACATTACACAGATGACGTTTTTTGGTGGTTGAAAAATAAAAGTAAAGATTGAGAAAATGATTTGTGGCAGTAGCATGCTGAAAGAAAGCTGTGACAGAGGGAGAAGAGAGAGGAGGTGTTCTCAGAAGGAAATGGTGTTCTCAGAAGGAGAAAGGGATGACGACAGACTCAAAAAAAGGGATCAAGGTCAAAAAAGTGAACAGAAGGAGTAGGAACCAAAAAAAAAAGTCCTTATGCAGACTGCCAAATAGTCACATTCACCTAGCTGACATGGCAAAGTCCTCAATGGAGATATAGCATACATCAGAAAGAGGAGAGTGAGTGAGAAGGGGCAGCAGGATACTCCCTTTCTACAATTCTCCTCACACTTCTCATTTATATAAGCTCATTTCAATATGGCTGAAGTACACAGCCATCTGTAATATTCGTTTCTTTCCACATCCCATGTCCCATCCCAGAACAATCCACTCACATGACAACTGTCAGGCCACTCGCATGTACCACAGCTCCCAGAAACTGCCTCCAGTTTTCATCTGTTTTAGTCACAGTAAGTGTTGAGCCAGCAGCCTTTGAGAGAGCTCTGGTACATTTTTTTGCATGGATCCAATGCACCAATAACTGCTAAGCCAGGAGTCTCCATAAGGCTGTGCATTGCCATCGTCCACATCAGCCAGAGACCTGAAGCCAGAGATCTTCCCAAGACCCAAGTTTGCAAACAACCTCTGAATCTCTGGGGCTTGTAAAGGGTCAACAGCAGGCAAGCAACCTCAAGACCAGCTAGCCAGGGGTGCTAGTGCTTGCCCTTGGCATCAACCTCAGCTTTGAAAGTTGCAGATACTACTAAAAGCTATATATTTGCTAAGTAGTCCTAATGAGGCCTTGATACTTTAGTGACTTGTTTCTCAGCATCATCCCAGAAAATTAGGAGATGAAAGGTCTGGAGTAATCCCCAGAACATGTGAGTGAGTATGCTTGTGTCTACATACCTCTGTAGTGCTTGAGACCTGCAGCTAGTCTTGCTTCTACTGCAACAGACTTCTTGGCATTCTTAAACCTTTCTTTGGTCTTCTTTCACTCCTTTCCCCTTTTAAAGACTGCCCTTCTAGATGTGCTTGACTTTTAAGCTATTTCCCACATGCTGGTTCTGTGGCTTTTCTTATTAATTTTCTTCTTGTTCTCCTTAGGTCCCACATGATCATGTTTCATTTTTTTATTTTGTCATTATATGCCAATGACTGGCACTTCTAATTCTGCATTCATTACTCTGTTCAGGACTTTAGATACTGTAAAGGTCGGGCACTCTACAAATCCCACTATTATTTATGGGAGCCATGCTGTTCTAAACAAAACATGAAAAATTATACTCAACAGACCTTGATTTTATTCCAGCACATCATTAACTATAACTTTGAAATAGTCAAATGCATTAAAAATGTGATGTAGCAAAGAAGTTTACTAACAAGGGGAAAGTGGCACCAGTCATAACTTCAGCTGAGACTTCAGTGAGCTAACTGGCAAAACATTCTGATTTATTTTGCACAGCAAAAATATGATCACTGCACATTTACAGCAATGACTGAAGGTAAGTACATTCTGTAAAGTGCTACTGAAATGTATTTCCTTCATTTCCTTGACAGCAAAAGGAAGCAATGAATGCCTTAAACCACAGAAAATATTGATATTATGAAAGATAAATGGAGGTCACATTCATTTACTGCAGCATGCAGAATAGCCCATATTTTACTAGGTTCAGCTAAAGTTCATGGGAAATTATCTTGGTGCTTTTTCTCCTGGGCTGTGCAGCAGGCCACTGACAACTGGGCCCTGCAGTGGTTGCTTCACAAGGATGGCAATCTGGTATTACATCTGACAGGGATTACTTGAAGAAGAAAAGCACAGTGCTAGGCTGCTGAATGGTTTTCCTGCAGCAATTCTTGACAATATTTTTTCTGGATAGGGCTCTGAACAACCTGGTCAAGTGGAAGATGTTCTTGCCTCGGTGGGGCAGAAGGGGTGGATCTCTCTAAGATCCCTTGCATTCCAAGCCATTCCATGATTCTATGACTATCATAAGAGAGTAAGTCTTGGCTCAGTAAATTATATACACATTGAGGAACAAGAGACAAGAGGGAAGACAATGCACCAAGTGCATACAAATTGCCACTCAGATCTAAAAATGTAATAACTTTAGTCACATTCCTTTCTACGCTATGCAAACACTCCAGTAAAACAACTTCTTGGACCTTGGATTAGGATCAACAGATTGTCAAGTACCTGCTTGAAAGTATTTGAATGTACGAAGCAAACCTGGATTTCTTCTCTGTAGCAGAAAGTCAGCCTCATGCAGCCAGTACAACAAAACATAGAACAAAACATACAATAAAACATGGACTTCATTATGTCAAGCACTGTCAGATATTGCCCAAGCTTTCAATGGAAATGAAGGGCACTCACATACAAAAGTGAATCTTGGAATCATTGGTTTTCTATTCACCTTCTTTCCAAACCTTACACAAAACAAAACGAAACAAAAACAAAACAAATAAAACCACAAACAAACAAAACACCCACAACAACAACAGGACACCATCTGCAAATTAGAAGCTATTAAGATAGATTTCAGAAGAATAATTAATTTTTTTTCTGTTAATTGATATAATTAATATTAACCTCAGGTTAAATGCATTCTGAGAAAGAGCTATTGCATTATTTAGGCTGGGTTTTTTTTTACCACATTTTCTGCTGGAAAAGCTGTCCCTAATTTAAACATATATTTATTATGTGCAGCCACCTGTGTGCTGAAGGTGTCAGCAGAAATGTAGGAGCAGCACAGAAAAATGCTATAAGATGTCAGAAGAACTCTGAAGGATAAACATCATTTTCGGAGTGAAAATTGAACCATATGGCAATATCCAGCTGAAAATTTGGAACAACATATCCAGGCCCCTTTACTGGCACACAGACAATTGTCAGCAGCAAAATGCAATTTGTGAGGGCAGGCAGAAGCTGTTGCTGGTCCCAGAGAGGCAAGGAGAACGAGAGTGCTCCAGCTCAGCCTCCCTGGGCTGGGTGAGTGCAGCACTGCACACGGGCTGTGCCAAGCTTGGGCAAACCCTGGCCAGCCAAGCCCATCCTCAGCTCTGTGCTTCTCCCTGAACTCCCATTAAAACATCCCCAGTGCTCTCCCTGGCCTGACGAGCCTGGATTCATGCACACAACCTGAAGGTGCAGCCAGAACAGCCAAACACTTTCATGAGTTTGCCTTAGCCAAGAGAGAAAATGCAAAGAGCAAAATGCAAAGAGAAGGGTAGGGTTTATTTTTCTCTTACGAAAGGTCCTCAGGTATTTTAATACATTTTGGGTATATTTTTGCTTGCTGTTGCTTATAATAATCCCATGGAAGCTTGAAACTAAAATATGTCTGATACCTGATATATTTTTTCTCTTCTGATTACTGACAAATGCTGATTTATTATAGTAGGTGTGTAAGAAACACAGCTGTTCACAAAACTCTATTTTTCCTCATACTTGGTCTCCCCTCAACTCCCTCCCCCCATCAAAAATAAAATTACATCTGTCTGGATTTTTTTCAACATTTTCATCTCTTTCAAAAAGATGTTTGCCCAGGTACCAAAAATTCAGAAAAAAGAAGTATTTTGGGATGAGATAATGCTTTATTTCTCCAAGATAACAAATATTTTGGGGAAGATTTGTGTTTCACTAGAAAGACTTTTCTACAGGACATATTTCAACAAAATTTTTAATGACATCTTTAACAAATAGTATTAACTGCAATATGTGCTGTTTACTTACTTTCAGACAATTTAAGAAAACAGCACAGAAAATTTTGCAATTAAATGTAAGCAAATATAAGCTACATTTTGAATATAAAAAAACATGTAACGATGTAACTACCACTGTCCCGAAAGACACATAAGAATACGTATTTAGGTTAGGAAATAAAATTAGTTTCCTTGTAATTAAAAACATTTCTTCAAATATTTTTTGTTTTAAAATAGAGGAAAAATTACTTTTTGATATATCTTCTCTGTTTGAACATGATAGATTTTACACCACAATGAAGGGTCCTGTTACACTTCCAAAGGCTCCTCTGAGCAACTGAGGTGTGACCACAGTGAGACAAATCATGCCCACCACCTCACACGGGATCTTGAATTTCTTGGCTCCCATATTTCCCTGAACTGTGGAGAAGTTTATGAAAAATGTTGATTTCCTGTAAGAAATAAAATTCTTTCCATGGAGTCCTTCAGTGATTTATTCTTTTCAGGTACCACAGAGAGTAGAATTATGCTGAGTTGAGATTTTGGTAGCATTTGCTTTGAGGAGTGCATGTGCAATTGGTCATAATTATGCTTAGACACTGTTCCATGTGGTTTCTCACCCAAGGCTGTAAATCAATTATGGGAGAGCAAGTCCAAGCCAATAGATGTTAGCTACAGTACAAGGGACTTTCATGCATAAAGAAATATGGCATCTTTACATCACAAAAAATGGTCATGGAAGAAGACCAGGCTGTGGTTTCAAAGTAAAAAAGAGCAAATAATTTTTCAAATAAAGCTACATACAGTTGCTTTATTGCATTAGGTTTTACTTCAATGTTTTTGAAAGTCTCTCATTCTTATACATTTTTTAAAGCAAAATCACAAGTTTTAAACCTGGGGGTTTTGTGTTTTTTAGCTCATGAATACAGTAGCTTACCATCAAAATTCTGTTTTGGAAAAACTGTTTATTATAATAATGCTCTAGAAGATAGCGAGTGACAGGGTATAATTTTATCAACCAAAAAATACTTACACTAGAAAGCAGAGACCCCACTCTCCTACTTGACAAGCTTCCAGGGAGAAAAGCACATACCACAAAATACTTTCAAGTGGCACAGCTGGATACTAGCAGGAGTTACCACAAGTTCAAGGAGTTCTCTCACGCTTTTTCTTATCCTTTTGATTTGGCTAGAGCAGAAACAATTTGAGATATGGGATGACTTGAAGGTCTAGTAGCCTGACAATCCCTTTGTTCTTCAGAATGATACTGACATGCTCTAGTCAAAGTACCAATGAGCAAAAGGACTGACTCTGAGCTGCTTTCATAAACATTGCCTTCCTTTGAAACATACAAGGCACCAGACAAACACTCCTGAGGATCTGACACTCGGGAATTGAATGAACCAACACCTACAACTCACGTAAATACTTCTACCCGTGGAAAATTCAGTCTCAGTGAATATTTACATGTAACATTTTCTCCACACCTACATGTATAGCAAAAAAATTTGATGAGTAGACTATCCCTAGGAAGAAAAAAAATAATATAGAAAGAAAAATATTTGGCATGGATAAAGCCAAATATTTTAGCAGTGGAATACCTCATCATAGAAGGGTTTTTTCACACTGTTTACCACTGTGACAGCTCTGTCATTTACTTACCTAGCTGGTACATGTGACACATGGTTGTGCCTACCTGTTTCACAAGGGCACCTTGGCAATTACGGTTTGAAACTGTAACTGTGCACACCCAAATGGAAAAGGGGAGAAATCAATGAGAAAAGCACAGAAAATGCTTGCTGTCTGGATCACCTTGACATATTACTAGATGAGATCAAAGGAGTTGAAGGATATCAGGGTGCCCGCCTGGGGTGGAACATAACATCACAAGTAAGAAGCAATGGAAGCAGTGCAGGTAATGTCCAACTAAGTTGCAATGGAGGCAAACTAGGAACGTGACCATGGATACTGCAAGGTCTCAGCTGATGAGTGGTAACTTCTTGGAGTTCTGCTTGTATCTTACCCTTGAATTTGTGAAATATTGAAAACTAAGAACAGACCTAGCAGAAAAATAGAACAGCACTAACAATGGCTGAGGAGCTGTTTTGAAGGCCAGTTCTAAGGTCAGAGAGGTAAAAGGTTTTTCCTTTAAAAGAGTGGTGGGAATTTATGCAAGCAAAAAATGTCAGCCTTGAGCAAGACACAATAGAAAGATATTATGAGCATTAGTACAGTTTTTCACTAGCACATATTATACTGGATAGTGGAAAATATCTTTTGAGAGCAGCATTCTTTTTTCTTGTTCTGGAAAGCAAACAAAACAAGGGCAGAAAACTCAATATCAAGTAGAACCTGCATCCATACACTCTTAGTGACATGCTAAATACAATTTGATCTCAAATGATTAATAAAGATACATGACCACCAGGTGACTGGGCAGGAACAAAACCACAGCGTGGTTCTGCCACACTGAGTAAGCAAGCTGTCTCTTTCTTGCTTGCATTTGTTTCAGCAAATCCCATAGAAGCCATGCCTTGCCTTCACCACTCATCCCTTGCTCTCCCAGTGACACCACTCTCTTCTGTCACATTTCAGGAAATCAGACACTCATGCTAATGATGCAAACTCCTATGTTGACAAGGTTCTGCTTCAGTGCAAGAGTAGAGTGGAAAAAAACCTCTCAATATATGGACTGGTTTTATATGGTATCATGTCCAGATCCAAGGCCAATAAGTCTTTTAGATGAAATGACTTAATCACTTGTCAGAAAAGTCTTTCTCAGTATGGACTTACCATTTTCTCTTCCACAGAGAATCTACATGTAATATATTGTTTATTTATCTGAATGCTACTTCTAAGCAATAACTGTCAAGTATTAATACGGAATAATAAAATACTAAACGCTCTTTTTTTTTTTGAGGCACTTTATATGGAAAGACATCTTTAGTGAAGATAAAAATTTGTACATTTGTTATACTAATGTTCTAAAAGGTAAGCCATTCCAGACTGGAAATAAATTCAATACATCTGAGAAAAATAATATACATTCAGCTATACAAACAGTTGTACAATCTTCCCTCTCTATTGTCTCTCTTCAGTTTATTGAGACTTCCTGTGGAATTATGACTTTCTTTCCCTTCCAAATCAAAGAATTTTCTATTCAGCAATTTTCATTTTGAAGCCAATGGAATACACTTCATAGTCATTAAAAGTTACAAGTAGTATTGGAAAAGGTTCAATGGACTGTAGATCATTTATGAGCTTTTCTGTCACAGCATCAAAGTCTGAGAAAAACATTTGCTAATGTTATTTCCTCTTCTCTATTGTTCCTCCTCCATGACAGAACACCAAAAAGCCTTGAAGAATTCAAATATTTAAATAGTTACAACAAAAAGAGTTACCCAACTAATTAATTTTAAAAGAAATTCAGCATAAAAGTATCACTTGCAGTGTGTCTGTTCTACTATTCTGGTCTTCCTTAAACATGCAGATGCCTTCTCACCACCTTGTTGTCCTGCAAGGGGATTGTGTCTCATATTAAACACCTCACCAGCTCTTTTCATGTCTATAGTGTGTCTTTTGCCAAACTGGAAAGAGCCCAAAATAAGTGAGTCAGATATCTACCAAGGCAAGTTTGATCAAGCCTTCTTTTTCTTGCAAAATGAAGTGTTTGGGTAGAGCAAAAGGGAAGCTACCTAAAAAAATATAGAAAAGAAACCTGAGTTATTTCAAGCTATGTAGAAATTAGAAATCAACCAAAATTAAGATAATGATGGGCAACCTACTTAAACAAAATTTTATCTCAGTAGTTAATGCCAATACTCTTCCTAATTACACCTGTGTGCCTCCAGAACCAGTACACACTGTGAGGTTCTACTGTGGGCTCCATGAAGATGCTGGGACTTCTCCCTTCAGGGACCAAAATCTCTACTTAGGGACATGATTTGGGTTTCATTAGCATAATGTGTGTTGCCACTTGTTCTGCTTCTGAGATGTTATATGGAAGATCTGGGAGTTTGAAGAGGTGACAAGTTAGGAAAGCAATTAACTTCCTTAAAGAGGCCATTTGCTTTTCTTTCTGATCAGAAAACTCTGATAAGAATTGAAGCTCCTCACTGCCAATACTGGATGCTGTCCAATTTTTGCCCATGTTTTGAAGCTGAGAGGATGACCTGTCTGGAGCATGCCTGGCAAGTTGTCACAGCTCCTGCTGTCAAAGCCAGACAGTTCCTTGTTCTTTCTTCATTCCCCTGTTCTTTGCTCTGGGGTCAGTCCAGGGTGTCAGCCATCCTGCGCACCTTCTGTCAGGAGGCTTTCAGCACCATAAGCACAGCTCAGGCAAAGCTTGGTGTCATGCTTTAGAAAGGGTACTCCCCAATTTAGTGCTCTCCAAAGCATGCTGCTGCTCACTTGTTCCCCTCTACCTAAAGTGGGATAGAGGAGAACTTGAGGTACAATAGATAAAGACCATGGGAGGAGAATTAGAGGTACAACACGTAAAGGTCATGGGTTTAGATAAGAATAATTTACTGGAAACACAATGAGATGAGAAAACAAACACTGACAGCAACAATATTCATAACAAAGCATCCAAAAGACAGAGTGATTCATTTGCTCGTTGTAGAGCTTGACCTGACCACTGCCACACCTCCTCGACTGCTCAATAGAGCTTGAAAATGGCATTATTCAACTTCTCCCTCTGGCTTGGAACCAGCATTATCCAACTGCTCCTTCCAGCTTGGAACTAGTAACCCACCCCCCATCTCCTTCCATCATGTTTACTTGACTGGAAGGAAACCCTTTTCCTTGGAAGAGGATTCCCTTCCCACTGTCCTTGGCAATGATGTGATGTGGCATAAAAAAATCTCCGGGTCCTAATCATGCTCTTCCTGGCTGCTGCAAAATTGATCTTGTTCTGGCTGGAATCAAGATACCTGGCAAAAGTTCCAAGGCATATATTATTGCAGCTCATTAATGCAGTGATGCCTGAAAATATTGGTGTACAAGGTCTTCCCCAACGTGCCACTGAAGGTTGTGATTTTACCACAAAAGAAATTCATTTCATTCTGAGTACAGGTCTGCAGTTTCTGTGTCATTTTCATTCTTACTGGGGACATGAGAATCCAAATTTTCACATGCACTAAAAGTTCCCTCAATATCAAGGGTCTTCTTCTTATTAGCAAGTATAAGCAGAAAAATCATGGTCTTGGTGGGGATTTTTCTTCCTATTTTAAAATGAGAGGGCAAGCTATGAAATCCCAGTGAAACCAGACTGTAAAGAGCAGAGTTCTCTCTCTCATCACCATCATCTCAAGATTTCATCAGCACTATTGATGAAGAAGATTCAAGTGTCCATACCATCACAGGAGCTATCTCCGGATTTCCTGCCACTATAATTGTTCCCTTCTATAAAATGCAATTAAAACTATTGTTAAAATACATATCTCAAGGGAGATCTTCCAAACTTCAAAAATAATTATTGTATTTTACATTAGCAATACACAAATAACTGGTCATTCAGGTTCTTTTATACAGATGCAGTGTATCTGAAGATAATTTCCAGGAGATCCCCATGGACTAGACATAGACAGCAAGCACCATGTATTTCCAGTGGCCTTCACATGATGGGCACCACAAATGAAGTTAACTGCAATCTTTTGCATGGACATTGATGAGAAAGAGAATTACAGACTGACCTGGAAGTGGGTGTATGAATAAAGGTGGTTATAAAAAATCATTTGCAAATTACTTGAGATTTTGGGATTAACAGCTTTTAAATTGTCTGTAGCATATTAAAACTGCTTGCAGAAAACACATTTTCTTTCTGAGATGTACTTTGGAGCAAATTTTGAGGAAGGTATGGATCAAAGGTATGAGTCAAAATTATCACTATACCACTTTGAAACCACAGCTATTGCCCAAACCAGGCAAAAGTAAGAGGAGAACAGCAAAAAAGCTGTGTTTGCCAGACCTGGAACAGCCTGTGCTTTACAGCCTATCCAAGTGGTGGAGTGAGTTTGTTTCTGTCTTGCACAGCCTGCTTTGTACAACACACAGAGAAGTCACAGAACCTCCTACCTTCAAAACTCCTTGGTGATGAGTGATTAAAATCTTCACAGCAAGTCAAGGCTCCCACTGAACTATCACAGCACACCTGGGTGTGCCACTCGAAGGATCTCAGCTGAATAAATTCTTAGATGGGTGGTCATTTTGCTGATCACTAATGTAAATGTCACTCCCTGTGTAACATGAGCAGCTAGAAAGGAGAACTAAAGAATGGCTACTGAAAATCCATTACCTCTAAGAACTTTTCCACAGCTCTCTGTTTTCACCACTGTGTTAAACAGCCATTCAATCCCAGACAACAATACACATTTCTTTCACAGCAGTCAGCATGCCAGCAACATTTATACGTTGCGGAACTTACACTTATTCAGCAAAAGTAAAAGGAACACAATTTGCTTGAATAAACATGTTTAACATGCCATGGCATCAGCTGCTTGCTGCTGGGAGAGAAGAACAGAAATGATACATTTTTCATCCTCCACTAATCCGCTGCTGCAATGATTGACCTGTTAAATACCCTTCAAAAGCTGACAAGCCAGGAAGGCTGAGGTTGTTCAGGTCGCTTTTACAACAGTGAACACTGTTAAGTTCAACAGACATTGGCAGCAGTGGCTTCTTAGAATGGCTGCAGAGAGCTGTTTCCTGCTAATTAACCTCTGCCTGCACATCTGATACATCCTAAATCGTGGCTGTGACTTTTCAGGGAAGTAGGCTCTGTGGCCTGAGAGGTTCTTCCACTCTCAAACCGTGATGCTTGCACATGGCTGCTTTGGAACGGTTTATTTCCAGAGGCATTTTTAATAAAACCTGAAATCACATTAACTCCTCTCTGCTCTCTTTTCCCTTCCTCTCTGGGTGTTTTCCTCCTCTGAGTATATACACCCGTTCCTGCTCTTTTTCAGGAGCATTGATAATGAGAAAACAACAACATTTGCCTCTTTTTCTGTTTACATAACTAGAATTTATTTTCCTCGGAAATATCATTCATCAAACAATCACAGCTAATTTAAATTTCTATAGTTGAGTTCCCTGGGCTACTTCTAAGATGAGTACTTAGAATATTATAAGGCAGAAGCAAGGATGTTGCTTGTTGAGGCATTAAAGACATTGAACTGTCCCAAGTTCATTTCCCAGTTAAAAGAGCTCAAGATTGAGGACTACCACTCAGAAGAATGGGGTAGATACAGATCGGTTTTTCTATCTGTGGTTCAGTTCACATGTAGATTTTAATTGAACACTCAAACCTATAATGTTTTTCCAGACTGGTAGTAAATGGCAGGATTTTAGCTTTGTTTTGGTTTGTTTTCAGTCAACAGTGACAGCAGAAATCATAGTGCAGAGTAACCCAGCAGGAACTTATCCCTGAAAATGTGCGAGCAAAAGTGACACACACAAATTGTTTTCTGTCATTATATTGATGAGTAAAGTTCATAATGTCTATTGTCAAAACAAATCCTAATAACACTGACTTCATCTTTAGACAGCTCATAGCATGGGACTTTACCTAATAAATCCTTTCCTGGGTAGCTATGCTTTCCCCACTTTCTTCCTTTATAGTACTGTAAAGGAAGAATTGTATTCTCCATTTAATTTTTCTTTCAGTATTGACCCTTGTTGATAGCTAAATAATATTTCCCTTTTTATGACTTTTCAGCCCATTTTATTCTCTGTGTGATCATGAATCTGTAGTTTCTGAGGAAAATTCTGTTTGGTAATGATTTTTAGGTGGGTTGCTTCTTCAGAGCTAGTACCCAAGTTATTTCCCAGCACCTTGAATCTTTATAGAGAAGGAAGAGGAAAAAGCAAAATCCTGGCTTTGCTTTGTCACAAGCTAAAGGAACAGAGTCTCAGTATGTCTGCTCTGTTTTCAGGAGCTGAGTGAGAACACAGGAGAAGTAGAGAACAAAAGTGAACTAAACTCTTCAATGAAGTCTGGCACCCGAGTTTTTCCTTCTGCCTCTTCCATATAACATTCATTATCACCCACAATTGGTCCTTCTGTTCCATTTAGACACAGGCTAAACATATTGTCCTTTTCTGACCACAGCTTATTCACTTTGCTGCTCATTACAACGTGTGCCAGGCAGTGGGTCATTGTTATCATTCTAACAAGGAGCTTTAAACTGATGGGTATATCCAATTAGCAAACTGCATATTCACATGGCCTCAGAAGAGCAGGAAACATGGCATTTTCTAAACAAGGTTTAAATGAAACAAAGCAGGTTGTGTGTTTGTTGCCCAATAAATGCACTATCAGGGTGGAGATTCTCAGGTATAGTTTTGCAGAACTGCAGACTATTTCTGCTGATAGTTACTGCTAGGGGAAAAAAAAGGGTTTGGGGGGAATTTTAATTTTAATTTAGTTTTTCTTCCCACATTAGGATGTTTCCCTCCCTTTCACCCAAAATACACTTAATCCTAATGATTCTTTTCCTGAAAAAGTAGTTCCTTTTGTATTTACTAGAAAGTAACAATTGAGTTTTTCATCCTTATGGTCATAGAATAAACTTTTTCTGTTCAATGTCACAAGTAAATTATTAACAGAGGAATTACCTAACAAAGGCTAGAAAAATAAAAGTTATGTCCAGAGGGTTTTTCTTATTTCTTTTGAGAAATACTTTCCTGATATCCATGAATAAACAGTTTCAAAACCTTTTTGTAATGAAGAGTTAGAAGTGAGACACCTGACCTTTAAGAACACTCAGCTTGAAACAAAAGTTACAGCGTCTAGAAGCCAGAAGCAAAAAAAAAAAAAGTATCATAATGCCAGGTGATGGATAAACGTATTCCAGCGTGGATTTAAATTGTCATGCCATGCCAATATGCTGTCAGTTCTGAAAGATTAGTCTGGCATTGTAAAGATTTTCATCCAACAAAAGTACTGAGAAGTTAAAAGTATGCTGTCTAGTTTTATATCAACACAATGTAGAGTTATAGTAAGTAAATATTAAGAAAATTGTATAAGAGGTATAACTGTTGACATGGAGGTTTAGAAACAACAAAGGGAGCCTTTTAAAATGTCATTGCATTCAGATAAGAAAACGTATCTTTTATCACTTTAGCAAAAGGGGGGGCAGCCCTCAGAGTACAGTTTCCAAGAAAAACAGACATTAACTCACAGGGAAGAGAAATTTCACCTTTTCACCAGCTTAATCCACACATGTTTTAGGGATACCTGATACTTTTATTTATGTGTTTCATATCCTATTCCCTTACAAACTTTTTGTTAGCTTAAGTAGCAGAGCCTGTAAAGGTAGCAGAGCTGGCACAATAAAGGGCTGACGCTAAGCAGCCCAAACATGGTTAACGAGTGCCTGTGGCAAAGACCGCAGCAGGGACACTGAGGCCAGCCCGGCCCTGGTCCCCAGCTCTGACCTCCCCTGCTGGCAGGACTGCAGGCACCCGGGTACGACAGGAGATTCCCACTCCCTTGCCCACTCATCTCAGAGGCCGAACAATGTTGGAAGGGACTGGCCAAAAAACTGTGTTATTGTCTCATGAAGCTCTGCATGGAAAGTGAATTTTTTCATGCTTGTCATGAGCTAAAACACTTCATCCTCCCCAAGAAGTATGTGTTGCACTACAACAGCTTGGGGAAATTCAGGAAGAGGAGATTTGGAAGTTTTTTGTAAATCTGAGCGTAAACATGTGCAGAAAAAGAGAAACAAAACTAAGGGGTGTGGGGGAAGGTGTGATGAAGTCTAGTTGCTGCCATTCTACATTTTCATCTTGAAGTGATGTTAATGATAATCCAATGACTAACCATGTGAGAAATGCATCTTTGTAGCTGGAACACAGAACTGAGCACCAGGAAATTCACAGTCCTACACTGTGACCGTGAGATGGATCAGTCTCAGGCTGGCTCAGTTAGGCTGGCTGCCTTTGGCTGGCTCAATTAGACTTCGTTTCAGCATGTTTGCTTCAACCAGGGAGCTCAGTGATGATCACTTCTTGTAGAGAAAGAACATGTCCAACCCATAGCTGGGCAGCTGAGGCTGACAAATGGCATCGTGACTCACCACAGAACAGGGAGAAGGGATGCCCTCCCCTCAATCCCTAGGACTGATCCTGAGGCGCTGAAATCAATGGGGACCCAAAACTAGGGCAGACAAGAAAAGCATCCCTCTCCACTCCAGATACCTTGCAAGCTTTGGTGGAGCTGCACCCAGCCTGTATATAGTTCCGGACAGTAATCTGTGTTCCATTAGATGCCAATTTTTTCATTAAAGACAGCCTGAGTTACCTCTGAGAAACTCTTACTGTAAAAAGCACAGAGAGCATCACTCCTGGGTCTCACAAGGATTGCTAATTGAGTGTCCATCTGTGCCAAAGAAGGATATAAGTAGAACAACAATTAAATGCCACCCTGGACCTGCAGCTCTAGGAATACAGCCCATGAATTTAGCTCTGCATTCTGAGAAACAAATCTTCATTTCAGCCAATTCTTCCTTGGTAATATTTTTCTAAATCTGCCTCCTTCCCTGTGTTGTTGCTTTATGCATGAGTTATACAATAAACTCAAAAATGCCCTGAATGGGAGTGATGGTGATTATAATCTTTCTGTGTCCACCCCTGATCCTGGAGGATAGGAAGGCTCACCAAGCATAGCCTTTTGCCCAGCTTTGCATGCAGCTTGGCTTTGCTTTTGCTCCACTGAGCTACCATAACAGGGCCTCTGCTGCTTTCCTTGACCCACCAGCACTGCAGCCCGGGAGATTCAAGGTGGCCATAAGGTGCCACACCTCCCTCCCTGCCTCCAAGTTGCACTTCTCCTTTCTCTTTTCAGAGAGGACCCCCAAAATTCTGTTCTTACCACTGCAACTCTAATAATTCCTGCAGGGGAGGAAGCCCCTCCGTATCTAAGTCCCCAGTTTGAATTCCTCAAGAATATTCCCATTACACACCAGCTGTTCAGGCTATCACATAAGCAGCAGCCTCAACAGAAAGACCAAGGCCTGCAAGGGCACAGGAAATGAGCTAAGCTCTCACCCTCCACAAGTAATCCTTCCAGACCATGGTGGAGTTTTGGTGGCTGCAGATGCTGTGGGAAGGTTTAAAGAGCCACTCTGACTTGTATTCAGGCAATGAATACCAGACTGCAGTCTCTGATCTGTTGTGTTGGCATTATATTTATCTTCTGCAAGCATGGAATTCAATTCACTGCACTTTCAAAAATGTGTGTTTTAAATAACTCAATCCTAGAAGTGTTCATGTTCTCATAGTTTCACATCAGCCTTTTGCACAGCTGCCAAAAACCTTCACACCCCCTTGCCTAGCCCACCTGTGTAAACACCACAAAAGTTGCTCTTTGTGAAGCACAGGTAGAGTCTTGTGGCTTGATAATGAGCAAAAAAAAAGGGACAGAGAAGTTCTTTGCAATAGATGTGGGAGGGTTCTGCCCCATCCAGGTTGCTGTGCATTAGAGGGTAGCTTTTACACTTCTCTTAAAAATAGCATTTGTTTGAAAGTATTGTAGAGGGCATGTTTGACATTTCTAACCAAACTAATGTTTTTAGAACCTCTTTAAATGCTTTCTGATTGAATGGCACTGCAAAAGACAGCAGATGTGCAACACATTCCCTTATTCTGTGTTCTTTACCTGTGCTGAGCAACTTTTTCATATGACTTCTGTTGATTTCAAAGAGCTTAAACATATAAGAACATATTCAACATGAATCAAGAGCATTCATCCTATTTTTCTCTCTAAGTTCAATGAGAGAACGGGCATGAATGCAGTGAAATTGGAAAAAGAGCATCAAGTTTCTGGGAGAGGTTTCATGAATATGATCTGGAAGATGGTCTGAGAAACATCCAAGTGCAAAGTCTCCTAGTCAGTCCTTCCAGGATGGCCTCTCAAATTTACTGATTAGTGTTACACATTTGGGATTTACCAGCCTTGTGTGCTGTGAACAGTCCTGCTGAAGAGCAACAGCATGTTACTTGTGGAAATTTAAACCACCAAGCATATCAGTAAAAGGGTGACTGCCCCAGAAAGGAGGAAGACAAAGAATAAGTCACTTTCATGCCACTCCACAGCAGAATTTTTTTCCAAGTTTTTTCCAACTTGCCACAAAAATTATGACGATAACTCATTGTCCTTCATCTTGGACCTGATTCTTTTTTCAGAGAAGTCTTGTTTAACAAAACACCATTCTCTGCAGCAAAACAACTCTGCAGTCCCACCACAACCCCACAAAGAGCTTTCTGTCAGAGACTTTATGCACTGTCTTGGGCATATGTGCAGCAACCTTACCAGGTTTTTGTGTTCAGGATTGCTCATGCTTGGTGATGAGGAGGCAAATAACTGGCCCAAAGCAGAGCTGCAATTCATCTCCTGATCCACCTCAAACCTAACCCAGCACCCAAATCTCTCATGCCTGGCAAGCAAAAGCAGTGCTTCTCCACATCACCCATGGGTGCACAAAGCCACAGTGGGATTAGGCCCTGAAATGGAAGCTAAAGAAAGCCTGTGCAACTTGCTTCCTGTGTTGCAGGACTGAATTCAAGTTTTTAAAACAGGTTTATTACTATCCAGCTGTATTTTAGACACTACCTTGAGACCAAGAAATTCAACTTGTCTCTTTAGCCAGAGGTAAAAATACTTCAAATGCTATTGCAGAAGAATGTAAAAAAAAATTAATTATGGGGAAAATCATGTCTAGGAAGCTTACTTGTAGGTCTCTTTTAACCAAAGAAAGCAAGCTGTGTCAAGCAATGTACTAGACAGCATGTTTTAACAACTTCAGACTGGAATGTTACTTTGCCCATGTCATGTTCCAGGACAGTGAGCAAAAGGACTGGATGTTAATGCATCACATTCATTTCTGTCCATTTTCTACCCAGCTGAAGGGAAAGAAAAGCAATTTGGGCCATAGTCTAGACATCTCCCTCCCTTTATGAATCCCTGGAATCACTGAGGCCTTTTTGCAGAGAAAGGTATACAACACTGGTTAGAAGTGAAATTTTTCAGGCAGATCTGAAGAGTCACAAGTCAGAGCCTGCCTACACTGTTAATGTAAGGGTATTGTGATGTTTTACAATACTCAGAAAGTATGTAGTGATGCAGTGACCTGAGCTGCTTGGTTGCATTTTTGGATGGGAAAAAATGCTGGACATATGCCCATTCTTACTTCTTCCTATTGCATAAGAAAGTTCTGAACACTTTTGCTATTTGAATAGATGTGGGACAATTTGCTTTCTTGTTGCTCTTTTCACATCAAGAAACAATTTTGTCCATTACAGAAGAGGCTGTAAGCAGCAACAGAAATGCTGATTAACAGCAATAATTGGTAGCACAGAGGGTGAAGCTAGGTTAATATAAAACTCTCTAGGCATTTTTAGTATGGTTCACACATATGAAAAAGAAAAGACTTCTAGGTAATGAAACAGCACAGTTGCTCCTTCAACTACTGGCCAACAGTGGTGCTAACTGGCATTTCTGAAGTTTTCAGGAGGATTGACAATGAAATTAGGGAAGGAATCACTTGGCAGTCTCAAGAATCCCAGGGTTAAAAAGGAAAAGCCATGGAAGGTCAGCCTGTAAACAGTTTATGTTTATCCTAATATATTGGAAAGAAATAGCTTTCAGAAAATTTCTTTGACATGATGGTATATGTGACTGCTTGTTATTTCTAGCATCATGATCACTTACATCCTCCTGATTAGAACCTACCTTTCCTCTCTGGTTCTTTTTGAAGCACTGCAAGGACAGGCCCAGGTCTGTCAGAGAAAACAGCTGCACTCCATTTGTGCTGTGCTTCTCCCTGCAGAGTCCTCCCATAGCCAGCACACACTTTGAGTTTCTAATGACAGGATTTCACCCTCAGCCCCTGGTAAACTGAAGGCTGTATTGTCCAAGAACAGGAATATGTTGCTGTACAAACTTTTAATTTTCCCCACCCACATTTACAATGTCACTTGCAGAAAAGAAACAGCAAAAGGAAGCAGGAGCACCTGCTCCTAGAGGAAGAAGTTGTAATTGCCTGTTATAAACCAATCAAGATAACTTAAATAAAGAAACTTGTAACTAGTAACAATGACTAGTCAATTTATTTTGTGGTCTGTATTTAACATTAGTCTTAACTGCTTTATGTAACTTTAAAATAAAATTCTGTCTTGATTTTATAGACTCAACTACATTAGTGCTAAAAGGCAGGTAGGTGAAAAGGAGTGTCCCTTGCTATTCTTTAACTAGGGCACTGACTTAGCTCTGCTGCAGGCATTTCTGAGGCATATCAGCAGTTACAGGACTTTGGAGACTGAGACCTCCATTGTCCACCTCCTTTATTCCTGTATATGTAAACAAGGTATACACTACAGACAGAGTGCCTATAGTGTACCTGTTTATTTATGCTGTTGCTGTCTTTTTAATGTTCTTTTTGAGTTTGGTCTCAGGTTGCCTGTGTCCACCATATTATATTTGCAGCAGGTTATTTAACAGTGCCTCTTTGCCACTGGTATTCCACAAGCCAGGAAGCAACAGGGTGTGAAAGTACAAAATGTGTCTCTGTCCCCTCAGAGTCCTTGAAAACACAGACCAGTGAAGATTTTTTTCCTGTCTTACTTGATCTTGAGTCTTCTTTGCATCACACGCACATGCTCGGTCACTCACACACACACATGCACAGACATAGAATGTGGAATATAAAGAGCGAAGCTATGAAATCTTCTATTCCTACGGTTAACGAGCTCCTGTTAAAATCAGAGGCGTCATCTAGTGGGCATTGGGGAAAGCAGGGATGCGGCAGCCGCTGGTGGTGCTTCAGGCAGGCTAGGCAGGGGTCGGAGCAGGGATGCAGGCAGTACCGCTCTGCGCCAGCGGAGCAGAGAGCGAGAGCAGAGGGTCCGGGAGCTGCGCTGCTCACAGCCTCCCAAACTCCCGGGAGCTGCCGCAAAACGGACCCGATCCTCTGATCTGAACTGCGAGGGCAGTAAGGAGTCAGCCCTAATTCACAACCCATGTAAGACTGAGAACACATGAACTTGGAGGGGGGAAATAAAACAAAAAACAGATTTGGATGGTGTCTTCAAAGAGAATGTAAGAGAGGAAACCACTATTCTGCCTCTCCGCAGTTGCTGAGAATTAGTGGTTTGCTGTTTTATGAATGCACAAATGGTGAGTGGATGCAGAGAAAGCAGTGCTCCTCAGGGTGAATCATCACCTAAACAAACTACTTAAATTTGAAAGAAAAGTCATCCCTCTTTTTAGTGTTTGTATTTGCGCACAGTAAACATTAGCAGTTACATATTCTCTTTTCTATTTGTGTCCTCTCAAGCTTCATGGCATCATTATTTACAATGCAGTTATATTGGATGGCAAAAGAAGAAAATATTTTAAAACTGGACAAAGATCATCATAGGATTCAGATGGCTGTGTTTTCAGCTCTCAGTTATAGGCAGAGGGAAGCAGTCTGTCTGTTCCCAAATATGAGCTTTATTACAGCAGCAAGCAAAGCTGATTGTGGTCTTAATCACCATGAGAAAATGCCTCTGTAGAGAAGGGGATGTGGGCTGTAAGCTGGCTTTATATGTAATTGCTGTGTCCCTGCATAAAACATGAGTTTTAAGCTGCCGTGTGGATGCCATCAGACTGGGAATGTGTCTGCAGTGCTCTCACAGGACAGTCTGTTCAGCATGAGACCTCCTGGTTCACAAAAGCAGCTGTGAAGGGTAAGGGCAAATTCACTGGGCAAGAACACAAGAAACAGATGCAGAGCTAGCAGTGCCAGCCTGCAAATCATGCCTTCATGTATTCGCACAACACATGCTATTTGCATAGAAGCACTCTGTTTGCTAAAGTCAGATTACTTGTGATATACAGGGTGCTCACTCACACCTAGCACGAAAAGCCCACAGTAGAATGATAGTAGAACCAACTCAAATCCTACGGCCTTATAAAAGTTATAAAAGAAATACATTATCAAACTTGAACTAGAGTAAAAGTGCCAAATAGAAGGCAGTGTATGTCAGGGAATAAGACAGGCCTTTTAGCGGGGTTAAGGCTCCGTTGCAGCTCAGCTGAGCACAACTTGTGGAGCTGAAAAGAGGTAGAAGCAGCCTTTGAGTGGGCAAATACCTTACCTAGATTGTTGCAAAGGTGTATGTTAGGTCACTTAGAGAATCACTGTCAGAGGTATTAGCAAAAATGGTTTTAATATAAATTTTTAAAAATATGGCTTCCCAAAGTTTGATGGCAAGATCCATTCTATTACTCACTACATGGATGAAACATAGAATTAGAATAAATTTATAATTATTTACACCAGAGACACAAAAGGGTTACAGAGACCCTTCCACTGATTAATGAAATTCAGAATGGACCCCTTATATTCTAAACTGCTGATGGAACACAGCTATTATTAAGTCCAGTCTCAGTCTCAGACTTCAAAAAGGGTTTGCATCTAAAGCATGCCAAGTGCATACATTACAGAGGGAAATAAAAATAATGCCCTTGCTAGGGAAAGTATTAGTCAAGCAGCCTATAGGCAGCATACAGGTGGATGTAGAGGGGCACCTTTTGGTCCAGCACAGAAGCGCTAGTGATGCCAAGATGATTTTTTGCCTTTTCTTTTATACAGCTTCTATATAATTTCTGTATATCCTCAGTATTCTTAACATGTATGCTTGTAATTCCTCAAGTCTGATAACTTATAATAGTCCTGGCATTCTGTTAGGCCAGGAGACCAAACATTGTAAAGACCTCATGGTAGGAGGCTGTAAAACCCTACATTGTCTTGGGAAACAAAGGTACTCTCTAAAACATATCCTGTACACCAGAGATTCAGCCCATCCAGGGGGGAATTCCACGAATGAGGGAATATCATGCCATCCATCCAGGCCTCCCACTGGGGCACCCCTGCTAGACATGCTAATTTGTGAGGTCTATAAATTGTATACACCATCTATCATGGGGATCCATTGTGGTGCATTCCACCATAAGGATCCTTATTAAATACTGAGGTAAAACACCTTTAACCATGTCTGGCTCTCAATTTTTTAAGACCAGGAAAAGGCATCACTAGGAACCCTTATAAAAGATGGTTTTAAGATGTCTGTGATGAAGACACTTGATGCATGAAATATATGGATGTGACCAAATGTGCCCAAGGATAACTGGAAGGCAGTGTTGGAGGGTGGGCACATCTGAGGAATGAGTAGCTGCAGGACTAGAAAGGGGATAGAAATTTTAGAGTAGTAGCAATTAATATATGGTGCCTCAACCATGTGCTAGCAATGAAAGTGCTCATCAGCAAGAAATTCCTGCTCATCAATTGCTGTCATAGCTATTCTCAAGCACATCTAAGTTGTCAGGAAAGAGCTCTTGGGAAGGTGGTTGTACTCCTTCCCCTCTCCCACAGACCAGCAGCATTAGCCTTGTGTTATACAGAACACACAGGTTTCAAGTTTGTCTGAGAGGTCAGAATTACACATTGCATCTGAGGCAGCTTTGCACTGCCCTGCTCTGTCAGCCAAGGTCGTGTGAGCACTGGGCAGGGGGAGGGTGTACAGATGCAGGGGGAGTACCTGAGAGACAGATTCTGCTCTGCTGCTGACTGCCTGCAGAACATAGAAGAGCTAGAGGCTCACCAGCTCAGCTGGGATTAATTAGCTCCCAGGGCCATATCCACAGGTGCCAACTACAAGCCCAAATTACTATAATCTATATGTCAGTTCCTTTGTCTAGTTTGCTGGTGATCACTCTAGAGAGAACCACTAAATTTTTTGCTTCAAGTAGAGGAACATGAGAAGGTATATGCCCCTGGCAAGGAACCTGTGAATATTTCAGGTTGGAGAGGGAAGCAGCAGGTTTAGATGGTTTCTGACAACATACAGAAGACTTTCAAGACCAGGAACATGTCAAAGGAGAGACCATGAGGAGTTTGCATATAACTCCTTATCTAGACAGTAATGGGGTGCGAACAGCAGGGGTGCTCTCCTAGCTATGTTATCCCTTCAGCTTAATTTAAAGTTTTGTCACACTTCAGACCTATTTAACTTTCTCTCCCTATAGCTATCTAGTCACATGCTTAAGTGGCACCCTTAAAGCACAGTTGGCATGTACCATGGGAGAAATGAAGCAAGTAATAATAGCTGTGGGCCACAGCCTGATACTTGTGTTAACAGGCATCAAAAAGTTAAATTCCTAGCACAGACACTTCATTTGTGACTCTCTAATCTTTTTAGACAGATTATTTGCTACTGTTTTATGGCTGGCCAGCTCACACAGGGAAGAATGAGGGTACCCTTTATGGCTTGATAGAGTATGTGTGCATACAGCTTTCCTAGAAGTGCTTTTAAACACCTCCAAGTCTTTCATCCAGAAGGCGATCTGTTGCACCCTCTCAAAGATATTTTTGGGCACAAGACAGTTTAGCAGTCTCTAGGCCCGTCACTACACTTTGGTTGTTATCATGTTTGAGCAACCAACCTATTTCTGAATGTAGCTCTGTAATAAAGAGGTTTCAGAGTTTATCCTTTTTTGTTAAGGCTACTCCAGCTGCACAAAGTGGAGCATGGAAGAGGGATTTGTCTTGTCAGACTCTTCCAAGAAATGTAGGAGGCTTTAGAAAAGAAATTCCTGCATCGTAGGAGAAAAGACATTCTGGAAAGTGAGTAGGGAGCTGAGAGCAAAAAGAGGATGCTCTGTATACTAAAAAGGAGTCCTCAAATCAATATCTAGGCTTTTCAAATTAGTTTTAAACTCTAGCATCTATTCATCCTCCCTGTAATCACACTAAGTCTTCCATGAGACCATAAGACTTCTGCTGAGATGTTCAAGTTCTGCACAGAAGTCAAATGTTGTGGTTCCAGACTGCCTACAGAATCAGAAGGAATTACAAGGTGATGTAAAAATGCAAAAGTCATTAAAATCCTGCCTGTCTCTGAACCTGGTAGGAGGAGGTTTGACTTAGCCAAAATGCTCTTTTGGCTAAGCTAAGCCATCAGAGGAAGGTTAACATTATCACTTCCACTGAAGAGTTGCCCAAAAAGACGTACATACTCACGTGCTCTTGTGTAGTGTGTATCTTTTGTGGGTACAGGGAAATAGGGAAATGGTATATTTGAATACTTTCTAGAGTAGGAATGTAAACAGTGGGAATCTCCTGCACGTGGCTAGCAAGGATCCTTGCCAAAGCTAGATATGGAAATGTAAATTGTTTTCTTGGGAGCTTGGGAGCTCTTAGAAAGTTTATTCTCTTCCGGTCTGTGAGATGGCACAAACCCTAATTACTGTCCAGTGGTCAGCTACATTTCCCTCTAGACAGCAACTGACCATAGCAATATTTCTTTGGAGCAGGTGTATGCTCACATGTAGCATGAATTGCTGCAGGACTTCCCAGCTCCAGCCTGGACATTCTTGAAAACTTTCACCAAAGCAAGGATTGATGGAAGACTCATAACAGTTGTTTCACAAATCTGTCCTTTTGGAAGTTTTGACATGCTGATACACTGCAGCTAATTTTAATTTACTTTATTGATAATATCTTCAAATAATATTTCTCCATGTTAAAACCCAAGCCTTTTGTGATTAAACCTATTTGATAACAACATTGCCTCAGAAGTGGAAAGGTAAAACAATCTGGGAATGAAACATTGTATAGGGCTCTTGGAGGCTGACATCTGAATGTACTTAGTGGAGAGGAAACCTTTTTTTACTTTCATTTCTTGCTTCTTTTATCCTTAAGCTCAGTAATAAACTAGCACTCTATGGTTAAAAAGTCAGGAGAGCAGATGTATGGTACAAGTGTATCAGGATCTGTACTTCAGATACGGGGTGTAAATTATAAGGAAGTCCTTCCAAGAAGCTTTGAGAGTATCTAGCTAGATTTCATTGCAATTATATTGCAACAGTAAAGATGATTATTATCATTATTATTATTACAGCCATTTGATTGCACTGAAGTAAACACTTAAGTCAAAGTTCAATCAGAGTTCACTATTCAGTTTATTGCTTTCAAGGTGAGACCTGAAGAAATTTCACTGAGCACTGCACACGTTCCTGTCAGCTCTAAGCCATGCTTCTTATCAGGGCATGCTGGACTCTGCTAACTCTGCAAAGCATTTGAGGGCATGAAGCATCATGCAGTAAATGTTGAGGATTTCTGTGTTAGCAGCCACATGCTCTTTTCATTTTGCATGGCTGATTTCTTATTCCTGGTTTGTCCTTCACTTTTTTTACGTACATGTCCCTTTTGAGAGGGAACATGTCTAGTGATTACAGCATGTGGAAGCTTGTTCTTATTACATTTAGTTAAGGTTACCTTGCCACAGAGGGCATGGATTAGCAGTGAAATGAGAGAGTTGAAATGTTGGGTGCCTGGATGTGGCTCTGCCCCCAGGTGTGGTGCTGTGCAGACTGTGAGACCAACCTCCACACCTCACTGAAGCCTCTGGGTAGGTGTTCCTGATGCCAGCTGAGAACAACTTATGGTAAGGGATCTGTTCTAGACTGTACTACAGTCCACTTCATCCTGTTGTCCCAGCAAGCCACCCAAAGTCCCTGATACCCCCTGAAACTGCTGAAGAATCTCCTCATGGGATGGAAGTTCCTACTGTCCTTATGAAGTTCTTTGAGTTATCAGAGCAAAAAAGGACATACAGTGTTTTTCAGTGAAGTCCACCAATCTTAACATGGTGCCTCTAGTCTCAGCAGGACTGCAGAGGAGAGATCAAAGAGGTGAACAAGCTTTCCCAAAGCACATCCCACAGGGAGGTGTCTCCTGTTAGACAGGACACAGTGCACCACGCTGCCTCTGCCTGGGGCAAATATCAGTGCTCTGGAAATCTCTGTATGTGCTGGGTGAACTGTGAGGGTCTTGTATCACTTTGTCAGTACAGTGGTCTTCAGGTAGAGGTGAGGATGCTCATTTTTAAGATTTTATTAGTCTGTATGTACTTCTTCCCAGCAGGAAGAAGTAGCCATCAGGCCGATGGCAAGCAGACACTGTCAGAGCAGCTGCTGACTCACCCTTTCCTCTCCACACACAGAAGTCAGTGCATTTACTAGGCCTTGGATAAAGCCAAGGCTCCTGACACCACAGCTTCTGACACCAGAGCATTACCCCATCAAATCGTCCTTGCTTGTGGAGTGCTCTTCTTGCACCTTTCAGGTGAGGGTTGGAAAGAAAAGTTTCATCAGCAGCTTTGGTGGGAACCAAACTGAGCACTCAGGTCACTTCAGACCCTCTGGAAAATCCTGCTTTTTTTTCCAAACTCCCCATAGCAAAAAGCCAAAGGTCAGCCACAAACTCACCATGGAGTTGTCTGAAGCAGAGTCAAAAATCCTGCTTGTATGGGATGTTGTCCTGCAGTCTGTGAAAACCAGGCTGAAATATAGAATTCATGCCTTTGTTGTCTAAGCCAGGTTTTACACAATCTACACAGATTTGGAATGACTAGCAATAGATCACCAGATGCTGACCCTGGGTGGCTCTCTAGGATGCAGCCCTTCTCCTAGAAAAGCTTTTCTTAAGAAAATTCGGCACATCTTGATGCTGTCGTGCATTATCATACTAGGTCTTCTCTGTCTTCAGAGACATTTGAAGATATTTGAACTCTTCAGCTGGCAGAGACCAAAGGACGGCATTGCCAGCTCTACCCTTTTCTTAGGAGCAGATGGCCTGTATTTGCTTCTCAGTAAGTCTAACTAGTCACCAGACTCCCTGTCAAAGTGAGGAGCTGCCAAACAGAGCTGGAAATTATAATAGTTTCCATATCAGTGACACATCTTGTTCAGCAATTTAAAATCTAGAAGAATTAAAAAAGTGGAAATTTCCAATATCAGTGTTCTTTAACAATGACTTGGTAGAAGTCAAGATGACTTTGTTTTACATGCAGGCACTGTCACCTGGATTTGCTGAACAGGATGTTTGGTCTTTCTTTCGGTCAAACCATCAGTCTCTTTATTCACTGTATCTTGTTTTCATAGACATTTTTAGCAGTAAGATGCTGTGGATGGCACAGCAGATGGCCTTCATTTTCTCTGAACTTCAAATCCAAGCTTCTGCATGTACCTCAGCTTTTTGCCTCATGGTTTTAATCTCCCATACACTGCAGTTGTATTTGCTTAACACAAGAACATATTTCCTCCATATAAAACAAAAGCAAGGAGAGAATGGTTCAGAATAACTGTAGGAAGGAATTAATCAGATCAGCTGCTTAATAAAATATCAGATATGGTTTCTTGGTTGTTTGTATTTTTGTGGGTTTTGTTTTGGTTTTGCTGTTTTGTTTTGAAGAGTTAAACTACATTTGGAAGCTCTTGAGCAAACCAAGGATATGACAGTTTCAAGATAACCATTTTGAATTAATCAAGCATGATAAGCAAGTGCAGAATGCTCCAAGCATTTTGGAGACCTGCCTTGTGGACTCAGCTGTTAAATCCAAAGAAGCACCAAAAAGCACAGTGTTTCAGAAAAGCTTAAAAATGCTTCTGCTGAAAGCCTTCATTCTGAAAGAATACTTATGTCTCCTAATAAGTGTCTGTGTGGAAATTAACATCTCTGCCTCTTTGGCAGCAATGGAAATTGGGATGGTTATGACTGCAGGTTGAAAGACTGAGCCCTACATTTTACCCCACTCTCATGGTGTTTTCTGAAATAGCATGTCAGAGGAACATGTAAAATTGTAATGTATTCCATACATTTTCTGGTGTAATCAGTACACAAGAGACTCCTTGGATGTATAGTCACTAGGGAGTAGTACCTACCCTGTTCTGACTCAAATGCAGTATGATCTTTTACCCTTTGCTGTAAATTGGCTCAGAGCACATCTTTATGTGTCAGTTTTACTGCTCACTTTCAGATGTTACCAACTTCCAGCATTATGGGGCTGCTTTGCACTACATGTGATTTTCATTTTACACATTTTTCGGTTTCTTCATATGCCCAAATGAAAAATCCAGCATTTAGGAACATCACATGGTTTTATGATGCTCTCAAGTGAGATTGTTCAGAAACTAATGAAGGGATTATCCTCATCCACATGTGGTCTTTTGCAGCTGTAGGAGATATGTTATTATTCCTTGTTTGTTTTGCAGCTTCCACACAAGCATGCTGATCTGGTTGTTTTGTAGAAAGCCTTTACAAGTCACCCTGGGGAAGGCTGTTTTGTAGCACAAGAGCCCAGTCCTAAGAACAAGTAGTGCTGATACTCAACTGCTGCCACCTGTAAAGGGAAGCAAGGAACCAAGCATTTGTTTTGGAGGAGTCACTCGAATGTCCTAGACAGAAGGAAATATCATGTGTGGCAAGAAGGAAAGGAGCTTAGGAAAGTAGCTAAGATTAACTGCATGGGAGAGGATGACTGGAAAGCAAATGAGAACAAATGTGAATTTAGCACAGTTTCCCGAAACATTTCACATCTACTTTACTTTGCTTTGGAAACTATTTCAGTTCATTTGCAAATAGCAGCATTATCAAGGACAGCAAATTCAACAAGTTTCACTGATATAGTATGTCGGATAAAGAAGATACACCACGCAGATACCTCCGTGCCAGGAAAACAAAATGGTGGGAGGAAGCCCTCCTTTTTTAGTGGTTTTACAGAGACTCCAGCTCAAATAATCCAGCTCAAAGAAAGGAGAATCCAGCTCCCAACCTTATGTTGGGACCCTAGATTCAAAGTATGTCTTGCAGAAAGGCTTGCTTTGCATTTGCAGATGTCAAAGTAAGTGCTGAGGAAAAATTGAAGCAACACTGCTGAGAAAACACATGCCAATGTACCGCTTCTTTTGGGTCTGCTGGAATGGTATTAGGCCATATCAACCATTTGTGTGCTTTAGTGCTGAAGTGTGAGCCGTTGTGCAATGAGCAGTAAGAAATGATGGAGTGCAAAGATTAGCTGACTGTTATTACTGCACTGCAGTGGTACTCCCTTTCCCTTCCCATCATGCTCCCACAAACAAGACAGCTCGGAGGTGCTCTGTCCCACTGCATGGGAGTAACACCAGAAAGCAAATTAAGACACTGCTAGACGGACTCAGTTGTTAACCTATGTATGCTTTCCTTTCTGTAAGCCTGGACTTGTTGCCAGTTGCCATAAATTACAGAAGATCATGCACTCAGCATAACCTCTGGCTCTGTTAGACACAAACCCCTTTATGGTTAGCTACATCATCATGGCTTTGGGTTAAATCATCACAAGTAGTGCTCACTGCCCCATGGCATTGCTCTCTATTATTATTAGTTCAAAATTCCTGAGCCATTCTCCTCTAATTCTGACCATGTTAATTAAAAGATTGCAGAAGAGTTTTATCTCAAAAACCTTTTTCCTCTCACTTTTTGTGTTGCAGAGCCTCTGACTAAAGCCTTCATACCCAGCAGAGCAGGCTCCCTCATTGCTACATCTGCAAGTTGTTAGTTCAAATTTGCTGCCCACGCAGGACACAGCAACTTTGTAAGCAAGTGGTTTTGCATGGAGGGGTGTCTGAAAAAACACAGATCCAGTATCTAAAAGAACTAAAGTTTTCTGACAGAAAAATCTCCATCCAAGACAGGCTGCCACCCATCCACTGGTTGTGGCAGCAGCTGGCCATCCCCCTGCAGCCAGGCTGGCACCCAGGTTGTGTCTGTGCTCTCCCCGCCCAGCTGGGGCAGGCACTATGGGAAGTGTGTGGATGGTGGACCACCAGCAGGACCCTATTGCTGTTCCCCACTTTCTCAAAAGCCAGGAAGAAAGAAGAAGTCTGGCAGGGCTCACCCACCAGTCCCTCTTGTCAGTCTTGATCTTGTTTTCTCCTGTACCTTCATACCACACAGAGACAGCTTCCAAAGAGACCAAGCTATCATATCTATCACATCCTAGAGGTAGACTGATGGCTAAGCAATTTCAGGATGAAGGTCTACCTCCCCATATTCAAATCCTAGACCAGTTTGCCAGAGTGAGAATGGAAAGTATTTTAAATTATGACTCCTGTTTTCTCCATCCATTTATAAAAGAGTAATATGGAAATGTGCAGTAAGAGATGGTATGGACCTTGTGTTTGAAGCTGAGGAAACTCCCTAGCATAAAGCTTTCTAGTTGTGCTCTAACACAATTGCCCCCATCTTGAGCCCAATATGAAGTTTTAGCATCCCTTTAAATCACTCAGGTTTGTTTAGGTGTGCAGTATGATTGATTATGTGCTTTCAGAATTTCACAACTATTCCTTTTCTTACTTTTTTTTCAGACCTTGAAGTATTAAAGTCACAGGAAGTAATTTCTTCTTGCTCTTGCAAGAATCAGTGCACATCATGAATATAGTCCAGTATGCATTCATTTGAGAGGAATTAATTCCAGTGAAAATTACAGAAGTACTGGGAAATGCAAGTTCTTCATGTCATGCCCTGAGTCAGGGTGTCCTGGTGGACACTGAGTTGACTAGAAGGCAGCATTGTGCTCTTTGGCAAGCATGTCCAAGAGCATCAT
Source organism: Lonchura striata (assembly GCF_050655825.1). NCBI lineage: Eukaryota > Metazoa > Chordata > Aves > Passeriformes > Estrildidae > Lonchura > Lonchura striata. The sequence goes on from NC_140740.1 coordinate 71,690,766, forward strand.
GGTCTGTGTTTGCCAGTGTTGGCAGCTCATGGAAGGATCTGATCCCATATGGATTCCTGTGTCTGGTGCTGGATTCATCAGTACAAAAGAACATGTTGGAGTGAGTTCAGCAAAGGTGCCTTGAAGATTGTAAGGCACTGGGGTATCTCTGATATCAGGAGAGGATGAGAGAACTGGGCCTTTCTAACCTGGAGAACAGAAGACTCAGGGGACCTTATCATTGTATACATATCTAGTGGGAGAAAAGAAGGCAGATCTCATAGTGCTGTCAGGACAGGAATAAAGACAACAGGCACACACTGAAATACTAGAAATTCCACCTCAACAAAAATATATTTTTTTCATGTGCAGGTGCTCAAACACTGGAACAGGCAGCCTAGGGAGGCTGTGGTGCCTCCATCCTTAAAGGTGGCTCTAACCCAATATGAACGGAGCCCTGAGCAACCTGCCGTGGGCAGGAGTGGCACTGGCCTCCAGAGCTGCCATCCAGCCTCAGTGCCACCACAATTCTACCCTGCAGTTCTATAACACAGCACTAAGTTCTAAGTACTAAATGTGTTTGCGGATATACTAGAGGAAGTAGTACTGCTTTACAAGATAAGGACAGTTGAAATTATAATAAGTGTAAATAAAACCTCTAAATTAGAAGAAATATTAAATAAAATATGTTTTTGCACATGGTTTGAAGTGTAAGACTCCTGTACATTTGTCCTATCCAAGACACTAAGATCTTCTGAAGATTTTTTCCTACTCTCCATTCATATATTCTGCTGAAGGTCTAAAATTTCCCAAAAGAGGTTGGATTTACCAATACATAGTTTACACTAAGATTTGGGTTTTTCTTTTGGTCTTTCTGAATCTATGTTCCAATGATTCTCTGACTACTTACAGCTTCTTTCCAGAGAGGATGAGCTCCAGTGTGATTTTCACACACAGTAGAAAACCATCTCTGAAGGTGAACAGTTCACCCACGTCTTCTGTCTGACATTAAAACGTGGAAACTGGCAATGGCCACCTCATGGAGGAGGTTCTATGGATAGATGAAAATCAGGAAAGGTGTAATTGGTGCTGCTATTAGCTCTTGAGACAGAAATACAGAGACTATGTCACACATGGTAGTAGCTCAACATACCTGTTTGCTGTTCAACTAAACAGGCAATGAATGAGTAAAAAATCTAGTACCTGGTTTGAGCCCAGATTTGACTAAATGCAGTAAGGTATAGATGCAGAGGCTGTCAGCCAGACACTGTGACCGTAAAATGTAGCATTCCTAAAACCTTTGCATCTCTTCTAGAATTATTTCTAGATTGCATATTTCATGGATAAGCACATACTTTGCTGGGCTCCTGTTAGTGTACATATCTGTAGGCTTGCCTATGGAGTTTTTTGCTTTTTCTTGGGTGGAAATTAGTATTTATAAAAATGGGAGAAGGGCCATTGCCCTTTTCCAATGTAATTTTTCATTCTTCCAATTCTTCCAACATCATATCTCAATATAACTGAATATGAGGAACCACTCCTTTTTTTTCTGTTGGTTACTGTGGAAGTTCTGTTTAAGAAAAGTGGGAGGATGGATTGTAGGACAATAGATATTGCTGAAGGCAATCTCGCCCCTGAGGAGTTGCCGCTGTACTAATCACCAAAGGGTAGGAACAGGCCTACTCTTAGCAGGGCACAGCTGTGTTCAATAAGGATGGGTGTTATAAAAGAGTGGATTAGCTGGTTGAGAGAGGGTTGGAGTCAGTTGGCTATGCTGCTGTGAGGAGTAAGGGTCAGGTGTTCATGTTAGGGACAGTCAGGGTCAGTATGTGCTGCCAGGGACAGAAAGGGTCAGGTGTTCATGTTAAGGGACAGTAAGGGTCAGTATGCACTGCTAGGGACAGAAAGGGTCAGGTGTTCATGTTAGGGGCAGGTAGAAGTCAGCTGGACATGTGGAAGAGAGAGAAAAGGAGTCAGTGTTGCGAGGAGATGCCTGTGAGAACTCACAGAGAGAAGGTATGAAAGCCTTACAGTAAGATAATAAACCAATGGTGACAGTTCCCTTCCACTGTCAATTGGTGCCAAACACCAATGCAAACAATTGGTGGCCCGTACAGGGATGGATCCTGACAAAGCAGGATGCTTCCTCCCGTAAAACACCAACTGGTTCCTGTCTCCCCAGTCACAGTGACATTCCTGACACTGGTTTCCACATGCTTCCCCAGCACCCCTTCTTGCATAAGACATGGTTTGTCCAGGTTTCAATTCAAGCAAACAGAAAATAGCTGTCCACCACTATCTGAGTTAAAGGAGGCATTATGTGTACCTTATTCTGTTCAACTAGCAGAAAGTCAGAGGAGAAACTCAGCAACACAGGGGGAATCTCATACCTCATGGGCAATGGCTCCTGGTGCCAGCTTTCACATCAAGGTCAGCTGAATGGAAAGTGTTTGTTACAGAAATTGAAAGGCTTGGTCATGCAAACAAGTTGTCGAATTAAAATGAGAACATACCTTCCTGTTTTACACATAAAATAAAGAAATTGAGGCAGTGTCAAATTCCAGAACAATAACAGCTGGGATCTGTTTAATGTCCAAGCTCCAGAGCTGTTAACTGTACTAAGACTTGCTCCTTCACAGTTGGCCAAAAAGTGACTTTCTTTTATGACCACAAGGAGATGAGGAGCTCAGACTGCAAAACTTGGAGAGGTCTTTGTCATAGCACAAAGACAAGCATAAAGCTATTTTATTCTCAGGCCAGAATGCAAAGACATTCCAGCTGATGATTTCACACTAGCTGTGTGACTTGTTTCTGGTTATCCAGATATTTTGCCTGTATCTTCCTCAAGCCCATCATCTCAACTTGCAGCTTCAAAGACATCTAAAACAATGGACAATTTTGAGACAAACTTTGTTAAGATATCAATGCTTGTGCAGTCACCTCTGTAAAGCCAATACCTGAGACAAAGCTGGTAACCCAATCTATTGAGCAGGCTCTAGCCCCACCTTCCACAGCCCACTGCAATTTTCCTGTGCTCAGTTTTCATGAGGAACAAGCACTGTTAGTGCAGCAGCTGTCAATCTACCTCTTCTCCCAGTGAACCTATTCCTGCCCAAGCACTACAGGAAGTTGTTGCTTTGCCTTTACCTCGCCAGGGCAGCCTAACATCTGCACCACCAATATTGAGATTAAGTGCTTTCCTTGCCAAGGAAGGGTACTGCCATCCACTTTCAGGAGTCCACTTCAAAAATTTGAAGTCAAGCTCCAGGACTGAGCATTCAAGGATTGCTTTTATACAAAAGATGCCAGGGCAAAAAGAGGCAGCTTTCCCCTGGCCAGGGGAGTAAGTCCAGGCAATAAGCCAGGTACTGCCTGGGGTGCTACTAATTCTGAATTTCTCTAGTTGTCTACATTTGTACACCTCTACACACATATAAAAAATTTATCTCAGCATGCGTGTAGAGGGCCCATACTTCCAACAAGTAGTGGGTTGACTCTGATTATGCCATCTCCCAGGCATATTTTTTGGAGACCTAGTGAATAATTGTACTTCCCACAGCTCTTTTGTGCTCCACAGCCAGCAGAGGTTTTTGGCCTCCTGTCCAAACCCCAAAAGTGGAACTTCCCAAGAGGTATGTTGTACCATCACATGAAAAAAAGATGTGAAGTAGAAGCCAGAAGGGCATAAGAAGAGAAATGTAGCCTGACACCAATAACTACAGCACAAATGTGAATTGTGTACTCAAACCAGTTGAACTGTACAGGAGATACAGGCATCCACATACCCAAAAATGCCACAGAAATTGTATTGAAGAAGCAGAGTATAGGGGACCATAAGATATTTTACCAGCTGACTTACTGCCAGCAAGACAGTGGCTTACAGTAAGTGCTAGACAATTTCAGAGCAATGCCTTCTCCTCTTTTCCATGAATTTTCACAGCTGCATCAGCAGATGTAGACACTTGGCTACTTCTGCTCTAGAGAAGCTTATGGCTTAAAGAGTGCTATACAACCAGTGTAAAACTGTGTGAGGAAAATCACATGCTAAGTATATGCTTTCTCGCTCAAGCTTCTAACCATCCTCCCCATGACAAATAGACTTTATACACATTTTAATAAAGAAAAGGAAAAAACTTGGGGATGCAACAAGCTTTCAAGATGAATGAGTAGAGCTCAGGGTCTAGGAAAGAAAAGGAAAAAAAGTACAGGGTAATATAATGGAACTGTAGCAAGACACGAGCAAGTGACTGTAAGAAATGCTGACTCCAGTGACAATTGTTTGTTATCAAAGCAATTTGTCCAAGTCTCATCTCAATTTTTTCAAATAGTAGTAGAAATGTCACTCATCTCCTGATGACCAGGATTTGAGTAAAAATTCTGAGACATGTATACATATACATAACAATGTACTGTGCCAGGTTTGTGTGGGGGATAGAGTTAATTTTCTTCTCAGTAGCTGGTACAGTGTTCTGTTTTGATTTTAGTATGAGAATAATGTTGATAACACACCAATGTTTTAGTTTTTGCTCAGTAGTTCTTCCCCAAAGTCAAGGACTTTTCAGTGTCTCATGCTCTGGCACGGAGCAGACACACCAGAATCTGTGAGGGCACATGGCCTGGGTGGCTGACCCACACTGCCAAAGGGCCATTCCACACCACAGAATGCCATGCCCAGTGGCTGATTTTTGCTGGGGGGTGGGCTGCGTATCAGTCAGTGGGTGCTAAGCAATTGTAGTCTGCATCATTTGTCCCTCTTCAGTTTTATTCTTCTGCCTCTCTCCTTTTCATTGCTGTGACATTACAACTATTACAGAATAGTAGTTGGTGTTGTTACTGTTATTTTATTTTGTTTCAACTATTAAATTATTCTTATCTCAACCCAAGTTTTGCAGGCTTTTTTCTGATTCTTCTCTCCACTGTTGAGAGAGTGGGGGAGAAAGCAGCTGCGTGGTGTATACTTGCCATCTGGGGTTAAACCATTATATGTGTGTACATACAAATATTAATATACACTTATAAATACAAATGCTTAGTATATGTTCAGGGTTTGAATTTTTTCAGTTTGGTTTTTTTCTTAAAAGGGTGAAGAGGTACCAGTCTGTCAGAGGGCTTTTGCTTTCTGGTCTTTTTTATTAGGAGGTGAATAAAGACAAGTGATTGCCTGGAAAAATATTTCAGATGTAAAACTAACAATGTTAGATGCACAAATTGTCAGGCAGAAAAAATATTTATGTGGGACTAATTCCAGTATCTGATATTGGTTCAGTATGTAGATTGTTGAACTTTCTTTCATCTGTGATCCTAGTTTATACCAGCAGCTCAAAAACCAAAACAAATCATATTTTTCAAAACAAAGGAAGTCCTGCTTAAGTAAAACTCCTTTCTAACATTTAATGTTCAACAAAGCCAAAGGAGGAAACAGTGGTGAAAGAAAACAAATATGAATTATGAGGAATATCTCTCCATTTATTGCAGATAAAAGCTGTTTAACTTGATCTGACTGCTAAACAGATTCACAAACAGATTCAGCTCAAGCAAGTTAAAACTCCCTCTAATGGCAACTGGATAAAGGACAGACTTTGAAAAAATTAGAAGTCTCTCACTGTATTTGAAACCTACTTTTCCATAAGGAAATATTTCATTTGAAAAATGAAACTTTAGCCAGTGCCCGAGGTGCTTTTAAATTACAACTTTTTTAACATTCCTGACAAAATTTTGATGAGCTATGTAAGATGTGTTATGTAAAAATGCACACATTATGTAAATTATGTTTTCTCTAACCTGTCTGTTGCTTTAACAAACTGGCTTAGAAAAGCACTCTGGACAGATGATTCCTCCGGTACACCAAAAGGGTCCTGGTGTTCTGCAACACCACTCCCAACAGTAACACTAAACACTTAGAGAGACTACTTAGTTACAGAATCTGGAATTCACAGGCAAAACAAGCACTTAACCTGTGCAGAGAGTGTAATAAAATTCGAAAAAATTACATTCTGCTCACAAATACCAAGCAGAAATTATCCTTAGAAGACCATGAAAATTAAGAACAAACAACTCCTTTCAACTGGATGAGCACTGTGCGCAGGATTAATATGTTAAGAAGGGAAAGTAACTAATGGATTGCCTGTTAACACTATTAGATGTGCTGGCAGCAATATATAGGTGACTTACAAAGTCACCAATTTAGAAAGCTTCAACCTCTGTCAAAATGAGATCTAGCAAAGCCTTTTTCCCATAACCCTGAGGCAATTTCAGTTCTCAGGTAATTTCTGTTGGATATTCTCTTTTATTTCTATCTTTATTTTCTACCCCTACACACTGACATGGGATTAAAAAACTGAGGGACCATTATTTGATTTCTCGTTAGCATAATGAGTCTATGTGCCATTTTTACAGCTTGGGGGTAATTTCAATGACAAATTACAATTATGTTTTTACTACAAAAAACAATAATTTCAGGCTTTTGCTGGTCAAAAGTGAAATGTTCTCAGAAGGAAGTATTCAAGGGGGTAGAAATTTGAAGTAAAGTGAATTGAACATTAAAAAATATAAAAACTGATTCTAAAAAGCAAACTTTTATTTAAAAACTGAACTTCAAAAAATGCTGACTTTTTATCAAAGGCTCCCTGAAACTATTCCCCTGAAAATCAATCTAGTAACTCTCCCGCTTTAGTAACTGAAGTTTTATAGAGAGGTGTGGAATAGACTAGTCTTTTGTGCTGGCCTGCACTCCCCCTTCAGAATAAGAAAGGCATATGGAATCTGATCCAAACCTCACTTATATAAATAAGAAGTATAGTGAATTCACACTAGCCTACATGAACTGTTGTTACCTCTTCTCATAACTGCTGGAGGTTCAAAGGAGAAATGACTGCTTACCCCAGCAACTTAAGTAGTAAGTACATTTATAATGGCAGATAAAACAAAAAGTGCATTTGAAAGTAGGGCATACTTGCCTGCAAGGTGCTAGAGACATGACAGAGATCAGTCTATGTTTGTAAGTAAACTCATTTTATTGAATGGTTTGAAGGGCTGCTTAAAATAAAAACACTTTACAATCTGTACATGCAGTTTCAATTTTAAAAAATTAAATTTGTTTTCAGAAAACATGCATATTTATGTACATCATTTTGAAATAAAAGAAATCATTACCATTTACTGCAGAAAATCCTCTTTAAAAATCTTTAAAATTGCAGGCAGGAGCAATTCTGCAGAAAGCAAAGCTTAGAAAGCTTCTCTACTCTGAAGGTAAAGTTCATTCATTCAGAGACATTAGTAGCAGCAGAAGAAGGTCGTTTAAGGATGGATTCAACTGAAAATGACAGTGGCTCAGTTGTTGAAAATTTTGTTGTGGCCTGTTTTGCCCCAAAGAAGTCTTTTGTGGATTTGTCTACAGTAAACTTGTATTTTTGATTCTCTTTAAGAGTACACTCCCTGAATTTCTTAGAAGTATCTTCAAAAGTCTCCTTCACAAATGACATTCTTAACTCTGCTGTTGGAGTGTCAGGAAATGTCTGATGGAACAGTGACTGAAATGCACTGTACTTGAGAGGTGGAGGGGGTTTGGAACTGTTTTTGCTGATCTTGCTTAATGCCTGCTCCTGAGGAGTCAGAGAACCCTTATCAGAAATCTGGGAGAAAGTCCTTTTTGGAGGAGAGAAAGCTGACCTCTCACGAGTTTCCTGATGGAGGCACAGTATTTCATTACGTGACTGCTGAATGTCTCGCGTGTGAGTCAGAACGAATGAATTTTCCATTTTTGGAGGCATAAGGTCATGCTCAGTGTTTGGACAGTCCTGACTTTGTGAGACCCTGGCATCCCAACCTGTCCCAGGTTTGAGAGCTTGGACAGCAGTAGCATTTAAAAGGCATTGCTGGTAGAGGAGAGCATCACTAATGGGGCCACATTTTGGCCACACTAAGAACCTAGAAGGCAGGGGATACTGCCTGTAGGTAGTAGCTACACTGACATTAGAAGAAATTAGTTCCATGTTGCTAGGTCCTGAATACTGCATTGTTAGGTCAAGGCAGGTTGGTAAAAAATCAGAAAATTCCTTATTTGGATTATCAGCTTGAGTAGTGTTGAAGGCTGTTTTATACGAATTGTATTCAGCTCCACGCACCATACGGTTAGGGAGAAAAAGGGCAGCTGCTTGTGTAGCTTCCATCATATCTCTCTCTTTATACTCCCTCTCTAACATAATGTTCTCCAACTCCTTATCAGCAAAAGCCCGTCTCTTTCTCATCCTGTCACTTACAGGAGGTGGCAAGGGTGAATTCCCTCCCAGGTAAGAGTCTGTTGGAATAGGACGGTAACCTAAAACAACAAAGCAGCATTAGGAATTAGGCCACTGAAACATTAAAGTTGTGTTTGTAAAACAGCTTCATGAGCCAGTCCCACCAAGCACTGTGCGCTTGCCACAGACCCTGGTCACCATCAGCTCCTACAGAAGTCACCATGACACAGAGGCTTAGTGATCAGGCACAGTCAGTTCCTCAGTGCAGATAAGCAAGCCCTTCTTTTTTGACATGTTTAGTATCCATCAAAGCTAGCTGATTAGTAGTTTTTAAAAAAGCAATTCCAGACAAACAGATTGAGGAGGGAGAAAAGAAAAAAAAAAAAAAAAAAAAAAAGGCAAATCCCTATTGTGTATTAGGATTGGTATTCCATCAATGAGGCTTAAGGAGAGAGATACCCATTCACTTTTAACACATATGGAAAGCATTCAAATATTTTATTTCTTATGAACTAGAACTTCAATAAACCATAGAAATTCCGTGTCCAGTGCATTCAATTACCAAGCTACCTGGCTTAATTTAATATAATCGATAGGATCCAATCCTGTTTGCTCTACCCAGACAAGTAATTCCATTGAATTAATGGAAGTATTTACATGAGTTAGGAGAACAGGATTTTACCTGTTTTCACCCCCATTCCTCTCATACACGTTTCCCCTTTTCCAAGGAAGATACCTATATCTACAGCTGGTGTCTTTTCTATTTTCTAAAGATGAATCACTATGTACACATTGCTAGAGATGGTAGAAAATCCCAAGGAGAACTAGGAGAAAAGAAAAAGATAGTTATAATAAATTAGAGGAAAGAATACAGAAAATTTTTTTTAAAAAAGAACTGTAGACATAAATTAGAGGTTTTTAAAAGGATTAAATATTAATTGAGTTTGAACAGACAAAGAAAAGAGCTTTCTATTTCAGAAAAAAAAATTGAATTGAGAAGTACAATTATTTATAGGGATATGGTATGGAAAGTAATTAAACCAAACATAGGAATAAATGTGTGCACAGTCCCAAACGGGACCGAGGAAAGAAATACACCCTTTCACTGAAATAACAATCTTTAAAAGATAATTCTTCTACGGTTAATATTTTCGACAGTGAAAAAATTAAGCACCTTATTTTTCAGATCTTATAATTGATAATGTTGCAAACAGTACTGCTGTGTTAGGCATTCAGATAAAAAGAAAAAATTAATCTCTTTACTCTTTTGCTGATTAAAATGCCAGCGAATAAAGTGCGCTGTGAATAAATTACCCTGAGCTGCTGGGGAACCATGTAAAAAGACTGCCAGCTTGTAACAGTAACTCTCAAATTTCAAACTACCGTTGCTAGCATTTCAGGCATTATTCTGGGCAGAGGGGGCAAGGAACTGAAATTCTGCCGCATCGACTCCCACCTCGAAAGGCAGGAGCCTCCGTCGCCCGGCGCTGGTAGCGAGGCGCGCTTTAACGCCTAATTCGGGAAAGGACGCTGCATTTCACGCCTCGAACGGGAGGTGCGGGTCTTCCTGGGGCACAGCGGGGTTTCCCCCCTGCCAGCCGTGCTGCGGGGCCGAGGGAAGCCGTGGAGGGGCAGGGGATGCTCTTACCTTCCAGGATGCTCTTTGCCAAGAGGCTGGGCGCTCGGACGTGCCTCTGGTAGACGGCTTTGCGCTCCAGACTTGCCTGCTTCCCCGTCAGCCCCTTCTTGTCCTAGGAGAGCGATCGGAGGGCGCGGTCAGACCGGGGCCGCCCGTCCCGTCCCGTCCCGCCGCGTCCCGTGCCCCTCACCTCGGTGGCCTGCTGCCGCCGGAGCGCCACCTGGGCGGCCATGACGCGCTGCCGCTCCACCACCAGCAGGCAATTGGCACACTGGCAGTCGCGCCAGCGGCAGAACCGCTTGTGTCCCTTCAGGCACGACACCACGCCGTGGTTGCGGCACCGGGCGCACTTGGGCGTGCGGCTCAGCTTCCGCGGTTCGCCCCGCCGCGGGGCCGCCGCTGCCTCCTCGCCTTCCTCCTCCTCTTCTTCCTCCTCTGGGCCGGTGCTGCCGCGCGGAGCGCTGGGTGCCTCGTCCGGCTCCCCTTCCAGGCTCTCCACGTCGATCTCCCAGTCGGCGCCAGCGCGTTCCTCAGCCATAGCTCTTCGGCGGCACAGCTGCAAGAGAGGGGTCAGACCTCCAGCCCCCGCGGTGGAACGGCAGCCGCAGCACGCCCGGCTTCCGAGGTGCCCGCCTGCACCCTGCCGAGATGCGTGCCAGTCGGGAAATCGCGGCAGAGCCCGCCTGGCATGTCGTCTTTCCCTTACCATCCCCTCGGGTCTCTTGCGCACGACCCGAGAGAGGCCCAGTTTAGCCACGACGGACGCCTCCCTCTCTGCCCCCCTTCCCTCCCGGCGCAGCTTGCGGGGAACTCCGCTAGTCCGCCGCAGGCAGGAGCGCGTCTCCTGCAGCGAAGGATGCGGGAGGAACCGTCCCAGGGAAATGCCCCGCGCTGCAGCGCTACGGCTCTGTCCGGTCTCAACAGGGTCCTGCTTATTACAGGATCCTGAGAACCCTCCTGCCAGCTGCGTTCAAGCTTGAGAGACAGGCAGCGGACAGCCGAACTTCACACATCGCCGCTGTCCGCTCCAGCAACCAAAGGTAGTATGAGCTCCTAGAGCTCCCTGCGGAAGTTGCATCTTCCGACCTCACCTGCTCCAACACGACCTCTCTGTCCTTGCTGCTGCACACCACACTTACCAAAGACAGGTGGTCCAGGAAGCACGCAGCCCCTCAGCTCCCCGCAGTTCGCAAGGGCCGCTACCCCAGACCGGCCGGAGACAAGAAACTCCCGATCCCCGCACCTGGGGCTTAAGGCTCCCCGACAGCCGGGACGCTGCGCCGTCGGGGGGTTGGCTGCGCGGCGGGGCGGCCGTGCGGTGCGTGTCTGTGGGTGCGCGCTGACCGCACCGGGGCCGGTGTTGGCACCGAGCTGGGGCTGGCGATGGCACCGAGCTGGGGCCGGCGATGGCACCGAGCTGGGCCCGCCGCGCTATCTATCCGGCGCGCCGCGCTATCAGCCGCGCTGTCCGCCCCGCCGCGCCGCCCGCCGCGATATCAGCGCCCGCCGCGCCGCCCGCGCCGCCCATTGGGCGCCCGCCCCGCGGCCGCCGCTCCGATTGGCCCGCGCGGCCGCGGCCCCGCCCCGCGCCCGTGCCCGCCGCCCGCGCGTGGGTGCGGCGGGCGCGGAGCGAAGCCGGGGTGGGCGAGGAGCTGGCGAGATTTCATTGCGGGGCGACAGAAGGAGTGGGAGAGGAAAGGGAGCGAGAAAAGACGGCAGTGCTCGTGATGGTGACAGCCAAGAAACCTAAGGCGAGCGGCGTCCCTCCACCCGAGGAGCGGGCTGGGGTCGAGGGTTTAAAATCCTCAGCCACCGCGTTTTTCGTTTGCGGTCGTTCCCGTTGCTTCGCCCGCGTAGCAATGGACTTTTTTTCCGAGTCTGAAAATGCGGCTGGATCCTTTCCCTTCGGGAATTAAGGCGAGGAAAATTACTTTATTTTCTAGCACTCCCTTCTTTCAGAGGGAACGTTTTCCACGGACCACTGAGGTTTTTCCCCTAAGTAACTTTATTTCACATAAGTAACTTTATTCCCGCCCCTCCCTGACGAAGACTGCTCTTTGGGAGCTGGGTAATGCAAATACAGAGCGATCAAAATTGTGACCCAAAAAAATTCAGTCGAGAAACGAAGAGGCTAGAGTTCCGTGCTTCTGCAAGTGAAAATAGGATTTCCCAAGAGGCAGAAATGGACACAATACACCTCGGCGCGTTCAGCACCGTTCAGGGGAAATTAATACTGGTGAATTTAAAATTATTTTGCCAAGGAAGAAAAATATTAAAGGCATGTGGGATAACATTAGTTCCCACTAATGTGTACTGATCGAAATCTAACTGTATGCGGAACATATGGCCGAAACTAGTTTCCTAAAAGGGGAAATACTTTTCCCTTTCTCTAAGAAGCGGGTGTTTGCAATAAATACTGACAGTATTCGTGTATATAATAAACACGGGCATCTACTCACGGTAGGCACACGGACCAGCTGCCGGCCACCGGTTCGGCACGGAAAAACCCTGCCCTCGCAGGCCTTGGGGACAAAGGCCACAGGGCGAGTGGCGCAGGCGGGCAGCTCGGGCGGGCAGCTGGGCGGGCCGGCGGGGGCCCGGCGCCCGGCTCCGAGCTCCGCTGCAGCCCAGACAGGGCACCAATGCTCCGCTTCGCCCCGTGGGCTGCGGGCACCCGCGAGGAAGGAGGGAGGGTTTGTTCCCGGGAAAGCTTGTCCTCCCCGGGCGGCACTGTCGGGAGAGAGGGGAGAAGGAAGCGCATCCCCCGACGGCAGGTATTATTAATCTCAAAAGAAAGCCTGGCTACTGTTTGACTTACAAGCATGACTAAAAGGCAAATACCCAAGGAATTCCACTTTCCCCCTTGGGGTCCCTCTTAAAAGGCACAAGCATGACAAAGGACCTGCAAGGTTAGGAAATAGAAGTCGCCTTTGTCTGTAAACCGACACCAAATTACAAGGTACGATTCTGCGGTCCGCTGGAGTAAATTACAAAACAATTCGCCTCCTGTTTACTTTATCCACAGGGAGCTGTGAAACCCAGCCACGATTTTAAAGTGTGTTTGTATAACTTTCTTCTGCTCCTGTTGTTTGCTCTCGGCTTCGCAGCGCTTTCGAGCTCCCCTCCAGCCACTCCTCTCTCTCCCATCTGGAAGAAGAGGTGTCTCTGTCGTCCTGCGGCGGGACGCACCCGCGGGAGAAGGCGGAAAGCGATCTAAGCAAGGCACTGCCTCTCCAGCTCAGTCCTCCGCTTCGGTTTCGTGATGTCAGCCATGCCCGCTGAGCTGACACGGGCAGATGCGGCGCTGTGCCGTGCTGGGAAAGGTGCTGATTCCCACGCAGGGGAGTCTTTGAAGCCCGCGATGTGCAGCTGTGCATCTACCGCTCCCGCACAGCCTTCCCAGCACAACTCCCCTTCTTTGCGTCAGCCCTGGTGCCTGCGGGGCCCGGGCCGAGACCCCCGCCCGGGGCTGCTGAGGTGCCCCGGGGCTCCTGCGGAGCCTCCGCCGCGCACCCTCGCCCTTGCCTACCCCCCCGTGCGTTGCCGTCGGGGTCCTCCCGGAGCTGCGCTGCCCAAGGCGGGGTGGGGGTGTGCCAGACCCTGACGAGAGCCGGGGATGAGTCCTAAGGCCTCGCAGGCGGCGGCGGGGGCTCTGCTTCTTGCGGCAGAGCCCTTCCCCAGGAGCGCGCTCGCCTCGCCCCAAGGCGATCGGCCCCGGAGCGCCCAGCGCTCCGTCCTGCTTTGCATCACGGCTCTGCGGGCAGGTGCAGGTGCAAGTGCCGCAGTCCCCCGCGCCTGGCCTCCCCAGCCCTCCCTTCCCCCGGGGAAATTTATTAGCGAGGTTAGGGCAGGCTAACCAAACGGCAACTCCGGGCGCAATTTCCCCGGAGGAATGCTTTGATCCTGCCCTCTCTCCCTGCCGTCGAGGGCAGATTGCAATGACAAACGCGGGCGATCCCAGCTCCGCCCGCCGGCCCCTTGCTCGCCCTCTCCGGGCGCCGGTGCCCGGGCGGGGCTCCCGCCGTGCCTGCGCGGCCGCGCCCGCACCCGGACCAGGACCGGGCCCGACCGGAGCGCTTCTCCGCCGCGCGTTACCGCGTGCTTGCCGCAGCGAAGATGCTGACACTTCGCGGGTGATCCCAACTGCGGGAAGTAGGGGAATGGGATAGGGAAAAAAATTAAAATAAAAAGAAATAAAAAGCACGAAGATACCACCTTTTCCCGTGTTATCTAATCGGTACAAACCACCATTTCTTTTGCAGTTTTGTTTTTTTTTTTCATTAAAATGTGGATTTTATATATATGTGTATAAGACTCCATCTGTCTCTTGTAAATAGCATTTAAGTCAACCCTAGCAATAAAATAAACCTGGGTAAGATTTTTATTCGTGACATAGACCTTTCTAAATTGATTGTATATTTTAAATAAGTTTAACTCATTGAACGTTTTAAATAAGCAAGTTTTTTCAGTTTGGATATTTTTTTTTCCTGGGGCTTTGTGGGTTTTTCGTTTTATTTTAAATGACCATTTCATTTCTGCCTAATAGATGTGTAGGTGCAGAGTCACAGGATGGATTTTCTGTTATTCCTATATGCCATTCAAATACATATAATAAATACGTATTATAAGAAGGTAAGATATGTTGAGGTAATGTATTCTCTATAGCATGATATGGAAGAAAATATTTTTTGAACATGACAGTAATACTACTGCCTTTGTTTGCTTTGGCAAGGAGGGCAAGGGTTAGCCTCTTTATAGGAAGACTTGCTTATCATACCAGGATAATCTTATTTCCTACTAAACTGGAATGATATCAAAAGCGGTTCAGATGAAAAGAGCAGAACTGCCATTTCTGACACAACTAGTGAAAGTCGGGCAGGCAGTCCAGAGTCTTCAATGGAAGGATTCACATGGACCCAGACAGCTTTGGATTCAGCACGGGGTGCCACAGAGTTTCCCATCTACAACGCTTCTCACCCTGGCAGCTGAAGGGATGAGCTCCCATGAAGGGAGAGGAATAAACTATAAGAGAAGGACAATTTAGCCCTCAGTGGTTGGAGACTCTGCCTGTTCACTGGGGACGTACCAAGGGGGCATAATTTGGCCTCTGAAAACAGGACCACACAGTCCTGGCAGTCAGTCATTGAAGCAAGAAGAAACACAGCTTAGTAAAATAGAATTACCTTTTCTGCAGCCTCCAGATTCATGGCCAGGGGATATGAGGGCAGATCTAGATAGACTTTAAGTCAAAACTAGTCCAAACACATCCCCATCCAATTCTGTGCTAAAATTTTGAATTAAAAAAAAAAAAAAAAAAGGCATGAGGAGTGTTTGTGTGCCATTCATAGCAGCTTTGCTGTGGCTCATAAACAAGGTTGACCTTTGGTTTGTCAGCATTTAACAGGCCAGTAGACATTTGGCAGGTCTCTTGCTAAAATGTGCTACAAAGTTGGATCAGCTCTCAGCATGAATATCAAGAATCTACTATGCAAGCAGTGAGCACAGCAAATTGTCAAGTCAGCAACTAATATACTTCACTATAACCTTCCCAAATGTCTTAAGTAGTTTGGCAAATCTCTTGTTGCAATAAATTCTAGTGAAGTTTCGGGGTTTCATCTTTTTTCAACATATGGCCTTAAAAAGTAACTTAGCCAAGAGTATTTTTAGCGTCAATGCAAAGTTTGCTGGAGATGTTTTCTCAAATTTGTTTGCACTCTGGCAGTTTTATTCAAATGTCAACCAGATGCAGAAAGTGTAGAGGCTGGGGTTTTATTTTACAGTCCTGGAAACTAAATGTCAAGTCTCTGCAACATAAATTGTCTTTTGGATTGCCATATTTTAGCAGAACAGCAAAAGTCTTACTAATAAACAGGTTTGTGGTGTTTTGTTTTGTTTTTCTTTCTTCAGGATGCAACATAATTGTATGCAAAATCATCTCTGAGCAGACTTACTGAAATTATTAGGATGACCTGAGGTAGTGGTCAGCATGAAAAACAGCATCAAAATCTGGCAATATATCAGTTAAAGCAAGCCAGCCAGCTAGCCAGACTCGGGCCAAATGAATCCATGTGGGTTTCCAGGCCACACCTATTACACTCCAATTAGCAAGAAAGCTTGTAGAGCCATTTTTAGATTGGGCTGTTGTACCATACTAATACAAGTATCAGACTCTGCCGTAGTGTGGATCCACTATGGAATACACAGTTGCCTGAGGTGGTAGAGGGAGAGGATGTGAATCTCAGCACTCACAGCATGGCAGAGTGAATGCAAGACAATTGGGTTCTCTGAAAATTGACAGAAAACACACTGGGCTACATCATCACCTGTGGCATTTCCACCAAAGCTCTCAGAATGTTTTTACAATCTATCTTTATAAGAACAAATCCTGAAAATCAGACAAGCTTGTGCTGTAACTCCATGACCAAGGAGCTCAGTCTATCTGGCACATGGATACAGGGAGGTACTGAGGACTCTCACTCCCATGATTCTTGGACATCAGCTGGGAAAACAGCAAGAGATGTACTCTCAGTACAGCAAACATGATGCTGATGCTGATTCCTCTCAGAATTAAAATAAAGCATTTTTGGATGCAGAGTCCCCACCCACAAGATTTAAGGTGATGTTTGAGGTAGAAGAGGTTTCTGCTACTATACAAATAAAATTAGAGCCCTTTTAAATTTTTTTTTATTATTTTCTTTTTCTTTGGCTAGTGCTTCTGCACATCTGTTTAGCTATTTGAGATAGATTCAGCAACAGAAAGGGGAGAATCTGAGGGAACCAGTAAGCATACAGAGGACAGCAATAGAAATGTGCATCTTTAGGATTCTGTAAATAGGAGCCTCTCATTGGAGAAGTTTTAAGTACCCCAAACAGATTGGCACAAGTTTTCAGTATGCCACACTTGGTCTCTACAACATTCCTACTAAGTATTTTAGAGAGGGAATGAATATGACTCCTTCCAGCCTTTATCTCAGCTGCCATCACTGGGACATCTGGTGTGAGGAAGCAGAGAGACAGAGTCCCCAGGCAGGTGCAAAAGAGAGCACTTTATTGCAAAACCAGGCCTTTTTAAGCAGTTAGGTTTTTATCACTTACATACTTCTAAAATATGACAAACATCATCCAACCAACCATCATACACAATCATGTGAACACACAATGGTTATATAACTTGTTTTTCTATCTAATTCAGCTGAGTCACTCCCAGCAGCCTTTTCTACTTAGCCAAAGCAGCAGGAGTGAGCCATGAATTTACAAGGCCATCCTTTTGTAAAGTTCTACCTATGTGCAACGCTCTGGCTCTTCCCAGAGGCAATGCAGATGGAGGCCTGACACCAGCATCAGCTTCTGAAGGGGTGGCATTGCCATGATAGGAGGAGAACCTGGTGCCCTAGCTGGACACAACACCTACGTGTTAAGAGACATTTATGGCAATCTCATTTGCTGCTTCTCTTGCCCTGCTATTGGTGCACTCTTGGTTGCAGTGGCTAAGTGGTTTTACACAGACTGTTAGCAGGCAGAGGTACATCTTCCTGATCTTGTGCATTTGTCCCATGCCAGAAGTGAGCTGAACTGAAGTATCCATTCTTGTTCTTATTTATATCCAGGAACAGGAATACAGGACCTGTAACTACTTCAATCCATTTCTTCTCATAAGGAAACCTGCTCATTGACAGGATTTAATTTGATTGTTGGAATAGATCCTGATCCTGTCCCTAGGCAGAGAGCACCTTACCAGGCATTTATCACTGTGGCTCAAAACATGTCAGATTTATCTCAATGCACAGTTTTTCTGAAATCATCAAAGAGAAAGCAAGTAGTGATGAAATTATTCATACAATAGAGAGACTATTGATAGCATGGAATTTATTATAAATATGTATTTATTAAGTTATGCTATTATTATTATTATTATTATTATTATTACAAACAAATCCAGGTGAAAATCCAAGGCATAAAGTGTTCCTGAAAGGTGCAGCCATTGAGTATTCTGGGATCAAACTTTTCCCTTCATTCCACACAGACACTCCATTGAAATCCTTGAGATTAAATGGGCATAAGTCTGAGTTTAACATATTGCAGATGTGTATATATATATTAAGAACATTGGATGCATTGTACTCTAAAATGCTATTTTACTTATGGTATTTTTTCAGCACTTAAGATTACTGGCAATAATAAAAGAGACTATCCCACAAAATGCACTAAGATCATATGACATAGAGAGGACACTGTCATCTACTGCATGATTTAGTATCTGTGACATTTAGGTAATTCATGGTCTCTGGACATCCAAGATCATATCAACTATGCAAATTGTCACATCATTCAGTGCCTAAAATTAACCACTTCTAGGAGTAAAGGTCTTTAACCAGCTCTGCTGAAGTCAGTAGAAAACTCCCTGTGCCAGCTGCCAGGGGAATCGGGTAAGGTCCATATTCAATTAATTTTGCCTTAAAAGAGAAGACAACATGCTGATCAGACATTCTTCCTGCACTGCATGACCAGTTCACTGGCAGTTTGAGCCACAAAACTCTGGATTTCAAGAATTTATTTCCATGTCTTCTTTGACTATTTGATTCATAAAGGAGGTGGGAGGAGCTGCTGTACCACAGCGCTGGGGCTGAACTGCCTTGGTGTTTTTATTCTGCACATCTCCATCTCCTCTGTGATTTCCACCCAAGGGATATTTTCTTTAGGGACACTTTCCTAGTCTGTAGGGGACAATTTCCATCCTGTAGCAGTCTGCAGCACAGAAACATTAGCATGTCAGACAGAACATCCATCTAGTTGAACCCATCTGGTTTAACCACGTGCTAGAGACTTGGATGACACACAACTGGGAGAGGATATATAGCTATAAATTATTAGCTCCCTCTTTTAAATAATGATGAGGAAACTCTTTTAAATACATTTATGATAGCAAGATACTCACAAATAATTTAGTTCAGGAAAAAAAAATAATCATCTGAATTTTTTACCCAGAAGAACACGTGAGGATATACCCAAGGCCCAAGTCATTTGTTGCAGTGTACTTACCTACAAAAGTTGACATCACTCCAACACCATACCACATTTTCATGCCATAATGATCAAATTAATGATATTTATAATCAGCACACCAAATGATGTGCAACAGCAGGACATATACCTAAGATTCAAGTGCTAGGAGTGAACTCTACTGAGTTCAGAGAGAATCACCATAAAATCCCAACCATGAAATTGTGGAAATAAACGGCAGCTTGCCCACAACTTCCACAAAGCCAGACTGCATCCACTTAGGGACAACTGCAACATAAATGTGATAATCTCTTGCTGCCTAGATTCTTTCCAGATTATCTTTGGCTATACGTCATGCACCTATAAAAGCAGTGGAATTACCATAAGTTAAAAGGAGCATATTGCAGGGAATTGCAGAGATGTCACTGTCTTTCAGTACAAGAAAAAAAAATTCCTAGGACCTAAAAATAAATGTTCATATAGTCAAGAATAAATTTTAATTAGATTTCTATCTCTCTTTTTTCAGCCTTTTCTGCTCAGGAACTACTTTAAGCCTGGGACAATCATATTAGTAAAGGTTTACAATAAGCTTTTCACTTCAAGGAAAAGGAAAAGGAAAAGGAAAAGGAAAAGGAAAAGGAAAAGGAAAAGGAAAAGGAAAAGGGAAGAGAAGAGAAGAGAAGAGAAGAGAAGAGAAGAGAAGAGAAGAGAAGAGAAGAGAAGAGAAGAGAAGAGAAGAGAAGAGAAGAGAAGAGAAGAGAAGAGAAGAGAAGAGAAGAGAAGAGAAGAGAAGAGAAGAGAAGAGAAGAGAAGAGAAGAGAAGAGAAGGGAAAAGAAGGGAAGAGAAGGAAAAGAAAAAAGAGAAAAGAAAAGAAAAGAAAAGAAAAGAAAAGAAAAGAAAAGAAAAGAAAAGAAAAGAAAAGAAAAGAAAAGAAAAGAAAAGAAAAGAAAAGAAAAGAAAAGAAAAGAAAAGAAAAGAAAAGAAAAGAAAAGAAAAGAAAAGAAAAGAAAAGAAAAGAAAAGAAAAGAGAAGAGAAGAGAAGAGAAGAGAAGAGAAGAGAAGAGAAGAGAAGAGAAGAGAAGAGAAAAGAAAAGAAAAGAAAAGAAAAGAAAAGAAAAGAAAAGAAAAGAAAAGAAAAGAAAAGAAAAGAAAAGAAAAGAAAAGAAAAGAAAAGAAAAGAAAAGAAAAGAAAAGAAAAGAAAAGAAAAGAAAAGAAAAGAAAAGAAAAGAAGAGAAAAGAAGAGAAGAGAAGAGAAGAGAAAAGAAGAGAAAAGAAGAGAAAAGAAAAGAAAAGAAAAGAAAAGAAAAGAAAAGAAAAGAAAAGAAAAGAAAAGAAAAGAAAAGAAAAGAAAAGAAAAGAAAAGAAAAGAAAAGAAAAGAAAAGAAAAGAAAAGAAAAGAAAAGAAAAGAAAAGAAAAGAAAAGAAAAGAAAAGAAAAGAAAAGAAAAGAAAAGAAAAGAAAAGAAAAGAAAAGAAAAGAAAAGAAAAGAAAAGGAATGCAAATCAACAAATAAGATCTTATTTCTTATTTTCATTTGTGCAGGAGCAGAATGTGTCCCCCAATGCACAGACATCACTCTACAAGTCAG
This sequence comes from Lonchura striata, assembly GCF_050655825.1. NCBI lineage: Eukaryota > Metazoa > Chordata > Aves > Passeriformes > Estrildidae > Lonchura > Lonchura striata. Next base: position 71,711,211 of record NC_140740.1, read on the forward strand.
TGGCACTGCTCTGCCTGTTAGGGTTGCCTGCCTAGCACCAGGTAACACACACAGATACTAGCAAAGGTAACAAACTTATTGTACACTATTTGAGAACTCTGTTCCATGAGACACCAGAATAATAATGGGCAATAATAAATGAGAGTCCTCAGCTCTCTTCTTTGGCTTAATAAGTCTAGCTGAGTCAGAAAAGACCGCATCTCATTTTTCCAATGTGTACTTTTGTTAGGTCAATAGAGGGACTGTTACAGAGTGGTAATGTGAGCTGGGTAACGTGTGCAGGTTCTGGGGCTTTATTGTGTCCCTGCTATGTTAATTAGTATTAGGAACATGATGGATTGGCAACACATGTATTTTCTGAGTCTTAAACCAGCCCTGAGAGTTTAGCACTCCATTAGTTACACATCACAGGAACCCAGGGATGTTTACTTTAAAAAGTATCACTTACAAGAATGCAACACTCTAATTCATTCCTGATAGAGGCTGTGGGGAACACCCACCCAATATTCCCGTTCTGCAGGACAGTACACCAGCCCTTTCCAGGGTCACCCTGGGAATCCCACATCAAAACTTTCTCTGAAACATCTCCCAAGGGAGTGACAGATGGAGAAACACCAGCCTGGACAAGCAGAGCTTTTTTGTCCACAGCTTATCTGATAGAGAAGATAGCCACGGAGGAAAGAGCTGGAAGTTTGGTGAGAGGTGTGTAAGACACATCTCTTAGTGCAATCACTCCACAGCAGAGAAATCAGATGGGGCTGTTTCCTTCCTCTGGCCACAGCAGCCCTCTCTCCCCAAGAAATGTTACCATACCAATATACCAGCCAGCATGAGGAATTTCTTCTCTGCAGTCCGGAGGTGTAAATCAGCATGGAGGGAACAAAATTCCAAAAGAATTCAGACCTTCCCAAGAAGCCAAGGAGAAATGGTAACAAGAGATGCTGGATACAATTTTTCCATAGCCAAATCCAACGAAATGATCCTTCCATGCACCAAATTACATAAAACCCTCAGCTCTGGTCCGTGAGGATGTGCCCCACTGGAAAAATTCTGTGAAGTTTCCTGTCCTTCAGTAGTATGGGAGAAGGTCTCTTGTCTGACATAATTCTTCCAAAGAAGCATTGGTACCTCTAAAAGACAGCAGACTATCTCCTCTTGTCGTGCAGTCTTTCTTTCTCCTTACCTGCCAACCTCTGGAGTCTCAGGAAGAACTGTCTTCCTTGTACATAGCTTTATTCCCCATCCCAATCTCTCTCACCTCAAACTGGGACTGGCAGGTTAATATTTGCTTTCTTACCATTAATATTAAAAATTCCACCACAGAAATCTGCAAGTATGGCAATATAAACAAAAACAAATCAAATCAAAACAAAACAGAACAAAAAAAGACATCTTTACCTTTTAGCAAATCAGTCAGTAGCCACCAATTCTGTAGCCATTCTGTAGTGCTGATTTTGGCAAATGTCCTAAAACAACTTTGTGTTCTGAATCTATGCATGGGATTATCCTTCATCATCCCAGTTACACTGAGTAGCATTTAATAATTACCGGAGTGGGCTATGGTAGATTAATGGAACTGAGGCTGACATGCTATTTCTCATTAGTCTTTCAGCATGGCTGACAGCAGCTAGGAACCAATGACTTGTGCAGCCAAGCCTTCAAACAGTGGTAATTGTAGCTGTAATGAGCTGTGTTAGCTTCGTGTGTTAAAGCATGTGTGGCAAACCCAGAAGTGTTAGCCCAAGTGGTTGATTGCAATCAGAAAAAGAGTGTCAAAATCCCTTCCAGGTTGTCACTGAACTATTTTCACTCTACAGACCATGATTTTATAGTCAGTTATGTCTATGTAGTGTGACAGAGACAATTTAAATATTCATACCCATGAACTGGATTTGTCTGCATCATCCTGGACACATATTCCTATCTATAGACAAAGCCACTTTCTCCTATGTTCAATTGTCTACAGGTTAGAATATGTGGCCTAGTGAGGCCAGCACATTTACAATTATCGTGTGAAATTGGCATAACCTTGATGATCTTGCTATATTGGCAGTCAAAAAAGAAAGTCATTTAACTTGAAAGCTGAAGTTGGATACTCTGTATCTTGGTGGATGCAAAACCATATTCAATATATATTTTTAAGCAGTTTTTGGTGCAACCATACTCTAATGACTTCTGTGATTTTTTTTTTTTTTGTGACTAAAAGGAGTGCTAGTAGTGTCAACAACTAAAAGCTAAGAGGCAATTCAAATAATCAAAAAACAACAGCATCTAAAGAGGTATTTTTCAGATCTCTATCACATCCTACACTATATAGTATGTTATCACAGCTTGGCTACCACTCAGCTGTCAGATCATGTCAGCATCTGAGCAGTAAATAACACACCCAGGACAAGCCAGATGTGCTGGTATAAATGACCAATTCATTGTTACAGAGAAGCCAGATCACCATGTGGCAAGGCACATGAGCACTGAGCTAACTTTGCCACGTCTTAGTACACCAGAATCATCAAAATCAGAAGTACGATGATCACATCTCACAGCTTGCTCTCAGGCAAAGCCATTCTTACAGTTGGGCAAATGATCCTTCAGCTCTGTAATATTAGGAGTGCAAACTTAGTAACTTGCATTCTGCATCAACCCTGCACACTGCAATCCTAAAACTTTACAGCAGCCTTCAAACAATGCCAAAACATAAGCAGGCAAGTCCAATCATAATCCTTTGCAGGATGTTGTGCTCTGTAGCCATTTCCCACTTCTCACATGTAAAGGTAACAGAGACAGCTAAAGAAGCTGAAATGGGCTTTATGGCTTGGCACTTCTCTAATAAAACAAGAACCTTGATCATATGAAGAAAGGGACAGTTCTGGGATATAAATACTGCAGAACTTTGGAATGGCTGTGGCAAGAAGAACATCTGTTTATTATGTTTTCTAGTGCTTTATTTTCAGTTGCCCATGACAAAGAATCAGAACTTTTACCAGTGGAAACCATGCTCAGACATAAACACAGCACTATCCTTTTGAGGTATACCTTGAGCATTATAAAGCAACAGCTTTATTATAGGGAAGTCACAGAGAGTCAGAAATCAGGGCACAGGAAAAACAGTTTGAGAACAGGCCACATTTTATGAAGAAAGTATTTTACTCACAGGTAAGGGGAATTTTTTTTGTGCGAACACAGATACTTTAGGCAGCATGAAGGAGAATTTTGAGAAAATGTTCTTGTGGTAAAACAATTTACACTGGAGTTCTCCACAAAATCCCTACAATGATATTAACCTACTGACACTCATCTCAAGGAATGAATTTTGGTAACATAAACTTTATTCTGTGTTGTGCATTAGCTCAATGTCACTACTGAACAAGAAAGAGGATGTGTTCCAAAAATGCTATTGTTAATGGGAAAATCAGACAACACCACACTCAGCAGTGAAGTCCATAAGGAAATTCACTTGAGGCCACATCCAAGGTATTACTATCCTTGGTTTAGTCTTCATTTTATGAGCGCCATTGAAAAGTGTTACATAGTGAACTCACTTCTCTGTCATGAAATGCTTTTTCATTAAATATTCCCTTGATGGGTCTCTGGGTCAGCCAAAGACCTCAGAATTATGCAAACATAAAACAAAGCAGTCATCAGGTAAAATTAACATCCTAGTCAAACTCAAAACAAACCAGACCAAGATATCCATATTAAAAAAAAAAAAAAATATCACTAGCTGACTCTACTGAGAAGGAGCCAAATATGAGTTTAGAAAATAAATTCATTTACACCACTAGCTACTTTTCAAAATCTTGCACATTGGAGACAGGCAACCAGCTTTTCCAAAGAAACTGTCTCACAAAACACTTGTGGCCTAAGCCTCCACACAAAAAGAGACTTGCAAAGGCAGTGAGGCACTGTGTCTGTGTACTGCTTATTTCCTAAGCATAAAGCACAAGATCCAGAGCAAATAAGGTGACAAATACTTGACATTACTGCCATCTCTCCCAACACTAAAGAGTTGTTAAATTACATGATAGTAATTGTGTCAATGCAAGGAAAACATCCCAATGCATATTCTTCCCATATTGTAGGATGCTGCTGAAGTGGCTGGACCTTTTTTTTTCCAGCACCTGAAGATACAGTAGGAATTAGCAGAAAAGTAGTGGCAATGGCAAATTCCTATGCTGTTGAGGTGGAGAGTTTATGTGGAGAGAGATGTAGACGAAATGCTGGTGACCTGCAGCTCCCTGCCTCCTGAGAGGCCAAGCCCTACATTTATTCCAGACACAGAGACAGTTAAAAGTACACAAATTAAACACAACCTGTCCCTCATTCAGAATTGAGACCTTAATATTGTCAAATACTAAGGCAGTTAGGATATTTTTAAGGTAAAGGGGATGAAATTCAAGCCTATCAGGTAGACTATTTCACAGACAGAGACTGTTTGGCATGAAAAGAAAGATAGCCTAGGTAAATCCTACTTGCAGTAGATACACAAGGCATTACCACAGGCACTTTGTTTTGACTACAAAATGTCTTTCATTTGAGAACATGAAACCAACTGCTGCATCTGGCATTAGTCCTTCTTTCCAGGCAGACTTACAGTTCATATTCTAATACAGCACACTGAAATAATCTAGTATGAATTATAACCAAGAAAGATCAAGATAATAAGTAGTAAAAAAGAGGCTTGAGATGCCCAAGATAAAGGTAACTGGTTTACATCTTCACATCAAAAAGCAGCTAGCAGCTAGTGATCTAGCACAGACAAGCTCAGTAGAAAGGGCATACACATCACCCACATATATATTGACATTGCCAGACATCTCTGCACTGACCAGACACTAATTAGCTTTATCCCACTGACATTGTTTAACTGCCTAGTAGCAAGAAAAATGTAAAAATTTAGTCACATAATGAGGAAAAGAATAAGTCTCTAGAATGATAAAGGAGAAAGGAAATATTAAATACTTTGAAATGCTGATACACTAGATTAACCAAAGGTTTGTCCTATGGCTTTGTTATAGTTTCAGCTGGAATAGGGTTTGTTTTCTTCTCAGGAGCTGGTACAGTGCTCTGGTTTGGACTTAGTAGGAGAATAATGGTGACATACTGATGTTCATAAGTGCTTAGTGTTAAGTGAGGGACTTTTCAGATTCGTATGCTCTGCCAGTGAGCAGGGACACAAGAATGTGGGAGGGAGCATAGCTAGGACAGGTGACCAAAACTGGCCAAGGGGATACTCTGTACCACAGGGCAACTTCACGCTCAGTATGTAGATGGGGGGTAGTGGTTCAAGAGGAGCTGATTGCTGCTGGGGGACAGGTTGGGTATTGGTCAGTGGGTGGTGAGCAACTGTACCATGATTACTTTTCCTCTTTGGTTTTATTTCTCTCTCCCTCTGCTCTTTCCATTACAAGTAGTACTGCTTTTATCATCATTGTTAGCAGTCTTAGTAGTTTAGTTTAGTTTGGTTTAATTTGAATTTTGAACTGTTCTTATCTCAATGCTTAAGGTTCCCTTTTTTTATCCCGTTCTCCCTCCTGTCTGGGGTCCGGCAGCTAGCAAGTGCCTGCATGCTCTTAATTGACTGTTGGGGTCGAACAGCAACAGGCTTCCTGAAGCATTCCTTCTTTATTTGTTGGGTCCACTTCCACAGTCAAATAGAATAATAGGATGATACCTTTGACATCTTTGACTTTTTGTGAGAGAGGACTTCAAAGAGAAGCTGTTTGTGTGCATGCATAAGCATGCAAGGCATATGGGAACTTGCTGGCGCCGTGGGAGCTCCGCGCCGCCCAGCAGACGGCAAAGCGGCCAGGCTGCCGGAGCCAGGCAGAATTAGGGAGGGACAGACCCGTCCTCCTGGCTGTAACATCACCGGGGCACAGCCTCGCCCAGCCGCAGCGCCATGCTGTGCACACGCAGGTACAGCCGCGGCCGCGCTGTCACAGGCGGGGCCGGCGACAGCCGCGCTGCGCTCGGCCGGGAGCGGCTGCTCCGACCCACAGCCATCCCCGTTCCTCCCGTCCCCGCTCCTGCCGTCCCCGCTCCTGCCATCCCCGCTCCTGCCGTCCCCGCTCCTGCCATCCCCGCTCCTCCCGTCCCCGCTCCTGCCATCCCCGCTCCTGCCGTCCCCGTTCCTCCCATCCCCGCTCCTCCCGTCCCCGCTCCTGCCATCCCCGTTCCTCCCATCCCCGCTCCTCCCATCCCCGCTCCTCCCATCCCCGCTCCTCCCGTCCCCGCTCCTCCCATCTCCGCTCCTGCCATCCCCGCTCCTCCCGTTCCCGCTCCTCCCGTCCCCGCTCCTCCCATCTCCGCTCCTGCCATCCCCGCTCCTCCCGTCCCCGCTCCTCCCATCTCCGCTCCTGCCATCCCCGCTCCTCCCATCCCCGCTCCTGCCATCCCCGCTCCTCCCATCCCCGCTCCTCCCGTTCTCGCTCCTGCCATCCCCGCTCTTCCCGTCCCCGCTCCTCCCGTCCCCGCTCCTGCCGTCCCCGCTCCTCCGCCCTCACCGCCCGCTACCGGCTGAAATGCAGCCAGGCCGCCTCATCTCATGTGTAGACAAGGTCATTAAATGTTCCCTTGATGGGTCTCTGAGTCAGCCAAAGACCTCAAAATTATGCAAACATAAAGCAAAGCAGTCATCAGGTAAAATGAACATCCTAGTCAAACTCAAAACAAACCAGACCAAGATATCCATATTAAAAAAAAAAAAAAAATCACTAGCTGACTCTATTGAGAAGGAGCCAAATATGAGTTTAGAAAATAAATTCATTTACACCACTAGCTACTTTTCAAAATCTTGCACATTGGAGACAGGCAACCAGCTTTTCCAAAGAAACTGTCTCACAAAACACTTGTGGCCTAAGCCTCCACACAAAAAGAGACTTACAAAGGCAGTGAGGCACTGTGTCTGTGCACTGCTTATTTCCTAAGCATAAAGCACAAGATCCAGAGCAAATAAGGTGACAAATACTTGACATTACTGCCATCTCTCCCAACACTAAAGAGTTGTTAAATTACATGATAGTAATTGTGTCAATGCAAGGAAAACATCCCAATGCATATTCTTCCCGTATTGTAGGAATGCTGCTGAAGTGGCTGGACCTTTTTTTTCCCAGCACCTGAAGATACAGTAGGAATTAGCAGAAAAGTAGTGGCAATGGCAAATTCCTATGCTGTTGAGGTGGAGAGTTTATGTGGAGAGAGATGTAGAAGAAATGTTGGTGACCTGCAGCTCCCTGCCTCCTGAGAGGCCAAGCCCTACATTTATTCCAGACACAGAGACAGTTAAAAGTACACAAATCAAACCCACACAACCAGGCTTTTGATGTCCAGGTCAGGTAGTGCTCGACAGCATTCGCTTTAGTATTTGTTTTAATAGTATATGTTACGTGGTCTGAGTAATATATGTTACAGTCATTTGCAACCGACTTTTGCCACCTCTAATCTCAACTCAAGGATTAATTCAAGCACAGTTGCAATTCTAGACTTTTGGAAGGGAAAAATATAAGCTATTTCACAAGGAGTTCTCAAGTATCTTGTACACACATCACATTTTTGCCTGAACTAGTGCTTTCCCTTTGGAAAGGAGAAGATAACTGTGAGCTGAATGACTGTAGTCACCAGTTCTTCACCACCAGTGATTATTTAGGGTATTGGTGAAATAAAAAAGTAATCTGAGTTCTTTCAGGCAACAATTTTAATCCTCTTCAGGTGAATTAAATCCAGATCACAGTAACTAGCCCACCTGCATTATCAGGCCTCAGAAAGTGTGCAAAAACAGTGGAGGAATGGTGCTGCAAAGGAGCTGAGAGGTCAGAGAAGAGCCACTATGAGCAGGATGGTGGTGATTGTACTGCATCTCACCACACCACTCCATAGGCAATAGGAGTTACTTCTCCTATTGCCAGAACAAGAGAATGTCAGAAAATAATTGTAAACTATTAAAACACCAGAGAGCAGTGATGACCAAATCAGGAAATATATGAATACCAAAAAATAATTCAATAAGCAGGGTGCTTGCTTGAGTTTTTTCTAAGTCAGAAAATAAGCTGCTCACCTGGGAATTGGTCATAGTTTTTCATATATATACACCATGCAAGTCTGATAAAACCTCATGCAGTGAACTTCCCGGGAGAACAGGGAGGCTTGAGCACAGCACAGGGAGACCAGCTCCTTTCATCCCCTAGCTCTGGTATAGATCATTCTGTTCCCTTTTCAAGGCAACAGCAATGTGAGCATAAACTCTGATAGCTCAGGCTTGGGCCTGGGAAAGACCCACTCCCCAGATGCTATTGAAGGTCAGAAATTATCCTTTCCTTCCCACCCCTCCCCTCCCCCTCCCTCCCTCCTCATGTGTTTCCAAGTTCTGCAAAGCAACCCCAAATCCAGCCCAATTCCCACTTGTGTGCAAGGGCTGTAGTGATTGCTGCCTGTAGTGTGCCCTCACCAACATAGCTGAGAAATGCCAAAGGAGATATGTGTGAGCAAGTTAAACTGATGGTTTCTTCCCTTTAGAGCCTTAGAAAACTTACCACTTTTGTTTTGTAAAATTTTGAGAAAAATTAAAAATTAATTAACTTCTCCCTCATACCATCCTTTTTCCTGAAAATAGAATATTTGGCAATGGAGATAAAAAAAGAGAAATACATGTGGCCAAATACTCCTTTTGTTTGTATCTCTGCATATCATTAGAAAAAAAAAGAAATTACAGGAGAAAGAGCAAGGAAGAAAATTCATAACTTACACATAGCTGACCATAGCTCTACTAGTGACTAAGTCATATGGTCTAAAATGTAATAACTGAGCTGTGAGTGGAGTTAAATCTATGAAGGGTATTAAAGTCTCCTGAAGAGGGTTTGGATTAAGGACGGAGCCATGTAGAATAATTTTCTGTAGTTTAGGAATGTTTCTCTTGAGAACGTGGTTTTTTCACACATAGAATATGTAGCTACACCAGACATTGAGCATTATCCTTACTTTACTAGAGAAAAAGGCATGTTCAAGTTGAGAACCAACTGATTTTGGTTCTCAGGAAGGCTTCTAGCTGTGCAATGTGAACAGATGCAAGTACCCTTCAGGAACCTGTTCCTAGTGAGTCAAGACATTAATATGCAGAGGCAAGAAACTTAAATTTTTACCACAGTTCTCCCTCAGGTACAATGGCCTGTGAGGATTGTTTCTGCATCCCTTGTCACATGAGTCATCTAGCTCTTACAAGTGATAAAGTGATAAAAAATCTAGATTTGGCAAGTAGCACACAAATATTTCTGAGTATTTCTATGTCTCCTTTATGTTTTTCTGTATATGGTGAATTTTATCTCTCTCTCTCCCCAGTCTATACTCACCATGGCAGGAAGAAACGCCAGCGATGTGCAGAGGGACTAGGCTGCAAAGAAAGATGTTTCCAAAACTGGGTTTGAGCTGTTCCTGCTGTGCATGGAACAAAGCAGGAACGCTTCCATCAGTTAGCACAAGCACCTTCGTGCTGCCACATGCCTCACTGCTCCTCTCTGTTGGTGCGTGTCCCCTCCTGCAGGACTGCAGCCCCCAGGCTGAGATCCTGCTGCTGGCCCAAGTGCCAGGGCGTGCTCACCTTCCCAGAGACAGGAGGGTGAGACCAGCTCCTCCTGAACCTGCATGCCTCCCTGAGCCTGGAAGAATGAATAGATTTAATTGTGTCTCAAATTCTGCTTTCTCACTTTTCCTCAACATTTTGCTGATTTATGTATTCTCTGATTCTCGGGCCGGGGGGAAGGTGATTAGTGCAATTTTGTCACAAGATTTCTGGTTTTATGTAGTTGTTACAGAGGAGAAAGTTGGAATGTATAAAGTCCATAAACTCAGAAAAGAGGAAGAAAGAACCCAAACAGTGTTTACCTTAGGTCTCACAACTTTTAGCCATTTTGTGACAGCTGTTTCCTCAGGACTATCTAAGGATAATCCTGAGGTTTTCAGAAGAATTCTTGCTGAAGGCAGTCACAGGTCAGCCATTGAAAAGTTATAGACTCTCACAGAGAAAAAATCAGAATGAGAATCTTACTGTACATTATCTGGTAAACACTATGTTCTAGTATCTTACAGAACACTTAAACTCTGCAAATTTTCAGATGAAACAATTAAATCCTTGTAGTGTTATCTCTATCTCACAGGGAGGGAAAATTCTTCCTCAGGGGTAGGGCAGAGCAAGGATTTAACCAACCTTTCAGAGGTTTATCCTGCGTCTCAGCTTAATCTCTTGCACAGCTTGCAAAGAGATAAAGTAGCAAACCACACTCCTAAGGTGTTGGAAATATTTTCCTTCTGTTGCAGCTTCAGGAGAGCACAGTCTCCGGCAGGAGGCCTCTTTAAAGTATATCTCCCTCTGTAGAGGCCAAATCTTTCTGTACATTTGAATCTCTGTGTCCATCCTCCACACGATCTGGTAATGATCCAAGGCTTGGATTATCCACTTAAGGTTAGGATTTGTCCTGTGTACAGGAATGTTTAGTGAATAGCTGTGGCCATGGCTCTCAAGCACATCTGCTAATATGGAAATTAATGAAATTAATCTCTAGTGAGGAACACAACCATTAACCAAGATTCCTATTGTAGCATGCATGCGACACTGAGTCATACATGAAATCTGTGACAATGCAGAAATATTGCAGGGAGCACATTAACAAAACATCATTTAAGGTAAAAAGTCTTGTTTTTGTTATCTTCTGGTGGCAGACTAGTGTGAGAATGGTAAATATTGTATTAAGTTAGTTTTTATAGGGAAGGGAGAAGAATGATGCGTCAAAGTTAAATGTCCACTAAAATTGAAGTTTAGATAGTATGCATTCAGAAATAATTTTATTTTCCAGTAATGACAATATGCAATATCACATAAGAAATGAAATTGAAGAATTGATCTTATTCTTCAAATACAGGATAGCTTCAATATTAAAATTAACATATAAATTTAGCATAAATCTTATTTCCCCACTCATGTCTGCTGAGTAAATGCACATAAAGAATGAATCACTGAAACAGTATACTGAGAGAATCAGAGTCATTTTTCAAAGATGTCAGCACAAATGTGAGGTGAGCCTGTTCACCAAGTATATAACAAATACTGCAGAGATGGCCCTTCAGACCCACAAGAGGGACAAGTCAGGGACCCCCAAGAAAGCAGCACAAGTCCAGCAAGGACAAGGCAGGGGAAAGTTTGGTGCAGGACATCCCCATTGTGCTGTGCTTACCTCTGCTGTCCCTCTGACTATCCCCTTACCCACAGGTATGAGAGATACTGGAGAATGTGAGCATCACACTAGGGCTCTCCATGGCATTCCTTTGAGAGAGAAAATGTTATTATTGTTTACATCATTGTTGGCCTTAACCACCTTGTCACAGCTAGAGGTGAGCTAGTGGGGATTTGACAATGTGCCTCTGGGGCAGCTGTCAGCCTCTGCAGAGCCCACTGCACTGGTGTCTGGTGAGCCTCAGACTGGACAAGCAGAGAGCTGTGAGCAGAGAGAGCTTTCTGTGGCATTGCCAGTAGAGCTGACAGTGAAATCTCCTCTCTGACAGGAGAAAAAGCAGTCCTAGGGCACCCAAAAGAGGCTCCTGAGGGGTGCTCAGACAGGAGCAGGAGCTGTAGCTCGGTGCTGAATGTCTCTTGCTCCAAGAAAGCCACAGCTGCACTAGTACCCAAAAAACCCCCAAAAAACTTAAAAAAAATAACCTAAAATACCTCCAACAAGCTGCTGGACTCTGGGATCCTACAGAGACCTCACCAGGCTCAAGACATCCTTCTTGGTACTTGAATTTCTTTTTTTTTTTTTTCTTCCCTCAGGATGTTTCTGGGCATCAGTGCTTCCAGCTTCACCCCTCCTCATCCTGGTGCTCTTCCTCAGCACGAAGTTCCTGCTCCGACGAGGAGATACCCTTGTTTGCCGCAAGATGGAGCAGGGAAATGCAAGTTTCAGGCGCCGCGGGGCCGCGGAGCGGTGGGAATGCCGCGATGCTGCTCCGCGGGCTCGGGAGCGGTCCCGCGGATCAGCTGCGGCGGCAGCGCTGTCACCGCCCGAGCGGGCCGGGCACCGCCGGCGGGGGGAGCGCACCGCGGGCCCGCTCCCCTCGGCACAAACGGGGGAAGAGAAACGGGGCTCGCAGAAACGGGCTCAGAGAAACGGGCTCAGAGAAACGGGCTCAGAGAAACAGGGCTCAGAGAAACGGGCTCGGAGAAACGGGGCTCAGAGAAACAGGGCTCAGCACAAACGGGGCTCACAGAAATGGGGCTCAGAGAGAAACGGGGCTCAGAGAAAAACGGGGCTCAGAGAAATGGGGCTCACAGAAACGGGGCTCAGAGAAACGGGCTCAGAGAAACGGGGCTCAGAGAAACAGGGCTCACAGAAACGGGCTCAGAGAAACGGGGTTCACAGAAACGGGGCTCACAGAAACGGGGCTCAGAGAAACGGGCTCAGAGAAACGGGGCTCACAGAAACGGGGCTCACAGAAACGGGGCTCAGAGAAACGGGGTTCAGAGAAACGGGGCTCAGAGAAACGGGCTCAGAGAAACGGGGCTCAGCAGAAACGGGGCTCAGCACAAACAGGGCTCACAGAAACGGGGCTCGGAGAAATGGGGCTCGGAGAAACGGGGCTCAGAGAAACGGGGCTCAGTACAAACAGGGCTCAGAGAAACGGGGCTCAGAGAAACGGGGCTCAGCAGAAACGGGGTTCAGAGAAACGGGGCTCAGAGAAACGGGGCTCAGCAGAAACGGGGCTCAGAGAAACGGGGCTCAGCACAAACAGGGTTCAGAGAAACGGGGCTCAGCAGAAACGGGGCTCAGCAGAAACAGGGCTCAGAGAAACAGGTTTCAGCAGAAACAGGGCTCAGCACAAACGGGGCTCACAGAAACAGGACTCAGAGAAACAGGGCTCAGCAGAAACGGGACTCAGAGAAATGGGGCTCAGCACAAACGGGACTCAGCAAAATCGGGGCTCAGCAAAATCGGGGCTCAGAGAAAAACGGGGCTCAGAGGAACGGGGCTCAGCACAAACGGGACTTGGAGAAACGGGGCTCAGCACAAACGGGGCTCAGCAGAAATGGGGCTCAGCACAAACAAGGTTCAGCAGAAGCAGGGTTCAGCAGAAATGGGGCTCAGCAGAAACAGGGCTCAGCAGAAATGGGGCTCAGCAGGGCTCCCCCTCCCCGCAGCTGCCCTTGCTGGGCACAGCAAAGCAAAGATCTGCCTTGCCCAGCACAGCAAAGATCTGAGGAACAGGTCCCAGCACTTTGCGGGCAGAAAAAGATTCCTCTCAATACGCCAAAGGATCCTTAAAAATTCTATATGCCTATAGTGCCAGCCTGGACAATACAACTGGATGAACAAAGCAATTTCTCAAAGGTATCATTGCAGACAAACGTGTTTTTTTTTTTTTTTCAATCTTCTGGATAGCTAAAATATTGTGTGGTCAAACAAAAATTACTGTTCAACATGAAAATTTCCGTTTCTTATTTTGAGCAGAGATATATTCGCTTTATTTAAGAAAATGTATTTATCAATGGAGTCAAGAGTTATTTTATAACTTGAGAGAAAAGGATTATTTTAACTTGTTTCTTTTTTCAGAAAATGGCTTGTCAAAAGAGATAGAATTTTAAAAATCATACCACCAAATTCGCATTTTTCACTACAAGTGTGTTAGAAGTTCATTCCATGCCAGCCAAGGGTCGTCTTTCTTTGAAAGATATGTCCCAGTGCCAAGATGCCAAGATTCAGTTTTTTGAAAACCCACAGACCATAGAGGGTACGAGCTTTTGCAGATATCACAGTTTTGTCTTTCTGCTGAAGATGATTCAACATCTGTAGCAAAACAAGCACACAATCAAACAAGTAAAACAAATAAAAAAACCTCCACTGAGGTTTATTTTAAACTACAGGAGATGCCTAAGATTTCTGCAGGAAGGAAATCTGCTCAAAACTGGAGCTCCAAGGCCTATCCGCTCTTACCTAGCCTTTGACAATTTCTTGGAAATGTGTCAGAGCACAGCATTTCACTGCCACCTGCCTTTCTGCCTGCAAGATCTATTTTACATATTACTTTTCTCTCTGGAGTGGCTGTAAAATGAATTTGTTTACAAATGTGAATGCAGGCAAATCCGTCAGTACACAACTGAAATCCTGCATTTAGGAAAACTCCAGATGCTTGCACATTTACATTTCCATAAGGGAATTTTTTTTTTCCTCCCTTCCCCTGCTTTCATGTCTTTGTAGCATAACCAATAAAATGTTTTTCTGAACAGGCTGGAAATTTATTCAAGATAAAGTATCTTTCAGTCAATTTATCCCCGAAGGAAAATAAAGTCATTATTTTATTCTCCTTTTTGTGCGTATTCAGTACCTTTATAAAATGAAAGATTCATCATGTGCACAAGACTTACAGAACATGAAATGCCAAATGAGAACACAGGCATTCGTATCAACAATGACACCAGATAACATGCCTGATACACTTATATAACAGTTTTAAAGCCCATCTCCTTCAGCGTCCAACTTCAGGGTGGCCTCACCTTTTTTTTTTTTTTTGAGGTGTGGGACTAATCCCCAGACTTGAAAGACTGAAGAGTCATTTCATCTGCATTCAGAGGTGTGTTTTGTAAAAGTCAAGCATACATAGTCACTTGTGAACAGTTGAAAAAATGACACTAAGAGCTTAACAAACTTCTAAGTGGACATTAAGCTTATAGGCATTCCTCATCAGAAGCAATTCCTAATGTTACTCAGACACACATAAGATATGCAGTGTAATCAGTGCATGCAATCATGCAATAAACTGTTCAAACCATTACTTTTCTAGGGGAAAAGGGGAGTTGTCATTTGCCTAAAAATTATTTTAAAGAAATGCCCACAGTTACATCCTATTTCCTTTTTTTTTCTACTTCTACAGAATAGGAAAAAAGATGCTTCTGAAGCATTGGGAGAGCCTTTTGTTTTCTGCTTTCCGTGATTGTAGCAAGCTCTGCGTTACTCAGCTGAGCTTGGAAATATCTGCAGTACCAACACAAGAGACATCAGCTTCCCTGATGACAGCTTTTGACTAATCTCAGTTGCAAGTTACAAGTCAGGGAAGCAAAACCCAGACTTGGAAAAAGTGGTTTCCCCTGACTGCAGCTGCTGGAGCTGGACATTTTAACCCCGGCTGAGAACTAATCAGCTCTCTATCTTCAGAATGTTATTTGCCCAGTATAAATGACATAAACCAAGATCATCATCTTAGTTTATTTTTCTAGAGTCCTTAGCATGCTACATTAACCTGACAATGCTTAATCTGGTGTTCATTTCACAATACACTTCATGCAATTCACAGCTGTAATTGGTTTTACACTGACATTACACATTTCGACCTAGCCATGGGAAAAGAATAACTCTTAATAATATTTCTCGGAAAAGTGTCCAAGCTCAACCGGCACAGAAGCAGCTCATGTTAGTTGCATGTGTGCATTTCTTTCTTCTGCCTTTTCTTTCACTGCAAGGATGATCACTGGCATAAGATTATAAGGTCCTTGTTTTAGTCCATTTGCAATTGAACTATGTTTGCTTGATTTCTTATGTCCTGAGGAGTTCTCAATTATAAAACAGCATTCAAGTATTCTAGTTTAACATCCCCATTTTTCTGAGTTAAGGAACAAAGTAGACCTTGGGCTTCTGTTTCCATTATGAGTCTTCTAGAGTCCCATAACTGGCAGCCATAAAGTCTTCCTTTGCAACACACACTCAGCACTAAAGCCAGAGTATTGCTATTTGGCATTATCCAGTGAAGTGCAAGAAATTAAATAAGTTATGTCTTTATTGCTATAGTACAATACCAAGCAACTTTTTAATACAATTGCGAGAGTTTTGTAGAGTACATGTCCCTCCTCTTAGGGGCCAGTAGTTCAGCTGCACTGTGAGTATCGCTTAGCTGTCCCATGTCAAATGCCAGTCTAAGAAGATGTGTTGAGTATTCTTGAGTCTGAAGAATCAGACCTGTCCTCATATTCATCTTCTGTGTAAATTGGTTGCTTAGACACAATTGGACATCCATCATCAGGAATTGAAATCCTAGGATCTTCTGAGGAGCGGGAAGGAAGGACAGGTGAGCTTCGGAAAACAGTGGCTGAGCTGCTGGAGAAAGGACTGACATACTGGGACCGTAGCTGGTACTGCTGCTGCAATGTCATGGTGTTCCACAGGGTGACATCGTTGGGCAGGAACGGGCTGGACTGGTTTCTTGCCAAAGTGTTCCTCAGCATCAGCGGGTAGCGTGGCGGCTGAGGGAAGGGGTGCTGCAAAGGTACAGCTAGAGGATTTGGCACAACATTACTGGAATCAGCAGAGAACCTCAGAGTGTCGGGAACCCTAAATGCTGAGCCCACCGACCACTTGGAAGATGAAATAGGATAGGAACTCAGTGTGTGTTCAAAAATATGCCCGTTGGAAGGTAAAACAAGACCATCTGATTCTGCAGAACTTCTCTCTCCACTAGCCACTGAAGACCGACTAGACAGAAGAACCTCTACAGCACTCACCAGGTCACCGCCACACCCCTTCAGGATCAATTCTAGCACAGCTGGCTTTTGGTTAGGGAAAATCTTTTTCAAGACTTCAAGTGGGGGTCTGTTTGCTTTCAAACTGAATGGTAAAGAAACTGTCCCAGAAGGACCTTCTATCAGGAGGTGGTTCTGCTCTGGGTGGTACTTGGGGCTGTCTGGACGGTTCTCTGTGCCCCCACCATTTTTCTGTACTGCAAAACCGACCTCATCCACTGAAACAATTTCCGGGCTTTCGGGGTTGAAACAACTTTTAGTTTTAGTCATGTCTGGGGAACTCCTTTGGTCTGTGTCTTTGTCACTGTAGGTCTCGGCACTGTCTGCTCCACTTGCATCACCCAACCGCTCCTCATTCACATCTGCAAAGAGAAGTCAGAGAAATTAACAGAAAACTGAGCCTAAAAGCTTTTACAGAGGCTTGAGGATGCTGTTTTATTAAAGTGAACAGAGCAGGACTCCAAGGGGGGAAAAGTGCTTTTTCTCAAAGATCCTGCAAAAATTAAGGTATCTTTGAAACATGCCATGAGAATAAAACTGCAAAAGGATAATGTGACCTGATCTAGACATACTCTCACTCATTCTCTCATGTGCAAGCAAAGTTGTGATCATTTTTCTGCTGCATCAAAAGTTTTGTATCTATCCTTTCTCACTGGTTACAAGGCAGCAACACACCACCCAGCTGCAAGATTTCTCAAAGGAACTTCAGCACTTTCACATCATAATTCCTCACTAGCACCATCTCATTGTCTGTGAGCTGAAGAGGGCATTTAGGAGATAAAAGTTCCTCTGCAGCTCCAACAACATTGGTGGAACCACTCCATTATGACTATGGGTTGAAGGTTTAAAAAGTCTTTAAATAAATAAATGGATTCCAGTTCTGAAGAAACTGGTTCCTCCCATAGAAATCAGTTTCCTCCCACAGCAAGAATTGCAGCTTTGCCTCTAAACCCTTAAGTATGTCTGATGCCTTGTCCCATCCAAGCATGTTTTCTAGAAAATTCTGGATTATAAAAGATATCTGGAAAGCGTTTGGTCCAAAATCCTATTCAAAGTGTGAGCAGCCTTAAACAAAGAGCAACTTGCTCATGTCTCTGCTTAGCTGAGTTTTAAATAATTCCAAGGATGAGGACCCCACAACCTCTCTTAGAAATTGTTCCAGGTATCTTTCTTTCTGTGTACCAAACTAAGAAGGATGAGAACTGAGTATGGAGCTGAAAACAGGCCCGTTGGCCATGATGTCTCCAGATGGACACTCAAAACTCTTTGGTAATGCCTGACCAGAGTATGGAACCCTTTGAAATAAGACTGCTTGTTGGCAAGAAGAAAGGAAAGATGCTTGCCTATGCAAAAGAGGATCAATATACTTGCTTGAGATTGTTCATTGTTATTTCCCAAGAAAACAGTTCTGCTGGCTTTCCTCATTGAGCACAATGTTTACATTCTTGGGAAGCATCAATGCACCGAGAGACTATTGCTGTCCAAGCTGCAGCTGACAGTCTACTTTAACCACACAGGGCAGTGCTTTTGAAGGCACAAAAGGGAAGGACTATCCGCAAAAAACAATACAACTGTTTGCATCATTTTCCAAGCCCCTGAAGAACATCCCAACTAAACAAAGTAACTGTAAGAAGAAAGCAAAGTTTCCTAAAATGCGCTGATGATCCCACCTGCCCGAGATGAAACCAGTTAGAGGTGTGAAGCACCTGAGCCTCATTGCTCACCATCTCCCACCTTCCTCTCACTGCAGGAACAGGCAGGGCATCTTCTTATCAGTTAGTGGGATAACTTTAACATTTAACAGATTAGCATTAAAAAATGGCTATTAATTGAATTTATCCACTAGAGAGAAAGAAGTCAGGGTCTGAGCAAGCCTGAGCTGAGTGAGCAGCCACTATGCTCAGCACAGTGGGAGTTATAAATAAAGAAGAGATCCTGGCAGAGCACAGCCTGACAGCGGAAGCATGGCAAAGGAAGGTTCTCCTCATGAGGATTGCTGTTCCTGGCAGAAACTATGGACCACCCTTCCCATGGATGTGGGAAGCTGCTAATTTGGGCTGTGGAAGTGTGCAGCTGAGGAATACAGATGCTCCTACAAAGACCTCACTGTTTTCAGCAGGATAAATATTTGGGAAATGGTTTTTACACTGGATGTGCTGCCTATCGAGTGCAAACATGGAAGCAGTAACTCTGCATGTTCTGTATTAATGAGAAGGCCATGTACTTTTTGTCTTTCTCATACAAGCGTATCAATCTTGCTTTAGCAGCCAAAGCAGAATGCAGGAATTGCTTGCCGATAGCAAACTGACACGTGCATCCTTCTGAGGAGGTGCTAAGATACTGGCATAGCTCATCCATTATTGAGAAAACGTGAGAGTCAGACTACCTTTCCCTTTTAATCCCTTCATTGTGCATTTATTACAAATCTTTATAAATGGATATTCAAGGCTTAGTGGGCAATCTAAGGATGTCCAGCTACTTTGTCCCTATCTTGACAGAGTTAGAGAGGCTGTTTACGGAAGACGATAGCCCTAATTTTCATATAAATAAATTGCACTTCGGTAACTAATATTACCAAATGGAGTGAAACCAAGGAGAAGATATTTCAGAATTACCTTATGCTTACATTTACAGTGTATCTTTATGGGATGAGAGCAAGTACTGCTGTAGAGAAAATATGTGTTCATTCAAAAAAAAAAAAAACAAAACAAACAAAAAACAGCAAACAAACAAAAGCCCTCAAATCATGTAAGGTATCTCAAATATATTTCCTTATCCTTACAAAATGTTGTTTTCAAGATGCTTCAGATTTGCTTCATTTTCTGTACCCTTAAAAATATCCTTATGAGGCTTGCCTAAAAAATTTTCATCAAATTCTGAAAACTTATCCCACTGAATTTTGCCTCTTTATCATCAGGAGACCGCACAGACGCCGGCTCTCAGCTTTTGCGCAGGGGCAATCTCCTCATACAGCACAGGTCATAGCGATGCACGCACTCTACTCTCAGGGACAGACCCAGAAAACGAGATTTCGTTGATTTTAAATCGAAGCGGTGCTATTAACACACAGATAATTACCCTCTGCTGGCTACCACTGAGCATGGAGGCTGCTGTATTTTTCCCTCTGTCTTTTTGGGAGCATCCCACTGCCGGTGTCAGGCAGCTCCATGCCCGGGCTGGGGCGGTGTGCGGGTGTCACACCTCGGGGACCGAGCCTGTGGCACGGCAGCTGCCGCTCTCCTGGCCAGCCCTCGGGGCTTCCCTCTCTGTCAGGCTGTGTTTTAACCCCTTTAAACACCTTTTTCCCCCCTTTCCCACTATGCCGAGGGCTCGGGAAGCATCAGGAGTGCTCCGGGAACCGGCCCCAGCCTTTCATGGGAACCACTGCGACCGGGGTTTTCGTTCGTTTAAAATTGGCCCAAAAATAGTAACCGTAAAGGAAACAAAAATTTGTGAAGATGCAAAATAGTCATTGACAAATAAACAGAAAATTGTGAAGATATATTGCAAATGTCCCTATGTGTATACTGAATTTTGGGAATATTATATGCATGCGTTAATTGCAAGTGTTTGTATTTGGCGGTACAAAAATAATTTTGTATTTAGAACATACAACCTACTGCTCTTCAGCAAAGCTTTATTTTTTTCTTTTCATAATTCTTAAGTTTTACATTATTATATTCTCAGCTTCAAGAAGGAAATCTCATCCTCAGATATTTTTTTATGTTTGTGGGAGTTTGGGTGTTATATTTTGTATTTTGTCCTTTGTGAGCTCTGAGGGTTTGTTTTTTGTTGGTTTATTTTTTTGGTTTTGGGGGTTTTCTTATTTTTATTTCTGGTGGTGGCGGTGTTTGGTTGGTTGCTTTTTTTTACTTTTTTTTTTTTTGTGGTGAGGAGAGCATTTTTTCTTTCTGTGGGTTTTTGGTTGGTTTTGGGGGGGGGGTTTTGGGGGGGTTTGGTGAGGTGGTTTGTTTTTTTGTTGTTGTTGATTTTTGCTTTTTTGTGGGTTTTTTGTGTTTTGGTTTTTTTTTTTTTTGGTTTTGGTTTTGTTTTGTTTTGTTTTGAGGGTTGTTTCTTCGTGTGGCTCTGGGGTTAGATTTTGGTTTGGTTTTTAAGGGGAGGAGGTTATTTTGTTGCACGTCTGTGTGTGTGTGTGTTGGGGATTTTTTCCTCTCCAACACCTTCCATTTCAAATTGCCTGCATTTAAGTATCCAGTTTGTGATTCCTGGGAAAACTAAGGAAACTATTTTCCTACTGATATAAAAGATGGGGAGTATTCATTAAATAACATGCATGCGGGGAGAGATACCAACCCAGATAAGATATGCAGTTATGCAGTGCAAATACAGATACACATGAAACAGAACAGTGGGAGAACTGTACATGCATTTACAGTAAAACACAATACAAATTCAGCACAATATTTACCCCAGTTCTTCTTGACGATCTATACTTTAATAATCATAAGTCAAATGCTGTAAAGGGGCCAAATAAAAGTAAAATAGGTGAGAGGAAAAAGCTGTTCTCAGGTTAATAACTTGTCTGGAAAACTTGGTCTAATATTTTGGAACCAAATTTGCTTCTTCAGTATTCCCACTGCTAAGTCCCTAATAAAACAGCTTGTTCTTTGATTGTTAGGACAGCTCTTTTCTCAACACAGATTTTCTTGTATCTCATAATTTCCTGAGTTGCATTATTAGGAAAGGCTGATACCAGAACTAGCATAACTGCACATAAAGCTAAGGCTATGTTTTTAGAGGAGACTTTTTTTTTTTTCTTGCTTTGGGTTTGATTTTTTTTACTTTTGCTGTCTGTTTGGAAGAATGGGGTGTTTGTTAATTTGATTTTGGTTGTTGGGACTTCGTTTAGGTTTTGGTTTTAATTACTTTCACTTGATACTTTCCTCCCTATATTCGAAGATCAAAATACACTGCAGGAGATTAATCACTGTTCTCAAACTAACACAGAGACAGCCATGCTGCATTAAGAAGCTAGCTCTGAAAATATCAGACGACAAATATAGCATTATATTGTTTACAAGTTTTGATAACAATTACTAAGACAAATGTAACACACACTCCTGTGGGCAAGGAAAGTTCATGAGCACCGTGTCAGGAGGAGGAATCATTCCAGGTTATCAGAGACAGATGCAACAAGGGTAGTTTCAGAACTTCGCAGCTGTCCCACCGAAATGGCCGATTGTAGCAGGAATAAAAGCAAACAGATCTGATTTTATCATATATCGGGAAATATCCCTTTGGCAGTGAAAAACCTTCTCACGAGAATAATGTCCTCGAGGAGGAAGGGGTGTATGTTTTAGAAACCGGGTGGACAGGAGGTCTATCCTCTGTTTTTACATTGATTTTAATACAGTTAATGGAAGGAGAGGAAAGAGAAAACCCTGTCGCTCAGAGCACATAGGATAATTGGAAATAAACAAGTCGTGTGGTGAAATAAACAGTGGCTGGTGGAAGATGACAGCAGGAACCTCTAAGGAGACCATTTCCCACTTTGCTCTCATGCATTCTCGTATTCATAAAAAAGGAGGGGAGGAGGGGGGAACCGTCCGTGACAATCAGGGACCGGGGACCACGCGGGTGGGGTCTGTGTGATCAGAAGGGCTCCCCGGTTGTCCCGGGGTATCCCGGGCCCCCCAGCCCGGCCTCACCGCGGGCGGGGATGGGGGCAGGCGCAGCGCCGAGGGCCTTGATTTATGGAGATCTACGTTATGTTTTGTTGTTTGTTTGTTTGTTTTTCCGCTCCGTAAAGCTATTATCAGAAAGTGCTGACTGGCTGGCAAGGAAGAATTTCTCATCAATACACTTTGATTGTATTTTGCAAACAAAATGCCTGTTGCTTGGTAACATTTCACTTGAGCCTGACCTTCCCCTAAAGTTATTGCTATCAGATTCGATTTACACTCTCCTCCCGTGATTACTGTAATCTTTTAAACCGGGAAGTTCATACATCAGGGTGAAGGAAAGTTAAGCGTGCAAGTTAATATCGTTCCTATCCGACAGATTTATATCATGCTGGCGGATGGGAACTTTCATTTTCTCGAAGATGCAAGGTGGATTTTTCCCTTTCTCTCCCCACCTCCTCGGCCTTATCCCCCGCTACCTCCACGCAGGGAGGAGGCCCCGACCAGGCGGAGAGCGGAGGGCGTCCGCGCCGGCGGGAGGCTACGACCAGTGGGAAATTTGGGGAAAGACCCCCATACCCGGCCCTGGGAGAGGCCGGCGGAACTGGGCCGAGATGTGGGGGAGGGCGCTGGCGGAGGGTAGGCAGGTGGTGCCAAGGTGCCGGAAAATAGGAAGCGGGTCCCAAACCACCGGCATCCTCGCCAGAGTGCCGGACTCATCCATGCCGCCGCCTCGGGCCCAGTGTGTGTCCGCTCCGGTGCTGGAGGAGCAGAGCCCCGTGCTGGGGCCCTGGTGGCCGCCTCCGTGACCGGACCGGCAGCAGCACAGGGCTCGCCACTCTGTCCCGGGGCACCGCGTAAAATTTTGCCACAACTTGTCAGCGGAGCGCGCTGGGCTGGCAGCGGCCTGCCTGCCGAACAGCCCTATCGTGAAAGTCTGTCAGCTCCCGCTCAGACAATGGAAGGAACGCGACTGCGGTTCCGGAGTGCTAGTTTTGCCTCCAGAAATGTCTATTAGCGACAGGTCGCGCTCACAAGGTGCCCGTTGCAGGCGGTGGTTTCGGTACCCCCGACCTTTCACAAGCCGTCCGCGACCCGAAGGGACAGGCCTGCGCAGGAGGACTGGGTTGTCCCGCTCACCCCCTGCCACCACTCCGCTTTCCCCGGTCGTTATAGCTTCGCAGAAGCCTTCCTGCTCCTGGCGCCGCTTTCGGTCCGAGGCTCTCTGTGCAGGACTTGTCCTGGACGAGGTCTCGCAGCCCGATGCCCGGGGCGCGAGAAGCCGGACAGCGACTCCGGGAGCGGGACCAGGAGAGGCAGAAAGACGTGCTGCTGTGATCCACGCGGGATGCGGCCCGTTCCCGGCCGACCTGAGGGATGGACCCAGAAGCGGCACGTCGGGGAGCCAGGCGGGTCCCCTCTACTTGTCTCGATGGCCGCGATTCTGGCTGAGGAGCGGGCCGGTCCCTTTGCGGCTCCATGCTCTTTAAGAGCGATAAAGTGTACCCGACGCAATTCCTCTCCATTCCCTTCCCACGGAGCCCGTCGGGTGAAAGGGAAAGACTTCGCCCTTACTCCTTCCGGCCTCATCCCCCAGAAGGACACCCGGGATCCCAGCCCTCCCCTTCCCTCCTGCCCCGCTCTCGCGGTGCCCGGCCTCACCTGCCTTGGGGAGCGGCCCCGGGAGCGCGGGGGGCGGCTCGGCGGCCCAGCGGAGGGCGGCGGCGGCGGCCAGCTCGGCGGGCGTCCGCGGCGGCGCGGCGCAGGGCGACGGCCCCGGCGGCGGCGCGGGCGGCTCCGCGTTGCCCGGCGGCCCGGGGAGGGAGCGCAGGGAGTCCGGGAGGAGGCTCTCCAGGCTTTCGTTGGCCTGCTGCCGGCGGAGCGCCACCTGCGCGGCCATCACCCGCTGCCTCTCGATGATGAGGATGCACTTCTCGCAGGTGCAGTCCTTGAAGCGGCAATAGCGCTTGTGGCCCTTCAGCCAGGACAGCACGCCGTGGTTGCGGCACCGGGCGCACTTCGGTGTCCGCTGCAGCGGAGCCCGCGGTGGCTGCGACACCGGGCCGCCCATGTAGAGGTACGGGGAGCCATAGCCGTTCATGCCCGCGGGAGGAGCCCGGCCGGCTCCGGGGTGGAGAAGGCCTCAGCGAGGGCGGGCGGAGGCCGGGGCGATGGAGGAGAGGAGGCGGGCGGCTCTGCCCGCAGGCTCTGACAGTGGCACCGGCGGGCAGAGCGCTGCCGCCGGCCGGAGAGGCACTGCCGCTGCCCGCGCCGCCCCGCGCAGCCCAGAGCCCCTCAGACCGCCCCCCGCCCGCCCCCACCGCCACCCTCCTTCCCCGGCGCCGACAGGGGAATGGAGGGAGAGAAAGATAGAGGAAGAGAGGGAGGGAGGGAGGAAGGGAGGGAAGCGGCGGCGGGGGGGCCTCTGCCCCGACGTCGGGGCGGCGGCGATGCCCGTGCCGTGCCGAACGGGTTCGTCCCTGAGCGGACCGGGATCCCGGCTGTCGCCACCCATGCCCTGCCCCTTCACGACTCACGCCCCGAAGCCACCCGGGGCTGAGTTGAGGTTTAGGAGGTCTAGGAGGTTTCTCCCTCTCTTCTCTGCGTCGGCCCCGCCTCGAAAGCCCGCTGGGTTCGGCGGCACGGTGTATGGCTGCTACCGCCTGTGGCCCAGCGTCGCGAGGTAGTGGCAGGGAGTCGAGAACAAAGTTTTGTCAGTTCTGCCAAAGTTTTGCAACTGCAAAGAGGTGCTCGGAGCAGGAGCTGTCCGGAACCAGAAGCTGCCCACGACAACTGGGCAGAATCGGGCTGCGGCAGCGTCCCCGCGGGATCGCGCCGCAGAGCTGGAGAGCCGCGGTAGGCACCTGTTCCAGCGGGATCCGCTGCCTTTCCTGCATCCCGCGGCAAGACAGCTACCCAAATACAAACGGTGGCTAGAGAAAGGAACGTGAAATTCACGGCAAGTCGGGTTGCTTGAAACCTAAATGATAATGTCGGATGCGGCGGACTTGTAACGTTCTGCGTTTCCGTACGCAGAGGGGTTTCTCGCTGAAACACTGGTATTTCCCGTGTGGCAGCGAGTACCTTGAATCCATATCTGGAAAAACCCGAAAAAGTTATATGCGTTTTGGCTGGGGGTAAAAAAATTTACTGCAAGAGTCCGTCTGCCGGCGGCATAGCGTCCGCGGGTGGGCAGGGGCTGCTCCTTGGACCTGAACCCATTTCGTTGCCTCAAGACCTCCCCTGTTCTTCCCAGGCATCTCTCCACCATAACCGCTACACGAAATAAAGGTTTTAGCGAGGCTATGTAGTAACGAAAGCAGATTTAAAACTCGGGAAGTATTTCGCCGGAGAGAATAAAAGGCACAGTGTACGCTAAGAAGGTATTTGCGTGGTATTTCATTACTAGGCTCTTTCCTTGTTACTTTTCTACTTCTAGAAGAAGAATGATTCAGCGTGATCTCTCTCCCCCGGGCTGCGCGAGGGGTGTGAGGAGGATGAGCACTCCATCTGTATATCGCACCGAGCCAGGGAGGTGAATCGGATCAGATACGGGGAACAGTGCATTTTCTGTCAGTGCTAGTAGAACATATTTTTTTTGCTGCCGGAGTGCATGCACTGAATCCTGCAGCTCGCAACTGGCCTCCCCTGAGGGGCTTCTTGTGCGCTCGGGAGTCCCCATCGAGGGGAGAAAAAGAAAGAAGTGGACCACCCTTTCAACTACCACAAAATTACTTGCAAGTAAGATGATTCGCATCTACCCTTGGAAATCCGTTCCATCTAAACGAAGAAACGGGGTGCAACTCCTAGGGGGTGGTGATGGTGGTGGAAAACCCCACTTCCCCACTAACTGGAGAAGGTCCTGCGGGGCGCCTCCGCCACCGCAGCCGGCCGGGCGGCTGCCAGATCCCGAGCCGAGGTGCCCAGCGCGGCGGTAGGTTGGCAGAGGACCGGGGACCCCTCTCTCGCTTGGCTGCACATCGGGCGTTTAGGCTGAAATACCCGTTTGATATAATACTGTAATCCTTTTCTCATACTTGATGGGAATGGTTTTCATGTCCCAGTATTTGACAACATCTAGCCATTGGGCCAGATTCGCATT